>NC_141172.1:23032500-25532500 GCF_055505025.1 Bos grunniens
GAAATGGCAACCCACTCCAGTGTTCTTGCCTGGAGAATCCCAGGGACAGGGGAGCCTGGTGGGCTACCATCTGTGGGGTCGCACAGAGTCGGACACGACTGAAGCGACTTAGCAGCAGCAGCTTATAAATCTTCTTCTAACACTGCAGCCCCAAACTGGGTGCTGCTGCTGCTGCCCACCAGGCTCTGCCATCCCTGGGATTCTCCAGGCAAGAACACTCGAGTGGTTTGCCATTTCCTTCTCCAATGCAGGAAACTAAAAAGTGAAAGTGAAGTCGCTCAGTCGTGTCTGACTCTTATCGACCCCATGGACTGCAGCCTACCAGGCTCCTCCGTCCATGGGATTTTCCAAGCAAGAGTACTGGAGTGGGTGCCATTGCCTTCTCCGATCTGGGTGCTAATACAGCATAACCCTTGAAATCATCAAAGACAGGTGAGTCACTTCTCCCAGTCTCCTCCCAGGTGCCCCAGAATAATGAAAATCACAATTAAGGTGGATGCCCTCATCAGATTCTGCTGGGAAGATGTCTGGAAGCACTGAGCTTCCCACTACCAATGTAGACAGCTAACCAAAGCAGTGATGGAGACTTGACCAAGACAGTATTCTAGAAAGGATAGGGGGCATAAGCCATGAGATAGGAGGAGCAGGGAGCAAGGCAACTGGAAATGGCAAGAGAAGTGAGTGGCAGAGTCCCCAGAAAGCAGCCATGTAGCAGAGCTCTCATCTGACTCCCAAGGCTGTCAGATGACACGGAAACATAGCCGCTCCAGGCCTCTGCCCTCGCCCCCTCTCCTCTCTGTGACCCCTGCCCTGCCCTTCTAGGGATTTGTGAGCCTTCTCCCTCAATGGTCCTTCTTGCTCTCCTCCTTCCAGTGCCCCACCTTCTGTCCGCTATCCCTCCCTGGGGAGTTGGTGCTTCTCCCCAGAAGGGAAGGGAGGAGAGGAAGGAGGGAAATCAAAGATTCTATCCCAGAGAGGGGGAAAGGTGAGATATGAGAAAGGGCAGAAGAAGGGAAGGCAAAGGTTGTGCCTTCATCAGGTGGGGTTGTTTGGGGTCAGGCCCTGAACATCATCCTGCTTAAGAATCAGTCAGGGGAGGACAAGTCAAGGGGGGCCAAAGAAGGAGCCACTAGGGCCAGAAGCAGGACAAGAGATGGAATCCTAGGTGGCCAAGGTAAACGGCGGGGACCCAGGGCCTGGAGGTGCTTCCTGGGGGAATACAGGAGCAGTGTCTCCCTTTGCCCTCTCCTACCCCAGCTTCAGCCCCGGCCTTTTCATTTCATCCCTCTCCCCCACGACAAAAGCTGTGGCCCTGGCCGTGTCATCCTGTTCCTTTGTCTCCTGCATGTTCCCCACCCTTCACCCCCTACTTTTGCACAGACCCCATTACAATAAATTTTAAATAAAAACACAGCCACTGTAAATGACCTTTCAGTCTCAGCTCAGCTGGCTGAGAGGCCACGCTGGCCACTCTCTGCCATTTCTGTTTCCGGAGTCCTCTGCAATTAGCTCAGCGACAACCCCCACCACCTGAGCTGCTGGATGTGTCGCCTGTTCCTTACAGAAATGGGGACAATTGTGGCACAACAAAATGAGCAAAAGATCACTTCTCTCTCTTCGTGACCCTTGCTACCCTCTGCCCTTTAGAAATGATCCAAATCCTCTATTAATTTGTCTCTGATGTTTAGCAGATGGAATTCTCCAGGGCTGCCCACAGTAATCTCTCTCATCCAACTTGTCTCTCTATTGCAATATGACCTTGTCATTCTTCCATGGGGTGTTTGGACTTGTGACTGCTTCAACCAAGAGGACAGGAGAATTGATCTTTGTGTGGCTTCTGAGGTTGGGTAATAACTGACAAAGGACACATCTCTTGATGTGTGGCTGGGTGGTACAGAGGGTAAAGAGCCGGGGCAGGAACAGCTCTGAGAAGGATGACCATTTTTCCTCATCATGGCCAGGGCACCATATCTCCTCCCATCTAAGATGTGATATACATAAGAGGGATCATCAACTCAATGAAGGCCCTTAGGGAACAAAAAAACCACCACCACCATGTTATATGTGTCATCTATTATACAATACATCATAAGAAACATTAAAATAGGAAATGCACAAAATGCAAAGGAATATGTGAAGTGCTTCATCATGTCTGGACACCTTTCGGTACAGTCTGAAAGTACAGGGAGGAAAATTACTGGATGTTCTAAACTCCTGACTTCACTCGTATATGCAAGCATGATGATTTATCCCCTAGGTGCAGGCCTATGGCCCACAATACATCCAGGGCTATACAAAAATATTTTGATACCTTTTTAAGTCAAAAGAAAAAAAATTTTTAGGCTGAATAGAATGTTTTAATGTAAAATAGGAATATATTAATTTTTATACTGGAACACTCAATTTTTAATATTTAAGCTATTCAAATACTTATAATATTTTAAATTTAATATTGAATGTGTTTGATCTAGGGAAGTCATCGAGAAGCTTAGTTGTCTTGATCACCTGCTACAGATGGTTCAACATGAGCAAGCTTGGCTTTTCACCCTCAGTGCCCAGATCCCAGGAAGGATTTTTCCCATTCAGTACTTCCCTCTCTGGAGTCTAGATGGCCCCATTGCTCTAAAGTTAGCTGTGTGAAGTTCTGTGATTTACAAGGACTGTCTGGTGTGGAGCAGGCAGAAGTTCCTTTTTGGTAGAAATAGGATTCTGGGTGCCCTGCTGGAAGCAGGCCTGGGATTTTTCATGGCTGTCATTCTTTTAAACCCTCAGTCCCCGAGGATAATCCATGGAGAGTAAACCTGGCCATTTCAAGTGATACTTGAATTATTGAGCATGCCGAGCCTGCATGAAAAATTTAAATGTCTAGGAAAATAAATAGAGTGCATAAAAGGATTTTATTGAAGTTCTCCAAATCGGGGGAAAAACAGTAAATGGCTGCATTTTTTTTTTTTTAGCATCAGAGGAAGTCCCTACGATTTGTTAAGAGATCTCTTGGCTCCCCTAAAAATAATGGACTCAAATACTTAGGGACAAACTAGCAGGAAAAAATACAACTCCCTGAAGCTATTTCATACTTAGGGAGAGAGCTAATAAAATTTTTGAGTGAAACACCGAATTTTGCAGTTTCAGAATTCTTGGCCAAGTTTTTTAAGATTAGCTGATTGTTCATGAAACCACAGAAACGGCATGAATCATTCAACTCTATTTTCTCTAGCTGCTGGAGATGGACATATACACAAATGTGTGTGAGAGTAGAAGCAGACAAAACAAGGTGTGTTCGAAGAGTTTAAACTCCAACTCATAGCATTCTTGAGGCAGGAGGGTCATTTCTTATATATCTGCTTTTAATTTGTCTTACATCCATAGAGGCTTCTTAACCCTTGTCTTCCATCCTGGCCACTTTGAAAAGTGATTTGCTCCCATTATATTCACTTCAAATTCCATATAAATAATAGATGTGTTTTCTGAAATGTGAATTACCAGCGAGACTGGGGGCCTCTCCCGTGAGAAGTAACACCGATGGAGGCTAAAAGGACAAGGCAGGAGTGGGAAGCCACTCTCTGCCACAGAGTCCCTGTGGAGCTGTGTGCCCGAGCACTGTGTCATCTCCCAGGAAAAACAATAATCAACTAAGCTTTCTCAAAATGTGCTCAAGTGAAACATTTAAATGCTCACAAACTGATGATTATATATTTATGTACACGATGGAAGATGAACTTTATTTTCCAATTGAGGTACTGCACATAGCATGGCAAGTTCTAAGTCCTAGCAAAGATATGAAAAGCATGAAAAGGTGTTGATGTCATTAAATGAAAGGGAGGGAAACAGGTCTGTATCTATCACAGGTGCACTGCTGGGAGCGGGTTGACCACTGACTTTGGAGCCCTCAAATAGTAAATATGAATAAACAATACATATATTGTATCAACCCTATGCTAAGATTGTGACCTGTATTGACCTTCTTAATCCTCACAACAACCGTATGAGGTTAGGTACTATTATGTCCTTTTGACAAATGAGGAAACAGAGACCCAAGAGAGGTTAAATAATTTGCCCAGGGTCACCGAGGAAGGGCATGTTAGGTTGGAGTTTCATTAGGTTCAGTTTCATTCCAGTCTAGTTCCAGATCTAGCTCCCAAATGTTGCAGATACTGCAGCTGTTCTATCTGTGTCCCCTCAGAATTCTCAATTTCTTACTGCCTCAGGACTCTAGCCATAGATGCTTGCCACACAGAGGCCACTGGGGGGTGCTAGAGAGTCAATGCCCACTTCCACCCCAGCTACTCAACCAACGGCCAACAGGAGGCGGTCGGCAAACACCAGCTGAAAGTGCCTGTTCTTCAGTCTCTCAGAGGCTCCCAGCAGGACTGAGCCCACAGCAGTGATGTGGCCTTTCAGCATCTCTGTCCTGGCTTCCTTTCCTTCCCTGTCTCACTGCACTTCCCTGAGATATACCCTAAAAGAAATGCTTGCCTTCAAGTCTTGTCTCAGAGTCTAGTCCAGGGAATATAGGCTTTGTAGTTTGAAAAATCACAAGTGCTAAAGTAACCATTGGCAAATGTGATAACTGTCCTAAAACTCTTTCTATCATGATGAACTTTCCCCTCAAAGGGGATCAATCTGCAAGAAATGTCAAAATCCTACCAGGTGATCTTAAACATTCTTGGGATTAGAAGAGAGAATTTATTTCCAAGATGCTGTACTTAACAAATTTGGTAAATTATTTCTTAACATAAACTTGGCTTTAATGTAACTTAAAAAAAAAAAAAAGAGGAAATATATCAAATGTTGCCTGACTATATAAGAACCTCAAATCACTTTTAAGCTGTAGCCAAAAAGATAAGAACACACATGGAATAGTGAAAATATTCAGATCAAAGTTAAAAAAAAAAAAAAAAAAGCCACATTCCATTATAATTCTTCCAATACATTTTAAGTGCTTTGGACTCTGGAAAAAAGGTTTTTCCCCCCACAAACTATAGGTTGTGATATTTAATTGTGCTTTTACTTTGCCCCACATACGTTCAGACTAGATTTTGCCAAAATCCCATCTAAACCATTTTCACTGCTCTCCTTAAAAGTTCTTCCCTGGCCTTCCATTCTGTTTTCAATTAGAGACTATATCGATAAAGGCAAATTACAATGCCCAAAATTTAGATTAAGCAATGTATTACCATCACCTTCCAAAGCGAAATAAAGCAGAACATCCTAAAAGTAATTATATAAAGAGGACCAGGAATCCCACTCAATGATTGTTCTCTAAGTGCCCCTCTTTGCCGAATGAACTGAACTCCATGGAAGCAAATAGAAGCCACTGCTAGTTTCCAAATAACTACCCCCCTCACTCTGCTCTGTAAAATCATTCCCCTTGATACAAGCTTGGATAGGTTCCATCGCTTTCTAGGCACTTTCTGGGGAGAAAAATTCTCCTGCAACTGTTAAATAATTAAAATCCCTATCAGTGTAATATCAAAACTCCAACCTTCATTTAATTCAGTCTCCCACCCTCCCCCCACCTCTCTCACCATAGCCCCCAACAGTGGCCTGTCTCAGGTGAAGAGAGGCAAGGGTGACTTTTCATTCTGCTCAAGGTTCAAATCCTAGGTAATGGAAGACCTAAATGATCTGACTTGCTCGGGACACTGTACTCTGACAGCAAGACCTCCTGTGTGGTGTTTGCATAGTTGGCCCCTTTTTCACTGGACTTTGGTGGCTTCTTTGATGCTCTCTCTGTTGGGAAGAGCAGTTTACCTGAGACAGACAAGGCTGTCTATGGCTGGCACATTGACTGCCCCCAGTCTTCGGGCCTCTGTTGAACCGACTGTGGCTGGGTCTCTTAGCCCCTCGCTTCATATGGTGCCCATAGTGAATGCCTTTAAGGTGGCTCACACAGGTGCCTTTTTAAGGCACCCACAACCAAACTCTGGGGAAACACACCCATTGGCAGCAGGCAGGCAGCATCAGCCTGCATCTCAGCCTTGGATTCCCCATGGTCCAAACACTGATACGGGTGAGTAGGAGGTGAAAAACCTCAGGTGTGGGAATACAGAGGGGAAAGTGTCACAGAGAAGCAAGAGAGAGGAAATCACACTGAATGAATCTAAACCCACTAGCTACTCCAGAGCACAGAAAAAGACAGAAGGCTGTCCTTTGTTTTATAAAGCCAGAATAAACACAGTATCTAAACATAATTCCGGAGAAGGCAATGGCACCCCACTCCAGTACTCTTGCCTGGAAAATCCCATGGACGGAGGAGCCTGGTGGGCTGCAGTCCATGGGGTCGCTAAGAGTCGGACACCACTGAGCGACTTCACTTTCACTTTTCACTTTCATGCATTGGAGAAGGAAATGGCAACCCACTCCAGTGTTCTTGCCTGGAGAATCCCAGGGACGGGGGAACTCGTGGGCTGCTGTCTATGGGGTCGCAGAGTCGGACACGACTGAAGCAACTTAGCAGCAGCAGCAGCAAACATAATTCAAATAACACCAAACAACAACAAATACTCCATGTCAATCTTACTTACAAATATACACACAAAAAATCCTAAATACTAACAAACACAATTCAACAGTAAATTAAATAAATAAATGAATGATACCAGAACCAAATAAAATATTTCCCAAGATGTGAAGATGGCTTAGTACTAGGAAATCAGTCTATGTATGTGTGTATATACATAACTGTTGGAACTATTGATATATGATTATTTCCAAGGATAATAGATAGTAATAAAACTCAATCCCGATTCCTTATTTAAAATATATACACATATTAGCAAACCAGGAATGTGAGGATCCTTCCTTAATTTGAGAAATAATATTTAACTTAAACCAATAGCCAGTCATTTTCTTAACAGCAAAGCAAGAACTAGAGGCATTCTCATTAGCAACAGGAATAAGATTAAGAATCCTTCTGTTTCCATTATCATGCACAGGCATACTCTGTTTTCTTGCACTTCATTGTGCTTCATGGATATTATGTGTCTTACAAACCGAAGGTTTATGGTAACCCTGTGCCAAGCAAGTCTAACAACACCATCTTCCAATACCGTGACTTTGTGATAGTCACATGGTATTGTGATTTTACAATACTTTGTGACTCGGTATCACATGTTGCTAATTCTCTCAATATTTCACTTCTTCAGTTATTTTGTTTGTCGTGGTGATCCCTGATCAGTGATCTTGGATACTACTGCTACCACTTACAGAAGGCTCAGGCGATGGTTAGCATTTTTTAGCAATACTTGTTTTTTATTAAGGTATATGCATTTTTTATACATAATGCTGCTGCACACTTAACAGACTATGCTATACTGTAAATATAACTTTTATATACACTGGGAAACCAAAATGTTTGCGTGACTCACTTTATTGTCATATTTGCTTTATTGTGGTGGTCTAGAACCAAACCTGCAATATCTCCAAGGTATGCCTGTAATACTGTCTTTAAACAGTGCTCTAATATTTGAAAGAGAAAATACAGCTATTCCAAGTGAAGAGCTGATACAATAATATATGCAAATAGTATCACATCATATAACCTTAAAACTTCAAAGCATCTACCAGAAAACTATCACAATTTCATACAAACCTGATACCTGAGACAGAAACATAAATGAAAATATTCATTATCAGTGAAAACATTTTAAATAGAAAAACAGCAAAAAGTTCTACTCTCTATTTTAACAATAGGCACACAAAACCCTAGGGATAAGCTTATGTGCATGACCTATATGAAAAGAATCACAAAACCCGCCTGTAGGACACAGGAGTAGAGAGATAAGTGATGTTCCTGAATGGGAAATTGAATGTCGTAAACATGTCAAATTAAACTATATATCTAAATGCAATCCAAATCCAAATCTCAATGGGATTTCAAGAATATGTGACAGTGTGATGATAAAATTCACCGATAGCCAAAAATGCATATGAAATGTCAAGAAGACCAACAAAAATAGAGAATAATCAATAAACATTGCCCCTACCAGAAATAAATTTTAAAGTCATAATAAATAAAATAGCATGGCTGAAATTTTAGGAAAAATTCAAATTAAATCTTTCTTAAAGATGACACTAAACTCCAGGGGCTAAGTGAGATCAAAACTTGAAAGTAGACAGAGAAACCAGCACCTCTGTGGTTCCTTTGTGAACAAGGACCCAAACCCAGAAGCTCTTGAAGAATATACAAAAAGTAAAACTTAGAAAATTTAATGTAAAAGAAAACATGAAGCGTCTGTAAGTCAAAGAATATAATTATCAGAACTAAATGCAGACCTCTCCCCTTCCTGCCAACAAAACTAAGAAGAAAATTTGCTACAAATAAGACTGACGAGGTTTTTTCTATCCATAATAAACTCAGAATTCATACACCTCATTAGAAAACATACTAAAATCTTCACAGAAAAATGGATATAGCATATAAACATTCTGAGGAATTGAAATAAAACAGAGAGAATTTTCAACTTCAGTATTACCAGATGGCTCAGTGGTTAAAAAAAAAAAAAAAAAAAAGTGCCAATGCAGGAGACATAAGAGATGCAGGTTCCATTCCTGGGTGGGGAAGATACCCCAGAGGAGGAATTAGCAACCCATTCCAGTATTCTTGTCCAGAAAATTCCATGGACAGAGGAGTCTGGCGGGCTACAGTCCATGGGGTCTCAAAGACTAGGACACGACTGGGTGACTGAGCACCCATGCATTAAATTTTAAAAAACTTGAGAAAACAAAATACTATCATTCCACCAAACCAGCTAATGCTAAAAACTGATACTATTCAGCAACTGCAGGGTACAGCATTTTATCAAGGGGAGTTGCAAATTGTTGCAATCACTTTACAAGCAAATCTAACCATAAAAAGCAAGAGCCTTACAACAGACTTCCATCTAGTAATTCCACTTCTAGATATCTATCCTTAAAAACATATTAAGGATGTATAAGTAAACTCATTACATCATTACTTTCTGGTAGGTTCCACCTCAGCTGATTTTGCCTCCACTGGGTTCTGCGTCCAACAGTTAAATCAATCCTAGATCAAAAATATGTTTTAAAATCCAAAAAGTTCCTCAAAACAGAATCTAATTTGCCTCACATGGAGCACTGTGAGGAAAACAGGAGAGGGACACCTTTCTGTAGCCTCCTGCCGGTTCACAGAGCCTCCATCTCTCCCGAGCTGGAGTGAGCGCTGTGTGCCTTTCGTCCTGTTTGTTGGCTACTCATACCGTGTGCAACCTTTGTTTCTCTGAAGAAATGGCTCCCAAAAAGCAAGTAAGTGGTCAAAGCAATCCCTCAAAGAGGGAGCTGTGAATCACAATCTCAATGAGAAAATGGAAATCTTAGATTTTTTGAAAAGCAGCCTGACGCCTATGGAAGTGGGCCGTGAGGTCAGTAGGAAGGGCATTCCTGCAATAAAGTGAAAGAAGCTGAATTCATAGAAGGGTTAGTGCTGCCTCTACAGTGGCAAAAATTGTCTCCCTGTTTCCTGACAAAGAGCTTGCAAAGACTGAGAAAGTATTGAATGTGTGTCTAGAGGACATGTCCCAGAAACATATCCCTGTTGATGGCAAAATGATGTGTGAAAAAGCGCTTAGTCTCTGTGAGCACTTCTGTGAAGGTCTAAGGAGCTGAGCATGAGCCAGAAGGCTGGTAAGGGACAGCTGGCTAGCTGTGCAAAGTGCTGCAGTCTCAAGAACTTCATCACGAGAGAATCACCATCAACTGATAACCAAGGCAGCATTGGCAGGGTTCCCAGAAGAGCTCAAGAAACTCATAGACAAGAAAGGCTACCATCCAGAGCAAATCTTCAAGTGTGATGAGACAGGCTTATTCTGAAAGTTAGCTGCCCAATCACACCTACACCCACAAGAGCGCCAAGCAGGCCCCTGGGTTCAAGGCCTGGGAAGATGGCCTTACTCTGCAGTTGGGTGGCAACACAGCAGGCCGTATGATTAAGCCAGGCCTCCTTTGTGGAGCATACAATCTACAGACCCTTATAAACAAAACCAAAAATTGCCTGCCTGTGTTTTGGTAACACAAGAAGGCTTGGGTGCCACCATCTTGTTCGTGGAATGGTTCCACCAGTGCTTCATTCCTGGAGTGAAGAAATACCTGGAAAAGAAGAGGCTGCAATTCAAAGGCCTACCCATAATTGGCAATGCTCCCAGTCATCCCCAACCCCCCTGATTCACTGAAGGTATTTGAAAGAGATGTGCCCGCCCCCTAACACTATGTCACTGCTGCAGCCTCTTATAAAGCACCCATGTCTGCAGTAGGGACCCTGTTTTCCTGGCATAGATGAACCTTCTGATATCCTGTCAGAAGGTCGGATCTGGCCTGCTATCTCACCACTTACCTAGAGTACCATATATCTCATTGCTTTATCACATCAGCATTGTAGGTCCCATGAACACTGGTCACCAGCACCATCATCATCAGAGCAGTGTCATTAGAAGAGGAGAACCAGGGTTTTGGTGAGTGTTAACACTATATGTCGGAGAAGGCAATGGCACCCCACCCCAGTACTCTTGCCTGGAAAATCCCATGGACGGAGGAGCCTGGTGGGCTGAAGTCCAAGGGGTCGCTAAGAGTTGGACACGACTGAGCGACTTCATTTTCACTTTTCACTTTCATCCATTGGAGAAGGAAATGGCAACCCACTCCAGTGGTCTTGCCTGGAGAATCCCAGGGACGGGGGAGACTGGTGGGCTGCCGTCTATGGGATCGCACAGAGTTGGACATGACTGAAGCGACTTAGCAGCAGCAGCAGCAGCAGCAACACTATATTTGTGTGTGTGAGTGTGTGTGTGTGAGAGAGGGAGAGAGAGAGAGAGAGTATGGACTTATATTTTCTCTGTTTGCAATTACATTTTCTATATGTACCTGTTGGAGAAGGAAATGGCAACCCACTCCAGCATTCTTGCCTGGAGAATCCCAGGGACAGGGGAGCCTGGTGGGCTGCTGTCTATGGAGTCGCACAGAGTCGGACACGACTGAAGTGACTTAGCAGCATATGTACTTGTATTTTAAATATTCTGTGTTTTATTATGGTATTTCCCATCCAGGTTATTTAAAAAAGCAATTTATAAGTGTTGAAGTAAAGAAAATGTTATTGCTAACATGTACTATGTAGTTAGGCCTACCATGGCTGCATCTGTACTAAACATGTGCAGACTTCTTTCCTTACATTATTCCCTGAGAAATACAGTATAACAACTATTTACATAGCATTTACATTGTGTTAGGTATTATAAGCTGTCTAGAGATGATTTAAAGTCTACTTCAGGATGTGCATAGGTTATATGCAAATACTGTGTCATTTTATAAAACAGACTTGAGTATCCACAGATTTTAGTATGGGGGAGGGATGGGCCTGGAACCAATCCCCTGAGAATACTGAGGGATGGCTGTGTGTAATATTGCTCGTGATATAATACTATGTGGAAAAAATAAGATACAAAACTATCTCTCTGCCCCCTCTCTATCTTTATACCTAAAAGAATTGGAAATATATATTCACACAAAAACTTGTACATGAATGTTCATAGCCATATCATTCATAATAGCCAGAAAGTGGAAATAATCAAATATGCATCAACTGGATAAGATATAGTATATCCATACAATGGAATATTATTTAGCCATAAAATGAACATACTAATACATGCTACAACATGGATGAACCTTAAAAACATCATGCTAAGTGAAAGAAGTCAGACGCAAAAGGCCGTATGTTGTGTGGTTCTATTCATTTGAAATGTCCAGAATAGGCAAATCCATAGAGACAGTAGATTAGTGGTGACCAGGTGAGAGGAGGAGGGTAAAGAACTGGAAGACACAAGTGTTTCTTCAGAGATTGATGAAAATATCCTGGGGTTAGATAATTGTGATGGTTGTGCAACATAATGAATATACTAAAAATCACAGGATGACATGCTTTAAAATGATTAAAGTGGTCAACTTCATGTTATCAATTTTATATGGTCTCAATCAGTTTTTTTGATTATTAAAATATGTTTTGAAATGAAATTAAAATCACATGCTGCAGGACTAGTGACATATCTGGAGTCAGATCTTTTATGTGACAGAATTTTGCAAAGACCTGTTTCTAGAATCTGGTCCTATCTCTGACCACATGACATTAGACAGAACATTTGTTGCTTCAAGCCCATTTTCTCATCTATAAAATGAGGTGCATTACTGCCTTATCTGCCTGTCTGGGTTGCTTTATGGTTCAAATGGTATAACCTTGACACACTTATCCCAAACAGGATAACCCCCGGCATAGTTATAAGGGATTATTATTGTTACCTCTTCTTATCCTTATCTTAATTGCAAACTCTCTGAGAGTGGACAGAATGCCTTAAGAGGACATGTCTTCTGCCCAGGTCAGAAATGATGATATTGGAGCTTGTATTACCGGGCAGAGACATGAGAAAAGCCTTATTAGACGGAGAGAAATATGTATTTAGAAGTCATGTTGTTTGGGAAAGCAGACTAGAAAAAACTGTGAACTTGATCTTGTGGATTAAACAAAGGCAGGTGATTAATAAGTGATTTTTTTAATAATAAAAAAAGAAAAATACAAACTCAGAAAATGCTAGATGTTTCATGTGGTTGGAAATCACTGGAATACAACTTGTGGGGAGTGACAGAGGAGTCTTGGAACAGGTGACATTTGTCCTTTGTCAAAGGAGCCTGTACTTTGTCCTTGGGGCAGTGGGAAGCCAATGGACTTGTTTAGAAGGTCAACAGGTAGATCTGATAAGAGGTGCTTGAAACATTGCAGGTGGGAGGTATCAAAGATCTAATATAAGACAGGATAAAAGTAGGGATTAAAAGGAATGTCTGAAGGGAAGGACATTTTGAGGTAGAATCCAAAGCATTTGGCCATGGACTGGATATGTGGTGAAGCAGAGAAGGATTGACTGGCAGTTACAAGGCTTTTGCTTTTGAAAACTGAGAGTTCCACCTACCACACCACTGATCTAGACCAGTTTTCTGGAGAAGGAGCTGGCACAGTGAGGAAAACAAGTGTGATCTGAGATATATTAAGACTTAACTTACATACTAATCATGGATCCTTGGATTGCAACAAACTCACTCAAACACGCAAGTAAAAAGGAATTTAGTGCGAGAAAGCACTCACATGTAAGAGTTGTGAGGCTAGAGGACATATTCTTCTTATTCAATGAAGTATCTCTTGTATCTTGCAAAGTTCCTGACATAAAGTAGGTTTTCAAATGATATTTGAAACGTGAATCATCGAATTTCAGGAATTACAATGAGGGCAATAGAGCAGAGTCTCATTAGGGCCTGAAAATCCTGGGGCAACCATTCACTCTGTCTCTCTCAGCAACCATATTGTACTTTGCGTCGTTTCTCTTTTCCTGCCTGCCCAAGATTCTCACTATATTGGTTTCCTCTGCCCATTTATCTCCAGAACAAGGTCCCAAGCCCTGTCACCTTACTGTTGCCGTGCCTACAGGTAAGAGCATCTGATCGGACTAGCTTGGATCAGATAGCCAGTCTGATCAAATCAGCTATGGCCTGAGAGATGAGGCCATATGATAATTTACATGGCTACTCTTTATGGACTGTGAGAAGACACATCCTCTAAGAACAGAGTATGGGCAGACAAAAGAGTGACTGCAGACTGCATTTCTGATACAAGGCTGCAGCCAGACATTTAAGTGTGGCTGAGAATACGGGACCTACATTTGGACGGGGTGGCTGTAGATCTGGGACTCATCAGTTTGGAGGAGACAACCTGGAGAGAGTATGTAGAATGATGTCAGTATGTAGAGGTGAGGGAAACTGGATTACAAGAAACAAGGAAAGAGCCAATGAATGAAAGAAGTAATTGTCAGAGAAAGATGAAGAAAACCAGGAGAGATGGGTTACAGACCTTAAGAAAGGAGAGAATATTAAGAAACAGTTAAGCTTCATCCCAGTTTTTTAAGGATTTGTTGATCGTCTCACAAACCCTTGAGTTGAGGGAAAAATTAGACGCAGCATTCTGGGTGTCAGCCAGGCATTTGACGTCTTTAATGACAACATTTTGGGACAAGGTAGAGAAAAATACAGACTGGATGAAGTTCAGGTGGGAAGATTATCAGTTAGGCCAATGAAGAATCCCAAAGGGATCAGGGTTAAGGGAGTGATGTCCACATGTGAAACTCTGCTGCTGCTGCTGCTGCTGCTGCTAAGTTGCTTCAGTTGTGTCCGACTCTTTGCAACCCCATGGACTGTAGCCTACCAGGCTCCTCCCTCCATGGGATTCTCCAGGCAAGAGTACTAGAGTGGGTTGCCATTTCCTTCTCCAGGGGATCTTCCTGACCCAGGGATCGAACCCAGGTCTCCCGCATTCCAGGCAGATGCTTTACCATCTGAGCCACCAGGGAAGCCCAACTGGACCAGAAGGGATGGGCTTTTCGTCTCCTCTTTATCACATCCTGTGTTATTCCTCCTTAAGCTTAATCAAATCCCACGAGGCTTTATATTTTATTATCCATTGAATGGGAGTTGAAGAAGTTTTGAAACTTTTACCAAAAAATAGGCCTAATTCAAGACTTGCTATATATTTTAAGACTCAATAATCATTTTTTTTTGGCCTCTATTCTTTTCGCTCAAGATGGATTCTTCATCGTGAGGATCTTTAGTCCCACAAGTAAACAGAGCCCTGTCAGCCTTCTCTACCAACAGTGTAGACATGTCCAGACTTAACCCCAGGACAAAAAAAAATCTGGCTTTAAGTGGATTCCCTGCTGTGCAAATTTATAAACATATTGCATGTTATAGACCCATGGATTCACTCATGAAGAGGTGAGTTCAAAAAGTTCAATACATGAAAGCCTTTAAAAAGAGGTGAGTGATATGAAGCAGCAAATGAGAAACCATACAGTTCAGTATTCATTTTGTCTGAGAATCATGACTCATAAAAAACAGACAAACATGGAAATAGTCTCTATTCATTCTGCCACTCAAATACTTTGACAATATTATGGCAGTTCTTATCATTTAACCCTACTTTTTTTAATGAGCAAAGAAAATGTAGTTTCATCATTTTTGTCCACCATTGATTTAATCTTGGGGGTGGGGCAGGGAGCAGCCTCATATCAGAGTGCAGCTTTGGGAAGGGGAAACAGAAGCATAAAATGCCTCCCCCTGGCTCTATTTCTCTCTCGTTTTCTGCTGCAGCCCACCTGAGCAAGAAAAGCCAGACATTTTGTTTCCTTTCTGTCATATCCTGACTTGTGCCTCCTTACAATGTTGCAGTCCTAAATTTCAATTTTGAATCTTTAATCTGCAATGTGGTGGTATTTGGGGGGCCTTTGGTAACTGAGAAGGTTTAGACATGGTCAGATGGGATAGTTTCCTTGTACAGAGATGAAGGGACCAGAGCTCTCTCTTTCCTCACTGTGTAAGGACACAGCAAGAAGGCAACCACTTGTGAACCAGGGGGAAGGCCCTCACCAAGAACCCAGCCCTGCTGGCCTCCTCATCTCAGCTTCCAAGCCTCCAAAACAGGAATAAATGCCTGTTGCCTAAGCCACCCAGTCTATGGTATTCCAACAGCCGGAACTGACTAATACACTCCATAAGCATAATCATGTCCCAGGAAATCCGACCCTGGCTCTTCTTCCTAGGCAGAATCTGTCGTGTCTTTCCCTGGAATAACAAGCCTCGCCATGGAGGTGGAAGTGACAAGATAGCATGATTTAGGGAGGAAATAAAACTGTGTTGGTTTACTATGTCAAATATTTGATCTATAGCCGTACTCATACATCTCATAAACACTAGTTCACATAGCCCATTTCTGTCTCTCCTCCCCTTCTTAGTTGTAGTAGAGTGATTACCCTATACTCCTGTCCTCTTATATTAGAAATCTAGCCCTTTCTGCATCTTCCCAGGTAGTGCTAGTAGTAAGGAACCTGCCGGCCAGTGCAGGAGACAAGAGACGCAGGTTCGATCCCTGGGTCAGGAAGATCCCCTGGAGGAGGGCATGGCAACCCACTCCAGTATTCTTGCCTGGAGAATCCCATGGACAGAGGAGCTTGGCAGGCTACAGTCCATGTGGTCGTGAAGAGTCGGACATGACTGAAGCAACTTACAGCAGCAGCAGCCCTTTCTGGAGACCCAGGTTTTCAGTATAATGTTCATTGATACTATGATACTGACAGTAGGCACGTGACGATTCCAGAGACTTAGGCAAGTGGCTCAATCAGAATCCTCTTCCAGAGTAAACCTTGATTGAAAAGAGAGAGAGCACCTGTTCTGCCCAGGCCAGACCTGTGAGATGACACTTAACAGCTCTATTGGTACTTTGGTGCTGGTACTTATCACTAACTGCACATACTAGTGATGATAAGGAGCTTTTTGATGTTAAAGACTTTATCCATTTTTAAAAATATCTGATTATTGATTATCTAGTCCTCTGATTTCTGTAAGGTCAGGATTAATCTGTTCTAAGGGGTTCCTTTCCCCACTCCTGTCCTGAAAATGCCTATTCAGTCTTTAAACCCAGCTGCAATGTTACCTACTCTGTAGAGCATTCTCTGAGGCCTCCCCTCTACCCAGGAAGACAGAAGTGCTCTTCGTTCTGTGCCATTGCTATACCTTGTAGTCACCTCTTGTCATCACATTGTTTGCCGTCCATCAGGAGTATTCACTACTGTGTCTGTCTTCCTTACAGAAATCTCTGTGCTGTTCACACCAGTCCATGGTTTGGCACACAGTAGGTGACCCATAAACTTCTGTCTGCTAGGTGAATAAATCGGTGAGTGGCACCAGGGCCTGAGGTACCACAAGTAGTAAAAAGGAACGCTGGAATTCAACATTAGACTGTTATCCTAAGGCCCACGTTTGCCCTGCACTAAAATGATTTGCACTTTGGGAATTGCGCATTGAGGAAGCTTGCTGTATATCCATGATCAATACGCATGAGTTGCCATGAGCCCTGTGTGTTTTTCCTGTTCTTTGTGTCCTCCTCACCCTTCCTTTGATGAAGAGCAGATTTCCCAGAATTGCCTCTGCAACTGGGTTTTAGGATGAAAGTGAGTAAGGAAACAGAGCGGGGGACTTCCCTGGCGATCTAGTGGTTAAGACTTCCTGCTTCAAGTGCAGGAGACCCGAGTTCAATCCCTGGTTAGGGAACTAGATCCCACATGCCACAACTAAGAATTTGCATGCTGCTACTAGAGATCCCACATACTGCAACACAGATCAAAGATCCTGTGTGCCACAACTGAGACCTGGCATGGCCAAATATTTTTTAAAAAAAGGAAAAGAAAACAAGAGTGCACTATCACCAGACTGAGCCCTAAGGAATCAAGAGCAGGATAGAACTCCTTTCTTGAAGTCTTCCTATAAGAATCACTTGCACTTCTTATATGTTTACTGTGTGTTTGACATGTTAGTAAGTCTTTGCATACTTTGTTTTGTATACCTTATTTTCATCATAATAACAACACTTTGACATAACAAAGTCAGTTATATCATGACTAAAAGATAGTAATCATAACAATTACTATCGTGCCTTATTTCACTAATGAGGAACTGAGACTCATTAAAGAGTGCTGTTTATCCAGGGTGACATAGCGATAGCAGAATTTGGACCCAAGCTTGCCCAGGCATGCCTAATGCCAAAATCTACTCTTTTTTTTCTTTCCTTTTTATTATTATTATTTTTTAACGTCTCTGCTTTTTATTTATTTATTTTTTTACTCTACAATATTGTGTTGGTTTTGCCATACATCAATATGCATCCGCCATGGGTGTACACGTGTTCCCCATCCTGAACCCCCCTCCCACCTCCCTCCCCATACCATCCCTCTGGATCATCCCAGTGCACCAGCCCCAAGCATCCTGTATCCTGCATCACATCTGGACTGGCAATTCGTTTCTTATATGATATTAAACATGTTTTAATGCCATTCTCCCAAATCATCCCCTGCCTCCCTCTCCTACAGAGTCCAAATCTACTCTTTGAGGTAATGGAGTCCACCAGGAATAAGTCAGTAGGGTATAGGGGAGTGAAAATAGTTATGAATTAATATTTATTGGAGGTAATAGATATCTGTCAAGCTTTGTGGCCACCAGCATCTTTGAACAACTTTCCTATATTTGGGTAAATTTCAATATTTATTTTTTTAATTGAAGTATATATAGTTTATTAACAATGTGTTAATTTCTGGTGTCCCGCAAACTGATTCAGATATATATATATATATAATATATATATTAAATCATATATATATATACACATCTAATATATATATTAGAATCATATATATATATATATATATATACATCTAACCATATGAAAGTGAAAGTGTCAGTCACTCAGTTGTATCTGACTCTTTGCAACACCATGGACTATAGTCTCTGTCCATGGAATTCTCCAGGCAAGAATACTGGAGTAGGTAGCCGTTCCCTTCTCCAGGGGATCTTCCTGACTCAGGGATCAAACCTGGGTCTCCCACAATGCAGGCAGATATACATATATCTGACTATGAAAACGGAGAAGGCAATGGCAGCCCATTCCAGTACTCTTGCCTCGAAAATCCCATGGACAGAGGAGCCTGGTAGGCTGCAGTCCATGGGGTCGCAAAGAGTAGACACGACTGAGCGACTTCACTTTCACTTTTCACTTTCATGCATTGGAGAAGGAAATGGCAATCCACTCCAGTGTTCTTGCCTGGAGGATCCCAGGGATGGCGGAGCCTGGTAGGCTGCTGTCTATGGGGTCACACAGAGTCGGACACGACTGAAGTGACTTAGCAGCAGCAGCAGAATATGAAAGAGAATATACATATAGAAGAATGTATATATTATTTTTCATATTCTCTTCCATTGTGGTTTATCACAGTATATTGAATATAGTTCCCTGTTCTGTACAGTAGACCTTATTGTTTATCTTTTTTATATATAGTAGTTTGTATCTGCTAGTCCTACACTTCTAGTTTATCCTTCTCCTACCCTCTTTCCTCTTTGGTAACCATAAACTTTTCTATGTCTGTGAATCTGTTTCTGTTTGGTAAATAAGCTCACTGATATCAGATTCAGAGTCCATGTATAAGTGACATCATATGGTATTTGTCTTTTTCTGCCTGACTTCTTCACTTAGTTTGCCCACCTCTATGTCCATTCGTGTTGCTGCTAGTGACATTGTTTCAGTCTCTGTTAGGACTGAGTAGTATCCCATCACATGTATTTATGCCACATCTTCCTTATCCATTCATCTGTCAATGGACAGATTGTTGTTTCTGTGTCCTGGCTATTGTAAATAGTGCTGCTATGAACATTGGGGTGCAGGTATCTTTTCAAATTAGAGTTTTCTCCAGATATATGCCCAGAAATGGGATTGCTGGGTCATGTGGCCAGTCTATTTTTAGTTTTTTAAGGAGCCTCCATATTATTTTCCATAGTGGCTGTACCAATTTACTTTCCCACCAACATTGTAGGAGGATTACTTTTTCTCCACACCCTCTCCAGCACTTATTACTTGTAGACTTTTTAACGATGGCCATTCGGATCAGCATGAGGTGATACCTCATTGTGGTTTTGATTTGCATTCCTCTAATAGCGATTTTGAGCATCTCATTGTTGTTGTTCAGCATCCTTTCGTGTGCCTACTGTCCACGTGTATGTCTTCTTTGGAGAAATGTCTATTTAGGTCTTCTGCCCATTTTTTGACTGAGTTGTTTGGGGTTTTTTTTTTCATTATTTACAAAGATTTTCTCTCAATCTGTGTATTGTCTTTTTGTTTTGTTTGTGATTTCCTTTGCTGTGCAAAGCTTATAAGTCTAACTAGGTTCAATTTCTTTATTTTTGCTTTTATTTCTGTTGGCTTGGGAGACAGACCTAAGAAAACATTGCCACGATTTATATCTGAGAATGTTTTGCCTATATTCTCTTCTAGGAGTTTTGTTGTGTTATGTCTTATATTTAAGTCTTTAAGCCATTTTAAGCTTATTTTTGTGTATGGTGTGAGGGTGTGTTCTGACTTCATTGATTTACATGTGGCTGTCTAGCTTTCCTAACACCACTTGCTGAAGAGACTGACTTTTTTGCCCCATTATATATTCTTGCCACTTTTGTTAAAGATTGATTGACCCTAGGTGTGTGGGTTTGTTTCTGGGCTGTCTATTCTGTTGCATTGATCTACATGTCTGTTTTTGTACCAATACCATAATGTTTTGGTTACTGTGGTCTTGTAGTCTGAATTCTGGGAGGGTTATGCTTTCTGTTTTTTTCTTCAAGATTTCTTTGACAATTCTGGGTCTTTTATCACTCCATATAAATTTGGGGATTATTTGTTTTAGCTATGTGAAAAATGTCATGGGTAATTTGATAGGGATTGCACTAAATCTGTAGATTGTTTTGGGTGGTACTGTCGTTTTAACAATAGTAATTCTTCCCATCCAAGAGTATGGGCTTCCCAGTGGCACCAGCAGCAAAAGAATCCACCTGCCAATGCAGAAGATTAAGAGACCTGGGTTCAGTCCCTGGATTGGGAAGATCCTCTGGTGGAGGATATGGCAACCCACTCCAGTATTCTTGTCTGGAGAATCCCAAGGACAGAGGAGCCTGGCAGGCTACAGTCCACAGGGTCACAAAGAGCCAGATACAACTGAAGCAACTTAGCATGCATGCACACCCAAGAGCATGAAATAGCCTCCCATTTCTTTGAATCATCTTCAGTCTCCTTTATCAGCGCTTTATGGTTCTCCAGCATGTAAGTCTTTTACCTCCTTGGTCAGCTTTATTCCTAAGTATTTTTTTATGTGTTTTAAAAGGCATTTTTTTTTCTCTTTGCCTTTTGGATATTTCATTGTTAATGTAAAGAAATGCAACCAATTTCTGTATGTTAGTCTAGGATTTTGCTACTTTGCTAAATTCATTTAGCAGTTCCAGTAGGTTTTGTGTGAAATCTTTAGGATTTTCTGTATATAGTATCATATCATCTGCATATAATGACAATTTTGCCTCTTCCCTTCCATTCTGGGTATCTTTTATTTTTCTTTCTTGTCTGATTCCTGTGGCTAGAATTTTCAGTACTCTGTTGACTAAAAATGGTGAGAGTGGCTTTGTCTTGTTCCTGATTTTAGCAGGAAGGATTTTCAACTTTTCACTGTTGAGTATTATGTTGGTTGTGAGTTTGTCATAAAATAGCTTTTATTAATTTGATATATGTTCCTTCTGTCCCCACTTTGGTAAGATTTTTTTTTATCATGAATGGATGTTGAATTTTATCAAATGCTTTTTCTCCATCTATTGAGACAATCATGTGGTTTTGTCTTTTCTTTTGTTGATGTGGTATGTCATATTGATTGATTGGCATATGTCAAACCACCCTTATGATCCTGGGATGAATCCAGCTTGATCATATCTTGGTAATTTTCTATATTAGGAGTCTGATCTTCCAAAGGTGGAAACAGGGCATTTGCTCTTATGCGAGAAGGGAAAATGCCACTCATCACACACACCAGGACTAAATGAATGAACAAATGAATGAAACTTACTGAGATAGAAGCAGTAGCAGGTTGGCAGGCCTATCTAATATGTTGCATTCTAAAGTGATGCACAGAGATCCAACAAGGCAGACAGCAGACTCCTAGAGAGAGAGACACATCAGTCTTGGGCCAAGGGGCTGATGAGCTATATGGTTAGGAAAGCACTGACCCCTCCCTTCAAGTAATCAGGGGTTGGGGTACCATAGTAATATGGCATGGCAGAACACTTGCTCCAGTCCTGCCCTCATCTTTCATGACTTTGGGAAATACCAGGCCTTCCTCTGGTATAATGAGAAAGCTGGGGCCCAAGACTTGCCATTGTATTAATGCGATATAGTGAGCAGCTTGAATCCCAGCAACCAGGCAGCATTCAAGACCAACAAAGGAACCAGCCTTTCCTCTGGTATGATAAGAGTGAAAGAGAAAGAAAGTGTTAGTCACTCAGTCTTGTCAGACCCTTTGCAGCCCCATGGGCTGTAGCCTGCCAGGCTCGCTGTCCATGAAATTCTCCAGCAAGAATACTGGCTGCTGCTGCTGCTAAGTCACTTCAGTCATGTCCGACTCTGTGTGACCCCATAGACGGCAGCCCACCAGGCTCCACCATCCCTGGGATTCTCCAGGCAAGAACACTGGAGTGGGTCGCCATTTCCTTCTCCAACGCATGAAAGTGAAAAGCGAAAGTGAAGTCGCTCAGTCATGTCCGACTCTTCATGACCCCATGGACTGCAGTCTACCAGGTTCCTGGTTCTGTCCATGGGATTTTCCAGGCAAGAATACTGGAATGGGTTGCCATTGCCTTCTCCAAGGAATACTGGAGTGGGTAGCCATTTCCTTCTCTAGGAGATCTTCCTGACCCAGGAATTGAACGTGTGTCTCCCACATTGCACGCAGATTTTTTACCATCTGAGCCACCAGGGAAGCCCAAAACTCTGTAGCAGCAACCAAGCAGCATTTAAGATAAAAGAAGTACCAGTTTTTCCTCTGATATGATCAGAGGGCTAGGCTTTAAGTCTCATAGTTGACCAGAATCGACTGCTTTTAGCACCAGGCTATCACCAGTTTCCATCAAATTTGTAGGAAAACAACTCATTTTCTAGAAGGCAGCCCACAGAAAATTTATCTTTATCTTTCACTCCCTTGCTTTCCCAGCCTCTCATGCAGCAAGGGTGCAGACGTGTCCTTCGGCCTCTGCCAGTCAGATGTACACATGTGAAATATGGGTTTAGAAGAGAGTAGGGATAAATACAAGAACATGAAAGCCATTTCCTGGAGTGGCTGATAACAGAGACCTTTGGTTTCTAACAACAGCTGTGGTGACTCTGGAATTCAGGACCCAGAATCAACAGTGTCCAATGTCAGTGCCTGGAAGAGGCTGCAACAGGCTTGTTTCCAGGACAGACGCATGCTGTAGTTTGATGTCTTTTCTGTTCACGTGCCTTCCAAACTGATCTGGCCCCTCGTGGAAATTCTCTGAGCTACTTAATAACCTTGAAGAAGGGTACCCTCTGCTTTAACCAGAAGTATTAATAGTTTCTTTTGTTTGCAACTTATATCTGTTTTGTGCCAAACCTTTTCCTAAACTCTGTCCCATTCTTTATTTCATTGACTTTTCACACAAAACCTACCAGACAAGTACAGTTTACACTGCAGAAGAAGAATGTGATAAGGCAGTGGCATAGCATAAGGCTGACAAGATCAACAGAAGAGAGGTCACAAATTTGCCTTTCATTGTCAGCTGATGAGTCTGGGGCTTTCTTGCATAAGTGCGTTATACATGCCCCTGGGGAGTATGTGAGATTGAGAACCACATGCCTGGCTGCAGACTTGAGGGGCAGCAGCTTCCCCGAGGTGCCAGCTTCCACAGACTCTTCCTCGAGCTTCCTTCCCCACGTTAGCAGCTGGATATGCACAGCATCTCAGCTTCTCCCACAAGCTCTGACTAACCCCATGTTCCAATGCTCGAGATCATTCTCTGACCCTGTGATTGCTTCTCCTGCCTTCCAGTCACAACTTCTTACAGCCATGCAAGATCTAATTCCTATAGCAAAAGACTTACCTCTCTTTCCTTGACTATGATCCAATCAGTAAGACAAAAAGTGAGGTGGTTGATAACGTGTGGTAAAAAAATAAATCTGAAGTTCAAAATTCTGTTTGATTCTAACCCTATAATAATGGAAAAAACTCAGACTTTAGGAATCATAAAGACTTGGGTTATAGTCTTATCTTTGTCCCTTATAGCTGTGTGACGTTCTTTAATTATATACTCAACATCTCTGAGCCTCAGTTATCTCATTTTAATATGGGCATTCTAATACTTACCTCATGAGCTTGGTGATGATTAATGAGACTGTTTTAACATTTGAGGACACTGTAAACTCAGCTCTCAAGCCCTTTCCATTTTATGACCAGTGTTGAGAAATAAAATATAATGAAGACATGTTTCTTGCCCATTTGAACTAAGAATTCTTGTTTTTAATACTTATTTATATGAACTTTCAAGGTAAAAATGAATCTTTATAAAAATGCATTTTTTAAATAATAAGGATATGAGTAAAATTGTGAGTGCTCCAGGTTTGCTCTCTCAAATTGGCCTTTAAAAATACTCTGTTCTATGCTTCTTGGAATATACTTCAATAAAAAGTGCAAGTTTTCACAGACTATGGATATTTAAGTTTTTATAAAATTTCACTTTTAATACATATTTTCAAAATGTTGAGCATAACATATATTTGATTGATAACTAATTGTTTGCATAATGGCACATTCAAACAATGAAATCAAAGCAGAATAATAGATAAGAGTTCATTGTACTCCCATGGACAGGCTCATCAGTAGCTTTGAAAACAGTTCTACCAAGGGCATAGTTCTCCTAGTCTCAGTTTGGCCTCACTTTCCTCCTCATTTACTACAGAGAAGGCTTCATATGGAGTGTTCCAAATTCTGTCAGTCTAGGAACCTGGATGTGAGCTCTGTTGGCAATAAATGACATTTATTCAATGTGACTCCTACTCACCAGATGAGAAAAGAGGGTGATAACTAAATTCTTCCCAACCCTTGCTTGTGATCATTTAAAAGAATAATAGCATGGTGTGTATAAAAAGGCATTTTACTGAGTGTTTTATAACCAGAATATAATTCAGTCTCATAATCCCAATGACACAAAATTATTCTTGCTGCCCTTTTACAGACAAAGATATTGATGCAGCAAAAAGCTAAGTAACGCTCACAATAGCAGGCAGTTGAGAAGAGCAAAGGCAGAGGGAGAACCAAAGTGTGGGGAAGGGTGTTGGCTCTGGGGGTCAGACTGACCTGGGTTCCAATTCTAACTCTATCATTCAGTATCTTTGTGGTTTGGGGCCAAATTACTTAATCCCTCCCACCACACATTTTTGTTATCTGTTAAATTATACCAGTCAAACTTCTTTCCAAGCATTGGTGTGAGGATTAAATGAAATAACTTTAGCGTTGTAACTATGTTGGAAATGGTAATGATTTATATTACCTCCCAAAGTGTTTCTTTTTAACAACATCCAGGTGCTTAACCATGTGTGTGTGTGTGTGTGTGTGTGTGTGTGTGTGTGCACACTTGGTGCTTCAGACATGTCCAACTCTTTGCAACCTCATGGACAGTAGTCTGCCAGGCTCCTCTGTCCTTGAAATTTTCCAGGCAAGAAGACTAGAGCGGTTTGCCATTTCCTACTCCAGGGGATCTTCCTGACCCAGGGATTGAACCTGGGGATAAAACCTGCATCTGTTGGCATCTCCTGCATTGGCAGGCAAATTCTCTACCATTGCACCACCTGGAAGCCCAGCCTAAGCATACTGGCACTTAAAAACCTAAGCACCTTGCACCAATGTTGTTAGACAAATGTTAACATTTTCATGGATCAGAAAAGACTAATGCAATGTAACTAAGTTGTTTCACATTTTATATGAACTCAGAGGCAAAGTCCAAAAAATCAGCTCTGGCTCTTTCTAACAGATTGCTGTGATTACTAACATATTTCCCACCACTCATAGAAAGGCACTTGGCAGTCCAGAAGGGATTTTTCAACATGCTAGTTAATTCAAATAATGCATCTTCCCTGCATTCGAAAAGGTCAGAGAAATGTATTAGAAATGTATCCAAAGCTGTTTTTGGAACCTTAGCTGCTCAGGTGCTCTCTTTCATTGATTAGAAAACATTGGCATCCTCTTCTGACCTTTCCCCTACTTTGCCCAGCAGAACTGACAATGCCCATCAGGACTTATGGGATAATCCTCTACACCATTGCCTAATGGTGAAAAACATCATGACTCCTTCAGGCTCAGCTGTGCTCATTAGGTACAGAAATGCCATGAGAAGATAGAAAATGTATTCAGATTTTAGTTTGTCTGCAGTTTGATGTAATAATGTTTTATTTTTGGACCCAATGGCTCAGCAAAAAAAACAAAAACAAAAACCCTTGGTTAAACTGCTGACTTCCTCTAAATCGCTGAGCACAGGGATTGTAGCTTGATACAGTCATTTAGTTGCTGGATGTTTATAGTCAAACCATGTCAATGGCTTTTGCTGGAGTTTTTCATAAGGAATGTACTGATGTTTACTTCTTTATAAAGTTGGAATAACTGTGAATTCACTGGTACTACCTTGCAAGTGAGTTTTTAAACATTTATTTCATCTTTAGGGCTTTGAAATATAAAATTCTATTTAGGTTTCCAGTGAAGAAGACCTCAGAAAGAGAAAATATGTAAACTTTGGCTGAATAAAATGTATTATAGTTTCCCTAATACTCCTAAATTCTGAAACATTAATACAGTGGTCATTAGTTTTGAATGTGGTATACTTGGGATATTTCCTAGTAAGTACTGGGTTGGCCAAAAAATTTGTTTGGGTTTCTCCATTACAAAACCCAAATGAACTTATTGGCCAACCCAATATTATGGTGGTCCATTTGGATTTTTAAAATATTCATGATTATTGCATCAATACTAAAGAAAGAGAAAGAAGTAGGGATGGAAGAACTAGTGTGAACATAACTCATCTTCTTTATCCATTTTTCTTTTCTCCCAATCCTAAAGGCAAAGGCTAGATTTATCCAAAATCAGAAAAAAAAAATGTTGAATCAGGAAAGACTTTCCAGCCAGTCATCCATTTATTCAATAATACTCACCTGTTGCACATCTATAAAATGCCAAAGTGTTGAAGATACAGAAACAATATCGGGTTGTACATTAATTCAGTCAGCCATGTAATAAACTTACCAGTTAGCCAATGTTTGACTCAAAAAAACTGAAAACAAGTAATTACAACATATGGGATAAGTTTATACAAGTATTCAAAAGGTTGAGAAGCAAAAGAAAACTGAGGAAATAATGAGACCTCGGCTGTAGCATACATGTCAGAGGCTGAGTTTTGGCGCACACAGGCTGCCCCAGGACACATGGTAAAGCTGTTTTTGGAACATTAGCTGCTCAGGAGGCAAAGGGTGGGAAGACAGAACGGCTGTGATCACTAGAACCACACAGTCCTGTGTTTATATCCCTGTTGCAGCAGACTGCTAGTTGTCCTCTAAAACCCATTTCCTTTTCTTCCTCAGGATAATATAAATTCTGAATGTAGGTGAGCACATGGTCATTGAGATCAGACCACGTTTCCCAGTCTCCTTTGCAGCTGGGCAAGCCTTTGAGATTTTTCTGGTCAAAGGTTGAAATAAGATTATAGACTGAATGTTTTTATCCCCTCAAAACTCATTTTAAGACCCAAATCTCCAGTTTTATTAGGAAGGGGTCTTTGAGAGGTGATATGATCATAGAGATGGAGCCCTCATGAATGGGATTAGTGCCCTTACAGAAAAAAAAAAGGACCTCAAAGAGCCTCCTTGCCTCTTCCACCATGTGAGGACAAGAATATGGCTTGCTGTGACAAGGAACTCTGCGCAATGTTGTGTGACAGCCTGGATGGGCAGGGAGTTTGGGGGAAATGGATACATGTGTGTATACGGCTGAGTTCCTTTGCTGTCCACCTGTAATTATCACAATGTTGTTAAACAGCTATACTCCAATATAAAGTAAAAAGGTTTTAAAAAAAAGCAAGTGTGGGGCTACTGGACTGGTAGAGCTGGAAAAGAAAGCTGGGTCTGAAAAGTCTTGATTCCACTGATTTTGATGGTTAGTGACATAGTTTTTGTAGCTCAATAGTGGACGAAGAAAGTGGGCTCTCAACAGACACAGAATGTGCTGGCACCTTGACCTTGGACTTCCCAGTCTCCAAAAAAAGTTCTGCTGTTTGTAAGCCACCCAGTTTATGGTGACTTTCTACATAGCATCCTGAACAAATGAAGACAAGTAGTAGCTTTGTAACTTCCAAGAAGTGTCCTTAAGAGAAGTGGGACTTCCCCAGCCCCCTCTTCTTTCTTCTTGCTGGCAAGTAGGTTGCTATGAAAGCTGGTGTTCAAGCAACCATCTTGGACCATGAGATAGCCTTGTGTAGAGAATGGGGAGCAAGATGCAGCAGAGTCTGATGCTGTGGAGCCACCATGCCAGCCCATGTAGCCTGTGAGAGGACAGTCAAGCTTGCATTTTGTTTTAGCCACTGTTGGGTTCCTGTCACTTACAGTTGAACCTAACCCTCACTGATACCAGCAATAAGATCTTAAGTAAATACATTAAACCCTCTGAGACTCAGTTTCTTCATCAAAAAAATAAGGATCAAAATATCTTCTTTTTTAAACAATTTGTTTGAATGACTGAATTACAGTGATAAATACATTTAATTCATCTAGAATAATGGCAGGTATCCAGAGGTGCCATTATAAACAGTAGCTATTATTATGGTAATGTTCTTTGTCTATCCAGAGCTCATGTTCCACAAGTATCTAAACTTGGATACAAAAAAACTCCTATTCCCTGAGAGTTGTGCCAACTGTCCTGAAAAGGCCAAGCAATTGAAATTGAATTAAGGCCAAAAGGCCAATTGAAATTAAGGGTGCTTTACTTGAGCAGAAGGGATGGTGGGGTTGGAGATGATGGAGAAGGAGGGAAGAGTTAGAAGACATCAATAGTTCTTTTAAATACGAAAAGTTTGAGATATGTATCAGACATCCAAGCAGAAATAAATGTTAAGTAAGCAGTTGGACATATGATTCTGGTGCTTGTGAGAAAGATACTGGAACAGCCACAGATCTGAGACTTGTCAGCATACAGATGCTATTAAAAGCTATGGAATAGAAGATGAGAAGGCCAAAGGACAGAGCTTTCAAATCTTGCAATATTTAGAGGTAAGTAGAGGAAAAGGAGTCAGTAACAAGAAAAAACCTAATCACTATGCTGTCTCAAAAACCTAGACTCAGTGTTTTAAGGAAGAAGTAATCAATTGTACTAAATCCTACTGAGAGGTCAAGTGAGCTGAGGGCAGAAAATTGCCAATTAACATTGCTGAGATCTGGGTCACGGCAACTCAGAGGTAGTAGGCAGTTTCTAAGACAACCTCCAGGGATCCTTGCCTCCTAGTATTCATGCCATCACACAGTCTCTCTCCTTAACCATTGACTCGCTTCTAATAGAATACAAAAGAAGCGATGCAATGTCACTTCTGAGATTAGATAGTAAAAGACTGGGAGTCCATCTTGCTATCTCTCTTGGGTGCTGATAAAGAGTAAACAGATAATTAGGTTTAAATTGCATAGGGATTTTTCAAGGCAACTATAAATATGATGGAGGAAGAGAAGGGTATAGGACTTAAAGTTCATAACAGAGTAGTTATATTGGTGGTCTCTGGACTCTAAGCTTCGTAAAAAGAGAAGTGAGATGAGGTATGTAAGGGAAATAGAAGTAGTAGGACAAAGGATTAAGAACTCAATGGGATGAGGACTTGGTGGAATACTGAAATAACCAAGGAGGAAAAATGAGAGGTAATGGGTAGAGAGAAGAGTGCTTCAAAGAGAGACTTCTCAACTTGTACTGGTAAATGTACATGTACAGTATAACCTTAAGAGTAAGCGGCTGAGATAGGCTGAAGGAAACTATAGAAAGAAACTAAAGGGGCAGAATTAATCACCAATGTAGGTATGGAAGTCATCCAGGACTTTGACAGACATATTTTAAGGATGAGGAAGATCACTTGGAGAAGGAAATAGCAACCCACTCCAGTATTCTTACCTGGAAAATTCCATGGATGGAGGAGCCTGGCATGCTACAATTGTGGGGTCCCAAAATAGTCAGACATGACTTAGCAACTACACACACACACATGGTAAAGATGATAGTAAGACAGATGCCAGTACTGCCAGACACAGGAGGAGCAGGTTCTTTACCCAGTATGCATTCCTTAGTCCAGATCACTCTAAGTCTGCTTCACTGACCCCTCTGGTATTAATATCACACATTAGAAAGTAGTAACCCAAAGTAGAGAGCTTCCCTGGTTGTTCAGCAGTAAATAATCTGCCTGTCAATGCAGGAGACCTTGGTTCAATCCCTGGCTCAGGAAGATCCCTGGGAGGAGGGCATGGCAACCCACTCCAGTATTCTTGCCTGGAGAATCCCATGGATGGAGAAGTCTGGCAGGCTATGAGATCGTATCCATGAGATTGTAAAGAGTCAGACACAATTAGTTAGTGACTAAACAACAACAACCCAAAGTAGAACCATAATTTATCCAAATACAAACCCTTCTCATTTCCACTACTCTAGGATATCGCTTACACCTACAAATAAATAGTATATTTAATAAAACAGCACAGAATCCAAGTAAAAAGATCACAGATAACACTGTAGGTACCCAAGATATAATTCTTAAGCAGAGACAGTCACATTACACACTTGAGGTTGGAGGTGTCGAACAATCTGAAGAAGAAATCGGGCTGGCTGATGCTTGCTCTTCTGGCACTTTAGGTGTGGTCAGAGAATGAGAGATCAGAAAATTAGGTGAAATATAGAAGCATAAAATAGCAAATTTTGGCAAAGAAACTAAAAGGAAGGTTATGAGTATAACCTCCAAATCAGTTGCACATGCTCAGTTCAGTTCAGTCACTCAGTTGTGTCTGACTCTTTGTGACCCCATGAACTGCAGCATGCCAGGCCTTCCTGTCCATCACCAAATCCCTTGCAAATGCTCAGGGATGAACTTAACAGAAACCCCAGTATGTAAACATTTTTCAGAAATATGGAGCCACATCAGTTTATAGGGTGACCATGTGAAAAGCCCACTTAAAGTTTGAAAGGATACTCCTCAATCATCCTGAATCTTAATTGGACTTTAAAAAGATCAAGCCAGTCAGTCCTAAAGGAAATCAACCCTGAATATTCATTGGAAGGACTGTTGCTTTGAGCAATTTCCAGGAGATACTGGAGGACACAGGAGCCTAGCATGCTACAGTCCATGAGGGACAAGACTTGGTGACTGAACGACAAATCTTAAGTATTTAATCACCACTATAGCATGTGCTAGCTGAAGAACTTTGAGCCTGCTTACTCACTTATAAAATTGGAATAATAACCAAATTTCACAGGGTTTCTAGGAAGATCAACAGTCATAGTGCATGTGAAAGTGTTTTTTAAGTTGTAAAACCTCCATATATAAAAGCATTTTCATCATCATCTGCATGAAACAACCATTACTGTCATTTTTTTTCCTACCCAGACCCCTGCCCTTCTTCCGCTGGCAGTATAATTCCACTTTCCATGAATAAGATTTGCCTGTTGTAAACATGATATTCCTATTAAATATTCTTCTACTACTACTACTACTAATATTAAGTCGCTTCAGTCGTGTCCAACTCTGTGCAACCCCACAGACGGCAGCCCACCAGGCTCCACTGTCCCTGGGATTCTCCAGGCAAGAACACTGGAGTGGGTTGCCATTTCCTTCCCCAATGCATGAATGTGAAAAGTGAAAGTGAAGTCGCTCAGTCATATCCAACTCTTTGCAACCCCATGGACTGCAGCCTACCAGGCTCCTCTGTCCATGGGATTTTCCAGGCAAGAGTACTGGAGTGGGTTGCCATTGCCTTCTCCATTAAATATTCTAGTATTTCTTAAAGTAGTAAATGAAATCCTCATTGTTATAACTTTTGTATTGGGTAATTTTAAATCATTTCAGGTTCTAAGTCACAAATGTTTAACCAGTTTCCCTTCAAGTGCCATTATTTTCATCAGTCTTTCTGCATATCAAATGCAACCAAGAGATCCCCAACAGTAATCATGTCAGCTGGGTGCCTGAACTAGCTTTTTGGTTCAGCAGAGCACAGCTCAGAATAGGAGAGTTTAAAGGGCAGCATTTTTCAGATGTTATTTCGTGTTGCTTGCTGTTTGTCTTTATTCAAACTACTGAGCTCAGCTCTCCAACTAGTGGGTCAGTTTTTGAACATCCTTATAAAATATTTGCCCAGTAAAGGACCAGGTGGAAGCCAAGTCTCCATTTTTTTTTTTTTTTTGCCACCTCTTATCCCCATCACTATAAATTCTCAGAAAGCCACTGCAGAGGGACCAGATTCACAACGGGTTAAACTGACAGTGGGCAATACTGAGTCTTCTCTTAACTCAGAACCATGACTTCTGTGTGCTTTCTGTACCTACTTTTTTCTCCATTGCTTTTCAGGGGTCTAAGGAAAATATGAAAGCTAAGACTGGTGCTAGCCTTAAAGCTACAATCACAAGGAAGAGATGCCACCCTTATATTAAGATGACATACAACTGTAGAAACCAAAACCCAAAAAGGTGCAAAAGAACAGGAACACAAATGCCTCCAAAGAAAACATGCAGTGCTTTCTTTCCAGACAGCTCTCCTCTTTCTTGCACTCACCCTCATGGCAGACTCCAGCTTACGTTCCACAAAGGAATTTTTTTACTCTGATTTCGCTACTGGAAGTCTAGGACCCCACCTTTCACTGGGGCCTAATTAGAGGGGGAGAAAATTACTTTTTATTCACCTCCAGTGTCAGACCCATTTTTTAAGACAATAGCACAATAGTCCACACAGATGTGAGTACCCCCTAAAAAGGGCAAAGGTTCACATTAGTATTCAGAGAAATTTAACTCCCAGATCATCCAAAGTTCTCCATTCTGAAAAAAGACATTTTGGCTTTACCTTTGCAAAAGATAGATGAAAATATTTTTCTTAACATATAAAGTAGTCCTTATCAAAAATGAATCAGAAAACAGCTGGCAGCTTTAAAATAGCAGCTTAAACTAACTTTGCGCCATCAAAATTTCAAAAATATTGACTCAGTATTTTTGGTGGGCCACAAATACGGTTCTAAATCTTCTCAAACCCACTGTGAAGGGAAATATGATTCACTTTGTGTTTCAAGGTGTCCATAAAGATAAAAATAAACTTTCCCTGTGGCTGCCAGAGAGAGAGAGAAAACTGTGTAATGTGACGAAAACATCTTTCATAATATCTATACAGTTAACATAAAAGTGAAAGTGAAAGTTGCCCAGTTGTGTCTGACTTTGCGACCCCATGGACTGTATAGTCCATGGAATTCTCCAAACCAGAATGTTGGAGTGGGTAGCCTTTCCCTTCTCCAGGGGATCTACCCAACCCAGGGATCAAACCCAGGTATCCTGCATTGCAGGTGGATTCTTTACCAGCTGAGCCACAAGAGAAGCCCACAGTTAACAGAGCAACAAGTTTTATGAGGCTGTTTCTTACAGTGGCCCTCGCTCTAAATTGGAGGCATCATCATTCAGTAGAAGCAATTCTATGGAGAGCCATTTTCAAGTGGGTTAAGAGCATAGCTTACTGTCGATCTGACTTCATAGAGGTGGATTTTAAAGACTTCAGCCAGAGGTTCTTAATCTCAAGTACACAGCCCCTTATAGATGGCTTCCAAGAGTTGTATGAATTAGCATATATGTATCCCCCAATCAAATATTTTAATTTATTCCTTTTTTACAATGGTCTTTGTTAAAAATATACATTTTAATGTCAACTTGTAAATTGAGCTATCATTTCATTCTGAATAAATATGTGGCATGGGATATTATCAGATATGTTCAGTATCTTAGAGTGTGTAATGATGCCTCATGATTTCCTATTGAACATGCTCTGACAGTTATGTTAATAAACATCTTTCTATGTTTCTGTGAGCTGTGCCTTAAATTGGAAAATATTCTAGAAAAGAAAGCATAGTAATACTAATGTGTCCTTTGATTTGGCTTTCGTAACCAAATTTGGAAAACTCAACAGTGGCCACAGGACTGGAAAAGGTCAGTTTTCATTCCAATCCCAAAGAAAGGCAATGCCAAAGAATGCTCAAACTACTACACAATTGCACTCATCTCACATGCTAGTAAAGTAATGCTTAAAATTCTCCAAGCCAGGCTTCAGCAATACGTGAACTGTGAACTTCCAGATGTTCAAACTGGTTTTGGAAAAGGCAGAGAAACCAGAGATCAAATTGCCAACATCCACTGGATCATGGAAAAAACAAGAGAGTTCCAAAAAAAACATCTATTTCTGCTTTATTGACTATGCCAAAGCCTTTGACTGTGTGGATCACAATAAACTGTGGAAAATTCTGAAAGAGATGGGAATACCAGAGCACTTGACCTGCCTCTTGAGAAACCCATATGCAGGTCAGGAAGCAACAGTTAGAACTGGACATGGAACAACAAACTGGTTCCAAATAGGAAAAGGAGTCTGTCAAGGCTGTATATTGTCACCCTGCTTATTTAACTTATATGCAGAGTACATCATGAGAAATGCTGGACTGGAGGAAGCACAAGCTGGAATCAAGATTGCTGGGAGAAATACCAATAAACTCAGATATGCAGATGACACCACCCTTATGGCACAAAATGAAGAACTAAAGAGCCTCTTGATGAAAGGGAAACAGGAGAGTGAAAAAGTTGGCTTACAGCTCAACATTCAGAAAACTACGATCATGGCATCCAGTTCCATCACTTCATGGCAAATAGATGGGGAAACAGTGGAAACAGTGGCTGACTTTATTTTTCTGGGCTCCAAAATCACTGCAGATGGTGATTGCAGCCATGAAATTAAAAGACGCTTACTCTTTGGAAGGAAAGTTATGACCAACCTAGATAGCATATTCAAAAGCAGAGACATTACTTTGCCAACAAAGGTCTGTCTAGTCAAGGCTACGGTTTTTCCAGTGGTCATGTATGGATGTGAGAGTTGGACTATAAAGAAAGCTGAGCACCGAAGAATTGATGCTTTTGAACTGTGGTGTTGGAGAAGACTTTTAAGAGTCCCTTGGACTGCAAGGAGATCCAACCAGTCCATCCTAAAGGGGATCAGTCCTGGGTGTTCATTGGAAGGACTGATGTTGAAGCTGAAACTCCAATCCTTTGGCCACCTGATGCAAAGAGCTGACTCATTTGAAAAGACCCTGATGTTGGGAAAGATTGAGGGCAGGAGGAGAAGGGGACGACAGAGGATGAGATGATTGGATGGCATCACCAACTCGACGGACATGGGTTTAGGTGGACTCCGGGAGTTGGTGATGGACAGGGAGGCCTGGTGTGCTGTGGTTCATGGGGTCGCAACAAGTTGGACACGACTGAGCAACTGAACTGAACCAAATTTGCTAGCCCTAGCAATGCTGGAGGGAAACTTTCATTAACCAGACAGTGAGGAAAGAAAAGAAAAAAAAAAAAAAAAAACTTTTTTAAGAAAAAGCCTTGGGATTCTACTAAATCTTGAAATTTCTGAAACATAAAACCTTGTTTTGAAGTATTGAATAAGGTTGCTTATCACATTACCAAGCACAACTGGAGAAGCTTTAGTTAATCCCTGCGCCTTGAAAACAGCTGAGAAAGTATGTGACTTGAAACAGAGGAAGAGATCTGAAGCAGTGTCTTATTCAAGAGACATCAGTTCAGTTCAGTTCAGTTCAGTCGCTCAGTCATGTCCGACTCTTTGCGACCCCATGAATCGCAGCACACCAGGCTTCCCTATCCATCATCAACTCCCGGAGTTCACTCAGACTCATATCCATCAAGTCAGTGATGCCATCCAGCCATCTCATCCTCTGTCATCCCCTTCTCCTCCTGCCCCCAATCCCTCCCAGCATCAGGGTCTTTTCCAATGAGTCAACTCTTCGCATGAGGTGGCCAAAGTACTGGAGTTTCAGCTTTAGCATCATTCCTTCCAAAGAAATCCCAGGGCTGATCTCCTTCAGAATGAACTGGTTGGATCTCCTTGCAGTCCAAGGGACTCTCAAGAGTCTTCTCCAACACCACAGTTCAAAAGCATCACCTGCCCCCAAATGCTTCTCATATTTTTAAGCATATCATAGAATAATAGGCAGCAACTCACCCTTTCCTTTCAGCATGCAACTGGAGGAAATCACTTCATTGCACAACCGAATTTTAGCCACCGGGTGCAGACCTATACTTCAAGGTGGAATTCTTTCCTGAGCCTTGTTTTGAAACTTCAAAGGCCCTTACTGTCCTCAAAATGGTGACAAGTTTCTTTGCCAAGAAAACCTCCCCATGAGGATAGTCTTGATATTCTGGGCACAGATGGAGCCCTTGCAGGACTTGGTAACACATCTGGTTTGCTACTTTGATGAAGAGAGAGGCTCCGTATGTCATTGATGACTCAGCACTGTCCTCAGCAGTGATTTCACTCAGAGACTCTGCAAAAGGACTTGAAGGAAGTTTTGTCATCATCTGCTCAAAGTAAGTCCTCAACTTCTCTGAAGCCAGGGCCGTCGTTCACCTTGTTTTCAAATGATTTTGTTAAGAAATAAGAACAAAAGAGAAATGTTTTCTACTAAACAGAAGTTCACTGGTTTTCTTGAGGACACATCTTTAGAGTAGATTGAAGCATCAGGGAGAAGTTTCAGTTTCTTGAGAGAGAAAAAGGAAAGCCTGCTCAGTAAAATCTGACAGAAAGGTATTCATTCATGATCTGATTTTCTCAGCAATACTTTTGGACATGGGAGTGAGTAAAATCTTCCCATACAATCACCGTTACTGCTGCTGCTAAGTCGCTTCAGTCGTGTCCAACTCTGTGCGACCCCATAGACGGCAGCCCACCAGGCTCCCCCATCCCTGGGATTCTCCAGGCAAGAGCACTGGAGTGGGTTGCCATTTCCTTCTCCAATGCATGAAAGTGAAAAGTGAAAGTGAAGTCGCTCAGTCGTGTCCGACTCACTAGAGTCGGTGGACTGCAGCCCACCAGGCTCCTCCATCCATGGGATTTTCCAGGCAAGAGTACTGGAGTAGGGTGCCTTTGCCTTCTCCTAGTCATTGTTAGGGATGCTGGTAAAAACAAACAAAACAAAACTATTTTGGCCGAGATTTTTTCCCCCACTATTCTGAAACATAAAATTGAACATAGAAAGCTAAGCTTTTTCAAGCTAAAGTGCTTCTGTATACAGTGAAAAGAAGATAAAGCCTTAGAGAGTTTGGCATAGGCAGAAAACTGAAGACGCAATCAAACATCACAGAAAAATGCTTCTGCTTAGATTATCTGTTTAAATTTTTTAAAAAGAGATTCAGAAGGCATCCATCTTGATGATATAGCAGCATCAATAAGGCAGCCACAGACAAAGCTGACCTCAATGACGCAGGACAAAGAAAATGATGCATTGTGAACTCAACTGGAAGACTCTTGAGGGAATTCAAGTGCTAAGAAATTAGCTTGTCCTTTGTCTGGCAAAGGGAGTTATTGATACCATATACATTTCTAAAATTTTTCATCAGTTAAAATGAAAAGTTGGGAAGTATTTTGGTCAAAGTCATACATATTCAAGACCATTACACTATTTCCAACTTCTCATATAGACCAAAAACAACCTCCTTGATCCTGAAATAAACCTTCAGAATTAATTTCTACCTTTAATTTTGTCTTCAGTTTTGAATATTTTTAAAGCAAGTATTCTATTTTATCTCTATGAAACATGAGAATGAGAGATATAATTATTTCTTGGCAACATTTTCCTATTCTATCTATATGAAAGAAATCAATTTCCAGTGCAATAAAGGATATTGATTGAAAAATATGATATGTATCAGTTTACAGAATTTTTGCCTGGAGTTGGAATCTATAGCTTTTGGCCAATGTTCAAAGCAGTCCCTGACTCCAAAAAGTTTTGAAACTGCTGATCTAGAGAAACAATTGCAGTAGTTATCCTGCAAGCAGGCAGTAAATATTGTCTGTGAACTGGGACTTTGGTGGATATTGGGAGGTGGTGATTTGGGGTGTTTGGGAAGTGCAGAGAGTCCAGTCAGTTTATTTTGCAGTTTGATTGCAATGTCATATGCTTTCTGCCTCAGCATCACTAGGGAAGAATTAAAATCCTCATAATAGAACTGAGTTGGCTACCTAATAGAAGCCCATCCCTCCTCCTATGAGGTGAACATTCTCTTCTGAATACAATTTGGATTAGCTTTACTGCCAAGACAAATGGATACTTGAAGCACTGAAGTTCCACATCATAGAATACAATAATTTCAGCTGGGAAAAAAAAATTATGATTTCCATTAAAAATATAGTAAATCTCTCTCCTATCACAAAGAGTGAAACAAAGGGTCAAAGAACTTTTGTGGGATTAGAAAAAGTCCGCTCTCTCCAGCCTATTGAGTTTGCATGCAATGAAAATTAACCCTTGGAAGCTTTAAACACTAGAATGGAAAACTGTTTAATTCCAAGAGGAGAAAGTGACTTTCAGGGAAGGGTTGAGTTGTCTATTGTAAGTGCAGGTTCACTTTGCAAAACATGCAGGTGCTAGATGAAGCTGCTGGTTGAAGTGGAAAATAAAGAAGAAGGTCCCTGGTGGCTCAGATGGTAAAGAATCTGCCTGCAATGTGGAAGACCTGGGTTCAATCCCTGGGATGGGAAGATCCCCTGGAGAAGGGGGAACGGCTACCCACTTCAGTATTCTTCTCTGTGTTTGAAAAATGTTCTTAATATAGGTTGAAGAAAAGAATTATTTGAATTTCTCATTTATTGCAGTATAACCTGGAAATTATAGAGAAAGAAGATGAAGTCATTACATAATACCTTATGCTACTGTATCATTAAATATAATTTTGTCATTAACTACTTTGATGCCTGCCTAATTGATTTTTAATTATTCTTAAATCTTCATAGTGTACAGGCATTTGTATAATCTCAGGAGACCGTTATGGTAAAGAATTGAAGACCAGGTCCTTACTCAGAAACATAGCTCTGTATTATAACATTGATTCTATAAGTAAAGCAAATTTTATTCTTATGATTTACACTGTGGGCCTCCTCTCTGAGAAAATAACCTGCTAGGAATGTGCTAACTGCTTTATGAATTTCTTCACATACATCAGTTCTTTTTTTTCTACAGTAACCCTTTAAGAACTTTCTATATTGAAATCCATTATAGAAACATTCACTTTAAATATTCTTAATTGTTGATGAAATATCATCTCAGTGTTTTGATCATCACAGTTTAGATTGGTGCCTGCTATATTTATGTCTTCCTAAAGTCATAATATTCCAGACATAGAAGAATAAAGACATTTTCTTGGTTGCTTGACAGAAAGTCTATAGCATGAAAATAGACACATTTCTACGCTAAAGTCTACACATTGGTAAGTAAAATTTTATTGTCACTCATACTCACAGCTATGTTGTGATCATGAATTCCATTTTAAGAATGGACATAAATCTTTCTTTCCCCAGTGTTGTTTTTATTTCTCTGTTGAAACATTTGCAAACTAGGGTCATAAATGTGATAATAGTACAGTGTCTTTCATTGGCCCATGAGCAAAATCTCATCATATGCACATTTAAGTTAATTGAATTGAATGTTATAACTTCAACAAAATAACAATAATAATGAGTTTTAAACTAGAGTACTATAAAATATTACTTGTGTACCTACTTTATCAGAGATAGTAATATACAGATGTGTATCTATAGAGGATTTATTCCATATATACTTAATGAGAAATCAAGAGATTTTAAAGGATAAATTGGTTCTGCGTGCGTACATGCTCAGTCACTTTAGTTGCGTCCAACTCTGAAAACCTATGGACTATAGCCTGCCAGGTTCCTCTGTCCATTGGATTCTCCAGGGAAGAATACTAGAGTGGTTGCTAGTTCCTCCTCCAGGGGATCTTCCCCACCCAGGAATCAAACCCTGGTCTCCTGAGTCTTCTGCATTGCAGGGGGATTCTTTACCACTGAGCCACCCGGGAAGCCACCTAATTTGGTTCTATTTATGCTTAATTTTTTTCTTGTCTTACCGACTAAGTTAATACCTAAACCCCAGACACAGAGCAGAGGGAAGGTAAAAATTCATGGTCCCACTACCAGGAAAACCTCCTGTGACACCCACCCTTCCCCAGGGGTCTCAGTGCCAGCTTGGTGCCCCTAACCCTGCCTGTTTCACACACATGCCTCCCTGGGAGTGCAACTGTCTCTTTACATGTCTGTCTCCCCCACTAGCGTGTGCTCCTCTTGCATGCGGAGTCCATGTATTATTTATCCGTGGATCACCAGTGCCTGGGGCATCCTTGGCACTCAATAAATATAGCTTTTGAATATAATCAGAATTCAGATTATTCCAGGTCAATGTTTATGAACATCTGTTGTTCAATAAGTGCTCCAGTCAAGCAGGGCACACAGGAATAAGTGGATCCGATGCTACTGACTGCAAGGAACTTGAAATGTCACAGTTTAAATAGTAAAGAATAGTCTTCTGAGGTGAGGTTTTTTTGTTTTTTTTTTTAAATCTCACCTCCTGCTCTTTAAGTAAAATTGTATATAACATAATGAGATGGTAAATGTTTAAAATATCTATAAGGCTTATTATATATGATTATATTTCTGTAGTTCTAAAATAGTAATAATAGCTAATTCTTGCCTAGAACCATGGTAAGTGCTTTATGTACAACACTGTGTATCATTTACACACAATACTTTAATACATACATTATACATACACAAGATATTATATTTATATAATACTTTACCTATGCTACTATGTATCATTTGTTCTCTACCCAGTTGCTCCCATTTTACCCATTTTCTAGATGAAGAAATAGAAGCATGGGGAAGTTAAATAACCTGCACAAGTCACTTTACGGAGTTGGAATATGATACCAAAATTTAAATGTTTGTTTCCCCTACCCCAGTTTAGCATAAAATTTTCAAATTTTCAAATCTGCAGTTTAAACCACTTCCTTTGTACACAAAAAGTTTAGTGTTATCAAGTTAACTTGCTTCTAAATTCAGAAATATCCATTTGTTCTGAATCATTTAAATCACAATGCCAAGGATTGTAACACAGTCTGATCCCACACCAGAGCTGAGGTCACAAGGGAGTTGCTGATAGTTGTCCAATTTACACTGCAGCTTCCTACTGAAAAAGAGAAGCCCTGTGATGGTCAGATTCAAAGCTGGGCTCAAGCTCTAAGCCAACCTAGGCTGGGAGCTTCTTCCATCTAAACAGAAAACGGCCAATAGTGCATGCCGTGTGAACACGCCATTATTTTGTTCTGAGCAAATTAAGCCACTTGTTTACTGATATGAAGAAAGAAAAGGAATTACTCAAAATAAATTGATGAGGTTTTGGATGGTGTGCAAGTGCTGACATGGGAGTAGCGAGATGTGTGTTACGTTTGCCTTCCTTGTAAGCACCCAGTTTGCTTACCAATGCAGAGAATTCTGTTTATTGCTGATATGTTTATTATTTTTACCTTTCCTGCTCTCCACAAAGTAATTAAGTTAGCTAAAGAACATATGTATGTAAGGACAGTTTTTAAAACTCTGAAAGACAAAGAACCAGAAAGAGGAAGGAGAGATTTACATCAGCAACCACGGAGAAGATAGGTTAATGCAATTGAGAGTTAGATTTAGCACTGAGCTTCTTGGCAGCCAAAGCTAAAAGAGGAACATTATAAATTATGTAGTTCACATTATCTGATAAAAAGAATGCAGTTTGTTCTTTGGGATACACACAAGATTTTTCCTAACATTAAATTCTAAGAGGAACTTCTCCCAGGGATATATAAGGAATGAACCATATCAAATTAACAGATCAATAGCAGTTTTGTAAAAGATGCAGAAATTTATACTATTTCTTACTTTCTGAATCATTCTCTTTTTTTTCACCATTTTCTTGTATCTGTGTTGCATACAAGTCCAAGTCCCCTAGTCCAAATAATCTAACAATTGCCTAATATCAAATAATGAGGAAAGATAATTTTCCTCCCCCTGAATTATCTCAAAATCATATAAGCAGAAGCTAAGCTAGGTCTGCATTTCTCTTACAACATTTAACAAAAGTGGAATTTTCTGAACAAAGAGAATTTTAGATGTTATCAGCTCTTCAAGGAAAAGGACTCACTGATTAGTAAAGTCTCTAGTGAGTAAACACATATTAAACCACAATGCCAAAGGTATTGTACTAATCATTACTTTGCCAACAAAGGTCGTCTAGTCAAGGCTATGGTTTTTCCAATAGTCATGTATGGATGTGAGACTTGGACTATAAAGAAAGCTGAGCACCGAAGAATTGATGCTTTTGAACTGTGGTGTTGGAGAAGACTCTTACGAGTCCCTTGGACTGCAAGGAGACCAACCAGTCCATCCTAAAGGAGATCAGTCCTGAATATTCATTGGAAGGACTGATGTTGAAGCTGAAACTCTAATCCTTTGGCCACCTGATGCAAAGAACTGACTCAAAAGAACTTGAAAAGACCCTGATGCTGGGAAAGATTGAAGGCGGTAGGAGAAGGGGACGACAGAGGATGAGATGGTTGGATGGCATCACCGACTCAATGGGCATGAGTTTGAGTAAACTCCAGGAGTTGGTGATGGACAGAGAGGCCTGGCGTGCTGCAGTCCATGGGGTTGCAAAGAGTTGGACACGACTAAGCGACTGAACTGACTGAACTGAATTGTACTAATGATCACAGGAACTATTTTTTGGACTTTGGGGTTTTATCATCCCTCACATTTGGGTGTGCAGGTATAGAACTTCCAATATTTTAATTTCATCAAAGAAAGATTTCATGCTGGAGAAGGTGTGGAGAAAAGGGAACCCTCTTACACTGCTGGTGGGAATGCAAACTAGTACAGCCACTATGGAGAACAGTGTGGAGATTCCTTAAAAAACTGGAAATAAAACTACCTTATGATCCAGCAATCCCACTGCTGGGCATACACACTGAGGAAACCAGAAGGGAAAGAGACACGTGTACCCCAATGTTCATCGCAGCACTGTTTATAATAGCCAGGACATGGAAGCAACCTAGATGTCCATCAGCAGATGAATGAATAAGAAAGCTGTGGTACATATACACAATGGAGTATTACTCAGCCATTAAAAAGAATACATTTGAATCAGTTCTAATGAGGTGGATGAAACTGGAGCCTATTATACAGAGTGAAGTAAGCCAGAAAGAAAAACACCAATACAGTATGCTAACGCATATATATGGAATTTAGAAAGATGGTAACAATAACCCTGTGTACGAGACAGCAAAAGAGACACTGATGTATAGAACAGTCTTATGGACTCTGTGGGAGAGGGAGAGGGTAGGAAGATTTGGGAGAATGGCATTGAAGCATGTATAATATCATGTATGAAACGAGTCGCCAGTCCAGGTTCGATGCACGATACTGGATGCTTGGGGCTGGTGCACTGGGACGACCCAGAGGGAGGGTATGGGGAGGGAGGAGGAAGGAGGGTTCAGGATGGGGAGCACATGTATACCTGTGGCAGATTCATTTCGATATTTGGCAAAACTAACACAATATTGTAAAGTTTAAAAATAAAATAAAATTTAAAAAAAGGAAGATTTCAGAAAACCTTATCATCTATTATTTTATAATTTCAAAAAAGAAGGAGCATGTTGACACAAGGAAACTAAAAAGGGCATAAATAAAGGATGAAAGTGAAAGTGTCAGTCGCTTAGTGGTGTCCAACTCTTTGCAACCCCATGGACTAGAGTCCACCAGGCTTCTCTGTCCATGGAATTTCCCAGGCAAGAATACTGGAGTGGGTTGCCATCCCTTCTCCAGGGGATCCTCCCAACCAGGGATCAAACCTGGGTCTCCTGCATTACAGGCAGATTCTTTATCTGAGCCACCAGGGAAGCCCTAAAGAAAAGATAGTCCTCTAAATTGAATATATGAACTTTAAAAAATCCTGTCTACATAATCCTTATTTTTTCCCCTTTGGTGCAGACTGGTAACAGCATCCCTCATGGGTCAGCCAATGAGGGTACACTGGTAGGGTGTACCCAGAATATAAAGACACAACTATTGCTTCAAACAAAGCTACAATCAGCTGGGGGGTATAAAATATAAACATTGGAAAATTAATAATAATTATAAGCGATAATTCAACATTATCAGTGAGTTTATAAAGTGTAAAAGTATTTTTTATATAAAGGGGAGATCCCTGGGAGCTGGGGAGCGACCACAAGGCTTAGTGAAAACACAGTGATCTGAGCTGTATTTTGAGGAATGAAGAGAGATTGGAAATTTTAGAGAGGAAATATCAGATAGAAGCATTGTGTGAGTCAGACCGAAACCCAAATGCAATAGAGCTATTGGTTCAGTGGTATGAGCTCAAAATGTCTGTGTGGTGCTGTGTCCGTTTGTGGAAGCATTCTCCCTTGAAGACTAAGATGTCTAAACCAGCACAGCTTATTGTGGGCAGGACAAAAAGCAAAATTTCTGTGAGTGAGTTACTAGGTACAATACCAAAAGGATCCACTCCTGCTTCCATCCCTTGATTTCTAGACCCACATGTTCTGGCTGTGGAAACAGTAGCATTCAGTGGTCTCTGATACACTGTCCTGTTTCATAGAACATTTTCTTTTCAAATGTCATCTCCCAACTGGCACTATAATCACGTCTTCAGTAAGGCATTGTGCCTTTCTCTTAGGCTAGCTGCTTACAGATACTGGGCTGCGGTAAAGGTCAGTTAGTGCAGTGGGTAGGATCCCAGTGCTGTACATCTTTTGCAATAAGTGAGTTCCTTAATCACACCCAGTACTGTGCAGAATGCCATGATGGTGAGGCAACCTGAGTGTCCTTGGCTAAAGATGCTGGCAGAAAATATTATAGACAGGAAAAACAAATCCATATCCAGAATATGTGTGAGTCTTGTGAAGATAGATCTCTGCTGTCTCTGTGGTAGAAGAGATCTAATGTAATCGACCTGCCAGCAGGTGGCCAGCCACTTCCCACGTTTGTGTACATTTAAGTTAAGGGTAATGAAAAAGTACATAGTTCAATAAAATTAAAACATAGGTCCATGAAACAACTTATATAAAATGATTATTGCTGTATTCAAAATAGTCCCAAACTATAAACCATCCACCTATCAACAAGGTAATTGATATATATTCTTACAGTGGAATACCCTGGAATACAGTGGAATATTTCTTACAGTGGAAAGATACCCTGGAGAAGGGAACAGCTATCCACTCCAGTATTCTGGCCTGGAGAATTCCATGACTGTGTAGTCCATGGGGTCACAAAGTGTAGGACACGACTGAGCAACTTTTACTCACTTACAGTGCACTATTACTCATCAATAAAAATGAATTAATACTAAGACACAGCAACATCAATTCTCATTTTCAAAAACACGCTCAACAAAAGAAGCCAGCTATAAAATGTACATCCTATATGATTCCAATTACATGAAGTTGCATAACGTGTAAAATCAATCTATGATAATAGAAATCAGAATAGCATTGCCTAGGGAGAGGGAAAGGGAATCCCAGAGTACTTTCAGGGTGATAGAAATGTTCTATATCTCAATTAGGGTAGAGGTTACACAGCAGTATACACTTATCAAAACTCATTGAATGACATACTTAAATTGAGTATATTTCATCCCCTGTAAATTTTACCTCAATGAAAAATTCAGTAATAATTTAGATACATAATAAAGTCACAAAAACATCAGTAATCCCAAAGACTCATGACAAAGACTCATGACTTTCCTATTCATCAGAAAGACTAAAGCGAAAACACAAGTTCTGACCATATGGAAACCAAGGTTTGAATTCATTCCCCAGAAGTCAAGTCACAAAAGAGAAAGTGGCAGAAAGCTCAGGTAAAGTTCATATGTGACTGAACAGGGACATAGGAAGCATAATTAAGTCCTCTGAAATCATTAGTCACAAGCTGGAATCTAGATTGCCAGGAGAAATATCAACAAACTCAGATATGCAGACAACACTATCCTAATGGCAGAAAGTGAAGAGGAACCAAAGAAATGTGATGAAGGTGAAAGAGGAAAGTGAAAAGGCTGGCTTTAAACTCAACATTCAAAAAATTAAGATCAGAGCATCAGGTCCCATATCACATCATGACAAATAGATGAGGGGAAAGTGGAAGCAGTGACAGATTTTTCTTGGGCTCCAAAATCACTGTGGATGTTGACTGCAGCCATGAAATTAAAAGACACTTGCTGCTTGGAAGAAAAGTTATGACAAACATAGACAGCATATTAAACAGCAGAGACATCACTTGGCTAACAAAGGTCCATGTAGTCAAAGCTACAGTTTTTCCAGTAGTCATGTATGGATAGAAGAGTTGGACCATAAAGAAGTCTGAGTGCTGAAGAATTGATGCTTTTGAAGTGTGGTGTTGGAGAAGACTCTTGAGAGTCCCTTGGACTGCAAGGAGATCCAACCAGTCAATCCCAAAGGAAATCAACCCTGAAAATTACTTGGAAGGATTGATGCTAAAGCTCCAATACTTCAGCCACCTAATGGGAAGACCTGACTCATTGGAAAAGATCCTGATGATGGCTACTGCTGTTGAAGGCTGGATACTGATTTGACTGTAAAAAGAGTTACAGTTATAAGGATTGTAAATTATTGAAAGAGGCTACCTGGGAAAATGATACTAGTTTCCCTCCTTTACTTTGTGGATGAGTACTGTCCCAGGATGAGTTTGGATAATAGCCTTTCTGTGCATAGTCTCACAATCACAAATTCTCCTTAAGTTCCTATGATTTTTCCACTTATGTTATTTGTTTTCAATTCTGTTTTGCCATTTTGAAAATTATATACTATAATTTCTTGGAATTGTCGCTAGAGTTAATCTGTGTTTTCAAGCCTGATGGGAAAATGTTCATCAACTGTGAAAGTGAAAGTGAAGTCACTCAGTCATGTCCGACTCTTTGCAATCCCATGGACTGTAGCCTACCAGGCTCCTCCAGCCATGGGACTCTCCAGGCAAGAGCACTGGAGTGGGTTACCATTTCCCTCTCCAGGGGATCTTTCCCATCCTGGGATTGAACTCCGGTCTCCCGCATTGCAGGCAGATGCTTTACCCTCTCAGCCACCAAGGTAGCTTCCTAACTTGCATGGACTTTCTCCATCATTTTCCACCAGTCAGACTTTGACCCATTCTTCAAACAATTATGACTTATTGTTCTCTCTTGAACTACATTGTCAATCCATGACACAAAAGAGTATGTCAGAAGTTACACAAAGAAATACAAAAACAAAGAGAAAAAGATAATTCAGACTAAATTGGCCTACCGGTATTATGTGGGCAGAGTAAAAATGAGGGAAGCACTTTGCCATCATATCTAGCAGAAATCACTCCTGTCTTAGCATGTTGCTGTAAGAGAAGTAGGGACAAGTCATTGGAAAATTAAGATGGCCTTCAGGTCATTGATGATCAAACAAAGAGATCTGGCTCTTTGAAATCAGTAAGAAATCTGTATTTGCTTGCATCACCTTTTTGGCCTAAGACAAAGATGGCTTCTGAATACAGGCTCTCAGAAACTTGTCTTCTCAAACATTAAAAAAAGAGAAGAGATTAATTAGATACAGTCTTGGTCATCACTTAGGCTGTATCTGTAATAGCATAGACTTTCTATACTAAGAGCCCTGTCTACTTGCATTTAACACTGTATTTCTCAAGCCTAGAGGGCCATAGATTAAATTTTTTTTAAGTATCATCTTTTAGCATCCTAATGAATTGGAGTTGCATTGAATTTACTTCAGAAATTTCTAGTCTATACAACAAGACTTGGTTGATCATTTTGATAGAATCAGCTATTAATCTCTTCTATAACTCGTGTGTGTGTGTGCGCGCGCGCACGCTTAGTTGCTCAGTCATGTCTGACTCTTTGTGACCCCATGGACTGTAGCCGACAGGCTCCTCTTCTATAACTCATAGCTATCCTATAATAAGATTTTAAAATGTTTGTGTATTGAATGATAACTTCTCTCTGTATAAATTGGAGTAGTTAGTAGTTTAACGTCAGCCAAATGATTCTGGAAGCATAGGTTGTGGGTTCCCTTTTTAACTTCTCAATGGCACAGATGTTTAGGGTTATAGCTGAAATATTCTTCTTGGGAGAACAAAATCTGAGAAATCCTCTTTTTTTGTGCTGGTTGATTCTGCCTGCTCTGAAACCATCATCCCTGACCCAGCTTTGTCATTTCATCCAAGAACTGTGGGAATGGCTGGGCGAGAGCAGACAGGCACAGATGTGATATAAATTCTATCCCACCACTAAAAAGTTCATCTCAAAGTAACAAGCAAACACCAAATAGTCAACTGATACTGAATCAGCAATGCTATCTTTTCCATTATGCTAGAATATTTTAATGTGGTGTTTATCATGGGCAAAATGTTTGCTTCTAGAATTGCTAACATTTCTAATGCATACATTCTTCTAAGTTTAGCATGAAAAAGCAATTATAATCTGAATGGCATATTTGTCCCTAAATGGATTCTTTATTTGGAAGTCAATAACTTTGTTTCAGAAGGAAAATAAATATTTGGCATGTTGATGATTTGAGATTTTTTTTTCTCACCACCAGAAGTCTTTGTCCCTTTCTTTGTCTTATGAACTACTGAATTTAAGTCAGTGTTATGTCCTTCCTAATTAAAATTATTTTTAGAATTCAGTTGGAGAAATAAAAGGCCTGTGAATCAAATGTAATTGAGAATCCAATGACATTTGTAGTACAGTGATTGTTCAAACTGATTTGACTTCAAATTTATTTGGAGACATGCTTTTAAAATTCATGCTTTTTTTTAAATTCAAGTTTCAGCACAGTTTATAAGCAGCTCTGTTTTATGGTCTAGCAGGGAGAAGGTATTTCAGATGGAAGGGACAGTTAAAGGGTAAGAGCAGTAGAGGAGTTTGAAAAGAAGCATAAAAACAATGGGCTTGCTTTTACACCCAAACTTCTAGGTGAGAGATATATCAAGGAGACCTTGAATTGTCTTCTCCTGGCAGTCAGACTGAAATACGTACAGGTACTTAATAGCTGTTGGTGACTAGAATTCATACAGTTCAGCTTTTGCCAGCCATGAAATTTCCTCTTTGCCTCACAGGTCAATGCCAAAGCCTCCAGAATCCTTGTAATGTCCAGCTATGAAAGGGCAGGAGTCTGGAGTCCCCTGGGTCTGGATGACCTGCCATCCTGAAAATCTGGGAGACTTGGTCTATTTCATTCCATTTTGAGAGATCCTGATGTAGTTGGGAATTTAGGTTTCAAATATTAATAGATGATTTGGGGCCTAACTCTTAGCTGTTTGGTTTGGGGCGAGTTATTTAACTTTTCCCAAGAGTCAATTTCCTGATTTATAAAATGTCGCTACTACATTTTGGGTTGGGTTCCCTGGTGGCTCAGTCGATAAAGAATCAGGTTGCAATGCAGGAGACCTGGGTTTGATCCCTAGATCAGGAAAATCCCCTGGATAATGAAATGGCAACCCACTATACTATTCTTGCCTAGAAAATTCCATGGACAAAGGAGCCTGCTGGGCTACACTCCATGGGGTCACAAAAGAGTTGGACATGACTTAGTGACTAAACCACCATCATAGCTGTTGTATTTAGCCAATAGTAATACTTATCTCACAACATTATGGTGAGAATCTAATGAACTGATGCATGTCAAAATCTGGATACATGTATATGTATGGCTGAATCCCTTTGCTGTCCACCTGAAACTATCTCAACATTATTAATCAGCTGTACTCCAATACAAAATACAAAGCTTTTTAAAAATCTAGCACGATGCCTCATGACAATTAAACACATAGAAAGTGTATTGTAAAAAGAATCTTAATTTAAAAGACCTCAGATTCCTGAGGGGCTCCCCAAAAGAATTTACTTTATCAGAGGCAAAGATGTCCTCTCATACTTGAAGCAAAACAATTGCTAGAAGATTTCTCTTAGCCATAAAACCCAATATCTAAGACAGACCAAGTTGGTGGCTGGGCTCACAGTATCCTCAACGGCTCCATGGCAATCCTGGAGAGGTGCCAAGGCGCTTTGGGAAAACTACCAGAAAGACTGATCCATCATCATTATAGAGCTGGTCCCTCATCAGCCATCTGCCCCTTCCCCTGGGGAAGGAGTCTGGGTCCAAGGGAACAAATTAGGCCAATATCATCCCAGGTTGTGTTTATTTACTCTCTTTCCTACATCAATTTTTTTAAAAAGATAAAGTCTGCAGAGAATCCAGATACAATAAAATTCCAAATTTTAAGTAATAACAAGGAAAAGAATAATCATACTAGAAGAATTAAAGTAAGAAAAATGTTATAATTTTATAAAAGAGCGAAGAGAGAAAGGAAGGAAGTGAGGGAGGAGGGGGAAAATGGGAAGAAGGGAGCTCCTCGTCTTCCCAACAGCCAAGGCAACTTGGGAAGCCTGGAAGTTTCTTAAGTTCCAGTCTCTGCTTAAAGGGCACTGGCCAGATCATCAGAGGAGGCAAGCGTTTTCTTGGCCTAATACTCTGAGATTCATTTATCAGGTAAACATCTAAATAAGAAATACTGAGTAATGTGATATATAGACCTTCAATGCCACTTGGAGTTATTTTTCAATGACATGTTATTCTGTATTGCACATCTTTTTGCCTCTACTCAGTCCTCATTAAAAGCCCATCATAAGTGATAATTCTGTGAATCTAGTATTGTGGAGAGGTGGTGCAGGTCCAGAGGGAGACAAGTCAGTGAAAGAACTGAAGGAAAGTTCTTGGAGGGGATGAGGATTTTCATGATGAACATAATTAAAGCAGAGGCTGATAAAGAATGCTGAAACCAAGGAATTGGAAGGGCCATCAGTTTGGATGTTGTGAGACACCTTACTAATTTGTGAGCCAGATGATAAACGCATCTAGTTCTCAGAAATTAAAAGATTTTTCTAGGAATTGTGCAGATGGCAGAATCAAGAAGGGAGGGTAAGAGAGAAAGTGAACTGAAGAAAGAGCTGAGTGCTTGCAACCTGCCAGGCCCTCTGCCAGTATCCTGAACAGTGAATTATTTAACCTTCACCACCACCCAGCATGATCTTAGTCTCTGAGCGGCGAAGGCCAGTGTCAAACTGGGCAGTCTGAGCCCCTTCACACCAGCCATGGAAGTGACCCCTATGGGCTTCCCAGGAGGAGAGTTTCAAGAGAGAGGATAGAGCTAGGAAGAAAGCAGCAGAGAGGAACCAGACCGTGCGAACCCTCACATCCTATGAGTTCCAGGTACACGGAGAAAGTGTGGTCTCTACAATGAGAGTTTTACAGGGAAAGTCGGATTTCAGTTCTTGTGTAAAGACCAAGAAAAGTCAGAACACAGTTGAAGATGAAAAGGAAGAGTAGGTAGAAGAGTTTGGGAAGAGAAGAGCAGGCAACGTGGGGAATAGCTGGCAGTGGAAGGAAGGGCAGCTGGCGGTCCATTAGTGATCCAGAAGAAGAACTGTTAAGTGCATTAAAATAACCCCACACACATTTCAGATAGAATGTTGACGTAGTGCCAGAGCTACTCCGGTCCCTAGAGGCAGACCCTTCCCTCATTTCAAACTTCCCCTACTACACCCCCTCTTCAGCAAAGTAGCTACCACTGGGCTACCTACCAGCATACCCTCCCTTCCAGTGATGCGTTCTTTTATGACACTTTATTTTTTAAAATCCTTTGCATCTGTCCAATCTGTATACTCCAACCAGATTTTATCCTGTTTTTAAAACTTGGAGGGAAAAATTAAAAGCGGGGATAGGCTATGACTCGCCCAATCCTCAAGTGAATCTCATAACTATGAGTCCCTCTCATTCATGAATTTAGACTCAGAATTCTAGGAAAATACGTTCATTTCCTATTTTTAAGCATATTTAATTCATATTCTACTTTGTAGAGGATAAACAAAGCTATCTACCAAACAAAGTGCCTCTGTGTCTACTTGTAATTGAATCATCATAGAATCATTTATACATAAATAAATAATAATAATAACCATCATAAAAAAGCAGGCTGAGATTGTTAAAAATTAATCCTTTGCTGCTTTATGTTAGGAAGGCAACATGAGGACAGATGGACGTCAAAAGGACATGCTCATGTGGAAATTGTTCAGATGAGGCTCGGTTTGCAAAGGAAATGGTGTTGGCTGATGGAAATAGTCTAGACATGCCTTATACATAGTGACTCCAGAGGTCATGGAATCCTCTAGGGGAGCATGCTTACATCAATAGGAAACTTTAAGTAGATGACTTCTCCTCACACAGCTAATAAACAGAAGGGGTATCTCTAGGGGATAGGCGTGAGGAACAAGAAAATATCATCCTATTCCCTTGATTGTAGGACAGTGACTTAATAATAGCTTTTGACTTGTTTGCTTTGGTGAGGAGGCAAGAAGAAACTTGGGAGTGGGGACAGAAAACAAAGGGATACTGCACTAAACATTCGTGTTGCACGTAAGCCATGCTCCCATTTCACAGACGTCAAAACATATGAAACCGTGCATCTTAGAATCAAGGCGGTATGGTAGTAAAGCTCGTCATACCTTAGCACTACTACCACTTCTTTAGATTCCACATGTAAGCAATATCATATGATACTTGTCTTTTTCTGTCTGACTGACTTCACTCAGTATGACAATGGATCTATTTACAAAACAGAAAAAGAGTCACAGATGTAGAAGACAAACGTATGGTTGGGGGCTTCCCTGGTGGCTCAGACAATAAAAAAATCCACCTGCGATGCAGGAGAACCAAGTTCAATCTCTGGGTCGGGAAGATCCCCTGGAGAAGGGAAAACAAACTTACGGTTACCAAGGGGGAAGGGGGTAGGGAAGAGATTGGGACTGACATATACTCACTACTGTATATAAAATAGATAATTAAAATAAAAAACCTATACAATAAACCTACTGTATAACACAGGAAACTCCACTCAATATTCTGTAATAACCTATATGGGCAAAGAATCTATAAAAGAGTAGATATATGTGTGTGTGTGTGTGTGTATACATATGTATATATATATATATATATATATATATATATCTGACTCACTTTGCTATATAGCAGAAACTACCACACCAACTAATACTCCAATAAATCAACTATACGCCAATAAAAATTAACTTTAAAAAACTTAAATAAAATAAAATAATACAAATGCGGAGAAGGCAATGGCACTCCACTCCAGTACTCTTGCCTGGAAAATCCCATGGATGGAGGGGCCTGGAAGGCTGCAGTCCATGGGGTCACTAAGGGTCGGACACGACTGAGCGACTTCACTTTCACTTTTCACTTTCCTGCATTGGAGAAGGAAATGGCAACCCACTCCAATGTTCTTGCCTGGAGAATCCCAGGGACGGGGGAGCCTGGTGGGCTGCCGTCTATGAGGTTGCACAGAGTCAGACATGACTGAAGCGACTTAGCAGCAGCAGCTTATAAATCTATCTTCTAACACTGCAGCCCCAAACTGGGTGCTGCTGCTGCTGCCCACCAGGCTCCCCCGAATGAGAATAGAATGAAGTCTTTGTCCAACCTGGCATAGGACTCCATCCGGGAGCAGATCTCTTGATACCAAGAGAAAGCACAAAGAAAGGAGAGGGGACAGGGACGAGGAAAGACTGAGAGGGAGATGCGGGGTAGGAAACAGACCACTCCCAGGACTCCCTAGGGGAACTAGGGGAAGTTTTGCTGGAGACCGCACTCTAAGGTACTCTAGTCCTCTCCAGATTCTCTCTCCACCCTGCTTCTCACTGTTTTCCTACAAGTGCCTGGTGGCCTAGAAGATGGGGCTTCCCATCTTTGGTATGCTTGAGTATCCCACTCACTTCAGTGCTCTCCTATCTCTAGACCTTAGCTATCCTGATACACCCCCATAGAGGGCTTCCCTTGTGGCTCAGCCGGTAAAGAATCCACCTGTAACATGAGAGACCTGAGTTTGATCCCTGGGTTGGGAAGATCCCCTGGAGAAGGGAAAGGCTACCCACTCCAGTATCTGGCCTGGAGAATTCCATGAACTACACAGTCCATGGGGTCACAAAGAGTCGGACATGACTGAGCGACTTTGACTTCACTTCACTTCACACCCCATAGAAAGTAAGTCCCCAACTTACATTGCCCAGAAAGCTTTCCCTCTTTCAATGACCATCTTAAATGCTACCTTTTCCATGAAATGTTTCCTTGAGCCTACCTCTTGGCAATCTTTTTTCCTTCTTAAACCCCTTCTCTCATGTTTTGTTTTATGATCATTTATGTCCTTGTCTTACTTTCCCTGGCATAAGTTCATTCAGAGCAAAGATTTTGTCTTAGTAATCTTCCATCCCCTGAGCATGTGAAACAGTCACTTGAAGTCTCATCAAGTATTTAGTTGAATAAAGAGAATGAGAGAGAAATAACATAAACAATGGAGGTAATTCAGACCTCAGTGGGCACCTGCCTAGTGAACACCTGAGTCAGCAGGGCCACCAGAACCACCTTCAGAGGGATCCATCTTCCCTCCTGCCTCTCATGGGTGAGGTTCTTACCAAGATAATTTTAACTCTGGTATTTAAAAATGTTTTTTTATTCAGACAGCATGGTCTCTATAAGCAAAATAACTACTTCATCAGCTGCTTAACCCAAGAAATTAGCTGTTTCAGTGTAGAAGACAAAATCCAGCTGCTCTGGATTTATTGTAAGGCAGGATGTGAGACTATAACTGGGCAATTTTCACCTTCCATACATCCCATAGTAGATGAGTCCCCACTGAATCTCTCCACATACCACACTACAAGCCTAATTCATTCTCTAATTACTAGTGTGTCTGCTTTCTGGAGCAGATGTGAGCTGCTTAAACATGAGGAACCCTTCTTCCCTACCTGAGTCTTACCAGCTCCTGCCTGGCACTTAGTAGGTACTTACTAGTTATTCATAGAAATACATTTCAGGCAAAGTAAAAGAGGAGACTCTAAAGTCTGATCTGTGATTTTTTACTCTATGAAAGATATTACTGAGACAATGGACAAGCTCTATTAGATAATAGAATGCTGTACGTAACTCTACTAGACAATAGAATTGAATCAATGTTAATTTCCTGACTGAAAATTGTACTCTGTCTGTGTAAGAAAATTCTATATTTTCAGGAAAAACACAATGAAATATTCCAAGGTAAAAGGACATCATGCTGGCTATTTCCTCTTAAAGGATTTGGAAAAAAATCACACACACACACATACACACATACACATAAATGTTAATATTTGGGGGAATCTAGGTGAAGGTATTCAGAAATCCTTTGTACTATTCTTTTAACTATCATATAGATCTGAAATTATGTTTATAAAAAAGTGAGAGGGGTGGAAGCTCTATTTTGGCCAAGAAGCCCCTGAAGTCCCCAGCCCACACTTGCCTTAGCCTCAGTAGGTCAGAGAGATTTTCAGTGGCTTTTGAACAAGTACAGATGACACAAAAACCCAACAGCTAGGAAAACCCCACCACAGGCAGCTACAAAAGACTCGGATTGTGATCAACCTGGGATTCTGGGATTTCTTTCCCAACCACATTTGGGAATCCAGGGTTCCTCCAAGTAAAGGTTACCTTCAACTTTTTCAACTTTCTCTTAAGCTGAGAATTCTAGGAGCACTGAAGGATAGTAATGATAACAATGATATATGATTATAATGATAATAACTCATGATAGTTATTATTCATTGACAACTTGCCCTGTGCCAGACACTATGCTTAGAATTTTTCATCCATTGTCAGAATTCCTTCTCATAGAACTCCTAGGACTTAAAAACTATTATTTTACTCAGGTTGCAGAGTTGGACATGACTGAGCGACTGAACAACAAATGCTGAGATAGCTCAGGCTTATAAGGATTTATCTGGGCTAATAAATGGTATGTTACTTCAGGTCCTCCAAAAAACTGATGCCAAGCAGAGATGAAATGGAGAGATCTTATTGGAGGAAATCCCCACAAAAGATAAAGCGAAAAGAAGTAGGCAGGGTGACCCTTCAGACACTGACACAGGTCTGACTTCTGTGAAGGAGAAGGAAGAAAGGAGGACTCCTCCACCTAAGGCTCCCTTGGCCCCTCTTCACCCCCCAGTCTTGGATTGGGGGTCTGAGTTTTTGCATAAGTTTATCATTTTTATGTCTTAAGAGCTAGGGGTGTGATGGTACATTTCTTCTCACAGGTGAGTCCTCCCTTCCTTCCTGCAATGTAATTCTTATAAATTGCAGACTTATTTTTAAATTCTGTTAGTGCTCCTTTTTTCCATAGCTTATGCAGTTACATTTTTTTTTTTCAGAGATACTGCAGAATGAGCTATATAGTTCAGAAGATTACCTAATTAAAGAATCAGGCCTGATATTTTTCCTAGGTAATTCCTTGGTGTTATAAAATATCAAACTTTAATCACAATTTCATGGAGAAGAGTATCAGTAATGATAAGGCTTTATATCCACTCAGGATTATCAGAGGTCACATCTAACATCAAGAAAAGGTCAGGCAGGGAGTTCCCTGGCAGTCTAGTGATTAGGATTCAGTGCTTTAACTGCCATGGCCCAGGTTAAATCTCTGGTCAGGAAACTGATATCCTACAAGATGTGCAGTATGGCATGGTCAAAAAATAAAGAAAAAAGATTAGGCATTTATGGGAGTAAATAAGAATAACATCTGGCCTGGCCCCGGAAAGAAGTAAGTTTTAGTTAAAGCTCTTAGGCCTTTGTTGAGAATGCATTTTCATAAAAGCTCAAAAAGATATCTACTACCATAAACCAAAACTTTTCTCTCTCTCGATGACAAGCCCTTGAGGGGTCTACAGTTTATATGAAGGCCAAGCATCAGTGGCATAGATAACCTGCCTCTTCTAAATAGATCTTATACTTTTACAGAAACTTGCTGATGCTATGATGATTAACGACATGAGACGATATCTTAAAACATTGCTAAGCTCAACGATAGATATTATCATTATGTTATTTCTCAATCCATAGATAATAAAAGTACAACTTTAAACATGCAAGAACTTTTTGATGTTTTTCTGAGTTTCAATCCTGTAAAGAAATTATCCTTCAATAAAAAAAGAAAAAGAAAAAAAATCAGCCTTATATTCAAGATTGGGGAGCTTTGCTGTAGAAGCAATTCCCTGTCAAGGACACTGGGCACTGTGTCAAGTTCCTGCATGTCCTTGGGTTGCTGCTGCTGCTGCTGGTGCTAAGTCGCTTCAGTCGTGTCCAACTCTGTGTGACCCCATAGACAGCCTCCTACCAGGCTCCTCTGTCCCTGGGATTCTTCAGGCAAGAACACTGGAGTGGGTTGCCATTTCCTTCTCCAATGCATGAAAGTGAAAAGTGAAAGTGAAGTCGCTCAGTCATGTCCGACTCTTAGCGACCTCATGGACTGCGGTGTACCAGGCTCCTCTGTCCATGGGATTTTCCAGGCAAGAGTACTGGAGCAGGGTGCCATTGCCTTCTCGGGTCCTTGGGTTAGGCCTTCCTTAAAAGTGATACTACATTCTCAATAGATTCTTTGGCGGTACTTCCAAACCCACCTTAACAAGGCAAAAAGTAAATCTATTTGCTGTAAGATGAATAACAATGTGGAATATCATCATCATATGCTAATTAATGAAACAAAATGAAGGAACTGTGTATTTATTTGTGTACTCTAGAAGCAGAATCTAGATTACAAAGTCTATGTGAGCAGATTTAATTGGATGGATCCAATTTCATTTAGTACCAGTCTATTTCATCTGTTTATGAATTCTCACAGTATAGTACAGATTGGCACCACTCTAAGGACACAGAAGTATGGACAGTTAAATTGGTCTTTTTCACACATAGATGTAAAGCCCTTCTATATAGCAATCATTCACAAACTACCAGTACAAAAAAAATTTGTTTCAAAAATAAGCCAAAGTCATTCAGAGAACACTTAAGATTTTGAAATAACACTGGAAAGCACTTTTAGTGCTTTTTACAGTTCCTGCTAATCTTGTAAACTTCATATTTAAAGTACATACTTAGAGATATATCATAAGGCTAAAATTTAGAGATTTGGTGAAAACATGATTTCATTTGTTACGTAATCAAGTTCTTATATTTGAAATTCAAGTCTTAATTATAATGTGGAATGAGCAAGGTATTATTTTAAACATACCAACACATAGCTACAATTCCCTGATGTTTTATATATGCCTAGTTCCATATTTATAATCCTTCATATGGCCATTATAAAAATTAATATATATAAATATATGTACTCACCCAATGGGAACAGATCAGTTTGGACAAATATCTTTACCTAAGGATTAGTTAGTTTAAATTCAATCTACTTTTGATTGGTTATTTATCTGCCCTTATATTACACTCTCTTTTGCTTCTTGTGGGCAATTAACTCAGAGGCAGTTTGAAATGGCCAGGATGAAACCCATTGTAATGGGCTTTTCAGACATAATTTGCCAGAGTTTCTTTTTCTATTTTTATTGATGCATTTGTGCCATGATACTAACCCACAGATTGAAACAAAGATGATGCCCAGCAGGGTATATTCTGACATACTAAACCTGAGAGAGCAGTCTTTCCTGGATTATTGTTTTGAAACTATGTAAATTAGGCATCTACACCATAAGAGAACTGTTGCTTCTTCAAGCTGTACACCAGATGTGAAATTGCTATATTACTGCTCATCACAAACTACCTCAAACAATTGCATCCGTCCTGCAGGTATTTATTGAATGCGTGCTGTGGGTTTGCCATTATGTGAGATGCAGGTGGTACCCTGTGGTGTGACAGATAGGCAGATAGTACCAAGAACTCCTGCTCCCTCTTGTAGTGTTGACGTGTTCCCTAGGAAGCGGCTGCCTAGTTAGGAGTTATACTTCCCAGAGCCCCTTGTATCTTAGACGGTGTCATGTGACTAGTTCTTATAATCAGAATATGGTTGCAAGTGATCTATGTCCCTTTCGGCTCAAGGTGATTATAACCGTGGCCCTTCTCTATCCTCTTTTCCCACTACTGCAAGCAGAGGACTCTAAGCTCTAGAGGACAGTGGAGCCACAAGATGGAAAAAAGCCTGGTTCCCTGAATAACCATGTGAAGGGAAGCTGCTCACTAACCAGGTGAGAATAAGGGAGGATTTAATTATACAAAGGTGCTTTCCTGATAGCTCAGTTGGTAAAGAATCCGCCTGCAATGCAGGAGACCCTGGTTCAATTCCTGGGTTGGGAAGATCCACTGGAGAAGGGAAAGGCTACCCACTCCAGTATTCTTGGGCTTCCCTTGTGGCTCAGCTGGTAAAGAATCCGCCTGCTGTGTGGGAGACCTGGGTTTGACCCCTGGGTTGGGAAGATCCCCTGGAGAAGGGAATGGCTACCCACTCCAGTATTCTGGCATGGAGAATTCCATAGACTGTTTAGTCCATAGGGTTGCAAAGAGTCAAATATGACTGAGTGACTTTCACTTTCACTTTGACTTGACTATGCACACTGGTTAGGGGTTATGGTTACTTACATCCATGGACTGTACAGTCATGGGGTTGCAAAGAGAGAAAGAAGGAGAGAAAAGCATGTATAGGGTGCTCCTAGTAGAAAAGTACATATGTGATGGATTAAAGGAGACCAGACTATATCAGTCAATTTCAGCAGCTGGTTGCCACAAAATGTATAAGCCTTGGGAAAGTCATCAGGGCTATTAAAAACAGGTTCTCAGTAAAGTGAAAAATAGAGCAAACAATAAATGGGTAATAACATTTGTCCCAACATGGAGGTCTTTGATATTACTTGTACTCTACTGCCCATCATATTGGCTCCATTGTTGTATATAGTGCTTTTGGTTTTTTATCCAGCATGACCTTATGAACTGATGTTGAAAAATAAAATGTTTAACAGTAGGGATACAAAAGAGCCTAACCATTTACAAAATGTACAAAATCTGAAAATATACACCAGAAAGAAATTAAATGTATTCTATCTCCTTGAATATAAAAGATATAAAATTAGTTTTGGGATGGGCTTCAAGGAGTCCATGAATTTCTTGAAGATGCAAACAAAAATCTCTGGATCTATGCATAAATGCCTTTTACTAGAGATAGGTTCTGTAGCATACATCTGATTCTACAAGCTTAAGAACTAAATGGACTAGTGTATAGAGATAATTTAAAAAGTGAGGGTGGGTGGAGGAAAAGAGAACTAAACACTCCCATACTGCAAAAAAAATTAAGAAAGTGCTGAGTTTTAAGGGAGCTAGTAATTAGGCAAGAACAGGGCTTAGGAAAATTGACTCAGAGCCCATCCAATAAACTCAGCATCACTGAGGTTATTTCATTAGTATAAGCAACATATCCTCAGAGGTCATATTTTATTTTCTATAACAGATTGTAAAAGGAAGAAATGAGAGTTGGAAAAATTAAGTGCCTCTTCCAAACTTTGTAGGAGAATCCCAAGGACCTCTCTAGTTACTATTTTTTCTCCTAGTCATCTGATTATTCCCATAAAATTGAAATGGGTGCCAAGAGAGCTCTTACCCTCAAGAATTTAGATCTCTTCTGTGTGTGAGGGCCCGGTGCTTGCAGTGATTAACTTAATAGGGAGGTTCTCTCACATTAGCCAAAATGTATATTCTGCTCTACCTTGAAAAAGAACAAACATTTTTTATAACCCCCAAATCGCAGGCCAGTCAATCTGAGAGATAAATCTTTTAGAATCCTCTGTGAGTTTTCTTTTGACCAAGTTTCAGAACCACATTTTCCAACTGCATGTCTGACATAATGAGAAAATAGTTTCAGACATGATCTTTCCAGTGTTCATTACTCTTATAAGATGCCTCATCTCTTTACTAGAAGCTTGTATATCATTTGTAAAATCTTTCTAAACAGAGGTTTCATTTTTCAATTCCACAGACAGGACCTGCTATTAAATTTAGAAAGAGATGCTTAATATTTAAGGGTTGACAGTAGTTTAGTAAGAATGCCATAGAAACAATTAAATTCCAGTAGGTTAGGACATGATATTTTGTCATTTTATCCAGGGCAGAGTGAGCTCAAGAAGTCTGGCTCATCATGCATGTCGTGACACTGCTTTTGATTATTTACCTTGAGAAATGTAACTGCCAAACCGATTGACAGATGCATACCTGCTGATCAGCACATTTCTCAAAGTCTCCAAGGAAAGAGAAGTGACTACTTCAGGGTTGTCTGGTGAGCATGGATCCAGACACAGAGAGCTGACTCATTTTGATAGCAAGGATTGATCAAGTCATGGTTGTTTTATGAGCTCACCTAAGTTACAGGTATGTTCTGGTAAGTCTGAGCCTTGCTATATGAGAAGACAACCACCCCATCTCACCCTAGAACTATAACTGGCTTCCACTACATTGAAACAGAGTGCGTTGCATACCCTAACACTCATTCTTCTCACCTTCCCTAGGAATGGAATTCTGATTTTCAGTTAGGCATGTTGTCACTCGGAACATTTGAAATTATCTTTCACTGTGTGGGATGTAACCAGATTACTTAGTCTGAACAATGAGATGTTGGTGGGTATAATGGAATGGCTTACAGCAAACCAGCATCCCACCGAGAACAGTTAACAAAGCCAAAAAAAAACAAAAAAGGCAAACAAGAATATGTTTAAAGCCATGAAAGGGCTGCTAAAGCAACCAGAAGGAAGAATATGAAAAAGGAAAAAATAAAAACTCAAGAAATCATAGCCAAGACTTTTCAATTGATTTTTAAAAATCAGCAGTTGAGAAAAAAAGTATATTTATTATCTTTAAAAAAAATAATGCTGACAGCAATTTCTCAGTAGAACTGGAAGTCAGAAGATAATGAGATGATATCTTGAAAATGATGAAAGAAAAAAGAATTAATTCTATATTCAGTAAAACTATCCTTCAAAAATGAAGGCAAAATAAAAAAGTTTTTAAATAAATGAAACAGAATTTTTACCAGAAAACCTGCACAAAGAAAAATACAAATGCTTATCTGACAGAAAGAAAATTATCCTAGTTTAAAACACAGAAATGCAGGAAGTGAAGAAAAGCAATGGAAGGAGAAATAAAAATGAATTATTGAGAATATAGAATAATAATGATGTCTTACAGGCTTTGAAAGATGTGTAGAAATAAAATTAAAAAGTTAAAAGAGGGATAATTGAGTTAATCTAAAGTTTTAATATTATCAGGAAAATGGTAAAATATAATCCATGCTTGTTTAGTCACCCAGTCATGTCCAACTCTTTGGGACCCTTTGGAATACAGTCTGCCAGGCTACTCTGTCCATGGAATTCTCTAGGCAAGAATATTGGAATGGGTTTCCATTTCCTCCTCCAGAGAATCGTCCTGACCCAGGGGTTGAACCCATGTCTCCTGTGACTCCTGCATTGCAGGCAAATTCTTTACCCACTGAGCCATTGGGGGAAGCTCATGTTAGACTGCAAATCAAGACTACAGGCTGAAATCTCTGATAACCTCTGAAAAATTTCATGAAAGAATGGTAAAGACAAAAGTTAATGGGGAGAATGGAATGATAGCAATTGTTTGCTTCATCGAAAAGAAATCAAGAAAATAGAGAAAAAGATAAATAGGTAAAGATACACAGCAAACTGCTAACTCTGACACCTCTGGAGAGTGAAAAGTATTTAAGGGAAAATAAGGGGAAGGATTTTACTTTCTAAAATTTTGGTGTTAGAAATGCTCCCAATAAGGATATTTTCCTTTTGGATTGAAGAGAAGAAAAATGTGATACAATATTTCACATACCTATTTATCTAGCCAAGTATTCTACAAGTTTTATCCATTTCTTCCTGTGGACTGGACACATTACTTGTAAAGTTATTGTTAATATTTGATTATTATACAGTTTAAAACTTTTGTTGTCCGATATAGAGAACAAGCTAGTGGTTACCAGTGGGGAGATGGAAAGGGAGAGGGGCAATAGTAGGATTAAGAGGCATAAACTATTGTGAATAAAATAAGCTACAAGGCTATATTGTACAGAAAATATAGCCAATATTTTATAATAAGTATAAATGGAGTATAACCTTTAAAATTTGTGGCTCACTATATTGCATACCTGTAACTTAGGTTATATTATATTAATATTGAACATCAACTACACTTTAATAAAAAATCATAAATAATTATTATTGTGATACGATCTCATTATCCATTTTGTTTTCTAAAAAGTTACAGGTTGTATACAACAAAGCTATGAATTTTGTCATGGCTTTTGTATAACCAACTACTTTACTGAACTCACTAACTGAATTCGTATTACCGTTTCAGACATTCTGGTATTTGATTATCTTAGGATGCATGGGTGTGCCCTCTTTCTACTTGGTCATGAGTACATGTTGGATTGGCCAAAAGTTTTTATGTAAGAGCTAATGGGACAAGCCTGAAAGAACATGTTGGCCAACCCAACTCAATGCTGACAAACTGTTGGAACCCACTTCTACCAGTGACTATTAGGGTTGATCAGTTCCTCATATTCATGATGCAGTTCCTGTTTTTTCTGGGGCTGCTTGGTTTAGTCATAGTTCCCAAGCTCTTTCCTACCCACAGTTTTTTGTTTGTGTGTTTTTTACATCTAGTCTCTATAAGTGTTCATTGCTCAGTTGTGTACGGCTCTTTGCAACCCCATGGACTGTAACCCACCAGGCTCCTCTGTCCATGGGGATTCTCCAAGCAAGAATATTGGAGTGGGTTGCCATGCTCTCCTCCAGGCGATCTTCCCAATCCAGGGATTCAACCTGGGTCTCCTGCAGTGTAGGCAGATTCTTTACAGTCTGAGCTAGCAGGGAAGCAAGTCTCCATAAACAGACACATTATATTAATAGGTTAAATTAAATGTCCACATCCATGAAGTTCATCTGCCTCATCAGGTGCTCACTCTTGGGCACTTGGGTCTCTCTGCTCTGGATATCCAAGCTCCCTGCAGCTGGTACCTGCTCTTTTGAGACTGTGCTTACCTGGCACAAGGACTTCTGAAGGAGGTGGCACAATGCTGGGACAGAATGTCCATGCCAGCCTCACCAAGTACGAAGAATAACCTGTCCCCACATCTGAGTCTTCATTAGGATGCATTACTCACTCAGGACTAAACTCCTCCTTACTGTTCCAACCAACAGACTGGTTTCTGTGCCCCAGGGTCTAGGTCAGAGTTCCCCAAACTGTGAAATATTCTGGAGGCTATTAATTGGTGCACTGAGGAAATAACCTTCCACTAGGTACATAAGTTTTCAAAATCCTTAAAATGTTAATGTTTTTCTTACTTTTTATTCTCCTTTATCTTAGAGAATTTACTCTATTCCTGTGGGATAGGAAATGGACATGAGTTTGAGCAAACTCTTGGAGACAGGGAAGCCTGGCATACTGCAGTTCATGGGGTCACAAAGAGTCACACATGACTTAGTGACTGAACAACAATAGGGTTTGTTGGGTTTTTTAAATATAGTTATAGATTTTTCAACATAGGTGTAAAAAAGGAACCAAGAACTAGCCTACCCTTCTATTCCCTGGATAACTCCTGTGGACATTTTAAAACATTAAATAATACCTGCACAGATTTAGAAAGTAAGTAACAGAACAAATCAAAAGGTGAAAGGTGTGTTCATTAACTCACTTATTTATAAATACATAGCTATTGGTCATGACAAAACCAAAATAAACATCAGATGCTTCAGTCTTTGGAAATCAGGGGCCCCTCCTCAGTAAGTCTTCCCTTTGTTCTGGGTAGAAAAGCCTTCTTAAACACTCTTCAAATGTTCATTTCCTACACTGTATCAGAAAAATTTCTCTTAGAGTTGTTAAGTATTATTCTGAAAATTATTCAGAGTTCTATTGTCACATACTCTTTATGTAAATATCATCCATTTCTTTCATGAAATAGAAAGTGAGTTCCAATTTCATTACTCACATGCTTTTAAAAAACAGAATGCATGTATGTCCTTTAAACTTATCAGAGATGAATAGGGAATGCTGTAACCAATCCAAGAATGTCTCGGTAATCTGGTAATATTGACACTATTGTCGTGGTTTTATTTCAGGCACCTGCCAGAACAATCTATACTAAGGAATGGTGACTATTTCTTTGATGAACCTAAAACAAGATCTGGAAAGAACTCAAAAAGATCACTCAGAATAACTTCTCATCTATAGGGAGTCCATGGAGAGCAGAACCCAGGTTTATCTACCTGAGTTTTCCCCATAGTACCCTGCACTTAGAATTAACTCTATGAATGTTCTATGAATTGACTGAAAGTCATAACTATTCGGAAGGGATGGCTTACACCTTAAAGATTTTTTGGGTGGCTCTTCATACTCTTCACACACACAAAGGATCCTGAGGCTCTGACTAAATAAATGAAGACACAGAGATGCAATATTGGAACTGGTATAGAGTATAGCCCTTAAACAGGGCTTCCCTGGTAGCTCAGACAATAAAAGAATCTGCCTCCCATGCAGGAGAGACAGGTTTGATCCCTGGGTCGGGAAAATCCCCTGGAGAAGGAATGGCAACCCACTCCAGTATTCTTGCCTGGAGAACTCCATGGATAGAGGAGCTTGATGGGTTATAGTCCATGGAGTCACAAAGAGTCAGACAAGACTGAGTGACTAAGGCGTCACTTCATTCAACCCTTAAACAAGAGAACTCAGAGTATTTGGAAAGTCACGGAACAATAGTTTTGTTTAAAGTAGATTTCACCCAGAAGCCATCAAGTACAGAAGGAGGTGGGGGAACTGTCTGCAGTTTGAAGTAGTAGACTTCCTTTAATTGCAATTAGCATTTAAAAGGCTTTCACATTCATTTTTATTCAAATATGCCACCTTTGTAGTCATAGTAACCCTTTTATATTTAGATTTGGTTGCAGCTACAAGTCTACTTGAGCCATTCATTTTTATCCTCCCTCCTGAATAGACCAGGTTTTTTCTTTCAAATAGAATCCACTGGTGTACATTTTTATTCTATTAATAACACATTGGTTCTCTCTAAAGGCTGTGAGAAAAGGAAAATAAAATATCAATCATATTGAGTAACAAAATTATGAAACAGTTTCCTGGACTGACAGGAAAGGCTAGACAACGTTGCTGTGGTCAGATATATTGTTGTTGAGTCGATATATGGCAGGAGTAATGTTTCAAACCCATTGCCTTCCTCCTGCACCTCGTCACCAAAAAGACACACCCCTTGCTGACTTAAACTTCAGGGATTATAAATGGTCCCATCTGGGCTTCCCAAGTGGCACTAGTGGTAAAGAACCTGCCTGCCAAGGCAGGAAATGCAAGAGATGCGGGTTTGATCCCTGGATCAGGAAGATTCCCTGGAGAAGGGAATGGCCACCCACTCTGAGGTGGTTGGATGGCATCACCAATTCAATGGACATAAGCTTGAGCATACTCCAGCAGACAGTGAAAGACAGGGAAGCCTGGCCATGGGGCTGCAATGAGTTGGACTTGACTGAGCAACTAAAAAACAACCACCACCCACTCCAGTATTCTTGCCTGGAGAATTCCATGGACAGAGGAACCTGGTGGGCTACAGGCCATTGGGTCCCAAAGAGTTAGACACAGCTGAAGTGACTTAGCACCAGCAACCAAGCATAAGATAGCCACATGCCCTGCAGCCCTCACCCCAAATTTTGCCTATTAAAACTTCTCCCCAAAATCACCAGAGTTTGGGGGTTTTGAGCATGAGTTGCCTGTTCTCTTTGCTTGGCTCTGCAATAAATGATTTTCTACTCCAGACTCTAACATTTCAGAGTTTGGCCTCACTGTGTTGGGCACACAAATCCATGTTCAGTAACAGAGACACTTTAAGTTCCTTTTCTGTTTCTTTTTATTTATAAAGGAAAATCTCAAATGAGATATAAGACATGATGTAAAACTAGCGTTTTCCCTTGTATTTCTCTTTGAGGATCTGTTTGGAACTCTGATTTTTACAATTACCAAAATGAATTTTCAAATCCATTCTATGTAGAAACAGGCATCAAAATTCAGAGCAGAAAAAAATCTCAGAGTCTTTCTGGTCCAGACAGGTGAGAAAACTGAAGATGCATAGAATTGAGGGACCTAGTCAGGGTCATACACCTAGTTAACGGCTTAAGTCAAGCCCCTACTCCTGATCTGCATTTTCTTTCCACAGTAAGCCCAGTCTTCACACCTTGGGGATTCCACTACGTTAGTGAACTCAGGTTCAGCTGCTTGCTGCTGGAAAGTCAGTACTTGAGAGACAAGTGTTGGTTGTGTTAGGCAGTTAGAATAGGAAACAGGAGTCCAGAATGGTGGTGGCTAAAAGACAAGGAAGGGAAAAGCCCATGAAAATAGAACAAAGAAAGGTCTGAGGACTGGAGTGAGGACCTCAGGTAGAACAAACAGCACTCCTGGCTAGCCCAATTTACATAGGGAAGTTCCCAGGGGGAGGAAAAAAGCATATAAAAAGAGGAGCCAAAGGGCCGGGGTCTCTCTCTCTCTTTCTCTCCCCTGCGGGTGCACTCTCTGTCTCTTTCTCTCTCTCTTTCTCATCTTTTGGGTGGGCATGCCCCCACGCCTTGATGACATATTTTTCTTTATTTTCTAAATAAAACTGATCTGTCAGAGAACTATAACATGGACTGTCTGAGAGCTGTGATGCTCCGAGGGCTTTAATGTCCATTGCTTCAAATCTTTGTTGTGACGAGACAGAACCGAGGAAATTACACTCCCCTGACAGTTGGAAAGGAAATGCTACTTTATTAAGGAGGCTGGCAACCTGGAGAGAAGGGAGACTCATGTCTAGGAACCAACTTCGAAGATTCTGCTCAACCATGAAAATTTTTAAAGGGAAAGTTAATTGCAATTATTCATTTTGGGAAGGCGGTCAGAGTCTTCTTTATCTTCCAATGTGTGCAGACTTTCTTCTGATTGGTGAGGTAACAGGGCCGTGTTCCAGGACTCTTGTGCTCAGCCTGATGTAACTACCCTCCACCTGGGTGGGGGGCCTTAATTCCTGTAAAAGAACTATACATAAATATATAGTTTATATATACATATATATATATATATGTGTGTGTGTGTGTGTGTGTGTGTGTGTGTGCCCCACTGCACAGCTGCAGGATCTTAGTTCCCTACCTGCATGCATGTTCAGTTGTGCCTGACTCTTTAGGACTCTATGAACTGTTGCCTGCCAAGCTCCTCTGTTCATGGGATGCTCCAGGCAAGAATACTGGAGTGGGTTGCCATGCCCTCCTCCAGGGGATCTTCTTGACCCAGGGATTGAACCTGGGTCTCCTGGGTCTCTGGCCTTGTAGGCAGATTCTTTACCATTGAGCAACCAGGGATCAAACCTGGAAGCTTGGAGTCTTGACTGCTGAATCTACAGGGAATTCCCAAAGATCTGTCATCATGTATATTCTTTGAAGAGGAACTGGGACCCTGTCCCATTGCTGCACCATTATGTCTTGATTGCTCCTCCTTTGTTTCTCTATTCCCTCATTCTCCTGATTAGCAGCTATTCGAATCCGTCCTTTGGTACTCAGGGAGGTTCTAGGAGGCTGAAATCTCTTTCCAACAAACAAGAAATGGGGGGCACAGAAAAGATTTGTACCCGGGGTGATGGGGTGTGGGGATCCACAGGGTCCTGCTTGATTTCAATATGTTCCTTAAAACTTTAAATTTCAGGATTGTTCTTTTGCTATGACTTCCCCAGATAATTAATCTTAAAAATAGAATTAAGTAATGTTCTTTAGTCTGAATTATCCTAACTTTATTTTAAAAATTCATTTATTTATTTGTTTTTGGCTGTGCTGGCTCTTCGTTGCTATGTGGGCTTTTCTCTAGTTGTGGCGAGTGGGGGCTACTCTCCAGTTGCAGTGTGCAGGCTTTTCATCGTGGTGGTGGCTTCTCTTGCTATGGAGCACAGCTCTAGGGCACACGGGTTTCCGTAGTTGCCACACACGAGCTCAGTAGCTGTGGCTCCTGGGCTCCAGAGCACAGGCTCAATAGTTGTGAAACATAAGCTTAGCTGTTCTGCAGCATGTGGGATCTTCCTGGACCAGGGATCAAACCCGTGTCTTTTGTATTGGCAGGCAGATTCTTTACCACTGAGCCATCAGGGAAGCCCTATCTTAATATTTGATAAACAGCATGCCCTTTCTAATTTCATATGCTTTAACATCCAAAGTTAAACTGAAATGAGGCAACTAAAAAGTTTTAATTTTTAGGAGGAAAAAGAAAGAATTTCATTCATTCATTCATTATATAAGTATCAACCCACTGTGAGAGTTTAGATAAGATAGTTTACTGGGATGCTAACACAGCTTAAGCCTCAGGGACCCACACTTGTCCAGGGCTCTGCTAAGGCCCTATAACGAAGTTGGCATTGAAAGTTGGCCTAATGAAGTTTTTCACAGGCCTATGAAAATGTCTGAGCTTCAGACCTTATAATACCTGGACCTAACAGTGAAAAAAATTGTCAAGCTCATAATTTAGATGTATTTGAACACATGGGTTTACCTAAAACTTATCATGGTAACAATTTGTTTTCCCTTTTTTGGTTCTTATAGGCTAGTATGGGCTTCCCTGGTGGCTCAGATGGTAAAGAATCTGCCTGCAATGTGGGAGACCTGGATTCAATCCCTGGGTTGGGAAGATCCCCTGGAGATCTTCAGGAGATCTTCGTGCATAGCAACCCACTCCAGTATTCTTGCCTGGAGAGTTCCATGGACAGAGGAGCCTGGTGGGCTACAATCCATGGAGTCTCAAAGAGTCAATCATGGTAGAGCGACTAAGCACACACACACACACAGGTTAGTACACCAGGGAATTTAATTCATTCACTCATGTAACAAATGTTTACTAAAAGCCTTCTATGTGATAGGCATTGTTCAAGGGTTTGAGGATGGTAAACTGAAACAAACAGACTGCCAGATATTTCTCTAGCAAAGACGGGTTTATTTGGAATTGGCAGAGAATTGCAACTGGGGGTCTGCAACCATAGCGAGCTACATGCAAGTCCCTGCAGAGCAAGGAAAAGAGAATGCTCTAATAGAGAGGCAAAGAAGTTGGGAGTAAACAAAGAGTCTGTGTCTTTTCATTGGCTGAGTCCTTGCCAGGAAAGAAGAGGAGTCTTTCTTCTTTCTATTGGGCTCTGCTATTGTTGCAGGGCATGACAGTGTCCCCTCTGGTCTCCCAACTCTACTTAAGTGAAGTTTCTCTTAATTTTTTTTTACTGTTAGAATGGTAACAAAGTGCCTATCCTCACCAAACACAGTATAATGTAATTAACTATATATATCTTCATTTTCAGTAAGTCTCATAAGATGTATTTTTGATAAGATGAAGTAATATTCTCTGCATGATAGCATTGTTGGGTGGATTTCTTATTAGAAGAATGGCAGCACATTAAAGTATTGATTAATGGATTCATGTAAACTTAAACAGCAGTCTCTAGAACAGCACAGGAAATGTCAGTCTATGGCATTGTTTTATTCTATTATTTTATCAACAACCTGAATGTAAAACACAAGCTTCCTTATTAAATGTACAGCTGCTGCTGCTGCTGCTAAGTCGCTTCAGTCGTGTCCGACTCTGTGCTACCCCATAGACAGTAGCCCACCAGGCTCCCCCGTCCCTGGGATTCTCCAGGCAAGAACACTGGAGTGGGTTGCCATTTCCTTCTCCAATGCATAAAAGTGAAAAGTCAAAGTGAAGTCGCTCAGTGGTGTCCGACTCTTAGCGACCCCATGGACTGCAGCCCACCAGGCTTCTCCGTCCATGGGATTTTCCAGGCAAGAGTACTGGAGTGGGGTGCCATTGCCTTCTCCAAAATGTACAGCTGAAGAGGGTAATTCATTATGATAAATGACAAAGTCAAGACTTGTCAATATTGTCCATGAAATGTAGGTGGGCTTTCTACAGGGCTATTCCATTATTGACAGCATGATACACCTCTATCACACTGTTGACAGGTGTCAAGAATAATACATTGGTACGTGTTCAGTCACTATGGGAGTTTATGTCAGCTTTAGTAATTGACACATTTCTTTCTTATAAAGTTACAATATCTGATAGATTATCATTTATTAAAATAAAATCTCCAAATATTTGAAAATCATTAATATAATGTACCATGTCAATAGAATAAAGAACAAAAGCCATATGAACATCTTAATAGATGCAGAAAAGGCATTTGATGAAATCCAACAACACTTCATGATTTTAAGAAACTCAATAAGCTAGAAGGGAGTCTTCTCAATCTGATAAAGCCATCCAAGAAAAACCCACAGCTAGCATTATATTTAACGGTGAAAGAAATCTGATAAAATCATCTAAGAAAAACCCACAGCTAGCATTATCTTAATGGTGAAGGATTGAACACTTTCCCCCTGAGATCAGGAACAAGCCAGCTCTTGCCAATTCTATTCAACATACTACTGAAGATTCTAACCAGGGCAATTAGGAAAGAAAATAAATAAAAGGCATCCTGATTGGAAAGGAGGAAGTAAAACTTTCTGCAAACAACATGATCTTGCACATAGGATATCCTAAGGAATACACTAAAACTATTAAAACTAATAAATGCGTTCAGCAAGGTTGCAGGATGATATAAGATAAAAAATTAACTGTATTTCTATACATTAGCAATGAATAATCCCAAAATGAAATTAAGAAACAATTCCGTTTCTAATATCTTTAAAAGGAATAAAATAATTGAGATTAAATATAACAAAAGAGTTATGAAACATATACTCTGAAAAGGTACAAGACGATGTTGAAAGAAATGAAAGAAGACCTAAATAAATGGAAAGAATTCACATGTTGATGGATCAAAGGCTTAATATTGTTAAGATGTCAGTACTCTCCACATTGATCTACAGATTAAACACAATCCCTATCAAAATCCCAGAAGGTTTCCTTGTAGAAATTGAGGAGCTGGAGCTTGTCTTACAATTCATATGGAAATGCAAGGGACGCAAAAGCCAAAACAATATTGAAAAAGAACAAAGTTGTAGAATTAACACTTCCCTATTTTTTCCACAACATCAGATGTTTCAGACCACAGTCCACCATCAATAAATTTCTTCTTCACTAAATATAATTATTCCTTGACTAAAAACGGTTGTATGTTTTTAAAATGAATTTAATGGCATATGCATTATATCTCAGTAAAGATGTTTTTTAAAACCTCAATTCTTTAATGCATTTCAAAAATTATTTTTCTTCATTTATCAAATATTCAATTACCTCATTTCACAATTTGTAACAATGACATAATTTCTAAACTGCTTTTTAGCTCTAGCACTATAAGCTGCCAACTGAGATGTAAATATTTCCCTAATTTCATTATTTTATTTTCTATCTCTTCCAAAATGCTCTCTCTAATGTTTATTTGATGAATAGAAGTAAATATACAATTAAAAAGAAAACATTTACTTTATAACTTTAATTGCATCACCCAGAAATGATTGAATAAGGTGGCTTAGGGCCAAATTAAAATATCCAGAATATTTTTTAAATTGTGGTTAAAAACTATTAACATTACACTGGCACATCTATATAAAAATTCAGTAAGGTTTTTATGTCAGTATATTTCACTGAAATATGTGTTCTCTGACATCAATCACAAAAACTTTTATAGCATTTCAGGTCTTAATTTACATCAGCTCCCCAATATTAAAAAACCTTCTCTCTTCAAAGTATTGAATTTTTCATTTAAAGGAAATTATTCTATGTATGTTTACATAGAACAATTGAAGCTTCATCAATAATGTGAAATTTTATTGTCTTGGTATATGTTTTCCAAAAAGAAGTGTTTTCATTTAGTAGATATGTTTTGAACAAGGCAGAATTATAAACATAGATTATAATTATGTATCCATATTGATAGTATTCTTTTTTGAAATTCTATTAAATATTTATGCCTAAAACTGCCTATTATTTTTAAGGATTTTTAAAGAATTGGATTTTTCAAAATAATGACTTACTTTACTTAGTATCATAATCTCTAGGTCCGTCCATGTTGCTGCAAATGGTATTATCTCATTCTTTCTTATGGTTGAGAAGTATTCCATTATATATATATAATAGACGGCAGCCCACCAGGCTCCCCCGTCCCTGGGATTCTCCAGGCAAGAACATTGGAGTGGGTTGCCATTTCCTTCTCCAATGCATGAAAGTGAAAAGTGAAAGTGAAGTTGCTGAGTCGTGTCCGACTCTTAGCGACCCCAGGGACTTCAGCCTACCAGGCTCCTCTGTCCATGGGATTTGCCAGGCAAGAGTACTGGAGTGGGATGCCATTGCCTTCTCCCGCTGTGAATGCTAGGGTGCACATATCTTTTCAACTTACAGTGTTCTCCATGCTTCTGCTGCTAAGTCACTTCAGATTGTGGCCGACTCTGTGTGACCCCATAGATGGCAGCCCACCAGGCTCCCCCATCCCTGGGACTCTCCAGGCAAGAACACTGGAGTGGGTTGCCATTTCCTTTTCCAATGCATGAAAATGAAAAGTGAAAGGAAAGTCGCTCCATATACCTGCCCCAAAGTGGGATTACAGTATCATATGGTAGCTCTACTGTTGGGGGCCAGAGTGAGGTACTCCGCCCGTGACAAAGGTCATGAGGAAGGAGGCTCGACATACGCAAAGGCGGGATCGAGCCTCAGGAGTCCCCCTGGAAATCCTCGAGCGTCTACCACCATAACCAGAGCCTGCCTACTTTACTACTTTGTGCTCTCACCTACATCTCTGACTTTACGGGGGGCTGTCCCCCACCACCTCTTTCGGAGAAGGAGTTAACCTAGAGCTCCAGTTAATAATAATTCCTGGGCGTGATAAGAGTGTTTTAACCTACAAACTCCTCTGAAGGTTCTCTGGCCTGCCTGACAGGCTTGTCTGGCCACATGTGATTGCTCACAGCCTCCCAACTGTGAGAGGCACGAGATGCTTTAAACCTTCTAAAAACAGGTTCCTTAGAAAAGTTAGAAAACTATTAGTATAAGTATAATGGGCTGATTAGAAATTGTGTTGGTGAAGGGTTTTTCATTTGTTGAGCCAATGTTTGTTGCTACATCTCCACATCCCCTGCCCTTACACACATTAATGAATATATAGAAGAAATAAGTATTAACCTTTGATATTAATCACGTTAGACCTTAGGCTAAGTAAATTCTTTCCTTAACTAAAACCCACTACACCCTCACCCTGTAGGAATGTAACTATATTTGGGTGGCGTCTGTTTTGAGAATAATCACCCCTGGAGAAATAAGTGTCCTGGTTGACTGACCGCTGTCACAAGGAGAGGGTCGTAAATTGTCAGCAGGCCCCCCTGGCCAGAAGATGATGTAACACCCCTAAGACCTCTGTATACATTTGTATGAAGCACCTGACTCTGATAAAAGTCAGGACTGCTGTCCCCACGTGACTTTTGTATAACATCTCAGTGTATAAAAACAGACTCTGGAAAATAAAGAATTGGGATCAGTTTCTCGAAATACTGGTCTCCCCATGTCGCTCTCTCTCTCTCACTCTGGTTGAGTCTCCATCTGGAGCGCGGAACCCACCATGCTTACTAATTATGCCTGGGCTTCTAAGATCCGACCGGGGAGGCCTCAGTGTCTCCTCTCCTTCGGGAGAACGGAAGGACGCCTGCGGCCTACGTAAGTGGTGCAAACTTCTTGTCTTGAAGTTTTATTGGTCTCCCGCGTAAACCAAGCCACTCAGCCTCTTTTCTCCACTGAATTTTCCTACTGAGCTATCCTCATCCTATTACTCTTTATATCTTTGATAAAATATTTAAATAAATAGGTCGCCGACGCCGTCCCCGCTTCGAATACCCTGGATCAGCCGGGGCAGGACCCCGGCACTCTACTTTTAATTTTTTTTTTAATTTTATTTTTAAACTTTACATAATTGTATTAGTTTTGCCAAATATCAAAATGAATCCGCCACAGGTATACATGAATCTCCATACTGTACTCCAGTGACTGCACCAATTTATATTTTCACCAACAGTGCAGGAGGGTTCCTTTTTTGCCACATCCTCTCTAGCATTTATTATTTGTAGACTCTTTGATGATGGCTGTTCTCAGGGGAGCCTGGCAGGCTCTAGTCCATAGGATCGCAAAGAGTCAGACACCACTGAAGCAACTAAGCTCTCATGCATGCTTTTGGACCAGTGTGAGGTGACACCTCATTGTAGTTTTGGTTTGGATTTCTCTAATTATTAGTGATGTTGACATCTTTTTTATGCACCTGTTTGCCATCTCTGTCTCCTTTGGAGACATGTCTATTTAGATCTTCAGCCCATTTTTTTGAATGGGTCGTTTGGTTTTACTGATACCGAATTATATGAACTATTTGCACATTTTGAAAATTAATCCCTTGTCAGTTGCATCATTTGCAAATATTTTCTCCCATTTTGTAGGCTGTCTTTTCATTTTGTTTATGATTTCCTTTGCTGTGTAAAATCTTTTAAATTTAATTAGGTCCCATTTGTTTATTTTTATTTCCATTACTCCAGGTAGTGTGTGCAGGCTCAGTCATGTCTCACTCTTTGCAACCCCACAGACTGTAGCCCGCCAAGAGCCTCTGTCCATGGAATTTTCCCAGCAAGAATACTGGAGTGGGTTGCCATGCCCTCCTCCAGGGGATCTTCCCAACTCAGGGATCGAACCCGTGGCTCTTATGTCCCCTGCATTGAAAGGCAGATTCTTTACCTCTCCACCACCTGGAAAGCCATTACTCTAGGAGACACATCCAAAAAGATATTGCTGCAGTTTTATGTCGAAGTGTTCTGCCTGTGTTTTCCTCTAGGAGTTTTATAGTGTCCAGCCATACATTTAAGTCTTTAATCCATTTTGAGTTTATTTTTGTATATGGTGCTAGAGAATGTTCATGCTGCTGCTGCTAAGTCACTTCAGTCGTGTCCAACTCTGTGCGACCCCATAGACGGCAGCCCACCAGGCTCCCCCGTCCCTGGGATTCTCCAGGCAAGAACACTGGAGTGGGTTGCCATTTCCTTCTCCAATGCATGAAAGTGAAAAGTGAAAGTGAAGTCGCTCAGTCGTGTCCTACTCTAGCAACCCCATGGACTGCAGCCTAGCAGGCTCCTCCGTCCATGGGATTTTCTAGGCAAAAGTACTGGAGTGGGGTGCCATTGCCTTCTCTGGAGAATGTTTATACCTCATTCTTTTACATGTAGTTGTCCAGTTTTCCCAGCACCACTTATGGAAGAAACCATCTTTTCTCTGTTGTATCTTCTTGTTTCCTTTGTCATAGATTAATTGACCATAGGTGCATGAATTTAAAAATCTAATACTTTTGCTAAAGACTTTAGTCAAGACAGGACTGGAAGCCCATTGGCTTACCAGTGAATTAATTACAAGATAGAATATCCACTGGTTATTGGATGAAGTGAAGACATTCGCGGAAGAGTATCAGCAGAGAAGACTTAACCTCCTCAATCCACTTTCAAGAAAAACACACACGAGTTCCCAGTAATAAGAAACATACTTCAAGGTAAACAAGAGTGTCCACACTGAGTTACAAGTATGATACTGTCCACTGCAGTGTTATTTATAATTGGAAAATAATAGGGTAATAGGGAAATTGTTCAATAAATTATCCACAAGATATTATGTAGCTCTTTGGGGGGAAAAGTAGTCTTTCTATAAAGGTAATACTATAAATACATAACTTCCTCACTTGTCCCGCTCAAATTCCAAATTAACAAGAAAATAAAGTCATACAGTGGAGGCGCTTCCATCTACCATGAACCCAGGATATGGCTCTATCTCAAATCACCAATGATAAAAGAATTTCTGCAAAACATAATGATATTGGGAAAATGAAGGGAGAATTTTTTTTTAAAGTAATAGATAATGTTTCTGAGCTCAATGATACTCCCTTAAAATAAATGGCAAGGCATGAGAAATCTAATCTCTTGAAGATACAGGTTAACAGAGAAGAATACAATACACTTTAGTACCACAATTTCACATAGAACCAGCAGGGCTGGAGTGGTCAGGATGTGGGCAAACCTTCTCATTTTCTCAGACCTGGACTCTTAACTTCACATGTAGTAGGCTAAATGTAGACCTGAAATTCAGGTCTACCTGACACCTAGGGATGTGATCTTCCTTGGAAATTTGGTCTTTGAAAATATTAGATGAAGAACTCAAGAAGAAATCATCCTGTATTTCGAATGGGTCTTAAATCCAATGACTGGTGATTTTATAAGAGGAGCAGATGCAGAAAGACACACAGAGAAGAAGGTCACGGGGAAGAGAGGTAGAGAATGAAGTATTGTTGCTACAGACCAAGGAACGCCAAGGTTTATCAGGACCCACCAGAGAAGCTGAGAAGTAAGAAAGGAGCCTTCAGAGGGAGCATGGCCCTGCCAACACCTTATTTCAGACTTCTAGCCTCTAGAATTGTGAGAGAATATATTTGTGTTGTTTTAAGCCACAGTGTTTGTGATCATTTGTTTTGGCAGCCTAAGGAACCTAATGCATCAAGTAAATAAACCGGGGGCTTACCTGGTGGCTCACTGGTAATGAATCCTCCTGCCAATGCAGGAGATGTGAGAAACGCAGGTTTGATCCCTGGGTTGGGAAGATTCCCCCAAAGTAGGAAATGGCAACCTGCTCTAGCATTCTTGCCTGAAAAATTCCATGAACAGAGGAGCCTGGCGGGCTACATGGGGTCACAAAGAGTCGGACATGTCTGAACAACTGAACACAGCACAAATAAACTGGAATGTGAAGGAGGAGAGAGAAGGACTCTCTCCTTCTCTCTAAGCAGATTTGTAGCACCAAAGTGGACCGAATAAAACTAAATGATTAAACACAAAACATCTGTGATCTATTAGCCTTCACTATGAACCACAAAAAGATTTTTGTGTGTGACCCCAGCTGACAGCCATCAAGTAAACAAGATACTTCAGTCCTACAACTGTATGGAATTAAATCCCCCAACATCTGAATGAGCAGAAACATACTCTCCCCACAAGCCTCCAAGAAAGGGTCTTTGCTGACACCAGGGGCTTTGCTGACATCTTGACTTCAGTCCAGTGAGACCATACTGGACTTCTGACCTATAGAACTTTAAAGTAATAAATATATGTTTTTCCAAGACACTAATTTTAAGCTAGTTTGTTATAGCAGCAACAGAAAACCAACTAAGCAGGGATATAGGATGGAGCTAAAAATAGGAAGGTTGGTTGAAAATCTTAAAGAAGTAATAAGATCTTTAAAGACCTGTCCCCATCCTGTATAGCCAGGAGACAACCCCTCCTGCTTGGCAAAAGACTGAGGTTGACCCATTGAAGAAACTCACCCAGGGTTGTCTGGGATATTGAGCAAAACCATGGTCAAGTGTAAGCTACCTTAAAGTCTATCAACTGAAAAATGAAACTCCTCCAACCTCTTTTCTAGCTCAGCTCTCATAACACCAGCCACTAGGAAAAAATAGCTCTGACAGGAGCTTGAGAACTCTTCTATGGAGAAGTGGATCAGCCCAAGTTAAATTATGGAGATCCTAACCCTTGTGCTTCCAGCAATGGAATGGCTGAGGCCCCACTTGATTACCATAGAGTAAAACCCTTGAGCTTTGAATTAGCATTTTAGTGTCTTACTCAGCTATTAATAGATACCAAGCAGACCATTTTACCAAGGCCTGTGAAATGATAAATAAGGCAGAACAAATAGCAAAAAGGAACTTGTAGGAAACTGAAACTTCAGGGAGAAGAAGAAAACTTGCAATAAGCATAATAAATATTCTCACTCATTCAAAGATACTTATTGAATGCTTATTATACTGGGCAGTCATTTTTTCTAGATGTTGAACCATAAACAGTGAACAAAGCAGAAAAAGCCCATGGCTTCATGAAGCATACAGTGCCTCAAAGAGAGAAGAGATGCTAACTGACCTAAGGAATAGAAACAGGAAACTATACATAAAAGAAATGTGCAAAGACCAAACTAGAACTTTTAAAAATTAAAAATGGAATAAGCTGAAATTTTTTAATACTAGAAGAGTTAAATGATAACACCAAGAATCTCTCAAGAGCTGGAAAATGGAGGGAAAAAATATCTTCCTTAGAGGATCAGGCAAGCAATTTCAAAATCAAACAGAAATACCAAAAAAGCACAGATAATGAAGAGAATAAAATTATTTTTTAAGTATACACAAAAGTAATTTTCCCAGACATATATATAAGTTTCTAAAGCAGAAAAAAAAAATGAGAAAAGATCCACTCCAGGGAACATTATCATGAAGCTTTACAATACTGTGAGAAATGGGATGGGTCTAAAATCTTCTCAAAAAAAAAAAAAAAAGAGAGAGAAAAGACAGACAGGAAAATAATTAAAAGAACAATTACTGCATGTTTTGGTATGAATATTATGGGTTAAGATTGAGAAAGTAATTTTTCTCTTAAATAGGTATTTTAGATCGTCTTACTCATTTAGTAATATCAATTTCCTCTAATATTTCCTGGCATTCTGAAGGAATTTTTTTTTTAATTTTATTTTATTTTTAAACTTTACATAATTGTATTAGTTTTGCCAAATATCAAAATGAATCCGCCACAGGCATACATGTGTTCCCCATCCTGAACCCTACTCCCTCCTCCCTCCCCACACCATCCCTCTGGGTCGTCCCAGTGCACCAGCCCCAAGCATCCAGTATCGCGCATCGAACCTGGACTGGCAACTCGTTTCTTACATGATATTCTACATGTTTCAATGTCACTCTCCCAAATCTTCCCACCCTCTCCCTCTCCCACAGAGTCCATAAGACTGTTCCATACATCAGTGTCTCTTTTGCTGTCTCGTACACCAGGTTATTGTTACCATCTTTCTAAATTCCATATATATGCGTTAGTATACTGTATTTATGTTTTTCCTTCTGGCTTACTTCACTCTGTATAATAGGCTCCAGTTTCATCCACCTCATTAGAACTGATTCAAATGTATTCTTTTTAATGGCTGAGTAATACTCCATTGTGTATATGTACCACAGCTTTCTTATCCATTCATCTGCTGATGGACATCTAGGTTGCTTCCATGTCCTGGCTATTATAAACAGTGCTGCGATGAACATTGGGGTACACGTGTGTCTTTCCCTTCTGGTTTCCTCAGTGTGTATGCCCAGCAGTGGGATTGCTGGATCATAAGGCAGTTCTATTTCCAGTTTTTTAAGGAATCTCCACACTGTTCTCCATAGTGGCTGTACTAGTTTGCATTCCCACCAGCAGTGTAAGAGGGTTCCCTTTTCTCCACACCCTCTCCAGCACTTATTATTTGTAGACTTTTGGATCGCAGCCATTCTGACTGGTGTGAAGTGGTACCTCATAGTGGTTTTGATTTGCATTTCTCTGATAATGAGTGATGTTGAGCATCTTTTCATGTGTTTGTTAGCCATCTGTATGTCTTCTTTGGAGAAATGTCTATTTAGTTCTTTGGCCCATTTTTTGATTGGGTCATTTATTTTTCTGGAGTTGAGCTGTAGGAGTTGCTTGTATATTTTTGAGATTAGTTGTTTGTCAGTTGCTTCATTTGCTATTATTTTCTCCCATTCTGAAGGCTGTCTTTTCACCTTGCTAATAGTTTCCTTTGATGTGCAGAAGCTTTTAAGGTTAATTAGGTCCCATTTGTTTATTTTTGCTTTTATTTCCAATATTCTGGGAGGTGGGTCATAGAGGATCCTGCTGTGATGTATGTCAGAGAGTGTTTTGCCTATGTTCTCCTCTAGGAGTTTTATAGTTTCTGGTCTTACGTTTAGATCTTTAATCCATTTTGAGTTTATTTTTGTGTATGGTGTTAGAAAGTGGTCTAGTTTCATTCTTTTACACGTGTGAAGGAATTTTTAAATAAACATTATTTTCTTTTATTAAAAAAAAAAAAGAAACTGAATTCCATCAAAAAGGACAAGGAATCTGAACAGCATCAGTCTTCTCTACAGCAACAATGAAACATCAAAGACAGAAAAGAAATAAGTGCCTTAAAAATTCCAAGAGACAATCATTTCTTACCCAAGAATTTACACAAAGCCAGGCTTTGAACAGAGCATAAGAGGAGGATAAAGATATTTCAGACACACAAGCATTCAAGATTTCTCCCATGTCCCCTTCTGAAGATGTGGCAGTCAGAATTCGAGTTGGGAAGGAATTTCCAAACACAAAGTATTGCAGAAAGGGGTGAGTTTATTAAGAACAAAGAGCACAGATAATGTAGGCACTGCAAGTACAGCTGACCACTAGAGAAAGTCGACAGTTTTCACGGGTTAGTTTTTGCAGCCTCAAAACAAAGAAAATTCCTGCTGAAAGGCTGGCTTTAGGTGATTGGTTAAGGTGCTATAGGGTGAGCACTGTGGTGGGCATTTTTGTCTAAAATGGGATCGAGAAGCCTGCTGGTGATAATCATGGGGGCTTTTGGCAATGGTTACAAAGAGGCTCAGTCAGTTTTGGAGGTGACCTTGGTTCTGGGCTCCATGTCTGTGGCCTTGATGCAAGGCCTTACACTGTGGCCTTGGGGCAGGACTCCACAGAAGACACCGGAGGCTGTGCTCCAGTTAGCAGGGAAAGTAAAGAAGAAAAGAGGATTGAGGAAACAGGGCTCTCAACACAAAGAGAATTCCCAGGATGATACCCGTGGAGCAGGTCTGGGCAGCTGTTGGCTCATGTGGCAACAGGAGGGCACAGGGCTCCAGGACTGATGTCTCCTAAAGGGGAAAACACGAAACTGGCAGATAACTGAAATTCCCTCCACCTAAAAATACTGAGGGGAAATGTACAGTTCTATCAGAGAGTGTGAAGTGAATTAGTATACTCTGCAACTCAACTGATGATTATGTTTGCATAATTTAAAATGTGTTCCTTAAAGGATGTGAACGTTCATTTATTCAGAATGGGCGACATGGCTATATTGAAAGGTTGGGGACAGGGTTATGTAGAGATGAGGGCTTTGGGGGTCAGGGGTGGTGAATATTGTAATATGAATATTGTAATATGAATTTAACAGCTAACACTCAAATCAGAAAAATCTTGTGATAACAAAATGATCCTACTAACTCAAAAGATTGTGATAAATACCAGGGGGAAAAGAAAATAAGACAACAAAACCTTTGAAAATGATTCATCGCTAGGGACCAGGAAGCAGGAGTTATGAGCAATGTAGAAATATTGGGTTGACCAAAAAGTTCATTCGGGTTTTTCCATAGGATGTTACAGAAAACCCAGATGAATTTTTTGGCCAGCCTAATCTTTTGCGTATTTAGGGAATTCATTATATGTCATCTGTCTTCCATTTTCATTCTGAACAAACTGAGAAATAAGCAAAAAGGATTGTCAGGTGGAATGATAGAGAAATGATCACTATTTTTAGCAATAAAGGCTAATTTAGGGAGATGGTGAGCTTGAGTACCAAGTAGATTTATGGACAGAGTCCTAGTACTAGACCAGGGGAGGCGTGCTCCCATGATATTAGGACCCCTCCCCACTACACACGTGCATTCATTATATGGAGGGTTTGGGTGCTGCCGAACTGAATAGTTTGAGACCCCTGAGCTGGGAAAAAGACTAGTGACTCATTCATACTACTTGTTAGAAGTGACTAAAACAAGTATTTTATTTCAGTATTCAAAACCAAGGATACAGTAGCATATTCCTACTGGCTCAAGGCACACTTCCATTCCAATATTTGAACTTTATACTGGAATTCTGAGTCAGAGATAGGTGAAGAGAGAATGAACTTTAAGGAGGAAAGCAGCAGGAGCACAACTTTTTGAGCTTTTAGAAAGAAGTGCTCCTTGCTTGCCCTCTGGATGGGCTGTCCTGAATCGAGGCCTGTTCCCCGGTGTATCTCCTTTTACCAGTATTATTTATCCTTATTTCCTTGCTCATGTGGCCCTGCAGGAATCAGGAAGACAGCCAGAGTTTTAGACTGCAGGTTGCTTGATGTAACTGATGGATGGCCTGTGCTCCCACCCTCCTCTGAACCCTGCCTCAACATTACACCTACCTTGGTGCCCAGGAGCCCTGAGCTGAGATAGTGTTGCAAAGAGAAATTCAATTTTTGTGTTTCCTGAGCATTTAAGCCTAGAAAATATTTCTGTCTCTAATGTAAAAATAATAGGCATTCATCATTTCTCATTTCCTAAATAGATGGAAGAAAAAGAGGAGAGGAGGAAGAAGAGAAGAAAGAGCAACGATTTGGGTGTGTTGCTTTAAGTGCTATTGCAGAAACCACTGTCAAAAGCAAAGAAGTTTGTACTGCCTCCCTTAACCCCACAGGTATTTTTTTTTCTGCTTTTATGGTTCTCATTGAACTGGAAGGGGAGAGCCACCGGCCAAAAAATGAGCCAAATGCAAAGGAAAACAAAGTCGTCTCAGGGTTGGAGACCTGAGAAGAACATTTTTAGAGCACACTGGGCTTTTATTTTGATATTTATTTTTACTTTTAACTATGCAAAATGGATCCTCTTAGAAAATAGATAGTTATGCTAGATTGTAGACCAGCTGGTGGTAAAAAAAATAAATAAATAAAATTTAAAAATCCGCTGGAATCACCTAAGCATGTAATTCCCATAAGAAAAAGGCAGTTTACTGTTACTTAGGCAGGGACCAAAAACTTCAGTCATATACAGTGAGGATTAGCAGAAAGAATGTGGAATTTGGAGCCAATATTGGGTACAAATGAGAGCTGCTTAATACTGGCAAGCTACTTAGCCTCACTGAGCCTCAGTTGATTGATCTATAAAATGGGAATAGTAATAGTGCAAAACTCATGAGATTGAGAAGAGACAGGTGAAAACTTCTAGTTCATGATAGGTGCATAATAAATGTTAGTTCTCTCTCTCTTTTTTTTTTTTTTTGCTCCATCATGGCAGTCATTAGTGCTGACCACCAAATCTTACCATTCTTCTGCCAATCACATAGTGCAACTGTACTTTCTAGCTTCCTTGAAGATAGATATGGCCATGCTTTTTGCTTTAGTCAGTGAAGTGAGAGTAGCCTTAATGCATCACTTCCAAACTGAAGCAAGTACAAGATTTGCCATGTATCTTTTCTTTGTGACAGCAACTGGCAGTGTTCTAGATAGTCACCAACTTGGAGACAGGCATGAGATGACACAGCAAAATTCACAGAGCACAGGTAGGGTGAATGAGAGACAGAAACCTTTGTTGTTTCAAGTCACTGTGATTTTCTGAGCTCCTTGTTACTGCCGCATAACCTGTACCCTTTTGATTGGCCCACTCTCCTTAAATGAACTGCATTTGCTGCAACTCATTAATTCATTTCACAGCTATATGCTGAATGGATGTCAAGCACTGTGCTTGATGCTGGAAAATACATGATACTGATTCTTGCCCTCAAGGAGCTCATAATAAGGGGAAAAGAAGGAGGTCATTGTCGGGGGTCTTTTAAAACTATCACCCATCGATTCTAAGATTTAACAACAGTCAAGGTTGGGAACTCTGCTTTTGTGCACAATTGAATCCTTCATTTATGTTCTATTGTCTATAGATATTGATAACAGAGAAGCCAGAAATTATAATAGAAAGTAGGAAAAACACTATTGTGTCAGAAGAGAGGGAAAAAAGAGATGGTTAAACTGACAAAGAAATATAAATACTTCATCTTTACTTTTGTTGCCCACAACTCCCTGGCTCACTCAGTTTTCTTTCTTCCACTTTGCCCTTAAGAAAATTTAGTAGAATTTTGTTTTCCTTTAGACTAAATGTCAAGTCAAAAACAATGTAAAGTTGTTTATTGTCACTATAACTCTAGAGCTATTTCTTCCTGTAAAAAAATTCCAATGATGTGGAACTTCCCTGGTGGTCCAGTGGCTAAGACTCTGTGCTCCCAATGCAGGGGGCTTGGGTTCCATCCCTGGGTCAGAAAGATCTCCTGGAGGAGGGCATGACAATCCACTCCAGTATTCTTGCCTGGAGAATCCCATGGACAGAGGAGCCTGGTGGGTTACAGTCCATAGGGTTGCAAAGAGTCAGACAGGACTGAAGGGACTTAGCACACATGCACAATTGGTTACCCTGAAGTCCAATTTGTATGGAAAAGGCAAATTAAATCCATGATTGTTTTCTTTTTTCTAAAACAATTTGAAAATAATGAGTTCATTCCTTCTTACCCATCAACAGTGACCTATCAAGTTACTATAGAATCATTATGAACTTACAGATATAATCATACTTGATACATTTGAAACAATTCCAATTATTATCAATTTTTGGTGCTCAGATTGATCCATCCTTGTCTGGGGGAGCCTATTTCAATCGATTCCTTAGTCTTCCTGACATAACCTGGAAGTGATTGATAGCTTCCTTGATTTCTGTAAATATCTACAATTAAAATGATACAATATCTGGGATTTGCTTTAAAATGATGGCATGGAGAAAATGGGTATAAATGAAATGTGATTGACAGTGAGTTGATTGTTGTTCAAGGAGGCTGATGGCCCCATTGGAGGTTCATTATACTGTCCTATTTGTAACTGTCTGGAATCTTCCAAAATAACAGGCAAATATTAAAAATTCACACAATGACTTCCAGAATAAGACTTTAAATCCTTAGCAAGATAATAATCTTAAATGCCTGGCTTTGGTGGGAGAAAAAGAGATTTCAAATTTCTCAAGGTTTCTCTTGACTTATCAGGGACGTGTAGAGGTCTGAGTATAAAGTTTTACCCAAAGTCAAAGGTGGTGCATTTTCCAGATACGACGGACGTTTCCCCTAGTCCCAGGAAAGCATGAAGAAACCCTAAGTGGAAAATAGGAAGAGGGTGGAGGGTAAGGAGAGGGGAAAACGTCTGATGAAAGGTTTCTCCTAGTGAGTATCTCTTGGCAGTTCTGGCGGTTATCACAGGGTCAGGTAAATGGGGCCTCCGCCAGTAGCCGGTCTGTCTCATCTTCGCCCACTCTTCGGCCCAGATTTTGCCTCCAGTCCCCAACAAGCCTGACTCAATGTCTTGTGGTCTAGGGGGTCTTGTTTTCCTGACAGGGCAGGGAAAAGCACTGGGCACGAAGTCCAGAGGCCAGCGTATGAACGCTGTCTATGACTCAAAATGACAGTCTTGGGTCTCAGCTTCATCAGCCACAAAATTAAAGGTCAGCCTGCAAGACTAATGATCCTTCAGGGTCCCAACCAGCCAAAGCCGAGACTTCACAAACCCTGGGCCCAGACACACAACCCTGCAGGCCTCCCTGCCTTTTCAGTGATCGTCTTTACCATCATCACACATTACATCGCCTCCTAAAGAAATATGTGACTGCTGTCACTTTCTGCAGATAATTGGAGAGAAGGGGCCTGGCAGAGATGACCCCAAAGTTGGCAATACTTTCAGGTCTAAGGAGTCAGGCGCGTCACCGACCTGTATGATTTCTCCTCTTCGTCCTTGCCCGTCTGCAAATCCTGACCCCTGTCCCCACTGCGGAGAAATCTAAGAGACCGCAGCCGGCGTCGCCTCTGCGCCCAGGAGGCGTGGAGCAGAGGGCGCGGGAGCCGAGCGCGCTGCGGCCACGCTCCCCGCGCAGAGGCGAGAGGGAGGGGCCGGAGGGGGCCAGGCAGCACCAGAGGCGGCGCGCGGGGCTCGCGGCGGCTCAGTCTCCTCCCGAGCCCAGCCCCGGACGGCGAGAGCGGCGGCGAGTGCGAGCCGCAGCCCGGGCCTCGGAGCGAGGAGGCGGAGGACCGGAGCGGCGGGCCGCGCTCGGGCCCCCGCAGTGTGCGCGTCTTCCTGGCGGATCCCGGTAAGTGCGGGCGGCCGAACCCAGACCAGCCGCCGGGCTCGGGGGCCGCAGAGGTCGGGGTCCCTGGATCCGGATGGCGTGCATCCGGCGGCAGACTCACAGGTGGCTTCGCGGAGGACGTGGGCGCCCCAGGCCCCGAAAGGAGTTAGCCAACTCTCTCAGCTCCCGGGTGCGGCTTCTGAGCACCCCCTGCTTCTCCCACCCAAACCGCCCTGCTTCCGGCTCGGGGTAGGGGGCCTGCTGTCGGGGAGGCGCTAAGAGGGACGCTCCCCTTCCCCAGCTACCCACCAGCGATTCTGGGAGATGCCGGCCAAGCCCCTCCCCACGCTGCATCCCAGCTCCCGGCTCTCTAGTGAGGCGTCTGTCCTTTAGTTTTATTTTCCTGTGAACCCACCAGGGAAAGTTTGGGACCACACAAGGCAAAGTTCGGGCGTAGCTGGGGGTGCACTTGGCCGGCGGAGGCTGCTCGCATGCAGCGGAGCGGTGGGTTTGCAGGTCGAGTCAGGCTCCGGCTGGAGCCGATAGCGCACCCTGGGAGTTGAGTCCGTCCGTGCCGTTTGCCCCGGCCCAGCATTGTGACAATCCCCGGAGCGCAGTGAGTCGCTTAATCGTTCACGCTAAGCATAGACATCTGCCAGCCAGCCGGGAATCTGTGCGGGGTTAGGTTTATCTCAGGAGGAACAGCATCTCAGCCTAGGTTGGTTTGGGCTCCCTCTGCAAACCTGAGTTCCAGCTAATCTCAATGTGTAACTGGCGCATGTTTAATTAGCTTGCTTTACACCTGAGATGATCTCAGCGAATGCCTCTAAAATGAAATCGTTGATACAAGAAACCCACCCCCAATCAAAACCGTTTTTTAAAGAAATTAAAAAGAGGAATCTTTAGAATGTCAACTGTCTATCTAGGTATTTCACCCTTCTCTGTGGAGGCTGAGAATGAAAACTGCTTGGCTGTCTAAACTACTAGAGGGTCAGTGTCGGGGCTATTTTGGGCAGATTTTTGTGGACAGAGGTATTACTGCAACGTGCATATTATTTATGAAATACATATTTGATCTCTTGAAATAGCCTACTTGTTAGGAATTGTTTGATTTACCAAGTTGTGTATTTTAAATATGACTGAAGGTTGTTTTTTGTTTTTTTTAAAGCTTTAGCTGAAAATAATATCTAGATATTTAGGGAAGACAGTTTGTTCACATCATCAGAACATTCTTTTAAACTTAAATTTTTAAAGGGCTTCTTATCTGTATTTGATATACAGGAGAGGGTTTTCATGAAAAATAAGAGCCTGAGAGTATTAAGTGTCCAGAAAAAGAGTGCTGATCCTCCAGCACTCAGCCCTTTCCAAGTGACAGATTAAATCCGAAAAGTGTGCCTGCAACTGGAATTATATAATTGGAACAAAAGAAAAGGCAATGGTTTGGTTGTCAAATATGTAGATAAATCTAAAGGAAGTGATACCTTTTTGAGCACTGGGATGTTATTTGTTACATGATTTAAGGTGGGATAAACAGAGATTTTCATCTACATCTATAACATTTTTTTATTTAACACACACAAATATGTAGTCTATGTATTTACCCAAATGTTTGCCTTTGTACACACATTTTAATAAGTGCCTAATATGTCACATCCTACTTTTAATGCTTCATATCTTTTAAATCATCCTCAAAGCATTCCTTGGTGGTAGGTGCTGTCATTGTCCTAATTTTTGAAATGGGGAAACTGAAGTTCAGAAGAATTAAGGAATTTAACCCAAGGTCCCATGGCTGGCTATAGGATAGGATTTTTTTCATATCTGCTAAATTATTTTGTTAAAAAAAATGCATGATTTTATGATTCACGTATCCTTGTTTTTATTTTTATTTAAGCATAAATGTTGAAAATATTTCCTGTGAAGCCTAAGAATCCCTGATTGTGGAAGCGCCTCACGAGCACTGTTACCTGTAAAGCAAAGCAAAGTATGAAAGAACCATCTGGTTGAGTCTACAAATTTAGAACCATCACATCCACCAGAAGACCCAGGATGGATCTGCACCAAAGCGCCACCATCTCTTTCCTTGAGAAATGGTATTCAGATAAGTCACCGTCTGGCTGCAGGAGACATTATAATGTCAGGAAAAAACTCAAGTTGATTCGAATCCTAGGCCTTTTCATAGGCCTGGTAGCCATTAGCACTGTCCCATTTTCAATCAGTGCCTTTTCTGAGACAGAGACACAGAGCACAGGAGAGGCCAGGGGTGCAAGTGGCCCCGGGGCAGCACACGGTTACCACGAAAGAACTCTCTTAGATTTAAATGACAAGATTGGAGATTATACTCCACAGCCAGCTCTTTCTCAGGAAGGCATATCTGAGAATAGTACAGATCATGCCCAAGGAGACTACCCCAGAGACATCTTTTCCCTCGAGCAACGAAGAAAAGGCGCCATCATTCTCCATGTCATTGGGATGATCTACATGTTCATAGCCTTAGCCATTGTCTGTGATGAGTTCTTTGTTCCCTCGTTGACTGTCATCACCGAAAAACTGGGCATCTCTGATGATGTGGCTGGAGCCACCTTCATGGCTGCCGGGGGCTCAGCGCCAGAACTTTTCACGTCTCTCATAGGGGTGTTTATTGCTCACAGCAATGTTGGCATTGGCACGATCGTGGGCTCAGCGGTGTTCAATATCCTCTTTGTCATTGGCATGTGCGCCCTGTTTTCCAGAGAAATCTTAAACCTGACATGGTGGCCGCTCTTTCGGGATGTGTCCTTCTACATCATTGACTTAATCATGCTGATCATATTTTTCCTGGATAACTTTATCATGTGGTGGGAGAGCTTGCTTCTCTTGACAGCTTACTTTGGCTATGTGGTTTTCATGAAATTCAACGTCCAAGTAGAAAGATGGGTGAAGCAAATGATAAATCGCAACAAAGTCGTCAAGGTGACAGCGCCAGAGGCCCAACCAAAGGTTGGTGGCAGTGGTTGTTTATTTAATGTTCTTCTTGGCCATAGCTCTGAATTCTTAGTTTTTGAGATCTGCCACTTTTTTAATCGGATGGCGTTGGGGGCTGTAATGGATAGCAGGGTACTTTCTTCAGTTCTTTGATAGCCAGACTATCACAGTGGGAAAAATTGGGGGGTACTCTGGAGAATGTCTACTAAATTCTCAAGCTGTTTGCCTCAGAGTAAAACATTTGTAAATATAGGTTACATAAGCTTCCCAGAGAAGACTCAGCAGTTATTTGTGTCTTATTTTGTGCAAGGAGGCATAGCAATTTTGTGAGCAGTTTTATTTTCATGGGAAAGTATGTGTGTGTCCTTTGCACATTGCAGGGCTTTTTCTATTTAAATGAACATATGACAGTTATCATGAACCATCTCTTTAAAGGTGCTCAGCAAAGAAAGTGTGTCTGTGTCACCAAATATGGACCTGTAAGTCAGCAGCCTAGAGCCTCACACGATTGGTCGTTCAAGTGGGTCATGGCCATGCTTCTTGATCCACACAGTGATGCTTCAGACCACTCGACCAGGCACAGATCAGGATCCATGAGAGTCAGTGGCAAGCCATGCTGCCTGCCTCTGTAGTTCGATGCCCATTTTGCACACCATGTTAAACATGACCCAAAATATTTTCTAGAGTAGGACTTGCAGGGGTTTTAAAGACAACAGTGGTCATCCTATCACATAGGTAGCAAGTAAACTGGTAAAGAACTTAGAAGAAATTGATCTGAAAAAATATAGGTTAATTTTTAAAAATAATCAGTAATGTTTACTAATGGGAAAATTAGTAAAATTTTATGTTAAGTAAGTGATGCAGTTTTGATTTATATCCTAACATTGGAATGTCATCTCAGATTGTGATTTTAAACAGAAAACCAAAATACGTATGCAGACTTTTCATTCTGGAATCTGGGGACATTCTCATGTATGCAGAAAACAAACGTTAAGTGGAGGGTGAGATGTTTTTCCAGAGTGAAGAAAAAAATGATATTAATTTAGCATAATTCCTCTATTTTCAAGTTTCATGACCATCTATCATTTTTGTGGCAGCCATGAAACAGAAGCAAAGTGCAGACAAAAAACTACTAGTGATATTTCTATTTATTCCATGCAAAAGAGAAATATTCTGGAATGTATTTTTTCTAACCTATCCCTCAGTGTATGGTTGGTTGTTAGAAACTGTAGTAAGAAAAAAAAAAACCATGGCAAATAATATTCAGATGTGATACTAGTCTGTATCCTTAAGGGCATAAGATAGGGTCATCACTGGAGCCCCCTCCCTGGTCTAATTTTGTAGCCCAAAACATGATCCCTCAAGCTATCTTCTCAAAACTGACTGCAAGTTTAAGTGGTTTGCATTAGTAGTCTATGTGTTTATTCCAATTAGAATGCTGAACAGTTGCCAAGGGAAAGGCAGATTTTTTAGAGGCAAGGAAATGATTTGGTGCCTTATAAATATCCGGGGCACATCAAGGATAAAAAGTCTTTTTGAGAACTCAGTACTTTTCGTTTTGTTACGGCACAGTGGAACTTAATTAACTTAAACACAGAACTCGGCTAAAGGTTATATTGGCAACAAGCATGAAAAAGGAATTTGCAGAGTGGTCCAATGATATATTGAAGATTGCAGGGGTATTTTGTATTCTGCTAAGAAGGGAGAAACTGGTTTTGTGCATTTAGTAATAACTTTTAAAATATGGTCTACAGACAGTTTTTAATAAATTGTGTCACTCATTAAATCAGCTCTTGCAGGATTTTTACCCTACTATATTAGGTGACTGTCGTGTCATTTTTATGGTAATTTAAAAGTCAATAACTTAGGCTGACATTCCTTAAAGTTGTTATTTATATCCATAATTTTTGCTATGCTTAATATTGTGCATCTAAAAAATTTTGGAATTCTGGACTTACCTAATTAAAAAAGAAAGCAGATTACATTCATGACTATATCTCCTGTTTCTGATTTACCCCAAAAATATGTTCATCGTATTGTTTTCCTTTGAGCACCAAATAGTTTTAGTTGTTTCATTTAATGATTATCATTTATTTTGGCATTCAGAAACTAGATTGAACCATAAATTATCATGGGGCCAGAATTTTTTAACATTGCTATGTCTTATTTGGTATACTAGAACACAGATATTTTTAGGTGGACCAATACATAATGATGTGTGATTTCCTTTACGAAATTTCACCTTGCCAATTTTACTTTTGAATTTTATTGGAAAAAAGTTTTTCAGCAGCTGGTTTGTATCAGATGTCTGATTTCAGAATCTTGTGGAAATTTTGCTCTCTGAGCACTGAACAGAAGGTGTCTCAGGGAGAGACGGGTCCTTGAGCTTGGCGCTGTTGTTCTCTGATCTAAAAAGTTGATTTCTGGCTATATACCCCACCCCCCTTTCCTACCTAAGTCAGTGCTTCTAACATCATCAGAACACTCAGAGCCAAGCCAAAGACATTCCTTGATTGAGTCTTCATAGAGAGAAATGTGCTGTACAAGAATTTAGGAAGCAAAATACTAAGCCTGTTTTAGGCAAGGCTACCTCATTGTTTTATATGTGCAGTTATAGAGCAGGGGAGTATGGGAAAGTGAAGGAAACATATTTAGAGATTTTGATACAAGTCATCATGGTTCTTCCTGGAAACTCATCAACTCTGCTGAGCTGTAGGCAGTGAAATATCTTTGAAACTATTTGCTTCATGAACAAGTTGAAAATCTTCATTTGGTTTCATTACTGATGATGGGGCAAACTATGGAGCATGGAAAAATAGAAAATGTGAATGTTTTTCTCATAGTTAAATAATAGTTTCCCATTTTATTTAACTATTCCACCTGGCGTGTGGCTTTTTAATTTGACTTTTTTATTACATCTTTTAGTGATAATATCATCCTTTAAAAACATATCATTTAGTGTCATGACATGGTAAAGAGACCCTGGACTTTGACTCAGGGAAAAAAGGTTTTAACTCAGGTGTGTAATAAGCCTTGTAACCTCAAAGAAGTCACATAAACTCACTGAGCCTCAGTTTCCTAATTAGGAAAATGAAAATAATAATACCTGCTTCATAAAGTTGGAAAAATTGTTAAATGACAAAATGAATATTTAGCCGCTAACATAGTCCTTGGCAAATGTGGGTTGTTCAGTAAGTGTTAGTTCCCTTTCTTTCATCTTTTGTTCTTAAGTGGAAAGTGAATCAGAATAAAGTACTTCAAATTTGAGTATTTCAAAATATTTCTTGAATATTATAGTTCATGTCAGTGAATCATCGAGTTAAGCAGGCCATTGTCTCTCTTAGGGGCATGTGATATTTGCCATATTATAATATTTATAAGCTTAATTTCATATATAGTGAATATATGCAGACAAGATATTATAAACTCCTGAAGGAAACCTTCAAATACCTTTGCAGTCCTGAAAGTTTATTTTGTAGAATTTTACTTGCAGTAAGTAGGCCATTGACTGTGGTTTTGATATATCTATGCTAAGCAGAGATTTTTTGTTTTCAGTGTATTTTTATTTATGAATGACTGGGACCTTCTTCTAAAAACCTCTCCATGGCTGCTTAGGAATTAATTTGAATCCTGCAGGATGTGAAGCAGTGGACTTTGAGGGCATCTGGTGTGTTTTGCTGTGTGCCTGGCTTGGCTGCTGAGGTCCGTTGATCTGCTATGGTGCTAGGCTGTCACTGGCCTAGAAAGCAGCTGTCCATGGTATTTAACTTCTTCTTAGACTTGGCACTGTAATCTGACAGCAAGTCAGCCCAGTTCAAATGAAGGGAATGGTCTAAATAAAGATGCTTAAAGCTGAATAGTTGAAGGCAGGCTACTTAGTAATGTAGGTGTGCCTTGCTTTATTCATTTTGTATGTTCCTGAAAAGTTGCTTGCCAGCAGAGTGTTTGCAGTGCAAATTGTTGTAATGGTCATGGGAAAATCGAAATTGAGACAGTGTTATAAATATTCTTCATAAAGTAAAATGTTTCTGATAAGATACTAAACCATAAATAATTATATAAATGCAAATGTATAGTCCCAAGCTTTCCTAAGGCAAAGAACATATTATAAATTCAACCTTTGTCCACCCTCCATACCCAGCAAATAAATTAATAAAATTAATGTACAGATTTCAAAGAAGGCAAGGTAAGCTCGTCCTTGTAATAAGCAAGTATTACTTGATAGACTTGGAAACTCTCTGTCCTCAAAAGAAAGAAAACCTAGGCACTAAACTTCTTAACCGTCTAGAAACCTGTGATTGCAGTGTTCTTTTGAGTTCCTGGCCTGGACCCAATTCAAATGTGTGGGGGTGGGGCTGCTTCCCACATAACACCAAGGAATTCTCAGACACCAGCAGGGTGGCCAAGAATTTAACTCAATTCTGACACTGTCTGCCCAGAGATAGCATCAGTTTTCCTCAGGTTAAGGGTTCATTCCTATAAGACTGCCCTCTCCACCCCCACTTCAGAAGCAAGTCACCAGTCCAGTTTGTTACCTGTGCTTCTGACTGACTATAAGTCAGAGGTTCCAGTGACCCCCTCCTCAGGGGCAATGAATTTGCTAGAGGATCTCACAAAACTAAGAGAAACATTTCATTATTAGATCACTGGTTTATTGTAAAAGGGTACGACTCAGGGACAGCCAGCTGAGGCATGGGGAAGGTAGGGAACCTTCTCCAGGCGCCACTCTCCCAGCATCTCCAGGTGTTCACCAACTCCCGAAGCTCTCTGAACTCTGGCATTGGATCAGGAAGATCCCCTGGAGGAGGTCATGGCAACTCACTTCAGTATTTTTGCCTAGAGAATCCCATGGACAGAGGTGGGCTACAGTCCATAGGGTTGCAAAGAGTCGAACACTACTGAAGCGATATAGCACATACGCACCCATGGAGACTGCATTACATGGGCATAGTTGATCAAATCATCGACAATTGGCGATTGATTTGCCCTCCAGCCCTTCTTGGGCTTCCCTGCTGGCTCAGCGGTAAAGTATCTGCCTGCAATGCAGGAGACCCAGGTCCAGTCCCTGGGTCAGGAAGATCCCTTGGAGAAGGGAATGGCAACCCACTCCAGTATTCTTGTCTAGTGAATTCCACGGACAGAGGAGCCTGGTGGGCTACAGTCCATGGGGCCGCAAAGAGTCAGACACGACTAAGTGACTAACACCTCACACCAGTAGGTGGGAAGTGCAGTCTATCTCTCCAACTCATCTGTCCTTGCTGGAAGGGAGTGGGACTGAAAATTCCAACTTTTAATCATCCAGTTGGCTCCATTAGTCACCAGCCCCAATCCTTAGGTGCTTTCTAAAAGTTGCCTTATTAACATAATGAAAGACACCTGTGTCACTCTCCACACTTAGGAAATTCCAGGGGTTTTGGGAACCATGAACTGGGAACTATGAACAAAGCCCAAATATATATGAGAAATGTATTTTGGTCATCTTAATGACCAAATATATATTTCTTATAAATCACAGTATCCAAGTCTGTTGATCTAGGAATACAGCATGGTGCTATTTTCCTTGTTTTGTTTCCCTCTACTTATGTTAAAGCAAACCCTTCAGTTACTGCATATGATTCAGAGAGTGAAGGAGGCACTTTGAGAGACTCAGAAAGCCCAGTGGATTTTTATTCACAAAGGTCAGGTTGCACATATCTGTTCCCCTTGCTACCCTGGTTTCTCCAGCAAAAAATTCACTTTGTGAATCCTGACAACGTTGAGAGCTAGGAGTTACCACCGCTTCCCTTCCTACTTTCTTCCTTTCTCCTTTTCCCCATCTCATTCATTTTTTTCTTTTCTTTTCTTTTTTTTTTTTTTTGGTAGAACCAGATAATTTGTATTTTAACTTTAACAAGGAATTAGATTAAGTCACTCTGTGAGGCAACAAGAACATCTTTTTAGAAAAGTCTCTAGTAACAGCATATAGCAGCATTTTGTTTAATTCAGTTTGGCAATCATTATCTTTCAGCTGGAATATTTAGTTTACTTACGTTGATTGTGATTACTATTACATTTCAATTCTTTCCTATCATGCTATTCTGTACTTTCTATTTGTTTTGATCTGTTTCTTTTCATCACTTTTTCTCCTTTTTGTGGGGGTGGATTTTTTTTCTAAGTCTGTTTTTCCCGTTAGTAGTTTGGAATTTATACATCCTATTTCTTTTCTTTTAGTGTTTACCCTAAATTTTTTAATGAATATATTTAACTCAACAGAGTATAAAGCTAGTATCTTTACACTCCTGCTAAACATCCTAAGGGCCTTAGTTAGTGTTAGTCGCTCAGTCGTGTCTGACTCTTTGCGACCCCATGGACTGCAGCCCACCAGGCTCCTCTGTCCATGAGATTTTCCAGACAAGGATACTGGAGTGGGTTGCCATGTCCTTCTCCAGGGGATCTTCCCAACCCAGGGATCGAACCCAGGTCTCCTGCACTGCAGGCAGATCCTTTACCGACTGAGCTACAAGGGAGGCCCTCAGTCAACTCTCCCCCATTGTAAATAATTTGAAGTCTACAATCAAAGTTGTACCTTGGTGTTTCATAACAGTTTTATTGAAGTATAACCTTCACATTTTTAATCCTTCAAATTAGACATTATGCCATCAATGTTTTTAGATATATCTACATTTTTACTAGTTTTTATTGTCCCTTCTTTTTTCATTGTACTTTTCTCTATGGTTTTTTCCTGTACTGACTTACTGTCTTTTTAAGGTCCTTTGGCAAGAATCTGTTAATAGTATCTGCTAAATTTTTATTTGCTCACAGATCTGTTTTACACTTTTGTTCTTGAAGGATAGCTTTGGTGGGTAGAAAGTTATTTTCCCATTCCACTTTGAAATAGCAATAATAATTTCACTGCCTCTGACTTCCATTTTTGCCATTGAGAAGACTGCTGCTGGTGTGAATGTCTCTCCTTTGTAAGAAGTTTGTTCTTTTTGACTACTTTATAAGGTTCTTCTCTTTGTTTCTGGTGTTCAGCATATTCTTGATGCTCTGGCAGGTGTGATTTTCTCACTTATTTATCTCCATTGTGATTCATTGGACTTCCTGAATTTGAGGATTTAGTGCCTCCCACCAATTTGGCCTCTATCTCATTTAGAATTCTGCTTGGATATACATTGTATCATCTCAGCCTTCCTCCATGTCTTTAAACCATTCATCTTTTTGTGTGTTCTTCTTTCTTATCATTTTTTTATATCTGCATTCTACTTTCTGATTTTCTCTTCAATTTTATCTAACCTGCATCTGTTTCATTTCTAATTGTTATTATTACATTTTTCCTTTCTAGAAGGTTTTTGTGGCTCAGTTTCACCACCATCATGTTGATTTTCATTGTTTCTTCTTTCTTTATTATTTAATGCCCTCTTTGAATTGGTGATGGACAGGGAGACCTGGCGTGCTGCGATTCATGGGGTCGCAAAGAGTCGGACAGGACTGAGCGACTGAACTGAACTTTAGTTTTCTAAATATACTTATATTTTAATTCATAATTGGTATTTCTAGTGTTAGTATGCTTGCAGGTCTAGTTGTGTTGTTTTATGTTTCATGTGGGGTTGTTTCTTTTTATATTTAATGATTTCTTTTAAAACTTTGAACTTGTATTCTTTGGACTTGACCTGTGGAGCAACACTGAAATCTGGGTTCTAAGTGTATCCCCAGAGAGAGGACTCGTTTGCTTCTCTGTCAAGTGCCTGGGAACTCAACCAACCCGGAATCATTCTAACCTGAATGTTTAACTTTTTTTACCTAGGTAGTATGAATTCAGACTCCAAATCCAGGAATGAGCCCATGGTTGGAAATTCTTAAAGGAGACTATTTTTTTCTTTCTTCAGTAGCACTCAAAACCAAGTCCAAAATAGGCATATTCTACTATGTCCCTTTGGTAGGCAGATTTTTTTCCCCCTCATTCACCCACTAAGAGTGTCAACCCTTCAGGGTTTCTAGTTCATTGGGAGTGGAGGTCTCCCATTGGGAGTGGATGGAGGAGGTCCCCTACTCCCTATCAGGCCTCGTGTTCATAGCTTCTACAATCCATGTCTCTGGCCACTGGGGAACAGCAAATACTGCTTCCTCACCTAATATAGATGGGGAATTTTTAAATACATAAAATATAATATCTAACCTATGTTATGTATTAATATATAATTCATTAGATACATATAATATATATATACCTAGTATAATTTGAGGTGTATATACTGAAAATGATTTCTCTGAATGTTTCATCCATCATATTACCAGAATTATGTTTTAGGCTTTGGATTTGTCAAATGATAGTGCATATAGCAAGGGATGCTAATATGTATTTTAATCGTATACTTTCAGAATGTTTAGTGTAATCTGACAGTGTATATAGTAAAACTCCATATCTACAAAAGATCCTACCAATGGCAAATTTTGAGTCAAATCTAAAAGGCAATTCTAACAGAAATTGTAGATTTGTAGAAGTCTAAGTTGTAGATTTGTTTTTTAAATAATATTTTTGTCAGATACTTAATGTATTCATCATATAGGATTATAAAAACACATCAATATACAAAAAAGAAAATTTTAAATAGCCTCTAATCTCTCCATTTTACCATCCAGAAATAACTATGCACATTTTTGCATTTATTCGTCCAGATTTTTCTCACACACACACACATACTCTCACACATGCACATACACACATATATACCTAAATAAGTTGAAATGATATTGGATATGTACAACTTTAAACTTACATTGACTATATACCATTTTAGTATTTTTTAACTTGGCTTATTGTGAGCATTTCCTCATATCATTAAATATTTTTCAGAAACATGTTCACTGGTTAGCATTATCATAAAATAGTTATTTTTATATTATATTTCACTACTATAAAAGATACTACAGCTAACAGCCTTATACATGTATTTTTTATTTTGGAGAAGCAGAAATTCTGAGACAAAGTTTCTGAGCTTTTTAAAGTTTCTGCTTGGTTGCTACATCTTTGGTAGTGTTAACTATTACCATTCTTAATGTTCACCAGTTTCATAGGTAAAACAACATTTCATTGTTTTATGCATTTCTTTGATTAATCGGGAGGTTGAAAATATGTTTTTTGATAATTAAAATTTTCACTTTATTGCCCAATTTCCTATGTGTCTTTTGCATCACTTTTAAAGTTTGCTGTGATGACACAAAGATCTCTTACAAACATATGCTGAGAATCACTAACTTTAGCAGCATTTCCCCACATTTCCACACCTAAATCAAGGCAGGAAGTTGCTGCAGTTTTTGTTTTAAAGGATGAATTATTCTGAAGAGGGAGGCCTTGTGACCCAGGAGTTAAGAAATGATGTTCCCAGGGACTGGGGTGTAGCCCTGGCCATGTGACCTCAGTGGATCCTGTACCTCCTCGGACCCTATCTCCAAATCTGGAAAATGAGAGATTTGACCCATATCACCTAAAAGATTACTTTAGCCTGTCATTTCTGTCCTCAGAGGCTCTCATCATTACAATGCGAAATACTCTAACCTTGCCAAAGTGACAATCTAACACGTTTACCTAAAACAGATTCTCACCATGCCCATAGCACCAAAGTCTTTTCCTAACCCGGCTTCCTTGTAGTATTTTCACTCAAATGATTTAATTGACTTGGCTAAACAGTCATTTTTGCTTAAGCATTACTGTGGGAGGCTGTTCTCCCAGGCAGACAGGAGAACAACTTGCATGGGAGAAAACTGTTTAAAGTTCCCTGCAGGACTCTACATCTCCTCACCTTTGCAGCTCCTGGCAGTGGAAACCCTTGGTGGCAGTTGCATGTGTGTCCCTGGGTCACTGGTCTCTCCTGATCTCCCCACAGTCGAAAGAGAGAGATCTGAAAACTGGACATGCGCTGAAAGATACTACGTCCTTACCACATCAATATTCTGAAACAGATACCATCTCCATCTGCACAGCAGGAACCTGAGGACCAGAAAACATAAATGACTGCCTAAGGTCCAAATTTAGAGGTGTTAAACTGCATTTAACACGACTGAGCACGCACACCTGTCTGACTCGTAAATGCATGCTGGTTCTCTTAGAGCTTCCCTCTGGGCAGTTGGGAATGAAGACAAAACAAATCTCCAAATTAGATGCACATTTCATATTGTGTGTGTGTGTGTGCGCGCACACTAGGTCACTTCAGTCATGTCCGACTCTTTGTGACCCCATGGACTGTAGCCTGCCAGGCTCCTCTGTCCGTGGAATTCTCCAGGCAAGAATACTGAAGTGGGTTGCCATTCCCTTCTCCAGGGGATCTTCCTGACCCATGGATTGAACCCGGGTCTTCTGCATTGCAGGCAGGTTCTTTACCATCTGAGCCACCGAGGAAGCTGCTCTGTTAGTCAGTGACTTTCAAATATTTTTTACCACAACCCCCACTAAGAAACATATTTTACATCTTGACTCAGTATATACACACACCCATGCACATACACGTACATATGTATATGTTTACATATACATATGAAAATAAAACCTAAGTGGGAGGCAGTTATATATATATATATTATATTTTCTATTCTACTGCAAATACTAGTTTCAACCCTAAAATAGTTGCATGACTCACCAATGGGTTGTGACGTAAGTTTTTAAAAATATCATGTTAAGAAATTCCTATTTCCTCCTTTTTCTTAGTGGGGCTGCCCTGTAGGGATATCTCTCTGATCAAGGGGGCGAATAGGGACAGAAATCCAAACATCACTCTACTGGACAAGCTGCCTGCTGTGGTGTGGGACTGTGGCTTCCCAGAGGAAAGGGTACCTTTTCTTAATTCCACAAAGGTAGCCCTTTATGCTGGAGGTGTCTTTGCTCCTCACCCACTCTGGCTCTGACACTGACTGATTGCAGGGTAAGGAAGGTGCAGATCAAAGCTTGATGTGCTTGCTCCCTGAGCCTCAGCTCATCCTTGGTTCCCGATGAGCTTGTCGTCAGGTGGAAAAGAAATGTGGATGAAACGGGCATGAAATCAGAGAGAAGCAGAACTTGACGAGATGGACGAAGCTGCATTTCAATTAGGTTGGTTACCGTTTTATGAAGGATTGGATTTGTAAACCAAATGATGCAGGCACAGTTCGTGTCCTGGTAAAAGCTGATGGGTCTGGAAAAGTTCTTGGCACCAGACTATATTAATGCCATGTTTACAGCTTTAAAGGATGCACTCAGAATCTTGCATTGACAGGAAGCAAGCCTGGGGAGATGGTGTCCCCTTCATCCCCAAACACTGGCTGTCTAACCTTGGTCCAGGAGCTTTGCCCCAAGCATCTCCTATGAAAATGAAGGGGCTGCCTTAGCTCCACGGTCCCCATGAGCTCTGATACTCTGAGCATCTTCGTTAATGGGAAAGAAACAAGTATACGTCTGTACTTATGGACTGACCTACCAAAGAGGTGGTCAGGTCATGAAGCCCTGAACTTATCACCTTCAGAGTCCTTTTCCAAATAAGAAGGCCAATTAAAGGAGATTAACCCTTTGAAGGGGTAATGTGGGCTTCTTTACCCGTCCATAGGATGTTCTTAGAAAGGATCGAAAGTTGCTGGTGCTATGTAAATAACTTTCTCTTTTACTGCTTGACGGACTTTGAGCTAGGTAGGCTGGTTACAAGTAGAAATACAGGTTTCCCCTTCAGCAGCCTGATTCCTCCCACTTAAACTGTCATCTGTTGACCTAACCACTCGTAGGCTGGGTCAGTTTCATTTTTCCCTGACACCTGATAGCAATGAAAAAGATGGTGAACCACTTTTGTTATTACAGGTGTGTGGTGGGCGCTGAGCATTGGTGCATGTGTTCCAGGAATCTGAGACTTTGTTTCCTGAAAGGGAGGATGACAATTAAGGGTTAACACAATAGAATTATTATTTAAGACTGGGAGTGTGACCCTCCTTGCTGTGTGATCTTGAGCAAGTTACTGAACCTGTCTGGGCTTATGTTTGTTTATCTATAAGAAAAATAGTAGGCTTTCCCTCAGAGGGAAGCTATGAATTTTGATGCAATTGCACAGGAAAAGTGATTAACAGAATACGGTCCCACCCAGCCACGTATATTCTACTCCTGGTCTCTTTTCCTCTGAGTCCCTCCCATTTGCTGCTAGCCTGTTCTCCCTGAGTCCTGTCGTTTTGGGACCTTGCCTCAGCCCCTAGGTCCTCTTCTCTCTGCCTCACAAGCAGCCAGATGAAGGAGCAATTCTCCAACTAATCCCTAACTAATAGTCAAATCCTCAGTGTTCGGACTTGAACCTGCTTTCCCTCTGTTCTTGCAGAGGATTAAGAGAGAAGCAGTTTCCCTGTTATGAAACCGAACCTCACTCAACTACGAAATTCTCTCAAGCCTTCCTGTCACTGCCCTGTAAATGTATTTACTCTTTTCTTATAGACATCATCAGTATTTAATCTCAGCTTGTCACATCTCCATCCGATCGTGGCTGGGCCTTATGTTTGCCAGCATCTGAGTTTTCTGCCTTGGATCAAATTACTCTTCTTGACTCTGGAACTAACCAATCCCATATGCAATATTTGGTGTTTCACTTGGTACCAAGGGTAGAAAGGAAAAGGGTACTGAATACCTGTTGGAAGGTTACTAATGGTGGTGGTGAGGTGTTCATGATTAAAAAAAAAGTCTGGGCGTAAATCAGTCATAAAACTTAGTGGCTTATGTAGGAGAAGGCAATGGCAATCCACTCCAGTACTCTTGCCTGGAAAATCCCATGGATAGAGGAGCCTGGTAGGCTGCAGTCCATGCGGTCGCAAAGAGTCAGACACAGCTTAGCGACTAAACAACAACAACAAAGTGGGTGTGGAGTGGTATCTCATTGTGATTTTGATTTGCATTTTCTTGAAGGACGATGATGTTAAACATCTTTTTATGAACTTCTTGGCTACTTGTATATCTTCTTTGGGGAAATGTCTGTCCACATCCTTTGCTTACTTAAAAATTGGGTTATTTGCCTAACTTCTGAGTCTGAGTTCTTTATATATTCTGGATGGAAGTCCCTTACCATATATGTGATCATAAATTTCTTCTGTTCTGTGGAATAAGGAGTATGTTGCGTGGATGGGGCAGCTTCTAGACTGGGACCATTTCTGTGCTGTTGCATATTGTTCTCCCGGCATCAATTTAGTGCTTTGGAACCTTGGATCAACCCTAAAGCTGCCTGTTCCCTTAAGTTAGTCTTGGGAAAAGCTTGATCCCCTTGAAGCTAAGGACTGGAGGAGGATTTAGGGGTCATTTGAGGTTCAGGACTTGTTGATTATAGAGAACCTGGGAACATGAATCTACTTGAACACTGGACCCAGGATGTTCGTTGTCTAGTTGCTACATCACCCTTTTAAAGGTACTGCTGATCCTTCTCTGTATTGTCTACAAGTGTTTCTTATTATCAAATCCCTTTCCCAACATATTATCCAGGAGCCTTGTCAGGAAAGCAGTCAAATCACAGTCCTTCATTCTCAGATGTGAACTTTGCTTACATGATGTTGTTTGAACCTTGGCACTTAGCTTTATAGATCTTGGTTAGGGGCCAATCCTGCCCATCTACCCGCTCTGTCCCAAAGCCTATAACTTTTCCCACTCCAGGTCCTGGGAGCATTTGCATCCATTTTGAACAAAGCTTTATAAGTATATGGAGCTGCATACAGTAAATAATAATAATACTAGTAATGATCTACTTTGTCATTGCCTAGCATGAATTGTAATTGCACAAACCTAATTAATGAGCACACTCCGAGGGTAAACAGAACTTGGCCATGCAATCCTGCTGTGCACAAAAATGCCCAGTTGATTCAAAGCTCCAGTGATTTTCAGGGGGTCCAGGAAACATCCCCCCTCTTGCTGCTAGCTTGCTTCAGCTGCACAGTGACTGCTGGCATGGTGGATGGAGTTTGGGGGCTGTGAACAAGAGGCTGATTTATTTAAATAGGTTCAGATGTGACAGGCTGCTCATTTGATGCTTACTTTGAAGGGCCATCACAAATCTGCTGTTTTCTGCTGCCTTTTATTTGAAGTACAATTAAGTAGATAGCCACAAATAGCTCTGACCTTGAAAGTCTAAGTAAAGGTGAGAAGTGAGAACAGGCTTAGGAAACATATGTTTTGGCATCTTAATGCTCTGCAAGTCACAGACACTTAAGAAAAATAAATAGAACAGGATAAGATAGTGTTGTGCTTTAGGAAGAAGAATTGAAATGCCCTGGGAAATAGCACCACATGCTTTGCTGGTGGATAATCAAAAACTGTGCTAAAAATTAATCCAGCTCTATCTCATTTCACTGTGTGGCTCTGGGAGACCAGCCCCAAGTGAGTGGTATTGCCAGTGATGCTCAGCCCATGATCACCTTGGATCTGAGTTTCTGCCAAGTGCCTCTCCTGAGCACTGCCTGCTTCCTCTCAGCAGCCCCAATACATGCTTTAGGTTATTTGTTTTTAGTAAAATTGCTCAGAGTCTCATATGACCATTTCAGTTCAGATTCTTGCAAATGTGAATCACAGATTGGACCCATAGTTGAATAGCTTGTTTTGGATATGATCAGCATGGAGCTTCTCATTAAAATTATTAAGGTCCTCAGAGTTGGGTTATAGAGGTTTAAAGAGGTTTTTTTTAAGCTACCTGAAAAAAAATAATATTAAGTATTTTGTGTTCTGTGAACACCTCTTTTCTCTCTTTAACCTTAACCTGACCCAGCAGTTAAAAAATGTTTGTCTGAGTATCTTTCTGACTCATTGGATGGTCATTGTTAAATTTTAGTTTTTATACACCTCTTTTTAAATATGTTTATGTTCCTACAACCTCATTAAATGCTCTGACATTTCATGAGTTATATGTGTTTATCTGTCCCCAATTTTCTACATCAAAAAATGAGAGCAGATGGCTTTTCTGTTGTCTCATAGGATAGTGTGATAATTAATGAGGGGATATCTGAGCTCACGTTCGAATGAAACCACAGACATGAAGAGACAGTGGCAAGTGCTGAGTGAGAATATTAAAAAAATAGGATTAGAGTGATTTCAAGCACATTTTTAGTGTAGGGTTCAAATAAATTGTCTTTAGAGAAGGAATTGCTTGAATGTGAACATCCTGAAAAACTGTTCATGAAGTCAGCTTGAGAGATCAATAAAGCACTTTCTGACAATCTATATTTGTATATAATTGCAGTCCCATAAACTTCCACTTATCTGGAAGTTCAGTATCTAGATGTCCATAACAGAGCCAAGATCCAAAGTCAAAAGGACTTTTGAGCAACCAAATACCAATTTTGAGCAACTCAAATACTTTTGAGATACCAGAAGATTGATGTTCTAATTTTAGACACTTAATCATAAAACAGCTTCTTGAGACTCTTTATAAGAGTCTGTTTATTTTATCATATACAAAATTCAAATAAATTAAGTTGCCTGATTTTCCAGCCATAAAGAATTTAGAAGCAGCAAATGTGAATTGTTTGGGCAGGGGCTGGACAGGGTTCTGAGTTGGGTTAGACTCCTGTGTGCACAGTGACCGCCAAGTCTGTGCTATGCCAAGTTGCTTCAGTCGTGTCCAACTCTTTGCAACCCCACGGACTGTAGCCTGCCAGGTTCCTCTGTCCATCAGATTCTCCAGGCAAGAATACTGTACTGGGTTGCCATTTCTTCCTCCAGGGGATCTTCCCAACCCAGGGATTGAACCCGCGTCTGTTATGTCGACCTGCATTGACAGGAAGATTTTTTACCCCTACCACCACCAGGGAAACCAGATAGCCAAGTCTGCTACTGGCCTATTCAGTGTTTCTAAGCAGGTTAAAAAAGGCTCCCTGCTCTGAGCAGACCTATTAGAAAAGCACACACACCCCTCAAGTGTACAGCTCTATAGGTGCAGGACTTGATGAGCAGAAGACATGTTTGTGCAGAGAAAGGTGCCATCTCCTCTGTGTAGGCAGATACAGGGCCTCCCAGGACTCATGGCCTCTCTTCCTCCTCAGCCATGTGGCTCCAGGCAGTACACGTATAAAAGGCATATGTTGCCTCGTGGGACTTCCCAGGTGGTTCAATGGTGAAGAATCCGCCTGACAATGCAGAAGATACAAGAGGTGCAAGTTCCATCCCTGAGTCGGAAAGATCCCCTGGAGAAGGAAATGGCAACCCACTCCAGTATTCTTGCCTGGAGAATTCCATGGACAGAGGAGCTTGGTGGGGCTACAGCCCACGGGGTCACAAAGAGTCAGACATGACTGAGCAGGCACACACACACATACATACACATGCTGCTCTGTAGATCACATCAGTATGATGTTCAGTGGCAACAAGAATCAGAAGAACTACAAAACCATACAGAAATATATCCATTGGGAGTAACTGCAAATCCAAAACAGAGTGCTTTACCTTTTCATGACAGCTATGGATGTGAAAGTGTTATAATGAGGATAATACCTACAGAAACATTGAGAGAGTCTGAGTCGTGTTCAGTGAGCCTTGTGCTAGAGCCTTAAAGCTTTCATGACAGGTTGTAGGGTAGGAGAGGGATGTCCTACATATTTATGTAACTGGTGACATGACTCAGGTTGATGATGATGGCAGCTTGGCCAGTGTGGCCACAACAGAGGCACTGAAAAGTCATCATATTCTGGATCTCTCTTGAGGGTAGAGCTAACAGCATTTGCTGATGGATTAGATGCAGGGTATGATAAAAAGAGAGAGAGAGAAATCAAAGGTGATACCAAAAGTTTTGGCCTAAGTAACTGGATGAATGGAACTGCCATTTATTGAGATGGAAAGACTTCAAAGGAGCAGGTTTCAAGTGGAAGATAGGAGTTAAATTTTGGATTTAAGTCTGTGGTTTAAATGGTTAAGTTAAACACTAAATGGTATGTTGAGTAGGCAGTTAGAGATGAGTCGGAAATTCAGATTAGAAGTGCACGTTCGGAAATCATAAGACTCTAGATAGTGTGTAAAGCCATGGGACTGAAGAAAATCACCTGGGAGTGAATGTAGATAAGGAGAAGAGGTTGAAGACTTGAGTCTTGGTGTTTGCAGCATTGAAATGGGAGAAAAAGGAGTAGGAGCCAGCAAAGGAGCCTGAGAAGTGGCAGCCAGGGAGGAAAGAAGAAAACCTGGAGAATGGGGACGCCAGGTGAAGAATGCATTTCAAAGGAAAGGAAGTGATTACATCAATTGGTGACCCAGTAGGGTGAAGACAGAGAACTGAACATCAGATTTAGCCTTGAGGAGGTCACTGGTTATTTGACAAGACCAGTTTTGGTGGAGTGAGCTGGGCGAAAACCAGGGTAAAGTGGATTCAAGGAATGAGCAAGTAGGAATTAGAGATACCTGTAAAGGGAAACAAATAAATGGGTGCAAGCCAGGAGAAAATTTTGGTTTAAAAATTGTCTTAAGTGGAAGAAAGAACAGCACATTTGTGTGGTTGTAGCAATGACATAACCGGAGAAGGCAATGGCACCCCACTCCAGTACTCTTGCCTGGAAAATCCCATGGACAGAGGAGCCTGGTACACCGCAGTCCATGGGGTCGCTAAGAGTCAGACATGACTGAGCGACTTCCCTTTCACTTTTCACTTTCATGCATTGGAGAAGGAAATGGCAACCCACTCCAGTGTTCTTGCCTTGAGAATCCCAGGGATGGGGGAGCCTGGTGGGCTGCTGTCTATGGGGTTGCACAGAGTTGGACACAACTGAAACAACTTAGCAGCAGCAGCAGCAATGACATAGCAAAGCGGGGAGATCGGAAGATGCAAAAAGGGGAAGATTGTTGTGGCCATGCCCCTAAGTGGGAAAGGAATAGGAGATTCAGGGTACAAATGGGAGGGTTGACTTAGTAAGCGGGGAAGCCAGGTAATGGCACAGCTGCAGGTAATGAGTGAGTATGTTGGAGAGATTTGTGGACGTTCTTCTTTTGTTTCAGTTTTCTCAGTAAAATCGGAAGCAACAGAGTTCCAAAATTTGATTGGAAAGTGCTCTGATGAGTAATAAAAATCATCTGTCGATCATACAGACATTCAACAAAATGAAGTTGCGTGAATCAGACTAACTTACAAAAATCTGTCCTGCTTGGGAAGCCAAGAAGCAGAGTGATTAACATTAGCCCATCTTATTTTTAAAAGACCACTTTTTTTTTTTTTTTTTTTTTAACTACAGGATACAGCAGGGCATTTATCTGCAGTCAGTGGCCTAAAGGGTGACTTTCTCCCTCCCTCAGGGGCCCAAGCTATGCCAGTACATGGTTTATGGTAGAAATATAGAAGTCAGTGAAACAGAAGCTTTATCAGGACAGGAATTTATTTTGTTCACACTCGAATCCCTATTACACAGAAGTGTACTTCTGTGCTCAGAATAATAGATGCTCAGTAAACAATTACTGAATGAATTATTGATGGCAAACCAAGGGCAACCAAAGCATTTTTCACTTTAAAGGATGGTTACCAATTATTTTAAGTGATCTGTTGCTACATTCTCAATTTTTCATCTTTCAAGCGAGAGTGTCCATATGGCTGCATTGCTGCCTTTTTTTTTCTTCCAAACACTTTATTCTCGAAAACTGACTGCAGAATATTGCTTATAGCTCTGTTTTTATGGGATAATTTCAGAGGCTTTTACTCCATAAATTCACTTTGCAGTTGAAAAGCTGGCAGAATCTCTGTGCAGAATGAAAATCTGCTCTCTGATCTTATCTGGTCCAATCTCATTATTAAATGGTTATGGAGATCATAGAGTTTAATGGGTAAAATGCCGGGCACCATCTGTTGGCATGTTGGACACCTATACCGAGAAACCAGATATGGTTGTGGAATTTCAAAACAAGGTCCTCTGATATTTAAGTTACGCCAACTTGCTACCATATGGCAGGCATAGTAAGAAAGACTCAGAAGCTAAGTGGAAGTTTATGCTTTATATTCCAGGTCTAGGTGCCTGTTTATGGTTGTCTTTTGTTTGATTTTCTTGATAAACTGTAGGACCTCCAAGTAAGCTCATTGTTCTTGATTTCCCTTTGCTCGACAAGATGCAAGTCTCAACATAAATCAGTACGCTGCATATTGATCGCTATCTTGACACAAAATAGCTGTGCAAGCACTTTTTACAGTCTCTCCCAGGAGCCTCCGAGGAAAGGTGCATTGCAGGATGGGGTAAGCTAATGAGGCAAGGTGAAGAGATGATTATACTGCAGTAGAACTAGAGGATGTATTCTAGTTGCAGCTTGCCTTATCAGCAGGAATTATCAGTGAGCCCCAATGATTGGTAAGGTGTAAAATAACTGTCTTGAGGTATTGGACGTGGTGCTCTTTAAGAGGAATCAGCTTCCCTACTGAAAACAAACCAAACCTGGCAGGGGTCTCCCCTCCCCTTGGGCCCTCAGGCCCATAATCCAACTCCATTGAATCACGATGTATGCTACTCCCATAGGAAATTTCGGTCCCAAAGACCACAGAAGGAAACCATACTCTCTTGTTCCTTTTTAGCAAGGACAGTTGATTTTCCAAATAATGCTATATTCTAAATCTTAGGTTTATTTGTTTTTCATTGAAGACTGATGGGGAACAAACTAGAGAAGGTCAGAATTTCACATGAAATAGTCCCAATTGCAAGTCCAGTACAGCCTTCTGACTCTGCCGACAGGTTGCTGATGGTTGTTCTTTCCTTCCCTCTTCCAGAGGAAAGCTTGTGTCGTGTTCATGGGGATGAGCAAAGGGTGACGGGGTCTGGGGTTGATAGGCCCTCCTTGGGTCTGTCTTCTTTACCAACTCACTTCAGGCAAAAGGCTAGACTTAGCTCCATGGGCAGGTCATAGGTTATTTTCTTTTATGCTCTATAAACTAATTCTTCCTGTTTTTTTTGGGGGGGGGGGTTCAAAAACCTTTATGATCTTAGAAATAAGAACTAAGGAATGATGCAGTAAAAGCTGTGGAAACAAAACTGTTCAATCACAATATGATTAAATAGGAAGGCATTAAGGAGGGATCAAAGTGAGTTCAAACCGGGGATAGATACCACTGGACTATACAGGAAATGTCATATTAGAAGCGAGGCAAGTGTCTACTACTTGGGACCAAAATTCTACCAGATACAATGAACAAAGCTTTGGAGAGAATTTTACTGGCCTATGTACCTTTTGGACTACACAGCTTCCCTCAAGGCAAACTACAGCCACCAGGCTTTTCAGTTTAAGGAATTCTGAGTGCATATAAGGAACACCATTTGCATATTCAGTTCAGTCGCTCAATCATGTCCGACTCTTTGCAGCCCCATGAACTGCAGCACACCAGTCCTCCCTGTCCATCACCAACTCCCAGAGTTCACTCAAACTCACGTCCATTGAGTCAATGATGCCATCCAGCCATCTCATCCTCTGTTGTCCCCTTCTCCTCCGGCCCCCATCCCTCCCAGCATCAGAGTCTTTTCCAATGAGTCAACTCTTCACATGAGGTGGCCATAGTACTGGAGTTTCAGCTTTAGCATCATTCCTTCCAAAGAACACCCAGGACTGATCTCCTTTAGAATGGACTGGTTGGATCTCCTTGCAGTCCAAGGGACTCTCAAGACTCTTCACCAACACTATAGTTCAAAAGCATCAATTCTTTGGCACTCAGCTTTCTTCACAGTCCAACTCTCACATCCATACATGACCACTGGAAAAACCATAGCCTTGACTAGACAGACCTTTGTTGGCAAAGTAATGTCTCTGCTTTTGAATATGCTATCTAGGCTGGTCATAATTTTCCTTCCAAGGAGTAAGCGTCTTTTAATTTCATGGCTGCAATCACCATCTGCAGTGATTTTGGAGCCCAGAAAAATAAAGTCTGACACTGTTTCCCCATCTATTTCCCATGAAGTGATGGGACCAGATGCCATGATCTTAGTTTTCTGAATGTTGAGCTTTAAGCCAACTTTTTCACTCTCCTCTTTTACTTTCATCAAGAGGCTTTTTAGTTCCTCTTCACTTTCTATCATAGGGTGGTGTCATCTGCATATCTGAGGTTATTGATATTTCTCCCGGCATTCTTGATTCCAGCTTGTGCTTCTTCCAGCCCAGCATTTCTCATGACATACTCTAAAACCACAATCTGCAGTTTCTGGAATCCATCTGTCTTAGCCTTCTGAATAGCAAGCTTCTGGGTTTTCTTCCTTTTCATAAGGAATGATAATGGCCCTTCTTTCAAGTTATCCAAAGGTTCCTCAGCCATGCCAACTCCTGGACTTCTGCACTCGTAGGATGGCAACACCACCTCTAAAGCACAGAAGAACTTCAGGCTTTGCCTCTGAAGAGGTGCCACAATATCTTCATTTTCCCTTTCTTCTTCAGGGTCAGAAAGATCCTGAAGCTTGATGATCCTTTTTGACCATCCATTGAAACCAAAGTAGTAATTTGCCAATTCTTGGCATCTGGAGCTGTTTAGGGCAAGGGCGTTGTGTTGAACCACCTTATGTTGGGTGCCAAGACGAAATCTTCCCTGGAGATTTCTGGAAAAGCTGCTTCTGGTTGCATGCCTTTTGGGCTCTGTGAGCATCCCTCGCTGAATAAAACTTGATGACGGCATAAAATCCAGGACCGGCCACTGCTGCGTTTGGGAAGACTTGGACCGAATACAGAAGGCCGAACTGGGAGAAGACTGTGAACAGAGAATGAAGGCCTCGGCCATGGGTCCAGAGCTCAGTCCCCACACAAGCAAGGTTTTGTCACTCCCTGTGGGAACCGCAAAAGGTACCAACTCCGCCATCCTACTGTCACCACCTCTTCCTGTTTGGTATTGAAATTACCCTAACATAGACACAGTGGTGAAATCTCAAGTTTCTCTGGTATGTCTAGATCTTTGTCAAGATCTTTACCGGGTTCTTTGTGATTTTAAAAGACTGAAAAATCCCATTGGCATATGGGGGTATATGGGGGTATCTCTTTATTTCAGTTCTGAGTTTCACCTTTCCTTCAAGCTGTTTTTAGACTATCAAAGGATTGTTTCTGTTTTGTATCCACTTTCTGACAAAGAAAAAAACAACATTAGGTGATCATTATTTAAAGCAAGAAGAAGGAAGAGGAAGAAGGGGAGGAGAAGAGGCAGAAGAAGCCAAATAAAAGAAATTACTCTAGAATTTTTTTCCTTTTCTCTTTGCAGCTAAATTTATGAATCAGTGAAGTTTTCTGAGTGTTGATAATATTTTAATGCCACCATTTATTTTGCAACCGTGCTTAGTTTTGTCCAACACATGTATACCTGTGGCGGATTCATTTTGATATTTGGCAAAACTAATACAATTATGTAAAGTTTAAAAATAAAATAAAATTAGAAAAAAAAAATCCTCAGTTTTATCAGCATGCACCGTGCTAAATGCATGACAGACCCTTGCTTGCCTCTTGGGGTACAAAGATAAATGAGACACAACCCTTGCCTGCAGATAATTTACAATTTACCATCATTTGGCCCGTCGGTTGTTCCAGTTGTGAGTTGGCCAATTGAGTACATTGACTGCAGTATTTTGAGGTAAGCATTTCTTTCTTTTCTTTTTTCTCTTTTGGCCACATCATGTGGCTTGTGGGATCTTAGTTCCCTGACCAGAAATTGAACCCAGGTCCTCAGCAGTGAAAACACAGAGTTCTAACCACTAGACTGCCAGAGAATTTTCTTTTTTTCTTTTTTTCATTTCTGTTTTTAGAGGTTGCAGTGGAAGCCTGAGGCATGGATTCCAAGCTCTAGTCTTACTCATTTGTGATACCATTGCCCTCTCCCCTCACAGTTTCTCCTGAACTTGTACTTTTTCTAGGAGGACTCTAGAAAGGTGGTCTTTCTCTGCCTGAGATGAACACATTTGGGTCAAGACCTCTTCCAAAGAGCCTAGTCTGAAATAAAACCAGAAAAACAAAAAATAAAAATCTGGTTTTCTAGTTCCAGAATAATCTGGACCTCCAGTATAATCTTTAGTGCTTGCCAAAGGGAAATTATTATTTAGTCACTAATTCGTGTTCAACTTTTTGCAGCCCCATGGGACTGCAGCATACCAGGCTTCCCTGTCCTTCACCATCTCCCAGAGCTTGCTCAAGATGCATTGACTCGGTGATGTTATCCAACCATCTCATCCTCTATTTGCCCCCAGTAAGTTAGTTGTCACCTAATAACATTCGGAGAAGGCAATGGCACCCCACTCCAGTACTCTTGCTTGGAAAATCCCATGGACGGAGGAGCCTGGTAGGCTGCAGTCCATGCTTAGGGTCAGACACGACTGAGCGACTTCACGTTCACTTTTCACTTTCATGCATTGGAGAAGGCATTGGCACCCCACTCCAGTACTCTTGCCTGGAAAATCCCATGGATGGAGGAGCCTGGTAGGCTGCAGTCCATGGGGTCGCTAGGAGTCGTACACGACTGAGCGACTTCACTTTCACTTTTCACTTTCATGCATTGGAGAAGGAAATGGCAACCCACTCCAGTGTTCTTGCCTTGAGAATCCCAGGGATGGGGGAGCCTGGTGGGCTGCCGTCTATGGGGTCACACAGAGTCGGACAGGACTGAAGTGACTTAGCAGCAGCAATAACATTCTTGCCCAAACTAAGAGCCTACCTGCATCATTCTGTGCCTGGACTCCTGATCTGTGTAAACTGGGAGATAATAAATGGATGTTTTTGTAAGCCTTGACATTTGTGGAAATGTGTTATACTGCAGTAGAAAACTAATCCACCCATGATAGCAACATGAAATAAAGAGCTATCCAAAAATACTGGAATATCAATAGCTAGGTTTTGAGTATTTTCAAAGAATCACCACAGAACATTTAAGCCCATGATTTCCCTCTTCTTGGAAATGCTTTGGAATTTTCTTTTTCTCTTTGTTTCTATAGTTCAAAAAAGGCCTCCTCTACAGAAGGACACATCCATGTGTTTAGGGATTTATGTATCCAGTATGTATTATATATCAACTGTGTATGTGCCTGGCACTCAGGTGGGAATTTGGAGGTGAACTCTGACTGAAGCATGGCCATCGCACACCAGGAGCTTACATAGATGTGAAAGCAGATCATTGCGTATAGTTTGGATGCTCAAGTTTGAAGATTACAGCTGATGACACAGTGCACAGGAAGCAGTAGCATTTGCCTCAGTGATCTGCCACGGGCAGGAGCCTGGCTCTCGGCCCAGTGGACTCATAACCCTGATTGTAATGGCCCATTGCAAAGGGATTGTCTCTTGGAGGTGGACTTACGTTGCCCAAGCTCATTATGACTGCTCTCTATTAATACAAATCCAATTAGAGCCCATTAAAATACAATGAGAGCTACATCTCTAAAATCGAAAGGAAAGCCCAAATCAACAAATCAGTGCCTTATTATCCCCCAGTAGACAAGTACTTAGAAAACCAAATTATCATAATCAGGGTGACAATATATCAATTTAAAATGAGGAATTAAACTGTCAAGTTGACTGGTCTGATGTGGCCTCTGTCAGATGATAGCATCACCATGGATTCAAGAAGTGATGCTTTGAGAAAACGCTTGACAGACTCTTACCGCAGCTGGGAGGACCTTACCGAGCAAAGAGAAACACTTGCTCAGCCAAGATTTCTCTACCCTTGAGAGCCCTTGGACAGGCCTGGCCAACTCCATCTCATTGCAATACTTTAGCCTCTCTGTGCTGTACCTGACCACCTGTTCACACTGTATCTTCATAACAGGGTACAATATAGACTGTTAAGTTTCATCTTAGTTACAGTCACTTTCAATTCTCCTTCTTTAAGGTTACTCCCAAGTCATTTTGTTTTGAATTTGGGATTTTCCTGTACTTTTTACTCCCACATGACAGACAGTCCTCTGGCTTTGTGTTCACAGAGGGCTAATCAATACAAGTGCTGTAGTAGAGGGGTACAGAGGGTTCTATAGGAACTTGGGACAAAAAGAAGCTAACATTTACTGAATTCCTGCTAAGGACCAAATACTGTGGCAAGCATTCTACATGCATCACTCATGTGATCTGTGATAACCCCATCGTGTAGTAATTGGGGATTAAGGAACTTGCTCATAGTTATAGAGCAAGAAGTAGGGCCAGGGTTTAAGCTTAGGGCATCTGAGCCCAGAGCTTATGTTCTTAACTGTGTCTCTTTAGTCTTTTAGTCCTCATATCCACTCTGAATGATGCAGAGGTATATCTGACTGGGCTCAGTTGCAGAAAACAGAGGCCACTCTATTAGAGAAAGAGGGTCTTAATGGGGGACAATATGCCAGCAAATTTGGAAAACTCAGCAGTGGCCACAGGACTGGAAAAGGTCAGTTTTCATTCCAATCCCAAAGAAAAGCAATGCCAAAGAATGCTCAAACTACCACACAATTGCACTCATCTCACACGCTAGTAAAGTTATGCTCAAAATTCTCCAAGCCAGGCTTCAGCAATATGTGAACTGTGAACTTCCTGATGTTCGAGCTGATTTTAGAAAAGGCAGAGGAACCAGAGATCAAATTGCCAACATCCTCTGGATCATGGAAAAAGCAAGAGAGTTCCAGAAAAGCATCTATTTCTGCTTTATTGACTATGCCAAAGCCTTTGACTGTGTGGATCACAATAAACTGTGGAAAATTCTGAAAGAAATGGGAATACCAGACCACCTGATCTGCCTCTTGAGAAATTTGTATGCAGGTCAGGAAGCAACAGTTAGAACTAGACATGAACAACAGACTGGTTCCAAATAGGAAAAGGAGTTTGTCAAGGCTGTATGTTGTTACCCTGTTTATTTAACTTATATGCAGAGTACATCATGAGAAACGCTGGACTGGAAGAAGCACAAGCTGGAGTCAAGATTGCCAGGAAAAATATCAATAACCTTAGATATGCAGATGACACCACCCTTATGGCAGAAAGTGATGAGGAACTCAAAAGCCTCTTGATGAAAGTGAAAGTGGAGAGTGAAAAAGTTGGCTTAAAGTTCAACATTCAGAAAACGAAGATCATGGCATCTGGTCCCATCACTTCATGGGAAATAGATGGGGAAACAGTGGAAACAGTGTCAGACTTTATTTTTCTGGGCTCCAAAATCACTACAGATGGTGACTTCAGCCATGAAATTAAAAGACGCTTACTCTTTGGAAGGAAAGTTATGACCAACCTAGATAGCATATTCAAAAGCAAAGACATTACTTTGCCAACAAAGGTCCGTCTAGTCAAGGCTATGGTTTTTCCTGTGGTCATGTATGGATGCGAGAGTTGGACTGTGAAGAAAGCTGAGCGCCGAAGAATTGATGCTTTTGAACTGTGGTGTTGGAGAAGACTCTTGAGAGTCCCTTGGACTGCAGGGAGATCCAACCAGTCCATTCTGAAGGAGATCAGCCCTGGGATTTCTTTGGAAGGAATGATGCTAGAGCTGAAACTCCAGTACTTTGGCCACCTCATGTGAAGAGTTGACTCATTGGAAAAGACTCTGATGCTGGGAGGGATTGGGGGCAAGAGGAGAAGGGGACGACAGAGGATGAGATGGCTGGATGGCATCACTGACTCGATGGATGTGAGTCTGAGTGAACTTCAGGAGTTGGTGATGGACAGGGAGGCCTGGCGTGCTGCGATTCATGGGGTCGCAAAGAGTCGCACATGACTGAGCGACTGATCTGATCTGATCTGGGTGCTTACAGAAATCACTGGGAGGGTGAAAGGAGCAGGCTGTGTCTCTAGGAATGACTCCCAGAACCCCTCAGTAAGACTGGTCTGCCCAGAGAGCTGCTGTATCTGCCACAGTCAGGAAGGTGAGCAATCAGGAAGCCACCATGGGAACTTGTGCATTATGCACCAAGTCACCAGTGCCTCACCTTTTATTCAGTAGTTATGATCCTAGTCATTAAAAACCACAGGTTAATTAAAAAAATTCTCCCCATGATTTCCAGGAGAAAGAGAAGAAGTAGCAATGATATAGCCTCTCACTCTCACCTTCTCAGTGTTATGTGAGTCTCTGCTCAGCTAAACCCAAATAGCACCCTGTACCCTAGCTGCAAGGGAGGCTGGAAATGTTGTTTCTGACCTTTGCAGCTCAGGAAGGTGTACTAGATGGAACCAATGGGACAGATGCTGAATGCCAGTCCCTGTGTCAGTGAGGAGTCCCAGGCTCAGAGGGGGATGTGCCTCAAGTCACATGATGAGAGAGGTGGCTAGCCAGGCTCTCACTGAATTTGTGATGCTCTAAACTCTGTGTTCACTGTCCTCTCCACTGCCTAACTCAGCCTGGTAAGGGAATGAGTGCTTATGAGGGCTTCTTCTTGGAGAACCTGGATTTTGAAGGAAGGGTGGACTGTGGTTCCCGGAAGGTAGGCAGTGGGGCAGGGTCCTTGGAGGCATGTGAATCCTTCCTCCTAATCTGCCACTTTGACCCCTTTTTCAGAATCTCAGAGGAATCAGTGCTGTGGCTTACTGTGGTGAAAGCTAAGTAGTGAGCCTTCTCATCTCTAATGTAGCTTAAATTGTCAATACTGTGGAAAGGCTTGGGGGCTCCAGTTTTTCCTTTATTTTTCTTAAGACTTATTTTTCTTGCATGCATGTTCAAATATACAATTTAATCAATCATTTACATAAATACTGCTTGGTTCTCTCAAAGAAGCTTGGAGGTTGTAGTAAGCGAGAGAGACTGGCAGCTGCCAATTGCTGGAATCAGAAGGGACTCTTGAGGGCATCCCCTGCTCCAGTAGTGACAGTGAATCTAGGAAGAGATTCACTCTTCCCATCAAATCTACCTTCAGATGCCACCGGATGCCAATCTGGTCCTCAGCTTTGTCTTCTCACTAGTACATACCTTTGGTAGGATAGTAGTTTTGAAGAAGTAACTTATTCTAGAGAGGTGGTGACTGAGTAGGCAGATACTCTGCTTGATGGACAAAATGGGGAAATACTAAATTAGGAAGTAATAAAGGAAACTGAAACTTGGAGGTTCGGATTCCACTGTTTACAGTAATGTAATTTAATTAATTCCTTAAAAAACAGAAATGAAAACAGTATCATAGGAAGCTGGTTGCTTACAAATAGATTGTGCCAGTATAAATGAAAAGTGCTCCATCATATAGGAAGTGGACACACTATTTGGGGATGTTAAGAGTTTAGGTTCATTAATATTTTCCATGTTCTTAGCTCTGCTCACCAGCACTTAGAACTCTCTAGAATAAAGCTGTCTCAATTCTTAAAAGCTTTATTGATTGCCAACACAAAAAATATTCAGGGTTTTTAAAATTCTGGGACTTGGGAATCTTGAGAAATTAGGTGAGCTGTCCTTGCGGAGCATCAGTTGAGTGAGAGTGGTTCGATGAGGTTGATTCAGCTGTGTGTTCCTGTCCTTGCTGCCTGCTGAGTCAGGGGAATCACTGGGGGTCTGAGGACATCAGAAGGTGCTTTTGTGTCTTCCCACAGGGCTCTTCTCCATCTAGCCAGAGTGTGCAAAGAAAAGGAGAGGATGAGATAAAAGTGAATGTAGGTCTAAATGCCACTCCTGGCACCTGAGAGATTAGGGAAATCCTCCTTGGAAAGCTGAAATTTAAGAATTCTGGCGTTTCCATTTGTCTTCCATTTGACATGTGTCCTCATTTATTCTGCTAATACATGTAGAGAATTTTGAGCATAGTATAGCAGGTAAGAGCCTAGATACTGGCACCAGATTGCCTTGTTTCAAAATCTTTCTTAGCCACTTATTATCAGCATGAACCTGGGGAAGTCACTTAATTTCTCTGTTCCTCAGTTTCCTCAGTTGTAAAACAGTTATGATAACAATACTTACTTCTGAGGATTGTTGTGAAGATTAAGTGAATAGATTACTCAAACATGCATGCGTGTGTGTGTGTGTGCACGAGCGCACACACACATACCGTCCTCCTTTAGAAGTATTAGCTATTATTGTTGATGTGGATTCTTCTTTCCCAAAATTGCATGAGGTAGGTATTCATTAAGGCTATTTTGCATATGAGGAAACAAGGCTCGGTGAGTTTAAGGAGCTTGCGCAAAATGACAGAGCTTATAAAGGGCTGGGGCTCAGCTGGTAAAGACTGCCTGCAATGCAGGGACCCAGGTTCAATTCCTAGGTTGGGAAAATCCCCTGGAGAAGGGATAGTCTACCCACTCCTGTATTCTTGGGCTTCCCTGGTGACTCAGACTGTAAAGAATCTGTCTGCAATGTGGGAGACCTGCATTCAGTCCTTGGGTTGGGAAGATCCCCTAGAGTCAGACACGACCGAGTGATTAAGCACACAGCGCATAAGGGGTTAAGCCCAGATCCAACTGCCTGGGATTGCATGGCCTGTGCTAAACAGCATCTTCAGTCACCATGATGATCATTCCGACAGATTTAACCCTTGAAGGTACCACCATGTTCTTATTTCAGCCATAGGGAGTCCATGTCTTTCCTCATTGGGGTCAGGCTGTAACCCCTCAGTTCATGGGTTGGAATTGATCTCTCCTGCACTGTATAAACCCCACAATGGGCCCGTGTTTTATTCCTCCTAATACTTCTATAATAACTCACCTTTTTAGGTCTTTATATCTGAAAAACAAAACCCCCTGCCTTCTTGTCCTTATCCCAGATCAAGTCCTCATTCTTTCTGCATCAAGTTTCTCTAGTTTCTGTTCTTTTCTTACTTCTTCCCTGGCAAGCCACAAGCACTGATGCCACTAAATACCTGTCAGGCACTCATCAAATGAACATTTTTAAGGTCAAATGCTGCCTTTTGACAACTCTTTGACTACGTGGAAAGCAGTTACTGCAGTACACATTCTAATTTTGGCAAGAGGATGATTTCAGAGAAGCAGCTGGTGCACCAAGAGAAACAGGGCCAGTTCTGTCTTTGGAGAAGATTAGGCAGAATCACAGTGCATGTGCTCAGAAATGTCTAATTCAGCCAGAGCCTTCCTCTGTTGTCTGGTAAAGTTCATGCCCAGATTGGAAAGGAGCCATATCTGCCACCTTTTCCCACCCCTGACCTCGAGCCAGGCATGTGCTAAGGCAAGAACACAGTCCTCATCAGCAGTGCCCAGGAAGGAGGCGATGCAGCATGTCCAGTGGCCCTGGTGCTGAACTCTTCTACTGGGGTCTGATGTTTCATGTGGGACTTGGGGGCATGGGCCACAGAACGTTAGAGCCCCAGCTGTCAGAGTCTGGCTGCCTTTTTCCCCCTCCAAAATTCTCTGGCTTCTCTCCTCTACCTCCAACATGGGTTCAAGTTTCATAGGATGGAGAAAGTAGATGAGGGATCGTCAGAGCTGGCTGTACATTAGAATCACCCAGCTCCTCTGGGTCTGCCTACCTAAGGTTCTGAGTCACTGATTCTTTGCCTGAGCATCAGTGTTTTTACAAAGTTTTTCAGGTGCTTCTACTTTCCAGCTGAGTTGAAACCACCAGACGTGGTGCTTTGGCCAGCCCTTCACATTTGGGTTCAGTTTCTTCTAGCAAATGGATATAATAAGAATACTGGGTTTTTAGGGTTCTTGTCAGGACTAAAGAGTTAAAATAGATGAAGGGTCTAGAAAACTGCCTAGCACGTAAGCTGGTATTAGCCATAATAATCAGTACTGCTATAATTATTATAGCCAGTGCTTATGCAGAGTCCCAGGGATTCAATAAAGCTAGCAAGTCTGTGCCCCCAGAGCTCACGATCGATCCTCTGGGGAAGACAGACCTGCCCCTGCCACACTCAGGGCAAAGGTGAGTCTCAGAGTGAAGGCAGGTCCATGTGCTGTGGGGGTACAGGGAGCAGCTAGCTCTGCCCCACAGAAGGAAACAGCTTAACAGAAGCAGGTCTACTGCTTGAGCAGAGTCTGGAAAGACAGACTTGCCATACAAAACGCAGGGTAGATGGAGGACATTCCAGGTAAAAGAACAGTCTGTGCAAAGCCATCCTGACGTGAAGGAGCATCAGATGGCAGACAACTGGCCGGTAGCTGGGGCCCTTCTGTTGTTGGGGAGAAGTGCTGGTCAGGAGGCTGGAAATGAAAACCACTGCCAAACCTTGGAGGACCTGTATGCCTGCCCTGAGGCAAGTTAGATTTTATTCTCTAGGCATGAAAAGCCACTTAGGTTTTTAAGAAATGAAGCTGCTGCTGCTGTTTAGTTGCTAAGTCATGTCTGACTCATGGGACCCCATGGACTATAGTGCATCAGGCTCCTCTGTCCACGGAATATGTTATTAGAGTTGCTATTTCCTCCTCCAAGGGGTCTTCCCGACCCAGGAATCAAACCCACACCTCCTGCATTGGCAGGTGGAGTCTTTATCACTGAGCCTCCAGGGAAGCCCTAAGAAATGGAGAAACATCCTCAACGTTGTGTTTTTGAGAGTGTTAGTCACTCAGTCATGTCTGACTCTCTGCGACCCCATGGACTGTAGCCTGCCAGGCTCCTCTGTCCATGGGATTCTCCAGGCAAGAATACTGGAGTGGGTAGGCATTCCCTTCTCCAGGGGATCTTCCCAACCCAGGGATCAAACCTGGGTCTCCCGCATTGCAGGCAGATTCTTCACCATCTGAGCCACCAGGGCATTTTTGAGAAGAGAAAAAAAGAGGAAATGGCTGGCAGGGGAAGAGGGTGTCATTAAGACCTTTCTGCTGATGTGGAGGTGAGGAGTGATGACAGCTTGAACTAAGGGACAGGTGGGAGGTGGTATGACTGGAGAGACATCTCAGAGGCAACCTTGCAAGGCATTGGTATTTGACTCAGCAGGGTAAGAGAGGCTGGCAGCCTGTGGGTGTTGGAGCCTTTGTACGTTGGCTGTAGCTGAGGCAGGAGTTAACGGAGGACAAGTGGGTTTGGAGAAGAAGAGAATGAAGGAAGTGTTGAGCATGCAGCATGTGAGAGCCTTTTGGGCTACCCAGGTGGAAGATGTTTAGAAAGAGGTATTCACTGGGCAGCTGAGAAGGAAAAGAGGGATTGTGCCCCTCAGCCTTCCTAGTCTTCTCTGTAAATCTGCCCATCTTCTGGACATCTGTGAAAACCTCTGGTAACCAGCTTCAAAAACTAGAAATCAGTCTTGTCAAAGTCTCCTTCCTTGAACCACCTTCCCGACACCAGCAATGGATCCTCCTTGTCTGGGAGGCATGGGTGACAGAGATTTGTCTTACTTGAGTTCCTAGAGGATCTAGGAGCTGTATGTGTTGCCCCTCAAATAAGTATACTCTTCCACTGGGCTTATTGGACAAAGGGTATCCAAGATGGAAGAGTTTGGTTTCTGGTCCTTGTAGTAGAATGTGCTATTGTGCAACCCCAGCTTAATATTGAGAAAGAAAAATGTTACCAAGTCCCACATGTGGCTATGTGAACGAGCTGCTCCTGCATGACCTTGAACCCCAAAGATCCTCACCTAATTAGGACTGCCAGATAAAATACTGGATGATGCATTGGTCCAATTTTAGGTAAACAGTGAATCATTTCTTAGTATAAGCATGTCCCCAATTACATGTGACAAGCTTGTACTAAAAATGATTCTGCATTTATCCACAATACAAATTTAACTGAGCATCTTGGATTTCTGTTTGGTAAATCTGACTACCCTAAACCTTGTCTACCTCAGATATTTCTTGTAATGAGTAGAATCTCTTCTAATAAGAAATAATGGACTCCTTTTGCCTTTAGCCCAGGGAGATAAACCGAACTCACTTCCTGAGTACTCTTGCTCTGGTTATTAGCCCACAAGGCAGTAACTCAGTTTAGTATTTTTTAACCTCTGGTGGTATTTGGTTCTTCCTTTGAACACCTGTTTTTTTTTTTTTTTTTTTTAAAGACCCAATCGAATATAAAATACAGTCAAAAAAAAGATCCTGATTGGTTTAATAGAATTCAGACAGGGACAGAGATCAAAAGAAATGTATGCTATTTCTCTATTTGCTTTAAACCAAATTAGTAAATACCTGTGTTTTGCTCAAGGGAATTCTGGGGATCTGAATTGTGTTCCTGTTTATTTTCCTTGTTGTTTATTTAACCTTTCTCACCTAAGTAACCTGAGCCGAGCTCAAGGAAGAGGGGTGAGCTGCCTGGGTGTCCGGAAGGTACACACCAGTCCTGCAGATTCCTGAGACTCTGAGGGGCTTATTGATAGCATCTGGAAATAACTCTGGAAGCTGCTGTGCCCATCAGACATGGCACATCCTGTACCGCAAGGTCTCAGGAGAGGGAGGTTGTACAATCTGGTGCCGCAGCCTGTTCCAGAGAGGAGCAGGTCCTTTTTTTTTTTTTTGAAGTAAGTTCTTGTTTTGGTTTAGCACAAACTCACTTCCTCTTTCACTGTCTCCCTTTGAAATGAGGGAGGGCTGCTGTTATTCTCTGCTGCAGCTGAACTGTACCTTGGGCTTCTTCCTTCCTTTTACACCTAGAGGTGCTTCGTCCCTCATGGCTAGCCAATGCCATTGGGAGACTGGGAAGATCTTTGAGCTGTGTTGGTAAAACGCGGAAAGGAACAACAAAAAAGAACTGGGCCTAGCTTACCTAAAGAGGCTGACCAGTATTGCTGAACAATTGGGTTAAATAAACAAGGCCGTAATTTTCACACCAACTAGCCACATCCAGCATCGGATCCTGCAAAATCCTTACTGCTCACCTGGGACTATAGGGAAGTTTAATTAAACATGCTCATAAAGGTGCCCTCAGCGGTTTTTTATACCACTTACCCCACTACAGCAGTGGAAGGCCAGTCTTAAAAATTCCTGTCTCCCTTCTGTGTTGTTTCAGAGGGAAGCAAATGATGGTTTGTTGTTTGGTTGAACATAAGGAAACCAGTGTCTCATGATAAAGAGGGAAATCTCCCTGCTCGTCTGTGAGGACTGGTGGGAGCCAGAGAGCCGAAACCTTGGATCTGCTCTCCTGCACAACATATTTATATCCGCTTCAGCTGAGCTGTGTGAGCCGCTGTCCAATGCTAATGGCTCTGGGTATTTGTCTTTAGTAAATAATTCAGTAAATACCCTGGGAAGCACACGTAACATTTGCTGTCGCAGATCTCTTTTGTGAATGTGCAGCTTTTGCAAGACCAGAAAATAGGGAAAACCATGCAGGCTCAGAGGTGGCGAAGCAGGCGAGTGTCAGCCCTGAGCACAGGCTCAGAAAGAAGACTTCCTGAGTTTGGCATCCGGCTGTGGCAGCACTTGCTAGCTCTGTGGTCTGCAGCAATTATTAACCTCTCTGTGCTTCAGTTTCCTCACCCGTGAAATGCACTGAGTTGTGGGGGTGAAATGGATTCATACAGAGCAGCTCCAGTGGGTCCCTGGCACACAGATCACCTTTGTGCGTGTGTGTCTGAACCATTGTAAGTGTGTTTAATCAGCCTATGATGCTACGCTCCTTTGCTCTCTCCTGGGGTCATGTGAAGTAGGTGGAAATTCGTGAGTCATGGAAGATGTTCCTAGGGGATGTTAATTGCCAGAGAAGGCAAGGAGAACTGCTTTGGCTAATCTCATGAAAGGCAGCATGGTATGTTAGGTAATAAGCTGTTTGTGATTAACTGCTCGCAAGTGCCTATCACACACTGGACATAGGGCTAACACTTCACCAGAAAAATTACGACCTTTTAAATTTAACCTAGTTGTAGGTAGTATCATTGTCCCTGTCTGACAGGTGGGGAAACTGAGACTTAAAGAGGTTATGTGTGCCAGTTTAAGCTCCCTGAGTCATACAGCAAAGGAACCCTGTGATAGCCTAGAGGGGTGGGAGATAGAAGGGAGGCTCAAGAGGAAGGGAACACATGTATACCTATGGCTGATTCATGTTGAGATATGGCAGAAACCAACACAATATAGTAAAGCAATTATCCTTCAATTAAAAATAAAAAAGTTAAAATAAATTTTAAAAAAGAAAAAAGAGGTTATATGTACATGGATCAACTTGCAAAAGGTAATATAGGGCAAAAAAAGCAAGTTGCGTATATACTTTATGAAACCATTTATAGAAATGTTTTAAACATGCATATGTATATATGTATATACTGAGAGTGAGAGACAGGAAAGGTATAAAAAGTGCATGGGAATGATAAAAGAGGGCGAGGGTAAAAGAGGGAAACAGGAAAAATGTTTTATTTCTTTCAAATCATTGTCAATATGGCAAAATGTTGGAATCTGAATGTCAGGCGGTAGATTCACAGGTGATCATTATATTTGCTATACCTCTTTGAATGTTTAAAATATTTCACAATTTTAGATAGAGGTTACATCAGCTATCTGAAGAGTGCCAGTGCGGTACCGACGCACAACAGACACTCCACAAATGGGATTGTTCTTGTCAGGAGGCTTTGTTCCCCTAACACTGCTCTGAAATAGAACTTTGTTTCATTGTTTGATTTATATTCTGAAGTGAAGATCCAGTAGTGTTAGGAACTTTTACAAGAACCCCCCCAAAGGAACTCAGAACACCTTTGCAAATGTTCTTGCTAACCAATGAGATAAACAAATGTAGCTAAAAATGAATGTCTTTAAATGCCTAAAAAAAGGCTTTTGTCAGAAATAGCACTTTGCTTGACCTCCGCATGAGTCTTCTTCAGGCTTTTGGGCCTTCGCTTTTTATTTCTGTATGTGAGTTAAGGAAGTAAAGAAGGGGATACTGGGTTTTAGAGGAATGCCAGAATCGGGAAAATAATTCTCTGGGTCCATAAAAAAATTAAGAGTTTCCCATCGTGTGCCTTTGGGTATATTTTTCTAATTTTTGGCTTATTGCGGGAGCCATAACACACTGGGCTGTTATGGTATTGGAGAGTATTTTTATTATTGGGTTTTATTATGGGTAGTCAGAGTGAACCCATACTCACTCTCTGCAGTTGACATTGCCTCTGGCACCCCTAAGAGCATAGGGATACTGACTATTTTCATATCAATTTAACAATGCTGCCTGTCACGGCTGCTCGAAAAAATCAGCAAAGCTGATTTTTCATTTACATTTTGCATCTCCTTTCAGAGTTACTTAAAACTTTGAACAATAAATAAAATAATACTCGAGACTTCTAATTTATGATTTCCTCCAAAAGTTGGCATAGGCTCTGAAGACAAGGGTGCTGCTTCTCTCCTGATGATATCATGTGATGGATAAGAGCGCTGCGCCTGTGCCCCTGTGTGCCCTTGCACTTAAAGGAAAAGAAGGTAAAGAAAATGTACAGTAACAGATGATGGAATTCTCGGTGGTTTTTTCATTTCTTCTATGGTAGTTTCTATGCTTACCAGCTTTTCTGCAGCTAATATTGTTGACTCTTGCAAGTCAGAAAAAAAAATGCTATTTCTGAAACACAGAAAAAAGAGAAGAAGCTGTGATTTATGTCAGGAAGCCAGATTAATAGTCTTAACTCTGACGCTGTACTTACTGCGATTTTAAGAAATCACTTAACCTCTTATTGCTGGTTTTCACTTTTATAAGATGGCCAGATGAAGATCATAAGCTTCTTTGGCTTGCTCTGCCTAATGTGTAGGACTCTTATGTGCAGAAAGTAGATGATAAAGTGTGAAAACCCTTTAATTTAAAAGTGCTCCATCAGGGCTTCACTGATGGCTCAGTGGTAAAGAATTTGCCTGCCAATGCAGAAGACACAGCTTCAATCCCTTATCTGGGAAGATCTCATATGCTGTAGAGCAACTAAGCCCATGTGCCACAACTATTGAGCCTGGGCCCTAGAGCCCAGGAGCAACTAGAGAGTACCCCCCGCTGGCCACAACGAGAGGAAAACCTACACAGCAACGAAGACCTAGCACAGTGAAAAATAGATTAAAATTTTTTTTAAGTGCTCCATCAATGCAGAAATGTTCACTGACATGTAGGAGAGGGAATGAAGTTGTAGGGCAAGATACAAACAGATTAATTTCCCTCACACAGAATTCTTCCTCCTCCATGAACTCAAGGGCAGATATATTTTAGGGCTGCTGCTGCTAAGTCGCTTCAGTCATGTCCGACTCTGTGCGACCCCATAGACGGCAGCCCACCAGGCCCTGCCATCCCTGGGATTCTCCAGGCAAGAACACTGGAGTGGGTTGCCATTTCCTTCTCCAATGCAGGAAAGTGAAAAGTCAAAGTGAAGTCGCTCAGTCATGTCCGACTCTGTGCGACCCCATGGACTGCAGCCTACCAGGCTCCTCTGTCCATAGGATTCTCCAGGCAAGAGTACTGGAGTGGGGTGCCATTGCCTTCTCCGTATTATAGGGCAGTGGTTCTCAAACCTACAGGCATCAGATTCACCTGGAGGGCTTATTAACACAAAATTGCTGGATTCACTCTCAGAGTTTCTGACTTAGTAGGTCTTGGGAGGAACATGAGATTCTGCATGTCTAGAAGGTTCCCAGGTGATGCTGATATTACTTCTGCCAGGAGCACTTTGAGAACCCCTGTTTTAAGGATGCACAAAGATATATACATCACACAGGTGTACCAGTATTTGGTGACCAGAAGCTTCCTGGTGACCCTCAGGAGTACACTTCAAGCAGAGTGCAAAACATACAGAAGTTGATTAGAGAAGTCATGCGTGTGGAAAAGAAATCAACAATTATAGACTAGATGTTTGGCAAGTTTCGAGAGTGGAATAACATTCAAACAGGAAGCAGAGTCAAATGAATGTTTAAAGGAGACATTATGGTTGGGGCCCACAGGGTACTTGGTTGACTCACTCAACCCATCTTTTGAATTGTTCCATCTTTTTAATTAGTGGCCACCATTTAAAAGTTACCAGATTGCATATGGAAATCTAGATTCCTGTCTGCTTTTGAAAAGTCAGAGCATGTGTTTTCACATGGCAATAGTCAGTTGGACCAAGTGATAGCTGCTCCTTCTGGCTGAGGCATATGCTTTGGGGTGAATCAGTCCCCATCTAGTCCTTCCCTCTTTTAAATGACCCACCAGATCTCTATGAGCAGATGAGTTTGCAAAGTGCAACAAGAGGAACCCACACACTTCTAGTCTAAGGATAGAGATGAACAGGAGATGCTGGTGAGTTGTGATCATGACGTGAGTAAGGTCTTGCCAGAGGAAGGAGATGGACCCAACGACACAAGTGGGAAGGTTGATTTGAGGAAGGAACGGGAACAATTGTCCCCGAATATGGTAAGAAAGAAGGGAAATCAGATGGAAGTAAATAAGTATTCGAGCCCTGGGTCAGAAAGATTTGCTGGAGAAGGGAATGGCAACCCACTCCAGTATTCTTGCCTGGAGAATTCGACAGACAGAGGAGCCTGAGAAGCCACAGTCCATGAGATCGCAAAGAGTTGGACATGACTAAGAGACTAACACTTGAAGATAGTGGTCTTGATCTTCTCAGTAGAGATCTTCTCACTAACACACACTAGACCTTCTTCTTGAGGGAGGAGGGCTTTGTCCTTGGGAAAAGAAGAAACGGTTTGGCAGGACTGTTGTGCAACATGCCAGGTAATTGGCATGAGGGAGGAAAACATGGCAGGGAGCTCTCTGAACCCCATTAGAAATGACATACACTGTGGCTTCTTCCCCCTCCAGCAGCACTGTGCTGCGTGGGTGTTGAGGAAGTGATCCAGGACTGGGAATTAGGTAGGACTGAAGGGGCGGAGCTGTTTTCATTTTAAACCACTGAATCATCACATAAATACTGCCCTACAGTTTAGGGATGGCTTAATGAAAAAGTTAGGAAGTATCCTCCTTACCTGCAACCCATCAAAACAAGGCATCTGTCCATTTATGCCGTTGTCCCCATGTGCCCAGTGGAACATTTTTGGAGCAAAAAGAACTGTGCCTAAACTCCCATGCCTTTGGAATTTGGAGAGGCAGTAGCATGCCTCAGGATAAACACAGCTCTACAATCCAAGCATAATTTTCCTGGTAGATATTTTAGAGTTCGGGGGGTGCAGTTAAATAATTTAGCTAGCAAGTAATTTAGAACATTTTTATATTAAGCAAACAAGAACAGGTTATGAAATGCAAAAATCTCTCTCTTTGTTGGCTATTACACAAATTCAAAGAAATTGTGCTTCACAGTAACTGTCTTGGGCTCACACCTACACCCAGCCCACACCCATCCTGTCCTCAGCTTGTGGACAATGGCAAAGTCTGAGAAGTGCCACTGAAGGAAAACACTTTATCCTTTCAAGTTATATTTGCAGCACAGTAAATGATCATTTTTTAAAAAAATGTAGAAAATCAATGTCACCTGTATTTCAAATAGTTTCCCTAAAAAGCAGCTGATTAAAATTCTGTATAATTTGTAAGGTGAATAAAAATCAGTGCATGATCAACTTCCCATGAACAGAAGTGGGAAATTGATTGACCCTGTGACACAAGCTCAGCAGTAATTAATGCAACTCAGCTCTAACTGCTCCCTTAGCCCAACACTGATTTTGACTTTTCAGTTTTTACATGCTGTTGCTTTGAAAGAAAGATGTTAAGCACAGAATGCCTCCATTTTTCAAAATAGCAGGTTTTTCTCAGACTTATGAAAAATCCGAGACATTTAACATGTTTTTAAGGCTTTCACTGAAGCAAAAGCATTCTTTGGTTTTAATTGGAAATCCCCACATCCTGCTGGGAATTCCATCTGTTGATAAAGGCTCTCAGTGGTTTCCCTCCAAATGCAACAGGTGCTGCTGTCTCACTACTAGAGGTACATTTGTGACCCGTGAAGACCAACTGACTCAACGTCCGATGAAGAGACATTCCTGGGGACAGGTTTGTGTGTTGAGTGGGTAGGGAATAAGTTTGTCGATTCCTTTCATAGGTCACTTCTTGGTTTGCCTTGTCCCTGAAGGAGACACATTGTAATGCTAGCTGGAGCACCTTTATGAAAGGAGGATCAGGCTGTGAATCAGAAAACCAGGCTCATATTCTTCTTTGGCCACTTTTATACACTTGAACTAAGAAAAAGTTCCACCCTCCCTGTACTTAAAAAAATCTAGGCAGTGTGTATGGAGGAGGGAGCACAGAGAAGGGTAGTAATAATAAGCTCCATTCCATATAGGTGATATGAGAATTCAAAGGGGAGAGGCATGTCACGCTAATGAAATTGCATTAGGGGAGGGGTCTTCTTATACATAAATGTCACATGTTATTAAATGGAATAGCTAAGATGACTGTGTTTAGGTTATGTCTCAGAAATTTATTCAGAGAAGATATATTTACACAAAAACATTGATTTGTTTTTTTACCTTTGGATAATACCTGTCCATCTTTCTACAGCACATTTTGACTAAATTCTCAATAGTTTGCTCTCTGTTTGGGCCAACACTCATTCCTATAATACACAACTTTCCTCTCATCTGCTTTTAAATTAAGCACCTACTATATAGCTTCTGTATCTTTATGACAAGGACACTTTGATGACAGTTGCTTTTGAGGGAGAATTTGGCTTTTCTGCCTCTGAATTTCAGTATTGTCATATCAATTTCAGTCACAATGGGAAGCTTTAAGAGGAATAATGTAAACATGGGAGAGACAATGTGACTTAAAGCTCAGGTTTACTCTGTCAAAAGCTGTCCCATTTTATACTGTGTGAATAACTGTATTGTTCAGGCAAAGCTCGATTGTTTAATGTTCAGTAGTCATTTATAAGGAGAAGGCGATGGCAACCCACTCCAGTACTCTTGCCTGGAAAATCCCATGGATGGAGGAGCCTGGTGGGCTGCAGTCCATGGGGTCGCTAAGACTCGGACACAACTGAGCGACTTCACTTTCACTTTTCACTTTCATGCATTGGAGAAAGAAATGGCAACCCACTCCAGTGTTCTTGCCTGGAGAATCCCAGGGATAGGGGAGCCTGGTGGGCTGCCATCTATGGGGTCGCACAGAGTCAGACATGACTGAAGCGACTTAGCAGCAGCATCAGTCATTTATAAACATTGAGATTGCCGAATACTCGAATAGTTGAAACTGTTGTTCTGCTTACTTAGGGTGAAAGTGGGAAGGAGAAGAGTTTATTGATTTTTTAAAAAACAAATGTATATGCTCCGTGAGAGAAAATAATCAATATTTTTATGTCAAGCATAGAGGCCACAGGGACAGAATATAACTCTTGAAAGTTGTATCAGTCAGGATTCAGGAGCAGGCAGAAATCTCACCTCCTACTGGAACAGAGCAAGCTTGACAGAGCATGGTTAACCAGGCAGAAAGTTGTTAATTACCTGATGTGTAAGAGAACTTTAAGGTACCAGGGATTTGGAATTTCAGGAAGCAGCTACCACTCCTAGGACTGGGGAAACAAAAGGAAAAGACTGGAATTATTAAAACTTAGAAACTCAGAAGAGTTTGTCCTGATGCTCCCATCTTTGAGCAGAGGGTGGTGAGGCTGGCCGTGTGAGGAAGGGCATGCTGGATTCAGTTGCTGGGATGGGAAGGGACTACCACCCCAGGGGGTGAAACTCAAAGGATCAAGACACTGACAGGAAGTAGAAAGGAAGGAGCAAGTCCCTTCTTGCAGACTTCACATCTCCCTCGGTGCCCCTTTTTTTGGGCAGAATGAGAAGGCCAGCTGGCAAACCAGAAGCAAATTTGCAGGGAGTTCCCTGGCAGTCCAGTGGTTAGGACTCAGTGCTTTTACTACTATGGCCCTGGGTTCAGTCCTTGGTTGGGGATTGAACTAAGATCCTGCAAGCCTCGTGGAGTGCCCCCCTCCAAAATAGTATAGCTTGCTGAGCCCCATCCTCAGTTTCAGAGAGTTGGAATATAGAATGGCAGGTTTGAGCTGAAAGGTAAATAGCTTACTTAATCACTGACACAAAAGTTTTCAGGCAAGAAGGTGAGCTGATGGCAGTAGTGGAAACCAAATCTGTGAGCTCTTAGAGAGGAAGAGGCAGCACTCTGCATACAAAATAGAGCATCATCTTATTGTCCTCAAATGACATTTAGTTTTATCAGTGTTTATTTACCTTCAGACAGAGCTGATGAAACTGTGATTCAGTCAGAGAGGGCAGTAAGCCATCAGGAGGCTGTTGTAGGCTTCTATGAATGTCTTTTTTAAAAAAAAAAAGTCTGGCTCTTTTTATAATGGAAAATTTCAAATGTACCTAAAGTTCAAAGAATAGTACAGTGAACTCCCATGTAGCCAACTCTCAACGATAACAATAATAATTGTTTGTCCACATGTTTTATTTATTTTACTGTACCCCCTCTCCATGCCCGTCTCTTCCCATTGAACTGTATAATTTCATTCATGATAATTCAGTACATTTACTTATAGCTTGACACATTCCCAAATTGAACATGCTCATGTAAGCCCCACTTAGATCAGAAAAAAGAATACTGCAAACATTTGGGCCTTTTTATAGGAGAAGGCAATGGCACCCCACTCTAGTACTCTTGCCTGGAAAATCCCATGGACAGAGGAGCCCAGTAGGCTGCAGTCCATGGGGTCGCTAAGAGTCGGACACAACTGAGCAACTTCACTTTGACTTTTCACTTTCATGCATTGGAGAAGGAAATGGCAACCCACTCCAGTGTTCTTGCCTGGAGAATCCCGGGGACGGGGGAGCCTGGTGGGCTGCCGTCTATGGGGTCGCACAGAGTCGGACACGACTAAAGCGACTTAGCAGCAGCATAGTACTCTCCCAGGTCCTCTCCCCGACCCTTTGCCCAATTAGTGACCTCTATCACCTGTTTTGAACTTTGTCTATGTGGACTCATAGAAAATGTACTTTTTTGAGTTTGGCTTCTTTTGCTCTGCCTTGTTAATGAGATTTATCCATGTTGCATTTTTGTCATAGTTCGTGTATTTTCCTTACTGTGTAGTAATTTATTGTATGTATACCACAATTTATTCATTCATTCTGCCATTCATATAAAAACTGAGTTGTTTCCAGCTTTTGGCTATTACAAATAATGTTGCTATGAATATGCTTGTACATGACTGTTGGTGGACTTTTGTATACATTTCTCTTGAGTATATATCCAGAAAGGAATTGTTGGATCTTGTAATATGCATCGGTCCAACTTTAATAAGTAAATACCACTAACAATTTTTCCAAGTGGTGAGGCTAGTTTTCCTTTTACTAGTTCCAGTTGTTCTGTATCCTTGGCAACACTTGGCATTGTCTGAATTCTTTATTTTAAACATTCTAATGGTTGTGTCATGGAGTTTCATTATCACTTTTAGTTCTGTTTTCTGGATCACATTTTCTGACGCTTAGTTGGCTATTTGGATATATTTTGTGAAGAGTCTTTTTAAGTCTTGTGCATGCTTTCATTGGGTTGTCTACTTTTTTTTTTTTTTTTTTTAGTTTTTCTATTTCTATTGTCTTTCCTGATGACTCAGCGGTAAAGAATCTGCCTGCCAAAGCAGATGCAGGTTTGATCCCTGGGTTGGGAAGATCTCCTGGAGAAGGAAATGGCAACCCACTCCAGTATTCTTGCCCAGATTCTAACCCTATGGACAGAGGAGCCTCATGGGTTAGTCTCCTTGTGTGACCATGGTGCTATTTTCATCATAGTAAGGATTAAAACTCTAATGGTATACATTCATAAAATTTGTTCTTCAGAACTTTCTTGGTCATTCTTGGCCTTTTTTACTTGCATATAAATTTTAAATCAAGCTGAAACTCCAATACTTTGGCCACCTCATATGAAGAGTTGACTCATTGGAAAAGACTCTGATACTGGGAGGGATTGGGGGCAGGAGGAGAAGGGGACGACAGAGGATGAGATGGCTGGATGGCATCACTGACTCAATGGACGTGAGTCTGAGTGAACTCCGGGAGTTGGTGATGGACAGGGAGGCCTGGCGTGCTGCAGTTCATGGGGTCGCAAAGAGTTGGACACGACTGAGCGACTAAACTGAACTGAACTGAATTATAATTTATATATATAATTTATAATTATATAATTTATAAACTACCTGATAGGATTTTGATTAGGATTGCATTCAATCTGTAATTTGAGTAGAAATTACTTGCAATATAGACTCTTCTATCCATAGCATTTTGTACCTTTACATTGATTTATACTTCTTAATTTCTCTAAGTAATTTCATTTTCTTTGTAGAGGCTCTGCATATCTTTTATTGGATTTATTCCTAAATGAATGATTTTTATAGACTCATTCTGTTTTGAATACAATAATTTTTAATTTTTTAATTTTCTTTTCTTTGACTGTATGGAATATAGTTGGTTTGTTAAATTCAATTATTAATTAAAATAGTTTCTTTGAAGATAATCTTTTCTATCTATGCAATCATGTTGTCTGCAAATAATGACAGCTTTGCTTCTTCCCTTTTAATCTTTATACCATTCATTTGTTTTTCTTGCTTTATTGCACTGGTTAAGACCAATACCTCTTTTAGAACAGCATGTCAGAAATATATACTTATCATAATAAATTTATAAAATGCATGAGCTTCTCTCTTACTTGAGATCTTACTCCAATATTCACTTTTACCCTAACATCCACCTTCCAGAAAAGTGGTTCTGCAAGTCTTATACATTGTTTTTGAATCAAAGGTGATGGCATCCAGATTCCATGACAGTTTGTGAGTTGTGTTCGTGTTGATAGTGGGAACTAACATTGCCTTGTAGTGAGGTGGGCTGGAGTGGCAGAACTACTGAGGTAACAGACAAATTTATTAACTTGACAAATCTTTCGTTTTAGATAGTATGAATGCATAGCTTCCTTGTATAATAAAGTATTGTTTCCCAGTAATTTGGGCTCCTGTTTTCTTACTTCTCTTGTGTTCTTATTTGTAGTTCTGGGAAATAGCAAATTGTGCATAAATTAGCAACGCCTTTGCAGCAATTGCATTTCCCAGTTGAGTATTTTACAGTAGAAAACAATTTATATTACTCTTAAATTTGCATTTTTTTTTGAAATCCTGAAGCCCTAGCCCCAGCCCTGCAACAGAGCACCAGGAGTGGATAAATTTGCATATTTTTAAGTCTAGACCTAATATATATGATGCCTTGTACTGATTCATTTCGTTGACATATAGAAGGACATTGACTGTGAGAGTTGGACATATTTTACATGCATAGACAATATTAATAAAATTAAGTTTTCACATTTAAACATAAAATATCAGGTTTCTTAAGTAATTTTTATGTAAAATTTTGAGGTAGACCAATTCATTTGTATCTTGTCTTTAGCTTTAATACATAATTTGAATATTATAGAAGAGATGTAGTTTTGAAAGCAGAAAATTTTTTCAATATTTTACATTTTCTTTATTTTTATAAAAATATGTTAATTTACATACCTTGACTGCAATTGCATTTTATTTTTTAATCTTCAAATCATTACCATGAATAGTACCAATTATATGAAAATCTTTACTATAGAAATGTGACAAATTTGCCAAAATAAAGATATAAAAATGATTTTGTGGATAAATATATGATAATTGATTGATTTTTCATGCCTTCATTTTATGATTTATTTAAACCTGGCCAGTCCATCAACGAAACACCTGAGATGAACTGTAATAATTAAATTTAATCATCTTTAATATTTTGCCAAATTTAAGTTATACAGAAATATTAGCTTTATCCTTTTTTATCATTATAAAGATTTATTTGTCAAGGTAGGAGTACAGAACATATTTTGATGGTTTGTAACTTGATTTGTAATTTTTGCAGATTTATATGTGGAGAACATAATTCCATTTGTCTTCTTACCCCTGTCCCTGCAAATGAGCCTGAGTGAACCTGGCTCAGACCTCGAGTGCAATGCAGTATAGAGGAAAAAACAGCAGACGTCCTCATTTATCACATCCTTCAAATGTTCAGTTAGTTCAGTACTGATTTTTTTTTTTTTTGTCCTTTTTATCAGTTGCAGGGAGAATACATCAGAATCTCCCAGTATGGTGTAGTTTTTCTGTTTCTTTGTTTACTTCTATTAACTTTTGCTTTGTATATTTTGAAGTTATGTTATAAAACACACAAATTGAGCATTATTATATCATGATGCTGAGATAACCCTTTCATTCTTATGAAATGGCCTTCTTGATTTCCAGTAAATTTTCTGGCTTTAAAGCCTACTTTATATAATTTTAACATAGCTGTATCAGCCTTCTGTTGCTTAACATCTGTCACTTTTCTACTCTTCAGTCTTTGTCTCTTATTTAGTCAGTGTATAGTTGACATAATTATGGATGTATAATCTATCATGCTATTTTCCATGTCTTTCTAAAGAAATGTTCTTTTTTGTCACTTTTTAAATTATTATCACTACATTCTTTTTCCTACTTCTATTTTATTATTGTTTTGTTAAAACTATAGAGATATATCATATATATCCTTTACTTACTAAAGCCCAATATAATGAGTATTTTTACCACTTTCTGGACCATATATATTAAGAGCCTTAGAATGTTTTAATCAATTTAATACCCTCCCATGCATTGTGTTTCCACTGTCATGGAGAACTGCTGAAAACCACCAGCTGGAGGATTTTTGTGTCAAGAAAACTGGGGAGGGATAGTAGGATTACTCCAGAAATAACTAAATGGGAAGATTTCTTCCATTCCAACCCTTCCGGAACATCTGTTCAAAGCTAGGTGCCAAGCTAGGTGCTGAGAGGACTGTGCTGGGCTCTGTCCTGTGCAGCAAGCAGCATTCTCTATAAAATATTCTTACAGGTCATCGCTGGAACAAGGCCTGGGCCAAAGGTGCAGGGGAGTGAAGAAAGTGCTGCAACCAAAAGAAATGGAGGTGCTTCCGCTGTGAAGCAATTTTGGGCCAAAGGACCTCAAGAACTTTAGTTCTGATACCTTTAGGTCGGCGGTGTTGAGACACGACGCAGAAGGGCATTCACATAAAAGGCGCTAAGAACTGGGCCAAGAGAATTCTAAATCCAAAGGCCCTGGATTGACAGTGCTTTTTCCTTCGTTACTAAGACTCAAGAACCAAAGGCCACCAGGCCTGGAAACTTGGACTTGGGTACCAACCAGAGAGCAGCTCAATTGTACAGTGTTTGCTTAGAACCATTTTAGCCTTTTGTATTTTTTAAACACCAGTCTCATCTTAAGACTTCCAAAATATTGCATCCTTATGTGACTTTGGAGTCACTGTTTTCTTCCTCTAATACCGTTGGGCCTGGGGTGGTCTAAGGAATGTGTCCCTGTGGCTTTTGCCCATATCTGAAATTAAACATACACACACACACACACACACACACACACACACACACACAGGTTATAGGTTAATTCCTAGGTTTTACTCACAGGATGACAACTGAAAGAAAAATCAGGATTTCTTAATAGTTCGAGCTGTATTATTTTCCCATTTTCAGCTTTCAGCATTTTCTCCAGGCTGACAGGCAGATGGGAGGCCAGCTGGGCCTGCAATAAAATGTGACCCTGGCAGTCAGTCCCTCTGTTCCATGGTCAGAGCCATGGTTTCTGCATATGAAGTGCAGTTGGCCTTTGGAGGCAGAGTAACTGCAGAGGACGATCCAGCACAGCTCTGGAAAAGAAGTAGATCTCAGGTTATGAGGTTTGGGTTATATCCTGACACGTCCCCAACATTGCTAAGCCTCTATATGAGGCTGCCAGCCCTGAGGGAGTCACATGGGTGGATATACTCACACCATGAACAGCCAGTATTTCTAGCATTCCCGAAAGTGCTGGTCTCGTGGTTGCCCTGTCAGTCCAAACCACTAATCAGAGAGCTTTCTAGAAGCTAATTGGACCGTTTGAATGTTAATCCTACAACCTCTGCCTCTCCAGGCCAGCCAGTGGTGCTAAGCCACTGGAATGTTTGTCTGGGCAGCGGATTAACTGGGTGCCCTCTGGGGATCAAGCCCTGGGCTGAGTGTAAATGTAACCAGGCAGGTACCTGAATCCACCCATTTATGCATATATCCAAATATCCACCAGGAAAAGGTTTTATGTTGTTGTTACTGTTGTTTTTAAAAGATGCTTACTCCTTTGAAGGAAAGTTATGACCAACCTAGATAGCATATTGAAAAGCAGAGATATTACTTTGCCAACAAAGGTCTGTCTAGTCAAGGCTATGGTTTTTCCAGTGGTCATGTATGGATGTGAGAGTTGGACTGTGAAGAAAGCTGAGCGCCAAAGAATTGATGCTTTTGAACTGTGGTGTTGGAGAAGACTCTTGAGAGTCCCTTGGACTGCAAGGAGATCCAACCAGTCCATCCTAAAGGAGATCAGTCCTGGGTATTCATTGGAAGGACTGATGCTGAAGCTGTAACTCCGATACTTTGGCCACCTCATGCCAAGAGTTGACTCATTGGAAAAGACTCTGATGCTAGGAGGGATTGAGGGCAGGAGGATAAGGGGACAACAGAGGATGAGATGGCTGGATGGCATCACCCACTCGATAGACATGAGTTTGAGTGAACTCCGAGAGTTGGTGATGGACAGGGAGGCCTGGCATGCTGCGATTCATGGGGTTGCAAAGAGTTGGACACGACTGAGTGACTGGACTGAACTGAAGTCTAAGGTTTAATATTGGACATCATAATGAACGGCAATAGGAATCATTTTTTGAGCACTTGCAATGTACCAACATGACCTCAATGCTTTTCCTTCATGTTCTCAAATCCTTACAGCCTGCAGGGTAGATATTTTTATACCCATTTCACAGACGAGGAACATAATGCTCAAATGATTAAAGAAACTGACTCCCAGTGGGTGGGTTGCAAAGCTAGGGTTCATGCCCAACTCAGTTTGACAGCACTGTGCGCCTTTAGATACTTTGTTGGTGACAATTTTACATCACAATGTAGTTCCCTTCACCATTAAATTTATGGGTGTTTGAACTGGTCCTCTATCTCCTTGTAAGCAGTTGTGCAATCAGGGCTTCCATATCTTTAGTCCAGCTTAAGTTGCAACCTGTGTAAAGAGATCATACCCTTCTCCGAACTTTCTCTGTCTTCTCTAAGTGTTATCACTCAAGCAATGGCGAGGTGACAATCTGTTTTGTTGTGTATAGTATTTCCCTGTCCTTCCAGGCTAAGATAATCACTTCAGTTATGAGATGAATTTTCAGTCCTTTAGTTTCTCACTTTGGGCTTCCCTGGTAGCTCAGCTGATAAAGAATCCACATGCAATGCAGGAGACCCTGGTTTGATTCCTGGGTCAGGAAGATCCGCTGGAGAGGGGATAGGCTGCACACTCCAGTATTATTGGGCTTCCCTGTGGCTCAGCTGGTAAAGAATTAGCCAGCAATACAGGATACCTGGATTTGATCCCTGGGTTGGGAAGATCCCCTGGAGAAGGGAAAGGCTACCCACTCCAGTGTGCTGGCATGGAGAATTCCATGGAATGTATAGTCCATGGGGTTGCAAAGAGTCAAATACAACTGAGTGACTTTCACTTTCACTTTGACTGGACTATGCACAGTGGTTAGGGGTTAGGGTCACTTACATCCAAGCCAAATGCAGTGTCATTTGAATAAACAGATGACAGTAATCCACATCTTTCTTTGATGGTATATTGTTGTCATTAAAATGTTATTACTGTTAACCATGTGAAAGTGTTAGTCGCTCAGTGGTATGTGACTCTTTGTGACACCACTGACTGTAGCCAGCCAGGTTTCTCTGTCCATGGGATTCGCCAGGCAAGAATACTGGAGTGGGTTTCCATTCCCTTCTCCAGGGGATCTTCCTGACCCAGGGATCAAACCCAGGTCTCCTGCATTGCAGACAGATTCTTCACCATCTGATCAGATCAGATCAGTTGCTCAGTTGTGTCCAGCTCTTTGCGACCCCATGAATCGCAGCACACCAGGCCTCCCTGTCCATCACCAACTCCCGGAGTTCACTCAGACTCACGTCCATTGAGTCAGTGATGCCATCCAGCCATCTCATCCTCTGTCATCCCCTTCTCCTCTTGCCCCCAATCCCTCCCAGCATCAGAGTCTTTTCCAATGAGTCAACTCTTCACATCAGGTGGCCAAAGTACTGGAGTTTCAGCTTTAGCATCATTCCTTCCAAAGAAATCCCAGGGCTGATCTCCTTCAGAATGGACTGGTTGGATCTCCTTGCAGTCCAACGGACTCTCAAGACTCTTCTCCAACACCACAGTTCAAAAGCATCAATTCTTTGGTGCTCAGCTTTCTTCACAGTCCAACTCTCACATCCATACATGATCACAGGAAAAACCATAGCCTTGACTAGACGAACCTTTGTTGGCAAAGTAATGTCTTTGCTTTTGAATATGCTATCTAGGTTGGTCATAACTTTCCTTCCAAAGAGTAAGCGTCTTTTAATTTCATGGCTGCAGTCACCATCTGTAGTGATTTTGGAGCCCAGAAAAATAAAGTCTGACACTGTTTCCACTGTTTCCCCATCTATTCCCCATGAAGTGATGGGACCGGATGCCATGATCTTCATTTTCTGAATGTTGAACTTTAAGCCAACTTTTTCACTCTCCACTTTCACTTTCATCAAGAGGCTTTTGAGTTCCTCTTCACTTTCTGCCATAAGGGTGGTGTCATCTGCATATCTGAGGTTATTGATATCTCTCCCGGCAATCTTGATTCCAGCTTGTGCTTCTTCCAGTCCAGCGTTTCTCATGATGTACTCTGCATACAAGTTAAATAAACAGGGTGACAATATATAGCCTTGACGTACTCCTTTTCCTATTTGGAACCAGTCTGTTGTTCCATGTCCAGTTCTAACTGTTGCTTCCTGACCTGCATACAAATTTCTCAAGAGGCAGATCAGGTGGTCTGGTATTCCCATTTCTTTCAGAATTTTCCACAGTTTATTGTGATCCACACAGTCAAAGGCTTTGGCATAGTCAATAAAGCAGAAATAGATGCTTTTCTGGAACTCTCTTGCTTTTTCCATGATCCAGTGGATGTTGGCAATTTGATCTCTGGTTCCTCTGCCTTTTCTAAAACCAGCTTGAACATCAGGAAGTTCACAGTTCACATATTGCTGAAGCCTGGCTTGGAGAATTTTGAGCATGACTTTACTAGCGTGTGAGATGAGTGCAATTGTGTGGTAGTTTGAGCATTCTTTGGCATTGCCTTTCTTTGGGATTGGAATGAAAACTGACCTTTTCCAGTCCTGTGGCCACTGCTGAGTTTTCCAAATTTGCTGGCGTATTGAGTGCAGCACTTTCACAGCATCATCTTTTAGGATTTGGAATAGCTCAACTGGAATTCCATCACCTCCACTAGCTTTGTTCATAGTGATGCTTTCTAAGGCCCACTTGACTTCACATTCCAGGATGTCTGGCTCTAGGTCAGTGATCACACCATCATGATTATCTGGGTCGTGAAGATCTTTTTTGTACAGTTCTTCTGTGTATTCTTGCCATCTCTTCTTAATATCTTCTGCTTCTGTTAGGTCCATACCATTTCTGTCCTTCATCGAGCCCATCTTTGCATGAAATGTTCCTTTGGTATCTCTGATTTTCTTGAAGAGATCCCTAGTCTTTCCCATTCTGTTGTTTTCCTCTATTTCTTTGCATTGATCGCTGAAGAAGGCTTTCTTATCTCTTCTTGCTATTCTTTGGAACTCTGCATTCAGATGTTTATATCTTTCCTTTTCTCACAGTAATCCAAGTCTGTGCCCCAACCAGTAATGCTGAAGAAGCTGAAGTTGAATGGTTCTATGAAGACCTACAAGACCTTTTAGAACTAACACCCAAAAAAGATGTCCTTTTCATTATAGGGGACTGGAATGCAAAAGTAGGAAGTCAAGAAACACCTGGAGTAACAGGCAAATTTGGCCTTCGAATATGGAATGAAGCAGGGCAAAGACTAATAGAGTTTTGCCAAGAAAATGCACTGGTCATAACAAACACCCTCTTCCAACAACACAAGAGAAGACTTTATACATGGACATCACCAGATGGTCAACACCGAAATCAGATTGATTATATTCTTTGCAGCCAAAGATGGAAAAGCGGTATACAGTCAGCAAAAACAAGACCAGGAGCTGACTGTGGCCACCATGTAATTATATATATATATATATATATATATATATATATTTAGAAATCTGTTAAATATACATACATGTAATTACAATACATGATTATTATAAGAAATGTAAGTATGCAGGCAGTCCTCACTTTTCACATTTTGGAGGTAGTTGTGATGCAGAGTAGGGACATAATTCCAATATGCATTATGTTCCAATAATAGGTTGCTGTGCAAAGTGACACTGTCCTGAGGTCATCATTTGTTCAATGGCAGTTATGTAGCTGGTACTATCTTTGATGCTTTACCCATGCTGTGTGTGTTAGTCAGCTCTAGGTGCTGTAACAAAATTTCACAGACTGAATGGCTTAGGCAATAGAAATTTATTTCTTCACAGCTCTGGAAGCTAGAACCAGTCTCTGGTGAGAGCTTTTTCCTGCTTGCAGGCTGTAGTCTCCTCACTGTGTCCTCACTTGGCAGCAGGAGAGAAAAAAGTGAGCACTCTATTGTGTTCATTTATAAGAAATCCAATCTTCTTGGACCAGCACCCCACCCTGATGACCTTGTTTAACCTTAATTACTTCATTATAGATCCTGTCTCCAAATGTAGTCACACTGGGGGTTAGATCTTCAACAAACAGATTGGGGGTGGTGGTGGTTGGGGACAGAGACGTTCTGTCTGTAACACGATGGATAATCCTCACAAGAAACACATTTTACAAATGGAGAGACTGAGGTTCAGAGAAAATAAGTCGTGTAAGGGGACAGACAGAATTCAAACTAAGCTTTAAAGTCCATACCTTTTCCAACAACTAAAACCACTTCTTACATCTTATTCAATGACTAACTCTTGAGACAACATATAAATGAGAAGAGTAAGCTAAACTTAATATGTCAGCTATTTACCATGTTAGACTGCTTTGTGCTGGCTTGTTTTAAAATATGTTCCTCAGACTTCCCTGGTGGTCTGGTGGTTAAGATTCTGCCTGCCAGTACAGGGGACATGGGTTTGATCCCTGGTCTAGGAAGATTTCACATTCTGCTGGGCACCTAAGCCCATGTACCGCAACTACTGAGCCCCAGAGCCTAGAGCCTAGAGCCCAAGCTCTGCAACAAGAGAATCCACCAAAATAAGAAGCCCGCTCACTGCAGCCAGAGAAAGCCTGGTTGTGGAGTACCTAAATACTCTGCAGTACCTAAGACCAGGGGCAACCAAAAATATATATATATAAAACATGTACCTCAAGATAAATCAATATCCCTCAGCATTTGAACAAATAGAGCATAAAGCAAAATGGACTAAAAAGCATGGCAGTTTTAAGTATGGTCAAGTGCTTGAAAGATGACTATCTTTTTGTTACATTGCCAGAAACTTTTATTACCAAAAGTAAAAAATAACCCAAGAACTGTAGGACTTAAGTGTAGGAAGAAGTAGAAGTTACAACTTAAAACAGTGTCAAATGTGAGTTTAAATGCAGTCATCTATGCTTAGAAAAGATATGCATTAGATAATTAAATGTGCTTAGAACTTTTAATGTGAAGGTAATATATCCATATTTTAAGCAATTCAAGCAGTAAGAAATATACATATAAATATACAAATATGTGTTTTATAAACAAAAATCACTCATGCCACTTGCTTTTTTCATTTAATAGATACATTGGCTGCATTTTCATGTTGCTACATGTACATTGGCCTTGTTCTGTGACACAGTGGTCCAGCGTTACATAGTTGGGTTGTACCATCCCTGGTTTAACTTCCCCTATTGATGGACACTTAGGTTCTTTTCTACAATTCCAAAGTCCTAGCATTGAGTATGGCATCGCACTCCAGTACTCTTTCCTGGAAAATCCCATGGATGGAGGAGCCTGGTGGGCTGCAGTCCATGGGGTCTCTAAGAGTCAGACATGACTGAGCGACTTCACTTTCACTTTTCACTTTCATGCATTGGAGAAGGAAATAGCAACCCACTCCAGTGTTCTTGCCTGGAGAATCCCAGGGACGGGGGAGCCTGGTGGGCTGCCGTCTATGGGGTCGCACAGAGTCGGACACGACTAAAGCGACTTAGCAGCAGTAGCAGCAGCAGCAGCAGCATTGAGTATTTTTGCACATCTTTATACACATGGGCAGATGAATTATGTATTTTGTCTGTAGGATAAACATACAGTCAAGATGTTGACAGACGTTTTGCCAAATGACCTTCAAAGTCAGTTTTCACATTTAACTTTTCCAAAGACACATTCTACATTGGCTGTGATGAAGCGTTGTGTGAGTTCTCACTATGTCACATACCTTCTTTCTGATGGCAATTGATCAGAGGCTTGAAGAAAGTGAGGGAGATTGCCGTGCTGCTATGGAAAGTGTTCCCCTAAACGAGAGTCCACTAAATTTACCTGTGGACTCAAGTGAGGTAAACTAACGTTCATTCATTGAAATGGTAGTTCCCAGCTCCTTCTCATCCTTGCAGTTCATTCTACAAACATTGAGTGACTGCTGTGTGGTTGGCAAATTGTTGGCACTAGGGCTATTGGAGAGATAAGGAAGACAGAACACCTACCTCAGACTCGTGTGCTTTTCTTTCTTTTTTTTTGTTTTTGGTAGGTAATTGTTTATTTTTTTCTGGAGAACCCTGGCTTATACACCCTCAGTATGTAAGACTGAGCGTTTCCCCGCCCCCCCATCTCCTTAAAAAAATGGATAAATCACTTTCTATATTTTTTAAATTGGATTTTAATGTACTGGGAAGGGAATTTTTCTTTGGCTTTGCAGTCTCCCAAACTCCACAGTGGGGCTGCTTTGTCCTCACATCTTTTCTCTGGGCTCTATGTCCCTGTGCTAATCAAAAGCAATCTAAGGAACACTAGGTCTGTGGCTGAGGGATTTAGCACCAAATCATGTTATGCAGCTGATCAGTAGGCAGTTATTTTAATTTCTTTTAAAATTTGCATACAGTAAATTCATTCCTTTCAGTGTACTGCCTTGCTTTTATAACCCAAGCCTCAACTCAAGTAAAAGCAAATTGTTGCTATTGAATATGCCCTTAGCTATGGTTTGAATATTTGTCTTCCCAAAGGGGCCTCCTGGGTGGTTCAGCAGTAAAGAATCTGCCTGGAGTGAAGGAGCCACAGGAGACACAGGTTCAATTCCTGGGTTGGGAAGATCCCCTGGAGTAGAGCATGGTATTCCACTTCAGTATTCTTGCCTGGAGAATCCCCATGAACAGAGGAGCCTGGTAGGCTACAGTCCATGGGGTTGCCAAGAGTCAGACACAACTGAGCAAGTTAGCATGCACACACACACTTCCCCCAAAGTCCATATGTTGAAATCCTAATGTTCAAACTGATGGTTCTAGGGGGTGGGACCTTTGGGAGGTACTTAAATGATGAGGGCAGAGCCCTCATTAATGGCATTATTGCTCTGATAAAAGAGACCCCACCAAGCTTCCTAGCCCTTACACCATGACACAAGGATACCAGGAGACATCTCCAGCCCAGAAGAGGGCTGACCACACTGGAATCCTCATCTCAGACTTCCAGTCTCTAGAACTGTGAGACATAAATCTCTGTTGTTTATATGCCATTCTGCCTATGGTATTTTGTTATAGCAACTCAACAAACCAAAACACCCTTTCTCCTGGCAGTGAATAAAATAAACTAGCCTAGAGTTCTTTGGGCCTCTGACTGTACAAAAATTAAGGTGCCCTCCAATATCCAGAATTTCCTAAATCAACAGTATGTATAATTAAACTTATGTGAATTGTTGGCTATAGCTGGTTTTGTTTTGTACTGAGATAAATGGTATGTGGCCTTTGAAAATTGTGCCTGCCTTTTCTAAGCATTCCTCCGTCCAGAGCTGAGAACCTTCTATAATCATTACCTGTGACACCTTAAGACTTTTTTTATTATTATTATAACAAAGCAGAGTGCATAAAAGATTTTTAATGAAAGGCGTAGTCTTTGGAACTGAAACATTACCAGCCTGACGCCTTGGAAAATGCTAATACTCAGTATATTGAAAGGACAGCCAGCTTAACCTCCTTAATGCCCATTTGCCTGAATATATGAGATATCATTCTTTTCAGTTTGGTATTTTTGAAATTATCCAGCTGGGAGTGAGTCAATTTTTTTTTTTTTCTGTCACTAATTCATTAAAAATGCCAGTCCCACAGAGCAACTCAAGTGAGACCATCTGCCTTTCAGACAACCATAAATAACCCAAAGAACAAGAGGGACTCTACTCTTTGGACCTGAGCTGGGACTGATATGTTTAGAAGGGAGGGCACGGCTTCCAAGCCCAGCTCACTTGATTCCACTCCAGCTCCTCACTCCCTTACCTGGTGAGAATGCAAGCCATTTGGGGCTTCAGCTATTTCATTGGAAAAGGATTAATGGCATTGACCTCTCAGGGTGGTTTAGGCCCTTAGGATTAACCTGCTTGCTTTTATGAACTTACGGAGGTGTGCTATGAAGACTGGAAGCAACCCCTTTACGCTCTGAGAAAGTATTGGGAAGGATCTTGGTTTATGATTTCTTGTATCAATAGGAAATGACCATGTTTTCAAATAAAACTGATTTGATCTTTGTTCAGAGACATAGGAGGCAAATTATTAGAGGGTAGTTTTTCAAATACAGTTGTCTTTTCAATATTTTTTTAAAAAATGAATTTTTAAAAACTATTTCTTCTAAAAAGTGGTTTACAGTGAAATTACCTGAATGTTTGGAAGAAAAAAAAATCATTGGAGGAAGAGTGAAAGATGTAGTATTCATTCATCCAACATATGGTACGAGTGTTTACTACATGGTAGCCATTTTTCTAAGTGCTTAGGCTCTTGCCGGGAACAAAACTGGTCCAAATTCCTGCCCTCTTGGAGCTTACCTTCTTGTAGAGGAGACAGACAATAGAGACAGTAAGACTACTGTAATAAATGATACAGTGTCAGGGAGGGTGCAAAGTCTAGAGAGAAAACTAAATTAGGGAAGAAGGTAGGGGAACTGAAGTCAAATTCTAATGCACAAAATAAATGCTGATTATGAGCTAAGCTTGCAAGTTATTTAAAGGCCACTTTTCAAAATCTGGGTTGTATCAGAAACATTCTGTTTTAGTTTCCTGAGGTGATGACAAAAATGTCACTGTATAAAGATCCCGCTCTTGTTTGATTCTGCCTCCATAAAAATGTCTAGTATTCATGCCAACTTAAGCTAGGACTCTATAGCATAAAATCTCAACAGATTTACTTGATAAGAAGAACCCAAGAGTACTTAAGCCTGCTGATACAGAATTGCTGTTTTTACTTTCCCTATAATTAAAGTGACAGAATCTTTGCTTCTTTAATAGTGAAGAAGTTTCACCCTAAATTATTTCAGTGCCTAAATGAAATAGGTACAATTCATAAATCTGGGACTGACTTCACCCAGGCGCCCAGCCAGTTGATGACCTGCTGTGTACTACGAAGCAATAAATAAAATACGACCTTTCTGACATGAAGAAAAAAAATATATATACCCAGAGCATTCGTTATAACTTCAAAGTTAACCGGAAAACTTTCCTTGGTTTGAAAGAAAAAAAAAAAGGCTCTATAGATCCAGTTGAATTTGCCTTGAGGTAAACAGATCAATTCTACAGGATGCAAAAATATTCTATAGAACAGTTGGTAAACAGCAGATGAAGTGAACTAAGTTAACCATATGTGAATAACACGATCTTGTAACAATTTTAAGTGAGTCATCTGCATGACAAACTAGAGGATATTTAATGCCAAATGGTCTTATTAGCCAACAGGAATTCGATAATCATTTTAAAGAGAGCAAAATCACATTTCACACTCTGTTCAGTTTAGAGAAGGTCACCTAGGTTTCCAGGCTCCAGTGCAGCCTTTTCTTGCACTCCTTCTCCTGTTTTAGAGGGAGTGCTGTACCTTCTGGTTGGTGCTTGGAAGCAATAAAACACACGGCAACTTTGCTTGCTTTCATACTGAAACAAAATGAATAAGCCAAAGTGATACACTCAAGAGTTATGTAGAGTCACACTAATACACAAAGGAAGATTGTACTGTTGTTGATAGAACCAGATTTTACCTTCTTTTTAGCTGGATATAAGATATTCCTGAATTCTATATTCTCTTCCAAATAATTAGAATATTGTTATTGCAGCAAGGAGACGGCCTGTTGAGAGGAAGTGTAATCCCACCCCATGTTTAATGTGAAATCCTTGTCCCCACAGTGAAAGGTCTTGCCAAGAGGTGAAACTTGGTTTTTGAGGTGCTTTAAAGCTGACAAAGAAATCTTGATTAGGGCTACAAAGGACTTGACTCTGCCTCCTTTTCTGATGAAGATGTGGCCTCCCTAGTGCTGAGTTTGCTTCAAGAATCAAGCGATCACAGTGTTTGTAAATAATCCTTGTTAAGCAGAACCCCATAGACTAGGGAGAATAAGGAATTCCCTCCCACCCCTCACCCCCAATACCACATAGGTCTGAGTATAAAAGGGCTTCCTTGGTAGCTCACTTGGTAAAGAATCCGCTTACAGTGCAGCAGACCCAGTTTTGATCCCTAGGTTGGGAAGATCCCTTGGAGAAAGGAATGGCACTCTACTCCAGTATTCTTGCCTTGAGAATTCCATGGAGAGAAGTGCCTGGAGAGCTACAGCCCACAGGGTGACAAAGAATCGGACTCGACTGAGTGACAAACACACACACACTCACACACACACCCACCCTGAGTATAGAAGGGCCAGGATATAGCAAGAATTGAACTTTTCTTTTAAACCTGACATACCTCTACCCCAGAAGGGAATATGAGTAGCTGTTGTGTATCCTGAGAGTAAGGGGAAAACTTCCCTAAGATACCCTGAGTCTCATGTTGATCTGTGGCCCACATCTACTCAGTTCTGCATCTCTAGGAATGTGGAGAAGTACGTGTCAGATGTCCCCCCAAACTCTCAGCCCTGCAAGGCCACAGTAACAGTGGCCACTTCCATATGTGTTTTTAACGTTGTGACCTTTATTCACACAACCATCTCATCATATTCTTGTGTATATTTCTTTTAAAATGGCAAAAATAAATGTGCATACAAAATGCTGTGGTTACGTGTAAATGAAGTCCTGGAAAAACAGTTTATTTTGTAGACAGATTACCTCTAAATCTGATAGCTTTTACCAAAAACATTCAACAAAGTTTGTATGCTTTGCATCCTAAGCCAAAACAGAGCAAAAATAAAATTTGAGCCAAATTCTTTTACCTCAACTGTTTGCTTATTCCGAAGGAGGTATGTTTAGACTGACATTACTTCGTTTAGCTACTAAAGAAACAACTGAGTTGTATGTAATTACAATGTGCAATATGAAATTAAACATTGATTAGATGTACAACATGCAAGATTTCTCATCCTGGGCATTATTAACATTTTAGGCTGGATACTTGTTTGTTGTGGAGTACTATGCTAGAATTGGGCTTCCCTGGTAGCTCAGACAGAAAAAAAAAAAAATCTGCCTGCAATGCAGGAGACCTGGGTTCAATCCCTGAGTTAGAAAGATCCCCTGGAAAAGGGAATGGTTACCCACTCCAGTATTCTTTTCTGGAGAATTCCATGAATGGAGGAGCTTGGCGGACTACAGTCCACGGGGTCATGAAGAGTCAGACACGTCTGAGCAACTAAAACTTTTACTTTTCTTTCACTTCACTTCACAATGCTGGGCACTCTAGGATGTTTAGCAGCATCCCTGACCTCTGCCCACTGAATGCCAGCGGTCCCTCCCTAACCCCCAGTTGGGGCAACCATATATGTCTCTATACATTGCCAATGCCCTCTGTAGGACAAAATCATACCATTGGCATGTACCACAGTGGATAAATATAGCTACAGTACAGGACAGAGGTTTTGAATGATGCAGACAAGAACTGCAAGAGTTGGGACCAAGGGTAAGGAGCACGTACGAGGAAGAGGTGAGATTTAGTAACTCCTGAAGTTTGTGTTGGATTTGAGATTTAATCTGTGGCTTGCTTATTGGCTTACCTATAATGGTGTCCTTTGCAGTTTGATATTTGTATTTGAAATATGCCTTATTGGTTTCAAAGATGTTTAAGTTGTTAACTATGCCAAAATTATAATGTGTGCATTAATTAAAATTGGGGAAATTTAAGTTATTTGTACTACTTTTTTTAAACTTAAAGACTGAATTCTTTCTGAACTTAATCATGTGGCTCTTCAGGAATTAGAGCAGCTAGAGGTAATTGGAATGGGCATAAACTCGCTGTTTTCCACTTACAAATGCCACAAAACAAAGCCACTTGGCACTGCTTTACTGAAAGGGAAGCACTGTAACAGACTTTGTGTTAGAAATGTTACTTTTTGGCAGGACCTCAGGGCATGTCAGGTTATTTAAACATTTTATTCTGTCCACAACTCATCTTTTACAGATCAAAATTGTACACACTTATCTCTCAAATATTTGTTCAGTCTTCGATGTAGTTTTAACTTTGAAGACGTCACCTTTCTCCGAGGAAATGATCTGCTTAAATTGTGTCGTGTTTGAAAAAAAACAGATGTTATCACAGACTGCTGTCTTAGAATGGCATTCGCTTTGTTATAGCATCCCTCGTTAAGTCTGATTGAGCCAGTCAGCTATGCATTTAACCAAGTATATGAGATTGATCATGATTTTGTGTTCACCAAACTTCCTGGCTCTGAGTTTCCAAAAGAGAAATCTTCTAGGAAAACATGCTCTTAAATTCTTCTTCAAATGAATTGTCATTCTCCACCAGGTACAATAATTGTGTTATATCAATATCACTGCAGAGCAAATTAAATTAGAAGACTACGGCAGAAGTTGTGTTTGGACGTTAACCTTACTACAGATGTCCTACAAATCATATTATACCATAAGTTAGATTACTTCATAGGTCACACATCTAAATAATTCAATGCATTCAACCCGTGTAAATTTATGAGTTGCAAATACTCAAGATGGCAAAATACACACATTATCAAAGACATACCTTGTACAAGACCCAGTGCTTGATAAATTCTCAAGAAACATTTGTTGAATTAAACTCTCTATGTTCATTTCTGTTCTAAAGTATGGTGTATAGAAGGCGTTTTGAATTGTAAACTTTGCTTCAGTAGTTTGTTCTCACTTGGACTCTGGGGACTTCTATTATTAATTATTAACAGAAATTCTCTTGAAATTACTTGGAGATTTCTGGTGAATTAGATTGCAGGAATGTACATGATAAAAGTGGCATCTGCCATTTAAAAACAATATAATTTATTTAAAAATGGATCCGAGTGTACTGCTTAGGTTGACAGGTCTTTAAATTTTGATGATAATTTTATCACTGCCTCCCCCAAGCCTCAGTATTTTAAGTGCCATTTGCTTTGGGATTTTCCTTGAATTAAAAATTGAACAATCTTATTGCAGTGCAGAGAGGATTTCATTACTTTCAGAGGTGACCTTCCAGATTCTATTAGGACAAGAAAATAGCCTTTAACAGCGTCCCTCAAAACCTATCTTCCCGTACTGGCTTCACCTCATTCTTGCACCTCCAAATACTCGAGAAACTCTTTGACATTTCCCCCTCCCTCTGCCCTTCGCATTCAGAGTCAGTAATACATGTTAAAGTTGTTTGGAAGTCTTCTTTATCATTTTGTTTGTGTGATTCTTCCACTTGCATTTTGTAGCCTCAGCTCTTCAAGTTGAGTTAGTACCTCAAACATAAGGATTGAATATGTTCTGTTGTTCAGTCACTCAGTCATGTCTGAATCATGGACTGCAGCACGCCAGGCTTCCCTGTCCATCACCATCTCCCAGAGCTTGCTCAAACTTATGTCCATTGAGTCAGTGATGCCATCCAACCGTCTTGTCCTCTGTCCTTCCCTTCTCCTCCTGCCTTCATTCTTTCCCAGCATCAGGGTCTGTCTAATGAGTTGGCTCTTCATATCAGGTGGCCAAATTATTGGAACTTCACCTTCAGTATCAGTCCTTCTAATGAATATTCAGGATTGATTTCCTTTAGGATTGATGCTTTGACCTCCTTGCAATCCAGGGGACTCTCAAGAGTCTTCTCCAGCACCACAACTCAAAAGCATCAACTCTTTGGTGTTCAGCTTTCTTTATGGTCCAGCTCTCACATGCATGAATATGATGCTGCTGCTGCTGCTTGATTAAGTCACTTCAGTCGTGTCCGACTCTGTGTGACCCCATAGACGGCAGCCCATCAGGCTCCCCCGTCCCTGGGATTCTCCAGGCAAGAACACTGGAGTGGGTTGCCGTTTCCTTCTCCAATGCATGAAAGTGAAAAGTAAAAGTGAAAGTGAAGTCGCTCAGTCGTATCCGACTCTTAGCGACCCCATGGACTGCAGCCTACCAGGCTTCTCCGCCCATGGGATTTTCCGGGCAAGAGTACTGGAGTGGGGTGCCATTGCCTTCTCCAGATGTAATTTCCCAGAGAGCTTAATTCATATCCCTCTACCTAATGGACATCTGGTAATGTTAACTGGTTCTTTCTGATGAAACTTTGCATGATTCCTTTAAAGACAGTCTTGACTTGTCACATGTGTTTTAGCTATTCATAAGAACTACAAAGTGAATATTAATCAACTATTCATGGCTTTCCTGTTGAAGATATAAGAGTGCCGGAGGAGGCACAACTTGTATTCATGTTACTGTACGTCATAATATTTTTTTATTTTGAAGTGATACCAAAATGTCATTTTCAGCTCAGCCCAATTAACTCCTATGAAGACACATACTTTCTATGTTTCAATAGAATTCCTAATCTCCTAAGCTTTCCTAGGGAACACTCTTGAAAATATTATCTATTTTCATCTACTCTAAGATTTCATAATCCAGTTTTTTTAGTCTAAATAAATCTATTTGCACTCATCTCCTACTATAAAAAAAAAAAAAGCTATAATGGCAGTTGACATGTAGTGTCTGAAATGCTTTCTCCTCTTAGGAGGGATTGTACATCCAATGGGATGTGAGGAATTAGAAAGAAAAGTATCATGGAAAATAACCTTATATTAGAAAATGAAAAGAATGGAAAGTAAAAGGTACATAAACTAAGGTTGAAGAAATGAGGTCCACAAGCCTCACTAATTTAGTGACTTTTCAGTCATATGAGGAATAATGACCAATATTTTCTCCATGAATATGCAGACAGAGAGACTTTTTAAAAAGGAAATAAGCTTTAAATGGAAAATATTAAGTTTAGATAGGAAGAAATAATCTTCCATCTTTGGATGAAAATGAAGGCTGTTAGGTGTTAGGATGATTTATTTAGAAGTACTGTGGAGTTGTTTCATTAGGAAGACATAAGAATGAGGAAGATGCAGAAGTATCTGAAATGACGGGGACTAAATGACATTTTAAAGAGCCTCCTATTTTAATGGTGTTAATATTCTTTCCATTTATTATTTAATTCTTTAATAACTTCCCTGATTCCATCATATTTATCATTTGATGATTAAAGCTTCTTAAGCCTTTATTGTGAAAGAAGGGAGAGATTTAAATGTTTGGTTATTTTATTGGAACACATATTTTTGTCTCCATGTTTTTCTTCTTTTACTGTTGTTACTCCAATCAAGGCAGATTACTAACTCTAAAACTTAAAAAAAATTCCAGATATGCACAAAAACTCTAGCTAGTATAAACGTAAGATCAACATTTCAGAACATATAATTTATAATGGAAAAGGGTATCTGTAACTGAAATCCAGCTGATACCATTTGCCCTTGGTTTTATGAACATACAGAATTGATGTTTTGATTTCGTGAATTGTATTTTAATAGTGGTATTTTCAGAGTGGAGAATTCTCTGGATTAGATGCTGTTTTCAACTTCCGTTTTTGTTTGTTTTCTTTTTTCTTTTTTAGTGTGTTATATAGAATTTTAAATTTCCACCACTTTGAGACAACAGTAATTTTTCTTAAATTTATCACAGGGAATAGTGACAAGGAGTGAAACATGTAGAGAGAAGGATCAGAAATAGTAATTCCTATAACACAGAACTACACACTCCGGAACAGAATTTCTGGTACCTAAACAGTGACTTATATCAAGCACTGTACTCTGGAAACTTAGTGAATCAAGTTAGGATATTATTAACATCAGGGGACTATATGATGCTGGCAGAAGCTTTCAGCGGTATAACACACACACACACACACCAACCACCTTCCACACACCAATTGTTTCAGAACTACAGAGAGGAAATTGAGGACATGAGTTTCTGTTTAAACTCATATTGCTGAGTTGAGTCAAGAATAATCAGATTCTCTTGGGCTACACCAAGTTGATTTTTTTTTTTTTTTTAAACACACAACATATTCAGTATAGAGTATCCCCATACCACAGACTCTTGAGAAGAGGCTCCAGCTTTATGGAGAATTCTTAAGCACCATGGACAGCTGCAGGTTTCTTGTGGTTCTGTAGTTTAATTCTTTACTTCAGTTCAGTTGCTCAGTCGTGTCTCACTCTTTGCGACCACATGGACTGCAGCACGCCAGGCCTAATTCTTAGGAACCAGTTAACAGTTTCAAGGCTCATAATCCATGTGTTCACAGTGAAATTGCACCCTTTCATTTTCTGACAAGGCTGTCTCAGGTGGGCACTTTCATCTTCAAAAGGGTCTTTTGCATTCCATCGTTGCAGTAGCTGGTAAATTATTATAGATTCTCAATGTCAAATGAATGTCCCCAAATCAGCCTCATTCGGCCTTGTTTGGCACACACAGAGGTTTTAAAAATACAGTATATGCACGATGCTGGATGCTTGGGGCTGGTGCACTGGGACGGCCCAGAGGGATGGTATGGGGAGGGAGGAGGGAGGAGGGTTCGGGATGGGGAACACATGTATACCTGTGGCGGATTCATTTTGATATTTGGCAAAACTAATACAATTATGTAAAGTTTAAAAATAAAATTAGAAAAAAAAATACAGTATAACAAGGCAGGAATTGCTTGTATTGATTGGTCATGAGACTAGTAGCATAGCACCTACAGGTTTATCTCTAGCCTCCTTCATCCATTTGTGTTACCTCCTTGGACCCTATGGAAATTTGACTGTGTGAACTGTATCATCGAGCTACAAAAGAATTTGGAGGGAATTTAGAGTTGTCTCAAAGATTAAAACTGTGAAAGATGATGTGACTTGCTTAAAGTCACATAATGTTGCACTTATTAATACTTTATATATGTATTGCTAAACATGGCTTATAGGTATAATCAACTCTGTTCTATGCAGTAATGGAGACCCAAAGAGAGAATAATCCAGAAAGGTGGATAATAACATAAGACAAAATATTCTGTGTCATCGAGGTGGTTATATAAAGTTCGTTTAGGATTGAGGTCCATTTTACTTCATCAGTGAACTTGGTGTTGTAAGTACTCAAGATTTGATCTTAATTGACAGTGAAAATTTCCATAAACCCTTAAATTCAACCCAGGCTGGTTCCTATCTTTCTCTGCTCTGCCTCTCACTTTCTGCACCCTTTCTGTTCTGCCATTAGTGAAGATTTTGGACACAATTCCTCAAATACTCTGATTCATCTCACTTCTCAGCCTAAGCACTTACCTTGCACAAAAAAAAGGGGTAGGAACTAAGATATAAAGACATCTTGAGAGCATTGAGCGTCACCTGAGAGCTTTGTGAAGAACTCGGATGAAACAAAAAAGTGAGGCACAGTAGTCTAGGTCAGATGTGACACAGATAAAACTGCTAAAGAAATTAGTACTGGGTTGTAAATAATATACAAGGTGTTAAGACATTAGCCACACTTCCTCTCCCACTAATTTGGTTATGAGAGTGTTGCAGTAGGTCCCCTGTGGACAACTCTCCTGACCCAAAATTTGATGCCAGTAACCAAGAGTGTCCTGTGAGCACCAGAATTGCACATTGTGCCTCTGAAAATGTCAAACAGTGAAGCCTTAGCAGTACATGCCCAGAAGAAATTCACCAGGAACCTTGGCATTTTGGATATTATGTGAAGTGGAAGTGGAAGAGAGCTGGTGAGACTTTGCAGATGACTTGATTGCACTCTGTCATTATTCCATTTGACAGTTTATTGCAGACAGGTTTCTCTTTCTCATACAGCTTGAAATGGTGTCAAGGGAGATGTGTCCCACTTTCCTCAGACCAGCTCTAAAAAATTTCAGCGAGTCATAAGGGAAATAAGTTGATACCACACTTTAAAATTCCAGAAGTTGAAGAGAGCAAAAATGGGTCATCTTTTAATGAGCTAATAGAAAGCCATTCCCTCAGTGGGAACTATTGATCCAAGTAATTGAACGTGCATGATGTCCAGTCCGAGGCATTCAGTGACTCTGACACAGTAACCCTAAGGCTGGCAGTCAGTAAGGGCTATGGTGCCAGTCTAAGGAACACAGGTATACTGGACCAGTATGAACTCATTGAATTGTCATCACTGTCTTCATCTATCCCAGTCTTATTAGATCTTAATACACACATGTGTTTTTGTTTTTTCTCCTAAATTTTCAGTGAAATTTTCATGTAATTGAGTCATTGAAAAATGAATCGTTCAACCATTTTATGGAAACTCCTACTCCTGTATAATTACTATAAGAGGCTTCAGATGATTTTAGTCAGAGAAAGAGCAGAGAAGCTGTACAGAGCATCTAAAAAAACAATTTAAGATCCAGGTTAAAAAAAATTCAGAACCTCAAGCAATACATTGAGCCTGGATTAGGTGAGAAGGCATTATGTAACTTTATTGTTCATCAATTTAACTTTCAAATTTAGATGATTTTGTATAGAATTCCATTTTTTTCTAGAGTTCTTTAAAAATCAAAGAGACTTCTGGGGGAAGCATTTAAAATTTTATTTATGTATTTTAATTGGAGGACAATTACAATATTGTGATGGTTTTGTCATATATGTCAGTATCTTTTTATTGATAAACTCATTTTAACCAATTCTTTGAAAATTAGAAGTCCATGTATGGTGCATATGACAATTCTTAGTTAGTCAGAGCATTAAATTGACCTAACCATTTTATTCTGTCACCACTTTCAAATAAACTGGAATGTGCTGGGCTGCTTATAAGGCATCTCTCTCCCATAGAACCTTGATATAGGTCTTTTTCTGATCAAACATTCCCATTTCTTTTCTGGAAACTTGAGACTCAGTGAGTCAGCACAATCTGTCCAAGGTTGCAGAGAAATAAACAGCAACACTATGGCCCTCTGGCCTGTTTTCCAGGTACTATTCATTAGCTCTTACCTTCTGATTCAGCCTCTACATTTAATCAAATGATGTGAGTATGCCCAGTGTCTCGGGAAAAGCTATTACTGTCTCTGGCTAGGTCAACTTCTGTTAACCATCCATTATCCAGAACTCAGATATCAGAGTGTGAACAACTTCAAACCTCTGCAATAGCAACAAACCAGTTTTGAAGTGGAAGGGGGAACAGTGTTGGGGACAGATAAATGTGTATTTTAAGGAATTCTTTGTCCAGACTTGGTGCAGACAAAACTAACGGTAGTAACGAGGAAGTCGTGGAAACCTAGAGATTATAGTAGTACCATTGACTATCTGACCAGACTGAGCCCAGAAACACAGAAGCATTGAAGACATGACTGAAGCAAAAGAAAAATATAATTGAATCAGAGAATATTTGACACACAACAGGATAGGGAAAGAAAAAAGATTGTGTGAAGCCCAGGACCATATGGCTTCACAGGTAAATTCTGTCAAACATTTAGAGAAGAGCTAATGCCTATCCTTCTAAAACCCTTTCAAAAAATTGCAGGGGAAGGAACACTTCCAAACTCATTGTATGAGGCCACCATCACCCTGATACCAAAATCAGACAAAGACAACACACAAAAAAAGGAAATTATAGGCCAGTATCACTGATGAACATAGATGTAAAAATCCTCAACAAAATTCTAGCAAACAGAAATCAATAACACATTAAATAACTCATACATCCTGGTCAAGTTGGGTTTATTCCAAGAATGCAAGGATTCTTCCAATATATGCAAATTAATCAGTGTGATACACCATATTAATAAATTAAAATATTTAATTTAATAAATAAAATAAAAACCATATGATAATCTCAATAGATGCAGAAAAAGGTTTTGACAAACTTCACCACCCATTTATGATTAAAACTCCAAAAGATGGGCATAGAAAAGGAACCTCCCTCAATGTAGTAGAGTCCATATATGATAAGCCCACAGCAAGAAAAGAAGTTGTGTGGACAAGAGAGGGCATGATGACTATGAGATATAAACACTAAGAGTCTGTGAGAAAGAAAGGACCAAATAGAGGAGGCCAGCAAAGGAATTTATCAAAAAATTATTATAGATCTCAGCCATCTCTCAAAATGTGGTTGGTCTAAAAGTTGATATCAGACATCATCCCTGGAGTAACATGGCTGTGATGTGGAGGGTTGCATTTAATATAAAGATAAATCAGATCACCCCAGGGATCACAGAGGGGTGTTACTGCATACAAAATTTGCCAAAGACCTTCAGACATACAGTGCAATGGTGGCTAGTGGCCGTGAGGCCAGGGGCCCACACATTGCCTGGCATTTAGGGTTAATAAGTTCATGCTTATTAGAACTGCCTTATGATCCAGCAGTCCCACTGCTGGGCATACACACTGAGGAAACCAGAAGGGAAAGAGACACGTGTACCCCAATGTTCATTGCAGCACTGTTTATAATAGCCAGGACATGGAAGCAACCTAGATGTCCATCAGCAGATGAATGGATAAGAAAGCTGTGGTACATATACACAATGGAGTATTACTCAGCCATTAAAAAGAATTCATTTGAATCAGTTCTAATGAGGTGGATGAAACTGGAGCCTATTATACAGAGTGAAGTAAGCCAGAAGGAAAAACACCAATACAGTATACTAACGCATATATATGGAATTTAGAAAGATGGTAACGATAACCCTGTATACGAGACAGCAAAAGAGACACTGATGTATAGAACAGTCTTATGGACTCTGTGGGAGAGGGAGAGGGTGGGAAGATTTGGGAGAATGGCATTGAAACATGTGAAATGTCATGTATGAAACGAGATGCCAGTCCAGGTTCAATGCACGATGCTGGATGCTTGGGGCTGGTGCACTGGGACGACCCAGAGGGAGGGTATGGGGAGGGAAGAGGGAGGAGGGTTCAGGATGGGGAACACATGAGAAATAAAGGAATAAAAATTTAAAAAAAAAAGAATAAGTTCATGCTATGTATTCTGAATGCAATAATGAATGAACTGTCCTCACTGTCATCTCACAGTCTTTGGCTACAGAGAATTGTAAACATGTGCCATTGGTTTATGGGTGAATGTGTTATAGGTGATGTTCTGCAGTGTGGACTGGAAAAGGCAAGGGAGCATGGAATCTGGGAGTGACTTGAGCAAGCCTGGGAAACCTGACCTGATACTTAGGTTATTCAAGTGTTTTATAACTTGTTTAAAAAGAGATGCTCTTCATAAGCCTTCTGCTTTTGTAAGTGTATTGTTCATTCTGTTGAAGTATTGTACATGCCACTGTGCTCAACTGAATGGGGGTATTTATTTCAGTATTTCTAGGACATCCTTAGTGGCTCAGATGGTAAAGACTGTCTACAATGCAGGAGACCTGGGTTCGATCCCTGGATGGGAAAAATACTCTGGAGAAGGAAATGGCAACCCACTCCCATATTCTTGCCTGGAGAATTCCATGGACAGAGGAGCCTGGTGGGCTACAGTCCATGGAGTCGCAGTCAGTCAGACACAACTGAGTAACTAACACTTTCACTTGATGAAAGAATGTCTTTCCCTCCTCCCCACCCCCTCAATGACCTGCAACTCAAAACAGTGTGAACAGATAAATTTCAAAGAGCAAATTAGGAAAAGGACAGGTTCTTAGAGTTGACCAAGGCATGGTTTTAACTTTTACAAACAGCCGTCATGTAAAGCAGCTGTATAAAACTTGTCTGTTACTGATTCTTTTCAGGGAACATCTTTGTAAATAGACCCCCACCCTCTGGGTAGCATTTAAGTGTCCTTTTGTCAAATTTGCCAGCTTCCCCCGACTGTGCCTCATTTTAAACACAATGAGGGCAAGTGGACTCTGCCAGCAGGAGCTAGTCTGGGAGACTGAAAAATAAAACCTTTAACTTTTAGAAAAAAAAATTCTCACCACAGAAATTTCAGAGGAGTCTTGGTGTTGATTCCAGAGGACAAACTAATGCACAGATGGATGAACAATGCTTCCCAAGAGGCTCCATCATTTTTTTAGTACCGTCAGGGAAAGATGATTTCAAATCCGAGTCTTACTTGAGGGTGCTTCCGCTATTCTCCAGCTAGGCAATTGTGAAGAGGCTGCGTTGCTATCTTCCGTCATCTTTCTACCTGCCAATGTATCAACTGGGATATTATTCAGAAAGTAAAATGTTACTACGAAAGAAAATACAACAATTTGATATGTCCTACCAATACTATAGAAACATCCAAAGATATTGTTCATTAAAATGCATTTTGGTGAGTTCAGAGAACTGCCACAAAAATAGTTGGCTCTTGTTTGCATAATATAGGACTACAGCAACAATATCTGCACTGTATTATTAACCTGTTTTGCAGTAAATGGTGCTTACTTATGACCTTGGACATATGGTTTCCATTAAGTAACATCTCCAAGAATGGATATTTACTTACTTGTTATTAATAAACAAAAACCAAAATGTCTAAAATAATTTGCATGCATGCTAAGTCACTTCATTTGTGTCCCACTCTTTGTGACCCTGTGGACTGTAGCCCACCAGGCTCCTCTGTCCGTGGGATTCTCCAGGTAAGAATATTAGCGTGGTTGCCATGCTCTCCTCCAGGAGATCTTCCTGACCCAGAGATACAATGTGCTTCTCTTATGTCTCTTGGCATTGCAGACGGGTTCTTTACCACCAGCACTACCTGGGAAGCCCCTAAAATAATTTAGGGGAAAGGAGAAGTAAATGGTGAATGTTTACAGTCATGAGGCTTCCTGAAGGTATCAAAAATGCAGATTGCTAAGTCGCTTCAGTCGTGTCCGACTCTGTGCGACCCCATAGACGGCAGCCCACCAGGCTCCCCCATCCCTGGGATTCTCCAGGCAAGAACACTGGAATGGATTGCCATTTCCTTCTCCAATGCATGAAAGTGAAAGTGAAGTCGCTCAGTCGTGTCCGACTCTTAGCGACCCCATGGACTGCAGCCTACCAGGCTCCTCCGTCCATGGGATTTTCCAGGCAAGAATACTGGAGTGGGGTGCCATTGCCTTACTTAGACATTAATAAAAATAATACAAGTTTTTTTTTAATGAATTTTATAAGTTTCTAGAGGAATGCTTTCAGAGAAATGTAATCTGGTATTAAGCCTCTGAAAGTGGTCATATCCTGATGACGATTGTGGTGGGGAAGGTGATGATAAAGAAGGAGATGATGGAGTTAGAAGAGGATGAGATGCCTTAGGTGTAGGTTTTCCCTGCCCATTCTCACATAAATTCTTAGACTAAATAATGAAGAATCCTTCTCCTCCATACAGCTAGTGAAAGGAAAATAGATGAGTGATGTGAGTGGCCAAGAGGGCTGACTAGCGATCACAAACAAGGTTTGGAAATTTCCCGGGAGTTGATAGACTGTAGAAAAAGAGTAAAGAAGATGATGATTTTTTTTAAATCTAGGTAACCCCAGGATGGAAAGGATACTTAGCCATCAGTTTTATAAAAGGTAGCCTCATGATAGTGCCATCATGTTTCAACACATGCTGCACTTTACCTGTGAGAGAAAGTAAGTTCCAGGCAATTCTTGGGAGCCTCAGCCTGAAAACACGGGATGTGCTCTTACCCTTCCGTGTGCTTCTGCACAGCTCAGAAAAGGACTTCTGTTAATAAGGATGACCTTGGGTCACTAAGGAGCTTCCCTGGTGGCTCAGATGGTAAAGAATCTGCCTGCAATGCCAGAGACCCAGGTTTGATCCCTGGGTTGGAAAAATCCTTTGAAGAAGGAAATGGCTACCCACTCCAATATTCTTACCTGGATAATCCCATGGACACAGGGGCCTGGGCAGGCTAACAGTCCATGGGGTTGCAAAAAGTCAGACACAACTGAGCAACTAACTCTTTAGGTCACTAAAATACGTACACACACACACACTCAGAGTTACAGATAATCTATTATTAACAACTACCTGTAACTTTGTGTGTGTGTGTATGTATTTAGTGACCTAAGGTGATTCTTATGAACAGAAGTCCTTTTAGAGCAAAGTGTTGTTTGTTTTAGAAGGACATTAATCAGTGAAAACTTGGAAAATGTGAAAGTAGAATTAATTTTGAAAAGTTCTATTTAATGTATTCAGAAGTGATTCCCTGGAGATTCTTGAGAGCTGAGGTGTTATGGAACTTCACTTAGTGGCTGGCTGGATTCAGATTTTATGAAAATATTCTGACCATTCAAAAGGATCTACCAGCGACATCAGATAGCTTTACCTCCTTGTCCAAAATGTGTAATTTTCTTGCCACTTATAATTTCTCCCAAAATACTGTCCAGAAGGAAGTCAGCCTTATAGAAGTCAATCTAATATGTCTTAAGGAATTCAGAAAAAAATATTACAAATTTTCATGAAAAAAGAAAAAACATTCAGTCTTACAATTAAGTAAGGACTTCTTTACATGAATAAACTTATTAGAGCTGGAATCATGATAATGCCCATTGAACTGATAGGTCTACCCAGTAATGCTAATAAAAGCCTCTTAGAAACATGTTTTCAGCCAATAAATGTAAAGGACATATGCAAGTCTTTAATCAAGCACTTTTCTAATTGTGAAAATGCATTTTACTCACTGGCAAGCAGATACTGATTTTTAAATTTTTTTTTTTTTTGTCTATGCCGTGTAGCATGTGGGATCTTAGTTCCCCAACCAGGGATCGAACCTATACCCCATGCAGTGGAAGTGTGGAGTCTTAACCACTGGACCACCAGGGAAGCCCCAGATATTAGTGTTTATAATGGGTGAGAACTAGGTTTTGGCTGCTTCAAAATGACTGTAATTTTAGGTCTCAAAAGTAACATTCTATTCATAAATGTAGCTGACAAATTTAAAATATTTTATTTCTGCATTCAAAACATCCTTATAGCGAACCTGAGTTAAAGTATACCATTAGGAAATTCCCTGAAAACTCATCATTGCTGTCCATAACAAAGCAACACAGATTTTAACAGCGAAATAGAATTGAAGGCTTTTATGTTGGTGACATGTGTCCTTCCATCTTTCCACTGGGTAATTTCTTCCTTCCATCCTTCATTCAACAAATATTTGTAAAGTGTGTACCAACTGTTTAAGTTCCAGGTGTTAGAACTATAGCAGGGAACAAAACAGTGAAGATGGGCAATAAGCACAGAACTGTCTGCTATAATATTAGCTGATGATAAGTACTGTGTGGAAAAATAAAACTGGGAAAGGGGACAGAGGAAGATGGGCTTTCTGTTTTAGCTTGGATTTTGAGAAAGTTTCCCTAGAGGTGGCATTTGAGTACAGACCTAAATTAAGTGAGGGAGTGAATCATGCCGATATCTAGGGCAGTGATTCCTAACCAGGGGTGATTTTGCCTCTCAAGGGATATTTGGTGTCTGAAGATGCTATTGATGGTCACAATCTGGTCTGGGGGGTGGGGAGGTGCTACTGGCATCTAGCAGGCAGAGGCCAGAGATGCTGCTAAACATCCTGCCATGCACAAAACAGCCCCCTGTAACAAAGGGGACCCCAAAATGTTAATATCACTGAGGTGAAACCTCCATCAAGGGAAAGAATATTTCAGGCCAAGAAGGAAGTTAATAACAGCAGGCTGAGAGATGGAAACTTGCCTGGGACATTTGAGGAAAAACTAGGAGGCTTGTGTGGCTGGTACACAGTGACAAGGGATATTTACCAGGAAAAGAATTTGAAAGATAGCTCACAGCCAAGTCATATGGAGAACAGTTGCGACCTCTGTTCTCTGTTCTCTGCCTCTGCTTGCCACTTTACTAAGCTTCTATTCCACGACTCCCCTCGGAAAGCTAGCCACGCATTGCTAGCAGATGTCCTGGGAAACTAATTCTAGAGTTTTATGGGAGAAAAGAGTTTCACCTACTTGTTTACCTGAAGAATGAGTTTTCCCCAGCCATCTTGCCCCATGATGAAAGATCTTACAGTTGGGAGTTTACTATCCAAAGATCAGGAAGATCAGTTCACTGAAGTTCTACAATAGGAGTCTCTGATATGGTAGTTACTACTGTTATGTGACCATCTGAATTTAAATGGATTGAAATGAAATAAAGTTAAAAATTCAGTTCTTCAGGTGTTCTAGCCCACATTACATGCGCTTAATAGCCACATGCAGCTATGGCTGCCAAATTGGACAGCTCAGCCATGGAACATTTTCAGTGTTGTTCTGTTGGGCAATACTGTTTTCAAATAATTGAATGTTAACTACATAGGGGACTTTTGAATTGAACAGTTTATTCCTTTTGTGAGAGATAAGGAAACTTAACTGACATGCCTCAGATAACCATATCAGTTAATTTTTACCCCACTGAAAAACCACCTGAATATTTAGTAGGAGCTTAAAATAGATCATTGGTTTACAATTCTTTGGGGTAGCGATTTGGGCTGGCCTAAGCATGGCTGTTCTTCTGGTTTGGGTTGGCTTCATTCATGTATGTGATGGGTCAGCTCTGACTTAGCCAGGGGTGGTTGGTCCCAGACAGCCTCAGCTGTGATACTCATTATCTTCTCTACTTGTCTAACATTTCTAACTGACAACTTTGTATTGTTCACATGGTGGCAGTGGCAAGGGTCATAAGAACAGGAGCCAAAGCCCAGGTTTGGAACTCCCATAGCATCACTCTGCTTCATTCTAATGCTTCATTCCATTAAAACTTATGTCTTTGATTTCTCAAATATTTGGAAATTTTAAAGAAGCAAACAAAAACCCTGAATTGTAGCACATTGTACACAGCACATTCTCTCTATAACCCTATATAGGGTTATATAGGAAAATGATAGATAACTTTAACTATATAGTTAAAATATAATTTCTTTTTTAAATATATGGAAAAATTTTTGAGAAGATGTTTCAAATCATTGATACAGGTAGGAGCCAAGAAAATGGTTATCTGAAGCAGAAGCCTGATTTTGGAAATGGAGATACATTGAAGGAAATCGGGCTAAAAGCTGAAGTACCTAAACACAGAAGGGTCTCAGAGTAGGGACAGAATAAGGCTTAGGGTCAGTGCTGCTGTGACAGGTATATAACGCAGATGTTAGGCAGCCTCATTGAGCATAGCTATGATCAATGTTTTTGTGTAAGTTATCTCTTTAAAATTATATTCACAATTCTGCTATGGAAGTTTAACAACCTCTCTTCAAATCAGGTTGGCAGAATGTATTCAGGGACTAAAAACGTTGCTGTAGTCAAACAATCTGACAGTCTAAGTGACAATAAAGCAATCAGTAAATCAATTCTAGTTGATTTAGTTTACAATTGATATAGTTTACAATTACTAATCCTAACCACTAAAAATAACTTTTTTTTACCTATTTTTTTCATTAAACAGCAAAATATTTATACAACAAGGTTAAGTGGGGTAAAATGGTCAAGTCTATGTATATAGCTTTATTCTAACTTTTAAATAACTATTTTCTACAATGAAATATGTTTTTAGAATATCATAAAAAATGTTATCATCATAAAACATTATAAAATGTTTTAAATTTTTACTTCATATAATATAAACTATTTGAAAACTATTCACCTCTGAGCAGGGTTAGAGGTGAATATTGCTTTTAGACAAAAAGTCAACAATTTAGAAAGGAATAAATAGATTCAAAGTAATACATGAAGTTATTGAAATCCTTCCTGAAGCACCTCTTAAGGATGGTAAGTTGAAAAGATGTTTTATTACTCAACAGAGTTCTGTTTTATTGTTTTTAAAGAAATGACATTTTCAACCTTTTTCAGAAACTTCAAGGACAGTCCTCAGTTTTATAATCTTAGAAGATATCTACCTCTTTTGACATTTCATATATTTCAGTCATAAGCACTTCTTAGTCTTCCTAAATTTACCTACTCATGAATGTTATTTTTTACACTCAGAATTTTTTTATTGTACCTTTTTTATTACTTAATGTCTGTGTGATTAAAAATTTTAAACAGTACAAAACAGGCACAATGAAAAATAAGTCTTCCCCCTACCCAGAGCTCGAGTCCCCTATTATCCCTCCCACGAGACACTATTATTTTCACCTCTGATGTATTCTTCCATCAATAGTCTATGATTTACAAGCATTTTTTAAATGTATAGACTCTTGCCTCCCTCCCTTTTTCTTTTACAAATGAGACCGTATTATACATTCTGTTCTCCAGTTGGCTTTTTTCCCCTGCTTTACTTATGGGAGATGATTTCATATTAGCACTCAGAGGTCTCTCAGTCTTCCTGAAAACCATATGGAATCCTGATTTCAAGTCTTAAGCTTTAACTGCTCTCTGTCTCCTAGACTGCTTTTATGCGTTGCTCTTATCCTGACCTTCCCCAGACTCTTCATGCTGAGATATTAAGTGACCTCTTGGAAGGGCAGACTCTCCAGTGTTCTTCAGGGGCACAATAAAGCTCCCTTCATTGTCTCCAGACCTTTTGGGTTGCAAGGAGGTGACTGCTAGATTGACATGTGATAAGCTGGCACAGTTGCCTCATTTTTAGCAACCCACTCCAGTATTCTTGCTTAGAGAATCCCATGGACAGAGGAGCCTGGTGGGCTGCTGTCCATGGGGTTGCACAGAGTCGGACACGACTGAAGCAACTTAGCAGCAGCAGCAGCAGCATAGTTGCTTTACATTGTTGAATTAGTTTCTGCTGCTGTACAATGAAATGAATCAACCATATGCATCCATATATCCCCTCTGTCTTGGATCTCCCCACGCCCTCTATCTACCCCTGTAGGCTGTCACAGAGCACCAAGCTAAGCTTCCTGTGTTTTACAGCAGCTTCTCACTAGCTTTCTGTCTTACATGGGGTCACATATATATGTCAATCCCAGTCTCCCGGTTTGCTCCCTCCTCTATTCACGTGTCCATTCTCTGCGTCTGCATCTCTGTTCTGGACGGTACATAGAGGATCCTCAAGTCCTCTCGGGGGTGGAAACGAGTTTGGAGCTCCTGGTTCAGAATCTGGTTTGCATCATTTCTCCTCTCTGTGTTATTCTCCACTTGCCCACACTGCAGCTTCTATTTTGCTTTTCTGCCCACACACCAGAGAGCTTGTTCTAAGCTACGAGTATTACTCAGTGACTTTGTTTTCTAACTTTAAAAACAAGTTTAAAGGACAGAGTATCTTCAGCATTGCAGATAGAGATTTCATATTTCTACTTAGTACCCTGTGTGTTATGGGCTCTGATCTCCCTAGTTAGATGCCACCTTTAAAGTCCAGGCATTATCCTTGCAGTATGCAGGCTCTGATTTGAAAGCTCACCAAAACTCAGGTAAGAACTTGGCTTCTCAGGGACTTCCCTGGTGGTTCAGTGGTTAAGACTTTGCCTTCCAATGCAGGAGATGTGCGTTTGATCCCTGGTCTGGGAGCTAAGATGCCACATGCCTCACAGCCAAAAAAACATAGAACAGAAGCAATTATTGTAACTAATTCAATAAAGACTTTAAAAATACAAAATAAAGAACTAGACTCTTCAGTAAATAGAGTTTGTGTTAGTCGGTCAGTCATGTCTGACTCTTTGCGACCCCATGGACTGTATCCTCTGTCGATGGGATTCTCCAGGCAAGAATACTGGAGTGGGTTTGCCGTACCCTCCTCCAGGGGATATTCCTGACCCAGAGATCGAACCTACATCTCCTGTATTACAGGAGGATTTTTTACCACTGAGCTACCAGGGTAGCCCCTCACTAAGTACTCTTATTTATAAATTTGCTGACCTCTTTGGAGTCAATGTCTTTAAAAATGTTCTTTAAATGCTTATCACAGTGGCTCTTAAATTTTGTGGCCTCAGATCCTCTTTATACTCTTACAAATTTCTAGGGACCCCAAGAGCAGGTTGTAGCTTTCTGTATTTACCATATGCAAAATTAAAACTGATTTAAAAAAATTAAAGCCCAGGAACATATAATATTAGCCATCAGAGCCATAATAACATCATTCCAGACATTTCACCTCTAAAAAACTCCTCAATATGCTTTGCTAGAATGAGAGCAAAAAAGGTAAATACTGTCTTATTGTGAAAATAATTTTGACCTCATAGACCTCCCAAGCAGAAATGCAGGGACCCTTAAGGATCCCTAGACTTCACTTTAAGAACTGCTAGTCTGTTGTATACATTTGAAACAGTTACTTTTTAAGAAGAACCAGGTATTTTCTGTCCAGAAAATACTTTTTTCCACTGCTGCTGAAGTGCCCAATGGAGCTCCGTGGCGAGAACAGGAAAGAAATAAGCATTTATTAAGTACATTTTCACTGCCTCTTCCATCATCCCTCAATTCCAGTTAATCACCAGTCTCACTCCATTTACAGTCATTCATTTCTACTGATATTGGCCTAGTTTAGACTAGGATTGTCTCTCACCTGCATTAATGCATCAGCCATGTAGCTCACCTCCAATCCTCCTGTCCTTCCTCCACACTATGGCCAGAGTTCATCCTAAAACCCCAAAGAGAACATGTTTGACCCTGGGAATTCTCATTGACCCTTCAGTTCAATTCAGTTCAGTCGCTCAGTCATGTCCAACTCTTTGTGACCGCATGGACTACAGCATGCCAGGCCTCCCTGTCCATCACCAACTCCCAGAGTTTACTCAAACTCATGTCCATCACGTCGGTGATGCCATCCAACCATCTCATCCTCTGTCATCCCCTTCTCCTCCCGCCTTCAATCTTTCCCAGCATCAGGGTCTTTTCCAGTGAGTCAGTTCTTTGCATCAGGTGGCCAAAGTATTGGAGTTTCAGCTTCAGCATCAATCCTTCCAGTGAATATTCAGGACTGATTTCGTTTAGAATGAACTGGTTGTATCTCCTTGCAGTCCAAGGGACTCTCAAGAGTCTTCTCCAACACCATACTTCAAAAGCACCAATTCTTTGGCACTCAGCTTTCTTTGTAGTCCAACTCTCATATCTGTACATGACTACTGGAAAAAGCATAGCCTTGACTAGATGGACCTTTGTTGGCAAAGTAATGTCTCTGCTTTTTAATATGCTATCTAGGTTAGTCATAGCTTTTCTTCCAAGAGTAAGCATCTTTTAATTTCATGGCTGCAATCACCATCTGCAGTGATTTTGGAGCCCCCCAAAATAAAGTCTCTCACTGTTTCCGTTGTTTCCCCATCTATTTGCTATGAAGTGATAGACCCAGATGCCATGGTCTTAGTTTTTCTGAAAGTTGAGCTTTAAGCCAACTTTCACTCTCCTCTTTCACTTTCATCAAGAGGCTCTTTAGTTCTTCTTCACTTTCTGCCATAAGGATGGTGTCATCTGAATATCTGAGGTTATTGATATTTCTCCTGGCAATCTTGATTCCAACTTGTGCTTCATCCAGTCCAGCGTTTCTCATGATGTACTCTGCATATAAGTTAAATAAGCAGGGTGACAATATACAGCCTGGACATATTCCTTTCCCTATTTGGAACCAGTTTGTTGTTCTATGTCCAGTTGTAACTGTTGCTTCCTGACCTGCATACAGATTTCTCAAGAGGCAGGTCAGGTGGTCTGGTATTCCCATCTCTTTAAGAATTTTCCACAGTTTATTGTGGCCCACACAGTCAAAGGTTTTGGCATAGTCAATAAAGCAGAAGAAGATACTTTTCTGGAACTTTCTTGCTCTTTCGACGATCCAACAGATGTTCTCAATTTGATCTCTGGTTCCTCTGCCTTTCCTAAATCCAGCTTGAACATTTGGAAGTTCATGGTAAATGTATTGTTGAAGCCTGGCTTGGAGAATTTTGAGCATTACTTTACTAGCATGTAAGATGAGTGCAGTTGTGTCGTAGTTTGAGCATTCTTTGGCATTGCCTTTCTTTGGGATTGGAATGAACACTGACCTTTTCCAGTCCTGTGGCCACTGCTGTGTTTTTCCAATTTGCTAGCATATTGAGTGCAGCACTTTCACAGCATCATCTTTCAGGATTTGAAATAGCTCAACTGGAATTCCATCACCTCCACTAGCTTTGTTCGTACTGATGCTTCCTAAGGCCCACTTGACTTCACATTCCAGGATGTCTGGCTCTAGGTTGATGATCACACCATCATGATTATCTGGGTCATGAAGATCATTTTTGTATAGTTCCTCTGTGTATTCTTGCCACCTCTTAATAACTTCTGCTTTTGTCCTTTATTGTGCCCATCTTTGCATGAAATGTTCCCTTGGTATCTCTAATTTTCTTGAAGCGATCTCTAGACTTTCCCACTCCATTATCTTCCTCTACTTCTTTACATTGATCACTGAGGAAGGCTTTCTTATCTCTCCTTGCTATTCTTCAGAACTTTGCATTCAAATGAGTATATCTTTCCTTTTCTCCTTTGCTTTCGCTTCTCTTCTATTCACAGCTATTTGTAAGGCCTCCTCAGACAACCATTTTGCCTTTTTGCATTTCTTTTCCAGGGGGATGTTCTTGATCTCTGCCTCCTGTGCATTGTCACAAACCGCCATCCATAGTTCATCAGGTACTCTGTCTATCAGATCTAATCCCTTGAATCTATTTCTCACTTCCACTGCATAATCATAAGGGATTTGATTTTGGTCATACTTTCCCTACTTTCTTCAATTTAAGTCTGAATTTGGCAATAAGGAGTTCATGGTCTGGGTCACAGTCAGCTCCCAGTATTGTTTTTCCTAACTGTATAGAACTTCTCCATCTTTGGCCACAAAAATACAATCAATCTGATTTCGGTGTTGACCATCTGGTGATGTCCATGTGTAGAGTCTTCTCTTGTGTTGTTGGAAGAGGGTGTTTTCTATGACCAGTACATTCTCTTGGCAAAACTCTATTAGCCTTAGCCCTGCTTCATTCTGTACTCCAAGGCCAAATTTGCCTCTTGCTCCAGGTGTTTATTGACTCCCTACTTTTGCATTCCAGTTCCGTATAATGAAAAGGACATCTTTTTTGGGGTGTTAGTTCTAAAAGGTCTTGTAGGTCTTCATAGAACCGTTCAACTTTAGCTTCTTCAGCATTACTGGTTGGGGCATAGACTTGGATTACTGTGCTACTGAATGGCTTGCCTTGGGAATGAACAGAGATCATTCTGTCGTTTTTGAGATTACATTCAAGTACTGCATTTTGGACTCTCTCTTGTTGACTATGATGACTACTCCATTGACCCTTCAGAGGAAGTTAAACTTCCTTCTCATGGCTTCCAAGGCCCTTTCATGAGTGGACTCTGCTGACACCTCCAGTGTCACTTCCCTTCTTTCCACTGCCCCCATGCTCTACCCCAAATTCCTATCTTAACCATTTTCATTTGCTGAGCACCTGAATATGCATGCTCTTTGTCACATTTGAGCCTTTAAATGTGCTATCTTCACTGTCTGGAACTCCCTAGCCTTTCCCTGCTAAGACCCACTGGTTCATCAGCCTTCAGTTAAATGTTACTTCCTCCAGGAAGACTTCACCACTACCACCATCCCGGTGGTTGGGTAAGCTCCTCTTACTTGTTCCCAACATAGGGGCCCTTCTTGCTGTTGTAACACTTCTTTTCTTACACTGTACAGTAATTGTGTTGCCTGGTTGTGTCCCTTGAGTCTAAAAGCAATGTGAGGTAAGGCAACATGTCTGAAATCATTTATATTCTCTGCCTGCAGCAGTTTCCAGCATATAATGGATACAGGGTACATAGTCGTTGAATGAGGAATCCAGCAGTCAACTTTTTAAGTACTCTTTAGTGCTCCCTAATAAATCCTTTATTTCATTTCATCCTCTTAATTAAAGAAGATGCTATTTCCCTCCATTTTGTGTTTAAGGAATTTGAACCTTGTTTTTTTTAATTAATTAAAAAATTTTTATTGGAGTATAGTTGCTTTACAATTTTGTGTTAATTTCTACTGTACAACAAAATGAATCAGCTATATGTATATATCTGTATATCCCCTCCTTTTTGGGTTTCCTTCACATTTAGGTCACCACAGAGCACTGAGTAGAGTTCCCTGAGCTATACAGTAGGTTCTCATGAGTTATCTTATTTTATACGTAGTGTCAATAGTATGTATGTGTCAGTCCTATCTCCTAGAGACTTCCATTATAGCTCAGTTGGTAAAGAATCTGCCTGCGATGCAGGAGACCTCGGTTCAATTCCTGGGTCAGGAAGATCCACTGGAGAAGGGATAAGCTACCCACTTCAGTGTTCTTAGGCTTCCCTTGTAGCTCAGTGGTAAAGAATCCACCTGCAGTGTGGGAGACCTGGGTTTGATCCCTGGGTTGGGAAGATCCCCTGGAGAAGGGAAAGGCTACCCACTCCAGTATTCTGGCCTGGAGAATTCTATGGACTATATAGTCCATGGGGTCGCAAATAGTCAGACACAACAGAGCGACTTTCACTCACGAATCTCCCAATTCATCCCACACACCCCTTTCCTCCTTGGAGTCCATATGTTTTTTTCTACATCTGTGTCTCTGTTTCTGCTTTGCAAATGAGATTATCTATTATCTGTATGATTTTTCTAGATTCTACTTTGTTTTTCTCTTTCTAACTTACTTTACTCTGTATGTATGACACTCTCTAGGTCCATCCATGTCTCTACTAATGACCCAATTTCATTCCTTTTTATGGGTGAGTAATAGTCCATTGTATATACCAGCCTTTACTTCTGTGGCCTAATCATCCCTGCAGCTAGGAAATAGTGAACCTGGGATTTGAATAATTTTCCTACCACACTATGCTGAAATAAAGGGATCACCAAAATGAGGGACAACTGACAGAAATGAGTAAAGTTTCAGGTGAGTTTTTCAAGAGAGAATTCAGGCAAAGAATCATTCTGACAAAGCAGCTGGATCCCCTTTCAACTTTCACTTAGCATGGATGGAATCTTCCCAACCAGAACTCAGAATAAAGCCACCGAAAATAGTTATTGGGGGAAATTGATCTATTTCATCTTAAAAGTACTTTCCCAGTTGGCAGTCTTGAATATGTCTATGCTCCTATAGCTTTATTGGCTTTTATTTTTTATTTTTTTTTGTGTGTCCCAAGAGTTCTAGCGACTACAACATGAAGGTTACACAGACTTATTTCACACCTAGTGGAAAATTTTATGTCTTTCTCTCTTCTGACAGCACCTGGTTACGCTGATTAAATCCCTGTGGGTGGTTGTCTTCCAGTTCAGCCTGTTGGTTCATGTTTATTTATCCAGAAAGAACTCAGAGAAATTTTGAAAACAGAAAAGGAATTAAAAATATCATTTTATTGCTTTTATATTTTAAAAAAGCATGTTCATAGTAGAATATACAGATAAGCAAACACAGAAGAAATTTTAAAACTCCTTTAATTCCACTGCTGCTGATATTTTGGTAATTACCCTTCTTATCTGTCTTACTGTCATGCACAGAATCTTGCTCTTTCAGTCTGTGTCTCTCTTTCACTCATGTGTGTGAATCTATATGTACTTTTTAATTTTACCATTTAATATACAGAACTAATTCTTTAAAAAATCAGCCTGTTTAATCGCCATTTAATGCAAATGTCCCAAGCCTTTAATCATCTACTTCAGTGCTTCTCAAACTTAAATGTGTTGTGAATCACTGGCTACTGCTGCTGCTTAGCTGCTTCAGTCGTGTCCAACTCTTTGCAAACTCATGGACTCTAGCCTGCCAGGCTCCTCTGTCTGTGGAATTTTCCAGGCAAGAATACTGGAGTGGGTTGCCATACCCTTCTCCATGGTATCTTCCCAACCCAGGGATCGAACCCGGGTCTCCTGCATTGCAGGCAGATTCTTTACCACTGAGCCACCAGGGAAGCCCAGAACTATTCAGAATGCAAAAGCTCAGACCGGGCTCCAGACCTACTGAATCAGAAAACGCATTTTAACAAGTTCCAGGTGAAAGTGAGAGGCATCTCTGGTGGCTCAGCAGTAAAGAACCCGCCTGCACTGCAGGAGATGCAGGTTCGATCCCTGGGTCGGGAAGATCCTCTGGAGAAGGAAATGGCCACCCCTCCAGTATTCTTGCCTCGGAAATCCTTGGACAGAGGATCCTGGTGGGCCATAGTCCATGGGGTGGTCTTATAGAGTCGGACATGAATGAGCCACTAAACAACAGCAAACAACAGGTGGAAGTGATGGGGTTGGTTCAGGGACCACATTTCAGTAGCAAACGTTGACATCCTGCCTGAAACATGCTGTGTCCTTAGAGTCAATGTGTCAGAGTTAATGTGACATAGTCCCATGTTGTCAAACATCAGAGATATTTCCAGTTTCCCTGTAAGGATGAGGCACATCTTTATAAGCATTAGCCCACGTCCAACAGCATTTCTTAGGAATAATATCTGTAAGCAGTTTTCTGAGTCATACATATTTTTAAGGGGGAAATAATTTATTTTTAAAGAGTCCAAGACAGTAATTAATCCCACCTCACAGCACATAAGACTCAAATGTAGCTGTGGCACTTCCTGTCACGACTGCATTTCCCCCTATCTGCAGGGAACCAGCACAGAGCTTTCTTCGATATTTTTGGTAATTGTGACCACAGTGTTGTTGTTTTTCAAAATGCCTTCCCTCTGTCCTTTCTTAAATTCATCTCATCTTATTCACTCTTTAACAAGCAGTTTTAATCTCACTTTCTCCAGAAAGCCTTCCCTAGTTGTCCAACTGACTGTGAACTCACTTGCTAAACATTTACATTGTTACTCCCTCAGCCAGTTATCTCAAAGCACGCTTATTTACTTTCCCTTGATGCCATTTAAATATGACACTTGGCATCTCTCATCTCCATGACTAGATTGTGAACTGCTTGAGGGAATGTGTGCTCCATCCAAGTCCTTTGAGACTCCCCTCACAAGGATCTACTCCAGAAGGGATGTTTGTGAAACTGAAAAAGCCACAGTTTGGAATGAGAAGGTCTGTGTTGGAGGCCCAGCTTTGTCATTTACCATCTTGTGTGATGGAGGAGCAAGTCATTTAACCTCTCTGAGCCCTAATTTTGTCATGTGTAAGTTGGGGATAATATCTGTACAGGTTTCATCTTTAGGAGTATTACTCAGCCATTAAAAAGAATACATTTGAATCAGTTCTAATGAGGTGGATGAAACTGGAACCTATTATACAGAGTGAAGTAAGCCAGAAGGAAAAACACCAATACAGTATACTAACGCATATATATGAATTTAGAAAGATGGTAACAATAACCCTGTGTACGAGACAGCAAAACAGACACTGATGTATAGAACAGTCTTATGGACTCTGTGGGAGAGGGAGAGGGTGGGAAAATTTGGGAGAATGCATTGAAACACGTAAAATATCATGTATGAAACGAGATGCCAGTCCAGGTTTGATGCACAATACTGGATGCTTGGGGCTAGAGCACTGGGACGACCCAGAGGGATGGTATGGGGAGGGAGGAGGGAGGAGGGTTCAGGATGGGGAAAACATGTATACCTGTGGCGGACTCATTTTGATATTTGGCAAAACTAATACAATTATGTAAAGTTTAAAAATAAAATAAAATTAAAAAAAAAATCTGTACAGGTTATTTAATCAGGTTGCTGTGCAAATTAAGATTCTGATCCATTATATTGCTTTCCAAAATTTAAATAATTCTCTAAAACAATCTCAGCTTAGTTCTTAGATGTCTTTAAATTTTATCTCATACATGAAAACCTCTTTGATCTTCTTCACCCCTTACACAAATGAGCATATCTTGGACTCAAAGACCTTTACCCAGCACCAGTATCCAGCAGGAATTAAAGAGCATTGTCTTGTTTTCATTGCATTTATTTACTTTCTACTTATGACAGGCAATATTGGTTTTCTAGTTGTAGGAGTGACATGAATTTCACTTTTTTTAAAATATATAAATTTATTTATTTTAATTGGAGGTTAATTACTTTACAATATTGTATTGGTTTTGCCATACATCAACATGAATCCGCCACAGGTATACACGTGTTCCCCATCCCGAACCCCTCCTCCCTCCTCCCTCCCCGTACCATCCCTCTGGGTCATCCCAGTTCACTTTTTAAATAAACTTTTTTACATTAGAAAAGGCAAGTTAGTGTCAAGTAACATGCTTGATAAATAGTAGAGCATAAGTTATGAAAATATGGCAAAATACCATGATGCTGTTATAAAAATGACTGAAGTTTGAGAAACATCTTACCATAGGAAGCCACATTCCAACTGTAAAGCAATACACAGATGTCAGTTGTCATTTTAGCTATTATTATGTAACCTATTGGAAGTCCAGTTCTGTTAGTTGTTTTCCAAGATCCCATGATATAATAGTGTTAGTTGCTCAGTCATGTCTGACTCTTTGCAACCCCATGGATTGTAGCCCACCAGGGTCCTTAGTCCATGGAATTCCCAGGCAAGAATACTGGAGTGGGTTGCCATTTCCTTCTCTACATAATATGATAGATTCTCAAAAAAATTACACAGGTGTGATTAAAAATAGACCCGAAAGTTGGGGAGAACAAGATGGCGGAGGAGTAGGTAGATATGGAGTACATCTCTTTCCACGGATACCTGAGGAATACGTCTTCAGACACAGAAATGCATCCAGAACACCAGCTGAGAGCAGACAGGAGTACCTGACCAGAGGAAAATGATATATAGAACCAAAGCAGGATGAAGGAAGTAGAGGAAAAAACAGGAGTGTTAGTAGGACTGGACCTGCCCTCGGCGGGTGGGGGAACTGAAGCAGGGGTCCAAGCCCCACATCGGGGCAACTGTCCGAATCAGAGGAGAAACATTTAAGGCTGAGAGTGAAACAGCTGATCTGTGGCAGCCTAAATGGAATGAGAATCAGACAGTCCTTGCCACAGCCATACATACCCTGGACAGGGATGTGGGCCCCCTAGAAGGCACAGCGGCTGGGAGCTGGAAATTAGGGATTGTGGAGCAATCCCACGGTGAGGGCTGCTGTTGACTGTGGAGAGACAGATCGAGGGGATGTGGGGGAGGAGATTGAGGTTGGAAATGCCTGTTAAGGACAGCTATACTGCTGAGTCACGCATAGTGAGTAGAGCCATCACCATGGCCTCTCTCTCCCCATGTGACAGCATCGGCAGTGGAACAATAGAGACATTGGCCCATCAAAAGCCTGACACACTGAACTACAGAGCAGGATGCCACCCAGAGTGCTCCTTTAAGTGAATGATGCAAACTACAGAAAAGGACCCCACCTTTAAGTGCCTGACGCACTGATCTACAGAGTAGGACCCCAGCCAGGGGGCACCCGCTATGTGCCTGATGCATGGAACAACAGAAGAGGACCCCAGGCAACAGATCCCTCTTAAGTTAAGTGCCTGAACGGGCGGACCTACAGAGAAAGACTGGCCAAAGAGGCCTTCTGATCGCCAGCTACAAGAGGCTTGATAAAGACTCTGATAGGGCTATAACTCCTGCTGTGGAGGCAATCTGTGTCCCTGCACACTTGATGCCACCAGGGTCCCCACAAGCCAAGCAGCTGCACCACCTTCACGCTCAACTCTCACTGGGACAGAGCTGCAACAGGCAAAACAAGTCTTGTGTCTCTGAGTGCAGGGTCGCTTCGGTCGTGTCCAGCTCTTTGTGACCCTGTAGACTGTGGCCTGCCAGACTTCTCTGTCAGGGAGGTGGGTTCTCCAGGCAAGAATACTGGAGCGTATCGGCCAACACTGGTTGCCATACCCTTTTAGAGCACTGTATTTCCTGCTGCCCTAGCCACTCCCCTGAGTACCTAGTGATGCCAGAACCCCTGCGACCCAAGCAGCTGCACCACCTCCACACCTGGCTCTCACAGGGGCAAACCCAAGTCCTCCAAGGCAGCTACAGCAAACCCCAGTGGACGACCCACATGCAGAGGTGGAAATAAAACCACAACTGAAACCCAGGGGCAGTGTGGCTAAAGAAGAAGACCCAAAACCTTCGAATTAAATCCACACGATCAACTAGGCAGACTCTGTGTCTATGGAATATATAAAAGATCATTGAGAGTTCCCACAAATGCAAACACACTAGTTCTGATAGCTGTGGACATTGGAGGCAAGAACACACAGGAGTAGGACCAGATTAGAATCTGAGCTGCCCCCATAGCAGGTCAGAGATCAGTACATAGTTGGAGGGCATCCTAGGGAGGTGAGGTGGAGTGTGACTCCCAGGGAGGGAAAGGACTCTGACAGCAGCAACTCAAGAAAAACATTTATTATTCTTATGTTTTGACTTGTTCTCTAGATTCTTTTGGATTTCTTTTTTCTTTTTCCTTTTTTTTCTCTTCTGTTTTAGTTGTCAATTTTATTGGCACTATGAAATCTAATTAAGCTTTTGAGCTTTCTTTTTCCTCAGTCACATTTTTTATTGTTGTTATAAACCTCTGCCTCTATGTTGGGCTTTTGCAGTTCTGTGGAGTTTTCCTTTTTCTTTTTTTAATTTTAACTTTTAATTTTTTAAACCTATTATTATTTTTTCTACATTTATTTCTTTGTTTGCTTTTCCTACTGTTCTTTTCCCCTTGCAGTTAATCTTTAATGTATATAAATCTTCATCTACCTTTATTTAACTTTGCATTATCTATTCTTTCTTTATTTTCTTTCTTTCCTTTCCTCTCAACATATTTGTTAGTTTTGTTTTCATTGCTTTATTCCCCAGTTGGTACCTTGCTTTAGTTTTGTTTTCCAATTTGTGCTTTAGTTACTTTTGTTCTTAATTGGTAACTAATAATTTTTGGTTTCCTTTGTTTGCTGGGCCAATACTTTATTTTTGTTGGACTGTTTTGACTTTGCTCATGGGTGTACATATATATGTGTATATTCCATTATTTTAATTATTATTTGCCTCATTTAATAACTGCCATTTGTCTGGGGTTCATCCTTGGTTTCTTATTTTTGGATATTTGTTTACTCTCCCTTAATGCCATAACAATCCACTTGTGGAATCTTAGTTCGGGACCAGAGAGCAAGCCCTGAGCCTTTGGAGTGGGAACACTGTCTCTAAGACACTAGACTACCTAACCCTAGGGAGTATCAGATAGTGAGAACTCACACAAAGGAAACCACTTGTATGCAAGACCCAGCATCACCCAACCACGAGTAGCACCCTGTGCAGGATGCCTCATCTAAACAACAAACAAAACAAAAATACAAACCCAATCATCAGCAGACAGGATTACCACCTCACTCAGCCTTGCCTATCAGAGGAAAAACAAACAAACAAACAAAAGCTCAGCACAAATCTCACCCTACACAAAGCTTACACAAACCACTGGACCAATTTTAGGAGGGAAGAGACCAAAAGGAAGAAACAATTCAACCTTGAAGCCTGGGAAAAGTGAAAGTGAAGTCGCTCAGTCGCTCTTTGCGACCACATGGACTGTAGCCTACCACGCTCCTCCGTCCATGGGATTCTCCAGGCAAGAATACTGGAGTGGGTTGCCATTTCCTTCTCCAGAAGCCTGGGAAAAGGAGACCTCAAACACAATAAGTTAAAAAAAAAAAATGAAAAGGTAGAGAAATATTACACAAATGAAGGAACAAACTAGAAACACAGAAGTCCAAATAAATGAAGAGGAAATAGGCAAACTACCTGAAAAAGAATTAAGAATAATGATAGTAAAGATGATCAAAAACCTTGAAAACAAAATGGAGAAAATGCAAGAAGCAATTAACAGAAGACCTAGAAAAATTAAAGAATAAACATACAAAGACAAACAACACAATTACTGAAATTAAAAATACTCTAGAAGGAATCAATAGCAGAATATCTGAAGTCAAAGAACGAAACAGTGAGCTGGAAGATAAACTGGTGGAAATAACTTCTGAAGAGCAGAATAAAGTAAAAAGAATGAAAAGAACTGAGGATAGTCTCAGAGACCTCTGGGACAATATCAAACGTGCCAACATCCAAATTATAGGGGTCCCAGAAGAAAAAGATAAAAAGAAAGGGTATGAGAAAATTTTTGAAGAGATTATAGTTGAAAATTGCCCCAACATGGAAAAGGAAATAGTCAAGTCCAAGAGGCACAAGGAGTCCCATATAGGATAAACCCAAAGAGAAACACACCAAGACACATACTAATCAAACTAACAAAAGACTGCTACTGCTGCTGCTAAGTTGCTTCAGTTGCGTCAGACTCTGTGCGACCCCATAGACAGCAGCCCACCTGGCACCTCTGTCCCTGGGATTCTCCAGGCAAGAATTCTGGAGTGGGTTGCCATTTCCTTCTCCAATGCATGCATGCATGCTAAGTTGCTTCAGTCCTGTCTGACTCTGTGTGACTCAGTGGGCAGCAGCCCACCAGTCTCCTCTGTTCACAGGACTCTCTAGGTGAGAATACTGGAGTGGGTTGCCATTTCCTTCTCCCAACAAAGACTAAACACAAAGAAAAAATATTAAAAGCAGCAAGGGAGAAGCAACAAGTAACATACAAGGGAAACTCCATACATTTAACAGCTGATCTTTCAGCAGAAACTCTGCGGGCCAGAAGGGAATGGCAGGATATCTTAAAGTACTGAAAGGGAAAAATCTTAAACCTAGATTACTGTACCTGGCAAGGATCCCATTCAAAATTTTTGGAGAAATTAAAAGCATTTCAGACAAGCAAAAGTTAAGAGAATTCAGTACCACCAAACAAGCTTTACAACAAATGTTAAAGGGACTTATATAGTCAAGAAATACAAGAGAAGAAAAAAGATCTACAAAATCAACCCCAAACAATTAAGAAAATGGCAATAGGAGCATATATATTAACAATTACTTTAAATGTAAATAGATTAAATGCTCCAACCAAAAGACACAGACTGGCTGAATGGATTAAAAAAACAAGACCCATATACAGGCTACAAGAAACCCACTTCAGACCTAAAGACACATATAGACTGAAAGTGAGAAGATGGAAAAATATATTCCATACAAATGGGAAGCAAAAGAAAGCTGGAGTAGCAATCCTCATATCAGACAAAATAGACCTTAAAGAAGATTACAAAAGATAAGGAAGGACACTACATAATGATCAAGGGATCAATCCAAGAGGAAGACATAACAATTGTAAATATGTATGCACCCAACATAGGTGCACTCAGTACACAAGACAAACACTAACAGACATAAATGGAAAAATTGACAGTAACGCAATAATAGTAGGAGACTTTAACACCCTACTCACAGCAATGGACAGATCATCAAAACAGAAAGTTAATAAGGAAACACAAGTCTTAAATGATACATTAGATGAGATGTATCTCATTGACATCTTCAGGACATTCCATCCAAATGCAGAAGAATACACCTTCTTCTCAAGTGCACATGGAATGTTGTCCAGGGTAGACCACATCTTGGGTCACGAATCCAACCTCAGTAAATTAAAGAGAATTGAAATCATATCAAGCATCTTCTCTGACCGCAACACTATGAGACTAGATATCAATTACAAGAAAGAAACTGTAAGAAACACAAACACATGGAGATTAAACAACACATTTCTAAATAACCAACAGGTTACTGAAGAAATCAAAATGGAAATCAAAAAATCCCTAGAGACAAATGACAATGAAAACACGACAACTCAAAATCTATGAGATGCGCCAAAAGCAGTTCTAAGAAGGAAGTTTATAGCAGTACAATCCTACCTTAAGAAACAAGAAAAACATCAAATAAACAACCTAACTGTACACCTAAAACAGTTGGAAAAGAAGAACAAAAAAAAAAATTAGTAGAAGGAAAGATATCATAAAGATCTAAGCAGAAATAAATGAAAAAAATGAAAGAAATAATAGTAAAGATTAATAAAACTGAAAGCTGGTTCTTTGAGAAGATAAACAAAATTGACAAGCCTTTAGCCAGACTCACCAAGAATAAAAGAAGAATCAAATCAACAAAATTAGAAATGAAAAAGGAGAGGTTACAACAGACAGTGCAGAAATACAAAGGATTATAAGAGACTATTATGAACAACTATATAACAATAAAATTGATAACCTGGAAGAAATGGACAGATTCTTAGAAAAGTTCAAACTTCCAAGAATGAACCAGGAAGAACTAGAAATTATGAACAACCCAATTACAAGCACTGAAATTGAATCTGTAATAAAAAAAATCTCCCAAAAAACAAAAGCCCAGGACCAGATGGCTTCACAGGATAATTCTGTCAAACATTTAGAGAAGAGTTAATGCCTATCCTTCTAAAACTCTTTCAGAAAATTTCAGAGGAAGGAACACTTCCAAACTCATTCTACGAGGCCATGATTACCCTGATACCAAAAGCAGACAAAGACAACACACAAAAAAAGAAAACTGCAGGCCAATATCACTGATAAACTAAATGCAAAAATCCTCAACAAAATTCTAGCAAACAGAATTTTGCTAGAACACATCAAAAACACATTAAAAACACATCAAAAACTCATACACCATGATCAAGTTGGGTTTATTCCAGGAATGCAAGGATTCTTCAATATATGCAAATCGATCAATACGATACACCATATTAACAAATTGAAAGATAAAAATCATATGATAATCTCAATAGATGCAGAAAAAGTCTATGACAAAATTCAGCACCTATTTATGATTAAAACTCTTCAAAAAATGGGCATAGAAGGAACCTACCTCAACATAGTAAAGGGCATATATGATAAGCCTATAGCAAACATTATTCTCAATGGTGAAAAACTGAAAGCATTCCCCTAAGATCAGGAACAAGACAAGGGTGTCCACTTTCGCCACTGTTATTCAACATAGTTCTGGAAGTCCTAGCTACAGCAATCAGAGAAGAAAAAGAAATAAAAGGAATCCAGATCATAAAAGAAGAAGTAAAGCTCTCACAGTTTGCAGATGACATGATACTGTACATAGAAAACCCTAAAGATAGTATCAGAAAATTACTAGAGCTAATCAGTGAATTTAGCAAAGTTGCAGGATACAAAATCAATACCCAGAAATCACTTGCACTTCTATATACTAACAATGAAAAATCAGAAAGAGAAATTGAGGAATCAATCTCATTCATCATTGCAACAAAAAATTAAATATCTAGAAATAAACTTACCTAAGACTTTATTTTTGGGGGCTCCAAAATCACTGCAGATAGTGATTGCAGCCGTGAAATTAAAAGACGCTTACTCCTTGGAAGGAAAGTTATGACCAACTTAGATAGCATATTCAAAAGCAGAGACATTACTTTGCCAACAAAGGTCCATCTAGTCAAGGCTATGGTTTTTCCAGTAGTCATGTATGGATGTGAGAGTTGGACTGTGAAGAAAGCTGAGTGCCGAAGAACTGATGCTTTTGAAGTGTGGTGTTGGAGAAGACTCCTGAGAGTCGCTTGGACTGCAAGGAGATCCCACCAGTCCATTCTAAAGGAGATCAGTCCTGGGTGTTCTTTGGAAAGAATGATGCTAAAGCTGAAGCTCCAATACTTTGGCCACCTCACGCGAAGAGTTGACTCATTGGAAAAGACTCTGGTGCTGGGAGGGATTGGGGGCAGGAGGAGAAGGGGACGACAGAGGATGAGATGGCTGGATAGCATCACTGACTCGATGGACGTGAGTTTGAGTGAACTCCAGGAGTTGGTGATGGACAGGGAGGCCTGGCGTGCTGCGATTCATGGGGTCACAAAGAGTCGGACATGACTGAGCGACTGAACTGAAATGAACTGAAGGAGACAAAAGAACTGTACACAGAAAATTATAAGACACTAATGAAAAAATCAAAGACAACATAAACAGATGGAGAGAAATTCCATGTTCCTGGGTAGGAAGACTCAATCTTTAGTGAATCAATCTATAATGAAAATGACTATACTACCAAATGCAATCTACAGATTCAGTATGATCCCTATCAAAACACCAATGGCATTTTTCAGAGAACTAGAACAAAAAATTTCACAATTCATATGGAAACACAAAAGACCCTGAATAGCCAAAGCAGCCTTGAGAAAGAAGAATGGAGCTGGAGGAATCAACCTTCCTGACTTCAGATTATACCACAAAGTTACAGTCATCAAGACAGTATAGTACTGGCACAAAAACAGAAATATAGACGAATGGAATAAGATAGAAAGCCCAGAAATAAACTCATGCGCCTATGGGTACCTTATTTTTAACAAAGGAGGCAAGAATATACAATGGGGCAGAGATAGCCTCTTCAATAAATGGTGCTGGGAAAACTGGACAGCTCCATGTAAAAGAATGAAGTTAGAACACCTCCTAACACCATACACAAAGATAAATGCAAAATGGGTTAAAGACCTAAATGTAAGACCAGAAACTAAAACATTTTAGAGGAAAACATAGGCAGAACACTCAATGACATAAATCAAAGCAAGATCCTCTATGACCCACCTCCTTGAGTAATGGAAATAAAAACAGAAGTAAACAAGTGGGACCTGATTAAACTTAAAAGCTTTTGCACAGCAAAGGAAACTTTAAGCAAGGTGAAAAGACAACCCTCAGAATGGGAGAAAATAATAGCAAATGAAACAACTGACAAAGGATTAATTTCCAAAATATACAAGCAGTTTATACAACTCAATGCCAGAAAAACAAACAACCCAGGCAAAAAGTGGGAAAAAGACCTAACAGACATTTCTCCGAAGAAAACATACAGATGGCTAACAAACACATGAAAAGATGCTCAACTTCACTCATTAGAGAAGTGCAAATCAAAACCACAATGAGATATCACCTCACACCAATCAGAATGGCCTTTATCAAAAAGTCTACAAACAATAAATGCTGGAGAGGGTGTAGAGAAAAGGGAACACTCTTGCACTGTCAGTGAGAATGTAAATTGATACAGCCACTATGGAAGATGGTATGGAGATTCCTTAAAAAACTAGGAATAAAAGCACCATATGACCCAGCAATACCCTGAAGAAAACCAAAATTGAAAAAGACACATGTATCCCATTGTTCATTGCAGCACTGTTTACAATAGCTAGAACATGGAAGCAACCTAGATGTCCATTGACAGATGAATGGATAAAGAAGTTGTGGGACATATATACAATGGAATATTACTCAGCCATAAAAAGGAATGCATTTAAGAGAAAGATAAATATTGTATTCTAACACATATATACAGAATCTGGAAAAAATGGTACTGAAGAATTTATTTACAGGGCAGCAGTGGAGAAACAGACATAGAGAATAGACTTACAGACACGGGGAGAGGGGAGGAGAGGGTGAGACGTATGGAAAGAGTAACGTGGAAACTTACATTACCATATATAAGGTAGATAACCAACAGGAATTTGCTGTATGGCTCAGGAAACTCAAACAGGGGCTCTGATCAATCTAGAGGGATGGGATGGGGCGGGAGATGGGAGGAAGATTCAAACAAGAGAGGATATATGTATATGTATGGCTGATTAATGTTGAGGTTTGACAGAAAACAGCAAAATTCTGTAAATCAGTTATCCTTCAATTTAAAAATAACTTAAAAAGGAAAAAAATAGACCCTATAGTCAATTGTTCTCTTATTTGACATAATGACTTTTCACTATTTCAGCTTTCAGAAAAAAACAAAGAACATAGAGAAGAGAGATTGTGTCTAATCAAGAAGTGAGACATAAATGCAAAGAGGGGGTTGGTCAAAGTGACTAGGATGGTGAAACGTATACCAGTTACAATTCAGAAAAAATAGAGAGTTATGTTACTTGACAATGAGTAATTTCTCTTTTCAAAAACAATAAATATTTGAGGAGTACCAATTGTACAGAGGATACTTTGCTTGGCAAAATTGGACTAAAGCCTGCATTCATGGAGAAAAACAAAAGATTTACTATGCTTTGAATTAACATGATTGCTGCTATTGTATTAAAACTCAAAACAAGTTCACGTAGAACTTTTCAGTTAACACAGTGACATCTTCCAAGGAGGGGGCAGGTCTATTAATTCTACCTCTACATAAAGAAATGAAATTAGAGAGAGGTTAAGTGATTAGACTAAGGTCATAAAGTTATTAGTATCCAGAATGAAAAAGAAAAGATTCTGACTCTGTGGATCTTGTAATTTTGCCATTTATTTCTATCTAGGGTGGGCTTCTAGGATGCTACATCTTCCTACTGGTCTAGGGGGATTAGTGATGATTTGACTCAGTGGTTCTTGACTTGGATTGTGCAATAGTGGAGTTCAGCTAAATGGTATTAAATTAAATCATGGAATTAAGATGAGCCCTGGTATATTGGTTTGATGAGAGCAGAGAGAATTGAACCCTCAATTTGAAGGATGCTGACCAAGCTCCTAATGCAAGTGGACCAAGTTGTGGGTGGCTTATCTTCATGAGACCTGAAGGAGCCGTCTTGAGTTCTTAAAAAAGAGAGAGAGAGAAGGAAGCAGAAGAAAGCAGTGATTAAAATCGGAGGCTCTGGAGTTGAATCAGCCTGGTTCCAAAATCTGCCTCTGCCATAGTCCGTAAAATCTTGGACAAGTTACTTAATGTCTGTGATCTTTAGTCCAAATATAAAATGGGAAGAATAATGATAATTACCTTGTGTGCTCACAAGAAGGATTTAATGTGATACAAAGAATGGGTTTAGAACCCTGCCTTCCTGGTATGGAAAGCACTCGCTAAGAAGATGAAAAGATCCCTGAAAGGAAAGTATGAGCTCATGTTTTAGATATTTTAGGCTCTTCTGAGGTTCACAGTCCTGCCTCTGGGATGGAAATTACTTCAGATGATGGCCATGCCCTTTAGATCTCTTGTTTATTTCATTAATAAATTGTTATTTTCCCAAAAGTTCTGAGTGCAACATTTTCCATCATGTCTTGAAGCCTTCAGCTCATAGGAGACACCCTACCCCTTTAACTGGCATTTCTACTTTGTTGTCCTAATGTCATTTCCTCAAATTCAGACCCCTTTCTGCCTCCCCGTTGTTGTCATTCTCCCCTGCTGGTCCAGTCTGTCCTTCTTGACTCTTTCCTTTGCCTCCACTACTGCAGGCTCCTCCCATCATAATATTTAAGTTTGGGTTCCCCTAGAAGCAGACCCCACAGCCTGACTTTGAGTACATATAGTTTACTTGGGAGGTTCAGAAAACACTGATAGGAGATCAGGGGAGTAAGCCAGGAAGGGGAAGCAGGCAAATAATAGTGAAGGATTAAACCACCACCACTAGGCTGATTAGAGCTTATTCCTTGAGGAGATGGTGTAAAACACACATGTGGCAACCCAAACAGTGTTCCCCAACAAAGAGATCCATGTCCTAATCTCTAGAACCTGTGAATATATTACATCTTAAAAGTGGCTTTGCAGATGTGACTAAATTAAGGATCTTGAGATGGGAAGATTACCCTGATCATCCTAGTGGGCCCAAAGTAATCTAAATGGCCCTAATGAGAAGGAGGCAGCAGGGTCAGAGTCAGAAAGAGACTCAAAGTTGTTAAATTGCTGGCTTTGAAGATGGAGGAAGGGACCGAGAGCCATGGAGTGTGGGCAGCATCTAGGAGCTGAAATGGCAAGGCAGTCATTCTCCCCTGACCCTCCAGAAATAACCTGTCTCTGCTGACACCTTGATTTTAGCCCATTTTGGTTCTGACCTCCAGAACTAATAGATAATGTATGTTGCTTTAAGCCTCTTATGTTTTGGTAATTTTTTATAGTAGCAATAGGAAATAAATACAACATACTTTAGAGGTCTTCTACCCAAAGGGTAAGGTGTTTATATACTGGCTCCTATCACTCATTGGGTGAGGGCTACTAGGGGTGATGGTGTTAATTCCTCAGCTCTTTAGTAAAGGGAGGTAGACACAAGTCTTTATTTTCTTGGTCTCCAAAATCATTGTGGATGGTAACTGCAGCCATTCAGTTAAAAGATGCTTGCTCCTTGGAAGAAAAGCTATGAAAAACCTAGACAGCATATTAAAATGCAGAGATATCACTTTGCCAACAAAGGTCCATATAGTTAAAGCTCTGGTTTTTCCAGTAGTCATGTACAGATGTGAGAGTTGGACCATTTTTTGAACTGAGAGTCTGTTGAACTGCAGGGAGATCAAACCAGTCAATCCTAAAGGAAATCAACCCTGAATATTCATTGGAAGGACTGATGCTGAAGCTCTAATATTTTGGCCACCTGATCTGAAGAGCTGACTCATTGGAGAAGACCCTGATGCTGGGGAAATTTGAGGGCAGGCGGAGAAGGGGCTGACAGAGGATGAGATGGTTGAATGGCATCATAGACTCAATGGACATGAGTTTGAGCAAACTCCAGGAGATAGTGAAGGACAGGACACATCAGGCTGCATGTGATGTGCTGCAGTCCATGAGGTCGCAAAAGATCAGACACAACTGAGTGACTGAACTACAGCAACAAAGATGCCAGTGGTGCCAAGTCGGCCAGAGCACAGTGAAGTGCTGAGACTCCAGGGAAATGGATGGGGCACCCACGGAGTCTGCATTATGTGCCTTCATCTGTTCTTCCCATCCAGTCTGCCTCCATCGTCATCTCCCCTGCCGCCCAGCCCTTCCAGGCATTCTTCCAGCATTTGACAGATTAATCTTCCTGGAACAAGGAGGGCCTTGAGGGGATTTGCCCCCTTTCTCACACATCCACAATGCCTTCATAATGTAAGATCCTCACAAAGGAAGCTCAGAGGTCAGAAAATAAAACAGGGCTGGCTCCCCTGATACTTGGATTTTGGTCCTTGAACTTTTTCGGGTGCACAGAAGAGACAGCAGATGTGCTTGGATATCTATTTGTGGACAGAGTTCCAGACTTGGCATATGAACCCCTGGAACCTTGAAATGTGGATCCCTTAGGTCTGCATTCCTTAGAATAGCAGTCACACCATGAGGAAGTGAGAAAATTGATTTGAAAATGGAGAAGGTTAATTAAAGGAAACACTGAAGACGTGCGGCTGTCAGTTGACACTAGAGACACTGAGCCTGAGAAATTCTGAGTTCTACACATTTAGAGAATGTCATGCATCTATTTAGATAAACTCAGGATCCAGGAAGACGTAATATGCTGAAATCACTTCAGGACATCAGAGCAAGGACGTTCACCCCTCCTACTTTGCCTACTCTGCCTGCCTTGATGAGAAATGCTTCAAGTTTCAGAGCCTTTGTATGGCAGATGTCAGCTCAGATTAAAGACTCCCTTAAAATGTGTCCACAGTCCTCGCATTGCCTTACCCAAGCTGTGCTGACTCCCTATAGGTCCAGACCATTAAATGGTAGATAAATGAGAGTCTATACATTTTTGACATATCAAAAATAAGTATGCTTTAAAATTAGAACAGATAGTGCTGGTGATGGAGGGTTTGTTTTTTTTTTTTTTTTCATCCTTGTTTCAGAGTCAGGGTGGGGTGGTGAATAGTCAAGCCTAAGAAAGGAAGGAAACCAACTTTTACTAGCATTTACACAAGGTGTTCAGTTCACAGTGACCTTCTGAAGAAGGCATTAATAGCTCCACTTTACTGATGATGAGGGGAAGATCTACAAGGTTATGTATGTACTTTGACTGATGTCATAAAACTAAAAAGCCGGTCACTTGGGATTTGAGCCTCAGTCTGTTTCTAGCATCTTTCAATATGTGTGCTCAGTCATGTCCAGCTCTTTTGTGATGCCATGGACTGTATCCCGCCAGGTCCTCTGTCGTGGGAGCTTTCAGGCAAGAATACTGGAGTGGGTTGCCATTTCCTTCTCCAGGAGATCTTCCGGACCCAGGGACTGAACCCACATTTCCTTTGTCTCCTATAATGCAGGCATATTCTTTACCCACTGAGCCAATTGTTTTCCCCAAATATTCAGCTAGTAAGCAAGGAAACAGGTCTGGGTCACGGGGCTTTTCCAGACCATTGTGGTATCCAGCCCAGAAGGGGCTGAGTCATGGTGGCCTGATACCAGTTGATAGTAGACCGTTCATTTCAGAGACTCAATCTTGTCAGAAAAAAGTTAGCTTCACACTTAATGTTCTTTTGTTCCTAATTATTAAATTAATGGAATCAGCTTACAGAAAATTTGGACAATACAGAAAAAAAGAAAATAGAAATCACCTGTAATATCATCACCCAGAAATATATTTCCTTCCATTGCGTGTAATACAGTATACATACATCCATTGCATGTATGCACACTGTAATTTTAGAAAAGTAGCTTAATACCATATATATTTAATGTCCTGGTTTTCTAGTTGCTATTAGATGATGAGTGTTTTCCCAGATCATTAAATAATCTTCAGAAATTGTCTCATATATAAATAATTAACAAAGGTCTACTTGTATAGCCCAGGGAACTCTACTCAGTATTCTGTAATAACCTACATGGGAAAAGAATCTGAAAAAGAATAGATATATGTATAACTGAATCTAACATACATGTATAACTGAATCTTGCTGTATACCTGAAACTAACATAACAGAAATGGTATGGACCTAACAGAAGCATAAGATATGAAGAAAAAGTGGCAAGAATACACAGAAGAACTATACAAAAAATATCTTAATGACCCAGATAACCACAATGGTGTGATCACTCATGTAGAGCCAGATGTCCTAGAGTGCAAACTCAAGGGGCCTTAGGAAGCATCACTAAGAACAAAGCTAGTGGAAGTGATGGAATTCCAGCTGAGCTATTGCAAATCCTAAAAGAGGATGCTGTTAAGTGCTGCACTCAATATGCCAGCAAATTTGGAAAATTAAGCAGTGGCCATAGGACTGGAAAAGGTCAGTTTTCATTCCAATCCCATAGAAAGGCAATGCCAAAGAATGCTCAAACTACCACACAAGTGCACTCATCTCACATGCTAGCAAAGTAATGCTCAAAATTCTCCAAGCTAGGCTTCAACAGTACATGAACTGAGGACTTCCAGATATTCAAGCTGGGTTATAAAAAGGCAGAGGAACCGGAGATCAAATTGCCAACATCCGTTCAATCATCAAAAAAGCAAGAGAGTTCCAGAAAAACATCTGCTTCATTGACTATGCTAAAACTTTTGACTGTGTGGATCACAACAAACTGTGAGTTTAAAGAGATGGGAGTACCAGACCACCCTACCTGCCTCCTGAGAAATCTGTATGCAGATCAAGAAGCAGCAGTTAGAATCAGACATGGAACAACGGACTGGTTCCAGATTGGGAAGGGAGTAGTCAAAGGTGTGTATTGTCACCCTGCTTACTTAACTTCCCTGCAGAGTACATCATGCAAAATGCCGGGCTGGATGAAGCATAAGCTGGAATCAAGATTGCTGGGAGAAATAACAATAACCTCAGATGTGCAGATGACACCACCCTAATGGCAGAAAGCAAAGAGGGACTGAAGAGGCTCTTGATGAAAGGGAAAGAGGAGAGTAAAAAAGTTGGCTTAAAACTCAACATTCAAAAAACAAAGATCATGGCATCTGGTCCCATGACTTCATGGCAAACAGATGGGGAAACAATGGAAACAGAAACTTTATTTTCTTGGGCTCCAAAATCACTGCAGATGGTAACTGAAACCATGAAATTAAAAGGCACTTGCTCCTTGGAAGAAAAGTTATTACCAACCTAGATAGCATATTAAAAAGCAAAGACATTGACAAACAAAGCTCTGTAGTCAAAGCTCTGGTTTTTCCAGTAGACATGTATGGATATGAGTTGGACCATTAAGAAATCTGAGCACCGAAGAACTGATGCTTTTGAAGTGTGGTGTTGGAGAAGACTCTTGAGAGTCCCCTGGACTGCAAGGAGATCCAACCAGTCAATCCTAAAGGAAATCAGTCCTGAATATTCATTGGAAGGACTGATGCTGAAACTGAATCTCCAATACTTTGGCCACCTGATGCAAAGAGCCAGTTCATTGGAAAAGACCCTGATGCTGGGACAGATTGAAGGCGGGAGGAGAAGGGGACGACAGAGGATGAGCTGGTTGGATGGCATCACCGACTCAATCAACACGAGTCTGAGCAAGCTCTGGGAATTGGTGATGGACAGGGAAGCCTGGCATGCTGTTGTCCATGGGGTCGCAAAAAACACGACTGAGTGACTGAACTGAACACAACACTGTAAATCAACTGTTCTCAAATATAGGATAAAAGTTTAAAAGAAAGAAAGAAAGAAACTGCCGTATATATCATAGCATTGCATGAATGTAAGCCTAATTTATTTAAATATCACTGACTATTGAACATAATAATCATTCCTGGTTGTAAACTATTACACAGGATGCAGCAATTTTGACATTTAAACATAAAATTTACATTTCCAATAGCAGTAGGTAAGGCAGCCAATTTCTACATCTTGAGTGTTGTTATTTTTAAACTTTTGCAAGACTGATAGGTGAAAAAAATTCTCCTAATTTGCATTTTACAGAAGACAGCCAAGCTGAACTGGCTTCCCCATGTGTACTATATCAGGTGTTCTAATCCACACACAGTACCAGGTGCATTTCCATGCAGCTTCAATCCTCAAAGACCCAGCAGTAGATACCAAGACAATCCAATATTAAAATGATTCCCCAAACTCCCACGTCAAGTCAGTGCCAGCAGGAGAGTGTTAAACGCCTCTGGGTAGGAACCAATTCTTAATCATCTTTCTGGTCCCCAGCTCCTGGCTCTGAGCCAGACACCTGGCAGGTTCTCAGCATATTTGTTGAGAACGTTGCAGCAGAACATATGTTCTAATGTTGGCCTTCTTACTTGCTCTGTGACTTTCAGCAAGTTAGGTCGCCTCTCTGTGTCTCCCTGTGTTCAACAGTAAGTGGATGGAAATGTCATATGATATGCTATGTAAGCTAAGCATCTTCTATACAGAGGATTCTATGTGTGTGTGCCCTGAGCAAGCTTCTTTTCCTTCTCCCACAAAATGTGGAGAATTCTGTGTATATTACAGACTTGGGTTTGTAGTTCCCTCCCATCATTCATGCTGATGCACTGTAGCTGGAGCCTGTTTCATTTTATTTATCTTTCTACTCTCAGAGTCTAGCACAGTGCATGGCACAAAGGAAGTATCTGGAAGGGAGGAAGGAAGAAAGGAAGGCAGGAAGTCACAAAAGATGACAGGATGAATGGGTGAAATATCAGAGATGGAGGAGATCTTACAGATCTCATTTTCAAGATCTTCTTGGTTACCGTTTTATTTTTGTAAACACAGCTACATTAGCATCCTGCCTTATAGACACTTGCTAGGATAAATTTAAATAACTAGCCAGGGAATTTTAATCAGATAAAAACTTTCCATATTAAAACACTTTTGTTTCTTTGTCTTTTGTTTCATTACAGGCCATGTCTACATATGTATTTACTAATCGAAACATATAGATTTTTCATGTTTAGTGGAAGCACACCATATATGAAACAATGAGTAGATTACAAATGTATTTTATATGAATTTTTTAAACATGTTCCCAAAAAAGGATGAAGTTATCACTTCAGTTTCCAAAGCTAATTTATTGAGTACTTATGAAGCCAGTGAAACTGGAAAATGTAAATTATGTCTTTGAGGATCTTTTTTTCCCAAATAATGAACATGTTTAAGTTGTTAAATGTGTATATTTTTTAATGTTTTACTTCTTGGTATATAATATTTCTAAAATGACAAAATACTTTTAGCAAAGCTAGTATAAGGAAATTAAAATGAATCCACTCAGTTTTACTTGTATCACTTATTTATATGATTAAAAATGACAGGCTTTTTGTGCTTTTCTCAATTCCCAAATGATTTCTCTAGTTAGAACAAATTAGTGCCAAAGAGAAAGGCATTTGTTACATAATTGCAGAAGTTATTATTACAATTTTAAAAGCTTTTGATGTAGCCACTTATCTGAGGGACTTAATTTACTGATGAGATCTTAAAGCATTGACAAACATGTTGGTTTTTAGTTTCTTAAATTTTTTATTTTGGAACATAACTGCTAAATGTTTTTATAATATAATCAGCTTTTTTTTCTTTAGCAATTTTAAAATTAAAATTTAGTAATTTTCCCCCATACTTGATATGGACAACATTTAGTAGAAAATAGCTGGACATGGGGAGAAGGCAATGGCACCCCACTCCAGTACTCTTGCCTGGAGAATCCCATGGACGGAGGAGTCTGGTAGCTGCAGTCCATGGGGTTGCGAAGAGTTGGACACGACTGAGCGACTTCACTTTCACTTTTCACTTTCATGCATTGGAGAAGGAAATGGCAACCCACTCCAGTGTTCTTGCCTGGAGAATCCCAGGGACGGGGGAGCCTGGTGGGCTGCCGTCTCTGGGGTCGCACAGAGTCGGACACGACTGACACGACTTAGCAGCAGCAGCAGCAGCTGGACATGGGCCATGACTTCTGAGATGCATCTGTGTTGTTGTTTAGTCCCTAAGTCATGTCCAGCTCTGCAACCCCATGGATTGCAGCCCACCAGGCTCCTCTGTCACTCACTACCTCCCAGAGTTTGCTCAAATTCATGTCCATTAAGTCGGTGAGGGCATTTAAACATCTCATCCTCTGCTGCCCCTTTCTCCTTTTGCCTGCAGTCTTTCCCAGCATCGGGGTCTTTTCCAGTGAGTTGGCTCTTCACATTAAGTGGCCAAAGTATTAGAGCTTCAGCAACAGTACTTCCAATGAATTTCAGGGTTGATTTCTTTTAGGATTGACTGGTTTGATCTCTTTGCTGTCTCAGGGACTCTCAGGTCTTCTCCAGCACAATTTGAAAGCATCAATTCTTCAGCACTCAGCCTTCTTTATGATCCAGTTCTCACATCCATGCGTGACTACTGGAAAAAGCATAGCTTTGACTATACGGACCTTTATCAGCAAAATGATGTCTCTACTTTTTAATATACTGTCTAGGTTTGTCATAACTTTCCTTCCAAGGAGCAAGCAAAAGTATTTTAATTTCATGGCTGCAGTCAACTTTGGAGTCCGAAGTGACTTCGGAGCCTGAGAAAATAAAATCTGTCACTGCTTCCACTTTTTCCCTTCCGTTTGCCTGGAATGATGGGACTGGATGCCATGATCTTAGTTTTTTAATGCTGAGTTTCAAGCCAGAATTTTCACCCTCCTCTTTCACCTTCGTCAAGATGCTCCAAATGGGTACATGATTCAGTCTTTTTATATGCCTTTATTAGAAAAGAAAAAATCAGTTCATTTTAGAGTGATGCTATTGAGGTTTAATTTAAAGTATGTGTTTGGAATTAAACTATAGATTTATTTTTTTAAACCCTATACATACATTTTAATTTTCTATTTTAAAACATGTAATAACTTGACTGAACATTAAATTTTCTTAGAACAACTGTATTTTTAGAATTCCTACTTTATGAATGAGAATATTACTTTTTACTGAATACAGTATTTTATTTTCTCTTTTTGAAAATATTAAGATACTTTTTATGTAATGTAATTTGGAACATATGCTAAGTCACTTCAGTCGTGTCCGACTCTGTGCGACCCCATAGACGGCAGCCCACCAGGCTCCCCCGTCCCTGGGATTCTCCAGACTAGGACACTGGAGTGGGTTGCCGTTTCCTTCTCCAATGCATGAAAGTGAAAAGTGAAAGTGAAGTCACTCAATCGAGTCCGACTCTTCTCGACCCCGTGGACTGCAGCCCACCAGGCCCTTGGTCCATGGGATTTTCCAGGCAAGAGTACTGGAGTTGGGTGCCAGCTAGATAGCACCAAATTACATTTCAGGACTGATTGTACCAATTACAGGTGTTTTGTTGTTTTTTTAAGTTTTTTGCATAGTCTGTGTTCCTGCCTATCATTTTATGTTATTAGGTGGTTTTTCTTATTAGATGGGTGTTTATTTGTTTTTGTCTCTGCCATTCATTATGGGGCTTTTGTCAGATGTGTGGTGGAAGGACCAGCCATTCATATTTGAGAAGAAAGTCCAAAAGTCCATGCTTTGAAGCCAGCTGAAGTCCTCTGTGAGTGATTCCAGGCAGGGACAGGCATTAACTGTGGGCTTTACTCTAAGCCAAGGTTCAACAGCAGCGTTATTGAAATTTGGAGCTGAATAAGTCATTGTTGTGGGGCCTGTTATGTGTTTGGTAGGATCTTTAGTGATTTCTCTGGTCTGTACCCACTAGATGCCAGTGGCACTGCTCGTCTCTAGTCAAGACAATCGAAACTGTCTCCAGTTGTCCCTTAGAGACAGTTCTTCCCCCCTCTATCTGCCAAGTTGAGAACCACTGCTCTAGAGTAAATAAAGGATAGACTGGGCTTTTTATTTGCTTCAAGTTTAAGTCTCTAAAAGCATTTTCTCTGGGCTCATCCCCTTTCTACAGAAGGACTCCTCCAGTCTCCTATCCTTGATAGAGGAGAATCAACAAGAGGAGCCTGGTACAGCCACTTAATCAGTCATTTTCACTCTGCACTCTGCCCACCCTTGCCTGTGTTTGGTATCTCTGAGTCCAAAGCTTCTGAGGTTAACTTTCCTCTGGCAGTAAGCCTCCTGTCTCCATAGGGTAGTCTCACTTGCCTGAAAGGTGTGAGAAACTAGGATTTGCAATTTCTTACCTCCAGAACCAATGCTGGCATCATTATCCTTGTCTAGTGTCCTTGTCCTTGTATCTTTGTGCATATCTGAATTCTGTATGATTAATCCCTATAGATGATACTAAAACTTATATGCACTTTAAAGTACATTTCTCAGCATGGCATTTTCAACCCTTGAAACATGTAATGCATGTTCATCTAATAACAGTTCTTATCTTTCCTTTGATCAGCATTCACCTTTAAAAAGTCTTTAACCTGTTACTTACCCTGTAGCCTTCTCTTAATCAGAGAATAAAAGTAAAGTAAATTGTAAAGGTCTTGAGATAGAAATATACTTTGTTCCCCACAACCTGAATAACAAATCAGTTCTAGTTGTTGTTTAGTCACTAAGTTGTGTCCAGCTCTTTGTGACCCACGGACTGCAGCACACCAGGCTTCCCTATCCTTTACTATCTCCCGGAGTTTGCTCAAATTCATGTCCATTGAGTCGGTGATGCCATCCAACCATCTCATCCTCTGTCATCCCCTTCTCCTCCCACCTTCAATCTTTCCCACCATCAGGGTCTTTTCCAATGAATTGGCTCTTTGCATCAGGTGGCCAAAGTATTGGTGCTTCAGCGTCTTCACCATCAGTCCTTCCAGTGAATATTCAGGATTGATTTCCTTTTGGATTGACTAGTTTGATCTCCTTGCTGTCCAAGGGACTCTCAAGAGTCTTCTCCAGCCCTACAGTTCAAAAGCATCAATTCTCCATGCTCAGCCTTTTTTATGATTCAACTCTCACATCTGTACATGACTACTAAAAATATCATAGCTTTGACTATATGGACATTTGTTGGCCTAATATCTCTAATTTTAATACGCTGTCTGGGTTGGTCATAGCTTTTCTTCCAAAGAGCAAGCATTACTCCTTATCTACTTTTTTTTTAGATATTTATCTTATATGAAGAATATAACAAAAAAATTTTAATTCTAATTAATGGATTAAGACAACTGAGAGCGAGAGAGAGAGTCATAAACGGAGAGAGAGGTGGAAACAGGAAGGAAGGGAAGGAGGAAGGTGAAAGGAAGGAAGGAAGGAAGAAAAATTGCCAAAGAAGTCACCTTTTTAAAATTCACATTCCTCCTTTCCCTGACACTGTTTTCTATCTGTAAGAAGTATCTTAAAAACAAAACTGACCTTTTAGAAGGGACAGAAAAAACAACTTTAGTGTGTATCAGTCTTGCCAACGTCCTGTTCTGTTTTTATCCTCTGAATGTACTTCACTGAGAAGAGCTTGGAAGCCCCTTCATATTATAGATATATAAAGAGTAATAGTTAAGACGTATAACTATTGTGAACTATGCATGTGAACTATGCTTTCATCTGTTGAGTTCTTGGCTTGGAACAGGGATACTAACAACTGGGAAATAAATATATTCTGTAGAAAAATCAATGAATAATATGAATAATAGACATTTATGGTGAACCGACTGTGAGCTTGATCCTGGGCCAAAGAGTTTCAACCATATATATATATGTGTATATATATATATATATATATATATACACACACACACATACACACACGTACATGCACACACATATATACATACATACACATATATATATACACACATACATACACACATGAATAGATATGTCAACATTTACATAGAGGGGCCTACACTTTCATGAATATTCCTTCATTTTATTCCACAATTTCCCAGTGAGTTGATGGTATCTGCATAAGAGAGGTGATTAAGTGACTTGACAAAGGTCAAATGACTAACAAGTGTGTGCTTTTAAGATCTTGAAAAAATAGGAGGATTTGCTAATTGTAAACATTTGATTATTAACCAGGATTCATTCATTCAACAAACTTTTATTGAGTACCTACTATGTGCTGGGCATTTTGTTAGGTTCTAGGCAGACTCCATAAAGAACACAAAGTCCTTGCCCTCATAAAGCTTATAGTCTTGAGGAAAGTGACACTAAACACATCAAATGAAATACTGAAATATAGTAACAAGTATTTGAAAGAAAAACAAAGCAGATTGAGTGAATAAAGAATAATTATTCAAAGGATGAGAAGCCATTACTACATCTGAATTCACCAAATGTATAAAGCATCTTTTTCCCTACAATCCAGAAAGAAAACCATGTTTTGTATTTTACTACTGGCATATTTTATCCACAGAGAAGCTGAAACACGTAATTAAAAGCATAAGAAAGAAAGGTCCTAATAAGGGGGCTTCCATTTCATCTTGCAGTGCTCTAGTTCATCAACATCTAAATTGAAGTCTTCTTCAGGTATGGCTCAGAAAAAATGTGGTCAGATCATTGTTAGTGTCTATAAGATTCAGATGGGAAAAAGCATTCTCAAAATGTCTTTGGAAGTCTGTTCCCAAAGTTCGGGTAGTGACTCTGTTGTGACTTTTACAGATACATGACTTGTTTCTACTTAATATGGCTTCCTACTAAGGTTTGAAAAAATTTCAAAATTACATTTTAATTATGTGTACATAGTTACCAGTCATTTGTAAGTGTGTTATTTGGTGGTCCTTGCTTTTGGATATGGGATAAGGCAGTGAACTTCTCAGTCATTCTTTACCCTTTTCTTTGGACAGAAGGTAGTAATCATGTACTCAAGCTCTTGCAAAAGTCCCACGTTTGACTGTATACTCATCTTTCTAATGCCAGTATTTGCCTGCACACACCTTCTGCCTTGGAGTATAAAGCTGAGACTTTGGAGGGGTCAGGGGGCTTCCTGGCTGACGCAGTGGTAAAGAATCTGACTGCCAAAGCAGGAGACACAGGAGATGCAGGCTCAGTCCCTGGGTTGAGAAGATCCCCTGGAGGAGGAAATGGCAACCCACACCAGTATTCTTGCCTGGAGAATATCATGGGCAGAGGAACCTGGCGGGCTACTGTCCATAGGGTCACAAAGAGTCGAACATAACTGAGGATGCACACACTTGGAGGGGTCAGAGCAGAGGGAAGGGGATAGAGGGGACTCATGAGAGCAGCACTGAAACACAGGCTCTGTGAGTAACACAGCTTCTCAGGGGAGGATCTGACATCCTCACATGCTCCTGCCTTGAACACCAGAACTTATTCCATACAGAACTAGTATTTTGCAGTGAGTAGCGTAAACATCACTGGGGCTCTTGAAAAGATTTTAGGTGGTACAACAAACGTTTTTAATGATTATATGCTTATTTTAACATAGAGTAGAGAAAGTATGTAACTGGTAGACTAAACCCATGCTTTCTCTAAATGTGTTACCTAGAATCAGCAAGGATATATTTAAGTAGAAGAAAAGTGAGTCCACTTCAAGGAAAGTCGCAGGTTAGTAATGTACACATTGTACACAGATGTGGCACAGGCATGACAGCAGCACAGGGAGGACCGAGTCAGCAGGAACAGAGCCCTCCCTGTGCTCCTCAGCACCCCCAAGCTCTGTGAAGACTGGCTCCCAGGAGTTCTTTTCTTAGTTTTCTAAATAACCTCCTCTGCTCCCACCTCTCTGTACCCATGAAATATTCTTCTCTTCCTTGGCTGTGTATTTCACAGCTTGGCCTTCCTTGTGGTCACCACATCAATGTAAGTCGCAGGGGTCAACAGGCACCATGCTGAACATTATTCCATCCTGAGACCTCTGGCTTTTGATCAAACACCCTTCCAGAATCTCTCTTACAGGCATGGGCATCCTATGTTTGTGGGGGTTCCTCTCATTCTGTCTTGGTTATATCTTCAAAGACAGAGAGTGTTGCAGTGTTGCCAGTGGACTAAACTTGAATAAAACATCTCCTTGAGTTAGACTTCTGGTGTTACACTTCTGAAATTATCTTGGGCAGCATCAAAGGTGTTTATTATGTAGAGATTTGTGTACATATCTGTGATTCTTTTGCTTCAGTGCAATGCTGTTTTTTCTCTTTAGCTGGTGCACACACACGCACACACGAAGAAAGGAAGTAGACCTCTTTGGTGGTGAATATACTTCAGCCAATCCCTCCTTTTCAGTCCTCCCAGGATCTGCTGTGCACTGTGCACATCCATTGTTGAGCACCAGCTGTTACCCTATGAACCATAGAGGAAAACAATTTAGGACTTTGGGACTGAATTTTCTTTAAAATGGGAGAAATTACACTTATCCAATCCCAAAGAAAGGCAATGCCAAAGAATGCTCAAACTACCGCACAATTGCACTCATCTCACACGCTAGTAAAGTCATGCTCAAAATTCTCCAAGCCAGGCTTCAGCAATACATGAACTGTGAACTTCCAGATGTTCAAGCTGGTTTTAGAAAAGGCAGAGGAACCAGAGATCAAATTGCCAACATCCGCTGGATCATGGGAAAAAGCAAGAGAGTTCCAGAAAAACATCTATTTCTGCTTTATTGACTATGCCAAAGCCTTTGACTGTGTGGATCACAATGAACTGTGGAAAATTCTTAAAGAGATGGGACTACCAGACCACCTGACCTGCCTCTTGAGAAACCTACATGCAGGTCAGGAAGCAACAGTTAGAACTGAACATGGAACAACAGACTGGTTCCAAATAGGAAAAGGAGTACATCAAGGCTGTATATTGTCACCCTGCTTATTTAACTTATATGCAGATTACATCATGAGAAATGCTGGGCTGGAAGAAGCACAAACTGGAATCAAAATTGCCAGGAGAACTATCAATAACCTCAGATATGCAGATGACACCACCCTTACGGCAGAAAATGAAGAAGAACTAAAAAGCCTCTTGATGAAAGTGAAAGAGGAGTGAAAAAGTTGGCCTAAAGCTCAACATTTAGAAAACTAAGATCATGGCATCTGGTCCCATCACTTCATGGGAAATAGATGGGGAAACAGTGGAAACAGTGGCAGACTTTATTTTGGGGGGCTCCAAAATCACTGCAGATGGTGATTGCAGCCATGAAATTAAAAGACACTTACTCCTTGGAAGGAAAGTTATGACCAACCTAGATAGCATATTGAAAAGCAGAGACATTACTTTGCCAACAAAGGTCCATCTAGTCAAGGCTATGGTTTTTCCTGTGGTCATGTATGGATGTGAGTGTTGGACTGTGAAGAAAGCTGAGTGCCGAAGAATTGATGCTTTTGAACTGTGGTGTTGGAGAACACTCTTGAGGGTCCCTTGGACTACAAGGAGATCCAACGAGTCCATTCTAAAGGAGATCAGTCCTGGGTGTTCATTGGAAGGACTGATGCTAAAGCTGAAACTCCAATATTTTGGCCACCTGATGCAAAGAGTTGACTCATTGGAAAAGACCCTGATGCTGGGAGGAGAAGGAGACAACAGAGGATGAGATGGCTGGATGGCATCACCAACTCGATGGACATGAGTCTGAGTGAACTCCGGGAGTTGCTGATGGACAGGGAGGCCTGGCGTGCTGCGATTCATGGGGTCACAAAGAATCAGACATGACTGAGCGACTGAACTGAACTGATAAGATAAGTAAAAGGATTAGGTGATAGTGTATAAAAACCTAGTGTATAGAATTATCTGTACTTTTTTAAATGACAGTAAATGAAAAAGGAAATGCAGTAACTTAGAAAATGAGTTGTCTAGCAGCTTCAGGCATGGCTGAATCTAGGGAGGAATCGAGCATTGCTTCTTTCTGTGTTTCTCTTGCCTTCAACATTGTTTTTCTCTCCGTTGTCTTCTGACTTAAGCTCTTTGTACAATAAACAAGAAAGGCACCACCAACTCTGTTTTCATTGCATCAGCCGAGCATCCATGTCTTGGTCCATTCAGACAGCTGTAACAAAATACCAGAGACTGGATAGCTTATAAGTTTATTTGTCACAGTTCTGGAAGTTGAAGATCAAGGTGCTGGTCGGTTCAGTATCTGGTGAGAACTCGCGTCCTGATTCACTGACAGCATCTTTTTGCTTTTTCCTCCCATGGTACCAGAGGCTAGGGAGCTGTGTGAGGTCTCTTTTACAAAACACTAATTCATGAGGGCTGCACCCTTGTGACCTGAGCACCTCCCAAAGGCCCTGCCTCCTAATACCATCACGTCACGCATTAGAATTCCAACATGTGAATTTGGCACAAACGTGCAGAACATAGAAACCCCCAAAGGAGAGCCCAGTCCTCTTTCCCAGTGGTTCTTCCATCAATTCCAACATTTAACCAGCTTGCAGCTGTGGCCAGGAAGTAAAATGCAGCAACTGAACCAGACCGAGTCACCTGGTCCCATGAAGCTAAGGATGGGATCCAGTCCTCCCTCCATCAAATGGACACACAGTAGCAGAGAAATGGTCCTCCATGACAGCTGAGGTGCTGTATCCAAACAGAGGAGCAGTAGATACTGGTGGGAGAAAACATCAGCACTAATGTAGGGCCTTACACATGAGAGGTGGCCAGCAGTGGAAGCCTTTTGCTTATGATGAAAATTACATTAGTTGTGCTATAGTGACAAGTCCTTTCCCTTTCATATCAACTGGTCTGTGGCATTTAAAATACTCCTTGAAAAGTCTCATAAACATGATGTCATGGATCTCATTACCATACCCTATAATAGAATGAATATTCTGAGCATTAGTTATGTTGAAAGAAGTGCCTTAACATCCAGATGTCTCTCACTAGCTCCCCTTACTAGTGAGAATATCAGATCATCAGAGCTGTAGCAATCTTGTTGACACAAATTGAGTAATCTCAGAAGCTGACCTTTTGCGGAAAGCTCAAACCTTTATAAAAAATTGTAGGACAAGTGACTGATTTAGCTGCAATTTTTCCCTCTTTGGGAAGCCCTAGTATAAAAGGGCACTAGCTAGGGAGTCTGAAAAGCTGTACCATTTATGGCTTCAACCACTTAATGAGCTCATGTACTTAGACCACGTAATGAGCCTCATCAGTAAAATGGCAATAATGATGATTGATTTGTTAGGTTGCATTGAAAATGTGATGAAGTAATGATAAGTAATATGACTAAGAAAATAGTTGTTATCAATGCAGTCCTTAATATATGTTCTTTCTCCATCTCAGTAAAGGGCTCTTTCATTAAAGATTTATTGTTTTAATAAATGTCCATTAATTTCTTCCATAGAATTTAAAATCTCAGATTTATGTAAGATTTAAACCAAATTACAGTTGATCCTTTGAACCACACAGCTTTGAACTCTGCAGGTCCACTTATACGTGGATATTTTTCAACAGTAAATGCTGCAGTAATGACAGAATCGAAGGTTGGTTGGAACCACAGGTGTGGAGAAACTACTGATACAGAAGAACCACATATATGGAAACACATGTGGATGGCCAACTATAAGTTACAGGCTTCCCCAGTGCCTTAGCAATAAAGAATCTGCCTGCAGTGCAGGAGACACAAGTTTGATCCCTGGATGGGGAAGATCCTCTGGAGGAGGAAATGGCAACCCACTCCAGTATTCTTGCCTGGAAAATCCCATGGACAGAGAGGAGTCTAGTGGGCTACAGTCCATGGGGTCACAGAGTCGGACACAACTGTTCGACTGAGCAGCTGTAAGTTATACACAGATCTTCAGTCGTGTGGAGGGTCCAAATCCCTAACTTGCATGTAGTTCAAGGGTCAACTATAGTTTATCTTACGCACTCAGATGTAGCACTAGCGATTTGTAGCTTAACCTTATGAGACATTATATTTACTCAAAATAACACACTAAGAGAATTTAAATTCTGAGGGTTTTGAGCATAGCATTGGAACATGCAAAATAAGAAATATGCCTGTGGCTTAGAGAAGGCCATGTATGCTGGGGACACTTAAGAAACCCAGAATCAGTGAAATGTTTTTTTTTTTAACTTCTACAAGTGCACTCCTAGTGTATTTTCTCAGTGAAAGTTATTCACCAGGAACACATCTGATTTGTATCTTAAAATGAAGGGAAAAACAAATTCATTCTAAGGAAATCTGATCTCTAGTCAACTGAAGTACAACTCTTTTTTTAAAAAAAACAGGAAAAATCCCCAGCAATTTCTCATAGACCTCAACCTCTATTTGCAGTCACCTTTAGGTTCAGTTTTCAAATTCAGATTTAACAAAAATGTAATCTGCCTACCGAAGAATATCTAGTGTCTTATTAGCAACAATTACATGTGTTTTCTTGTTTTGGTTTTGCCATCATACAATGAGGGAGACATTATTCCCTCATTTTGCAGAAAGGAAAAAAAAAAACACTGAGGTTCTGGAGAAGTTACATGATTTGCCTAAAGTCACACAGGCAGGGAGCCAGCAAGCCCAGATTATCAAGCCCAAGTTTGCCCTACTCTAAGCCCAGGGATCCCTTTACAGAATATGAGTAGCATGTGTGCTGTATGCTGTGCTCAGTCACTTCAGTCATGTCTGACTCTTTGCAAACCCCATAGACTGTAGCCCGCCAGGCTCCTCAGTCCATGGGATTCTCCAGGCAAGAATACTGAAGTGGGTTGCCATTTCCTCCTCCAGGGGGTTTTCCTGACCCAGCAATCGAACCCATGTCTTCTGCATCGCAGGCAAATTCTTTACCTCAGAGCCTGTAGGGAAGCCCTATTAGTAGCATGCTCCACACTCAAATGAAGTTTTTAAATGAAGTTTTATTAAATGTGTTTCGCATTTAATAGCACCTTTCTTCATCAAGATTTCTACAAGCTGAACAATTGATTTGCAAATTATTTATAGAAATCATTTCACCCATCACTGAAAGCAGCCTTCACAGAGCTTTTCTCCAAGCATGCAGAAATATTGCCTAGCAGGTTAATGAAATGGAAAAAGGAGAGATAAATTATTAGAAACTACCAAGAGTTGATGCATAAACACAGGAAGATATACATATGGAGCATAGGGATGATTCCACGTGGAATTGCCAAGGCTGAGGAACATTTCATTAACACGGGCTTTTTTGATCACTGCCCAGGTCTTCTCAAGGGGTCAGGGAGAATATATCACTCAAATATATTCTGACTGGAGAATATATCACTCAAATTACTGGGTCCACAATCAGTCCTCTAACTTGGAGTATTTACCAAGACAGCGGAAAGTAGTAACTGGTGGGAAACTGAGGCAGACTCAAGGCAAAAAGCAAAGATCAAAGCCAGAGAACCAGTCCTGAAGTCACATGAATGGGGAAGGTAGAACCGCAAACCAGAGGTAAGCCATGAGCTGCAAAACTCGGAAGCTCCGAAACAAGTTGAGAACCGAGGTGTGGGGCACGTTGGAACAATTGTTTCAGAATGAAGAACGTGGCCAGCAGAAGAAAGTCAGAAGCCCTTTTCTGTCACACCCACCGCCCAATGTGTGGGGCCACCTGCCTGGGCAAAAGGCATTGACTTTGCTACTTGCTCCCAGGTGCAGGCCACCTTCAAGTCTTCACATGAATTCCCACAGAGCTTCCTAATGACATGTAACATTTTAATTTACTTAGCACTAGGCACGCAGGAATAAGTCATGGCCCATTTTAACACATTCCCAAAACACAGTGAATTATTTTTTTTTTTTAAACTTTACAATATTGTATTGGTTTTGCCAAATATTGAAATGAATCCGCCACAGGTATACATGTGTTCCCCATCCTGAACCCTCCTCCCTCTTCCCTCCCCATACCCTCCCTCTGGGTCGTCCCAGTGCACCAGCCCCAAGCATCCAGTATCGTGCATCGAACCTGGACTGGCAACTTGTTTCATGTATGATATTATACGTATTTCAATGCCATTTTCCCAAATCATTCCACCCTCTCCCTCTCCCACAGAGTCCAAAAGACTGTTCTATACATCAGTGTCTCTTTTGCTGTCTCGTATACAGGGTTATTGTTACCATCTTTCTAAATTCCGTATATATGTGTTAGTATACTGTATTGGTGTTTTTCTTTCTGGCTTACTTCACTCTGTATAATAGGCTCCAGTTTCATCCACCTCATTAGAACTGATTCAAATGTATTCTTTTTAATGGCTGAGTAATACTCTATTGTGTATATGTACCATAGTTTTCTTATCCATTCATCTGCTGATGGACATCTAGGTTGCTTCCATGTCCTGGCTATTATAAACAGTGCTGCAATGAACATTGGGGTACACGTGTCTCTTTCCCTTCTGGTTTCCTCAGTGTGTATGCCCAGCAGTGGGATTGCTGGATCATAAGGCAGTTCTGTTTCCAGGTTTTTAAGGATAACTTGTGCTGGCTACCATGACAGAGTCAATGTGTAACTGGGTTAGGACTCAGCTCTGCAATGCCACTGTCTTATCATCTTCAGAGATGGCTTTTTCCAGTTTTCTTATATAATATACCTACTCTTCTCTCCTTTAGGCTCCCATCATGGGAAGAACCATGTTCTAAACTTCATTTCTTCTTCAACAAGGGGAGCCTCCCAAATGAAAACAGACCTCCTAATGTTTGCCCATCAGATGCGCTCCAGGTTTCATCTTCCTTCATTTTTCCAGTGTTGTCGTGCTCAGTTACAGTGTGAAAGTGTGACCCTCCCCAGCCACATGTACTAACTGCTGGAGGACATGTGTACTGTCTCCCCTTGATTATCACAGACACTGGTTTTGACCTTCCTGTCCAAAGGCATCGTCAGTCATCAGTGCTTCTTGAGTGGACCTCTGCTCTAACGATGTCACCCGGGTTCTAGAGGGAGACTCCAGGGGGTGGGGCACGGTCCTCTCTTTCCCTCAGTTTCAGCATCCTGAGGTCTACTTCGGGAAGGGATCTGTTCTTCTAGCACCAGCTATGCAGCTAAAGGAAGCCTCCCTGTCTGTATCCTGGGCCTTAGACATTCGAGTAAAGTGATACAAAAAAAAAAAAAAACAGAAAAAAAAGTTTTAAAGTTGGGGCCAATTGCCCTGTAGGGAGACACCCATCAGTTTCCACTGCCCAGAATCCCAGAGAACGCTATGCCTATTGTTTCTAAACTTGATTCCTGATTTTCTTTCAATCCACTGAATTCTTCCATTTCTCTCCAATAAATTCCCTTTTCCATGTTAACAGAAAGTTTCTTTTTTGCTTGCAACCATAGACTCCTAAGGGCTAGCCCCCAAGAGGGAAATGGTAAAGGAGCCAGAGAGGAATTGCCAGGAAACATCAGAAAACACAGAGAGTGTATAGAGCTCAGGTCCCCAGGGCTGGTGGCTCCTCACCTAGAGTCCTGGACATCAGATCACCAACAGTGTTCTTAAATGACTCCCCCAAACTGCTTCTTGCATGCTGTTTTCTTCGGCCATGTCCAGCTTTTTGTGACCCTATGGACTGTACCCCGTCAGGCTCCTTTGTGGGATTTTCCCAATAACAATACTGGAGTGGGTTGCCATGCCCTTCTCCAGGGGATCTTCTCCACCCAGGGATCAAACCCATGTCCCGTGCATTGCAGGCAGATTCTTTACTGCTGAGCCACTGGGGAATCCTCCCATTTAACCACAGAAAAGCTACCCTGTCTGTATTCAGTTGTTTGCTCTCAGCTAGATTTCCATCACCCATTGTAATAATCCTTGCTACTTCAGCAGCAGCTCTAATTGGAAGCCTCCAATTAATAGAAGTGGGTAAACGAACTGAACGTTGTTTAATTAATGAAGTTTGGTTGACCGCATCTTTCATAAAAAAATATGATGTTTCAAAGAGATTTTTTAATAGTTCAGAGCACAATTTGCAAGCAAGATGCTGGCTACTGAGTATGTAATGTAGGTCACTTGATCAGAATGGCTGTGTGCGACCAGACCAAATGGCCATCACCTCTTCCAGACCCTTCCATTTCTAGAAGGACAGTGAGCTCATCTGCAGCCTTGAAAATACATTTCAGCATCCAGGTCATCTCCCTGGAACCCTCTGCATTCCCTCTGCTAAGGCAATCACTCTTTGCCTTTCTCCGATGCCCATTGGCCAGCTTTGTACTTGTTTCAGCCATCCCTCTCTCCCACTAATCTGTGAATTCCTTACCTGTAGGGGTTTTGCCTTCAGTGATTTTCCCACAGCGCTCATTATGGTGTCTAAACTGTAATAACTAGTAAACACTCGGCTAACATTCTTTAAAGGGATTTGCTGTCCTCTCTTTGCTGAGTTTCCTGCACTAGAATTTTACATCAGCGTTTTGCTAGGAATGAGATTTGTGAAGCTAAATACTCATTGTGGGCTCATGACTTTACTGCAACCTTAGTTTGCATCTTTTTTTACTGTAAGTCTTTTTCTTTTTAAAAACCACTGCTATCTGTTTTGTTTTGTTTTTTAATCCATCTCACTCCAAGGCAGTAGAGCCAATCAATACATTAAAAAAAAAAGAATGGAAAATGGATGAAAGCCATTCCTTTTTCCGGAGGCTCCCTTTGGGCCCTACCTTCAAAAATCTTCCACATCTTCCATCACTGGCTAGAAGGAGTACACAAAATTAGTTCCAATAATTACGTATTTTAAGATCAACTATAGATATATATCTTTGATCCCGAATTAAAGATGCTGTGCTATTTCTTGCCGTGCATTCCTGTGTTTCCTCACACTGTGTTTCTCCTGTTCCCTGTACTGCTGCTGTGTCACACAAGATAATGTACTGATTAGACTTTGCCATGGAAACAGGCCTCTCCTTTGGGGTTTTCCACGTACCATGGCCACTGGATTGAGACTATTCCACTCCTGGGGCTCGGTATTAAAGTTTTTTCTGCTTTTGACATTTTTGTTAAAATTTATAGGAAGGGAAACAGCTCTAAAAAAGGTTTAGTATTACAGGAAACAGACATTTTTATTCCTTCTAGTACTTATTAGCAATTTAAGGTACCGTCTCTCCCATTTGGGCTGACAGAATGGCCTACGTTTTGCACTCAGCCACCTTAGTCCTATATGTACCTATCTACTACCAATGCCAAAAGGAAGTTACTAAACATAATTTTGTGGGTGCTGCCTCAGCCATTGAGAATCTTACTGCTGGCCCAGGGAACATTTCCGAATGTTCATCACTGCGAGTCAGCACTTTTAAAATTAGAATCTCACTTCAGTAAATGCTCACGTAAAGCATATCCATGATGCAGGATAATGAATTTCAGAGGCCCCTAACTAGGTCCCAATTCCAGTTAACCTGCGGCACAGAGATCTGCTTAGGAAATGCCAACAGGAAGATGAAGCGGGTGGATTTGGGCAGGAGAAATGATGATAAATCAGCCCAGTGGAAGCCATCCATCGGTGCCTGTTTCGGTGGCATGAAGGAATTGTTTTTGCAAACGAGTGTTTGTCACTCCCCTGTCAAATATTCTGCAAACATAATATACTGTTTCCCAGACACAGGTTGACTGAATAAGTCACTAGAGAGTAAAAGTAAACGATCTCCCCAGTCATTAATCTGTAGCTCCTGAGAATGTGTTTGTGATGCTCATGCTAACTGAGAACAAAGATCATGGCCAAACCTGTTGCTGCTCTATTAGCAGGCTGTGTTACTGCCCACTGCTTTAGAGTCTGTGGTTGTGCTACAGAGAGAGTGTCTTGACTCAAAAACTGTTTTTAACTGAGCAAGATGAACTAGAGACAAAGGGAATGGAAACACCAAAATGCCAGTGAGACCCCATTTCTCCACTGGACCACAGATGGTTTGCTTCCTGCTCGGTGCCCCAGACCTCAACTGGGCCAAGCTGAGAGATACTGCAGTGAACAAGAGAGCCAGTACTCCTGCCCGCTTGAGATTACCTTCTAGAGGAGGAAGCCAGAAAATAAAATAAATAATTTAGCAGGTGAATTTGCAGCAACATGGATGGACCTAAAGATGATCATACTAAGTGAAGTGAGTCAGAAAGAGAAAGACAAATACCATGTGATGTTACTTTATGTGGAGTCTAAGATATGACGCAAATGAGCCTATCTGTGAAACAGAGACAGACTCAGACGTAGAGAACAGACTTCGGGTTGCCGAGCAGGAGGGGTGTGGAGGAGGGAGAATTGGAAGTTTGGAATTAGCAGATTTGAACTGTCATATGTAGGATGGATAAACAGGGTCCTACTGTACCACCCAGGGAATAGAATTCAATATCTATAATAAACCAGAATGGAAAAGAATATGAAAAAGAAAAGCTATATATATATATATATAGCTTCCCAGGTGGTGCAGTGGTAAAGAATCTGCCTGCAGTGCAGGAGACCCAGGTTCCATCCCTGTGTTGGGAATATCCTCTGGAGAAGGGACTGGTTACCCACTCCAGTATTCCTGCCTTGAGAATCCCGTGGACAGAGGAGCCTGACAGGCTATAGTCCATGGGGTCACAAAGAGTCAGACACTACTGAGCGACTAACGCGCGCGTGTGTGTGTGTGTTTATAACTGAATCACTATGCTGTACCTCAGAAACTAACACAACATTGTAAATCAACTATAAACTGAAATAGAGTGTTAGTCGCTTTGTCATATCCGACTCTTTGCGACCCCATGGACTGTGGTCCATCAGGCTCCTCTGTTCATGGAATTCTCCAGGCAAGAATACCCTTCTCCTAGGAATCTTCCCAACCCAGGGATCGAACCTGGGTTTCCTGCATTGCAAGAAGATTCTTCACCATCTGAGCTACAGGGACGCTATATCAACTATACTTCAATATATCAACTACACTTCAATGAAATAAATTTTTTAATGTTAAAAATTTTTTAAAAATTAATTAGCAGGTTGAGAAGTACAATGGAAACACGTGAAGCAGAAAAGAGAGACAGGGAATGCTGGAGGGCAAGGAGCCTCCATTTGAAATGAGGTGGGAAGGCCTCCTTGGAAAAAGTAACATTTGAGCAAAGATTCGAAGGAAGGGAGATTTGAAGACATGAGGGCTTTTGGATATCTGGCGTGAAGGCATTCCAGGGAGGAAGAGCAAGGTCAAGACCCTGAAGTGTAGCTGGAGAAACTTGAGCAGAGAGGAAGGGTGAGTGGGGGCCCTCATACACCTGGAGGCTCTCTGGGAGGGCTTTGGCTTCTGGTCTGAGACAGGCAGCCATCTGGAAGGTTTCCAGCAAAAGATAGGCATGTTCTGACAGCATTCTGTACAGGGTCGCCCTGCCTACTCTGCTGATAACCAGCTAAATGGGGCAGGAGGAGGAGACAGAGAGACCAATAAATAATTCAGAGATTATTGCACTTAGGCAGAAAGTGATGGGCCCAGTAGTAGCAGTAAGGGCCTCAAGAAAAAGTCAAATTCTAGATGCACACACACACACACACCTGATAAATATTCAGAGTGTTTCAAGTCAGCAAAAATGTCAGAGCATTTATTTATGTCAGCTCTTGACAGGAAAGAAATCTGTCACTAGTTGTATTTATGAGCTTCTCAACATTGTGAAATTGAGGAGTTTTCAAAGGCTTTGAAGCTATGACTCTGCCTTAAGTAAATTTGTATCATGTGAAAGATCATAGGGATAAGGGAACCCCCAAAGTGAAATTTATATTCTCATAATTTTCACTGTGAAAATTATATATGGGGAACTGTCTTCATTTCCCATAATGTTTCAGTTCAGTTCAGTTCAGTTGCTCAGTTAGGTCCGACTCTTTGCGACCCCCGTGAATCGCAGCACGCCAGGCCTCCCTGTCCATCCCCAACTCCCGGAGTTTACCCAAACTCACGTCCATCGAGTCAGTGATGCCATCCAGCCATCTCATTCTCTGTCGTCCCTTTCTCCTCCTGCCCCCAACCCCTCCCAGCCCATAATGTTTAAAAAAGTGCAATTAGTAAAATAGATAGCCAGCAGGGGTTCAATGTATGACACAGGGAACAGACAGCCAGTGCCCTGTGACCACCTAGATGGGTGGGATGGGGAGGGAGAGGGGTTCAAGAGGGAGAGGACATATGTATACCTAATGCCAATTCATGTTGATACATGGTAGAAAACCATCACAGTGTTGTAAAGTAATATCCTGTAATCAAAAAAAAAAAAACAAAAAGAAGGTGCAATTAAAGCACTGTTACTGCTCACGCAGCCATTTCAGTGGACGAAAGTTGGACAAAAGCGCTAGGCTTTTCAGCAGAACCTCGTCACCTGTGGGGAAGCCGCTGCAGCAGCATCACTCCTAGGTAGTCTGCTTTCTTCAGTTTCATCCCTGGCCCCCACCTTCGGGCAGTGGATTTGCCTGGTTTGGGCCATCTGAACCACACTCTGCTGTCAGTGTGCCCTGACACTTTCGGCACCCGTCCTTGCCTTTGCATATCTGTGGCTTCATCTAGAGCGTCCGGTTCTCCTCCCCCACCACCAGCCTTCAAAACTCAGCCCAGCAACACCCCCACCCCCGCCACTGCCTTCTGACAGGCTAAGTGTTCATCCTGTCACTTCCATTTCTCCCACCACTGCCCCCCTCATTGAGTACTTCTCAGTGTTAATGGATTTCTGTATCTGTCTTTCCCTCTAGACTGTGAATTCCCTGAGGGCAAGGACTCTGTTTGTAGTCCCCTTGCTAAAATAACATCGCCCAGCGCCAACGTGTGGAATTGATGTTTGTTTGAAAGAGTCCTATTCTCATATGTTAAATAGTTGCATTTGCAGGAACCAATTAAGATTCCTTCCTCTGGTGATGACAACTGTTTATTCCGACTTTGCAGCATCCCTGGTACTGAGTGAGGCACATAACACACGTGATTTCACTGAAGCCTCCAGCGACCCTGTGAGGAAGGCATTTTTATCCCACTGCAACTAAGGTCCAGAAGGGCAAGGAACTAACGTATATCTTTCCTTTTAGTGATATATATCTTTATACGGGCTTCCCTGGTGGCTCAGCGGTAAAGCATCTGAGTGCAGTGCAGGAGATACGGGTTCAATCCCTGTTTGGGGAAGATCCCTCAGAGAAGGAAATGGTAATCCACTCCAGAATCCTTGCCTGAAAAATCCAGTGGACTGAGGAGCCTGGCAGGCTATGGTTCTTAGGGAAGCAAGGGTTGGACATGACTCAGCAACTAAACCACCACCATCTTCATGCAACCTTAGAAGTGACAATTTAGGGACTCTTGGGATACTATTTCTCTTTGACATGTAGATAAGTGTGCTGGCAATCTACAGATTGTTGGGTAAAAACCTGCCATAATCTGGCCTATGATAACACAAAGTCAGGTGACAGGGTGGTTGACTGCCTCCCATGCTCTGCTGGTTCCTGTTCTCAGTGGGAGGGCTACACTCTTGCCCTAAGGGCATCACAGTGGAATTAGAGCATGATTGCCTGGCAGCTCCTTCAACTCAGTGTACTGCCCTTTGTACAAGGCTTACTACCTTCTATGAGGTTTCTGACAGCACAGACTGACTAAAATCTATTATTTTTCTTTAATCTCCTAATTTACATTTCCATGTTTTACATAATTGATTCTCTTATCCCAGTTATCATATTATGATGGGGTGTTTCTGTATTCAGTTACTTGCAAGAGCTATATGAATTTGCGTTGCGTGCATGCAAAGTCACTTCAGTCACGTCCAGCTCTTTGTGACCCTATGGACTGTAGTCCACCAGGCTTCTCTGTCCATGGGATTCTTCAGGCAAAATACTGGAGTGGGTTGCCATGCTCTCCTCCAGGGGAATTTTCCTGACCCAGGGATCAAACCCCGTCTCTTAGGTCTCCTGCATTGGCAGACAGGTTCTTTACCTCTAGCGCCACCTGGGAAGCCCCATGAATTTGCAGTTCAGTTCAGTGGAGTTCAGTCTCTAGTCAATTCCTATCAATTCTATAAAGAGTAAGAAGGTATACCTTCTTATGTACCATTATATAATATACCAGATAGGCAATCTCCTAATTCCAGACATTTTTGCAAGTTTTATTTTAATGCAGGCAAATATGAGCTATTTAGCAGGAATTGGTTGAAAGGACAAAACATCTGTATTTGTTCATCATAAGGAGATCTTTAGATGTCTCCTTGACGTACTATGGTAATGCCTTTGATTTCCCTCGGGTGAAAAATAAAATTCAAGTACGGAGGACCAGAAAAAGATCCTTCAATGTTTATTAAATAGAAATAAAGTATCACATCAGACAGCAAAACCAGAGAGAAATCAGAAGGCAAGGACTTTACTTGGTTTTCTTAATCACTTCATAGGTTTATCTGCCCAGGCTGCTTAGGAGGTATTGGCGTCTACAGATGCGCACAAGCTTGGTGCACATTCCAATTTGAAAATCCTCCCAATGAGTAGGTAGTTGCAGAATGGGGTGCAAAGCTCCTTACCAGAAATAGATGTGGGAGAGGATACTGAGAACTGTATAGACTAGTGCCTTAGGGGGGTGTGGTGCCGAGAGTGCCGAATTTAGAGTCAGAATAACAAATGGAAGCGGAAGCTGGAGAGGTTTCCCGTTACCGAGCACTGACTCTGTGCTTGGTCCGCTACCTCCATCTCCTCTTTTCATCTTCATGACAACTCGGGAGTCCGTATTAGGAGCCCCTTAGTAGTCACGAGGAACGAGACTCAAGGGCGTTGAGTCATTTGCCCAAGGGTACAAACTAGTGTGACACAGAGGGGGCTTGAGACCAAGACTATCAGGTTGAAGCCCCATTTCTTTCTTTCTATGGCACTTTACTGCCGGGGACCTGGCTCTGTCATCATTGTTCATTGTTTCTTTTTATTATTATTATTTATGTGCTTATGTGTGTATTTATATTTTATGTTTGTATTTTTACATATTTGTTTACATACTTTTTTTTTTGCTCTTCCCCGGTGGTTCAGTTGGTGAAGTATCTGCCTGCAGTACAGGAGACCGTCATTCGATCCCTGGGTCAGGAAGATTTCATGGAGAAGGGATTGGCAACCCACTCCAGCATTCTTGCCTGGAGCATTCCACAGACAGAGGAGCCTGGCAGGCTACTGTCCATGGGATCCCAAAGAGTCTGATAGGACTGAGCGACTAACACTTTCACACTTTACATACATTTCTATTATATGTATGCATTTGTTTACATAAATATATAGTATAATTATATTTATATATACATAAGTATTCTTATTGTATCTATTTATATAAATTTATAATGCAACATATAGCAGATACCATGCAGTCTAAAATGTGTATTATATTTATACCACATATAACTGAATATAGTATTTATATACACATAAATATATTTACATAGATAATTGCCAAAATACATGAGACTTGAAGGTTTTATTCACTTTATTTTGGATTTTTCTAATAAAAAACTATTTTGTTGTTGGAATGTTTATAAAGAAATCCCTTAGGCTAAGAAATGAATATTAAATAATAAAATTATTTCTCTCCAAAGCCAAATCTGTCCTTTCTAATACGTACCTCAAGAGAGGACAAAGTTTTATCTGTTTTATGTGACATATCAACCTGAATGGGATTGCCGATAGTAAAAATGCCAAATAATCAAGAGTTCATTTATCTTGTTTCATTTGCTGTCTTTAGTCTTTATCTTACTAACCTAATTTCTAATGAAAAATTCTTTTTAAAAATGTTTTCCACTATGTAAGGTTTGCATGTGGAAAAAGAGCCTACAATGTGGGGGGGGGGGGGATGGAAAATACAGATAATCAAACAAAAATCACCTATGATTTTACTACCCAGAGAGGATCATTGCTAATATTAAAGTGTATAAAGTCCAGGTTATTTAAAGAATCTAATTTTTAAATGCTATTTTCACTTATTTATGCATTCAACAAATAATTACTGAGTACGATAATTAGTAAATGCTGTTGTTTAGGAAAACTTCTTAAAACAAAAGTCAAAGTTTCTTTTTATCATCAAAACTCTCATGAAACAGTAAACAACTTTTTTCTTTTTTATTAATTTTTATTGGAGCATAGTTGCTTTATAATGTGTTAATTTCTGCTGTACAGCAAAGTGTATCAGGTATATGTATGCATATATCCCCTCTTTTTTGGATTTCCTTCCCATTTAGGTCATCATAGAGCACTGAGTAGAGTTCCCTGAGCTATACAGTAGGTTCTCATTAGTAATATATTTTATACATACTGGTGTATATATGTCGATCCCAACAGCTTCTAATGCTTGCAGAATTAACCCATTCTACTCTGACTGCTTTGGGCTAATTAGCTTGAGGTCTCTATGCTGAGGTGTAGATGAACAGTTTTCATCAGGGATATCAGAAATGTGCCTTAGAACACCATAAAGTTTGTTCACTGCAGATAAAGCAGGCTAGGCTCTACCACCTGGTGACCTGGGCAGTGAAAGATGACTTAAGAGGCACACAGAACAGTTATTCTCATTCTGAGACATGCAAGAGTCTGGGCAACGTCTGCCCCTTCTGCCCTCCCCTCAAAACACTTTTATGGGCCTGGATGTGCTCTAGAGGCTGACAGATCTGGGAGCACATTCTGGCTGTGCTTACTAGCTGTGAGTTCTTGGATAAATGACATAATCTCTCTGTGCCTCAATTTTCCCATCCATAAAATGGGAATAAACTCCACAGGATATTGTCATATTAAAATGCCTTCGCCTTCCTATTCTATTCCCTTTTCTCACACTATGAAGAGAAATAATACTGTATAAGATGTAATAATACAATTGAGCCAAATAAGATAGGATATTTATTTTCAGGTTACCAGGATAAGGATGTTTAGAAAGCCCCACAATCTTAGAGATAGACCAATAAAATGTGACACTCGTTCATTTATTCATTCAGCCAAATTTACTAAGCCTCTTTTTATGTGTACTGAATTGTATTGAGGCTGAGGCCATACAAAGATGGAAAAGACTTGGTCCTTACACTAAAGACACTCTAGCTTAATGAAGGATAAGGTTTTGCAGAAATAATCCTAATAGGAATTTGAAAGTAACTGAGGCCATGAAAGAGAAGGTATCGGACTGGGTATGTGCAGGCATGCATATGTGTGTGTGTGTTTGTGGGTGTGTGAAGATACCATGGGTTGCACAGGAAGGGAACCATTATTTCTAACTGGCAAGAACAATAAATGTTTATTAAAGCCAATGGCATTTGAACTAGACCTTAAAGGGGAAGTAGGACTCTCACAGGTAGAGGAGAGAAGGACCTTTTAGGGAGAAGGCAAAGAATGAGCACAAACATAGAGATATGAAATGTTCAGTGTTTTAAAGAAACGTCTCCTGATCTACCGTGTATAGCCTAGTAAAGTAGTCAAGGGTCACACTGAAGCATCTGGGCTGAATAATCTCACACAGCCCTGGGGTCAAATCCTGACTCTTACTTACTAGCACTGTGACGTAAGGAATGACGTACGTGCTCTGAGCCTTGCTCTCCTTGACTATAAAATGAAGTTAAGAGTCTGATAAGATTGAAAAATAAAATAGGCTGGGAGGATGTGGAGTGGTAGGAGATGATACTGAAAAGCCATCCCAAAAGGATGCTGGCTGTGAGCAACTGGGATCATAAATCACTTCAGTAGTTGATGGGTATATATATCCAGGCACTGCACTGCAGACCGGGGCTAGGGTGGGGGGCGGGGATGGTGCGTGGCGGGCGAAGATGTACCAGGGGCTGTCTCCACATCCAGGGAGCTACCACTGTGGCCAGGAAGACAGACGTGTCAATTAAAACAGTATAAATACAGTGGGAGGGACTTCCCTGACAGTCCAGTGTTTAAGACTTCTCCTTCCAATGCAGGGGTTGCAAGTTTGATCCCTAGCTGGGGAAACTAAGATTCCCATGTGCCTTGTGGCCAAATAACAAAATGTAAAACAGAACCAATAGTGTAACAAATTCAATAAACACTTTTTAAAAATAGTCCACATCAAACAGTCTTAAATAAATATGAATACAGTGGGGAATGTACAAGAATAGAATAGGGGTCAGAGTACCTCAAGGATACTGAGGTGGCAGTGGGTGAGAGGAAAGGTCCCAGTAGGCTTCCTGGAGGAGGCATTGGAGTTAAGGATAGTTGTCCAGGGTCACAAGGTGGAGAGGAACATTTCCAGGCAGAGAGAACTGCATGATGTGGTTGGTAGAGCACAGGCAGCGTGAAACAGCTGATGTGTCAGGTGCTGGCTAGGCTGAGAGAAGCCTGATAGGAGGCTCCACGGAGGAAGAGCTCATTCTGGCAGTCTTTCCAGGCCCTTCCAAGGAGCTGACACTCCGGTCTGTTGGTCCACAGAAAGGCTTCACCCAAGAAGAGAGAGAAGGCAGTTTAGAAAGCTCCTCGGACCACAGTGGAGAGTGAAGAGCTCCAAAATGAAAAGCAAGAACACCTGTGATGTGGCTGTTAGAGAAGTCTTGAAACACTTGGCCCAGGGGGCAGACTGAGGAATGGAGAGAAGGAAAGAGGTGAACCAGTGATCAGGAGGGTATCTCCAGGATGTGGGGACCAGTCAGACCTGGGGAGGGAGTGTGGAGGCCCAGTGCAACTCCAGGCCTCTGGCTAGATTCTGGAATCATTAACCCAGGAAGGGAATGAAGGGGAAAGAAGGGTCTGGGTAGGGGAGTAGAGACAGTAACTCACAGCAGGTTCACTTCTGAACATTTTCATCTTGAGACACCTGAGGGAAATAATCAGATTGGAGAAGGAATGGCTTTGGCAAGATTTCTGTCCTTATTATTTTAGCAGCTTCTTCCTTTCATTATGATTCTTGAGATGTTATTTTGTCTTTTTATATGATAATTCATTTAGGTTATGTTTTTAAATAGCAGGGAAATCGAGTTATGTCTCTCTGGTGGAGGCATCTAGATTTATCAGTAACTCAGCTGGAAGAACAGAGTCCAGTTATACAAATACAAAAGTGCCTGATCTTTATTAATTTGTACTGAGTGTTTCATTTCAGATATTTTAAGAGAAGAGTGGATTGTTTGTGTAGCTCTGCAAGTGTGCACATAAATAGCACCTGTCGTGGTGGACACACTGTGCTTTATAATAGATAAAATGTTCTGGACAAAGAACAGAGTCCCACTTAGGGAGCAGTTTACTGTCTGAAATCATGAAAGGCACCAAGTAATGTAACCTCAGGGAAAAGGACAAGATGTCCTGCATTGAACAAAACTTAATGGTTTTAGTAACCCTTTAGAGTGGAAAAAAATCTTTTAAGGAAGAGAAAGTGCTATTTTATTACTGGTACATGCTGTTCCCATGAATTGTTGGAAATAAATATATGCTCTCTGCACTGCTTGACTTTGATTCATTTACATTCCCTTTTTAATGAAAATTTTTTCAGTCTCTGCAGTAAAAATGATGGATATTTTGTAGTTGCATGGACTAATAGACCTAGAAATAATTTTTATTTTCTTATGACATTAGAGGGTGCTTGCAATGGTCCTTAACCACTCTATACCACCTGAATTAACTCTTATTTTTCTCCCGTTTAGTTGAGGAGATGAAAAACAGGTCCCTGTACCTCATTTGGAAATAATAAGAGTGTGTCACTGAAGCATTCTAAGAAGAAAGCATTCTATTAGTTATAAAATATTTTATCAAAGTGAACCGTTCATCATGTGCTTTCCATTTCATTTTACATATATTAACTCATATCATTATTCTCACATTTTTACAGATGAGGAACTAGTAGCCTAACGAGGTTAAATGATTTATTCAATATCTCATAGCTAGTATGTTGCCGTTCCCATGTTCATACTTACTTTTGCCTGATGCCCTTGCAGAATTCTACAACCAATCCATTTCAGTTTGCATCGGTCAAGTTAGATTGCTCACAGTGAACTGTTCTCTTCTTCTCTCTATGGAACCACCAGCCACCCAGTTACTCATGCCAAAAACCTGGGCTTCCCAGCTAATACTCTCTCAGACTTGCCCCAAATCCAGCATGTTGGCACTTCTACAAGCCTGCCCACCCAGCACCTCTCAAAGTCATCAGTCTCTTCTCATCCCCACTGCCCAGCCGTCTGCATTTCTTCTTGGACAGTAGCATCCCTTCTGGACAGTCTCCTCTCCATCTGTCCTTGCACCACTTCAACTCCCTTTCCCCAGAGCCATGTTTGGGAAACTCACTCTGATAGTTTGTATCTTTCTCCTGCCTGAGGCCTCTCACAGGCTTTCCTCCAGAACAGGCAATCTGTCTAGGTAAGAGTGAGGACCTGTGATGTCACTGACCATACTCCAGGCAGCCTGATGGTCTTGGGAAGAAGACCGCGTATCTGCAGAATCAGAAAACTGAGGTTTCATCCCAAGTGTGCTGGTTTCCTAGGGCTGCCATAGTGAAGTACCACAAACGGGGTGGCTTGAAACAACCAAAATGTATTCTCTCACAGTTCTAGAGGCCAGGAGTCTGAGATCAAGGCATTGGCAGGACCATACTCCCTCTGAAGATTCTAGGGATGTGTCCTTGCCTCTAACTTCTGGTGATTGTTGGCAATTCGTGATGTCCCTTACCTGGCATTCACATTACTTCAGTCTCTGCCGTTGTCATCATATGGCCACCTTGTGTGTGTGTGTGTGTGTGTGTGTGTGTATGTGCACGCGCATGCATGCATGTGGTCCTCTGGGTCCAAATATCTTTACTTATGAGAACATCAGTCTTCGGATTTAGGGCCCACCTTAAGCCAGTATGACTTCACCTTAACCTGAGTACATCTGCAAAGACCCCATCGCAAATAAGGTCACGTTCACAGGTACCAGGGACTAGGACTTGAGCATTGCCTTTTGTTGGAGGTGGGGGGACATAATTCAACCCACTATACCAAGGTTCTCCCCCTTGCCTTGAACTTCTTTGAACTTTGGATTTCTCCAAAGAATTACTGTGAACAGTAATTGAGATACTACACATAAAGTGTTTATCACAGTCTGTCTCATAGAGACCACTCGGTAAATGGCAGCTATGATTTATTGCCATATTTTTCCCCTTAAAAAATTATCTATAAACTACCCCCCATTCTATGTGCATCAAGGAAACAACATTTAAAGAAACCATGCATCCAGTATCCTGTGAAACAAAGCAAATAATTGTCTCTAATTTAATGTTTTTATTCTGATTTCTGTATTTGAGTCTCCTTATACATGGACTTTTCTTATACATGGATAGATACATGAACTTTCATAAAACAAACCAAAATTTAAACTCAAACCCAAGGTTTACCCAAGAGTGCTAATCTACGTGTGATGTGAATTCAGACGTTAAGTCTGCAGAGAAACTGGTTGAGGAAATCCACCCATCCCCCTGGGGCTTCCCAGGTAGGGATAGTGGTAAAGAATCTGCCTGCCAACACAGGAGATACAGGAGATGCAAGTTCAATCCCCTGGAGAAGGGAATGGCAACCCACTCCAGTATTCTTGCCTGGTGAATCCCGTGGACAGAGGAGCCTCGCGGGATACAGTCCATAGGGTCACAAAGAGTCAACTGAGTGACCGAGCACACACACACACATAACACAGCACACATCCATCCCACTGTGGGGTCACGACCCGTCAGTGCTCAGGGCAGCAAAAGCTTCCAAGAGCAGCCCTGCCAATCTCTTGCTTCCAGCTGTCCAGCTGCTTATTAGAAAGAGATGGGAGATTGGAGGGAAAATCATTCTTGCCTGCAGATTCAGACCTGCACACCGGTGCTCTGTTCACCACCAGGGATTGTTTCTAGAGACTCCAGTGTCTTGCAGGAGACCTCAGCAGCCCTGGGGTTGCCCATGACAGCACCAACCACAGTGCCAAGCATAGGGGCATACAGTTTAATCAGTGCAATTGGGTGAGGTTTCAGCAGACTCCAGTCCAGAGGATAGCAGAAATGCTTAATGAGAGAAAAAATGAGAGCCTTGTTGGAAAGCACGATGGGCACAGTAGAGCTGTTTCTCACACTCAGAAGCTGGAGTTGACCCCTGCCCTCTGACAGCTTGTGGGATATAGACCCAGGGCTTTTCCTACTGTTCTGATCCATTCCCGTGTCCCCAAGAGTCTATTCTGCTGCCAAGTCAGGAAGCATCTTCTGTCACTATCCTTTATGTTCAACGGGGTGGGGAGAGGAGCAGATTATCCTGGGGGAAATAGAGATGGAAGAGACGCCTGCCTGTGCATTGTGCTGAATCCATTATCTTTGAAAGGAGGCCACCTGAGCTCAGGTTTGTTTGAAGCCATCAGAAGGCTACTGCTCTGGAACTTTGTTGTAACTGGGACACTAGCACAAAGATCAGCCTCAGAGATATGCTTTCCTCTTTGGGCACTCCGGAGGTGTGTGGTCTTGGACAAGTCTCTTGCCCTCCCTGAGCCTCTGTTTTCTCACCTGTGAAATTAGGATAATGATACTTTCCTTACAGGGTTGTCGTGAGATGGCAGAAATAAGTAAAAAAAGTGCTTGGTTAATGTTCGATTCCACTTTTCCCTGTCCCAATCCAGGGAATGGATCAATGTATTGAACACTTAACCATTTACCTGCTTTGCAGATGATAAATGCAGAGTATATCTTAAGTTAGAAACCAGTTTTCTTTCAAAATTAGGAAGATGAATTAATATTTGTTTAGCATATACTGTGTACTGTGCTTGCATTCATTTTATAGGTGTGGCACTTCCCTGATGGCTCAGCAGTAAAGAAACCACCTGCAATGCAGGAGACACAAGTTCAATCCCTGGGTCAGGAAGATCCCCTGGAGGGGAGGGCATGGCAAACCACTCCAGTATTCTTGCCTAGAGAATCCTATAGACAGAGGAGCCTCTTGGGCTACAGTCCATAGGGTCACAGAGTCAGACACGACTGAAGTGACTTAGCACACACACTTGATTATTAGTAATCTAAAACCAGTAGGACCCAGAATCCACACACACATACAACACAACTCATAGGGCAGTAGGTGAGATCAATGAGCAAGTTAACTATGAGAGTGCAACATAAATCCTGAAAAAAGATGTTCAGAAAATAAGTGTTAAGTCACATGAAGAAGTGGCTGTGGACAGGGTGCTGTTTGAGAATGGTGTTACTTTTTAAGGAGAGGTGGAAGGAATATTCCTGGAAGGAGTGACAGCCCATATGGAGATGAGGCGATAGGGAGTGGGTCTCCAGGTTCAGGGACTACAGGTGGCTCGGTGTGGTCCATGGGAGAATTGAAATGTGAGCTTTGGTCTCTTCCCAAGGGCTGGTAGGTTAGTTGAGGGACATGTACATACCGTGGAGAGTTAGCAACACAGGGCACCATGATCACGGCAGACTGAGCAGAGAAGACAGAAGTGTGACTTGAGGAGTGAAAACTTTGAACAACCAGCATGGCTCCTTCTGTGTCCTTAAGAATCATACAGTCTCGTGCTGCATGAGACCTGTTCAGGTCTCTCCTGAGTCCTTGAAAGGTGGCAAATCCAATCTAGATGTGCTGTAAGAATAAAATATATGCTAGTTTTCAAAGACTTTGTACAAAAAATGTAAATATCTTTTATCTCCTGGCTAATTTTTATATTGATTACATGTTGAGATTATATTAATATGGATATATTGGGTTAAGTAAAATAAATTATTATAACTAATTTTATTTCTTTTTACTTTCTTTTGTGAATTATCTTTCTAAATTTATATATGTTTTGACTGTCTTTCCCAGTGGCTCAGCAGTAAAGTATCTGCCTGCAATGCCAGAGACACGGGTTCGATCCCTGGGTCTGGAAGATCCCCTGGAGAAGGGCATGGCAACCCACTCCAGTATTCTTGCCTGATGAATCCTATGATCTGAGGAGCCTGGCAGGATGCAGTTTGTAGGGTCTCAATGAGTTGGACATGACTAAAGTGACTGAGCACATATTTTGATTAAAGTCATACATAGTTAATATATATAAGATAATGTATTTGATGTAAAATCCCATGGACAGAGGAGACTGGCAGGCTACAATCCATAGGGTTGCAAATTGTCAGACGCGACTGAGCCGGTGGTGTGCGACCTGCAATGCTGCATATACACAAACACTGTGAATGGCTACTACAGTTAAACTAAGTAACATATTATCTCCTCACATAGTTATTATTTTTTAATGTGATCAGAGTTCCTGAAATCTATCCTAAGCATATTTCCAAGAATTAATACAATACTTTTAACTATATGCCTGTTCTTGCTACTTGTTTAATGTGCCTACTAGAAGATTCACAGTTGCAAGTGTGGCTTTATATTTCTATTGGAGAGCTTGGATCTTGACATTAAAAGGTCTTGACCTGGGGTAGCAGGGAAGGACATGGAGCTTGAACAATACTTTGGAAAATGAGTGGGGCTCAGGTGCACAACGGAGAAGGCAACGGCACCCCACTCCAGTGCTCTTGCCTGGAAAATCCCATGGATGGAGGAGCCTGGTAGGCTGCAGTCCATGGGGTCGCTGAGGGTCAGACACGACTGAGCGACTTCATTTTCACTTTTCACTTTCCTGCATTGGAGAAGGAAATGGCAACCCACTCCAGTGTTCTTGCCTGGAGAATCCCAGGGACGGGGGAGCCTGGTGGGCTGCCGTCTCTGGGGTCGCACAGAGTCAAACACAACTGAAGCGACTTAGCAGCAGCAGCAGGTGCACAAAAAGAAGGATTTTCCAGGAGAATGATGGTTGTGTAAACACCAAGGAGGAATGTGCAAGGTTTATTTAGGGAATCCTGAGTAAGTTGTCCGTATGGAACAAGTGAAAAACTCTCTGTGGTATTTTGATAAAATGACATATGTTGGTCATGCACACTCAGATATGCTATTAGGCTTCATATGAATGATAAGCAGAAAGAGGTTTCTATCACTGGAGGTAACAATGAATTTACAGAGAGTCCCTGGTTTTTCACTTTGCATGTTTTGCAGTCAATGATAGTCCTAGAGAATATTCAAATGCTATCTCGATTAAAGTTTCAGAAAAAATGAAAGGGTTGATGAGTCTTGTCATGCCCTTTATTTGAACTTCCTCAACCCTGTGACTTCTTGGAGTTATAAATATAAATGTGCTCAAGAAAGATATGGATGTAGGCACAGGAGACAGACCCCTACATGAGGCTCTTAACAAGAGAATTAAGAAATGTCCTTAATCTTTCATGATGACATCCTGTGGAACAATACTAGAAATGCCCCACAAGGGCCCTCTGCAACAAGAGATACTGAGCTGACTTGATGTGACATAGTATTTTTTTTTTATTCTTGTATTTATAAGCAAGATCCCTGGACATGATGATTTAACAATAATTGCTCACTCTTCTTCAAACATCCAAGGGATAATAAAGCAAGATCCTGCCTTGATATTGTGTTGGGTGTGTTATCCAGTATTTTTTACAGAAATGGCCATGATATTTGGGGCTTCATTCTCTACTATAGGGGCTTCCCAGGTGGCGCAGTGGTAAAGAATCTGCCTGCCCAAGCAGGAGATGCAAGAGATGTCGGTTCGATCCCTGGGTTGGGAAGATCCCCTGCAATAGGAAATGGCAACCTACTCCAGTATTCTTGCCTAGAAAATTCCATGGACAGAGGAGTATGACGGGCTACAGTCCATGGGATTGCAAAGAGTAGAACACAAATGAGCACACACACAGAAAGACTATACCAGAGGCGGTGTGGTGAGAACTTGTGAGTTACATAATTAATGTCAGTTAAATAATAAATATACCATAGACTTGGATATGAAAATACATAAATATAAGCAAACAACATTGTTGTATTGGATGAAAAGGAATTACAGAAAAAGATTATTTAAACAAAGAACTCCTAATGGCAAGATGTTTACCCTGTTTCTCTTATCCAGCAAACCCACAGAATCACACAAGTAGACTTTCTTATGACAGGGGAAAACAGTTCATCCCCGAATGAGAAGTTCTGTCAAAATATTCAAAAACTACCTTTTAAGCAGGATCACTAGCTGATAGCCTCAGGCAGCACCCCAGTGGGCCAAAATTACCACATGTCTGAGCTCAGCCAGACCTGAGTCCCTAGTTTGACTTTACCATTTATTAGTGTGTTAACTTGAGAAAAATGCAAAACCTTTCTAAGCCTCAGTTTACTTATCTATAAAATGGGATAGTAACACTACCTGTCTTATAAGTATCCTGAGGAATACAGGAGAGTAGGTGTGTAAAGTGCCCAGTGCTAAAGGTTTGCAAGCTTGGTGGGGGTAGTGGTTGTGCTGGAAGTTCTAGTATAGGCTTTCCTTTTGTGAGAGGAATCAGGAAACTGCCTTTCCAGAATGAATTGCTTTTGCCCCAAGGCTTCGAAATCTGCCAGTTCCTAACATAGGACTTCGGGTGCTCCAGTAGTAAAGTGAGAGACACTCTGAAGTCACAGTGTTTCAATCTTTCTACCCACTTCCTGGCCTCTCCCTCACCTGCTGCCTCTTCTTAGGAAGACTTGGAGCCATCTCCCCTTTCTTGCCCTCACTCCTAGCTTTAGAGATTTTGAAGAACTTTTCCATTTCTTAGGTATCTGTGAGGAGAACACTTTAAATTATTCTGAAGTGGGGGGGCAGGTGTAGGTATTTTTATTGGTGCCCTGAATCAAAACTCGCCTGTGATTATCATCAAGAGAAGGGATAAGGTATAAGAATAAATACAAATACACTGAGACCATTAAGGGTTAAGTCATCACTAAGAACTTCTCACCACCACCACGGGTGTACCTACTTATATGAATGAGTCACTTCTAAAAATAGTGACATACTTAAGAAGAAATGGTAGAGCAGTAATTACTTAGACAGCAGCTTCCTCCACCTGCTTCCCTGAGGCAGGAACCAGGGGATGTAAAGATAGAGGCTCTGGATGATCCAGGGGATAGAACAATCAGGGGATCCTCTGTGACAAAGGAAGGCTTTCAGGTCTATATACCTTTCATCTCTTTGCTTTTTAGTTCTCTTTTATCCAGAAGAATTGCAGCTTGCCCAGTAGCCAGCCTATTTGCATTTAAAAAGGACTTGGTCCCCTCACAATTCCCTGCCTGTTCACCTTAAAAATGAAGCAAGGGTCCTATAGTTTTAGGCTTTGATGGTATTCACGAGAAGTTTGTGACATATTTGAAAATCCTGACCCCCATGGACCCTGGTTTCCATTTGTCCCATTCTGAGTGTATTTGTGCCTCTTCAGAAAATCAGCTTCCTCAAGCGCTTACTCTTCATCACCGCTCTGCCATTTAACACAGGCCCAGCTGGGCTCATAATGAAAAATCAGGCATGTCATTAACACTAAAAGTACAATCTGCAACACTATGTTCAGGCCAAGTGGCATTACGGAAGTTAATTAAAGCATTGCCTTGGTTTAACCCATGTTGCTATTAGTATTATTTCAGAGGTAAGCACTTGTGCTTTGCCATCAGAACCCTAGATCCAGTTCCTAGCTTTTTCCCCTTAGGAAAGTCAGGGACCCAGCAGAAAACATGCAGCACATTCAAAATCAGTAATTAAAGAGAACGTAGTGAAAGGACTGTTTTCAAAGTACAAGGCATTGGATTAGTTTCTTAGGGCCACTGTAACAAAGTACCACGAACTAAATGATTTCAAAAACCAGAAATCTCTCATCCCACAGTTCTAGAGGCTGGAAATCTGAAGTCAGGGTGTTGGCAGAGCTCTGATCCAAAACCTGGGGACTCCACCCTTGTCTCTCCCTCACTTCTAGTTCTGGCCAGCCATCTTTAGCATCATTTCACTTGCAGCTGCCTATCTCTAATCTCTGCCTTCATTCTCCCCGTGTCTGTCTTCACATGGAGGTCTTCTTATAAGGACACCAGTCATAGTGGATTAGAATTCCCTTACTCCTTATCAACTCATTACATCTGCAATAACCTTATTTCCAAATAAGGTCACATTCTGAGGTACTGGGTGTTAGTCAACGGGGGATACAAGTCAACTCATAACAGTGGGATTCAGGAAAGCGAAAAAAGGTCCCTGTGGTACCTGGGTCTGTATCTTGCCTGAAAGTGCAAAGGACATAGAGTTACTGGAGCCCTCTGATACCTGTGGTTGTAGGAAATGGTGCCTGGCGGGCAGCACTGTAACTTGGGGAGAGAACTACAGCCACTGGCAATAGACAGCCAGGCAGGGAGGGAGCTAGGGAAATACACATTATGACCTCTCTCTCCTCAAGCTGCCAATCTCCTGCTGCCACCTCCCAGTGCTGGCATCCAACAGGAAGCCCAAGAGGAGGAGCCAGCTCCTGCAGGCCTGAAAACTTGGCCTCCGCATGCACTGGGCAGGGCGAAGACTGGAGGGGCAAACAGGGAATATTTAGCATAGCCTGTTAACTTCTCCAAGCCTCAGTTTACCTGTCTGTAAATTAGGAATAATAATAGTGCCGCCTCATAGAATTGTGAGCTTGGCACCCAGCATATAATCATCACCAATGTTAGCTGTTGTGTTATGATGAGTTCTGGTCATCCTCCAATGACCCAGCTGCTATGCCACTACCTTATGCATCTGATGACTGTTAGAGGTATAGGAGTCATGTTTGTGAATGAGCACAGATATGCACACAGGCCTATTTCCCTGCAGTCTTCTCTGCTTTTCAGAGCCATAAACCTGAGTGAATGTGCTTCAACACCTGGAACCTGTCCTGGCCAGATGGCAGCTTGGGCAAAAGCAGGGGTAATTTCCATAGCTGAGGTGGGATCAATCCAGTGCCCACAACACATTGTTTAGGAGACACTATGACTAATGCTCTCAAGAGCAGGACACAACTAATTCTCACAACAGCTAGAACTCATGAAGGTTTCAGACTGAGAAGGAGACCAATAGTTATGCAATGGGACATCTAGGAGAATTTTTTTTTTTCCATCAGAGAGGATATTGTGGAAAGATAGTATTGGGGCTGAACCTGGAGAAAGCAGGATTTGGGCATATGGAGAACAGGCAGGGGAGGCAACAGCATAAGCCGAGATAGAGTGGACCACACGAAGACCAAGCAGGACAGGAATGCATGTGGCGGCATCAATGAGCATAGAAGAAAAGGCATAGGCCTACAATAAGGTCTGGGGAGTAATAACGCTGAAGGATCCAGAATGCCTGGCTGTCTCCACCAAAAGCATGGCACGTGAGGTCCCCTCTGACTGTCTAGGTCATAGCAGTTTGTCTGTTACGTTTTGAATATAAACTGGCTCTTCTCTCCTTAGGAGAACAGTGGAGATTGTCTGAAGAGCTGAGCTGAGAACAATTTTGAGTTCCTATCTGGCTGAGGTCACTGGAAGAGGCTGCTGAGATTGACTAGTGATGTCATCTGTGGGAATTGGAGGCAGGCACAGAGGCTTGAAAACCATATGTTTAACTTTCCAATCTGAAGGTGCCAGTTGATTATTATACAGAGTGAAGTAAGTCAGAAAGAGAAAAAAGTCGTATATCAATGCGTATATATGAAATCTAGGAAGATGGTACCGATGAACCTGTTTGCAGGGCAGCAGTGGAGACAGACACGGAGAACAGGCTTGTAGACACAGTGGGGAAGGAGAGGGTGGGACGAATGGAGAGAGCAGCATGGAAACACATCCACTACCATACGTAAAACAGATAGCCGGTGGGAATTTACTGTACAACTCAGGGAGCTCAAACCCATGCTCTGTGACCTAGAGGGGTGGGATGGGTGGGAGGTGGGAGAGAGGTTCAAGAGGGAGGGGACATATGTATACCCAAGACTGATTTATGTTGATGTATGGCAGAAACCAACACAACATTGTAAGGCAATTAGCCTTCAATTAATTTTTTTTTTTTTTTAATTTTTAAAGGGATCACAGGAGGCCACAAGTTCGAACTGCTCCTGCAGAGCTTGGGCCACTTTCTCCAGGCTGGATTTCTGAAACTAGGCCTGCGACTATGACAAATGAGCCCCCTCTCCTAAGTATATACAGTTGTTTCTAGGTCCTTCTGAGATTGACTTGAGACTATAGCCTGGGGTTGAAAGAGGCGACTTCTAGAAGCCAGAAGTGGAGAGCTGCAAAGTAGGAAACCCAGAGCTACCAGCCAACAAAGTGTAACATGCAGAAGGCAGATCCCCAGGATTTTCAGGAGGGCTGGAGCGAGAGTCACCCTGGTGAAAGGAATCCTGGGACACAAAGAAGCCCCCACAGATTGCTGGGGGTAAGACCCCTGAGGAGCTGTATGGTGGAACTGAGGAAGGGATTGGGCTTTGCATGGTGGATGAGAGATCCCACTGGACCAGACCCAAAAGAAACTTAAGGGTACTATATATGTTTCCATGCTACTCTCCTAATGCGTCCCACTCTCTCCTTTCCCACTGTGTCCACATGTCTGTTTTCTATGCCTGCATCTCCACTGCTGCCCTCACAAACATGTAAGATAGATAGCAAGTGAGAATTTGCCGTGCAAAAACAGGGAGCTCAACCTAGTGTTCTGTGACAACCTAGAGGGGTGGGTTGGGGTGACAGATGGGAGGGCGCCTCAGGAGGGAGGGGACATAACCTGTGACTGCTTCACGGTAATGTATGACAGAGACCAACACAATACTGTAGAGCAGTTGTCCTCCAGCAATTGTATTTTGTTCTATACTACTCAATACTGTATGATTATAATCTTCCATAGTTAAAAAAAGAAAAAAAAAGAATTTAAGGTGAGGGAGCAGATGGCAAAACAAAATTGGGGTATTTCAGCTACCGCAACTGCAAAGAAATGGGAGGAGAAGGTAGTGGGAGGTATAGAGAGACCCCAGGTGCATGTGGGTCCTTAAGGGGCAGCGGAGCTGGAAAGAATATGTAGAGAGATAAGAACAAGGAACATGGGAGCTGGGGGAGCCTGGGCTCTGAAGGTGGGAATAAAAAGCAGGAATCTTCCAAATAGGAAAAGTGAGACTCTGGGAAAGAGAGTGAAGGCAGATGAACCCATGAGGATTTCAGAGAGCATGTTTGGAATCCTGCAGTAATGAGAGGTGAATGAAAAAGGAGAGACTTGAAAAGGAAAGGGAAACACTAAAGATTCTTAGATTGGCCTCAAACAAGCGGATATCACTCTAGAGTTCTGAAGCCCAAAATAACATAGGCCATGCTAACCAAAAATAGGGGAGAAAATCAGATTGACAAAAATTCAACAGAATTAACCCCACAGGGCTTCCCAGGTGGCACTAGTGGTAAAGAACCAGACTTCCAACGCAGGAGACGTGAGACGCAGTTTCGATCTCTGGGTGGGGAGGATCCCCTGGAGGAGGAAATGGCAACCGACTCCAATATTCTTGCCTGGAGAATTCCACGGACAGGGGAATCTGGAGGGCGACAGTCCATAGGGTCGCACAGAGTCGGACACGACTGAAGCGACTTAGCACACACCCACACAGAACAATCCTGATTTTCTAAGGTGTTTTTAGTATTTCTACTTTCATTTTCTTTTATGTTGGTTGTAGTCTTGGCAACTGCAGAAACTTTGTATTCTGTTCATTGTGGTATCTTACACAGTTTGACTTAAATGGAAGTTCTGTCGATGGAAATGATCCATTCCCTGGTTTCAGAGAGAAACACAGTCTGGTTCACAGAATTGAAGCTGACAGTCTGCGATTTGCACAAACAATTCTGAAAGGGCCCACTTGTCATAATTGCCGACCAAGTTTCAGAAGTCCAGCCGGGAGAAAGTGACTCAGGCTCTGCAGGGGCAGTTAGAACATGTGGCCTCCCGTGATCCTCTTTCACAATCAACTGTGGTACCTTTGGATTGGAAAGTTAAACACAGTTTTCAAGCCTCTGTGTCCTCCCATGCACATAGAAGTCATCACTAGTCAATCTCAGCAGCCCTTCCCAGTGAGCTCAGCCAGATAGGAACTCAAAATTGTCCTCAGCTCAGCTCTCCAGGCAAACTTCCACCCACCAGCTGTAACTGCCAGGGGACTTGAGACTCATCTGCCACCAGCCACTCTTCTTAGAGATTTTCATAGCTTGTGGTCTATAACCCATGATTCGTATTAGCTAGTTTTAGATAAAACAAGTAACAAAACAAAAGAAAAATAATTTTCAGGTGCTAGGAAAGATTGAAGGCAAGAGGGGAAGGGGGCGACAGAAGCTGAGATAGTTGGATGGCATCACTGACTCCATGGCCATGAGTTTGAGTGAACTCCGGGAGATAGTGAAGGACAGGGAATCTGGAGCGCTGTAGTTCATGGGGTCGCAAAGAGTTAGATGTGACTTAGCGACTGAACAACAGCAGCAATGCCAAAGTAGTCCATTCATCTTGAAATTAAAACCCCAGGGCCTCCCACATCTGTAACACAGCCTCAAATTCAGACCTATATAAAAGAGGTATCCATCACTTCAGAGGAGAAAAATTCCTCATGAAGTCCATATACCTCACTGTAGCAATATGTAGAAAATGAGTTAATGATTTAATGTTCATAGTTACCCAGGGTCTTTAATAATCTTGTAGACCGTCTGTGTAGACTCAGGCAGAAAATTGGAAGACCGTGAGACCACCAGAAGCTGACCAACAATGTTCTAGAGATGTAGAAGCTGATAGGAAGAGAAGATGTCTTCTGCTCCATCTCTAGAAGTACGCAAAATATTTTTAAATATGTTCCAGACATGAAGGGCTAAATTAAGAAAAAATTAAATTGTGTCTAGTATACTCTGTTTCCCAAGCAAAGAAGGATGTAATGAGTGTTTCTTAAAAAGGTTTCCATCAGAAATGATACAGGATTCTGTTATTTGGAAGATGAATTTGTTCGTAATTCTCATTTGATGTTGTGGCTAGTGAACTGCATTAATTAGTGAAGGGTTTTCTTCACTACAAATTTATAAATCTCTGCAGTTATATGAATTCCAGTCACATAAATGCCTTCTAAGAAAGCACAAGAAAAACTCTCCAGTGATGGAGAATGATGGACATGAGTCTGCACAAGTTGTTAAGGTGGCCAAAGAGAACACGTCTGAGCTGAGCAAAGCAGCTGAACAGCCACGAAATCATGAAATTGGGGTGATGAGCTGGCTTGAGGATGGTGAGGGCAGGTACAGAGGATATTCATCACTGAAAGAGAAAGAATCTCTGCCTTCAAGTTGTTCTTAAAGAATTGTATACAGTTGGTGTGAGGTTCTCAGACCTGTCAGAGATTATTTTTAGGACAGTATTAAACATCATATTTTGCAATGCCTCCTTTCTTTACCTGGAATGAAATTGACAGGTAATAAACCTAAGTGAGAGGGAAGATGGAAGATAGCCTCTGGGTTCCTCACCAAGGCAGTGAGTGGTCAGAAAAGGGAGGCTATTAATCAGGTAAGGAGAAGGGCTGGTTCTCCAGGTGGTTGGAAACAGTAGTGTGTCACTCAGGAGAAGAACACACGACTTAGGAAGCCTCACTTTCCTGGAAGCACACAGATCTGCAGGGCAAGGCAGCCAGGCCAAGTGTCAGGAATGCACCAAAGCCAAAGGCCCAGGCAAGACTGAAGACAAGCATGTGCTTACGGATGCATGCGGCAGGATGGACGAATCTCAGGAACATGTGAAGGAGCCAGATACAAAAGACTACATTCTGTGTGATTCCATTTATATGAATGTCTAGAAGAGGCAAAACTCTAATAACTGAAAGCAGATCAGTGGTTGCTTGGGACTGGGGGTTGGAAACGGGATTGACTGCAGATGGGCATTAAGGAACTTTCGAGATGATGAAAGTGTTCTGTACCATGAATGTGCTGGTGGTCCACGATGTTAACATTGGCCAAAACTCATCGAACTGTGCACTTAACATGCATAAATTACAAACAAATGATGCTTCAGTTGTGTCCAACTCTTTGCGACCCCATGGCTATACAGTCCATGAAATTCTCCAGGCCAGAATACTGGAGTGGGTAGCCTTTCCCTTCAGGGGATCTTCCCAACCCAGGGATTGAACCCAGGTCTCCCACGTTGCAGGAGGATTCTTTACTCGCTGAGCCACAAGGGAAACTCAAAAATATTGGAGTGGGTAGCCTATCCCTTCTCCAGCAGATCTTCCTGACCCAGGAATCAAACCAGGGTCTCCTGCATTGCAGGCAGATTCTTTACCAGCTGAGCTATGAGGAAAGCTGCTTTTAAAAATCAGGTGTGTAGACTGGCCTAGAGGTGGAATCAATCACATAAGACCTTGACGCTGAGGCAGCAGCTCTGAGGCCCAGCATATGAGACTGGGCACAAGACATAGGGGATGCCAGTACAGATGCCAGTACAAATGTACCTGCACTGGGTGTTGGACTGGGGTGTGTTTTTTTTCTGCAAACATACATTGCACATCTACTACATGCCAGGCACTGGACTAGGCCCCCAGTATGAAGTGATGATGGAGGAATCACAGAGTTCAATTTGGAACTTGGGATAAAACTCCAAACTCGACTCCAGGCTCAACAGTCTACTGAATTTTGACTGATAAGTAAGCTCATCACAGCATGGCTACTGAAATGACTTTAGATTAACTTTTCAGCTGGGAATGATGCTTTCATAATGAAGAATATTCATCAGTGTTGACAAAGGATGAGGACACTAATCCCCTCTGGCAGAGATATTTCTTCATGATGAGTGCTAGCTTGTCGTTGTGTTCATTCAGCATATTTCTTGAGCACCTAGCACGTGTTAGGCATGGAAAAAGACAGCATATGAATGAATCCGCATTCTCAAGAGGATTATAAACTAGAAGAAGAGAGAAGACTGTCTTACTACTCTGATCATAACCAAGGTGGCATGCGATCAAGTATCCTAGGAGAACATCAATGTGCTACAGTGCTCAGAAGAGCCTGTGCCCACTTCTTCAGGCTGTGGAGGGGCATTTCCATGACAGATCTTGTTTGCACTTGGCTCATTTAATATCTGAGGCTGGGCCCTGAGAGTGAAAGGCCTTTATCCTCAGGGAAGCAGATTCACAATTTAGCTGTCGTAACCAAGACTGGGAGATGAACAGGAGGCATTCTGAGATAGGTTAAGTTTATCACCAGTTTCGAGGTCATCAAGTGGAACGGTGAAGGTGAAGCCAAGCTGTGAGTTGGCTCGTCAGACTAGTTGAATTTTTCCTGGCAGATACTAAGATGGTGCATGAAAGGTGGGAAGAGTGGCTGGAGCAGAAGCAGAAGGGGCAGGTCATGTCACACCATATTGTAGAAGCAAATGAGGTCATCAGACCTTCAGATCTGTGCTGCCTGTGACTGTTAGGTCCACCTCTGAGCTTGTTTCTGAAGGGGTACTTCATTTTTAGTTTTCACATTTTAGAAGGTAGCACATTATTTGTCTTTGAAGCAGGTTGATGTTCCATCAATGCAAGTTGACCACTCTATGAGGTCTCTTCACATGGAAGTTAGAGCATATAGTTCTCCCCTTCAGAAGTCTTTCAACCCTGTCCACAGAACTGACTTTATAGAAGGCTATTGATGTTGGTACCAGAAAAAAAATAGAAGCCGATGTGTAAAAATATCTGTGAATTAATGCCTGTTTTAGTTGTAAATCCTGTTTGTTGTTTGCTTTTGTGTTTTTATTTGTGCTTGTGTGTTTGCGTATCTGCCTGTGTGTACCATACTTTGTTTTCGTTGCAGATGGCTTGGCTGTCTGTGAAAAACTGGCCTACTCAAGGACATTGCTGACTCTTTTTAATGAGGCCAGCGTCATGGCTTCAGTTCCCATTTGGCCAGTTAGCTTTGCTCTCTGCTTCCTTTTGTAGCCAGAGGCTGCTCCCTAATCATCACATCCAGCTGCCTCCCATGGGATGGGAGAATAAGAGGAAAGGCAGATTATCAGGGCTGGTCCTCAGCTGCAGTTCTAGCTTATGGTCAGCCAGAGGCCTCTAGAAATATTGGCTATGATCATTCATCAGGTTGTTCTTTGTCTTCACATGAACCACTTCTTAATTTTCTTTGGGTTGGGTCCCTGAAGAAATCTGTTTTAAGCTCTGTTCTCTTAACCAGTAGACTAGATTATTTCAGCATCCATTCTCTTTACCACCAGAGTAGACTCCTGGGACCCAATTAGTACCATTATTTTTGGTCTTTGGAAGGTATTGCATCTCTTGTTTCTTACATTTTCAGCTCTTGAATCTGTTGCCAAAGAATCTGCTAACAAGAGCTAACATTTATTGAGTACTTCCTCTATGCCAAGGCCTTCTACATGAATTATATCCTTTAATCCTCAAAATGGCTTTTGAGATAGAACATACTGTTCCTTTTTTCCAATGAGGACCAAGGTATAGAACAGTTACATTGCCAGGTGTTCACAAAGTTGGGATTCAGACTCCTGCAGTCTGCTTCCAGATCCCGTGCTCTTCAGACACCGTCATGACTCTTCCCTGCAAATATGACAGTGTGGGCAGAAGACCTAGAAATTGAGTGATTATTGCAGATTTACACTGCTCTGAGTTGATAGCTGATTTAGAGGAGGAATTCCCTGGTGGCTCAGAAGGTAAAGCGTCTGCCTACAATGTGGGAGACCAGGGTTCGATCCCTGGGTTGGGAAGATCCTGTGGAAAAGGAAATGGCAACCCACTCCAGTACTCTTGCCTGGAAAATCCCATGGACAGAGGAGCCTGGTAGGCTACAGTCCATGGGGTCGCAAAGAGTCAGACACGACTGAGCAACTTCACTCACTTAGATGAGGGTACCCTTTAGGAAGGCTTTGAGAAACCTAGACAGCGTGTTAAAAAGTGAAGACATCACCTGCTGACAAAGGTTCATATAGTCAAATCTATGATCTTTTCAGTGGAGGTATGGATCCAGTATACAAATGTGAGAGTTGGAACATAAAAAAGCTGAACACCAAAGAATTAATGCTTTCAAATTGTGGTGCTGGAGAAGACTCTTGAGAGTCCCTTGGATAGCAGGGAAATCAAACCAGTCAATCCTAAAGGAGATCAACCCTGATTATTCATTGGAAGGTAAATGATGCTGAAGCTGAAGTTGAAGCTCCAATACTCTGGCCACCTGATGCGAACAACTGACTCATTGGAAAGACCTCTGATGCTGGGCTAGATTGCAGGCAAAAGGAGAAGAGGGTGGCAGAGGATAAGATGGTTGGATAGCATCACCATTTCAATGGACATGAATTTGGGCAAACTCTGGGAGATAGTGAGGGAGATGGTGATGGACAGGAGGCCTGGCGTGCTGCAGTCCGTGGGATCGCAAAGTCAGACACGACTTAGCGACTGAACAGCAACAACAGCACCTCTTCATTATGTCACCCTGGTTGGAGCTAGATCCCAGATAGCCACCTGGCAACTGCGCAAACTGGAAAAGCTCTTTCTGTGCCAGCAGTTAAATCTTTTTCCTGTGCACTGTCATCTTTCTTAGTTGAAGCGCATGCCACTCAGTGTGGGTGGGCTATTATCTGGACCTCCGAAATATTGTATTGGACAGAGGTATTTAAACACCCTACTACTTGTGACCAAATGACACCTGTATTTGAGGCAAACATTGACTCACGTGTACTCTCTCCATAGGTCAATTTTGGAAAGTGATTGTCAATACTGCAAGAAACTCCATGTTAAAGTCCAAGTATAGTGTTCTCCCTGATGGCTCACACCCCCAACCTTTACCACGAACATAGGTTCTGGTAGCTTAAGAAGCTGAATAGTAAAACATCAGTGGGTTTTTTTTAAATGCACTAATATTTCATATCTCCCTGTCGCTTTTGAAATACCTCAAAACATTTTTGAGTAGGACAACTCAAGTTGTAGATCAACAAATATTGTCTTAAAAGAAAAAGTTTAAAATTTCTCCATTCTTGTAACAAAAGTGAATACAAAATGCCTAGAGCCTCATCTCAAGAAACAAAAGTTTTTACACCTTGATCCTTGAAACTATTTAGTTGTTACTTCAAACTTCTGCTCTTTAGTCGCTCAGTCCTGTCCAGCTCTTTGAGATCCCATGGACTGTAGCCCTCTAGGCTGCTCTGTCCACGGGATCTCCCAGGCAAGAATACTGCAGTGGGTCGCCATTCCCTTCTCCAGGGGATCTTCCCAGAGACTGAATCCACATCTCCTGCTTGGCAGACAGATTCTTTACCCCTGAGCCACCTGGGAAGTCCGTTTACAGTGTTTACAAGTTGGCTAATATTTGACCCTGATTCCTTTTCAGTATCTTAACGGTGTCTGAGTGATCTTTGATCTTGAACTCTTCTTGATGACTTCTATATTTTCCATCATCCACATCTTCTGAAGAATTGCTGGGGGGAGTGGAGGCAGGGGGTTATAGTTTGTTTTTAATCAACATTGGTAAAATTCACTAAGTCTTCTTATTTTGGAATGAGTATCTTTAGACCCAGACAATTTCACTAAATCCAATTTTATTAAATAACTTTGAGTCATTTCCTCCTGGTCTAGCTTTCTCAGCCTGCCAGCACACGTGGGTGGTACAGAGTCTGTGAAACTGAATACAGTCTGACCCCTTTCAGAGATTGTTTTATAAACATAAAACCCAATAACTGATCCTAACCCCTTAAATCCTCTTGCATTTGATGTCCCTCCTTGTCGGTGGCTCAGTATCTACCCAGATCCCTTCTGCCCAATAGAATTAAATATTGCTTTCCCTATTCCACAAAATACCCTTACAAATTGTTTCCTGGTTTGGGCTTTCTTTCTACAGGTGAATTTTATTTCCTTCACTTCTCCTTAAACAGTCTGGTTTAACTTCCTTGTTTTGTAGCATTCTCTTATGTTGGTCCAGGGGCTAACTTTAGTCAATTTGATTCCTTTCCTTACCTTAACTTTTTCTCTTGTGTTCTGAAGTTCTTTCCCCATGTAGCATCCAACTCTTTGCCGGGGGGAGAGGGGTGTTTAGTTTTTGTTTTCTAATTTGCCCACCTAGTCTCCTGAATCTAATTAGTGTTTGAAATAATATATTAGATTCTCCTGAATCTAATGTGTTATCCTTATTTGGCAGGTTTTTATTCTTCATTAGAATCAGGCATGGTACTACCAGTTATTAATTGGATGCCTTATGACTTGCTTGACCTTGCTGTCCACCTGGAGAATGAAGGTCGTAGTACCTAATTTTCGGGATTGTCCTGTCGGTTTTATTAACTAATGACTCTGCACTGCATAAGATGGCTTATGGCACTTCAGTCAACGTTAGCACCACTTTTATTTATGAGAACTAGTTCATAGAGTTGTCTCTGCTCATGGGCTTTCCACCTTTTATTCTCCTTTGTCACCTTTCACAACATCCTCATTACCAATAGGAGGAGAGAGTGGTTTCAAACCAAGAGTTCACAGTCCTTATCTGAATGTCCACTGTTAAATGGATGTTGGCCAGCTTAAGTGAGATGCCCTGTGACTGCGTTTTTCACAGGCCTTCCCTTTGTGCTACTTGTGATATCAAGCATTTTCCTGTCTACTGATAGAAGGTAATAATTCTTGTAAAGGTAAGAACCTAAATTCCCTTGAAAGATTTGGGTTAATGGTAGAGATATCAGTGGTACCCAGGTGATTCATTTGGTAAGCAGTCTTTCCTGCTGAGAATGAATCTTGTTTATTCCACCTTTCATCTCAATGCAAAAATGTTTTTCTTTTGTATACATTCATGTGAAATTACCTTTTATGCTCCATTTCCTGGCCGTTCCGTGGTGCTTCTTGATCAGGAGTGCTATTCTGAGCAGTGCTTGCTGTCTCCCTTGTCTTGGGGACATCTGTCACGTGAAAATACAGCCATGACTAGCCACCTCTTTCCCATCATTCCCACTGCTCCTATTTCTCTAATGTTAGAGACCTCTTTGGGATCTTTTCCTCTTTGACAAAAATTTCCAGTAAAGGAGTTTTAGGAAATCCCAATATAGACCATCTGTTAAGTTCCCTGAGATAAAAAATGATGACTTTGAACCAGTTTTGACAGCTAAATGTTCCTGTAAATACCTTTATTAAAGTTTTAGTTTCTGTGAGAGAAGAGACGCTTAGATGACTGTGAGATTCCTTGTCAGGGATGAGTTCACACATAGGAGGGAAACAAATAAAAATAACCTGCTAAATCAAGGCAGACTGTCAATACTACTGTAACAGAGGAATCCTCATGATAAGAAGAAAAAGGAGATTAATTTTACCTGGGAAAGTCTTGGAAGGCTTCATGGAAGAGGTGGGGGTCAAAGGATAAATGGAAATTCAACAGACTTCTTCAGTAGGATGAGCCAAGGATAGTATTCCATACAAGGGATATAGCTAAACAACTGGTGACTCCTTTCCCTCAGAGTGACTGTGTGTGTATGTGTGTGTACAAAAATGTGTAATAAAAGAAAGAATTGCAGTGGCAAGTACATGCTTGGGAAAATTGGTTGCCACCATGGTTTTACAGCTGTAAAAGCTACAAAAACTTACTTTCACTCTAAACAAGCTCAGAAAGATAATATCAGGTAGGGAGGGAAGGAGAGAATTGGGGACAAGTGTGTTTATATCTCATTCCTGTCTGATTTTTCCTTTGAAAAGGGAAAGCTTTTTATTATCTATCAGAATCTTTCTGGTGGAATTGTGTCTGTCAATCTTATCCCACCCAATTTGAAGCCCCGAACACAGGTCTGTTCCTCACAGCCATGACCTTTCTTTAAAAGGCAAACCTGGCCTGACATCACTGATGTTTTGAATTCAGCAGTCAAAGCTTTGGAGGGATCTCTTTCTGAAGGAAAGAAAGTGTGTCAGCCCTAAAGTGACAGCCCCCTGCTTGCTGCGGAGAACGATACTGGTTTTTGTGATAATCAGTGGCAAGGGCAATTTCAGAGCTGAGAAATGATCTGTTGGTGAAAGCACAATTTCTCTTCAGATCTTCTTCAACAGGAGTCTGACAACAAGCAAGAAACTCAAATAGTTTATGTTTTACTTGGTGAGGGAAAAAAGACATGTCAGATTTCTATGCACCAAAATATACCTGTTTGATGCTTAGTTGTACAAAATGGCGAGGGTTCCTTGCATTCTGTCTAAAGCTCAGATCCTGCTCAACTGTGCGCCTAACGTGAGTTCCTTAATGGCAATGATTGAGTTGCTTTACATAATTTCCTAAGTGATATCATAGACATGTTCCAATTCACTCTTCCTAGCCCTCCTAGAAAGGATTATCACAGTGTTACAGCCAGGGAGGCTGCAGCCAGAGAGGCTGATAGCGTTCCCAAGACCACACAAGTGCAAAGATGCTGGAACAACCCCAGATCCAGTGCCCTTTGTGTTTCAAACAGAACTGCTTCTCTAAGGATGGACTTCTTTCTCTTTAAAAAGACAGGACCCGACAAGAACAATTCTCAGAGGTTCCTTACAAACCTGAAACGTTTATGTTTGTGATTCATAGTGAAAAATTAGTGTAAGGTCTTCTTTCTTGCAGAACAAATGTAGGGAGCCCAAAATTGAGGTGCGGGGCGGGCCAGAGCCTCTTGGTGCTTGGGCTACTGGAGATGCCCTCATTATCACCCCCCAATGCTGCTCTTGACCTCAGACCCACTGTCTTTGGGATCCATCTGGAAAATGCTCATCCTTTCACATTCTCTCCTGAGCCCCACTTATTCCACACTCCTCTTTGCCATCATGCAGTAAAAACACACATTTATGTTTTGCCACCATGTTGGTGGGCTCAGATGATAAAGAATTTGCTTGCAATGCACAGACCAGGGTTCAATCCCTGGGTCAGAATCATCCCCTGGAGATGGGAATGGCCACTCCAGCATTCTCACCTGGAGAATTCCATGGACAGAGGAGACTGGTGGGCTAAAGTGCATGGGATCACAAAGAGTTGGACACAACTGAGTGAGTAACCCTTTCATTTTTTTCTTTTAAAATATACCACATTTATTTTGTTATTTGTGGAAATTTCACTCTGAAGTACAAAATATGTCCTTACTTTGCTCTTAACAGCCACAAGCTCACAAACTAAAATATGCTAAATCAGAGTCCTGAATAATTAATTATAGCAGTGCAGCACAGGCTGTGAGGAACAAAGACATTTTTTAAGGTTGAAAAAAATAATGTCACTTTATAGTCAACCACCAGTATAAAATATTCCTTAAACGATGGCAGTTCCCAATATCATGGAATTAGAAATGAATAGGAATAAAATTACGTTAATACAGTAGCTCAGGTAATCTCATGGGACTTGGATGTATTATAACATCCAAGCATCTTTTATGTCCTTGGTTATATGCCCCCTCTGTCTGTATCTTTACAGTGTATAGCTGGAATACTAAAATTATTCTTTTCACCAATGGGGATTATGAGCATCTAGGGAAACTATACAAAATAGAATGTAATAGAACAGGATGTCTTTTCTCACCTTTGAAAGTGAAAGTCACTCAGTCGTGTCCTACTCTTTGTGATACAGTCCATGGAATTCTGTGAAATTCCATGAATTCCAGAGACCAGAATACTGGAGTGGATAGCTGTTCCCTTTTCCAGGGGATCTTCACAACCCAGGGATCGAACCCAGGTCTCCCGTATTGCAAGCATATTCTTTACCAGCTGAGCCATAAGGAAAACCCAAGAATACTGGAGTGGGTAGCCTATCCCTTCTCCGGTGGATCTTCCCAACCCAGGCATTGAACTGGGGTCTTCTGCATTGCAGGCAGATTCTTTACCAACTGAGCTATCACACATGGACACAGAGACCCACGAAATCAAACTGACAACAGGGACACACAGGCACAGAGGTGCCCATTGACAACATGACATCCAGGCAGACACACAGACACACAGAAACACAGTCATCAAGTGACGGACAGCCCAACACACAGACACACTCATGGACCTCTTGACACAGAGGACAAATAGGCACTGACCATCTGATAGAGACACACCCTCCAACACACGCCACGCAGAATTCTCCCTGTGGCATTCTTAAGTATTGTGTGCTTCTTATCCTCCTTGTGCAGTTTCATTCCTGATCAAAGTTTGTTCTGGACGTTTCAATCAAAGATATGTTCAGGACAAAGGCCCTATTTAAGTAAATACACTTTTAGACTTAGTGATTAAAGAATAAGAATTACTAATGTAATCATTTACCTACAAAATTTTCAATGTGAACAAGTAGCATTAACGATGACAAATATTCCTAATGAAGAATCCTAATTTCCCATATATACAAGTATCCCTTAAGCAAAATGTGAAAATGGCATGATTTTTTAATAAACATGGACTATATATATTAAGCATTTTGTGTAAAAATATAGAGAAATTTTACATAAGCTAAGGTCAAATGAGGAAAACAGAACTGTAATTTGAAATTAAATAAGCTAGAATTGGAGGTAGAGAATAGCGTGATGATTAAGGACACAGACCTTGGGTAGACTGCCTGGATTCAGACTCAGCTCTTTCATTTACTACAGGAAGCTTTAGGCAAGTAATTTAATTTTCCCCTTCCTCAGTTTCCTCAGTTTTGCTCTTCTAAACCATGGAGATAAAAACAGAACTTATCTCACAGGCTGTTATAAGGATTCAATGAGTGAATCTATATGAAATATGTAGACCCTTCCTGGCATAGTAAGCACACAGTTAAGTGTCAACTTTAAAAATTACATACATGTTAACTGAGGCTGAATGCCCTTATTCCTCAGAAGCCAGTCTTGCACCCACATTCATTTGAATCTTGTTGTCCTAATACTCTATTTCCAGAAGAGAACAGAAATCAACAATTCTAAGCACTATCTCTCCCCACCATCAATAATACCAGTACTTTTATCATCAGTATCTCCAACACTTCACCTTATTTTCATTTTGCATAAATCTTTGAACTTGAGGTGAGAGATCCTCTTCCTCCCTAAGCTCCAACTCCCTCCCTAAGCTCACAACTCCCATGTGGAAAGGGACTAGTGTGTTTTCAGGTGGGCAGCATGTCATATGTAGTTTATATTCATAATGACTAAGTACCCAGATTCATAAATTTACTTTCACTGATTAGTTTCAGTAATCTCAATAAACTCAGCCTCACTCAATTGAGTTCCAACAAGCTTCCACCGGGAAGAAGGGGGCAAAGATGTAAAGTTATGGGAAATCCTGCCCTCTGTGGATTAAGCACATCCCTGGCACATTGCGTGTGTGAGTGTCACACACTACAGTATCATACTCACATGCTGCAGGAACAGTTAGTGTTGAGAACTGCTGTCCTAAGCGACATGCTAACAGTGACGTATTGCCAGTGCTTTGCAAATTGGAATAGCATACACAGATGTTCATCATCATTTTTGGTAAGTATATGTTATAGAGAGAAGGCTCAGACATGACACTTCTGCTCTTTCCAAAGCATGAGAGAGTGTTTGGAACAGTTGTCCTGAGACATGGTGTCTGTGACAATGAGCCTTTCTTACCCATCCTCTGGAGCATATCTGGATTAGGCTTGCTTACTGGCCCATCAGTACCAAACACTCCACATACACAGAAATACACCCCAAAGATTCCATGCTCAATTGCTACCTTTTAGGGACATTTCCCGGAGAACGCAATGGCAACCCACTCCAGTACTCTTGCCTGGAAAATCCCATGGATGGAGGAGCCTGGTAGGCTGCAGTCCATGGGGTCACGAAGACTTAGACGCTTACTGAGCGACTTCACTTTCACTTTTCACTTTGATGCATTGGAGAAGGAAATGGCAACCCACTCCAGTGTTCTTGCCTGGAGAATCCCAGGGACGGTGGAGCCTGATGGGCTGCTGTCTATGGGGTCGCACAGAGTCGGACACGACTGAAGCAACTTAGCAGAAGCAGGGACATTTCCACCAGTAATGGTGGTGGCAAGTGTGGAGAAGCAGCAACATGTCAAAAAATAAGCTAGAGATACTTCAAACAGAAAAGATCAATGAAAACATAACAACTGACCTGGTCCTTTGATCCTGGAAACAGACAATTTAGTAGAAAAGAGCTATTAAAATTAACATTTTAATACTATAATAGCCACTGAATTTAGTAAAATGCAGGTATAAGTAAATCAGGTATTTATAACTTTTCAATATTTAACATTAAGACAAAAATCCTTCATCTTAATAAAGTCAGAATAGCTTACATTTGATATGCAAAAAAAAAAGAGCAGTCAAGATCAGTAGTTACTAAATCAAATCTGCTGATTTTTGTTAAGTGGGCAGATGATTAATGAATTCATTCAGATCTGTAAGGAAAAAAAAAAGGATCTTAAGATCACGAAACATGAAAAGTCATAGCATCATAGCCCCATATAAGCCACCCTCAGAGTCAGATCTAACAACAGCAGATCAGGTGAACAACCTTCATCCAGTCTGTGTGAGCAGGACTCATCGATGTACTGCTAGTTAAGTTTCCTCCACGTTAGTGAACTGGGCTCCCCAAGGAGTCAGCTTGGCACGTGGACCCTGTGGTTTGGTATACTGCCACCTAGTGGCAACCCTATGCCAGGCCATGGATTCTGAGCCCTACAGACTGAGCTCTGGCTGAGCATTGTCACCAACGCTCTCCCATTGGGCAGCCTCCCAGATGGTAACTGGACACATCTTCACTGAGATCACCCTGCTCCCTCCAAGATCGACCAGAGGCACCTCCCGGGGCCTGCTGGAGTATCTCTCCCTCTGGCCCTGGATCCAGATGTGTGGACCCAGTACAGAACGTGAGGGAGCGTGTGTGTGCTTAGTCGTTCAGCCGTGTCTGACTGTTTGCGACTCCATGGACTGTAGCCCACCAGGCTGCTCTGTCCATAGGATTACTGGAGTGAGGTGCCATTTCCTTCTCCAGGGGACCTTCCCGACCCAGGGATCAAACCCGCATCTCCCACCTTGGCCGGCATTCGTTACCACTGAGCCCCCAGGGAAGCCTGAGGGAGTGTGTGCAGTGGGCCTAAAGCTGGGATGCCGCCTAGCCTCTGTGCTACCTGGGGACACCCAGACACATAAGGAACCAGTCCCCCTCAGCCTGCATCTTCCCCCTCCCAAAAGCCAAGCCAGTCTCCCTCCCTACCACCTGTGCTGGATATTTAACACACTATCCCCCCACAACCCTGCCATTCCAGCATCTTCCATCCAGGGCAGACCCTATCCTGAGTACATGGGTGCCAGGTGCTCAGGAGGCCTACTAAAGTTGGTGCTGATGTTAGTAAAAGAAAAATGGAGACCTATTTGAGCAATAGAATTGATGGAATTTGCTGGTAGAGTGGATGTAGGAGAAAGGAGAACGAGAAAAATGCAGCAAGACAGCTAATTTTGAGGCTTGAATAGCTGCGTAGATGACAGTGCCTTCCTCTACTGAAAGATGGGGAGGATTAACAGGTTTGGGGAGCAGAAATAAAAATTTCCAGTGAACATGTGTTGATTTTATAGTCCAAACACGATTTTATAGTCCAAACACGTACATGTTAAGTGTTAAAAAAATATTTAAACAACCTAAAATAAACCAAAGAAATATGAAGATGTTTTGTAACATCTAAGTTTGTCATTGGACTGATTCCAACAGTGCAGAGAGAAATATCAATGGACACGAACTTTGGCTTTGTGAGGTCTACCCACTGGAAATCGAATGGAAAATGGCAGATGGACAGTTGGATGTGCACGTTTTGAGAGGACAAGTCAGGACTAGAGGTGTCTGTTGATGGAACTTAAGGCCAAGGGGTTGTTCAAGGGCAGAAGAGGGCAGAGTCCTCAAGACTGGGGAGGAGGAGTCAGTGAGGCAGGAGGAGAACCAGGAGAGAATGTCAGGAGGAAGACAGAAGCTGAGATGTCCGGTGAGATGTGGGGACAGGCACGTGGCCACTGTCTTTACACCAGAGTGGCCTTTGATAACTTAGGTAAGAACAGAATCACTAGACCAGAGCATCAGCCTCCTTACAAGTCTCCTAGTTTCCTCATTTGACCTCCCTCCAATCTATACCTGATCGCTCAGTTGGTAAAGAATCCACCTGCAATTCAGGAGATCCTGGTTCAATTCCTGGGTCAGGAAGATTCCCCTGGAGAAGGGATAGGCTACCCACTCCAGTATTCTTAGGCTTCCCTTGTGGCTCAGCTGTTAAAGAATCTGCCTGCAATGTGGGAGACCTGGGTTTGATCCCTGGGTTGGGAAGATCCCCTGGAGAAGGGAAAGGCTACCCATTCCAGTATTCTGGTCTGGAGAATTCCATGGACTGTATGAGTCCATGGGGTCACAAAGAGTCAGACTTGACTGAGCAACTTTCACTTTTCACTTTCACTTTCCAATCTATACAGCAGGCAAAGCCATCTCTTTGAAACTTCAATCCCATCAAGCCCCTGGTTGAAAACTTTCATTAACTTATCATCTCAACTTAAATCTGAACTCCCAGGGCAGGAACTGGGGTACAGTGAGTGAAGTATAGAATTTAAGCAGGCATCCCAAATCCAAGTTCAAGATATATCATATTTTAATGCAGTACTTTTTAAAAAAATCACATTGAGGAACTGTAGCCCATGGACCAGATGATTATTTTTATGAATCAAGTTTTATTAGAACCAGGGCCAGGATTAAGATAAGGTACATGAGAAAGGGTTATGCAAGTACAGGGTTCAAGCCTATCTTTATTTAAAATTTTGATTTTTTGTGCATCATCCAATCTGTGCATTAATTTTGATTTTTGAAAGACAGGCTTCATATCATTTACATTACTGAGTTTTTTTGATGCCCCCTTAAATTGTGTGCAAGATACCAGTGAGACATTTCCCTCACCCTTGTCCTGGTCCTGCAAACCCCACATCAAGACCTATACCTTCCAGTGAATATGTATTGTTTTTATTGTGAATGATATAAATATTTTTTTAATGTTGAGGCAACCTAAAATAAACCCTAGACATAGGGAGATGCTTTACCCAACAGTACAGAGAGAAAGGCACCTAACTCTAATGTCTAAAGAAGGTAAAGATTCAACTTCTTATTTTCCAAATGGATCTGATCTCACTTATACAGTGAGTACTCAGCAAGCCACAGGGATTAATAACAGCAGGAGAGCCATTTTTAGATAGAACTGATGATGCTTTCATGGAAAGGTTCCAGGCAGATTAAAGTCATATAAGACATAATGCTTTTTGACTGCCTAAATAGGTTATGATCATAATTTTATTTTGTGACCTCTTCATCAGAGAGAAGGGGAGGTTTTCTTATTTACCAGATTATCAACCAGAAAAACTAAGAAGTTTTAATTTCTCCATTTCTCAAATAAATTCAAGTCACTATTCTGGAGCATAAATGATTTTAGAAAGCTTTTAACAAACATATTTTTAGAAGTGCATATGGCTTGAGGTTTGATTAATAGAATAAATATTTGTAGGTTTTCCAAGTTAATAAGAAATATTTTCTTTCTTGTTAGCCTCTCCCTACCTCTTCCCTCATCACTATGCCTTATGTTTTAAAAGTTGGTTTACTTCCCTTGAATAACTGTGGATAAATGGATTCTGTAGGACCTAAAAGCTATTGGCTCTCATCTTAGGCTCTTATATTAAAGGAGATGTGTCTATCAGTTTTCATATTGGAGATCTGAGAATCTGATGATGTGAAATATCATTATCATTATGCTGGAAATTCATTATCCAGATATTGCCAATATGACCCCATATCCAAACAAGGTCCTTGGTGAGAAACACACACACATGTAGGTATGTCCCACACACATACATGTCTCCAGAGTATTTACTCCATTGTTTAGTGGTAATATCTGTCATCTGGCTAGATGATGGCTGGCGTGACAGGGGATAACTAGCCAGCTAGCCTGGGCTGGTTCACGTGGAGGCTGGGCAGAATTCTAAGGCAATGTCTACTTGCATGCAAGGGCCTTTGAGACCTAGTCTGTCACCCCGTCACTTCCACCACATTCTCTTGGACAAAGCAAGTCACAAAACCAGCCCAGATCAAGGGGAATGGAAACCAACTCCACCTCCTGATGCAGGGGAAATACAGTCACTCTTGCAAAGGTACATCGATAAAGGGAAGAGAATAATTGCAGCCATTTTGCAAATTAACCACCATGTAAAAGTGTAAACCACCGTGTAAAAGCCCACACAATTATCTATAGTATAGTGGTTTCATCTGGTTACTTTTTTTTTTCACCTGATTACTTTCTAACAAGGTTATGAGAGAGGGATCTCATTATGAGAGAGTGAGCGAGAATCTTTGTTGCAAATGCAAAATGAACCATTTGCAAATGCAAAAATGACAATTATTGGATGAGAAAATGAAAAAAATTGAAGCAGATTCCCTTCCCATCTATCTAGGATGAGAATGACTGACTTCCCCAGTTCTCTGTGGTTCCATGAAATTGAAATTCTTGGCCAAAGCTTCTGAGAGATTCTGGATTTGTTCAGGGTTATGAATTTCAACCTGGCTATCTGCCATCTCTGGGTTAGATATTTAATTCTTCCAGTTGTAACTTCTTGTAGTTTTGTATTTTCATGCATGTTTATGAGGTGATTTAGAAATTTTGCATATGTCATTCAATTTGATATTAAACAGTCTTCTTATACAGCTGTCATCTACATTTTACATGTATAGGAATGGAGGTTTAGAACCCCCCAGCAGCTAGGTAGAGGCCACGGTACTAGCACCTGGCAAGCCAGGAACTTTTAAAACACTTTCCGTTATTCTGCAGTGTCATTCCATGGCTTTATCTCCTTCAATCGTACTTGTTTTTAATGCTTGATGTTAGAAATACAGATGTCATAGTCTAACTCACTGGGATACAATTGTTCCATGACAGAAAGCAAACAAAACAGATATCCCAAGATATTTAAATGCTTGTGACTCTCCAGTTCAAGAGAAGGAACAAATAAAAGGAAAGTATTAGAATCATCTGCCTAATGAATATTCATTGGCCATAATGATAAATTCAATTTACTAAAACTTGATTTCCTGAAGAACTTCTCAAGAATGTATGTATTGGATAAAAGGGAGGGGGGTTTATTTGGAGAAAACAACCTTTCCATATTCAACTGAGTGCTCTCTAGTGGCCTGAAAGTCTGTGCCCTCTCAAATGGTGTATACTTCCTGACCCCATAGCCTCAAGTCTGCAGAGAAGAACTCCTTTCTGACCAAACAGTGCTGGCATAAACCCCAACTTTATCTCCCTCTGCAGCTTTGGGCTATTTGCTCAGCCTCATTGAGCCTCACTTTTTCCAGCAGTAAAATGGGATTGTTACTGCGTATGGAGCTATACATGTTAAATGGGATAATACATCTAAATCAGTTCGTTCAGAAGCTAAGTGCTATTGATTTGTCTCTCTCCTGCATTTTTTCAATATAAACTAACATAAAACAAAGCACAGTAAGTGAACAATACCACAGAACCAAGGGACTTTACTTGTTTGTTATTCTTTATCATTTGTGTTCACACCTGTCCCCCCACACTAAATATTTATGATGGGAAATGGCATTCAAAGACATGGGTTCTGTTATTAAGAGAGCAGATCCAAAGAGTTTTCATCACAGGGGCAAAAAGACATAAAAAGAAATTTGTGTCTATACTAGATAATAGATTGAACTATACTTATTATGGTGCTGTACATCAATTATATCTCAGTAAAACTGTAATAAATAAATAAATATAAAATCCCTCAATCATAACATTAGAAAAAAGACACAAGTTCTAACCCTAATCACTGGAGTCCTGTTTCCATAGTGTAGTGGTTATCACGTTCATCTCACTCACTGGGTCTAGTTGTCTTTTCTCCATCCAGTTGCTTCATCCATCTGAGCTACACTTCCTTCCAGCTACCAAACAACGGTGCAAGGGAGATACTTGTAGTTCTGCTAAAGCCCTGAGATAGCCTTATGAGAACACCTAGCACAGTTCTAGTGTGTCTTAATGCTCCTGTTTTATTCCCTTTGGCATTCTTTCTCCAAAATGGACTGGCAGGTAAAAGAGGAGACATTTTCCTTTTTCTTACTTGTCTACTTTGGGTTCCTCTGCTTCCCCCTTCTGTGTTTCTTCAAGGTGAACACAGTCATGGTTTAAGTCACCCTAAAGGTTGCCAAAACCTGCAGAGGAGGGGGCCCATTTGGAACAAACACAGTTGGATAAGAGGAGTGCCTGGTCCCCAGAGCTGTCCCTTGGCACTCTGCCCAGTCTCTGCCAACTGAATAGAATTGGATCATCTGCAGTGACTTTTGGATCTTTCTCCTGAAGAGTTTGAACTAATGGAGAACTTGTCAGTGTGTGTAACATGCTTTGTGCTTGCCCCTGCCAGAACCGCTCGGGTGGCATTGGGCTGTCACTCACTGAGTAAACTAGATGGGTCCTTTCAGCATTCCTCCTTTCTATCATTAGCAGTTGATCATTTGTGCCCTTTGTAATAAGGTCCTGTAAAAAGGGTGTTGTGAAAGCCTTAGATGAGTGATTCATAACCTTTCTAGGGTCATAAACACTTTGAAGAATCTGATGGAAGCTATAGATATTTCCCCACCCTTGAAAATTCATGTGCACACCAAATGTTATACATACTTTCAGAGCTTTCATAAACTACCTTCTTAAATCCAGACTATGGATCAGATCAGATCAGATCAGTCGCTCAGTCGTGTCCGACTCTTTGCGACCACATGAATCACAGCACACCAGGTCTCCCTGTCCATCACCAACTCCCAGAGTTCACTGAGACCCACGTCCATCAAGTCAGTGATGCCATCCAGCCATCTCATCCTCTGTTGTCCCCTTCTCCTCCTGCCCTCAATCCCTCCCAGCATCAGAGTCTTTTCCAATGAGTCAACTCTTGGCATCAGGTGGCCGAAGTACTGGAGTTTCAGCTTTAGCATCATTCCTTCCAAAGAAATCCCTTCAGATGGACTGATCTCCTTCAGAATGGACTGGTTGGATCTCCTTGCAGTCCAAGGGACTCTCAAGACTCTTCTCCAACACCACAGATCAAAAGCATCAATTCCTCAGTGCTCAGCCTTCTTCACAGTCCAATTCTCGCATCCATACATGACCACAGGAAAAACCATAGCCTTGACTAGATGAACCTTTGTTGGCAAAGTAATGTCTCTGCTTTTGAATATGCTATCTAGGTTGGTCATAACTTTCCTTCCAAGGAGCAAGCGTCTTTTAATTTCATGGCTGCAGTCACCATCTGTAGTGATTTTGGAGCCCAGAAAAATAAAGTCTGACACTGTTTCCCCATATATTTCCCATGAAGTGATGGGACCGGATGCCATGATCTTCGTCTTCTGAATGTTGAGCCTTAAGCCAACTTTTTCACTCTCCACTTTAACCTTCATCAAGAGGCTTTTTAGTTCCTCTTCACTCTCTGCCATAAGGGTGGTGTCATCTGCATATGCATATAAGTTAAATAAACAGGGTGACAATATACAGCCTTGACGAACTCCTTTTCCTATTTGGAACCAGTCTGTTGTTCCGTGTCCAGTTCTAACTGTTGCTTCCTGACCTGCATACAAATTTCTTTGTATTGACTTGTATTTCTTGACTGTGTGATCCACACAGTCAAAGGCTTTGGCATAGTCAATAAAGCAGAAATAGATGTTTTTCTGGAACTCTCTTCCTTTTTCCATGATCCAGCGGATGTTGGCAATTTGATCTCTGGTTCCTCTGCCTTTTCTAAAACCAGCTTAAACATCAGGAAGTTCACGGTTCACATATTGCTGAAGCCTGGCTTGGAGAATTTTGAGTATTACTTTACTAGCATGTGAGATGAGTGCAATTGTGCAGTAGTTTGAGCATTCTTTGGCATTGCCTTTCTTTGGGATTGGAATGAAAACTGACCTTTTCCAGTCCTGTGGCCACTGCTGAGTTTTCCAAATTTGCTGGCATATTAAATGCAGCACTTTCACAGCATCATCTTTCAGGATTTGGAATAGCTCAACTGGAATTCTATCACCTCCACTAGCTTTGTTCACAGTGATGCTTTCCAAGGCCCACTTGACTTCACATTCCAGGATGTCTGGCTCTAGGTCAGTGATCACACCATCATGATTATCTGTGTCGTGAAGATCTTTTTTGTACAGTTCTTCTGTGTATTCTTGCCATCTCTTCTTAATATCTTCTGCTTCTGTTAGGTCCATACCATTTCTGTCCTTTATCGAGACCATCTTTGCACGAAATGTTCCCTTGGTATCTCTGATTTTCTTGAAGAGATCTCTAGTCTTTCCCATTCTGTTGTTTTCCTCTATTTCTTTGCATTGATCACTGAAGAAGGCTTTCTTATCTCTTCTTGCTATTCTTCGGAACTCTGCATTCAGATGTTTATATCTTTCCTTTTCTCCTTTGCTTTTCGCTTCTCTTCTTTTCACAGCTATTTGTAAGGCCTCCCCAGACAGCCATTTTGCTTTTTTGCATTTCTTTTCCATGGGGATGGTCTTGATCCCTGTCTCCTGTACAATGTCATGAACCTCATTCCATAGTTCATCAGGCACTCTATCTATCAGATCTAGGCCCTTAAATCTATTTCTCACTTCCACTGTATAATCATAAGGGATTTGATTTAAGTCATACCTGAATGGTCTAGTGGTTTTCCCTACTTTCTTCAATTTAAGTCTGAATTTGGCAATAAGGAGTTCATAGTCTGAGCCACAGTCAGCTCCTGGTCTTGTTTTTGCCGACTGTATAGAGCTTCTCCATCTTTGGCTGCAAAGAATATAATCAATCTGATTTCGGTGTTGACCATCTGGTGATGTCCATGTGTAGAGTCTTCTCTTGTGTTGTTGGAAGAGGGTGTTTGTTACGACCAGTGCATTTTCTTGGCAAAACTCTATTAGTCTTTGCCCTGCTTCATTCTGTATTCCAAGGCCAAATTTGCCTGTTACTCCAGGTATTTCTTGACTTCCTACTTTTGCATTCCAGTCCCCTATAATGAAAAGGACATCTTTTTTGGGTGTTAGTTCTAAAAGGTCTTGTAGGTCTTCATAGAACCATTCAACTTCAGCTTCTTCAGCATTACTGGTTGGGGCATAGACTTGGATTACTGTGATATTGAATGGTTTGCCTTGGAAACAAACAGAGATCATTCTGTCGTTTTTGAGATTGCATCCAAGTACTGCATTTCGGACTCTTTTGTTGACCATGATGGCTACTCCATTTCTTCTGAGGGATTCCTGCCCGCAGTAGTAGATATAATGGTCATCTGAGTTAAATTCACCCATTCCAGTCCATTTCAGTTTGCTGATTCCTAGAATGTCGACATTCACTCTTGCCATCTCTTGTTTGACCACTTCCAATTTGCCTTGATTCATAGACCTGACATTCCAGGTTCCTATGCAATATTGCTCTTTACAGCATTGGACCTTGCTTCTGTCACCAGTCACATCCACAGCTGGGTATTGTTTTTGCTTTGGCTCCGTCCCTTCATTCTTTCTGGAGTTATTTCTCCACTGATCTCCAGTAGCATATTGGGCACCTACTGACCTGGGGAGTGTCTCTTTCAGTATCCTATCATTTTGCCTTTTCATACTGTTCATCGGGTTCTCAAGGCAAGAATACTGAAGTGGTTTGCCATTCCCTTCTCCAGTGGACCACATTCTGTCAGACCTCTCCACCATGACCCGCCAATCTTGGGTTGCCCCACGGGCATGGCTTAGTTTCATTGAGTTAGACAAGGCTGTGGTCCTAGTGTGATTAGACTGACTAATTTTCTGTGCGTATGGTTTCAGTGTGTTTGCCCTCTGATGCCCTCTTTCAACACCTACCGTCTTACTTGGGTTTCTCTTACCTTGGGCATGGGGTATCCCTTCACGGCTGCTCCAGCAAAGCGCAGCCATTGCTCCTTACCTTGGACGAGGGGTATCTCCTCACAGCCACCCCTCCTGACCTTGAACGTGGAGTAGCTCCTCTAGGCCCTCCTGCGCCCGCACAGCCACGGCTCCTTGGACGTGGGGTTGGTCCTCCCGGCCGCCGCCCCCGGCCTTGGGCGTGGGGGCGTGGGGTAGCTCCTCCCACCCACTGCCCCTGGCCTCGGGCTTAGGGGCATGGGGTATCTCCTCCTAGCCGCCACCCCTGACCTCGGACGCAGGGTAACTCCTCTCGCCACTGCCCCTGACCTCGGACGCTGGGTATCTCCTCTCGGCCGCCCCCCCTGACCAGACTATGGATCCTAGTACTAAATAGTATTTTTTTTTTAACATAACCTTCTTAAATCCAGACTATGGATTCTAGTACTAAATAGTATCTTTTTTTTTTACATTTATACATATCTGTGTGGTCAGTATTGTCTAAAAATGAGCTGATACCAAAGTCAGGAAATGAATTTTGTGTCCAGAGCAATTTTTTAATGAACCAAATGATTTTTACTGATCTGTTCTCATGGGTTTGTGGGATAAATAGGAAAGAAGGAAGTCATAACAAATAAAATACTTTATTTTACATACACTTAATAACTAATCAGCCTTGGGGACAAAATTTTAAATATAATAATAGTTGATCATGTTTCCCAGGAAAACATCTTAGTAGTATTAGCCAGTTAAGGCAACATGCCACCTATTACATACAGACAAAATTCACACACATAATATATTAATGATTATGTAGGAGAATGACCATGTCCTTAGAAGATAACATGTGAAATGTTAGCATGATACCTGCCACTTACTTTAAAATGATTCAGAAAAAAATATAAACTTATACATATATTTATAAAGCAACTATAGAAAATGCTAATTATTACTGAATGTAAGTGGCATTTCATTGTACACTCTTCAGGCTTTATCGATATTTGATATTTTTCATTATAGGTCCTTAAAGAATAAACATGCATTATTTTGGGAGAAATGTCGACATAAGCACACTCTTTCACTCTTGGACTGGATTCTCTTCATTCAATCAGTGAGCATCATTTTCCCACAGGAACATCCTTTTGCTGTATTAGAATCCTGTCCTAAGGTGTCCAGCATTTCTATAGCTGAGTAAATAGTAATCTTTCATTGGTAATATTATACAACATTGTATGATAGATCATCAGCATTTAAGATGCTCTCTGATGACTCAGTGGCAAAGAATCCTCCTGCAATGCAGGAGACCCAGGTTTGATCCCTGGGTTAGGAAGGTCCCCTGGAGGAGGACATGGCAACCCACTCTAGGATTCTGAATCCCAGGGATTGAGGAGCCTGGCGGGCTACAGTCCACAGGGTCACAATGAGTTGAACATGACTGAAGCGAGGGAGCATGCAGACGCACACACATACACACACTGGGCAGTAAGCTTGTGCCCTGGAATCTGCTGCAAAATGAAGTCTCCGGAACTATCAAGAAGTTCTCAGTGTATAAATCCAAGGCTTCAGAGCCAGGAGCAATTAGAAAGAAAGCTATTTCTACAGGATATTCCTCATGTCATTTTCTCCTGCTTCTGCAACAGATTTTTAATTCCAACACTGAAAATAGTGCTGAGTATTTGGCCAAGAAGAGGGTACTGTCTGTAACGTCAGATCTTCCTGGCTCCATTTGACACTAATGCAGTTAGGATTCCCAGAGCATATCTTTTTCCATTTCTGTTACTGCAAGGCTATGTCTGTTCTCAGTGGTACACTGCTTCCGTTGTGCTATTGACAGATAGCAGATAAGATATGCCTTTGGAGACCGCAGCCACTAGGTGGATCCAGAAATTTTATTTTAAGGCCTAAGCCAAACTCATCAGTCCATTAGTACTTCATTAGCAAAAATAGAGCTGTCCTTACTTCATGACGGATCTCAATTTCATCTCCATTTTTCTGGTTTGCACTTTGTATGATTGAAAGGATATATGATGTTGGAAATAATAGCTTATTTTTTTAATTGTGTACTTTTTGTTCAAAGCAAGGCTAATGAATAAAGCTCCAGATTTTCTTGAATAACTCTAGGAAGGTTAGAGGGCTTCTATTTTCTGAATAAGTTTCCTTCGGTCCCACATGGAAGGTGAATTTAGAGCGTGTTTTATGTTTACTTGGGGAATGCAGAGAGTGATGCCTTGGACCTAGAGAAGTATAGCCTTAAGAGCACATAGTTTCAAGTTAGATTTCCTGTATTTCAACCCCAGTGCCTTCATTTACTACCTGTATGACTCAGAGCAACTCAGTTAACTTCACTAGACCTTCCACACCTAATCTTTAAAATGGATATAATAGCAATTAGACATCCATAGGAAAATTGGATCATGACCAAAATACATATTTTATACAAAAATTAACTCAAAAAAAAAAAAAAACACCACTCAATACTCTGTAATAGCCTGTATGGGGAAAGAATCTTAAAAAGAATGGATCTATGTATATGTGTAACTGACTCACTTGACTATACACGTAAAACTAACACAACACTGTAAATCAGGTATACTCCAATTAAAAAAAAAAAATGGATCAGGGACTTAGATGTGAAACATAAAACTAAAAATGTCTAGGAAATAAATAGAAATAAAATCTTCAGGACTGAGGACCAGGCAGAGAATTCTTAAATGTGCTACCAAACCTGATGTGTCAAAGGAAAAAAATGGATAAATTAGACCTCATCAAAATTAAAAACTTTTGCTCTGTGAAAGACAGTGTTAAAGAGATGAAAGTACTAATTACACATGGGAAAATAATATTTGCAAACCACATATCTGGCAAAGGACTTGTATCTAGAATATGTAAAGAACTCTTGAAAGTGAATGTCACTCAGTCATGTCCGACTCCTTGCAACCCCATGGACTGTAGCCCACCAGGATTCTCTGACCATGGAATTCTCCAGGCAAGAGTACTGGAGTGGGTAGCCATTCCCTTCTCCAGGGGATATTCTTGACCCAGGGATCGAACCTGGGTCTCCTCCATTGCAGGCAGATTCTTTACTGTCTGAGCCAAAGAACTCTTGAAACACAACATTTCAATTAGGAAGTGAACAAAAGAGAGGCCAAACATGTCACTGATAAAGATATACAAACAGCAAATAAGTACATGACAAAATGTTCAACATCATAGGCCATTAGAGAAATGCACATTAATACCACAATGAAGTATATCTATTAGGACGGCTAAAATAAGAAGTAGCAGTAATACCAAATACTAGCAAGACTGCAGAAAAAACTGGGTCCCTCGAACATTGCTGATGGGAATGTAAAATGGTACCACCACTCTGGAAAATAGTTTGGCAGTTACTTTTAAAACTATAGATGGGTTTATAACCAAGAAATTATCATCTTTATGCATATATATCAAAGAAATGAAACTTTTTTTTGCAGAAACTTGTACATAAGTGTTCTTATCATCTTTATTCACTGTAACCCCAAACTGGAAATTATGCAGATATTTCTCAGTAGATGAATGTGGTTGATCCATATCATAGAATACTACTCAGCAATAAAGGGAGCAAACTATTGATAACTATTGATATCTGTTACAGCGTGGATAACCCTTAAGGAAATTAAGTAGAAAAAGTAAGTCTCAAAAGCATATATACTTCATGATTCCACTTATATAACCATCATGAAATAATTATAAAGATAGGTAACAGATTAGTGAGTACCAGGGGAGAGGGATGAAGAGAGAAATGGATGTGAATATTAAAGGGTACCACAAAGGAATGTTATGGTAATGGTAAAGTTAAGTATCTTGATTGCAGTGGTGATTACAGGAAGCTTCACATGTTGGTTTAGAGGTTAAAGCATCCACCTAGAATGCGGGAGACCCGGGGTTCGATCCCTGGATCGGGAAGATCCCCTGGAGAAGGAAAATGGCAACCCACTCCAGTACTCTTCTTGCCTGGAGAATTCCATGGAGGGAGGAGCCTGGTAGGCTACAGTCCATGGGGTCGCAAAGAGTCGGACACGACTGAGCGACTTCACTTCACACATGTGATTGAGCTGCATGGAGCAACACAAACACCATACACACTATATACAATCACAAGTAAATGTACACAAGAGTGGCAAAATTTGAGCAAACCCAGTAGATTGGCCATGCCAGCTTTCTGGGTGTGATGCCATACTATGGTTGTATAAAATGCTATCTTTGGGGGAGGCTGAGGAAAGTGTACACAGCACTCCTCTGTACGTTTTTCACAACTACCTGTGACTCAATAATTATTTCAAAATAAGAGGGGTTTTTTTTAATGCTTCTTAATAGAACCTTCCACCTAAAATGATCATGAGGAGTAAATGAGCATTCAGCACTATCTCAAGTGTAGTTAATGCTCAATAAAAGTCAGCAGGGATTTTATATATTAATGGCTGCCTTTGCTACTTAATTGGAAGACTATCTATGTCTTAGAAGGGAGATTTAAACAGAATATAAGTTATACAAGAACAGGGATTTGGGCTGTTTTATTCCCTAGAACATCCTCACCTAGAACAGTGTAATGCATATAAGGTGCATGCGAAATACGTGTTGAAGGATGGATGAAATCATCTTGAAGGTGCCATGAAGGAAGATATCAGGCAGGTAGAGCATGAGGGAATAACTTAATAATATCCAAGGTAGGACACAGATAAAGTAGCTAAAATGGCAATTTGTCTGGGCTACCTATGAGAGCAAAGAGTAGGAAAGACAAGTGGTCCGAGTAATAACTTTAAACCTTAATGTGATTCTCATTATTGTAGATGGCATCAGCCTTAGGGGGAAAATGGAGTGGTAGCTGTCATTGTGTCAAGCCCCAGTGGTGGGATTCCTAGTCTTGACTGTGTACCTTACTTTTCTAGGGTGTGAATGTGTGTAATGGACAGTGTCCAGTGGAACTGTTCCTTCCTGCCATGTTCTCCTCTTCAGTACCTGATGGTCCCATTCCATTCGATGCTTCCACCACACCCCCCTCTGCCACTACTATGGCAGGTCCCGTTCAACCACCAAGAAGACTGACTCTCTTAGTTTAAAGGACCCATGCAATAGTGTTTGGGCACAAGGTCTAGGGACTAAGCCAGAGAATCGGTACCACTCTGTATCAATCCAATGAGTTTCTACTGACCACGCGCTAAGCCCAACACTCGATCCAGGCCCCTCAACTCTTTCCTGTATCAGAGTGATTTTGCTGCCTATCTGAGCATCCTCCTTCCTTTCAAAACTCTATCCCACAACTTCCTAGCTGTCCATCAAGAGATTGGTGTTTGCTGAGCACCTGCAGGGCGCTGGCACACAGGCAGACAAAACACAAAATGCAGAGATGTGTAACATGTAAGACACATGCCACAGAGTAACTAAGCCCACGTGCCACAACTATTGAGCCAGAGCTCTAGAGCCCACGAGCCACCACAGCTGAGCCCACGGGCCACAACTACTGCGGCCTAAGCACCTAGAGCCCATGCTCTGCAGCAAGAGAAGCCACCGCAATGAGAGGCCAGTTCTCCACAACAAAGAGTGGCCGCCGCTCACTGCAAGTAGAGAAAGTCCGAGAGCAGCAATGAAACCCCAGCACAGCCATAAATAAACACATAAATCCTTTTTTAAAATTTTTTAAATTTTTTAAAAAATTTAGAGAAGAGCTAACACCTATCCTGCTCAAACTCTTCCAGAAAATTGCAGAGGAAGGTAAACTTCCAAACTCATTCTATGAGGCCACCATCACCCTAATACCAAAACCTGACAAAGATGCCACAAAAAAAGAAAACTATAGGCCAATATCACTGATGAACATAGATGCAAAAATCCTAAACAAAATTCTAGCAATCAGAATCCAACAACACATTAAAAAGATCAAACACCATGACCAAGTGGGCTTTATCCCAGGGATGCAAGGATTCTTCAATATCCGCAAATCAATCAATGTAATACACCACATTAACAAATTGAAAAACAAAAACCATATGATTATCTCAATAGATGCAGAGAAAGCCTTTGACAAAATTCAACACCCATTTATGATAAAAACTCTCCAGAAAGCAGGAATAGAAGGAACATACCTCAACATAATAAAAGCTATATATGACAAACCCACAGCAAACATTATCCTCAATGGTGAAAAATTGAAAGCATTTCCTCTAAAGTCAGGAACAAAACAAGGGTGCCCACTTTCACCATTACTATTCAACATAGTTTTGGAAGTTTTGGCTACAGCAATCAGAGCAGAAAAAGAAATAAAAGGAATCCAAATTGGAAAAGAAGAAGTAAAACTCTCACTATTTGCAGATGACATGATCCTCTACATAGAAAACCCTAAAGACTCCACCAGAAAATTACTAGAACTAATCAATGATTATAGTAAAGTTGCAGGATATAAAATCAACACACAGAAATCCCTTGCATTCCTATACACTAATAATGAGAAAACAGAAAGAGAAATTAAGGAAACAATTCCATTCACCATTGCAACGAAGAGAATAAAATACTTAGGAATATATCTACCTAAAGAAACTAAAGACCTATGTATAGAAAACTATAAAACACTGGTGAAAGAAATCAAAGAGGACACTAATAGATGGAGAAATATACCATGTTCATGGATTGGAAGAATCAATATAGTGAAAATGAGTATACTACCCAAAGCAATTTATAGATTCAATGCAATCCCTATCAAGCTACCAACAGTATTCTTCACAGAGCTAGAACAAATAATTTCACAATTCGTATGGAAATACAAAAAACCTCGAATAGCCAAAGCGATCTTGAGAAAGAAAAATGGAACTGGAGGAATCAACCTACCTGACTTCAGGCTCTACTACAAAGCCACAGTCATCAAGACAGTATGGTACTGGCACAAAGACAGAAATATAGATCAATGGAACAAAATAGAAAGCCCAGAGATAAATCCACGCACATATGGACACCTTATCTTTGACAAAGGAGGCAAGAATATACAGTGGATTAAAGACAATCTCTTTAACAAGTGGTGCTGGGAAATCTGGTCAACCACTTGTAAAAGAATGAAACTAGAACACTTTCTAACACCATATACAAAAATAAACTCAAAATGGATTAAAGATCTCAACATAAGACCAGAAACTATAAAACTCCTAGAGGAGAACATAGGCAAAACACTCTCTGACATACATCACAGCAGGATCCTCTATGACCCACCTCCCAGAATATTGGAAATAAAAGCAAAAATAAACAAATGGGACCTAATTAAACTTAAAAGCTTCTGCACATCAAAGGAAACTATTAGCAAGGTGAAAAGACAGCCTTCAGAATGGGAGAAAATAATAGCAAATGAAGCAACTGACAAACAACTAATCTCAAAAATATACAAGCAACTCCTACAGCTCAACTCCAGAAAAATAAATGACCCAATCAAAAAATGGGCCAAAGATCTAAATAGACATTTCTCCAAAGAAGACATACAGATGGCTAACAAACACTTGAAAAGATGTTCAACATCACTCTTTATCAGAGAAATGCAAATCAAAACCACTATGAGGTACCATTTCACACCAGTCAGAATGGCTGCGATCCAAAAGTCTACAAATAATAAATGCTGGAGAGGGTGTGGAGAAAAGGGAACCCTCTTACACTGTTGGTGGGAATGCAAATTAGTACAGCCACTATGGAGAACAGTGTGGAGATTCCTTAAAAAACTGGAAATAGAACTGCCTTATGATCCAGCAATCCCACTGCTGGGCATACACACTGAGGAAACCAGAAGGGAAAGACACACGTGTACCCCAATGTTCATCGCAGCACTGTTTATAATAGCCAGGACATGGAAGCAACCTAGATGTCCATCAGCAGATGAATGGATAAGAAAGCTGTGGTACATATACACAATGGAGTATTACTCAGCCATTAAAAAGAATACATTTGAATCAGTTCTAATGAGGTGGATGAAACTGGAGACTATTATACAGAGTGAAGTAAGCCAGAAGGAAAAACATAAATACAGTATACTAACGCATGTTTATGGAATTTAGAAAGATGGTAACGATAACCCTGTGTACGAGACAGCAAAAGAGACACTGATGTATAGAACAGTCTTATGGACTCTGTGGGAGAGGGTGGGAAGATTTGGGAGAATGTCATTGAAACATGTGAAATGTCATGTATGAAACGAGATGCCAGTCCAGGTTCAGTGCATGATGCTGGATGCTTGGGGCTGGTGCGCTGGGAAGGCCCAGGGGGATGGTATGGGGAGGTTGGGAGGGAGGAGGGTTCAGGATGGGGAGCATGTGATTTTTTTTTTAAAAATAAAATTGAAAAAAATAAAAAAAATAAAAAAAATAAAAAAAATAAAAACTGTGGTGGAGAATCAATGTACTGCATTAACGAGGTAGCAGTGTACTAAGAGACCATAAAAGTGAAAAGGTACATATTTCCAAATCACAAAGCTACACTACATTCCAGTTATAGTTTTTTGTTCTCTTTGAAGTTCAGTTTATTTTTTTCTTTAATCTAAAGTCTGAATGTTTTTTAAAAACATTGGCAAGGAACTTTGTTGCCAATAGTATCATCAAAAATTAAATCACATCTTCAATGTTATTCTTTTCAAGATGTACTTTATCTAGTGCCCTTTGCTATATATTGTTTATAATTTTATAGACACAGTCATGTCTTTTGTATTCTTTATAGTGTTTGCTAACCTCTCTCCAAACAAAAATGCATGCTAAATCCAGGACTAGTAAACTTAAAAAAGTATGAATACAGAAGTGATGGTCAGGCCACAGTTAATACACTTAAGAATATATGTATTTTTTTTTTGACCACAGCACTTGTGGAATCTTAGTTCCCTGACCAGAGATCAAACCCAGGCCTGCAGCAATGAAAGGACAGAGAGTTCAGAGTCCTAACCACTGAACTGCCAGGGAATTCCCAGTATATGTTTAATTATACCAATTTTAAGTGATCTAACTACTATGTATTCTTTCTGTCTAATTTTATGATAATAACATATTCGGGAATGTAACTACCTGAAGACAGAGATTTTTGTCAGTTTTGTTCACGTGTGTATCCCTAGGAGAATGCCTGGCCTGTACGAAGTGTCCAAAAAGCATTATCCAATAAATATTAAGTGATGGGCCAAATAACTTTTCTTTATTCAAAACTTGCTATTCAGTGTCTTCCATTGATTGCTTCAGACACTGGGAATGTGATTGTTGCATATTTGAGCTGTTTTTTTCTTGAAACAAAGAAACAGCACCAGTCTGTCAAATGTCAGAAATAAATTGAAGACTGGGCACACCATGCTTCCAAAAAAACTTGAGTATAGACTAGTATCACATGGCCACGGTGAGAAATGGACTACCTAAGAGAGGACCCCACTCTTTCCACCTGCTACTAAGCTACAAACTCCTTAATACAAGTCAATGTGATATATGGATAAACTAGTTTGAAGTGTTACTTGAACCTATGCTGTTTTGAAGGTCATAAACATGTCTCTATGACCTTCAAGAGATATTCAGAGGAAAATTTATGACAATTGTAGACAAGTCTAAATAATAATGCTGGAAGAGACAGAAGACCAGAAAATAACCTCTCTACTTTTTCTATTCCCAGGTACCAACTTTTTGTACCGAATGAACACAAATAAAATCTGTCATTTCTGCATCCATAGCAATCACTTGGCAATGATTTTCTGGTTTCCATTGGAAGTCAGAGCTCATAAATAGTTCTTAATATACATAAGCTATTTTTACTGTATTTGCAGTTTCCAGCCTCCTTCCCACAGGCCACTGCAGGGAAAATTCCACTTTCTTGTTTCCCCAGCACTTCGAGAGACTCTGCAGCCCAGGTGTCTGAGTTCATATCCCAGCTCTGCCTCTTACTGGCTACATGGCTGTGGACAAATTATCTAACCTCCTTCAGCCTCAGGATCCTTATGTATTACAGGGGGCAGGAGTGGTGATAATACCTGCTATTGTGAGGATTCAATGAGATACTATATATGAAGCCCTTGGCACATGTTGAGCTTTCAATAAATATTGTCCATTATTACTAGAATTTGCTTCATTTACCGCAGATTATTCTGTGGTAATCCAGCACCAACATTTGTTGAACTTTTAAGTTCACATCATCTTAGACCCTCTTTCCTTAGAAGTCAGGCAATCTGGATTTAATATATGAGCACATTGGAGTTCTTTACCAGTCAAAGGAAATTTGTGTGACTAATGCCAGAACACCAACAGATTGTGTTTGATTGGCATATCAAAATGGTTCATTAGTAATTGTGAGAACTGCTCAAACAATACAGCAAAGTATTATATTGGTAACATCTGGATTTTTCAGGGGGAGGTGAGAGATGGTAGTAGTTGTTGGGTTGTTAATTCCTAAATTAAGTGAATTAACAAAGGTGCTCGGTATCCCAAGTACAGAAACACACCTGGGGCACTTCATCCTTCTCTCTTTCCGTTTATAAAATGAGGGGTTAATGTCTTCTATGTGCCTATTTAATAAGAAGGATTCAATAAGGACTATAAGGAGTAGATTTAAATAACCATCATTACTACTAGTTTAGGCTGTGGAGCAAGCATCAGAGGAGCTTTGGTTCCTGACGAAGGACCCCGCAGTCCCCACTCCTCCTGAGTGGCCTCACTCTCTCCTGCCACCTGGTTGCACTTTAGTGGCCACGTCAAGAACGATAGGAGGCAGGTGAATCCTGCTTTCAGTGATCTTACAGTCTCCACTATTTGGGGGAGTTGGGGGTGCTACACACCCAGTACAACTTACCAATTTAGAGAGAAGCATTTAAACTCCTTTTCTGTTTTTATTTTGCTTTCTCCAGCTTTATTGAGATATAATTGACATATAAAATATAACATCTATACATTTTGGGGTCCTACCTTCTCTGACTCTTTTAGTCTCCAGAACTTCTTGATCAAAATCAGGCCCGCTAAGGTATACGAGATGTGAAATGCAAGCCTTGCCTTGCCAGTCCTCTATCCTTCAGACAATGCTGATTCATGGGACAGGGATGGAACCTGAAGCCAAGCCAAGGAAATATAATCTGTTGTGTCATCTCCTCTTCCCTTGGCTGCCAACCTCGGACATGCACAATTAACTGTACTCTGGCATCCTAAACAAATCATCTTGCACCATCCTGACCGGTGGAATTTTCCTACTTCACATAGAAACCACCCTATTCTCTAATCCCATTCACAACCTTGAACCTACTTTTGTCATAGAGTTTGTCATTATAATTTCTTGTAGCTCCTGTTATTAATAGTACTGATGAGAGCTAATACATAGTGTTTACCATGTACCAAACATCATCTAAGTGCGTTATGTATATAAACTCATTGAAGCCTCCCAACAACCCTCTGAGGCAGTTACTATCATTATCCCCATTTGACAGATGAGGAAGCTAAAGCATAAAGACATTAAGTAACTTGTCCAAAGTCACAAGACTAATAAGTGACAAAAATAGGAAAATGAACCCAAAGAGTCTGGACCTGAATTCCACATTCTTAATAACTACACAACACCACTTCTCATCCTACGTTATTTCTTCTCTTGTACAACTATTTAAAAGGTAAAATGTTGTTCTTTGTCTCTAAGCAATTTTATTCCATTTCCTTTTTTTGAAGGCTATCTATTCTTCTGAAATTTCTTTCCACTATTCCAAATATTTCAAGACCATGGGAATTACTTGGATAAATCATCAAAACACTTTGTTTGCAAAGTGTGAGTTTTCACTACTGTGCTTTTTACTTGATTTTAATCCTTTCTATCCATCCCACCCCATCCTAATGTGTTTCTTTAAAACCAGAGTGGGTATTATTGCAAGTGGGTATTATTGCTGTCTGGGCAGCCGCCTTCAGCACTTCACTAATCTTTGAGAGTCTTACTTTCCTAAAGGACAGTGACAGTGGCATAATTACCCAGCAACCAGTGGTGAACATAATTTGAATTTAAATCTCTTAGTAGTCCTTTCTTTAGCGCTTCCCAGTTGGCTCAGTGATGAAGAATCTGCCTGCCCATGCAAAAGATGCAGGTTTGATCCCTGGGTCAGGAAGATCCCCTGGAGGAGGAAATGGCAACCTACTCCAGTATTCTTACTTGGAAATCCCATGGACAGAAGAACCTGGTGGGCTACAGTCCATGGGGTCACAAAGAGTCAGGCACAACTTGGCATACTGAGCACCAGTCCTTTCTTTAGGAATTTATTTAATCTCATTCCCCTTAATATTTTAGGGAGTATGTTAGGGGCACAATAAAGGGAGGCAAAGGGACATGATTTTGCATCTGATTAAGAAATGGTTGTATTTCTTTCCTTTTAGATTTCTGATCTGAAGCTTTTACATAGTTTACCTAGTCTTCTCATAGGCTTTGAGGATTATTCATTTTTAATCAGAAGAGAGATTTTAAATGTTTTTGCTTATTGCAGGTAAATATACTGAAAGAACAAGGAGATATCATTTCACACTTTCTTGTTAATTTTTTAAATGAAAATCAGTCATCCCTCACCCGAATCACACTTATGACAAAATAATTATACTTTTAGGTCTTTTCTTAAGGACTTTATAGTGCCTCTGAGTCCTTGGCACACTGAATTTAGGTACATTTCACAGAACTTCGTCAAAGATTATGGTGGTGGAAGTTTATGGTTGTTACTTGATTGTTGTGAAAATTTGCTTGTCTTTCATATCTGTTTTTTTTTCTTTTTATTATTATTTTTTTTTACCTTACAATATTGTATTATTGGTTTTGCCATACATCAACATGCATCTGCCACGCGTGTACAGGTGTTCCCCATCCTGAACCTCCCTCCCACCTCCCTCCCCATACCATCCCTCTGGGTCATCCCAGTGCACCAGCCCCAAGCTTATGCCAGGTCATCCATCCTTTATTTTACGCACTTGTCTTTTGGCACATGAAATCTTCCCAGTAACCCATCTGATTATGTAATTTGCAGGTGGGTGATTACTACTCAGAGTAAAACAGGGGCTGTGTATTCATGATGTAGCTAAACTCTGGAGTATTTACCTGATGTTTATGTGTGTGAAGTGGTAATGGGGGTCTGTGTGTGGGGCAAGGCTCTCTACAAAGTCACATCAAAACTACACTTCGCACAAAAACAGAAATACAGGCCAAGGGACCAAGATAAATAAACCCATGCACCTATGGGTACCTTATTTTTGACAGAGGAGGCAAGAATATACAATGGGGCAAAGACAGCCTCTTCAATAAATGGTGCTGGGAAACTGGACAGCTACATGTAAAAGAATGAAGTTAGAACACTTCCTAACACCATGCACAAAGATAAACTCAAAATGGATTAAAGTCCTAAATATAATATCAGAAACTATAAAAGTCTTAGAGGAAAACATAGGCAGAACACTCAATGACATAAATCAAAGCAAGATCCTCTATGACCCACCTCCTAGAGTAATGGAAATAAAGACAAAAGTAAACAAGGGGGACCTGATTAAACTTAAAAGCTTTTGCACATCAAAGGAAACTATAAGCAAGGTGAAAAGACAACCCTCAGAATAGGAGAAAGTAATAGCAAATGAAATAACTGACAAAGGATTAATTTCCAAAATATACAAGCAGCTCATACAACTCAATGCCAGAAAAACAAACAACCCAATCAAAAAGTGGGGAAAAGACCTAAACAGACATTTCTCTGAAGAAGACATACAGATGGCTAACAAACACATGAAAAGATGCTCAACTTCGCTCATTATTAGAGAAATGCAAATGAAAACCACGATGAGATATCTCCTCACACCAGTCAGAATGGCCATCATCAAAAAGTCTACAAACAATAAATGCTGGAAAGGGTATGGAGAAAAGGGAACACTCTTGCACTGCTGGTGGGAATGTGAATTGATACAGCTACTATGGAAGAAGGTATGGAGATTCCTTAAAAAACTAGGAATAGGCAGAAGAAAGGTATGCGGTGGAAAGGTGATCACTTACTCCAGCCATCACGTCTACAATAACTTGACTGAGGAACACAAGGGCCGAGTGGCCTTCGCTTCCAATTTCCTGGCAGGAGATGCCTCCCTGCATATTGAGCCTCTGAAGCCCAGTGATGAGGGCGAGTACACCTGCAAGGTGAGGAGTTGAGGGTGCTATGTGTGGAGCTACGTCATCTTAAAAGTTTTAGTGAGACCATCAAAGCCCAAGTGTGAATTGGAAGGAGAGCTGACAGAAGGAAGTGACCTGACTTCGCAGTGTGAGTCATCCTCTGGCACAGAGCCCATTGTGTATTCCTGGCAGCGAGTCCAGGAGAAGCAGGGAGAGGATGAACGTCTGCCTCCCAAATCTAAGATTGACTACACCCACCCTGGACGTGTCCTGCTGCAGAATCTCACCATGTCCTCCTCTGGGCTCTACCAGTGCACAGCAGGCAATGAGGCTGGGAAGGAGAGCTGTGTGGTGCGAGTGACCGTACAGTAAAACAGATGTACAGAGCGTGGGCATGATTGCAGGAGCAGTGACAGGTATGGTGGCCGGAGCCCTGCTGATTTTCCTCTTGGTGTGGCTGTTGATCCGAAGGAAAGACAAAAAGAGATGTGAGGAAGAAGAAAGACCAAATGAAATTCGAGAAGATGCGGAAGCCCCGAAGGCCCGCCTGGTGAAGCCCAGCTCCTCTTCCTCGGGCTCGCGAAGCTCTCGCTCCGGCTCCTCCTCCACGCGCTCCACCGCCAACAGCGGCTCCCGCAGCCAGCGGACCCCATGCGCCGAGGCGGCGCGGCGGCAGGGGCTGGCCGCCCACACCTACGGCCTGATGGGGCCCGAGGCCAGAAGTTCTGAACCAAAGAAAGCCCCCCATGCTACCCTGACCAAAGCAGAAAACACCCCCAGCACGATCCCCAGCCAGAGCAGAGCCTTCCAAACTGTTTGAGTTAGAGTGGACTTGACTCGCCGGCTTTTCCCAGGCGTCAGGGCTCTTCTGGTCATCAACGCTCAGTCACCAGCCACACGACCCTCCTCGAGCCCAACAAGGGGTCGTTTAAGTAGCAGCAACCACTGCACGGAACAGATTCAAATGAACACTTTTCTTACATGACACCAAACGAGGAAAAGGATGTAAGCTGATCATCTCCAAAAAGGCACCTCACTGTGCCTTTAGACCAGAGTGGGTGGGAAATAGGGGCCCAAATCTGGGTGTTTGGGGACCAGGAGCCGTGGTGAAAGAGTTGGGGAAAGGGGAAATGAACACACTTAGAACTTCTCACTTGCAGTTTTGTATCAACACGTTGACTCACCATTGTCAAGAAACGAGGTGTTGTTCATAAATTTTCTATGCATTTCTGCAAACCTACTGGATTATTATGACTATTCAGAGTCAAGCAGAACCTACAGCCTTATATTACACCTATCTGCACCATGAGAAACTCCAAAAAAGGAAACACATCTCTTCTATCCTGACTTGACTTCATTTACCACAAATTTGGGTATTTCAAGAGGAGTTGAAATAGTGGGAGATGGAGAATGATTGAACTTTTCCACGACTTATTGGTTGAATACCAATAATCCACGATCAATCTTCCTACTTATATTGAACCATAAAAGAAATAAAAAAGGAGTTCAAAATGTGTAATGAGGGACTGTGAATAACTTTCCATTTTGATGTTCAGAGGGCCACTGACAAATATCAGAAATATATGCTGGAATAATTGTGGATTTTCCCTCAAAGTGGATGTCTCTAAGGATTTTCTGCTGGATATCTGTGGAGCAAGAAAACTAGGTGTTTTAACATTTAACAGTCTCCTTAGATGGAAATCTTTGAGAGAAAAGGTCTTTTCAGGATGCTGGAAGATCATTCAACAAACCATTACAGTCTCTTCTTTCTGTGAACATATGAAGTCAGAATTTCAAGACTGACTAGACCAGAAAGGGAGATTACATCAGTTTTCTCTTAGTATGTCAAGGAGTGATATCAGAAGTTCAGTATTGCACCAAATTTGGGAGTTTCCTCCACTTCTTTCCTTTCAGGAGGATGTGAACGTGGGACTTGTATTGATTCTAGGCCTTAAATTATCAAACAGATCAGGGATTGCCAACATTTCCTGGTGGCACTGCATGGACATCATAACATTCCCTCCTGAGAGGCTGAGACAGACAGAAATTCAGTACTTTCTCAGTTTAGCCTGTAAGGAAGCCTAGCTCTAGGCTGGAAGGAAAGGAAATGAACATTTAGGGAAGAGATGGTGAGGATAACTAGTGGGTGGCGGGGGGATCTGGGTTAGTGCCTGTTACATATTGTCAGCATTTTGGAAAGATTTGCGGAAATGATTCACCAGGATAGCTCTCACAAGAGCTGACTCATGGGAGAAGAAAGGTGGGGTCTGCGAAATAAAAAGAAAGCAGCCTCCCCCCACAAAAAAAGAAAACTAGGAATAAAACCGCCATATGACCCAGCAATCCCACTAGGCATATACCCTGAGGAAACCAAAATTGAAAAAGACACATGTATCCCATTGTTCATTGCAGCACTATTTACAATAGCTAGAACATGGAAGCAACCTAGAAAGCTAACAAACACTTGAAAAGATGCTCAACATCACTCATTATCAGAGAAATGCAAATCAAAACCACAATGAGGTGCCGTCTCATGCTGGTCAGAATGGCTGCTATCAAAAAGTCTACAAACAATAAATGCTGGAGAGGGTGTGGAGAAAAGGGAACTGTCTTACACTATTGGTGGGAATGCAACTAGTACAGCCACTATGGAGAACAGTGTGAAGATTCCTTAAAAAACTGGAAATAGAACTGCCATACGACCCAGCAATCCCACTGCTGGACATACACATCAAGGAAACCAGAATTGAAAGACACCCATGTACCCCAATGTTCATCGCAGCACTATTTATGATAGCCAGGACATGGAAGCAACATAGATGTCCATCAGCAGATGAATGGATAAGAAAGCTTTGGTACATACGCACAATGGAATATTACTCAGCTATTAAAAAGAATCCATTTGAATCAGTTCTAATGAGGTGGATGAAACTGGAGCCTATTATACAGAGTGAAGTAAGTCAGAAAGAAAAACACCAATACAGTATACTAACATATATGTGGAATTTAGAAAGATGGTAACGATGACCTTATACGCAAGACAGCAAAACAGACACAGATATAAATAACAGGCTTTTGGACTCTGTGGAAGAAGGTGAGGGTGGGATGATTTGAGAGAACAGCATTAAAACATGTATGTTACCATATGTGAAACAGATCACCAGTCCAGGTTTGATGCATGAGACATCAAAAACAGATCACCAGTCCAGGTTTGATGCATGAGACATGATACGCAAGACAATAAAAGAGACACAGATATAAAGAACAGGCTTTTGGACTCTGTGAGAGAAGGTGAGGGTGGGATGATTTGAGAGAACAGCATTGAAACATGTATGTTACCATATGTGAAACAGATCACCAGTCCAGGCTTGATGCATGAGACAGGACACTCAGGGCCGTTGCCCTGGGATGACCCTGAGGGATGGGATGGGGAGGGAGGTGGAAGGGGGGTTCAGGATGGGGGATGCATGTACACCCATGGCTGATTCATGTCAACGTATGGCAAAAACCACTACAATATTGTAAAGTAATTAGCCTCCAATTAAAATAAATTAATTTAAAAAATAAAAAAAGAATAAAAAAAATTTTTTAATGAACTTGTGGTTCATACACAATGAAATATTATTCAGCCATAAAAAGGAATGCATTTGAGTCAGTTCTGATGAGGTGGATGAACCTAGAACCTATTATACAGAGTGAAGTGAGTCAGAAGGAGAAAGATAAATATCATATTCTAATGCACATATATGGAATCTAGAAAAATGGTACTGAAGAATTTATTTACAAGGCAGCAGTGGCGGAATGGACATAGAGAATAGACTTATGGACATGGGGAGAGGAGAGGAGAGGGTGAGATGTATGGAGAGAGTAACATGGAAATTTACATTACCATATGTAAAATAGCCAACAGGAATTTTCTGAATGGCTCAGGAAACTCAAACAGGGGCTCTGATCAATCTAGAGGGGTGAGATGGGGAGGGAGATGGGAGGGAGGTTCAAGAGGGAGGGGATATATGTATACCTATGGCTGATTCATGTTGAGGTTTGACAGAAAACAAAATTCTGTAAAGCAATTATCCTTCAATAAATAAAAAGAAAAAAAAAAACTTCGAATTAATTCGAATTTACTTTGAATCTTTTTTTTGGCCGTATTATCTTAGTTCCCCAACCCTCGCCCACTGCAGTGGAAGTGTGGAATCATAACCGCTGACTCGCTAGGAAAGTCCCAGGGGAATCATTTTTAACCAGTGGCTTTCAAGGGTCAAAGGAAGAAAGGTGATTTAAGGATTTGTGAATGATTTATAGAGTTAAAAATGCTTTGTAAATGAGCTATGTGTTTTATTATCAGGGGTGGAGGAATGGCACTTTCAAAACGCATTTTGAACTGGTAGCAAAATTGCCACATGGAATTGGGTTTCCAGCAGGAAGAACAACAGATAGTAATGGCATCATCTCAGTTGTTCAATTACTTGCAGTAATTAGGGAAGGGGTCAGTTTAAATTAAATAAAGGATTGAATTACAGGATACTTTATTAAGTAAAAGATGTATTCCTCAAGAATTGTTGTGGAATACTACAGATTTGGCTTAACAAGTCTTTCCTATAACTGGCAACAGTCTTTGAACAGACCACCAGGAATTGGGCTTTCAAATCAGTGTAGCCCAAATGTATGATATTTAAGTGTGTTTAAAATTAAGGAAATTTATAAAACAGAATGCCAAAATTAATCCTTAAAATCACATAGGTCCTCTTTTGAAGAAGTTGTCTTTTCTGTGACATCCAGTGAGTTCGAATAAACCAGATGTTCAATAGCCCTGAAAAGAAAATCACAACTTTGAGCCCAACCCAAAACCTGGATACTTAGCTACATAATCCAGTGCTTAGAAACACTACAGGATGTATACATTTGGATCGTTTCTCTGGTCCTTTACTAGTTACCTGCAGTGTAATTAAAATCCCTTTAAAATTGAATTTCTAACATAATCAGAGGCACATTTCCAGGACTGTGAGGCTGCTTCAAGGAATGATTAGATGGAGGCTAAGTCAGGTGAGCATTGGGAATTATGAGTAGAGGTGGGTGAAGCCCTGAAAATGAACAATGACCATCATATGTCACATTTCTCATCTTTTTTTGCAACAAAGCTACATAAAAGGAAAGTGGAGGCTGTTGAATGACCTCAGTTGCCATGTGTCTGTATATAAATGTACATGTTGCAACCTGATGTATATTCATGTCTGCAAATTACACTTGAAAGTAAACTAATGATGTCAACTTGTGCTGACATTAGGCAGTGGGAAATTTTGAAGGGGATTTAGAACTTTCCCCGCACTGTTTTATCTTGAAAGAATCTATGTACAAAGCACTTTCTTTCCATCTATTGTGTCTTATGAGCCTCCTTGCTTGTGAGAGAAGAAGCAAGTCATTGGAATAGGTATTTTTTTCTTCCTTTCAGACCAAAAAACAGGTTTGGATTTTTTTTTCCTTCTTCAAATATTTTTTTTAATATGTCTTTTGAATCTATTCTCTCTGCTGGTGATATTTTTGTTCTTATAAAGACCACCCATTTCTTTCCTCAGTTCTATCCCGTTCCTTTATGTTCTGTAGTATCGCTGGGGTATCAAATCTCAGCTCATAATTATTTGTCTCCCATTTAACCACAAGGTGTAAATTTGCTAACTGAAAAGGCGTGCTCTGACAGTTAATCTCCATGTGTGTCCAAAGGCTGAGCCAGCTGCCCTGGATAATTTCCCTGGGGGATTGTTCTGTAGAATATGGGGCCATTTGTTGAGCTCTCTGATGTGGGAGACGAGAAAATGAAAGGACTGCCAGAGAGAAATGGGATCATGCAGTGCCTTTCAGAGCAGAAACAGAAATCAAAGGACAGTTTCACGTCCACTCCACTTCCCCAAGCATGTTCCTGGGACTAGGGAATCAGGGATATTTTCTTATTAGTGTTTCTATAGAAGTCACGAAGACAGAGCCCAGTATTAGGAGCTTATGGCAAATTTAGTCATGCCTGTAAGATATACTCAGAAATTGTTGTTTACTCACTCAGTTATGACTCTTTTGTGACCCCATGAACTGTAGCCCACCAGGCTTCTCTGTCCACAGGATTTCCTGGACAGAGAATACTGGAGTGGGTTGCCATTTCCTTCTCCAGAGGAATCTTCCCAACCCAGGGATCTAACCTGTGTCTCCTGCATTGGCAGACAGGTTCTTTACCACTGAGCCACTAGGGATGCGTACTCAGAAATTACCTCCAACCTAACCGCTTCTGTCTGTGCCTGAAACTTACAGGTTCTTCAAGGGTCTGCACAACTGTCTGGAACCAGAAGAAAAAAAACATATGTTGATATCGACTCTAAAATCCAAAAACTATCTACAAGATTATTAAATGTTTAATTGAATGTCAACAAAATGTGTAATATCAGCTTTATTAAGCATTTTGCTAGTCTTCTTAAAACTTCCATGTGAAACCAAATCATAGGTTCAGTTTTGTCGCTTGCCAAGACTTCCAGCGTGCCTATCATAAGTTCAATGAATTGCCCATAGCCAGTAATTTAAATGCAAAATTATAATTATCCTTCCCATTTTTTTTTACACCAAAAAAATTGTATATTTTAGGTGGAGTGTGGGGGCATCTGAATGTTCTTTCAGTGACATGTTTGGTAGGGCTAAAAAAAGAGAACCCAGGGCCCATGAAGCTATTAAAGTAGTTCTGCCAGCATCTTCTCTTCTTGCTGTGTGTGATTAGTCCTGAAGACAGGTCAGCAAAGACATTAATGGGAGGACCAGAGGCAAGACGGGGGAAAGATTCCAGTTTCTTCTTGCTCTTTGAACCCATAGTCAAGGGGAAGTGACAGAGACAGTGGTCTGATCATGAGGAAGTTCCCAGGGTACCTGCATGCTCTTGGAAAGATTGTAGGACTGTGCCTGGTTCTGTTGAAAAAGGAGTTTTCATTTCATAGAGGAAGCTAAGCCATCCAGTTGGGACCTGGAGGAAGAGTGCCAGAGTCCCCTTGTCTGAGTTATATTCTCGCCAACCAGGCTTCCCAGGTGGCTCAGTGGTAAAGAATCTATCTGCCAATGCAGGAGACACAGGTTCGAGCCCTAGGTTGGGAAGATCCCCTGGAGGAGGAAATGGCAACCCACTCCAGTATTCTTGCCAGGAGAATCCTATGGAGAGAAGAGCCCAGCGGGCTACAATCTGTGGGGTCACAAAAGAGTTGGACACAACTGAGTGACTGAGCATGCAATGGATGGCTGGCCCTCCTGGGCCCTTGTGTTTTAGTCAACTTTTCTCAAAGCGACAGATACTTCCTTTTTTAGAATGAAAAACTTGAAGGGGTGGGGCAGGAAAGAAGGTGGGTCATCTGGATTCCATGTGTGATGATCTTAGTCTTCACTGGCTTCATGTCTTCAGGCTTTACTTGATGTACCACACTCGGGGTGGTGAATGTTGACTCCGTCTGAAGGACATGGAATATGACACATCTGTGTAATCTCAGCCCTTGATACTAACCACTAATAAGAATAACCACTAATGATTCTTGCAGAACTTTTTTCTTTATATGTGCTAAAGTATTATTAATTTATTTTCTTTTGTAAAATGAGATAGTAAATAAGGGTTTTAATTTTTTCACTGAATGATATATCTTAGATATTCTTCCATGTCAGCAGATGTGCACTTACCTCATTCATTGTAGTGACCACATGACATTCCGCTGGATGGCCAGATCACAACTAATTTAACTTTCTTCTGTCACTGGGCATTTGGGTTGGCCATTCAACTTTGATCTTTCAAGTGAAAGTACCATATACCTAAATAACCACATGGTACCAGTGATAAAGAACCCACCTACCTGTGCTGGAGATGTAAGAGATGTGGGTTTGATCCCTGGGTCAGGAAGATCCCCTAGAGAAGGGCATGGCAGCCCACTCCAGTATTCTTGCCTGGAGAATGCCATGGACAGAGGAGCCTGGCACAGAGGACCAGAGGACAGAGGACCCTCTGACAGAGGTTGCAGAATCCCTATGAACAGAGGAGTCCATAGGGTCGCAAAGAGTTGGACATGACTGGAGCCACTTAGCACGTAGCGTACACTCTTAATTCCCTGTATCGGCATAGTCTTTCCCAGGAGCAGAAAGAACCAAATCTTGCCCTATACTGATGCTTGTGTTTAAGTGTAAAACCTATATGTGACTTATTGTTTATTTATTTCTTTGTCTTTTGTTTCTGCCTTTTCCTCTTGTGCAGTCCTCTACAGCCAGGGACAAGGATGAACAGACTCTACCGGTAGGAAGCAGTGGCCTTGTCTGTACCTGTTCCTGTGCCTGTGGACAGGGTTGGGAGGGGTGGGTGAAAGAGGGGCTCTTGTGCTCAACAAGTCATCCTCTCCCTTGGAATCCTTAAAGTGTTTAGTCTGCGGGTGTATGAATGTTCTGTCCTGGTATTAGTGTCAACTGAATTCTTACATTCAGTGACAAATGATTTCTAGGACTAGGTTTCAAAAGAATTTGAGTTCCCTCTTTCACTTGGCATGAAAAAGTTGAAAGAGTGAGGTATTTTCAAATTCCATTCCAAGGGATGTTGAGCCGCTATTTGGGGACAGTGAGGGATCTAATGCTTGGTATCTATTTCTTTATGTATCTGCATGCACCTGGTTTTTTTGGTTGAAAATTTCTTTTGGTTCCATCAAAAGAAATGCTGCATGAAGTCTATACATTCAATATATACATAATGCCCGGAAGAATGCTTTAAGTTCCATAGATATAATCGTAGGATAAGGAACATTTCCATAGAAGAGTTCCTTTGGTTTCCCCAAATAAGGAAACATAGTAACAGTGATTATGACATATTATTAACAGCAAACACATTTTCCAGTCCCTATCCAATTAACACATCACATTTTGTATTGTGAAGCTTGGCAGGGAAATGACCTTCAGAGTTTTTATGCTCAGTCATCAGTGATTACATTTCAACTCTATTCAAATCTTTTAACCTTGCCCCTAACATTTTCTAAGCCTTAATCTTCTGAATCAAATAACACAGCACAATTTTTTTTTTAAGTTCCAGATTTTTGAGTCTGAAAGAACTAGTAATGAAGATAGATATGACCGCATTCTTCCTCCTGTGATGCTCAGAGTAGAGACTTCTGACATGCATTGGGAGTCCATAGGATATACCAGATCCAGTACTGGGCGAGGGGTACAGACCCAGGCTCTTCCTTTGTGAACCGTGATCTGGTTCTGAGATACGAGTCATCCCCTCAGATTCTTCCCCAAACCCTGTAGAATTGGAAATATTATTTCTAATAGAATCAGGTATAATAAAATCACCCTTAAAAATTCAGGTTTCTCCATGTATCTTATAATCACATTTTACCAATACTTCAGGCTTACTGTGGGTTTCATGTTTCCCTCCAAACACATGGATCATTGTTAATAAGTGTTCTACAAAATAAGGGATGAATGAGCAATGCTCGGAAACACTGTCCAAGTTAGCCAAGTTAATCACACTTCTTTAGTGTTAGACTTAATGTATCTTAGTGTCTAATACATATCCTAAAACTCTAAAGGTGAGTTAGCCTAGGATGTAGCACTTTCCAAATGTCTCTTGTGAGACTTTTCTCAGGAAACCTCCTTGTAGATGTGTAGTGTGATGAAACATTTTGCAAAACCCCATAAACTAAAGGCCCCTTTGGAGTCAGGGAGGTTCTCTGTGGAGACATAATAGGAGGATCTCTCTCTTCAGATCTCACTTAACACAGACTGTAGGGCTTCATGGATGAGAGCCATGGTTCCCGCATGGAATGAGGTACCCCGAAATGTGTGCCTGATGTTCCTTTGTGGAGCAAGGGGGAAATCTTAGCACCTCTGTTGTTAACTTTCTATATTAGTCTTCATAATTTCTACTCTTGTAAATGCTTTATGGTATATATGCACTTGTTTTAGTATGTGTCTGGATAGAGACACATATTCATATAGATAGATACACATATACACACTCAAAAGTTTTACTGATAGGGTATGCAATCCAAACATTTTAGAGACTACCCACTGGTTCAGAGAACAGATGGTAAGTGAAACAGACCTGCAACCCATTCTTGTAGCCTCCATTTTTTTGTCTTTATGACCCAAACACCTCATTTTACTTCTCTAAGACTAAATTTCTTCATCTGACTAAAGGAAACAGTAAGAATGCCTAGTTCATAGAGTTAAGTTTGAGAATGAGATCAACTAATGGAGGTGAAGGATATAGTACATTGAGCATATACTAAGTTCTCAAGAAACAATAGCAGTTGATCCCTTTAGTTGCAACGGATGTGAGAACGCCATTCCTTCCAGAGACTTTGAAGGAATGTACGTCAAACATCTTTGGTTCGATTGTGTGTGATGCTATGACAGACGAGGTGAGGCGCTTGCCTTGCATTTCTGAGCACTCACAGCATCTTTGTCTGGTTTCTTTGCTCAGGTGAAGCCACGTCTGCAGCGGGGTGGAAGTTCCGCCTCCCTCCACAACAGTCTCATGAGGAACAGCATCTTCCAGCTCATGATACACACCCTTGACCCACTCGCTGAAGGTAAGCATCAGGCTTTGGTTTGGGGACTTGTTTGGGGCGGAGGCAAAGGCTGGGAAAAGGCCTGTCTTCATAAAACACGTTTGTGCTTCCATCACAAACCCGCTAATGTCCTCATGTGTCACCTCTGCCAGAGGCAGCCCCAGCCCTTTGGTGCGCTTTTTCTACCCCCGCCCAGTTCACCATCAGAGGTTCTTGTACCAGGAACAGGAGCGGAGGTCCGTTTGCTAATTCTGTCTTTTGATGCCTCTAGCATAAATACAGTTTGTTACCAGGCAGAGCAGACAAAAGAGCTTTTTCTCTCCCTTCCAGCTAGAATGACAGTTCTCTTTCATCATCCTCCTCAGTTTCAAAATGAAGTTGTATATCAGGATAAATTGATAAATTGTATATCTTTAAAAAAGAGAGAGAGACAAGAACTCCATGACTTAGCAAGGCTGGGATTAGTTTGGGGAATGATGTTCACTGCAGAACATTAATGTTGTACCTAGTCTTTGGCAATTGGAAGATGAGGGGGTAAGCTTCTAAACACCTAAAGAGCACTCTCTAAGATAACTGCTTAGGATCAGGTTGAAGAACCACCCTGGTTCCCCTCCTAGGGTCATCATATAAACCGTCACCAACAGTCTAGTATTGTGTTCTTCCAGTTATACTCACAAGGAAGCCAGATACATTGTGCTTTTTTAATTGCATAAGTATGCTAAAAACAAATTAATTTTTCAAGGAAGTAGGTATCTGATGCATCAGATAAATATAGGAGTTAGGCCACTAGCAAAGGGCTCGTATATTGCCAAGTCATCTGTTCTACCTTCATCCCTGGACCTTACAACTGAGCCTGATGTTACACAGGGGCAAATGACATGGAAACAGGTTTCTGCCAGTGAATGAACACATGGGATGAGATTAATAAATCATATCACACAAATCAGAGCTCTTTACCAATGTAAAGCTTTGCAAAGTAATTTCAAGGGTCTAGATGAAGTCAAGAAAACCTGGGATGTCGCGAGAGTCTCCCTAGGTCCTGTTGCCCCTCACTGAACCTTCACCCAGAATAATAAGTGAGGATCACAGGCTCACTCTCAACGTGGAGCACTGTAGTTATAACACATTTCCACCTTGTGGCCCAGGGAGTTGCATAGCTGATGTGATGTTTTCCAAGGAGCCTTCCTTCATCGATCCTGGGTTCTGTGTACTCAGGGGCAGTCGTTTGCCAGGAACATCTGAAATATCATTACTCTCTTTACCAGAGGTCCATGTGACAAGGAAATTAGCCCTGGTCACTAGCCTTCTTTCCTCTCCACTGCTCAAGGTCACCCCCAGAGAAATGATCTCAATGAGTGAGGGGATCCCAGGGCAACCTCCTGCCGGCCACGAAGCAGCTGTGTGACTTTGGGCAACTTAGAGCCTCTCTCGTATCTCATTCCTTCATCTCCAATAATAATTACCTCAGTCTAGTAATTTTAAAATTGGCAAAGTATTTTCACACCTGTGAATCTATGCTTTCTAATAACGCTTCACAGCTAACATTAATATTTTAATTTCATAAAGTAGAGTACCACCAAAATAGATCTCAAGGGTATCTCCTTCTCTCTCTGCGAGCTCTTCATTCCAAGCCATCTTTACGCTTCCTAGCTGATCTTCCACTCCCTCCATTGCCTCTTTCTTTGCATATTTTCCACCTAGCAGCCCAAGTAACCTTCTGAAAAAGTAAATCAAATCATGTCACTCCTACTAACCTGCAGTGGCTTCCCATGGCTTATACGAAAATGGTGAAATACTTGCCATGGTCTACACCATCTGTCTCATTCTCCAAACTCACTTTGGCTTACTTTGTGTTAGCTAGACAGATGCCTTCTGTCCTAAAATAGATACTTCTTTCCTGCCTCAGAGTCTTTGCTTAGACTGTTCCCTCCACCCAAAATACTTTTCCTTCTCCCATTTTCTTCCACTTTCCCCTGCTTTATTTTTGCCCAATCTTCAGCAGTTTGTGTAAATAACACCTCCTGACCATTCAGTATAAATGAGGGCACCAGTTGTCATCTCTCGGTGCATCCTTTAGTTTTTCTTTTTGCCCACTTTACAAGTTGTAGGATTATTTGTTTACTACCTGTCTCCCCCAGGACACAGTAAATTTCTAGAGAACAGGGATTCTGTTTATTTACCTGTTGTCCCTAAGGTCTAACAAGCTACCTGGTACATAGTAGCTGCTAAGGCTTAGAACGATTAAGCCACCTGGCCATAGTCATGCCCTGATAGTCACACAGTTACAAAGCTTTTTAAAGCCCCATGCATTTAAGGTTGAATCTTGGTTATTTTGAGCTACCATCTTCCCCACCATTACCCAGAAGAGCAGGTGAGAGAAGAAATGAACTATCTTACCTGCCCCAACTCGATTATGAGCAAGCAACTGAGTATACTTATTTCTGGCAAGGCATGTTATACAGTAATTGAGGACAGACTCCAGAGCCAGACTCTCTGGATCCAAATCCTAGTTCTGCATTTACTAGCTGTGTGACCTTGGATAAGTTACTTAACCTCTCTGCACCTCAATTCCCTCATCTGTAAAAATCAGGATGGTATATAATAATGTCTACATCATAAGGTTGTTATAAGGACTAAAGGAGTTGAATATTCATTAAGCATTTAACACATTGCCTAGAAGATTGTAAGTACCATACAGGTTTGGAATTACTGTTTCATTACATTGAAAAATAATACAGCCTATGAATGTTTTAATTTAAAAAATTCAAAAGGCTGTGGTGAGACTTTCCTGGTGGCTCAGTGGTAAAGAATTCACCTGCTAATGCAGAAGACACAGGTTCAATCCCTGGGTCAGAAAGATCCCACATGCCATGGAGCAATTAAGCCCGTGCACTACAGCTGTTGAGCCTGTGCCCTGGAGCCCGTGCGCCACAACAAGAGAAGCCACCGCAACGGGAAGCCTGCTCGCTGTAACTAGAGGGCAGCCCCCGCTTGTCACAACTAGAGAAAAGCCCACACAGCCAAAAATAAATAAATAAAATTTGGGGGGGGGAGGCTATGATGAAAAAAATAAGTCTTCCTCCTCCAACAAACTCCCAGTTTTCTCCAGTCCCCCAGTTCTTTCAGAGGAAATGACTGCTACCAATTACTTGGGGTTCATTCCAGAGATGATCTGTATATATACAACTGTGGGGGGGGGGGCGGTGTGTGTGTGTGTGTGACCTTGCCCATAGGTCTCAACAATCTAAATTTATGTGGTTTTTGTCTGAGGGAGTTCAGTTTCTGTTAGGGCTTGGTTTTGTTTTTCTATCTGGTGGGAAGGTTATGCTTTGTTTCAGTGAGATAAGAGAAGGTGAATCTGGGTTATCTCAGGGTCAGGCCATCCGTAATTTTCTGCATCACCTGGCCCTTGTAGGGTTGTACAGCAATTAAAGTGTTTGTTCCTGCTGTAGCAAGATGTGCCATCTAAATCCAGGCACCTCCATTCAAGGTGAAGCCTCTCCCTGAAAGACGTGGAGTGCTCCAATGGCATGAATCTGGGAGAATGCAGAGAGCCATAATCAGTTCTGGATTTGAGTGATTAGAAAATATGGAAAGGACTTCAGTGCTTTCAAATTGCTCCACAGCACTTTGCCAAGAAAGCAGATTGCTCCAGTATTTTTCCCCCAAAAAATTCACAATCATTTCCCATTCCAAGAACATTCCAAGCTCTCAGAAATAGTCATCTCTCTTTTTGTTTGCATCTAATCACTTGAACTCACACATCCTCGTGCCAAACTGTCACCTCTTAACAATATAGAGCATGCTGGTTACGTCACCAGGTTGATGGCATGAACGCTGTAGCAGCTTCTCTGTTGCACTGATTGATGTTCCTGGCATCTGCCTCGCTGAGTCGTACATTGGCACAGCATGGCAGACAGTCCCATTTCATAAGAGATGTTTTTGACATCATCCAGAACAGATGACCTGTGAAAAGACATTTCTCATCTGTGCCATTCAGGTGTCAATCCAGTGATGGAGCCCTTGCTAAAAGTTTTAATTGGTGGTTGGTTCAGCCTCTGAGCCTGAGTCACAAGATCCGGCAGTGTTTGTGTTTCTTATCCATTGATACGTAACAAAGCACCCAAGACTTAGTGATGTAAAACCACCCCCGTATCATTCCTGCTCATAATTTCATGGGTCAGGAATTTGGGTGATTCAGGGATCAGCAAGGTGATTCTTCTGTTCCATGTGGAGGTCATTTGATGTTATTCAGCTAGGAGATGGGCAGGTTAAAGGATCCAAAAGGGCCTTGCTCACATGTCTGCTGTGTCTGCCACCTTTGAAGGCACAGCTGGGAGGCTGGGTTCAGCTGGACCCCTGACTCTGCATGTGGTCACAGGGCTTTTCCACATGCTTGGTCTTCCCGTACAGTGGCTGAGAGCTCCATGAGCAAACCATCCAAGAGGCCCAGGCAATAGGGGCAGGGCTTCCCATGACCTAGCCTGGGAAGCCCCAGAATGTCACTTATACTATAGTCTAACACTAGTCACGCCATCCCAAAGGCGAGACCAGACTCAAGACATGGAGGAGGAGACTCCATCTCTGTATGGGAAGATACCAGAGAATTTGAACCACCTTTCATCTAACCCAGTCTGTTTCAGGGGACACACATCACTGACTGGTTGATCCATCCATGGTTCAGTGGTGTTTTCTGGGCAAACTACTCAGTGTGGAGCGGACAAAGCCATAGGTGACCTGCTTTGGGTGAGAAGACAGTACAGCTGTCTTTTTTAAATTCAGAAAATCCTTAGTGTTCCCAGAAGTAGACTTCCACTTACATCACATGGGCTGGGACAGGGCTATGTGACCACCCTGACCTACAAAGAAACCAGAAGTGGGCTCTCTGCCCCCTCAAACATGAAACTCCACAGTCAACCCCAGTGAAAGTCAGAGTTCCCTTTCTCCTCATCCTTAGTAACCTCCATCCTGTCTTTTCAAGTTCCTGATTTACAAAGAGATACAATGTTCCCCTTCTTCCTCCCTTTTAAAACATTCTCTGGTGGCCCCTGAGTCCAAATTTTATACAGTGGCCCTGAATCCTCCCCCAGCAAAAGCATATCCCAATACTTGCCATCTAAGGAGCCTGGTTACCCCAAGACATAGGCAAAATCATGCCCTGCTAAGCTGCTGCTAAGTCACTCCAGTTGTGTCCAACTCTGTGCGACCCCATAGATGGCAGCCCACCAGGCTCCTCCGTCCCTGGGATTCTCCAGGCAAGAACACTGGAGTGGGTTGCCATTTCCTTCTCCAATGCATGAAAGTGAAAAGTGAAAGTAAAGTCGCTCAGTCGTGCCCGACTCTTAGCGACCCCATGGACCGCAGCCCACCAGGCTCCTCCATCCATGGGATTTTCCAGGCAAGAGTACTGGAGTGGGGTGTCATTGCCTTCAGTTCAAAACCATCTCACCAGCAGGAAAAGTCCTAGTTTTTGTGGTAGCCCTAAGCCCCCTGTGACCTGCCTCTCTTCTTTCCTCCCTCCTTCCCCACTCTCTTTTTTCCCCCTCCAATCCTCTCCTCCTCTTTCTCTGCCCTTCTCTCCTTCCTCTCATGTGTCATTCCCTTTGCTGCACTCCTCTGATTGACAAGCAGCTCCTCACAAGTTCCCAGCACCCTCCTGCACCAGGGCCTTTGCACATGTTCTCATCTTTCTCCATCCTGCTTTCCCTTCCTTCAAGTTAACGTACGCATGTTACCTGATGAGAAAGATCTGACTCAGTTGCTGTTTTTGAAAAACAGCAAAATCAAAGCCATGATAATAAAGCAGAGTTCTGGACCTTCCTTGCCTGCCTGTTTATTTGTCCATAAACACAGTGAATATATTTATTTGTTGTTTGTATCCTATCGGACACGACTGAGCAACTGAACTGAACCGAACTGAACTCCTGTCTCTACTCTTACATCTTGGACAGGGCAGGCACTCCTCTATCTCCAGGGCCCAGAGTACGTGGATCCCAATCCCTGTTTGTTGAATGGATTGAATGAGTGCTTGCTTATATAATGTTTCTGCTGAAAAACATATGACTAGCCATGTAGATTATCTTAATCCATGCTCTGTCAAGAGACTCTTTGGATGTGACCCACGAAGTCCTATTCAGTTAGTGGTTGTCTCTGCAGTAGTGAGAAGCAGTCATGTCTCCTTCCGTGTGGAATTTCAAATTTTGATTTACATTTTTTCATCATAACAGCAATTTTATTATCAATAGCAAAGTTTAACAAATAAGTACACTTGATGCCTTAGAAACACAAGAGCAAGGATGATACTGTGTTAGCCTAGGGGGCTTGTAATTGAATTGAAGGATTATTTAACCTCAGGGCACGAGACAGTTTAGAACAGCAGGTCCCCAGGCCTGATGTGTGTTTCTCTTGAGACCATTTTCATGACAAAAATCTTCAGAATCCTGTTATGAGATATCTGAAAATGACACCATACTCTCAGTACGATACCTGCTTTCTTTGCTATTAAAAGACAGACAAGCTTCCCCCACGGTAAATTCACTTCACGTCACACGGCTGGTCTCTGCTGTCACTTTCCAGCCAACACATTTATGTTGCTTTCATTTAAATTGACTGGAAGGGTGTCCTGAGAGCCTTTCCCCTGCGTTTCTGAAGGGACCGTTTTGGTCCCTCATTTTCCTCCCACTAAGATCCTGTGACATCCTGATGGCAGCTCTGCTTTATCAGTCTGACTCGGCAATGCAGGGTGACGTGACTCCCAGGACATCTTGATCATAAAGCCTCGCAAATGAGTAGCCACTATTTATTGTTTCCCTGTCTTCCCTGTACCTTAGATTATAGGTTTTCAAACTTGTTTCTCAGTAACAGCATAACCTTTTGCTCAAAGGGATTCCCACAGGGAAGAATACATATTTTTAATAGTTAAAACTATTAAGAGTTTACTCATATCAGATCCTTTTATCAGTGTGACCAACTCAATTGCTTTCCTATAAACCATCAATGTCAAACATAAAATAAATAAAGACCCACTCAACAAAATGCAACAAAACCAAAAAGTGCCAGGGATTAACCCAAAGAAAATGTTTAAGAACTTTAGTGCAAAAACAGTAGTCATTTCTGAAGAACATGGAAGACGATCTAAATAAATGTTGATATATTATAAAGATATCGCGTTCTCCTCAGATGGAACTCTAAATGCAACTCAATTCTAATTGAAATCCCAAAAATATGTTTATGGAACTTCAGAACTTGACTTTGAAATTTATATAGAATAAGCAGAAAAGGCACTTTTCACGAAGAACAAAAAGGGAAAACACACCCAGCAGAGACCAAGATGTATCACGGAGCAAGAGGTTTTAGGTGCTCTGGTTGAAGGATTTGGGAGGAAGGGGAGGAGGCTGGACCAGAAGCAACCAGGGTCTCCCCAGAGGTGGCCCTCAGGGAGCAGGAAGAAGCTGTGAGCACCTGCCCTGTGGGGTCTGCCAGCTCTGGCTGAAGCACTGGGGGATGGGAGCAGCTTCCTGAAGCGCTAGAATCAGCTGTGATGGAGCAAGGCCCTCATTCCCGAGGTGGTGAAAGCGCACACGTTCACGGAATCGACATCACATCCTGACAAGTGCGGATTAATAAACCCAACAGGGAAGCCCGGCTGGTGCACAGACAGCGCGAGCTGCGCTTGCCAAGTCTTCAGGAACATCATCCTAGGTGTGAACCTGAGGGCAGGGCCATCAGGAAAGGGTCCTTCTGAGAAAGTGACCTTCAAGAGCAGTTCTCAAAGGCAGTGAGGAACCTGGGCGGGCAGACAAGGTGGTGAGGAATCGAGGGCAATGGAAGTGGCTGGAGAAACCCAAGCTATGCGTGGCTGGCCTAACCGAGCCAAGGCTTCTTTGAGATGAGCGGGCGTGTGTGTTTGCCTGCTTGAATGCTCCAGCGGGCTCTCCTGTCCAAGGGCACTTGCAGTGTGTGTGTGTGTCTGTGTATCAGTGTGGCTCTGTTTGGTTGTCTGTGTATATGTGTATATATGTAACTGTGTCTACATGTCTGTGTGTATGTGTGTGTGTCTATGTGTGAGTGTCTATATCTGAGTGTGTGTGTCTGTGTATGCATCTACCATAACTATGTGTGTGTCATTTCAGTGCCAGAAACTAAAGGCCTAAGATGATGTTGAAGAGAAAAAACAAGAGATTGGAACTTTTGAAGTGCTTATTACTCAGTGCCACACACCTGACAGTCACCTCCTGTCATTCTCCAATCAGTGGCTATGGGAAGTATTCTGCTTTACCTCTGAGGAAACTGAGGTTCAGAGAGGTGACATTACTTGCTCATAGTCACCCAGCTCCTAAGTCTGCCTTCAGAGCTTGAACACTTTGCACTCACACAAGACTCTCATCTGTAGCCATGTGTCCATCTCCCATACATACAGCCAGACATCTATTTTGCAAAATCACTTCAGTGCTTCAACATTGATGTGTTAACTTGAAGCTGGCATGAAGATTAAACTTTTACTTGCTTGCTGCGTTTTCTTTTTCTTTCACCCAACGGCAGAACTTATTTCCCCAGCTTCTGTTTTTAAAAATGGCTTCAATATGCACTTTCAAAAATTGTCATTTGATCCTAGAAGAAAGCCATTTTCATGCCTATTTGATTCAAAATGTGGAGACGTTATCCCTGAAAGGCAGTACTGTAACCTTTCTTTTGGTCCCAAATCGTGGATCAGTTTAAATTAGCGAGAAAGATGCTTGCGTGCTGCCTCAGCTGGTGAGTGGACAGGCAACAGGAGTGAAAATCTTCAATGGGAAAGAATAAAATGCAATCTGCTGGCTTTGTTTTTAATAAGATGACAGTCGTTTAAATGCCTGGATAGAGGAAGGCAGGCTGTTAATGCCTCTCATAGCACAAATGCAGGGACAAGTTAAACAGCTCTTCTCTTTGGGGAATAGTAGAGCATTACTCTCAGATTTGAACATCAAAGATGGTCGAAATTGAATCTCTCTTTGTGTTGTACACATTACAAATACATTTCATTTGGGGTATGAAGAGAAAGTGAATGGTCTTCCTGAAATGAATGCTTTTGAGGGTAGAAATAGGCTCTCTCTCTCTGTCTCAGGTTTGCCTTGAAGTCAAGTCCACGAAGGTCTGTGACCAAATTAATGACTTGATGCCATTTGAAAGTAATCGCTGCGCACAGAGGCATCCATTGTTATAGTTTCATCTTTATTCTCTTGAACTTATCACGCGCTCTAGAGATGCAGTTAGAACTCCTTCAAAGGGGGAACCCAGAGTTTCCCAAGATAGCCACGGTGATGATGCATGCCCCCAAAGGTTGGGGCAATCGGTGACGGTGGAAAAGCACTTTAATTTTGTCCGTGATGGCCCATTCCAAAAGCATGTTGATGTAGAAACATCATTCAAAGGAGTTTTCTCTCAAATGAAACGTTAAAGACGTCTCTGCTTTGTTCCATCGATAGCTGGGCCTTGAGTCATGGAGTGCTGGTTGGACGATTTGCATTCGGTTCAGAGACACTTACCCCTGACGGTAGTCAGGTTTCTTGCTAGTGGGTCTCTGGGTCTGGGATTTGCACCATGCTGTGCACTCACCTCTGGGTGTTGTCATACTGTAAAAACAAATCCTCAAGCTGCTGTCAGGGTCCATTTATCTCCTAATCTCATGATAGCAGAGCCACCAAATCTGGCCTCTTCACCTCAGCCATTAAAAAGAATCTCGTGACCCATGTCAAACTGTCCTTTATAGGTTGTCTTGGGGCTCAGTGAGACTGATACACACATGTGCAGGAGCGCACACACACACACTCACATAAAGAGTGATCAGCATTGTGGTTTATATAAATTTAAGGGTCTACAAATTTGTTTCCTGTTTGTGTGTATGGATTCATGTATTCATTCATTCATAAAACACACTCCTATTGCAGGCTGATGTGAGTGGTCACCCCATGTGAGAACATTTCCCTTTACAAGCCCCCACTTTAGGTAAGTCTCTAGGGGAACAGAAGCCAGTGCTTGCCCCAGTCTAGTTAACTTCCTGAAAACCAGCATAAATGTCATTGTTGTATCTGAGTTTTAGCAATGCAGTTGCAACAGCCTCTGTAGCTACTTGTGTGCTGGTAATTTCTCTCTTTGACTTCCCAGACTGGCAGCACTTAATCCCATATGGCCAATAGCAAAGGTAGCTTTGCTTCAACTCTAAGGACTTCAGGCCAGAACCACCATCATTGGCAGGAATTAAAAATTATGGTGAGTCCATCTAATTCCAGAAAACTCTTCATGATAAAAAGTCTCCTCTGGCATTTCTGAAAAAAACTGTACCCAGTTGTTTATTTTCCTTTCCATGCATCCTGTTCCCATTCATAGTACAATAGGTCACACAGAGTTTCCTAACTAGTTGTTGTGTTTCAGTCACTAAGCTGTGACCCTTTTGTGACCTCCCCCCCTTGACTGTAGCCCATCGGGCTCCTCTGTCCATGGGATTTTCCAGGCAAGAATACTGGAGTGGGTTGCCATTTCCTCCTCTAGGGATCTTCCCGACCAAGGAATCAAACCTCCATCTCCTGCATTGGTAGGCAGATTCTTTACCACTGAGCCATCTAGAAAAGGTTACAAATTCTTTTCCTGACCTCAGGACTGTTCCCCATCTTCTTTGTGCTAGGGAGAATTAGAATGTGAGGAGCTGATCCATGGAGCTTAAAGGTAGCATCTTGCAATATGCCCATGTAGACAGGCTGTCTCCCCTGTTGAGTGTGTTCATGTAGGCATCTTCCCACTAGGCTCTTGGGAGAGGGAATACAGTATAGTTGTTCAGCAGACACACTATGGAGTCAGCCACCTTGGTTTGAACCCCAGTTCTGCCACTTACTAGTTGTCTGACCTTGGGTGAGTTATTTAACATCTCTGTAACTCAGCTTCCTATAAATAGGAAAGATAAGAGCGTCTATCTCTTAAGGCTGTTGAGTATATCCAACGGAGAGCTGTTTACAGAGCACACAGAACAGTGCCTGTACATCTGTAGTTGCCAAACTGCTTTCAGTTCTTTTTTGTTTCTTGCAGCTGTCATTTTTCAGGCAGTCCTCAAAGGTTCAGTAGTAATTCATTGAATTATCTTATCTCCTTTTTCACTTAAAAAGAAGTCTCTTCATCATGTACCAGTTTTTAGATCCTGCCATACCTGTCTATAAGATGGAAACTGGTCTTATTGGCAATCTGGCTTTTAGTTGAGCAGAAGTTATCCTGAAGTTGAATAACTATACATTTTATATTTCCAAGTTCTTCTGTTCTTTGTACAATGAGGAGTAAATCAGTGTGACATGGTACTTGACTCATTTCCCTTCAATAACTCCCAGCTTCCTCTGGGGTCTACAGATTTTTGGTAGACTGAAAAAAAAAAAATTCCTCTTTCCAACATATTGGTTAAAAAAATCTGAAAAAGCAATTACTGTACTAATTTTTTAATCCTGGTGAAATGTCCTTAGGCCACTGTTTATGTAGTTAGGACTCATAACCTTCTGCAAGTCCCTGCCTTCTCCTATATCATCAGATCTCTGGTTCACAGCAGGCATTTGTCGTTTAATGTAAGGTGCATAATGGGCTACTTGTGAAACATGTCTTAATCTTCTACATTGTCTTTGCATCCTGGATTTTAAATTCACTCCTATCTTCCCACTTTTTATGGTATTTAAGTAGGAATAATGGTAAATGGATTTCTACTTCAATGAAATTTAGAGGATTGAATAAACATTCTTTGTACTTTGATCCTGTAATTTTTTTCATAATTTGGGGTGATTGTTTCTATTGTGGTAGGGAGCCAAGTATTCAATAAAGTGACATCCTGACCAGAACTGAAGTGTAGACTACAAAATTATAAGAGTAGTTTGAATTACTTCCCTTTCAGTGGCCTTAATTTCCTTTGTCTTCCAGTCTTTTTCCCTCCATTTCATTCTGTTTCCAGATCTTCTTGCCTTCTCATTCTTTTCATCTCTTGCCCTTTTGTCCCTCTTGAATAGCTGAAGTTTGTTTGTCCATTTTATTGCTTTTCCTCCCCTCTTCTAGGACACATTTCTGATATTTTTTGATGCTCAGTGCATTGGAGGGTAGAAACTCAGCTGTGCTGACCCGACGGCTGGGTATAATTTAGCACTGATTCTCTCTGCCTGGCAGACTCTTCTGAATCCAGCCAGGCTGCAGGATGAGATCCAGGAGAACATCCAAATTGTTCTCTAGCCAGCATGCAGCATCCATTCCACTCATCGGTCAGGTTGGGTTTTTTTGTTTTTCATCTCCATTTCCAAGCTATTGCCGCCATCTTGTCTTCTATATGCTGAGCACTCTCCTGATGGCACTTTGGTATGTTGTAAATCCTCCTGAAACTGGTCTTATTGGCCGTCTGGCTTTTAGTTGAGCAAAAGTTATCCTGAAGCAATGAAGAGGATTCCAACAGTTGAGGCTACATGCATTTTCCCTTCGCAGACTTCCTTCCTGCAGAGATATTGAAGACAGAATAGTTGAAACTGTGGAGTTAGAACACTAAAATGGAAGGAGTCATAGGTGTCCATACCAAAGGCAACCAGGCTAAGGAGGATTAACAGAGCACTATTAAATAGAGATTTAATTCAATTCAACAGCATCTGAACACCTACAGAGTGCCAGGAACTCTGCTGGGTGCTCAATTAACAAAATGAGTGTGTTGATTCCTTGCCCTAAATGACAGCAAGTAGGTTAAGGTGCCTTTGATGAGCACACACAGAAGGGTATACTTGAAACAGACACAGTGGAGGGAGTGACTTACACTAGGGATGGGGGGGCATTCGGGAATGCCGCCTGCAGAAGGGAACCTCCAAGTGAGTCACTAGATTAGAAGATCTCATAAGATTCCAACACAAAAAGAGGATGTGAGGGATTTAGAGAGATATGTTCAGTTTGTGTTCTGAAAGCCTTATGCTGGTAACAATGTGAAAGACAGGTGAAAGGTGCCAGGACAAGACAGTAAATGGTAAGAAAGAGAACGAGTAGGTGGTAAGAAACAAGAGTTCAAATAGGACTACTGCAGTAACCTCAGCAAGGCTTCCGACTAAGGCAGGGACAGTAGGAATGGAGCAGAAAAGACAGAACTGAGGCTGTTCGGGGTGGAATTGATAGGGCTTCATGACAGTATTCATGGGCTTCCCTTGTGGCTCAGCTGGTAAAGAATCTGCCTGCAATGCGGGAGACCTGGATTCAATCCCTGGGTTGGGAAGATCCCCTGGAGAAGGGAAAGGCTACCCACTCCAGTGATCTGGCCTGGAGAATTCCACAGACTGTATAGTCCATGGGGTCACAAAGAGTCGGACACGACTGAGCAACTTTCACTTTCATGACTGGTTGGGTTGTGGGTGTGGCCATAGAAGCATCAGCATCACTTAAAGCCCCAGCCTTTGGATCTTAGTCAAATGTAATATAACCAAGCTCACATTTCTGTGAAAGAGAACAGTGGGCTTATCTGTATGTGTCAACTCAAAAAAATCCTTTTAAAAAAAGGATAGGGGAAGAGAATGGAACCTCTTGCCACTTTCAAGACTGAGCAATAAATGTGTGTGTACCCCCCACCCCAAATTTGATAAGACTTAAGAAGAAAGTACCTTTTGCCTGATTTTGTAAACATAATCATTTCATTTACAGAGATGCAAGAATGCAAAGATGTAGATGTCATCAGTGAACATGTTAGCTTCTTAACCCCCTACCTATACAAAAAACTTACCGAGAACATGTTTTAGAAACTTGCTATTAGAAGGACTCAAACAGATTTTTTTAAAAAGAAATAAATTCCAAATGTTGCATAGATGGTATCTAATATTGTATATTCTTTGCTTTCAAACCGTATTCCTTTCACTGTCTTTGACAATGTCATTTTCTCCCTGGAAATGCCAGCTGAAAAGTAAGAGAAGTGAAAAAATATTGACTATTCAGCCAGAATTCTGGATTGATGCCCATGGAGGCAATAATAATGAAAAATGGAATGACTAACCCTGATTTCTTACTATGTGCCAGGCACTGTGCTAAGCATTTTATATACATTAACTCATTCAATTTTCAGCATCATCCTATGAGTATGTTACACTAAAAACTTAACTATATTATAACCTCTTGTATTATAACCATTTTACTGATAAAGATACTGAAAGTTACAGCGGTAAATAATTTGACCCAGGGATAAGGGAAATCATAGCCTGGTTCAAATCAAGGTTTGTTGGACCCCAGAATTCACTTTCTTAACCACTGAATAATACTACTTTGACAAACAGCTGGAATCCCTTTTAAGCTTTCCTTTTGAAAATCAAAACTTATATTATCTCTTTCCCTGAGTTACACATTCTTTAAATAGTGCCAACAGTCTCTATGTATCTGATGTCATTACAAAAGAATGTGACATTTATAGACTTCCTTTGGCATGACATAACTAGTTATTATTTTTTATCATTCTTCTCCTTTGACCTTTTTCTTCTCCAGTATAAACTTGTGCAGAGAATGTTAGAACAAGGCTCTAGTCCTGGATGCCCACTTATTGCGACTATAATAAGTGAGCCTGAATCCACATCACTGCTGGGCTTTGACCCAGTCATAGAATGATAGCTCCTACATACTGAGAATTTCCAGTGTTCCCAGTGTCACATAAACCCCCTTAGAGCAATGCAGTAAGGGAGTACTAGAATTAGCCCCATTTTGCAGATGATGAAACTAAGGCTTTCAAAGGTCATGCAGCTAATAAGTAGTAAACTGTGTATTAGAGCCCACACCTCTTGACTCCAGAAATTATGCTGAGTGCCATAAGATCACCTTGTTCATCTCCGTGGTGATAAGGGCTCCTGATACCAGCTTCACTCTGGTTTTGTGATGATCAGAAGGATACTATGATGGGAGTTCCCTGATTTAGTTGAAGGGAAACTAATAAATGCTTTAAAGTACCTAATAATTAATACCTATCACATACATAATGAATATTATTTGCCAATTATGTGTTAGGTATCTGTAATATTTACCACAACCCTACAAGGCAGCTATTATTGTTCCCATCGTATATGAGTGTGAGAGCTGTGTGTCAAAGAGGTTAGCTAACTTGCCCAAGCTCTCATGGCTGGTGAGTGGCAGAGCCAGTTTTCAAGTCAAAGTCTGTGGGGTCCACAGTACAAATGATGGGGCTGTCATGCTGTATCATTGCATGCTTTTCTCCATCCCTTTGGGAAAAAGGAAGAACATTATGACAAAGTATCAGTGTTTAAAGTTAACTTAGGACTGTTGCGATTTTTAATTACACAATTAAAAGGTCACATAAATGTCCAGGAAATCTTTTTTTTTTTTTAACCACACTGTTTGGGGTTAATTCTCTTGCCTGGGCGGCTCACTGCTTTTCTTTAAAAATCCTTTCCAGAAACCTGCTTGTTCTCTCCTGTTCTCTTCCCCTCCCCAACCTACCTCAGCAGGGAAGGAGCAGAACAGCTCTTCCTGGTCCCATTTTTTTTGTTCGATCATCCAGAGCATGTAAATTACAGTGAAATATGGCCTGAGTCAGCTTCTCACAGGACAGAAATCAGTAACCATTGATATTGCTAAGCAACACCGCAGAGGAGCAAGACTGCAAATTAGGTGACAAATTTATAAGAAGTTGGAGTGTCTGGGGACTCTCTTGGGTGTTTCATTATGAACCATCTGGATGATCCACAGTAATGACCACACATTATTGTTCACTGTTCAAGGATGATAATTCCCATATAATTATATGGCACCTCCCTCTGTGATCCTCACCTGCCTTTCAGAATCTTTCACTGTGTTTTTCACAATCCAGATATTTCCCTGAAAAATAATTGGGAACAGTTACACGTAACGGACAATGTTCATTCCTCTCCTAAATAAGATTTTTTTAAATTACTCTTTTGACTCATGTGGTGGCATAGCTAGATGGCAAGAATGTGCAAAAAAAAAAAAGAGTGTGTTAGTCATGGCATACTAGCATTTCCATTGGCCTGACGTGGACTTAGCCTTGGTGTCCCAGAGAAGCCTGAGGTGATGAGACTCGTAGTCTGCTCCTAAGTCAGAGATAAGCACACGGTGGTACCTACACCAAGGGAGATAGGTAAGCCTCAAGGGAAATGAGGAAGGGAACCAAAGCCTTTGGCTTTTCCAGAAGGGTAGCTGAGCAAGGACCCCTCCCTGGTCTCACTTGTTCATTCATTCACTCATTCACTAATATTTATAGGAAAATTGGACTCACCATCCTGATTTTAAACCAAGCCCAGAGTGGTTTGCTTTTTTTAAATTTGGAATTGGTTACCAACATTTAAGGTACTTCCCTGGTGGCTCAGATGGTAAAAAAAAAAACTGCAGTGTGGGAGACCTAGGTTTGATACCAGGGTCAGGAAGATCCCCTGGAGAAGGGAATGACAACCCATTCCAGTATTCTTGTCTGGAGAATTCCATGGACAGAGGAGCCTGGCAGGCTCCAGTCCATGGGATCACAAAGAGTCAGACACAACTGAACTACTAACACACACACATACACACACACACACTCCAACATTTAAAAGTCAGGAATTTTCACATAAAAGTCCAGATATCTGGCTTCCCTGGAATAATCAGATCTCTTTACACTGTCCCAGCCTTTCCTCATGGAGTGGGAGCTAAGAGGCTGTCACCCCTTTAGGCATTCACTGGCCACTTTTCCATAGTCCCTACCGCTCCCTATGTTGGCCTCGGTCCACTGTCCTCACCCACACACCTGGCCCCTGTGGTTCATGGGTGCTTTATCACTGGGCCAGCTGCTGGGGATCTTTGTGATCCCTAATTTGGCCACCAATGTAGTATCAGTAGTTCTAAGGGACTGGGGCCTCAGAACGATATCAGCCGATTGACATCAACAAGGAAATACATGTAGAAAGTAAGGGAGACCAAAACAAGAACAAAGCAAAACAAGTGTGTCTGGGTTTGCTGGAAGCTTGAAAAGGAAGAGTGAGTTTTTTATGAAGGGGCTGGATTCAGAGGGTGTGAAAATCAGGTGATAAATGTCTAAGAGGCAGTGATGTATGTAAGGACATAAATCCGACTTGACACTCAGTAGCTGAGGGAAGGTTACTTACAAGTTCAGCCTTTTATTTTCATTTGCAAACGTACTGGCTTGCTTCCAAAAGCCTAAGTGAGAGATTTTAATCCCATAGAAGAAAAAGAAGCACTCGTTAGCATAGATTTGCAAGAGCTGAATATGAGAACTCCATAGGACGAAATCACCTCTGTTTACACCTTGTGTATGACATAGATATGTTACCACATGTTGGGTAGAGTGTCCCCAGGCAACTGTGTTCTCAGTTAGGAGGCTCTCAGGGAAGTTTAACACACAAACACTATTCCCCTACAGATTGCTAAGCAGAACTTGTGCAGTGAGTCAGTGCTCTGAAAGCTTTTTTTGAGTGAGAATTTGAATTTGAAGGTTAAAATATTCCTTTTATTCTGACTTGAGTCTGAAGTGAGAATATGGTTGTTTCCTCATTTAACCTCCATCTCTTAAGGGTTTTTTTTTTTTGACTTAAGAAAAGTACTTGCCTTGACAAGAACAATTGTTATAAAGGAGTGATGACCAAAGAAAGCCTTTTAATGGAAAGCAATTAATTTTGGTGGACCGTACAGCCCTTTTCTAGGTAAATCAAACAAAAAGCTTTCAATTGGGCTGACTTAGAAATATCTTTTAGCTCGGAATACATATTGATTTTGACAAAAAATTTTCACACAGGAAGAGAAGAGAAACAAAGTCAACCCAAATCAAGCACTGTAAGGAACTTTAAAAAATTGTATGGATCTACAAATATAAATGTTATGTTTGTAGGGAGTGGATGGGAAATGACAAATACATAACTCCCATACTATTTATTCACAAAACTTCAATAATGAAAATAAATTCACAAATTTAAAAAAAAAAGAAAACACCTTAGACTAAAATGTTAATACTACCAAACATGGTTCTGGAAGTTAGCCAGGGCAGCCTTTCATTAAACTGAAAGTTTTCCTTTTGACATTCTTCCTTGTGTTTAAGGAAAGGCACCTGGGGAAGGAGGGCTGTGGGGTCTTGACTTGCACATTTCAAGTTTTGACACTGACATTGGTGCCCACCCACAGAGATAATGAGAGTCTGATAAGATGTAAAAACAACCTCATGCCGGGCTGAAATAGAGGTTCCCGTTGGAACTTTGGCAGACAAGGAAGAGAGATGTCCATCGGCAGACGAATGGATAAGAAAGCTGTGGTACATATACACAGTGGAATATTACTCAGCCATTAAAAAGAATACATTTGAATCAGTTCTAATGAGGTGGATGAAACTGGAGCCTATTATACAGAGTGAAATAAGTAAGAAAGAAGAACATCAATACAGTATACTAATGCATGTATATGGAATTTAGAAAGATCATAACGATGACCCTATGTGCAAGACAGCAAAAGAGACACACAGATGTACAGAACAGTCTTTTGGACTCTGTGGGGGCGAGGGTGGGATGATTTGAGAGAATAGCATTGTTCAGTTCAGTCCAGTCGCTCTGTCATGTCCGACTCTTTGAGACCCCATGAACTGCAGCATGCCAGGCCTCCCTGTCTATCACCAACTCCCGGAGTTTACCCAAACTCATGTCCATTGAATCAGTGATGCCATCCAACCATCTCATCCTCTGTCATCCCCTTCTCCTCTTGCCCTCAATCTTACCCAACATCGGGGTCTTTTCAAATGAGTCAGCTCTTTGCATCAGGTGGCCAAAGTATTGGAATTTCAGCTTAAACATCAGTCCTTCCAATGAACACCCAGGATTGATCTTTAGGATGGACTGGCTGGATCTCCTTGCAGGCCAAGGGACTCTTAAGAGTCTTCTCCAACACCACAGTTAAAAATCATCAATTCTTCTGCACTCAGCTTTCTTTATAGTCCAACTCTAACATCCATACATGACTACTGGAAAAATTATGGTCCGCCTTGACTAGACAGACCTTTGTTGACATTATGTATATTATCATATGTGAAACAGATCGCCAGTCCAGGTTCGATGCATGAGACAGGGTGCTCAGGGCTGGTGCACTGGGATGACCCTGAGGGATGGGATAGGGAGGGAGGTGGGAGGGGGGTTCAGGATGGGGAATACATCTACACCCATGGCTGATTCATGTCAATATATGGCAAAAACCACTACAATATTGTAAAGTAATTAGCCTCCAATTAAAATAAATAATTTTTTTTAAAAATCAAGTAATGGATTAACTATCAAGTGTCTGAAACATTTTCCTTTAAGCACCAAATTTAACATTCACTTTAACATAGGCATTTTTTTCTAAAATTGATGGCAGTATTCTGTGCCTTTATGGAAAGAATTTCTTAATGGAAATTATTTTTAATGCTTAAGGATATGATGATGAATGTTATTGCATTCTTTTAAATATAAAATCTTTAAAATTACTGAAGTACATAAAATTATCTACTTCTACACTTAAAGGTCCTAATTTGCAATTTTTGTACTAGTTTTTCAGAATCTCTGGCATCTTGTTCACTGAAACGATACCAAAGTAACTTTCTTTTGTAATTGAGAATTAGTATCTAGCAGTTATTAATACTACATAAGCCTTGCTTCAGAAAAGTTGGGTTTGAGTATAGGGTATATCATGGAACTCGGTTAAATCAATAACCTGATGATCCCTCAGTTGTGACAATAAGATCTAACCATACTCTAGGTTAATTAAAATAGAGGTTTAATTAAAATAGAGCATGCGGAGCTGCTTGAGTACTAATAAACAGTCAATAAATGCAAAAAAGGAAGAGAGGTACCAATTATTAAGGATACCTGTGCCACGTGACACAAAGTGCATTATAGATATGTTCTTATCTGATCCTCCAAAAACCCTCCTGAAAATAGGTATTTATTGTTCTTGTCCCTATTTTACTGAAGAAGAGACTAAGGTGCAGAGAAGATCACCAGCTCATAAGTCATAGAACCAAGCTTTGAATTAGCTATCTTAACTGTCTCAGAAGCCCTCTGTTTTTTTAGTTTATTTTACTGAGGTATAGTTGATTTACAGCGTTGTGTCAGTTTTACTGTACAGCAACATAATTCAGTTACCCATATATAAATTATTTTTCATATTCTTTTCCACTATGGTTTATCACAGGATATTGAGTATAGTCCCCTGTGCTATACACATAGGACCTTGTTGTTTATCCATTCTAGGTATAATAGCTTGCATCTGCTAATCCCAAACTACCCTTCCCCAACCCCCCTTAACCTTGATAGTGATATTATGGGATCAGCAGTCCAGAAGCCTTAAGTATCAGTGTCTGCCGTCCTGACTTCAGCAAGTCCAGGGAAGTTCAACAAACCAAAGTACTGTTATTTGGGAGCTGTGCATTTATATGCTTTGATTAAGAAATATAAGGAGCGCATGTGATACACAAAAAGCACTGTTCTAGTTGGGAGGGATCCAAAGAGGAATACAGTCTCAGTCTCCAAGATATGGACATCCTAACTGGAGAGACAGACTTTGCAAATATTACAGGGAAGGGTGCATAGGTCCCAAGCTGGAACATTGGTGATCAGAAGGATGAAGGGTCTGCTTTTCACATCCTGTTCCCATGGTTATGGTCCATGTTTTGACATTCTTCGCAGATTTGAGAGTAGAAGAGGAGGATGATGAAGAAATTTCTTTTAAATTCTAGCTCAAAGGGAAGAATATCTTTTATTGTTGGATACCGATTAGCTATTTTAAACTTCTGTAAATACTGTTGAGTTAGTTTCAACAAACCTGTGTAAAATAGCAAGTTTTCTTAAGTGTTCTGCTCCATATGCCATGGGTTCTCTTTCACTCTTCTTGGTGATGCTTGCAATAATGAAGCTGCTTATTATTGATTGCTTAGTGGGTATTATTATCTCACCTACTCTTCACCACAGCTTTGTGAGATAGATATTAATACAAGCATGCCCTTTTATAGCTGAGGACACCAAGACTCAGAAAGGCAAAGCAATTTGCTCAAAGTCACACAGCTAAAAAGTGGCAGATCTTGGGTTCAAACCTGGACCCTGGCTTCAAAGCCTGTGTTCTTAACTTCTTTTAGCTACTGAAAATAATCCTTTCCTGGATGTGATGTAATCTGATATCTGCATACTTCCGTAATAGGTATTAGACAACTTTACCAAGGAACTAATCTCTGTGTTAAGAAAATCTAAAATCTAAATTTTAGATCTACAAACTCAGTGTCAAAAATAAAGCAGCTCTTTGATTTAAGAAAACACACAAGTTATTTTTTCCATCAACCAACACTTAATGAATGTTGCTTTCACTGATTTCTCTACCTCTGCTCTTTATTCTAACAAAATGAATTCAGCATAGATTTTTCTGTTGACTTTCTGTTTTATATGTCAGAATTTTGAGGCCTGGAAGGTGCTGCTCCTATCTGGGGAAATTTGTTGAGAAAGGGGTTGAGAATGCCAGAGGTTCCAAAAGTGGAACTGAGAAGGTCAATGTTGGAAGGAGAAATCTGTGTCCATGCCCTTTTTAAGAAAGGAAGAAATTAGGGGCCAAAAAGCACTAGTTCTTAGTTGCAGATCTGTTGAGACGGAAGATCTTTTCCTTGACTTATCAACCAAGATGGCAGACAAGAATTCAGAGGTACGTTAAAGCCAGGTGATGACCTTGCTGGAAGGCCTGAGAGGCAGTGGGCAGAGGAATATCAGTAGATTCAGGCTCTCCTAGAGCCCCAGGAGCTTGGACGCCCATGGATCCACCTGCCCAAATGGTGAGCAATCATGCCATGTTAGGCAGCTGATCAGCTCATAGGCTCGTCTCAAACACCAGCCACTGGGTTCCAGACTTTTTCTTAGAGAAATCTTATAGAGAAGAGGCACTGGATGGTAATCAGGATGATCTTCACTACTGATTCATCCCTTTTCCTCGTGCTCAGTTGACATAATGGAAGTTATTCAATGGTATTAAACAGCCCCCTCTTGATCCCCCTCCCTCCTCCCTCCTATCCCAAGAAATTCAGCTTGGATTGGGACCACTTTGAATCCTAATCCAATGGTGCTAAAGTTGCCGTGGCTACTGTCCATGGGGAGTGTGCTGACGGGAGCCCATTGCCGCTTGCAGGTGAGTTTTCATTCATGCCTCTCAGGCCGCTTTCCATGAGGTGTCCATGGGCTGTGGGACGCTAGCTGGGTGCAAATGTGCTCCAACTTATGGATGCGCGCTAGTCACATGTCGCACCCCTCTTCCTGCACCTTCTGAGCCCCTGGTTCAAGGAAGGGAGGCGCTGGCTGTTGGAGATACTGTCCCACCAGCCCCAGGAGACCACCCTGACCATTTGGAAGAACTGAGGTGCAGAGTTCACTGTCTCACTATCCCATTGAGGTCAATGATAAAAACTCTATTCCAACAGGCTGGTTTGTGTACCTTTTTTTAAGTAAGCACCAAACATGATTCTCTTCACTTGGGCAAATACTGTTTCCTTGCCCACCTTCTTCACTGTGCTTCAAGTCACTCCATCACCTGTTGTCATTCAGCCTTTCACTGCTCTGATTCCTTCTCTTCCACCACCTTTAGCCTCCTTTTTGGTATATCCTGTCCAGGTCTTGTCCCCCTGCCCCAGTCCTCATCTAAGGAAGTAGCTAAGGAACAATCTAGGAATCGCCACAGCAGCAAGAATGTGTGAGTTTTGTCAGCCACCCCTGGATCCAGTTTTGACCATGTTGGTATTAATTTAATAAATTAATCAAAGAATATGATTGTATGTGTTTATACCTGGCTCCATGAGAGAGGAGGTAAAGACTTAATCACATCTGTCTCTAGCAGATGTTTGAAAGTTTGGGACTGATACATGAAGACCGGTGTGTGTGTGTACAGAGAGGTAGCATCTCAAAAGGCAAAAATGCAGTAGTGTATCTCCACTGTGTAGAAATATGGTTTCGACCCAACTTTGCAAACATGAACTCCACATTCTGTTTCCTTGGCAAAGAAAGAGAATGCCAGCTGCTTATTCGCCTGCTTTACCTCAGGGAAAGAGTGGAGGTTACAAAAAAATTAGTTGGCTGGTATAATTCATCAGCTTACTGCAGGATTATACATACACATCACACCACTCACACACAAGGCACAGATTATGTGTAAAGCCACCATGAACATGTGTTTAATATTTACGAAGGAATTTAGATCACCTTAAAATCCCAGACTTTGGCAGTATCACTTGTATAATAGACTACTGTTCTTAAAATGGCAGGAAAAAAAATGTTTTTTTAACTGAAGGCAATCCCTAGAAGTCAATTTTTTTAAAAGCCTTCTTGTTTGGATGCAAAATTCAATTTCTTATTGAAGCACTTGCATCCTTTGTCATGGGTCTAACAAAATCCAGAATAGTTAGGCTTTTGCAGAAACGTAAAAATGAGGTGATTTTTCTCCCCAAGGCATAATTTTGTATTAGTGTGTTAAAATAGCTTTAGGTAAAATTTTAGGCACATGGAAAAAGAATGTGTATAATATATACTATAAGGAGAAGAATATTTATTATTGTGTTTTAAACTAGAGCCTTATCTTGTACACAGAACCCATCAGTTATTAGTCCATTCATATGGGAGTTTTTAGCAGCCCACCAAGTTAATGAGCCATGGAAGCATTCCACAGAATCACAGGAGTATCTCACATCTCATTAATATCTCTTAAGTTTATTGGGAGAGTGTTGTGATGACCAGGAAAATATTTTTAACCTGCTCAAAATGTTGCTTCAAACAATCTGGAATTTTCAGATGGACAGGAATGAAAGTTTCTGTTTTAGAACTGAAGGAAGAAAACAGAAATGGTGTGTCCCCACCTCTTCTGTCCCCCTCCCCAAGATGCCGCTTCTACCAGCTGACTCAGACGAGCTTGCTTTCGGCCAGCAGTTTCCATCGCAGCCAAGGCCTTTCCTGAGCTGCATCCGGGAGGTTGCCTCCTGGCCCCTGCAGGCTACGCGGCAGCAGGTGATGCCCTGAGCATGGAGTTGTGGCTGCTCTGGGCCACCTGCCCTTCCCTGGGAGCATGCCTCCCACTTCCTCCCGAAGTCTTTTGCACCTTTCCCAGCCCTTCCAAGCATGTTGCACCCATGGTATTCAGTGCTTTTTGCCTGTAATATGAGATTAGAAATGAAAGGGAAGTTTAGAACATGGTTTTTCATTTGGGGTTTTTCCCAGGTAGCCTTCCTTCCTTATTAACCTCTAGAAAGTAGTTCTGTTGGAGAAAAGCTATGAAATGAACTTCTGGGACTGCTGTTTCCTGGCAAGGAGTGCCAGCATCTACACACCCCAGTGGGTCTCTACAAACCTCGGAAGGGTCTCTGGTCCAGCCCTTCCTCTTGGCATATCATCTCTAAAAATGACAGGGCAAGGCTGGACCTGCCGTGAAGATATCTTCGCCAAGTGTTCTGTTTCATCAGATGTTAAAATAACTGTGTCCTGTTCTGTAATGCAGGGCACGTCCTACCCCTAGTGGAATAATATATTTTAAGTGATTTCTGAAAATGGGCCGTGAAAGCCGTCTGCCACATGGCCCATGTTTGCACATCTCTATATAGTTACGATTGCGGAATTTGACAGTATAACTCTGAATCTGATTAATTAAGAATGTGTAAAAAACAAAGTTCTTGCATTACAGCTCGTTCCTTATCTTTGTGTCTTTTACTGTGATGTTGTAGAACTTGGATCATATGGAAAACTAAAATATTATGACACAATGACTGAAGAAGGTAAGAATGATTTTAGAATTGTATTCATTGGCTTTTTTTTTTTTAATTTATGGTGTCTGTGGCTTGCCCATTTTTTTAGTCTTTATTTTCCCCCTCTTTGCATGACTTCAGTGACATTGTGTGATTTATAATTCTTTCTGCATTTTCGTCTAGTTGCTGCCATTGTGTTGATTTGGAATTGGAGACATGCAATACCATGGGTGATCATGTTACTCCATTCAAACGATCCAAACCATCTCAGTCGTGTAACACACTCAGTGAAATGGTGTCAGCAATGTAAACACAAGCCCACACCCATTGGATCACCGTTAGTTCCTCCACATGCTTACAACATAGAAAAATACATCAGACCGACACTTCCTTTTAATATGCCCCTAATTTGGGGGTGGGGGGAGATATGTATCTTCTGGTGATATTCTGATTTATGCAAAGGAATGAGCAATCTAAAGGAATCCCTAGATTCAAAATGGAGACCTGTTTCTGATGCAGAGGACTGTAGGCCCCTGTCCTTTTCTCCCACAACCCATGCTAACTCATCTGAGAGAGGCCAGGGTCATTGTTCCAGCCAGTGGGGCTGTATATATTGGAGTTCACACCGTGTGAGATTGGACATATTGTTTTGAGCATTTCCCCTGAGTAAATGAAGTCTGGCAGAGATTTATTTTTCAGTGCATCTACAATTCCAGACACTGTCCCAGGGCACAGTCTTCCCCAAGTCAGTGACTTTTCTGAAATAAGTGCACCGTGGAACAGCAACTTAAAATTTTTGCATTCTGGTAAAAGGAGTTGTCCTCTTGTCCTAATCCCACACATACCTCTACTTTTTGACTAATAAATGATATTTGTAAGTTATGAAAACATTTGGAGTTTTCACATGCTTTTTTCACTGATACTGACAAGAGAGCTAAAGGTACCCTAGGAAGGGGATCAGTTCATTTTGTCCTTCAACATGAGAGAAACTCCCCAGAGTGTTGCATATCTTGTTTTCAGCTTCTAGTATTTCTGAGTTGCCTTAGTTTGCCAAAGGTCTCCTAGTTGCTCTGCATGCAGGAGGCAGAATGTCAGACAGCCCTCGATAAGAGGAAGGCCCTTCTCAGCCCCTCCCCACTCTGGCTTCTGCAAAGCTCTGGGGTCCTTCTTTACTTTTATCTCTGTGCTGTCAGTTAACCATGGTGGTGTTTTCTAAAGCAGCGGGCCACAGTTAGAATCTCAGACTGGGCTCTACTCTAACCCAAGGCCCTCCCAACAACGTGGGGGAAGTGCAGATCCTTGGGCAGAAAGCCCTAAAGGCAGAAAGCTACCTACCAGCGTATCCTACCACCATGGGGACAGAAAGAGTAGTCCCTGCCTTAAAGGAAGGCTCCTGTCCCAGCTGTTATTTTCAGTCCATGTCTTCACACCACTTTGATTTTGCTTGATGATTGGCTTGGGAAGCCAAAACTTTGGGGCTCACTGACTTTATAATTTAATTGCTTTTCCAGGCATCTCACAGCCCTCAGTCTAAACTTCATAGCTTGAGTGGCCAGTGGGTTTGCTACCTTCTACCTGAGTAGTCACAACCCCTCACTCTTTCTCATCCCTCCATCCTGTCCTCTGCCTTCCGCCCTTAGCTGCTTCTGGCTTCTTGTTGCTTCTATTGACCTGTTTCTCCCTTACCCTTCCTTTCCTTCCTCTTCCCACATCTATGGGAGCAAATTGCCATTGGAGCGCTCCCTTTCTCTTCTTCCCCACACCAGAAAATTCAACATCACATGAAGATGCAAAAGTGCCGCTTCTGATCTGATGATACCAATTGATATCGAACAGCCGGGCTTTCTAAGCAGGCAAACAGAGTCAAAATAATGTCTAGCATGAGAAGCATGACCGGCCCATAGCAAAACTGTAAAATTGTGTTTGGGGACCTTCCTGGGTCACCTTTAAGATTCCTTATCCTTCCCTGGACTGCCCATCCCTTCATGCATATCCCTTTGTGTCCCATTCTTAGCTGAAAATTCATCCCAGTTACAGTGATAGCTAAAGGTAGCTAAGGGAGCATTTTTAAAGTAAATTCTATGAAATATTACTATCAGATCATGTCATTAGGGATTTTGCAGCCATCCGGGGGAAAAAAAGAAAGCAAGCTTGATTTTGTTATTAAGTAAGCGGGAGAGCTTCTGAATTAAGCTAAATAGATTTCTTTACCATGTGACTTGTCAGAGCCTTCCTTCCATGTGCACCTGCGCACTGTAGCATATAATAATAAATCGTATAGAGGGATGGAGGCTTCCCTGGTGGCTCAGTGGTAAAGGATCCGCCTGCAACGCAGGAGTCATGGGTTCAATCCCTGAGTCAGGAAGATCCCCTGGAGAAGGAAATGGCCACCCATTTCCGTATTCTTGCCTGGAGAACTCCATGGACAGAGGAGCCTGGCAGGGTACAGTCCATAAGGTCAGAAAGAGTCGGACACGACTGAAGCAAGTTAGCATGCATGCAGAGGGATAGAGTTTGCCGTATTGCCCAGACTTTTTTGGTCAGAGAAACCATTCTTCCATGGAGCCTCTTGTGGGACTCTTTTAGAAATGCTGGTTAAGGCATTATCCTTTATCTAGAATAGTAACCTTTGAAAGACTCACAAGTTTTCCAAACACATAGCAATCCCTCTCAGGCACTCATGGAAAGGATGACTGGAGCAGCGGGTGGGGGCGGGGTGGGTCTCCATCCAGTCACCTCATATTACACCCTTTTGGCAGCTGCCTCCACGACAAGCCAGCCTGGCTTAAACCTAATTCTGGGATTCCATCTAAAAGACTCAAGGCCAGTTCAGTAACCTCAGACCTGGCAACAGCCATGCATGACTTTCAAATTCCTCCTCTCACTGAAAATAATAATAATAACTGTGACTTATAGCATCTCCATGTTACACAACTTAAGGAAGTATGATAAAGATGAAGATGTTATGGGCAATAGGGGACTAGTTTAGCCTTCAAGAAATAGCGCTCTCCATTTGAGCATTTCTTTTCACAATTTTAGAAATGTGACTAGCCCTTGACACGGCTTTATTATACTTGCCCATGTGACCAGTCATTATTTGTAACTGTTTCTGGAGATTTCTCTGGATGTTGTGTGAAGTAAGCTACTTGCAATGAGGCCTGCTTTTTTTCCCTAAAGTGGATTAAGTGGAAAGATGAATTACATATGCCACCCCCATCCTAAGAAAAATTGCGTGATGATCTACTAAGTATAGAGAATTGTCTTGCACATATTCAGTCTGTTATTTTAAGCACCTGCTTTATGCAAGTTATTCTGCTAGGTCTTCGTTGAAGTACAAGATTAAAAGGTGGACAGTTTGCCCCCATGGAACTTACAGATGGGGGAGAAATAAAACACTGAGTTTTAATAATCACTGAGGCACCAGGAAGAGAGTGGTAAGTCCCATAGGTATTCAGAAAAAAGATAACAGGCTACAGGAAGGGGAAAGATTGCTTTCAAGGGTGGGGGATGGGGAAGGAGAGGATTTTGTGAAGGTGGTCTTTGACCTGGGCCCTAAAAGATCAGTAAATATGGGTTACATTGGGGTAGGAAGACTGGTTCCCACCAGGCCCACCAGGCTGAGGGATGAAAGAAGGGGTCACACCAAGCCTTACTGAGTGCCCCCCACCCGCCAGGCACAATGCTCTGAGGGTAATATATTAATATATATTAAATTTATATATATTAATTTAATCCTGTTAATGATCACAAGGTCGATTTTACTGATGATGAGAAAACCAAAGCCCAAACAAGTATTCTGTTAGATGTGGGAACTTTAAGATTCAGAGAAGCAAAGTGATTGGCTCTGGAACTCAGAGGTAGTAAGTTGCAATGTGGAACCTGAACTCAGGACCACTCACCGCCTTCTCAGCTCCACTGCGGTTGCTTGGCGAGGTGGTATAAGGAACTGGACAGTGCAGATTGGCTGCAGTGTAGGAGTAGGAAGAAAGGCTTGATGGAGACCAGATCATGGAAAAGTTGAACCACAGACTAAGGAATGACAGTTATTGACTGAAACATGGCCTCTGTACTTGATTACTAGACATTTAAAATTTTATTTTAGTAAAACGATCTGTGGCTTCCCTGGTGGTCCAGTGGCTAATGCTCCACCCTCTGGGCAGAAGGCCAGGGTTTGATCCCTAGTCAGGGATCTAGATCCCACATGCTACAGCTAAGAGTTTGTATGCTGCAACCAAAGATCCTGCATGCTGCAACTAAATTTTAATATTTAAAAATTTTAAACTTTAATATTTTAAATTTAAATATTAAATTTAATGTTTTTAAATATTTTTTTAACTGCTTACTCTCAGACACTGGAAAAAATTGAAACATTTTTTGTAAAGTTTGCCCCTCCCCTCAGAGCCCAATTCCTCCCTCCCTTGTCTCAGGTGCCCAGAACCTAAATCAGAACAGCTGCCTGGGCCACACCCAACTTCCTCTCCTACCCTGAACCAGCAGAATTGTATCCACTCACTCATTCATTTCCTCCCTGGAGAAGGAAGTGGCAACCCATTCTTGTATTCTTGCCTGGAGAATTCCATGGACAGAAGAGCCTGGCAGGCTATAGTCCCTATGGTCACAAAGAGTTGGACACAACTGAGCAACTAGACAACAGCATTCATTCTCTAACGTATTTGTTCAGCAACACCCATTCTGGACCAGGCATTAGACTGAGTACAGGGCTCGTGGAGATTAAAGATAGCTCTACTCCTAAAGAATTCACACTCCAGTGGGGAACACAGGCAGCAAGATGAGTAACATGGTGGGCAAACCCAAGGTGCCAAGGAGCCCAGTGGAAATGAGGACGGGATTCTCAAAAGAGGCCATGTCTCCACTCCCTCATTCCTGCTTCCCAAGGTGATGGCTCGCCTACCCTACCAACCACCTGATACTAATGTGTTCACTTGATAATAGCTGAGCATCTGCTCTGAATGAATCATGTTCCTAGACTTGATCTGTAACAAGATGTTTCCAGAGATTCAAGCAAGTGGCTCCAGGGACAGTCTTTTAGTGACCTCAGTTCCCCCTACGTGGGCAGCCATTCCTTTATCTCTTCATGGGATGATACTTAATATTCTTGGAAGGGCAATCTCCAGTTTTTACTTAAGGTAAATAACCCATAGTTTAACAGATAAACATATTCTACAGCACAGGGAAGTGTATTCAGTATCTTATAATAACCTATAATGGAAAAGAATCTGAAAAAGAATACACATATACATATATATATATTCATATATATATAACTGAATCATTTTGCTATATACCTGAAACTAACACAACATTGTAAATCAGCTATACTTGAGTTTAAAAATAAATCAGTAACCCATAGTTTATTTCTCATCTACAGATAACCCAAATTCATACCATTATCACTCTGGAAAATCCTCAATAAATTGAACTTGGCTTCCTTTTAAATGAAAATGTAAAAAGTTAGTTCAAAAGAAAGCTTGTGTGATGGAACCGAGGAATTCAAAGAGATGCCTTTCCACCAATGGCAGTATACACAACTACTCATCTCTGCTCTTTGGAGATAAACATTCATAAAGACATGCAGATAAGTAGGTAAACAGAACTCATGACTAAGGACACTTTGCAAATATGCAATGTATTATGTTAAACTCATTGGCATTTAACAGAAGCCATGTCTAGAAAAATAATTTCCCCACTATTTAAAAAGTCAATCTTTGTTCATTTGTATAAATGAACAAAGACAAGTTTGTTTTAATATCAAGGGTAAGAATAATAATGATCTTTTCCTTATTGAAATTAAGGCTAGTTTCATGGCAACCAATAACCCCTTTACTAAGCTAAGAAACTAATAATGTCTTATATGAATCATGGGTTCCTCAGTTAGTCGTGTGGCTGAGTTTTGAAAATTTCAAAGAAACAGAAGCACCCGAAGATTACATAGTCTAGCCAGTTATTTTACATTCATAACTACAGTGAAATATTTCTGATGGCTCAGAATGTAAAGAATCTGCCCAGGAGACCTGGGTTCAGTCCCTCGATTGGGAAGATCCTCTGGAGAAGGGAATGGCAAACCACTCCAGTATTCTTGCATGGAGAATTCTATAGATGGATAAGCCTGGTGGGCTGCAGTCCATGGGGTTACAAAGAGTCAGACACGACTGAGCAACTAACACTTTAGCACAGATTCCAGTTCTTTTTCAAAAAGAAATTGAATTTTGTAATACTGTTCATTGGTATTTTCCATTGCCCAAAAGATATCCTCTGAAAATGTAATCCTAAAATGGGTACTTGGTGCTATCTGTGGCCTTCACATTATATTTTAATCCTGGCTTTGAACTGGTGAGACTGTGTTATATACTCTGATATATTAAGCAGGATAGGTTCAACTCTAGCAGAAAATCCAAATTAACAGGACTTAAGTCAGATAGAAGTGTATCTTTCATGAGTAAAAGAGGTCCAGAGGCAAGCTGTACATGGCTGATATGGAAGCTTCACAATAATCCAAGACCCAAACTCCTTCATCCTTCTGCTCCACCATCTTAATATATGACTTTCAACCTCAAGGGCACCTCATGTCCAAGGTGGCTGCCGCTACAGCTCCACCATCACATCTGTGTTTCAAGAAGTCTTGTGCGTGCTCAGTTGTGTCCGACTCCTTGCGACCCCATGGACTATAGCCTGCCAGGTGCCACTGCACTGTCCATGGAATTTTCCAGGCAAGAATACTGGACTGGGTTACCATTTCCTACTCCCAAAATTATTTTCCCCAGCTATTTTGTCTTCTTTTTAAGGAGGCTTCCTTTTAGACCTTCCAAGTAAAATCTGTACAAAACTCCACTACTTTCCTACATCTAGTTCAAGGATGGAGAAGGAAATGGCAACCCACTCCAGTATTCTTGCCTGGAGAATCCTAGGGACAGAGGAACCTGGTGGGCTGCCATCTATGGGGTCGCACAGAGTCGGACACGATTAAAGCGACTTAGCAGCAGCAGCAGCAGTTCAAGGAAGCTTGGAAATGTAGTATGTCAAGCTGGGTGACTTACTGTCCCCAATAATTTAGATGGTATGTCACTAGGAAATGAAAAAGGAAGATATTAATAGGCAACTTGCAATCTCTCCATAACAGAGAAACATTGCTTTCATAAAACTGTGTGCTGATGGGGAGGACTGAGACCAGAGTAAGCTCTGGAGTGAGATTGAGAACTCATGCTAATATAGTCAAAGGTCTGTCTAGTCAATGCTATGGTTTTTCCAGTAGTCATGTAGGGATGTGAGCATTGGACCATAAAGAAGGCCAAATGCCAAAGAATTGATGCTTTCAAACTGTGGTGCTGGAGAAAACTCTTGAGAGTCCCTTGGACTGCAAGGAGATCAAACCAGTCAATCCTAAAGGAAATCAACCCTGAAAACTCATTGGAAGGACTGATGCTGAAGCTCCAATACTTTGGCCTCCTGATGCAAAGGACTGACTCATTGGCAAAGACCCTGATGCTGGAAAAGATTGAGGGCAGGAGGAGAAGGGGGTGACAGAGGATAAGATGGTTGGATGACATCATGGACTCAATGGACATGAGTTTGAGCAAACTCTGGGAGATGGTGAAGGACATGGAAGCCTGCGTAGCGCGGTTCATGGGATCACAAGAAGTCAGACACGACTGAATGACTGAACAACAACAATTGGAGATATGGATAAAGTGGATTTGGAGTCTGGAGCTTAGGGGAAAAGTTAGGGTTACAGATGTAAATTTGAAAGTCATAGACTATAAGTCATTTAAAGCTATAGAACTAAATAAGAATACCTAGCTAATCAGTAGAAAAGAGGAGGCCAAGGACTGAGCCCTGGGAACTCTAAGTGTAGCGTTTGGGAAGAGGGGAGAATGCACAGCAAAGGAGACTGGGGTAGGCAGAGGATGGGGAGAGAATAGCATCCCAGAAACCAGGTGAAGAACTTGTTCTAAAGGAGGGCTGTAAAAAGGTGATGGCATTAATGAATTGACAGATGAGATCAAAGAACTGCAGCCATGAAATTAAAAGATGCTTACTCCTTGGAAGAAAAGTTATGACCAACCTAGATAGCATATTGAAAAGCAGAGACATTACTTTGCCAACAAAGGTCTGTCTAGTCAAGGCTATGGTTTTTCCAGTGGTCATGTATGGATGTGAGAGTTGGACTGTGAAGAAAGCTGAGTGCCGAAGAATTGATGCTTTTGAACTGTGGTGTTGGAGAAGACTCCTGAGAGTCCCTTGGACTGCAAGGAGATCCGACCAGTCCATTCTGAAGGAGATCAGCCCTGGGATTTCTTTGGAAGGAATGATGCTAAAGCTGAAACTCCAGTACTTTGGCCACCTCATGCCAAGAGTTGACTCATTGGAAAAGACTCTGATGCTGGGAGAGATTGGGGGCAGGAGGAGAAGGGGACGACAGAGGATGACATGGCTGGATGGCATCACTGACTCGATGGATGTGAGTCTTGAGTGAACTCCGGGAGTTGGTGATGGACAGGGAGGCCTGGCGTGCTGCGATTCATGGGGTCGCAGAGAGTCGGACACGACTGAGCGACTGAACTGAACTGAACTGAAAGATAAGAGTTATGGACAGAATGTGAGATGCTTCAAGTCAGGAGTTTGGACATGGTACTGTTATTGCCAGTGACAAGGTTTAACTGCAGGAGTGGATGGACAAGGTGAGAAAGGGCAGCTGAAAGAGGGTAGGTTAGGGTGGTAAGGAGCCAAGTGTTGCAGGGTTCACCCATGTAAAGTCACCATGGATGGTAACACGAGTAACGGTGGAGATAAAAATAGTGAACTGTGTTCCAGTATCTTCGGGAATGAGGGAAGCATGACTAGGAAGTCAGTTGAGGTAAAAGTGGTACAGTTTATCGGCCTGGGCTTCAAAGAAGGACAGAGAATTCATGTATGAGTAATGAGGAAGGGAGGATGGAATAAGGTAAAGAGCACTTGGAGCAAAATAGTGTCACTTTCAAGAGTCACAGGAGAAAAGGGACCATCAAGAAACAACCACGCTCAATAGGAACAAAAAGACAACGTTCACAGAAGTTAAGAATGTATGAAATTTACTGATGGCAGGACTGAGAGATTGAGTCAGACCAGGGATTTTCAGAGCCACTTGGTGATAAGCATCTCAATGGTGATGGATGACCTGGAGGCTTTGCTGAAGAGAACAAGAATGTAGCATGGGATGGCAACAACCTCACCATGTTTTTAAACTTCTTTAGGTTTAAAAATGTTTTAGAGCCTCTTTCTTTGGATTGGTCTCATGGGCAGTTTGCAGTGATGAAATAAGGTCTGTCTTTCCAGGAGAGAGGAGCTCTGGGGAACCCCATGAGTCCGGCTGGGAGTGGGGAAAGTTGAAGAAGGAGATCAGCCTCCTCAATTCAGGGACAGAGAGTTCAGTCCAGCACAGGAGGACCCTTCCTACAGACATGGCCAAAGATGGAGTGGTCTGCCTCAGACAGCAGTCCCCCTTCTCTGGAGAAGCCAAGGACGCTTCTTCAGAAAGAAGTTCAGATAATGGACAATGCCATGGTCAAGACTCTGGCCTGGTGGCCTTTATGAAGTGTGTTGGCAGATGTAGTTTGCAAGTCTGCCTTTAAGATATGTCTTTAAGGTGAACCTTCAGAAAACTTGATCTTGCATTTTGGTTACGCTGGCACCAAGATTGTGATAGGTAGGTTCCTGGACCATAGCATCTGAACTAAAACACTTGTGTATTATCTGATCCAGTTCATAGCCAAACTATTAGTGTGGTTAAATACAACAAATAGTCCATTAGTTCCTGTGGAAAGGACCCTTAAAAGAACAACTGCCCCCATGAAACCTATATTCTCTTTTAGTTGTAAATCCAAACTTTTGCCACAGTAGAAATTTTAAATTGCAAATTAATTTTAACCATTCTTTTTATTATAAAATCATTACATGCATGCAAAGATAAAAAGCAAACATTACATAAGGAAAGACAGTAAAATGAGTCCCCCTCTTACCCCTCTTACTCCATTCATTCCTTAGAGTTAACCACTTTTATCAGTTTTTTAACATATTCTCTTTTCTTCTATACACTGTTCTATGCGTGGCTTTTGTCTATTAATATATCTAAGATATTTCCATATTAGCACTGTTTTACTCTTCCCATTCCTTTTTAGCAGGTTCGGTCAGTCCCCTGTCAATGAATATTTAGGATAGTTCCATTTTTATTCATTTAGTTATTACAATGCTACATGAGCATCTTCTTTGCCCACATAATAAACTCTATTAAATTGAAGATATAAATGTATGTGCTGTTTGCTCAGTCACGTCTGACTCTTTGCAACCCCATGGACGGTAGAGCATCAGGCTCCTCTATCCATGGAATTTTTCAGGCAAGAGTACTGGAGTGGGTTGTCATTTCCTACTCCAGGGGCTCGTCCTGCCCCAGGGATCAAACCCATGTCTCTTTTGTCTCCTGCATTGGCAGGTGGATTCTTTACCACTGTGCCACCTGGGAAGCCCTTTGAAGTATAAACAAACATCTAAAATAAATTTCTGGAAATAAAAATGACAGATCAAAGGACATACACATTTTAAACTTCGAAAAGTAGTGCCAAATTGCCCTCCAAAGGTATTGCATCAATTTACACTCCCACTCACAGTGAAGGGAAAGGGAAGGGAAGTCGCTCAGTCGTGTCCGACTCTGTGTGACCCCATGGACTGCCGCCTACCAGGCTCCTCCGTCCATGGGATTTTCCAGGCAAGAGTACTGGAGTGGGGTGCCATTCCCTTCTCCGCACAGTGAAGGCGTGAGCCTTAAACAACAAATTGAAATAAGTCCTTTGAACAGAGATTCAAGCTGACTTCATTACAGAGCAGATGAGCTTTTGCAAGGTAACTAGCTTCTGATTTACTTGTTTGAGAAATCCAAGTTTTTACTAACGTTGAGTGAAATCCAGGGTGGAGTTCTGATGGAAGTCTTTGTCCATTCCAAATGAAGTGACAAGGCTGTTCCTCCCACACAGGATATCCAATTTCCAGCCCAGCATGTATCCTTCTTGCCTCATGATCATTGATATCCCTATAGAAACTCCGAGGTCCCTGCAGGGTACCTCCCAGCTACCTATGAGGGCAGCTCTGTTATGCACGACACCATTTCCAGCACCATGTTATGCTTCATTCATTCCAGGTTGATGGTTTAAGTCATTCGGTCCAACTTTCCATAACCGGATGATTTTTCTGGGCACTTGAACAGATGCTGTCTGTTAAGGCTGGGCCTTCTCCAAAAGACAAACAGATTTAACTCGCCGGTTATTAACCACATTACTGTTTTAGAGATGTATTCTTACAAGTCCTTCCCTGGGGCTGGATCTCAGGAAGACAGCAGTCTAGTGCGTGTGCATAACTAAACTAACCAACTAGAAACTGGCATCAGATCTGTAGGAAAGATCAAATCAGCTGAGTTGATAAATTCATGGTCTTCCTGAAAACCAGAACCAAGGAAGTCTTCTCATTAGAATACATCCAGCTCTTCAAACTTCATTGCATCTTATTTTCATGATCTAAACCATCAGCAGTAAAAGCAGAAAGATTGGACCTGGCAAGTAAAGGCAGATTTTGCCACATCACATACGTAGAAAATGTTAAGTGGCAGCAGAAGTGAATCATGGATTTTTTTTTTTTTTTTTTGTCTATTTCTGACATCCCCAGAGCTTAAAATGCTAAGTCGCCTTCATCAGTCAAACTTGAATACTGTTATTATAAATTAATAATATAATTTCCCACCTCCATGAAGCCTTCTCTTAAAAAAAAAAAAGTGGAAATCTGTTATACCAGGAAGTTGGCATGTTCAGTTAAGCATGGTAAATTTCTCTTTTGATTAAATCTGAAATGAACTGAATCATCCCGTCTTAGTCATGGGCCACTAAACCTTCAGTCCCATTTAACTAAGAACCCACAGCAGGTCCCGCCACTTCTGTTACAAACCCACATTTCAAATGAGATTGACAGGCACCAATTTACAATGTAAAGTTGAGGATTCCAAAAAAAAAATAGAAGAACACAAGTTAACTGACCATTTGCTGACACATGAGATCCAGGTAACAGGAGAGGATGGGTTTTTGTGAAACACTGGCTACTACAGAATAAATGTTAGCCAGAGCTAAAATCTGGTTTTTATATATCAAAACAAGTCAGAGTAACCTTTCAACACATATTTGTTGAGCACCTACCATTTGCCAACTGCTGTGAACAAATCAAAACTGCCCAAATGAATACATCAGTGTCATAGGCCATTGGCAGAGAGACATACCCAATATATGAGCTTTGACTCCAAAGACCTCTTTTCTACCCCTTAGCTGTAGTGGGGCTGGATGCTGGCAAATCTTGGATCTGAAGCCTGCCTCGGTAAAGCAATTCATTACGCATTTATCTCTTAGATATCCACAGGGTGAAGGGATAGGAACAGGGGAGAGACATTCAAACCTTCTATCTAGCAGCCCCTGCCTGGCTCAGAACTCCAAAACAGATCACACAACCGCTTTGCGAATGTTTGTGGGAGCCATTTGTATCTGTGTATCCAGGAGAGAACTGTTCAAAAAATTAAGCTCCTAAAATAATAAAATAGTTGACCCAAAATGATGAAGAACAGTAGCTCTCAAGCCATGTCAGCCCCAGCTAAGGTCAGTAAACTGACTCCTTGCCTGAAACATCATATTTTGCCGTCTGATACCTGCTGTGAGTTTTTTTATTTGTAAAATCCCAATTTTGCCTGAACTTGATTAGATTATCTTTTTAAAAAAAGCAGAGAGAGTCTCAAAATAGACAGTCATTAACTGTAAACACAATTAGACTCTGGAGATTTAATCTCTACATTAACCAAGAAGCGAGTCTGGTGAGTTTCCTACAGTGTGTTTCTGGATCCTCCTTTTTCTACTCACCAAAAGAATGTAAATTTCAAATAGATTTGCATACAGCAAGAACTCCAAGCACCTCACACCAGCACACACACACGCAAGCATGCTTGCATGCACACATGCTGTAAGAGTCCCTTTGTTGTTTGTGTTAACGTTATCATGTTCAGAAACACTGAGGACCAGTCTGTGATGTAAGTACTGGGGGGACAGATGAAAAGAAGCGTCCCTGTCTTGAGGGGCCCACAGGTTAGTTGGAGAGGAATAAAACACCTCTGAGTTTCTATGAGAACTGCCATGATGGCATAGGTATCAGAGTGTTGTGATAGAGAAAGGTACCCAGGTAGCTTGCCAGCCCAGGAAAGGGACTCGAGAAAAGCTTCCTGAAAGATGAAATGCCTAAAGCAGAGTCTTTAGAAGCAACTAAACAGCATTCCAAGCCATAGGGCTTCCCAGGTGGCACAGTGTAATGTGTCTGCCAATGCAGGAGACACAAGAGCCACAGGTTTGATCCCTGCGTTGGGAAGATCCCCTGAAGGAGGAAATGCCGACCCACTCCAGTGTTCTTACCTGAAAAATCCCATGGACAGAGGAGCCTAGCAGGCTACAGTCCATAGGATACCAAAGAGCTGGACACGACTGAGCACACGTTCCAAGTCATGCGAAGGGTAAATTAGAAGGATGCAGGCAGTGCAATTAAAAGCTGGGAAACCAGTTAAGAGACTGTAACCGACATCCAGGCAGGAAGGGTTGGATCTAAAGTGTTCAAAGGTAGACTCAAGAGGACTTGGCAGTTCACTGGATATGAGGGAGAGGAGGACCTCTAAGATGACCTAGGGAGTGAGGAGATCACCAGTAGAAAATACAAGTGGAAGAGCAGATTCCTGGGAAGGAAGACGATACAAGGGAGTTTGGGGCACAGTGAGTTTAACCCTGAGAGGGACTTCCCAGTGAAGATATTCAGAAGTCCATCGGCTGAGAGGACCTGGACCAGAGTTCCGAATGTGGGAATCGTCAGTAGTCGGGCAGTGGTCCATTGGGTCCCTTGGGAGAATGTGAGGCAGAAGGAGTGAGGAGGGGACCCTGGGGAATGGTGGCACACATGGGGCACATTTGGGGGTCCTTGAACATTGAAGGGGATTTCAAGGAAGGGAATGAGGAACACCAGATGCCACTAAGGGAGCCAGGCAAGTGGAGGTGAAAAGTGGCGAGGATAGGGTCAGTGGTGAAATGCTGACAAATGGCAGGTGCAGAGTTAAGAAGTGACCGAAGGAGCCCTAAGGACGCAGGGGCACCGCACAGACTGACCTTTCCAGAGGTTTGGCCATAACGAGAAAGTAAGTGAGAGCAGTGCCCGTAGGATAGCTGGCGTCAAGAGAAAGGCTGCCACGTTGAAAGACTTAAGCATGATTATAGGCTGAGGAGGAAGGGAAGGATTAAAGATGACGGATTAGGCAAAGTCCCTGGAAAGGCAAGAAATTGGAATAAAGGACAGAATTTCATTCTTTAAGATACCAACTTCTGAAATACATTGGAAATTTTCCAAAATATTTAGGAAGGCACCCTATTTCCAGTGATAAGGTGACCCCATTAGGAGAGATGACAGAACCAATTCATACCTGGACAGATCTGAGCCTTACTTGTGACTCCAAAGGTCATTCTTACAGAAAATTATTTTTAAAAGCCTTAATAAGGAAATCAGGCTATTTCATTTCATTATATGATGAGTTTGCCCACGGCTTGAGATTATGTAAATTATGTAAAGATTCTTATTAATTACAGAAACTAGTCCTATGATTATGCCTGTAAATATACTACAGTTAAATTATGTTAATCATCTTTATTATGCGGTCCATTCACAAAATATTTACTAAAGATGCTTTATAAATTACTTTATTACAATACTAGTTTGATTTCCATTCATGTCAATGGAACCTTATCATTGGTTTTACATGATGCTTCGCAAAAATTAGAATAACTTGAGGGTTGTATCTCAAAAGTAGATTTAGAATAAATAAGTAAAATCTATGTTCTTATGCAGGACAAGACTTTTATTTTTAATATTTTGCTTTTAAGAATAAAAATCAGGCCAGATGCTATTAGATGAATAAGCTGCCCCAGAAGGACAGTTTGTGGAATGCAAGTGGACCTTACTTGTCCAAGCTGCTAAGTAGTGTCTGGTATCTTCGAGCTTTATTCTCTGAGTTTCCATGCCCTCTGGAGAAGGCCCCCACCATTACAGCATGAATCTTAAGGCCTTGTTTCTTGTCTCTCTGGCTCCAGGCTGTGAACCCAACAAGGGCACCAGATGGATCTTATTATCAAATATTGCCTGATTCATAGCACGGCCTTGGTTAATATTTGCAGAGTGGGAGATTGGTTGTGACCTGTACTGACTTGGAAGAAAAGCTCAGACTTCCCTGGGGAGCTAATATAGGGAGAGCGTCACTCTAATTCAGTGAGTTCATGAGATGTGCCAAGCATGACTCTAAGACACTTGTGGAGGCATAGAGAAATACACAGATGGCTGAGAGAAGGTCCCTGCCCCCGAGAAGCCTGCCCTCTGGTGGGGAAAGCAGAGAAGCTGGCAGCAAACTGAAATAAGGGCTGTGACGAGTACAAAATGCCCTGAGAGCAGTGGGTAGATTTCCACTTGGGAAGGAGGGCGTGGGTCTCAATAGAGAGACTTCGAGTCTGGCCTTCAGTTCAGTTCATTCGCTCAGTCGTGTCTAACTCTTTGTGGCCCCGTGGACTGCAGCATGCCAGGCTTCCCTGTCCTTCACTATCTTGTGTAGTTTGCTCAAACTCATGTCCATTGAGTGGGTGATGCCTTCAATTAGGCCTCGACAAATGAGGAGTATCTTCATGCAGGAGGAGGAGCCAGAGCGCAGCTTGCCCTACTCTACTCTCTGCTGTGCTCACTGCACCTCCTCTTCCATCTTCCTCCTCTTCCTTGCAGTGCCCACCTTGGGGACCTGATTGGGGGGGAGGAGGTACAGAAGGGGGACAACTGGGTGCCCCTCTTTATTTCACTTCTGGAGCATGAACACTTGGTCCACCCTATTTTCTCCTCTTTACTTCAGACAGCTCCTGGGGCTCTATATATGGACCCTTAGCCCTAATGACCAACCTAGATAGCATATTGAAAAGCAGAGACATTACTTTGCCAACAAAGGTCTGTCTAGTCAAGGCTATGGTTTTTCCAGTGGTCATGTATGGATGTGAGAGTTGGACTGTGAAGAAGGCTGAGTGCTGAAGAATTGATGCTTTTGAACTGTGGTGTTGGAGAAGACTCCTGAGAGTCCCTTGGACTGCAAGGAGATCCGACCAGTCCATTCTGAAGGAGATCAGCCCTGGGTGTTCTTTGGAAGGAATGATACTAAAGCTGAAACCCCAGTACTTTGGCCACCTCATGCAAAGAGTTGACTCATTGGAAAAAAAAACTCTGATGCTGGGAGGGATCTGGGGCAGGAGGAGAAGGGGACAACAGAGGATGAGATGGCTGGATGGCATCACTGACTCAATGGACGTGAGTTTGAGTGAACTCCAGGTGATGGACAGGGAGGCCTGGCGTGCTGCGATTCATGGGGTCGCAGAGAGTTGGACACAACTGAGCAACTGAACTGAACTGAACTGAGCCCTACTAGGATGCTGGGCTTGAGTGGACCTGAAAGGATTTACTTTGGCCCGTTAGCCAACAGGAAGCTTGTGAGAACTTCATCAGCTTGCCTGGAAACCACAAACACAAGGATCGATTGAGCCCCACTGGGCACTGGGGATACGGCAGTGAACAAAACTGATGAAAATTCCTACCCTCACGGAGCTTGACTGCTAATGGGAAACAGCAGATAATCAATAGCAATAGTGAAACAGTGAATGAGGTGGTGGAAAACGCTTTAGAGAAAATAAGCTGGGGGTGGCAAGTGCTGGAGAGAAAAGCCGCACCTTTAAATAGGCTGCTCAGAGCAGCTTCAATGAGAAGGTGATATTTATAAACAAGTATCAGTACTTGATGGTGAAGGACAGGGAAGCCTGGCGTGCTGCAGTCCATGGGGTCACAAAGAGTCAGACACGACTGAGCGACTGAACAACAATGAACAACAAATCAGTACTCAAAGGAGTGGAGAGAGTGGAGCCCATGGGTCTCTGGGAGAAGAACATTCCAGGTAGAGGGATCAGCAAAGGTCACGGCCCTGAGGTGGAGAGAACACAGTGTTTTCCAGAACAGCAAGAAGAAGGCCAGGGTGTCTGGTGCAGAGTAAGCTAGGAGAGGGGGAGGGGACAAGGCAGGAGGGTCCAGGTGAGCTTCACTGGACAGAATCTTCCAGGTCATTGGCAAGACTTTGGTTTTCATTTTTCCCTAAGGATCCCCTGCCGGATTTTGCACAGAGGCGTGAGTGGCATGATCTGACCACTAATGACCCTGGGATAAGACCAGCTGAGCAACTTCACTTTCCCTTTTCACTTTCCTGCATTGGAGAAGGAAATGGCACCCCACTCCAGTGTTCTTGCCTGGAGAATCCCGGGGACGGGGGAGCCTGGTGGGCTGCCGTCTATGGGGTCGCACAGAGTCGGACACAACTGAAGTGACTTAGCAGGGGACAGGGAAGACATGGTGGAAGAGAGACTGGCCGGGAGGCCAGAGGATTGTTGCTCGGCCCAGGGAGGTAGGGAGCGAGAAGTGGTCAGGCTCTGAAATACGCTGAAAGCAGAGATCCCAGATTTGCTGATAGATAGCTTGTGAGGTAGGAGAGAAAGAGAGGAACCCACAATGACCCCAAGGGTCAGCGTTTGCTCTTTGCCACATCGCTTTCATAGTGCTTCTCAGAGTCACGGTGGCCTGGCTGCCTGACCTGAGTCTCTGATTCCAGAAAAAAAAATAAAGGATAAACAGGAGGAAAGTTCAGGTGCCCTGTTGCTTTTTAAGCTGCCAGCCAACCCATAAACTTCAAAGACAGAGACAGGAAAGGCAGAACTGAAAACACAAAAAATAATTTCAAACACACTGAGTTTTCCCTCCTGTTTCATTTTTCCTTTTCGTCTCCCAGGCCAAGGTCTGTTTGCTGAGGTGTGTGTGGCTGCTCCCTTTACATCTATAAATCTCTTTGGTCCTGTCTCTTCTGTGTTGCTAGGGCTCAGAATGCTCTGTGGCAGCCAGGAGCTAATCTCATCTCCAGCCCAAAACGTTCCTGTCGGGGCATTGCTGATGACTTGGTGGGAAGGATGTGAAGGAATTTCCAGGGGCTGTTTTCATTAATCAACAGCAGAACAAAAGTAAAATGCTTTACTTTGGAGGAAACAGAACCTGCAAAGGTGATTTTGCGACGCCGCTTGGAGCTCCTGCGTTATGGCAGAGAGATCGGTTGAGGATTTTGATGCCGGGTTTTTTTATTTCCAAAATTTGTTCTTCTTCATAATAAGCCCTTCTGCTTTGATCTTTTCCTCCCACACGTCCCTACCACCCCCTCAACACACACTCCCCTGAGAACACTCAGCTGGTTTTCTTTTGCAAATTTCAGACCAAGCGAAACTATATTAAAACTGTGTACTAGTTTTTGACGTAGGTGCCTCACGATTTGAGCCGAGTTTGCTATTTCTAAGATTTTAAGTATACAAATATCTGTCACTATATAAAAAGATACTTTAAAGGTTCACACGCAACAGCGTGTATTTTTTAAAGTCTCTTTAAAACATGTTGAAAAATCACTCCCTCGCTCACCTTGAAAAGTTCCTCAAAAACGTCTCCTTTATCCCCAGGCACACAGTTGTTTTTCTTAGATCTGTCTGTGTCAACCCCTATGCCAACATGGAATCCATGCCCAAAATAGTCAATGAAAGTGGTGCCTCTACGGCCAAGGTTTCTTGCACCAGAGGCTGCTAAGCCTCCATTCTGTTTTAAATATCAAGCTTTTCATCTTCAGTAATTTATGGGGTGAAGATCCTGCATTCACTTCCATAATAGTAACAACGCTTTCTGAGTAATTGACTGTATGTCGGGGCCATCTAAATACCTGATGTGTCTCAAACCGTTAAGTCTTCCAGCAACTGTTTGAGCTGGGTGTTCTGTTCATTATCGCTATTTTAGAATTCTGAGCCTGAGACACAGAGGAGGCAAAGCCCTGGTGCTTCAGGAAGCTCTTTGGAGCCACCCCGAAATCCACTGTGCAATACCCACAGCCCTTCCTGTACTCTGTCCTCACAAGTGATGGGAGAAAGCTGATCACTATCTTTCCATTTGAAGATCACAAAGGTATCAGAGTTAAAACACAGAGGGCCAGCTCCCTCACCTTGACCTTCTCAATTTCAGAGAGATATAAAGTGACCCTTCTAATCAGTTTTGGAACTGACTTTGGAGGAATCACGGAAAACTAAACACCAATCCAACGAGGCCCCTGGGATGCTTACACTGTCAGGTCAGATACCGCCAATTGAGAGACGAGAAGATGCCAAGGCTTCTTCTAATGCAGCACAGGGCCGTGTAACCCTTGCCCCTGGGCTGTTTGTTGGGTTTTCTTTTTCCTCTTTTTTACAGAGTTCTCCCAATGCCAGGTGCTGTGGTCAGTCCTTTATAGGTATTTTCTCACTTAAGGCCTGCATTTAACTCAGGAGTCAGTGGTTAGCATCCCTATTTAACAAACAGAAAAATTGAAACTCAGAAATATTCAGGGACTTATTGACTGTCACCTAGCAGAGCCAGGGAGAGAGCTGGGGCTTAAACCAGGCCTTGCTGCCTCGAAACACATCCACGTGCATGCTAAGTTGCCTGGTCGTGTCTGACTCTTGTGATCCCATGGACTATAGCCGTCCAGGCTCCTCTGTCAGTGGGATTCTCCAGGCAAGAATACCAGAGCAGGTTTGCCATTTCCTCCTCCAGGGGATCTTCCCGACCCAGGGATCAAATCTGCATCTCTTTACTGAGCCACCTGGGAACCCCAGATCATATCCCTTTAACCACGATACTGTGCTGTTCCCAACACACACACACGCACACGCACACGCACACGCACACACACACGCACACACACTGCAGGGTGATCTCTCGGCTTGTGGCTTCAGGCTGAACAGGTCCTGAAGGTGCCAGGCCTCCTGACCTGCAAACCCAGAGGGCCTCTTTGAGAATCACATTCTGTGCTCAGTCTTGTCCTGCCAGCCTCATCGTCACAGCTTCTCTCAGAAGGTGCCCCGTGGCGATCCCAGGGGTGTCCTAGGGCTGGAATGAGGGTGCCCCCCTGGTGAGTCTGCTCCAGCACCCTCAAGAAATTCCCCTGTGTGCTAAGTTCCGAAGGTGGGACTTCCACTGCTGCTTTTCTATAAACCAGTCTCTGAAAAAGGAAAATCCTTTTAGGCCTTGGAGCCGCCGTTGTCAGCACCCTCACAGCAGAATGGCAGCCAGGTCCTGCAAACTGGGACAGAAGTTCTATTAAAGAAGTAGAAGCAGTGGGTGGACGAGAGCTGCTCCCCAGGCAGCCTCTGCCCAAGGGCTGAACCCTAAGAGGAAACAGGTCAAGTCAGTCTGCCCCACTTTTCCGTAACACAGAAAACCTCAGGTGCTGTGGCAGTGGAAAGAGGGACGTACACAGTCTACAGAACCCTTGCTGGTCTCTGAACATTTTTTGAGAAATCCAAATTCTCGAATCATCTCCTCCGCTCCTCTCCCACTCCTCCTTTAGAGACTTTGGGAAAACCAGCCCTCGAGTGACAGTGGCCAGCCCTGTTCTGAAAGATGTTTCCTGGCAAAGGGAGTGACCACACCCCTCCATGCTGTGGGGTCCCTTTTGTTCTTCTTTGTCTCTGGCATTCATCTGAGCTCTGAAAAGATCCTTGGAACCATACACAACATGTGATTAACTATCAACGATTTTCTCTGCCATGATTCATGACTTTTGGGCTTGACTTGGATTGGTTTATTTCAGGTTTTATTTCCCCAAGCTTGTTTCCTCTTTTGAATGCTCTCTCACTTTATTATTATCTTACATATAATTTTTAAATTATGGTTTAAGCTGTGGTTGATCATACAGCTGCAGATTGTTCTAAGTTCAAAGACTGACCCTGAGTCCACAGAGTGGCTTTATTAGTAGAAGCATCATCTTCTATAATGTTTCAGAACCTCCCTTTTCCTCTTCTTGGCTTTTCAGCAGATGATTTAAGGACTTCTTAGAGTCATCTTACACAAGTAGTACCCCTCTTTAGGCTTCAGGCTGCCAAATGCTGAGAATCACTCTCCGTTATCCATCCACCTCGTCCCCAAATAAGACTAGACTTGGTAGACAGGAAAGTGTCTTCCAACCATGCTGCCTGGGCAACCTCCAGACAGTCCTAGCTCCATGCCTTCCCCTGCATTATTGAATTATTTCTTTTTCTCTCCTTTTTCTTTCTGTTCTTATTCCCCTTTACCTCCTCCTTCTCCTAGTCCCCAGACTTCTTTCCTTCCCTTCTTTCTTCCCCAGATTTTCCTTGGCGATTAAATAGAAATAGCTAAATGCAGAATACCCTCCAGCAGGGTAAACCCAATGCTGACCTTCACCGTCCCTCAAAGGGGCACATCATGTCCCTCACTTCGTCCTTCTTTCTCATTCCTTATGCAACCAGGCCACATGCTGACCTACTTTTTTTCTGCGTAATGTTCCTCTTCCTGTTTGCTTGAAGAATGTGTCCAGCAGGGCACATTCACTTCCTAGACTAAGGGACCGACATCCTAGAGGCTACCCTGTGAAAGCAGGCATCTAGATTTAAGGCTAATGGAGCTTTTGAGCAGAAGGAGCTTCCCCTGCGTCACCTTCACCATTGAAGTCAGCTGCTCGTCTCTAGTTTACTGCTTCTGTCATTCCCAACCAGCCACACAAGTCACCTCTATGACCACTCCCCTGGCTTTGCATCCACAGGAGGGCTGGGCTGGGGAGGCCAACCTGCCATGTCCCGTCCTAGGAGGATGGACTCTCCAGGAGAAATTAGTTTGAGACTGATTTGGTTTGGTTGTGGTCTATTCTAGAAAAGTTGAATAAGCTCCCATGCTAATATCCTGCTAGAGAACCGAGCCAACCACAAATGCCTAGTGGGAAAATTGTAGGAGGTACAGTATTTTCAGGGACTCATCTAAATGTAGGCAATAGTTAGTTTAAAATGAAGCTCCTTTGTACCTTGAATAATCCCAGGAGGAAGGGATGGGGAGAGGGGCTGTGGGAATCAAGGATTAAAAAAGAAAGGAAAATGTGCTATGTTTCACTAATCTCTACACTTTTGCATGTTTTTTTTTTTTTTTTCTGTGCTTGTTGCATGCATTTACCCATTAATTATGTCAGTAATGGAGAAGAAATGAAGCATTACTTTTATGGTACAGCTGTTTAAAACGATTACTTTGAAAATGGTATTTTTTCCCGAACCTTTCCCTAAGCGTCTCATCACCCACAGACATTACTTGCTGTGCTTTGTTGATCATCCTTTGCCCTGAATCCCCAAATGCAATCAGTTGCCTCTTTGATGCTTTCATTGCAGCTGACTCAGCTAATTCGACTGCAATGCATGCTCCCGACGACTTTAGAAACTGCAGTGTTAATTAAGATACATGTTTGAAAACAAGAGTCAAATCAAAGAACCCCTGGGCTTGGCTTTCCACGGTCAAAAGCCAATCCTGGGATGAGCATCTAATTTCAGAGAAATGGCCATGCCTCCAGAGCAGATCTGTGTCTAGACCTGTTTCGGGGTCACAGCAATGGAGGGAGTTTTGGTGAGGATTGGGGTTTTTGTTTTTTGTAAGCAATTGGGAGGGAGGGAAGAGGTCCAAGGGAAACCTTTTGTCTGTGACCCAGCAGCTTGAGATTGTCAAGTAGAGAACTGGGCTGAGGGATCCACAAGGTAAGAAAGTACTCTTCATGCAGGTCCTAGGGCCTCTCGGTTGGGCAGAAAGGAGTGATCACCACTGGACGACACCCTAGCTAAGAAAACTAGGCACCCGCTTTGCCAGAGCCTCACCATTTGCCAGGAGCCTCTCTCTTTCTCTTCCTTCTCACCCCATCTCCTTTCCATTACTTTCTCTTGCTTCAGGGAGGTTCAGAGAAAAGGCTTCAATTCTCCACAAGATTGCCAAGAAGAAATGTCAGGTGGATGAGAATGAGAGGCAGAACGGGGCTGCCAATCATGTGGGTGAGTACGGGGAGATGTCCATCCCCTGCTGTTTGTTCCTGGAGTGCGTGAAGCAAGGTGCAGAGAAGCAGGACCCGGTGTGGGCATCCCAAGTCAGTGCAGATACAGAACCCTGTTGCTCAGCCCTTTCTCGGACATCCGAAAGAGTCCCACTTTCCCTGGTGGGTCCCAGGGCAAGAACAGACCCAATAGGTCACCTACTCCCAGGGGAACTTTAAAAAGAGTGAAATGATTCTATGAGGAGCCATATAAAATAAACAAATAATAATGTTAAATAAGTAAAAAAAAATTAAAATAAATTAAATAAATTTAAAATAAATCCTAACCATACATCTCCACTGGAGTAGAAAATCACTCCATTTGGGAGCTTGCACAAAAAGAGGACAGACCTGTCATTTAATACTTGACAAAAGGTGAGAGTACCCTTTCTGAAGTTCTTGCTTGGTAACCGGATTTTGTACCTATGACATCTCCTGCATCACCCCCACCAAATTACTAGATGTTCACTTGGTTGCTCCTGAACTGAGTTCCCGGGTCCCTGAAAGATGGCCCTGACTCTCCCCTCTTAAGAATTCAGCAACTAGCTCCGGTCCCTTTTGGTTGACTTTTTCTGAGTTCCTTTGTGACCAGATCGTGACATTTAGTGGTCTTATTTTAACTTGGAACATAATGTTCCTCCTCTCCAGTCTGTGACTCTAATGTAGCTCTCAAATTCTAAATTCAGTCTAAATTTACCCTAATCTGGATCTATGCAATACATGATGCCCAAGAAACTAAAATTATCTGCAGACAAAATTTAACAGTGTTGCGCTCAAAATATATGACATTCCTTGGAAGAGCTTATGTCTCCTCTGTTCTCCTGACTTCTAGCTTCAGGAACAATCTTTGGCCAAGAAACAGTCAAGATTCTATTGGGTACGGGGTGGGGAAAAAACTTAAACTAAAATGTTAGCTCTCACTCCTGGGAAGTCGCTTCTTCTAATGTGTTCATGTCTGTTCTTATACATCTTAACTTCACTTTGGGACCCAGAACCCCATTTTTTTTTTTGGTCATTAAAGGCTGATCCTAAAGTTGTATCAACTCAGCTAAAAGACACACAAACACAGATTTAGTATTTCCCAAGCATATTAGGAACCAAGCATATTAGGAAAAACAGACAATCACACACAGCAGAACATCATTATGAAAACACGATCACTACTAAGATAAAAGAAGTTGGAGTTTCGGTGGCTTTCCATATTCAAATGCATTTATGCCTCTGTATTCCACAACTGAATACATGAATAAACATAGCATTCCCTATGGCTTCCAAAATTTGGCTCCTTCAAATTCAACCATTTTTATATAACTCGCAAATTATTTCCCAGTAAATTTATCAGTGATAGAAATGTTTAATTTTTCTGAAGTTGCTAGAAATACTCTAATACTTTCTGAGCAGCCTGAAGCTGCCCACATCTGAGACTAATGAGCTTTCCGGTACTCCTGGTGACCCTGACACTGAACCACACACAGCCAAACTCCTAGACTTGACAAGTCCCAAGACTCGACCCAGCTCGGCCAGAGGGCAACCCTTTATATTTCCCTCTCCCTGAAATTATGGCAAAAAAACCTGCATGTGCCCGATCACTGATCCCCTGCAGGTGTTCCTCTGAGCCCTGGAAAAAATCTTCTAGTGCAAGTCGGGTGCTGTAAAGTGGATCCAAACAGTTTATGTTTCTTCTTTGCTCACTCTGTTCCAGGCACTGTACTGAGAGCTTTAATTCATTTTCTTGTGTAATCTCTACAGGTGTGCCCTTTGATCATATTGTTGTTGGTCAGAGCAGCGGTGGTGGTTCTACTGTCATCATCACCCCGATTTTTTTACCTTTTGCTTTTGTATTGGGGTATAGCCGATTAACAAACAGTTGTGACGGTGTCAGGTAAACAGCAAAAGGGTTCAGCCATACATATACGTGTATCCATTCTTCCCCAAACTGCCCTCCCATCCAGGCTTTGCATGACATTGAGCAGAGCTCCACAGCCTATACAGTGGGTCCTTGTTGGTTATCCATTTTAAATATAGCAGTGTGGACATGCCCGTCCCAAACTCCCTAACTATCCCTTTTCCCCATCCTTCCCCCGGCCACCATGATTTCATTCTCTAAATCTGCATCATTCCAGTTTTACAGATAAGGAAGCTGAACATCAGAGAGGCTAAGTCACATACTAAGGACCCCACAGCTTAAGCAGTAGCATCAGAGTATGAACCCAGGCCCGCCTATGATGCCCAGTGTCCAGAAGTCCCAGTACTCAACTATTACCTGAGAGTCACTCTAGCCAAGTGTTGCTTCTCAGTCAGGAATGACACAGATTTTTATCTCAATTACTTGTTCATCCCTTGCCCTTGCCTGGTCTTCTATAGGATGCCCAAGTATGGAACCTCTTAAGTAGTATCCTCCAGGCATTTCGAGAAGGCCAGGTTCCCAGGTTTGCCCTACCCACAACACCGATGCCCTGGTAGAACTTTCCACCCACTGAGCCTGAGGGAATTAGAACTAGAAGTATTGGGCCTTGGAGGTCACCCAGTTGATTCCCCTCATCGCATAGCTAAGGTTCTGCAGAAATGAGGGACCTTGCCTGAGATGACCACCTGATTCTGTCAGAGCAGAGCCTAAGACTCAAGTCTCCTGAAGCCCAAGCTAATAAATGTCCCTTCTCAATGACACCCCACTCCAGTACTCTTGCCTGGAAAATCCCATGGACGGAGGAGCCTGGTGGGCTACAGTCCATGGGGTTGCTAAGAATTCGACATGACTGAGTGACTTCACTTTCACTTTTCACTTTGATGCATTGGAGAAGGAAATGGCAACCCACTCCAGTGTTCTTGCCTGGAGAATCCCAGGGACGGGGGAGCCTGGTGGGCTGCCGTCTATGGGGTCTCACAGAGTTGGCCACAACTGAAGCGACTTAGCAGCAGAATGTAATTACAGAAGAAAAGATCCTGCCATAAGAAAATCTCTGCAGGATGTGATCATGGGTATAGACAGTGGTGTGGAAATTGGGTGTGGTTTTGGTTTTAAAATGTCCGTGCTCATGTTCTTGAATGACAAGTTGGTAAGTTTGCCCAATCTAGAGAAGGCATACCCCTAGAGTTGATAGGGTACCCAAGGTCAGATATAGGCCAGCGGGGATGCCAGGGAGCTATTAAAGAGAGGAGGAGGGCTGAGTTCACTGAAAGGCAGGGGGGCAAAAAAATCCTAGACATTTGGCACAACCCAGCCCTGGGTCTTATCACCCCTTGGACGCCACTACCTTCTCCCTTGGCCCAACATTTTAGGATGTTCTTCTCAATATGGCTCTTACCCCCACTGACTCCATTTGCTTGCCTTCTGTGTGTCTAAATTTTATCACAGAAAAAATCGAGCTCCCAAACAGCACCAGCACAGAAGTGGAGATGACACCCTCCAGTGATGCTTCGGAACCGGTACAAAATGGAAATCTCTCCCACAGCATCGAAGCTGCAGAAGCCCAGGTACAGCAGTTTTTCATTGCTCTCCAGGCTGTTGTGTGTGTCAATATTTTAGCATAGCAGCATAGACCTGCATTCTCGGAGGCCCCAGCTCCCAGCTCAGAGGACCCCAGAGTCATCCGTCCCTGTGTGTACTTCCCAGTACCAGCCAGGGCACCGCATGCATCAGACTCTTCATTCATCATATAAGTGCACATATTCTCCAACCCAGGCTTCCCAGGTGGCACTAGTAGTAAGGAACCCACCTGCAATGCAGGAGATGTAAGAGATGCGAGTTTGAGCCCTGGTTCGGGAAGATCCCCTGGAAGATGGCACAGTAACCCACTCCAGTATTCTTGCCTGGAGAACCGCATGGACAGAGGAGCCTGATGGGCTCTGGTCCATAGGGTTGCACAGAGTCAGACATAACTGAAGCGACTTAGCATGCACACAGACATTCTCCTACCCACTGTTTCTCAGAGTGAGATTGGAGGAGTCATGCATCAGATCTCCTGGGGATAAAAATGCAGATCCCTGGTCCATATCCCAGATCCAGTGGGAAGTAGAATCACTGAGAAGCAGCACCCAGGAATCAGCACCTTTTTCTTCTGAACTTTTTGTTTTGTTTTGGGGTGTAGCCGATTAACAATGCTGTGATAGTTTCGGGTGAACAGCGAAGGGACTCAGCCATACATTACACACACATCCAAGGAATCATCATTTTAACTCCTGTCCCTGGTGATTTCTAATAGATGATAAAGTTTGATCACTGCTGCAGTCTAATCCTCTCTGTGTCTTCAGGGCCATGATTAAGTAACAGAGAGACCACAGCCATCATTCCTTGGTTAACCCCCTTTGGCCTTTTTAGTCCCTGCAGTTGAAATTAGTCAGTACTGTGGTCCAGTCCACCATTCGGTGTTGCAACCATTAGATAGCTGTTCGATCTAATGGCTACAATACTTAACATTTATACACACTGTGTGTGTGCCATAGCTTCAGCACTAGGCGCTTTGTCTATGCTATCACTTTAAACCTCCCAGCTGAAGGTATAAACATTTAGTATCTCTGTTTTATAGGTGAGGATGCTAAAGCAGTTATTCAAGATTACTTGGTTTGTAGCTATTAGAGCTGAGATTTGATCTTGTGTGTGTGTGCTAAGTCGCTTCTTAGAGCTGATCCTGCGTGTCTGACTCTGCGACGCTATGGACTGTAGCCCACCAGGCTCCTCTGTCCTTGGGGATTGTCCAGGCAAGAATACTGGGACTGTTGCCTTAGGACTGTCTAAATACAGAATCTGTACTGTTTCCACTGCCTCAGGACCACAGTTGCTCAAAAAAGTCGGCAGGAAAAAAAAGTAGGTGGTGCTTGTTAGATTTCTGGATCTCACCCTCATCAAGTGAATCAGAATTTCTAAGGCATAGAGTCCCAAATTTACATTTTAACCAGTTACCCTTGAGTCGGTGTTGCTCAAACTATAATGTGTTTAGAAATTTCCTGAAGGATTCTATTCAAATTTGGGGTCTGGTTTGTCAGGTCCGGAGTGGGGTCCCCAGTCTGCAGCTCTCCTGAGCTTCCAGGTCATTCTGACATGGCTGGTCTAAGAACCACACTTTTTGAGTAGCATGGCCCTAAAGTTTGTGACCCACTTCTCTAGACAGAATTTTCCCAATGAGCTGATAATGAAGCCTGACTACAGCAAATCCATTCCAACCCTCCCTTCTCCTTTACATTGGGATGCTGTCTGCAACAGAGGAAGTCTGTGCTTCTTAGAAGACACTTGTTTATTGTCGCCTGTTTCCTTTATTCCCTGAAGAAACATGCAAAGAAAGTTTCTTCATTTAAAGGAAAGGATAAAGATGTCAAGCACCTTTTTGCACATGTGTTGGCCATTTGTATGTCGTCTCCTTCAGAAGAATATCTACTCAGATCCTTCACCCATTTTTCAATTGGGTTATTCATTGTTTGCTATTGAGTTGTAAGAGTTCCTCATATATTTTGGTTATTAACTCCTTATCAGATATATGACTTGTAGATATTTTCTCCCACTCCATAGGTTGCCTTTTCATTTGTCTGTTGTTTCCTTTGCTGTGCTTTTCATGAGGTATACCTATCTTCACGTTGTACACCTTAAATAGATGGAATTTTTATTTGTCAGTTATACCTCAGTAAAGCGCCAGGGGGCGGGGGGGAAATGACTAAAGGAAAATAGAGACACGGCAGCTCCTTCTGCCCTTGTCTCCTCTGCCTCCTAGGCTCTCGCCCTCCTGCCCAGAGCCCCACGCTCCCTTCGCATTAGCTCAAGGGTGAGCTGGCAGAGCAGCTTCTGTCTGCAGCATGTGGCAGAAGGAGGCAGGCCCCAAGAACATCTGGCTGTCCTTGGGGACGCACAATCACAGGTGTGCAGAGGGCACCCTCATCACCGTGCCTGTCCATCTGGCTGGCAGAGGGACAGCTATACCCCCCACATGGAAGCAGCTTGCTGCAGGGGGTTGACAGAGCCCCAGCCAACCCCTCTCTGAGCAGAGCTGTGTCCCCAGGTCTCACTCAGGGTAACAGGACAAGTTTGTGCACCATGCTGATACACTGAGAGCTCAAGGGCACACAGGCCTTCAGAGAGCCACGCCACCAGCTGCCCGCAGCACAGCCTGGCAGTGATTTTCAGGGCCAACACGAGAGAGTTATCGAACCTTCTTCTAGTTTCCTCATCTGCAAAGTACAGATAATCACAGTACCTGCCTCATTCAGGATATTAGGAGAATTACATGAGATAATATACATAAAGCACTTAGCACAGAGCTAAATGCTCTTATTTATTAGTGCCCATTTTGTTGTTCTTTAGTTGCTAAGTCATGTCCAACTCTTTTGTGACCCCGTGGACTGTAGCCCACCAGGCTCCTCTGTTCATGGGATTCTCCAAGCAAGAATACTGGAGTGGGTTGTCATTCCCTTTTCCAGGGGATCTTCCCAACCCAGGGATGGAACCTGTGTCTTCTGCCTTGGTGGGTGGATTCTTTACCACTGAGCCATGGGGAACCCTATGTGCCCATACCTACTGTATAAATAGCATCCAAGATGTCCCTCCCCTGTAGGCAAAATGTTCGTTGTAGCTAAAATGAAAATTACATATAGAAAGAATGTATACATATATAATGTTTGAGTATATCCAGGGTATGATAAGCAAATAAATAAACATCTGTAGTAGGTAAATAATTATGACCCAGAAGGAAATGGCAACCCACTCCAGTATTCTTGCCTAGAGAATCCTGTGGACAGAGGAGCCTGGTGAGCTGCTGTCCATGGAGTCGCACAGAGTCGGACATGACTGAAGTGACTTAGCATGCATGCATGCATTGGAGAAGGAAATGGCAACCCACTCCAGTGTTCTTGCCTGGAGAATCCCAGGGACAGAGGAGCCTGGAGGGCTGCCGTCTATGGGGTTGCACAGAGTCGGGCACGACTGAAGTGACTTATCATCATCATGTCACATAAAGAGTCTACCTGCAGTGCAGGAGACCCAGGTTCGATCCCTGAGTCAGGACGATCCCCTGGAGAAGGAAATGGCAACCCATTCCAATATTCTTGTCTGGAGAATTCCAGAGGAGCCTGGTGGGCTCCAGTCCATGGGGTCACAAAGAGTCTGACACAACTGGGTGACCTTCACACATATGTCAGGAAAGTGTATACAAAGTGTTCTGGGGGCCTTCCAGAGGAAGACCCAGGGAAGGAAAAGTGCAAAACCTTAAAAGAAGAGGTAATATTTGAGCTGGGCATTGATGAGTGAGTAGGAGTTTGTTGCTCAAAAAAGGAGGCGATGACAACATGTTCCCTTAAGAGGGAAATTCATGTTAGTGATTGGTGAAAAGGCCAGCAGAACTAGAGACTGAAATGTGAGGTGAAGATGGAGGAGAAATCCACTTGGAAAAGTGAGTTGGGCTGAAATTCTTCCATTGTTGAATCAGAAACTTTCAGTGATCATCCAGTATGTGTTAGGCGATGTGCTGGGCCTTGGAAATTCTAGCAGAATTTTAGGACCATTCTAGCAGAGCAGAGAGACTGCAAATGTAAAGCAAGACATAATTATGGACAGCAATGGGGCCATGAAGAAAATAAAGCCTTGTGACTCAATGGAGGGCGAGTGGAGGGGCCCCTTTAGGTTGGGAGGTGAGGGAAAGCTTCAGTAAGGAAGTGGTATTTGAACAGAGGCTGAACTTTTAAGAACAAGCCAGCCGGAACATCTGTGGTGGTCCAGTGGTTAAGACTTTGCCTTCCAATGCAGAAAAAGGGTGCGAGGTCAATCCCTGGTCTGGGAGCTAAGATCCCATGTGCCTTGCGGGGAAAAAATAAAACATAAAGCAGAAGCAATATTGCAACAAATTCAATAAAGACTTTAAAAACAGTCCACAACCAAATAAAAATAAAAATCTTGGAAAAAAAGAACAAGCCAGGCCAAGGGAACAGCATCCACAGAGGCAGAAATGAGCTTGACTTGTTTGAGGAACAGAGAAGTCAGTGTGGCTGGAGAGTGGGGAGCAGGGGGAGGGAAGATGGTGGCAGTGAGCTCCCAGCAGGGCTGGCCTGCCTTGAGGACCATGATACGCAACTTGACTTCCTTCCAGGGCAACAACAAGCTGTCATAAGTTCCCAGATGTGATTTGCACCTGTGAAAGATCCAAGAGGCTGCACTGAGGTGTCGAGATCGGATGTGCAGCAAGAAAGTGGATGGCAGTGGTGGGGCAGTGAGGTGGCTGCAGGAGTAGGGGCAGAGCTGATGAGGCCTGGACCAGAGCAGTGGACGGGGAGGGAGGAGACACACGGGGATCAGGAAGGGCATTGTGGCTCTGCCTGAGAAGTACGGACATCCCCCTGCTGGAAGCAGGGAGTGCCGTGGAGTGGCAGCATCAGCTCTGTAAGATAGGAAGAGAGCTCTTTCTGAATGGCAACGAAGGGGCCAGAGTGAAGGAGGGTAGGCTACAGGGTGGCAAGGTAAGAGCCCATTTGGTGCAAAGATTAGCAAACTGTGCTGTGCTTAGTCGCTCAGTCATATCCAACTCTTTGCAACCCCATGGACTGTAACCTGCCAGGCTCCTCTGTCCATGGGGATTCTCTAGGCAAGAATACTGGAGTGGGTTGCCATGCCCTCCTCCAAGGAATCTTCCCAACCCAGGGATCAAACCCAGGTCTCCCACATTACAGGCAAATTCTTTACCATCTGAGCCACCAGGAAAGTCCTAGCAAACTGTGATCTGTGGCCAGATCTGGCCTGCAGCCTGTTTTTGAACGACCCCTGAGATAAGAATGTTTTTATCTTCTTGAAGCTTTAGATAAAAGCAGCAGCAGCATATGTGACAGAGACCATAAGGCCCATAAAGCCTAAAATATTTACTATCTGGCCCTTTTCAGGAAAAGCTTGCCCACCCCTCTTTTCAACCATCTGTAGTCTTTACCCAAAAACAGAAAAAGAGAAAGAAAAAAATAACAAGGAAGCTCTTCATGCACTTATATGGAATGATCTTCAGTATATGTTGTTAAGTGGAAAAGGCAACATGCCAAATTCATCCAGTGTACTCTTTGTAAGAGGGGAAAAAAGGAAGGAAATAACATAGTAATGTGGAAGCATTTGCTTTGGATTCTGTTGAAGAAACTGGCTGATTGCTACAGAACAGCGGTCTGCAGTAAGGAACTGGGGTGGGAAGTAGACTTCTGCATGCATTTTTCAGTATGTAGCCTTCTGTAGCTTTTGAATTTTGAACCAGTTAACTGTTTTACCTATCCCCCAAAAATGCAACAACTAAAACCAGTAATGGGTTAAATGAAAACAGAACCAGTGTGCATTAGTCCCTTAAGAGAAAAGTCTCTGAAGACAGACCACATGAGTTCAAATCCAAGATTTGCCACTCCCCAGCTGTGTGACTTTGGACAAGTTACTTAACCTCTCTGTTCTCATCTTTCTTCTCTCTGAAACAAGGAGACTATCCTATTTCACAGCATCGTTGTGAGACTAGAATGCTCATAGAACAGTTCTTGGCTAACAATAAGCACTGCACAATTGCTTGTCATTATTAGCAGTACTTGTAAAACAGTCTTTAAAATGTCTGCTAAGTAGCCCAGATGACAAGGCCTCAGATCAACTATGAGTTGTAGCGTGGCTGACAGTGACTGGATGTGAGAGCTGTTTCTGAGGAAGCATTGAGACCATTTGTTAATAAATCAGTCATAGAGAGTGAACCAGAAAAAGCAGTTCTGGGTGATGCTGAAGTTTCCAGGCTGGAATGTCTGAGTAGCAGGGTAAATTAGAGCTGTGATTCTCGACTCAGAAAAACAGGTGTGAAATCAGGACACTCGGGCCACCTAAAGCACAGTTTCACAGAAAGAATTCAGCGTCTTTTTACTGTTGAGTTTTATTTCTTTCCCAGTTGTATTTTTATCAAGCTCCAGGAGGAATGAGGTGTGCCTCCCGACTTTATTAATGGAAACGATGAGCCCACACACCACACACTCACCACTGATACTCTCCTGAGAGTTTAACCCATCTCATCTAATGAACCTGCTGTTTTCAAAACTGTATTTACAAGTGAACTAATTTTACATTGACACCTCATCTCTGAGAACTTCCTTGTGTCCAGACTTTACACTGGCAATGAAGAGCACTCTAAAAGAGCACTCTGTGAGCACTTCTCACAGAAGAAGTCCCTTTGCAGGAGATTTTTTGCTTCATTCGTAAATTTTGTGGAACCAAGAAATAATTTGACTTCTCAAATGGCTTAGTGCTAATTATCTTCTCCCAAGGCCTGCTGATAGAATGCTGTTGATTCTAACACAACTGAGCTGAGCTGTCACTGAGAATTTACCGACCTTCCAAATTTTCAATGTTGAGAGTTTATCCACGTTTGAAAGACAATTCCAAAATATATTCTTTCACACCCAGAACCCAGCATTTTCTTACATTTTAATTTTGCCAAGATGACATCACCAACTCAATGGACATGAGTTTGAGCAAATTCTGGGAGATACAGAAGGACAGGGAAGACTGGCACGCTGCAGCCCATGGGGTCGCAAAGAGTTGGACACGACTTAGCCACCGAACAACAACAGCAGCGACAACAGCCAGGTGATGGCACGTGGCCAGCGCACTCAGGGGAGTTGCCTGCCTTTCTGCACCATGTCCTCCAGGCATAACACATCCAGACTCTGTACATACCTGCTCACAGTGCGAAGGGAGAAAGAGAAAGGCCTTGCAAATTTCTTCGGTTCTGAAATTTGAAAATCTAACTCTTTCTTCATGTATTATGCTTTTTATATGTTGCAGCTTTTATTTCATTTTGCCTCCAAGACTTCTCTCTGTCCTTAGGGAAATCTAAATTGTCTTTGCTTTGGTTAAGAGTTGCCTAGTTGTAGCAGTGGGCAAACTGACTTATTTAAGATTATCACATCCCTAGGAAAAGAGCACACACACACACTCACACACACACACACACACACACACACACTTGTATAGATAGATATTTAGATAGATAATGAATAAAATGCCCGTTTTTCTTCTTTTTTTCTCACTTTACAACTTAAATAATATCTTACTATATTAAACCCTTCCTTTCTCCCTCTGGAATTTCAGCTCTAACTTATTTCTTCCCAGCCTAGCATTGGTCTTTACCTAAACTCAATCTGGTTTTTAAGATCTGCTCTTATAGTGCTGATTAAAATGTTTGGGTGACTAAGTAAAGGGTGAGTAGGGAAAGATGATGGACATGATCGTAATCTTAGATTTCTCTTAAGAAAACTAAAATGCATTATTGTTGTCATTTAAAGTTATAGCTATGATTTTAAAGCTCTGTAGAAAGACTTCATAATGAACATTGGTCCATAACATTAGCTCTAATAAGGACTTCCAAGATTATCCAAGCAGATGGTATCCAGAGTCCACATGATGTGTTTCTTCCTAAAGTATTACCTTTAGTTAGAAAATGTTTACTTTCTTCACAGTGATAAGATTTTGGGGGGTTGTTTGTTTGTTTGTTTGGTCATGCCGAGTGGCATGTGAGATCTTAGTCCCTCAACCAGGGATGATGGAACCTGTACCCCCTGCATTGGGAGCTCAGAGTCATAACCACTGGACCACCAGGGAAGCCCCAGCAATGCTTAACAGAGAGTTTTCAAACCTCAAACCTTCCTGTTATTCAAAGAGCAAGTATCTCTTCTAAATGATGATGGTGTAATGGCCAGGTCAACCATTTTGAAAGTTTAAAAACAGCTAAGAACCAAATTCCCCCCTATTAATGAGACTATTCAATCTCTTGAAACATTGATGAAACATAAGAGCATTCTGGCACTCAGGAAAAGGAAGTTTTGGTGGAAGGGGAGCACGGGGCAGTGCTGGGGAGAGAGGGCAAGACCTAAGTATGAAAGGAAAACAATAGTCAAAGATTCTTCCTCAGACTGGAGTTTTCAAGGTCCAAGCCATGTTAGATCTATGATTGCCTTAGAAAAAAGAAAGTATTAATATCCAAGAAAACCTAGTACACACTATACAGGAGAAAAGCAAAAATTAGTGTTTTATCTACCAGGCCATAGTACATGGGTTCCATTTCCAAGGAGATAACGCTTTTTTTTCTCTCAATCTATACATTTATGTTTTAAGGAAAAGTTGAGATCCAGTTTCAATATCAGATGACCTGTACAGTATTACCAACTGCTTAAGATCCACACAGAGGCCTTTTGAACACAGTTAAAATGCAATAGATAGATCTGACTCTTGAGTTTCTGCCTAAATTTGAATATTGACAGAGAATAATAACTTCACTTAGAATCTTACTGTTAATAACATCATTTGTCATTGTGCTTTCTGAAGGAGTTTAAAGAAAGTCTATTAATTATTCACATAAGATACATTAAGGGCTGACTATTAATAAAAAGAAAAAAAAATGCCATTGCCACCCTGAAAAAAAACTGACATTAATATCACTGGTCCTGTGAGTAATTGTAATCCAATTGATGATAAAACAATGAGAATGACTTTTGAATTATTTCTTATGATTCTTCAGTAGCTTTTATGTTGACAAATCTTCTATGATTTGTATCAGCAGGATTTACAAAGCCCATGAAAACTATACAAAAACCAGTTTATAGCAGCAGTACAGAAAGAAATCCATCTTGTCTGTAGGTTGCACCTCAGAATTATTTGGGCAAAATACAAAGTGAAGGAAAGTAATTATATTTCACCAGACCCTCCAAATGCCATTTTACATTAATATAAGATGGTTTCTTGGCTTCATGGGAAACTTGGGTCCAGACAGCTTCATCACTCACAGCAAAATATTTTGAAATCTTGGTTTCAATTCAAAGTCATGGAAAAACAGATGAAGTGTTTTCAGGTTGCCATTGCTGAGTGAAAGCTTATCATTTTGTGTTTGATATGCTAAATTCTTGATGCTAGTTTTTTTTTTCCCCCCATCTATATGTAAAACAAACCATAAAATGGTATTTTAAGGGGGGGGTCAATTATTTCCTACTGCTAGACAGGCTGAGATTAATCACTTTTTAAAAAATCTGTATAACATTTAAATGTTCTCTGTTGGTTCAGGATGTCTACTCAGAAGGCAATACAGATATCTTAGGATGGTGCTGCCTTCCCAGAAGAGATGCTTTGTAACTGACCTCTTCTTGATTTATCTCTTGGAAAGAGATAAGTGATAGACACATAGAGATAAGAGTGGAGTCAAGAGAATGAAGGATATTGGTAAATAATACAAGGGCAAAGACACTGAAAAACTCAGGGAACAAAAATAAAGAGATTTCTCAAAGACTCAGTAAAGAATGAGTGGAAAAGGGGTTATTTACTCAGCCATAAAAAGGAACGAATTTGAGTCAGTTGCAGTGAGGTGGATGAACATAGAGCCTGTTATACAAAGTGAAGTAAATCAGAAGGAGAAAAACAAATATCATATATTAATGCATGTATATGGAATCTAGAAAAATGGTACTGATGAATCTATTTGCATGGCAGAAATAGAGATATGAGTATAGAGAACAGACATTCGGACACAGTTGGAGAAGGAGAGGAGGGGATGAATTGAGAAAGTAGCATTGGCATATGTACACTGCTGCTGCTAAGTCGCTGCAGTCGTGTCTGACTCTGTGCAACCCCATAGATGGCAGCCTACCAGGCTCCGCCGTCCCTGGGAGTCTCCAGGCAAGAACACTGGAGTGGGTTGCCATTTCCTTCTCCAATGCATGAAAGTGAAAAATGAAAGTGAAGTCGCTTAGTCGTGTCTGACTCTTCACAACCCCATGGGCTGCAGCCCACCAGGCTCCTCCATCCATGGGATTTTCCAGGCAAGAGTACTGGATTGGGGTGCCATTGCATGTGTAAAATAGATAGCCAGCAGGAAGTAACTGTATAGCTCAGGGAACTCAGCTCAGTGCTCTGTGTTGACCTAGAGGGGTGTGATGGGGGACAGGGAGAAATGCTCAAGACAGAGGGGACACATGTATACTTATGGCCGATTCATAAGCCATATGTTGTTATACAGCAGAAACCAGCACAACATTTTAAAACAATTACCCCCCAATTAAAATAAATTTAAAAAATAAAGAAGTCACCACTAAAGAAAGAATTATACAACATTATAAAGCAACTATGCTCCAATAAAAATTAATTTCAAATAAATTATAGCAAGTGAACACGATGATTTCTTTTAAAGCAAAAAAAAAAAAAAGGTTCAAAATAAGATACTTTAAAAAGGTAACTATCTATATGGTAGGTGTGTATCAGTCTGCTTGGGCTGCCATAACAAAAAATTCACAGACTAGGCAACTTAAACAACAGAAATTTATTTTCTTCTAGTCCTGGAAGCTGGAAGTCTAAGGTCAAGGTTTCAGCCAGTTCCGTTTCTGGCAAGGGCTCTCTTCCTGGCGTGCAGTTGGCTGTCTTCTCTCTTTGTCTTCATAGAGCCTTTCATACACAAAAGGGTGAGGAGTGTGGGTGGAGAGAGCAAGAAAAAGTAGAGAAGTGCTCTCTGAAGTCTCTTCTCACAAGGACACTAATCCTGTAGCATCAGGGTCTCACTCCTATGACCTCAGTTCAGTTCAGTTTACTCAGTCTTGTCCAACTCTTTGCGACCCCATGAACTGCGGCACCCCAGGCCTCCCTGTCCATCGCCAACTCCTGGAGTTTTCTCAAACCCATGTCCATTGAGTCGATGATGCCATCCCCTGTCACCTCCTTCTGTCACCTCATCCTGTCACCATCTCATCCCCTGTCACCTCCTTCTCCTCCTGCCTTCAATCTTTCCCAGGATCAGGGTCTTTTCCAATGAGTCAGCTCTTCTCATCAGGTGACCAAAGTATTGGAGCTTCAACCTCATCATTAGTCCTTCCAATGAGTATCCAGGGTTGATTTCCTATAGGGTGGACTGGTTTGATCTCCTTGCTGTCCAAGAGGCTCTCAAGAGTCTTCTCCAGCACCACCTATGAATTTTGGAGGGACACAACACTCTGTCCATAAGAGTCAGTAAGGACTCATCTTTGAGTTGAGTACCTGAATTTTTCCAAATGCAACTCTGGTTTTTTCATCATTGTGTCTAACAGACTTTCTTCTCATGGCTATCCTGTTTTTATTCCCTTTTTAAACAGGAAAGGCAAATGACAAATGAAATTCTCCTTTTAGCCCTTTGCTGACCCATTCCAGAACTCTGAGTTTGCTCGCAAAATGACTCGTACACACCTTGTTTGGCAAGCCCTGAACAATAGCTCTGGGGTCCCCAAAATCCATTTTCCCTTGTGCCACTTAGAGGTTTTGAGCGTAGGTCTTTAGGTCTGTGAGACCAAAATGATCCACAACCCAGGTGTGAAGAATTTTTATGGGTTGATCTTTTGAATTTCAAGCATGACATTCTAGTTCTGTAATAGACAAAGTGAAAGCTGCTGGTATGTTGACCACACTAATTGGCCACCTGGTTTAGGGAAACAAAAATGAAGATGAGATGAGAACCACTTACTGTCCCCGAGGCAGCTGGTATTTATGGTATTTATAACAAATTTCTATTGCTCAAGCCACCTAGTCTATGGTGTTTGTTGTGGTGGCCCAAGCAGACTAATACAGTAACCATATGGATATTTTTTTAATCTCATTTTTAATAGATTTCCTTGGTGGTAAAGCACTTCATGGAATGTTTTTTGGCACCTTCTACTTGCCAAATAGATGTTGATTTCAGAGCTTTTCACTGTATTAAAGTATGACTCTGCATTTTTGGTAATTTTACCTTTGAGAGCTCCAACTCTAGGATTGTTTTTAGCTCTGCACAAAACACAGAATCAAGGTGTCACAATATTATGAGTCTGCTTGGAAGCTTTGTTTCAGATAAAAACTCTGCTTACAGCCTATCTACTGAAATAAAAGAGCGTTTTCTCCTTAGGGCTGTGGAATTTTTCCTTTCATCTTATTTACAAAGGTCTTCTATTTATTCCTCTTACAAAACAGGAAAGTAAATTAGATTGTTGACATCACTACAGTCAATGAATGCTCAATAAGTGTCAGATGAATGGATATATGGGGGAACACAATTATTGCAGTTTCCACTTTCACATGAAAAAATTGAATCATAGAATTTTATTGCTTGGAAGTATTATAATTCACCAAGTCAAACTTCTTTCTTCTGGACATCTTTGAAGGAGTTATTCTCCTAACCATTTATTAACAATAATAATAATAACTAACATTTACTGAGTGTTTACTCTGCGCCAAACACAGTTCTAAGTGCTCTTCCTAGATTATCTCAGTCAGTTTTATATAACAGCAATTACATTGTAAAACAATGTCCTGGAGCATAAGTGGGTCTTGTCTATTAATTTATTAATCCCTTCTCCAACAATCCCTTCATTAGGTAAGACACTTTCAAGATTTCTTCTCTCTCTAGGAGCATCCCACGCACACACCTTTCCACCAGTTCCCAAGGAAACCTAATTGGAAAAATAAAACATGCCACCTCTGTCAAAGAGAGTATTTTTAATGCTTCAATAATGAAAGAGGACAGATATAGGAGGAGAAGCACATCATCCCTGTTCAAAGATGATGCTGTTTTGTGGGGCATATTCTTCCCCTGAGGTTCCACTGGCCTTTGAACATGGAATGCTGGAATCTGGAAATAACCCGCCTCCTGTTTCATTGCTTGCTAAAGTGAGCCTCAGGAAAGTTTATGATTGTAAAGGGCTTAATCCATCTCCTCCAGTGTCCCCTAGATATTCATTTTAGAAGTAGCCAGTACAGGATTATCCACTGTTATGAGAATCAGGGGTGACATTGAGCAATGAAATGCCCGTAAAATCTCAAGCCCTCATTTTGGTGTACTTGCCTGTCACCTCATCCTATATCAAACCTGAGCTAAATTTCTGCACATTTTTCTTGGACAGAGATGCTAAAGGACAAGTCTTTCTTTTTCACCTATATTTGGAGTTCTGACATTCATTGATATCTTATCAGTACCCACATTTCTTTTGTAAAAAAAAAATTTATTGGAGTATAGTTGCTTTACAATATTGTGTAAGTTTCTGCTGCAAAGTGCATCAGCTATATGGATGTATGTGTGTATATATGTGTGTGTGTGTGTGTATCCCTTTTTTTGGATTTCCTTTCCATTTAGATCCACAGAGCATTGAGTAGAGTTCCCTGTGATATACAGTAGGTTCTCATTAATTATCTATTTTATACATAGCAGTGTATATATGTCAATCCCGGTCTCCCAATTCATCCCACCCCTCCTTTCCTGCCTTGGTGTCCTTGTTCTCTATATCTGTGTCTTTGTTTCTGCTCTGCAAATAGGTTCATCTGTACCATTTTTCTATATTGCACATACATGTGTTAATATATGATGCTTGTTATTATCTTTCTGACTTCTAAATTTGTACCTGGCTCTTTGGAGATGTCACTCAAGGAGGTAGAGGAGGGAAGAGAGTATCACAGTGGCCCCCACTCCCCACACATACTCCCAAATCTGCCCTTCATTTCCCCTTCAAAGCTGTCTTGGATGCTGTAAGAAAAATACCACAGACTGTGTAGCTGACTAATGGGAATTTATTTCTTACAATTTGGGAGGCTGAGAAGTCCACGATTAGGTGGCTGTTGCAGCCTGCTTCCTGGATCGTAAATGGACATTTAGTCAGTATGTCTTCATAAGGCAGAAGGGCAAGCTAGCTTCCCAGTTACGTATAAGGACACTAATCCCAGTCATGACGGCTCCGCCACGTGCTATTTTGGAAGAGCCTTGGGTTGGGTGTGAAAGGAACCTGGCACTGTGAGCTTCCTCCTTTCTGCATATCACTTCATCTTAGGGCCCTCAAGTAATGGGGGTGGGCTCAACGACCCGGGTCTCCTCTGGCTCTAAAATTCTGGGGCCCTAAAGGCCCTCTACCAAATGATTGCAGAGGTCTATGATTGCAGCTTGTCTTTCACAATCATTCAGTGTCCATATGATGAAATGAATGACAAGTTCTTGGACAGGAAGGTGAAGTGAAGTGAAGTTGCTCAGTCATGTCCAACTCTTTGCAACCCCATGGACTGTAGCCTAACAGGATCCTCCATCCATGGGATTTTCCAGGCAAGAGTACTGGAGTGGGTTACCATTTCCTTGTCCAGGGTATCTTCCCGACCCAGGGATTGAACCTGGGTCTCCCGCATTGTACACAGACGCTTTACTGTCTGAGCCACCAGCAAAGTCCACAGGAAGGTAGTCCCACATTAAAACAATGCAGAAGACAAAAAAACTCTGCTTCACAATGACAAGGTTTTAAAGGACTTTGGGGGCCAATAAAGGGGTGAGGGGGAGAAGGCAATGGCACCCCACTCCAGTACTTTTGCCTGGAAAATCCCATGGACGGAGGAGCCTGGTAGGCTGCAGTCCATGGGGTCGCTAGAGTCGAACATGACTGAGCGACTTCACTTTCACTTTTCACTTTCATGCATTGGAGAAGGAAATGGCAACCCACTCCAGTGTTCTTGCCTGGAGAATCCCAGGGACGGGAAGCCTGGTGGGCTGCCGTCTATGGGGTCGCACAGACTGAGGTGACTTAGCAGCAGCAGCAGCAGCAGCAAAGGGGTGAGGTACACCAGGTCCAGATGCCTTGCAGGTGGCATGGATGTGTTCTTTCTCTATTCCAGCATTTCCATTGACTTGCCTGAGGGCACACAGCTAGTTAGTTGCAGAGATGAGGTTAAGGACAGAAGGGAAGAGGATTAACGTTTGCTGATCCCCTGGTCTCTTTCAGGTACTGTGCATCCTGCGATTGCCCCAGTCTATAGATGAATGCCTCCCATGTAGCCTAGATATTTCACGTGTTTTATTAGTGACTTTTGTTGAGGGTGACAGTTTTAATATTCTTGATGCACTCACCTGCCCAGCCTCATGTCTCAGGCTTGATGAATGTTTTTATGGATAGTTTTTCCCACTCCCAGCCCCTGGGGTCCCTGTTGGGGATTTGTAGCATGCACCACACTCCATGAGCTTTGCCCTGCTTGATCATTCATGTGGGCACCTGTGTAGCTGTACAATGTAGAGGTAGAACTGATGTTTTTTCCTACAGATATATTATAGAATCAGCAGCAATAATAAATGTATTAGGGACTATTATTTTTAAGTAGAATTACAAATGACTTCCTGGAGAAGGGAATGGCAACCCACTCCAGTACTCTTCCCTGGAAAACTCCACGCACAGAGGAGCCTGGCAGGCTACAGTCCATAGGGTTGCAGAATCGGACATGACTGAGTGACTAACGATACTACAGTACAAATCTCTGTAAATCTTCACCTGCCCCCAGCTTGACCTTGGCCCAGTGTTTTAGCATAAATGAATTCTGTTTCTACATAGATATGAAAGTACTGGTATTGTATTTTATCGAGCATCATGCCACACTGAAGGGACTTTCCAGTGAAAAGAGGTGGCATTCTATAGTGCTGAACTGAGTGGTCCTTTTGTGAGGGTTAAAGGAGAATCGAACCCCCACCAAGCTGAGATGGAGGCAGGTTCAGGTTATCCTCTGAGACTGCTCCTTGTGAACTGGAGATGAGACGTTATTACCGATCAATAAAACTGAACTCAAAGATGGCCTATTTTCAGATGCCTCCCGGGTGTTCATTTTAATTCTCTGCTAACAGAGATTGCATTAAAGCGGGCTCACCTTCACACTGGAATTCTGCACAGTGCCCTTCACAGATAAAAATAAGAAATTATGTTGCTTCCAAGAAATATTTTTCTGGCTGGAGAGGCAGCTACTGGACTAATGAATCCAACTCAGGCCCCTCCACTGGAAACCTGACACTTGTGCTGGGGCAAACCACGCAGACCAGGTACCGGTGGAAATAGTACAAGAATCACGTGCAAGGAAGCTGGACAAATTCTCATGCTGCTGCTGCTGCTGCTGCTAAGTCGCTTCAGTCGTGTCCGACTCTGTGCGACCCCATAGACGGCAGCCCACCAGGCTCCCCCGTCCCTGGGATTCTCCAGGCAAGAACACTGGAGTGGGTTGCCATTTCCTTCTCCAATGCATGAAAGTGAAAAGTGAAAGTGAAGTCGCTCAGTCATGTCCGACTCTCCGCAACCCCATGAACTACAGCCTACCAGGCTCCTCCATCCATGGGATTTTCCAGGCAAGAGTACTGGAGTGGGGTGCCATTGCCTTCTCTGGATTCTCATGCTACTAGACCACAAACAAGACAGACTGCTGCCATTCCTCCATTCACTAGATAAAGGAAAATAAAACTAAGTTGCTTGCCCCGGAGACCTCCCAATAGGTGCTGACCCCTGGAATTGTTCTTGTCTAACTGTAAGTAGGTATTCTGATAGCCAGACCTCTAGATTCCAACCTTCAGTGTTGATAAATGAATCCAAGAAGGTAGTTGTCCATTTATCACAATGTTATCACATAGAGTAGCATCTCGCCTCTGTCTCTTCTCCTCTCTTTCTCTCTCTCTCTCATAAAGTTATCCCCAAAATTCTGTAGGATCACTGCAGAGTTGTATTTCTAGGTCTGTCCCACCTTGCTTCACAAAGATCTGGGGCTGCTTGCAAAATACATCTGATGAAAGAAAAGGATAAAATGACTATTTTTGAGAAAATGCAGCAAAGGATGGAAAAGATAGTGGGAAGTGTATCAGTAAGACTAGACTAAGGTGAGCTCAGATCCCAGTGCTGTGGTTGCTGGTCAGGGGTTACAAATTTGCCTCTGAACTCTCCAGTGCAAAGAAATAAATAGCATCATTTCCCTGATTCACAGATGTCTCAAAGTTTCTAGAAGAAGCATGAGTTTTCCCAATGCTAAGATGTGAAAGATTGTTCTCCCTTGATTCCTCATAAAGAGGCCACCGGATCAGCTAGGATAAGGTTCCACCATTAGCAACCAAAACCCCAAAATGACAGTGACTTAAATAAGATAGAATTTTATGTCTCTCCCAAGTCTTTATAGGCAGCCGAGGGCCAGAATGGCTCTTGATGGGTGTCAAAAGTCAGATCCTTTTATACTCTTTCTCCACCTTGTGAGTCCAAGATGACCGTTCAGACTCTGGCCAAAATGTCCCCATTCCTGGCAGCCGGAAGGAGGAATGAGTGATGAAGGATACGCCTCCACCCTTTAAAGACACATCCCAGAAGTTGCAGAAGATACTTCCCATTCCATCTCATTGGCCAGAACTTAATCCCATGACAAGAAAGGTTGGAAATAGAGACTTTATTCCAGGCCCAGGTAAAAGGAGGCCTTCTGTCACTAAAGCACAAGGGCAATATGTTAGGTTTCTAGGGCTGCCATTAAAAAAAAAAAAATCAGAGGCCAGGTGGCTTAAACCACAGAAATTTATTTCCTCACAGTTCTGGAGGCTGAACATCCAAGATCAAGGTGTCTAGAGGTCATTTTCCGCTGAGGCCCCTCTCCTTACGTTTGGCTGCCTTCTTGCTTTGTCCTCATGTGGTCTTTGTTCTGAGCATGCACATCCCTGGTGTCTCTCTCAGTCCTAACCTCCTATTATAAGGACACCAATCGCAGTGGGTTAAGACCCCTCATAAAGCCCTCATTTTAACCTGATCACCTTTTTAAGGGCCTTGTCTTCAGTCACAGCTAAGGTCCTGGGGGCTGGGACTTCAACACAGGAGTTTGGAAAAGACACAATTCCATCTGTAACATGCAGAATAGATACTAGAGAACAATCAGAAGCTCTTGCTGTGTCATTTGCCAGCATCCTCGTAATAGATAAAGAATAAATTCTTTGGTGCTGTTTGTTTTGTCTCCCCTTTGAAATTCAAATCTCTTGATCCTCCAGCACCTGCTCTTCCTGCCAGGATGCATTGGCTCCTTCAAGATTGGACAACCAGAACGTCACTGTGTGGAAACTTAGAGTCACGTATTTGAGGCTCAGGTTTTCCATGTCAGGGAGTATTGTTTAGTTGCTAAGTTGTGTCCAACTCTTTGCGACCGTATGGACTGTAGCCCACCAGGCTCCTCTTTCCATGGGATTCTCTGGGCATGAGTACTGGAGTGGGTTGCTGTGCCCTCCTCCAGGGGATCTTCCTGACCCAGGGATCAAACCCACATCTCTTACATCTCCTACATTGGCAGGCAGGTCCTTTACCCTCTAGCCCCACCTGGGAAGCCTGTGTCAGGGGTTGCAAAATCAATCATTGCTGCCCTGATTTTGCATAATTCTAGGGATTCTACAGAAAAGACAATGGCAACCCATTCCAGTTCTCTTGCCTGGAAAATCCCATGGACAGAGGAGCCTGGTAGGCTGCAGTCTGTGGGGTCGCTAAGAGTGGGACACGACTGAGCGACTTCACTTTCACTTTTCACTTTCATGCATTGGAGAAGGAAATGGCACCCCACTCCAGTGTTCTTGCCTGGAGAATCCCAGGGACGGGGGAGCCTCGTGGGCTGCCATCTATGGGGTCGCACAGAGTCGGACACGACTGAAGCGACTTAGCAGTAGTAGGAGTAGGGATTCTACAGAGACCCCAGATCTTACACTATTCTAAACCCTTTTATCACAAGACAGCTGACTTTTTCTTTCTGGATCATTTTTGCATTTTCTCTGGATATGCTACAGAAGTTTTAGGAGGTAAGGATGGGTTATTGCAAGGTCAAAGTGAGGATGCCACGACTCCAGGAAAAACTGGAAAATCATTGCCCAGCCTCTCCTGGGGTTGAGACAAATGAGCATGCCAGCAGCCCCAGCTTGGGCAAAGGCAAAACAAGCCCCAGACTTGGAACAGTACTTTTTTTCCACTTTTCTAACTAGCTTGCAAGCTGTCACCCATTGAACCAGAGTGAGATTGCACTTGGCAAAAAGACAAAGAGAATTTCCCCTAAGACATGCTGACAGCCTTGCTCCCTGGGTACCTCTCAAATCCTCTGCAGGATTCTGGGCCCCTGAACTTCTGTCTATGGCAATCTTCATCCACAAGAGGCCATGATGTCCCCACAGAGAGCACTGTTTGTGTAACCTGAGACCCAGCATCTTCTCCTTGTCCATTTCTGCTCTAGCAACAGCCACCTTAAATGCAGCTTTTGGAAGCCGTACAATATAGCTAATTGTTTGCGTTGGACGGTAGTGTGTTTAGAGCTTATGTATCTAAACAGATAATTATTTTCCACTATTTGCTGGTGGTACTGCCTGCCTGGTGACTTTGGCAGATGGAGAAAGGAGCTAATCCGTAGGTTATAAGCAGAAGGGTTATTGATGAAATGTCACCATCTGTTGGTGTCATTAAAATGATATGAGTCATAAAGAGTTGCTTTTGCTTTTTTCTCTAAAAAAAAGGTTAACTTAGAGTCTAGAGAGAAGTTTCTAGATTGCAGATGGCAGTGGGGGATCTGACCATGGCGGGGTGGGGGAGTGTCCATTCTGGAAGGGGAAGGAGCTTGATGACCAGATCAGATTGATAGGTCTTCAAGGAAGTGCTAGACTCCTCTCTGTCTGAATAAAACCACTCACCTTGCATGATACAGGGTACTTATTGCATGTAATGTAAGGTCTCAACTCTCGCATGATCCTCCCTATTCCTGAGGCATCTCCCAGATGGGGAGCAGAAAGTCATTCATTTGGAGTGAAACAAGAAAGATCATATCTGGAAGGAAACAGTTAACATGCACCTCTTTTCTAGTCTTCACTGGTCTCATTACATAGAGATTATTCATGTAGTCAACTGACCCCTTGGGAGGCTGGGTGAGCCCTATAGGGAATGATATTTGCTACATCTGCTGCATCTGCTGGGAGAAGGTGGAGGTGGCTCAGAGGAGGAACCAGGAACAGCACACCCAAGCTTCTGTCAGGGGCAGGAGCCCTAGGGATGGGTAAAGGAAACAGTGGATGGACCCTACATAGCGAAAGAAACAGCTTTTGCTTTTGTTGACTTTCTCTGTTGACTTCCTGTTTTCAGTGTCATTGATTTCTTCTCTGATTTTTATTATCTCTTTTCTCCTGCTTACTTTGGATCTAATTTGTGCTTCATTTTCCTGTTTCCTAAGGTGGAAACGTAGATGACTGATTTTAGATCCTCCTTCTTTTCCAACGTATTACAGAACAATGAGATGGAGAACATAAGAAGCATATTTAATGAAGATCCAGACAACCCAAATAATATGCACCAACTTCCTAATTCTGCCTTATTACCTAATCCTCTTAATTCCCTCGTATTTGGTGTTTAAAATTCTTTCACTTGCTGCCAAGGACATACACTCATATGGAAAGAACCTTTTTCAGTATGGCTTAAGATTAGCTTTTTTAATTATTTGTTTCAACTCCTGGAGAGAAAGTGAGGGTGATTGTGTAAGCCACTAAAAATCCTTTTGGCAGTATTAGGGTATACATTATAAATAAGTAAACATAACACAGTAGCAGGTCGGGCGTCACACTCATTCCTGTCTCTAGTCGCATGCTTTTCCTGTAGACCACATGGCCTGAGACTGGCCCACCTACCACCTCCCTAGGGAGAGGTGCTGGTGGGATTCAGTGCTACTGCTTGAAATACACCAGGATTCTGGAAGCAAGAGTCCCAGGTGGGGGACACAGGGGAGCAGGAGCTGTGTGTGTTATTTATATGATCTCAAAAGGAAGCATCAGTGGAAAATTCCTGTTGATATTTTTAGATCTGACGCATGGTCCTGACTGCTACACTTTCATGTTTAAACAAGCAGGGAAGGGAGTGATGGATGCTATCTGCAGCACTGTGTTGGAGGTTTGGAGGGCCCATCTGACAGGCTAATAGTCATCCTGCCAGGCCCTGATCTGCCTTCTGCCCCTTTTTGCTCAAGTTCAAAAGCTGCTGACTTCAGCAGGCAGCAAATAAAACGCAGGCTGCTTGCTGCCTGGACGGAAACACTGAGATTTACCCCCAGCTCTGCAGCCCTGTGCACCCCACACCCACACCTTTAGCACCTCTACTTCATTCTCTTGTTTCTCTGCGAATGCAACATTGTTGTTTAGTCGCTAAGTCATGTCCAATTATTTGCGACCCCATGGACTGTAGCCCACCAGGCTCCTCTGTCCATGGGATTCTCCAGGCAAGAATATTGGAGGGGGTTGCCATGCCCTCCTCCAGGGGATCTTCCCAATCCAGGATGGAACCTGAGGATTCTTTTACCACTGAGCCAAATATATGTTGCATTCAACAGGGGAAGCCAGCAAATGCAACATAGATTTGCATAATTGGGGTCTTTTGCTATGCAGACGTGGTTTCTCCTATGAAGTTCATGGATTGGCACTGTAATTCACTCCAGTTGAAATGATCAATTCAGGAAGCTAGAGAATGTTCAGGGAAAGGAAAGTGAAGTGAAGTGAAGTCACTCGTCACATCTGACTCTTTGCGATCCCGTGGACTATAGCCCACTAGGGTCCTCCATCCATGGGATTTTCCTGGCAAGAGTACTGGAGCGGGTTGCCATTTCCTTCCCCAAGGATCTTCCTGACCCAGGGATAGAACCCAGGGCTCCCACATTGTAGGCAGACGCTTTACCATCTGAGACACCAGGAAAGGTAAAAAGGAAAGGAAGTTCTTAAATCCACATGGCTGAGCAATGTATTTCTTGTTCCTGAGATTCGGACTATGACAGATGGGATTCTCTTATAGACCTAAAAAGTCCATAGATGAAAGCAGCTGAGATGACCCAAGAAAGCTGCTAGTGGGATCTGAAGATCCCCTCCTTGTTTTGTGGCCTGAGGACGTTATTATCATTTTTTGTTTATTTTTTTATCTCCTTGTTTCTACAACAGACCACAGAGACAGGTGAAGATGAAGAGGACCAGCCTCTCAGCCTGGCCTGGCCTTCTGATCCACGCAAACAAGTCACATTCCTAATTGTTCTCCCCATAGTGTTTCCTCTCTGGATTACCTTACCTGATGTTCGAAAACCTGTAAGTAAAGCTTTTTTTTTTTTTTTAATTTCTCGTCAGGGGAGGAGGGGAAGCACAGCATACAACAAGAGCCTGCTCCTATAAGGAAAGGAGGAAAGGATGACATATATACATGCGTATGTATATATGTGCTTGAAATTTCTCTGGACAGATGCGTGATGATAGTGATTGTTCTGGTTAGCAAATATGCATAATGAACCACCCCCCGAACTTAGTGGTGTGAAATGACAACCAGGTTATTTTGCTCATGGATCCCGTGGATCAGGGATTCAAATGGACACACTGGGGATGGCTGGTCTCTGTTCCAGAATGTCTGTGGCCTCAGCTGGGAAGGCTTAGATGACTGGGGGCTAGAACTATCTGGTGGAGAGGGAAATGGCAGTCCACTCCAGTATTCTTGCCTGGAAAATCCCATGGACAGAGGAGCCTGGTAGGCTACAGTCCATGGGATCACAAAGAGTCGGACACAACTGAGTGACTTCACTTTCACTTTTCACTTTGATGCATTGGAGGAGGAAATGGCAACCCACTCCAGTATTCTTTCTTGGAGAATCCCAGGGACAGAGGAGCCTGATGGGCTGCCATCTGTGGGGTCGCACAGAGTCGGACACAACTGAAGCGACTTAGCAGCAGCAGCAGCTGCAGAACTATCTGGAGATTTCTTCGCTCATGTTTCTGGCACCTGAGCAGAGATGATTCAAAGTCTGGGCTCAGTTGGGATCATCCCCTAGAGAACCTATTGTGTGACTGGGGTTCCTCACTGTATGGCAGCATCAAGATAGTCAAATGTCTTTCATAAGGGGTCCTGGCTCCAAGAGTCAGTGTTCTTGCCACACAAGGAGAAGCTCCTTGTCTCTGGTTAGTCTAGTCTCAGCAGTCACACAGTCACCTCCACTGAACTCTACTAGTCAGAGCGATCATAAATCTGTCTAGGGCAACAAAATTATCAGTGTCCTACAGCATATGACACCCTTGATGGCAGCAATTTCAAAGAATTTGCAACCATGTTTTAAAACTACCACAGTGATTGTCTCTGCAAAGTGGAAATGAAGGTCTGAGGCAGAAGGGTGACTTGCATTTTGTTGACTGTGTACACAAATTACTCATTCAATTCAAAAAATAATTTAAAGCAATGCATTCGTGTGGTATAAATGCGTACATGTCTGATCTGCTCCCTCCAGTATTATCATTACCATAATGAATATTATTATCTTCCACGATTGTGTGCTGGGTGCTATGAACACAATGCCATCTTATAATCAGCAAAGTACAGTCTGAGTGTAGATCAGCTTAAAAGAACATCCCCTCCAGTGTTGTCAAACTGGGTTCTTGGGCCACTGCCCCAAAAGGTGAAAGAACTAATGACAAATAAAGAAATAAAGAGAAACAGCTTCCCTTTTTTATTATGGGCCTTCACACATGTACTCATTCAACAAAAGTGTATATCTACTAATTTTACATATATATATATAGGCATAAGTAGAAAGAAACTTAGGCAAAAGGAGTTAACTAGCTCACGCCTGGTCACTTCCTAGGGCATGGAGCTGAGATTCACACCCAGGCCCATGTGACCACACAGCTTGGGCTCTTCCTCATATTTCTTGGTGCCAGAAGGTAAAAATACAAAAACATTGCTAAAAGCATTTGGAATAGAATACTGCAATAACATCCAGCATAATTTAGCATCCTTCTTCAAAAGCCCTGCGATGATCCCACTTTCCTCATTTGAAAAAGACTGGAGAAACATCCTGTCTCATTACTCTGTTCTGACCCAGAAATAAGCCAACCTGACAGAGAGCCTTGTCTTATCAAGTACAGGCCAGGAATGACCCCTCACGTAAAGACCCCTGGCATTAGACGTTTGCTAGGAATGGGTGAATGTAGCAGGTGTGGCTCATTTAAAGCACTATCTAGGTTTCTTTGTTCAAGATGCTGTTACAGAGCATCTGCTCTATACAAAGGCCTGGCTTCCTGGAAACCTGCAGCCAAATAGCTGGAATGCGTTCAGTTTCTTCTTGGCTCCCATCACAAGGACATTTCTGAGATGTACGTGCTCACATGCGCTCACTCACTCATTGCCTCTCTCTCCCTCTCTCTCTGTCACCATTGCTCTGCTATTTAGCTCAATGCTTTTGCTTAGCTCAGGGAGGAAAATGAGGGAGACAAACAGGGTTTTCTAAATCCCCACAGCAGATCTAGTGTGATATGGCCCAGAGCAGAGGGGCCTGGTTCGCTAATAAGACTGATCAATGTTATAAAGCAGATAACCAACATGGACCTACTGTACAGCACAGAGGACTAGACTCAGTGTCTTATAATAACCCGTAAGGGAAGAGAATCTGAAGAATATATACACATAGTGTATATATATAGGACTGAATCACTGTACTGTACACTTGAAACATGATATTGTAAATCAATTCTACATCGATTTTTTAATTTAATAATAATTTTTTAAATAACTTTTAAAGAAAAGAGTGATCGATGTCAGTGTACAACTGCTGGAGCCATCAGGAAGACGTGCAGGAATGGGAGGAGGAGGTTGCCAGCGACTCAAGGTCCTGGAACCTCAGGGCTGGGTGGGACTCAGAGCAAAGGCTGGCAGAGTACTCGCTCCCTCTGTGATCCGAGTCAAGGAAGCTGTTAGGGAAGATCAGCGCTCTCAAGCAGGGACTCCTGGACCACAAACAGGACTCCACCATGGCTACAGTTAGACCTGCTCTGGCTGATGCCGTAATCCCCAGGGTGAAAAGCAAGCAGATGCAGCTGAACAGGATACTCCCCGTGCAGTGCCGCTGACTGGTCATTCGCTGAGCAGTACCCCACAGGAGCCAGCCCCCACAGCGTGTGCTGGGGTGGCCGGTGGGATTTTTCCCCACTGTACCCTGAAGGGCCATTGCTGTGTGGACTGGATTTTTTTCTGTCTTTTCCTGAGTATGTGTGCTGTTCCAAGCAGAAATGAGGCTTTTAGGTAGAACCTTGGGTGTTTGTAGATTTCCTCAGCAAATATTTATTAAACATATATTATGTGCCAGGCATCAGGCTTTATGCCCTAAAAGAGACATAAAGTCACATCAGTCACAATTCCTCTTTTTTTTTTTTTAATGTTTTGGCCACACCACACTGGCATGTGGGATCTTAGTTCCCCAACCAGGGATCAAACTCACATCCCCTGCATTGGAAGTGCAGAGTCTTAACCACTGGACCTCCAGGGAAGTCCCACAATTCCTATTTTTAAGTTGCTCTAAACTCAGTAGAGGAAACAAAGCACAGCCTTACTAGTGAGAGCTAGGACTTCATGCTCTCGCTAGGACTTCCCTGGTGGCTCAGATGGTAAAGCGTCTGTCTACCATACGGAACACCTGGGTTCAATCCCTGGGTTGGGAAGATTCCCTGGAGAAGGAAATGACAACCCACTCCAGTATTCTTGCCTGGAAAATCCCATGGACAGAGGAGCCTGGTGCAGGCTACTGCCCATGGGGTCGCAAAGAGTCGGACATGACTGAGCGACTTTACTTTCACTTTCACTAGAGGGAGCAGCTAGACTCAAACCCAGGTCTCCTGACTCTGGAGCAATCTCATGCTACCATGTTGACTGCAGTGGTTTTTCCCACGAGACACACGCATTGTGCAATCATGGGAAAGTCACATCTCAAATCTCGACCTCATATTTCCTCCTTTGTGAAATACAGGAGTGGAGGAAGATCTCTAAATTTCTGGCCAGCTTTAATGTTCTGTGATTCAGGAAACCATAGATAACCATCGATACAATAGTCCCAGTTTACTCTCAGAGCATACAGGCTTGAGTTACATGGTCACTCTTTGCATATATGGAATGCCAAACAAAACAAGCTTGCTGGTTGGTACAAAGGCCAGTAAGCAGCTTCTTGCTCATGCTCAGCTCAAGAGAGTTTCATTAGGTTTGATCTTGCATAAGTTAGCTTTTGTTGTATAACATCCCAAAACTTAGTGACTTAAAACAAGTATTCTTTTAGCCCATAATCCTCCGAGTTGGCAATGTGGCTGAGGCTTGGCCTGACAGTTCCACCTCTCACTTACATAGCTGGAGGCTGGAATGTCAGCTGGAATACCTTGATTCTGTTCCACGTGGTCTTCTGTCCTTAAGCAGTCTAGCCTGGGCTTATTCATATGACGGCCAAGTTCCAAGAGTAGTGAAAATGAAAGTCACAAAGCCACAAAGATCTAGTTTAGAGCCTGCATGCTGTCATTTCTACCACATTCTATTGGTCAGAGCAAGGCCTAAGGCCAACCCAGATTCAAAAGCTTGGGAAACAGACCTTATCTCTCCATGGGAGGAATTATAACGTGATATGGCCATTTTTTTCAGTCTGCCACTGTCCTCATGTCTTGCCACAGGGCCTCTTGAAAAATTACCCAGGGAGAGAAGAGACACTTGCTACTCCTCAGAGCCTGGTAGCTCTGCATCCTGAGTAGTTTTTGACTTACCCATGGAGATGAGCATCCTAAACCTTGACAATAATTACAATGAAAACAGGATTTTTTTAAATGTATACACATCTAGTTTCAGAGTAAATTATACCCCCACTTGTTTTTATTTCCACTTAATTTATATGCAAATTGTATGACAGTATTTGCTGAATTATGCATACTTTCAGCTCAGATAATTAATGTGGGTTTCACATTTATAGTTTTCTTAAATTAGTGGCTTTGTTTTAAAAGTCCAAGAACTGAAATGCAACCTTAATGTCTTTGATGAAAATTGAAAATAATAAAGGAAACAAAGACCCCCCCAAAGTTATATTCTCTCATGGCCTAGGATGGGTGTTCTTCCAAAACAGGAATGCATGAGATACCAAAACATGACCCATCAGATCTAGGAAGGTACTTACAACTCACCCAGGATTTTGCAGTTTCTGTCATGCATTAGTTCACTCACCAAGTATTTATTATGCGTCTACTGTGAACCAAGGATGGTTCTAGCAAGGATGGAGTGATTGGGGCCCTGAGAGTTTGAGTGACCTGTCCAAGCAAGACCAGCTAATAAGAAGCAAAGCCAAGACTCTAAGCCAGATGTCTGAGGTCATTTTCACCTCCCTGAGTTTCAGTTTTTTCATGTCTTAAAAATCAAATTGAGGTTAATATTGTCTAATAACAACTCCCATTACTATCTGAGCACTTGTTCCATGCAAGGAATTTGATAGACATTTCATCTGCATGAAATCCTCAATACAACTAGATATTGTTATTCCCCTCATTTTACAGAAACTGAGACATAGAGAGATGAAATAATTTGTCTCAGGGCACATTGCTGGTAATTGACAAGCAAGGATTACTACTGGTCATAGTAATCCAGAGACCATACTTTCAATCTTTAACAGGATTGCTTTGAAGAACTTTGTTAAATATGTATGCCCCAGAACCTTGCACAGAGGAGATGCTTGGTGAATATTTTTTTTTTTAATTTAAATAAGTAGATGGCAAATTTGTGCCACCAGCTAGTGTCCAGCAATGTTTTCTAAGCCAAGAAAGTATCATTCTGATGTACTAAAAACTTCTAATGAGAACATTAGCTATCAATTATACAAGTAAACCATTACATTGGGAACAAAATGGACACATGTGCCAGCCAGCACATGGACACAATTTGCTTTCTGCTAATTGGTGTGAGGCCCATCCCACCAGATGTCAGAATGAGCCACCATTACAAACCAGGAATTGACACACCAGACCTTGGCTTGAAGAGCTCTTTCTTCCTTGCAATGAGTATTAAGTGTTAGTTGCTCAGTCATGTACAACTCTGTGTGACCCTGTGGACTGCAGCCCGCCAGGCATCTCTGCCCAAGGGATTCTCCAGGCAAGAACACTGGAGTGGGTTGCCATTCCCTTCTCCAGGGGATCTTCCCAACCCAGGGATCGAACCCAGGTCTCCAGCATTGCAGGCATATTCTTTTACCCACTGAGCCACCAGGGAAGCCTTCCAATGAGACTGGTAACTAAATAACTGTACAGGTTCTACTGGGCAGTGATAACTGGAATGAGACCATAGAGTCCAAAGAAGGGGAATAATCCAGAAAAAAATGAAAGAAGGAATTACCTGGGCTGTGAAATTGGAAATGATAAGGTACTTTGATGGTCCAGAAACACTTAACCAAACTGCTGATGCATGAAAAGTTGATGCTTCCAAAGAAAGAACTGTATGGGAGGCTGGGTGAGGCAGATGGTCGTACAGCTGGAATGCTAGTCTGTATTTCCCTGATGTTCTTTATTTTCTGACATTCAGAGCACAAGCTAGTATTATGATGATAATGACCATTAAGTGTCCAAAGCTGGGTATATTTTGAGCATTATTGGCCCTGTCTTTTCTTTAGAAATGAATATAACCTGGATTCCTAACATCTAAGAATATGTGCTATATAGAGTCAGACAGACCTAGATTTAAATTTCATGTCTAGTTCAAGATCTAGGTACAGAATAGGTGCCCAGACTTTTCCTACCCCTAGTTAAGGATGAAGACCTGAAATTTTACAAAGAAAAATTATTTTTAATCTTTTTTTTCAATGAGCCCCTAATCCAACACTAGGTACATTTATATGTCAAATAATTACTAGTTAGCTTCTTGATTAAGACTTGTAAAAGATGATGCTGTGAAAGTGCTGCATTCAATATGTCAGCAAATTTGGAAAACTCAAGAGTGGCCACAGGACTGGAAAAGGTCAGTTTTCATTCCAATCCCAAAGAAAGGCAATGCCAAAGAATACTCAAACTACCGCACAATTGCACTCATCTCACACGCTAGCAAAGTAATGCTCAAAATTCTCCAAACCAGGCTTCAGTAATACGTGAACCATGAACTTCCAGATGTTCAGGCTGGTTTTAGAAAAGGCAGAGGAACCAGAGATCAAATTGCCAACATCCGCTGGATCATGGAAAAAGCAAGAGAATTCCAGAAAAACATCTATTTCTGCTTTATTGACTATGCCAAAGCCTTGACTGTGTGGATCACAATAAACTGTGGAAAATTCTAAAAGAGATGGGAATAACAGACCACCTGATCTGCCTCTTGAGAAACCTGTATGCAGGTCAGGAAGCAACAGTTAGAACTGGACACGGAACAACAGACTGGTTCCAAATAGGAAAAGGAATACGTCAAGGCTGTATATTGTCACCCTGCTTATTTAACTTATATGCAGAGTACATCATGAGAAACGCTGGGCTGGAGGAAGCACAAGCTGGAATCAAGATTGCTGGGAAAATATCGATAACCTCAGATATGCAGATGAACACACCCTTATGGAAGAAAAGTAAAGAAGAACTAAAGAACCTCTTGATGAAAGTGAAAGAGGAGAGTGAAAAAGTTGGCTTAAAGCTCAATATTCAGAAGACTAAGATCATGTCATCTGGTCCTATCACTTCATAGCAAATAGATGGGGAAACAGTGGAAACAGTGTCAGACTTTATTTTTGGGGGGCTCCAAAATCACTGCAGATGGTGATTGCAGCCATGAAATTAAAAGACGCCTTACTCCTTGGAAGGAAAGTTATGACCAACCTAGACAGCATATTAAAAAGCAGAGACATAACTTTGTCAACAAAGGTCCCTCTAGTCAAGGCTATGGTTTTAATAGTAGTCATGTATGGATGTGAGTTGGACTATAAAGAAAGCTGAGTGCTTTATAAATAAAGAATTTATACTTTTGAACTGTGGTGTTGGAGAAGACTTTTGAGAGTCCCTTGGGACTGCAAGGAGATCCAACCAGTCCATCCTAAAGGAGATCAGTCCTAGATGTTCAATGGAAGGACTGATATTGAAGCTGAAACTCCAATACTTTGGCCAGCTGATGCTAAGAGCTGCTCATTTGAAAAGACCCTGATGCTGGGAAAGATTTAGGGCAGGAGGAGAAGGGGATGACAGAGGATGAGGTGATTGGATGGTATCACTGACTCAATGGACATGAGTTGGGGTAAACTCTGGGAGTTGGTGATGGACAGGGAGGCCTGGCGTCCTGAGGTTCATGGGGTCGTGAAGAGTCGGACACAACTGAGCGACTGAACTGAGCTGAACTGAACTGAACTGAACTGAAGCATCAAATATGAATTACAGAGGTTTCCACTAATACATTGATTTGAACTGGCTCCTTTAAATCTTTAATTCAATTACTTATTTTCTGCCTCTTGACCGGGAATGTTTTATGCTTCAGGGATATTTTTCGGATGAGAAATATGTTGAAATAATTTGATTCTGACTTGTGACACTATATCAATGAACAGATATGCAAATGTACAAAAACTTAAATAATAATAAAATAATATTTACATACTTAGTATGTTAACTAACCTGGAAAGGGGACAGTCTATGAAATGAGGACTCTCCCAGGATATCCAGTCCATGTGCCATGTTATAGTGTGGAGATTATACTCCATATCCTCCCAGAATGTTCAGAATCAAACTAAAAACAGGCTGCTGCTCAAACCACACTTGTGGCCCCACATCACAAGAGGGGCCCTTCTCTTCCCTATGACACAGCATGGCCGTGGGAGATAAAATGCTCATTACACCTAGGGTCCTGAAACAGTGACTTGTGACCAGAGGAAAAGAATGGAGACTCTAATCAGCTAAATGCCTTGCATGGGGAAACTTGGCACTGGCAATTCCAAGGCTCAGATAATCTCATCTCCAGCTGGAGCTACCTCCTTGCTTTAAAGGAATTTGCTTTTTGGACTTTTCTGGTGGTCCGGTGGCTAAGTCTGTGCTCCCAGCGCAGGAGGCCCAGGTTGGGTCCCTGGTCAGGGCTCAGATGATAGAGTATCTGCCTGCAATACAGGAGACCTGGGTTCAGTCCCTGGGTCAGGAAGATCCCCTGGAGAAGGGTAATGGCTACCCACCCCAGGATTCTTGCCTGGACAGAAGAGCCTGGCAGACTACAGTCCACAGGGTCACAAAGAGTCAAACATAACTGAGCAACTAACAGGGAACAAAGAACCTATATGCTACTGAAGATCCTGCGTGCCACAACTCAGACCCAGGGCAGCCAAATAAAAATAAACACATTTTTTAAAAAAAGGAATTTGCTTTCAAAGTAACTGTCTCAACCTCCACTTTGAAAATTGATTACTTTTTTCCCATAACCCATTAAATAGTACTCAGGTCCTCAGAAAGAGTCTGAGTCTGAAATGTGAAAATATTTCAGCCAGATGTTTCAGGGGAAACATTGAAAAATAAGATTGTGGCTACTTCCTGGGGTCTGATGTTTTTCCTCAGTTGAATCAAGACCACTGGTCTTACAGACATCCATACTAACCAGTGGCCCAAGAAAAACCACAGCCATTGAAAGAAAGAAAATGATTCTTGTGAAATTTAACAGAACCATGTGAATGATAATGAAAACATATATTAAAAACTTGAACTAAGTACAGAGAACGCAAGCCTGTTTGGAGCGATAAGACTGTGTTTGTCATTATTGATATTCAAAAGATTACCGTGTACAGGTTTATCTTTTGCTGTTAATGAAGCTCTCAAAAGCTGTGGCAGAAGTGTTCTGTGTGACTGCCCAAGGTCAGCCCTTCAGACAAGTGAGATAGTATTCATCCAAGTCAACTACATTTATTTCTCTGGGCAGAATTGGATGGTATTATCAAAGCAAAAACTAAGATTGTCTCTAAAAGTGGAAAGCTTTGAAATAAAAAGTGTTTGGCAATAATAAGTGGCTCTCTAAGAATATTATGCTTTCTGAGCATGTTTTAAAGGATCCCAATTTGCAAAAAGAGCATCAGTAAGACACCACTACCATCCAACGCAAGCATGGATTTCCCTGTAGTGGGATCAATAAGAAACATTGCATTTTGCTATCTGATTTGGGCCGATGTTTGAAAGAAATTTGAAAAGTGCTCATCCTGTAAGCCTGAGATTGCACAAAGCCTAGGGCTAAAAGCCCAATTCCGTAGTTGGACATTACATAGTTAAGGGTAGAGAACAGGAGAGGAAACATTCCCAAGAGTGTCTACTCTGCGACTCCCGTGGAGAGCAGCGCAAGTGGGCATTTGCTACTTGTGTGGCTCCAGTATCTGAGAGACTGGCCATCCTCGGGAACCTGTATTAACTGTGGTGATAGCTTTTTCTCTGTGGCTTTTCCTCATAATCCGCGGGGCTGTAAAATGAGCCCATTTGTTTTTGAAACTATTGATCTTTCTTGTTAAATGTAATTAATCCCATAGGCTTTCTGGCAGATGGATTATTATTAGGATACATGAGTCAAAGCGATAGAGACTGATTCTCATGAACTTGAAGAGGAGGTAGAAAAGGGAGCAGGAGAAGGAGGGGGGATATGGAGTACTGAGGGGTTGAAGGCAAGGTTGAGAAGCCAAGCCTTGGGAAAGGGCAGGAACAGAGAGCATCTGAGCACCCAGCAGTAGGAACAGACCTTCTCTTCAAAAGACTGCCATCTCAGGTGGGACGAACTGAGAGTTGCATTGACACATATACATTACCATATGTAAAATAGATAGCTAGTGGGAAGTTGCTGCATAACACAGGCAGCTCAGCCCAGTGCTCTGTGACAACCTAGAGGGGTGGAATGGGGGAGAAGTTCAAGAAGGAGGAGATGGATGTATACTTTCAGCTGATTTATGTTGTATGGCAGAAACCAACAACATTGTAAAGCAATATCATATAATTAAAAATAAATTTAAAAAAAAAGACTTCCCATCTCAGCAGCCAGTTTTATGATGGCTTGGCTTCAACCAATTTCACATTCCCGAGAGAAATCTTAATGTCCCAGCTCAACCAAGGGTTACTGATGGGTTTCCCCAGTGGCTCAGATGGTGAAGAATCTGCCTGCAATGCAGGAGACCTGGGTTTGATCTTTGGGTAGGGAAGATCCCCTGGAGAAGGGAATGGCAATCCACTCTAGTATTCTTGCCTGGAAAATCCCCTAGACAGAGGAGCCTGGCAAGCTTCAGTCCATGGGGGTCGCAAAGAGTTGGAGACGACTGAGCGACTAACACTTTCACTTTTCACCAGGATGGCAGATCACCTCGGTTAGTACTCACACTCTCCCCTCTTCCTGGTTCTCTTGCAGTCATCAAGGAAGTTTTTTCCCATCACGTTTTTCGGCTCCATCTCCTGGATCGCCGTCTTCTCTTACTTGATGGTCTGGTGGGCACATCAGGTAAGACCTTGAGAAGGACACACATCTGCCTGGCTTTTCTCTTGGCTGCCAGGTGGCTCATCAGTGTGTTTGCTTTCTGAAACTGGCACAAGGGTATAGCAGCTGACACACATATTCCAGGACTAAAGGAATTCACTCCACTTAACTTTCCCTCGTCTCCTGGCCTTTCTCTGCAGGGTGGAATCAAGTTGGCATAGCCCCAGACAGCTGTGTGGAGGAAAGGCAAGTCTATCCACAACTTGCCCTCTGCAGCCTGAAACCAGGCCAGCCCGGGCCTGGAGGAATGTCAGGGTTTTGCCTAGCTCTGCGACACTTCCTTTCACTTGGACAGCCACTCACCTCACGTTCTCATCAAACTGGCTCTTAGGAAAAGACGTGGAGACAAAATGGTCTCCTCCTTGAGCCTGAATTTACAAACTATTTCACTTTTACTACTTCTAACTCAATACCAGTCGTAATGCCCATCACCAGAATAAACTCTCAGGAATTGTTTGTTGTAACACATGAAAGGAAAAAGGAGGTACAAAGGTCTTATGTTCGGTCTTATGTTCTCAGAGGTACTAACAGTTACCGTTATTGACTGAATGTGTACTGCCTGAATATGCACAATTCACCTCCCTTTGTCCTTCTACGTGGGTATAAATTCTGTGGGGCAGGTAATATTATTATCCACAGTTTACAGATAAGAGTTAAGCTTAGAGCTAATTAAAGTTGTTTTAAAAATAATCATAAGATACCACTTCACAACCATTAGGACAACTACAACCGAAAAGACAGACAATACCATTTGTTGATGAGGGTGTGGAGAAACAGGATTGCATATATTTTTCAAAACTCACAAAACCGTACACTTTTTTTAAAAGGGTGAATTTTCCTGTATGGAAATTACACCTTAATTTTTTTTAGAAAGAACATATGGCATCACTAACAAAATCCACTGAAAATATTGGCTGATAAACCAAGTGTTATTCCTACAATGTATTTCATATTATTCCTATCACAGTTATTTTACTGACATTGACTTCAGATTACTCTTCTTCAATATTTCCAAAAATCATTGGCCCCCTGAAGACATTCTGTTTGCCCCCAAGTCATTATTTTCTACATTCACGAAGAGATGTTTCCTAACAATATCCAACAGAAATCACCGCAGAAGTTTCAATCCCTGGGTCGGGAAGATCCCCTGGAGAAGGAAATGGTAACCCACTCCAGTATTCTCGCCTGGGAAATCCCATGGACAGAGGAGCCAGGCGGGCTACAGTCCATGAGGTCGCAAAGAGTCGGACACGATTGAGCACACCTGTTAAAAAAAGTTAAAAAGCTGTTTCTCAGCCTCCAGATTTCCAGGCTATGAATGTTTGCCATTTATAACATATATAATGGCCTTCTATAATAATTATTTTTATTCTTCCATGTACAGATAAAGAAAAAAAAGTGATTTTTTTCACTTACTGGAATGTATTGTTCCTATATATTTTTCTTTAGCCTTCCTTGAAAATATCATCCTACAAGCTTCGATCTTTTTCTTTACTTTTTAATGATTATCTTAATTCCACAATCTTATTCTCTTTTCATTCTTTTGTAGAAAAATACAAACACAATCCCTGGAACAACTATAATTATCAAAAATAAAAAGCACAGACATACAGAATGCACAAAGAGAAGCCTTATTTGCCAATAATGAATGAGACGTTTCTCTTTCTTTTCACCAAAGAAATGTTTTTCTCTTTCAAAACATCCAGACAGCTGATCAAATAACAGATTCTGTTATTAAGTCTGTAGCACTAATTCTGTCATTTGCACCTTTGACCCGTAAAAGCTATAAATGATAGGAAGTGCACCATTTAGTGCTCAGCTATTTGTTATGTGCAGGTTTGCCAATTAGCTGGTTCCCACTAGCTTAAAAGCATAGTTGGGAGCTGCCTTTATTTGACGGTCACACCGCCCCAGAGCCTAGGGAACTGAACTAGTATACCTGCCCTCGTGGTTCACTGCTCTCCATTAGAAAGTGACAGCTACATGAGCTATATGTCAATTACGTCTCAATAAAACTGGAAGAAAAAGAAAGAAATTGAGGACCAAAGACATTACCCAATTGGTCCAGTTAGCACTAAGTCAAGTACTTAATAAATGCCAGAGCCAGACTTGGAGCAAGGTCCTCTGATTTCCTAACTGTTGCTTTCAGCAAGGCTGCCTTGCTGACTTACAGTCCTATGTTACCAAACCCTAAAAATCCAAAATCAAGTTTTCTGTGGAAATGGTACAATCTAAAAATGTTTAAGAGTGGGTTACAGACAATAGGAGATGTTAAGGGAAAATGGGGACACTGGGTATCAATTCTTAATCTACAATCATAAATTAAGGGGCACATTTGCTACACGATCTGGTGCCATTGTCAGGCACTGGCCCATGGGGCCAATGACCAATTGGCATTTATAACTCTGATCTTCTGCTTCCTCTGCCTGGTCTTAACAAAAATCAAATAGAGGCTGCATTCTAGTCTTCCAGAGCTCTTTTTTCAGATTACCTATTTAATCCTTGTGCCAACATTCCTGATCTCTTGGGTCTGAGTATCATTAAAATATAAATCTTTCTGTCAACGACTGTGGCTTATTCATTGTTATTATCTCAACACCCAGCACAGCAGAGAGTAAGAATTCATTAAAAGGGAGTTGCATTGAAATGTTAGTGGTCTTGATGGTTTTGTGACTTCAAACACTCCTCTGTTTGCCCGTCATGGCTTTTAGGTTGGAGAGACAATTGGCATTAGTGAAGAGATCATGGGTCTGACCATTTTGGCCGCTGGGACTTCAATCCCTGACCTGATCACCAGTGTCATAGTGGCCCGGAAGGGACTTGGGGACATGGCCGTGTCCAGCTCTGTTGGAAGCAACATTTTTGACATCACCGTAGGGTGAGTAGAACTCATTATATAAAGGGTCACATCAGCTCCACCACTGTCTTTGTCTTCTTAGAAGCTTGTGAAGTCATGACCAGTATCTCAGAGCCCAAAACCAACCCATACCAACAGAAAGAAAAGACTGGTAGTATCATTCAGTCTCACCAACTCCATTTTTTCATTTTCACAGAACTTCATGAAGAATAAGTTATCCTTGGACAGGGAGAAACACACACTTACATAGAGAGCGGGTGTTGTAGTAAATACTTTGAGAGAATTTCACCTAAAAAACGGCATTGGCTACATGTCATGAATATTCAACATTCATATGTGACTGAGATACTCTGGTAGTTTCACAGTACTTTTTTTTCCCATGTTCTAATTCTAATTAAAGTCCCCACCAGCCTCAGATGAGATTTGGAAAGCAGACTAAAACATAGGCCAGGAAAAAAATATCCCATCTCCTTCCTTGGAAAACACTGGCAGGTTTGACATTATCATTTCTTTATCCAAGCCGGTGAAGATACTCTAGGTTTTTTTGAAAGTCAGATAATGAGCTCTGTTCTTACAGTTAAGCAAGCTGAAATTCTCAATATGAATAATCTCTAAAGTGGATCTGACTGGGGAGAGAAGCTGTTACTTCTATCATTTCATTTAACATGTCCAAAGTAAAAGTAGTCTCAAAAGTAACCCCAAAAGGCAGTCCCCTGAGAAAGTAAGACATAGGATATTATCCTTGTGTTCCTAGAAGCACTGGCCTCTTGGCACTTGAGTTTGGAAGACCATTAAAAATGAATCTTTCTCATTGAACATCGTGTTCAACACTGTTCTCACTTATCCTTTCCATTACCTAATATATAGTTTTTCATTCAGTATCTACCACATATGTGGTACATACATTTTTGTCTGTCTCAGCCACACGTGAGGTGCGTTTATCATCCCCACTTTTCAGGTAAGGAAACTGAAGGACGCAGAGTTCACACAACGAGTAATGAGACAGCTGGGATTTGAGCAGCGTCTATGCTCTCAAGCCCAGCATTATCTGAACATAAATTATCTGAACCCTGCTCTGAGCTTCACTGTCTGTCCCACCTTAGAGTTCAAAGGGGCCCTCTCCTGCCACACTGTCTTCCTTTGCTGGCATCTCTCCCTCGAGACCCCTCAGTGCTTGTCTGTCTGGAAAACTCCAGCTTACCCTTCCAGTGTCAACTCGTGTCCTGGTTTTCTGATTCCTTTAAGCCTGGCCTGGAGGCTCGTGCTCCTGTATACACTCTGTGTATCTGTAGCTCCCCCTCTTGTCAAGGTCATGTATATCTGTCTGCTAGACTGTGAACTCCCCAAGAACAAGAACTCCCCAAAACCTAACACAATGTCTAATGCATGGCAGTGGCTTGGCACATGTGTGTAGAATGAATGGATGGATGAGTGAATGAATGCCTGAAAAGGTGTATTTTTAAAAAGAGGGACATCCCTGGTATAAACAAGTGTTTCTCAGTTCTACTGCCCACACATTTAAAGTAGTTTTCTTGGTCAATACCTTGTACAAATAGAAAGAAAATATTCTGTAGTATAAAAAGAGAAAATCTTACATGGGAAATGTTCTTTGAGATATATTTATCATGTTTTCAAAAAGTATTCTAGTGAATTACAAAATGCTTTTTGTTCACTGTTCTTATACATATGTTGTAACTTAAATGGAGGTTTAAAGAAAATCATCCTATGTTATAACTTAAATGGAGGTTTAAAGAAAATCATCCCTAATCCTAGTACCCCCAAACATTTAACTTTTGTGCATTTTTCTCTTAATATTTCACAAAGTTTTCTTAGTGAATAATCAGTTTTGCTCTGTTGGAGGGCTTTTATTTTTCCATTTTAAAGCCATTTATGCCTAGCAAAGAATAGGCCTCGAGTAAATTAGTAAGTCAGCCATTTTTCTAAGTTTCTTCATAGCTCTCATAATTAATATTCTACAGCTTCAAGATATTCAATCTTGTTACTTTCAGTTTAACCATTACCCTTTAGTAGGACCTTTGTATTTTTTCAGTTTTATGATAGCATGAGTGTTTTATGAAACTTTATAAAGAGAAACATCTCTTTAAATTATTTTATTAGGGTACATTTTTAAAGAAATATTGATGGATCAAAGATTATAAATATTTCAATGGCTATTGATGTAGTATATTTTTCCAAAAGGTCTCTTCCAAGAATTTATACCAATTTACAATATTATTAGCAATATATTGAGTGTAACAGTTTCTCCATAGTCTTGGTAGCATTTTCTTTTTTTTTTCTTTTTTTTTTTATTTATTTATTTTTTTAATTTTTAATTTAATAATTTTAAAACATGTGTTCCCCATCCTGAACCCTCCTCCCTCCTCCCTCCCCATACCATCCCTCTGGGTCGTCCCAGTGCACCAGCCCCAAGCATTTTCTTCTTGATACATACTCAAGGTAAAGGATTTAGAAATACACATAAAGCATAATACAAGCCAACATATAAGCATATATAAAACATAAATACAAACCAACACCTCTCTAATTCATTATTGAAATTAAATTGCTATTTTTATGTGTATCCTTTTTATAGAATCATATCATGGGCATTTGCCTGTATCATCTTAAGTTTATGATTTTAATAGCTATATAACATTACATTGACTTAACAGTTTGCTATTTAACTAACTGCCTGTTATATGAGATTAAGGTGTCCTGATGTTTCACTACTCAGAGTAACACTGGAATGATCATCTTTCTGAAACAAGTTGCCTCTGCATTTTGAATTATTCCTTCTGCTTGATCCCTGACAACCGAACTGATAGGTCAGAAGTATTAAAAATGTTGTATTTGCCCCAAAGGGTTTTTACCTGTTTGTAGTTCTGTCAACCGCAGCTTCACCAGAATTGGATGTGTGCGTGCGTGTGTCCTTGTCAGTCTCTGTCTCCATTTAAACAATAATAAGTTGGCCATTTTCACTGCTAATTTCTATACCCTTTTCAACATTTTATCATCTCCTCCTGTCACGCTGTACACATCCTCCAACTCATCTCCTTAGGGCTAAGGATAACACTTTAGTCTTTGAAAGGAATCCAAAAAAAAATTGTTTCAAATCAAATTCAGACACATGTATAATTTTTTTTTAATTAAAATTGAATAAAAAAAGTGAAAAAAAAAAAAGAAATCACCTGCAGCAACCTTTGATCTTATTTAACCAGAGAACAAATTCTCTCTGCTCTCCCTCATTCTGTCAGGAAATAAAGGTTTTTAAAGGTCACTTGACTTCCATATATGATCGCCTGGGCCAACCAGGCGCGAGTCATGGTGAACTTAACAGGACACTGGTTTCCGATCAGACCCCAAGCAGCTCATGTTCCATCCTGTGCCTTCCTCAGCGTGTCTGACTATGCCCCGCGTCTACGCTGCTTCTCCCCACAGGCTCCCGCTGCCCTGGCTCCTCTACACGGTCATTCACAGGTTCCAGCCCGTGGCCGTCAGCAGCAATGGGCTCTTCTGTGCCATCGTCCTCCTCTTCATCATGCTGCTCTTCGTCATCCTCTCCATCGCCCTCTGCAAATGGCGGATGAACAAAGTGCTGGGCTTCATCATGTTCGGCCTCTACTTTGTGTTCCTGGTGGTCAGCGTCCTCCTGGAAGACAGAATCCTCGTGTGCCCTGTCTCCATCTAGCAGGAAAAGCCATATCTTGAGCCAACAGCATGGACAGTCCCTCCCCGCTCTGGGTTGTAGGCTCTGTGACCTCCGGAGAAGAGGCAGCAGGCCCACAGCCCGGGGCTTTCTGAGCGTCCCTCCTTGGCGGATTTGACGAGGGATGGATTTGCGCAGGGCCAGCTCGTTTCATGGGGCTGCTCCCACCCTTGCCTCCTGCAGCAGCTCCATGCAAGTGACAAACAGATCCCCGCATCTGGGGCTTCTCAGCCTGCATCGCTGACAGGTACTCCTTGCTGGTCAGAGGTATATTCGTCATAATGATGCAAACAATGACAAAAGTGATATATATACATATAAAATATACATATTATATATAGATGCACCTGAACACACCCCTGCCTGTTCCTGTACTGATACCTCTCCTTCCACACCTAGAGAGTAGTCTATACCTGTATACAGACACAAAGAAAACTTATATATATATATATATATATATATATATATATATATATATATGAAGTCATATGTATATATATATATGAATACAACTGCATCTTTTCAGGGACAGCTCTAATATATTTCTAGTACCTATTTGAAGAGGGGCATCAACCTTCAGTCTGAGCTTTACCTCTTAACTGCAAGAGGTGAGCTGAGAGAATCATTGCTGTGAACTTCAACCTACCTTGGACATATTGGGATTCTGCCTGGTATGACGGCTGTTTAAGGAATATATGTTGCAGGAGGTAGGGCTGGGTGGAAAGGGTCCATAGAGAACCTAATATGAGCCCTCCAAAACATTCCCACAAGCCAAACTGGGAAGACCATCTGCCCAATCTAACTGAGGTACACTATCTGAAACCCACAGGGTTATTGGGACATCTGGAGGTAAAACCCAGGTTGGGCAGATGCTGGTTTGGGACAAGGGGGAGGTGACCAGGGTTGGGTTTGGGAGAGGTTGTTTGTTTTTTTATATAGTGCCCCAGCATGCAAGTAGAAAATATGATTGCAAACCAAATTAGTGCTCTTCTAGGACAGCAAAACTATATAAACTGAACCTATATTGTTCCAATGCATGTCCCATTATCATCCAAAGAAGGGGGCACATTTAGCTGTAATTGTCATTCAGACGTATCTTGATGCTAAGGTGCTTGATGTATAATCAAAATGCCTGCCAAGAGAGCCTGGATATGCACTAAGAAATGCCATCCAGCAGAGGTGCTCAGTGGAACTTGCTCCCTAACGGTGTGGTTCTTTAAAGCATCTTCCAGTGTGGTCATCAAGGGCTTCAGTGGCTGAAGAAAGACATCACTCCTCCTCCAACCAGTAGAACTAGATTGACGCGGATCGGTACTGCGTGGACTGAGGCAGCTTAGAGCTGTTTGGAAAGGTGTTTGTTCACCAGGACGTTTTCTGGGTCCTCTTGTCTGGTAGTTCCAGGACCAGGACTTGGTCTCTCCTGCCATGAGGGTCCCCACCAGGGAGTCTTTCCAGCTCACAGAGTGCACTGCAGACTATGCTCAACAGCCTCTTTACACTGGCTTCAAGCCAGTCACTCTGAGGTTCTGATTTCCAGAGCATTCATGGGACATTTTCATTTCATCCATTCAGTACTCACAAGTTCTGTTTGACACTTTATATGATTTCTCAGGTCTATGGCAATAAAACCAACAGAGAAAAAGGTGAGGCAGACTAAATGAGTGAAAAATATGCAGTTTTTCATTTCCCCAAACCTTGCATCCTTATAATCATTTGAAAGTAAATAGAAGACACCCCTTATCGTGTAGCCCTCCTACATCTAAGTGGGCACACCCCGTGTCTGAGGACTACTCCATGTGATTTCCTCTCCCCAGTCTGTTGTGTCAGTGCTGCTGCTATGATCTTGCTGTGAGCGCATCCCTCCTAACACAGGGAGACAGAATGCAATGCTCACAACGGAGTAAAGATCAAGATCAAGCTCAGCATTCCTTCCACAAAACCTCAGCTCACCCTACACAGCACAGCAGTCACAGGCAGTGCCCACTGTTGCTCTTCCGAGTCGAGGCCCAATGGGAAAGCAAGAAGCCACAATGGCAGCAGCCAAGATGCTGGCCCAAAAGGCCAGCTTCCCAGTCTCTCCAGCTTTGCAAAATTGAGTGGTCAGTTGTATGAGAGAGAGATCCAGGTATCCTGCTTCAAGGGCAGGATTTTGTGTTGAGACAAGAATTTGTGCTGATTCCTTTGAAAGAGAAGGAACCAGTGAACATTGAGTTAGACACTCTGATGGCTTTCCCTGTGTGTTACTTGAAGGGGAGCAGAGTTGTTTGTTGTGTAAATATATATTATTGACTGGTTTGTTGTGTGAAAGAAGGATTGAATAGGTGACTGACTCAGCAGCAGATAAACTGTGTAAATCCAGAAAGGATGAGAGGTGTTGGGTGCAACCCTGTTCTTCTGGCTCTTCCCTGCCTCCTGTCTGTCTGTCCTGTTCATTCTCAGCTCACGGTGAAGACTCATACAAGCAGCCTGAAAGCGTTGACTTACCTGGGAGCTCCCTTCTGAAGGAGTGTTGTCAATCATGAAAATTGATTGCATTTGAGAAGATGCTATTTCCAAGCCCACTTCCCACCTCAAGGGTGTGGCGTGTCCACTCGCTTGCCGGTATGCAGGCGTCTGTCCCCCATAAGGTGTCTGTGAGGTTTTGTGCTGGACTTGGCTAAACCCAGAGAGAAGACTATAGGTGCAACAGTGGATCTTTAAAAGCATTTGAATTATTACCATAATTATAAGAAAGAACTTTCCACAACATGGTTTTCTGAGTAGCTCATCCCTAGGGCCTGTATAAATACATATGTATCTTCATACCAAATCTCTCTGTACACTGTATATCACTTACATCATCACCCTCTGACCCAATTATATTCAGAATTCAAAAGCAGGGAGCATCAAAGTTTGCCTTAGTGAAGGAAAAGGGAAGACATGCACACCAGTGACCAAAGGGAACATTTCCTCCTGCTCGCATGAGGTGTGCTTTGTCCACAAGGCCATCCAAACATCCACATAGGCACCTTTCTTGTATATTTTCTTGCCCCAAGAATATAGATTCACAGCCTTAGAGAAGTCGCCAGTCGTACCGCTAATGTGGATGTAGAGGCAAAGAATACACGATGGAAAAGTACAGGGGGAAAAAACTGAGAGTACCGATACCCTCTTTGCTTTTCTGGAGCAGGGTATAAAATATCAAAAATTCAAGAGCCCACCTCTTACTGTTTGATCTAAAATAAACAAGCTGTCCCCAAGTGGCTCCCTTTACCTGCAGTGAACCAAGCAGGTCTTGCTTGCTGTCACCTCCCCTGACACCCTAGGCAGGCTCAGGACAGAACAGCTTGGCTCGCGCTGAGAATACTCAAAAAGAACCTTCTCAGTTGCATCTTGGAATGCCCATGCTGAGTCCAGCTGCCTTCTGAACCTGACTAGACCCTAAAGAACTGAGGCTGGAGATGAGACGATCTGCAGGCAGCTTCCCAAATCTAAGCTGAGCCAGGCGGGGCAGATCAAGAAAACACAGCCATGCAGAGACTAAGGCAGAGGGATGTTATCAGTTTGGCCGATGCAGCAGAATTTCCTAAAGCCTTGCCCAGAAGATTATAAAAAGAGGCAGGGAACTGTTTCATATTCGGGGAAAATGCTTTGTAAGGCTTCTAACAGGTGTCAGCTGACAGGGGCCATTATAATTTATTTTCTAGGGAAGACGTGATTCAGGTGTTTGGAGGCCTTTCGGCTAAACACAGCTGCCTTGCCAATGAGACATTTGATAATATTAATGTACATCCCTGCTGGGCAGGGAAATTAAGCCCTCTCCCCACCATTGCTTACAGCTCTTACACTCCTCTGTGACTGGAATGAGCTGTCAAGGGGAGCCCTGCCACCCCCAGACCACCTTAACAGAAAGCTGGCCAGGGATGTGACAGCAGCTAAAGCTGCTGGCCAGAAAGACAGCTGGAAAAGATGGGACTAATATTAACCACTCTGCTGAAATCGCTAATTGGCATATCTGACATGGGTCTAATGCCCATCTGAATCCAAGCATTTCAGAAAACTTCAATCTGCTTTCTTCTGTACATATAACAACACACACACACACACACACACACACACAAGATTAAAAGCATGCCATGCTCCCTACACCTGGACAGATTATTACTCTAATAATTAAGTGGCTGTAAGTAGCAGCTCTGCTGCTGCTGCTAAGTCACGTCAGTCGTATCTGACTCTGTGCGACCCCATAGACAGCAGCCCACCAGGCTCCCCATCCCTGGGATTCTCCAGGCAAGAAGACTGGAGTGGGTTGCCATTTCCTTCTCCAATGCATGAAAGTGAAAAGTGAAAGTGAAGTCACTCAGTTATATCCGACTTTTCGCAACCCAATGGACTGTAGCCTACCAGGCTCCTCCATCCATGGAATTGTCCAGGCAAGAGTACTGGAGTGGGGTACTTCTCCAAGTAGCAGCTCTGTTCTAGAAGAAATAAACCTGTTCTCATGGTGATTTCTGGAAAAATCAACTGTCTCCTGAAAACTTGTTTCAGAAGCTAATGTCCAGACTTGCTAAGCCAGATCTTACATAACCACTTGGCTTAATATTTTTAAAAGACTTATCCTCAACTCCTGAACCTCCCTCAGAAAGACTGTCTTCAATTAGTAGGTAACGGCTGGTCATGAAGAGAGTTAGTGCAAAATAATAAGGAAAAGGAAGAAATGGAGAATTAATTTACTTTTACTAGGATCCCCAAGAAAGCCAGTGTCCTGTTGAGATATATATATATAGTGTTAAATAATGACAAATTTCAGGCTTTTTTTTCCCACTGAAAGAAGTTTACATAGAGCCCCAGAAAAAAAAAAATGTTCTCTGTCAAGAATGCCTTGGGAAGAAAGGTAAGGGCCTCCACTCTACTGCTCCTTGCCTTTGTAGCTTTGTGTTTAGTTTTTTAATCCCACAGCTTCCTATTCTTTGAAATACCTAGCTGACAAGAAAAGCAAGCAAGACATACTCAAAGCCAGATGAACTCCTTCCTTATCAGGAGACGATCACGCTTGTGTTCCCCCCACTTCACGGGGAGCTTTAAAATGGCACTGACTTTGGCCAGATATCGCCGTGAGCGTTTAGATGACTGTAGAAGACACAGGTGCGCTCCTGTTTGTTGAGGAAGTCGTGCACGCTTTCCACCTCGATGCCCGTAAACAGTGTGCTCACTGCCACTCTCCCCACTTCCCTCCCACCCGGGGCATCTCCTTGCCCGGCACCCCCTGGTTTCCATCATGGTCTTTGGTGACACTTTTCTTTAAACAAAGTGAGAATAGGCAACAGGACCCAGAAATCCCCAAGTCAGCCAGGTTTTTTAGAAAAATCAGCCTGTAACTGTGACTGGATAGACAGCTCTATTCAAATCAGTGAACAAATAGTGAGAGACGCTATGGAACACCAAATTAAGCCGAAGCCCTTCCACTAAATGATTGATTGACAGACTGAAACACCTTAAAGAATTTTTTTAAAGGAAGTAAAAGACTTTGGTCTGAAAGAGTTCCATGGAATTTACCTTGAGTTTGCCAAAGGTTTAATTCTGTCAAGAGAGCTTGTTCAACCTATCACCCTGATCCAAACGACAGCCCCTTTGTAGGAGGAATCCTTAGCACTGATGTTCCTGGTATAACCCAGACCCATCAACTGTTAACATTGACAGCCATCATGTCAGAGAAGTCTTCCTCCAGTTCACCCCTGACCCCCCAGGGAAATGAGTTTACCTTTTTTTTTTTTTCGTCTGTTCAGCAGAAAAGAGCTACATCTGGGCACTGTTCACTATTTACCCCTACAGAGCTGGGAGTCACCACTATGGGACCCTTTCTCTATTTTCATCCAAAGTATCTTTAGATTTTTATTTCTGAGTCTTTTTTTTCTAACCCTCAATAATTTTTAAATTCTTCTCTACTAAGCCTTTAAGATGCTTGATGTTGCTCTGAAATCAGGAACCTTTTGACTAATCATGACACAAGTATGAGGTATGAAAAAGATGGAAGGACAGCCTCAGACCCAGTGTTTGCCCCCGTTTCAGGACCTCTCTGTGGCCCTTACCTTTTAGAAATTCGCACTTCGTTGCTAATTCACACTAACCTCGTGTTCCCTGACTTCGTATCTTTCTGCAAGGCATTCGGGTGCATTTGGTTGAGTGTTCTTACCTCCAAGAGTCCCTCTTCCCTGGGCCTTACTAAGTTTCAATCTGTTTCTTTCTAATCCCACTTCCAATCTTCAACTCTAGGTTGGGCTGAGTGCTTACTCCCCTTCCAGGTTCTCACCACCAGCCTCCCCGCTTCACTTGTACCTGGCAACTCTAATGAGCTTTTCCTTCATCTTTGCTTTAAGGTGAAGATAGAAAAATGCTAGCCCTGGGTCCCCAGCATCTTATGTTTTTTATAATCAACTGTTTCTTCAGGGTGGGGAATTCCTCCTCAATGATACTAAAATGTGTACAGAATTCACCACCACAAGAGACTAGAATCTCAACTACACCTTAAGAGCACCAGAGGGCCTGGACTCAACAAGTACTAATAGGCATTTGTCCTCTGGTGAAAAGTTGAGGCTCTGGTGAGGTCAAATTCATGCACTTAGTCTTTAAGGTCACAATCCTACACTCATTAAGAACTCAGAATGGGGGAGACAGCACTGGAGATCATTTAGAAACTCCGGATCTACACTTACCTGCATTGATTTACCAAAAGGAATTTGCATTTTTGCTCTCAATAGGAAACGGGGGAAATGACTGGACTGCCTCTCATATCCCAGTCTTGCAGCACATTTACTTCCTTGTGTGGTGGGCTGGATGGGAATTGTAAGATCGTTGACTGGTGTCCTGGCCCGGGAAAATGGGCTGCAGTTCACCAAAAGGCTGGGAACTTGCTCCTGCATTCTCACATATTAGGTTGCACATTCCTTTATAGTGGATCTGAAAGTAACTAAGACTTTGAGACTGATAGTCCTTGAAAAGCACTCAACTAAACAAAAGAGAATACTAATTTTTTAAATCATGTCATCACAAAAGAAAAAGAATGAATGTGTGGATGAAGCCTGCCTGAATCCCTGAATAAAATAATTTTAAGGATGAAATTACATGCATGAATTAAGAGTAGAAAATTCTTTGCCATTTAATTAAACAAATCTCTAATTCTTCTCATCAGGATAAAACTGAAGGACAATGGATGCCTTTTGGGTTTTTTAATTTTTTAATATTGCACTTTATAGTACTTCATAAGAGACAATTGTCTTAATTAAAGCCATAAAATACCAATAATACATATATTCAGGGCTTCTGAATATAGTCAATCAATAAGCAGTCCATGAGTCATTCCTGTTTTGTATTGTTTGTTGTAAATTGGAGTTTATCTGTTCTCTTTTTAAGGCATATAATTATTGTTCTAGACAATCCTAATCTACTGATAAAGTTTAGATGTGTACTTTAATAAAACTGAAAATCAAAGAAATTTTTCATTTCACAAAAACATTCTTCACTTTCAAAATAGCTTGTTAAATAGCAAGTTCTAATACTATACTGGAAATATTTTCCTTTTTTAAGTTATAGATTTATTGTTTTTCAGGAATCCATTTGTTATGTAAAGCAAGGTTCACCCATAAGAAGAGTGAAATGGATAATTAGCAAATATACACCTGGAAAATTTAAGGTTTGAGTTCTTATATAAATACAGGATGGGTCTAAGAAGTTCCCTTATAAAAATGGCAAATAGAGATATACAATTTATCAATAATTTATTCTGCCTAAATTATAAACCTTCCTTGGGAAAACATGTAAAACAGAAGAATTCATAATGCATTGGGTTTTTTTTTCTTTTCTGCTAAACTACATAATTCCTGGCCCAGTATGGTAGACTACTTACATACGTATACATACAGATGTTCCCACAACTGAAAACTTTAATGTTATACTTCAACAGAATTTCTTATATGATTTGAGTAAAAGCTAAAAAGAATGGCTAAAAGGCACTTAAAAGCCTAGAAATATCAACCACCTGGGTACCTAAATTATCCATACAGAGTAAATAAGTGTGTTAAATTGACCAGCCCCATGAACTTTATGTTTAATTGGCCATTTGCCCTAAAGAAAGATTGTCTGGACCTGGAGGCGATGATGCTTCTGTTGGGGGCTGTTTTGTGGTCAGAAGTGTTTCTTGAAAGTGCAGAGACTCTCCATCTGGACGAGGGGACCTCTGTTGGCATACAATTCTGTTGAACCCTGCACAGAGTTCATATGTGTGCCCTGCGTCTAGCCTGGATGTTTTTCTTCTGCTCCACTTTAAAAAAAAAAACTCCAGAAGCAACAGCTTCCATCTCCAAGCAATCTGCAGTCTCAAAAGAGCCATCACAGAGTAACCAAAACTACCTTCCTGGTTTAATGAAGTGGCTGCTAGCACTAAAGGAGAGGTAAATTATACTTTTGTTCTTTGCATCATGTTAAAACATAGAACAGGTTATCAACATTGACCCCAACATAGGCATTTGGCCTAGAACTTGCAAACTGTTTCTGGAACAGGTTATATTACAGATATCAGAATGCCATTTTTGTAAAGGGTCTTTTTAGGGATAGATGTCATCTCACGTTTCCTCCATTCACCTCCATTTTAAAGACGCACTTGCCCCTACAAGAATCCAGCCGATGCACTTCCAAATTACTTTTGTCGTTCTGTGTGTGTTTTGTTCAATATGAGCAAGTTTTCGCTGGCTGACAAGACGTATGGAAATTTTGCATCAGTTTATCCTCTGTGAATATGTCTGTACATAGATTGAAAGCTATATTTATTTGTAAATAGGCTGTTTGGAATAATATGTTTCTGTCACATGGACTTCACTCTGAAAAAGGGCGTTTCTTCACTGTGTTCATGTTACACTTTCCACACCTTTGTGCTTCTACTACTGGTAATCAACTCATAGAATATCTCACTTTATGTAACTAAGTCTCCCTGGTGTGAAAAGTAATAGAAATAAAACTATTGACTCAAAAGAAGTGTTGTTTTGGAATAATCCTTACCTTTGGCTAATTGAAACTCTCAAGATCTCAAGAAATTGACACACCATTGTAGACATTTCACTGCAAGGATTCAAAGGAACAGAGGGCAATCAGGACTTACTGTTCATTTTGACAACCATTTACTGAGTGTTGATTAATGTCATTTGATTTTTAAATTTCAGAGAGAATCTTGAGAACTGAAAGGACTACTCTAACAACTGGGTTTTAATTAATTAAACATATTGAAAATTATAAATTCAAAAGCCTAGTGTTCCCTAAGCCTTTATTTTTTTTTCCTTTTTTTTTTTGTTTACTTTATTTTTTAACTTTACAATATTGTATTGGTTTTGCCATATATCGAAATGAATCCGCCACAGGTATACATGTGTTCCCCATCCTGAACCCTCCTCCCTCCTCCCTCCCCATACCATCCCTCTGGGTCGTCCCAGTGCACCAGCCCCAAGCATCCAGTATCGTGCATCGAACCTGGACTGGCGACTTGTTTCATATATGATATTATACATGTTTCAATGCCATTCTCCCAAATCATCCCACCCTCTCCCTCTCCCACGGAGTCCAAAAGACTGTTCTATACATCGGTGTCTGTTTTGCTGTCTCGTATACAGGGTTATTGTTTCAAAAAGTCTTGTATAAACCTATTACTTGTAGATCAAAATAAGAAGTTGCAGCTTTTTTTTTTTTGCTTACTAACTGGTAATTTTAAAAGATTTAATTCTAAATAACTATCCCATTTATGATTTAAATTCCCTCAAGAACTTTTTATAGTTTACACATTTAACATGATTCTCTCAAACACTCCAAAAGCCTAACAGACTTACAAACCTAAAAAACAAAATCTTCCTATGCACTTAAGCAACTCCTATTAATCTATCAAAGTTAAATTAAATATAATAAACCAGGTTTTCTGAAGCATTTAAATGTTTAATATTTTGGACTGTCTATTAAGAAGAAGACTTCCCAGGTGGCACCAATGGTGAAGAATCCACTTGCCAATGCCAGAGACGCAAGAGACGTGGGTTCAACCCCTGGGTCAGAAAATCACCTGGAGTAGGAAATGGCAAACCACTCCAGTGTTCTTGCCTGGAAAATTCCGTGGACAGAGGAGGTTGGTGGGCCACAGGCCATGGGGTTGCAAACACGACTGAACAACTGAGCAGATGCACACATTAGTTACACAATCACCCCAAGTCCCAGGGTTTACAGTTACGGAGCACACAGACCACTAGACAAGACAAGGACCCCGAAGTCCACCAAGTGCTTGGACTCTTTTCTTGGCTCTCCTAAATATATGCTTCTCAATGAAGTGTATATGCCCACTAATCACATTTGACCGACTGACCTTGGCACCTCCATTTCAAGGATTTCTCAACCTTGGCACCATGGACATGTTGGGCTGGAAAATTATTTTTTGGTGGGTGCTGTTTAGTTGTAGAATGTTTAGTAGTATCACTGGCTTTTACCCATTAGAAAAGTGAGGTCGCTCAGTCATGTCCGACTCTTTGCGACCCTGTGGGCTGTAACCTACCAGGCTCCTCTGCCCATGGGATTCTCCATCCATGGGATTCTCCAGGCAAGAATACTGGAGTGGATTGCCATTTCCTTCTCCAGGGGATCTTCCCGACCCAGGGATTGAACCCGGGTTTCCCGCCTTGCGGGCAGATGCTTTAACCTCTGAGCCACCAGGGAAGCCCTTTACCCATTAGGTACAAGTTTCAACAAACAAAAAAAATGTCTCCAGACATTAACAGATGTCCCCAGGGGTAGGATGGGGGTGAGGTGAAATTGCCCTAGATGGAAAACTCCTGTTCTATCAAACGGAACTCAATCCACTCCGTCAAGATTGCTGGAATGCAGCCAATGGCTGCCCTTTGGTCCTCTCTCTTTCTGTTTCCCTTTCTTTCTCTCTCTTTTTTTCATACACACACACATGTATACACACACACCGCCTCCCACCCTTCCACTCCCACCTAAATGCAATGGTGCGGAGGTAAAACTTGAAGCACGAATAGCCCCTTTGGAGTCATTCCTCAGTGGTCTCTGTGTGAGCAGCAGGCTACTGAAGCTTAAGCTCTGGGACTCTTCTAGCTCATTCCACACAGATGGGCAGTTTACCAAAGACAGTTTGGGTTTTAGAGGGCTACCTCTCTTGAGTCTCTGGGTCTCTCCCTGAGCCAAGCTTTGCCAGATCACGGAAGGCATTTCTGCAAGCCACAACCCTGGAAACAGCACATCCCCAAAGCTATGCTCCAAAGTGAACGTTCACTAGTGTTGTCCTGATAGCCGGATTGCTCCCCAGAAGAAGACTCAGGGGCTGTTCTCTGTTGGCACAGCTGATAGGCTGAGGGCACACGGTCAAGTTTCAGGAAATCTTGAAATCCACACTCTTCATTTTCCTTCCTTCTAAAATGAATCTCACTTCGCAGAGATGAGGATTTATGTTTAGAGAAAAGGTAGGAGGCATTTTGACGCTGTGCTCAACACAGCAGTGTTTTAAAACTCTGGGGTGTGCCCTTGGTTTTTTTTTTTTTTGGTGTGAAAGTTGCTCAGTCGTGTCCAACTCTTTGTGACCCAGGGACTGTAGCCCACCAGGTTTCCCTGTCTATGGAATTCTCCAGGCTAGAATACTGGAGTGGGTAGCCATTCCCTTCTCCAGGGGATCTTCCTGACACAGGGATCAAACCCACGTCCCCCACATTGCATACAGATTCTTTACCATCTAAGCCACTAGCAAAGCTCTATTTCTTTTTACTGGGGTGTAGTTAATTTAGAATGCTGTGTTAGTTTCAGGTGTACAACAAAGTGAATCAGTTGGAATACATATATATCCACTCTTTTTGAGATTATTTTCCCAGATAGGTCATTACAGAGTATTGAGTAGAGTTCCCTGTGCTATTTGATGGTATTTCCAATCTATGATTGAGAATACAAATATTTTTATCAGAATGATATTCAATACTGATTTCAGGCAATATTCATTAGGTTGATTAAAATCATTGACCAGTTATCTATAGAGAACAATCTCTAACTTATCCTTTTTATTTTATTGATATTTTCCAAGAGACATTGCTTTCTGTATAAATTTTAAAATAGAAACTCAGTTCATCAACTTAATTTTTTCTACCCGTATCAAAATTTTTACCAACCATACATGCCACTGGGAATCTTCTCCATTATTTCTACTGAACCCAGTTTTTATTGGTACAATTTTACAGATCAAAAAGATTTGAGCTTTTCCATCAATTTTTCATCCACAACTCTATAACAGATTGCACTCTTTGGAGGTTATGGTGCTTAAAAAAAAAAAAGCAATAGTATGCTCTGGAATTGCTGTATTTTTCCAGATACTATTCCTCTTTTGCAGGGAAGTGTGTGTTTTTTTTTTTTCAAACTACTCAATCTTTTGCAATGCCGTTTTCTAATTTTTGAGTGTAATCTCAGGTTAAAATTTTGAAATACTAAAATCATTTGAGTTTTTTACTTTAAATGACAATCAAAATATCTATTATAGTATGAGTTTGGTTAACAAAATGTTAAAATATTTTGAATAAGTAATTTTTATTAAGTTATCATGGTATAACTGTAAAATTAAACATAAATTACAAAAGAAAAAACAATTCCCCTCACAACCATTTATGTTAGCAACTGGCCTACAAACATCTGTATAATTAGCTGTTCAAAAAAATAGCTACTCCCTAGTTATCACAGATTCCAAGATGTATGCGTGCGTGCTAAGTTGCTTCAGTCCTGTCCACCTCTTTCAATGCTATGGACTGTAGCTCACCAGGTTCCTCTGTCCAAGGAATTCTCCAAGCAAGAATAACTGGAGTGGGTTGCCATGCCCTCCTCCAGGGGATCTTCCCAACCAAGGGATCAAACCTGTATCTCTCTACATCTCCTGCTTTGGCGGGCTGGTTCTTTACCACTAGTGCCACCTGGGAAGCACAAATTCCAAGATACTAGGGTCCAAATCCATTGACAATTATACACACAAGTCCTGTGAGGAAGTTTGCTGTGATCAGAATCCAGAACTGCTGGAAAGATTGACCTTGGTCCACCTCTTCCTGTGCGACTGTGAGCAGATTATTCAATGACTCTTCACACCAATTCCTTGTCTATTAAATACTACAAATGTGTTACTCCCCTCCACCCCATAAGTCATTGGAAAGAGTAAGTTATTATGCCATAAAGTACCTGGTTTATAGTGAGCTTTTAGTATATGTTAGCTCCCTCCTGCCCTCCTCCTGTGACTTTGAACGAGTTATGTAACCTCTCTAGGATTCAGAAAATGGGTCCCTTATTGAGATGTCAGTGTATTTTCTAAGCTTTAAGATTATAGGAATCTTGTTTGTCTCAGCAACACTACACACATCAGAAAACCCATCTCTTCCTGGGATGCCACTGATCCCAGTCCCCCAGACCCCCATCTACCCTCATCCAGCAGTGTGCCAGGTAATCCTGGGATCTAGAAGCCTAGCCTGGTTAGAAACAGCATGGGTGCATGCTCAGTCACTCAGTCGTGTCCAACTCTTTGTGGCCCCACAGACCGTAGCCCACCAGACTCCTCTGTCCATGGGATTTTCCTGGCAAGAATACTAGAGTGGGTTCTGCATTGGCAGGCAGACTCTTTACCACTGAGCCACCTGGAAAGCCCAAAAATAACATACAAAGACAGATTCCATTTCAATCTAGGTGCCAGTCTCACCTAGGACATGAAAATTTTTGAGGTGCACCCAGGATTCCTACAACTTTTGGAGTATTTTGTGATCTATGTCTACAAATTACACAGTGAAATACTGAACTTCTCCTTGCCTCTAGGGCCAGCTCATACATTAAACACATTCTGTATATTTCTGCAGGGACAGACTTAAGACATTGCCAACCCAGCGCTGGCAACACTTGGTAAATTATGTTCCCTCACCCACAACAGACATCAACAATCAATTACAGAGCAACTCCCCACTATACTTTATCCGATGACCATTCTAGGCAGCCACTACCAATTAGTCCCAGTGGCGTGCAAGAGAAAGCCAAATTGCCATTTTGGTCTAATCTATTGCATAAGTGAGAAAATGAGGACTAAATCAGCAGTGTTACTTTCCTGAGGTCACACTCCTAAGCTGTACAACTGTATGTTAGGAACTGGTTTTTGTTTTGTGTATAATCTTTGCTGCAATAGCCAAATAGCATCTGAGGTATTTCACATGTTGCCATGGGTGTTTTATATACCCAACCATGATGCACAGCATTGCAGGGTGGAGGGTTTGCTGCTCACAAGCCAGAGTAGCTAGAGAACTAGGATAAGAAGACGTCTTGTTTAAAAGGCTTGGGACTCCCCTGATGGTCCACTGGTTAAGACTCCACCTTCCAGTGCAGGGGGTACGTGTTCAGTTCCTGGTCAGAGAGCTAAGATCCCATATGCCTTGTGGCCAAAAAACCAAAACATGAAAAACAGATACAATGTTGTAACTAATTAAAGACTTTTAAAATGATCCACATGGAAAATAATAAAAATAAATAAATAAAAGGCTTGGGGCTTCCCTGGTGATCCAATGATTAAGACTGTACTCCCAGTGTAGAGGGTATGGGTTCGATTCCTGGTTGGAGAACTAAGATGCTGCATGCCGCACAGCACAGCCAAAAAAATAAAATGAAAGGCTTAAGTTAGGTCACTAATTAGGTTATAGCCAGATAGTGAGTGAGTAATAGCAACTTCTAATTAATGAGAATTGTGTAGGAAGAAAACAAAGGCTTTCACTGCTGAGATTTAATAATGAAATTTCCATTAAATAAGAATAATCACCTCAGGGACAAAAAAGAAATAAAGTTATGCCCAAATTTGGTCACAAAGCTGTTGGAAGGTATGCATACAGCTCTGACTGCCGCCAGCGACCCATGTCCTTGAAATGGAATCAGGTCAGGGAAGTGTGTAAACACTCGAGCTTTCCCTGTCTCAGGAGCTTGCTCAAATGCACAATCCATCCCCATAGCAGTCCCAGTGAACTTCAGGGGAAAGAAAAAGTGTTTCCAACAGGGAATGTAATGTTATTCGTTCCCATTGGCATGATTCAGGAATGGCCTTTAGGAGAGTCTGGGAGGTGAAGGGAAGACCCTGTCCCCAACATCCTCAAATTCCCCCTCCATCCCTGGACTAATTGCCTTGAATTTCATCTTAGTGCCTTCTCTCTCCAGTTCAGGGATTCTCAACAAAGAGGCTGCACCCAAAGGGCACATCAGAAATACCTGGGGGCTTTTTCTAACTATACACAGAAAACCCAGCCCCACCTCCAGGTACCCTCTCCAACTTGCCCTGGCCGACCTGTGCACTCCCAGGCAAGAGCTGTAGCGAGCTCTCCATACGCAGCAGCAGTGCTGTGCGGGGAAAAGATGGGGAATCCTGCTTAGCCCGAGGCCCTGATGGCTGTGGAAATTGTAACTGGCTCTAGGAAGAGTCCACACCTGGAAGTTCCCACAAAGGAGTAGAGGGAGTGCCTTATGTTTATTCATGGTTCCACCCTGGGTGGTCAGGAGCAGCAATATGCCAGATACAGGCGTTAGTACTGGGGGCCCAGAGGAAAGTGAGGTCCAGCACCTCCTCTCAGATTCCGTGGTCCACAGAGGAAGACAAACACGTGACAACCACAGGGCTTGTGCTGGGATAAGCAGCCTCGAGGGTGGTTAAGAAGCAGGAGAGCCTGGGTATGAATCTCAGCTGTGTCACTTATCTGGTGGCTCAGACAGCAAAGAATCTTCCTGCAATGCGGGAGACCCAGGTTCAATCCCTGGGTCAGGAAGATCCCCAAGAGAAGGGAATGGCAACCCACTCCAGTATTCTTGTCTGTGAAATTTCATGGAGAGAGGAGCCTGGCGGGCTACTGTCCATGGGATTGCAAAGAGCCAGACACGACAGATGGGCTAACACTTCACTTTCTGTCACCTACCAGCTAGGTGACTAAACCTCTGTGCGCCTCACTTGTTCCATCTATCACCTCATGAGAATTGTTTTACGTGGGTTGAATCAGCTAATTTTTTTTTGAATACTCCTAAAGCAGTGCCTATCGTAGTAAGAAATATGCCCCCTTTGATAAATCAGCATAATAAATGTCTTGATGCCATTGGAGCCCACAGGAGAGTTTAAATCCATCTAGGGGCTGAGGAAAAAGAAAGACACAACCGCTGACTGCAGCTGGGGGATGAGAAGTCTAACAAGGAAATCCTCGTAAGAAGTGACGGGTGGAAAAAATGTCACATTTGGGTGAATGAACAATGTTCAGTATGGCTGGAAGGGTAGAGTGTGCTGGGGGATGGAGAAACAGAAGCTGAGAAGGTGAGTGGTAGCAGGTTGCAGGGGGCCTTGTCTAACACACCAAGCAGCCCAGACCTCGTGCCACCGAAGCTTCTTCACCAGCACGTGACGTGGTTGACTGGGCTGAAGAAAGCCCTCTGCACATACTATGATGTCTTGGATTTGTGAACACTGATGCTGGGACTGAGGGGTCTGGGGGATAAAGAACCCAGACTGGCAATGAGCTGACAGCTGTTGAGGCTGGGTGATGGCTAAATAGGGGTTCAGGATACTATTGTTTCTATGTCTTTGCAATCTTCTGTTATAAACAGTTATCTTGAAAGGGTGACTGGGAGAAAGCTCTTAGGCACCGTAACTCTGCTCTCATCAGTCACATGTCTCAGTGTGAAAGGCCACCATAAAAAAGAATAAGGGGCAGCTGAGGTAGGAAGAGACAGGAAAACAAATTTGAGCAGGAAAAAGGCTGGGCTGCCCATCATCAGTCAGCCTCCCTTTCCTCCTGTCTGCTTCCCACAACCTTACCTGGATATTATGCCTGACACAGATTTGCTTTTTAATTCATTTATTTATGCCTGCCCTGGGTCTTCATTGTTGCACACGGGCTTTCTCTGGTTGCAGAGAGCAGGAGCCACTCTTTGTTGACGTGCACGGGCTTCTCACCACAGCGGTTTCTCTTGTTGTGGCTCATAAACTCTAGAGTGCAGGCTCCGGGAGTTTTGGCCCGTGGGCTTAGCTGCTCTGCTGGCATGTGGGATCATCCCCAGTCAGGCATGGAACTTCAGCCCCCTGCATTGCAAGGCAGATTCTTAACCACTAGACCACCAGAGAAGCCCTGACACAGATTTTAGCAATCAGCTCTCTCTGCTCTCAAGGCCCAGCCCCTGGTTTTGATGCTAATGCTTCCCTGGGGTCCCTGCAGACCAAAGAAATCCACGTGCCCCAGGACTGCCCTAAACCCATTCCAGCATCCTGGATAATGAGCATGTGGTCCAAACAACACCTTTGCTGCTGCCAGGCCAAAGGGGGAACGTTGAGAAGCTCTTTTCTAGAGGAGACTGCCAAAAAGAACGGCAAGGTATGAAGAGGGATGGAGTAAACAGCGTGGCAAGGCTTGTTAAAAAGCCCATGTTAAAAAGCAAGCGGGACGTTCTGGGTGCTGCTGCCCTCTACAGGCCAAATGGTAGACTGAAGGCGGCCCCACCACAGTGTCCTGAACATGGGGTCTATCTAACCGGGAAGCCTGGGGGTAACGGAAGAGAAATAGGTAGGCGAGGCCCCAGGGCCCAGATGCAGCTGTGAGATGGTTGGAAAGAGCAGAGGTCCAGCTGCCTTAAGCAAGCCTGATGGCCTATGGGCTTTCTCACCTAAAGGCAAGCTGTACCGGTGACCCGCAGGGGGATTTTTCAACGTGTGCAAATGCTTTGGGCTTGTCCTGTGACTCTGGAGCACCACCTGGCATTTAATGGTCAAAGCCCAGCAATGCTAAATAGCCTGCAAACTGAGGGCAAGTCCACACGCTGTCCCCCTGAAAAACACTCCCTTGCTCCTGCTGGGTCCACCTCCACCCCCTCCCCCAGATCACTGTTTCTCAAACATAGGGACTGTGGGGCTCCTACCTATATATTCAGTGAACTCTATAGAACCCAGCTTAGGAAACACTACTTCGAAAGTTAAATGTTACCAGATCTGGAAATTGTTTGACCCTGTGATTGTAAGTACAAATGCTAACACAGGCACCAAGATTGCATGCCGTTGTTGGTTTTGAGATGGTCATTGATGACCCAGAATAGGTGTTTATTGCTTTTTATTTTGAGTGAAATCACAGTTGTTACAATGTTAATAATGAATGTTCACACCCTCAGGAATATGCCTGTGGACCTCCTTGGTGTAAATCAAGGATATAGATGATTTAATCTTTGCCCAACAAGGTGTTCAGGTTTCCCCAATTCAAGGGCAGCTCCGTAAGACTTGAGGGGCAGCACCTGGGAATCTAAAGGCATGTTCTCAGAACTGGTGATGAGACCCAGCAAACTGTGTTCTAGCAAGTTCTCCAGGTGATCCTGAGATTTGAGAACCACCGGGCTATAAAGCATAGTCAGTCCTCTGAAATGTCAGTGTCTTATTTACCTGAATGACATGCACATCATGGTAGGCAATAGTTGAGAACACAGAAGTGCAATCTGTGTGCAGAAGAAACCAGGCCCATAAGACCCAGAAACCCATGTTCTTTTTTCTAAATTCTACTGAGTCTTTATCAGCACTGTCTAAAAGGACTTTCCATGATGATGAAAATGTCCTTCATCAACAGCTACTAGCAACAACATGTGGCTCATGAGCGTTTGAAATGTGGATGGTGCAGCTGAGAAGTAAATATTTGATTTCTTCAATTTTAATGCCAATAGCCTCGTATGATTAGTGACTCATCTGTTGCACAGGGGAGGATCCATCATACAGTTTGGTGTAAAAATGCCATCGTGGAAAGCTTCACCCAAAATAATCCTCCGGGGGAAAAGTGCACACACAAGAGCATTAGTACAACTAGAAATTAATCATATAACTCATTAATCTTAATGGAAATGGTGACAGATCCTTCTTAACGGTGCCTGAGTTAAGGAAATACAATTAATCTGCAGATTCAGGGACTCAGATTTAAAGAGGTCTGCCTTCTCTAAATGTTGGCAACCAGCAGAAGCCAGGCACAGCAGCTCTAAGTCTACCAGCTAGTGGACTTAATGAGGACAGTGAAGGCAAGTGGAGCCATTTCAACAGTTAATCTTTTCTTCTTGACAGACTGTAGAAACTCCCTGTTTTGCTTCTAATCAACTGTTCCTCTAAGTATTGAGAAGACATAGTCAAGTGGTTACTCCATGGAGTCTGACCATAGCAGTGAATTTAGCAGGAATAACACTGATCTAGCCATCACTCAGCACTGAGCAAAGTGGTCTTCCAAGATGTCAGGCTAGAGTAGCAAGCCGTATGCAGAGAAAAGGCATGTCACCCGGTTAGCAGCATTGGCATCTGACACTTGGCCATCCAGTGCCCACCAAGATGGGAATCTCAGCCCACGGGAATGTTTAATAAATTTTAGAACAGGTGAAAGACCCCCAATTAACAGACCAGTTGAGTAAGACTGTCTCCTCTTGCCAGCAAACAGGACCCACTCTGCACTTCTACTCCAAACCTCATTATTTGCCTTTTGAATTGAATGGACCTTTTTGAATGCAGTAAACAAATCAGCTACAATTACAGTGAAGACAAGCCATAGCAGTATTTTCTGCAAAACGAGAGCCTCAGTTAAAACCCTAAGCCTGCAGGGAGATGGTGAAGAAGCAGATTATGAAAACAAGGAGTGAAGGGGCTGAGACAACCCAGGAGTGACCAAGAAGATTGGAAGAAATTCTGAAAATTGGATATTAGGGCTTATGCAGCGTGAAGCAACAAGAAACGATGAATGAATAGCAGATGGGAGAAGAAATAAAAAGGGCTGTGCAAAACAAGAACAGAGTTTTCTTTCTCAAACAACATTGGTCACAAATCTGGACCATGGTCTCTGCCCGGTGCCTTTGCATGCGCTGAGCCAACTCTAATGACAGGGCCTGTCTTGGTGATATCTGCCAAAGTCCGGCACACTTCAAATTCTAGTCAGTGTGAAGTCCTATCGATTTTCTAAGCCAGTGCCTCTCAAACTCTCAAGGATATACATTACCTGTGCCTGCATGCATGCTAAGTCACTTTGGGCATGTCCAACTCTTTGCAACTCTATGGACGGTAGCCCATCAGGCTCCTCTGTCCATGGGATTCCCCAGGCAAGAATACTGGAGTGGGTTGCTATGCCCTCTTTCAGGGGATCTTCTTGACCCAGAAATGGAACCTGCCTTAGCAGGTGGATTCTTTACTGCTGAGCCACCAGGGAAGCCCATACTTTGAGTAACAAACCCTTATTCTCTTGTCAGTCACAGGGGAGCTTGTTTGGTTGAGAATCACACCAGGAAAGTCAAGGACATCCATTTGAGCCCCATCAGTGGGATCACTGTGTTCTATGGCTGCAAACGGAACCCGCAGCTCCAACTGGTTGTCCAGAGTCTTTGTCACACACACACACGCACACACATACACACCACCACACCTTCTGGACCAGTGGAGATTGGGTGGGAAGGAATACCTATCTGAAGGTCAGCAGATAAAACCCGGGCTGCTGGGGGAACCCAGCCCTGAGCCGCATTGTCCCATGGCTCTGGCTCTGTGCTCTCCCTGCTCCCACCTGCCCCGCGAGGTCTTCTTACCCTCATTCCCTGGAGGCCGACTTCAGAATTGTCTATTAGATGAAATCACTCAGAAGCTGGATTGCAAACTAGTCCCCTCTCTCCCGCTGACTGGATGATCTGAAGCGGCTGCCTATGGAGCTAATTTGAGGAAGATGCTGAAACCAGGTCTTGGCTCTGCTGGAAGAACTGTCATACTGGGTGAGTGCTGTCTGGTGGGGGAGACGGGGAAAGCGGCAGCGTAACTAGCACGGGGCGGACGCTAAGCAGGTGTGCAGCTCTCACGGGGAGGCCCGTGAGGTCTCCTCTCTGAACACAGGACAGAGGGAGGCTGGGAGCCGTGGCAGGGGAAACGCCACAGCTCCTCAGAGCACTCTCAGCACACAGTCACCCCACTGCTGCTCCTGGGCTGGGGAATGGCCCGAGGTCACCTGACTCCTGCTTCGTCAGAAAGAATGCTAGGTTAGCTTGTTTCATTGAGCAGCACACCAGGAAGGAAAGTCAAGGACATTAGTTTGTCCATTTTTGCCCCACTGGACTGGCTGCTTCACAAGAGACCCTGCACCCAAAGGACTTTCGGTAGGCTGAGCGTGGCAGACTCCAAATTTTTTAAGAAAACTAAAGAATGGGAAGACCTGGGTTTTTGTCCCATCTCTGCCACTTTTAGAGAAGACCCTTGACTTAAGTTTCTTTATCTGTAAGTTGGAGTTTAACTAGGTGGCCCCAAATTCCCTTTGTAGATATACAACCTATGAGTCCAGTCTCAGAGGAAATTCAACAATAGCACGGGTGCGCATTCACAAATTATAGCTGCGCTTGCTCCCCTTGGGGGCAGACTGGGTTTTTTGAAAGGCATTTTGGTCCCTGGTTAGTGAGTTACCGCTGTTGATATTTCAGGTTCTCTGGGAAGTTTAGCCTATGTCAGAGAACTAGGCTGGCAGACACTTAGTACTTTCTGCCTGACCAAGAAAGATGAAGTATGAAGGTCCTAATTCATTTTTTTTTAACATTTCTGGGAGGAAAACTGCTCTAGGATGAAGGCTGTTGCTGCTAAGTCGCTTCAGTTGTGTCCCACTCTGTGCGACCCCATAGACAGCAGCCCACAGGCTCCCCCATCCCTGGGATTCTCCAGGCAAGAACACTGGAGTGGGTTGCCATTTCCTTCTTCAATACATGAAAGTGAAAAGTGAAAGTGAAGTCACTCAGTCGTGTCCGACTCCTAGCGACCTCATGGACTGCAGCCCACCAGGCCCCTCCGTCCATGGGATTTTCCAGGCAAGAGTACTGGAGTGGGTTGCCATTGCCTTTTCCGCTAGGATGAAGTCAGTGATGCTTAAAGAGCAATCCTGACCACCTGTGTGCAAATTCCTATGGAAGGGTAGGGTAAAGAACAGCATTTTAAACAGAATTATGCCCCACCCCACCCCCATCCATGTGATTCTCATGCACACAGAAGTCTGAGACCCACTCACCTCTGGGTTTCTCTTGTCAGTGATTCACGTGGTGGGAAGGGGTGGGGAAATGTGCTTCACACACAGCTGTTCCCGGACAGCAAATACTGGAAACTGATTTAATTAGATTCATCTGCTGTTGCCATTGAGGTTGCATACTTTGATGGGTGTTTCTTGCTAATGGAATAAAAAAAAGTCCTCACTTAAGAGATCCTATTTTATGGCTCTGGCTTTAACTATGGCTTTATTTTCATTGGTTTCACACCAGGTATTTTAACAAGATGATTTTCTGCCCCTGGTTGAAGAAATAGATTGTGTGTGTGTGTGTGTGTGTGTGTGTGCAGCTATACAACGTGTTTCAACCAAACCCAGCACAGTTTGAATGTTGATGTATTTTCAAGGCAGGGAATGCTGTCATAAAATCAAGCATGCGATATGACCAGCAGCTTGGTGGTCGGGAGTTTCATGGATCACTCCAACAGCCTTTAGACATGAAAAAGCAGAAATGTCACAGAAGCAGCACTGCCCCAGGTTTTGACTTGTTGAAGTGTTTTACCTGCACTGACTAGATTTCCATGATGTAGAACATAAAAGTGTTACTTAGTGGAAGGAAAAGAGAAAAAGAGAAGGAAACAATGTCTTAATTGCACTTATCACAATTGCCTGTCTCTCAGACCAGACGATGAGCTATGAAAGACAGTGAGACGGACTCTGCAAAATTCGCCACCATCATTCCCCTGCTTGTTGCCAAGTCTCTTGGCCATGACCATCAGGAGGTATTCCCTCTTTCCCCAGAATCTGGCCTGGACTTGTAACTTGATTTATTCTGATTTGACCAATAGAATGACCATTTATGTCAGTTCCACACCTAATCCTTGAGACCTGACAGCCTTCCCCTCATTCTCTTGGAATCTTCCTAGATGCTATGTAAGTCCAGGCCACACTGCCAGAGGCTGAGGGTATGGGGCCAGAGATGAGCCATCCTAGCTTAGGTCCCCAGGCCACCCAGCCTTGACTGACCCCACAGCTGACCGCAGACCCTGAGTAGACTCAGCCAAGGCCAGAAGAACTGGTCAGCTGAACCCCACCCAAATTGTTGACCCAGAGTCTTGTAAACTAAATACACAGTTTTCATCTTAAGCCACTATATTTTGGGGGTGTTTGTTATATAGCCAAAGCTAACTGATACATGGGAAGGTTGTATATGTGTTTTATTTAACTTTATCTCCACCCAGCATGGTGCTTGGTGCTCAAATGATGAACACATGAATGAAGAAATGCAGAGATTAATTAGCCTTTAAATGCTTGGATGCCCCATGTTCTGTGGAATAAAACATTCTTCTTTGAGCTATAAAAATAAGAACATTGCAGAACACTGCCTTTTTGACAGCAGCAATATCTCTGTTATTAAATAACAGACTGGGAACTGGATACCTCCTGCTCTGAAGTCTGAGGCACACGCTTTTAATTCTCTAAAGAACCCAACCATTAAGTAATTACTTTTTGAAACTGCCTTCTCTGGAAATTCACTTCTTTAACCTATCCACAGAGCAGCCCTGCAAGACAGACTGTCCCCACATCCCAGAAATGAGCCCCCTGTGGTGTGTTCCCTTCTGCAGAATTACTGGCTACATCTACTCGGGAACATAATCAGAGGCTGTGAGAAATGGAGTGAGGTGTCTGAGTGTGCTTACCTACCACCTCCAGATTCTGACAGTCACCAACCTGCTGTTCATAAAAGAGTTAAGTCCATACAGACTTGGTCAGAATTCAAGGCTCCAACCAGGCAGGTATGGCATGTGGGTATCAAGATCCATGAAAAAAAAAAAATCAAAGAATAAAAAAATAAGATCTTAAGCAAAAGCTTCACTACATATTTATTTCTGTACTTAATATTCATGAACTGTTAAAGTTGCCAAGAACAAGGATGGAATTCATGTAATCCTAACTGTTCAATTCTTCCCTGGTGGCTTAGAGGGTAAAGCATCTGCCTGCAATGCAGGAGACCCAGGTTCGATCCCTAGGTTGGGAAGATCCCCTGGAGAAGGAAATGGCACCCCACTCCAGTACCCTTGCCTGGAAAATCCCATGGATGGAGGAGCCTGGTGGGCTACAGTCCATGGGGCCGCAAAGAGTCGGACACGACTGAGCGACTTCACTAACTGTTCAATATAGGGCTCTGCTATTATTGCGTGTAATTGCTTGACTTCTTTTACCACCTATTTGTATTTCCAGTATTTGTGAAATCTTCATTTATATCTTAGGCCTTCATTTGGATGGAATCTATCGTTTGTAGGTTAACACTGGTTATTAGGTTTCTCGTATCACCGGCCTCTAACAAAGTAGTACGTGTCTCCCAGAAAAATCATGAAGGAAGACACAGAAAAGATACCTAATCTGGATCCTCTTGGATAATGATGCATAGCTTGGGACCTCTTGAGCTCGCTTAGGAAGGAAGAGTGTGGAGAAGTTCAATATATGCATATGTGCACAGGGGGCCATGCTTCTCAAAATAGCTTCTAGTCACAGAAAAGCCTGGAGGAACAGTGGGTAACTGAAGCATTCATGCTCAGTCATGTCCGACTCTTTGTGACCCTTTGGACTGTAGCCCACCAGGCTTCACTGTCCATGGAATTTCCCAGGTGAGAATACTGGGTTGCTCTTTGCTTCTCCAGTGGATCTTCCCAACCCAGGGATCAAACTCTCATCTCCTGCATTGGCAGAAGGATTCTTTACCGCTGAACCATCAGGGAAGCCCCAGATAACTGAAGACCCATCTTGAAAAGTGCGGGTGCTTTGGGAACAGAGCAAGTTTCAACTCTGCTGTTCAACACAGAAATTCCTCTTGGAGGAATCTAGTCTCCAAGTACACAAAGGATATTCATGGAGAGTCACTGCAGCGGCACTTTTAACAATAAAAACCAGAAAACCTAAGTGTCCAACAATAGGATATGTAGTTGAATAAACAGCACATTTATTCAGTGGATTACTATGTAGACCTTAAAAGGAATGGAGCATTTCCTAGTTGTGCTGCTGTGGAAAGAACTTAGTTGCATTATTAAGAGAAAAGACTAAAGTGCAGGAAAATTGTGCATGCTCCCATCCATGCATATGCAGAAAAAACTGTGTCAAGATAAACAAGGAACTCTTGATCATGCTTACATGTAGAGAGTAGGACTAGATTAGAACATTTTTTCCTAGCCCAAGACTAAGAATGAGAATTTCTCTTCCTCATTTCCCCTTCTGTTTACTGTTCCAATTGTTCTCATGTGTGTGCGTTATCTTTGTAATTGAAAAATAAAATCCTACTTCTGTCACCTAACAACTTGCAGTCGACTGCAGGGTGGGCATGACCCTCCACCCCAACCCCTCCCCGTATTCCAGCCCCTTTGCAATATGACTGTGAAGCTGCTCCCAACAGTAAGTTAGAGTTTCTCTCCCCATCCCTTGAATCTAGGCAGCTCTCATGGTCTTCTTTGGCCAGTTGAGATTATGACAGCATTGACAGGACTAGTTCCAAGTGGAGGTATCAAGGGGCCTTGCATCCATCCAGCCTTCCAAAAAGAATCCTGCCAAGCTGCCATGTAAACCAGCTCAGCTGTCCTACTGGAGGATGGAAGAGGTCAATTGATGGGCTGTGCCCTACTCCCAACACCCCAGCCAGTCTCTAGGACTGTGAGCCAAACAAATGGTTATTCTTAGCCACTGATTTGGTGGATGGTTTGTAACAAAGTAAAAGCTAACTGGTATGCCCACCATGTGATCTTGGGAAGAATATGTTTCCTCTTCTGTGAAATGGGAAGAACTACGTAAGATTTTTGCAAAAATTTTGCTGTGATTAGGTATAGAGCATGCTATGGACTGTAGCCCACCAGGCTCCTCTGTCCATGGGATTCTCCAGGCAAGAATACTGCAGTGGGTTGCATGCTCTCCTCCAGGGGATCTTCCTGACCCAGGGATTGAACCTGTGTCTCTTAACTTCTCCTGCATTGGCAGGCTCATTCTTTATCACTAGTGCCACCTGGGAAGCCCTTGGGTACAGAGCACACTCAAATTTTCCCCTTCCTTTGCCCAATCCTAGAATATGAATCTTGAAGGATGAAACAGGAAGGAGGTGGCACCCAGGCACAGACCTGGGCTGGAAGAGCCATAATCAAAGGGTGTGTGTGGATGTGTGTGTGTGTGGACAGACTTGGAACCTGAGTAAAGTCTTCCTGGTTGGTTCCTATAGAAAGAGTTCTGTTGGCCCAGTGACAGGACAGGCAAGGCTCTGCCCTAGACCACCTCCCAACAGACCCAGAAGTGGAGAGAGAGCATTGGGACCTTCCTAAGCAGGACCACCCTGGAGGTCAGCTTGAGGCAAGGAAAGGGTTACAAGATCCCTAATAGAAGTCCTTCCTTCCGCAGGATTAGCGGCTGTGGCAGCCCCTCACCCATTACGTTAGATGCCTGCTTTGCAGACACACCGTGAGCCCTCTCTCCTTTGGAGCACAGTATTCAGTGACTACCTCTGGTTGTAAAGCCCTTTTTCCCCCAAAAGTCTGCCAGCCCCATGGGCTTTCCTGCAGTGGCCACAGAAGATCCAACCTCCACGCCTCCCGACACTCTGAGTCAGGGGCTCTGAGCTGCTCTGCTCCCTTAGATGAACTTCCGGAACTTCTCGGAGAAAGCTGTGATGCTCACGTGTGCTGTGCTCAGTCGCTTCAGTCATGTCTGACTTTGCGACCCCATGGACTGTAGCCTCCCAAGTTCCTCTGTCCATGGGATTCTCCAGGCAAGAGTACTGGAGTGGGTTGCCATTTCCTTCTCCAGGGGGTCTTTCCGACCCAGGGATCGAACCTGTGTCTCCTGCATTGCAGGCGGATTCTTTACCACTGAGCCACCTTGGAAGCCCTTAATAAACACAGTTACTGAGTACTTATAAACAAGTACTATCTCACTGGCTCTGAAATGTAGCTGCATATTGGAATTAGCTAGAGAGATGTTTTTAATTTTTTTTTTAATATTTTTCAATTACCTACCCCAGAACATTTCCTGAGGGCAGGTGTCATTTTTTAACATTTATTTTTATTTATTTGGCTGCCCTAAGTCTTAGTTGCAGCAACGGGATCTTCAGTCTTCATTGAGGCATGTGGGATCTAGTTCCCTGACGAGGGACAGAATCCAGCTCCCTGGTACTGGGAATGTGGAGTCTTAGCCCCTGAACCACCAGGGAACTCCCAAGAGACTTTTTAAATTTTGATGGATAGCTCCCAAAATCAGAAGTTTTGATTGAGCATATCTGGGTGCTGCTCAGGAATTTTTGAAACTCTTCCAGTGATTCTAATGCACAGGCAAGTCTGAAACCCATGGTTCTATCTCATCTAATCATCCTCAGGAGATAGACTATGTCATTATCCCCGTGGTGCAAAACTGTTGTGCAAATTTCCCTGTTGGAACCGTGTAGTGATCTGCTGCTCATTTGTAAAAGAAAGAAGTCAGGTGGGGTTTACCAGCTGTTGGGTTTGCTCAGCGTCTTGGAATGGAGGTTCGTGTGGATTTAACAGACCATGAAGGACGGGGCTGTTCTGTCTTCCCAGGGTAGAAGCACAAGGGCACGGTGAGCAAAAGAACAGAAAAAGAGGAAGACTAGGTGATTCAGCTGAGGAAGGAGAACAGAGGGAATGCTGGGGATTTCCCTGGTGGTCCAGAGGTTAAGAGTCTGAGCTTCCAACGCAGAGGCATGGATTCGATGCCCTGGTCAGGGAACTAGATTCCACGTGCCGCAACTAAAGATCCCACGTGCCGCAACTAAGACCTGGCACAGCCAAATAAATATTTAAAAACAAAACTGAATGCTGACAAACACTTCCCATCTCCTGCCGCCCTTTTAATAATTCTCTTTGTTCTCCAGAACAAAAATATATTCTACATACAGACAGATGCCTCTGTTAGCAGCTGCAGTAGTTGGTTTCAAAGGCAAAGGGGAAAGTAAGAAAGAGACTTTAAGGGATTTTTTTTTTCCCTCAAATTTGTTGAGCTAATGTCATAAGAATATATGTTACTAAAATTTTACTCAAGCAGCAGCTGGGTCTCTCTGAGATGGCAACCCACTCCAGTATTAAGTGGAGTATTAACTTACCAGTATTAATGCTGCTTAACAGTGTTAAGCAGCACACCCAGTCACCACAACAGACATGGCCTTTGTCGACTAAACAGACGCACAACATGAGTTGCTAGTCCAGTTTTAGCTGGGGCAAAATGAGGACTGCAGCCCAGGAGACAGCACCTCAGAGAGCTCTGAGAGACTGCTCCAAAGAGGCAGTGGGAGAAGGTCAATATATAAGATTTTGGTGAAGGGGGAGTTCAGTGCAGTCAAGTGCTTACTTTACAAAAGGTTTTCTGCTAGTCACGAGGAGCTGATGTCATCATGAAGGGATTTAGTGATTTTCTAGATATGAGGAGATGCTAGGTTTGGGATCACGAAATCAGTTCCTAAAAATATCTGACGATCTAAAGATCTGTTCCACCAGTTTCTGTGGAGCACAGAGTGCCTCAGTCACCTCCCTGAACTCCCTCAGCGGGCGCTGAAGGTGGGCAGCCACACAGGGTTCAGAGGCAGATGGCAAATGCCCTTGCTGTTGCTCAGTCGCTGGCAAATGCTCTTGGCAAGTGACAATTTGTAGTTGACACCTCCAAGGGGACAACTCGGAGGTCGTCCACCAAGGAATAGGTGGGTTGAGGACAGGGAAGCGTCTTCAGTTCCAGAGTTTCCTGAGATCTAACTCAACCCAATCATTTTTCTTAGATTCCTTCTGCACTCATAGGCCTCTCTTGGTTTTAAGTAACAGAGCCCGGCTTGATATAGAGTCAGCAAAAAGTTACTGAAATGCCACAGGAGGGTGTCACCCCACAGGACCTGGGAGATAGTAATGGGGGGGGGGGGTGGTTTGCCAGTGTGAGTTGCCAGCTCCTGCTCCAGAATCACCTTGAGAACTTACAATGCCAATTGTCCTGACCCACTGAGTCAGAGTCGCCAGGACTGGGGACAAAACATTACTGTTTTCTCTTAAAAGCCTCCTCAGGTGTTTCTAATATGCAGCAGGGTTGAGAACTATGGGCCTAGAGTAAGGAAAAAGAAAGCTGAACTGTATTGAATGTGCTGTGCTAAGCCTAATTATGTGTGTGAGAGAGCGCTCAGTCGTGTTCAACGCTTTGCGACACCGTGGACTGTAGCCCACCAGTCTCCTCTGTCCATGGGATTTCCCAGGCAAGAATACTGGAGTGGGTTGCCATTTCCTTCTGCAGAGGATCTTCCTGACCCAGGGATCGAACCTGGGTCTCTTATCTCCTGCATTGGCAGGTGAATTCTTTACCACTAGCAATTCATGTACATTTCACAACCTGGTGAAGTGGGTTCAATTTTCTCCACTTCACAGGTGTGAAAGCTGAAGTACTAGGGGGCTTAAGTAGTCCAAGAAGACTTCATGAGACCCAAAGGCTCCCGAAGGGTCTTGAAGGCTGGGGAGAATAGCTGGGGAGGCACTGGGGCGTCATAGGAACAGGGCAACAGATCAGGAAGGAGCAGGGAGGGAACATTTGGTAGCAGACAACCAGGTGATAAACAGACCCTGGGGGACCTTACTGGTGGTCCAGTGGTTAAAAATCCACCTTCCAATGCAGGGGATGCAGATTCGAATCCTGGTCCAGGAACTAAGATCCCACATGCCACCACGAAGACCCAGCACAGCTAAAAAAAAAAAAAAAAAAAAAACTTTAAATAAAATAAAAACTGTTTAACTCTGGGACATTCAAGTCATCTAGAGTGACGACTTCCTCACTGTGGAGGGGACAGCCTCCACTCGAGTCTCTGTGTGGCAATCACGTGCCAACTGAGAACGAGGAGTGAGGTAGTAGTACTATTTCTAACCAACACTCAACAGAAGAATTGGGGTCGGTAGAACACCATCTCTAAGACCAGAATTTGGCTCATGGCAAAGCTGATACCCCCACTTATAAACAATGATTCCAGAAAATGTAAGGTCAGTGAGGGCTAAAAAAAAAGAAAAAGCTTTATTATGGACCATATACAGAGAGCAACTCTCAACCTTCTCATGACTTTAAAATGCCCAGTAGCTCTGTCCACTGAAAAGGGCTAACAGTGATGACCAAACCACTAGCAGTGAGCATTCCTAGAACCTAGATCAGGCTTTGAAATATGTCTCACTAAAATAAAAACAGGTAAACAGGGTTTCTCTGAGTAATGGCTGAGTGTGAATCTGCGTAGGAAACAGACAAAAAGACAATACACCGTCCTACTGGTAACAAGGAAATGGCCAATTACCAGGATCCTATCAGAAAAATTCAAGAATCAACGTGAGGCTGTCACTCGCCCCAGATGGAACAAATTGAGTATAAGTGATAACAACTATGCTGGCTTTGAAGCCCATCAAACGCATTTAAATCCATGTGTTCATAATTACATAATGCAGTCCTTTCTGAAGGATGGTAAGGAACCAAGTTTGTAATCTTGGAAAGTAGTAAAGGGAAAGAATCAAAGATTGATCCTGCCTTCCCCATATGGTCTTTATCCCTGGGTAACCAATAGCACATGAGGGGAATTTTCTCTTTGTGAAGTCCTCCAGCTATTAAACGAAAAAGAAGTGATAGAATATCACCATTTTGCAAACCTCAGTGAATTTTCATCCACCCACTTACAGGTCACTACTCCCTTATCCCCAGAATACCAGTGTTGTCCTCACCAAGGGTAGAGGTGCTCTCCTTTCAGGGTTACGACTCACCAGCATCCCTCTTCTTTCATTGAAAAAAAAAAATTACATTTTAAATAAAGCACAGGTAACAATATAAATGTGTGACTTGATGAATTATTCCAAGGAAATTGCCTTTAGGTCAAGACACAGACCACCGCAGCCACCCCAGAAGCCCACCTAGGTCCCTCATTCCAACCACAGTTCCCCTCCTTTCTCCCACAACAGGTCAGCAATATCCCACCATTATTGTTTTCTTTTTTTTTTTTTTTTTCAGCCTAATGTGTATCTATAGACACTGTGGTTTAGTTGGAATATTTTAAAAGCTTTGACATGCCTTTTAAGTCTCTTCCAATCTTGTATCTTATAATCTGGAGGTGTCCCTGTTTTTCTTTAAATCTATCTATGGAAGAACCTGGCCCATTTGATCTGTCCAGGTTCCCACAGTCTAGACGTGCTGACTGCATATTCATGAACACATGAATTGTATTCAATTCAATCCTTCAATTGGTAGCTTGACTGAGGTTTGATTCTCTTGGCAAAATTACAGGAGGCAGAAAATGTCTGGTCTCCTTCCATCCTTTTTTATGATGAAAGCAGCCATCAATCCTTAATGCCGGTACCTAGCTTAGGGCAGCAGATGAAATCACATTCCTTTTAATAATTCAAACCACTTGACTCTGAGCCCTTATCTCACCTCTCTTTCTTCTCTTGCACAAGGGTCCTCCCTCCTGGGAAATCTCATAGTCTCCTTGAGGGTTTCCTTTGTCCTAGGGTCAGAAGATCCCCCTGGAGGAGGGAATGACAAGTCACTCCAGTATTCTTGCCTGGGAAATCCAATGGACGCAGGAGCCTGGCGGGCTACAGTCCATGGGGTCACAGACTGAGCAAACACCTATGTATGCACCAGGAGAGAAAACCAGGAATCCTGGTTCTTTGGCTGTTGCCACCGCTTTGGCCACTAGGTGTCGCCACTGGTCACAGAGTGTTTTTCGATGTCTGCTACTGCTGCTGCTAAGTCGCATCAGTCGTGTCCGACTCTCTGCGACCCCATAGACGGCAGCCCACCAGGCTCCCCCGTCCCTGGGGTTCTTCAGACAAGAATACTGGAGTGGGTTGCCATTTCCTTCTCAGTCTGACTGAACAACAAAAGTCCTGTCCGACTCTTTGCCACCCCGGAGACTGCAGCACGCCAGGCTTCCCTGTCCTTCCCTATCTCCCATAGTTTGCTCCAGCTCATGTCCATCGACTTGGTGATGCCATCCAACCATCTCATCCTCTGTCGTCCCCTTCTCCTCCTGCCCTCAATCTTTTCCAGCATCAGAGGCTTTTCCAATGAGTCGGCTCTTCACATCAGGTGGCCCAAGTATTGGAGCTTCAACATGAGTCCTTCCAATGGATATGCAGTGTTGATTTTCTTTAGGATTGACTGATTTGAGTTTCTTGCTGTCCAAGGGACTCAAGAGTAGTCTCCAGCAGCACAACTTGAAAGCATCAATTCCTCAGTACTCAGCCTTCTTTATGGTCCAACTCTCACATCTATACTTGACTACTGGGAGGGTATTCAGTGTGGGTGGTGTGCATTTTGGAAGGAGAGAAGGGAGCCTAGAAAGGGACCAGGTGATGGAGTTCATAAATGTGGAGGCGTGTTCAGTTGACTTGGAGGGATCTGGTCAGTCAGTGAGCTGCAAATATGAAAAGTTAGTCGCTCAGTGGTGTCTGACTCTTTGCGACCCCACAGACTGTAGCCTACCAGGCTCCTCTGTCCATGGAGTTCTCCAGGCAAGAATACTGGAGTGAGGAGCCATTCCCTTCTCCGGGAGATCTTCCCAACCCAGGGATCAAACCCGGGTCTCCTGCATTGCAGGCAGATTCTTTACCATCTGAGCTACAAGAGTAGTCAAAAATGTCTCTCAGCATTTACATCAGCAAGGTCGCTTGTCATCAGCTTGGTGTCATCCATTTGCTGTTGAACTCATTCATGTGTCCAACACGCAGAAAGGACAGACAAGTAGAAACAGAGTTGGGAAGAGGGAAAGATATATTACAGGAAACAAGAAAGAACAGGAAGCTCATGCTCAAAAGACCCAAAATTCCCTACTGATGGTTTTCTGGGAATATTTTGGATTTTTTTCAATATTTATTTATGTGGCTGCACAGGTCTTAGTTGCACGCGGGATCTTTAGTTGCAATAGCAGCATCGATATGTTTTTTAGTTGCAGCATGCAGGATCTAGTTCCCTGACCAGGGATTGAACCTGGGCCCCCGCATAGGGAACACAGAGTCTTAGCCAGTGAGTCACCAGGGAAGTTCCAGGAATGCCTTATCAACCTCCAGTGACAGAGCCAGATACACATGTGACATGGCTCGTGCTCTTGGGAGAGATATGTAGTAATGCTTCCATCCTTACAGAAAATTGTTACCTGAAAAACTGGGTTCACCTTCTTTTGGTGGGAATGCAAACTGATACAGCCTCCATGGAGAATAGTATGGAGATTCCTTAAAAAACTAGGCATAAAACTACTATACAGCCCAGCAATCCCACTACTGGGCATATGTCCTGAGGAAACCATAATTGAAAAAGACACACGTGCCCCAATGTTCATTGCAGCACTGATTACAATAGCTAGGGCATGGAAGAAACCTAGATGTCCATCGACAGATAAATCCAGTAAGAAGATGTGATACATATGTACAGTGGAACATTACTCAGCTGTAAAAAGGAATGCATTTGAGTCAGTTCCAATGAGGTGAACAAACCTAGAGCCTATTATACAAAGTGAAGTAAGTCAGAAAGAGAAAAACAAATATCATATATTAATGCATACATGTGGAATCTAGAAAGATGGTGCCGATGAACCAGGGCAGCAGTGGAGATGCAGACACAGAGAATGGACTTGTGGACGCAGTGGGAGAAGGAGAGGGTGGGATGAATGGAGAGGCAGCGTGGAGACATATCCACTACCACATGGAAAACAGCCATCGGGAATTTGCTCTATGACTCAGGGAGTTCAAACCGGTGCTCCGTGACAACCTAGAGGGGTGGGGGGTGCGAGGGAGGGGGCAGAAGTATACCCGTGGCTGATGCATATTGATGTATGGCAGATACCAACACAATATTCTAAAGTAGTTCAGTTCAGTCACTAGGTCGTGTCTGACTCTTTGCGACCCCATGGACTGCAGCACGCCAGGCTTCCCTGTCCATCACCAACTCCCGGAGTTTACTCACACTCATGCCCATAGGGTCGGTGATGCCATCCAACCATCACATCCTCTGTCATCCCCTTCTCCTCCTGCCCTCAATCTTTTGCAGCATCAGGGTCTTTACAAATGAGTCAGTTCTTCACATCAGGTGGCCAAAGTATTGGAGTTTCAGCTTCAGCATCAGCCCTTCCAATGAATATTCAGGACTGATTTCCTTTAGGATGGACTGGTTGGATCTCCTTGCAGTCCAAGGGACTCTCAAAAGTCTTCTCCAATACCACACTTCAAAAGCATCAATTCTTCACCACTCAGCTTTCTTTATACTCCAACTCTCACATTCTTACATGACTACTGGAAAAACCATAGCTTTGACTAGACAGACCTTTTTTGGCAAAGTAACGTCTCTGCTTTTTAATATGCTGTCTAGGTTGGTCATAGCTTTTCTTCCAAGGAGTAAGCGTCTTTTAATTTCAAGGCTGCAGTCACCATCTGCAATGATTTTGGAGTCCAAAAAAATAAAGTCTGTCACTGGTTCCATTGTTTCCCCATCTATTTGCCATGAAGTGATGGGACTGCATGCCATGATCTTCGTTTTCTGAATGTTGAGTTTTAAGCCAACTTTTTCACTCTCCTCTTTCACGTTCATAAAGAAGCTCTTTAGTTTTTCTTCACTTTCTGCCACAAGAGTGGTCTCATCTGCACATTTGAGGTGATTGATATTTCCCCCAGCAATCTTGATTCCAGCTTGTGCTTCATCCAGCCCAGTGTTTCTCAAGATGTACTCTGCATATAAGTTAAATAAGCGGAGTGACAATATACAGGTTTGACGTACTCCTTTTCCAATTTGGAACCAGTCTGTTGTTCCATGTCCAGTTCTAACTGTTGCTTCTTAACCTGCATATAGATTTCTCAAGAGGCAAATCAGGTGGTCTGGTATTCCTATCTCTTTAAGAATTTTCTACAGTTTGTTGTGATCCACACAGTCAAAGGCTTTGGCATAGTCAATAAAGCAGAAGTAGATGTTTTTCTGGAACTCTCTTGCTTTTTTGATCCAACTGATGTTGGCAATTTCATCTCTGGTTTCTCTGCCTTTTCTAAATTTAGCTTGAATATCTGGAAGTTCATGGTTCACCTACTGTTGAAGCCTGGGTTGGAGAATTTTGAGCATTATTTTGCTAGTGGGGGAGATAAGTGCAATTGTGCAGTAGTTTGAACATTCTTTGGCATTGCTTTTCTTTGGGATTGGAATGAAAACTGACCTTTTCCAGTCCTGTGGCCACTGTAGAGTTTTCTAAATTTGGTGTCATATTGAGGTCAGCACTTTCACAGCATCATCTTCCAGGATTTGAAATAGCTCAACTGGAATTCCATCACCTCCACTAGCTTTGTTCGTAGTGATGCTTCGTAAGGCCCACTTGACTTCGCATTCCAGGATGTCTGGCTCTAGGTGAGTGATCACACCATCGTGGTTATTTGGTCATGAAGATCTTTTTTGTATAGATCTTTGGTGTATTCTTGCCACCTCTTCTAATATCTTCTGCTTCTGTTAGGTCCATACTATTTCTGTCCTTTACTGTGTCCATATTTGCATGAAATGTTCCCTTGGTATCTCTAATTTTCTTGAAGAGATCTCTAGCCTTTCCCATTCTATTGTTTTCCTCTATTTCTTTGCATTGATCACTTGAGGAAGGCTTTCTTATCTCTCCTTGTTATTCTTTGGAACTCTGCATTCAAATGGGTATCTTTCCTTTTCTCCTTTGCCTTCTGCATCTTTTCTTTTCTCAGCTATTTGTAATGTCACCTCAGACAACCATTTAGCCTTTTTGTATTCTTTTTCTTGGGGATGGTCTTGATCACTGCCTCCTGTACAATGTCATGAACCTCCATCCATAGTTCTTCAGGCACTCTGTCAGATATAATCCCTTGAATCTATTTCTCACTTCCACTGTATAATCATTAGGGATTTGATTTAGGTCATACCTAAATGATCTAGTGGTTTTCCCTGCTGCTGCTGCTAAGTCACTTCAGTCGTGTCCAACTCTGTGAGACCCCATAGATGGCAGCCCACTAGGCTCCTCTGTCCCTGGGATTCTCCAGGCAAGAATACTGGAGTGGATTGCCATTTCCTTCTCCAATGCATGAAAGTGAAAAATGAAAGTGAAATCGCTCCGCCGTGTCCGACTCTTAGCGACCCCATGGACTGCAGCCTACCAGGCTCCTCCATCCATGGGATTTTCCAGGCAAGAGTATTGGTGTGGGGTGCCATTGCCTTCTCCAGTGGTTTTCCCTACTTTCTTCAATTTACGTCTGAATTTGGCAATAAGGAGTTCATGATCTGAGCCACAGTCAGCTCCCAGTCTTGATTTTGTTGATTGTATACAGCTTCTCCATCTTTGGCTGCAAAGAATATAATCAGTCTGATTTCGGTGTTGACCATCTGGTGATGTCCATGTGTAGAGTTTTCTCTTGTGTTGTTGGAAAAGGGCGTTTGCTATGACCAGTGCATTCTCTTGGCAAAACTCTGTTAGCCTTTGACTTGCTTCGTTTTGTACTCCAAGGCCAAATTTGCCTGTTACTCCATGTATCTCTTGACTTCCTACTTTTGCATTCCAGTAAAAGCAATTATCCTTCAACTAAAAATAAATTTAAAAAAAAACTGGGTTCACTTGGCAGGTGTCGAGCCAACAGACACAACCAAGCCAAGGAGCAAGAGAAGGAAGGACTTATTACTTGCAGCAAGTAAAGAGACTACCTGGGGGCTTCCCTGATGGCTCAGAGGTTAAAGCGTCTGCCTGGAATGCAGGAGACCTGGGTTTGATCCCTGGGTCAGGAAGATCCCCCTGGAGAAGGAAATGGCAACCCACTCCAGTACTCTTGCCTGGAGAATCCCATGGAGGGAGGAGCCTAGTGGGCTGCCATTGACAGAGTCGGACATGACTGAGCGAATTCACTTTCACTTTCTCCCAAAGCAGTATCTCCCCAAACAGAAAATTGGGGAAGTTTTAAGCTAAAGGGTAGATACATATTCATGAAGAAGCTTGGGCCATAGAGTCCAAACTTCAGTGGATTGAAATCAGTCAGATCAGAAAAGGTGAACATTATCATCCCTTAGGTTCCAGTTCTGGTGGCTGAGTGCCTGAGGGGGATTAAATTCTGCAAATCAGCTCAAAACAATGCTTCAGGCTAGTCTTTACCATTGATGCAGAGCTGAGAGTCTTTACAACCATCTATTATCTTTGCTATGTTGCTCCTCTTGCCCAAAGGAGTTTTGTTCCCTTAAGACCGTTATTACCGAGACCTATGCAAGGGCAAGCATTGTGACCAGACTTATGTCATAAAATGACTTAGGCCAAAAATGGCTTCTCTTATGTCAAGAAAGTCATGTCTGACTTTCTTTCTCTGGGGACCCACTACCCTACCTGTTAACAAAACTAGCCATCTGTGGGCCTCTAGAATTTGTAGGCACAGGGCTTCCCATGGGCATGCTAGGTGGGAATTAGGCTGAGAACCACCACCTTAATTGTTAAATGGGCATGATAGCAATACCTACCTCTTGTTGTTGTGAGAATTCAATGGACTGATGCTTGAAAAGGACTTCAGACAGCCATGCCTGGATGCCTGGCACATACAGAGAAGCTTGCAGTTTTTAAGGAAAAGATGTACAAATATGACCACTTTCAAACACTTGCATGTTACATAACAGTATCAGTAAATAGCAAATTCAGAGGGCTCACTTCCTTACTAAAAGCTTTCTTAACTCAATAAGAAAAACACAAAAGCCCAACAGTTGACCATTAAAGAAGAAACAATGAGTCGATGACACATCCACTGAATGTCTGTGGATCACCTTATCCGTCCTTACATGATGTGACCAAGCACACGGTTATTGACCTTAACAATGAACAGTTGTCATTCAGTCGCTCAGTAGTGTCGGAGTCTTTGTGACCCCTGGATGGCAGCACTCCAGGCTTCCCTGTATCCATCTCCCAGAGTCTGCTCAAACTCATGTCCATTGAGTCAGTGATGCCATCCAAGCATCTCATGCTGTCGTCCCCTTCTCCTCCTACCTTCAAATTTTCCCCAGCATCAGGTTCTTTTCTAATGAGCCGGCTCTTCAAATCAGGTGGCCAAAGTATTGGAGCTTCAGCATCAGTCCTTCTAATGAATATTCAGGATTGATTTCCTTTAGGATTGACTGGTTGGATCTCCTTGCAGTCCAAGGGAGTCTCAAGAGTCTTCTCCAACACCATGGCTCAAAACCATCAGTTCTTTGGTGCTCAGCCTGCTTTGTGGTCCACCCAGGACAATGAGCTCAAGGTGTTTGTAGTTTAGAGCAAGGTTTTTACACCACAGTCTGTAACATACAACTTTAAATACGGGATTTATGTCTTTGTCCATTTTATTGATCCATGGCATAACTCCCTCACCCGAGGCTTAGGTGGCCAGAGGAGCTGCCATTTCCAATCCTGCAGCACCAGCCAAATAAAATTTCACATGGTATTTGTTTCTGATGTCTACTTGACACAGGAGGGAAGAGGGCAGGACACAATCTTTAAAAGAACGACATAACCATTGTGCACGGGTGCGTGCTCAGTCGTGTCCATCCGACTCTGCAACCCCACAGATTGTAGCCTGCCAGGCTCCTCTGTCCACGGGATTTTTTCAGGCAAGAATACTGGAGTGGGTTGCCATTTCCTTCACCAGGGATCTTCCCGACCCAAGGATCAAACCAGAATCCCCTGCGTCTCCTGTATTGGCAGGCAGATTCTTTACCATTGTACCACCAGGGAATCCCTACATAGCCATTGAGGATAACACAAAAACTGGTTAGAACCAATCTGGCACAAATTGGAGAAAGATTTGCCTTCGAGGGGACCTTGAGGTTCATTACACACTCACCGTAACACATCAACACCCACAGGCATCAGGATAGTTCAGGGCCAACCATAAAAGGCCAAAAAGTGGGCAGTGGCCCAAATAGTGGAAATCCCGGCCCCTTCTTCAAAATAATTGTAACAACCCTTCCGTTCATTAACCTATGAAATTACTCACCCCTGGGAGGCTAGAAAGGAGTGTGATGTATGTACAATTATGGCTGATTTGTGTTCTTGTACAGCAGAAATCAATACAACATTGTAAAGCAATTCTCCAATTAAAAATAAATTTAAAAAATGTATCCACCTCTATAAAAACTACCCCCAGGGCTTCTCACCTTCTGAGTGGACCCACATTCTGTCTGTGGAGTATTTCTTTCTCAGCCATTCTCACTTTTCAGGATAACCCTGTGCCCTGGGGCCACTCTTGCCTTTTGAGACAGATTGCATACTATCCATGGAAGGTGCAACTCTCTGAGTAAATCCACTTCTTACCTATCAATTTGCTTCTCATTGAATTCTTCGACGAGACATAAAGAACTCGAGCTTCACTAAGTCCTGAGACCAGGTGTACAATTTCAATTGAAAGCAATCAATTAAAAATAAATAAACTAAAAAAAAAAGTGAGTTCAAGTTCCAGTCTGAGTTGTGTGGCTTCATGGTGACTTCTGGCAAAGGCAATGTGATACTCAGCCTAAAACCACAAGGGGAAAAGACTCCTGAGATAAGGTGATGAAGTCCTGTGCTTCTCTTTCTGTAAGATGAAGCTACAGCTCTGGCCTCAGCACACTTAGAGCTGGAGGCCTCAGGAAACCCAAGACAATGAAGGCTTGATATCTCCCTTACCCCAGACCACTGCTCCTTCTAGAGTGTATGTGTGCTCGGTCACTCAGTCGTGTCCGACTCTTTGCGACCCCCTGGACTGTAGCTCACCAGGCTCCTCTGTCCATGGGATTTCCCAGGCAAGAATACTGGAGTGGAGTGCCATTTCCTTCTCCGGGGGGAGCATCCCTGGGTGGGTCAGAAGCACCACTTACATCTGTTTTATATATTGGCTTCCATGTGAAAAAACAATTTCTGCTACTGAAAAGTTTTGAAAACACCAAAACTAGTCCAGTCTCTATTAAAGCAAATAAAATGAAGGTTGAGAGAAGATCTGAAACTATGACCCAGGTCTCTTGGCCCCACTGATCTTTCCCTGCCATCCTGGCTGTTAACTCCCCATACCCAAGCTATGAGGTTTGGTTGGCTGTTCCAACCCCAGATTTGAATATTCAAAACACTTACCAGTGTGCTGAGCACCTCCTGTGTTAGTTGCTCAGTCGTGTCTGGCTCTTTGTGACCCCCATGGACTGTGGTCCACCAGGTTCCTCTGTCCATGGACTTCCCCAGGCAAGAATACTGCAGTGAGTTGCTATTTCTTTCTCCAGGGGATCTTTCTGACCCAGGGATCGAACCTGGGTCTCCTGCACTGCAAGAGCATTCTTTACCATCTGAGCCACCAGGGGAGCACCTACTTATCACTTGCCAAGGGTGTAGTCAGGTAGGATGCTCAGCTCAGCTGCATGAGCCAAAACCACCCCCCCAAAAAAACCCAAGTAATGATTGCTTAAACACAGGGTGAAAGTGTATTTCTGTATAATGTAGGCCGTCCAGGGTTGGTAGGACAACTTCACAAACCTTTTAGGAACCTAGACTCCATCCCAACAGTTTGCTGCTTGGCCTCATGTTCCAAGATGGTGACCAGAACTCCAGCCACTACATCCACATTCCAGGAAGTCAAACAGAGGAAGGGAATCAACAAAAGAAACAAATAGAGATAGCAGTTGCTTTTAAAAGAAGTACTACTCAGGTTCTCCAGAAAATTAGAACCAATAGGGTAGAAAGAGAGAGAGATTCATTGTGATTGGCTCATGCAATTATAGAGACTGAGAAGTCCCACAAGCTGCCTCTGTAAGATAAAGGTCAAGGAAAACTGGTCATGTAGCTTCAGTCTAAACCTAAAGACCAAAGAGCCAGGAGAGGCAACAGTGTAAGCTGGTCCCAGACCAAAAGCCAGAGAACCAGCAGCAACAACATCTGAGCACAAGAGAAGATGGACGCCCCAGCTCAAGCAGAGAGGGCAAATTTGTCCTTCCTCTGCCTATTTGCTCAATTCAAACCGTCCAAGGACTGGACAAAGCTTGCCCACATTAGTGAGGGCAATCCTGTTTACTCTGTCTACCAACTCAAATGCTAATCTCTTTCAGAAACACCCTCACAGACACACCCAGAAATAATGTTTTACCAGCTATCAGAGCATCCCTTTGCCCAGTCAGGTTGACCCATAAAAGTACCATCATAAGAAGTTTCCTGAAAGCTGCCACTTCTACTTCTATTTCTTCAAACAGAAGAGACTGGGGAAAAAAGGAAAATGTAGACTTTTATTCCAGGCAGCCATCCATCTTTACAGCTTAACACTGGAGCCTCTCTTACAAAGAAAGAGGAGGGAACTGCACCTGAGGTAGGCAATTGACCATTTCTGCCGTGTGAAAATTATTTCATTAATCCTCAAAACAACCCTAAGAGTACTACTATTATCTCCATTTTGCAGGTGAGAAAACTGAGGCTCAGAGATTCCTAACCAGATCTCATACCCAAAATCCTAAGCTATCATCTCACTGAAACTCCTGATGAACCCTAAGTCAGAACAGCTGAGCCAAGCCCCTGCTTAATTCCTGACCCACAGAAACTGAGAGATGGTAAATACTTGTTTTTGTTATAACTTGCAATCCTCCTTAGTCGCTTCAGTCGTGTCTGACTCTTTGTGACCCTATAGACTGTAGCCTGCCAGGCTCCTCTGTCCATGGGATTCTCCAGGCAAGAATACTGGAGTGGGGTGCCGTTTCCTTCTCCAGGGGATCTTCCTGACCCAGGGATCGAACCCACATCTCTTACATCTCCTGCATTAGGAGGTGGGTTCTTTACCAGTAGCTCCACCTGAGAAGCCCTGTTATAATTTAGTGTTGGAGTAATTTGTTATGCAATCACTCATAGTTCGTGGTATATGTCTCAAAAAAACAAGAAAGAAACATTTTTTTTTAAATGTATTGGAGTATAACTGACTTACAATCTTGTGCTAGTTTCACAAATCCAGCAAAGTAGATGGATTATACACCAACATACATCCACTTTTTTAGATTTTCCTATATATGGCATTATAGAGTAGTGAGCAGAATTCTCTGTGCTATAGAGGAGGTCCTAATTAGCTAACAATTTTAAAAGGAACAAGGGCTCAGGATGGACTCCTGCAGGTGAGGGACCCGGAACAGGAGGTGTCACCAGCTTTGGGGTAAATCCATTCTCTGGAATCTGGGTTTGAGGGGCCCTCACAGAGAGCGGACCTCAACCCTGCGGCCGAAATCTCTGCAGCCCACGGTCAGTCTTGCCAGTTGGACAGAAATAATCCAACGGCTGAAAGCAGCACACCTGGGAGAACCCTCGGCTGCATACGCGGGAGGCTGGGTTCACGGCCACCCTGGGCCCTGCGCCGTGTGCGGGGCTGCACTGCCCCCTGGTGGACACTCTGGGCAGCGCTCCCCTTCTTCCCCTCGCAAGACCAAGGCCCATTATTTGTCCGGCTCCCGCCCCCATCTCCCCATTACCAGCCGGGCCCCGCGGCACAAGTGTATCCCTACCCTTGGTACCAGTTGGTGAGGGCATCTCTCGGACTAGCAGCACAATCACCTTGAGTCTCCCTCGCTCTCACACACACACTCTCTTTCTCTCTCTGCTTCATATTCTGGACACACCAATCGACCAATCCCAGTGCTGCTGACAAGAGCGCGGATCTCAATCCTTCTGGTCTGTGCGGACGTTGCCTTCCAATCAAAGAAAACTTCCTGGACCCACAAGATGTTCCACTACACCCTGCATTCTCTAGCTCTGTGAACTGACTGACTGACTGATTAATAGATGTCTGAATTCAGCCTCCCCAACACTGATTGCCAGGTCAGCCCTGGGCTTGTTTGCGGCCATACAAAGATGACGAGGCCATGGGGTGCCTGGGGTGAGAGGTGGCTGGCTTTCCCCTGCCAGACACCCTAAACTTCTGGGACAGAGGGGGGAATTCCGCCAAGTGAAACCGCAGCCAAGCTCCTTGAGACCCGTTCCGTCCTCTCCTACCACCACTCACTGTTTCTCAAAGTGTTTTTCAACAGCAGCTGGCAGGGTGGGGCACCTACTCCCCAGCTCTGATCGGGGGTGAGAAAGGTATTAGAGGAAACCCCAACAGGGGCCATGGAGGAGAACGCGGAAGCCTGGGGTAGGAGTGTATCTGTGCAGTCGTGTGCACTCTGAGGACTCCGGCTACTCTGTAACACTCTTCTGGGGCCTCTGGCTAAACAGGAGGTGGGGGATCCCATATTCTGGGCAGATGCGGGAAGCAGCTTGTGGGACAGGGCAGTAGGTTGAATACTCTGCCCCCAAAATTGGTATACACAGGGGATCCCACACCATGACCTTATTTGGAAGGGGGGTCTTTGCAGATGTAATCAGTTAATCAAGGTTGAACTGAATTAGGCTGCTGTCTTTATAAGAGATCGGAGGGGGAGGGAGAGGGAGGTTCTGACACGGAGAAAGGGAGAAGCCAACAGACAGTGGAGGTGGAGACTGGATGGAAGGGTCTGCAGGTGGAGGTAACAGGATTGCTGGCAACCACCAGAAACTAGAGAGAAGCAGAAGCAGACTCTCCCCCGCTACAGAAGGAGCCAACCCCACTGACGTCTTTATCTTGAACTTTTTTTAGGGGAGGGGCCCAGCAAGGCATGTGGGATCTTAGTTCCCCAGGGATCGAACCCATGCCCCCAGCAGTGGAAGCAGAGTGTTAACTACTGGACCTCTGGGGCAGTCCCCCTGCTGACATCTAGAATCAGATTCTGGTCTCCTGCACTGTGAAAGAATACATTTCTGTTGCTTTGAGCCATGGAGCTCACAGTCATGTTATCACCACCACAGGAAACCCCGACCTAATCTGAAAGGGGTGAGCAAACGCAAGAACACACACAGTGGCCTGGCAGCTGATGCTGTAACACCTCCCTCGGTCACCAGCTTCACATCCTCAGGCAAGTGGCTCAGCCTCTGAGCCCCAGTCTTTCCATGTCACAGACTAGGCTCCAGTGCCCTGGGATCCATTACCCGTATCCCCATGAGGACCTGGTGCATGGTGAAGCTGCTCAGAACATATTAGCCGTGTCTCTCCCTTAGCTGTCCCCACTCAGCACAGTGGCCACTGTCCCTCCTTCTCTGCTGCAGAATGAAGAAGGGAAGGAGCCCAGGTTTGGGGTGGGAGAGAGCTGAGCCACTTACTGGCTCTATGGTCTTGGACCAGATATACATTCCCCAACCCCAGACCTCAGGACTTCACCAAGAAAATGAAGATAAGAAAAACCTCCCTCATACAGTCTGCAGTGACCTGAAAATTTGCATCCCCCAAAATCCATGTTGGAGCCCTAAACACCTGCCCCCCCACACCTGCTTCCCCTGCAGTGTGATGGTGTTTGGAGGCGGAACCTTTGGAAGGTGATCAGGTTAAGATGGGGGCTTCCCCAGAGGCTCAGTGGGTAAAGAATCCACCTGCAAGGCAGGAGACATGGGTTTGATCCCTGGGTCAGGAAGATCCCCTGGAGGAGGGCATGGCAACCCACTCCAGTATTCTTGCCTGAAGAATCCCATGGAGAGAGGAGCCTGGCGGGCTGCAGTCTATGAGGTTGCAAAGAGTCGGACATGACTGAGCAATTGAGCATGCACACGTGCAGGTTAAGGTGAGGTCATGAGGGGGTGGTCATGATGGGACTGGTGCCCCCATAACATGGAGAAGAGATGCCGGAGCACGCTCTCCCTGCCCACAAGAGGAGGTGGCCACCTGCTAGCCAGGAAGCTGGTCGTCACCAGGAACGAAATCTGCTGGTACCTTGGTCTTGGACTTTCCAGTGTCCAAAAGTGTGAGAAGTAAATGTCTGTTGTTCAGGCCAGCCCCTCTGGTATTTTGTATGGAGGATGGATTGGCAAGACACAACGGAGCACTCTCTAGGATGGAGAGAAATGGGTGGATTTGAGACAGTGGGGAAGTGGGATGGAGAGGATTTACCTACTCTTAGGTAAGATATGGACAAATGAGGAGTGGGGACTTCTGGCAACTGAATGGAGTGGCCTGACTTACTGAGAAGGTGAACAGGTGCAAGTTTGGGGTAAGACGAATTCGAGTGTCTATTGGAAATCCAAGTAGACAGGGCCAGGAATTAATTGGATTTGCACATCTACTGCGAAGAGCAAGAGATGGCTTGGAGCCAGACAGGAAGGAGTCCCCATGTGCACACATCATCCATTCCTGGGAAGGTGTGAGGATGGAGTGCGGTTCCTGGCTGTGGCCACAAGATGACACTATCACCCAGGCCTGCTAGATGGTGGGGGGCCTTCTGATTACTGAGGCTTCCCTGGTGGCTCAATGGTAAAGAATACACCCGCCAATGCAGGGGACACGGGTTCGATCCCTGAGTGGGGAAGAGGCCCCGGAGAAGAAAATGGAAACCCACTCCAGTATTCTTGCCTGGGAAATCCCATAGACAGTGGAGGCTACAGTCCATGGGGTTGCAAAGAGTCAGACACGACTTAATGACTAAACAACAGCTTGATTGACTACATGCCAACTGCTACTCTATATTGTCTAATCGTGCATTTTAAAAGGATACTTTTGAATCCAGTAATCCCAACTTAGTGTTCACCTATCTATATAAAAACCTTTTACCTCCTTTGCCATTTTGAAAATAAGATTAAATACTTATGGAAACAGAACTGGAGTCAAAAGTCTTGAGTTCAAAACCTGATTTTGCCACTAAACAGCTGTGTTCAAGATACATTTCTGAGCCTCAGTTTTATGGTATTCAAAATAGGAATAATACCCTCACAAAATAATTGTGAGAAGACAACTTACCTGAAAGATAACTTATGTGATGGGCTCTCAAATAAGATTGGCTTTAAGAAAATACTACTACTTCTAGGTAGTATTAATCCCTGCTGCCGCTGCTGCTAAGTCGCTTCAGTCGTGTCCGACTCTGTGTGACCCCATAAGCGGCAGCCCACCAGGCTCCCCTGTCCCTGGGATTCTCCAGGCAAGAACACTGGAGTGGGGTGCCATTTCCTTCCCCAATGCATGAAAGTGAAAAGTGAAAGGGAAGTCGCTCAGTCGTGTCCGACTCTTGGCAATCCCATGGACGGAGGAACCTGGTAGGCTGCAGTCCATGGGGTCGCACAGAGTTGGACATGACTGAAGCAACTTAGCAGCAGCAGCAGCAGCAGTGTATGTGTGCTCAGTCATGTCAGACTTTTTTGCCACGCCATGGACTGTAGCCCCCTTGTGGCTCAGACAGTAAAGAGTCTGCCAGCAATTTGGGAGACCTGGATTGATTCCTGAGTTGGGAAGATCCCCTGGAGAAGGAAATGGCAACCCACTCCAGTAATCTTGCCTGGAAAATCCCATGGATGGAGGAGCCTGGCAGGTACAGTCCATGGGGTCTCAAAGAGTCTGACAGGACTGAGTGGCTTCACTTTCACGGACTGTAGTTCTCCAGGTTCCTCTGTCCATGGGATTTTCCATGCAAGAATACTGGAGTGGGTTGCCATTTCCTCCTCCAGGGCATCTTCTCCACCCAGGGACGGAACCCGGGTCTCTTGGGTCTCCTGGGATGATAAGCAATTGGGAAAGGTCTCACACGTGCCACTGATAGCAATACCCTGAAAGGCCACTAGATGGCAATATTACTCCAGGAATCGCTTCCGGTCCCTTCCACCCTGGTGACTACAGCTTGCTTTGTTCATGAACATCCTTCTCTAGCCAGTGTCACCAAAGATGCCATCGTGCACTTTCTGTCATGCCATGCCCGAGTGCCCTAGTCAGCCACTTTCCCACCATCTGCCCTAATATAAAAGTAAGCTCTACCGACTTTACTGCTATGTGTTACATTCTTAAAGATAATGTTATGGTCTCTGTGCTCAACTGTAAAGCAGCTGAATTAAATGTTTTAACAAGAAGTAAACAAGCCAATAAAGCCAACAAAAACCCAGGTGTGGTCAATTCTTTTTCTTTTTGTGGGCTAATACTCAGAGGGTCACCAAGCCTGGAGGTGACCAGAGACAAAAGTGCCCACTTGAGATAAAGATAACGCTTTAGCAATTATCCTCCAATTAAAAAAACTTTTTAAAAGGTAACTCTGTAAACTGGGGAAAGGGACTGCCAGCCCCTTTAAGGCGGGACTAGAGGAGGAAGCTGAGCTCCGCTCAAAAGAGAGCATAGGAAGAAAACCCGAATACCATATTTAAAACATTTTTTTATTCTGCAAAAATTTCCACAGTGCAAAAATACGGCAGATCCAAATAACATCTTAAGGAGGGTCTGGAAGTATAAATCAGGACCAGAGGCTTGAGGAAGATGTAAATTTCAAATTTGTTCAACTCTTAAGGTGTAAGTTTCGGTCCCTCATGACGGAAAGTCCTCACAGGAGAAGGGGGCTGGGGCTGGTCTTGGAGGGCAGTCAAGAATGCTGAACTGTGGAGACCTCGATTTCACCACCAGAAAGGAGGTGACTCCTGGCTTCATGTCGTGTTACACAGTTCTCTACCCGGGTGGCTTCTCGGGACATCTGAATACCCAAGTAATTCTCTGTACGGCCATTTTTCTAGGGAGAAGACCCACTGCTTATAGCAGATTATCAAAAACCTCAGTGGCCACCCCTCATCCCCTCGTTCTGGCCAGAAAAAAATGTCTAAGACCACGGCAGCACTACTGATGCTGCTGACCGCTCAATCTTTCTCCTCTCATAATCACATTATTCTTATAAACAGGACTGCCTATGAATCCCTTAATTTAAAAACAATGCTCACAGGAAATAAAGAAAAATGGGTATACAGAATTTTCCTGCTAAATTCATTTACTATTTTATATTGTTATATGATCTTCCTTCCAGTGACTGGACGCACTGCAGCTTAGATGAAATGTTTTCTGCATTTGAGATTTTATATCCACCTGACATAATTACAGACCTTTCAACAAACTGCCTCTAGGTACTTTTATACTGGAAACATGTAAGTGTATTAATTTCACAGCTCTAAGAAGAAACCAACAATTAACTAGCATGTTTAATTAGTATTAAATGTACTCATTTTAAGTATGCTTAATAAGAATGATACCCAAATTCATTAATAAATGAGTTTGAGCAAATGTACCTTACAACCCCTTAAATGTATTTCTCATGGAAGCTGTTGCAGAAATCATTTTGGAAATAAACAAACATATACCTTATTCATTCACAGAAAATGACCCTTAGGGCTTTAATATCAAACATAGCCATCACAGTCAGTTCACAAAAAGAACATAAAGTGCAAAAACTCCATTTCAAAAGGCTTTAAGTTACTCCCAATGTAACAGAGATTAAATGCTACCACAGCCAGTGGGCCCACCACCCTTATACAGCACACCCTATATAAAGTACAGAACAAGGTATATACCTGAAAATATGTATCTATTTGCTCTGATTACATATTGTGGTTACAAAATCGTCTCAGAACTGGTTTAAAAAATAGGGAAAGCTACAATTCAAACAATGAGTTCTTTAAAGTAGGGGCCATTAAAAAATCTGTAGGAAAATGATGTCTACAAAATCCATTGAGAATCCCAACCTAGCCCAAGATTTCTCTTTGACCAGCTGGATCAGCAGCAACCAGGCAAAGAGCTGACTATTAGGGGTTCCAGGTTCATTTGGGAACAAGGAGCTATGAGAGAGGCTGTGTCCAGGCAAGCTTCAGCCCTCACCTGTCCCCCAGACAGATGGTTCCGCATTAGCCCCGAGGGATGAAGAGCCAGGGGAGGCTCACCCCTCAGTTCTGATGCCTCCAGGATGGCACCAGCTCGCGTAAGCATAATGAATGAGGGAGAAGTTTTTATTACATACCTGAGAAGTCCAATAAATAGCATAGGTGATGGTATTTTTACAAATCCTGTGCTTGATAACCATGATGCTTAGCCTCCCAAAAGAACAGCTCTGATCCACAAGGAACGTCTTCTAGGCATTCTTCGGGGGGACAGGCACAGCGCACCCCCCAAATGTAGCCTACCTCCAAACAGATGCAGGCATCTTATCCCCAGACACCTGCAATACAGTCACTGAAGTGCTGGTTTTACATTAAAATAATAAAAGCAGGAACTATTTTCTAAAAATCAGACACTATAAAATACGAATTGTTAAATGATCACTTGGTTACATTAATTGTTTTTTAATACTCCAAATCCAGTACCTACCGGGTGTCAATCTTAGGCAAATCCGCATCAGAAGAAATATCTAATAGCCATGCTGAGTAATTGTCATGACCTAAGTCCTGTCAAATCTCCACCTCCCTGAATTACCAGGGGGGATAAAAAGATTCCTGATTGCACATCAAGGAATGAAATAAGCTATTCACTCTTTACATCAAAACCTGTAGAACTATATATTTAACAGCTATTTTCTATGACTCGTCCATCTAAGTGCAGAAACGTATCAAAAAGTAGAACTCATTTTTTCTTATGGCCCATTGATGTTAGGCTCAAATAAAAAGGGAAGACTCAGAGTAAGTCTTAAAATCCAGTGATGAATACTCAAGAATATAGCTAACTCTCAGATATCCCAAAACCTGCTCTTCAGAAAAAATATGACTGGCATTTATATTCCATTCAAGGTACAAAATCAACTGTCAGCTCTAAAAGACATCTATTTACAACTGTATTAGGGAAAAAAAGATGAGAAGGAAATATGCCAAAATATATTAACAGTGGTTGTCCTTGAGCCATAGAAATAGATTACTTTGTTTTCTTCTCTTTCAACTTTTCTGTGATATCCCCATTTTCCTTAAAAAGCATGTAGTGCTATAAGAGCATTATGAATATAAATGTAAATATAAATATGAATGAAGCCATAATCCAAAGTAAGATTGGTATATTCCTACTCTCTTGATTTACCCTGCCACACTGGTAAACATAGTGATTTCTTTTCAGACGTAGAGCGAAGACTTGTGTTCCTCAAATACACCCTATTCCACACTTTTTCTCAGCCTCATCCCAGTAAAATCAACCTCTAGAAGGGGGCTAGTGGTAAAGAACCCTCCTGCCAATGCAGGAGACATAAGAGACTCAGGTTTGATCCCTGGGTCAGGAAGATCCAATGGAGAAGGGAATGGCACCCCACTCCAGCATTCTCACCTGGAGAACCCCATGGACAGAGGAGCCTGGCGGGCTGCAGTCCATAGGGTGGCAAGGAGTCAGACATGACTGGACTGAGCACTCACGCATGTGTTAGAAGGGCGTTTTGTCTTTCATAACAAAAGCATTCTTTCTGAAACTTAGCCATTTGACTTGCAGAAGAAGAGAATTAGCCCTATAAGTTAGGGCACTTACTTCTTTCCTTCTAGCAGAGTCACGTTTCATCCCCATTTCCAAGGTCATTCAGAACCTTCCAGGTGGGCCAGGTGAAAGCCTTTGGGGCTGGAGGTGGTGGGTCCCAAGGAACATGCCCTTCATTTCATCAAGAGAAATGGTCCTCTTTGATGGCTGGGACAATGCTCCCATCACCAATGAACTTTCAAGACAGAAACTAAACTTCACACACACAAAACATTACCTACACGCTGCTTCTCTTTACTCTTTCCCACTAAAAGAGCTGGGCTTAAAATACAACCAATCCCTCCTCAGAGCATTTTTCTACTTCAGCATGGATGAGGACAGAATCCATGCCTGGTGGGTCAGTCTGAAAAGAGGATGATCTGACAGCTCCTTTAAAGAAAACTCTAGGCTTGAAACCCAAAGGACTTAAAGAGCAGTTTTCCAATACTGTTCCACAAGCCACCTAGGTCTCATATTCATATGTTAACGTTTCCATGAGTATTTAACTCAAATACTGACTTTTAAACTATACTAAAGCAACATGGACACTCACTCCATACCAAATCTTTCTACCTTGGAAACCACCAATTTGTTACTTTCCATTTCACTGCCTTTCATATTATTCAGGAAATGCTGTAAGCTTAACCTCAAAATAAAATTAAGCTAATAGAATACAACTTATTTCACACATTAGGTCTCCATAAAGATGCCTTACAGCCAACAGGGTTCTTCTGCTAAAATCATTTGAAAACCACGGAAGTAGAATAAAGTCATTCATTTCTAAATTCAGTTGCTCCTTGGACTTTTCACCCTTTGATCCTGTGCAAGTTCTAACGAGAGTCTAAGGGTGCCCAGACAAGCCAAAGTTGCTATGGCCCCATTCTTAAATACAGAGGACACTGACGTACTTCCCACCCACACAAGAAGGACACATCTGTTCTGTCTGCTCCCATGATGGACTGTTGCAAAGCAAGAGATGCCTGAGTTAACACGAGTATCCCTGAGGTCAGGAATCCCCACCTCGCACCTTGGAGACACATGTGGGGTCTTCCGTTCAGCCCAGTGAAGAGGAGATGAGTTGCAGCCAGTGTGACTTTAGGTGAGAAGAACTTAGAGGGCAAGAGGTTTGTCCTGCTGCACCCAAACCAGCCAGTGAATAATTACAGCCAGCACTTAAGAAAGGCAAGTGGTGAAATTATTAGAGAAGCTGCAGGAAGCACCTCATCCCGTGAGAATACCGAGCGTAATTCCCACAGTAGATATCGGAGACAGAGGAGGCAAGATTCTTGACAGTAATTTCCAGAACAGGACAGCAGACAAGAGGCTTCCAATGAGAACAACTTCTCAAACTTCACATTTGCTCCAAATGTTGAACCAGGATCCCTACCGCGATTGTCACAGGCCTGTGGGAATGTCACAGAGGTCAAGTATTAAGAGGGCAGGAGTCTGTGTATGGAACACTCACACCGCAGCTATTCTTTGTATTTGAGGATACTGGGCTGAGGTGGGGCTGGGGAGCCAAACCATATCAGCATTTAAAGATTGTGCTCATCTTCCAGAATGGCTTAAAGTGGAGTGTCAGTTTTTGGCACAGAGGATTTTGCACATTAGCTTCACCCAGATCTGTAGTCAAGTCTCCATCTCCCAGCAGAGGTAGCAGGAAAAGGGCTCACACGTGTATGTAAACCTCGGGTTACAGAGCACTGCAGGGGGAAACCAGCCTCCCAGGGCACAAGCCCTGCGTGTGCTCTGCCTGCTTATTTAGGACAGTGGCCCCAGATGAAAAGCTCTGGCCTCTTCCATTGGACAGAGGGTCTCGTCTGATGCAGGAAGTGTCTGTCACGCGAGGGTCGGCTCCTAGAACACAAGGGGATGGTGGGGCCCGGAAGCAAGGCGTGTGCAGCAAGGGGTCCCCCACTGGATGGCTCTGCCATCACCACAAAGGACGCAGCCCAACGAGCCTTGCAGCTGGAGGTGACGCAGAATACACACCCAGAGCCCTTGGCCATCTGCTTCCCACCTCTGGGCAAGCATTTCTCCCCCAGGCACTGTGGAGTCCTGGCGGTCCACAGACACACTAGTTAGATCCCAAGGGAATAGAATTTTTAAAAGATAGACCCCACTGCCAACTCTGCGAAACCCCCACCCTGGCTGTCTTTGTGGGCAGGTGAAGATTAGGGGGCAGAGAGGCCAGTCACCGCCTTGCCATCACGTGATCTTCACCGAGGATTTCTTGTTGGCACACAGAAGGGACACATAGGGGACGCCGATGAAGGCCCACCGCTCGCTGGGCCAGAACTTGATGACGGGGCCTTGCTCGGGGATCTCGGACGCAGCATCGAAGTAGGCGAAGCACACGCAGCCCAGGTAGGCGGCAAGGCAAATGAGGATGTGCCTGGCGAGGGAGACAGACGCGTGAGGGCCCGCGGCAGGGAGACTGGCCGGACTTCCACCCTCCTCCCTCCAGGCTTAAGCAGCAAGGCAAATGAGGATGTGCCTGGCGAGGGAGACAGACGCGTGAGGGCCCGAGGCAGAGAGACCGCTGGACTTCCACCCGCCCTCCCTCCAGGCCTAACCCACCTTTCCCAGATGCCAAGACTGGCAGGGCCTCCTCTAGTCAAGAAGGGGCGAGGGAGCCCCACATCCCCATGCGAGTGATAAATTCTGAGCCAACAAAGCCTCTCTTGAAATGTTCTAAAATATTCCAGCCTGATAACAGGAAAAACTTGCCAATGCCTTTGGGGCTCCAGAGAAATCAAGGGTTTAAGACAGAAGCGCTAATATGACATCGCTTATATGCAAAATCTAGAAAGTAAGAAAGGGATATAGGGACTTCCCGGGCGCACCAGTGGTTAAGGCTCTGCGCTTCCACTGCAGGGGACGAGGGTTCGATCCCTGGTTGGGGAACTAAGATCCCACATGCCACAGTGCATGGCCAAAAGAAAAAAAAGAGAAAAGAGAGAAAAAGGATACAAATGAACTTCTTCACAAAACAGAAACTGATTCACAAGCTCAGAGAATGAATTTACGGTTGGGGGGGAAGGGTGGGGAAGAAGGATAGATTGGGAGTTTGAGATTGACATGTAAATAAATAAACAAATTCAATTAAAAAAGAAAACAGAGGCACTAAGCGGATGGAAATAACTGAGCACATGGGACTGATTCCCCGCTTCTCGCTTGAATAATGGGCTGTACATATCTAACACCCTGCGTTAGAAATAATTTTACACTGATTCATCAGCTTTTGCACTTTAGTAAGGAAACTCTTTATTATCTTCACGGTGCTGGTAGCAAGTTTTCATATTGATCTTTATCGTGGGGACCATGTAAAGGCATGTAACTTTTGCACCTTATACTGAAACTTAAAACTCCAGATAAATTAAAGATTTAAAATACATTTTAAAAACATATTTAAAGAATATTTTTATAAATATTCTTTTATAATATTCTTTTTAAAATAAAAGAATATTTTTATAAACCTTGGAAGAGGTCTTTCTTAAAATGACACACAGTTCTGAAACCCTAAAGGGAATCACTGTGACAGCCACATGTAATGGACATCTCTACATTTAAGAACACATGGAACAGGGACTTCCCTGGTGGTCCAGTGGTTAAGAATCCACCATCCAGTGCAGGGGACGCAGGTTCAATCCCTGGTCGGGGAACCAAGATCTCACATGCCACGGGGCAGCTAAGCCTGAGCACGGCAACAACTGAGCCCACGCTCTAGAACCCACGAGCAGCAACTAGAGGGAAGCCCAGGCGTGCAAGGAAGAGTCCACGCACTGCCACGAAGACCCAGCACAGCCAAACATATAAACACACACACCTGCAATGAGGATGGTTTTAAGAGTGCCATCAGTTTGCTTAGTAGAGAACTAAGGGATTTAAGGGATGTCACAGCCACGCTGTAATGCATATAGAAGGGAGAAGGGAAAAAAAAAAAAACTAAAGGAAAAGACTGACAGAGGTGAGAGCGTGAAGGTTTAAAACAGTATGGCACAAGATATCATTAACATACTAAAAGATAAATGCGAAAGTGGCGGGGGGTGGCAGGAGGGGGCGGTGCGGAATAGGTGTACCATATGACAAAGGATTAAAATCCCTACCTGATGAAGAGCCCTTTAAAAACCAATCATTGCATAGGGTGTCTGGGATTTGCTTTATAATAATTTGGGTGGGGTGGGTAGTGGGTGAGGGTGGCCAGGATGAGATAATACTGAAGATAACTGTTGCCTCCCTGGGGGCTCCATGTATTATTCTCTATACTTTTGAAAATGTTACAAATGTCCATAATAAATGGCACAGAGGTATTTAACAGTAATGACTCTCTACTATGTGTCGGGAAGTAGGGGCTGCATATAAGTTTTTAAATACGAACACTCCACAGAGATGATAAAGAAACTTAAAAGGCACATTTCAAAAGAGTAAAGATATAGTAAATTGATATCTGAAAGATGTCCAACAAAATATAACTTTTTAAAAGATAAAAATAAAATATTTTCAATCCAGTTAACAAATACTTTTTAAAGTTACTAACATCCAGTATATGTGAAAGTATATCTTACAGATACACTTTTATTATCTTACAGATTTTAGTAAAATTGTGTCAGTTGGTATCTCTGGGTTTGGCAACATATTATAACCTAAGGGAACATTCAGGCATATGAACAAATACATATATTCATTACCAATTGTTTATAAAAGTGAAAAGTTAGAAATAACCTTAATATCCATTAACAGAGAAGTTGGTTAAATGAATTACATAGCATTACCCATATTGTGAGGTATTAACTGGACACACAAACTAATGAAACTAATATAAATACATTGGTAAGGAAAGCTGTCGATGATTTGAACAGCAAAAGAAGAACCAGCTTGCATTATGTATGCTGCTGCTGCTAAGTCGCTTCAGTCGTGTCCGACTCTGTGCGACCCCAGAGACGGCAGCCCACCAGGCTCCACCGTCCCTGGGATTCTCCAGGCAAAAACACTGGAGTGGGTTGCCATTTCCTTCTCCAATGCATGAAAGTGAAAAGTGAAAGTGAAGTCGCTCAGTCGTGTCCGACTGAGCTCAGTCGTGTGCGACCCCATGGACTGCAGCTTACCAGGCTCCGCTGCCCATTTTCCAGGCATCATGTATAGTTTTTAAAAACAAAAAACTTTTTGTTTTTAAAAGTAGAATTAGAGAACTAAACACCTGGAAGGATATACTTTAGGTTGTTAGCAATTGTTCTCTCTCTTTGGACAGAATTAGAATTGTAAAAGCCTTTCTTGCTATACTTCCCTGTTGTTTAAATTTGTTGTAGTAAATAAATATATCACTATAACTGGAACCAAAAAAAAAAAAAAGGTTCAACTTTGGTTTGTTTTTTGGCCACACTACACAGCATTTGAGTTCTTAGTTCCCCAAATAGGGATTGAAGCTGCGCCCCCTGCAAAGGAAGCTGGAAATCTTAACCACTGGACCATCAGGGAAATCCCAGAAAATTGTTCAACTTTAGGGGGAAAAAAACTCAAAGTACACCAAATTTAGAAACAAAATGAACCAAAGTTACTACACTGTACTTTTTGAATTTTACTTAAATCACTCTGTGATAAAGGAACTTGGATCAGTTAAAAACACACCAGGGGCTTCCCTGGTGGTCCACAGCTTAAGACCAAGCTTTCACTGCAGGGGACATAGGTTCAATCCCTAGACAGGGAACTAAGATCTCACATGCTGCATGTGGAGCAGCCAAAAGACAAAATAAAAATTTTTTAAAGTAAGTACTATATTTTGAATGAGATCCTCTTTACACAGGTGGATACATTTATCAAAACTTAGCAGACTACACAAAATCTATGCATTTAATAATCTGTAAATTATAACTCAGATGTACGAAGTGTATATAAATTCACTAATGTGAGTCAAGGTTGAACCGAAGAAATATCAGGCAATGGATCCTAAGACTGGAATCCCCAGCATGAGCTGCTTTGCTTTGCCTTCAGCGAACAAATCTGGAAGTCCCCAAGTCTTAACCTGAGAGCAGCTTAGGTCTCATGGTAGATAATACACAAGTTCTAACATCCCAGGGAATTCAAGAGAATTCTTTCAAATCAAATAATCTTAGGCATCCCCTGATAGAGGTCAGCCTTCTTCCAAATCTGGATCTAACAAGTCTTAACAATTCCTTACCACTAGAATTCCTCCCTGGGTGCTCTCAACTTACAAGGAGCACTCTAAAGAATTCTCTTGTCCCTTGATATCTTCACGATCAGAATTCCTGGAGGACAGAGAGGGAAAGATGATACTAGATTTGGAATTGAAGCAGTTCCCAGGAAGAAAACCACTCCTCCTCTGCTTTCTGAGGATAGGATTCTACATGCTGTTTCGTAACCTTTTTCTTAACCTAACAGTGCATCCTGAGCCTTCTAAACTATAGATGCTTGATCATGTTCCCCATGATTAAGCTCCTGGGCTGGTTTTATGTAACCAGCTGGGCGATCCTTAACAATTCACTTTTATTTCTCTGGACTTGTGTCTCCACCTGTCAAATGAATGAGTGAGACTGTCCCCAGGTGATCTGTGAGGCCCAAGCTGGTCACTCAGGCTCAGGTGTGTTTGGTTCCGATTTGGGACTGTCCTGTCCCCACGTCACATCTGTCCCCAGCCTTCCCCACATTCCCCTACCCTGTAGATCTAGCTAGAGCTCAGGTTACAGCTTCGATTTCCAAGCTCCTTTCTGCTTTGATAACGGAGCTAGAGGTAAGAGACGGCACAGACATGAAGCATAGACAATTAGGTCTTTCTGTTCCGGCTAAGCCTGCTCCCTGAGACGTCCGATAGTCTGTGTGAAGAGAGGGGCCCCCAGGCTCTGCTCCATCTCCTGTGCACACTCATGCGCCCTGCAGAAGAGCAGAGTGATGACAGAGAGCGGAGACCCTGCCTTGCCACCCCCTGCCCCCAACGACTAGGCTCACCACACACAGTGCAGATAGGGGAAGTGGACGGACGACAGCAGCTCACAGAAGGCCCGGTCAGTGATCCAGCAGAAGAGGGCGAGGGTCCACCAGAGGCCGGAGAAGAGGCCCAGCTTAAAAACACGTACGTTGTCACACCTGCCAGAGACACAGAGAACTGCTCGTGTCCGTCCTGGTCTCCTTCTAACTCACTGGTCACTTCTCTGCCTCCTCACACCTCCCCAGCCCCTAACCCTAACCCTCCCTGGCCCCTTGGCACCAGGGTTCCCACCCAATGCCCCATCACACAGGCTCAAGAATATAAACACCATATATACCCCGATGGCTCACAAAGCCACATTCCTCACCCAGGCCTCCTCTTAACTCCAGACTTGCAAACCACACATCACATTATGACACGTCCACCCGATGGTCTGTGTTGATCTAAATTTCACATGTCTACAAAGAACTCCTGATCCTTTCTTCTGTTCAATACCCATTCTCCTCCCGGCCCCCTTGGGGAAGGACCTCAGGCCAAGAATTCTGGAGTCATTGTTCTCTTTCTCACATACCCTACATCTAATTCATCAGCTCAGTGATATATATTTCAAATCCAATCTCTTTCCATCACCACTGCCTGGGTCCAAGCCCCCTGAGTTATGGCAACCACCTCCATCTGCCCTGTTCCTACAGTCACCTCTCAACGCCCTGCCCAAAAGCCTCCCACATCTTCCCTTTTCCCAGAGGGAAGCCAAAGTGCTCACAGTGGCAGGAGGCCCAGTGTGCTGGCTTCCCTCTGTGCTCCACCCGCTCCTCCCTACCTGCCCCACGTTGCCTCTTCTAATCAAACCCCGCAGCAATCTTCGCCATTCCTCCAAAACCCTAAGCTCGCTGCTCAAGCCTTAGCACTGGCTGTTCTGTCTCCTGGAATGCTATTCCCAGATAGCCACGGGGCTCGCCACCCCCTAGTTTTTGTTCAAATGTCCCTCAGTGAGCCCTTTGCTGAGCACTGTTCCTAACAATCACACGGCCTATCTCCACAGCCTAAGTGACCCCCAAGCCCCCATCACCTTCTTCCCTCTATTTCTCTCTGTAGCAATGACAGCCTCGCCGATAACCTCTGTGCTTCATTTATGCATCTCCAGCCTGTCTCCCCCACCTGGGATGGTGTCAGGCTCAGGGAGGCTCTTGGTACTCCTGAAAGAAAGAATGAGCTCTTCCACACCCTGAGGCAAAGGGTTTCTGAACAAACCCCAATAGCTCGAGGGGGAACTTCAGCAGCCGTTTTACTTCCTTATTACCAAATTGCTCACAAAGAGGGTGACTTCTTTTCCTGGGGAGAAATGCCCAGAGGGAGTTGGTGGCTGAGGGTCCTTCCACCCCTCCTTTGGGGTCTCTGTCCCTCAAAGGCCTGCACCCCAGTCAGTCCAGCTTGCTCACTCGCAGGAGTCTGTGTCTAACATAAATATGACCCCTTCATATTTATGCAAATTTTATCTGTTCATGTTTGCTGAACAAGTTAATGGTGTCTAAAGTCTGACTTCCTGGTACGTTTCCCAGCCATCTGATGGAAACATGGGCAAAAGCATCAGTGAATATGGGATGGACAGCAGGCTCAGAAAGATCTGCTCAGAAAACAACCTGAAAAGCCCTGTCAGTAGGAGGGTTATATGTAGCCCTTGAAAAGATTTATGAAAAAATTTATAGAGCCCCACCACATTAGTGACTGCTTTCCAGTTCAGTGACTAAAACAGAGATGAACAATTTCCATTTTCCCTTCCTCTTCAGCATATGAACAGGAATTAAAGGCATGGAGTAGATGAGAAGTCTTAGGGAAGTGTAGAGAGAGAAAAACAGAGGTTAGGGTGTACCTTATGGGTTCCCTGCATGGACAGGTGCATAGAAAAGAAGGCGCTCTCAGGAGGGGCTGAAGAGGAGCTGCTGCAGAACTGGTTAAAAAAAAAAAAAAAAAGAATGTGGTGTCATAGGAATCACAGGAAAGAATGGTCCAGGGTTGAGGGGGTGAATTGTACAGAAAGCTGGGAAAACAAGTGAGATTCAGGAGGACTAAAAAGTGATCAGTGGATGTACAACCGAGAGGGGGTTGGGTATCAAAGTGGGCACAGAAGCCAGGTTAGAGTAGCTTGAAGAATAAATGAGAGGAAACAGATGGAGACACCTTTTAAATAAGCATGGCTGTGACAGATGAGAGATTAAGGGTGATGGCTGGAGACAGAGGTAATGAGGCTAGGCTGGGTGTTAGAGACAATGGGAGAGATTCAATAGGCTAATGGGAAGGATCTTTCAGAGAGAGAGGGATGACACAGTAGACAATTTACAGGAGCAAAATAAGAAATGGAGAATGGAGGGGGATAATCAGTAAGTAGAAAGACAGATCCTAGAGATAGAAGGAGGAATACTTCCACAATGCTGCAAGTTTTAAAGGTAATGATGAAGACTAATTAGCTGTAATGATAACTGGCTTTTCAGGGGTAAAAAATTTCAAATATAGAATAGAAATTATTTCCTTTGTAATTACTTAAAAGGATTAGAGTATTAAAGGAAAATGTTTCCCTGCTTAAAGATCACAATTGTGAAGGAGAATTTATTTATTCTATAAAATCTGCCCCTTGATTTGCTCTTGTTTAGCTAATATGAATTTAAAAGTTTCCCTTTCTTTAGCCAGTTTTGAACAAAATTATAGATTAAAACATGAAACTCTGGAGTTATAATGAAAACTAGATTGTAGTGAATTCTCAAGAAACATAGCTAAGTGGAGAACATTCTATTGACTTCAGGCCTAACATCAGCCAGCGTCACTGGACTATCACAAATCCATTCAGATATCTTTATCAGCAATTTAATGGTTTTCCAAAGAGCTTTAAGCTCTGTTAGTAGGAGAAGGCAATGGTAACCCACTCCAGTACTCTTGCCTAGAAAATCCCATGGATGGAGGAGCCTGGTGGGCTGCAGTCCATGGGGTCGCTAAGAGTCGGGCACGACTGAGCGACTTCACTTTCACTTTTCACTCTCTTGCATTGGAGAAGGAAATGGCAACCCACTGCAGTGTTCTTGCCTGGAGAATCCCAGGGACGGGGGAGCCTGCTGGGCTGCCGTCTATGGGGTCGCACAGAGTCAGACACGACTGAAGCGACTTAGCAGCAGTAGCAGCAGTATTCTGAAATGGGTCTCTTCCTTCCCAGGTCCATGAAGGGTACTCAAAGCCAACAAGACAACACAGGACAGTCCTTCCACTGCCGGCCAGCAAGTTTATATCGCCCTTCACCAACCACCTCTGACCTTGCCTGGTATTGCTGATAATCAAAACACTCCCCAGAGGCAAAGCAATGGTAGAAAATATATACATGTCTCCACTCAAAACAAAGAGTGAGAGAAAGCTGATTATACCCTACACAGAGAAACTCTCACAAAGGGGGATAAATACAAGATTTCAATTAAGACCATCTGCGTCCATGACAATAAACCATGAATTTAGAGTGGATTTCTAAAAGTGGTACAGAGAAAAAGCATTTTCAAAGAGTATTACAATATGGGTAGTGATTTAGATGCGTTTTAGTTGGGGCTGAATAAGACAGTCATAAAGACACACAAGAGCTAAACTACTTTTCAGAAGAACCCAAACGAACTTTTTGGCCAATCCAATAATGTGTCTGGGTATCAACCTGAACTCTGCACATACAACTTGACACAAGAAGATGTTTATGCAAACAGTAAAGGGCTTTACTTGATAGGTTGAAAGAAAGAAACTAAGCCTCAGGGAAAGTAGCAATGCTGCTTTGTATACAGACATTCATTTCTTTTTCCTTCTGTGTATAAACACAATAGCCTCTTTAGGACTTTGCTTTTCTTCTTACTCTTGTCATATGAACACATCTAGTCTCCTTTTTGGGCTTCCCTGGTCGCTCAGTGGTAACGAATCCACCTGCCAAAGCAGGAGACATGGGTTCGATCCCTGAATTAGGAAGACGCCCCTGGAGAAGGAAATGGCAACGCACTCCAGTATTCTTGTGGGGGAAATCCCATGGACAGAGGAGCAGGGCGGGCTATGGTCCTTGGGGTTGACTTAGTGACTAAACAACAACATCCTCCTTTGTGCAGAGTTGACTCCAGGCAGCTTGGTCTAGGCACTTACCAGGTCCTGAGATTTTCCTCCTAAGCTAGTTTTTGGATCATTAGAATATATTGCTTATACTCCTCCCTTCTTTCTGAAAACGAGATTAATACTTTGAACCAAACCATCCAACTTGATCCTAATCCACAAGTCAGGGACGACTCTTTGTGAGGAGTAACTCCTCTTCAAAGGAGTTAAAAGAACCCAGAGCTGGTTTGTTCCTATCCCAAGGACAGCCTGAGGGCCGGGGAGGAAGACTGCTACCCACCTCCTGAGCTCAGCGATGAGCAGCGCCATGCAGGGAACCCCCAGGGTCATCAGAGAGATGTTGTTGATGGCGGGCTTGACAAACGCCAGGCACGTTGTAACTGCAGACAGGACACAGACCACCACCTTGAACCTGCCCCTGTAAGGGTGTAAGCAAACCAAATCCATTAGCAAAGGGGGTCGTGTTTGTTTGCGGGATGTTGGCAGAGTACAGGCACTGATGCTAGGAGGGCAAGCCCAAAAGACTTTCCACACAAAGTACCAGGAGCCTGCAAACCACTCTCCCACACTGGCTCAGTTTTTCTAGGAATTCACCCTTAGGAAACAATCAGAAATTTTCAAAATAGTTAGCTATGAAAACGGTTCAATTATAATCAACCTGAGCCTTTAAGGATAAGATGAATACTTGATTATTTTTAGCAGTACTTTTCTGTATTTTTCCCCCCAGGTGTCTTACAGCATGTTTGGGCAAATTCTTACTGCAAAGGGTCAGATAGTGAATATTTTAGGTTTTGCAGGTCATAGGTTCTCTGCCACAGCTACTCAACCCTGCCACTGTAGACAGTAAGTAAGCAAATGGGCATGACTGTGCAACAGTAACACTTAATCTGCAAAAAACACATAAGTCACCCATGTGGCCAAAGATGTAGTCTGCCCACCCCTCTTCTACAAGGTGAACATGTATAAGAAAAACAGATCATTTACAAACCATAAAGCATCCTAGATTAAAAAAAGAAAAATTCCCCATGTGTCTAGCACACAAGTCTAAAATCCTGGTATCTGTACTGACCGAGAATCTACAGCCTCTTATGCATTGGAATTTTGTGTTAAGTTTCAGACATGAGAAATGTTAAAGAAATAATTGATACCATCCTTTGGAATCAAAAATAACTGATAACAGCCCTTCAGTGAAGGTGCTTTCAGTGGAAAGAGCTAGAAGTGGCGACGTGACCCTGGACACATTGCTTTCCTTCTCCCTGGGACTCTGCTTTCTTATCTATAAATTTCCTATCTGGTCTAGACTAGAGGATCTCAAAGGCCCATATCTATGACTGAAACTTAGGGGCACATGACTTTCCTGAAGTTTCTGTTATTCCTCATTAGCACCATTTACTTTGGCCAGGAGCCCTGGAAAGCGTCACATTAGGAAACTAATTTGAATGAAATTCCATTGGAAAGAAACCAAAGTGCATGGAAACGTTCAAAATACAAGTGTATCTCGTAAAGAGGAAAACCATTTATCATCAAGGCTCAGGAAATCATTGATCAAGCTGCCAACTTTCTGACTGGAATGAACAGGAATTGTAGCCCTGAACTTTGACCAGCGGGAAAATGTATGTACATGGGAAAGGATCCAGGCAGCAAATCCTCAGGAGAATTGTGTTTGTCTCCCGGCCTTGGCCCCGGCATCCTTCAGCTACTAGAGAAGTCTGCAGCTTGGCCTGAGTACAGTAGCGTTACACAGCCCCAGGTCCCCACCATGTGCCTGGCCCCTGGGGACCCCCCCCCAGTAACTCTATCACTAGATTTGAGGTTCCATGATACATCAAGGCTTTTTGGTCATTTAAATTAGATAAACACATAATTATGAGCTTCCCTGGTGGCTCACTGGTAAAGAATCTGCCTGCAAGGCAGGAGAGTGGGTTTGATTCCTGGGTCGGGAAGATCCCCTGGTGAAGGAAATGGCACCCACTCTGGTATTCTTGCCTGGGAAATCCCATGGATTAAGGAGCCTGGAGGGCTATAGCCCATGGGGTCACAAAGAGTCAGACACAACTGAGCGACTAAATAACAACCACAGCAAACACATATTCAGATACTTTCAAACTGTACCACTTCCCTGTGTCCGAAGGTTTAGGACCCAGACACAGAACAGAGTGAGTCAGGGCACACGTGTCCAGTGAGACCCCTGTACATTCACATTCTGCCTCCATCCCTTAGCAGCCCATGGGATTTTTGGCAAGTCATTAAAACTCCCCAAGCCTTGGTTTTCCATATGAAAATCAAGACACCTGCCCTGCAGTGTTCTTATAAGCATTAAGGCACTCAACACAGTGCCTGATACAATGGTGTGTGCTAATAAAATCCATTATTTCTGTTTTCATGACCATGATTTGAGAATAAATGTTATTTTAAATAATATTATTGTTGAAAATGTCATAGGGAAAAGCCGACTGAGCTGATGCTGCAATCAAAAAGGCTCTCTGTAGTCTTGCCAAAGATTTCAAAGGCAGCGAGCTTGATGAAACATGCTTTCTCTAAGAGGAACATGGGCAGACACCTCCCTACCGCTCCCCAGAGGGTGTGGAGGAATGCGCTTCTGGAAGGCAGCTCAGCCAACCAAGATGCTGTGTGAATGCATGGTTCTGCAACCAGCAGAAGCCAACAGAGTCACCAGAGGCCCTGAGGACAGAGAGAGCTGGGAAAACCCAGGAGGCAAGGGGCCCCACACGGTGTTCTCTAAACATCCCCAACTGTTGCCTCTGGTCCTGTTTTCAACTTTGCAACCCATGATCAGCTCAAACTGAACACAAGGTTGGCGAACCCTTAGCACACCTTCTTCCTGTATTCCCCAAACCCAAATCCAGCAACCCAATACCATCATCATAATATTATTATAATAAAGCTGTTACTATTGTTATCATTAGCTTCCCTTTAAAGAGATGGTTTTTAACCCTGTCAGGCCCTTTAGCCCCTTTTTTCATATCAAACATTTGGTAATGCCCATTTTACTCTTCTGAAGTGAAATGGAATTTATGGATGATAAAACTTTCCATTACTGTGACCACCAAAAACATGTCCACAAACTCCCCAGATGGCTGGCATGGGATAGATACATCCCTGGACAAGATTCACTGCTTTAAACTCCCCTTTAAGGCTAAAATGGGCTTCCCTGGTGGCTCAGCTGTAAAGAATCCACCTTCTGTGTAAGAGACCTGGGTTCGATTCCTGGGTCAGGAAGATCCTCTGGAGAAGGAAATGGCAACCTACTCCAGTATTCTCACCTGGGAAATCCCTTGGACAGAGAAGTCTGGAGGGCTACAGTCTATGGGAATCACAAAAGAGTTGGACACAATTTAGCAACTAAACAACAACTAAAACATAACCTGTTTAGAACAAGCCTCTGATGTTCACAGGATTCCAGCATTTGGTCCTGGAAGGTCCAACCCTGTCATTTCCTAAGTACGGAGTTGATATGGCCCAGAGAGTCTGGGATGAGCTCAAGTCACCCAGCAGAGACAGCAGGACAAGCAGATCCCAGCCTGCATCCCTGCTATTCAGGATTCAAAAAATAAACTGGATTGTAAGGTGAGGACTATCGCTAGATTTTGTGGACAAAACATCATAAGGACCACAGCAGGATAAATTCTTTAGAAAATGGATACAATTAGCCTACAACAGTTTGCTTTTTTCTCAAAACAGAAACGTCAAATTAGAAAAAAAACAGAAATGTCAAATTATTAATAACCAGCAACAGCTGAGTGCATATCCCAACGATTCCTCAGACATTCTAGGCAAGATGAAAAACAGCCCTTTTTAGAAAATCCCACCAATTATTCCCATTTACTATTCCTATTCCTATTCAGCTGAAGCTGAAGCTCCAATACTTTGGCCACCTGATGTGAAGCATCAACTCATTGGAAAAGACCCTGATGCTGGAAAAGACTGAGGGCAGGAGAAGAGGGTAACAGAGGATGAGATGGTTGGATGGCATCACCAATTCAATGGACGTGAACTTGGGCAAACTCCAGGAGATAGTGAAGGACAGGGAGGACTGCCATGCTGCAGTCCATGGGGTTGCAAAGAGTCAGACATGACTTGGTGACTAAACAACAACAATTCCTATTTACATTTCCCTGCTGTTCTGCATAATTTTTATCTTCAAAACACTTATCTGTATTAGCCATTCATAATTACTGCTAGCATTTAGTGAGTGTTTACTCTGTAACAGACACTATGCTATATACTTTATATGATTTTTACATATGTTTCTAACCCCTGAGTTAGATACTTTTACTATCTCTTCTTTATAGATGAGCAAAAGGAGGTACCAGAGTGCAGAAGAAAAAGTGGATTGTTACTCAAATCTAGATCTGCTGATCCAAAGTCACTTAGCCAACACACAATCCCCTCTCTTCTCCAGAAATTTCACACTGGAACCACTACTAAGTTTTTTTAATTTTTTAATTTTTTTTGGTCACACCATGTAGCATGTGGGATCTAGTTCCCTAACCAGGGATAGAACCTGTGCCCCTTGCATTGGGAGTGCGGAGTCTTAACCATTGGACAACCAAGGAAGTCCCCTTAGAGGTTCTTAGAAATATTCCAGCAAAGTCTAGACCAGAAAAAGAAAAAAAAAAAAGGTGGGGTGGTTGGGGAGAGAGAAATGGTTACTATCATACAAGTTCAGGCAGCTAACCACTCAATCCCCAGCCTGCAGAATTCCTGGTGTTGCCCTGAGATCTCTGGTCTGGCATGCCATTCCACGCCAGAGATGCTGCCTATTCCCACATCACGAGGTGAAGTCCACGCTCAACATTCTGCCCTTCTTGCCTTCTTGCTGTCCACACCACTGGCAAATTGAAGGTCCACAGACACAGCTGAAATCCTTATTTACAGCGAGCTACCTCTCCTATGACAGTCACCTTTTCTTCCTTTGCTCATGAAAGTGATCAATGTTCATTTTTATCCTTCAATTAGCATGCACATCTCAAATACTGGGCAGCAATCTCCATGTGCCATTGTTAAGAATGAAAGCTGACTGAGTGCTCACTGTGTTCTTAGTGCTCTATGAACTGCTTTGCAGGATCATCTAACAAGAATCCTGTGGTGACCACTATTAGTCAGCCAGTTCTATAGATGAGCGAACAGAAACCTCAAGAGTCAAAACAAGTTATACATTTGTTTTCTTAAAAACAGGGAATCTAGGAATCAAACCCAGGTGGTCTGCAAAGCCAGGGATATAGACACAGAGGGTTCTCAGTGCCTCCACGGACTCTCCCCAAACTGAAGACAGGGGGTCCACAGCTTCCCCTGAGAGAGGCAGCTGAGTGCAGGCGTGGAAAGGTCCGCAGTGCAGACCGCCCTGCCTCATGGTGTGTTTCGTTACTAAAGTTGGTAAGCTTCTGTTACCACAGCATTGCCCCATTTTCTTCTCTCTTGCTCCCACCAAGAAATAAGAAAAGAACAAGATTCTCTATTAAGAACACATTAAACACTGTCCAGTGGAATTTCAAACCCAGGTCTCCAGAGCACCAGAAACAACAAAACCCTTATTCCCAATTTGTCAGCTTCGCTGATCCCAGGGCTTGTACACTCAGATCTAAGAACAAAGTGGTTCCTTAGCTCTCAATACAATGAAAGCATGCTGCCGGAAATCATGGAAGTAAGTAACTGGTGGGCATCTTTGGAAACAACAGGAAAAGCCAAAAGGTCAGGGGTGCGTTGCTCAGGCAGAGGCAAAACATCCCCGCTGGTCAAGCCACCTCATGCCCCTGCCGAGCAGCATCCACCTCCACATTTCCCCTCCTCCGGCAGCTTTCTGATCCCCCCAATCTCTCCTGAAGCTGAACAAGGAAACAAGAAACACAACTGAAACGCAGCAGGTTGGCCTAGGCTATCTCTGATTTCTAAAGTACACGTCCCGCATTCGGGAGAAGGTTTCTGCACCAGGAGACCATATTTCATCTATCATCATGTTTCATCAGGAACAGCTTCCTTTCCACTTGAAGATACTTCTTTTTGCTCAATGGTGTTTAAAGATAATACTATCTAATTCAAATCCTGCTACCCAGGATGAAGATTGTACAGCTAATCCATTTAATCCAAGAGTGCCTCAGAAAGGACCTTCCCTGACCAAAATCTAAGTCAGCACTCCAAGTCAACATAACCCCCTTACCGGCTTCATTTTTCATCACAGCACTTTCACACCCTAACATTATACTATTTGTTTATTGATTCATAATCTCTCCAACTTCAATGTAAGCTCACTTAGGGTGGAGACCTTGCTGTTTTGTTTACTGTTAAATTCTAGCCCTAGAAAACTTCATTGTAAGTGTCCATAAACTATTTACTGGATAAATAACCATATAAGCATAACACCATGGATATTAAAAGGCATCTCTTCCTAAAATTCTGGGTTTTCGGCCTGAATGTGCATGTATATGTATGTGTGTTAATGTGTAACTCTCATCAGAAGCAAACTGACACAATTTGAATACTACAGTATCTACAGCTCCAAGAACCAATTCCTCAGTGTGCATTCTACTATAAATATATAAAAGTAGTGGATCTGGGTCGCACCCAAGAAGATGTTCTAGCAGGAAATCAAAGGTCTCTGAACAACCATTCAGTCTTTTCTCCCCCACTGAACCTTCTAATTTTGCCAGTATCAATAAGGGAGATATTTGACTTTGTGTTCCTAATGAACATTAGATAAATTCTTTCCCTGAGTATATTAAAATTACCTCTTTTATCTGGCAGAATTTTTTCTCTGACAGTGTAATCAGTGGATATTAAATATATGATAAAGCTCATCACTAGGTTAGACTCAGTAGGGTGTGATATTTGTTAATATATACATTGTCATATGGGGTACTGCATAATAAATGCAAAAATTTAGTACAAGCTTACCTGTCATTGCGAAAGATCTTCGGTAGATACCTTCTGGGGAACCACATGGCCAAAGCACACATCAGGACCCAAAGGATTGCAAGTTCATCTAGCATCTGACCCAGGAAACTAAGGGTTGCATGGAAGTAGACGGATCCAATTCCTAGAATCAATTACAGCCAATAAAAAAAGGTCGCAGAGAAGAACAGACTCACAAATTCAACACACCGATTAAGGACAGCCTTTTCATAAACGGCTACCGAAATGACCAAATCACTCTCTCTCTCTGAGAAAAGAAGTTGAAGGAAGAAACCTACATCTAGGCTTACAGACTTCACGTCTAGAAAGAGGATTTGAAGCAGGGCCCAAACACCAGCATATCAGAACTTTAATAACTGCACAAGTTCAGTGTGTCTTCATCCACTGAGCCTTCCTGGGAACACACAGTCAATCAAAAGTCAACATTCTCTCACAGTTAAGAATTCCTAATCTGCCTGTGGAAGGAAATAAAAATTATACAAATATTTCCCAGAATTACCAAGGATCAAACATCTAGAATTTGTTGTTGTTTTTTTAAATTTTAGTCCTTTAGAAACCACGGTTTCATCCGAATACAATTGTTTCACAAGACTTTCCTCAGAAGTTCACATAAAACTGCACTGGCACGACACCAGTGACTATTATATAAATGAACTCTCCATGCAATTAAGTGATAATTACAGTCAACCTTGTCATCAAGCCCATATTCAAAAGAGTCCTCCTTCTGGAGTCCAGGAAACAACATTAAAGTTTCTTAGGACGTCAGAGTGACTTTGGTTTACAGAGGGGTCAGGGAGTGTGCGGAGTTGCACTTCCTCCCTTTCAGCCCATGCTCACAAACAAATCCACTTACCCACTACAACCAAGAGAGTCCATATTAAGTAGATGCCACTGTTGAAGCACGTTGCATACTGCCGGAACAAGCACATGCAGATGGGCGGTAAGATGAAAAACAAGACGTTGCTGATCTGGGGGCGGGGGGATGAAAAATGAGAAGATGAATATTAAGCAAAAGGGCAAAACTAAAGCAGCTTGTTCCCAGTATGTCCTTTGTAAATGGAGATGAATGCGGCCACACATCTTTTTTTAACAAGAAAAAAAAATTCACAACTAGGGAAACTTACAAGTTCTATAGTAACCATTTTAGGGGGATACTTCTTGCCTCTGTGATCACAGGAGCAGCTATGAAAAGACTGGGGCTTCCCAGGTGGCGCTAGTGGTAAAGAACCTGCCTGCCAATGTCTGCCAATGCAAGAGATGTAAGAGACTTGGGTTTGATCCCTGGATCGGGAAGGTGCTCTGGAGGAAGGCATGGCAACCCACTCCAATATCCTTGTCTGGGAAATCCCATGGACAGACGAACCTAGCAGGTCATAGTCTGTGGGGTCACAAATTGTCAGACACAACTGAGCATGTACGTACACACACACACACACGAAAACACTGCCATCTGAAACTGCCCAGAGTCCTCTCTTGATGTGAAGAATCAACGACTCTTTTTCTGCCCAATTATGAAGCATCCTAATTTACCTGAATAATCATTTTTAAAGATAAGGCCTGCACTAAATACTGGTAAAAAATTTTAAAAGAATAGTTTCATGAAGAATGAGAAGGACCAGACTTGTTCTAGCCCCCCCTTAATTTTCTGCCAGCCAGGTCCTGGGCCCACATGAAGGCAGGGAGTGCCTTCCTCATTTCCCCCTTGTCAGTTTTCTCACCCTAAGCCAAACCTACTTTTAGGTAAAGATCAAATTTGTAGCTTTAAAATGGCATCATTTTATTTTTCAGACTGGATTTGAGTCTATTGTCTCTTCATAGGTCACCTGGCTTTTTTGAAAAAACAGACTGGACCACCTAACTCTAGAATCTCACCTCTAATTTTTTTTAATTTCTTTTTGTCTATCTTTTTTTAACTAGGGGGGAGTCATAGCCAATTCTTTTTTTCCCCTAGATTTTTTTAAACTGAGGTAAAATTCACATAACAAAATTAACCATTTTAGGAGTATATAGTTCAGCAGCAGTTAATGCAAGTATAATATGCAATCATCACCTCTATCCAGTTCTGAAATGTTTCCATCACTCCAAAAAGAAACCTCATATCCATGAAGCCATCACTTCCCCTTTTCCCTTTCCCCAGTCCCTGGCAACCACTAATCTGTTTTCTGTCTCCACAGATTTGCTTATTCTGGATATTTCATCAAAGTGTAATCATGCAATAAGTGACCTTTTGTGTCTGACTTCTTTCACTCAGCATACTGTTTTGGAGGTTCACCTGCATTGTAGCAGGTAGCAATACTTTCTTTTTACGAGTAATATTTCATTGTATGTATACCACATTTTGTTTATCCAATGTTCTTACAGTGTCCTTAACAGTGAACAATGCTGTTATGAATATTCATGTCCAAGGTTTTCAGTATTTGTTTTCCATTCTCTGAGTTATATCCCCCCAAGCTAACACCGCTGGATCATATGGTAATTGTGTGCTTAACTTACAAACCACAAGACAATTCTCCACAAAGGCTGAACCGTTTTACACTGCTACCAGCAAGGTCCAAGGTCCTACTTTTTCCACATCCTTGCCAACTCTTGTTATTTTCTGAGGTTTTTATTTGTTTTGTTTGTTTAATAAGGCCATCCCAGAAGGTATGAAGTGTTAGGGATAGTCAGCTTCTTTTAAACTTTCACCTCTAATTGAGGAGTAAGGAGCTCCTCGGGAAGGACTTGAGCATGCAGAGGAGAGGAGATGTGCAGAATGTTTAAACAACAGCTGGGTCTAAATGCACAACACCAGGGAGGAAGGGGTGAGAGAGGGGTCAAAAAAGACTAAAACCTTTCAGAGACAGAAGATGGAGTAGATGAAGTCTGGAAAGCCAAGAGCATGGGGGCTTTCGAAAGGAAAGACTGGTCACCCATATTAGACAACACAGAGCAGGTCTCAAGGAACCACAAGGGTGGGTGCCCAAACTGAATGAAAGGAGCCAGGGTAGAAGGGCTTTTCCAGACCTGGGAAGTCACACTGAGGCACAGCTAAACAAAATGCATCGGCAAATCCCGGAACTGGAGGCGCAGTGCGGGTGGACACTGGCAACATCAGTAACCAATGGACGCCTCTGTCACCGTCTGGGAACAAGAGGGGATGGGAATGCCAGTCTTCAGAAAGGGGAGAAGGATAGAGTGGAGAGAGAGAAAGAACAAGATCTTTTGTCGGAGTGGGATAGAACAAGGCTGCTGCCTTTGGTTAAAGTTCAAGATAAATCCCTCATGGGGCTGCATCCGGAGCCCCGGGGCTGCCTTCCGGAGAAGCGGGTGCCTGGCTCTAGTTGGCCCATTCTGATGGGGACCTTTTTCTCCTTCCCCCATTGGAGCTACTGGCAACCCTGGGTGAGAGTCCGGATAAATGACCACAGCAGTCCCAGGCGGTATGCAGTGTCCACACTTGGGAATATAGCCAACTCTCTTTTATTTACTAAAAAGCAGATAAGGAGGGATTCAGGACAAGGCTGTATGTAATATCACAGCCTTTAACTTTCCATGGAGTTATTTAAAGAACCCAAGATCTCAAAAAAAAAAAAAGAAAAGAAAGAAAGAAAAACACTCAGATCTTTAAGAGTTAAAATGAGAGACCTTACCAGTCGGACACAACTGAGCTACTAAGCACGCATGCATGTGAAAGATGTTAAATATTTTATAAGGGGATGTTAAAGTAATGGCCTGGAAAGGCTCCCAGGCTAGCCAAGCTCAGAGAGGCAGTCACCCACAGACGTGGGGTCAGCATCCAACCACTCTTTCCACTGCCCAAAGCTGACTTTTTTCACCTTCAATCCATCCAACCACATTCTGACCACCTTGGCTTCATGCTTCGATTGGCATCTGAAAATTCTGAACTGCATCACACATCGTGTACCAATGACCTTTAGGTGATTTAAACATCGCTCTCTGTTTTGTTAAACACAGAGGTAGAAGGAATTAAAGGTGAAAGGGGAAGGAGGAGAAAAATGGGATTGTGATACCATAGGTAACTCTCTCCTCTCATGTACATGAGTATGTTCTCCATGTAAGAAAAAGAATACATTACAAAGCTCAAGTCTGCCTTGCTATCCTCCTCCCTGGAGATACCCACTCTTCTCAGATTCATAATCCTCAATTTCTTTGCATTTATGTAAAGATATTTATCATATATATCACACATTGCAACATTATATTTTGGCAACTTCCTTTTCTCATTCCACAATACACCCTGCTAACCTTTTACCTTCTTAAGTCACAGAGATTTGCCACACCTGCTGAGGGTCCTGCAGAAGGCAACACTTCACTGAGCCATTCCACTAATGGTGGGAAGCGCACTGATTTACAGCCCCACCTAACAACTCTGGGGAATATAACACAGCTTTTCACCCCAGTACAGTCATCCTTCTATATCCTTGGGGGATTGGTTTCAGGAGTCCCTTGGATACCAGACTTTGTTGGATGCTCAAATCTCTTATATAAAATAGCATTATATATGCAGTATGCATATAACATACACACATCCTCCTGTATACTTTACACTGATTGCAAAGTATAAATTTACACTTTACAATGGGAAAACAATTTTTCCACAGACGGGGGGAGGGATGGTTTGGGATGATTCAAGCACACCAGTGGGTAGCGGCTGTAAATACAGATGCAGCTTCGCTTACTTGCCCACTGCTCACCTTCTGCTGCCCAGTTCCTAATACGTACTAGTCTGCAGCCCAGGGTTGGGAACCCCTGCTTCAAATCATCTCTAGATTACTTACAATACCTAATACATGTAAATGTTATGTAAATAGTTGCAGCTATACAGCAATTCAAGCTTCCCTGGTGGCTCAGATGGTAAAGTATCTTCCTGCAATGCAGGAGACCTGGGTTCGATCCCTGGGTCGGGAAGATCCCCTGGAGAAGGGAATGGCAACCCACTCCAGTATTCTTGCCTGGAGAATTCCATGGACAGGGGAGCCTGGTGGGCTAAGGTCCATGGGATCCAAAAGAGTCAGACATGACTGAGCAACTAACACACACACATGCAGCAATTAAAGTTTTGCTTTCTGGAACTCTCTGGAATTTTTTTTCCCAAATATTTTCAACCCACACTGGGTTGAATCCACAGATACAGAACTACGGACATGGAGAGCCGACTGTATATGTTTATTGCCTCAAATCCTCTCAGTCTCCTTTGCTTCAGCCATGTACAACCATCTATGGCCAAGCTGTCCCTTAAAAGCTATGCCCCATGATGGCCATAGCTGTCAATCTATGTTAGCGCTAGCACTGTACACAATGACTTTTAAATTTACACACAATTCACAAAAACATGAGGTAGTTAAATACACCTCCAGTGAAATTATGATAGCTCAAGTATTTTTAATGCCCGTATCAGAGAGTTCAATTTAGAAACACTATTTAACAGATAGTTCCAAAATAACCCTGAAATCTCAGTATTGCTTCTGTACAACCCATCTACCAATACTTGCTGGCCTCCACTGTGCCTTTTTAAGACATAAATCTATGGGGACTTCCTTGGCAGTCCAGTGGTTAAGACTTCACCCTTCCCTTGCAGGGGACATAGGTTCCATCCTAGTCAGGGAACTAAGATCCTGCATGTTGCACAGGAAAAATTAAAAGAAAAAAGACATCAATCTATGAAAAGGAAAAGCCCAAATTAGAGGGAGATGCTCCCCAAGACAAAAAGAGGAAGGAACTCTGAAAGAAATGTGGGAAAGCAAATGAGTTGTGGTTAAAAAGATTCAATGGCTCCATGTCTACTGAGAAAACGAAACTTCTCCTCAAAGTTACGTAGCTCACTGAAGTTGAATAGTTCAGCCAAGGGGTATTTTTTAAAGCCCATTGTTGGACTATCCTTTGGAGAATTGGCTTGTTTAGTGCCTGCCTAACAGATTTTGTTTTAATTAAAAGGAAACCACAATTTAAAAATTTATTATTTCCTTACAGAGTTCCTCATTCTGTGACATTGCACCAAAATAATCTCAGGAACACACTGCAATCTCATCCTGACGCATGCGATTGTGCATTTTCCCAGACAGAGGGCAAACACTGACAAAGCAACAGGCTGTAAATTCTTTTGAGCAACAAGTTCATAAATAGCTAACAGACATTACCCTGGCTGAGGAGACTATGTATCTTAATCAAATGCAGGTTTCTAATGATCCATTCCATTACGGCAGGCCCCCTTTCTGCCTCTGGGATGACCAACTGTCCTAGCATGCCTGGCACTAAAGAGGGCTTCCCAGGATATGGGACTTTCAGTTTTAAAAATGGGAAAATCTCAGGCAAACCAGAACAAGTTGGTCACCCAGCTCAGAGGCCTTCCTGCAAAATCTACCCACCTCCCACAGTATACCACCCAAAGAGAGGACTAACAACACTTCGAACTGGGGTCTCCTGCATTGCAGGCAGATTCTTTACCAGCTGAGCTACGAGGGAATCCCACAAACACCACCTCAGCCACTTGTGTATAATACCTCTACCGTGGTCCTCACCACCCAGGTGACTATTTGCGGGTCTGGTTTCTGTGACAGGCACACAGTTGCCCAGCAAGTGGATGGCTAGATGGATAGAGACTGACTGACTGACTGATAGATAATCCTGCCCTACAGAGAGTAGTCTGTGGCATATAAAGGGAACTCCACTTATCTTGATGATGGGAACAGAGCTGAGTAGGGGAGGTGACAGACCATGGGCTGATTTTAAGCATGTATTTTTCTTCAAGACTTTTTTTCAGCACCAGTTCATTTCCTTCTGTCCCTCTGGGTCCCCAACAGAATTCCCAAAGGCCAAGCTAAGTGATTAAAACACAAACCCCACTTTCCTCCAAAGCTGCTAGGTTGTGGATCTTTCTCTGACTGTGACCAGGCCTTAGAATGTAAAAAGGAACTTAATTCAATAAAACTTGTATTTAGAAGAAACAGTACAAAATGTGCACAGGCAAAAGGCTGTGGAAGGGCATGATATGTTCTTGGAAGAGATATTTGGGCTTGGCTGACGCAAAGGATGATGACAAGATTTAAAGCAATGGAGATATGTGGGCACCAAAAGCAAAATGCTCTATACTCCCAAACATTGCCAGTAAGAACACAGATCAGAGTACTTTCTCTGGTGGACCATTAAACAACACTCACTAGTCGTCAAAGTAAATACTGCCCTCAACACAGCAATTTCCTATCTAGAAGGAAATGGCAACCCACTCCAGTGTTCTTGCCTGGAGAATCCCAGGGACAGAGGAGCCTGGTGGGCTACCGTCTATGGGGTCGCACAGAGTCGGACACAACTGAAGCGACTTAGCAGCAGCAGCAGCAGCAGCAGAACTAGTACCTGGAGAAGTACATCCAGATGCCTATTTGAGGACATTCATCGTCTAACTGTTCAGAAACCAAAATGAAAACAATAAACAGGAACTGCCCTAAATGTCCATCAATAATAAATTGACTGGTCAACCCATTAAAGGGAATACTATATAGACACTGCAAAGAAGAAAATAATTCTATACAATCCAATATGGGATTATCTGCAGGACAAATCAAGTGAAAAAACAAAGGTGTAGAGGAATTTCTGTAGTGCGATCTCAACTGGGCTGGAAAAAAATCTGGTTGTGGTGTGTATATACACAGGCCTCCCTGGTGGCTCAGGCAGTAAGGAAACCGGCCTGCAGTGCAGGAGACCTAGGTTTGATCCCTGGGTCAGGAAGAACCCCTGGAGAAGGAAATGGCCACCCACTCCAGTATCCTTGCCTGGAGAATTCCATGGACAGAGAAACCTGGCAGGCTACAGTCCATGGGATAGTAGAGAGTCAGACACAACTGAGTGACTAACACTGTGTATACACATGTTGCACACGTATTTTCTATGTTTACACAAATACATGCTTTTTACATGCTTTGAAAATGTCTGAAAAGATATATAAGAAAGGGTATTTTTCACTTTATAACTTGCATATTTTTTTAACCATGATCATGTTGTTACTTTTATAATAAACAACAATGGCAAAAAACTACTTTAAACGACTTCCCTGGCGGTCCAGTAGTTAAAACTGCACTTCCACTGCAGGGGGCCTAAGTTCCATCAATCCTTGGTCTGGGAACTAAGATCCCACATGCTGCAAGGTTCAGCCAAAAAAAAAATCCCAAAACTTTTTGTTCCATATCCACCACCATGACTAGCCAAAAGATCAAATGGTCCCAATGCAGGAGTTTTAAGTTAAAGAATGACTAAATAATAAATACCTATACTGTGCTAAATAAATTTAAAGTAGCTATAATGGCATTTGCATCTTCAAGAGCAGTTATCTTAGTAGGGTCAAACGGACCATCCAAGTTCTAACTCTAGATCTGCCATTTTCTTGACCTTTGCAAGTTTCAAAATCTATCTAGGCCTCAGTTTTCTCCTGTATCCAATGGATGTAATAAATAGCACCCACTGCTGAGGGTGACGGTAAAGGACCCTGGGGAGCTTCAACAGCAAACAACTAGTGGTGGCCAGGAGTGACTGCAGTTGCAGGAGTGGCAGCTGACCACCAAGATCCATTAAGAAGGTTCTAAACCCCCCCCTCTGAGTCCTCCTGACTTTACATCTTCAATTTTTCCTCAATCAGTAATGGTTATTATTTTATTGTAAAATAGATAATTATGCCTGCTGCCTTACTCTGAGAATTTAATGAGATGAAGGAAATGGCGCCCCACTCCAGTACTCTTGCCTGGAAAATCCCATGGATGGAGGAGCCTGGTAGGCTACAGTCCATGGGGTCCCAAAGAGTAGAACATGACTGAGCGACTTCACTTTCACTTTATCACCAAGTAGCTCACTGTCTTCCCTAATACAGGAGTAAGATAAGCATGGGTTTGTTCTGTGACAAGGATCAGAAGATAACTAAGACGTGGGAAGGAGAGAAGGAAACGCTTTTTGCTAAATTCTTTGGATCTACACTCTACAAAGTCTGATGGCCGACTTCTCTGAAACCCTCAGTATTCGCACTTTGCTAAAGCAAATTCTGTGGTTTACAAGTATGCCAAAGAACAAGCTTTGTCAGGGGGACCAACAGAGCTAATTAGCCACAGATGCTGCAGCTGAAGATCAACAGCTCATTTCTAATAAAGACTTTAGCACTCACTGCGTAACAGCTCCAATGAAACCAGATTAAAAGTAAGGACAAAAATAAGCTCTCCTCCTCATCCAGCACCCTGGGGTTGACTCGAAGCAGCTATACACTAACTTTTTTGGCCAAATAACTAGACCTGACTCTACTGGCCTCAGACACCACAGATAATTACCTTGCTGGGTACGTGAGAATCTGTCCCCAGGCTGTCATTTCTTCTCTAACTTTGGTGAAATCCTCAGTAGTACTCTCCACTTACAAATGGAAAAACTGACCTACTGCCTTTGAAAGCACCCAGCCCTGCCCCAGTCCATCCTCTGTGGGCAACTGTCCACACCTGACTGCATGCTCTGAAACAGGTTGTACAATAGGTGGAGGGTGGCCACCTCTGATGACCGCATGTGTCACAGCTTCTAGGGGCAGCAGAGGACCAGGTTTCCTTGCAGAATTAACCCAGTCATTTAAAAAAAAAAAAAAAAAAAAAGGAATGTTTGCTGGGAGGGCAGCCCAGGAATTCAGCACTGAAGGGAGGGAGAGTGCAGGCTCTGGATCATGGTCCCAGCTCTGCCAGAAATGACCACAGGGCCGCTCCCCTCTCCAGAGTCAGTTTCCTCAACAGAGAATAGAAGGATGGGGACAAGCTCATGGAAATCCCTCCAGGCAATAAGCATTGACTCAAGCCCAGGACATTTTCTCCAGCAAATCAAAGGGGAAAATCCTAAGGAAGAAAGTCAAAATTCACAGTGACTCACATACCAGGAGTTGCTGTTTTCCACATTACAGCAGTGAAAAGATAAGCTGCAGAAATGGCCACACCAAGTCTCACATTTGGAACCATATTTGGACTTGGCAAAAAGAATAGACATTTCCTTCCCAACTGCAGGCCTGGGCTTCCCAGGTGGCACAGTGGTAAAGAATCCGTCTGCCAGCGTAGGAGACGCAAGAGACACGGTTTCAATCCCTGAGTCAAGGAAATGACCCACTCTGGTGTTCTTGCCGGGAAAATTCCATGGACAGAGGAGCCTGGCGAGCTACAGTCCATGTGGGTCACAGAAAGTCGGACACAACTGAGCACACACACACACAACTGCAGGTTTTCCCTCCCACGAAACACTAAGAGCACACAAGATTCTGCAATGGGACAGTTTCCTCTTGACCACAGCTACAGACCCAGGCAAGTCCAGAAAGCATACACACACACACACACACACACACACACACACACATCACTGCCAAATTTCCCTTTCACTTCTCTGGCTTAGTAACTGCACAGAGCACAGGCCTAGGGAAACTGATCTAGGGGCTAGTGTGAGGCTCAGTACTAAAGGCAAGAACTCGTAGTAATTAACTTGATTAATTCTGGCCCCAGGTAACTCGACCTATTATTGATGTACTTGGCGGGGCAGGGGCGGGCAGCGCCAACCTTCGGAGTGGCCCCCGCCCCACAGACCTGCCTGGAGGTCACCCCCTTTCCCGGACTCCTAGAGCAGGTACTCGGGGTAAAAACCGCACAATGCAACCCAAGTGCGTCACACCACAGAGATCCTAAGGGAGGAAGGGAGTAGTCCCCGCGGTTTCACCGCTCCCAACTGACCCAAACTGGAAGAATGGGCTGACACGGAGCACCAGCTCCGGGACGGGTGGGGACCAAACAGGACAATAGAGCCATCAGAAAGAAATGACCAGAGGAGGAGGATGGCCCAGATGTCAGGGACAGAGACTGGAGAAGAGGACAGATGGAGAACTGGAAGGCGCGCAGGGTAGGGGGCGTGGGTCGACTTTGGCCGCGGAGCGAAAACGCCCCAGATGCACGCGTAGACCAGGGTCCTGGCTCCAGGTGCAGCGGCTGCGCTGGGGGACAGCCCCCTCCCGCCAGCCCGTGCCATCCCCGCTCCCGTGCCCCGCACCGTGTTGTAGAACTCGGCGATGGCAGGCACGATGGTGTAGTTGTCCTCGCACCAGTCCACCTCCGAGCTGCCAGCCCGCAGCTGGTCCCACCAGTGCGGGGCGCTCATGGCCACTCTGGGGCATTGGAGCAGAGGCTCCCGCAGCCGAGACGAGGCCAGAGCTGCTGCTGGAAACCAACGGTGGTGGTGGTGGCAGCGGCGGCCGCGGCTTTATGTACCACGGGACAGCCGCCGGATGTGGCGCCTCCTGGGCCGGCCTCTCGGGGCTCCGCTCTGTCCTGTAGGACGTGACTGGCTCTCGGACCCCTCCCTAGGCTCCGCCCCCTGGGGCAGCCTGCAGGACCCAGGGCCGGCCACGCCCACCCCAGAGGCGGGATGTGCGGGGGACCGGGGAACGAGGGGAGGCGGGATCGGCCCCCTGCACCCGCTTCTAAATACGCCTGTTCCCAGCAGGTGGCAAAGGCTTTGACAGGCCTGCCCCCGCCCACCTTCCGGCTCAGACTTGCAGGCGCCCCCTACCCTTGTTAAGCGAGTTGTGACAGAACTCGCCCTGGCAAAACTTAAAATTAAGGAGGAAACCCAGGGGGACCGGACCCCTACGGAATCTTGGGGAAGTTTGCTCAGACTTGCCTGTGTGATACGTGGGACACCCACTCTCACGGCGGAGAAAAGCCCTCAGTCCCTCCGAAGTCAGTAAGGGATTGCTTGGTGCGGTGGGCCGGGGCAGGAAGACCTTGGGGACTGGAGTAGGGGACCAAGGACTCTCCCACGCAGCCTCTGCCACCCAAACCCTGTTGCTGCTGCAATTTTGAATACTTTCCTGCTCTCCGCCCCTTGGACTCCAATGCTAGAATAAAGTCTTCTATCGGGTCAAACTTCAGCTATCCGAACCCCCAAAGGATGCAGTGTGACAGGTATGGCACCTCCAGAACACCCTAGGTACAAGAGATGATGACGCATATATCGCACTTACTATGTACCAGGCTGGAGAAGGAAATGGCAACCCACTCCAGTATTCTTGCCTAGAGAATCCTGTGGATGGAAGAGCCTGGTGGGCTGCTGTCCATAGGGTCACCCAGAGTAGGACACAACTGAAGTGACTTAGCAGTAGCAGCAGCAGCATGTACCAGGCACTTGTTGAAGAGTTTTCATGTGTCACTTCATGCTCCCAGAGGAGATCCCCTCATTCGAAAAGTCAAGAGGACCTTTCTGACTAGACCTGCTCAGAAAGGTTCCCTGGAGGTAAAAAAAGGGAGGGGGTGCCACCCCATAGTAAGTGATGTTGATACCCTGGTCTTCTTTGCTATAATACATCTTGGCCAAGAGATGCATGCACACACATGGGAGAACCCTAAGATACACCAAATACAGACGCTGAACCTGGCAAAGCAAGATGACTGGCTAAAGGAAACCCAAAAGAAATGCCCCATAAAAGTGATTCAAGCTACTGCGAGGATACGACTCTCTCTCTCACTCTCTGAACCTACCTGTGTGCCTATCCTACACGTGTACTCTTTTCCTCCTAATAAAACACTTTACTTGTTTCGCTTCTCTCCGTATCTATATGGAAATTCATTTCTACACAGCTGACAGGCCAGGGCCTTGTCACTGACCACTGGTCCCTGGTGGTCTAGTGGCTAGGACTCAGCACTCTCACTGTCGAGGCCTGACTTCAATCTCTGGCCAGAAGCGGAAATCCTGCTTCAAGCCTCTGCAGGCCCGGGTCACCTGAGATCATGTAGTTTCTACATCAAAGCTAATCTAGTCCCACCGATATCTGGAGAAATAGTTTTGGTTGGTCATGGCTCTCATCCTTCTTCCTTGGGCAGCTCCAGAAATTCAGCTCAAGATAGCAGTGGCAGAAGAGGCCCTTGTCAGGTGACTGTCACTAGGCTCTCCTTGCTCCAGCCTACATGGTACCCTGAAGGCCAGCACCTCCCCAGGGCCTTACCTCTCTCTGACTTGACTCTCTACTTGGACCCTGGCTAGGGCTCCAGGGCCTTATGCCCCCAGTGTCCATCTTCCACAGGTTCCTGCACAGCCATTTGTTTATCGTTCCAGACCTCCATCACTGGCAGAAACTGCAGGCCCCAACTCCTCTCCTATACTCCAGGAAACCCAGCTTTCAGCCCTGGGAGCCAGACCACACTTCTCTGTTTAACTTTGTCCCAACTTCTATCCTGTCCTCTTCCTAGACAGCCAGTTCCACTGTGTCCTGAAAAATAAAACACCCATTTAACCCAATAATCCCATTCCTCAGCATATATCCAGAAAAAACTATAAAAGGTACATGTGCCCTCTTTCCATAGCAGCAAGACATGGAAGCAAACTAAATGTCCATTGACAGATGAATGACTAAAGAAGGTGTGGGGCATATATACAGGAACAATGGACTATTAATCAGCCATAAAAAGAATTAAATACTCCTATTTGTAGCAACATGGACAGATCTAGAGATTATCATAGTAAGTGAAGTAAACCAAATAGGGGAAAACAAATGTCATATGACATCACTTACATGTGGAATTTAAGAAAAATGATACAAGTAAATTTATTTACAAAACAGAAATAGACTTACAGACATAGAAAATAAACCTATGTTTACCAAACAGGGAAGTGGAGAAAGGGATAAATTAGGAGTTTGAGATTAACATATAAACACTGCTGCTGCTAAGTCACTTCAGTCGTGTCCGACTCTGTGTGACCCCATAGACGGCAGCCCACCAGGCTCCACTGCCCCTGGGATTCTCCAGGCAAAAACACTGGAGTGGGTTGCCATTTCCTTCTCCAATGCATGAAAGTGAAAAGTGAAAGGGAAGTCGCTCAGTCGTGTCCGACTCTTAGCGACCCCATGGACTGCAGCCTACCAGGCTCCTCTGTCCATGGGATTTGCCAGGCAAGAGTACTGGAGTGGGGTGCCATCGCCTTCTCCGATATAAACACTACTATATACAAAAAAAAAAAAAATAACGAACAAAGACCTACTGTATAGCACAGGGAGCTAAACTCAATATTTTATAATAATCTATAAGGAAAAAGAATCTGAAAAAGTATGTATATATATATATATATCTCTCTCTCTCTGAATAACTTTGCTATACACCTGCAACTAAACAACACTGTAAATCAACTATACTGCAATAAAAAATAAGACTCTGTAAATTTCTAATATGGTAAATATTGGTAGATATTATTAAACAAAAGTTCTTTATATTCCTTAAGTTTTTAGTATTATAGGAGTCTTCAGATCAAAAAGGTTAAGAGCTGCTATTAAAAAGAAAGATATCCCCAATTAAATCATTTGTAAAAGATATTTTTATCATTTAGTTTGAAATATTTATTGAATGAGAGCTTTTAGACTTAGACATATATCATTATACATCATCCTTGACCCCACAATAAAAAGAAAAATAAAAGCAGAAGAAATTCATTAAGGAATTCCTGTAGTTTCTTCACACACAGAATCTCTATTCCTCTGAATCATTTTTTGACTCAAAACTGCCAGTGTCCTTAATTACCAAGTCCTGGTGATGCAGCAATTTTAAGAGTACTTCACTACTGTGTGCTTTCCAGCCATGAATATCTCGTGTACACCTTTGAAAGCTGGCATATTCTTGATCTTACCTGAAGGTGTCAATAGAAGGTTTTCAGACAACGGGAAGCATGTTTCTTTTCCAAATTGTCCTTGTACCATTTGTTGACGGAAACATGGAGATTACAGTCCCCAAGTCATCCCACCAGGAAAAACCACTGAGTTTGTGTGTGTTCAGGCAGTGACAAACCATCTCCTCTGTCACCTGGCCGACCATGATTATAAAATCCCATTCATTGTAAGATGTACCTAAAATTCAGCAATATTACAATGCAGAACAATGTTTTAGTACCAGTGAAATTTGGAATTTGCTGGATATTATTTATTCTTCTCTTCAAGTCCTGCTAAGAGAATGATGGGGAATTTTCTTCCTACACAGGAAGTCTTATTGTGGATGACAGTTCTGTTTCAAAATCAAAGCTGACCCCTTAGGTTCTGCCTAATTACAACTGCACAGAATGACAGTGCTCAGGCCAAAAGCCACTGGTGACCAGCATGAAGGATGCAAGTTACATTACTCCAAATACGCCTGTGTTGGCCTTCTTGGAAGTGTTTTAACATTTTTCTGATGTTTTCATCCACGCTGTCCATTGCTAACATTTTTTCAATGGATATAACCTTAGTCACTTAACACCATGACCTGTCATTAAGTAGTTGATTTTGAAGCAGACATTAATAGAATGTTGCCTTAGAAACTGCCATTAATAGTTTAATACAAAATCTGATATCTGGAGTAAAGAGAGCTTGGGAAGACTGGGAATAAGGTGGGGAATACAGGGTGTGACAGCAGAGAAGAGGGCACAGCTGAATTCTGATGCTAAGTTTGCTGCTGGTACTTTTGGTTTAAATAAGAGTCAGTGATAGAGATCTAGGAGAGAGCAGGTTTTGGAGAACCACCCTTGCAAGGAAATCAGGATGCCAGCATCTATTTTTACAGAATTTATAACTATTTATTTTTGGTCTAAGTAAATATCTGATGATAAATATCCAGTTCAGCTGGTCCCACAAGTGGAAATAAATCATCAAGTAACAAAGTCTGCCCTTGGAGGAAAAAAAAAGGGCAAACACTTTTGTAAATGAAGCAAGAAGTACATGATCAAAGATGAAATTTTCTGCATTTTGCTGTTTGGCCAGAGTTTTTTATCATTGGTCATGATTGAGGCTTGTTGTTTAGACCAGTGATTCTCAAGGTATGAGACCAGTAGCACCAGCACCACCTAGGAATTTGTTAGAAATGCAAATTTCTAGGTCCATAGCCCAGACCTATTGAATCAGAAACTCTGAGGATGGAGTCCAAGAACCTCCAGCTCAACAAGCTCTCCAGGTGATTTTGACCCACATTCAAGTTTGAGAATCACCGTTTTAGTCAAAGCACTCATGGTAGCGATAAAAAATTCACTCTGGACTATATACTTCAGTCGCTCAGTCGTGTCCGACTCTTTTCGACCCTATGAATCGCAGCACGCCAGGCCTCCCTGTCCATCACCAACTCCCAGAGTTCACCCAAACTCATGTCCATCGAGTCAGTGATGCCATCCAGCCATCTCATCCTCTGTCGTCCCCTTCTTCTCCTGCCTCCAATCCCTCCCAGCATCAGGGTCTTTTCCAATGAGTCAACTCTTTGCATGAGGTGGCCAAAGTATTGGAGTTTCAGCCTCAGCATCAGTCCTTCCAATGAACACCCAGGAATGGTCTCCTTTAGGATGGACTGGTTGGATCTCCTTGCAGTCCAAGGGACTCTCAAGAGTCTTCTCCAACACCACAGTTCAAAAGCATCAATTCTTCAGCGCTCAGCTTTCTTCACAGTCCAACTCTCACATCCATACATGACCACAGGAAAAACCATAGCCTTGACTAGATGGACTATATACTTAGCTTTCCTGAAAAAAAAAAGAAAAAACAAATCCAAGCCAAAACTGCAGCTGCTGCTGCTACCAAGGAAAAGAGGAAGAAAAAAAGAATCCAGTGAAGGAAGTTATTCTTTCATCAGGCTCATCAGCAGGAAACTAGGGCTCAGAGTCTGGTCCCTTCTCCAGCTAGGAGAGAAACAAAAAAAAGCCACAAGTTTTTGTTTTTTATCTAAGACAGTCTCCAGGCTCAGAAGGCCATGGGGGAGGGCTGCAGAAAGCAAGACCTCACCAGGGAAACACTGGTGCAACCACTCCAAGAAGGTGGCTACCTTTGCTGCCGTGGGTGCTCTTGGATTATTTACTGACAGTCATCAGAGGGCACTTCCTTCCGTTGTCACCAGGCCTCTCTTCTTCTCTAATCTGCCCTGGAAAAACACAAACAATGTTAGGACTGGATGTATAATAAAAGTAAATTGATTCTAATTGAAAATCTGAGGCTTTGCCCATGCCTGAAGTGCATGGAAGTTGTTAACATGTGTTTTGACCACTGCTTTCCGGATAGAGAAACTGTTCCTTTGTTAAATAACTATAGCTTGCAACAGGATAGCAGCAATTTTGAGCACCTGTTTCATGCCAGGCTCTATAGTAAGTGTTCAGTAATTACAAGATGAAAATATCACTCTTGGCTTCATCGAGCTTAGTCTAGTAGAAGCCACAAACCATTAGAATACAGTTGCTATAATGGAGGTTGCTATAAAGGAGGTTCAGACACAGAATGTGGATGCAAAGGGGCCCAAGTCTGCACTGAGACCAAGAAGGCACAGCAGAGGAGGCAGCCTCCAAACTAAGATGTACAAGGTATACAGTATTTTACCAGGCAGAGCACTGAGGACGGGGAGTTCTTTAGAAGAAATAATATGTACAAAAGGATGAGGGTCCAAGACAGCATAATCATTCAGGAAACTTCAATACAGTTCCAGCAGGAAAAGTCACAGGAGACTGAATTAAAAGACTGATAGATGATGTGAAAAGAGTAAGTCTTTAGGAAGGAAAACTTGATGGATGAAGAATAAAATAGACATCAGAAACTATTGATAAAGTCTGCCAATAATCCAGGTGCCCAATATGGGCACGATTAAGAAATGCATTTATTCTTTTGCATCATTTACAGAATTACTAAATATGCTATGTGCCCTAGACAGTTTTCCAGAGGCCAAGGATCAAATGGTGAGCAAAGCAGAAGTTGTGTCTGCCTTCATGGAGCTTGCAGTCTAGGAGGAAAGCCAGAGATTAAATATTGCATAAATAGTTCATTACAGTTATGCTGCATGCTATGAGAGAGTACAAGTCCCACGACTGCAAAGAGCAGGTAATGTGATCTTGTCTGAGAGTACCAGGGAAAAGGCGTCCCTGAGGAAGTGAATCCTAAGCTGCAAGAAGTGAAGGTTGAGGCAGGGGTAAAAGGAATTGAAATAAGGAATGCAGTAGACATAGAAAATAGGAGTTGTGATAGGTTGCACTACCGATTCCAGATACTCGACACACTTTCCCAACCCACGGATGTGGGACTTGAGTTTGCCAATGGCTGTGGCAAATGAAATGTGCACGGAATTGATTTGTCCATGACTGAGCAGAGGATTTGAAAGTGATTTCTAGTTCTGCCATTCCTCATTTCCCTTTCCCAAACCCTGTTTTGGGACGGCGTCTTCAGCCTGGATCCCAGAATGAAGAAGACAAATAGAGAGCCCAGAGTGGGAGTCGGTCCACAATCCACTCATAATATAACTTCGTGCTGTCAACCATGAAAACTGGGGGGAATTGTTTCTTACCCCAGCATAACCTAATGGTGGCTGACAAATACAGGAGAATAAAGCTTAACTGCTGGTTAGAGGTACAACATAAAAGAGTGGAGGAAAAAAAATGGAAGAGAACTTTAAACAGTGTAGCCTGAGCAATTAAAATTAAGTGACTGGGTTACTAACTCAAAAGGGAAGATAAGATAGAAAATAGTGATTTAGGCTTTGTATTAAATTAAAGGGCAGGCTGAATATTTGGGGAGACATGTTCTTTCAGTAACCAGAAAGGTAAATTAGGAGACCAAGGACAGGTCAGGATCAGAAAGATTTGTGGATCGTGACTTTAAAGGTGACATCTGAGCCCTGGGGTAAATGAGCTCACTGTGGGTAAGTGAGCTCACTGGGTCTCAGGAGAGAAAGAGAATGGAGGCGGGCAGAGGGCAGATCCTTGGGCATGGCTGCATTTCTCAGAGGCCTGAGTAACAAGAGGCACAAGTCCTGACAGACCGGAGCAGATGTGTTGGGTTGAGAAAAAATCAAGGATGCAACATCACCTACAAAGCAGCCTTGTCCCCCCAAAGCAGTGAACCTAAACTAGATCAAAACTACCATTCACGGGAGGTGAATCACCTGGAGATCTTGTTAAAAATGTTAAAAATGCAAATTCTGATTCTATAGTTCTTGTGTGTGTGCTCAGTCGTTTCTGACTCTGTGTGGCCCCTGGACTATAGCCCGCCTGGTTCCTCTGCCCATGGAATTTTCCAGGCAAGAATACTGGAGTGAGTTGCCATTTCCTATTCCAGGTAATCTTCCCAACCCAGAAAGACAAGCTGGGTCTCTTGCGTCTCCTGCATTGGCAGGCAGACTCTTTATCACTAGTGCCACCTGGGAAACCCAGGTGGGGTTGACTGGGGTCCAAGATTCTGCATTTCTAACAAACTCCCAGGTGATGCCAGTGCTGCTGGTCTGTTCACCAGATTTTAGAAGCAGGGCTCTGGGAATGGAAGCAAGGATAACATGCAGATGCAGTCAATAAATTCCAGATTAGGACTCCCTGGTGATCTCGTGGCTAAGATACCACATGCCTGATGCAGGGGACCCAGGTTCGATCCCTAGTCAGGGAGCTAGATACCACATGCCACAACCCTGCATGCTGCAGCTAAGACCCAGCACAGCCAAATAAATAAATAAAAATAAATATTAAAAAATAAAATAAATCCAGATTAAGGGAAACCCTTCATGACAACCTCATTTCTTAAAACAAAAAATGAGGAGGAAATTTCTAGATTTTCTCTAGAGATGTAACAACCAATACCAATTCTTTGTTTAGATCCTTAATCAAGGTATAAGCAAATGTTTTTTAGAGCAAGTGCAGAAATGTGAACACTGGATATTTGCTATGGGGGAATTATTGCTGACTGGAGAGATGTAGTGACGATGATTACATTTTAAAAGGTGATTCTTCAAGAGGGTACATACTTTATGATTCCATTTTTATGACATTCTAGAAAAGGCAAAACTAAGGAATTAAAGGGCTTCCCTAGTGGCTCAGACGGTAAAGCGTCTGTCTGCAATGCAGGAGACCCGGGTTTGATTCCTGGGTTGGGAAGAGCCCCTGGAGAAGGAAATGGCAGCCCACTCCAGTATTCTTGCCTGGAAAATCCCATGGATTGGAGAGCCTGGTAGGCTACCCTCCATGGGGTTGCAAAGAGTCGGACACAACTGAGCAACTTCACTTTCACTTTCAAGGAATTAAAATGGGCATCCCAGGTGGCACTAGTGGTAAAAAACCTGCCTGCCAATGCAGGAGACATAAAAGACTCAGATTTGAGCCCTGTGTCGGAAAGATCCCCTGGAGGAGGGCATGGCAACCCACTCCAGTATTCTTGCCTGGAGAATTCCATGGAGAGAGGAGCCTGGGGGGCTGAAGTCTACAGGGTCGCACAAAGTCGGACATGACTGAAGTGACTTAGCACACACTCGTGGTTACTTGAGGATGGGAGTCGGAGTTGGCTTCAAAAAGGCACAGGGAAATTTTGAGGAGTAATGGAACTATTCCATTTCCTGGGTGTGTGGTTATCTGACTGAGTTTCTAAAACCTCAGAACTGTACCTAAGAAAGGAAAATTTTACTGCATGTATTAATAAGTTATACCTTAATAAACCATGCCAAAATAAAAAATAAACCCCCAAAAAGGGACATGATTGTTTAGAGATACATACTGAAATATTTACAGATAAAACATTTCTGAGATTTGCTTTGAGATTTGGGGAAAGGGTGTTGGTTTGATCGTATAGAGGGAACGACATTGGCTTTAAAATGGCTTATTGTTGAACCTTAGTGGTTGAACCTGGGTGGTAGACCTGTAAAACTAGTCTCTCTACTTTCGATGTGTTTAAAATTTACCATAGTAAAGAGTTAAAAAAAAAAAATTACAGCAGCAAAGGGCTCTGTTAAATAGGATGTCTCCATAAGCACCTATATACCGCAGAGCACCAGAAAGGCAGGTTGGGGAACAAGTTCTGGGGGCTCCATCTTCACCAGGAAGTATCCTGAAAGTAGCAGTTCCGGTCCCACCCGTGGTTGTTACCTTCTCCTTCATTCTAAAGGACACAGGCCTGGCAGGGAAGTTATTCTCACCTGAGGAAGTGAATGGCAAAGGGCCTGAAGGGCACCTCCCCACCCCCAGGCCTCTGTGTGAGAAGGTCCTTTCACCAAAGGAGGCTTTGATAAACAAACCTACTATCAGCAGCCTGGGTGGGGTCCAGGCAGAGCTGTGGCCAAAGACTCCTTGGAACCAGGAAGCTCGAAGGGTCAGGGACTGGTTAGTACCACGCCTCACAGTCCAGGGGCCCTTGGGGCTGGGCTCTGTGGCTACTGAGATGGGTCGGGAGGGGTCTCCGGCACGTCACAGATATCACACTTGCTCACCGTGGCCTATACGTTTCACACTGCCTTCACTCTGCCTTGTCTTCAGCCTTTTGAACACCAAGAAACTCCTTGAGGAAATGGAGGTGGGAGGAGACCAGGTTGGGGTAAAATGTGAGCAAAGGGCAAATGAAATTTATTCGGTGGAAAAAAAAAAAAGGTACACGATTGGGCAGGAGCTTGAAGAAGAGTTATGGGATGGTCTTCTAGTAGAGGAGGGCCTTGAGCAAATTTTAATGCCCAGATAGAAAAACAGATTGAAAATGTAAAAGAGATGAAGGAGATGCAAAGAAGTGAAATATAATTTGCCTGGAGAGAAGGGACACCATGGAGTAGACATATTGTTTTGTCCCAGAATCCTCTCCTTTTCTGGGACCTTCTCTTGCCCACCTCCCACCTTCCCCTGCCCCCACCGCCATTCAGCTGGCTACCATAGGAACAGCCGTGTTAACACCCTGTGACCCAACTCCATGGCTAGAGTTCATTGACTTGGCTCAGGCTGACTAATCAGAATGAACCCATGGGAATCTGGAAGCAGAACTGAGCTCTTCCAGTTTCATCTAGCTGTCTAATGGAATGGAGATTTGAACTGAGGCACTATTGGTAACTTGTTCCAATGGATGGAGACATAGGCAGAACTGGTACCCAGCATAAGAGAATAATGAAGCAGTTCCAAAGAGAACTGTATAGACAAGAGACAGTCTTGGTGGAAAAGAAGTCCCTGGTTTGAGTTCTGCTTAGAGATCTAGCTGCACAGAAATGTTCCGAAGATAAACTGGAACCCTCATAGTGAAGTCACATTTTTGCTTCAGCTAGTTTGGATAGGATTTCTGTGACTTAAAACCAAGTGTCCTAACAGAACTCTATGCAAAGAAAGAGGGGAATATGGAGGCTGTATATGAACACCTGGACACATGTGGAGGGTGAGAGAAGATTGAAGCAATTCATTGTTGTTTAATCACTAAGTCGTGTCCAACACTCTGTGACCCTATAGACTGCACCCCACCAGGCTCCTCTGTCCATGGGATTTCCCAGGCAAGAATACTAGAGAGATTTGCCATTTCCTTCTCCAGGCAATCGTCCCGCCCAGGGATCAAACCATTGTCTCCTAGAGCTCCTGCATTGGCAGGTGGATTCTTTACCACTGGGCCACCTGGGAAGCCCCAAAGCAATTCATACCTCTGCAAGAAATGGGAAGAAACACTGTCTACTGAAAAAGAGAGGTCCAGGTAAGAGGTCAAGGGCTTTAAAGTGAAGAAGATTGGGGCCGAGAAGATCTTTTTTTTTTTTTTAACTAAATTCTCTAATCGTTATAATAGTTGGAGGCAAGAATGTAAAATTTAGTATCTTCTGTAGATAGAGACAGTCATTACCAGGAAGGTTACAAGCTAGACACCATGAAGAGCCACAGATTTTTCTTCTTTCTAATTAGCTGTGCAGCCTGGGGAACAAATGGTAAGTTAGAGGACACTTGACCCTCCTCTGAAGTGTGAAAATGTAAAGAAATTTAATCCTAGAAATATCTGACAATTCCCAAAGTGAGTGGACCCACCACAAGGGCTGGGATTTCTCTCCATATGAAGACATTACGAATGTATTTTAGGGTATGCATTTTGAAGAAACCTTTGACAGGATTTATAGTAATAATTTCAGAGAATAATTCGGGTATCTCCTTGCAGATACCAACGAACTACAAACAGCTCATGAATTTTCGTCATGGCGACCTTTCGGGCCAATCAGTGAGGAACAGGAAGTGGATGGGATTGGACCCAGGCTATATCTGAGCCACAGCTCTCCCCGCCCTCCCTCTCTGGTGCTTCTAGGATCTGTGTGGTTTCCTACTGGATGACGACTTCGACTAGATTAAATCCCACTCTCAACTTCCACTCATGGAAGAAACTGCTGGAACCTCAGTGCCAATTTTTTATGAAATTGCCATGTGAATTTGTTGAGTCCAGAAGGTGTGTTCTCAGTAATGCCTCAAGGCTGTCCACCAACTGAATTAATCCACAGCATCTCAGCACCAAGTTCAGCCTGCCATCTCCTCCTCGTAGCAAGATCAGCCTAGGCTGGAACCCTCAGGGAAAGCCTCCCCAAAGCACCACAGCTTAGAGGGAGGGGAAAGGAAACATTCCTGGAAATGAGAGTGACAGGAGCAGAGTTAGAGGGATGTAGGTGATGACAGGTGATGATGTGGTGAGGATGGTGAGGACGACTAACGCTCATTGAGAGTCTACCATACTCACTCCCAGAGCTGTTTAACTCTTTTCAAGTGTAAGTTCATTTATCTCTGACACAAACTCTATAAAGAAGGTATTACCACTATTTTACAGATGGCGAAATTAAGGAATGGAGAGAATGAAATGCATAAGTTGTCCAAGGCCACATAGCTATTAAAGAATGAAAATAGGTGGGACAAAAAGAAGATTGCTGTGATATAGTGACTTAATCTGATTTAAAAAAAAAAGATTTATTCTAGTATTTTTCTCGTCATCCCCTTTCCTTCCTGCCCACCACCAAATATTTCATCAACATATGCCAGAGCTTGTTTTCCACAAACCTGCAAAAACGTCCCTTAGCCCCTGACCCAAGGGGTGAGAAAGCCATTGTAATTCTTGCTCCTGCATATACTTAGAGGAATACTGGCAAGAAGTTTTCCTAACTTCATTTCTTTGATTTAGCTTCCTTTCCCAAACACAGCATGGCATGTTTTAAAATTAGTTTCTTCCTACAAGTAGAAATTGCCCTTGAAATTTAGTTTTTGTCTAAATGATCTTTCTTTCCTGTTTTCTTGACTTGAGCCAAATATGAGACAGCTTACTGAAATGCTCAAGTTCCATTTCCTTCCTTACTACTTCTCTTCCTTTCTGTGTTTACACCTCCTTTTGGAAAATGCCTCTTTCCCTAAACACACTTGAAAAACTCATTTTCTCGGTGAGTTAGGGGAAATTTTATTGGGCTGGCCAAAAAGTTCCCTTGGATTTTTCTCTAAGACGTTTTGGGAAAACCCAAGCAAACTCTTTGACCAACCCAATACCTTTACTGAGTGCTTTGAGAAGTACTTTAACTCAGTGCTGCTGCTGCTGCTGCTAAGTCGCTATTGAATACAAAATGTGTTCCATTTAGTCGGGCTCTTCATAGTCAAGAGACTTGACCTTTGGGCCCTGTTAGGAGTTGGATTGTGTCCCCCACAAATTCTCACGTAGAAGTCCTAATCCCCAGTATTTCAGAATATAACTGTATTTTGAAGATCCGGTCTTTAAAGAGATAATTCAGTTAAAATGAAATTATTGGGCAGGGCTCTAATTCAATATGACTGGTGTCCTTAGAGGAAGAGGAGATGGGGACCCAGACACACACAGAGGAAAGGCCACGTAGATATGAGAGAGAACATGGCCAGCTACAAGCCAAGGAGAGGCCTCAGAGGAAACCAATCCTCTGACACCTTGGCCTCAGATTTCTAGCTCCACCCAGAATTGTGAGAAAATTTATTTCTGTTTTTCAGTCACCTCGTTTGCGGTATTTTGTTATGGCATCCCCAGCATGTTAGTACGGGCCCCCCACTCCAAACCCACCTTTTACATTTGAGTCACTCAGCCTTCAAGCCTACGTACCTGAAAGTGCCTGGATCTCTCTGCTTGTGTATCCCACTGACGATTAACACTCAGTGTGCTCCCATTTCTACCACCTCTCAGCCCGACAACCACCATTCTAATCCTACTTCTATGAGTTCTGCTCTTTTTATTTTTAGATTCCACAAATCAGTGAGGCCACACAGTATTTTGTCTTCTGATTTATTTCCCTCAGCATAACACCCTCAAGAGCTGTCCCTGTTATTGCAAATAGCAGTTTTTTTAAAAATGGATGAATACTATTCCATTACAGATAGACAGATACCAAATTTTCTTTCTTTTTCTTTTTTTGTAGAATATTAGTTCCCCTAGCAGGGATTGAACCCAGGGACCCTGCAGTGGGAGTGCCAAGTCCTAAGACCTGGACCATCAGGAAAAAATTTCTTTATTTATTCATCTGTCAGCAGACACTTAGGTTGTTTTCCTGTCTTGCCTATTGTGAATAATGCTGCAATGAACATAGGGGTGCAGATATCTCTGAGAGGTCCTGTCAGTTCCCTGGGATGATGGGTTACTTTCAGAATTGCAGTCTTGCTGGATGAGAGCCAGTTATGTGATGTGGCTGGGTCTGTGGGGGTGGGCGGACTCCCTAGCTGGCAGGATGTTACCAGAGGTTTGGGCAAGTGTAAATTCTGTCTGATCTGGTATGTCTGGTATGGGACTACCTCTAGTACTTTGTTCAATATTCTGGTAGGATCTGCTTCAGTTTCCACAGCTGGGTCCTCAGGAAGCAGCCTACTAGCAGGTACCTGGAGTTCTTACCAGGTCCATGGGAGGACCTGGTAATTGGATGAATCCCTGGACAGGCACAACTGATTCTGGACTGTGGCTGAGAAGGGGTGAAACCGAGGCCCATGGTTATTTCAGGTTTCACATACAAGAGTAAGGTCTGCAGACCTTATTGGAGGTGTGGAGGTCTGGAGGTGTGGATTGGAGGGTCTCCTACCAGGTTCCCTGGGTGGGCTGGACGGCTTCATAGCCATGATCAGAGGCGCTGGAACCAAGTATAGGGCCATTTTAGGGTTTAGAGCGTCTGCTGCTGAGTCCTTCCATCAGCAGGACTGTTTGCTAACTGTGACTAGGATGGACTGAATCCCAGTTAAAGGTTATTTTAAAATCTACAGTTTGACTGAGTTAGGAGGGATATATGCAAGGATTCCCAGATCACAGGCAAGACTGGCTAGACCCCGTTCATAAGCCACTTCGGAATCTACAGCAAGACTGAGGTCTGAGTGCCTGTTGTCAAATGCATGGATAGGCGTGACACCTTCTGGGTCCCTTAGTGAACAGTGCTGGTGACAGAACCAAAGCCAAATGGTGCTGTAGCCGAGTCCTCAGATACAGAGGACTGTATTTCATATTCCATTTCATATTCTTGCCTCCTTTGTCATAGATTGACCATGTAAGTGTGGGTTTATTTCTAGGCTCTCTATTCTGTTCCATTGATCCATATGTCTCTTTCTATGCCAGTAGCATACTGTTTTGATTACTGTAACTTCATTATATTTTAAAATCAGGGAGCATGATGCCTCTAGTTTTCTTCTTCTTTCTCATTTGGAGTCTTTTATGTTTTCATACAAATTTAGAATTGTATGTTTTAGTTTTGTGAAAAATGACTTTTTAAAAGAAATTGGGTTGCAGTGCCAAATTGTGGGACCTTAGTCCTCTGTATCTGAGGACTGTTTCAAGTCTGTGACCAGTGAAGTCAGCACCCTGGATTCAGGACTACCTTCACAAAATATCTCTCCCTGGTTTGGGACTGGACTAAGGTTTCACAATAAACTTGGGTCCCAAAGCTGCCACAAAGGCACTTTTCTCCCTGATGGATGCTGAATGGTTGTCTTTGATGAGAGGGGTAGGAGCAAGAAAGTATTCAGCCATCTTGCTGATGTTATTTTGAATATTCCTTTTATGATGGATGATATATCTCATCATCCTCATCATCTCATCATCTCTTGGAATTTGCATTTCCTTGGTGATTAGTGATGCTGAGTATCTTTTTGTTTGCCTGTTGACCACTTTTATGACTTCTCTGGAAAAATGTCTATTCATGTCCTCTGGCCATTTTTCATCCTTTTTTTTTTTTTTGAGTAAACAAGTTCTTTGTATATTTTGGATATGAACCTATTATGGGATATATTGTTTGCAAATATCTTCTCCCATTCATAGGCAGACTTTCCATTTTGTTGATAGCTTCCTTCACTGAGCAAAAGTTTTTTTAGTTTGGTGCAAGATTTATTTTTACTTTTGTTTCCCTTGCCTGAATAGACACATCAAAAAAAAAATATTGGTAAGACCAATATCAAAGAGCGTACTGCCTTTGTTTTTTCTTTTCTTGGAGGTTGATAGTTTCAGATCTTGTACTTAATTTTTTTTAATGGTATATAAATTTAATAAGAAGAGCAGATAAAACCATATCCTTCTTAATTAATTTACCAGGAAATTAAAGGAAACAGCATAAAGTTATTTGCCTTACCTAGAATTTTACCAGATTGTGGACCTTATGAGTTAGCTTGAAGCCTTTAATTTTGGGTAATTTACTTGCTTTGAAAGATGACAACTTGAAAGACTGAAGGGCTAAAATAGTTATATTCAGTCAGGGTTCAGTTACAAGAGACAAACTACTCTAGCCTGTGGACTGGACTGCTAAGAATGACTCCTATTTTGTTTTGGTTTTCATTTTGTCTGTGCCAGATCTTAATTGCAGAATGTAGGATCTTTTTTTAATTTATTTATTTTAATTGGAGGCTAATTACTTTACAACATTGTGTTAAGTTTTAATTCATTTTGAGTTTGTTTTTGTCTATGGTGTGAGAAAGCAGTCCAGTTTCTTTTGTACGTAGCTGTCCTGTTTCCCCAACACTATTTTTCCCATTTCATATTCTTGCCTCCTTTGTCATAGATTGACCATGTAAGTGTGGGTTTATTTCTAGGCTCTCTATTCTGTTCCATTGATCCATATGTCTCTTTCTATGCCAGTAGCATACTGTTTTGATTACTGTAACTTCATTATATTTTAAAATCAGGAAGCATGATGCCTCTAGTTTTCTTCTTCTTTCTCATGATTGTTTGACCATTTGGAGTCTTTTATGTTTTCATACAAATTTAGAATTGTATGTTTTAGTTTTGTGAAAAATGACTTTTTAAAAGAAATTGGGTTGCAGTGCCAAATTGTGGGACCTTAGTTTCCTGATCAGGGATTGAACCTAGGCCCCAGGCAGTGAGAGCATGGAGTCCTAACCAGTGCATAGCCAAGGAATTCCCTGACTTTGGCGTTTTGATAGGAACTACATTAAGTCTGTAGATTGCCTTGTGTAGTATGAATTATTGATCCTTTCTAATGTATTTTTTATTTCCATTATTGTATTTGGCTGTGCTTGATTCTTCTTTATATATTTTTACTCTATCAAATTTCTCACTGTGTTCATCCAGTCTTTTCCCAAGTTCATTGAGTCTCTTTATGGTCTTTACCTTGGACTCTCTATCAGGTAAACTGCTTATTACCACTTTGTTTAGTTCTTTTTCTGGAGTTTTGTCTTGTTCCTTTGTTTGGATATGTTGGTAGGTGGAGCTGGCCAATAGTCTGATTAGCTACTAGGCCCTATCTCACGCAGTGTCTGCTGGTTACATGGCCCAGGGGATCCTGGGGCTGGTACTCACCTGCTGATGGGTGGGGCCAGGCCCTGGAGCTGATAGGTTTGAGGGAAAAACTAAAGAGATTTATGGGTAATCAGTAAAATTAAAAAATGGGCTGCATAGTAGAATGTATTATATAAATAATAAGTTTTAGATGGGATAACAATATTGAGGCTATGTGTTCTTAGAATATATCCTTAAGTATTCAGAAGTGAAATACTTCTGAATTTCAAATGGCTTAGAAAAAATAGTATATGCATGCATATATATATATAATATATATATATATATATAAAATATATATCATATGTTATCCACAAGAACAAAATATCTAGGAATAAACTTAGTCAAGCAGGGGAAAGACTTACATACTGAAAACCACAAAACAGTACTGAAAAAAATTAAAGATGACCTAAATACATAGAGAGACATATCATGTTCATGAGGTGAAAGACAATGTCATAAAAATGGCAATACTCCCCAAATTGATATATAGGTTAAATGCAATCCATATCAAAATTCCAAGAGCATACATTGCATACAGGAGTAAAAAATTCATATGGGATCCCAAAGAACTAAAAAAAAGCCCTCAAAAAAGTCAAGGACTCCAGTTCCTGATTTTGAAACCTACTGCAAAGCTACACATCAAAATAGTGTGGTGCTGGCATAAAGAGAGAGATACATAAATCAATGGAACAGACTCGAGAGGCCAGAAATAAACTTGTACATCTACGGCCAATTGATTTTCAACATAAGTGCCAAGGTCATTCAAAGAGGGAAAGGATATCCTCTTCAACAAATGGTGGTAGGACAACTGGATGTCCATGTGCAAAAGAATGGAGTTGTGCTCCCAACTGCAAACCACATTAACAAACTAACTCAAAATGGATCAACAACCTAAATACAAGAACTCAAACCATAAAGTTATTGGAGAAGAATATAGGGATTTGGGATTTGGCAATGGCTTTGTCTCAGATATGAGAATGTGAGCACAATCAACAACAGACAAATTAGATAACTGGAATATATCAAAATTTAAAACCATTGTACATCTATGGACTTTATCAAGAAAGTGGAAAGATACCTATAAAATGGGAAAAAATATTTGGACATTATATATCTAATAAGGGTATAGCATTCAGAATATATAAAGAAATTTTACAATTCAATAAGAAAACAAGCCAATTCAAATATACGAAAAGAGCCCTTGTGGGATTATGAAATGGTGCAACTTCTATGGAAATTCAGTTCAGTCGCTCAGTCGTGTCTGACTCTTTGCAACCCCACGAATCGCAACACGCCAGGCCTCCCTGTCCATCACCATCTCCCGGAGTTCACTCAAACTCATGTCCATCGAGTCAGTGATGCCATCCAGCCATCTCATCCTCTGTCGTCCCCTTCTCCTCCTGCCCCCAATCCCTCCCAGCAACAGAGTCTTTTCCAATGAGTCAACTCTTCGCATGAGGTGGCCAAAGTACTGGAGTTTCAGCTTTAGCATCATTCCTTAAAATTTAAAATTGAATTACCATATGATCCAGCAATCTCACTTCTAGATATATATACAAAAGAATTGAAAACAGGGTCTCCAAGAGATATGCACGTCTATGTTAATACCAGAATTGACAACAGCTAAGAAGTGGAAGCAATCCAAATGTTCACCAACAGACAGATGGATACATAAAATGTGGTATATAAATACAATGAAATATTTTTCAGTCTTAAAAAGGAAGGAAATCTTGTCACATGCTACAGCATGGATGACCCTTGAGGACATTATGTTTAGTGAAATAAACCAGCCACAAGAAGACATGTACTGTATGATTCTAATTGTATCAATTACCTAAAGTAGTCAAATTCATAGATATATAAGACTGATGGTTACCAGGGATGAGGAGAAGGGAAAAAGAGAGCTGTTTTATGAGTCCAGAGTTCCAGTTTTGCAAGAGGAAATAGTTCTGGAGATAGTTTCACAGCAACGTGAATATATTTAACACGACTGAACTGCATACTTAAAAATTGTTAAGACGGTAAATTTCATGTCTTTTACCACAATAAAAAATGCACTAGAAAAGACAAAAACCTGAGGAATAGTTCTGGATTTTACTATTTGCCTCATATTAACTCACTACTACTACTTCAATAAAAATAGAGCTTAGAAAAAAAAAGGGCAAAGGGCTTGAATAAACATTTCTCTACAGAAAATATACAAATGGCCAAGATGCTCAACATAATTAGTCATTAGGGACATGAAAATCAAGACCACACTGAGGTACCACTTCAGACCCGCTACTGCTGCTGCTAAGTCGCTTCAGTCGTGTCCGACTCTGTGCGACCCCATAGACGGCACCCCATCAGGCTCCCCATCCCTGGGATTCTCCAGGCAAGAATACTGGAGTTGCCATTTCCTTCTCCAATGCATGAAAGTGAAAAGTGAAAGTGAAGTTGCTCTGTCCGACTAGGAAGACTATAATTTAAAAGGAGAGATAAAGTAACAAAATAACAAATGCATACATTTCTGAGGAGAATGAAAAATGAAACCGAACAGTTTAGCAGTTCTCCTAGGAGGCACAGAATTACCACATGACCCAGCAGTTCCTCCTATATACCCCAAAGGACTAAAAATAGGTACTCAACATACCACCACTATTTACAGTAGTCAGAAGTTGGAAACAGGACTTCTGGTGGGAAACAGGACTTCTAGCGCCACCTGGCAGGCTGAAATCCTGTTTGATCATCTGATATTAATGTAAAGAGTGTGCCCAAATGATGCCTTTAAATTCAGTGTATGTAATTTTTGTTGTTAAGGTGAAATTGACACAGCATAAAATCATTCATTTTCACATGAACAATTTAGATCACAGTGTTGTGCAATCACCACCTCTTGCCTGGTGGTCCAGTGGTTAAAAATCTGCCTGCCAGCACAGGGGACATGGGTTTGATCCCTGGTCCAGGAAGATTTCATATTCTATGGGGAAACTAAGCCCCTGCACCACAACTACTGAGCCTGCATTCTGGAGTCTGCTGGCCACAACTACTGAGCCCACCCACCCTGGAGCTCATGCTCCGCAGCAGGAGAAGCCACCACGTTGAGAAGCTGCAACTAGAGAGTGGCCCTCATTTGCCACAACTGGAGAAAGCACAGCAATGAAGACCCAGTGCGGCCAAAACTAAACTTTAAAAAAAAGTTGGAAACAGCCCAAATGTCTATTGGTGGATGAATGGATAAACAAACTGCGACCTACACGTACAAAGTGATATTATTCAGTCATTAAAAGGAATTAAAAAACAGATACGCACTACAATGTGGATGAATGTAAAAAAAATTTGAAGGCAGATACAGAGATCACATACTGTATAATTTCATTTATATGAAATATATAGATTAAGTAAATTCATATAGACAGTGCACAGATTGTGGCTACTAGGGGCTGGTGGAAGAGGGGAATGGGGAGCAATTGCTTAATGGATATAAGGTTTCCTTTTGGGGTGATGAAACTGTCTTGGCACCAATAGAGGTGCTGACCAAACAACACTGTGAGTGCTAAATGCCACTGAATTAATTGTTCACGTAAAAATGAATGGTTTTATGCTACGTCAATTTCACCTCAATAACAAAAATTACATATACTGAATTTAAATACATCATTTGGCCACACTTTCTACATTAATATCTTCCCTTGTAGCTCAGTTGGTTAAGAATCTGCCTGCAGTGCAGGAGACCTGGGTTCGATTCCTGGGTCAGGGAAGATCCTCTGGAGAAAGAAATGGCAACCACTCCAGTATTCTTGCTTGGAAAATCTCATGGACATAGGAGCCTGGTGGGCGGCAGTGCATGGGGTCGCAAAGAGTTGGGCACGACTGAGCGACTAACACTTACTTATTACACAGGATTTGGGCCTCCCAGATGGCGCTAGTGGTAAAGAACCTAACTGCCAATGCAGGAGATATAAGAGTCATGGGTTTGATCCCTGGGTCAGGAAGATCTCCTGGAGGAGGCCATGATAATCCACTCCAGTATTTTTGCCTGGAGAATCCCATGGACAGAGGAGCCTGGTGGGCAACAGTCCACAAGGTCGCAAAGAGTCAGACACAACTGAAGCGACTTACCACACAAATAGGGTTTAGCACAATCTTTCAACTTTGAATGTGAAGCAGGCCTAAACTCAAAACTTTGTGATACCGAAGCAGAAGATGGATGTGATAATCTTGGAAAGTAAAAATTTATTTTAAACGTAGGGGTTTTTTTCTTGAGGAAAAACTATGGAGTAAATACGTAATAGTGTTCCATTCTTCAGGGTACTGTGGGTTTCAAAGTTAGATCACCTGGATTTTCATTCTCCCAACAATGTTCTGGAGGACTATCAAATGCACCGTATTTTCCCTGCATCTTTCTGTTCTATTAAGAGCTGAATCATTGCTGATTCAAGATTTACTGTAATACACTCAACTCATTCTTCCTCTGCTGGCTCCATACTACCACACTCTGAAAGACTAATACATATCAAAACTAGGGTTATGATCACATATTACTGAGCCTTACTTATTAAGAGCCATGCATTTTACTGCTTCCTGAGTATACCTTAGTGAAGTTATGAGACCTAGCCTAATTTACCATCTAGTATGCAGACAGACCATAAGCAGACCATTTATGTATCATGATTAAATAGTACTATAAAGGAAAATTATAACTGGAATTCCAGTTGAGCTATTTCAAATCCTGAAAGATGATGCTGTGAAAGTGCTGACCTCAATATGACAGCAAATTTGGAAAACTCAGCAGTGGCCACAGGACTGGAAAAGGTCAGTTTTCATTCCAATCCCAAAGAAAGGCAATGCCAAAGAATGTGCAACTACCGCACAATTGCACTCATATCACACGCTAGCAAAGTAATGCTCAAAATTCTCCAAGCCAGGCTTCAGCAATATGTGAACCGTGAACTTCCTGATGTTCAAGCTGGTTTTAGAAAAGGCACAGGAACCAGAGATCAAATTGCCAACATCCACTGGGTCATGGAAGAAGCAAGAGAGTTCCAGAAAAACATCTATTTCTGCTTTATTGACTATGCCAAAGCCTTTGACTGTGTGGATCACAATAATCTGTGGAAAATTCTGAAAGAGATGGGAATACCAGACCACTTGATCTGCCTCTTGAGAAATTTGTATGCAGGTCAGGAAGCAACAGTTAGACCTGGACATGGAACAACAAACTGGTTCCAAATTGGGAAAGGAGTACATCAAGGCTGTATATTGTCACCCTGCTTATTTAACTTATATGCAGAGTACATCATGAGAAACGCTGAACTGAAAGAAGCACAAGCTGGAATCAGGATTGCCGGGAGAAATATCAATAGCCTCAGATATGCAGATGACACCACCCTTATGGCAGAAAGTGAATAGGAACTCAAAAGCCTCTTGATGAAAGTGAAAGTGGAGAATGAAAAAGTTGGCTTAAAGCTCAACATTCAGAAAACAAAGATCATGGCATCTGGTCCCATCACTTCATGGGAAATAGATGGGGAAACAGTGGAAACAGTGTCAGACTTTATTTTTTTGGGCTCCAAAATCACTGCAGATGGTGACTGCAGCCATGAAATTAAAAGACGCTTACTCCTTGGAAGAAAAGTTATGACCAACCTAGACAGCATATTCAAAAGCAGAGACATTACTTTGCCAACAAAGGTTCGTCTAGTCAAGGCTATGGTTTTTCCTGTGGTCATGTATGGATGTGAGAGTTGGACTGTGAAGAAGCCTGAGCGCGGAAGAACTGATGCTTTTGAACTGTGGTGTTGGAGAAGACTCTTGAGAGTCCCTTGGACTGCAAGGAGATCCAATCAGTCCATTCTGAAGGAGATCAGCCCTGGTGTTCTTTGGAAGGAATGATGCTAAAGCTGAAACTCCAGTACTTTGGCCACCTCATGCGAAGAGTTGACTCATTGGAAAAGATTCTGATGCTGGGAGGGATTGGGGGCAGGAGGAGAAGGGGACGATAGAGGATGAGATGGCTGGATGGCATCACTGACTTGATGGACGTGAGTCTGAGTGAACTCCGGGAGTTGGTGATGGACAGGGAGGCCTGGTGTGCTGCGATTCATGGGGTCGCAAAGAGTCGGACACGACTGAGCGACGGAACTGAACTGATAAAGGAAAATAGTGCTACACTAGAGAGGAATACAATTTCCGGTTGTGTGGTCAGGAAAGGCTTCTCTTAAGAGGGACATGTAAGCTGAAAGCCTTGCATGGCATTAACAAATGGCAAAAGCTGAGTTTTTGACTGTGAAAAATATATGAAAGTAGGTTAAGAAATTTGGAAAGTATTTAACTGTAGTGGGAAATAAATTGTGCATCTCCAACAATGGAGTGACAGAACTTTGCGTTTTAAAAAGATCGCAGAAAAAAGGCAGAAAGCAGAGAGGCTCTACACCGGGACTAGGAGTAAACTATGGTTAACTGGCTTCCAAGAAACGCTGGCTGAATGCATCGTTCTGTGATAGAACTGCAGGTGGCGATAGTGGTAAAGAACCCGCCTGCCAATCCAGGAGACAGAAGGGACGCGGGTTCCATCCCTGGGTCGGGAGATTATCTGGGGGAGGGCATGGCAACCCACTCCAGTATTCTTGCCTGAAGAATCACATGGACAGAGGAGCCTGGAGGGCTTCATTCCATGGGGTCCCAAGAGTCGGACTCGACCCAAGGAACTTAGCACTCACGCACGTGACAGAACGATGACTGCAAAGCGGTTAAAGGACGTGGATGATCAAGTATTTAAGAAAAATCAAACCACAATTTTTCAAGACCGGAACCAGGGCAGGGCACGCTCCTAAACTGGAAATCTTCGGATGGAGCCTGAGGTACAGGAGAGCGCAGGATAGTCGAACTCCGATCCCGCCTCCTTCCTTGGTATCATCAGAAGCAGTGTCCGGGACCGAGCAGAACTGCTTCCTAACCCAGAATCATAAGGGAAAGAACAAGCAGTAGAAAAACTAGTCTTCCGTACTAAACCTGTGCCGCCTCGTACGCACCGCCTACCGACTCTTATCTCCCAACCGCTGATTAACCCCACCCCGGAAGTACTGCCTACCAATACTCACTTCCACTATACCAGGCGTCTACACATCTCGCGAGAACTGGAAGAGCCTATGTGACCTGGGCTAAGCGGAAGTTGGGTCTCTTTTTCGTGGCGCCTCGGAGGCTGTCGGCCGCTTCAGAATGAAGGTAGGAACTGGTGGCGGGTGTCCGGGTAGGCTTGTGGAACGTGGAGCAAGCCCTACGATGTGTCGTTGCGCTCGAAAATCCTAGCCCTGAATGGAGAAGAGTCTGAGGCAGGAGAAGGATCGCTCTTCTGGGGCCGGAGCTCCATGGGAGAGCGGATGGCGAGCGATTGCAGCTGGAGCTACGCCGGTCTGGGAGCGCCATGGTGGCGACTTGACCCTCAGGCAGGATAGAGGCGGCCGAGCTGACGGCACGTAGGTCAGACTCCTTGATCTGAGAGAGTGAACGGCTGTGGACCGTAATTCTCCGTGGCGGCATTCCGCAAGCCTTGCAAGATAGGTCCTATTTTTAGTGCCGTGTTTGTGGCGCCTTGCACGTGTCCTTTAGTGAATAATTTTCTGTTGTGTGCGGGTGACAGGAAAGGCTTTTTGCTATGGAATAACTTTTCTAGTGGTTCTGCTATTTTCATGAAGTTCTTTTCCCCCTCGTTTATAATTTTTAGCTGAACATCTCTTTCCCGGCCACTGGCTGCCAGAAGCTCATTGAAGTGGACGATGAACGAAAACTTCGTACCTTCTACGAGAAGCGTATGGCCACAGAAGTTGCTGCTGACGCTCTGGGTGAAGAATGGAAGGTAAAAGTTGAACTGTCGCGTTGAATTGTTAGCTGTATTTAAGAGAGGTGGTAAACGCTATTGGTAATTGGTAAATGTAATGGGGTTCACACTCGGGTTGTTTCCCAACCTTAGGTTAGTTCCAAATGTCACTTTATAAGGTGGCTTTATCACTTGGCAGGGTTATGTTTATGTAGATCAAATGAAAAATATATTGTTCTTGACCTGCAAGCTAAAGGTCTCCAAAGGGATCTTCAAAAGTGCCAAGAAGGTTGTTTCTGATTTGTGGTTCCTTGATACTTAGGTTTCATAACATACTGTTTCTACCCCAAGAGTTAACAACTCCGGTAAAATAAAGACTAGAAATATGACTTGGTCGAAAGGATTTTGCTAATCTAACTTGGGAAACTGGAAGTATAGACAAATTTAGTGACCAGAGAAAACTATTTAAAGTGTCAAATCGGTCCTAATGAACGGTACTAAGTAGACTTAAGGGTGTACTTCTCAGAGGCCACAATGCTTTGTTTTTAACTTGTCATCGTGTTCTCCTGCAGGGTTATGTGGTTCGAATCAGTGGCGGGAACGATAAGCAGGGTTTCCCCATGAAGCAGGGTGTCTTGACCCATGGCAGAGTTCGCCTGCTACTGAGTAAGGGGCATTCCTGTTACAGACCAAGGAGGACTGGAGAGAGAAAGCGCAAATCTGTACGGGGTTGCATTGTGGATGCCAATCTGAGTGTTCTCAATTTGGTCATCGTGAAAAAAGGTGAGCCTTTTATTCTGGAGTTTTATTTTTGTCAACACTGACTTAAAGCTGATTATCTTTGAAAGTGGACCTCGCTTTGGCAATGCCTGAACAGTTTAGGGTTCTTGTTTGTAAGGAAGTTGTTGAATTAAAAACATCTGTTCACTTTTTTCTTTTAGGGGAAAAGGATATTCCTGGACTCACTGATACTACAGTGCCTCGTCGCCTGGGTCCCAAAAGAGCCAGCAGAATCCGCAAACTTTTCAATCTCTCTAAAGAAGATGATGTCCGCCAATATGTTGTGCGAAAGCCCCTAAACAAAGACGGTATGAGGGATTATGCAATATAGAGCTTGCTTAATTTCATTGGTTGTACCATTCTTTATGCATGTTGGAAGCCAATCTCTGCCTACTATTTACCTAGAATATGCATTTTTAGGAAATTAGTGTGGAAAAGGGTCAAGGTATGCAATTGGAATTAATACTCATTATAACCAGTGCCCTATAGTGTTAGAATTTTTCTTGAAAATTTGCTTTTGAGTCATTGTATGAGTTCTTTCAAAGATAACCTGTCAGTTAAGTTCATTGCTTTGGGGTTAAGAGAAAAGTCTGGAATTGTGATTGAATATGCTCTCATGCCCACACACTTGCTTTCTTAACGTATCAGTGGTTTTAATTTTTTGTTTACCGAAGTTGATAAAGTTGATGCTTTCATTAACGTAAGTTGCTTTAACTTCTGAATGTGGATAGCGATAGTTTTGCGAATTAGAAAACCATTCAAAATACCAGGGAACATATTATATATATAACTATTATGTTGAAGTATAGTTGACTTACTATAAAAATGTTTTATTAAAGTTAATTTTGTTGTACAGCAAAGTGATTCAGTTATATGTAAAATCTTTTCTGTTATGATTTATCTCAGGTTATTGAATGTAGTTCGCTGTGCTATGATATGAGTAGGCCTTTATTCCATGTGTAATAATTTGCATCTGAGAATCCCTAACTCCAAATCCATCCCTCCACACCCAACCTCCCTTGGCAACCACAAGTCTGTTCTGTCAGTGAGTCTGTTTTGTAAAGTTTGTGTTGTATTTTGGAATCCACATGTAAGTGATACGGTATTTGTCTTAACTGTGGCTTCACTCAGTGTGATCATCTCTAGGTTAAATGACACTGTCGTTTTTTGTAGTTTAGTATTCTACTGTATATATCCATGACATCCATTCATCTGTTGCTGGACATTGAGGTTGTTTTCCTGTCTTGGCTATTATGAATAGTGCTGCTACGGACATAGGGGAGCATGTATCTTTCTGAATTACAGTCATGTCTTGGAGTGAGATTGTTGGATCATATGGGAACTCAGTTTTTAGTTTTTTCAAGAAAACTTGGTGTTTTATATTTTAAGCAGGTATATTGTTTATTAGTCAACATAACACATCATCATAAATAACATGTTAGTTTCAGGTTGAGTTTTCCTGACAAATCGGAAAAAATTGGGGTATTGGTTTCCAGGACTGTGGGCTTAAATAAGCTAATTAATACCTGGCATGTGGTGAGTGCTTATTGGTCACTCATTCCAAATATTTGGAAACCTTTTCTGTGCCAGGTTCTATTAAGTGCTGAAGATATGGTATAAATACACAATTATCCTCATGAAGATCATACACTTTAAAAAGTAATTGTAGTTGCATCCCTGGAAATAACATTAGTAAGTGCTAGCTCATAGTATTTATAAGATGGTTTTTGTTTCTTTATAATTCCTTTATTGATCATTTAGTCGTAGACTATTTATATGGAGTGTTTATTGCTCTCACAGGGGTCCACAAACTAAAACCATTACATCTGAAAAGACTCCTGCTGTGAAGCAGATTTATAATCCAGACAGGCTCAATGAAGATACTCCTAGGAATTTGCTGGTGGTCCAGTGGTTAGGACTTTGCTTTTACTGTGGTGGCCCAGGTGCAAATCCTGGTTGGGGAACTAAGCTCCTACAAGCAGCACAGCACAGCAAAAAAAATTTAATGAATGTTGATGGTTTTACTCCTCATAAGCAGATAAGCAGGTCCTTCCTATCTTGGAAAATAGAAATTTGAAAACCAATTTGGAATTCAAAGCATGGTGGGTGAGACAGTGACGCAGCTAATGCTTCACTTAGTTTTCATAACAAATTAAATACTGTTTTAAAGTAATGTTCACATGTCTTATGGTATAGATACATAATATCCTACTAAGACAATGTAATTATGGAAGGGATATCAAAGTGAGTAGTAAAAATTAAGATAGGACATCCATCTTTTCAGCTAAGTAACATAAATTTATGTATGACCTTGAACTTGATATCCAAACTGTTGGTATTTAGTGAGCCATTAGGATTAAATGTGCTACTAAGTTTGAATCTCTGATGTTTTAAAAATATAAATGTGGGTTCTATTGAGCAAGGGTATGGAAGTAATTGAGTCATCTAAATTTTTAGGTAAGAAACCTAGGACTAAAGCACCCAAGATTCAGCGTCTCGTGACTCCACGAGTTCTGCAGCACAAACGCCGGCGTATTGCTCTGAAGAAACAGCGTACTAAGAAAAATAAAGAAGAGGCTGCAGAATATGCTAAACTTTTGGCCAAGAGAATGAAGGTAAATCTCAGTGGGAAATAGGAGTTACGGGATTTGCATTTTTTAATCCAGATAAGCTTTAACTGCACTTTGTGTTTTGTTTTGTTTTGTTCAGGAGGCCAAAGAAAAACGGCAGGAACAGATTGCCAAGAGACGGAGGCTGTCCTCTCTGAGAGCTTCTACTTCTAAGTCTGAGTCCAGTCAAAAATGAGATGTTCTAAGAGTAACAAATAAATAAGATCAGACATCAGCTCTCCCTTCTTGACTTTTAATTGATGATCAAATAGATAAATGAAGGTCTGCAAACATGAAAAAGGAGGTACTGTATAATCCAGCAGTGGAATAGGTCTGCAAGAGATACTTGAAAGTGATAGTCCTTCATATTCAGAAACAGACTATATATGATAGTGGAAGAAATGGCCAGAACAGAGTAGTGGGTGTCTCAGAATTCTTACATTGATTGATTGACTTTTCAGCAAGGCATGGGACAGAATGGGGGAAATAAATGACTTAGGACTATTAATCTTTGACAGACTTTATTTTAAGGAATGTAGTTTCTACACGATATATGAAAAGTGCCTTTGTGAAGATGGACATTGTTATATGTTAAAAAGAGTAACTTGTGACAAACACAGTTAATGGATACCATTTTTAGAATAGTTTTTACAAAGCTTTTAAAAACAGTGCAGATTTAATACATTAACAGAAACCTTTTCAACTCAGGTGAATTTACATTTTTATTACATGTCACACTCTCCAAGGGACTTGACTGTACCTGTTTTTAGACACTCTTGCATCTATGAAGGATGTGCACAGAAAGTATACCTTGTACTGTGTGGTTTATGGGATGTAGGATCTTAGCTCCCTGGTTAGGGATTGAACCCAGACCTGTGGCATTCAGAGCATACTCCTAACCACTGGACCACCAGGGAATTCCCAAAAGTGAATTTTTTTTCTGTATGTACCATGTCTGCTTTCTATAGTAACTGCAGTTAGAACCTTTATTCAAACCTTTAACAGACGAGAGGGTCTTGAAAGAAGGTACGTTAGGCTTTAAAAGGTACTTCTTTTCGGAAATTACGTATTAACACAGGTGAGTAAAATTTTCAAGTGGCTTTGGCATGCAGATAGAGACTGAAGTGCTTCAGTTAAGAGTGTGCAGAAGAATTACCCAAGGATCTGGCTAAAAAGTGGATGATGATTGGGAAGTTTGAGGCAAGATTCACAGAGGGGATCCACAGGTCTTTTTTAAATTGGAGTGAGGTGATTTACAGTGTTGTTAATTTCTGCTGTATAGGACCATTAGCTCTTTTTTTTTTTTTTAATTTTTTTTTTTTTTAGGACCATTAGCTCTTAAGAGTTACAAAACTTCAGTTGGCAATTGACAGAGAAGTTAAGAGTCTTAAAGGGTAACAGGCCAAAAGGCAGGCAGGTCTGGTATAAATCCAGACTTCTAACCCAGTAGCTGGTTGATTCTAATGCATAAAACACGAGAACCACTCTGATTTCAAGGAGTACAGTCCCTAACGTGGATAAATGAGGTGGGCCTCGACCATTCTAGCTCATGAAATCTGGTAGATTTAAAACTTTAACATTGCAAAATGCAGGTTGCTATAATCAATGTATAAAATGCAGCTGATGCAGTTAATCTAAAACCAGAGTAAGGAAATGCTAACCTGGCATATTTTGAAAGATGGGTTTTCAGAAGTTAATTAGATTTAAGTCTCAATAATTTGATGTTTTGTCTTTGTTATAAATTTCTATTGCCCAGTGGTAGGTGCTAGAAAAGGCCTTTAAGCAACTTCAATACAAATCAGTCTTATTTCTAAATAGGCCAAGCTTTATAATGAATGTTTTTTAGATTAACAGTTACTGTAAAATTCATAATATTCCTAAATGTGTAAGATTTAGGAATACATCATCAGTAATTTTTAGTGGGAAGTGCTTTGTTGAGTAATTTAGTTCAAATTATTGAAAACCACAGAAAAGTGGGAAAACAGACAATACTGGAATTCTGAAGACCACAAGAACTTGAATTACTGTGCACATTTCAGGAGCCTTAAAAATGTAAGAGACGAGAACAGCAAACTTGTGAAGTTTTCACTTTATTCAACCTCAATTTTTTTTTATATGCAAGGTAATTCCAAACTTTCTGTTGGGGCAGTGTTAAAAGTATTAAAACTAGTACCAAGTTTTAAGTTGCAAAAAATACATACTCTGAGACAGTGCAAAAGATCCATTTTTAAGGCAATGAGAATTCTAAAGTTCTTTCAACTCAGCACTTTAACCATAAATTGAAACAAGGATTCTGCATAGGTCTTAATAACCCTGAAATCTTGGAAGATTGGTATAGTAACTGTGTGATGTTAACTGTACCATCTGGAAATAGTTATCAACTGTGATTCAGTCATCTGCATAATTACTGTAAAAGGAAGCACACACAATCATTGGTTTTTCAAACCATGCATGCAAAGGTAAGGAAGACAAATTTACTATCCTTAAGGGATGGTTTAATGAAAGGCATGAATGTCAGTGAGGCGTGTGAGGTCGTGATTTTCTTAAACCTACAAGCAACAAGCTTAATAAGCTTTAATGTTTTAAGACTTAATTGATTCATCCTAAAAAACCATATTTACAAATGCACAAATAAGCATACAATCTAAATATACAAGAATAGAATTCTGCAGTGCAAGTTATTCCACAGGTTTTTAAAAGTGAACAATAGCAACAATTTATGTGCCTGAACAATTTCAGACCCAAAGACATACACAAGAATTTTAATTTTGTAAATTATGATGCTGATCTAATTTCATTTAAACTATTTGGCTCATTTATTCCATTTTAAAGCTGTTGCAAATTAACATGGTACTGGGAAGAGGATGAAGGAACTGGTTATATTTGAAATATAACCCGTTAAGGGAGCTAATATATAGCATGAAGGGTAAAAATAATATATTAATTTTGAAGTCAAAGGCATGGCAGTTTTCATCAGACTTTCAGGTAATTTTGAACTTAAATGACTACATATGAGTTTAGTAGTAGTCATTTTAATAGTTGGAAACCCCTTTCAAAAAACTATTGCAACATGCAATTTAAGAATTTTAATAAATATAATATGGCTGAATAGACACCTACACAGCCACACATATATACACAATACACAAACAGTTGCTGTTATAATTGAGATTTCATTTGTTTGGGGGTTAGGCAAGTTTACGTTAATTTGCCGCTCCCCCAAACTCAACAGCTTCAAACAAACAAAATGCCAAGAGTGGTTTTCCATTATCAAACTACTAGAAATACTGAAAAATGTGATACCAATTTTCAGCAGATATAAACAGCTCAAATTATAAATCTTCAATAAACCTTGGGGCATTTTAATGGCATTTTTACACTGAGATGATTCAGTACGATTTCATCATAAATACTGTCCCAAGACTAAGTTCATTTCTGTTTTCGCCAATTTGTATTATGAAAAAACCTTGAATGTCTCCAGATTGAGTCTATTCCCCCAGCACTGTGTCAAAAGTCTAGACAATCTGTTATATTTAAATGAGAAGCGTTCCAAAACACTTCCTGCACCATTCCACACTGATACTTGGTGGAGCATCAATTTTCTGCAACTTTTCAAGAATATCTGGAGACAGACTGTTGTATGCAAGTCCATACTCATTGTCAAAAGCCTCTGAAAGATATTTTCAAAAATGTAGTTGGAATTTGTTAATAAGATGAAAGCTATGCATTTAAAAGTGGTAGTCAAATCATTTTATATACATAAACTGCACATTTAAAGCTAGAAATCTTTTAAAAGGCAAATGGAGTATTTACCCATACCAGTTAGAATTTTTTAAATTATGAGAATAAGACTAAACCACCTTTAGTAATCCACATTTGACCAACTTACCAATATCAATATTCTCTCTCCCAAGAGATACTAATGATAAGAAGAGGATTTCTCTGTATAAACTCCTATAAAACAAAATATTTGAAGTGAATGGGCAAAGAGCATGAAAAATATGCTAAGATTTTTTAAATGGTGAAAAAAACACCTGAAACTAACAGCACTGTAAATCAACTATACTTTAAAAAAAGATTAGGCTCTGTATTCATTCATGTCAGTGTCACAGTTTGACTACATTACAGTTGTTAGGTGTCACCTTTGGGAAAAGCTGGGTAAAGAGTCCACAGATACTTTCTTTGCCATTTCCTGCAAACTTCTATTTCAAATTAAAAAGTTTAAAGTTAATGGGCATAAAGCTTCATGTTCAAAACAAAAATGGCTTATTTTAACTTAAAGTTATTGATATTTAGTAATGCAATAGATAACTTTCAATTCTAATTTCTAATTCATACTTAGAAAAGCAATTTTTTGCTACATGACAAATTAATTTCTAAGTAAGTTAGGGGTCTAAACCCTTAGACACAAACAGGTTGTGTGGTGTCTTACTAGTAATTTAACCCAACAGTAAATGAAAAATCACCTTTACCTGATTTGCGAACAGAAAAGCAAGACAAATGAAACCTTAAAAATCAAATTCATGGCTCAGCTGTTAAAAAAGGGGAATTTAGGAACTGACTTCTGAGTATTTATTTACACAGAAAAAAAAATTTGTAATGCTGATTCTGATAATGCTCCATGCAGCTTTCTTTAAAAGCTTCAAGCTATATAATTTCTCATATTCTTTCCCTGCCCTTAAATCAGATGCTTGTAACTGGCTACTCTTTAGCCTGTGAAGGAGATAATCTCCATATCAACTGCTAAAATTATAAAAGGATTTATTGATTTCTATCATGAGTTCTTGTCCTGTTACTTCTGAGACTGTCTTCAAAGCTGCCATGACTACAAACTTGAAGAGCACCTGGAAACACTGTTTCTGTTGATAGAAGATACTATGTCCCCTTTGCTGAAGCTTACCACAAAATTCACTTAGGCTGAGACTGGGTTGAGTACTGATCCAAATAAGTTAGCAGATAATAAATAGTAAGAGGATCAGGATAGCTCCATATCCTTTGTGATTCATTGCTTCCATCATTTTCTTAAGTTGTTTCTACTCATATATTTTTTTACATCCCACAAGATAAACTGTGTGACATGGCCTGAACAAGCAGTAGATATGTTTAACATTGATATTAAACATATTTATAGGCTTCCAGTGAATAGAAGTAGTGTTTCCCAAAGACTGAATATATTTTAGACATGAATGCATCACCTACTAAAATTTAATCTATTCCTCAGACATTTTTATTATGTTTGTGCTGAAGTATGAATGTATACACTTGGGCAGCACTTTAAAAAAGAATCAGATGTTCCACAATGAGTTATGTGTTTCTTTTACAACTGCAGATAGTTTTGAAAGTAATTTTTTTAAAAAATCATGAAATTATTTCCAGTGACATCAACTAAAAAATACTGAATTATTACCTTTGTCTTTTCACATCTCCCTTCATTTGTTGTGCAAGTAGGTTGATGGGTTTAAGAACATCATTATGTTGAATACTCTGCCTGATGATTTCTACTAAAGTGCTTGTTGCTGCTTGTTCCTCTGACAGGAGAGACGATTTCTTTTCAGAATCTAACGATATGAACACAGTAATAAAGAATACACTTATTCAATGTATTTAAGAAGTTATTTCTTTTCACCTTCACAATTATGCTGCAATGTAACCAAATAAAAAATATTTTTCTTGCTTTCTTCAGATAGGAGAGGCCTGTCCCTTTTTCCTTTTCGTGAACTTAAAAGGCTTTGTGCTTGAGGCTGGGATGCGATAGCTTGTACTCCAGCAGCCATCCTATGACCATGGATCTTTACAGATGGAAAAGCAGACAAAGCGTAAGGAGTAGGCCCCTGATGACAGAGGAGTTGCGTACCAGTCCTGGAGTGTCTACATAAATTCTTCATGTGAGAGAATAATCTTTACCTGTTTAAGATTCTGTCATTTTCTACTAAATACAGTAGAGTGTAATCCTAACTGATACAAGAGTAATTCCTGAATTACTAAGAAAAAATACTTACACCAATTTCATGTATTATAAAATAATGAAACTAGAACACTTTCTAACACCATACACAAAAATAAACTCAAAATGGATTAAAGATCTCAACATAAGACCAGAAACTATAAAACTCCTAGAGGAGAACATAGGCAAAACACTCTCCAACATACATCACAGCAGGATCCTCTATGACCCACCTCCCAGAATATTGGAAATAAAAGCAAAAATAAACAAATGGGACCTAATTAAACTTAAAAGCTTCTGCACAACAAAGGAAACTATCAGCAAGGTGAAAAGACAGCCTTCAGAATGGGAGAAAATAATAGCAAATGAAGCAATTGACAAACAACTAATCTCAAAAATATACAAGCAACTCCTACAGCTCAACTCCAGAAAAATAAATGACCCAATCAAAAAATGGGCCAAAGAACTAAATAGACATTTCTCCAAAGAAGACATACAGATGGCTAACAAACACATGAAAAGATGCTCAACATCACTCATCAGAGAAATGCAAATCAAAACCACCATGAGATACCATTTCACGCCAGTCAGAATGGCTGCGATCCAAAAGTCTACAAGCAATAAATGCTGGAGAGGGTGTGGAGAAAAGGGAACCCTCTTACACTGTTGGTGGGAATGCAAACTCGTACAGCCACTATGGAGAACAGTGTGGAGATTTCTTAAAAAACTGGAAATAGAACTGCCTTATGATCCAGCAATCCCACTGCTGGGCATACACACCAAGGAAACCAGAAGGGAAAGAGACACGTGTACCCCAATGTTCATCGCAGCACTGTTTATAATAGCCAGGACATGGAAGCAACCTAGATGCCCATCAGCAGATGAATGGATAAGAAAGCTGTGGTACATATACACAATGGAGTATTACTCAGCCATTAAAAAGAATACATTTGAATCAGTTCTAATGAGGTGGATGAAACTGGAACCTATTATACAGAGTGAAGTAAGCCAGAAAGAAAAACACCAATACAGTATACTAACGCATATATATGGAATTTAGAAACATGGTAACAATAACCCTGTGTATAAGACAGCAAAAGAGACACTGATGTATAGATCAGTCTTATGGACTCTGTGGGAGAGGGAGAGGGTGGGGAGATTTGGGAGAATGGCATTGAAACATGTATAATATCATGTATGAAACGAGTCGCCAGTCCAGGTTCGATGCACGATACTGGATGCTTAGGGCTGGTGCACTGGGATGACCCAGAGGGAGGGTATGGGGAGGGAGGAGGGAGGAGGGGTCAGGATGGGGAGCACGGGTATACCTGTGGCAGATTCATTTCGATGTTTGGCAAAACTAATACATATTGTAAAGTTTAAAAATAAAAAAAAAATAAAAAGTGCTTCAGTGGCATATTTGAACTGGATCACAGTTAACATTAAAAATACACCAAATCAACAATGTAAGCTTGGCCCAGAAAAAGCTCCAGTATTAAACTTTAATACTGGAGGTAACCCCAGCAGCCATACAGTTTTATTATACCCACATCAGCTGAGATGGAACTGTGTATCCAAAAGTTGCCCAGTCAACCTCCTTTTGAGCATCTGTCATAAAGCAAGCTATTTAATTTGCATACAACCCAGCCCCTTAATAAAGGTAACTAGTAATATTTCCTTTGTGTTGAACCAAAGAAAAGCAAAGTTCTCTGTTACAAGAGGAAATGCTGGCTGCTATGGGTTTACGTTTTTTAAAAACTGTTTATTTTTGGCTGTACTGGGTCTCTGCTGCTGCTTGGGCTTTCTTCCAGTTGCAGTGAGGATGGGCTACTCCGTAGTTAAGGTGCACGGGCTTCTCTTGTCATGGAGCACAGGCTCTTGAGTGCACGGGCTTCAGCAGTTGCAGCACATGGGCTCCGTAGTTTTTGTTCCCGGGCTTGAGAGCACAGGCTCAGTATTTGTGGCACATAGGCTGCGCTGTTCCGTGGCATGTGGTATCTTCCCAGACCAAGGACTGAACCTGTGTCTCCTGCATTGGCAGGCAGATTCTCTACCAGTGAGCCACCAAGGGAAGCCCTCTATGGGTTTTAATCCTAGTTTTTCTACTGCTGAACAGATTTGATTTTCATTGTATGCTATGATTTTCGGGCATTCAACTCAAAGATAATATGCAACTTCACCACTGCTCCTTAATTCATGGAGCTGTGCAACCATCACCAATTTTAGAACATTTTTATCACTTTCAAAAGAGATCTACCTATTAGCAGTTACTTCTCTTCTCTTCCCACTCCCTCCAGCCCTAGGCAACCACTAATCTAATTTTGTCTCTACAGATTTGCCTATTCTGATTGTTTCATATAAATGCAATCATACTCTAGTGTCTGACTTCTTCTGTAATATTTTAAAATTAATTCATTTTGTAATATATCAGCATTCACTACTTTTCATTGCCACATAGCTGGTTTTAGAAAAGGCAGAGGAACCAGAGACCAAATTGCCAACATCTGCTGGATCACAGAAAAAGCAAGAGAGTTCCAGAAAAACATCTGTTTCTGCTTTATTGACTATGCCAAAGCCTTTGACTGTGTGGATCACAATAAACTGGAAAATTCTGAAAGAGATGGGAATACCAGACCACCTGACCTGCCTCTTGAGAAATCTGTATGCAGGTCAGGAAGCAACAGTTAGAACTGGATGTGGAACAACAGACTGGTTCCAAATAGGAAAAGGAGTATGTCAAGGCTGTGTATTGTCACCCTGCTTATTTAACTTATATGCAGAGTACATCATGAGAAATGCTGGGCTGGAAGAAGCACAAGCTGGAATCAAGATTGCCAGGAGAAATATCAATAACCTCAGATATGCAGAGGACACCACCCTTACGGCAGAAAGTGAAGAGGAACTAAAAAGCCTCTTGATGAAGATGAAAGAGGAGAGTGAAAAAGTTGGCTTAAAGCTCAACATTCTTCAGAAAACGAAGATCATGGCATCTGATCCCATCACTTCATGGGAAATAGATGGGGAAACATTGGGAACAGTGTCAGACTTTATTTTTTTGGGCTCCAAAATTACTGCAGATGGTGACTGCAGCCATGAAATTAAAAGACACTTACTCCTTGGAAGAAAAGTTATGACCAGCCTAGATAGCATATTAAAAAGCAGAGATATTACTTTGTCAACAAAGGTCCGTCTAGTCAAGGGTATGGTTTTTCCTGTGGTCATGTATGGATGTGAGAGCCAAAGAATTGATGCTTTTGAACTGTGGTGTTGGAGAAGACTCTTGAGAGTCCCTTGGACTGCAAGGAGATCTAACCAGTCCATTCTGAAGGAGATCAGCCCTGGGATTTCTTTGGAAGGAATGATGCTAAAGCTGAAACTCCAGTGCTTTGGCCACCTCATGTGAGAGTTGACTCATTGGAAAAGACTCTGATGCTGGGAGGGATTGGGGGCAGGACGAGAAGGGGACGATAGAGGATGAGATGGCTGGATGGCATCACTGACTCGATGGACGTGAGTCTGAGTGAACTCCGGGAGTTGGTGATGGACAGGGAGGCCTGGCGTGCTGCGATTCACGGGGCCGCAAAAAGTCGGACACGACTGAGCGACTGAACTGAACTGAATATTCCATTGTATGGATATACCATACTGTATCCACTTATCAGTTAATATGAACATTTAGATTGCTTCCATTATTTGGATATTAAGAAAAATATTGCTGAAAACAGTGTGTAAGTTTTAGTGTGGATGTGTGCCTTTCTTTCTCTTGGGTGTATACCTAAGAGTGCAACTGCTGTGTCATACGGTTAAATGTTTACTATTTTGAGGAACTGTGAAACTATTTACACCAAAGCAACAGAACTATTTTTTATCCCAATTAGCAATGACCTGGGGTTCCAATTTCTCTATATCCTCACCACAACTTAGTATCTGCCCTTTTGGTTAAAGCCAATATAGTGAGTATGAAGTGGTATCTCTTTGTGGTTTTGACTTACACATCCTTGATGTTTAGTGATAACGAGCATCCTTTCATTTCTGGCCATTTACATGTCTTTTTTAGAGATCTGTCAATTCAGGATCCTGCTAGGATCTAAATGTCTGTGTCACCCCAAAATTCATATGGTGAAAAGGAATGCTTACTAAATGGTATTGGGAGGTGAGACCATCAGTGGGTGGTTAAGATCATGAGGGCAAAGTCCTCATGAATGGATTAGTTTAGCGCCCCTTAAAATGGGTGCACCGGTGAGATCCCTCATCCCTTGTACTGCCTGAGGGCATAATAAGCCTGCCATCTAGAAGAGGGCCCTCACTGACCATGCCAGCAACCTGGCGTTGGACTTCAAGCCTCCAGAACTGTGAGAAATAAAAAATTTCATAAGCTAATAAAGTAATAGTAAGTACACTTTTTAGTAAGCTACTCAGTTTGTGCTATTTTGTAACAGCAGCCCAAACTAATTAAGACAGATCTTCTGCCCAGTTTTTAGGTGAGTTATCTTCTTTGTGATGAGTTTTGAGACTTCTTTATATATTCTGAATACAAATCCTTAAGATACTTTGCAAATATCTCCCCCAACTCTGTGGGCTGACATTTCACTTTTTAATGGTTGATTTTTCAGCACAGATGTTTTTAAGTCTACTTTTTCTTTTGTCACCTCTTGGGGTTGTATTAAGAAGGCCTGGTCCTATAAAAGGTCATGAAAATATATACTCCAATGTTTTCTTTAAAGAGTTTTATAGTTTTAGCTCCTACATTTAGGTATATGTCCCATTTTGAGTTCATTTTTATGTATGATGTGAGGAAAAAATCCAACTTTATCTTTTCTGCATGTTGTTCCAGTTGTTGACTATCCATTCCCCACTGAATGGTCCTTGGCACTCTTGTTGAAAGGTAATTAACTATACATGTGTGGGTGTATTTCTGGAAACTGAACTTTATTCCATTGACCTATATATCTACCCTATGCCAGTTTTCCACTTTGATTACTGTAGCTTTGCAGTAAGTTTTCAAATCAAGAAATGAGTCCTATGACTTATTTTGACTATTCTAGGTCCTTTGAAAACCCATATAAATTTTAGGATAGGCTTGCCAATTTCTATTAAAAGCCACCTGGAATTTTGATATAGATTGTACTGAATCTATAGATCAATTTGGGAGTACTGCCATCTTAACAATATTAACTTTTCTAGTCCATGAACATGGGATTTCTATTTATTTAGGTGTTTTTACTTTCTTAACTTATTGAATTTATCCCTAAGTATTTTATTTTTAATGCTATTATAAATGGAGTTATTTTCTTAATTTTTGGATTATTAAGTCAAAGTATATAGAAATACAGTTGATTTATATATATTTATGTTATATCCTGTAACTCTGCTGAACTTATCCATTTGTCTTTTTCTGTGTGTGCGTGTGTGTGTGTGTGTTCCTTAGGATTTTCTAATTTAAGATTTTCCATATATAAGATCACAGAACCTGCAAATAGGGATAGTTTTTTGTTTCTCATTTAGATGCCTTTTATTTTCCCATCTAACTGCTCTAACAAGAACCTCCAGTACAATGTTGAAAAGAAATAATGAAAACAGACATCTTTGTCTTGTTCCTGTGCTTAGAGGGAAAGTATTTAGTCCTTCTTCACTAAGTATGAGACCAGTTGTAGGTTTTCAGATATTCATAATCAGGCTGAGGAGGTTTCTTTCTATTCCTAGCTTGTTGAGTGTTTTTAACAAAGGACAACAGATTTTGTGAAATGCTTCAGTTGTGCCCATTCAGATATCATGTGGATTTTGTCCTTTATTCTGATTGATACGGTGTATTATTGTAAGTGATTTTCAAATCAACACAGCATGTCTGGGGTAAGAGCACTGGTCATGACGTACAGTCCCCTTTATAAATTGCTGGATTTGGTTTACAGTATTTTGCTGAGGATCCTTATGTCTATATTCATAAGTGATACGGATTTTTCATTTTTGTTTCCTATGATGTCTTTGGGTTTTGTATCAGGGTAATACTGGCCCTCTCACCAAAATCTCCACTTTTTCCAAGAGTGCTTTTAGGTTTGAACTTCTCCAGTCTGTCCCAAATAAGATCATTTCCTTTGGGGAGAACTTCTGAGCTCTCTGTTCTTATGGCCTGTCTCTCGGCCACTGCTCTGGAGCCGGGGCTGGGAACTGTGGCCTTCTCTTAGAATGATTCCCCTACTTTGTGAGTGGGGCACTGGAGGGATGCAGTTGCCTCCAATTCTTTAGCTTGCCTCAAATGGCATAAAACCTCTCCCTTATGAGCAAGATGCTGTGAGAACAATCAGAGCTCCAGTATTCAAAGGTTGCTGAAACAGGCAATGAATGGGGGATGAGTGGAGGAAGTGAGCCTCCTCATGTCCTGGAACCGAACCTCTGTGCTATAGAGCTGGTAGAGTTGGGAGCATGAGAACTGCTGACAACCTGTCTTTCCCAGGGAGATGCTATAGCCCCTTGACTGGGGGCTGGTGGGGAGCAGCAAGTTGTAGCCCAAGTGCTACAGAAATCACTGTTTCACTGCAATTTAATATATATTTTCTTAAATGTTTCTTCATTTTCCTCTATAGTCATAGACATACACAGATACATTTGTCTTTAATAACTTTCACCAATTATGTTGTTTTGCTGGGAATTGGGACTGTGCAGCTCCCCATACTGCTTTTCCAAAAGTCACTACTCAATTCTATTATGTCTTATAATCTTATTTATGTGCCAGTTCTTCACTTAAAGAAACCAAGTAAAGAAACAAAGCTATTCTTGGGAATTCTAAATTTTGTTCCTACCACAAATTATAGAACATTTTAAAACACTTATCTATTTCAAGATATGAGGGGAAACAACTAAAGAAATTGTGGTTATAATGCTATTTTTTTCTAGCATAAATTTCAAGGTTATTCTGCTCCTGCTTAAAAAGTGTTCAAATATCATAACTGGAAAAACAACAAAAAGACAAAAATAGATACATTTAGTCATAATTTTGTGATTGACATATTTCAAGGGAAAATGTCAGATTCTTCTCTTCTAGCTTAAGTAAAATGTTAAGTAGTAAAAGACTGTAGGAAAAAATACAATCCCTTTTCTCTTCTGAGCAGGTACTGCTAACAGCTTGGGATATATATAGTTTTTTAGACCTTTTTCTATGCATACATTAAAAACATACAGGGGCTTCCCTGGTGGCTCAGTGGTGAAGAATCTGCCTGCCAATGCAGGAGACGTGGGTTCAATCCCTGATCCGGGAGGATCCCACATGCTGCAGAGCAATTAAGCCCATGTGCCACAACTACTGAGCCTGGCTCTACAGCCTGGGAGTCACAACTCCAGAAGCCGCACGCCCTCGCGCCTGTGCTCCGCAACAAGGGAAGCCACTGAATGACAAGCCCTCACCACAACGGGAGCGGCCCACCACGCACCACAACCAGAGAGAAGCCCGGGCAGCAACGAAGACCCAGCACAGCCAAACAAGTAAATATTAATAAAGCATTTTGGTTTTTTTAATTCCTGCAAAAAAGATCATATACTGTTCTACAACTTGCCTTTTTCCACTTAATATAATGGGCATCCATCCTTTCAGGAACCTATATAGAAATAACTCCTTCCTTTTCTTGTTTGCCAACATTTCATAACGTGGGTTTATCACAACTCTCTCGTTAGGTATTAAGTTTTTCATTATTATAATCTTTTGGGAAGCATCGTGGTACTGACAGCTTTGTACACTGTATATCTACAGAGCAGCAGTTTAATGTTTCTTCCACAAACTGCCTACTGATACCATTTACTCACTGACCTATTGGATTGTCTGTGGTTTCTTACGGACTCACAAGGCTTCTGAATACTGGATAACCTTTTAAACCCCTTGTAAAAATATGTTCTATATATAAAAAACTGCAAATAAAGCCAAAATCTTTGACGCTTATATCAATATAATTGAAATTATCATCTACACAAACACATCTGCTGTACAGAATTTACTCTCCAAATACCTCACCAAATTAATATTTGATAGACAGACTGTAAGAATCACACAAAAAAGCCACTCTTCAGCTCAACAGGACATCTGATTAACAGGTTGATACAACAAATAAATTTGAAATAAAATGGAAAAAAGCCTGAGGAGATACTAAAAGTGAATGAAAGATTTAAAAACAAAGCAAAATAATTAATCTCATCTCCTCAATTCTATTTTTCCCTCAGGCATACATTTTTATTTACTACTAAAGAAGCAAAGTTATGTCCAACCTAGATAGCATATTTAAAAGCAGAGACATTACTCTGCCAACAAAGGTCCGTCTAGTCAAGGCTATGGTTTTTCCTGTGGTCATGTATGGATGTGAGAGTTGGACTGTGAAGAAGGCTGAGTGCTGAAGAATTGATGCTTTTGAACTGTGGTGTTGGAGAAGACTCTTGAGAGTCCCTTGGACTGCAAGGAGATCAGCCCTGGGATTTCTTTGGAAGGAATGATGCTAAAGCTGAAACTCCAGTACTTTGGCCACCTCACACGAAGAGTTGACTCACTGGAAAAGACTCTGATGCTGGGAGGGATTGGGGGCAGGAGGAGAACGGGACGACAGAGGATGAGATGGCTGGATGGCATCCCTGACTCGATGGACTTGAGTCTGAGTGAACTCCGGGAGTTGGTGATGGACAGGGAAGCCTGGCGTGCTGCGATTCACGGGGTCACAGAGAGTCGGATACGACTGAGCGACTGAACTGAACTAAACTGAAACAGTACTTTACTGTGTGGATGGACTGTACAGTAATTTGCTTATGTAGTCACCTGTGGATGGATATTTGGTTGTTTCCAGTTTCAGTCTTTTACGTCTTTATTTTACTTACTAAAATTTCTCCATGCGACATACAGAGGTTCTCCTGGTTCCTGATGAAGGTTGATATTATCCCATAACAGCTGAATATAAACAAGTTTGCTATCCTGGGACAGAGATGACAGGGGAAGCTAAAAAAGATCAATAGACAGTATTAGTACCCTAAGCACAGTAATAACTAAGCATAATAGTAATTACCAGTGGACCTAGCAAAGCTTGATTATATAAAACAGGTGAGTCCTTTTCAAAATTCTAGACCTGGAGCACGGCATAGTTGAGAGCCCTTCCTCCTGGGACACAGGGCGCAGCTGGAAAGGCAGCCGCCCCCTTGCCCGTCACGCACTGCACATTCCTGGGGAATTTGGTGCTAAACCACTCACAGATGACTTGCTTCTGAGTCGAGATTTAGTACACAGCAGAGCAGCTCCCTCGCTGTGATCTACTGAAAGTCAGCCCTCGACATTAGGGTTTGTTAAAAAAAATAAAATTCTAGACCTAAAACTCTGAAGAAAAATTTTAATTTTTACTTGTATCTAAGTACAAATGTTATTATTTTCTGAGGTGCATGATTCTCACTCTGAATTTCAAGGACTGAGTGACAACTTGGTAACTGGCACAGCAGTCACGTGAATGTGATTAACCTTCATCACAGCAAATTTTAAGATACGAGAAAGTACTACAGTTACTACTATCTCATTGTACTGCTGCTGCTACTGCTAAGTCACTTCAGTTGTGTCCGACTCTGTGCAACCCCATAGATGGCAGCCCACCAGGCTCCTCCGTCCCTGGGATTCTCAAGCAAGAATACTGGAGTGGGTTGCCATTTCCTTCTCCATCTCATTGTACTGACTAGTACATAAATCAGTCAAAACAGTTTACAAGACTCTCAAAGTTTATTGTGCCTCTGATGTATGTTTGGGGTGGGGGGGTATCTCTCAATATTCAGTATCATAAGTTTACTGTCTCCCTGGGAGTCAAGGATGCCAGCTCAAGCAGAGTCAGAGAGCCAGACTGTGGTCTTAGCCCCTCATCACTTATTCAGTATGTGACCTAGCAAAATAACTTCACTAGTTTTTAAATATATCTGAAAAATATGGCAAATACAAATCCTTTAAAATAAAGTGAGAATTTCAGCTGGGAATATCTTTTCAAAAAATTTTTTTTATTTCTATTGGAGTGTAGTTGATTAACAATGTTGTGACAGTTTCAGGTGGACAGCAAAGCGACTCAACCATACATATACATGTATCCATTCTCCCCCAAACATCCCTCACAGCTAGGAATATTATATTTCAGAATAAAAACCACTTTTCTAGCTACTCCTGCCACTAGAAATGATCATATAACTAAATTTAGGCCAAACAAATACATATAAAAAGATTATATGTAAATCTAGGAACTATCCCTAAAGAAAGAATATATTCTCCATCCATTTTTCTTCTTTCTGCTGGCTGGAATATGGATGTGGTAGCTTGGAAGTAGAGTACAGCTATCCTAGACCAGGTGTAAAACTTGGAGGCCACACTACAAGCAAAAAAGATAGAAGGCTCTCAAGTCTCTAGCATTATACCATCCCTGGACCACCTATCTAAATTTTTAAGTGAGAGAGAAATAACCTATGACTTAACACTACTATTGTATACTTCCTAATACCTGAAGTGAAGCCTCATCCTAACCAACATGAATGTAGTTTAAGTACAGAAGTTGGTTCCCTACCTGTACGCCTCCATTACAATGCTCAGAAGTGAGGATAAGTCCTGGCAAGTTACTAGGAAGATCCAAACGCCTGAAATACCAAACGAGGTTCCAGAAAATGATTGGATGTTGATTGATGAATGAGGACGTGTGAATCACCTGATCGCCTTCATTTTCTAGCAAAGATTCAAGTTCTTTGCGAAGCACTAGAGGACTCAAGTAAGGCACAGAAACAGGGGGAGGGTTGGGTCTTTTTCCTAAAGGATCCTTAAAAACAGAAATATAAAAAGAAGTAAATATGATCAATTTTATTATGTATGTTTCAGAGTATGTCTCAATGAGAGCACACTTTTCTGTCCTTTCAAACTTATTTCAGGGCCATTACTACATGTAGTATAACACCCTGAAGAAAACATAAAAGAAGAAAAAGTACTTAATCATAAATACCCTTAAGTTAAATGATTATGAACAAAAATTATTAATCCATATACTAGGCCCTATTTTAAACATGAGTTTCTCTTATCACATTAAGAGCAATGCCCTATGTATGACTGATTTTTCCTTTTCAACTTTTTACAAGAAATATTTGCGTTTCTGATGTTTCATAATGATACCAAAAAAATCTGACTTTATCTTCCACGTAAAACTCTAAACAGAGGAGGCCATTTTTTGTGTTAATATTTCTTGATGAGTCTTTAAAATATATCTAACTTGTTTATACATTTGACTGCAATAAAAACTAAAGAGCAATTTTAGAAATCAAATGAAATAATGAAAATAATGGAAAAAGAAACCCAACCTAGACTTTGTAAGTTGTACACAATTAGAATAAAGTGTTTATGACCAATATTAACAAGTACCCATGGTGCCCAGATTGAGATCTCCAAATACTGTTTTTCTCTAAAAGGAATGTTTCTTAAAGAAATGGCTGATTCGAGGTCTGAAGAAGGAAATATGTAACACTTGAGCATCAAACATCTTGTAATACAAGAAAGCAAGGAAACTTTAAAGGAACTTATACAAAGGTGAAAGTTACTCAGTCGTGTCTGACTCTTTGCAACCCCATGGACTAGTTCATGGAATTCTCCAGGCCAGAATACTGGAGTGAGTAGCCTTTCCCTTCTCCAGGGGATCTTCTCAACCCAGGGATAAAACCCAGATCTCCCGCATGGCAGGCACATTCTTTACCAGCTGAGCAACCAGGGAAGCCCAAGATTACTGGAGTGGGTAGCCTATCCCTTCTCCAGTTGGTCTTCCCAATCCCAAATCGAGGTCTCCTGCATTGCAGGTGGATTCTTTACCAACTGAGTGATCAGGAAAGACCCATAAAAGCTAATAGAGTTGTGTCAAAAGGAATAAGGCACCAACAGGCAGAGGCTTCTAGCTGACCAAAGAAGGAATAAAATACGCATCAATAAGGGTAACAACAGCAGTGGATGTAAACATAAATGTTTAAACCCATGAGGTCAAAATGAAACCCTATGCCCCCAGATAATGGATCACCTTGGAGAATGCTAGGAACCCAACTTGTCAGTGTGAAGTTTGATAAATAAAAGGAAAAATTAAAATCAAACATCTTTCTTGCTTTTCCAACATAAACTGCATTTTTGGAAAAAAATCAGACAAAAGCCATAGCATAAGTTTCTCTTTATAAATATATTTCATATAATAAAGAAGATGGCAGAATTAGAGTATTGTCATATTATAGCTCCAAATGGATAACTTATCTAGGCCTTAAGGGGTTAACAGCTGCTAAGCCCACAGAGATAGTTCACGTCCCTCGAGACATACCACTACTGATGAAGCTGCCTTGTAAAAATACACAAATGAACAAAACAGAACAAAAAACCTGAATCTGGTCAAGCTTCGAGCTGCAATTACCAACTTACAGGGTTGTATTCAACAAATAAATTACAAGGGGAAAAAAGAGTCTATAGATTTAAAAAGACCAGAAAGCAGATCACCAATCACAAAGCATTATTTGATCCTGATTCCTCAAACTGCAAAGCACACATACGTGACATTTTTGAAATCACTAGAAATTCGAATGAAGACTGAATGACCCTGATCCATCATTTGTTATTTCCTGGGTCTGATAATGGCACTTTTTTGTTTGTTTGACTTTTGGCCGCACTGTGTGGCGAGTGAGATAGTAATTACCTGACCAGGGACCGACCTGCACCCCTTGCATTGGGAGTGTGGAATCTTAACGACTGAACCAACAGCATTACGTTTTTAAGAGTCTTTATTTCTTAGAGATAAATACTGAAATATTGACAAATGGAATATATGTTTGAAATTTGCTTCAAATGGATCTACAAAAGAACTGAATGAGGGTATACATGACAGAAAAATATAAGTTGAAAATTACTGAAGCTGGATGGTGCCACAAAAGGACTCATTATGCTCTTCTGGTTATTTGTATACATTTTTGAAATCTGAAAGTTCTTAGCCTGCTTATGAAAATGTATCACTTTTCATGTGATTAAAAAAACCTATTACAGAAGAAGACGCTATTTCAATATATACTTACAGGAACACACAGTATAATTATAATGTTGTACATACCACAACTTCCTGCAGACTGTTTGGAAGACTAACTGTTGAAATGCCATGAAACGGTCGCTGGGAAAAGTCCATATTTTGCAAGGGACCTCCAACACTGTGACTTCTAGTCAAAGACACATTTCGTTTTGATAAACTATTAGGCACAGGTGAAATTTTCATAGTTTGGACATCTCCGCTGGCTTTCATTATTTCATCACTTAAAAAAATGAAGAAGAAATGCTGTGGTTAGATTAGTTTAAACAATCTAAATCTGTAGAGTTAGAGTATTTTCTATAATAAATTTTGAATGTACTGAATATATCTGAGAAGAGTCAGTACTGCCTTATAGGAATTAACTTTTCTTCAGGTATTTTTGTAAAATCAGTCAGAAAAACAGGATGAAGTGGATGATCTGATGAGGGTAGGAAGAGGGTGTATGGTAAGTATTATGGTGTAATTTTTAAAAGACTAAGTGCCCATTCACGTGCTCTATTCAAACATTTCACCTTTATTAAACAAAATCACCTGGAAGTATGTATACTGCATCCAAATAAGTAAGGCAGATTCACTGTCAAGTATTTAATCTCTATTAGGCCATGACCCGGGTTTCCCTTGTGGCTCAGCTGGTAAAGAATCTGCCTGCAATGCAGAAAACCTAGGTTTGATCCCTGGGTTAGGAAGATCCCCTGAAGAAGGGAAAGGCTACCCACTCCAGTATTCTGGCCTGGAGAATTCCATGGACTGTGTAGTTATGGGGCTGCAAAGAATCGGACAGGACTGAGTGACTTTCACTTTCAGGCCATGACCCACCTAAGAACAGAGGTCAGATTTTATTTACTTTTTATTTTTAGTGTTTAGCATAATGCTGAGCATACAGTAGGCTCTCAATAAATGTTTGAATCAATATTTAAGAGTTAAAGGTATACTTCTCTGTAAAGAGAGTATGTATCTGGAAACTGGCAATGACTACACTGAAAGGGAAAATACTTTTTATTGTTGGGAAGTTCATTTCTGGAAAAGACCACTGTAAAACATTAAACAGTATTAAAAATGGTTTATCATCAGATTCATTCATTAGATATTTAAACACTGTGAAAATCGCTCAGTTGTGTCTAACTCTTTGCGATCCCATGGACTGTATAGTCCAGGGAATTCTCTAGGCCAGAATATGGGAGTGGGTAGCCTTTAAAGTTACATTCTTAAACATGCCAGAACTTATGTCTATGTCATCTAGGTTGTATTTAAAGATGAAATTTTTACAGGGGCACCCAATTTTTTATAAAGAGTTCTCTGAATTCTATGGTACCTTGATTCAACTGCAGAGCTTGTTTCTTCAGTAATGGTCTGGTTATGTTTTGGCAAATTCGTAAAGTTGATCAGGTCAGGTTCTGCTGAACTGGATATGGGTTTGTGCTCCAAAGGTTCACTTGCCAATGGAATGCTGCCACTTTGTAAACTGTCACCAGAGGTACTTGGTTTCAAGAAAAAGCTAAATATGGACCCGTCCAAAAAAAAAGAAAGTATAAAAAAGTCTATAAAAATCCTAGAATCCTCCAAATGTCATCATATTTATAATCACTGTATAGTAAAATAGTCACTAATAAATTATACAAATCCATAGAAACACTGACTATTTCAAACACTCACATACACACACTCTTGCTCTCATTCTCTCTTCTTCTCTTGTCTGAAACTTTTCAAATGAAAAGATCCAGAGGAAGTCACTATAGTTCAATACAAAATCCCTTCAGTTTTTGAGAGACACTAAAGAAAGCTATGAAGGAAGTTGGAAAGCAAAATATTTCATTAATTTTCTTAATTAAAAAAAATAAAGAATAGCATTTTAACATGTATTAACTTGTAACTATTTATAATACCCTTCCCCCCCGCTTAAGAATCTCCATTTTTGTCTTTAGTCATTCTCTCTCCCCTCTATTAATTCAGTAATTTATTTTCATCTTCTCTCTTTCTCCTTCTGGGTGGGGATGGGGTGAGAGCTTTGCCTTGCAAGGGACATAAACAGTGCTTTATGAAGTCATAATAATGTTCTGTATCTTGATTTGCAGAAATCAAATTTACCTTAAATGAAAAAAAAACTGTAAATAAATACTGAACTCTAGTTAATGATACGAACGCTCAAGTATTTGGGGGAAAGGTATTTTTATTATTATTAATATAATATTACTACATATTATTATTACTAATAGGCCATACTGCGAAGCATGCAGGATTTTAGTTCCCTGACCAGGGCTGAACCTGTGTCTCCTGCAAAGCACTGAGCCCTAACCACTGGACTGCCAGGGAATTCCACCCCCCACCCATCTACATCTTATTTTAAACAAATAAAAATATAAGATGGACTGATGGATGGATGGAAGAATAGACAGGTGATAAAACAACAATGTAAAGTAACTGAAGAATATAGGGGCAGATATTTGGGTGTACTGTAAAAAAAAAAATCTTGAATTAAACTTGGCCCTAAGTAGGAAATTTTCCATAATGACATACTGGGGAGGAAGATTAATAATGCTGGTTTATATTCAATTAGAAAATATAAAATAAGATACCACAAAAGCTTAAGAAACTCAATTAACAAAAAAGTACAAAATTTATGGAGAATAATTTACAACTCTATTAAAAGAAGATCTAAAACAGGGAGATACATACCATGCTCATAGGAGAATAATACTAAAGATGTCCATTTCCCCAGAATTAAGCTACAAATCTATTTGAATCCCATGAAAACTTAAGGTGGACTTTTTCTGTGGGGGAGGACTCAAAGTTACTCTAAAGTTTTATATGCATAACCAAAAAACTATAAGAAATTTCCAAAGGGGAACTTACCCTACCAACCAGACATAACATAAATATAGTAATAAAAATAATACAGTATTGACAGAACACAGAACCAGAGTGAGGTGTATATATAGGAACTTGATATATGCTAAAGGTGATACTATATATAATAGTAATGAAGGAAGGATGTAAAACTGGCTCATTATATGGAGAAAAACAAACCTGGATCTCTATGATCATATACAAAGGTAGACTACAGATGTATTTAAAACCTAAATACCACAGGGAAAATATAAAGGCAACAGAAGAACACTAGGAAAAGATTTTCATGTACTATAGATGGGAATCTTTGGAATCTTGTTTAAAAAGAAGATTTCAAATGCACAAATCATAAGGTGGAAAACTAACGCATGATAACATCAAAACTGGTCATTTCTCTTCAAGGAATTAATATCAAGAATATTCAAGACAGGAATTCCCTGCCTAGTAGTTGGGACTCTGTATTCTCAGTGCCTAGGGCCTGGGTTCCATCCCTGGTCAGGGAACTAAGATCCCACAAGTGGCATGGTGCAGCCAAGGAAAAAAAAAAAAGAATAGTGAAGACAGATCAACAAGAAAAAGAAACTAAATACAAAAATGGGTAAAAGCGAGTGACATCTGCAAAGTGGCACAGTGGAAAGCTATCTTTATCTTGTCCCTTCAATTTACAAGCAGTAAAACATCAACAATGCAACAAAGGTACCTCTGCCTAACAATGGAGATTCCCACACACCTGTACATCTAAAGGTGGATGGACTAGAACACACAGCGGAGGCGAAACTGAAGGAAAAGCACAAGTACAGCCTCCAGTCTTGGCATTCTGCTCTGGCAAGCTAAGTCTGCAGCCTCAGAAAACCTAGCAGCAGTGGGGGCAAGTGCACACAACGCCAGCTTCCCAGAAGCAGCAGCGCCTGTCATGACAGGTAACTGAGTGGCAAAGGGGCTTCAGACCTCATCCCTCTGGCCACTGAGGAACCCACAACTCTGGCCCCCTGCCCCACCTTCCCACGCCAGTGGAGCCCACAAACCTTAGAAAGTCAAATGACCACTACCAGCAGTGGCAGAGCCTGCAACCCAGGGGATTCCAGACAAGAGGGAAGAGCCCACCATCCCAACGCACCAGGTCGTAAGACACCAGCAACAGTGGCGGCAGCGAAGCACCAATGACCCCAAGGCCCAAAAAGCAATAAGGAGGTCACAAGGCCGCACCTCTGACAGAGGCAGTGGAGTGTGGAAAGTGCAAACTCGCATGTAATAGAGGCAGTTCAGGTAAGAGAAACCAAAGACTTGTGCTATTAATATATCACCACCTACCGGAAATCAAGAGGCCTCTATTTTTTGACCAGTTGAATTGTCAGAATCAAGCAGAAAGGTGTTCAGTACTTCAAATATGTTGGCAAGGGGAACAACTCACCAAGCATCATGAAGCACCAGAGTAACATGTATCCTCCCCACACACACACAAAAATTACACTCCCCCAGAACCCAAACTTAAAGCTACAAATACTGCAATCTAACTGATTAAGATAATGCAAAATAGCTGTCATAAAGAAACTCAGTAAGCTAAAAGGAAACTCAGGCAGTTCAACCTCAGAAATGAAATTACTAAACAGAGAGAATACTCTATGAAACAAAGAGTATCTGGGATGACTAGGTATAAGATAGGCTCAAGGATGTATTGTACAACATGAGGAATACAGTCAATATTCTGTAGTAACTAAATGGAAAATAAAAATTGTATAAAAATAATAATAATAAAAAAGAAAAGCAAAACTCCCACATAAAACAACACCCAATGACTTGCTGTCTCCAGAAGACTCACCTCAGTTCCAAGGACAAACGTAGACTACATGTGAAGGAAAAGAATATGATACTCCAAGAAAACTGCTGCCAAAAGAAAGCGGGTACAGCCCTACCCTTATCAGACAAAACAGACTTCAAACCAAGAAGGCAGTAAAGGACAAAAATGGATAGCAAATAATGATAAATATTTATCATTTATTACTGATAAATAATATTCATCAAGAAGACACATTTATATGCACCTAATATAGAAACACCAAAATATATTAAAAAGTATCAGATCTAAAGAGAGAAACTGACTAACACAGTAAGAGACTTTTTAATACCCCATTTACATCAATGGATAGACCATCCAGACAGAGAGGAAAGCAACCTTAAATGAAACCTAAGATCAGAATTTGATAAATTTATATAGAACATTCCATCCAAATGCATTAGAATACACATTCTTCTCAAGTATACATGGAACTTTCTTAAGGATGCACCATATGTTGAGACAGAAAACAATGCTCAATAAGTAAATAAAAATAAATAAAAGAAGACTGAAATCATATTGTTATCTTCTCTAATCACAGTGGTATGGAACTGGAAATCAACTATAAGAAAGCTGAAAAAAATCACAAATATGTGGCTAATGAATAATATGCTACTGAAACACTGGTTTAATGAAGAAATCAAAAGAGAAACAAAAAATTACCTGAAGACAAACAAAAATATGACATTTCAAAATCTATGGGATGCTGCAAAAACAGTACTAAGAGGGAAGTTAGAGAAATACAGGCCTACTTCCAGAAACAAAATCTGAAATAAACAACTTAACCTTACACATAAAGGAACCAGAAAAAGAACAGGGAGTTCCCTGGTGGTCCAACGGTCAGGACTCCGTGCTTTCACTGCCAGGGCCCCACGTTGGATGCCTAGTCAGGGAACTAAGATCCCACAAATCACGGGGCACAGCCAAAAATAATCTAAGAAGAAGAACAAACCCCAAAGTCAGTAGAAGGAAAGAAATAAATAATAAAGATCAGAGTGGAAATAAATGAAAGTGATAGTGAATTCGCTTAGTCATGTCCAACTCTTTGCGACCCCATGGACTATAGCCTACCAGGCTTCTCCGTCCATGGATTCTCCAAGCAAGAATACTGGAGTGGGCTACCATTTCCTTCTCCAGGGGATCTTCCTGACCCAGGGAGCGAACCCAGGTCTTCCACATTGGAGGCAGACGCTTTAAGCTCTGAGCCACCAATGGATGAGACTAAAATGACAACAGAAAAGACCAGTGGAACTAAAAGCTGGTTCTTAAAAAGATAAACACAACAGACAAATCTTTAGCTAGACTGAGAGAGAAGGCTCTGATAAATACAATCAGAAACAAAAAGAAAATAACAAAGGGCACCAGAGGAATACAAAGGATTATAAGAATATTTTAAAAACCAGCTATATACCAACAAACAGGACAACCTAGAAGAAATGTACAAATTCTTGGACTAGTACAACCTTCCAAGACTGAATCATGAAGAGATTTGAATTGATTGTTAGTACAGTCTGAAGCAGTAATCAAAAAGCCTCTAAAAAACAAATGGCCAGGACCAGGCAGTGTCACAAATAAATTCTACCAAACATCTATAGATTTAATACCTATCGTTTTCAAACTATACTGAACAATTCAAGAGGAGGGAATACTTTCTAACTCATTTTACAAGACCAACATCACCCAGATGCCAAAATCAGATAAGGTCAGACCACACAAAGTAAGAAATAGGTTGGTATCTCTGATGTACAAAGATGCAAAAATCCTCAACCAAATACCAGCAAACCAAATGCAACAATACATTAAAAGGATCATATACCGTGATCAAGTGGGATTTGTCCATGGGATGCAAGGATGGTTCAACATCTGCAAATCAATCAATGTGATACATACATTAACAAAATGAAGGATAAAAATATGATCATCTCAACAGGTGCAGAAAAAGCAGCTGACAAGATCAATCATCCATTTATAATAAAAACTCTCCACAAAGTGGATATAGAAGGAATATACCTCAACATAATAAAGGTTATATATGACAAGTCCCTAGCTAACATCATTATCAAAGGTGAAAAGCTGAAACATAACATAGAACTCCTAGCCACAGAAATTAGGCAAAAAAGAGGGAAAAAAGCCATCCAATTTAGAAAGGAGTAAGTTTGCAGGTGACATGATTTTATATCTAGAAAACCCTAAAGAATCCACCAAAAAACTATTAGTAGTAATAAATGAATTTAGTGAAGTTGCAGGGTACAAAACCAATAAAAACCTGTTGCATTCTATATACTAATGAGCTAGCAGACAGGGGAATTGAGAAAACAATCCCATTTACAATCACCTTAAGAAGAAAAAAAAATTATAACTACTTAGGTCAGCAAACAGTTACCAAACTCTCAATTACTTAATGACTGATTATAGATCAGTTAATCTCTTTTCTAATGCCTAGAATTTAGTCATTTCACATTACAGAGCACCACCATAAAAGGGCAACAAGTTAAGAGAAGAGTTAAAGTCCCTTTCATCTTTTTTTTTTTGGTGGTGGTGGTGGGGAGGCTCCAGAGCACATAATCAAGGTCATTAAGGCAGAAATATTAAATTAATAACTAATGTTAGAATTTTTAATTTATAATAACTGATATACTTATATAACCTATAAAGTTTAGCTCCAAAAATTAACTATTAATAATAATCATTTGTTAAATAACATGGAAAAACAGCCTCCTACAATATTAGTATTTTCTCTCAAATACTGAAAATGAAGGAGGGCAAGGAAAGGAACACCTGGAGCACACCATGACTACTTCATTCTTCTGCCTTTTAGAGGGTACTTACCTCTCTAAGGGAGCTTTTACAATACTAACCTTGCAGAGCCTCTCAAGTCTTTAAATTCTATATTGAGAAGAGGCAAGAAGTTGCTTTTACAGAAGGGACAGGCTGTATTCAAATTTGAATCATCTGCCGTCCATCCAGCCATAATTTCTTCATCATAAACTAAAGCTGCACAAACTCTGCACTGTGAACAACTTGACATCAAAACCTAAGAGCAGAAAAACACACATACTGAAAACCACTGCAGTGAATAGTGGTCTTAATAGTCTTGGTACTCTTAATAGTCCATCCTCTCGAGACAAACATAGAATTGTATTTATTCTGTGGATCACATTTGAAATTAATAACAGAACAATTACTTTATAGGTAAAACTACTAGCTTCTTGCCTTGTTTACATAAGACACCAGAAAATTTAACAAAATGACTTATTTTATTATTCTGTCCAGAAAGGTATCATAGAATTCTGTTAAAATGCCACTCTGAAATAAAAATATGTTTACTGCCACTTTATTATTATGGGCTGAATATAGAACTTTTACCTCCATTGCACAATTCTGATAGATGCTGGACATGCTGGTGTTTGGAGAAGAACCATGATCTGACTTTTCAAATTCCTGCCCTTTCATGCCTCTTAGAAATGGAAGTTCACCTAGAGAGAAGTAAACATCATAATACATTATGTATGAAAATGTCCTTATTCTTTGGAAATGCATATTTAGGGGGAAATACCATGAAGTCTACAATTTATTTTCAAAAGGTTTAGTATCAAAATGTACTTATGTACATTTAACAATAGTTAATTAAATCTAGGTGGAGAATATATGATTGTTCACTATATGATTCTTTGAACTTTTTAAAGTATTGGAAATTTTTCATAATAAAAAAGTTGGAGAAAATGAATAAAATTACAATTTAAAAAATAACACAGAACTAGGAGATTTCAGTAATATAGCAAAGAAATTCTAAATTCTAGTAAATAACTGATTCGCCTGGAAAGCTGGTCAAAAATATATATTCTTAAAGTCCCATTCCACAGATTAAGTCTCAAAAGTTTTAGCCTAGGGCTTGGATATTTGTATATACTTATAAACAAATACCCCAGGTGATTTTGAGATACACTAAAGTATGAGAACTAATGATACAATCCACAAATATACATAAATAAAAAACTCAGTGGATTTCCCAGGCAAGAATGCTGGGGTGGGTTGCCATTTCCTTTTCCAAGGGATCTTCCCAACCCAGGAATTGAACCCACATCTCCAGCACTGCAGGCAGATTCTTTACCACTCAGCCACCAGGGAAGCCACAGTCTGATTCCACACAGTACTTTAAGACCTTATAAAATAACAGTGGTTAATATGGTGTGGCTATACACAAATCTACCCGATCATCTCGACAAATGGGGCTTACTGTGTGTGTGTGGTACAGGGATAAGAATTATGGGCATATAAATCAGGAGAGAGGACAATCCTCCCCATTACCTGGTGAGTAATGCAGTTTTCCTATATCTCCACTGCTGCTACTACTGCCGAGGCTTGTGTTGCTCTGGGTAAGTTCACTGGGGACCAACCCTGAGATACTCGTATTAGGTGATATATTCTCTCCCAAAATATGGTCTTCAAGGCCAGCTGGGAAACTGTAATCTCTATTTGTTTCCTCCTTTAATTGGAAAAAATAAAATCCCACATATATACATAAGATCTTCTCCAATGAGAATATATTCACTCTATCCTTTTCAGAATTAAATTCATCTATAATACTAAAACATCATCACCATATGTTCTGAAACCTTGACCTCTTTCTATTATTTGGAATTTCTCTTCCATACTCTTAAGACATTCAAGCAATGACCTATGCTTTAAGATCATGCTGTGACCCTAGTATAATCAGGACTGTGGGGTTTATCCCAATATTCAAACTATAAAATGAAAGAACTCTAGGAGCTCACTGCGTCCAATGTAATCAGAGACCCCAGTACAAACAGAGTAGGGGCTTAAGAGTCAAGAGAGCCAGACTGTGATCTTGGTTCCCCATTACATACTGTGATCCTACAGAAATGATCCTACAGAAATGACTTAACTTCCTTTTTAATTATGTTATCTGAAAAATGTGGATAATATGAGTACATTAAGATCAGATAATTGTGAGAATTTTTGCTAGCAATATGATTATTCTGAAAACAACCATCATTATTAGAGGAGTAAAACATGAACAAAGTTCTGAACACTGTAATTGTTGATTACAGCGACTGTAATGCTTTAAGTGATTGCTGATGCTTTAAGATAGTAAACATTTCACTAAGCAGTTTCCTTTTTAATTTATGCTTTAAAGAAGACTTATATGCCTTCCTTATTATAAAACTATTTCTGGGTATACATCCAGAAAAAACAGAAACACTAATTCAAAAAGAGACAGGCACCACAATGCTCAGAGCAGCACTATATAAAATAGCCAAGACATGGAAGCAACCCAAGTGCTTATCAACAGATGACAGGATCACGCAGATGTGATAAACACACACACACACACACACAATGGAATGTTACTTAGCCATTTAAAAAAAATAAATGAAAAATTGCCATCTGCAGCAACATGGAAGGACTTAGTATTACGGCTAGTGAGATAAGTAAGAGAAAGAGCAACACTGTATGATGTCATTCATATGTGGCATCTATAAAGTAACACTAATGAATGTGTATGAAACCAGAAACAGACTCACAGAGATAGAAAACAGACTTGCGGTTACCAAGGAGTAAGGGGAGAGGGGCAAATCAGGGTGATGGATTTAACAGATACAAGCTACTTTTCGTAAAACAGATAAGCAACAAGAATTTACTGTCTAAGAGACAGTATGTGGTTTAAAAAAACTAAGGAAATTAACATGTGACACAGTATTAACTAAAGTACAGATGTTGTTCAAATTTCACAAAATGTTATGCTAGTGTCTATTGTTTTCACACCTTAGTCAAAATTCCACATTGTACTTAGTTGCACTGACAGCTTCAGCTACATGCAACAAATTCTGGTAAACTCTCTTTTATTTTTTATTATGTTACAAATATTTTCTAATTTTCCTTGTTATAGCTTCTTTGATACACCCATCATTTAAAAGTGGACATTTAATTTCCAATTACATAGGTTTTTAAAGTATCTTTGAGATTTCTCATTTTGATACTAATATTCTCATTTAAATGCTTTTTTCTCTGCAATCACTCTGTATTTTTTCAGTCTTTTAACTTTAATGAGGATTTCAACGGCCAAGTCAAAGATCTCTCTGTGTAAATGTCACACTGCACTTGAAAATATGTAAGGTATTTTCAAATACCTTTTGATATTGATTTCTAACATAATTCCATAATGGTAAGAGAACAAATGGTAAGAGAATAGCAAGGAGAGATAAGAAAGCCTTCCTCCGTGATCAATGCAAAGAAATAGAGGAAAACAACAGAATAGGAAAGACTAGAGATCTCTTCAAGAAAAGTAGAGATACCAAGGGAACATTTCATACAAAGATAGGCTCAATAAAGGACAGAAATGGTATGGGCCTAACAGAAGCAGAAGATATTACAAAGAGGTGGCAAGAATACACAGAAAAACTGTACAAAAAAGATCTTCATGACCCAGATAATCACGATGGTGTGATCACTGACCTAGAGCCAGACATCCTGGAATGTGAAGTCAAGTGGGCCTTAGGAAGCATCACTACAAACAAAGCTAGTGGAGGTGATGGAATTCCAGTTGACCTATTCCAAATTCTGAAAGATGATGCTGTGAAAGTGCTGACCTCAATATGTCAGCAAATTTGGAAAACTCAGCAGTGGCCACAGGACTGGAAAAGGTCAGTTTTCATTCCAATCCCAAAGAAAGGCAATGCCAAAGAATGCTCAAACTACCACACAATTGTACTCGTCTCACACGCTAGTAAAGTAATGCTCAAAACTCTCCAAGCCAAACTTCAGAAATACGTGAACCATGAACTTCCAGATGTTAAAGTTGGTTTTATAAAAGGCAGAAGAACCAGAGACCAAATTGCCAACATCCGCTGGATCATGGAAAAAACAAGAGAGTTCCAGAAAAGCATCTATTTCTGCCTTATTGACTATGCCAAAGCCTTTGACTGTGTGGATCACAATAAACTGTGGAAAATTCTCAAAGAGATTGGGCATAATAGACCACCTGACCTGCCTCTTGAGAAACCTGTATGCACGTCAGGAAGCAACAGTTAGAGCTGGACATGGAACAACAGACTGGTTTCAAATAGGAAAAGGAGTATGTCAAGGCTGTATATTGTCACCCTGCTTATTTAACTTATATGCAGAGTACATCATGAGAAATGCTGGGCTGGAGGAAGCACAAGCTGGAATCAAGATTGCTGGGAGAAATATCAATAACCTCAGATATGCAGATGATACCACCCTTATGGCAGAAAGTGAAGAAGAACTAAAATCCTCTTGATGAAAGTGAAAGTGGAGAGTGGAAAAGTTGGCTTAAAGCTCAACATTCAGAAAATGAAGATCATGGCATCCAGTCCCATCACTTCATGGCAACAATGGAAACAATGGAAACAGTGGCTGACGTTACTTTTCTGGGCCCCAAAATCACTGCAGATGGTGATTGCAGCCATGAAATTAAAAGATGCTTACTCCTTGGAAGGAAAGTTATGACCAACCTAGACAGCATATTCAAAAGCAGAGACATTACTTTGCCAATAAAGGTCCATCTAGTCAAGGCTATGGTTTTTCCAGTGGTCATGTATGGATGTGAGTTGGACTGTGAAGAAAGCTGAGCGCCAAAGAATTGATGCTTTTGAACTGTGGTGTTGGAGAAGACTCTTGAGAGTCCCTTGGACTGCAAGGAGATCCAACCAGTCCATCCTAAAGGAGATCAGTCCTGGGTGTTCATTGGAAGGACTGATGTTGAAGCTGAAACTCCAATACTTTGGCCACTTGATGTGAAAAGCTGACTCATTTGAAAAGACCCTGATGCTGGGAATGACTGAGGGCCAGGGGAGAAGGGGCAACAGAGGATGAGATGGTTGGATGGCATCACCAACTCAACGGACATGGGTTTGGGTGAACTCTGGGAGTTGGTGATGGACAGGGAGGCCTGGCGTGCTGCAGTTCATGGGGTTGCAAAGAGTCGGACACGACTGCGCAACTGAACTGAACTCCTTCGAAGGAAAGTTATGACCAACCTAGACAGCATATTAAAAAGCAGAGATTACTTTGTCAACAAAGGTCCATCTAGCCAAGGCTATGGTTTTTCCAGTGGTCATGTATGGATGTGAGAGTTGGACTATAAAGAAGGCTGAGCGCCGAAGAAGTGATGCTTTTGAACTGTGGTGTTGGAGAAGACTCTTGAGAGTCCCTGAAAGGAGATCCAACCAGTCCATCCTAAAGGAGATCAGTCCTGGGTGTTCACTGGAAGGACTGATGTTGAGGATGAAACTCCAATACTTTGGCTACCTGATGTGAAGAGCTGACTCATTTGAAAAGACCCTGATTCTGGGAAAACCTGAAGGCAGGAGGAGAAGGGGACGACAGAGTATGAGATGCCTGGATGGTATCATCGACTCAATGGACATGGGTTTGGGTGCGGTCCAGGAACTGGGGATGGACAGGGAGGCCTGGCATGCTGAGGTTCATGGGGTCACAAAGAGTCGGACACGACTAAGCGACTGAACTCAAAGAGAACAGACTCTGTATGACTTCAATAACATTAGACCATGAAATGTTTGCACCTTGTTTTATGTTGCTAGCTATGTTCCAGGGTCTTCTGGTTTACAGTCTATGGAAATTTGAACAGAATTTGTATCCTGTTGTGTGAAAACTGTAGAAATCTTAATTATCTCATTTGGTTCATAGTGCTTTTCAGGTCTACTCTTCCCTTCTACTTTTCTATTCATTCTATTAATTTTTGAAAGTTTGATACTGAAACTCCACATAAAAATCTTAATTTATCTACCTAAAAATAATTGTATTATACAGTGGAACTATATATAACTATATATAACTTTTATAATTTTCCAAGTCTCCTGTAAATGTGTTATGATACCTTCACTATAAAAAAATGTAATAGTCTACAATGTATGCAAAAATTGAAAGAGACACGTGTACCCCAATGTTCATCACAGCACTGTTTATAATAGCCAGGACATGGAAGCGACCTAGATGTCCATTAGCAGATGAATGGGTAAGAAAGCTGTGGTACATATACACAATGGAGTATTACTCAGCCATTAAAAAGAATACTTTGGAATCAGTTCTAATGAGGGGGATGAAACTGGAGCCTATTATACAGAGTGAAGTAAGCCAGAAAGAAAAACACCAATACAGTATACTAACACATATATATGGAATTTAGAAAGATGATAATGATAACCCTGTATGCGAGACAGCAAAAGAGACACAGATGTATACAACAGTCTTTTGGACTTTGTGGGAGAGGGCGAGGGTGGGATGATTTGGGAGAATGGCATTGAAACATGTATAGTATCATATGTGAAATGAATCGCCAGTACAGGCTTGATGCATGATACAGGATGCTTGGGGCTGGTGCACTAGGATGACCCAGACGGATGGTACAGGGAGGGAGGAGGGAGGGGGGTTCAGGTTGGGGAACACATGTACACCCATGTGGATTCATGTTGATGTATGGCAAAACCAATACAATATTGTAAAGTAATTAGCCTCCAATTAAAATAAATACATTGATATTAAAGAAAAAAAGAAAAACAACAAAAAGAATTTACTATCTATAACAGAATTATATCCAATATCTTGCAATAACCTATAACAGAATATAATGTGTACTATGCTGTACACTTAAAACTAATACAGTATTATAAAATCAACTAATACAGTATTGTAAAATCAACTTAACTTCAACAAAAAGTTAGCAGCTTTACTTATGCAGTATGAAATCTATAAATTGAGTTGTAGAGTGACTTATGTATCTTAAAAAATAAGAGAGGTTAAAGTTATTTAAAAAGTGAAGTGACATATGTAGAACAGACTGGTGGACACAGTGGGGGAAGGAGAGGGTAGGACAAATTGAGAAAGTAGCACTGACATATATACACTCTCACGTGTAAAGTGTAACTAGCCGGAAGCTGCTAAATGACATAGGGAGCTGGCCTGGAACTCTGTGACAACCCAGAGGTGTGGCGGAGAGCTGGGGGAGGCTCAAGATGGAAGGGAGATATATATATAATATATAAATATGTAAAATTTATATATAAATATATAACATACATATTTTATATAAATTATATAATTATATATATAACTTATATATAGTATATGTAACTATATATCCCATTCATCTTGACCCTCCCCCCACTCCCGTCCACACTTCTAGGTTGTCCTAAATTGCCAGGCTGGGATCCCTGTGTCATCTAGCAGCTTCTTGCTAGCTATATATATACATACACATATATATTTGAAGTGAAAGTCACTCAGTCATGTCCAACTCTTTGCAACCCCATGGACTGCATGTAGTCCAGGGAATTCTCCAGGCCAGAAGACTGGAGTGGGTAGCCTTTCCCTTCTTCAGGAGATCTTCCCAACCCAGGGATCGAACCCAGGTCTTCTGCATTGCAGGCGGTTGTCTACCAGCTGAGCCATAAAGGAAGCCCAAGAATACTGGAGTAGGTAGCCTATCCCTCCTCCAGTGGATCTTCCCAACCCAGGAATCGAACTGGGCTCTCCTGCATTGCAGGCAGATTCTTTGCCAATTGAGTTATCAGGGAAGCCCAAATATATATATAAAAAAACACAATGACTCACAATGATGCACACAAGAGACCACCACAACATTATAAAGCAATTATCCTCCATTTGAAAAAAGTGAAGTGATATGCAAATACAACATGGCATTATTATTAGATCAAACATTAATCATTAATTCTTTCAACTAAATAGACAATGTGTTAGTTTAGACTGAGCTGTGGAATTATAAATTAGTCCTGATATTCTATTTCTTCATTATTAAATTCCTTACATGTATACTTAAGTCATTTCAAGAAAGAAGTGGGATATGCATGTTTTAAGATATTAAAAAACAAAATTACCAGAAAAATCTAAATAGTTAATTCATATATTAAAAAAATACTCTAAACACTGCAACATCAGGCAGATGACACACATACAACACTCTCACCTCGTCATCCGAGTAGTTGTAGGCAGACGCTACAGCCACCCACATCTTACTGGCTACTGTTGCTGCTTGTTTCATACCAGATTTTAGCACATCCATCTTGGGTCCTGAGAGGATATTGTCCAGCTTTAGCCCTGACAAAGAATTTACCACAGAACCCAATGAGCCGTGTGGTGAAGAACGGACCAGTGCTGATAAAGAAGTTGAACGTTCCTTAGGACTTCTGGAGGGAGTCTGTTGCTTGAGATGCCCCGTAGAAGTTTTAGACCTGGACACTGCAGGGGAGCCCTTTTCACTTCCAGGACACTCCTGTGCTGGTGGACCATGATCTAAAGGTAGGCTTGATCTCCTCTCTAAAGAGTGAATAAATGTACTGGTAGCACCAGACTCTCTGCTTCCCCCTCCATGGAGTTCCATACTAGGAGACTTGCTACCTAAGGGACTCTTTAGATTCATATAGCTTTCAATTTCATCAGCCAGATTACGTGCAATAACTGGAGAAAACAGCTTCTCTTCTGAATCAGTTTTTTCTCCTATACATTCAGTGGCTAAAAGAGACAAAGGATCTAGTCCAGTTTCAACATCTTCCCTCTCAACAGCTTTAGCAACACCATACAAGCTATTTCTCTTATTTGCTAGATCTCTGGAACCTGCTTTCGAGTCTCTGGACTGATTACTATCATTTTGTAGACTGTCACATGTGTCCTTTGTCATAGCAGCTTTAGCTACATTTTCATCAACCCCAGGCTCGATCAACTCTTGGCTCTCCTCAAGCATCTCTAACACCGACAGTCGGTGCTCCGAATCCCAAGTGCTTTCAGATGCGCGAGTCCTAGTGTCAGAGGGATGGCAGCTAATACTCCCAAAGCTGTGGGCTCTTGCATTATGGAGTGGAGAAGCCTTAGGACTTGTCAGTGCTGTGAGAATCTTGGCGTCTGCTCCCATCATGATAGCTACTTCACTTGAATTCAAATCCAAACTGCTCTTCTTAAGTAACATTCCTGCTCGACTTTCAGAACTAAAACTACAGCTTCTCTCTGGAAAATGCTTTTGTCTTTTTTCTCCTCTGTCACCATTCTTCTTGAGATTAATAACTTCACCAAAGACAGCATCTTCAACTGGATCTTGACTAGAAAATAATACACTTGATGTACTACCTAAAAAGAGAAAGTACAATTTTAAAAATACATCTATTTTCTGATATAACTTTTATTAAAAAAATGGTTTTTTCTGATTTTTGAAAGTGAGACATAGAGTAAAAGATTCAGAAGGGTTAGATGGTATACAGAAAAAGTCCCAAAACACTGCTTAACCCTGTGTCTTAAGAACATTTTAATGTCTAGTATGTCTTGTATCCTCTATGCATATACATACACATTTTAAGAAAAGATCATGCAATATATACTGTATAAACCTGTATTGTTCACTGACAGATATCATACCTATTAATAAATATAATCTATAAACATGTTTTATATTTTAAGAGTTTTACATTCAACTTAAGAAATACATTGTGTTAAATAGCAGACCTAAAAAGAAACAGCAGAGCTGTATGCAGGTCAAGAATCAACTGTTAGAATCAGACATGGAACAAAGGAATGGTTCAAAGTTGGGAAAGGAGTACATCAAGGCTGTATATTGTCACCCTGCTTATTTAACTTACATGCAAAGTACATCATGCGAAATGCCAGGATGGATGAATCACAAGCTGGAATCAAGACTGCCAGGAGAAATACCAACAACTTTAGGTATGCAGATGATACCACTTGAATGGCAGAAAGTGAAGAGGAACTAAAGCGCCTCTTAATGAGGATGAAAGAGGAGAGTGAAAAAGCTGGCTTAAAACTCAACATTCAAAAACAAAGATTACGGCATCTGGTCCCATCATTTCATGGCAAATAGATGGAGAAACAATGGAAATAGTGACAGACTTTATTTTCTTGGGCTCCAAAATCACTGCGGATGGTGACTGCAGCCACAAAATTAAAAAACGTCTGCTCTTTGGAAGAAAAGCTATGACAAACCTAGACAGCGTATTAAAAAGCAGAGACATCACTTTGCCAACAAAGATCCATATAGTCAAAGCCATAAAATCAAAGCAAACTATTTCCAGTAGTCATGTACAGATATGAGAGATGAACCATAAGGAAGGCTGAATGCCAAGGAATTGATGCTTTCTAATTGTGGTGCTGGAGAATTCTCTTGAGAATCCCTTGGATAGCAAAGAGATCAAACCAAGAATCCCTTGGATAGCAAAGAAATCTACCCTGAATATTCATTGGAAGGACTGAGGCTGAAGCTGAAGCTCCAATACTTTGGCTACCTGATGAGAAGAGCTGACTGACTGGAAAAGATCCTGATGCTGGGAGAGACTGAGGGCAGGAGAAGGAAGGGGTGATAGAGGGTGAGATGATTAGATGGCATCACCGACTCAATGGACTTGAGTCTGAGTAAATTCCAGGAGACAGTGAAGGACAGGGAAGCCTGGCACACCACAGTCCATGGGGTCACAGAGTTAGACACGATTTAGCAGCTAAACAGACAGAAAAATAAATAATCTCTTCTATCTAATTCAATAATACCTTCTATCTAATTCAACAAGTATTTACCAGAAATCTACTTTGCACAAAGCAAATTCATAGTCATAGATTATGTATTTGCTATAGCCAAAGTCTTACTTCTCCAAAGTACTGAATAAAAAGATCTAGAATGGAGTGCTTAGAATCAGCAAATGATAAGAAGCCTAATAAAATCTGAATAGCCAAAATTTTTTCTGTTAAGTTTATTCCTTCAACAAGTATCTGAATGCCTACTAGCACCCACTACATGAAGTGCTAATACAATGGAGAATAAAACAGACATAATCTCAGCCTTCACAGAGATCAATCATGTTTCATCAAGTGTCTATAGGAACCTCCCCCAGCTTTTAGGAGATGCAGGCAGTCATTAACTCCTTGCTACCATGCAATTTTTTCCACGCCAAAACCAAAAACTATCTCTAGTTGCATCACTGCGTGCATGCTGAGTCGCTTCAGTCATGTGCGACCCTATGAACTGTAGCCCCGCCAGGCTCTTCTGTTCATGGGATTCTCTAGGCAGCATGCCCTCCTCCAGGGGATCTTCCCTACCCGGGGATCAAACCAGGGTCTCCTGCATTGCACATGGATTCTTTACCACTGACTCACTGGGATTAGCAGAACTTAAGTCTAAGCATTCATATTTAGGATTCTCATTGGTTTTTTAAAAACCTTAGAGTTTGGGGCAAAAGTTGTTTTTGATAAAGTCTTTTTTTTTCATCTTTCAAATTGATTTAAAGATTCTTTTTAATATTCCAAATTGGTATCTAATAATCATAATCAACCAACTAAAGAGGACTAATAATAAGCATTTAGAGATATTTTTTAAAGCTTTTAGGGGAATTAAATCAGCCTGTTGTGTAACTCTGAAGTTTGTACCTACTTCAAAAAACTTTTACCAATATTTTAGAAAAGATATTTGCAAATTTACTGGTTCTTATTTCTAGGAGTTTAGAGGCACATTTTGTTCAATTTTAAATTGATTTTGACTTAAAATATGTTAAAATATGTTTGACATATTTAAAATAAATTAAAATGTTTGACATACTGGCAAAAGCCTCATTCCATTTCCTCCTTTCTTAATAGAATAACTCTTTTTCTACATCAAAATGTAACATGGAAATAAGATCAATAAAAAGAGAAAAAAAACACACCAGTCCCCGAACTATGTCCATTTCAATATTCTGAGAAGATTCTAAACATTTGATGATGAAAACTCTGCCCTCCTTTTTCTTTTTAATCTGCTATCAATACGCTGGGAAAATAGGATTAAGGATATATCAGTTACTTTTTCAAAAACACATTTAGCTCCACCTCTTGAACAAAAGCCCTCACCCCCTGCAAAATAAAGGAAATTGGTATCACAATAAAAAAAAAAAAAAAAAAAACTTTAGGAATGAGAAGTATTTCCACGTTAAAAAGCTAAGCAAATTAACTTCTATGAAGTCACAAACAGATATACTTACAGATAAGACAATTGACTTAGGGAAGTGAACTGTAGCTACTATGCTGCTGCTGCTGCTGCTAAGTCGCTTTAGTCGTGTCCAACTCTGTGCGATCTCACAGACGGGAGCCTACCAGGCTCCCCGTCCCTGGGATTCTCCAGGCAAGAACACTGGAGTGGCCTGCCATTTCCTTCTCCAATGCATGAAAGTGAAAAGTGAAAGTGAAGTCGCTCAGTCATGTCCGACTCCTAGCGACCCATGGACTGCAGTCTACCAGGCTCCTCCGTCCATGGGATTTTCCAGGCAAGAATACTGGAGGGGGGTGCCAAGCGCAAATAACACAGGCCAATCTCATTGTCTTTTAAAAGCATACACTTAAATGTTTGTCTTACGGGTATTTGGGAGGGCCACAACATAATTGAAAGTAGTAAATTTATGGGAGGTACATGCCATAGAGTTACTTATTACAAATACTGATCCCCTGGAGAACGGAGTGGCAACCAACTCCAATACTCTTGCCTGGAGAACTCCAGGGACAGAGGAGCCTGGTGGGCTACAGTCCATGTGATTGCAAAGAGTTGGACACAACTAAGCAACTAACACTGTGACTGTACGACTTAATCATAAATAAGAAGTCGCTCAGGGTACCTATAATAATTGGACAAAAATTAAAGACCCGCTGGTATTTTTGTGTAGAATCTAAGTGATATGAATCTTTTTCTTCTGTATCCTTTCAGGTATAGGAATTACCCTGCTACACACAAGCCCTTTGGAATCTGACCACATAATTGCCTCTGTGTTCAGGATAAGTATGAGGCCTATCCTACAGTTCGTCTCTCATTATCAACCATAAGAAAGGAGGACAGAACTCAGAACAGGCACAACAGTAAGAAAAGTATTCCAGGACTTCCCCGGTAGTCCAGGGTTAAGAATTCACCTGCCAAAGCAGGAGAACAGATTTGATATCTGGTCTGAGAAGATCCCACATACTGCAGAGCAACCAAATTCATGCATCACTACTGAACCCGTGTTTGAAAGCCTATGAGTCCTACAGAAGACTCTGCAACAAGAGAAGCTGCTACAAGAAGATGCCCACACATCACAAGTGGAGAGCAGCTTCGGCTCACCACAACTGGAGAAAGGCTGCACACAGCAATGAAGACCCAGTGCAGCCATAAATGAAGAAAAATTTAAAAAATTACACAATACATGAATGCAGTCTTATTTTTTAAAAAAAGGTTTCCAAATAACATCTAAACACATTTAATACTCTTCCTTTTAAAAATGAAGTATTTTTAAATAACTATTTTAATTTCTTCTTTAGCCCATTTATAGGATTCAGCTTATTACTTTTGACCCTTGAGCATGTTCATTACAATTAAGCTAGCAATTTATAATGTCACTAAAGACACACATGGACCTACAGAAGTATGTTTTAAACACTTAATAACAAAAGTGCTGGACTTCCCTGGTGGTTCAGTGGTTAAGAATCTGCCTTGCAATGCAGGAGACATGGGTTCGATACCTGGTCCAGGAAGATCCCACATGCCGAGGGGCAACTAAGTCCAGGTACTGCAACTACTGAGCCCACACTTTAGAGCCCAGGAGGTGCAACTACTGAGCCCATGTGCTGCAACCACTGAGGCCCGCATCCTAGAGCCTGCTCTTAGCAGCAAGAGAAGCTGCAACAATAAGAAGCCTGCGTACAACCAGAGAGTAGTGTCCAGCTCGCCACAACTAGAGAAAGTCTGCATGTAGCAACAAAGACCCAGTGCAGCAAAAAGATAATAAATTAATTACAAGAAAATTACTTAATAACTTAAATGCAAACACTTACCAGTGCTACTTTTTCTGCCGTTGATATCAAATATACCAGATGGAACTTTCACAATACTGCTGCCCCACGCAGGAGGTTCAGCGGGACTCTGGGGCTCTGCACTAGGTTGAGAATGTTTGGCCACAACAGCAGAGACATTGCACACCTCTGGGAAAAAATATTTGGACATTATCATTCCTATTTTCACCAGTACTGAACAGAAACAGTACTTTTAAATATATCTTATGGACATTTTTTTCTATGTGGAGATGAATACATGATTATTTTATTACTGATTTATTCTGATTTATTTTATGCCATAAATGTTGCCAGTATTGACTGAAATAAATGCTTTATTTTAGCATTCATAATTCTAACTTGAGCATTCCTGAGTGAATCAATTAAGACTGGCCTTTCGTCACATTCCTCATCACTTCTCAAGTAGGAGAGGGGCTTGCTTCTGTATAATTCTGGAGCATAAAATAAGTGACACCATTAAAGAAAGGGAACTTTTGTGTAAGAGGACAAGAAGAACATCGTGTTATCATAAAGCCAAATAGTCCTCCATATTTTCTTAAAGTGATTACTAGAAAACATTTCTATCTCAGTGAGTACCCTAAAAGAAGAAAAACTACAGACTATATTGGAACTTACAAATGAAAAATGTCAACTTAGATAACTGAAGGACTTCTAGTGAAAGAGCATTTTAAAATAAAAGGTACACTGGAATACAAGTTTGATGACTCAAAGTTTAGTCCTGGTTCTGTCACGAAATAGTTACTTTACACTGGCAAATGAATACCACGATGGTTTGCACTTTCCTACAAAACTGAGGGCTGACCTACAGAGTCTCTAAAAATCTTTTAAATTCTAAAATTCAGAGACTACCAAAAATCTATCATATATGACAGAGAGTTTGTGCTAAGTCATTTCAGTCATGTCCAACTCAGTGCAACGCTATGGACTGGAGCCCGCCAGGGTCCTTTGTCCATGCAATTCTCCAGGCAAGAATATTGGAATGGGTTGCCATGCCCTTCTCCCAGGGGATCTTCCTGACCCAGAGATCGAATGTGCTTCTCTTGGTCTCCTGCGTTGGCAGGCAGGTTCTTTACCACTAGCGCCACCTGGGAAACCCATAGATAACAGTACATAATATTCTGAACATTATCACCAAAATTATCAAATAAGACTTTTAAATAATAGAGGTAACTCACTAAGTAAAGCTAAGTAAATATCAGTACTTAACCTTCTGTTTTAGTTATTAAGTCTCCTGATATTTGTTCTTCAGGCACATGAATTTCTGCATCATCCTTTAAAAGTTCATCCTTAGACCCATAGCCTTGGTCAGACTGACCACCTGTTAAAAAGAATAAAGGCTGACATATGTTTTCATATATTTATAGTCCAACTATAAAATGTCAAAAGGAAATTCCACCAACTTATGCAATTCAACTTCTAAAAAGAAAGAAGAGACGAAAGCTCACAAAGCACACAAAACATTTTACAACAAAGATAAGAAGCAAAGAACAGCAGAAAGGAATTTCAAAACTAAAAACCATTACATACTTGAAAGCAATGCATCTTAATTTCCTCATGTATAAATTAGTAGATTTGGATGCTTTGAAAGTTTCTTTTGGAGTGTATTTATAAAATGCTACCTTTTGTGTTAAGACAGAAGTGGAAATAAAACATACACCTGCTTACTTCTGCAAAAAGAAATGCAAGAATAATAAGCCATAAAACAATAAAACTGGTCACCAACAAAAGGTGAGGGGAAAACAGGATGGAAGGGATAGAGAAGAAACTGCTCTAACTACGGTTATCATATTGCTTTTTTATTTTTGGAAACATAATTTCTACATATTCAAAAATTAAATCAGCAAAACTGCGGGTGGGGGTGCAACTAAAACTGAATGTGCACAGAAACAAAAGAAATCAATTGTTTATGTGCAACATAACCACACTTAAAGGATGGGAGAGGACTAATCCAAGTAACTTCTAATACATTATTTTGAGTATACACCCTAAGCCTGAGGGATACTAGTCAAATTCTGAACTCCTTCAGTTTGTTCCTCACAGGGAAATGTGTGTAGCAGTGCTGAAACAATATTATGTGTACCAGAAGACTGAGCAATTGAGTAAATGTGATGATGTTGGGAACAAAGATTCTTACTATGGAAGAAGAGAGATTTTTTACAAAAGAAAAAAAAATGACATGCAGAAAGGCAAAGAAAAACTTGTGTAACTGAGTTGGAATTAGAAGTATTTCTAAAATAATATAAAAAATTTTCTAGCTCTGCTGAAAAAGTCTAGACCACCACCCTGGAGGGAGTAAGCATATCTAGGGCCCAGATCTTGGTTTCTAAAATCTATTGCCCATTAAAAGGAAGCTGAGATCCTTGAAGAAATGGCTGATTCCAGAGCTCAGGCAGGGAAGGTACAAGAATGAGCTAGGAACACTTTGTTACGTAAGAAAGCAAGTGCTCAAAGACACGAGAGGACATTTCTAAAGGACATCCACCACCTTACAACCATCACAGCAGTAAAGACTGGTCCAGGCAAGAATCATCAATGGATGCTAAACTTAAAAGGGGAAGTGTAATGAAAAAGCAGATATTCTTGCATAGTCTCAGAGTATCTCTTCACAAGTGGCTTATTATCTGCAGGAGGGCTAATAGTAACTAACAGAAACCAAACACTGACACCAAGTAACCAAAATCAACACCACCAATGAGGAACAGACAGAACTGTGGCCTCTGAGATGTGACCGTCTCAGAAGGCTATAACAGCATTTCTGTATTTCTGTAGAAGAGCCATGGGTGCATAATCTAATTTAATCACAGGCAAACATCAAACAAACTCAAATTTGGCAGCGTTTCACAAAATAACTTGATTTACTCTTCAAAAAGGTCAAGGTCATGAAAGACAAAGAAACAGTGAGGAACTATGCTGGTTGAAGGTGACTAAAGAGAAGGAGTTAAGTACCATAAAGGAGGTTACAAATGACCACACTGGGATAACAACTCTACATTAAAGTGGTATACAATGTTTCCCTGAGTCAGTAAACCACACTGCAGTCCTGTCAGAGCAAACACAACTGCAATATTAAGAGGTAAGAGGGCAAGATGTATGCAATCTGCTCTCACATAATGGGGAAAAATGTGTGTATGCATATAGAAAGAAAATGATAAATGTGTTAACCTAAAAGTGAATGAAGCTAGATAAAAGTTATTCAAGAGTTTCTGGTAGTACTCTTGAAACATTTAATAAGCTTAAAATGATTTCAAAATAGTTTTTTAAAAGTCTACTTTGGCTTCAATGTTCCATCATTTTAAGGAAATAAATTTAAGGAAATAAAGGCAAGTTCCTAGGGAAACATTATCAAGGATGTCAATGAAAAACACATAAAACAAAAAATATAGTGACTTCCACTGTCTACAACTTTTTATTTTTTTATTTTTTTCACTTTCTGTCACTCTTTAAAGTGCCATTGAAACTATGGGTTTGCCAATAACAAAACAATCAAACAAAAAACTTGCTATTTAGATCACCAACAAGGACCCACTGAATAGCACAGGGAACTATGCTCAATATTTTTTAATAACCTCTAAGGGAAAAGAATCTGAAAAAGAATATATATATATAACTAAATCATTGTACATCTGAAATTAACACAATATTATGTCTACTGTACTTCAATTTTTAAAAAAAATTTTATGAAAAATACTGCTATTAAGAATGACTACGTTCAGTCATTTTCTTATTGGCCCTCAGAAAGTCTGGTAAAACATTATGGTGCCATGAAACGGACACTGGACTGGGAACTGAGTAAACTGATTAAACTCAGATATGCCTTCAATAAGCTAACTGACTCAGTATCAGGTACCAAATGGAAAGATTCTATGAGATAATCCTTCATGAAAAGAGTAACTTAAGCATCTGGGCTGGCGGTTTCCAAAAGTATCAGATGACATCACCAGAAACTCTACAGAGACATAATCATGGTAAATTCAATACTAGAGCTTCAGTCATTTGAAATGTAACTGAAAAGAAATATATGAAATAGGGATCTGAAGTTTCTTCCCCAACTGGGGAATACAGAATCTTCATGCAGTTTCCCAGTATTACTAGATCTTTTTTTTCCCCTTAAAGGAGACCAACTTAATAATCTAGAGAGAGAAGGAGAGTGCTTACTATAATAATAATTATTATTGTAAGTGGTAAAATGTTTTCATACCACAAATTATTTTCTTGGTTTTTCACAAATGAAATCAGTTTATTCTGTAAGTACTAGGAAAAAATATACAGGAAAATAAAATAAGGTGGTTTTCAAATTAAAGTCTAGTGAAAATTCCTACATGTTGAAAGAAATTTAATTTACAAACAGGATTGTAACTTATAGTTTTATGTTGATTTTCACCAACTTATACCTGCTTCTGTAATCATGAGGGTAGTTTCTAGCACAAGAATCAGCAGATTAGTTTTAGCAACCAAAACCTACCTCAACAGCTAGAATACTGAAATCTTTAATGCCCATAAAACTATTTGACACAATGATACTACAAATCACCCTCAAAATAAGAATTGTAGACAGGCATAGCATATTTTCAAATAAGATAACAAATATGCTTTGCAAGTTAATCATAAAGTTACTTGGGCATTTTCAGTAGTACATATATGATTATACAGAAGAAAAAGCCAAGAAAACTGAAATTGTTTTCTACTTGTAAAGGTACTTAAAACCAAAGGCCTTTCCCCCACCCATGCATGTCAGCAAAGTTTAACCTAATAAATGGGAAATTACCTGAAGTGGTTAACATTCAAGGGTAGAATTAATGCACACGTGTATCCATAGCTTCACGTCATACAAGTCTGTCTGCACCCCACACCATAACAGCCAAGGACAAATGCAGCACCCAGAAACAGCACAGAGCATAAAGCAGAGCAACAAAGAGCAGAGAAAAGGAAACTTCAGTCATTGAGACAAGTTCATCAGATGAAGCACAGGAATTAAGACTCAGAGTTCTTTATAAAGAAAAGCTTGAGATACTAATTAACAACAAAAAGAAAAAACATAAGAAGGATGTGCAACACACATGTAAAATATGCTACTTTAATTAAGCTTATTTCTAACTTCAGAGGATAGAGCTTTGAATGCCCATGGCTTTGTATGTAAAACTACAAAGCTTCAGCAGTTTTGCAGATTTTAAAAAGTGTCATTTAAGGTAATGACCAAGCAAAGAATACTTTTTTTCTCATGGTGTGTGACTTCTTTTCATTCCTTTTTAAAATTCATAATTCAAATATTTAATAACTATTATCCACTTAATGAAAAAAGGACTTGCAATTTGCATTACTATCAGTCAACTTTCTCAGCTCACAATACTTAAAACAAAAGGCCTATTATATAATTCCTACCAATTATAGCATATACTTGCACAAATTAATGAGAACAAACACAAAGTACCATTGAGAGCCTTTTGTACAGCACTCCGAAGTTAATTTTATACTACAGGAAATAAAGAGACATGGTCTGCAGCCAGAGGTCTACCTTCTCCCCTTATTTATACATGGTATTTCTAAGGTACTCGTACTGCACGAGCTTGAAAGAGGAAGGTAAAAGCTTTTTTGAAAAATGGAAGACTTAACGTGAGAGTTAAGTGAAGGGTTAGTGAATCCAGATTTTAGTACCTGTGCTAGAGTGATTGTCAGTGGAATCAAGCCTGATTAAATCTCTGACGAAGACTGTGTTCTCCCCACTGTTAGCATCGTTAGAACTATCCACGCTACCGTGGCTCACCGTGTCCCCATCACTTCCACCTGTGGCATTCTGGGGAGCTGAAGACAAGCACAACAGCAATTCAGTAACTCATGCACTGGTAATCTCTGAAACTAAACATGAGTGACTCACAGTTCTTTTAAAGTTGCAGAATACTTTCTAAATCTGTGAGAGAAGAAAATAATTTGGGGCTAAAGCAACCTCTATCTTTAGTAGTATATGAAAATATCAACTAGAATTCACCTCTATTTTCTGCCTCATATAATTAAACATTCATATGCCTATAAAACTTATGGTTCAGCAAGAAAGTTATCTTTCCAATCACATGTATTACCTGATATTGAGGAGACCTGTGACTTTTGCACGGTATTTTTAAGCGGCTGCCTAAACTGTGCCAAGCCACGTACCACATTCCGTACCTTCGTCCACAAGAAGATACCACTGCGGGTACTGCTAGGCCACGGGCTCTCCAAAACTACCTAAAGGTAAAATAACGGTTAAAATAATGATTATTAGGAATATTAAATTTTTAAATGCACACACATATAATATATACAAAAGGAATTCTACCCCCAAACCTCTAAGTTTTCTAAATAATAAAATGTGTAGAAATTTATCAGTCTTAATAAACAGCATATATTGCCTAATGTCAATCCTACTTACCTTATTATAATAGCCATAAGTAATAGCATTTGGCTTTATTTTAGCAGTTTTCATTTCAAATAAAACTCTCACTGCTAAAACAGGATGACCCCAAAGTCCACAAAGTTGCATCACTACTCGATAGCACACCTAACAAAAAATAACATCACAGCATTAGCATATTAGTCTGTGCCTTGTAAAGGTTTTTAAATGACTTCACTCAATTCCTGTCAAAGTTATCAAGCAATAGTTATTACTCTTTTGTCCTTTGTTCTGGTTTGAGAGTCTCAGTAAACTATTCTAAAAACCTATTCATTAATGGAAGTACCAGCACTATTAACTTCTCCATATAAGACCTATGGGCACACATAACATTGGTTTCAGTAACAAAATTTACACAAAGAGACCACTATTATTTTCCATAATATGAGAAGGAATTCATTTGCACAGTATTTTTAAGCGGGTGCCTAAACTGTGCCAAGCCACGTACCACATTCCGTACCATTTTAAAATCACACATGACTAAAATGACTCTCTCCTAAATCATGTTTTATATTTTATGCTAAAGGAATTAAAAGCAGCATCTCTAGGATGCCTACATAACAAAAAGAATTCTATAGACCCAGGTCTTAAAAAAAGAAGAAAGTTGAAAACACATCAGTTCAGTTCAGTTGCACGGTCACGTCCGACTCTTTGCAACACCATGAGTCGCAGCACACCAGGCCTCCCTGTCCATCACCAACTCCTGGAGTTCACTCAGACTCACGACCATCGAGTCAGTGATGCCATCCAGCCATCTCATCCTCTGTCGTCCCCTTCTCCTCCTGCCCCCAATCCCTCCCAGCATCAGAGTCTTTTCCAATGAGTCAACTCTTCGCATGAGGTGGCCAAAGTACTGGAGTTTCAGCTTTAGCATCATTCCTTCCAAAGAAATCCCAGGGCTGATCTCCTTCAGAATGAACTCGTTGGATCTCCCTGCAGTCCAAGGGACTCTCAAGAGTCTTCTCCAACACCACAGTTCAAAAGCATCAATTCTTCGGCACTCAGCTTTCTTCACAGTCCAACTCACATCCATACATGACCACAGGAAAAACCATAGCCTTGACTAGACGGACCTTTGTTGGCAAAGTAATGTCTCTGCTTTTCAATATGCTATCTAGGTTGGTCATAACTTTCCTTCCAAGGAGTAAGCGTCTTTTAATTTCATGGCTGCAGTCACCATCTGCAGTGATTTTGGAGCCCAGAAAAATAAGTCTGACACTGTTTCCACTGTTTCCCCATCTATTTCCCATGAAGTGATGGGACCGGATGCCATGATCTACGTTTTCTGAATGTTGAGCTTTAAGCCAACTTTTTCACTCTCCACTTTCACTTTCATCAAGAGGCTTTTGAGTTCCTCTTCACTTTCTGCCTTAAGGGTGGTGTCATCTGCATATCTGAGGTTATTGATATTTCTCCTGGAAATCTTGATTCCAGCTTGTGTTTCTTCCAGTTCAGCGTTTCTCATGATGTACTCTGCATATAAGTTAAATAAACAGTGTGACAATATACAGCCTTGAAGTACTCCTTTTCCTATTTGGAACCAGTCTGTTGTTCCACGTCCAGTTCTAACTGTTACTTCCTGACCTGCATACAGGTTTTTCAAGAGGCAGGTCAGGTGGTCTGGTATTCTCATCTCTTTCAGAATTTTCCACAGTTTATTGTGATCCACACAGTCAAAGGCTTTGGCATAGACAATAAGGCAGAAATAGATGTTTTTCTGGAACTCTCTTGCTTTTTCCATGATCTAGCGGATGTTAGCAATTTGATCTCTGGTTCCTCTGCCTTTTCTAAAACCAGCTTGAAGATCAGGAAGCTCATGGTTCACGTATTGCTGAAGCCTGGCTTGGAGAATTTTGAGCATTACTTTACTAGCGTGTGAGATGAGTGCAATTGTGCAGTAGTTTGAGCATTCTTTGGCATTGCCTTTCTTTGGGATTGGAATGAAAACTGACCTTTTCCAGTCCTGTGGCCACTGCTGAGTTTTTCAAATTTGCTGGCATACCGAGTGCAGCACTTTCACAGCATCATCTTTCAGGATTTGAAATAGCTCAACTGGAATTCCATCACCTCCACTAGCTTTGTTCGTAGTGATGCTTCCTAAGGCCCACTTGACTTCACATTCCAGGATGTTTGGCTCTAGGTCAGTGATCACACCATCGTGATTATCTGGGTATTGAAGATCTTTTTTGTACAGTTCTTCTGTGTATTTCTTCTGTGTATTCTTGCCATCTCTTCGTAATATCTTCTGCTCCTGTTAGGTCCATACCATTTCTGTCCTTTATCAAGCCCATCTTTGCATGAAATGTTCCCTTGGTATCTCTAATTTTCTTGAAGAGATCTCTAGTCTTCCCATTCTGTTTTCCTCTATTTCTTTGCATTGATCACGGAGGAAGGCTTTCTTATCTCTTCTTGCTATTCTTTGGAACTGTGCATTCAGATGCTTATATCTTTCCTCTTCTCCTTTGCTTTTCACGTCTCTTCTTTTCACAGCTATTTATAAGGCCTCCCCAGACAGCCATTTTGCTTTTTTGCATTTCTTTTCCATGGGGATGGTCTTGTTCCCTGTCTCCTGTACAATGTCATGAACCTCATTCCATAGTTCAGCAGGCACTCTATCAGATCTAGGCCCTTAAATCTATTTCTCAATTCCACTGTATAATCATAAGGGATTTGATTTAGGTCATACCTGAATGGTCTAGTGGTTTTCCCTACTTTCTTCAATTTAAGTCTGAATTTGGTAATAAGGAGTTCATGATCTGAGCCACAGTCAGCTCCCGGTCTTGTTTTTGTTGACTGTACATAGCTTCTCCATCTCTGGCTGCAAAGAACATAATCAATCTGATTTCGGTGTTGACCATCTGGTGATGTCCATGTGTAGAGTCTTCTCTTGTTAGCAAAGGCTTTGCTGAGAAAATGTGTTTAGTGAAGAGGGGTAGAATTGATCATAAGAGGACAATCCAACTGGCAACTCCTAAAAGTTTAGAATCTCACATTTGGAAGACAACAGTAGAAACCATGAAGAATGAGACAGTAATTTTACGGATCCCTGGCAAAGAGGCTAGCCAGCTTACAAGAGCAGTGAACACAGCAGCCAAAAACTACTATAGCTTAATTTGAGAATAAGAAAATATAAAGAAAAAGCTACTCTTCTTGGGATTTGTAAAATGTCTCTATTTATAACAGGGTTGTTTAACAACTGTGAGCAGTAACATAAAGCCAAGTTGTGGCCTCTTAAAAGGGAAGAGAAAAAAGAATTGAGAAAGCATATTTAACTCAAGAGATGAAGGAAGGAAAGAGATGTGAAGAAGCAGAGGATCATAAAGATGTGTATGCGTGTGTGTGTGTGTGTGTGTATGTGTACACACATACATATAGCTAGAAATGAAGAGTTTAATTCAGAAGCAGAAGAGTTCAGAAATTATCAGAGCAACTTCACAAATGACTAGGTTAAAGAAAACTCTTACTATATAAAAGACGCATGCCATGATTAAGAAGAATGTGGCACAAGAGAGTTCTTCAAATATCTGAAGTGTTGTCACTTCACTGACAACTTCTGCAATGCCAAAAAATCCATAAGGAGGTGGAACTGAACTCAGCATAAAACATACTTTCTAACAGAGCCAGCTCAAGCACAGACAAGGTCCCATATGTTACAGACTTCCAACATCTCAGGTTTTATGTTGAAGTTTTACTAAAATATCTTCAAGTTCTATTCGACTCTAAGATTCTATGAGTCATGAAGAAATAATTTACTTTCTGTGTCAAATTGGGATTAATCTGGATTTCCTAAAACCATTCTCAAAAATTTATTCTGAAGTCGACAAAGTATTCCTTCAAACTTCCAGGCTTACTTGTATAAGAGGCAGACGCCAAACTAAAGAAACAGTAAAAATGTCAGGGGTATAATTTTTTAATTGCAGTATGTTGTTGCCTACAACATGATACCTTTTGGATATCTATGGTAGATAAAAGATGGCTACAAACTCTTTACTACTCCTCCCATTGAGAGGGCTCTGTCCCTTCTCCTTGAATTGAAGGGGAAAGCCTCTGAGATTGCATGACCAATAGGATTTGCCTGAAGTGACAACTGTACCAGTTTCCTGGTTTAAGCCTTAAGAAAGGTCAGTTTCTACTTCTCTCTCTTGAAACACATGCTCTTGGAGTGCTAAGCTATCATAGGAAAAGCCCAAGTATCACATGGAGGGGTCTGAGACTATATGGAGGAAGAGCGGTCCATCTGAGCCTGGTTTTCCAGATAACCTTGCCAAGGTACCTAGGCTGGTATTTGAGTTAAGCTGTCTTAAGTTTTACAAACATAACATGCAGATCACAAAGCTGTCAAATTAAAACAAACATTAAGCATATGAATGAGACAGTGGTTTCTAATGGAGTATGAACCTAAAAATCAAAACCACTTACTTGCTAGGTGGGCTTATATATGTGTCATTCATCTAAGTTTCAAATTTTCTTTCTTTGTAAAATGTAACATTATAATATATAATTGCCTCAAAGAGTTGCTGGGAATACCAAAAGAAATAATTACATAAAAATATTGTGAAAAATTTTAATGTGCAATCCTATATGTAATCAATAAATAAAATGCATCAAATATGTCAAGCAAATATATCCTTAAAGTTTTAAAATAAACACTTCTTTCTTCCAGTTGTAGAGATGTAATTATCTCAGGTGACTACAAATCTGTCAATATAACTTGTTATAAGTAGGAATACAACAAATTAACCTCCAAATTTTAAGCCTCCTATCAGAATGTTTATTGGGAAAATAATCTAAAAACATTTTTTAGCTTACTAGTTGTATCTGCTGCATGTTAGAAAACAAGAAAATGTAATTACTTACTTGTAACTACCGTAGAACCTTAACACATACATATAGAGGAAACAACTTTTCAGGAAATTTGTCTTATGAACTTACCAAAGAAACTTAACCAAGTAATGTGCTGTGACTTTACAGTGCAGTAACAACTAATACTAGCTCTCTCATGGAGCATATTTTAAAGCACTTTAAAAATATGATATGCTTTCACAAAGTTGAAATATATCCTAAAATATATCTTAGATACAAAAACTAACTCTATCAGAATAAAATTTTAAAAACATATGAGGTACAAAACACTAATACTGATCAAACACTTTTAATTTCCGAACAGTTTTATAAACATCAGATGACAGAATATGTAATCAAATGTGAGAATGGATATGTTAGTATTTGTTCTGTAACTCTGTATTTGAAGTTTTTTATAACATACAGATAATACTTTGAGAAAAACAAGTTTAGTGTGGTTACAAGCATTATTAAATCTTAATAAGGTACATGCTTTATTAGATTCAGATCTTTTTTATTTTAAAAGAGGAAAAAATTAAACATAAAAATTACTCTATCACGTGCCCTTCTTCAATTATATTTCTCTTCAAATCTTGTGCTGTCTCCTTCTTCCCAAATACCCATTACTCTGAATTTTTATTTCAACTATATTTTAAATTCTAATCTGGTTCTTATATCATTTACAGTTATTTTAACACGAAAATAATTTTTTAAGGGAAAAACAATAAAGAGGAGAACTAAATCAGTAACTCAGTTTCTTCAGCTGTCTGTTGGATAACACCGCTGCCTATCTCTGAGGATGGTTCTGAGCCTGAAGAGGTTCAGCACATTGTTGACTGAGCACTGACTATCAGGTACTCATCTAGACACATGTACATTAACAGATTTAACCATGAAATTAACCATCTGAGGAAAGGAACTAAATATCACTATACTGCAGACGTTTCTATTACATGGAGCTACTGGCATCTAGTGGGTGGAGCCAAGGATACTGCTAAACATTCTAGATGTATAGGAAAGGACCTCACAATAAATAATTATGTGGGCCAAAATGTCAACAGTGCCAAGGCTGAGCAACTCAGACCTCCAGCTTCAGATACATAATATCTGAATCACAGATAGGTTATGTAATCCACCTACGACACAGGTCCTAAGTGGAAAGCCACTTACTAAAAGCCTATTTGCTTCTTAGTAAAGTTATCTCAAGAATAAAATAATCAATATTTTTTCTATTTATCAAGGGTAAATAACCTGGTCCAAGTAAGTCAATCCTTGTTGAATTTCAAAGCAATAACTTTTAAATAAATGTATTTAAAAATAAACAATAGGTATTAGCTCTATGAAACAGGGTAACAGTTTAATGAAAATACCTGAGGTTACTGAAAGCAACTGAGACCTAAATTTTCTTAAAAATATAAATAGAATTTATCTTAGTAACAACTCAGTGTTATACTTGCCTCATCTAGAGGATCCACATCTGTTTTCCTCATCTTAATAAGCACATCATATGCCTGCTGAAGTGCTCTGACCTTAGGATGAGAAACTCTAACATAGGCTGGGAGACAAATAAACCATAAACTGTAACAGTGACTGAAGAGACACTTGGCCCACTGTGGTGGATTTGTGTAACATCTCCTCGCCAACTTATGAGCTGTTTTTATCTCCTAGAAAGAGAATAAATAAAAAATTATGACATTCATTAAAAATTATTAGGATGACAGGAAAAATGAAAAGCAAAAAGGAGAGAAGAATTTAATGTAAAATTTGACTCTGAAATCAAGCATTTCATATTTTTGCTTTTGTGAATGGCTTCCTACTTAGTGCCACATGGTTCTTTTTATAGGAGCACTTTATACTGTTTTAACTATTTTTTTGGCAAGCATGCATCTCCCAAGAGAATAGAAATTCCTTAAAAATGGATATCATTCATGTGATAATAATATAATGGGTAATTAAGTGCTCTTCACAGATATGGCACTCAAATGCTTGATGAATGAAAGGGATTTAGCCATTCATAGCTTATGAGTTCTATAATATCATTCTTGAAAAGTCAGAGCCTTTTCACTCTTCTCCCAACTAAAATGTTTAAGATGTTCTGAGTGCTGAGTTATTCCCCAAGATTTATATCTACCTTCTGTGTTAATTCCATCACAGATTCTTTTAAATCACCTATTCCTTTGCAGGCAACATATTCTGAGAAAGATCACAGACGTCCCTACCTAATAGTTTGATAGGTATATTTTCTACTTCTGATTTTCATTCTGATATAGGCGGAAGATAGAAAAGGCATCAAATCTGCTGAGCTTTATCGAACTCTACAGACATTCAGAAACTACAGAGCCCTCCACATGTCAGACTGACACTGTCAGCCTTGCATTACAGACCCCTCTGTTGGATGTGTTCTAAATAAACATACTGTTATGAGCTCTATTTCCGAGAGATGTGCCTGGAAAGAAAATTCTGGGGCAAATGAAATCTAGAGACTTAGTAGCAAAATTCTCCCATTTTAAAAAACTTGCCTTTTATTAAGCTGATAACAGTACATATATTTTTAAAAATTCCCCTCAGACACACTGAGAGAACTGTGTACTATATGAGATTAAAGACCACCTCAAGTTACCTCTAGGATTTGAGGGACTGCACTCGAACTGGTAAAACCGGAACTAAGGATTTCATTCTGAAATTTTCCATGTTTTGGAGACCCCCCAAATATCAGTATATACATATGTATATATATAAAGGATGTTTGATTTTAACTTGCACCTAACCATAGTTTAACTCTTTATACCTAAATCAAATACAGTATTAAAGCAAGATGTCGAGGTTGTCCTAAGTTAACTCCCTTTATAATGTAATATTCAGTATAAAATATATTTATACTAACCATGAGGAAAAATTAAAATCACAATGAGATACCACTTCGTATGCACTAGATGGCTAAACCCAAAAAGACAGACGATAACAAGAATGTGGTGAAATTCCCACTGCTGGTGGGAATTTTAAATGGTATGCCCACTTTGGAAAATAGTTTGACAATTTCTCAGGTTAAACACAGTGTAACTACATGACACAGCAATTCTACTTAGGCATATACCCAAAGAAATGAAAACATAACCACACAAACATTTGTACACAAATGTTTACAGGACTACTATGCATAATAGCCAAAAACAAAGAACCAACCACATGTACATGAATGGATAAAATATTCCACACAATGGAATATTATTCAGCAATAAAAATACGTGAAATACTGATATATTCTGCAACACTGATGAACCTTAAAAACATGCTAGGTGAAAAAAGCCAGTCACAAAAGACCACAAACTGTACAATTCCATTTTTATGAAATGCCCAGAATAGGCAAAACTATAGAGACAGAAAACAGATTAATGATTGCCTGAGGCTATGGAGGATGGAGGAACTAGGGGAGTTAACAGCTTAGGGATGTGGGCTTTCTCTTTAGGGTGATGAAAATGTTCTATAATTGGCTGTGGTGGTAGCTGCACAACCCTGTGAATGTACTGAAAGCCAGAGAGTATACTTAAAAGAGTGAATTGTACGGCATGTGAATTATATTTCAATAAAGTTTTCTAAAACTGTATTTAGTTCCCAAGCTTCTCTTAGAACATAAACATAAGCATTCAAAACCTTCACCCTCAAATTGTAAGTAGGGTTGCAAAAAATCAATTTTAATTCATTAACAACCATAGTGGATCTTCAAATAATTCCTGTGGGTGATAAGTCTAAACTATGAGCTACATATCATATATACATAGTTTACATTTTAAATTAGATAAAGAATATCTGACCTGTTTAGTTCTCTTAGCCATGAGAGCTGGACTGTTTGTAATGCTACTGCCAGTAGGGTGTCTACTAAAACAAAGTTTCAACTCCTGTGGTCTGTCAAAAAGCTTAAGGTCCAGTCTTGGAAAGTATTTGTAACTAAAATAAAAAGCAAAAATAGAACTGCTGATTTAAAATACATTAACTCTTCATATTATTTCAGAATTTAGGTAAATATTTCTAAACCTCAAATGTAACCAACATTATTCTCCAAAATCCTTGTATACACATTTCTTTTTCAGATATGTAGGATGATGTAATTATAAGATAAGTAGACTATCTACATGGAGACTTTGGCTCCTCCCCATCCTATATGTTATTTTCAACCAATGCCTAAAACACAGAAAACCCTGATATTTTGACTTTGAAGAATTAATAACTCTTTCAACAGAACACATGTATTCAATGATAATTTATATTAAAACATTTAGTATATATATTTTGTAATTTTGTTTCTTTATAAAAGTACCTTGTATTCATATAAAAGGAAAAATACCATAATAGTTTTATATTAGGGATGTACCATAATTTAACAAATTCTTTACTGTTTGAACATTTGTAGGTTGTTTTTCAACTTTGTACATTTATCTTTGTGAATATTTTGCTTAATTTCTTAGCATAAGACCCTATAAGAGTTTTCTATGGTAAATGCCTATCAAGAAAATAAAAATTATTATAATCACTGTCAAATTATTTCCAGAAAAGTTATACTCATATCTTCAAGTTGATAGAATAAAAATGCTTCTACTCATCATTTGATTTGCATTTCTTTAAATACTAGAAAAGCTTAACATACTTTCATATTATTGACTATTGGGATTTCTTCTCAGAAACGGCCTACTTATTTCCTCTGGCCAATTTCCTTCTGAAATATATTACCTTTCCTATTTGATATACTTATCTGTCAACACCTGATTTACTTATTTGTCAATACCTGCATTCCAATGTATAGTGATTAAAGTCAAAGTAAAAAAAGAGCTCTCTTTCTATAATCGACATGCAATCAAAAGAGTACTTAATTAAATCACTCAATCTCAGGCATACAGTCTTCATTCTTATGTAGTCCTACTAAGATTATATATTAATTTTATTTTTAGAAACAGTTCTTTTATATTCCCACTGCCCTAGAAATTCTTTTATGAATATAGCCTAAGAAAGTAACAGTGTGTACACACAAAGATATAGATAGCAGAAAACTACAAATGAATTCCATAGGAAACTAGTTTAATTGCATGCAATGTAGTTACTCAAAATGACATGGCACAAAAATATTTATTGGCATGGAAAAATGTTCAGACCATTAAAGGTACACACACATCACAACAAATATGTGCAAGATGAACTAATATTTGTTTTCAGTAAATTCAAATATATGTACAAAAAAGACAAAAACATATATATATGATTATTAACAGACATTAAGTATTAGTGCTAAAATGATGTGCTAATTATTTTTGTGTGGTTTTCTGAATGTATTAAAGTATTACCATGATCATAATAATAAACAAACTTTTTAATTTCTTAAAAGATTCCCATCCAAATTCTCTAAGTTTATTTTAATAAAGAGTGATTCCCGGCCCTCTACTTTTAAGTGATAGCTTACTAATGCATAAGAATTTCACAGTTTTTCACTGACAACAAAAACACCCCAAAAGGAGGGGATCCTCACAAACATTTTTCTTCTTCAGAAATGAAAATTTTAAAGATTAAAATGCGGTAAATGTTTAGGTTAATAGTGATCAGCATCTGGCTTCCCTTCAAACAGGGCAGTCCAGTTCTTAAATTACAATCCCTGGTGGTATCTCCACAGAATATTCATCTCCACCAGTTCACAGAATACATTTTGAAAATGACCTTTACAAATGATCAATATACGTATCTACTAATAGTTGCAAAAGATCAAGCTATTAAATTGTATCCAAACAACTTCAGAACCATTCCTGGTACCTGTACTTGGGTGACAGGTCCTTTCCGTCATCAGGAGGTGGCTCGGGTGGCATTATGAATACAGTGTGCTCACTTTTCTGTGAATCGTCTAGCTCTATCAATTTGGTATCTTCTGCTGAATCAACGTCAACCTAAAAATAATGGTTTTCTTCAATTAATTTGCATATCAGCAAGACCTGATTCTAAAATGTTGAAACTTGTATTTAAGAAAAAAATATACCTTGTCTGTTTTCTCTGTGCCTTTATCAGGGAACAACTAGGAAAAAAAGGAATTCTCAGTGAAAATGTCTACTATGAATTTAACAGAGATTATCTTAAATTCTAGTTTAAAAAACTATTCTTTTTAATACCAGGCAGATATGAAACACTTCACAATGTATTTGGTGGACCCCATACTTGTATAATATTTCTCTTTTGACTATTAGGATAGAAAACAATTCATTTTGACTAGTTCATATATCCCTCTTTAGAAGGAAAAGATAGGCAATCATAAGAACCTGATTTCTCAAACCAAAAATTTCATTATTAACAAACTCCTGCATTACTGATTGATAATATCTGTGCTTAGTTGCTCAGTCACGTTCAACTCTTTGCGACCTCATGGACTGTAGTCCGCAGGCTCTTCAGTCCATGGAATCTTCCAAACAAGCATGATTGACAATATCCAAGCTTCTCTAACTGAATGATACTGGACTATTGGACTATTTAAGTAAACAAAAAAGTTGAAAAGTTTAAATCGTATTCCTAGAGTTTCAGATCACACTGATGTAATGGGAGAAAATTATGCAAGTCTTCTAAGATACACAAATCATTAGGAGCCTATAAAATTACAATGTCATAATATTCTACCTTTTTTGATACAATCTCTAATTTTATAAATACAGTTTGCATAAACAATAAGTCCTACAACCCACCTAGCAAAAATAAGAGCTCTACGAAAAATGAGAAAAAATATGTGAGCTATCACTGTCAGAAATCAACATAGAAGTACCATGGTGGTCCACTGGTTACGAATCTGCCTGTCAACGCAAAGAACACGGGTTTGATCCCTGGTCTGGGAAGGTTCCACATGCCGTGGGGCAACTAAGCTCGTGCACCACAACTACTGAGCCAGAGTACTGTAAGTACTAAACCCCTCGCACCCTAGAGTCCATACTCCGCAACATAAGAAGCCACTGCAAAGAGAAGCCCTTACATGGCAACTACAGAGCGGCCCCCTGCACTCAGCAACCAGAAAAAGCCTGCATGCAGCATGAATGCCTCATGCTGCCCTTCATCACAGGCAAAAATAAATAAATTTTAAAAAGTCAACTTTAAGTTTTTATGAGTGAGTAAAGCCTTAACATATTTCCAAAGTTTCCATCAGGACAAAAGAAATATATCAGCAAAAGTATCTGGAAAGACACTAAAACAAACAAACAAACAAAACCCCACAGGATTTCCATTACCCACAAAACTAACCTTTTTTTTTGGTTTGTTTTTTGGGGGTTTCTGTATAGCTGCCCTGTGTGGCTTGTGGAAACTTAGTTCCCTGAATACTGACTGAACCTGGGCCCCTGGCAGTGAAAGCAAGGTGTCCTAATCACTGGACCACCAGGGAATTCCCAAAACTAAACTTTTTTTAATGAACTACTAAATCTTATCTTAGTCATGTTAAAAAAAAAAAAATGATTCAGGAGTTTCAGTGATGTTCTTAGTACTTGATACAAAACAAAAGTGAGATTCAGAGAAAAATTAGCTATGTTTGGTAGTATTAGACACCACAAAGGGAAACAATTCTTACATTAAGTGTAGCACTGAACATTTGCGTGTGTGCTCATGTGCACAAACACACACACACAAACACCAGAACGTCAATGCTTTCCTCAGATCATTCGGGCTAATAAAACAATAATGATTATAAAGATAAACAAATTATTAAAGCTTTTCTTTAATACTGATTTACAGGACAAACTTTTACCTTTTCTATGCAGTCATCAAAAAAAGCCAATCCAGTATCTTTATCACTTACAAAACTACATTCTTCAATGAAACGAATAAAAATCTGTGTTTTGGATAAAAGGGTGTAGAATTTTGTATAGGCACGATCTCGACTTTTTAAAAATCCTGAAGAAAATAAAATTAGAATTAAATTCAGATTTCAAAGCAGAACTAGATGTATTATTTTTAAACTTTTATATATACTTTTTTATCTTTATATACATACATATATAAAGGGACCATAGTCCCTTATGCCTAATTCAACCATGAAAACTCTTAACTTATACCATTAACCTTTTCACTGAAATATGAATCTCCTAAAAGGAGTCTCTAGCTCTACAGATCTCAAGTAGAAAATTTCTGATACTCTACATACTCTAAAGCAGGAAGGGCTAAATCTTTCCTCTGCAATGCTACCAATTACTTCTGTATCATCTTATAAACACGTCTGCTCTTCTGGCTCTTATTTTATCCATTCCTCGACTAACTGTAGACAGCTGCTGACTTTAGAAATACTCTTTCCTTCATCCACTGAAGAGCAGGGCACCTAATTCAAAGTCTTCTCTCCAACTCGTCCTATCATCATTCTTCAACACCCATAAAACCCAACCATCCAACATTTCAGAGTTTTAAATTCCTTAATTTTCAATAATCTATGGTCTGCTGCTGCTGCTGCTGCTAAGTCGCTTCAGTCGTGTCCGACTCTGTGCGACCCCATAGACGGCAGCCCACCAGGCTCCCCCGTCCCTGGGATTCTCCAGGCAAGAACACTGGAGTGGGTTGCCACTTTCTTCTCCAGTGCGTGAAAGTGAAAAGTGAAAGAGAAGTTGCTCAGTCTCGTCCGACTCCCAGCGACCGCATGGACTGCAGCCCACCAGGCTCCTCCGTCCATGGGATTCTCCACGCAAGAGTACTGGAGTGGGGTGCCACTGCCTTCTCCCAGCTCCACATCAATCACCAACTTCTATACATAGCTTCATACTCCCTGGACTTTTCTTCGTAGAACTATAAACAGCTTTGCCTCCCAAATCTCTAATTTACAAGTTACTCTGTTACTCCTGTCTATCTGGTATGCTTAAGTTCTTCCTACCAAGCCTTTTGTGAGGGATAATATGCAATCCATTCACCCTTTTACATTCTACATACATCCTTCTATCTTCATGTCTTTAACACTGATTCCATGTCCATTTTCATTATTTTGTCAACACTCTCAATTTTTATGCCCTTTGGTCTTCTTTGTCAAACTCATCTAGTATAACCTAGCTCTGGAGCAATACATTGTCTGCTTTCTCTGGATCTGCACCAGTGTGGCTGAGCGCAAGTTGGGTGGGTGGTGGGGGGTGGAGTTACATAACTAGGTGAATCAAAACCACTTAACTTACACCTTTATCCCTGACCTGTAATCACACTACGTTTCTGGAGTCTGAACTTCCTTTACTCGTGTTTTCACAGTTATTTTCAGTGTTTAAATGTTCTCCCTCCATGTTCTCCCCCTCATCCCTGCATGGTGATAAACTGCAGAGAAAATGGAAATCATTAAGTGAGAACTACATTATCTCACTATAAAATCTATGACTCTTTCTGCTTTCATTTATTCCTTACCACGTTTTACAGTGAGTATGACCCTCCCCTCCTATCTAAGGCCAAGCCCACCATGAGCCTGGGATACAGCTCTTTCAGTGTTCTCTGGAAGATTCTATTAGCTAGTAACCAGTATACTCAAGTCTCTCTCATTTCAAAAATCTTTCCTCAAACATTTTTCCAAAGAGGACATTCAGAGGGCCAATAAGAACATAAAAAGATGCTCAATATCATTAATCATTAGAGAAAGCAAATCAAAACCACAATGAGACATCATCTCACACCTTTCAGAATGGCTATCATCAAAAAGGACAAAATTAACAAATGTTAGTGAGGAGGTGGAGAAAAGCAAACCCTCATTCACTGTTGGTGGAAATGAAAATTGATGGCACCGCTGTGGAAAACAGTATGGAGGTTCCTCAGAAAACTAAAAATAGAATTACCATATGATCCAGCAATTCCACACTCCAGGATACATATCCAGAAAAAACAAAAACACTAATTCACAAAGATATATGCACTCCAATATTCACAGCTGCACTATTTATAATAGTCAAGACAAGGAAGTAACCTAACTAGTCAACAGATGGATGGATAAAGCAGTTGTGATACACACACACACACACACACGCATATACATAATAGACTATTACTCATTCATAAATAAGAATGAAATTCTGCCATTTCCAACAACACAGATGAGTTTAATGCTTAGTGAAACAAGTGAAACACAGAAAAATACTCTATATTATCACTTATATATGGAATCTAAAAAATAAAACAGATTAGTAAATATGATAAAAAAAGAATTCACAGATATAGAAAACAAACTAGTGGCTACCAGTGGGGAGAGGGAAGCAGGGAGGGGTTAGATAGGGGTAGGGGATTAAGAAGTACAAACTATCATGCATAAGATAAATAAGCTATGAGGACACACAGCACAGGGAATATAGTCGGTATTTTATAACAGCTATAAATGGAGGGCGTGTGTGCGTGTCTGTGGCTAAGTTGCTTCAATCGTGTCCAACTCTGTGCTACTCTACAGTCTGCAGCCTGCCAAGCTCCTCTGTCCACGGGATTCTCTAAGCAACAAGCTGGAGTGGGTTGCTATCCCCTCCTCCAGGGAATCTTCCCAACCCAGGGACTGAACCTGCATCTCTTACATCTCCTGCACTAGCAGGTGGGTTCTTTACCACTAGTGCCACCTGGGAAGCCCCCATAAACGGAGTATAGCCTGCAAATATTGTGAATTACTATGCTGTGTTGTACACCTGTAACATATAAATGCTGCACATCAATTATAATTCAACAAAATAAATAAATAAAATGAAAAACTTTTCCTTAACAAATAATTAGATCCTTCCCCTCTCTGCCATTTTTCTTCTCAATAAAGGGCCTTAAATAAACAATAAACCATCCACTTGGTTGTTAAAGACATGCAGCTCCAAGTCGTTCTTAACATCTCCCTCTTACATCCCATATTCAATTGCCAAGCTCTATTCAATTTACATCCTAAAAATCACGTTTCCATTCATGCTATCAAATAATCCAGGTCACTTCATTTGAACCAATGCAATAATCAACTAATAAGTAGATCCACACTTTGGGTGCCTCCAATTGAACCTCTGCAGAGGAGTCAAAGAGGTTTTTTTGTTTGTTTGTTTTACAAATGCAAACCTGATCCTATTACCTACTTATATATCCCTCACTGACTTGCGATTACTCTTGGAATAAACACTGAAATCCTTCATTGTTCCTAAAAGAGCCAACACGATCTGGCTTTCATCCAGCATTTCAAGCATGGTTTTTAAGGTCAGTTTTTCCTCCACCCTTTCTGTTATGCTTCAGGGCATTCCACATGCTGTTGTCCTTACTAGATCACCTTGAAATATTACTTAGTTGAGAAAAGCTCCAATAAAACAGAAATAAATAATTCCTACCAAGCAGTAACAAGAAGTCTTTTCTTCTAATGGATCTAGGCAATGATCAGTAAAGGCTACTAATATAATTAAATGAAAGGCTGATGGGGAAATTATAATGAATTGAATGAGTCTGATAACACCTGAACCCATGGATCAATCTTTCAGTTCAGTTCAGTCGCTCAGTCATGTCCAACTCTGCGACGCCATGAATCACAGCACGCCAGGCCTCCCTGTCCATCACCAACTCCTGGAGTTTACTTAAACTCATGTCCATGAGTCAGTGACACCATCCAACCATCTCATCCTCTGTCGTCCCCTTCTCCTCCTGCCTTCAATCTTTCCCAGCATCAGGGTCTTTTCCAGTGAGTCAGTTCTTCGAATCAGGTGGCCAAAGGATTGGAGTTTCAGCTTTAGCATCAGTCCTTCCAGTGAATATTCAGGACTCATTTCCTTTAGGATGGACTGGTTGGATCTCCTTGCTGTCCAAGGGACTCTCAAGAGTCTTCTCCAGCAGCACAGTTCAAAAGCATCAATTCTTCGGCGCTCACCTTTCTTCACAGTCCAACTCTCACATCCATACATGACCACTGGAAAAACCATAACTTTGACTAGATGGACCTTTGCTGGTAAAGTAATTTCTCTGCTATTTAATATGCTGCCCAGGTTGATCATCAGAGAAGGCAATGGCACCCTACTCCAGTACTCTTGCCTGGAAAATCCCCATGGATGGAGGAGCCTGGTGGGCTGCAGTCCATGGGGTCGCTAAGAGTCGGACACGACTGAGCGACTTCACTTTCACTTTTCACTTTCATGCACTGGAGAAGGAAACAGCAACCCATTCCAGTGTTCTTGCCTGGAGAATCCCAGGGACGGGGGAGCCTGGTGGGCTGCCACCTATGGGTCGCACACGACTGAAGCGACTTAGCAGTAGTAGCAGCAGGTTGATTATAGCAATTATATCCATTCTTTAAAGTCATGCTCTTCTTTCATGAAGTCTTCCAAAGAGTTCATGATGAGTATCTTTAAGAATGTTTCCTTTTTCTGAATGTTTATGCCCTCTCACTGAATGATTATGTAAAATCTTTTTCTTGAGTATTTGTTCTATTTCTTAAAACATGTTAAATTATTTTCCATTGGGTATCCCAAGGAGATAGATTTTATACTCCTCTATGTCCCTAAATCCAACCAGTCCATTCTGAAGGAGATCAGCCCTGGGATTTCTTTGGAAGGAATGATGCTAAAGCTGAAACTCCAGTACTTTGGCCACCTCACGCCAAGAGTTGACTCACTGGAAAAGACTCTGATGCTGGGAGGGATTGGGGGCAGGAGGAGAAGGGGACGATGGAGGATGAGATGGCTGGATGGCATCACTGACTCGATGGATGTGAGTCTGAGCGAACTCCGGGAGTTGGTGATGGACAGGGAGGCCTGGCGTGCTGTGATTCATGGAGTCGGACACAACTGAGAGACTAAACTGACTGACTGACTGATATCCCTAAATAATAACTAATTGGACTTAGTAAGTGGTAATTAAATATTTGAGAAATAAGTCATCCTAAACCAGAAATGAGAAAAGATAAAAGGATTATTGGGGAAATACAGATTAAAAAAAACAATAACTGCAGGGCCAAACTATAGATATGTAAAATAATTATCGTTATGAATACTGATGTATCTGTAAGTTTTCCACTATATATATAAGAACTGCTGAATACCAACACAAATTTTTGTAATTTCCTAAAACTACAAATACTAAAGAGAATGAGTATGGTATTTTCCTCTGGAACAAGGCTGTACTTTTCAAAAAATTTTAAACACTGGTGGCTTTATTCCAAAAACTATTTGTTAGAGAATACTGTAAAGCCAAAAATGTATAAGGTCAAAAATTATATAAAGCTGAGAAAACACCTAAAAGCAAATGACCAGCTTCATTCTACTGAGATAACTGGTCACAGAATACTATAAATATAAGCAACATCTTTGACATTTCATAATTAAACACCTCCAATTTCAAATTTCTCAGGAAGAAAAATAAGGTATAAAAGTCAAAAGAAATTCTATTCATAGAACTAGATTACAAATACACAGAAGATCACCATATTTTAATATAAATTTCTAAGATCTTATATAGTAAATACTTCTTGGCAGTACTACCAAAGAGAAAATTTTTTCATTTCAATAAAAAGTATTTATATTTTCAATGCTACTTACCCTGTCGGTCAAACAATGAATCAGCAGCTGTAGCTTTATTTGAAGGAGCCTCTGTGATTGGTCTGAGATATGTTCTGTAGCCCTTTAAAATCGATGCCATAAAGCGCAAAAATGCCTCTTGAATTTCCATCTCAAGTTGTGTCATCTTCTTTTGCCAAGAGAAATCTGCTTCAATTGGAGTCATCTCAATTGCTGAACCTTCTTGAGTTTTTCGGTGAACTGACAAATGAAGAAAGAGAAATAAATGACATTAATACATAATGTTATACATATATAATAACTCAACAATTAAGGGAATTGTCAAAATAGAGCCCATGGCTTCTTGAAACTCCTCTCCGCATTAGTGTGAAGGGTTCACTGGCAGAGGCTCACAGGGAGGCACAGAGAGCACGCTCAGACACCAGGAACCACACAGTAATCTCTCACTACTGGAATTTGTTTTGCAATGAGACTCCCATTAAACACAGCAAAACTACATTTAAATTTAACAAGAATTCTTTTATATACATTCTTTCATTAAAAATATCCCTTCTTATAGTTAGGGAGTTTGGAATTGACATGTACACACCGCAATATTTAAAATGGATAATGAACAAGGACCTATTGTATAGCACAGGGAAATCTGCTCAAAGTTATGTGGCAGCCTGGGTGGGAGGAGAATTTGGGGGAGAATGATACATGTATGGCTGAGTCCCTCTGCTGCTCACCTGAAACTGTCACAATATTGTTAATCAGCTATACTTCAATATAAAATGAAAAGTTTAAAAAAAACTCCTTTTCCTCACATTTACCTGAGAATAGCTGGGGATACAATTTCTTCAAGGTGCTAATCAGATTTTTGCATGGCTTTTTGGGAAGCTGCTTCCAGTTCATGTTCTTCTTTTCATCTGATCTATTAAATAACAACATAATTAATAAAGTCTGTTATAATCTGTCTTTACTTAAACAAAATTCTTATGTCAAACTAAAAAAGAAGATGGAAAGGGTATTTATACTGACGTTACAATTTAAGAGTCTGCATTCTTCAATGATCACTTAAATGATCACTTAAATTCTTAAGTGATTTCCAAGAAGTTCTCTTTTCATTTCAATCAACCTCAGCCAAATTTGGTCATCTCATTCTAACCCTCCAACACAGACTTTCATTAACTGGAGTCATGAATATAACACAAGTCTTGTTTCAAAGTTACATTTTAGAATTATAATATTTTAAGTGTTAAACTTAACTGACTTGAGACTTAAAAGTACCTATTAGAAGCAAATCTCAACAAATATCAGAGTCAGTAACATACAGTCTATATGTTACAAACAGTCACAAACTCTACAAAGATGAAAGCACTATGTGCCAACCATGAGCTGGAGCTAATGCTATATCACTTACCAATATCAATGCTAGAATCTTAAATTCTTAGGTATATATTTCAGGGATATTTTTGAGTATATTAACCATATATTCAAAGAAATATGCATAATAATGATCATAGAGGCTTTGTCCGTACTTTAAAATTTAACTGCAATCTAAATAGCCATCAACACTGGTAAATACTGAAAACAAAGTAGAGCTACATGTATCAACATAGAAATGCTCACAGAAAATGCTAAGGAAAACAGCAAATCAGAAAACTGTACACAGAGGGATGGTATGGGGAGGAAGGAGGAAGGAGGGTTCAGGATAGGGAACACATGTATACCTGTGGCGGATTCATTTTGATATATGGCAAAACCAATACAATATTGTAAAGTTAAAAAATAAAAATACAATTGAAAAAAAAAAGAAAATTGTACAAACGTAAAAACTTTTAAAGCATGCAAAACAAAACATCATTTATACTAGTATAAATATAATGTGTATTGGTGGAATCTGGACTCTTAGTGGAAGATTCATGCAAATTATTTACATTATTCTCTATAATTCTTTGGTATCTAGAACATTTCATAATTGTATAATTAAACATTCAAAACTATTTTATAAATAGTGTTTTGATCTATAGAAATTATACAGAAGTTATTTAAGCCTGGGCAAAATTAACAATCTCTATTATTTTATTCAGAATAGCAAATAAAATGGGGTAAATCTTTGAGTTACAACTTCAAAATAACTTCCAAAGCACCACAGTATATGCAACCTTGAAGTAACTTTTTTAGGGATAGTTACTAAAAAATAACAAAATGTGTACTACAAGAAATATTTAGTGCTTGCCAAGTAGTTCATTGTTTCCAGGCGATAAGTAAATCTAAATGTCCACAGTGGAGATCGATCAAGTAGGTGCACTAAGAGGATATGGAGCTCACTTTCTCCCATCAATACATCAGAAAATACACTGACACGTGGAACAATTCTCATGAAAAACTAACTGAAAACTGGCAGGTGAACTACTGTACCACTAAGGCAATAAGACAGATACACACGGAAGGAAAGAAAAGTGATTTGAGTTGGGACCTGTGTCCATGGAGGGGACTCAGAGGAAAAAGAAGATTATAAGGTGGACACCCACCCAGGGGAGGGAGCAGTGAGAGTCAAATGCAGGGCACCCCAGTCCAGGAATCCTATGCAGGGGAGACAAGCCTGTTTGGAGAACTGCTGGGACTAACAAGAGGTAAAAGAAAAACAAATTTTTCAAAATGGAAACCGTTTAAGAGCTCTCAAGAATAACATTAAATGTACCAATATTCACCTTATAGGGAGGGGTACCAGAAAACAGAAGAGGGGGTCAAAAATGTATTTAAGTAGATTATAGCTTAAAAACTCCCCAAACCTGAGAAAAGAAACATATCCAGATAAAGGAAGCACAGAGGATCCCAAACAAGGTGAACCCAAACAGACCCACATCAAGAGATACCATACTTAAAATGGCAGAAGTTAAAAGTAAACAGTAAATTCTAAAGGTAGAAAAAGAAAAACAGACACTCTGAACAGACCAATCACTAGTACTAAACTTGAATTTGCAATTTAAAAAATTCCCAGAAAACAAAGTCCAGGACCAGGCAGTTCCTCAGGGAAATTCTACCAAACTTCTCTTTCTAACAGTACTGCAAATTATTAAAGAGGATGAAACACTCTCAAATTCATCACCACCAATACCCTGTTATCAAATCCAGACAAAGGCACTACAAAAAAGACAATTACAGGCCAATATCTTTGAATATAGATGCAAAAATTCTCATCAAAATATTAGCAAATCAAATCCAACAATATATAAAAAGGATCATACACCACAATAAAGTTGGACTTACTCTAGCAACACCAGGATGGTTAAATATAAAGAAATCAATCAACGTGACACACCACAAAAGGAGAGGAAAACCACGTGATCATTTCAACGGATACTGTAAAAGCAAATGACAAAATTCAACCACCACCATAAAAACTCTCAATGAAGTGGCTACAGAGGGAACAAATCTCAACATAATTAAGGCCATATATGACAATTCACAGCTAACATCATATTCAGTGGTGAAAAGCTGACATCCTTCCTGTTAAATTAAGCATCCAAATTGGAAGGGAAGATGTCAAACTGTTACTCTTTATAGATGACAGGATACTTTATATAGAAAACCCTAGAAGTACAACACAGATGAACTTACCTACAAAACAGGAAGAGATTCACAGACACAGAGAACAGACTGGTGGCTGACAAAGGGGAACAGGGGAGGGAGACAGATGGACTGGGAGTTTGGGGATGGAAGATGCAAACTATTACATTCAGAATGGATAAACAAACCCTAATGTACAGCACAGGGAACTGTATTCAGTATCCTGTGATATACCATAGTGGAAAAGAATATTAAAAAATAATGTATGTATGTGTGTGTATCACTGAGTCATTATACTGTACAGCAGAAGCTGGCACAACATTGTAAATCAACTCTACTTCAATTAAAAAAAATTTTTGAAGAAAATCCTAAAGTCTCCACACAAAGACTATTAGAACTAATAAATGAATTCAGCAAGCTTGCAGGATACAAGATTAATAGACAGAAATCTATTGCTTTTCTATACAGCAATAATGAATTATCAGAAAGTTTTTTAAGTAAATCCCATTTAAAACTGTATCAAAAAGAATAAAATATCCAGAAATAAACTTAACCAAGAATATGAAAGACCTCTGAAAAGTCATGGAAGGAAAGTGGAGATGATACAAAATGGAAAAATATCTCTTGCTCTTCTTGAACTGGAAGAATTAATATCACTAAAATGGTCATATTACTCAAAGTAATCTACAGATTTAATACAACCCCATCAAAATATTCATAACATTTTTCACAGAAATAGAACAAGTAATCCTAAAATTCATGAACAACCACAAAAGACCTCAAATTACCAAAGCAATCCTGAGGAGAAAGAACAAAGCTGAAAGTATCACATTCCCAATTTCTACTGTACTACAAAGTTACAGTGATCAAAACAGCAAAAACAAAACAAAACAAAACACAGCAACAGCACATTTTATGTCTGGCAAAACACCAGACACATAGATAACTGAACTACACAGAAAGCCCAGAAATAAACCCATGCATCTACAATCTATTAATCCACGATAAAGGAGGCAAGATTTACAATGAAGAAAAGAGAGTTTTTTCAAATATTGGTGCTGGGAAAACTGGAGAGCTACAGGTAGAACAAATGAGATTAGAACATTCCCTCACACCAAATATCCAAACAAATTCACAACAGATTAAAGACCTAAACATATGACCTGAAACCATAAAACTCTAAGACAAAGAGAACAAAGGCAAGACACCCTTTGACATAAATCATAGCAGTATTTTTAGCATCACTCCCCTAAGGCAAAATAAAGGCAAAAATAAACAAATGAGAACTAAGTAAACTTAAAAGCTTTTGAACAGCAAAGGAAATCATCAACAAATCAAAATGATAACCTATGGAATAGAAGAAAATATCTGCAAATGATGTGACCAACAAGGAATTAACACCCAAAACATCTCATACAACTCAGTATCAAAAAAGCAAACAATACAACTCATTATCAGCTCATACAACTTATTATCAAAAAAGCAAACAATGCAATAAAAAAAATGGGCAGAAAGAACTCAAGAGACATTTTTTCCAAATACATACAGATAGCTAACAGGCACATGAAAAGATGCTCAATATCACTAATTACTACAGAAGTGAAAGTCAAAACAATTTTGAGATGTCACCTCCTATCTGTCAGAATGGCTATTATCAAAAAGAAGACAAATAAATGCTGGTGATGATGTAGAGAAAAGAGGACACTCATACGCTGTTGGTGGAAATGTAAATTGGTAGTGGCACTATGGAAAAAAGTATGGAGGTTCCTCAAAAAACTAAAAATAGAATTACCATATGACCCAGCAAATCCACTCCTGGGTATATGTCCAGAAAAAAAGAAAACACTAATTTGAAAAGATATATGCACCCCATTATTCATAGCAGCACTATTTACAACTGCCAAAACACGGAAGCAACCCGTGTCCATCAACGGATAGATGAATAAAAATTATTAACAGACTGGTTCCAAATAGGGTAAGGAGTACGTCAAGGCTGTATATTGTCACCCTGCTTATTTAACTTATATGAAGAGTACATCATGAGAACGCTGGGCTGGAAGAAGCATAAGCCAGAATCAAGACTGCCAGGAGAAATATCAATAACTTCGGATATCCAGATGACATCACCCTTACGGTAGAAAGCAAAGAAGAACTAAAGAGCCTCTTGATGAAAGTGAAAGAGGAGAGTGACAAAGTTGGCTTGAAAGTCAACATTCAGAAAACGAAGATCATGGCATCTGGTCCCATTACTTCATGGCAAATAGATGGGGAAACAATGGAAACAGTAACAGACTTTATTTTGGGGGTCTCCAAAATCACTGCAGATGGTGACTGCAGCCATGAAATTAAAAAATGCTTGCTCCCTGGAAGAAAAGTGATAACCAACCTAGACAGCATATTAAAAAGCAGAGACATTACTTTACCAACAAAGGTTCGTCTAGTCAAAGCTTTGGTTTTCCAGTAGTCATGTATGGACATGAGAGTTGGACTATAAAGAAAGCTGAGCACCGAAGAATCGATGCTTTTGAACTGTGGTACTGGAGAAGACTCCTGAGAGTCCTTTGGGACTGCAAGGAGGTCTAAACCAGTCCATCCTAATGGAAACAGTCCTGAATATTCAGACTGATGCTGAACCTGAAGCTCTAATAGTCTGGCCGCCTGATGCAAAGAACTAACTCATTGGAAAAGACCCTGATGCTGGGAATGATTGAAGGCAGGAGGAGAAGGGGACGACAGAAGATGAAACAGTTGAATAGCATCATGGACTCAATGGACAATGAGTTTAAGCAAGCTCCGGGAGTTGGTGATGGACAGGAAAGCCTGGCATGCTGCAGTTCATGGGGTCGCAGAGTCGGACACAACCGAGTGACTGAACTGAACAGACTGGTAAAAAAAAGAGTGAGATTCTGCCATTTGCAGCATCACGGATGGTCTAGAGAATATTATGCCTAGTAAAATGAGTCAGACAAAGATAAATACTATGTGATATCATTTATATGTAGAATCTAAATACAAAACAAAAAAAAATGAACACAGCAAAACACACTCACATTTATAGAAAACAAACTAACGGTTACCAGTAGAGAGAAAAAAGGGGAGAGGGGCACGATAAGGGTATAGGATTAAAAGACACAAACTACTATATACAAAATAAATAAGCAACAAGGATATACTGTATAGCAAGGGTCCTCAACCTCTGAGCCTTAGACAGGTACTTTAATGGCAGTATTAGATTAGAAATAAAGTGTACAATAAATGTAATGTTGCTCAAATCATCCCCTAACCACTCCACCCACCCCCAGTCCATGGAAAAATTATCTTCCAAGAAACTGGTCCCTGGTACCACCCAGTTTGGGGACCACTGCTGTACAGCACAAGGAATTATAGCCATTAGCTTTTAGTAACTTTTATTGGAATATAAGCTATAAAAATACTATATCACTATGCTGTACACCTGAAAATGGTGTAATATTGTAAATCAACTATACTTCAATTCTTAAAAAGTATTGAAAGCTCAAATAAACAAACGTATGGAGCTATAACAATACCACAATTACAGTTTTCAAAATACAATGGTAGATTCATTTCAAAATTATTTTTTAAGGTACATCAAATGTTTTCTTCCTTCCTTAAGTTATTCTTTGGGTTGATGCAAGCCTATTTTCCCCAACCAATTCTACTGCTGTAACCACTGAAGTCTCATCCCAAATTCTTCCTCTATTCATTTTCTACAAATATCAAACAGGAAAGAATAAAAGCACTCCAGGATCTGGAATCTGTCACTTACACTAAGGAACTTTCATTATTTACTGCTCTTTCCCACTTTGTTGTTGCTGTTTTTGGGCGATGGGATGTGGAGGGAGCGCCTAAACATCCATCTAGAACTGGATGGATGAAGCTGCTTTTACGAGTGTGGTACTCTACTCTCTGAACCCTCAGTTATACCACTGCCATACAAATTTATCACCTCTGTAAACACAAACTGTGACTGATTTTTAGTATCAATTTCTCTACAATCCCTGTAAAATTCAAATCTCGAACTGAGGCAACAGCATAATATTACCCTATATTGTGACCAAGGTCACTATGTTGTGACTTACACATGGGTTCTGAATTAAACCTAGATATCACAGCTCTTGAGCTCTGAAAGCAGGGTTTACCCTTTTTCTTTTTAAGAATCCATATTATCTTCTGATAAACATAAACATCTCCTGCCTACTGTTAAGATTATTATCCAATATAAACTATTATAATACTGAACACATTGAATCTTTTTCAAACCACATAACATTCTAGGATTCTGATACCTGTCCTGATTGAGAATCACTGAATTGAAGACATATTAACAACTTTTAAAAGTAGCAATTTGTATATGCTTTCAAAGAGCTATAATTACATGTGGAGAAAAATATAAAGGGAGATAATATAAAAAGAACCAACTTACAGATATAACATGTTTGTATCCAAGTCAATGCAAACAACATCTTGTGGTGGGTCATGAAGATCAAAATACCTTGAGTCAACTCCAACTATAAATGGTAAAGGTGCACTGAGCACTGCCGCCAGTAAAAGAGGACAAAGGGGAATATATGGGCACTGCCACTGAAATGGAAAGATCATCTGGGAAAAAAGTTTTAAAAAATTAACCAACTTTTAAATTTGCAATGAGAATTACGTAATTAATATTACAGAAAGGGACCGTTAAAAAGCAGCTAAAGTCTAGTTTCTTTCACTTTAAACTTCATTCCAAAATATAAATGACTATAAAACATTACAGGTTAATCCTATGAACCGATATGATTAAAACCTTTAGACATGACAATGATCATAAGCACAATTAAAATGCTAACAGCTCTTTGAACGTTAATTCTAATGTCTATAGAAAATCCACATTCCTATTTTATGGAGAAAGTGAGAGGAAAAAATTGATGGAAATTTTATAAAACAAATTCATGATTTTTAACTGATGCATTTCATCCATCTATTAAATTTCAAGATAACCTCTGATTAAAATTCAACTAAGAACATCAAAATGAAACAAAAAATTTAATCAATTATCTCAGGAATAGTAACAGTCAACTAAAAATTTCAACAAAAAATTTTCCTAACTGCCCAAATAAACACAAAATGATCCACTTCAACCAATATTAAAATTTTAATCACTGATGACAAAATCTTTCCTCTATTATAAAAATCTTTGTAATCTTTCAAGGTCTAGTTCAATTGTCACCTTACACATCATTATTCACCCAAATAATTACCTATAGCATTTACTACCTCTGCCAATTATTCCAGATGATTACATAGAATTGGAATTTTGTCTTCAATCATTTACTTGCTTTCTGGCAACTGAGCACTTAACATGTACCAAAAACTGTTCTACATTGATGGGGCTATAATGGTGTATAAAACAAAGATCCATGCCCTCATGAAGTTTATAGTACAGCATAAGAGTCAGCAAACTTTTTCTGTAAAATATACAGAATATTTTATGGCTTGCAAACCATAATGCGTCTGTCACAAATAACTCTGCCTTCATGTATGAAAGCAGAGGAAATATATAAATAAACAGCCTATGTTACAGTAAAACATATTTATGAAAAACAAACGGCAGCCAGGATTTGACTCAAACACCTGGTCTAGCAGGAAGAGAGAAAACAAAAAGAAGACATAATAAACAGACTATATGCCATGTGAGAGAGTGCTAAGTGCTATGAGGGAAAAAAAAAAAAAAACAGTAAAGCCAAGAAAAAGGTACTAGAGTTTAGAACAGTAGAGAAGAAAGAGGCAAAGTAGGCTAACAGGCCAAACAGGGTAGGCCTCATTAAGAAAGAGACACTGGGCTGAAACTTGAAGGTGGTGAGGGATTTAGTCAAGGCGATACCTAGGAGAAGAGCACTTTGAAGGAAAGGAACAGTCAGGGCAAAGACGGTATGGTGTGAGGATTGCCTAATATGCTCCAGGGGTAGCACAGGCCAGCGCAGCTGGAGCAGAGTGAGCAAAAGGGAGAGAAGTCAAAAATGAGATCAGAGAGCAGAGGGGCAGAACTGCTTGCAAGGGACCTTGCAAGGACTCCAGATTTCCTCCAGTGAAAATTGACTACCTTCCATTCAACAAAAGGTACGTTACACCTCCAACTATGTAAGAAATTTCAGAATAAAACTACTGAACAACAAAATACAACATCCTTATCTTCATCTTTGACTTTTGCAGCACAATCAAAAATACAGTCAATTTCACAAAAATACTCACTGGTTCCACCAATTCTTGCTATAGTGAAGTGAAGTCACTCAGTCGTGTCCGATTCTTTGCGACCCCATGGACTGTAGCTTTCCAGGCTCCTCTGTCCATGGGATTTTCCAGGCAATAGTTCTGGAGTGGATTGCCATTTCCTTCTCCAGGGGATCTTCCCAACCCAGGGATCAAACCCAGGTCTACCACATTGTAGACAGATGCTTTACTATATGAGCCATAAGGGAGGGCTCCATTAACTCTTCAATATTCTTTGATATTAAAATTATTCTCCTTTTGCAGAATTTATCCTGTCACCATTCTTTTCAATTTTCTTCTCTTTAAATAAGTTGCCTTACTATCAAATCCTCATTTATCAATAGTCTTACAAGCAACATCAGTTACATAAATTTCAAGCAATCTTGCATTTTATTAAGATTTCCAAGTTCACACTGCAAGAGACTAAACTACAAAGATTCAGACAGAGGGCAGTAGATAATCCCTAAAGTTTTATAGGAAGGAATATTTGAGTGGGAACTTCCTAAAACTAGTCAGTTCATTAACAAATATTTTCATGTTATAACTACTTTTGCTTTCACATGCAACTGGGGAGGTTTGGAATAATCAGTATATAACTAGGATCTTTGCCCCCTATGAACCATCTCAAATAGTTATTAGTGTTTTCAGTCCTAGCAGCATTTCTTTGACCAGATTAAGATCTTGGAGACATATCCCATTTGTTGATTCAACAAGTATTTACTGAGTGTTTACTCCATGATATTAACTGTAATAAGTGCTGAGGACATAGGAGTGAAAAAGAGACCTAGATCCTTACCTCCATGACAGTAAAATGGGGAAGGGAAGAGAGGAGAGTCTACCATTTTAAATTAAACAAATAATGGAAGATAGAGAAATGGAACATCCAAAATTCAACATTATGGACCTATAAAGCCCTAATGATCAGACCTCTTTCTAATTGCAATGGGATGCCATCAAGAGATTTTAAAACAGGAGAGGACTTAAATTTTTATTTATGCTTTTCACAATAGCAAAGCATTTGTACATAATTCAATTTTACAATCACCTAGATTTTCCTGTATGTTACTGGCCACAATGATCAAAGGCTCAAATTGGGAGAAATTAGTCATGCCCACAATTTTAGGGCAGCTGAAACTGACTAGAGCTTCTCATTTAATACAGTAAGCTTCATTCACAAGTTCTATTTTTATGTAATCATATAGCTTCTCTGAAGAACTCCAAGATATGAAAAATTAGAAACTAAAATTTTCTCTCAATACAAATTACTTTTTTTCTTTATATTATCTCTTTGCCACCCTATTACATTTATGTTAAACATTTAGTGGTAATTTCAAAGTTGCTTTCATTGAAGGAAATTTTCCTTCAGAGTAAAAATTCTCTCAAGAATTCTGTACTAAAAAGAAAATTCTATACTTACAGCTACAACAGCTTCAGCTACTCCAGTCAACACAGCTGGCCTCAGAGAATGCAGCAAAATCTTACTCTCAAGTAAAACAAAGAGCAGGAGTGTTGCACAATTCTCAGGACCCAGATTCATTAACAAGGTGCTAAAGTTAGCTCCACTAGAAAAGGAGAGAAAAGATTATGAACTATTTCACCAAAAGGTATTAAGATTTGCTTATTAAATTATTTTCTGAATATTTATAAATTGAGAATATAATATTAGCCTCAAGTCCTGATTTAGGACCTGATTTAGTTTTTATCACTGAAAAGTAGCAAAGTTAATGAGATGGTGTAACAGAATGATTCAAATTCATCCTTCAAAAACAAAGAGGCATGTATCAGGAAAGATCTTCCTAAAGAACAGCTGTTTGAGCCGAGCTCAAAAGAAAGAAGGTAGGGGTGAAGGTAGGGGTTCGTGGGGAGACAACATTTGCAAAGTTCCTGAGGCAAGAAAAACCATCTGCCATGTTCAAGGAATTGAAATAAACATATTGTGACTAAAGCATAGGGAAGGAAGGGGTGAATACAGTAAGAGATTATGCCCGAAATAAAAATATTTGCATTCTCCCAACAATTTTATACTAGCATTCTCAAAAAGACACACTGCAATGTGAATAAAAAACTGAAGAACAAGAGCAAAAGGGTGCCAATTAAGAGGTTCATAATGAAATAGTTCAGGTAAAAGACCACGCGAAGCCTGGACTAGCAATGCAGACGAAGAGAAGCTAATAGATTCAAGACATTTTAGGAGGTAAAGTCAGTTCACCTGAAATATTTAGTAATAAACTGGATATGGGGACGGGAGATGAGAGGAAGAGGGAAATACTCCCTACATCCAATTTTTCAACTCTGAGTGTTTCATTTTTAAAATGGTGAATGACCCCTGCCATCCAACCAGCTATCAAACTTAGAAACATTAAGGCTATTCTCAGTTTGTAAAAACAGCACAGCTCTATTATACTAACTCTTAAAATATTTTAAAGCATTCTGATCCAAGTGAATAAATGTATTATTTTATATACTATTAATTACCTTAGTGGTAAAGGTGTAGAAACTGGTTGTGATAATATTAATGCATCATGGACTGATAGCTTAAAAAAAGAAAAAAAAAATGATAAATTAACGAAGCCAGTTTTAAAACCTAAATATTTATTATCAAGGGTAAAATGGAAAACTGTTTATTATGCAGACTGACACAGTTTTGGAACCATGTACTAAAATATAAAACAACAGTGTTTACTTAGAAGTATATAGTTCTTTAAAATTAAATGATCAAATCAAATGAATTTTGATTCAGTCAATTAAAATACACCTGTGTAAAAAAAGTAACTGCTTTTTAAAAGCCTTATATGTATTTACTCTATATTTGGCAACTACTTAATATGTATTAATACTTGCTGAACTAAAATACATTCAAGATTAACAATACCTGACTGGAATCCTATATAAGGTTGGTAACTATCTTAGAAAAAATGTTTAAACAGCTTGCCTCTATAGATCAGAGCTACTCAAAGTGCCAGTCTACAAACTATTATCGGTCTAGGAAGAAATAGTATATATAGAGAAAGTGATTTAGAAACCTTTATGGCAATTTGACATTGCTCTCATATCCAATTACATTATCAGTGAACTTGTGTCTTTGGACAGGGTATAGACCTGTTCATGTCTATACTGACTGTTTATGTCACAAGCTATATGCTTATATAGGTCTGCCATCACCTGGAAATAAAAAAGAAACTGGTCCTTTAACAAAGACAGTTTGAGTACTATTACAGACAACTTTACTTATGCCCTCCAACCATAACTGATTTCACATTTAATATTTATTAAGTCATTCTCATATTAAAAACTTGCCCTCAACGTAATTCTGGGTTTTATGTTATTAAAATCAGCTACATAAATTTAGGCCACAAATGGACCAGTGATGATGTCATGAACAAGTATTATAATTATTACAATTCTGTATACCCTAAATTCAAAAAAATAGTACAAAAGAGTATTCACTAAAGATACAAAATATAAAAATTCAAGGACTTAATGGATGCATCTTGCTCTGCCTCAAACCCAAAGGGCCACAGAGTCCACACTGCAATGACTGGAATGAATATATGCAGCGCTCCCCTCAAACATATTCTTTTTTTATTACCTGTACCAGGATTCTCGGTCTTTGAGGTGAAGGAAAAGGGATGTTTTGCATAAAATGTGAAATGTGCCTAGAAAAAAATTTTGAAATAAAGACAGTTACTTTTCTAAAATACTTCATGGATTTTACAGATCTTAAATATAATTTATCATCCCAGATTTGACAAAGCCATTTACCTAAAACTTAATAAACAAAAGTCAATGTGCCATTAGAAAAGATGTGACTTTAAAAAGACAGTGACTCCACATCTATTTTTCTGGCTCACAAAACATTTCCATGACAGAGAGATTTACAAATTGAAGGGAAAACATGTAGAGGTCAGTGAACACTAAAACCAAAACCTTACTTTAGTATCAAAGAAACTGAAAGTGAAGTCGCTCAGTCCTGTCCGACTCTTTTTGACCCCACGGACTGTAGCCTACCAGGCTCCTCCCATCCATGGGATTTTCCAGGCAAGAGTACTGGTACCTCACCCCTAACTTCTACATCCGTTTAGAGATTTTTTAACTTGAAATGGTCATTTGGGTTGGTTTGGGTATGTGTGCATCAACAGCTACTTTTCTCTTGGTTATTCGAGAATGAGCAGGAAGAACACACACAGTGCAACGTGTATGTTTCTTCCTTAGCTGAATTCTCACATTTTTATGTGATCATTCTCACCACCACTCCTCAGTTTTAAATTCGAAGTCAGGGATTCTGTGAAGAAGAGAGCAAGTAAAAAGTAGGATGATTGTGATTCTCCTTCCCTTTCAACTCTTTATGCTTAAAGTTAGGTAAACAATGAAATGTACATATATACATCCAATTTTTCCATCAGACACCCTTCAAATCATTATACATACTTCTCAATGGGAAGAGGATGTGGTCCAGACACAGAAAGTTTGTAGATAAACATGAGAAATTTTCTAAAAGCTTCAAAAAAAGGCCAGTGCGAGAGTAAACAAATGCATTTGTTCGAATTGATGGATTTAGAGACCATTTTTCTCTCCACAGGTGTCAACAGGCCCAGGTGCATAAGCTGTTTTTCTGTCAGAAGTTCTCGAGAGTAAGGCTCGTAAAACTGGATTGCAGCTCCATATACCTACAGAGTAAAAGAATTTCATGATAAAATTTGAGTGTTTTTTAAAACTTAATTTCTCTTTCTCTATTCCAAAAGAAATATTTGCTTAGAGTACATATGACAGATAAATGAAAAAAAAAAAATCTGAAGCACTGCTGATGGGAATATAAAATGGTTGCAGCTATGGTGGAAAACAGTTGGCAGCTCCTCCAAAAGTTAAACAATTACCATATGATTCACCTACGTATATACCCAAAACAATCGAAAGCAGGGACTCAAATATTTGTACACAGCATTATTCACAATAACCAAAAAAATGGAAACAACCCAAACGTCCACCAACAAATGAACAGATACACAAAATGTGGTACAGTCATCCTTCAGTATTCAAGGGTGGTTGATTCCAGAACCCCAGCGGACACCAAGATCCATGAATGCTCAAGTTCCTTATACAAAATGTATGAGTAGTACAATCAGCCCTCCAGATCCACAGGTTTGGCATCCATAGATACAGTGGGCTGACTGTATATACATTCATGAAAAGAAGGGAAGTGAAAAGCAAAGGGGAAAAGGAAAGATACACCAATTTGAATACAGTCATATACTCATATGTATTATTCATCCCTAACAAGGAATCAAATTCTGAAAAATATTGCAACATAGACAAACCTTGACAACATTATGCTAAGTGAAACAAGCCAGACACAGGAAGACAAATATTCTATGATTCCATTTACATACGCTACCTAGAATAGACAAACTGGTAGAGACAGATAGTAGAAAAGAGGGACATACGGTAGGATTAGAAGAAGCTTCTGTTTCAAGTGATGAAAAAGTTCTGAAAATGGATAAGTGATACTTTTATAAGTCTTGTAACTGAAAATAGATAAATGACACTTTAATAAATCTTCTAACACTCTATATATATGTGTGTAGGTATATACATGTGTATATATGCCATATTTATGTCTGTGTGAGTTATATCATATTTATCCTTTAATTTACAGATACAAACAACACTCTCGGATACAATTATTTCAAAGTCATCTCAAGGGTTTTTAACAAGCAATATGACAAAAGCATCTCAAAGAGGCTCTGTTGTTCTCTACTAGTCAAGGTATATTTGGTAATTCAAGTGTTTGAAGATCTTTAAAAATTCATTTATACTTACTGCTTTCAAAGTGAGAAACTATAAATGATTATTAAGCTAGAAAGTTAGCTTACTTGTAAGCAATCCAGTCAATGCAGTATTGGCCTTCATTCACTGAGTATTTTACTATGTTCCAGACACTGTGCTGGACACTTAACCTCATCTATCATCTTACAGTGGTTGAAAACATGACGGCTGCTCATGGACACAGATGCATTTTTGTTTGCTTCACAAAAGTCAGCCTCTGTCAGTTACACTTTTCAATAAAATTGTGTATTCTATCAAATATCCTATGAAAGGTTTCAATTTTTAAATTTCCACTGATCTGTAGTTTTATTTACTTTTTATTTCCTAATTGTTTTGCCATTTCTTTTTTATTTTAAATGATTATTCTTTGTCATTATTACTATTTACAACATGTTTTGAGTTTTTGGAACCTACAAATATACATGTGCTTTAGAGAATATATACATTCATTTCTCCTGGGATATGCTCGGGTGTGTAACTGTTGGGCCACAGAGTTCTCTCTTATCCTGTTGATAACGTAGAAGTTCTTTAAATATTCTGAATACAAGACCTTTGTGGAACACATACTGTATCACATTACTTTCTCCTTTTCCACCTTTTTTCCATTTTCACCTTCTTAATGGTACCTTTGAACGAACAGGTGTCCTTAACTTCAATAAGGTCCTATTATTCACCTTTTCTTTCATGGCTAGTGCTATGTCTCTCCTTTCTGGGGGCTTTCGTCTTTGGTATTCCATGGTTTTACTATAACATGAAAATAAGTGGTTCTACATATATATATATATATATATATTTTTTTTTTTTTTTTTTCTCCTTAAGATTCAGAGTACATCTTTCACCTGAAAACTCAATTTTTCATCAACCCTGGAAAACTCTCAATCAACCATTAGCTCTTAAAATGCTGCCTCTCCTCTTTCTAATCTCTCCTTCTGGATTATTAAGTATCTATTGGTCTTTTTGATTCTATTCTCTACACTTTAAAACTCTTTTTATGTTTTCCTGTGCCACGTTTGAGGTTAACTTATTTTCCACTTCATTAATTCTTCCTTCATGCATGACTTACCTGCTGTTTAAGCCACTGATTAAATTTTTAGTTTTAAGGATCATATTTTGCATTTCTAGACACTTCTTTTTCCAACTTGTCTACTCATTTTTCAAAATATCCTGTTCTTTCTTTAATGTGTTGAGCTTCTCTCTTAGGTGTTGAATATTTCCACTATATATTCAATTTATAAAATCTTTGATATTATCATTCTATCATTTCAATATCTTAAAGGTATAATCCAGGTCTGTGTCTTATTGATTCTTCCTATGATACCTATGTCTTCTATCTTTTATTAGAATCTCATCTTGAGTCCTGGGTTTTGGCTTTATCTCTCCAGAGACTTTATATTTGCTCCTAAGAACACTCAAGTGGTATTAGTATCTTGATTCCAATTTTCATGTTGACTTCTCACTTTGGGCATTCTAGTACAAAATTTAAATAAAAAATGTATTGTGTCTGAACAGGATCCTAACATTCAAATAAGACATCTCATATTAAACAGTCTGTGGATTAAAAACATGGGCAAAACTGGTTTAATAAAAGGAAAACATATACCTTTTCAGCAGAAGAACCTGTGAGAACAAAAGTTGAGAAAACTGGAAGTGGGTATTTGCTTTGAGGATCCCAACATTCAATAGTAGCTCCCATCGGAAGGCAGAAGAGAGGGACACATTCTGAGAGTGGAAATGACTCATAGTCCTCTTCTGGATATCTAAAAATTAAACCTTTTGGAGAAAGAAGATAATGATAATTTATTTATCCATTGATTCCTTATTTTATTTATTCTTTTTATTTTTCATTCTTTGGCTACACTGCACAACTTGTGGGATCTTAGTTCCCAGATCAGGGAATGAACCCAGGCCCACAGCAGTGCAAGTGCACAGTCCTAACCACTGGACTACCAGGCAACTCGACAATTTTTTTTTAAACTATTTAACTTTTAAATAGTTATTTTTAAATAGTTATTAATATGTAAAACATACTAATAGGATATTTTAATTGCAAATTTTATATGTGAAATATTTATGTGTGAAATTTCAAGATCAACTTTTCTCTTGCCATATCAGAAATGAGAATAACAAATTTAACATTTATTTTTACTCATGGACTTAGAGTTCATTAAAACACTAAAATGTATTAAATATACTAGTTAAAATTCTATTTAACAGAACCATTAATTTATTTTTCCTGCATACTTCCAACGTCTTAGAGAATGCAAGAAACATTCAGGGAAATTTACCAACTATAATAATAAACAACTCAGGGAAGGGACAGTATTGCCAAGGCAGCAGAAATTATCTTAGCCCCTAAACTTATTTTGAGAGAGCAGCAGTGTAAAATGAATGCAAGATGAAAAGTAAATGAGATAGAAACTCTTGCGACTAAGTATAAAGTATGAGAGATCAAGAAAGCAGGAGGAAAGGGGCACTCTGAGAAGCCTAACAAAGCCTCCTCAGAATTAAACAGCTACATGGTGTCTCTAATATCTCTAATATGCAGACACTTCTAGGTTAAACATTTGAAAATCAGTAGCTGAATTTTTAAGTCTAAATTCAGTCTCCAAAACTCATTATTCTAATATGTATGTCTTATATCAAATGCCTGAACAGTTTCACAAAACTTGTTTCTATAAGTTAATTCTGTAAGTTTAAGTGACACTAACACCTCAAAAAAAATTTTTTAAGGAAATCACATGTAATCAACACACTACAGCAATATCAACAGTATTACATTTTAAAGTGATACTGAAATTTATAACTGTCAGTTGCTGCCTTTATTTTCATATTATAAATTAAATGGTTTGATTCATTAATATGGATGTCTTTATGAGGACAATTAAGATTTCTCATATATGGATCTGCCTGACTTCTCTGAAGTAAAACCTTATTCCAAAAATTGTGCATGACAAAAAGTAATGACACTGCTTCTTTTCACCAAGAAGTATTCCAGTATCTCTTCTATTTACAGCTGGAGCATACCTGTATTTTCAGTTTTTATCCCACCATACCAGTGGGATGAAGAGGTCACACTTAAATCTTTACAGCCCTTGACACTTTACTGTGCAGTAAGAATGTGACGATAGATTTCTCAAACACTTCATGGCAGAAAAGGTTCTCAGGCCCTCCTCTCTTCCATATAGCTGATTCTTTGCAACAAGGGAAAAAGGAAGCAAGTCCACCTCTCATGGCAAGTAACATGTGGTTTCAAATCAGACACACAGAGATAAGAGAAGGAGATATATAAGAAGTAAAGATGCAGTCTGACACCTTTCTGATTATCAAAACATAAAAAGGTCAGAAAGTAAGCATTTTCCACTCAACTAGACTAACAGTTCGAATGTTTATTCCACAAACGCTTGTTTGGAATAAAATTTTCTGTTCAAATAACAGTGTATTTTTGTTGGTAAGGGGTAATATTAATATATCCTATAGTATGAATTTAAGAAAACTTATGTCTTTACATGCTAAAGTTATAATTAACTCAATTTATGAATAGATCAATTTCACAAACTGTATAAGGGAGCAAACACTGTCTCTTCTAACCAAATGTTAGTGTGTAACAATTCCTATAGTAATAGAAACCTTTTTTTTTTTTTTTCAAATTTACTTACCAGCTTTATATGCTATAGCATTAGAAGCAGGCACAGACTTCTTATAACACAGAAACACACTGGAACCCCACTGTAAAATATAAATTAGGTTTTAAAAAGACAAAAGTGTGAGTGAAAATCAATTGATTTTGTCAAATGTCTTCTAAAGATTTTGATTATTTCTTCAGGGAAGTCTATTTAAAACATGTTTATCAAACAGACTGTATAGTATACAATATAACAAAGCATGAAACTGAAAACACTAAAAAAAAAAAAGGAGTAGTAAAAAAACATTGCCACAAAAATTAAACTGATGTGAGGTTTGTTTCAAAAAGTTTAAAACTCTGTAATCATACAGAGGCTGCCTCTCTTTGAAAGAAAGAGCACAAAATGGAGTGGATGCTGAGCCCAATCTAGGGAAGACTGGGGCCACTAGATGCTATCAAGTCATTATCTCCAGAGTCAAACTGGTCTTGACTAAACAGCCTTGGGTGCATCGGTCAGCTCTGACTATATCATTTAGGCTTTCAGTTTGATTTAAAATATTTTTCAAAATAAACATAACTCAACATAAACACAACTCAGAATAAACGTAACTTTAGGGTCATCAAAAACTATAAATTCAATGCATATGTTGTATTTTTCTTTTTCACTACAACCCTTTTAAAATAAGCATGAAGACTACAATATCTAAGATAATTAAATAAACATAAGCAGTATCTCAACCCAGTCTCCCTGAAGTTGTCCTTGAAGACAACACTGAAACCCAAAAGCTAGTAAAATCTGTACATTAGTGTGATGTTTAGCACATACCAAGAAAAAAAAATCCCCTACTTTAAATATCTATTTTCTGGATGAAATTATTCTAAAACATCAGATCACTAATGATTTTTTAAGTTACAATGAACTATGAAAATTAGAAGGCTAAAATTTTTTTTTAAGTCATGAAAATATAAACTGAGAGTAAATAATAAGCCAAATGATAAACAGGAATCCAAAAAATTTTTCTTAATTTTCATATGAAATTTCGGAAATGAAACTTTATTCTTACCATTCCACAATTTAAGTTTTTATCAACTTTGCAGAAAGTATGGGGAGGGGTTTCTCCCTTACTGGTTACAATAACACAGATGTCAGTTACAGCCAAAGAATTCTGGGGCCGAATTAAAGGAGCCCTTCGATAAGTGATAAAGATTCTTTGTGAAGTAGTTGAACTATTGTTGACATTGGCACAGCGACCATAGGGTGTGGCTTGGATCACTTCGCATCCTGGAATAAGCCTTTCTTTCCCATCATATAAAACTCTGTATGGAAGGGAAGAAAAAAAACTGACATGTAAACTTATGTCAGGTTAACACTACTTTTTTCTCCTTGATAACAAAATACATTTTTCTTTTTGGTCTCCCCTGTTGTTTCCCAAAACTTAATTACAAACAAAAACTAAAATTATTACTTTGGGAATTATAAATCTCTTAGCTACTATGTTTTAACAGTTAGAACACAATTTCAAAAGTGTAAATAGGATCAAACAATTTCTTTGTTTGTTTTTTTATTGCTTATTATAAGAAACATGAAACAAAAAAGAGGCGCTACTCCAACCATCCTCAGGTCAATTCTTAGAAGTTTTATCTAATATTCAGATGTTTTCACAAAACTTACTTTCATAATTCTCCTCAAAATTTTCCCTTTAAAAATTCCTCAACTGAAACTATAAACACTGTTTAAAGAAATTACAGATGAGCTAATAAATAAAAAGGGCTTTCCCTGATGGCTCAGCAGTACAGAGCCTATAATGCAGGAAACACAAGGTTCAATCCCTGGGTTGGGATGAGCCCCAGGAGTAAGAAATGGCAACCCACTCTAGTACACCTGGGAAATACCGGGGACAGAGAAGCCTAGCAGGCTACAGTCCATGGGTTCACAAAGAATCGGACATGACTCAGCGATAATCAACAACAATAAATAAAACGTCATCTCATGGTCATGGATTAAGATGACTTAGTACTGGTTAGATATCAACTTTCTGCAAACAGATTTAAATGGTCAACATAATTATGATCTAAATCCTAGCTGCTGCTGCCTGCTTTTGTTAAATAAGTTCAGGGCTTCACAAACCCTCATCACATAACCTAACTAGCTCCTTAAAAATATACTTTCACTATAGCTTTTTGTTCTTTTATGTTTAATAAACTTACCTGATAAGTACAAACAAATGAAATCACATTTTAGGCTCTAATGCCTTCATTTCAATATTTTTTTGAAAGGAAATAATCTAATGACTCAGTTCAATGCAGAGAAATTCAGTAAGGATGGACAGAAGTACATATCTTACTACACTTGGTCTTGAAGTTAACAAATAATAACAGAACCATCAAGGATTTTAAATTTTCTATTCCTGTGCACCTTAAATAAATTGTATTCCCTTCACTACAGCAAAAGATAGTCACCATACCCAATGTCAGTAAGGGGTGGTTTCTCTCTCCCTCTCTTGTAACAGAGAAACAATTCTGGACTTTTCAGACTTCCATAGTTCAAGTTTGCCTGGAGACCTGATGGAGTGGCTTCAACACAGGTGTAACCTTCAGGTACTGTTTCCCCAGCTGATTTGTTAATAACTGCAATGTCTGTAATTGGAGCTTTAGGTCCAGTTGACTTAGTATCTAAACGATTTATTTCTTGATCCAGAAGAGTGGATGTATCAGTGAGACCTGCCACAACAAAGTAGTCCACCACTCTTGGCCCTTTGTTTTCTATCATGGCTGCTACTAGGTTTCCTGGAAGAGAGACAGAGAAAGAGAAAAAAAAAAATACATCGATTAAATGAAATGGCTTACCCTAACTCACTAAATTAAAATACTCCTGAGTTAATATTAACCAGCACACTTCCCAGTTGGATTTACAGTCAAACTGTAGTCACTCTGCAGAAGAAGCTTGTTATATAGCATTTAATCAGTTTTTACGTCCTACAAAGTAGAAGTTTACAGCACAAATTCATTTGTAAGACAACTATGATTCTATCATATGCCTAAGGCCCTGTTAAGGATAATCAAACTATCGGAAGTACGCCATGGTGCTTTCCTTTCAGCAAAATGCATACACACACACACATGAACAAAATGCATGCACACACAAATGAACAAAATGTACACAAACACACAAGAACAAAATGCATACCATTTTAAAAAATCATTCTAAGTTACAGAATTCCTAGAGCAAAACTTTACATTTAAACAAATGAACTGAGTTCATCATGAATTATTCAAGGTCTAACAGAAAAAAATAAAGATACTAGTAATAAATATAATTGGGCTTCCCTGGTGGCTCAGTGGTAAAGAACCTGCCTGCAACCCAAGAGACATGGGTTCAATCCCTGCGTGGGGAAGATTCCCTGGAAAAGTGAATGGCAACCCACTCCAGTGTTTTTGCCTAGAAAATCTCATGGATAGAGGAGCCATGAGGTCATAACGACTTGGACAGGACTTAGCAACTAAACAACAACAACAAAAAGCAATAAAAATAAACCAGTCTCTTAATCCAATCAGGAATATGCCCCTATAGGTAAAAAACTAAGTAAACACTGGGTAAACTAAGACTGTTTAAGTGTCAAAACTGAGTATGTTTAGGGGTCAAAACTAACTTATGTTTCAGTTCACTTCAGTCGCCCAGTCGTGTCCGACTCTTTGCGACCCCATGAATCGCAGCACACCAGGCCTCCCTGTCCATCACCAACTCCGGGAGTTCACTCAAACTCACGTCCATCGAGTCAGTGATGCCATCCAGCCATCTCATCCTCTGTCGTCCCCTTCTCCTCCTGCCCCTAATCCCTCCCAGCATCAGGGTCTTTTCCAATGAGTTAACTCTTTGCATGAGGTGGCCAAAGTATTGGAGTTTCAGCCTCAGCATCAGTCCTTCCAATCAGCACTCAGGACTGATCTCCTTTAGGATGGACTGGTTGGATCTCCTTGCAGTCCAAGGGACTCTCAAGAGTCTTCTCCAACAACACAATTCAAAAGCATCAATTCTTTAGCACTCAGCTTTCTTCACAGTCCAACTCTCACATCCATACATGACCACAGGAAAAACCATAGCCTTGACTAGACGGACCTTTGTTGGCAAAGTAATGTCTCTGCTTTTCAATATGCTATCTAGGTTGGTCATAACTTTCCTTCCAAGGAGTAAGCGTCTTTTAATTTCATGGCTGCAGTCACCATCTGCAGTGATTTTGGAGCCCCAAAAAATAAAGTGTGACACTGTTTCCCCATCTATTTGCCATGAAGTGATGGGACCAGGTGCCATGATCTTAGTTTTCTGAATGTTGAGCTTTAAGCCAACTTCTTTACTCTCCTCTTTCACTTTCATCAAGAGGCTTTTTAGTTCCTCTTCACTTTATGCCATAAGGGTGGTGTCATCTGCACATCTGAGGTTATTAGGGGTCATTAACTATTTCATATATAAATACCAGAGACAGCATAAAAAAAATAACCAAAGAAGACAAATTTATATAAAATACATATTAAAAGACACTTAGGTAATACATGGTAGAAATCTAGAGAATATGAATGCTGAGTCAAGATTTCTATTATCTTTAAACTCAGCAACACTAAAAATAAAGTATCTGAGATCTTAAATATTTCTATGGATTTCATGTGCTTCTTAAAAATACTTTGTTAAGGTATAATTTACATACAATAAAATGTACATATTTAAAGTGTACAATTTGCTAAGTTTTCACAAATGTATACACCCATGAAACCATATCACAATCAAGATAGAGAACACATTTATCAACATCCAAAATACTCCTGTACCCCTTAATCACCCCTCCCTCCCCAGGCAATGAGTGACCTGCTTTGTGTCATTATAGATTAGTTTCTAGAATCGATATACATCAAACCACTCAGTGTATTCTTTTTTGGTCTGGCTTCTTTCACGCATTTATGTAATTATTCTGAGATTCGTCCACATTACTGTTTATATCAACAGTTCATTCCTTTTTATTGCTGAGTAGTATTCCTCTGGCAGGCTACAGTCTGTGGGGTCAAAAAGAGTCGGACACGACTTAGCAACTAAAACAATTAACAACAATTCCATGTCTGAATATACCACAAGATGTTTATCCATTCACCTACATTAATAAACATACGGGCTATTTTCAGCTTGGAGCTATTATTTATATAAAGAAAGCTAACATGAAAACCCATGTACAAGCCTAACAGACATACGCTTTCATTTATCTTAGTCAAATTCTAAGATGGAATGAATGGATCACCTGGGAGGTATATGCAATTCTAAAGAGTGCCAAATCGTTTTCTAGAATGACTATATCATTTTACATTCCTATCACAGTATTTGAGAGTTCCAGTCATTCCACATCCTTTCCAACAGTCTAGAAGGTCAGTCTTTTTAATTTAGACTACATTCTATTATGCCTGTAGGGATACTTAGCTATAAATGTAATTTGCATCTTTCTAATAACTGGTGATGTTTACCACCTTTTCATGTGCTTATTCTCCATCTATATATTACCCTTTTCATGTATTATTGGATTCTACTTGCTAAAATTTTGTTTGAAATTTTACATTTGTTAATGAGGGATACCAGTCTATAGTTCTTTTTTCCCCCCCTTATACTGTCTTTAACTGATTTTGATATCAAGGTAATGTGATAGTACTGATGTTGAAGCTGAAACTCCAACAATTTGGCCACCTGATGCAAAGAGCTGACTCTTTTGAAAAGAGCCTGATGCTGGGAAATATTAGGGCAGGGGGAGAAGGGGACAACAGAGGATGAGATGGTTGGATGGCATCACCGACTCAATGGACATGAGTTTGGGTAAACTCCAGCAGTTGGTGATGGACAGGGAGGCCTGGTGAGCTGAAGTCCATGGGGTCGCAAAGAGTCGGACACGACTGAGCGACTGAACTGAACTGAATGTGATAATCTCACAGAATGACTTGGGAAAACTTTCTCCTTCAGTTTTCAAGAATTTGTATAGAATTGTTGTTAATTTTTTCCATCATCCAGGTCTAGAGTTTACTTTGAGAGTATACTGTAAACTCTAAATTCATTTCTTTTAACATGTAGGACAATTCAGGTTACCTATTTCTTCTTGAGTAAACTTTCATAGTTTGTGGTTTCATAGTTTGTACCAGTCTTAGTCCATTTAGGCTGCTATACCAGAATATCATAGATTGGGTGACTTATAAGTAACAAAAATTTATTTCTTGAAGATGGAAATTCAAGATCACTGGCAGATTCAGTGTCTAGTAATGGCTGGCTTCCTAAGTCACCAAAGGCTGTCTTTTCACTGTAACCTCTCAGGGTGGAAAGGAGCAAAGGATCTTCCTGGAGTCTCTTTGAGAAAGACACTAAAACCACTGATGAGGGTTGCATCTACATGACCAAAACACGTTCCAAAGCCCTACTTCCATATACTATCACATTGGGGGTTACATTTTAACATAATAATTGGGGGGACTTCCCAGTGGTCCAGTGGTTAAGAATTTGCCTTCCAATGCAGGGGACGCAGGTTCAATTCCTCGTCTGGGAACTAAGATCCCATGAGCTGCAGGATAGCGGAGCAACGAAACTGTCAGGCCGCAAGCAAGACCCAATGCAGCCAAAAATTAAAATAAATAAATGAATAAATGAAGAATTGGGAGAGGGCATATGGCCAGGAATTTGTCCATTTCATCTAAGTTGTGTAATTTACTTGTATAAAGTTTTTCATAATATCCCCTTATTCTTTTAGTATCTGTAGAATATGTAGTGATGCCACATTTCTCATTTTTGACAGTCATATTTCTCATTTATGATATCAATCAAGTCTGTGCCTTCTTTTTATCCTGGTCAGTCTGGCTAGAAAATTGTCAATTTTATTTTTCTTCTCTAAGAACCAGCTTTCAGTTTCACTGGTTCTTCTCTTTCTTGCTTGTCTATTTCATTGATTTCTATTTTGAACTTTATAACTTTCTTTCCTCTGTTTATGTAGACTTTAATTTGCTCTATTTCTAGTTTCTTAAGGTCAGAGCTGAGGTCACTGAGATCTTTCTTTTCTAATGTATGAATTCAGAGCTAAAATGTTCCTCTTCCAATATTGTCTTTGTGGCATCTCACAAACTCAGTTATGTCTTCTTCTTATTCAGTTCAACATATTTTTAAATTTCTCTTTCTCATTTTCTTTGACCAATGGGCTACATACAGTATGCTTTTCAGTTTCCAAATTTTGTACCTGGAAATTTTCCAAGAATCTTTCGGTTATTGATTTCTAACTTAAATATACTATGCTTGGAGGATATACTACATATGACTTGCAGTCTTTTATTTTTATTGAGATTAGTTTTACAGCTAAGAATATAGTCTCTTTGATAAATACAATGTACATTTTTGTGGAATGTATGTTCTATTTTTGCTGGAGAGAGGCCAAGAAGGTTATTAGTGTTATTCAAATCTATATATCCTTCCTAATTTTCTGCCTACTTGTTTAATTATTAACACAGTGTTACTGAAATCTGACTATAATTATACATCTATTGATGTCTCTCCTTTTAGTTCTATCAGTTTTTGCTTCATGTAATTTAAAGCTCTGCAGAGATAACTATCTAGAATTACTATGTCCTTTTGATGAACTGACCCCTTTCTCATTATGAAATGATATGCTTTATCTCTGGCAAAAATTAGTCTCTATTAACAAAAACTTTTGAAAAGTATTAAAATATTTATTAAAACTTAGATATACAGTTAAATTAGACTTCATTTTCCAACTATAGCCAAGATACCCTTTCAGAATCAATTTCATTTCACCTTACTATTTAGAATGGCATACATTTTAATAAATAAATATTCATAATATCAACAAAATATTCAGTTCAGTTCAGTCGCTCAGTCATGTCGAACTCTATGCAACCCCATGAAATCGCAGCATGCCAGGCCTCCCTGTCCATCACCAACTCCTGGAGTTTACTCAAACTCATGTCCAGTGAGTCAGTGATGCCATCCAGCCATCTCATCCTCTGTCGTCCCCTACTCCTCCTGCCCCCAATCCCTCCCAGCACCAGGGTATTTTCCAATGAGTCAACTCTTCGCATGAGGTGGCCAAAGTACTGGAGTTTCAGCTTTAGCATCAGTCCTTTCAATGAACACCCAGGACTGATCTACTTTAGGATGGACTGGTTAGATTTACAAGGCTAAATATAGCTTACAAAATTCCTGTCACTGAAATAAAAAGATTTTTTAAATGTTCAAAAATATCTGTATTCCCTGGTATTCCAAACCACAGAGAATGAAAAATGAACATTGTTTAAACCACAATGAAACTAAAGTATTATCAAAGTTATCTGCTACAATTAAGGCCTTAGTGATTCCATATAAAAAGTATTATCAACATCAGTTACGCTGGCTGAATCATGGAATTACAAAATCAAAAAGTAACTCGTTTCAGATAAAGTCTGCTTCTTTTTAAGAAAATAAAGCAATATAATTCCCCACTGTTGCACCTGCAACTGACAGTTTTGTAAGGAAGAAGGGATATAAAGAAAGGCTGAAAACAGAAATGCTTTAAAGGAGTCATGGAAGATATGAGCTGCCAGAACTAGAGAGAGAACACAGGCAGCCACTACTGGTCAAAGTCATCTAACTACTGCTAAACGGACTTGGTAAACCAGAACTTCCTTCTTGTCTTTTCAAGAGAAAACAGAAATAATTCAGATTCCGCCCCCCATCACCACACGCCTCCAATATTCCAGGGCAGAGCTCTTGTGACCAAACCATGTGTCATCTACCTCCCATGCCAAGTGTGAGTGCCTGGGCTGTAGAGAGCCCAGATAGTTCCTTTCCAACTGTACCCTGACTGCACATAGTTGAGCACTGGAATAATACAAATTTTTATTTAAATCACCAAGTTTTAATGTCAGCCACTATACTATAAATATAGTATTTATACTATACTATTTGTATAGTATAAATACTATACAAATAAAATGCAGGCTATATTCCCTCTAAAGATTAAATATCTATAAAAGAACAATTTCTAAATTTCATTTTAAATTCTGACCTGGTTAGACACCCAACTTCTTAATGAAATTTATGTGAGCCAGTGAACCTAACTGTATATCAAACTGATAATGTAATCACATAGAAGAGAATGAAAAAGGAGAACTAATCCAAGTAAGTTTTGGACAATTTAACATGAAGAACTGAAAATAAATCTTAACCTTTACTTAGAAGGCTTGTTTTTTTAATACTGGTATATTTGTAGCAATTCTGAAATTATTCAATATGTACTCTACGATTGCATAATTGTTGGAAGCCAGAGTTTTTGCTATGAGAAAAGGGAAATATAACTAAGGGATGGGATAAGACAAGTAAGAATCTCTATTGAGAATGGAATTAAGAGGTATCAGTACAAAGTCACAATTTAAAATATATATACACCGAAGCAGAAATCTTTTATTAATGTAAAAATTAGTCAAATTAAAATAAAATTTGGATTTCAATTAACAACGATGTAACGATATTGATGTCTTAGTTTTGAAAAATGTACAGTGGTAATACAATATGTCAGCCATAGAGTACTATGTACAATGTACTCCAGTACTCTTGCCTGGAAAATCTCACGGACGGAGGAGCCTGGTAGGCTGCAGTCCATGGGGTCGCCAAGAGTCGGACGCGACTGAGCGACTTCACTTTCACTTTTCACTTTCATGCATTGGAGAAGGAAACAGCGGCCCACTCCAGTGTTCTTGCCTGGAGAATCCCAGGGACGGGGGAGCCTGGTGGGCTGCCGTCTATGGGGTCGCACAGAGTCGGACACCACTGAAGTGACTTAGCAGCAGCAATAGCACAGGAACTCTCTGTGCTATTTTTTCAACCTTTCTATAAACCTAAAATAATTCAAAAATAAAAATTTTTCAATACATGTGTGTGAACATTTATTGATTACAAAAAATGGTAACAGTCCAAATGTCCATTAACTGATAAAGAGATAAATAAAATGTAGTATATTCATACAATGAACTATTGTTCAGCAATAAAAAGAAATTAAGTACTAATACATGCCACAACATGGATGAACCCTGAAAACATGCTAAGTGGAAGAAGTCAGTCACAAAAGACCGATAGTTAGATTCCACTTATATGATGCAGCACAGGCAAATCGATAGAAAAAGTGGTTGGCTGCTCGGCCTGAGGGTGAGGGGAAATAGGGAATGACTGATAATGGGTAGGGGGTTTCTTTGAGGTAATAAAAATGTTCTAAAATTGTTTGTGGTGATAGCATTAAAAATCAGTAAATTATATATTTTAAACCAATGAACTGTGTGGTGTATAAATTACAGCTCAATAAAACTATAAAATACGTATGTGTGAGTCAGTGTATCTCCTCCTCCTCTCTGCTATTAAAAAAAACAAACGCAGAAGCTGTGTCACTCCACCAGCAACAAACAAGCCCAGCACCTAAATCTTTGTTTCTTTAAGACACTTCCAGTCAAGAGATACTAGAGCTCCTTGGGGAAATGGCCAATTCCAAGGCAGGAATTGTTATTTAAAAAAAAAAAAAAAGCAATTTAAAAAAATTGTATTTAAAAAAAAAACATAACACAGGATATACCTAGAACATTTATACAATGGAGGAAAAGAGCACTGCTCAAACACTAATGGGGATTCTATCAAAAGGGGACTGAAACTGCTTGAAGAGTCTCCCACTGGCCAATCTGGGAACAAATTTAGCATCAAAATGAGTGACAGTAATGGACTAACAAAACACTGACTTTAGTCCACACTGCTGATATTATAAAATAAATGAATAAAAGTGAAAGCAGCAAAGGAAGACTCTTCAAAACAGAATACAACGTAATAAACACATAAGAAATGATTAAAAGCCATTTTACAAGCATCACAGTATTCAGATTCAAGTAAGAATCACCAAATGGATGCTCAAACGATTGGATAAAAAGTGGTCAAGATGGCAGAATAGAAAGACCTTGAGTTTACCTCCTCCCAAGTGAAGTTAAAGTGAAAGTTGCAGAGTCATGTCCAACTCTTTAGGACCCCATGGATACACAGTCCATGGAATTCTCCAGGCCAGAATACTGGAGTGGGTGGCTGTTCCCTTCTCCAAGGGATCTTGCCAACCCAGGGATCGAACCCTGGTTTCCTGCATTGCAGGCGTATTCTTTACCAGCTGAACCACCAAGGGAGCCCACCTCCTCCCAAGGGCACACCAAAATTACAACTGTTTACAGAGTAACATTGGTAAGATCTGAAAACTAGCAGAAAAGATGTTCTACAACTGAAAACACAAAGTAACAAAGAAACAAATAAGAGGGGTAGAGACAGGATATGGTAGAGAACCACACCTCCAGGTGGGAACCACAAACAGGATAATTACAAATGCAGAAGTAACTCCCCAAGGTGCCCCACATCAGGCTCCCTAGCCCAGAGACTGTAACCAGGAAGATGAGCTCCTACAATGTTTGGCTGTGAGGGCCAGTGGGGCTTACTTTCAGGAAAGTCAAAGGACTCTAGGAAATAAAGACTCAACTCTTAAAAGGGTACACTCAAAATCTCATACACTGAGAACCAGAGCATAAGCAGTAATTTGAAAGAAACCTGGGTTAGACCCACCTGCTAATCTTGGAGAATCTCCGGAACAGCAGGAGGCAACTGGAGCTTACCCTGTGGACACACACAGACAGATACTGGCAGCAACCATTTTGGGAGCTCATACACCATGAACACACTGGGGCTGGCAAATGTCATTTTGGAATCTTCTAACTTATTTTTATTAGCACTGGGACCTGTCCCAGCGCACCAGTCTGTCAGTGCCAGTACTGGGACACCTCAAGCCGTGCGGCTACCCAGGCCCTACCAACCTGTGGCCCAGCTGGCTTAAGACAGCCACCCCATCTGCCTCAGGACCCAGCTACTTTCACCAAGGGCTCAAGACCCAGTATTTTTACAAGAAATGCTAAAGAGACTTCTCTAATGTGGAAAATAAAAGGTTACTAGAAAAATAAATGTTACAAAAGGAAAAATCTCATTGATAAAGGCAAATATAAAGGTAGCAAATCAACTACTTACAAAGCTAGTAGGAAGATTAAAAGACCAATGTAGTAAAATCATCTACATCTGCAGTAAGTTGTTTAGGGATACAGAAAACAAAAAAATATATGATGTCAAGAAGAAATTAAAATATAGCAATCAAAAATCTATGATAATGTAGGAAAAGCAGTTCTAAGAAGGAAGCTTACAGAGACACAAACCTACCTCAGAAAACAAGAAAAATCTCAAGTAAATAACCTAAACTTATAGCTAAAGGAATCAGGAAAAAAAAGAAAAATAAATAAAGGAAGAAGAGCAATCAAACCCAAAGTTAGTAGAAGAAAAGAAATTATAAAGATCAGAGAAGAAATTAAATAGAGGCTATAAAACAAAACAAAACAAAACAGAAAAGATCAGTGAAACTAAGAACTGATTCTTTGAAAAGATAACCAGTACTGATAAACATTTAGCCAGACACATCATGAAAAAAAAGGGCCCAAATAATATTGAAAATGAAAGGAAGACGTTACAACCCACACCACAGAAAAAAAAATTATCATGAGAGATTACTATGAAAAATCATATGACAATAAAATGGACAACCTAGAAGAAATGGACAAATTCACCTTCTCAAACTATTTCAAGGAACTGCAGAACAACAAGCACTTCCAAACTCGTTCTACGAGGCCAGAATCACCCCACACCAAAACCAGAAAGTATCACACACACACACACAAATACAGGCCAGCCAATATCATTGTAAATACAGATGTAAAAATCCTCAACAAAATATTAGCAAACCAAATTCAATAATGCATTAAATGGATCATACATCATAATCAAGTGGGATTTATTCCTGAGATACAAGGATGGTTCAAGATACACAATCAACATAATACACCACATTAACAAATCATACTCAATAGTGAAAAGCTGAAAGCATTTCCTCTAAGATCAGGAAAAAGACAAGGATATCCACTTCTTAACCATTTTTATTAAACATAGTATTGAAAGTTCCAGCCATAGGAAATCAGAGAAACAGAAGGGGAATCCAATTTGGAAAGGAAGAAATAAAATTCACTGTTTGCAGAAGACATGATACTATACATAGAAAATCCTAAAGAGGGAATTCCCTGGTGGTCCAGTGTTTAGAACTCCACCCTTTCATGGCTGAGGACATGGGTTCAATAGTTTCCCTGGTTGGGGAATTAAGATCCCACAAGCCACACAGTGTGGCTAAAAGACAAAAAAAAACAAAGGGACGGGGTGGGGGTCGGGGGGACACTTCCCTGGTTGCTCAGTGGTAAAGAATTCACCCGCCAGTGCAGGAGTCATGGGTTCAATTCCTGGTCCAGAGAGATCCCACATGCCATGGGACAACTAAACTCATTTGCCACAACTATTAAGCCTGTGGTCTAGAATCCAGGAATGACAACTACTGAGCCCACATGCAGCAATTACTGAGGCCCAAGCACCCTAGAATCCTTGCTCTGCAACAAGAGAAGCCACTGCAATGAGAAGCCCACACACTGCAATGAAGAGTAGCCCCCACTCTCCACAACTAGAGAAAAGCCCACAAAGCAACAAAGACCTAGCACAGCCATATAAAAAAGCAATGAGAACTCATCAATGAATTTGGCAAAACTGCAGAATACAAAATGAATATACAGAAATTGCTGCATTTCTATACATTAACAACTAACGATCAGAAAGAGAAATTAAGAACATATTTACAGTTGCATCAAAAACAAATATCTAGGAATAAATCCAACTAAGGAAATGTAAGATCTGTATTTGGAAAACTGATGAAAGAAACTGAAGACAAAACAAACAGATGGAAAGATATACCATGCTCATGGACTAGATGAACTAATGTACTATCCAAGGCAATCTAGGGATTCATCTAGTCTCTATCAAAATATCAACGGCAAATTTCACAGAACTAGAACAAGTAATTCTAAAATTTGTATGCAAACACAAAAAAATCCAAATAGCCAAAACAATCTTGAGAAAGGAGGACAAAGCTAAAGGTACCACGTGAGCTGATTTCAAACTACACTACAAAGCTAGTGATGAAAACAGTATGGCACCGGCACAAACACAGATATATAGATCAATAAAATAGAATGAAGTGTGCCAAAACTAATCCATTTTTATGGGCAATTAATCAACGACAAAGGAGTCAAGAATATACAGTGGAGAAAACACAGCCTCTTCAATAAACGGCGTTAGGAAACTAGAAAGTTACATGCAAAAGAAACAAACTCAACTACTTTCTCACAGCATGTACAAAAGTAAGTTTGAAATGCATTAAAGACAAATATAAAACCTGAAACCATAAAACTTCTAGAATAAAATATAGGCAGTACACTATTTAACAACAGTCTTGGTAATATTGTTTTAGATATATCTCCTCAGGCAAGGAAACAAAATAAACAATTGGGCCTGCATCAAACCAAAAAGCTTTTGCATAGGAAACAATCAAGAAGACAAAAAGACCAGCTATTTAATGGGAAACTGGTATGGAAAACAATATGGAGATTTCTCAAAAAATTAAAAATAAAACTATCATAACAATCCAGCAATTCTACTCCTGGGTATTTATTGGAAGAAAACAAAAGCACTGATTCAAATAGATAGATATGAATTTCCCTGGTGGTCTAGTGGTTAAGAATTCTCCTGCCAATGCAGCAGACATGGGTTCAATCCTTGGTCTGAGAAAATTCCACACGCCACAGGGCAACTGAGCCTGTGCACTGACTGCAACCAAGACTCAAAACAGCCAAATATATAAATTTTAAAAAAGAATGGCAATAGGTATCACAAAGCAGCAAAACATATATGCTTAATGCATTTCAGTCTCATTCACAGTCTAGTTAATGATAGCTTATAAAAAATTCTATTAAGTTCATTTGACTACTAAATACACAGTGGAAATAATAACAAATTAAAAGGAAGAGAAGTAAACACACTATCAGATCAAAAAATTAAAGCTGTCAAGGAGTGAGGGAAATGGTTTATGAAACAGAAGATGACCTAAAGGCATAGTTAATTAGATCCCAAATTGTAAGAGTTCCACACACCTCATATACATCTACAGGGTATCACAGTTTTACAAATGCTCTACAGCACTTATAATCCTGTCATCTACTTATAATGGAAAGGTTAACTTACATTCTTTTCTCACTTTTATCTATTTACTAAATACTAAAATCATATATACTAAAATTCCATATAATCCTTAAAAAAAGAAATCTAACTTCTATTTTGTTTTATTAGCCAACTTCCAAGCTAGTACCACCCACAGTTAATTCTAACAGTTCTGCATGTTTTTTGATCTGGTAGATAAACTCCCTCTTCACCTTTTTTAAAAACTTTTCTGTTTTAAAAACTTGACTGGCGTCTTTGGTGAGGATCACATAGTGGCTTCAGGGGTATCTTTAGGAGCCAGCACTATGGCAGAAAACATCAAAATAAAAATCAAAAACTACCAGCCTGCTCCTTTTAACAGCCGCTTCTCCAGCCAGAACCAGACCAGGAACTGCTGGCAGAACTGGACTTCCACAGCTATGAGAAGGCAATGTCTGCTAAAGGGGGTGATGTCCCCATGTGTGAATGATATCAGTGTGTGTACAGTCCCTCCACCCTATATCCCAGCTATCAGCCTGGGATGATCGCCAGGCAGAAGGCACGTTTCCTGGGAAGATCTGAACTGGCTCCTCCTCACCTCTTCTGTCCTCCCCCCTTCTCAGGGCAATGAAGGGGCACCTGGGGTGATCCCCACCCTGGGATCTTGAATCATGGCTTAACTAAGAATAAATACTCACTGGAAAAGTGAAAAAAATTCCAGGTTTATTCATCCAAGCTTCTCAAGTTTTGGGAGGAAGAAAGTAGAGACCTTTGTTAGGAACAGGTCTAAAACTCAGATTTAAGGAAAACAAGCATCCTTACATTAAGTTCTCCAGTCAAGTGAGTATGGTATGGCTTTCCTTTTTATTCAGCTCTTTTTTGTTCCTGTTAAGCCTGTAAGTAAAGTCTCATGATTTTCTCCATCCATGTCCTCCAGATTGTTTGTTAAGATTATTCATAATTATTTTACAGTTTTGTGGCTAACGGGAAGGAGCTTTTATGTTTGCCAAACAATCACTGCTGGTATATTAACAACCTATGATTGAGTCTCAGTCCTTGTTCTAAATGAGGGGAATTAAAGCAATGAAAATACAAAAGACCACATCTTTATGGCACTTATACTACAGTTGGAAAATATTCAGTAAACAAGTATAGACTTATAAATAATTTCAGAAAGCAAACATGCTATGAATAAAAAATAAAGCAAAATAGAATAAGAAAATTATATTGAAGTGCTTATATGAAGTGCTTATATTGAAGTGCTTTTTACAGTACAATCAAGGAAGATCTCTTTGAAGAAATAAGGAAGTAAAATCTGAGCAGAGGTTGAAGTAACAGGAAAGAGTAAATCATATGATGATAGAAAACACTGCAAGGAAAAAGAAATAAAAAATAAAAGCCTGAGGGCAGGTCAATACCTTGATCTTTGAGGAACAGCAAGAAGGAGATGGCTCTGGAACTTAGGGAGTACTGAAAGAGGAGGTCAGTGAAAGGGAAATCATAAAGCACCTTTCAAGTTAAGTAAAGTCTTTAGATTTTACTCTAAGTGTGCTGGGAAGCGACTAGCAGCCTCCAGATAAGGGTGATGTGCTATTATTTATGTCTTTTAAAAAAATCACAGCAGCTGCTGTACACAGAGAATAGAGCAGAAGCAGGGAAAGCAGTTAGAAGGTAACTTCAGCAGTCCAGAAAGAGATAATAATGACTTACATTATGGAAAGGAATGATGAGATATGGCAGGATTTGAGATACAGTTTAAAGGTAAAACTGCTACTGATAAACTGGAGGTAAGAAGCAAAACAGAGACTAAGGACAACCAGTCTGTGGCCTAACTGAGTGGGTGAATGGTTGATGCCATATACTGAGAGTCTGAAAAAAGAGTAAGTTTGAGTAAATAAACCCAAATTCTGTATCAGACAAGTTAAGTTTCAGATGCCTACTAAAACATACAAAGAGAGAAGGCAGTCCAACACAGTGTGGAGTTTGATAAAAATATCAAGGCTACAGTCAGCAGTGAACTGATGATACTAACAATCACAATATTAAGTATGATATCTATATTGATGTAGAAAAGGTACAAAGCCTAAGCCTAGGGCATTCCAACTTTTGAGGTAAGGGAAGAGAAGCTAGAAAACACAACTGACTGAGAAGGAACTGCCATAAATCAGAAAAGAATCAGGATGATATGGCACCCAGAAAACCAAGTGAGATTATTCCAAAAACAGTGACTGATCAACCATGTCAAATGTTGATGAGAGGCAGAGTAGCTTTAAGACTGAGAACACTGACTAAAGCGGGTTTAGTTGATGAAGACGGAGAAGAGTCAGCCTCAAGCAAGTTGGAGAGAAAATGCAAAGAAAGAAAATAGGGACAATACGACCAAGTTTTTTCAACAAATTTTGCTATAAATGAAACAAAAAGGGGTGTGTGTATCTGTGACAGAGATCTGAGATGTTACAGCCTGTTTATATGCTTGCAAATATGATTCAGAAGGAAAGAAGGATGATGCAAGGGAGACAAAAGATAACAGCAGAAGCTAAATCCTTAAATAGGTGAGGAGACGCATCACAGATGAAGGATGCAGTAGAGAGAGAAAAGTAAAGGAAGAAAAGAGATTAAGCATTCTGTTTGGTAATGAGAGCAGAAGCATGAGTGACTCCGTGGCGCTGATGGCATTTTCGGCCGTAAGTTTAAAGAGGCACAGCGCTGTTGTTTGTTTTCTCTAGTCACACTCTGCTGCTCAGGTTTAAGGGAACACAAGGTTTGCAAAGAACTGTGTTTTATCGGTGCTGAAGTTTTACCCTAATTACAGTGAAGGAAGCAAGAAACAAGAGATGGTAACTTGACCTCACAAAATAGTACAGAACATTAGTAGGCATTAACTTTCCTATTTTTTCAATGAATCAATGTAACTGGGTAAGGAAAGAAGTTACTGTATCAGGGGGATGAGGGACAGTGAAAAAGTGGTGTGAACAATGGCCTGGTGGTCTGGATAGAATTCAAGAAACATCAAAGTGAAGTCGCTCAGTCGTGTCGACTCTGCGACCCCATGGACTAGTGTAGTCTGCCAGGCTCCTTCGTCCATGGGATTTTCCAGGTAAGAAAACTGGAATGGGTTGCCATTTCCTTCTCCAAAGAAATATCAAAACAGGGTATTAAAGTACAAGCTAGCGAAAGAGAAACAGAAGTCAGAATTAGATGCTGAAAATATTTTAAGTTATACACCATGATGATAAAGTCTAGGGCAATGGTTCTCTATTCTAACTATACACTGGAGTCTGCTGCTGCTGCTGCTAAGTCACTTCAGTCGTGTCCGACTCTGTGCGACCCCATAGACAGCAGCCCACCAGGCTCCTCCATGGGATTTTCCAGGCAAGAGTATTGGAGTGGGGTGCCTTCGCTGGAGTCTGCTAGAATACTTAAAAAAAAAAAAAAAAATCAGACCAAGGAAATAAGAATTTCTGAGGGTGGCACACTCCCATCAAAAATTTTTAAGATGCCCAGTTAACCATAATATACAGTCAGAACTGAGAACCAATAACTTTGGGTGTCATCATGGAAATGGGTAGTTGAGGCAAACTAGAAAAGAAACTTGCAATCTGCAGATTCAAGAACTTCAAATGAAGTCAGTCATCTTCTATTATTCTCAAAATAAATAAAAGCATGAGCTATACTCTAAATATTTTACGTGCATTACCTCATTTCATACTCCTAAAAACCCAACAAGGTGTAACTAGTATTATCCTCTTTTGATGAAGAAGAATGGAAGAGAATGAAATATACAAAATGAAAAGTCCTAGGTTGCACATGAAGTAGTATAGTACTATTTGAAGGTAAACTACTGAAAGCTAAAGATGCATGTAATAAATTTTAAGCCAACTACTTAAAAAAAACCAGGATGTATAGTTAATAAATCAATGTCGTGATAAATGAAATAAGACTCAATCCAAAAAGAAACAAATAACAGGACATTAAAAACAGATAGCAAGAGGAGGAGCCAAGATGGCGGAGGAGTAGGACAGGGAGAACACCTTCTCCCCCACAAATTCATCAAAAGAGCATTTAAACGTCGAGTAAATTCCACAAAACAACTTCTGAATGCCGGCAGAGGACATCAGGCACCCAGAAAAGCAATCCAACTCTTCGAAAGGAGCGCGACTGAACAAAGAGAAGAAATACAGCTCCACCCATCAGAACACTGACACAAGCTTCCCTAACCAGGAAACCTTGACAAGCCACCTGTACAAACCCACACACAGCGAGGAAAAGCCACAATAAAGAGAACTCCACAAACTGCCAGAATACAGAAAGGACACCCCAAACTCAGCAATTTAAACAAGATGAAGAGACAGAGGAATAGCCAGCAGATAAAGGAACAGGATAAATGCCCACCAAACCAAACAAAAGAGGAAGAGATAGGGAATCTACCTGATAAAGAATTCCGAATAATGATAGTGAAATTGATCCAAAATCTTGAAATTAAAGTGGAATCACAGATAAATAGCTTGGAGACAAGGATTGAGAAGATGCAAGAAAGGTTTAACAAGGACCTAGAAGAAATAAAAAAGAGTCAATATATAATGAATAATGCAATAAATGAAATTAAAAACACTCTGGAGGCAACAAATAGTAGAATAACAGAGGCAGAAGATAGGATTAGTGAATTAGAAGATAGAATGGTAGAAATAAATGAATCAGAGAGAATAAAAGAAAAACAAATTAAAAGAAATGAGGACAATCTCAGAGACCTCCAGGACAATATTAAACGCTACAACATTCGAATCATAGGGGTTCCAGAAGAAGAAGACAAAAAGAAAGACCATGAGAAAATACTTGAGGAGATAATAGTTGAAAACTTCCCTAAACTGGGGAAGGAAATAATCACCCAAGTCCAAGAAACCCAGAGAATCCCAAACAGGATAAACCCAAGGCGAAACACCCCAAGACACATATTAATCAAATTAACAAAGATCAAACACAAAGAACAAATATTAAAAGCAGCAAGGGAAAAACAACAAATAACACACAAGGGAAATCCCATAAGGATAACAGCTGATCTTTCAATAGAAACTCTTCAAGCCAGGAGGGAATGGCAAGACATACTTAAAATGATGAAAGAAAATAACCTACAGCCCAGATTATTGTACCCAGCAAGGATTTCATTCAAGTATGAAGGAGAAATCAAAAGCTTCTCAGACAAGCAAAAGCTGAGAGAATTCTGCACCACCAAACCAGCTCTACAACAAATACTAAAGGATATTCTCTAGACAGGAAACACAAAAATGGTGTATAAATTCGAACCCCAAACAATAAAGTAAACGGCAACGGGATCATACTTATCAGTAATTACCTTAAACGTAAATGGGTTGAATGCCCCAACCAAAAGACAAAGACTGGCTGAATGGATACAAAAACAAGACCCCTACATATGTTGTCTACAAGAGACCCACCTCAAAACAGGGGACACATACAGACTGAAAGTGAAGGGCTGGAAAAAGATTTTCCATGCAAATAGGGACCAAAAGAAAGCAGGAGTAGCAATACTCATATCAGATAAAATAGACTTTAAAACAAAAGCTGTGAAAAGAGACAAAGAAGGTCACTACATAATGATCAAAGGATCAATCCAAGAAGAAGATATAACAATTATAAATATATATGCACCCAACACGGGAGCACCGCAGTATGTAAGACAAATGCTAACAAGTATGAAAGGAGAAATTAACAATAACACAATAATAGTGGGAGACTTTAATACCCCACTCACACCTATGGATAGATCAACTAAACAGAAAATTAACAAGGAAACACAAACTTTAAACGATACAATAGACCAGTTAGACCTAATTGATATCTATAGGACATTTCATCCCAAAACAATGAATTTCACCTTTTTCTCAAGTGCACATGGAACCTTCTCCAGGATAGATCACATCCTGGGCCATAAAGCTAGCCTTGGTAAATTCAAAAAAATAGAAATCATTCCAAGCATCTTTTCTGACCATAATGCAGTAAGATTAGATCTCAATTACAGGAGAAAAACTATTAAAAATTCCAACATATGGAGGCTGAACAACACGCTGCTGAATAACCAACAAATCACAGAAGAAATCAAAAAAGAAATCAAAATTTGCATAGAAACGAATGAAAATGAAAACACAACAACCCAAAACCTGTGGGACACAGTAAAAGCAGTCCTAAGGGGAAAGTTCATAGCAATACAGGCACACCTCAAGAAACAAGAAAAAAGTCAAATAAATAACCTAACTCTACACCTAAAGCAACTAGAAAAGGAAGAAATGAAGAACCCCAGGGTTAGTAGAAGGAAAGAAATCTTAAAAATTAGAGCAGAAATAAATGCAAAAGAAACAAAAGAGACCATAGCAAAAATCAACAAAACCAAAAGCTGGTTCTTTGAAAGGATAAATAAAATTGACAAACCATTAGCCAGACTCATCAAGAAACAAAGGGAGAAAAATCAAATCAATAAAATTAGAAACGAAAATGGAGAGATCACAACAGACAACACAGAAATACAAAGGATCATAAGAGACTATTATCAACAATTATATGTCAATAAAATGGACAACGAGGAAGAAATGGACAAATTCTTAGAAAAGTACAACTTTCCAAAACTCGACCAGGAAGAAATAGAAAACCTTAACAGACCCATCACAAGCACGGAAATTGAAACTGTAATCAAAAATCTTCCAGCAAACAAAAGCCCAGGTCCAGACGGCTTCACAGCTGAATTCTACCAAAAATTTAGAGAAGAGCTAACACCTATCCTGCTCAAACTCTTCCAGAAAATTGCAGAGGAAGGTAAACTTCCAAACTCATTCTATGAGGCCACCATCACCCTAATACCAAAACCTGACAAAGATGCCACAAAAAAAGAAAACTACAGGCCAATATCACTGATGAACATAGATGCAAAAATCCTTAACAAAATTCTAGCAATCAGAACCCAACAACACATTAAAAAGATCATACACCATGACCAAGTGGGCTTTATCCCAGGGATGCAAGGATTCTTCAATATCCGCAAATCAATCAATGTAATACACCACATTAACAAATTGAAAAACAAAAACCATATGATTATCTCAATAGATGCAGAGAAAGCCTTTGACAAAATTCAACACCCATTTATGATAAAAACTCTCCAGAAAGCAGGAATAGAAGGAACATACCTCAACATAATAAAAGCTATATATGACAAACCCACAGCAAACATTATCCTCAATGGTGAAAAATTGAAAGCATTTCCTCTAAAGTCAGGAACAAGACAAGGGTGCCCACTTTCACCATTACTATTCAACATAGTTTTGGAAGTTTTGGCTACAGCAATCAGAGCAGAAAAAGAAATAAAAGGAATCCAAATTGGAAAAGAAGAAGTAAAACTCTCACTATTTGCAGATGACATGATCCTCTACATAGAAAACCCTAAAGACTCCACCAGAAAATTACTAGAACTAATCAATGATTATAGTAAAGTTGCAGGATATAAAATCAACACACAGAAATCCCTTGCATTCCTATACACTAATAATGAGAAAACAGAAAGAGAAATTAAGGAAACAATTCCATTCACCATTGCAATGAAAAGAATAAAATACTTAGGAATATATCTACCTAAAGAAACTAAAGACCTATATATAGAAAACTATAAAACACTGGTGAAAGAAATCAAAGAGGACACTAATAGATGGAGAAATATACCATGTTCATGGATTGGAAGAATCAATATAGTGAAAATGAGTATACTACCCAAAGCAATTTATAGATTCAATGCAATCCCTATCAAGTTACCAACAGTATTCTTCACAGAGCTAAAACAAATAATTTCACAATTTGTATGGAAACACAAAAAACCTCGAATAGCCAAAGCGATCTTGAGAAAGAAAAATGGAACTGGAGGAATCAACCTACCTGACTTCAGGCTCTACTACAAAGCCACAGTCATCAAGACAGTATGGTACTGGCACAAAGACAGAAATATAGATCAATGGAACAAAATAGAAAGCCCAGAGATAAATCCACGCACATATGGACAGCTTATCTTTGACAAAGGAGGCAAGAATATACAGTGGATTAAAGACAATCTCTTTAACAAGTGGTGCTGGGAAATCTGGTCAACCACTTGTAAAAGAATGAAACTAGAACACTTTCTAACACCATATACAAAAATAAACTCAAAATGGATTAAAGATCTCAAGACCAGAAACTATAAAACTCCTAGAGGAGAACATAGGCAAAACACTCTCTGACATACATCACAGCAGGATCCTCTATGACCCACCTCCCAGAATATTGGAAATAAAAGCAAAAATAAACAAATGGGACCTAATTAAACTTAAAAGCTTCTGCACATCAAAGGAAACTATTAGCAAGGTGAAAAGACAGCCTTCAGAATGGGAGAAAATAATAGCAAATGAAGCAACCGACAAACAACTAATCTCAAAAATATACAAGCAACTCCTACAGCTCAACTCCAGAAAAATAAATGACCCAATCAAAAAATGGGCCAAAGATCTAAATAGACATTTCTCCAAAGAAGACATACAGATGGCTAACAAACACATGAAAAGATGCTCAACATCACTCCTTATCAGAGAAATGCAAATCAAAACCACTATGAGGTACCATTTCATGCCAGTCAGAATGGCTGCGATCCAAAAGTCTACAAATAATAAATGCTGGAGAGGGTGTGGAGAAAAGGGAACCCTCTTACACTGTTGGTGGGAATGCAAACTAGTACAGCCACTATGGAGAACAGTGTGGAGATTCCTTAAAAAACTGGAAATAGAACTGCCTTATGATCCAGCAATCCCACTGCTTGGCATACACACTGAGGAAACCAGAAGGGAAAGAGACACGTGTACCCCAATGTTCATCGCAGCACTGTTTATAATAGCCAGGACATGGAAGCTACCTAGATGTCCATCAGCAGATGAATGGATAAGAAAGCTGTGGTACATATACACAATGGAGTATTACTCAGCCATTAAAAAGAATACATTTGAATCAGTTCTAATGAGGTGGATGAAACTGGAGCCTATTATACAGAGTGAAGTAAGCCAGAAGGAAAAACATAAATACAGTATACTAACGCATATATATGGAATTTAGAAAGATGGTAATGATAACCCTGTATACGAGACAGCAAAAGAGACACTGATGTATGGAGCAGTCTTATGGACTCTGTGGGAGAGGGAGAGGGTGGGAAGATTTGGGAGAATGGCATTGAAACACGTGAAATGTCATGTATGAAACAAGATGCCAGTCCAGGTTCAGTGCACGATGCTGGATGCTTGGGGCTGGTGCGCTGGGACGGCCCAGGGGGATGGTATGGGGAGGGGGGAGGGAGGAGGGTTCAGGATGGGGAGCACGTGTATACCTGAAATTTTTTTAATTTAAAAAAAAAAAAAAACTGGAAAATAAACAATTTTAAAATTAAAAAAAAAAAAAAAAACAGATAGCAAGATAATACATGCAAACCCAACCATATCAATAATTTCACTAAATCTAAGCAGTCTATACCAAAACAAATGAAAACGTATGTCCATAATACTTGAAAGGATGCTCAACAATGCTAGTCATCAGAGAAATGCAAATCAACCCCAGAATGAGATATGACCTCACACCTGTCGGAATGGCTAGCTTCAAAAAGAACACAAATAACAAGTGCTGGTAAGGATGTGGAAAAAAGGGAATTGCACTGTTGGTGGCAGTGTAAATTGGTGCCTCCACTGTGGAAAACAGTATGGCAGTTCCTCAAAAAACTAAAATAGAACTACCATATAACCCAGCAATTCCACTGCTGGGCAAATACTTGGGGGGAAAAAAGGAAAACCCTAATTTGAAAAGATATATGCACCCCAATGTTTTCAGCTGTTATTATTTTTGATAGCCAAGACACGGAAGCAACCTAAATGTTCTTCAATGGATGATACATGTACACATACACAAAATGTAGTTAATACTCCTTAACTATGTAAGAAGAATGAAGTTTCGCCATTTATGACAATGGGGATAGACTTCAGGGTATTAGGTTTAGTGAAACAAGTTAGATAAAGACAAACTCTGTGTGGTATGATATGCGAAATCTAAAAAATAATGTAACAAATGTTACAAATGTAAAAAATAATGTAACAAAAAAGAAACAGACTCACAGATGGAGAGAACAAACTAGCTGTGACCAACAGAGAGAGGGGAGGGACAAGATAGGAGTTGGGATTAAAAGGTACAAGCTGCTATGTATAAAATAAATATGCTACAAGGATATACTACACAGCCCAGGGAACGTAGCCAGTATTTTATAAGTGGAGGATAACTTTTAAAAATTGTGAATCACTACACTGTACATCTGAAACTTAGACATCATTTATACCTCAATTTCAAAAAATACAAATAAATCTGAAAAAAAGCCCATATAAAAACTTGGATACAAATATTCATCGCAACACTACTCAAAATAGCCAAAATGTAGAAACAACCCAAATGTCCATCAAGTCATGATGTGGCATTTCCACGTAATGGAGTACTATTCAGCCATACAAGGAATGAAGTACTACTGATTCATGCTATGACGTGGATTAATCTAGAAGGCATTATGCTAAATGAAAGAAGCCCAGACATGGAAGTCACACATTGTACTATTCCATTTACAATAAATATCCAGAACAAGCAAATCTACAGAGAAAGCAAGACTAGTGGTTGTCAGCAAGAGGAGGGAGGGGGAAAGGGAATGGGGAGTGACTGCTTAAAGGAAAAAGGGTTTCCTTTCAGAGTGATAAAAAACATTCTGGAACTAGACAGTGAAAACAGTTGCATGTCATTGAGAAGGTAGTAAATGTCACTGCATTGTATTAATAGATTTTTAAGTTGTTAATATGATGAATTTTACATTATAGGAGTTATGACACAATTTTTAAATAATTTCTAAGAAAATATTGTTACTTATTTATTTACTTATTTGGCCGCGTCAAGTCTTGGTTGTGGCACTCAGGATCTCTGCTCTTCCCTGTGACATGCAGAATCTTTAGCTGTGGGGCCCAGGATCTTTTTTTTCAGTTGTGGCACATGGGATCTAGTTCCCTGACCAGGGATTGAACCTGAGCCTTCTGTACTGGGAACCTGGAGTCTTAGCCCCTGGATCACCAGGAAAGTCTCACCACAATTTATTTTTAAGGAAATACCGATATATATATAACAACATGAACCTCAAAAATATTACCCTGTAATGAAGCCAGTCATAAGAAATCAAATACTATATGACTTTATTTATACAAAATCTTCAGAATAGGCAAAACTACAGAGACAAAAAATAGATTAGTGGCTGCCTAGGGCTGGGGTGGGAGAGATGAGGGCTGGATAGTGATCATGAATGGACAAAGATTTCTTTCTAACATGATGAAAATGCTCGAAATAAGATTATGCCAATGGCTGTAAAACTCTAAATATTCTAAGAACAACTGAATTGAACCTTTTAAATAGGTGAATTTTATGGTGTATATCTCAATAAAGCCTACTTTGAAAAGCAAATTATCAAGTGGTCTAAACACTCCTAAATTAAGGCAGAAATTATTAGACCAGATATAAAAATGTAAGACTCAACTCTAAGCTATCTACAGGAAATAGGCTTTGAATACAAAGACACAAATGCATTAAAAATACCATTAAAAAAATGACTGACTGGACAAAGGAGCAAAGACAATTCAAAGGAGAAAAGACAGCTTCAACAAGTACAAGTGGAAAAGTTAGATTTCCATATGTAACAAGACTGAGACCTTATACTTTCTATAAGAATTAATTCAAAATGAATCACAGACCAAATATAAAATGCAATACTATAACACTTGTAGAAGAAAATACAGGCAGAAATCTCTATGTGATCTCTGGTTTGGCAATGAATTTTTAGATACAACACCAAAAGCACAATCCAAGAAAAATAGACAAGGTAGACTTTACTAAAAACCTGTGCTCAGCTAAAGACAAAAAGAATGAAAAGACAAGCCACAGAGTGAGATAAAATATTTGCAAAAGACATATCTGATAAAGAGCTAATATCCAAAATACAGCAAAATCACAGAGAACTAAACAATAAGAAAACAGACAATCCAATTAGGAAATGGGTGAAAGATCGGCACATACACATTATCAAAGAATATATACACATGGCAAATATGTATATGAAAAAATGCTCAACCTATTTAGTCACTAGAGAAATGCAAGCTGAAATAATGAGATGCAATAATACAGACCTATTAAAATGGGCTTCCCTAGTGGCTCAGACAGTAAAGAAACTGCCTGCAATGAAAGAGACCTGGGTTCAATCCCTGGGTTGGGAAGATCCCTAGGAGAAGGGAAAGGCTACCCATTAAAGTATTCTTGCCTGAATAATTCCATGGACAAAGGAGCCTGGCAGGCTACAGTCCATGGAGTCACAAAGAGTCGGACATGACTAAGCGACTTTCCCTTTCAGTTTCATTTAAATGGCTAACAATTTTTTAAAAATTGACAATACTGAATCCTGAAAAGGATGTCGAAGAGAAACTTCCAATCATTGCTCATGGGAAAGTAAAATGGAACAGCCACTCTGAAAGACAGTTTAACAGTTTCTTACAAAGCTAGACATAAGCTTACATCCTTGTAAGGAGTGTGATTGTACCAGCAATCACACTCCTAGGTACTTAAGCAACTGATTTGAAAACATACATCCATATAAAACCTACATACAATGTTGACAGCAGCTTTAGTCATAATCACCAAAAACTGGAAGCAAAGAAAAAGTCCTTCAATAGGTGAACAGATTAAAAAACAAATCAAACAAAAACCTAATACATTCAGTGATAAATGAGCTATCAAGCCATAAAAAAACTTGGAGGAACCTTAAATGCATATTGCAAAGCGAAAGAAGCCAGTCTGAAAAGGCTTTTTTTTATATGATCCTTTTTACATGACATTCTGGAAAAGTCAAAACTACAGAAATAGTAAAGAGATCAGCGGTTTCCAGGGCTGTGGGGTTTTGGCAAAGAGGGTTGAAGAGTTGAAGTGTGGGATTCTCACAGATGTAAAACTATTCAATCTGATACAGTAATGGCAAATACTGACATTAAGCATTTGTCAAAATTCACAGAACTTTAGAGCATAGAGAGTGAATTTTAATGTATGCAAAATTATTAAATCCAGTGAGGACATCATGGGATACCCTAAAGGAATATGGAGTAGGTCATGAGAACATTAAAAATGTATCAAACAATTTCACTGAAGGGGTTAGGGTTGTGGGGTGTGGAGGGCAAGATGCTAGCCGAAGTAACTTTAGAAATGAGTACAGTCTTTAAAAGCAACAGGAACTGCAAACAGGCACTCTAGCTGATAAAAACGGTTTCACACAAGGCTATGAGTTAACAGTTCTGATACTGTTATACATGTATACTGGTACTGAACAATTACTGGTACTGAACAATAAATGGATGACAGATGGTGGGAGCCACATTTTTTCACTAAGTAGAAATTTACAGAGAGACAAGGGGGGAAGTATCCATGTAATAATGGACTAAAGTTGGAGCTCACTATGAACTCATTTAGTTTAACAAAAATACAGATTGTGACATATAGGTAGAGTTACAGACATAGGTATATAATAGGTTAATATACACAAGTGTATTTCCTTGCTCAATCAACTAAGAAGACCTAGAAGTAAGGACACCCCACGGCAATCGGCATACCTAGCACCTAGATCTTGATTTTTAACGCTATTTTCCAATAGAAGGAGCCAAGGCTTCTTGAAGAAATGATTATAGGATTGGAACAGGAAATACAGGTATCCCTTGCTTTTCAAAAGTTTGCTTTATGCCACTTCACTTTTACAAAAGACCTATATAAGCACCTGGTTTTTGCTAATCCAAAGGAAATCTGAAAACACACACACACACACACACTTTTATGGAAAGAGGTGAAAAGCAAAAATAGGATGGCATTTGTTTTGCAGCAAGCAGTTTTAAAGGCAGCAGGCCCCAAGCAGAAGAGGGAGAAAAGCCTAAACAAACTCCCTCCCCAGTAACTACACTCAGCATATTAGCATCAAGCTGACGTAGCTTTGAACTGTGTCTAAAAGCATCTGTGCTTCATCTAAATTTATTGTGCACAACCGTTAGCAAGATGTGTCCTAAGGTAACTGTTTGTTTTACACCGTACTGGTTTATGAAAGGTTTCATAGGAACACTCTACTTTCATAAAGCAGAGGAAACCTCTACACAGAATGAGCCTGCACAGACTTAGAAAATAAACTTACGGTTACCAAAGGTGGTAGAGGGGGTGGAGGGATACATTAGGAGTTTGGAAGTAGCACATATACACTGAATTCAAGTGAAATGAAGTGTTAGTCACTCAGTTGTGTCCGGTTCTTTGCAACCCCATGGACTGTAACTCACCAGGGCTCCTCTGTCCATGGAATTCTTTAGGCAAGAATATTGGAGTGGGTAGCCATTCCCTTCTCCAGGGGCTATTCCTGACCCAGGGATCAAACACAAGTCTCCCACACTGCAGCAGATTCTTTACCATCTGAGCTACGAGGGAAGCCCCAATATATACACATTACTAAATACAAAATAAGGATTTTATATACAATATATAAAATAGATAACCAACAAGGATCTACTGTATAGCACAGGGAACTATAATCAATATTTTGTAAAAACCTATATAAGAAAAAAGAATCTGAAAAAGAATATATATATATGTATGTATACAGTGTATACACACATACACACTACTGATTCATTTTGCTCTACACCGAGAACTAATACAATACTACAAATCAATTATATTTCATTTGAAAATTGAGAAAAAATTTTAAAAAACAAAGTGGAAAAATAAATGAACCTGGAGCATTCTTTTAGCGCCAGAATTAACAAACATACAAACAGACAAGACCAACAGCAAACCCACACTTAAGGGTGTGTGTCAAAGGAGCACAGGAGTCAACTAAAGTCAACTAAGACAGCTCCCAATTGTTAAGGTCAGAACAATTGAGCGAATAAGGTAAGACTGCATTATAACTCGAAGTATAAAATAAGTATCTGTAAGTCCATCCTGATACAAATTGGTATGAATAAATCAATGAAGGAAAAGAGACCACTCTCTCAATGCAAAAAATTCTAAAAAACTTGAGCAAATACTCTTGTCCTCAAAGAGTGTGTAATCCCCTACTCCTTATGTGTGGGAGGAGCTTAGTGACTTCTTCAAAGAGTACAGAATGGAAGTGGGGAAGAGAGTAACTTTACAGTGGAGAACATGACAAACACTGCATCAGCCAAACAGTCATGACCAACATCAAAATCACACGTCAAGGCGCTTCCTGGATGGTCTAGTGGCTGAGAGAGACTCCATGCTCCCAATGCAGGGGGCCCAGGTTCAGTCGCTGGTCAGGAAACTAGATTCCTCATGCAGCAACTAAGAGTTCGAGTGCCACAACTGAAAGACGATGTACGCCGCAGTGAAGACCAAAGTCCCATGTGCTACAATTAAGACCAGCACAGCCAAATAAACAAATGAAAGAAGTCATGTTGATAATGTGTACTCTTGAGATGTTGTAATGGGGCTTCATCTCTGCAACCTTCCTCACAAAAACATATAACCTCAATCTAACCTTGAAAAAAACAATCAGAACAATTCCAATAGAGGGACATCCTACAAAATGTTTGACTGGTACTTGACAAATGTGTCATAGTCATCAACAACAAGGAAAATCTAAGAAACTGCTACACTCAAAAGTAGTCTGGAGACACAACGAAATCTAATAAAGTTGTATTTGGGCGGGATTCTCGAACAGAAAAAAGGACTTTAGTTAAAAACTGGGGAAATCTGAATAAACTAGAGACTTTAGTTAATAATACTGTATCAATACTGGTTCATTTAATTGTAACAAATACAATATACAAGTATAAGATGTTAAGAAACTGGGTCTGGGATATAGAGAACTCTCTGTAAATGTCAAACTGTTCTTAAAAATAAAGTATTTTTTCAAGGATGCAAAAATATATATCATGTACATTTTAATCACAAGAAAGCCAGAGTGGCCATACTAATAACAGGCAGACTTGGGAGCAGAGATAAAAATAAACATTTCATAATAACACTAAAAGTTAAATCATTAAGACATAAGAATCCTAAACATGTACATGTCTCACAAGAGAGCATTAAAGTACATGGACCAAGAACTAACAGAAATTAAAGAAAAAATAAACAGATTCATAATTAAAGAGGATTCAACACTCTCATTCAGTAATTCATACAACAGGTACACAGAAAATCAGAAGGATACTTAAATTTGAAGAACACTATCAACTAACTTCGGAGAAGGCAATGGCACCACACTCCAGTACTCTTGCCTGGAAAATCCCATGGGCGGAGGAGCCTGGTAGGTTGCAGTCCATGGGGTTGCCAAGTCAGACACGACTGAACGACTTCACTTTCACTTCTCACTTTCATGCACTGGAGAAGGAAATGGCAACCCACTCCAGAGTTGTTGCCTGGAGAATCCCAGGGACGGGGAGCCTGGTAGGCTGCCGTCTATGGGGTTGCACAGAGTTGGACACGACTGAAGCGACTTAGCAGCAGCAGCATCAACTAACTTCACAGAATTAGTTATTTATAGAATACTCCAACAACAGCAAAATCCAAAATTGTTTCAAGTACATACAAAACATTCACTAAGATAAACCATATGCTGGTCCATAAAACAAACCTGGATAAATTTGACAATATAATCAAACATACAGAGTCACTGTCATTGCTCAGTCGTGTCCAACTCTTTGTGACCTAATGGACTGTAGCTCCTCTGTCCATGAAACTTCCAGGAGAGGATACTGAGGTGGGTTGCCATTTCCTCCTCCAGGGGTCTTCCTGACCCAGGAACTGAACCCAAATCTCCTGCATTGCGGGCAGGTTCTTTGCTGCTGAGCCACCGGGGAAGCCCATATAAAACACACAGAACATGAAATTAAATTTCAAAACTAAACAACACTCTTTTACATCATCAATAAATCAATGAATCAAAAAGAAACTGTAAGAGAAATTAGAAAATATTTGAACTAAATGAAAATGTATGTGTGTTCAGCTCTTTGCTGTGTTTGACTCTTTGCAGCTGCATAGACTGTAGCCCGCCAGGTTATCTGCCTATGCTATTTTCCAGGCAAGAATACTGGAATGGGTACCCCCCCCATTCCTCCATTTCCTACTCCAGGAGCTCTTCCCAATCCAGGGATTGAACCCACGTCTCTTGTGTCTCCTGAACTGGCAGGCAGATTCTTTACCGCTAGCGCCACCTGGGAAGCCCAAATGAAAATAACAGAAATCAATTTGTGAGATGCAGCTGAAGCAGTGTTTAAAAGGAAATTCTTGGACTTCTCGGGTGGTCCAATGGTTAAAAATCCACCTGCCAATGTAGGGGACATGGGTTCCATCTCTGATTCGGGAAGATTTCACAAGTCACAGGGGAACTAAGCCCGGTGTGCCACAACCACTGAGCCTGCACTCTAGAGCCCGTGAGCTGCCACTACAGAATCTCCCAAACCCTAGAGCTCCAGCTCCACAAGAGAAGCCACTGCGATGAGAAGCCTGTGCACCGAACTACAGGATAGCCCCCACTTGTCAAAGCTAGAGAAAACCCATGCACAGCAATAAAGACCCAGCAGAGCAAAAAATAGTAAATAAATGAATAAAAATTTTATATAAAAATAAAATAGAAAATTTTTCTAAATTTTACCTATTTTACTAATTAGAAAAGAGGAAAGTTTTTCAATCAGTAATCTAAGAGTCCACCTTAGGATGCTAGGGGAAAAAAAGCAAATTAAATCAAGAGTATGTAGATGAAAAAATAAAAAGAGGAGAAATCAATAAAATTGAAAATGGACAAGCAATAGATATCATGCCTCTAAATCAGGAAAAAATCAGGAAGCAGAAATTACCAATGAGAAATGATCATTACAATGAAAGCACATCATTAGACATTTAAAAAATAACAAGAGAAAGTTATAAGCACTTTCATGCCAATAAATTCAATAACACAGATGAAAAGGACAATTTTTTAAAGACACAAATTACAAAATTGACGTGAAAAGAGAAAATCCAAACAGTCCGATATCTATAACTTGCCAACAACCACCAAAGTAGGAAAAGGCAAGGAAGGATTCTTTCTTGAGTCTTGAGAGGGAGTATGTTCCTGCCAACACCTTGATTTTACATTTAAGATTTTCCAAAACTGTGAAAGAATAAACCTGCTAATTAAATCACATGGTTTGTGGTTATTTGTTATGGCTACTCTAGGGAAACTACTACACATGTTAACATTCTGGACACAGTGGAATAAAAAATGTTATTAAATTTAATGACAGTTTTTGTTACTTCTTAGTGTGGAGCTACTAGAAAACTTAAAATTACACTCATGGCTTACATTATTTCTAGTGAACATCACTAATCTCAGTTCAGTTCAGTTCAGTCGCTCAGTCGTGTCAAACTCTTTGAACCCCATGAATCACAGCACGCCAGGCCTCCCTGTCCATCACCAACTCCCGGAGTTCACTCAGAGTCACGTCCATCAAGTCAGTGATCCCATCCAGCCATCTCATCCTCTGTCGTCCCCTTCTCCTCCTGCCCCCAATCCCTCCCAGCATCAGAGTCTTTTCCAATGAGTCAACTCTTCACATGAGGTGGCCAAAGTACTGGAGTTTCAGCTTTAGCATCATTCCTTCCAAAGAAATCCCAGGGCTGATCTCCTTCAGAATGGACTGGTTGGATCTCCTTGCAGTCCAAGGGACTCTCAAGAGTCTTTCTCCAACACCACAGTTCAAAAGCATCAATTCTTCGGCGCTCAGCCTTCTTCACAGTCCAACTCTCACATCCATACATGACCACAGGAAAAACCAGAGCCTTGACTAGATGGACCTTTGTTGGCAAAGTAATATCTCTGCTTTTGAATATGCTATCTAGGTTGGTCATAACTTTCCTTCCAAGGAGTAAGCGTCTTTTAATTTCATGGCTGCAGTCACCATCTGTAGTGATTCTGGAGCCCAGAAAAATAAAGTCTGACACCGTTTCCACTGTTTCTCCATCTATTTCCCATGAAGTGATGGGACCGGATGCCATGATCTTTGTTTTCTGAATGTTGAGCTTTAAGCCAACTTTTTCACTCTCCACTTTCACTTTCATCAAGAGGCTTTTTAGTTCCTCTTCATTTTCTGCCATAAGGGTGGAGTCATCTGCATATCTGAGGTTATTGATATTTCTCCCAGCAATCTTGATTCCAGCTTGTGCTTCTTCCAGACCAGCGTTTCTCATGATGTACTCTGCATATAAGTTAAATCACTAATCTAGCCAGTGCAATAAGGCAAGAAAAAACTAAAGGAATACTGATTGGAAATGAAGAAGCAAAACTGGTTTTCTCTGCAGATATTATGATTCTGTACTAAGAAAATCCTAAGGGGGCTTCCCTGGTGGCTCAGTGATAAAGAATCTGCCTGCCAATGCAGGAGACACAGGTTCGATCCCTGATCCAGGAAGATCCCACACGCCATGGAGCAACTAAGCCTGTGCACCATAACTATTGAGCCTATGCTCTAGAGCCTGGGAACTGAAACTACTGAAACCTGCATGCCCGAGAGCCCCTGCTCCACAACAAGAGAAGCCACCACAATGAGAAGTCCCCGCACTGCAACAAAGAGTAGCCCCCACTCTCTGCAACGCGAGAAAAGCCCGTGCAACAACGAAGACCCAGCACAGCCAAAAATTTAATAAATAATATTATTTTAAGAAAAGAAAATCCTAAGGAATATACACAAAAGCTACTAGAACTGAAAAGTTAATTTACAGACTTCCCTGCTAATGCAATGGATGAGAATCTGCCTGCCAATGCACGGGACATGGGTTCAATCCCTCATCCAGGATGATTCCACCTGCCTCAGAGCAACTCAGTTGGCACATGCGTGACAGCTACTGAAGCCTGTGCACGCTAGGGTCATCAAGCTACAACTACTGAGCCTGTGTGCTGCCAACTACCGAAGCCCATGTGCCTAGAGCCTGTGTTCCGCAACAAGAGAAGCCACCACACAATGAACAGCAGCCCCCACTCACAACAATTAGAGAAAAGCCCCCACAAAGCGACAAAGACCCAGCGTAGCCAAAAATAAATTAAAAAAAAAATTTTAAGCTAATTTAGTAAGACAAGACTACAAAGTTAACTTTGTATTGCATTTTTATATACTATCAAACAATTGGAAAAAGAAATTTTAAAATACAGTATCGTTGACAATAGTATCAAAAAACAAGAAATACCTGGGGATAAATTGAACAAAATATGAGCATGACCTATAAAATGAAAATCATAAAACACTGGAAAAAAAAAACAAACTAAAGCTATTTAAATAAAGAAAAGTTATGCCATATTAAAGTACCAGAAGACTATTAATGAGATGTCAATTCTCCCATCAGGGCTTTTTGTAGAAAGTGACAAGTTTATTCTACAACTTACAAGAAAATGCTAAGGATATAAAGTAACCAAAACAGTTTTGATAAGAAAAAAAAAAGGTAAAAAATAAATACTAACTGATTGCAAGATTTGCTATGAAGAAACAGCAATGAAGACAATACAATATTGGCATAAGGATAGACATTTAGACCAAAGGAACAGAAAAGACGAGAAAGAGACCCACAGTTAAAAAAAAAAAAAATAGAAAGGAATCAGATTGCACATAACCTCCAAACTAGTAAGAGGCACTAATATGAAGCAAGGGAGGGAGGAGAGGAAGGAAGAAAAATTAAACTCTACAGAATAAAATAACAAGACGCTAAGATAATAACTGATCTCTCTTGATCTAACTAGACAGTGTAATCAGAAAAGACCTCTCAGGAGAATGCCCTGGCAATCCAGTGGTTAAGATTGAGCGCTTTCACTGCCGTGAGCCCGGATTCAATGCCTGATCAGGGAACTAATATCCCACAAGCCATGCTGCATGGCCAAATAGAAAGAAAAGAAAAGAAATGGAAAAGACCTCTCAGAAAAGTAACAGGTAAATGGAATAGTACACACAAAGGCTCTGAGGGGAGGAATCTAAAAGTAGGCTGGTGTGACAGGTGCCCAGTAGGCAAGGACAGAGGTAGGGCTTTTCAAGCAGAGGAAAACGTCTGCACGGTTTTCAGTTCTACTCACTTTCTTTCATCCGTACCACTGCTGTTCTCAATTCTCACGCAGATGCCTGCAAGATCTTCCAGCTGCTGAACGTGCAGTCTCACTCAAGCTGCTTTCCCAATGCATCCTTCACTATTGAGCCAGATACTGAACACCTTAAAATCATTAAATGACTCCCTGTTCCCTACAGTGTCTATGGTCTTAATTTCCTATCTGACTTTTAAGATTCTTCATGACATAGTTCCTATTTACCCCTCTAGCTTACTCCCCACTTCCCTTCAAAATTACCTGTGCCCCAAGACTAAATTACTTACATTTTAATAAAGCCCATCACATTCTCTCACTACTTTGTGCCTTTCACATCTTTGAGTTTTAAGTCAAATGTCTTCTATGTAAACTATATTTAATCCACACCCAAAACACCTAGGTATTTCTTTCTGCTACAACAGCACCGTTTCCTCTATTCTAGGTTTGTCATGATGTGGATGCTTGTCTACAAGACTAGCATGTTTATCCTGCTAGACTTTAACAGGCAGACTGTATGTTATTCATCTTTTTTTCCCTAGCAGATAGCATGCTGCTGCTAAGTCGCTTCAGTTGTGTCCGACTCTGTGCGACCCCATAGACGGCAGCCCACCAGGCTCCCCCATCCCTGGGATTCCCCAGGCAAGAACACTGGAGTGGGTTGCCATTTCCTTCTCCAATGCATGAAAGTGAAAAGTGAAAGTGAAGTCGCTCAGTCGTGTCCGACTCTGTGCGACCCCATGGACTGCAGCCTACCAGGCTCCTCGATCCATGGGATCCTCCAGGCAAGAGTACTGGAGTGGGGTGCCATTGCCTTCTCCGGCAGATAGCATAGTACCTATTTAATAGAGACTTGTTTCTACAATTAAACAGAGACTCCTAACATTTATGCTTTCAGAATCTAAGCATCCCTAAATTAAGAGACAAAGGAACCACACATTTGACAAATGAGAGTCAAAGAATCCTTTAAAATACTTCAAATATTTAAAAAAAAACATAAAATAACTATTCTGTAAGTCAAATGATTATAAATACGTATTTGCAAATATTAAATTTGGCTGAAATGAGGTCCAGTTAGAAATATTTATGCCCCAAATATTACTATGAGAGTTAAGAATTTTATTATATTGAAAAATAAAACAGAATTATTACAGAAACTTGCAGCAAATCAGTAACAGAGACGAATTATATTTTGATCTGTACCCAATGAATTCAAGTCCCAGATGCACATCCAGTTTTCACCTTGCTTTCATTCCTCAAATACTGTATTGTGAGAGCCCTCATGATCCACTGCAAAGGAAGCAGTACAAGAATGACTACATTTTCAAAAGTTTAATGTGGGTTGGACCATCATACTAGCAAAAAGATTTCATTATAGCATTATGACTGAAAACGTGAAATTACTAAAATATTAAAAAGACAGAATACTGGTTAAATAAACTGTGATAGTAAACTTTGGACTACTACTATACAAAACCATAAAATATAGCAATATGTAGCACCATGTTAGTTTTCAAATACCACACAAAGAGAATTCTATTACATTTACTTACTCGTATGTATTACATACTGACATAAATTTAGAAAAAATTTTAAGTTTAAAAAGTACCTAATTTCCCCCCACAAATAACACTAAATAAATCTATTAACTAAAATTTAAGTTTTAAATTTCAAATATGAAGTTACTGGATTTTGGAATTTCCTACAATCTGATGCCACAGACTTACCATTTTATACCAGCTATACTATACAAACTCATTTCCCAAGTTTTAATTCTTTCAAATGATTCTCCAGTTCCAACAAGGTGTCCTATTACTGCAAGTATGTCAAACTAACAATTTTAAAGAGGAGGTACAACTTGTGGTACCAGCACACAGAAGTCAAAATTTTAATTCATATACTATAAAAGCTTATTTACCTTTAATATCTAAGTTTCAGACGATAGATTATATTGGAAATACAAATTAAAACAAATTCCATCTGCAAATCAAAAAGACGAAATGAGACAATCTGCCCCCTAACTCAGCAGCTTTCCTTTTTACTTTACAACCTGTATTTAAGTTGCAAGAATAAGACTGAAACCTAACTTTCAAACTGAGCAGCAAATGCAATGCAAAATCAGTATCTGTCTTAGCAGGAAACTCCAATGAAAACACGAAATGTTTTGGTCTCAACTGACAGAGGAAAGGTGCCTCCTTGGGTTATTATTTACCACGCAAAATCCCTTGTCTATCGCTACAAACCAGCTTTTATTGCAGATACTTAACATGTTTCCTTACAGAGCTGCCTCAACCAAATAACCTTCCAAATCTGGCACTACGAATTGTTACATCTTACACACACCACTGCAGTCCCTTGTAATTTAAAACATGTTGCGTTTTAAAATCAGTCTCCACACACCAACTCTACTGCCAATTTCCCCAGCTGAAAGCTCAAGTTTAAACTACAAAATACTATATTTACTCTCAACAACATAATGCATTCATTTACAAATTACACACGAGTAAATGACTCCAACCTTACAACTTCAAAATTTCTAACATCATAGCTTTTCCATCATGCAAGTCTAAACAGTAGTACAGTAAGTGAGGTACTACGGACAAAGTGAACTGCCACATTACCGGTAAATAATATAATCCTAATCAACTATTAGGCAAAATGGCCACAGAAGACACCAATGAGGGGAAAGTGTGGATCGAGTTTGACATTACTAGAAAAACGAGTCAAAGCAAATTTAAAGGAGAAGCAGATTAACCTCATGAATACAAATCTAAGTTCATTTTTGAATTCCAGTTTCACACCAAGAAGCAGTTTATCAAATTTTCAACAGTAATACAGGGCATAAAATAAAAGCGACGGGTTTTTTTTGTCATGGTAATACTGATAAAAGAATAGGTATCCTTCAGTGCTGAGATGAAGTTTTCCTTCCTTCAGTTTTGCTCGTGTCACGTGTACACATAAAAATCATACAATTCTCTTAATTTCGGAAAGCTTAATACACATGATCACCTCAAATGTAACATTTATTGAAAACTTAGCGCCTTAGCACTAACATTCTCTCCTTACCACACCCTTCATCTTCTAAACCAAGAGACCGGAAGGGAAAACCTACCCCTACCTTAAATTAGGGTCTAGCGAGAACTTCTTAACTTGAGTTCGCACACAATTAAGATGGTTCAGTAAATCAATTACCCAACTACAAGGCTTGACAATTTCTCAGAAGCAAAACACACAGACAGCTGAGGGCTTATTACTGGAGATGACTCTCTTCCTCACATTTGCACAAGTAACTTCGGTAACTGACCTAAATTTGCCAGTGTTAAACAAACAGGTAATGGGGGGGGGGGGGGGGGCATTGTTTAAAGCTTGGCTCATTTATTTATCCTGACGAGGCACCATCTTTCGGAGGATAAAGTCTATGAAGCAGAAAACCGGGGGAATGGGAGGGCAGATAGATGATAGCATCTTCAATGTAGAAAAGTTACAGCTCTTTACAAGAGTCAGCATTAGGGGCTCATTAGTTGGTTTTATTTGTGTTTAGTCACTTTCCTAAAAGTCATCGCCAACAAAGAAGCCCTGAGGATCCGCCACGGTAAGGCAGAGGAGATGTCCTCAATTCACCTGCGACACCTGCCCAGGTCCCGAGTTCTCCCCCCGCCCTGGCCCCAGACCCCGCTCCAGACCCCCGATCTCGGCTCTTCACCCACTCCGCCGCAAAGCCCTCGAGAACCCTCGTCCTCGTCCCTTCCCCCCATCCCCACCCACGCGCGGTCCCCTTGGCGGTCCCCAGGGCCCAGACCCCTCGCGCTTCCTTCCACAGCAGTGGCTCCCCGAAGCCCGGGCGGTAGCGCGGGGAGGCCCTTCCCGGCGGGGCCTCTCCCCGCATCATACCCCGCAGGATCCTGGGGACTCCCCGCCCCCGCAAACCGCAGAGAGACTAGGCCAGGAATGCCAGCCCTCTCCACTCTCCGCCTCCCGGGCGACCCCCCGCAGGCCGGCCGTCGGAACCCAGCCCTCCGAGTCGCTACCTGCCCCGCGCCCTCCCGGCCCGGAAGCTCGGGCCGGCCCGAGGCGCGGCGCAGGGTTCCTCCGCCAAAGGTCCTCTGCCGCACGCTCACCTGCTGCCCGATCTTCCTTCAGCGCCACCCGAGCACAGCCCCTTCCTGGGGCATGAAAGCGCCGGCTTCGGGCCTGGTCTCTCTCGGCAGAGCAGGGCGGGGGACTGGCTCCCGCGGCCACCGCCGCCTGGTCTGCGCCTGCGCCGGCTCCGGGGCTAGGTCTCCAGGGGCGCCTCCTGCAGCGAGGGGTAACGGCCGGGAGCGCGAGCTAGCGCTGGCGCCTCGGCTCACCAGAGGCCGGCCGTGCGGGCAGCGGGTTGCCTAGGAGCTGCGCGCTGCACTGCTGCCCCGACAGCTGACGGCCATGTTTCTGTTCCCTTTTTCTTTTTTCCTCCGCCTCCTTCCGCCCCTTTCCATAGAACAGCACTTTCCTTCCCCCCCACTCCCGCTCCCTTTCCTACTGCGGGGGCGGTAGAAAAGGGCGTGGGGGAGGGGAGGGGAAAAGAGGGCGCGGGGGGCGGAGCAGCGCCCGAGCCCCGCCCCCGGAGAGGGCCGAGGCCGCGGGGTCACTGCTCCCTCCCCCTCACTATCCGCGACCCCGCGGGGTGCCAGGTCCCAGTGCCGCCACCCTGGGAGAGCACCTCCTCCGCGTCCGTCCTGCGGATCCCGAGCAGAAACTAGTCAGGGAGAAGAGGCTCAAGGCACCGCTTTGCACCCCTTCCTGCGGGGCTCAGACTCGCAGTTTGGTGTGGCTTTATTGCCTTGGCCCCGGGCAGGTGGCGGCTGCTCCTTTCGGGCTTTTCACAGGCGGGGAAAGTGACGCCGAGTCGCTCAAAGTCACTGAGAACACTGTCGAGAGGGATACGGGTCTCTGGACGAGAAGCTTCCTTCTCGGGGTGGGAGTTGGAATTTCCACGTGTGACTGGGGGCCTCCCGGACAGGAGAGAGCCCCACCGACTGTGGCTTCCCGAAGCCCTTCCCGGCTGCAGCGCCCCTGGAGAGTCTTAGACCGCGCTTGGTGTCGCTGCCTCGACTGAGATTTGGGGATGGGAACTTGGAACTTGGAAATCTCTCGTTTAAATCATCAGCCCGCTCCTGCCTCCTAAAAGTGTAGCCTCCTTATATATACGGCTGCATGCATGATCGGTTCCCTTAATGAAAATTATATGAGATGTTGTAGACTACGTCCTGAAATAATTATATATATGCAATTACATATACATGAAAAAATAGCAGCTAGTTATTCAGGAAGAAGCAAATGGTTTAAAACAAATTAGAACATTTTCACCTTCTGGACAAAAAAAAAGGCGAGTGACTTCTTAGATTCCGTGGCAGGTCAGAATTAGAATTGACAAGATTTGTGCATATCTAATAAGTATTCACACACACAGAGATCATTTTCCTAAAATTACTTTCTCCTTATTAAATCTGTTTTTTGACTTTTTTTTTTTTCCTGAAAAGTATGAGATTAAACTTTGGTCATGAGGGCCCTGTTGACAATTTTTTCCCAACGTTTATTGCATATATGGGGTGCAGAAACTATCTCCCTGGCCATGTTAGTAAAGAGTTGATTCAGTAGAAATGCACAGCAATAAAAATGTCTTATTTAATACTAGGTTGGAGTCATTTTGAGCCTAGTGGTAACCAGTCACTGACAGTGACCCTATCTGGTCAAAAGTTTACAAAGGAACTAATACTTCAGAATTAGTTTGTGAACTTCTTGTCTTTCTATACTAGGGACTTAACCTGGTGGATCTGTGGTTAGGAAATCCATGCTTTCACTGCCAAGGGCCTGGCTTCAATCCGTGCTGGGGGAGCTAAGATCCCATAAGCTACACCTGCAGGGCAAAAGAAAAAAAAAAGGTAACTCCTCCTTTACTGAGTATCTGGGTTCAGCATGTGATCCTTAGCATTCTGCAATGCCAAGTTAAATGACAGTGTTTACAGCTGCAGTAAGAGAAGGCATCTTGGAAAAGTGGAGAGACTAACTTGTCTGATATGTTGTTTATAAACTATCTTTGCTTCAAGAGAATCATTAAAATATATTTCATAGGATGTCTAGAATTTGCTTCAGAATAATAGTGGGAGCAAGAAGATGAGTAGGGGTTGAGGTACAATAAAATTGGACATTATGTTGAAGTGTAGTGATTGGTACTTGAGGTTTCCTTATGTTGTTTTCTGCATTTTATGTCTTTTTGAAATTTTATATAAAAAAGTTGTTTTAATTGTTTTAATGGAATTTCAGAGTTGAAAAGAGCTGAAGGAATCACTACAGAGATTGTCTAGTCTAATTACCTCATTGAATAGATGGGGAAATTAAGGCCTAGCAAAGTTTCTTCCCAGGCTCAGTTTTGGTGATTTCATAGTTGAATAGGAACTGCAGTTGACAAACAACTGCAGTTTGAACTGTGGGTTTGAACTGTGCAGATTTATTGATATGGGGATTTTTTCCAATAAGTGCTTGCTACAATACTATAAGATCTGCAGTTGGTTGAATCCTCGGTTGTGGAATTGCAGATATGAAGGGCTGACTGTGAAGTTATATGCAGATTTTGGACTGCACAAGGGGATTGGCACCACTAACACACATGTTGTTCAGGGGTCAACAGTACTAAATTCATGGCTCTTTATCTTCCCAAACAGAATAACTTGCTCCAGATTTCCTATAATCCATACCTTGTAAATTAACAAATTATTTCGTTCCAGCCCCTCGTAATGAATTCTCAAAAACATAGTGTTTGAAGGCCTGGTGCCTGTAGGCACTCTTAGTTTATTGTTTTAGAAAGAGTTTTTAGTAAGAATGACATCAGCAAACACTAGATCTGCTTTATTCATATGGTATCTAAATGACTCTGTGTTCCACTCTCCACAGGGAGCTCCAGCACACTCTTCTCTTTGTTCTCCACTCCAGTATCTTATCTGGCTGGAGACTCTGTCTCAGCTTTATCAGGAAAGGCTCATCTTGAGTCTTTTGGAGTTAGTCAGCACATTCTTTATCCAACTCTCCCCAAACATGACTGATATTCCTAACATCATAGCAAATTGTCCTGACTGCTGATCAAAAAAATAGATGTATTCTTTATTTCAAAGATTAATTTTAAAAAGCATTTTATTATAGAAAACAATGAAAACAATAAAATACAAACAAAAATAGAAGCCTCTGTACCCATCAGTTCAGTTCAGTTCAGTCGCTCAGTTGTGTCCGACTCTTTGCAACCCCATGAACCGCAGCACGCCAGGCCTCCCTGTCCATCACCAACTCCCAGAGTCCACCCAAACTCATGTCCATTGAGTCGGTGATGCCATTCAACCATCTCATCCTCTGTCATCCCCTTCTCCTCCTGCCCTCAATCTTTCCCAGCGTCAGGGTCTTTTCAAATGAGTCAGCTCTTCGCATCAGGTGGCCAAAGTATTGCAGTTTCAGCTTCAACATCAGTCATTCCAATGAACACCCAGGACTGATCTCCTTTAGGATGGACTGGTTGGATCTCCTTGCAGTCCAAGTAACTCTCAAGAGTCTTCTCCAACACCACACTTCAAAACCATCAATTCTTCAGCACTCAGCTTTCTTTATAGTCCAACTCTCACATCCACACATGACCACAGGAAAAACCATAGTCTTGACTAGAAGGACCTTTGTTGACAAAGTATTATCTCTGCTTTTTAATATGCTGTCTAGGTTGGTCATAACTTTCTTTCCAAGGAGTAAGCATCTTTTAATTTCATGCCTGCAGTCACCATCTGCAGTATTTTTTGGAGCCCCAAAAAATAAAGTCTGCCACTGTTTCCACTATTTCCCCATCTATTTGCCATGAAGTGATGGGACCGGATACCGTGATCTTAGTTTTCTGAATGTTGAGCTTTAAGCCAACTTTTTCACTCTCCTCTTTCACTTTCATCAAGAGGCTCTTTAGTTCTTCACTTTCTGCCATAAGGGTGGTGTCATCTGCATATCTGAGGTTATTGATATTTCTCCCAGCAATCTTGATTCCAGCTTGTGCTTTCTCCAGCCCAGCATTTCTCATGATGTACTCTGTATATATAAGTTAAATAAGCAGGGTGACAATATACAGCCTTGACATACTCCTTTTCCTATTTGGAACCAGTCTGTTGTTCCATGTCCAGTTCGAACTGTTGCTTCCTGGCCTGCATACAGGTTTCTCTAGAGGCAGGTCAGGTGGTCTGGTATTCCCATCTCTTGAAGAATTTTCCACAGTTTATTGTGATCCACACAGTCAAAGGCTTTGGCATAGTCAATAAAGCAGAAATAGATGTTTTTCTGGAACTCTCTTGCTTTTTCCATGATCCAGCGGATGTTGGCAATTTGATCTCTGGTTTCCCTGCCTTTTCGAAATCCAGCTTGAACATCTGGAAGTTTACAGTTCACGTATTGCTGAAGCCTGGCTCAACTCATAATTAATCTTGTATCATGTATCCCCTTCTGACTTCTTTCTTCTGAGCATCTTGAAGCAAATACTCAACATTGTGTTTCACCTGTAAGTATTTCAGGATAACTGTAAGGACTTTTAAAAACCATACCCACAATGCCATTTTTGTGGATAAGATAAAGATAAGGACTTTTTAAAAATCATACCCACAAGGCCATTTTTACCATTAAAAAAAATTTTTTTTTAACTTTTTCTGTCTTTTTTCTTTTTTGATTGTACTTGGTTTTCATTGCTATACATGGGCTGTCTCTAGTTGCAGGAAGCAGAGGCTTCTCTCTAGTTGCAGTACATGGCCTTCTCATCGCGGTGGCTTCTCTTGTTGCTGAGCACAGGCTCTAGAGGGTGGGTATAGTAGTTGCAGCATATGGGCTTAGTTGCCCCCTGGCATGTGTAATCTTAGTTCCCCAACCAGGGATCAAAGCTGTATCCCCTGCAGTGGGAGGTGGATTCTTTACCACTGGATCACCAGGGAAGCCCTAAAAATTTTTTTAATTGATATTTTATTTTAGTAAATATTTTGTTAACGTGTTTAATGACCAAGAACCTTACCATATTGATACTACACCTTCTCTCGCCCCTTCCTACTTGTGGATCTAGTCCCTCGGATACAACTCCTGCCCAGAGGGTTTGAGTTTGCCATACTCCTTTTTGATGCACTAGAATATTAACTTCCCAGTCCCAACTTTTTTCTAGCTCCCTCCGTGCTTCAGAGAATATAGGGTAGGGATTCTTTCCTTTCAGATTTTCCCCTCAAAGGTGGTTCATTATCCAGTTCAAAAACTCTGTAATACTTAAGAATCAGAAACTGCCTAAAAATTTCAAAAATGATCATCTCCAATTTACATTTAATCTGAATGTAATAGGCTAAGTAAGGCTTGACATGTCCTAACCCCCCCCAAAAAAAGATGGGATCTGATGCTGATACCCTTTAATACCAATTCAAATTTCCCTGTAGTTTTATAGTTCCTTTCACACAGAAAAGGAGAAAATGAACTAAATTCTATAAGCCATCTCTTTAAAGGATCAATAGAAAATAATTATTTCAACCCCTTTCTGTTGTTCTAGGTTTAAGCTCTTCTTCATCTTAAGTGATCTCATTCAGCTCGGTGGCATTATCTGTGTGTTGGTCACTCCCAAATTTACTGCTCTAGCTCCAGTTTTCCCTAAGCTGTAGATTTAACCGTCAAACTACCTCCAGTGTCCAAATGTTATCTCACACTGTACATGTTCAAGATACAGTTCTTATTTCCCTTCCTGTCTTGCATCACCTCCCACACCAGAACTATTCCTTTTCAAGCTACCTCATTTCGCTGTATGATACCACCATCTCATCTCTTACCAAATGATATCTTCCTTAATCACCAGATTCAAAGGTGGATCAGCTGAACTGGAGGTTAAGGAGGACATCATTTGGCACGCTAGAAGAGAAATGGGGCAGGGGTCAGCACTATGAAACTGTCCAGCACTTTCAGGGACAGTGCCAGGGAGCCACACAAGGACCAGTGTCTACAGATCATTGATTGCCATTCAGGGGTATGTAACATGCAGTCCTGTAAAGTTGTCACCTTAGCTGTGTGGCTGGTGGCTGAAGGGTATGGTCCTTCCATTGACAGCAGCCTGCTCATAACTGTGGTTCTTGAGTTAGGGAGTGTAAGCCTGTGTCCTGAGACGAACCCCTAACCACATTGTCCATGTAAACAACTACCCCTTTTTAGCTTTTCAGGATACAGGCCAGGGTGACTTGACACCCTCAGGAGCAGTGGTAGTACAGAAGGAAAAACCTTACCACTAACACTTGGGAGGGACTGGGAAAAGATAAAGCCACCACCTTACAGAGGAAACATTTGTTAGATAAGCAGGAGTTACAGTGTTGTTAACTATGAGTTCAGTATTAATGAATCAATGATATTACATATGGTGTTTTTAAGCAGAAACACACCTAACACGAGTGTTTGATACAAATGTCGATTGACACAAACGTTGCAAATAGAGGCTGTCAGAAAACTAACAGTTATTTCTGCTAGGAACAATGGTTGTGTTTGCTAATTCAGTATTCTCTGTCTACCCTGTTTAGAACAGGGTTATACCATCTTGTTGTACCATCCTGCCCTGTTTTAAATATTCCTCATACTCTGGTTAATGACTTTTACTATCTATGTGTTTACTACCTTCTCTACCAGTATGTAAGCTCCTTAAGGATAGGAACTTTATTTTCCTTCATTAAACTTTTATTATCTTTTTACCTAAAGCAGTAGTAATGTTCCTTAAATATTTGATGCTGAATCGTTCACATAATTAAGCAACCCTTTTCAGAGTCTGTTCTCTCCATCAATTTTCAGCCTTTGTGTTTCTGGTCATCTTTCTGGCCTTCAAATTGCTGAAACCCTAGCACAAGTAAACACCAGCTGGCCTCCCCTCTCCAATCCTGTAAATATGCCTGAGCATGTCTGAAATCTCTGGGACTCTTCCTATCCATATTTCTTCCCTGTGCACAATTTATGTAAGAAGGTTCTTTGAGTTGGGTCCAGAGCATTCAATATGATTGTAAACAATTCTCTAATAGCAATAACCATTAACTGACTTATGCCTAAAAGTGAAGAGCAAGCTAGTAAATTCTGTCTTAACTGACTTGAAAGCCATGTTAATTCTCAACTACATGGCTTATTTACTGATGACTGCTACGTTCAAGAATTATTAGAATGAATTCTGTGGTGGTCTAGTGGTTAGGACTCTGCGCTTCCACTGCCGTGGTCCCAAGTCAGGAATCTCTGGTCAGGAAACTAAGATCCTTTAAGCTGTGCAGTGCTCTAGTAATACTTAGAGCATTTTGAGCACATCAAAAGAAAAATCATATTTGTGTTTACTTTAATCATAAGGGTTTTTGCTATTTTAATACTATTTGGATGTGCTAATAACTCCTACCAAGGGTCATTACTGCCCCCACTGACAGCAGCCTGGATCCCTCTCCCTCTGGGGCTGTCTTAGCAGCAGAGGGGGAGCTGGCATTTGAGGTTCCTTGCCTATCCATGGCCACTCGCCCCAAGGCAGTCATCCTGTCCAGAACTCCTACCGCCTCTGTCTGCCCTGGCCCATCTGGGGGCAGTTCAGGGAGGCACACTCTTTGTGGGGGTAGAGGTAGGGAGAACCAAAACCTTTTTGCCTAAAATGGAAAGCATAAATTTGAGGGGCTGGTCAGAGAGAATGGGCTGGGCTTTGATGGTAAGCTGGGTCACTGCAACCCTGCCCAGGCAGGCCCAGGTCCTCTCTGCTGAGGTGGGACCCTGTCATCTCTGCCAGCACTCTCTGTCTTCTGCCCAGAAGCTACTTGGGCCTCTCAGTGGGAGAACCAAGGCTCCATACATGCCTCTGGGCCCTCTGTGAGTCTATTTCTGTTTTGTAAATAAGTTCCTAGTATTTTCACTTATTCCCTGGGCTAGTTATTTAATGGCCCTCTTTCCCCATGCATGAAATAATCCATCTTGCAGAGTCCTATAAGATTAATTATCATTTGCAACAACTATTTATCAGTCATCTACCATAGGCCAGTCACTATGCTAAGCACTTAACTTTCCTTGTCTACTCTCTAACCTTATACGGGAGTTGTCATTGTGGTTTCTCATGATATAATGTATGTAAAGCCTCTGTCATGGTAACTGACATATACTTGGACAAGGGTTGGCATACTACAATCCTTGGGCCAAATCCAGCCTGATGCCTGTTTTTGTGAATTAAGTTCTGTTGGAATAGGCATGCCTATTTGCTTACTCCTGTCTGTGGCTGCTTTTGCACTATAATGGCAGAATTGAAGAGTTGTGTCAGAGGCCATATGGCCAACAAAGACAAAACTATTTGCTATCTGATCCTTTACAGAAAAGAAAAGTTCACCAACTCCTGTGCTAGAAGACCAACTAAAGTTAGTTTGATGTATTTTTTTTTTTTTGCTTTTGATCTTGTTGTGCAGCATATGGGATCTTAGTTCCCCTGGGATCAAACCCATGCCCCCTGCATTGGAAGCACAGAGTCTTAACCACTAGACCACCAGGGAAGTCCCTGATACGCTTTTTATCTAAACAGGAGGCCAGAAAAATAAAGCAGACAAGCAGGGCTAGAGAGTGGGTCATGACTGACTAGTTTTCAAAGATGCAAAGATTTTTACCAAAAAAAAAAGAAGAAGGAAGAATAGCAGAAATGGATGTGAACGGAGATCCTAATTTGTGGCTTCCAGATACATTGCCTACTGCGGAGTGAGGAGCTTCCGATACAGAAAGTAGCAAGCAACATGCTCAGGGAAGAATTAAACTCCTCAGCAGAGAACCAGGTAGAAAGTCCTCAATGAATAGATTAAGGATGCAGAGCAGAAATCTGTTTACCATAGAAAATCTCAGGAGGCAGAGTGGAAAGATTTATTAGGCAAGAGCAAGAGCAGTGGTGGCCCTAGGATGTTTATAACAGAAGGAACCTAGGAGTATCTCTGGTTGAGAAAACTGTCACTTACCCATATGGAAGAATGGGCATAACTGAAGGAGCTTCTGGGAGTTCTGAAGCTGCTCCCTAATGCCCATAGGCGCTCTCCGCTATTGGGAGGTTGGGAGTGGGAAAAGGAAGCAAAAATATGGGCAGCACAAAAAGCCATGACAAAAAGAACTTAGATTTGGAACAGTGATTGAAGATGGTGACAGGAATGATAAGCATGGCGGAATCATCTGGCTTCACAATTTCAAAAAGATTCTTACTGTGCACTTGCTCTAGCTTGAGTAGACACTCAGGTGCTAGGAGAGTCAGTGGCCTGGTGAAGACGGTGGTCTGAGCTATAAACTTTGTAGGCCAGGAGTGAGCAGGCCTTACAACATCAATCCTCTAACTATAGGTAGTCAGCAATGTTTATCAATCAAGTTGTTTTCATTCTTTAACCTATTGAAATTACTGCAGTCAGAACACCAGATTATAGAAAGGTAATTTGAAATATTTCTGTGGTTAAAAAGAAAGTGAAACCATACTGTTAGAAGTTCTTAATCTTATTTTTTGACATGCTCTTGCTTTTTCTTTAGATAGCATCATCTTTCAAAATATGTTTGTTTTTTTTTTTTAACTTCAGGAAAGTGATGTAAAAGGATTGAGATTTCTGGAAAGTATTAAAAACAAGGAACCACCTGCAGTGTTGTTTCAAGGGAGTTCTGACTCATTAATATAGACTCTTATCTCTACTAAGTTTTTCATCATTCAGTGTTTATAAGCCTTTTTAAAAACTGCATTTTGCCAGTCATAGCATCTCCAGAATTTTTAAGCAGAGTTCAAACTAGTTTAACATTGATGGAGTCAATATCTTAGGGTAACTCTTCTGAAATTCCATCCTATTTGGGGACAAAACTACGAAGCATTTTTAACTTTACCTACTTAGATTAAGTTCAATTAATTCTTATTTTCTTTTTCAGTTTGACCCTGATTTTCTTTAGTTCTTTAATTTTTTAAACATATGCAAATTATTTTAGAACTGGACTTACAGACTGGTTTACTCAGAAGGCACCTAAAAAATCTCAGCACTATTAGTAATGATGTTCTGGTGTGCTGAAAATAAGGTTTTTGAGCTGAAATGTTAGAAAAAGATTTTACTTTTAGAGAAAGACCCACAATTGTGTATATAAGTCAGCCAGAAAACACATCTAACTTAACATTCATAGTAAGTGAAAGAAAGGCAATGGGCCTATAATTGTTCACTCATTCAGTATTTATTGAATATCTGTCTATATGCCTCCACCGTACTAGACACTGAGGATACAGCAAGACAAAACTCAGAAAAATTCCTGCATATGAGGAGCTTATATTTAAGGGGGGGAAGACAGACAATAAACAAGGTAAATAGGAAAATACATAATATGATAGAAGTTATAAGAAGAAAAATTATGCTGGAAATGGAAAAGGGGGCTGTTGGGGACTGGGTGTTTACAGTTCTTAACAAGGGCTCAGTCAGCTTAGAACACCCTAATTATTCTTTAAAATGCTTTGAGGATTACAGGACACTTAGCTGGAAGTTTGAAGAAGGTTCCAAGAGACAGGAATTGGGACTGGTGGTAGCTTGCCCAATTATCTGATTACTTAAGAGGTTAGGCATAGTGAGAACATTATTTCATCCCTTGCCTTCCCTGTCTTCTTAACCTCCACTACCACGTCTCCCTTGCCAGTTACTTTTAATTTACCCAATTAAAGTGAAAAGAGGGGGGAAAGTGTTAGAACTATTTTTGCTTACATTTTGAGCCTGGTGAATTTTTTTTTAAATATAAATTCTGATGAGATCCAGAAATGGAAGCCATATAAAAGCAAAATTCCCATAACTTTTTCTTTTGCAGTTACACTTTGAATCCACCCTAGAATTTCTTTCCATTTGAGGTGTAGCACTGTGTCCTGGAAAGAAACGAGTCAAGAGTTTTGGGTTTTGGGTACTAGATATGCCACTACCTACCTGCTGCTGCTGCTGCTAAGTCACTTCAGTCGTGTCCAACTCTGTGCGACCCCATAGACAGCAGCCCACCTTCCCCATCCCTGGGATTCTCCAGGCAAGAACACTGGAGTGGGTTGCCATTTCCTTCTCCAATGCATGAAAGTGAAAAGTGAAAGTGAAGTCGCTCAGTCGTGTCCGACTCTGTGCGACCCCATGGACTGCCGCCTACCAGGCTCCTCCATCCATGGAATTTTCCAGGCAAGAGTACTGGAGTGGGGTGCCATTGCCTTCTACCTAGGCAACTGGAATTAGGTCCTCAACTGAGAATCTCTAAATTGCTGTGATTCTTACTCTTTTCAATCAATGCAAGTCATTAATTACATAAACCTCGATGAAATATAGCTTCCCTTTTTTTTCAGGAAGTAAATATTCGTGGCTAAGACTATTAAACTGGGTTTTATGTATGATAAACAGAATATGGATATTATGACTGAGTTACATGGCTCTTTGGTCTCCAAGAATGTTTTTCAGTAGGAGCATGTCTCAAACTCTTTTCATATATTTATAATTTACATCAAAGTAGATTTTTAAATGTAGAAAAGATTAATTTGCATAAGTTAATATCAATTTTGATTAAAATTTTGAATAAAATTTTAGAAAACTGGAATATTTATTTAAGATCAATTTAGGGCAGCTTTTTTTTTATGATGGCATTACTATGAATAAAATCTGGGTAAATAATGATAATTAATTATAATAGCTGCCAGGTGGTTTGATAAATGCCTTATATACATTAACCCAGTTAAGACTTATAAGTATCCCATGAAGTAGGTACTGTTATTTCTTCCATTTTATAGACAGGGAATCTGGAATTCAGGTTTCCCTGCTGGCTCAGTCAGTAAAGAATCTACCTGCAATGCAAGAGAAAGAAAGTGAAAAGTCAAAGTCGTATGCAACTCTTTGCAACCCCATGAACTGTATAGTCCACGGAATTCTCCAGGCCAGAATGCTAGAGTGGGTAGCCTTTCACTTCTCCAGGGGATCTACCCAATCCAGGGATTGAACCCAGGTCTCCCACATTGCAGGCAGATTCTTTACCAACTGAGCTACAGGGGAAACCCTGCAATGCAGCAGACCCGATTCCTAGGTCAGGTTCCCCAAGATTCCCTCGGAGAGGCAAATGGCAACCCACTCTAGTATTCTTGTCTGGGAAATCCCATCGACAGAGGAGCCTGACGGTCAACAGTCCATGGGGTCACAAGAGTTGGACATGACTTATGGACTAAACCACCACCAATCTGGAATTCAGAGAGATTAAATAACTTGAGCCTAAGTTGTTTTTGTTTTACTTTTAATGCAGTCTTTATTCATTTTATTTTGGTTGCACTGGGTCTTCGTTGCTGCTCATGGGCTTTCTCTAGTTGTGGCTAGTGGGAGCTACTCTAGTTGCTATGCTCAGGCTTCTCATGGCTGTGGCTTCTCTTGCTGCAGAGCACAGGCCTTAAGCACATGGACTTCAGTAGTTGTGGCACACGGGCTTAGTAGTTCTGGCTCACAGGTTCTAGAGCATGGCCCTTGAGCCTAAATTTGATTTCAGGTCTATCTGACTCTTCCTGGCACATTATCATCATTGCTTTCTTAGGAAAGAACATTCTCATTTGAGGTAGCTAAACACTGAGAGAAGAAACTGACGAGATTTGGGGATAGTTTGGTATGTTTTGTGTGAAAGCAAGGATCTTGAGCAGATTATCTCAGGTGACTCCCATCTATCCCAAGGTTTGTACACCTGGAGCTGCCATGCCTTACTTAAATTAAAAATATTATTAGTTGTAATTTATGTAACAAGTGAATATTCATTAATCCTGAACAATTGTATTTTTGTTCATAAGAGAGTTCTCAATATGTCCTTCTCATCTCAGAATGGAGAAGGAAATGGCAACCTACTCCAGTATTCTTGCCTGAAGAATCCCAGGGATGGGGAAGCCTGATGGGCTGCTGTCTATGGGGTCACACAGAGTCGGTGGGACACGACTGAAGTGACTTAGCAGCAGCAGCAGCAGCATCTCAGAAGGTCATTTGTTATAAGCCTATTTGAATAGTATATGTAAACTGCTGTCAAAAAAACCTGAAATTCAACTTCATTGTAACATAGCTTTTGCCTTCATGATATTGTCCAAGAGTATTATGCCTAAAATACTTTTGATAACACTATTCTAATTTATTTCATTTGGATTTATGTATCAGTATTTTAGTATGCTGCTGCTACTGCTGCTGCTAAGTTGTTTCAGTCGTGTCCAACTCTATGCGACCCCATAGACGACAGCCCACCAGGCTTCCTGGTCCCTGGGATTTTCCAGGCAAGAACACTGAAGTGGGTTGCCATTTCCTTCTCCAATGCATGAAAGTGAAAAGTGAAAGTGAAGTCGCTCAGTTGTGTCCGACTCTTAGTGACCCCATGGACTGCAGCCTACCAGGCTCCTCCATCCATGGGATTTTCCAGACAAGAGTACTGGAGTGGGGTGCCATTTCCTTCTCTGAGTATTTTCATTTATAAAGATACTTATCTTTTCTCTTGCAGGTAATTATTAAATAGCAGTTTATTAATTCCAGGTTACCGAATACAGACAAAAATTCTAAAATTGCGTGAAATATTCTACAGTTAAAATTTTTCACTGTTATTTTCAGTTACTCTAAGAAATTTTTTTTTTTCTTACCCGCAATTAAATTTCAAATGATATGCTGAATAGATTTCATTTGATGGTCATTCATGGCTCAGAACTGTAGTATATTGGCCAGTATTAATTGATGTTCCCTCAACATGGGCCTTTAAATAAAAATATGTTTTTAAACATTGACTACAGTATACAAGGGCTTCCCTGGTGGCTTAGATGGTAAAGAATCTGCCTGCAATGCAGGAGACCCGGGTTCAGTCCCTGGGTCGGGAAGATCCCCTGGAGAAGGAAATGGCAACCTACTCCAGTATTCTTGCCTGGGAAATCCCATGGACAGAAGAGCCTGGTGGACTATAGTCTCCAGAGTCACAGAGTTGGACAGGACTGAGACTAACACACACAGTATACAAAGGAAAACTGTCAATAAATATATCTGCTTTCTTGATGTCAGTAGATCACATTACTAAAATTTAGCCATAAAAACAAAAGTGTTACAAAAATACCACGGTGAAATAAAGCAGCTCTATCATGAAACTGAGCTGTATTCTTTTCTATAGAGTTCCGAATCAAGTAAGCCATGAAGAGATGATTTCTGCAGAGAAAAGAATTCTCACAAAAGTACTGCATGAAAGAAGAGCTGTGTCTTAAGTGTCCAAGATATGAGAATTCTATAGGGAAATAACTAGGGATGGGGATAAAGGGCCAGGGAGTAATTCCTGCTCAAATCATCATCATAGAGTATTAACCCTGGACACCGTTTTGGCCCATGGCTGGCAAATTGCCAAAATGGGCACAGTGGCCTGAAGGGAAGGGTTTGGGCGGAAACATGCCTAGTATGTGCTGGAAGCCGTCTTGTGATAATCAGAGAAGCTGACCTCTGAAGACAAAGCCAACTTACGTGGGGAAAAGCAGAGAAATTCACAGGCAAATGGAGCCAGCATGTGACTGAGCTGGACCTAGAGCCCTGTCTACCTCTGGACTTCCATTTGTATGAGTCAGTAAAATTCCTTCTTTTTAAAGCCTTTTAAGATAAGTTTCTGATACTTGCAGCTAAGGCATCTTAAAGAAATTCTTGACGTGTTAGGGATTTTTACCGCTTTTCATTATATATGTTGTAAATAGTTTCACTTCAGACCATAGATTATTTTTGTTTACCTGTCAGACATGAAAATCTGTTTAAAGTTATGCAGACTAAAACAAGCGTGATATCGGTGTTCAACTAGGAAGAGGAATCAGTGAAACAGAATATTTAACTCAAGATTTTGTTAAGGATACAAAGTAATTTACATTAAGATAAAGTTGAAAACCGATGGATTTTTGTTAGTGTTGCTTTGTGACTCATATCACAGCAAAATAAATTGTAATTGATTAAAGGTGTAAATGTCAAAAAGTAAAGCCATAAAAATGGTAAAATGAAAAATAATTTTATAATCATGGCACAAGAAAGATCTTTTTAGGCCTGATGCCAAAGGTAAAAAACATACAGGAAAAGATATGGTTACATAAAACTTAAAATGTGTTTCATTTTTCTTTAGCATTTTTCAATTGTGAAAGTAGTTCATTGTGAATTCAATGTAAAATGTAAAAACATGGTGAATTCACTGTAAAATGTAAAAACATCAAACAATACAGAGCTGTATAAAATAATTAGTATCTCCTTTTCTTCAATCCCTCACTTCATGGGTAACTATTTTTAATAATGTGTATTTATATATTTCCAGACTTTCATCATACATATATACACATAGAGTGTGAGTATCTAAATATGTAAGTTTTTCAAAACAAGAATCATTCTTAGTTATATTTTGCATCCAGTCTTTCTCTCTGAGCACTGTATCTGGGCGTCTTTCCTCGTCAGCACATATACAGCTACTTTACTGTTTTTAACATCTGCCTTGTATAGTCCATTATATGAATGAATGATAATGTATTTAATTAGTCACTTACTAATGTATATTTTGGATTTTTCTAACCTGGGAAACTTTCTTATAGAGAAAGTTCTGATAATTATATGAAAGTAAACTATTTTAATATAACCAGCTTTTTCAAATCAATAATAAAAAAAATAAGCATCAAATTTACATAAGAAATAACATAAAATATATTTATATAGAGAAAAATGGACAAAAGCAATGCAAGACAATTCAGATGGAATACAAAAGACAAATCAATATATACAAATAGTAAAAGGGGAAAACACAAATTAAAAGAGTGAGCTATTGCCTTTCATCCAGCATATCAGCAAAGAATAGGGGGTAAAAAGAATTTAAAAAGGGGGAAGTGGTGGTTTCAGGGGAAAAGGCACTTTTATAAGCTAAAAGAGAAGTATTCGTTCATAGTATTTTTAGCAGGGTAATTTGGCAGTGTTTATTAAATAGCTTCAAATCATGTGTAACTTTTATCCAATGAGTCTATTTGCAGAAATTTTAATGAAAAAAATAAGGCTACAGCTTACTTTTACTTGAGGTAATTATGAGATTGTTTAAATCCAATAGCTTAAAAATAATTTAAAATAATAAATATTCAACCACTGAATTGAACAACATCAATGATATGGACTCCTATGCATCACATTAAAAATGATGTTGAAAATATATTTTTATATGGAAAAGTGCAGGCCAAAAAAATAGAATGCACAAAGGATTGCTTTTTAAATTAGTGTGAATATACATATGCATATGCATACATATATAGAAAAACACTGCCACTGAGATCAGTGAGGTCACGGAGAATTTATTTTCTTCAATTTGCTTAACTGTATTTTCAATGAACAGATATTATAATCATCTGACAAATGCTATAAAAATGTTTAAATGAACACATGTTAAAAAAGAAAACAGTCTATCAGAATTAGACTATGAAGGAAACAAAGGCAAAAGGGAACATCTGGATTGCTGTTGGTGAGGGAGGTATGCTCTCTTTTTAAGAGGACAGTAATGACTCTCTGCCATATAAGGTTGTCTTTTTGAGACTATCATCTCTTTTATTCTTAATTCTCAAACCAAATGAAAAGAGAACAAAGCAGTAGGAGGAAACTGATAAGGACCTTGAACTGATTTGGAGGGTAAAGTGTACTAAGAAAACTCAACCTCAGTTAACTCTTGGAGTAATTTTGTGTAGCAAGAAAATAGTATGGACTTCATTAAGCTGGAGAAAAACCCACGGAACTCTTGTTACCAGAGGAATTTTGAGACTAGTTTGGCCTGAAGTGTGGGAACCATCTTGTCAGAAGGAGATCTTTTATAAGACGTATACTCAGGGTCAGAGAAGGCAATGGCAACCCACTCCAGTACTCTTACCTGGAAAATCCCATGGACGGAGGAGTCTGGTAGGCTGCAGTCAGTGGGGTCGCTAAGACTCAAACATGACTGAGCAACTTCACTTTCACTCTTCACTTTCATGCATTGGAGAAGGAAATGGCAACCCACTCCAGTGTTCTTGCCTGGAGAATCCCAGGGACGGGGGAGCCTGGTGGGCTGCCGTCTATGGGGTCGCACAGAGTCAGACATGACTGAAGTGACTTAGCAGCAGCAGCATACTCAGGGTCAGTTAGAAAGAAGCCTTCCCACTTGGTCTGGGCATAAAACCAAAATGTGATATATTTTGAAATGTGGTAAAAGTATTACATTTAGCTTATGTGTATGCTTTCAGTAAAATCTTGCCTGATAGGGATATTATTTAGACTAAGCTAGTGTTTAACAAGAGCCCTCTATGTATTAAATACTTTCATATTAGAGAGAAGAGGGGTGTAAAAAATGTGTTGATCTACCTCTTGGTTAACCATCCCTGCTCCTGAAGTCCAGGTTTTGGACTATGTTGATGTAATCAACATAGCATGAAACATCAGTTTATAGCCATGAAGCAAAGGAACAAACTATGACCAGAATGCTGAATTTGAAACCTAAAGCTATAGTGGGAACATCAAACCCAGCAAAACTATTAAGCACATACATGATTAGTGGGCAAGTGGCTTTTGCAAGATTGAGATGTTATGTTTAGATTTTTGGCAGTAGCTTATAGCATACAAATGGTAATTCTCTGATAAATCTAGAAGTGAAGTCCTCTTTCAAGTGAATCATACAGTCTTTTCTATCTATAGACATCACAACTGAAAATTAATTCTTGAGACTTCCTCCTCAATATAATAATGTAGACAAATGTAAGCCCTACTTATTTGTTTGCTTAACATTGTTTGCTGGATACTTGTACTGGTTGATTTAATCCATAACATCCATAACATAGTCAGCTATCAAGGTTGACTATCAAATATGAACCTTTGACTTCATAAGAGATGAAGTGACCTTATCTCCCTCTGAGCTTGCCAGATCCACTCACGTGGGCAATTGTTTACATTTTTAACCCTCTTTAGAAAAATACACAAACCTTACTCTTTGACACCAGTTTTCCTGTGATTTCTTTCTAGTCTGAATCTTACTGTTGGTGTTTTTAGTCTTGGTTCTGTGATTTATGACCTTAACCTCAGATTCTGATTTCAGTTTCTTTTGACTCCTCATATTTTGGATCCTACCTTTGTCATGTTTTTTCACTTTTGTTTCTTCCTGAGCTGTAATTCAAATTCCTGACACCCTCCACAAGTTCCACCCACACATCTCTTAAACTGAGACTGAAACCGCAGGGGAAATGTTAACTCAGCTTGAAAAGCATCTTTCTTAGTCTCTAGATAGATCTCCTCTTAGGTGGAGGGTCCTCACATAAAACAAAATTTGTTAATTCAAAAAGCATTGTGCAAGAATTATCTGTTTGTACAGGCTTTTCTCCCAAGTGGACAAGAACAACCTGTTATACTAGTTGCCATCATTCTGTTAGAAAAGACATTTATGATACACACTCGAAGCCTGTCTGTCTTACATTCAATACTCATCTGCTCATTTACTCTCCCAATAGACACATTTGCCTACACAGCTTGTCTGGTACATGGTTTATTAGAAGGAGCTAAGGTTACCTTGTACCTTAGTTCTATTCTGGTCTCATTTCACCATTGAAAGTCTTCTGCCCATCAGTCCAGATAAATGTGTATCTGTGGATGTGTACATGACATCAGGTACATGATTGCTATGCTATGCTAAGTCACTTCAGTGGTGTCCGACTCTGTGCGACCCCATAGACGGCAGCCCACCAGGCTCCCTGTCCCTGTGATTCTCCAGGCAATAACACTGGAGTGGGTTGCCATTTCCTTCTCCAATGCATGGAAGTGAAAAGTGAAAGTGAACTCGCTCAGTCATGTCTGACCCTCAGCGACCCCATGGACTGCAGCCTACCAGGCTCCTCCATCCATGGGATTTTCCAGGCAAGAGTACTGGAATGGGTGCCATTGCCTTCTCCGGGTACATGATTACTTGGCATGAATTTGGCTGAACACTCTTAGCTTATTGTGAGTTTATGAATTTGATGCCAGTTTGTTTGAATTATAGTATTAAATTATTAATACCCATATCATGGGCCGGGCTTCTCTGGTGACTCAGAAAGTAAAGAATCTGCCTTCATTTAGGAGACCTGGGTTCGATCCCTAGGTCGGAAAGATCCCCTGGAGAAGGTAATGGCAACCTACTCCAGTATTCTTGCCTGGAGAATCCCATGGACTCCTCGTGGAGGAGCCTGGCAGGGGTCCATGGGGTTCCAAACAGTCAGACAGGACTGAGCAACTTTCACTTCTTTCATATCATGGCCCTAGAGCTATTTGGGTTACTTAATAACTGAATATCTGAGAGTATCACTATAATGCTATCATTTTATAAATGCAAATGTTTTCTTTGGTACAATTTGAGGAAACCTTAAAACCTTAAGTTTCCCACCAGACTGCCACAAAGCGTGAAATTCCACTTAGGGACTCATTTCTTTAAATCTTTGAAAGGAATTCAAGATGCCTAATAAAATATGTGTGTATGTGTGTGTGCAAGCTGTGTATTTTTAAAATGTTAACAATTACCTGGAGACAGTCGGATTATTATTGGCTATTTTTATTTCCTTATATGTTTCCCTATTTCTCAAAATTTCTACATTGAATACATATACTTTTATTATCAGAAAAAAATGCTATAAAAATGTTTATGCACCCAAGGATGGTAAAAATGTATAACTATTTTCATCAGGTAGCACCTAGTTGAATATGTATTTCTCAAACCTTCTACATTAATATTAGGTAGCTAGAAGCCAGACTCCTTCAGAAATTAGTATATGATCCCAAAGGAAGTAAATCTTGATATTGATGATGTTCTTGTTTTTAAGCAGAACACAAATTCTTATAACACATATTTTTTGTATGTATGAAATGTCACACTAAAATACTTTTTAAAGTTTAAAAAATTCTGAAAGGGTCAAATATAAACTCCTTATTTTCCTAGTATTGCCCAGGACTGCCAGGACAGTATTCATGCAGAAGGAATTCTTTATAGATAATGTTGCTATATAAGTTGTGTTCTAAAAAAAAACTTTAGAATGTATAAGACAGACTCATCTTAGGCTAAACTTCACCCCATTTTATGGTAAAGTTTAAATTCGACTCAGAGCTGTGAGGATAAGCATCATATCATACTAACTCACATCAGATTAATGCTCCTTTTCAATGTCAGGTGAATTTGTCTTTGATTTCATGAGAATCTAAGGATTAAAGAAGGGGTAGTTTCCTCCAAGGGTAGCTAATTGTCCATTTCATTTTCAGGTATATTCGTGGAAAATTTGTCTCCAGTCATGTACTCATCCATTCATTTATTCCTATATTTCTGAGCAATGTGCTAGACATGTGCTACTAGGGATATTGTGGTGAACAAACCAGACATGGGCCCTGCCCTCACGGAGCTTAAGTCTGGTGTTTCTGGCATGCCACCCTTAGAAATTATATTGTAGGTTTTTTGGTGGGGTTTTTTGAAGTATAATTCACATTTAATAAAATTTATCTTTAAAGTACTAATTGTATCTTCATTCACTTATTCAACTATTTATTTAGTGCTAGTTACAGTAAGGCAGTGTATTAGATAAGTGAAATAGATATAGACCCAACCCTCAAAAGACTTATAAGTAAGATTTACCAGATAGTAAGAACTGAAGGATTGAAAGCAGGAGGAGAAGGGAACGACAGAGGATGAGATGGTTGGATGGCATCACCGACTTGATGGACATAAGTTTGAGCAAGCTCCAGGAGTTGTTGATGGACAGGGAAGCCTGGTGTGCTGCAGTCCATGGGTTGCAAAGAGTCAGACATGACTGGGCGATTGAACTGAACTGAAGAATGCTAGAATTCCACTTCTTCATTTGCACTGAATAATCTTTTTTTTCCCAGTTTCATTGAGATACTGACAGATATTACTGCATACGTTTAAGGTGTATAGCAGATAACCAAAGTGAATTTAGTTAGTATCTACATTATTGTATCTCATATAGATACAATGAAAGAAGAAAGCAAAGAAAAAGAATTTTTTCCTTGATGAGAACTCTTAGCATTGGTTAATGATATATCATCTTTTACCTATCACATACCAGGATTAATTCAGGTTAACCTATGCTTAACTGAGGAACTTCCCTGGTGGTCCAGTGGCTAAAACTGTGCTCCTAATGCAGGAGGCCTGAGTTTGATCCCTGGTTAGGAGCCTAGATCCCCTATGCTGCAACTAAGAGTTTGCGTAGTGTGTACTTAGCCTATCCCATAGTGGTTCCGACTAGCTGCCAATTCCTTGTCTTGTAGAAGCCTCATTGTTCTGCTTTTCCGTGAGATGCTGCCACCTGGAAGGGAGGTCTGTACTGCCTTCCTCGTTGGGAGAGGCAGATCCTTTGTTTGAATTTATGGCCCATTAACTACCTTTATCTAAAAGATAAGAAATATCAGTGGAAACCAGCTGCCCTTTATTCAGACTTTTTCACTGGCTTTGATATAAGCCCTGCTATTTTCATCCAGGGTTTGCTATTTACTTTACAGGTTTGGGAAAAGTCTGTTTAGCTCAAGTCCTGTTTTGATCTCATTCCTTAAGCTCTTGGGTGACTGGTAAACATCTTAGAAACCAAGACCTACTAGACTTGGTGTTAGTTGTTTTAGGGTCACATAATTGTAGGCTTTGAGAATAGTAAGGGGCTTTCAAGTTTCAGGTCAGCTCCTTCGTCTGACAGACAGGAAATAGAAGCCCGTGGAGTTTCTGTACCTTGCCAAAGACTGGGATGTGGAGTCCGCACACCATTTAAGCTGTGCTGAGTTGCTTTTATTTGGAGGAGAGGAGGCAAAGGCTTTCTTCCCTCCATACCTCTATCAAAGGAGCTCTATTTATAAAACCTGCATTTGTTCCACATGTTAAGCTTCCAATTTATATCTTATATGAAGAATGAGTTGTATTATGCACAAAAAATTTTAAATCATTCTATTTCACCATGCTGCCTGCAAATTAATCTTAATTCACATATTTTTGTTTTCATTTAATTGAAGAGTATGAGCCAGAGCTAAAATTCTACATCTGTGGAAAAGCTAAGGAAAGGAAGTCTGACACTTATGAAACCGTGCAACTCAGATTGGGACTCAAACCCAACCGAAACCCAGACTGAATCCACAGTCTTTTAACTGAGATCACACCTGATTCTCAGGACTTAATGAAGCTCAGGTTGGTTTTTTTTTTTTTTCGGTTGTGCTGGGTCTTCATTGCTTTGCATAGGCTTTCTTTAGTTTGCAGTGAGCAGGGGCTACTCTTCATTGCAGTGCACAGGCTTCTCACTGTGGTGTCTTCTGTTGCAGAGCACAGGGTCTAGGCACGTGGGCTCAGTAGTTCTGGCCGTGGGATTTAGTTGCCCACAGAATGTGGAATCTTCCTGGACCAGGGATCAAACCTGTGTCCCCTGCACTGGCAGGCAGATTCTTATCTGCCGTACCACCAGGGAAGTCTGAGATGCAGGTTCTTGATGTCTCATTACAGAAAGAATTCAGTGAAAGACAAAGTGATAGGTATGAAGAGAAACAAACTCCACAGACAGAGTGAGAGCATCTCAGAAGGTAAGAGCAGCCCTAGGGTATGGAGTCATCAGTTTTTATAGGGATGGGTAATTGTATAGGCTACAGTCAGCAAAAACAAGACTGGGAGCTGACTGTGGCTCAGATCGTGAACTCCTTATTGCAAAATTCAGACTTAAATAGAAGAAAATAGGGAAAACCACTGGACCATTTGGGTATGACCTAAATCAAATCCCTTATGATTATACAGATCAAATGGCCAACATCCATTGGATCATCAAAAAAACAAGAGAGTTCCAGAAAAATATCCACTTCTGCTTTATTTACTATGCCAAAGCCTTTGACTGTGTGGATCACAACAAACTGTGGAAATTCTTAAAGAGATGGGAATACCAAACCACCTGACCTGCCTCCTGAGAAATCTGTATGCAGGCCAAGAAACAACAGTTAGAACTGAACATGGAACTACAGACTGGTTCCAAATTGGGAAAGGAGTACTTCAAGGCTGTATATTGTCACCCTGCTTATTTAACTTATATACAGAGTACATCATGAGAAATGCTGGACTGGATAAAGCACGAGCTGGAATCAAGATTGCCAGGATAAATGTCAATAACGTCAGATATGCAGATGACACTACCCTTATGGCAGAAAGTGAAGAAGAATTAAAGAGCCTCTTGATGAAAGTGAAAGAGGAGAGTGAAAAAGTTGGCTTAAAACTCAACATTCCAAAAAAAAAAAAAAAAAACATTCAGAAAACTAAGATCATGGCATCTGGTCCCATCACTTCATGGCAAACAGATGGGGAAACAATGGAAACAGTGACAGATTTTATTTTTGGGGCTCCAAAATACTGCAGATGGTGACTGCAGCCATGAAACTAAAAGATGCTTGCTCCTTGGAAGATAAGCTATGACCAACACAGACAGCATATTTAGAAGCAGAGACATTACTTTGCCAACAAAGGCCCATCTAGTCAAGGCTATGTTTTTTCCAGTAGTCATGTATGGATGTGAGAGTTGGTCTATAAAGAAAGCTGAGCACTGAAGAATTGATGCTTTTGAACTGTGGTGTTGGAGAAGACTCTTGAGAGTCCCTTGGACTGCAAGGAGATCTAACCAATCCATCCTAAAGGAGATCAGTCCTGATTGTTCATTGGAAGGACTGATGCTGAAGCTGAAACTCCAATAAATAATTTGGCCTCCTGATACAAAGAGCTGACTCACTGGAAAAGACCCTGATGCTGTGCAAGACTGAAGGCAGGAGGAGAAGGGGACAACAGAGGATGAGATGGTTGGATGGCATCACTGATCGATGGACATGAGTTAGAGCAATCTCTGGGAGTTGGTGATGGACAGGGAGGCCTGGCATGCTGCAGTCTATGGGGTCGCAAAGAGTGGGACTTGACAGAGCAACTGAACTGAACTGAACTGAAATGAATGACTGGGAGTATTCCAGATATTTGTGGGAAGGGGTGGGGACTTCCAGCAATTGGGCAAACACCCAGTTTTTTACCTCTGTGGTTGATCTTAGAACTATCCTTGTGCCTGTGGGCATGTCATTTAGCTTGCTGATGTGTTACAATGAGCATGTACTGAAGCTCAAGTTCTGGCGGAAGTTGACTCATCTACCATCTTGGACCTACTAGATTCACATCAGTTTATGTAATATCTTCAGAGTATGTCATTCTTTCAAGGTTGAGCCCTGCTCCCTGCTCTCCTGGTTCACTTCAGTTCAGTTCAGTTCAGTCTCTCAGTTGTGTCTGACTCTTTGCAACCCTGTGAACTGCAGCACACCAGGCCTGCCTGTTCATTACCAACCCCTGGAGTTCACTCAAACTCACGTCCATCAAGTCAGTGATCCCATCCAGCCATCTCATCCTCTGTCATCCCCTTCTCCTCCTGCCCCTAATCACTCCCAGCATCAGAGTCTTTTCCATTCAGTCAACTCTTCACATGAGGTGGCCAAAGTATTGGAGTTTCAGCTTTAGCATCAGTCCTTCCAAAGAACACCCAGGACTGATCTCCTTTAGAATGGACTGGTTGGATCTCCTTGCAGTCCAAAGGAATCTCAAGAGTCTTCTCCAACACCACAGTTCAAAGTCATCAATTCTTCAGCGCTCAGCTTTCTTCACAGTTCAACTATCACATCCATACATAACCACTGGAAAAACCATAGCCTTGACCAGACGGACCTTTGTTGGCAAAGTAATGTCTGTTTTTGAATATGCTATCTAGGTTGGTCATAACTTTCCTTCCAAGGAGTAAGCATCTTTTAATTTCATGGCTGCAGTCACCATCTGCAGTGATTTTTGAAGCCCAAAAATAAAGTCTGACACTGTTTCCATTGTTTCCCCATCTATTTCCCATGAAGTGATGGGACCAGATGCCATGATCTTCGTTTTCTGAATGCTGAGCTTTAAGCCAACTTTTTCACTCTCCTCTTTCACTTTCATCAAGAGGCTTTTTAGTTCCTCTTCACTTTCTGCCTCAAGGGTGGTGTCATCTGCATATCTGAAGTTATTGATATTTCTCTCAGCAATCTTGATTCCAGCTTGTGCTTCTTCCAGCCCAGCATTTCTCATGATGTACTCTGCATATAAGTTAAATAAGCAGGGTAACAATATACAGCCTTGACGAACTCCTTTTCCTATTTGGAACCAGTCTGTTGTTCCATGTCCAGTTCTAACTGTTGCTTCCTGACCTGCATACAGGTTTCTCAAGAGGCAGGTCAGGTGGTCTGGTATTCCCATCTCTTTCAGAATTTTCCACAATTTATTGTGATCCACACAGTCAAAGGCTTTGGCATAGTCAATAAAGCAGAAATAGATGTTTTTCTGGAACTCTCTTGCTTTTTTGATGATCCAGCAGAGGTTGGCAGTTTGGTTTCTGGTTCCTCTGCCTTTTCTAAACCCAGCTTCAACATCTGGAAGTTCACGGTTCATGTATCACTGAAGCCTGGCTTGGAGAATTTTGAGCATGACTTTACTAGCATGTGAGATGAGTGCAATTGGGCGGTAGTTTGAGCATTATTTGGCATTGCCTTTCTTTGGGATTGGAATGAAAACTGACCTTTTCCAGTCCTGTGGCCACTGCTGAGTTTTCCAAATTTGCTGGCATATTGAGTGCAGCACTTTCACAGCATCATCTTTCAGGATTTGGAATAGCTCAACTGGAATTCCATCACCTCCACTAGCTTTGTTCATAGTGATGCTTTTTAAGGCCCACTTGACTTCACATTCCAGGATGTCTGGCTCTAGGTGCGTGATCACACCATCGTGATTATCTTGGTCATGAAGATCTTTTTTGTCCAGTTCTTTGTATTCTTGCCACCTCTTCTTAATATCTACTGCTTCTGTTAGGTCCATACCATTTCTGTCTTTTATCAGGCCCATCTTTGCATGAAATATTCCTGTGGTATCTCTAATTTTCTTGAAGAGATCCCTAGTCTTTCCCATTCTGTTGTTTTCCTCTATTTCTTTGCATTGTTTGCTGAGGAAGGCTTTCTTATCTCTCCTTGCTATTCTTTGGAACTCTGCATTCAGATGCTTATATCTTTCCTTTTCTCCTTTGCTTTTCGCTTCTCTTCTTTTCACAGCTATTTGTAAGGCCTCCCCAGACAGCCATTTTGCCTTTTTGCATTTCTTTTCCATGCAGATGGTCTTGATCCCTGTCTTCTGTACAATGTCACGAACCTCCGTCCATAGTTCATCAGGCACTCTGTCTATCAGATCTAGTCCCTTAAATCTATTTCTCACTTCCACTGTATAATCATAAGGGATTTGATTTAGGTCATACCTGAATGGTCTAGTGGTTTTCCCCACTTTCTTCAATTTAAGTCTGAATTTGGCGATAAGGAGTTCATGGTCTGAGCCACAGTCAGCTCCCGATCTTGTTTTTGCTGACTGTATAGAGCTTCTCCATCTTTGGCTGCAAAGAATATAATCAGTCTGATTTCAGTGTTGACCATCTGGTGATGTCCATGTGTAGAGTCTTCTCTTGTGTTGTTGGAAGAGGGTGTTTGCTATGACCAGTGCATTCTCTTGGCAAAACTCTATTAGCCTTTGCCCTGCTTCATTCCATATTCCACGGCCAAATTTGCCTGTTACCCCAGGTGTTTCTTGACTTCCTGCTTTTGCATTCCAGTCCCCTATAATGAAAAGGACATCTTTTTTGGGTGTTAGTTCTAAAAGGTCTTGTAGGTCTTCATAGAACCATTCAACCGCAGCTTCTTCAGCATTACTCGTTGGGGCATAGACTTGGATTACTGTGATATTGAATGATTTGCCTTGGAAATGAACAGAGATCATTCTGTCGTTTTTGAGACTGCATCCAAGTACTGCATTTCCGACTCTTTTGTTGACCATGATGGCTACTCCATTTCTTCTAAGGGATTCCTGCCCACAGTAGTAGATATAATGGTCATCTGAGTTAAATTCACCCATTCCAGTCCATTTTAGTTCGCTGATTCCTAGAATGTTGACGTTCACTCTTGCCATCTCCTGTTTGACCACTTCCAATTTGCCTTGATTCATGGACCTAACATTCCTATGCAATATTGCTCTTTACAGCATCAGACCTTGCTTCTATCACCAGTCACATCCACAGCTGGGTATTGTTTTTGCTTTGGCTCCATCCCTTCATTCTTTCTGGAGTTACTTCACTGATCTCTGGTAGAATATTGGGCACCTACTGACCTGGAGAGTTCCTCTTTCAGTATCCTATCATTTTGCCTTTTCATACTGTTCATGGGGTTCTCAAGGCAAGAATACTGAAGTGGTTTGCCATTCCCTTCTCCAGTGGATCACATTCTGTCAGACCTCTCTCTCCACCATGACCTGCCCGTCCTGGGTGGCCCCACACGGCATGGCTTAGTTTCAGTGAGTTAGACAAGGCTGTGGTCCGTGTGATTAGATTGACTAGTTTTCTGTGATTATGGTTTCAGTGTGTCTGCCCTCTGATGCCCTCTCACAACACCTACTGTCTTGAGTTTCTCTTACCTTGGACATGGGGTATCTGTTCACGGCTGCTCTAGCAAAGCACAGCCACTGCTCCTTACCTTGGATGAGGGGTATTTCCTCATGGCCGCCCTTCCTGACCTTGAATGTGGAGTAGCTCCTCTCGACCTTCCTGCGCCCACAAGCCACTGCTCCTTGGACGTGGGGTTGCTCCTGTTTCACTTGGAACATTTACATATAATAAGTATTCCTTAATAGTGGAATTTTATATTAGTCATCAACTCATGCTATGAAAATATAAAATTTACACTTAGAAAGATAGAACATGCATCTTCTCATCCAATCTCTGTGATATTTTCTTGATACTTTTCCAACCCTTACCTTGAAAATTGTATGCAGCCATTGACAGTCTGTGACAGTCTGTGCTTAGTTGCTCAGTCATGTCTGACTCAGACCCCATGGACTGTAGCCCACCAGCCTCTTCTGTCCATGGAGTTCTCCAGGTAAGAATGGATTGCCATTCCCTTCTCCAGGGGATCTTCCTGACCTATGGACTGAACCCATGTCTTTCAGTCCATAGGTCTGAAGTTTATTGGAGTTCTTTATCACTAGCACCACCTGAGAAGCTAATGACTGATGTTCACTCAAATCTTGTTAAATTTAACAGCTTTTATTATTTTTTAAAATTTTTTATTTGTTTATTTTTAGCTGTGCTGGGTCTTCATTGCTGTGTGTGTGTGTGTGTGTGTGTGTCTGTCTGTCTGTCTGTGTATGCTGGGTCTTCGTTGCTGCTTGGCCTTTTCTCTAGTTGAGGCAAGCAGGCGCTGCTCTCCAGTTGCAGTGCCTGGGGTTCTCACTGCAATGGCTTCTCTTGCTGTAATGCATGGGTTCTAGGGCAAGCAAGCTTCAGTAATAGCAGCACTTGGGTTCTGCAGTTATGGCTCCTGGACTTAGTTGCTCTATGGCATGTGAGATCAGCACTCGAACCTGTGTCTCCTGCATTGGCAGGATTCTTTACCATTGAGCCACCAGGGAAGCCCAAATTTCACTCACCATATGGTTAATTTTATGCATCAATAGCTGGCCTAAAGGATGCCTGGATAGCTGGCAAAACATTTCTGAGTGTGTCTGTAGGGTGTTTCTGGAAGAGATTAGCATTAGATTCAGTAGACTGAGAAAAGAAGATCTGCCCTTAGCAGTGTAGGTAGGCGTCATCCAAAGGGTTGAGATCCAGAATAGAACGCAAAGAGGAGGAAAGGGACTTCCCTGGTGGTCCAGTGGTAAAGAGTCCACCTGCCAATGCAGGGGACACGGGTTCGATCTCTGGTCAGGGAAGGTTGCACATACTGCAGGGCAACTAAGCTTCTGTGCCACAATTACTGAGCCTGCACATCCTAAAGCCTGTGCTTGGTAACAGGAGAAGCCACTGCAGTGAGAAGCCTGTGCATCACAACTAGAACATAGCCCTTAGTTGCCTCAACTAGAGAAAGCTTAAGTGCGGCAATGAAGACCCAGGGCAACAACAAGAACAACAAAATATATATATATGTATAAATGAAGGAGGAAAGGGTGATTTCCCTTTCTCTTGAGCTGGGATGTCCACACTAGGACCTACACCACTGACTCCCCTGAATCTCAGGCCTTCAGATTCAGACTGAATTATACCATTGGCTTTCCCAGTTCTTCAGCTTGCAGATAGCAGATATGGGACTTCTCAGCCCTTGTAACTTGTAACTACATAAGCCAATTCCTGTAATAAATTTCCTCCTTTGTATATCTATGACTATATCCTATTCTTTTTCTCTGGAGAATCCTGACTAATGCACCATGTAATTCACCAATTCAAAGTATACAACTCATGACTTTTAGTTTATTCACAGATGTGTAACCATCATCACTATCTAATTTCAGAACATTTCATCACACCCAAAAGAAACACTGTATTCCAATTACTCCCTGTTCCCCTTTCCCTCAACACTTGGAAACTACTAATCTACTTCCTGTCTTTGTCGATTGCCTCCTTTGTGTATTTCATATAAGTGCAATATGCAACCTTTTGCATATTGTGTCTGGCTTCTTTCACTTAGCATGTTTTCAAGGTTCATCTGTGTTGTAGCAATTATCCATGTTTCATTCCTTTTGGTGGCTGAATTGTATTCTGTTGTGTGGATATACCTAATTTTTTTATCTCTTCATCTGTTGGTGGACATTTGTTTCCACCTTTTGGCTAATCTGAATACTACTGCTATGAACGATGTCATATAAGTATTTGTGTGAGTAGTAGTTTTCAGTTCTTTGGGTATATACCCAGGAGTAGGGCTTCCCTGATAGCTCAGTTGGTAAAGAATCTGCCTGCAATTCAGGAGACCCCGGTTCAATTCCTGGGTCAGGAAGATCCCCTGGAGAAGGGATAATCTACCCATGCAGTATTCTTGGGCTTCCCTTGTGGCTCAGCTGGTAAAGAATCTTCCTGCCACGCAGGAGACCTGGGTTCGATCCCTTGATCCCCTGGAGAAGGGAAAGGCTACCCACTCCAGTATTCTGGCCTGGAGAATTCGTGGACTGTATAGGCAATGGGGTGGCAAGGAGTCAGACACAACTGAGCAACTTTCCCTTTCACTTCACTTTCAGAATTGCTGGGTCATATGGTAAGTCTCTGTTTAACTTTTAGAGGCACTACCAAAATGTTTTCCACAGTGGCTCCATCATTTTACATTCCCAGTAGTTATGTACAAGAATTCCAAATTTTCTCCATTATTGTCATATATCTAGAATATATAAAGAATGCCCTTATTAGTTAATAAGATTTGCAAATATTTTCTCTTTCTATGGTTTATCTTTTCACTTTCTTTTTTAAATTGAAGTATAGTCAATTTACAATATTATATTATTTTCAGATGTACAATATAGTGATTCCATATTTTTGCAGGTTATATTATAGGTTATTACAAGATAATGGCTGTATTTCCCTGTGCTATACACTATAATCCTTGTTGCTTATCTTTGTTTTTTTCACTTTCTTGAAGTTGTCTTTCAAAGCAAAAAAGTTATACATTTTGTAATATCTAATACATTTTTTCTTAAGTTGTTGTGCTTTTGGTGTCATACCTAAAAAAAAACATAGCCTAATCCAAGGTCCTGAAAATTTTACACCTGTATTTTCTTCTAAGAGTTTTATTCAGCTCTTATGATTAGGTCTGTGATCCATTTGGAGTTAATTATTATATATATTGTTAGGTAAAGGTCCAACTTTATTCTTTTGCATGTGACATCTATTTGTTCCAACATCATTCATTGAAAAGACTCTTCTTTCTCTATTGAATTGTCTGGCATCCTTGTTAAAAATCAGTTCACTGTAAATGTCAGTGTTTCTAGACTCTCAATTTTATTCCATTGATTTATGTGTTTATCCTTACGCCGGTATCCCACTGTCTGGATTATTATAGTTTTGTACTAAGCTTTGAAATCAGGATGTATGAGTCATCCAACTTTGTTCTTCTTTTTCCAAGTTGTTTTGACTATTCTGGATCCCTTGCATTTCCATATTTTTTTTTTTAGGATCATCTTTTTGATTTCTGTGAAGAAGATGCTTGGGGATTTGATAGGAGTTGTGTTGAATGTGTAGATCAGCTTGGGAGTATTGCCATCTTGACAATATTAAGTCTTCCAATGTGAACATGGGTGTCTTTCCATTCATTTTGGTCTTTTAACATTTATTTCAACAATGTTTGTAGTTTTCAGAGTACATGATTTGCATTTCTTTTGTTAAATGTATTCCTAAGGATTTTATTTTGTGATGCTATTGTAAATGCAATTGTTTTCTTAATTTCATTTTTGGATTGTTCTCTACTAGTGTATAGACAAATTATTTTTAAAATTGATCTTGACCCCTACAACTGTGATGAACTTATTAGTTCTAATATTAATAGTTTTTGTAGTGGATTTCTTAGGATTTTCTATATGCAAGATTAGGTCATCAGCAAACAGAAATTGTGTTACTTTTTTTCTTTTTATTGCCTAACTGCCCTTGCTGGAACCTCCAATACAATGTTGACTAGCAGTGACAAAGAAATTCCCTGGTAGTCCAATGGTGCTTTCATTGCTGAGGGTCTAAGTTCAATCCCTAGTTGAGAAACTAAGATCCTGCGAGACAAGCGGTACGGAAGAATAGCAGTAGCTAAAGTGCAAATCCTTATCTTACTCCTGGTGTTAGGGCAAAAGCAGTCTTTTACCATTAAGTATGATGTTATTTGGGGTTTTAGCTATTTCTGTAATGCCAATGCATATCCCAGTAGAGATGTTCAGGCTAATGGTAGAAATATAGGATAAAACTCAGAATAAAGATCTGGGTTTCTTGTGGAACTCCTTAGTGTTCAGATGATAGTTGAAGTTGTTGAAATTAATGAGATGGTCCAGACAGGGAGCATAGGTTGAGACTTTGGGAAATATAAACCTTCAATGAACAAAGAGGCAAAGAAGAACCCTTAGAGTGGTAGTTCTTCAGCTTGGCCAAGCCGAGTTATCTGGGAAACTTTATAAAAGTACAAATTCCCAGTGCTATCCCAAGGAATTCTGATTAAGGAGGGTTTGGCCTTGGTATCTGTGATTTTAGAAACTCTGTCGCACTTTGGTTCTCTGACTCCTTTGATCCGTACCTCTGTTCTCAATACTTGTTTTGCTTTGAACACCTGTTTGTCTTCAGAGAAGCAGTGATACACTGACTCTTGAAGTATTATTGAGTTGCAGGTGAAGTTTCAACCCGTCGACCGAACTATCAAAACACTGAATTCATCTAAGTGATGGCCTCTCTCATATCTCTGTAGTCTAATTGGTTGCCCAGTCTTGTCAGTCACACTTTAGAAATATCTCTCAAGCCCACCTCCTCCATTTCCTGCTTCTTAAGGTATTCATCCTCCTGCACCTGGTCTGTATCAACTTATCTATTTGGTCTCTATTTTTTCTCTGTAGTTATCTCCATACTGCTTCCAAAATTATCTTTTATCTATCATATCTTTGTTGAAAAACCTTTAATTGCTCCCTGTAGTTGTAAGATGAAATTCACGCTCCTTTGTTTGATGTAAAGACTGTTCATCACCTTACTCTAGCACACTTTCCCAGCATTAGTTCCTGACACCTTTCTCTTTGTACCCCACAGTATTTCCCTTCTACTGCCTTTTTCTTCCCTATTTCTTGCATAATAATTTCTGGCATCCTTCAAGATCTAGCTTAAATGTCCTCCTCTGTGGTGTTGCTCTTGATGGTCCACACTGACTTACTTACTTCTTTGTAACTATAACAGTGCCTGGGGGATGAGCAGTGTGAACCCTGATAGATATAGGAGAAAAAAATGACAATTTTAAAATTTGTGTGTGTGTATAAATTTAATGCAAAGGGCAGGGCAGTTCAGTGGTTACGAACACAGATCCTAGAGCTAAACTGCTGCTGTTGCTGCTGCTAAGTCACTTCAGTCGTGTCCGACTCTGTGTGACCCCATAGACGGCAGCCCACGAGGCTCCGCCGTCCCTGGGATTCTCCAGGCAAGAACACTGGAGTGGGTTGCCATTTCCTTCTCCAATGCATGAAAGTGAAAAGTGAAAGTGAAGTCGCTCAGTCACGTCTGACCCTTAGCAACCCCACGGACTGCAGCCTACCAGACTCCTCCATCCGTGGGAGTTTCCAGGTAAGAGTACTGGAGTGGGTTGCCATTTCCTTCTCCGAGAGCTAAACTGCTTGGGCTTAAATCCTGATACTGCTACTTTTCTAGCTGGGTTTTTTTTTTTTTTTTTTTTCGTTCTTTAAAGATTTATTAAGATTTATTTGGAGAAGGCAATGGTACCCACTCCAGTACTTTTGCCTAGAAAATCCCATGGATGGAGGAGCCTGGTAGGCTGCAGTCCATGGAGTCGCTAGAGTCGGACACGACTGAGCGACTTCACTTTCACTTTTCATTTTCATGCATTGGAGAAGGAAATGGCAACCCACTCCAGTGTTCTTGCCTGGAGAATCCCGGGGACGGGGGAGCCTGGTGGGCTGCCGTCTATGGGATCGCACAGAGTCGGACACGACTGAAGCGACTTAGCAGCAGCAGCAGCAAGATTTATTTATTCATTTATTCTTGGCTATGCTGGGTCTTCATTGCTGCATGCCATCTTTCTTTAGTTGCAGCAATGGGGGGCTACTCCGGTTGCGGTGCTTGGACTTCTCATTGCAGTGACTTCTCTTGTTGTGGCTTATAGGCTCTAGGGTGCATGGGCTTCCGTAATTGTGGCTTGCAGGCTCCAGAGCACTGGCAAAGTAGTTGCAACACATGAGCTTTAGTTGTTCTGCAGCATATGGTATCTTCCTGGACCAAAGATAGAACCCATGTTTGCTGCATTGGCAGGTGGATTCCTAACCATTAGACCACCAGGGAAGCACCTAGCTGTTTTTGATTTGGACAAGTTACTTAAGCATTTTCCATTTCCCATCTGTGAAGTGAATATCATTCCAATCACTTACGGTTGTGTTACCAACCACCTTAAGACTTGATAACTTAAAACAACTCTTCACTGTCATTGTCCAAAGTTTGGGGGGATGACTAAGCTCCCTGGGTGGTTCTCAGTGGGGATCTGTTATATGGTGACTTGGAATGGAATTTTCTGTAAGTTTCTTCACTCCTGCATCTCACAGCTGGGCTAAGAGGACTGTAACAGTGCTTAGTACAGTGCACAGCAGATGACTGCTCAGTGATTTTTTTAATAAGTGGGTGGAAAGAATAAATGGAATAAGGTAACATTGCCTGGGATCAATGAGGTTCCCAGGACATAGAAATTTCAGTGCTAAAACCTAGAAAGTCTCAGATAAACCAGGTCAAATGGTTACATTAGGAATAAGTGAATGAATGCATTTTTCAAGAGACCAAAGTTGAAACTTGACGGTAAGGTGAGGTTACTAGGCCAGTCCATCAAAGCTTGGTAAGATCATAAATCATGTTAAAACTGTTTTTAAGCATTAGAATTTTTTTTTATTTGTTTGTTTTTTCTTTAAATGAAAACTTACCTGAGCACAGTGCATATAAAACAGACAAACTGGACCCTGGTCAATGTGCAGGACAGGGCAACTGGAGCTTTGGTTTTGACCTTTTCCTCCTTCCCTCTCTCCCTTTAGAGGCCCTCAGAGCATCTCTGAAAACCCTAGGGCATTACCTTGAAAGCCACTGATATAGTAAATCATAGCTCCAGGGCCTCTTGAAGCCTCTGAAATCTGACCATTTGGCTCCTCTTAAACTTATATTCAGAGAAGGCAATGGCACCCCACTCCAGTACTCTTGCCTGGAAAATCCCATGGACAGAGGAGCCTGGTAGGCTGCAGTCCATGGGGTTGCACAGAGTCGGACATGACTGAGCGACTTCACTTTCACTTTTCACTTTCATGCACTGGAGAAGGAAATGGCACCCCACTGCAGTACTCTTGCCTGGAAAATCCCATGGACAGAGGAGCCTGGTAGGCTGCAGTCCATGGGGTTGCACAGAGTCGGACATGACTGAACGACTTCACTTTCACTTTTCACTTTCATGCACTGGAGAAGGAAATGGCAACCCACTCCAGTGTTCTTGCCTGGCGAATCCCAGGGACGGGGGAGCCTGGTGGGCTGCCGTCTATGGGGTCACACAGAGTCGGACATGACTGAAGTGACTTCGCAGCAGCAGCAGCAGCAGCAGCAAACTTATATTCTGGGCTTCCCAGGTAAAGAACCTGCCTGCCAATGCAGGATACATAAGAGATGAGAGTTCGATCCCTGGACTGGGAAGATCCCCTGGAGGAGGGCATGACAACCCACTCCAATATTCTTGCCTGAAGAATCCCACGGACAGAGGAGTCTGGTGGGCTACAGTCCATAGAGTTGTAAAGAGTAAAACATGACTGACATGACTTAGTACGCACGCACACAAATATACTCTACAGCCTGGAGAATGAATGGTAGGAGATGATAAGGCAAGTGGACAGTTCCAGGGCACCAGAGTGGTAGAAGGGAAGTTGTCCAGCACAAGGAAAGAAGGTGGGCCAGATCTTTACAGGCTCCCCCTGAAACAGAAACCAGCCCATTTGTGTAAAGGAAGCAGTATCAGCGCCAGGGGAGCTCAGGGGCAGGAAGGGTGAAGCAGAAGGGCCAGTTGTTTGTGCTATCGTTGGCAAGTCAGGAACTGATTGACTTCATAAACAGTTTATCATACCTGACTATTTTGAGAGTAAAAGCTTTGATGTATGTAAAGATGTACAAGCGAATAGTCTTCCTTCCTTCCTTTCTTTTTTTTGGCCACACCACGTGGCTTATGGGATCTCAGTTCCCTGACCGGGGATTGAACCCTGGCCACAGCAGTGAAAGCCCAGAATCTAACCATTAGACTACCTGGGAACTCTCAAGTGAATAATCTTTGTCACAGTAACTCCACCTCTAATAATTTCCACTAAGGGCACAATGACAAATGTGTGCAAAGATATGTACAAGAAAAAAAGAAAGCTATATACCAGGATATTCATTGAAGTTTTATAATAGTAAAGGATTCCAAGAGGAAGAGATATGTCAGCTGAATAGTAAAAGGTGAATACGGATTAACCAGGCCTTTTGGGCAAAGAATAGAAAGAGAAGAAGCTTTTCCAGTTAGAGGAAACAGCAAGTACCAAAGTATAGAGACGTGAAAAGTTTAATATTGGAGAACTATAAGAAATTGGAAATTACTGGATAAAAGGATACACAGTAAATAGGGGAGAAGATGAGGCTGGAAGGGAGGGTAAGTTCAGAGGCAGAACAAAATTATAATTAATATTTTAAACAAATCACAGTAATTTTACTGCTTGACTGAGAAACGTGTTCTTTAGATTGACATGTATACATAAGAGAAGTAAGAAATCTAACCCTGTGTGTAGGAGATTCAAGCCAAGGGAAGTAGTGAACTATTCTTGAGTTTAAATGTTATTTGAAACAGTAAAATAAAGATTGATGAGTCATGGTACTTTGATGTCAGATGTAATCATCTCTATGTATGATTGATCAAAGTTGGTCTATGTATGTACGATTGGTCTATGTATGTATGGTCAAAGTTCAAGAACCTGTTATCTTTATAAAAATACTGCTTTTCTGTTTACAAGGTCTTCTCAATGGGTCCAGAGTTATTTGGCTAACGTTTTGTTTCTGACGCAGAAAGTTATGCTTTTAACCAAGTAGATCATAAAAGAAAACCTTGCATAGTCTTAATAGATTTATACCATTTGCATAGCAAAAATTGCTGCAGATTTGCCATTATCATATTGACTGCCACTTGCCTGTTTTCAAACTCATAGAAGTTTAACAGGCACAATCAGCATCTTTTTACTACTACTAAATAATCTTCTGAAAGAAAGGTTTTTGTCTCACCTCCTCCTACCAGCTCATTGTTCTCTAACTACAAAGCACCCACCCACCACTATATCATTTACTGCATCAACAGACCCTGGGTCAATGGCAGTACTTGATCACAGGTGAAGGATTATTAGACTGATGAATTGAAACAAGTGCATCTTAAAATGTTCCTCTGTTGGACTTCCCTGGTGGTCCTGTAACCTGCCAATGCAGGGGATATAGGTTCAATCCCTGTTCCAGGAAGATTCCACTTGCCTCTGGGCAGCTAAGCCCATACACCACAACTGCTGAGCCTGTGCTCTAGAGACCACACCCTGCAACAAGAGAAGCCACCACAACGAGAAGCCGGAGCACTAAAACTAGAGAGTAGCTCCCACTTGCCCCAAGCAGAGAAAGCCCACAGAAACAAAAACCTAGCACAGCCCCAAGTAAATCAATCAATAAAAAACTTTTTAAATTTCCCTCTGTACACATCAAACATTTACGTCTCAAAATAATGTAATTCCTTCTCAAGGAACAATTTATAGTGGAAGAACCTGTCTCACAACTTGGAATCCTAAGACAATGGAATGTTAGAGGTACACACCAGCCGGCATTTCAGAAATTATCCAGCTCCTTACAGATGAAGTAACTGAAGTCTAGGAAGACAATATAGTATCTGTGAGACCTTGGGCAATTTACTTATTTTCTCTTGCTTCACTTTTCTTATCTATTAAATCGATCTTAGGGTGTGGAGAAAAGGGAACCCTCATACTTTTGGTAGGATTATAAATTGGTGCAGCAAAAAATAAATAAATTAGTGCAGCTACTATGGAGAACAGCATGGAGGTTCCTTAAAAAACTAAAAATAGAGTTGCCATATGATCCAGCAATCCCACTCCTGCGTATCTGTCTGGAAAAGATGAAAGCTCTAATTTGGAAAGATATATGTATGCCAGTGTTCTTATCAGCACTGTTCACAATAGTGAAGCGACCTAATGTCCATGGAAGCAACCTAAATGTCCATCAACAGATGAATTGATAGAGAAGATGGGAACACCTGATGGAATATTACTCAGCCATAAAAAGAATGAAATAATGTCATTTATATCAATATGGATGAACTTAGAGATTATCATACTGAATGAAGAAATCAGACAAAGGCAAATATCATATGATATGAGTTACATATGGAATCTAAAAAAAAATGACACAAACTTATTTGCAAAACAGAAACAGACTCACAGACATAGAAAACAAACTTATGGTTACCAGAGGGGGAGGGGGAGGAGGATAAATTAAAAGTATGGAATTAACAGATACATACCACTATACATAACACAGATAAACAAGGGTTTACTATATGGCACAGGAAATTATATTCAATATCTTATAATAACCTATAATGGAAAAGAATCTGAAAAAGATTGTGTGTTTATTATATATATACCTGAAAAATGGTAAATCAACTATACTTCAATTAAAATAGATAAATCTTAGCAGTACCTCAGATTGCTATTGTACGGAATAAATGAAATAATGCAAGTGAAAAATTTAAAGCTGTATTAAGCTCAAATATATCACTCAATAAATGTTGTTATGATTACAAAGATATAACAATGAATAAGGGGTCCTGAGTCTGCTGTTTTTTAATTTAATTTACTTTACTTTTGGCTGTGCTGGGTCTTCAGTGCTGCTCAGGCTTTTCTCTAGTTACATTGAGCAGGGGCTTTCTCTAGATGCAGTGCTCAGGCTTCTCATTTCAGTGACTTCTCTTGTGGCAGAGCACAGGCTTTAGGTCACATGAGCTTCAAGAGTAGTGGCACGTGGGCTCAGTAGTTGTGGTTCCAGGGCTCCAGAGCACAGGCTCGATACTTGAGGAGCGTGGGCTTAGTTGCTCCATGGCATGTGGGAACTTCCAGGATGAGGGATTGAATCCGTGTCTCCTGCCTTAGCAGGCAGATTCTTTACCACTGAGCTACCAGGGAAACCCCTTAATCTGCTATTAATTTGCAATGAACTCAGAAAGTTCCTGAGGTTTCCCCATGTGTGAAATGAAGCTGGATTCGGTCAGTGTTCAAGTTGCACTGTGGAGTCCTAGGGCTTCCCTGAAGGACTGCAAGGGAGAGGATAGGAGACCAGCAGGCAGGCATTCAAACACTTAGCTTTCTTCCACCAAAGCTGTTTAGCTTTCATCTTACTTATATTTTTGTTTGAGTAAAAGAGTTCTGCCAAAAAAATTTAATAACTACTTATTGAGATCATCTTTAAGCTTCTTTCAGTTCAAGATTCTATAGTTTTGCAACAAATACACTGTGTTCTCCTATTATTATTATTATTTCAAAATAAAGACAAGGATTTTAAAGTTTTGAGGATAAGATCAACTTGTGACTTTAGGCACAGAGCCAGGACAGAACCCTAAGGTTTCCTGACCTTAAGGAAGAGACATGATAATCTTTTGAGGTTAATGGGAAGGAGATACTCAAATAATAAAGGGTCAGTAATGGTTGTATCTTCCTTATGAGGAAACAGATTCTGCCTTTTTCCTTCTTAGTTTCCTCTTTAGTTGTTTAAGGAATGCATATTCTCCTTAAAACAGTGTTGATGACTAGTCTGTGATTGCTACATTTATTACCCAGTCCTTTTCTGGGTAACTAAAGATTCAAAGTACTGAATTAAAGTTTACTGGAAAAGAGAAGTTTAAGGGAGATTTTACCATCACTTCTTTTTTAAGACTTTTTAAGTGGGGTGTAGTTGATTTACAATGTTATTTCAGGTCGACAGCAAAGTGAATCAGTTATACATAAACATATATCCACTCTTTTTTAGATTCTTTTCCCATGTAGGCCATTATAGAGTATTGAGTAGAGTTCCCTGTGCTATACAGTAGGTCCTTATTAGTTATCTATTTTATATATAGTACTGTATATTGACCATCACTTCTATTCAGATTTTAAAGGTTATAGAGTAGTTATTGCCATACTATTGAAATATCCAGGTGAGGATTTGTATATTTCAGATGCAATTCTATGATACAGTTCTAATTTTCAGAGATCTCACCCCAGTTTCAATGGTCTAATCAAAAAAGAGGTTGTACGTATATCAAAATATTAAATAAGCAAATTTTGTTTGTACACAATAAGCTTATGATATGTTTTCTATTGGATTAAGTTACTACAATAGTCTTGTTTTCTGTTCAGACTTTCTCAGGATAAAAAGTGCTTCAGGTCAGTTCAGTTGCTCGGTTGTGTCCTACTCTTTGCCACCCCATGGGCTGCAGCACGCCAGGCCTCCCTGTCCATCACCAACTCCCAGAGTTTACTCAAACTCATGTCCATTGAGTCGGTGATGCCATCCAACTATCTCATCCTCTGTCATCCCCTTCTCCTCTCGCCTTCAATCTTTCCCAGCATCGGGGTCTTTTCAAATGAGTCAGCTCTTTCCGATGGCCAAAATATTGGAGTTTCAGCTTCAACATCAGTCCTTCCAGTGAACATTCAGGACTGATCTCCTTTAGAATGGACTGGTTGGATCTCCTTGCAGTCCAAGGGACTCTCAAGAGTCTTCTCCAACACCACGATTCAAAAGCATCAATTCTTCGGTGCTCAGCTTTCTTTATAGTCCAATGATTTATATGTACTGACTGTATCAGATTCCAGTATATAAATTCCATGCTGTTCTTTCAGTTTTGCTTTTTCAAGAGTCTTTGAACTACTGTTCTATTGTATAAAAAGTTAAAGGGCATTGATTTTCATCAGATAAGAAATGTAACTCCACCCCAATGTTCATAGCAACACTATTTACAATAGTCGAGTGCCCATCAACCTAAGTGCCCATCAGCAGCTTATTGGCTTAAGAAGATGTGGTGTACATATATTAATATATATATCCCAATGGAATATTACTCAGCCATAAAAGAGTAAAATATTGCCATTTACAGGAACATGGCCCTAGAGAGTAGTAGGCTTAGTGAAATAAGTCAGACAGAAAAAGAGAATTACATATCACTAAAATGTAGAATCTTAAAAATAATACAAATGAATTTATTTATAAAACAGAAACAGACCCACAAATGCAGAAAACAAACTTATGGTTACCAAAGGGAAAAGAAGGTTGGATAAATTAGGAGTATGGGACTAACAGATACATACCACTATATATAAAATAAACTACAAGGATTTATTGTACAGCACAGGGAAGTATATTCGATATCTTATAATAACCTATAATGGAAAAGAATCTGAAAAAAAAGTATATATATGTATAACTGAATCACTTTGCTATATATTTGAAACTAACACAATATTGTAAAGCAGTTATGCTTTAATTGAAAAACAAAAGAAAGAGAAATGTAACTTTAAAAGATATGCAACTTTCTACTGTGCAGTTTTAATTCTCAGACTCTGTTACAAGGCATTGCAGCCAAAACAGTGGATCTGAGTGTAAATGAAATAGCATGCTTCTGGATTTTCATGAAGATTTTATTAAAGCCTAAATTTCATACTAATCATTAGTGCATATGTATTGTTTTTATGCAATGGAAAGTACTGTATATACAATAAAATCTTTTGCTTAGCCTTGACCCCGTCTCTGTGTTCCGTCACTCAGAGATAACTACTAGTCACAGTTTCTTATCTAGCATTTCAGAGATATTTAATGCATTTTTCTGCTATAAGAAAGCAAATCTTCAGTACTTACTATTTTATTTGATCCACAACAAAAATTGTGCAAGGTAGGCAGAAGGTTTCCTTCGTGATCACAGAAATGAAAATGGAGGCTCAGAGAAGTGAATTAATTATTATAACTTTGTTGTACAACTAATAAGTTGATCACACAGTCAGGGCTTTATTAAGCACCTCTTACATCCAGGCATTGGATTGAGGGATAGAGACAGGACTCCATGCTCAAATGTATTATATCTTGGTTAGTTTGGGGGAGGCTTTCATACAATATAAATGTAGTTAATAGAGAAATCTTGATTCATGAGTATAATATACCCAGGGCTTCCCAGGTGGCTCAAGTGGTAAAGAATCCATCTATCTGCCAATGGAGGAGCCACAGGGGAAGCCAGTTCAATCCCTGGGTCGGAAAGATCCCGTGGAGGAGGAAATGGCAATCCACTCCAGTATTCTTGCCTGAAAAATGCCATGGACAGAGGAGCCTGGCAGATTAAAAGCCATGGGTTCACAAAGAGTCGAACACAACTAAGTGACTGAGCACGCATAATATACTCAACACTATTCTGCAAGAGCTGAGGCCAGAGGAAAGAGAAAAGTAAAGGCTGGCTTTTCTAACTATATTATTGCCTACCTAGGCATCTGGGTTTTCATTTTACAGACTTCTTAGGAAACACCAACTGTTATAAGGAAGTGCTGCTTTTGGTTTAATGTTTATCTTGCTAGTGAACTCCACCCTTAAATGATCTTAGTGACTAATAGGACTGGAACCAGTTCAAACTAACCAGATGCAAATTCCACTTACCAGCTTGTTTTTTGTGCCTTCTGCTGATTTGCAGTGATAGGCAAATCTAAACTAGAGAAGTTCTTGAATGAGAATAGGCAATGATGCAGTTAAATTTGCTCTTTAATTTCAAATTGGCCTGGCACAATGACCTCACCTAAAAGTCATACAGTCAGTCGGTTGGTCTTATGTTCCCTGACAGTTAGGGCACCCTCCATGGTCACCCACAGTGACTCAGAAGGCAGCTGCAGAGAACAGGAAGGCCTGAGATTCATGTGACAAACCATCAGCCTTCACCAGGGCAAACAAAGCGGATGGATGTCTCTGGTGGCCCTCAGCTTTATGTTGCATTTCTGGATCTTTTTTTTTCTCTCCTGCTTCAAACTGCTCTGAATTTTCTCCTTGACCTAGTTTCATCTGTGAAAAAGTGCCATCCGAAAGGGCCTCCCGAGGTATTGTCTGGGCCTGCGTCCCTGAAGAAGGCCAACAGTCTGTTTGCACACAAAGAATGGAAAAAACGTTTCTGTGCTTCAAAGATTACTGAACACACTCTTTCCAAAATGAATCAGTTCCTTCCAGCAGGGATAATTTCCACTAATTGGGAAAACAAAGCTATCAATATTCAGTCACCAACCACTAGATTTCAAAAGAGACCACATGTCCTCACAGATTCATGCAGTTTTCCTTGGCCAGGTTTAAGCCATTGTTTCCCACAGTGTGGCCCGAGGGCCACCTACATTAGAATCGTGAATGTTAAGGAATCATTATTGCTAGAGAAGGATCCAGTAGTCTGTGATTTTTAAAAAGCATTTCAACACACACAACTCGTTTTTATTTTAATTGGAGTATAATTGGTTGACAATGTTATGTTAGTTTCTGCTATACGGCGAAGTGAAACATGTATACACATACCCCTTCTCTCTCAAACGTCCCTTCCTCGCCCCCCCACCCCTCCTACTTGTCTAGGTCGTCACAGGGCACCAAGCTGTGCTGCCTGTGCCGTACAGAAGCTTCCCACCAGCCATCTGCTCTATGCACAGTGGTGTTTACACGTCAGGCCTACTCTCCCAGTTCGTCTCATCTTCTTCCCTCCCGTGTTCACATGACCATTCTCTACTGCTGCATCTCTATTCCTCCCTGCAAACAGGCTCATCTGAACCGTCTTTCCAGATTCCATACATATGCATCAATATACAATATTTGTTTTTCTCTTTCTGACTTACTTCACTCTGTATGACAGACTCTAGGTCCAACCCCATCACTACAAATGACCCAATTTTATTCCTTTTTATGCCTAAGTAATATTCCTTTGTATATATGTATCACATATGTACAGAGCTATCATATCTTCATCTGTTCACCTGTTGATGGACATTTAGTTTGCTTCCATGTCCCAGCTATTGTAAATAGTGCTGCAGTGAACATTGGGGTACAACTGTCTTTTTGAACTACGGTTTTCTCCAGATATTTGCCCAAGAGTGGGATTTCTGGGTCATATGGTAGTTTTTTCAGTGTTTTTATTTATTTATTTTTTTTTAAGGAAACTCCATACTGTTCTCCATAATGACTGTACCAGTTTACATTCCCACAAAGAGTGCCAGAGGGTTCCCTTTTCTCCTATAACTCATTTTTATGCATGAAATTAACTCAGCTAAGTCGGAGTTCACAAGCCTTCATTGGTAACAGCAAAGGAGACAGGCCTGGGGAAGAGGGTTTTTGCTAATGCCTGCCCTGTTTTTACCTCTCTTTTTCCTTCTATCCCTGCTGAAATGCCATTTCTGAAAATATTGCATGGTCATTATAGAAGGAAAGAGAGGAAAGAAGAGCTAAGGAAATAGCCGTGTTCTCTCTCGATTGTGCCAGTGTGGGAATGGTTCTGTTGACTGAAGAAAAACCTCATAATCTAAAAGCTGCAAGTTAAGTTTTATTCCTGGATCTTACCGAGGAATCTCGGTACTGCTCTGAGGAACTGCTCCCAAGAGGTAAAGGAGGAGCCAGGATATTTAGGAGGTCTTTCTTTTTTTTTTTTTTCTGGGAAAAAAAATGTGGTTGAACCTCAAAAGATTACTGCTAATCACAACCGACATCTCAAGTTAATGATTTTAGTGCTTTTCTAGGTATACATGTATGAGAAGATACAAGGATCTGGGTTCATTAAAATTATTTCTTAGGAATGCATCTTAACTATCTAGGGCCAGGATCCAAAGCACAGAATACTTCCTGTTTTTCTGTATCTTGAATTCCCCACGGGACACACTGTCCTTGGTGGTTGGCTACAGTGGCCAATGGCTTGATCCTTGTAGCACTCGATAGTAGGCAACATTCTTTCTTCACTGGAATGCCAGGCAACATTCTCTGTCTACAGTTCCCTGGCCTGTGCTGGGAATGTGAGAGGTCAGAGTCCCAACGTGGCCAAATAGAAGAAAAAGGAGACAGGCTCATCTAGATGGCCGATGCAGTACATCCAGTGCTTTCTCAACATTGTCCTGCCTTTGGACTTCCCTGGTGGCTCAGATGATAAAGCGTCTGTCTACAATGCGGGAGACCTGGGTTCAGTCCCTGGGTTGGGAAGATCTCCTGGAGAAGGAAATGGCAACCCACTCCAGTATTCTTGCCTGAAAAATCCCATGGACAGAGGAACCTAGTAAGCTACAATCCATGTGGTCACAAAGAGTCGGACACAACTGAGGGACTTCACCTTCACTTTCACTTTGGCTAGAAGCAGGGCTCCAATGCCAAATTCAAGTTCTTTGTAATCCTGGTGTTCTCTAATAAACTACTTAGCCCAAACAAAGAAGAAAAAATGATTTCTTCAACACCTTAAAAATAAACATTTCTAAAAGGATTGATTTTAGAAAACAACGGACCAGAATGCTTAAAAATCCTCCTCAAAAGTTGTTAAAAATGGAAATCCCCCCTTCTCCCCATTCTAATTAAGTAAATATGGTTTGGGCTTTGGGAAGCTGCATTTACTAAAGCACTTAAAGTCATTCTAAAGCAAATTTATCAGGAGATACATTAAGATATCACTTGTTTAATTTTCTGGAGCAAAGATAGATTGGAAAAGAAAGACATTTGCAATGTCCACAACTAACAGGAGATTTCATAGCCAGAACAGCAGTTTTCAAAGTGTAGTCTCTGAACCCGTGGGGTCTCTGAGAATTTTCAGGAGGTTTGCAAGATTGAAAATGTTTTTATAATAATACGAAGATTTTATTTGTCTTTTTCATGTGTTGACTTTTGCTCCCATTGTCCAAAACCAATGTTGGGTAAAATTGATGGCCCAGGTAACTAAGTGAATTTATTGAAATAGAAAACATAGGAAGAACAGCCTACATGGAGGGGAAGACTTTAAAGTTGGATATATTGATTTGAGGTACCTATTAATTGGACATTCAGATGGAGTTGGTCTGTAGGCATTTATGGATTTGGAGCTCAGCAGAGAGTTCTGATGGAGAAGGCAATGGCAACCCACTCCAGTACTCTTGCCTGAAAAATCCCATGGATGGAGCAGCCTGGTGGGCTGTAGTCCATGGGGTCACCAAGAGTCGGACACGCCTGAGCGACTTCCCTTTCACTTTTCGCTTTCATGCATTGGAGAAGGAAATGGCAACCCACTCCAATGTTCTTGCCTGGAGAATCCCAGGGACGGGGGATCCTGGTGGGCTGCCGTCCATGGGGTCGCACAGAGTCGGACACGACTGAAATGACTTAGCAGCAGCAGCAGTAAAGAGTTCTGAAGTGGACGTATCTGCAATGGATAGTAATTACGCTTCTTCTTTACATACACCTGAATTCTCGTGACTATGTTACATCTCCATGATATTCTCTTTTTGTCCAGGGATACACTTGCCCATCTGTGTATCCTGGAGCAAGTTAAACAAGCTTCTCTGCTTCTCAATTTTCTCATTCATAAAATGAGGATAAAGAACTTGTGTTATAGGACTGCTTGTGAGTATTAAAGGACTTAAGGTGTAAAATACCAAGAGTAGTGCATGGTACACAGCTAGCACTCAATAAATTATCAATGTTTTGTAGTTATGGCGCTTGTACTTTCTCTTAGTAGAACTTGTCATAGTTGTTAGCGTGTAATTACCATGTTACAAGCTCCATGAGAGTTTGGGTCTTGCTTCCTGCAGTATCCTTAAGCACTGGTACATAGTGGATACGTAATAAATACTCATTCAATAAATAATAAATCAATTTCCCAGGGTTGTGGTTATACTGTTGTGAATTTTTCCATTTTTAAGCTGCCTTTTACTTGACTCAGATCAACAGATTGGAGAAGTGAGTTTGCTGTGCCTTGTTCTTTGCTCTACAGAGTGTTGTGTTCCTCAGAATCTCTATGATGGTGGCCCCACACAAGGGGTCAATAAATGTTTAGAGATTGACTGATTTATGTTGTGGATTGATCCTCTTTTCCTCACTCAACTTTGCCTGTCTTCATGCTGTTTGTTTGTTTGTTTTTCCCTTTTGGCCACACCCCACAGCATGGGGGATCCTAGATCCCTAGCCAGGGATTGAATCTGCACCCCCTACATAGGAAGCATGGAATTCTAACCACTGGACCACCAGGAGAGTCCCTAGAGGTCAAATTTTTACTTGGATTTTTTGAACTATAGTCTGGCATCCATAGGAACTTGCCTATTTTGGATCTAAAAAAAATGGTCTGAAAAATCAAATACCTCATTCTAATGACCAATAACTGACTACTTCATTATCTCAAATGTTACAGATAGCACTAAATCCCATACATGCCCACACTATGGATTAGTAGGTGTTAGTGTAATGAAAAGTTTTTGTCTTTTTCATCTTATGCTTTGCAAATGGATTTGTAGATATTCACTATTATTCACTTTGTTGTACCCAAATTATAACTATATTAGAGCACCAATAACTCACTAGCTGCATAGCTTTGGGCAAATAATTTCTTTCTGGAAGTAAATGTCCTCATTGATAAAATGAAAGCCTTGAATTCAGGTCTAAGATGTCTTCTAATTCTAATGTCTTTCCCTCCACACCCAGTATCATTTGGTGCCATATCAAACAGCACAATATCAAACAAATTAATTTTTGTTCATCTTCCCCCTCTGTTCAAAGGGAGAAATAAGACTTTGTCTTTCCATAAATCTGGAAGTAAAGTGTTTTGTTTGTTTTTTTGTTATGCTCATGTTACTAAAAAGGATTTTTTCTTGAAAATAAAATACCGAAAATAGACTTTTTTCTATTTGGCCATTAGGTGTCGCTCAACATGCAGGAAGTATAAGAAACCAGCTGTGAGTTACAAAGCTCCCATTTGGAACTCCAGGGCCTGCCACGTCTGACTGTCTGATTCTGTGGTTTGCTTAGTCATGTACTAGTATTTGTGCGCCAGTTCTCTTGCTGTATGTCATCAGAAATCTTAGCTATCCAAAACATGTATTCTGCGAATGTCCTAATTTTGCCAATTAAGTTGACATGCAGTAGTTGAGCCTTTGTTTCTGATGTACCAGGATCAAAGCACTCAAGTGGCAGAATTCCCATTCATCCTTCAAGGCCTCCTTCAAATGCCACCTCCTCTGTGGAGCTTTATCTGACCCTCTTCCTTAACCAGGAGCATTGTAGGCAAATCTCTGTCACGAAACTTTTGCATCTTGTTGTTAACAAATGTCTCCCCAGATTCTAGAAAAGATTCAGAATCTTCATAATAAAAGAAATGCACACTAAAGCTACAAAGAAAGCTATTTTCGTGTAGATTAGCAGATATCCACAAATTTGATAATAGGTTCAGCATTCTTATATATTCTTATTGGAAGTGTATACTTGTTTATACTTTCTGGAAAGACAGTTTGGCAATCTGTCAAATTTTAAACACAGCAGTTATTCTCCTAGACATTTTTCCTGAAGATGTATAATACTTGCGGCTTTCATATTAGTTGCTCAGTCATGTCCGACTCTTTGCAACTCCGTGGACTGTAGCCCACCAGGCTCCTCTGTCCATGGAATTCTCCAGGCAAGAATACTGAAGTGGGTAGCCATTCCCTTCTCCAGGGGATCTTCCTGACCCAGGGATTGAACCTGGGTCTCCTGCATAGCAGGCAGATTCTTTACCATCTGAGTCGCAAGGGAAGCCCAGATATTTATTTATTTGGCTCCTCTGGATCTTAGTTGCATGTGGGATCTAATTCCCTGACCGGGGCTTGAACCTGGGCCCCCTGCATTGGGAATGTGGAACTTAGCCACTGAACTACCAGGGTACTTGCACACATGCACAAATACCTGTGTAAGGAGATACTCACTGCACAATTGGTGGTAGCAAAAGACTAGAAGTGACCTAAAGGCCAATCAACAGGCACTGGTTAAATTTTCACATCTTACAATGAATTACAGCAGCTATTAAAAGAAAGGAGTATGTTTATAGGAACTGATACAAAATTATCTGGAAGATAAATTGTTAGAAAACTACTAGGTACAGAAAAGTGAAGGAAGTTGTAGTGGTTAACATCTGTTGAGCACTTTAAAATGGAGTTTCTCATTTCATCTTCATAAAAACCCTCAGAGGTAGGTACTTATCACCAAGGTACAGATGAGCAAACAGGCTGAGAGAAGTTAAATCATTTGTCCAAATTTTAGCTACTGCTTGGAAAAATTGATATGTAAATGCAGTAGTCTGGATTTCATGGCCTTTGTTCTTAATCACCATACCACATTTATGGGCCAATGTGCCAACCTGCTCAGTCACTCAGTCATGTCCAAATCTTTGCAACCCCATGGACTGTAGCCTGCCAGGCTCCTCTGTCCATGGGATTCTCCTGGCAAGAATACTGGAGGGAGTTGCCATTGGGATATACATATAGGTGCCATATTTCTTAAAGGTAGGGTGTGTATAGGCACCACATGGATTTCCTAACAGCCTGGCAGCAGTGGCTACCTCTGGCAGGAGCATTGAGGGCCAGTGGTTCAAAGGGTGAAGGTGTTATCAAAAGAGTTTGTGAGGTCCAGCTGCTCACTGCCCAAAGGCCAATAAACAGGCCAGGTTGGTGGAAAGGAAGGTTTGGATTATTTCAGATGCTGGCAACTGAGGGAAGGGTGGACGTCTGTCCAAAGGCTGACTCCTGGCCCAGCAACCAGTGGGGCAAGAGCTTTTACAGATGGAAGGAGGGGGCTACAGGCAGAAACAGCACAGTTTGCTCTGACGGTCATCTTCAAATTGATCATTGGTGGTCTGACCAGCATCATCTTGGTTATTTTAGGTATAGTTAATCTTTAGTTCTAGGATCCTTTTGTTCCCATTTCTTTGAAGCCACTTCTTAGAATTGGGGCAGCTTATGCCGTGGGTACAGTCTGGTCATCATGAGGTTAACTTCTTCACCCTGGTGTTTTAGTAACTTTAAGACTGCTCACAGGATGTGGCTCAGAATATTATCTATAGTCCTTGAGAAAGAACTAAAGGTCCTTGACCATGCTTAATGATTACATTATTATTATTTGGTCTCCTTTGACTGTTTTCCTTTGTTTTTTTATATTCTCATTTATCTGATTAAACTTATTCTTTGACTAAAGTTTTCCACAGACAAAAGGCAGGCAGAGGACTCTGGAGGCGGTGGGGAGGAGGAAAAGACCATAGGATCCTGCTCCGTTTGAAAAGGGAGAGTTTTTTTTCCCCATTCTACACACGTTGAATATTAGAATCGCCTGGAGAACTCTTAAAAATACTGTTCCCTGTGCCCATTTTAACATCAAGTGGGTGAGAAACTGAGAGAAGGGCCCTGGCGCTAACATTGTTTTCAAAACTTCCCAGGTGATTCAAATGAGAAGTTGGCATTAAGAACCACTCTGAAAACCCTTTTTTAACAATAGCAAGTGTTACTTTAAAAAGAATTCACAAGGGAGTATTGTGTCTTCTGACACAGGTCTCAGGAGAACATAGTTTCCTAGTTGACACATTATTTTATTGTGTTAAAAATTATTTCTCTAAATATATGAGACTGGTTAATTTAGCAAAAACAAAACATATAGTTTCAGGGAGTTCCCTGGTGGCCTAGTGGTTAGGATTCCAGGCTTTCACTGCTGTGGCCCAGGTTGAATCCCTGTTCGGGAAACTGAGATCCTATAAGCTGTGTGACATGACCAAAATAAAAGCCATATAGTTTTACCAAAAACCCATAATATGTATATGTTAATTGACAAATTAGCTATGACCTGATATAATCTTTATGTGAGTTTATTTTCCAGTTGTTTAGTTGCTCAGTTGTATCTGACTCTTTGTGACCCCATGGACGGCAGCATGCCAGGCTTCCCTGTCCATCACCAACTCTCAGAGCTTGCTCAAACTCATGTCCATTGAGTCAGTGATGCCATCCAACCATCTCATCCTCTGTCATCCCCTGCTTCTCCTCCTGCCTTCTGTCTTTGCCAGCATCGGGGTCTTATAATAATACAAAAAATGTTCTGGCCTCGTATTACCTTAATACACTGTAGATTTGTCAGCTATATCTGTTTCTTGCTAAGAGAGTGGCCAATAAAATTATTTAAATATATTTTATTTTTATGTTCCTGACATTTTCATTCCTCCCTCCTTCATCATATCTCTTCTTCGTGTCTCTGTGATGTCATAGTACAAAAGAGCTGATAACTCTGAGAAGTTAGCAGTTTATACACAAAGCACTTTCAGAAATGATTTACATTCATCACTAACAATTCTGTGTTATTGACATACAACAGCTAAAGATGGGCTTTCCAGAAAACTCCACTGAAAGCTTTACTAGGGGTAGCATAGGACACACACCCAGATACCCAAGGGAAGAAAAGTTCTTGCCCGATCAATGATTAATAGGTCATAAGTTAATAAACTGTTAAGATTTGGAAGGAGGAGTAACAGTGGCATGGTACATTTTTTGGCTGACTTGAATAGGGGAAGGGGAACATTGGCCTGAGAGGATGGGCGGTGCTGAGTATGACAGCGGGCAGGTGGGTGATCAAAGGCCCACTTACATGCCTGAGACCCGCGGGTGGTTCCCCCCATCCCCACAGCAGGTGACTTCTTGAGCGTTTTATTGGCATCCTCTGTCACATTTGTTTCTCCCCTTGGGAAAAAAAGTCCTGGCATTCACCACCCCCAGTTCCTATCTTTATTGAGGGATGCTTTAGTTTTTTTTTTGGCTCTGCCATGAAGCTTGTCAGGGTCTTATTTCCCCACCAGGGATTGAACCCAGTCCTGGCAGTGAAAGCACCAAGTCCTAACCACTGGACAACCAGGGAATTCCCAAGAAGTGCTTTGAAATCACTTTTCATTGGTTGTGTATTTCACAACCAGCACCGGGGAACTGAGGCACAGTCCGAGCCTTGACCATGAAGTAAGCATTCTGGCCTAATGCCACAGTTCAGCACAGAACCTTGTGTATAATCCTGGTTTCACAGTGAACTTTGGTTTCATTGGATGAAGAATGAATTTCCACACTGCAATTTTTATTTAACCACTATGGATTACTTAATCCTCTTAATATTTGTTCTCATTTTTGCACATTAAAAAAGTCCTTCAGTAAAAGGCTCTCATTTGCCTCTCATATGATCATTGCCAGAAAATGAGAAACTCAATCACATCCTGAAATTCCTTGCTGCTAGACCTAGAACAATCAGTAGCGGGCTAAAATAAAATTGAATTATGAAAAAAATGCAATGTGAATTTAGCTCAAAATACCTGCAACAGATTTTTTTTTGTATATCATCAGAGCAGCTAGATATTTATTTAAGAAACAGTTACTGGGGCGGGGGCGGGGAGAGGGAGAAAGAAGGAAACATTGACTATCTGGCCTTTCCTTTAATTTCCCTTTTCTCTTTTGGCCACCCTGGGCAGCTTGCAGGATTTTATTTCCTGACCACCAGAGACTGAACCTGTGCCCCTTCCAGTGGTAGCAGAGACCTCCAGGGAATTCTCTCATTTCATTTTCCTCTTGCTTTCTAGTTAATAAATATATTTGGATACTATGCGCCCTTTGTCCCAGGCACTATTGTAGGCAGTCTACATCACCTCATTAAGCTTTCATTTTAAGTGGCTTCCCATTCTTCCTGCCTTTTTCCTTCCTGTAGCCCACATTTTGCCTGATCCCACTCCTTCTCTCTAGTATTTATTCTGCTGCTATTATTTTTCTCCCTGTTATCACACTCTATCCTTGGAAGACCTGCTATTTTTTCCTGTGGCTCCCCCATCATTTTCCTTTCTGCTGGTCTTTCATATATGTTGATCAATGTGAAGAACATTCAGAGGAAACACAAATAGGTTTCCTTAAATACTTTAAAGTTCTGATTACCATCAACTGATGCCAAAATCTTGGCTCTCTGTGCACTGATGCAGGACAGAAATACAGAGGCAGAGTTATGGAGGAGAAAGAAAGAATGGCTTCATTTCTTTGCCAGGCAAGGAGGGAACACAGTAGGCTAGACCCTGATGACAGATTCTAGAAAAAGGGAATAATAAACTCAGAGCACTTGAAACATTTTTCCTTTCCTTGTTGGTTTAAGGTAAAATACTTGGGGAAGTAGGCCAGAGAGTAAAAGTATCTAGGGCAAATGGAAAATCTTTTCTAAAATGAGAGGATGATCTGACTCTTGCCAAGACTGCACACAAGTATCTTGAGCAGCATATCATCATATCCTGTGTGACACTCAACATGCAGCATTTTTGCCTGGCACCTTTCATTGTTCATGGGATGACCTTTGTTCTAGATTTGAGTCATTTTCTGTTCAACTTTATGTCCACTTTGTGGTGCTAAAAGTTTTACTGGTAGTGTGATAAGATGAATCAAAAGCTTTGCAACTGTAGCTCTGAACTTTGGCCTAGTTTGTGTTGCAACAAAACATATTCCTCTGTGAACTTTCACCTAGACACCTTATTCCCTGAAATCAATACTAGTATTGCAGTGAGCCTAATAATTCTTTTTAATGTATTGATATTTGAGATCTCTAAATACATCGTAAATAGTAACACATGCATTTAAAGTTAAAGCCATTCTTCCATCTCAGCCTTAGAAAATGGCCCTTGCCTGTTTTTTTCATCCTGTGGTAATAATGATAATACTAATTGAACCCTTACTACATGCTAGGTATTATTATCAGCCCTTTGATGGTTTAGTTGCTAAGTCATATCTGACTCTTGCAACTCTCTGGAATGTAGCCTGCCAGGCTCCTCTGTTCACATGGGATTTCCCAGGCAAGAATAGTGGAGTGGGTCGCCATTTCCTTTTCCACTGATGATCAAAGCATCCATGCTGGGGTGTTGACTCCTACCCCAGGTTCAGATCATATCCCTTGATGCTGCTGCTGCTAAGTCGCTTCAGTTGTGTCTGACTGTGTGCGATCCCATGGACTGCAGCCTACCAGGCTCCTCCATCCATTGGATTCTCCAAGCAAGAACACTGGAGTGTGTTGCCATTTCCTTCTCCAATGCATGAAAGTGAAAAGTGAAAGTGAAGTCGCTCAGTCGTGTCCAACTCTTCGAGACCCCATGGACTGCAGCCTACCAGGCTCCTCTGTCCATGGGATTTTCCAGGCAAGAGTACTGGAATGGGGTGCCATTGCCTTCTCTGCCCTTGATGCTAAGCCTCCTTTATATTCATCTAGTCATTCATGTTGGGGAACGATTACTCAGATTTCATGAACAGACTCAGAGGTATGTCAATGGAGAAATACTTTATAAGCTACACATTTTATCACTTATACCCAGTTGTCACACAAGCATTGCACATGTGTTTTTAACAGCAGACTTAAAGCAAGCAAAAGTCGCACTTCATGAGTATACTCTGTGGCAATTTCTCTAGATCCAAACACAGCCAAATCAAGACTCATTTGTTTGCAGAACAGGTCGGTCAGTTGACTGTATAGGTTCCTCCAAACTGGCTAAGGGGGAACTCTGCAGAAGGAGCCCAGACTGATTTCCCAACAGGTTCCTCGGGGCCAGGAAAGTTGTGCCCAAGGCCTGCTATCAGGCTTTGCCTGAGTGAATTTCTCAGTCCCTCAGATACCGAGATCCTGGCCCAGCCAGAAGAGAGTCTTTCCCATTCATCTGAAAGTCTGCTCAGAACCTAAGAGACCTCAATTTCTGGAAGGACCAGGCAGTAAGAAAAGAAACATGTTTTAATTCTATAGATGTAGTTTACCAAATTGTTATAAATCAATACCAACTTAAAAAATAAATAAAAATAATAAATCATAACCAACTTAAGGAGAACGGCTTCCCTCTATCTGGAGAATAGAGATAAAAACCAGTAATATTCCAGACAAAACCCATGAAAATTATAACTATGTTCACCAGTTCACTCAGTAGCCAATCCTTTTGTTATCTTTTTATGAAACCATCAGGTTTTCTGTTTAGTTCAGTTTAGTTGCTCAGTTGTGTCCAACTCTTTGCGACCCCATGGACTGCAGCACAGCAGGCTTCCCTGTCCATCAACAACTCCTGGAGCTTGCTCAAACTCATGTCCATTGAGTCAGTGATGCCATCCAACCATCTCAACTTCTGTCATCCCCTTCTCCTCCTGCCTTCAATCTTTCTCAGCATCAAGGTCTTTTCCAATGAGTCAGTTCTTCGCATCAGGTGGCCAAAGTATTGGAGTTTCAGCTTCAGCATCAGTCCTTCCAATGAATATTCAGGACTGATTTCCTTTAGGATTGACTAGTTTAATCTCCTTGCAGTCCAAGGGACTCTCAAGAGTCTTCTCCAACACCACAATTCAAAACCATCAATTCTTTGTCACTCAGCTTTCTTTATAGTCTAACTCTCACATCCATACATGACTACTGGAAAAACCATAGCTTTGACTACATGGACCTTTATTGGCAAAGTAATGTCTCTGCTTTCTAACAGGCTGTCTAGGTTGGTCATAGCTTTTCTTCCAAGAAGCAAACATCTTTTAATTTCATGACTGCCGTCACCATCTGCAGTGATTTTGGAGCTCCAAAAAATAAAGTCTCTCACTGTTTCCATTGTTTCCCCATCCCTATCCTCACCGGTTTTCTGTTAGGATTCCTTTATTTTTTACCCTGTTCAGCAGTATAATCTGAAATTTATCAGGGACCTGTCACTGTCCAAAAGTTATTCCTGCAAATCTTCTTGAAGATGAAGCACTTTTGCAAAAACATCAGAGTACAACAAAAATTGCCTATAAATGACAAAAGACTTAAAAAGTCATGGTTAAGCACATGATTACAATGTAGTCGATAAAGAAACTTGGTTACAATAACTAGAGTTATGACTGATTATAACTTTAATCCTTAAAAACCTTAATCTCTTGTAAAAACCGAGAAGCAAGTAATTGTGTATTTCCTGATTGGAAACTTATGCTTTAGCCTTCCTCTCCTAAGAAGGCAAGGGTAGGTTAACTTACACCCATCCAGCAATTAAAGTTCCACTATTTTATCCTATTTGAAATGACCCAGATAGTCAATGAATTCTCTTCATTTGACTTCATTTAATTTCAATTACCAAAATCTGAAGAAACTAACTTATTTCTGTAAGAAAGAGTTTACCTAAAAGTTCTTTTTTTTCAATTTATTGTTGCTCAGTTGCTCAGTTGCTCAGTTGTGTCTGACTCTTTGTGACCCCATGGACTGCAGCACACCAGGCTTCCTTGTCCATCACCATCTCCTGGAGTTTGCTCAAAGTCATTTCAATTGAGTCTGTGATGCCATCCAGCCATCTCATCCTCTGTTGCCCCCTTCTCCTCCTGCCTTCAGTCTTTCTCAGCATCAGAGTCTTTTCCAGTGAGTTGGCTCTTCCAATCAGGTTGCCAAATTATTGTGCTGGAGAAGACTCTTGAGAGTTCCTTGGGCAGCATGGAGCTCAAACCAGTCAATCTTAATGGAAATCAACCCTGAATATTCATTGGAAGGACTGATGCTGAAGCTGAGGCTCCAATAATCTGACGAAGAGCTGTCTCATTGGAAAAGACCCCGATATTGGGAAAGATTGAGGGCAGGAGGGGAAGGGGAGGCAGAGGGTGAGATGGTTGGATGGCATCACCAACTCAATGGACATGAGTTTGAGTGAACTCCAGGAGATAGTGATATATTTATATATGTATATATGTATGTTAAAAAAGCTATTCTTGTGAGATGTTAGAATAACACTGATAATAACATCATCTTGAAGACTATTTGTTAATGCTTTACCTTTGGAATGTTTAACATTTGGGCAGTGATTCAGTGATAGTAGAGAAGGAAGAAAGAAGCATTTAGTAAAACATGTTAGAAAATTGCTTTGAGGAAGACCTTAGGAATCAAAATGCTGTATCTTAAAGCAACAATTGTTAAAAGTAGATCTCCCTAGGCCTTTTCCAAAATATATAGAGTCAAAAATAAATGAAGATATACAAAGTAAAATACATATTTATTTTTAATCTTAGAAAATTGGTCCCACCAAAAGGCCAGTTCTTATTTCAGTTCATCATCTTGACTCTTCAAAAAAAAAAAAAAAATCTCTCAAGCAAGAGGTAAAATGAGTCCAAAAAGCAATTCCAGAGGTGCACTCGGACAAAATGATTTCTTATAAACCAGTAACACAGGCAACTCTGGATTTCCAGTTCACTCTGAGCTCTTTCTGTCTGTCATGCACAGACTCTGAAGGAAAAAAGAAAGAGACTGTTTGCAGATAGGCATATAAAAGCTGGGATTGTAAAAGTGTGGTCATTCCTTGAGTTGGATGGAAGATTTCCTGTCATGTATGTCAAGTAAAAAAGTAGGATATGGAGACTTCCTGGTGGTCCAGTGATTAGGACTCTGCTTCCACTGCTGGGGGCCCAGGTTCAATTCCTGGTTGGGAAACTGGGATCCTGCAACCCTGTAAAACATGCAGCCTGCCTACCCTCCCCCCTCAAAAAAGTAAGATATGCCTTTAAATGAGAGAAGGAATTGACCATATGCTTCCAGACATCTGATAAACACATCATATACATTTCTTCTAAGAGAGGAGTCTGCATTTTAAGAATAAATAGTAATGGCTTCAAACACTGCTTGCAAAAAGGCAAAGAGGGATTTCTACAGGGACACTGTGTACAGTGAAAAGCAAGACAATATATATCCTGGATTGCTAAGATATGAACTTTTTAAGGCCTTTGAAGGAGAGTAGAATACTTCAGGGGCTTCCCTGGTGGCTCAGATGGTGAAGAATCCACCTGCAATGCTGGAGACCTGGGTTTGATCCCTGGGTTGGGAAGATTCCCCTGGAGGGGAGGCATGGCAACCCACTTCATTATTCTTGCCTGGAGAATCCCCATGGACAGAGGAGCCTGGTGGGCTATAGTCCATGGGGTCACAAAGAGTTGGACATGACTGAGTGACTAAGCTGTGCTGAGTGACAGCACAGCACAGAATATTTCAGGCTTTTCATCAGTGATTTCTCTTGACTTGGCCTGCTCCCTAAATCTTGGTATTCCTCAAAAGTTTTTTCAGACCCTCCTTTCTTTTCCTTATGGTCTTTCTCCCTTAGACCCCAGCCATATCACACAAACTCCGATTATTCCCTCCACAGGAATGACTTCTGAGTCAGCCTTCCCCACCCGAGCTCCCTGCATACGTGAGACAGTGTGTGCAGGCCTACACAGCTGCTCTAAGGAACATAGATGAGGTATCAAGGCTCTAGATGAGGGGTTGGCAAACCTTTTCTGTGCCATGCCAGATAGTCTCTGTCCCAGTTACTCAACTCTGTCACTGCAGCATGGAAGCAGCCATGGACAACACGTAACCCAACAGGCATGGCTGTGTTCCAGCAGGGCTTTATTTTCAAAAACAAGAGGCAGGCAGGATTTGGTTATTGGTTCTGATCCTTGTTAATCACAGATTTTTAAGCAAGAAGCCCCTTCACAGTCCACTTGGAGGGAAAGAACAGGATGAGAGGGAGGGAGAAACTGAGTGCCCTCCTCCCAGTCGCTCCAGTCAGAAGAGCTTTAACTTTCATCCATTTTGTTTACATTGTTGAGTGAGATCTCATTTGCACAAAGGGTTTCATGGTCAGAATGTTTGAAGGCCAGTTATCTACATGTGGGGCTTCCCTTGTGGCTCAGCTGGTAAAGAATCCACCTGCAGTGTGGGAGACCGGGTTTGGGAAGATCCCCTGGAGGAAGGCATGGCAGCCCACTCCAGTATTCTTGCCTGGAGAATCCCATGGAAAGAGGAGCCAGGCAGGCTACAGTCCTTAGGGTTGCAAAGAGTCAGGTATGACTGAAGTGACTTAGCACGCACACATCTCCATGTTCTCTGAGGTTCATTCTCAGTATCAATCTGTCATCTCGCTCACCCTAGTCACTGTCTCCTCTGATCCATCTTCTTTGCAAAATAGTAATACAAGTGCCCACTTCAGACCTAATCACTTCTCAGAATTCAGTGATTCCTGTTCCCAACCTACCTCCTTAATCTCTCCACTACCGGCTTCAAATATACCTTCTAGATTAGCCACACAGGACTCTATGTATGACATTCCCCAAAGATGCTTTTCCTTCTGTCCTTCTGCATTTTCTCCCCTTGCCTGGATGCCCTCTCTCTCTCACCCTCCCACTGGGTTATCTGCAAATGCTACTTGCTCTGAGGAATCACCTGTAACTTCATCACCCAGAAACAGTCTTGTCTATGTCCCAATGTATGTTGTTCATGGGGCTTTTGTGTTCTGGCCCCAGCTCCCCTGCTGGAATGTTCCTTAAGGGCAGGAGTCACATTTTAGGGATCTTTCTAGCCCACACAGGCACAGCCATCCGTAGGAACCTTTTGATCTCTTTATTTGGATTAAAATAGGGCATGCCCTGGCAGAGTGCATCCTACCTGCCCAAACACTTCTTCACTGGCCTCCTGTCCTCTCCCTTCTCCCTCCCCCATTGCCTGCGGAAGACGACAATTAACAACGCACAGGTGACTCCCATCATTCTTAGATGATAAGAGGACCTGACTGCTACTTGGGAGCTGAGAGAACAAGATCCAGAAAAACAATCAGTGAAAGGACATAAGGATCAGATTGAGAGGAGGAAACAAGTCCAGAAGCCCAGGTGACAGGCCAACCTAAGACCTCTGGCCCAGGTGGGCAAGGTCTGGGCTGAGGCATCTGCTGGGGTTTTGAGAGACAGTGTCATGAAGTGGGAAGAGGGCAGTGGGCCTTGGAAAGGAATGCGTTTATGTTTCAAATGTACAACCATTTAACTTTGGGTAGATTTCTAACCTTCTAAGCCTCATATGCATGTTAAGAATAAAAATATTTTTTGAAGTTTAGAAATAATGTCTCTGGTACAAAATAAGGGCTCAGCAAGTGGTATAGGTTATGAAGAAGGGGGAGTGAAGAGGCAAAAGAACCCAAAAACCAAAAAACCAAGAGGGGAACTTCACTGGCAGTCTAGTGGTTAAGATTCCATGCTCCCAGTGCAAGGGGGACTAGGTTGCATGCCTATTCTGGGAACTAGATCCCACACACCACAACGGAGATTCCACATGCCGCAACTAAGACCTGGCTCAGCCAAATAAATTTAAAAGCAAACAAACAAAAACCCAGGAAAATGTAGTTCTTAGGATAAATGTCTTTAATTGCTATTTTTTTTTCCACCTGGAATTTATCCTGCACTTCACATTGGCCTTGCTTTTAACAATAGCTGAAGTGAGAGTGTACTCATTTGGCTTGTGCATAGGAATCACCTGGGGATCCAGTAAAATGCAAGCTTTCATTCAGTGGGTCTGGGCGGGCCTGAGATTGGACATTTATGATGTCGTGCTGCTGGTTTGTGAGGGTGGTACTGATGTTCCTAGTCCCTGAACCATGCTGTGAGTAGCAAGGTGGTTATCCAAGGCTATTTTGATAAAGAAGGATGAATGGGTCTGCTAGGCTGCCTTCTCAGCTTCCCTCACATATCTAAAAAGTCCTGAACTTTTGAGAAGAATGAGGTCAGCTAAGGGAGGATAAAGTCTGTTAGGGAAAGCAGCACCACATTGGATGAGAGGGCCAAAGGGGGTAGGGAGATTACAAGTGACAAAGAGGACATCTATTCTCTGTGGCTTTTCTGCAGATCATATTCAGACACAAGAAACTGGACTTCAGTTTTTTTCAGGGAACTTGAATCTCTTTGGATCTTGCTTGAGATGCTGGAATAGAATAGAAGTAAATGAGGGGCAAGACAGCACATGGGGCCTTTGCAACAAACTATTAATACCTTTGTCCCCTAGTGAAGTAGTGTGATGAGTTGGAAAAAGCACCGATACACAGTGTCGCCTGAGTGACTAAAGAACCTATACCGTCTGACACAGTTTCCTGGCAATACAATGGGAATAATAACTACAGCAAATATAGCAAATTACTCATGGTAGAATTTAGGTGGTGGGTATTCACTGAACAATTCTTTCAACTTCCTGATCTGTTTGAAAATCTTCATAATAAAATGTTGAAAATGTAATAAAATGTTGAAAATGTCGGAAATCTTCATAATAAAATGTTGAAAATGTTGGTGGGCTACTGGTTAGGATTCTAGGCTTTCCCTGTCATGGCCCAGATTCATCTCTAGTCAGAGAACTGAGATTCCACAAGCTACTGTGGCACAGCCAAAAAAAAATAAAGTGAAAAACCTTTTGCTTCCTACCTCTCAGAGTTTCCAAAATGTAGAAATGGGACAATTAGAATACAGTAGCTAAATAATGTTAGCCTAGTCTGAACCATCCCTCTCTGAGGGAGATTCTCTTAACAGAGTTGGAAATTATGCTTATTTTATAAGCATAACTATTCATAAAATATCTCTGGAAGGATACACCAGAAAATAATAGTTCCAAGGAGGGGAAACTTTGTGGCTAGAGGACAAGAAGAATAGAAGGGAGACTTTCTTAAATTCTCTTTTTTAAGTTTTGAATATCAGATTGAATGTATGTAATACCTATACTTTGGCCACCTGATGCAAAGAGCTGACTCATTGGAAAAGACTCCGACGCTGGGAAAGATTGAGGGCAGGAGGAGAAGAGGATGACAGAGGATAAGATGGTTGGATGGCATCACTGACTCAATGGACATGAGTTTGAGCAAGCTCTGGGAGATGGTGAAGGACAGGGAAGCCTGGAATGCTGCAGTCCATGGGGTCACGGACACAACTGAGAGACTGAACAACGAAAACAATACCTATTCAAAAATAAATTAAAAATAGAAAGCTCTCAGAGTCTAATAGTCTGCCTTTTTTCAAAGTAATAGAATAAATGTAAAATAAACACAACTTGCTGTGTATGGCTCTTAGCAAAGTCAATGTCCAGCTTCATGAAGTGGGCTAGACTAGTCCAACAGCAACCAGCAGGCTCTGTCTGAGGACGTTTTTAGCTCTGAGTCAAAGGACTGCCTTTTCCATTTCTGCTTCCCAGATGGGTCTGAGCTGAGGAAGTAGCTCAGTTGGGTAGCTCAGAAGAAGGAGGGGTTCAGAGGCAGACTGGAGGGTCGGTGGACCCCACTGCTGCAGGAGTGAAGAATTACAACTGATGACGGGACATAGTCCTGTGTAAATAACTGTTTGCATATTCCATACTTTACAAAGTGTTCATGAACATCACTTCCTCTGAGCTACACAACTCCCCTACAAGATGAGTAGGCATGGATTTTGTCCTATTTTAACTGAAGAGGAAACTAAGTACAGCGGCCATAAGATTGACCTCTCAGGTATCTTTCCAACTGCAAGAAGTAACGGACCAAGGGCCCCCTCCTGGGTTCTGAAATTCATCCACATGTTTGAGTTGAGCCCATGCTTTCCATGGGCTGCTCCCAGCCAGTAGTAAGTGCAGCAGTGATATCAAGCCAGGCTCATTCTTTGGGACTCTGATGGCTTGAGTGGACCCAGCAGCCTTACCGAACTTTCCTTTTAGGACACGGCAATGGAACATGTTTTGGGACAGCCTTTCTTCCCCTTCTTCTTCACTCCTGGGCAGGCCTGCATGGTTGGCAGGCCTGAGGCCTGGCAGGCTCATGGCTCTCCTAGCCTCTCCTAGCTCCCTCCCATTTTCTCTTAGAGGCATTTCCTGAAAGTTTAGTGCTGTTTTGGCATCAAACATAGATCCGGGTGATTCCAGGCTGTGCTTCTAATCAGTGCACTATGTTGTCTTTCTTTTCATGAAATTTATTTCAATTTGAGTCACTAAATGGGCACATCCTTCTTCCTATCATTTTTCTGTCATATTTCATACTTTTATTATTAAAAATATTTATATATGTGTGATTATCTGGCATATTACATAGGCTGTAAATGAACAAAACTTTCTGATTGGTTTATACGCAGATTTTGAGGTTTCTTTGGGGTTCCCCAGCGGCTCAGCAGTAAAGAATCTGCTTGCTCTGCAGGAGACTCAGGAGTCCCAGATTTGATCCCTGGGTGGGGAAGGTCCCCTAAAGGAGGGCACAGCAACCCACTTCAGTATTCTTGTCTGGAGAATCCCATGGACAGGATAGGATGGTGGGCTATGGTCCATAGGGTCGCAAAGGGTCAGACACAACTGAAGTGCCATCACACATGCACGCATGAGGAAGTGCCATCACACATGCACGCATGAGGAAGTGCCATCACACATGCACGCATGAGGAAGTGCCATCACACATGCACGCATGAGGAAGTGCCATCACACATGCACGCATGAGGTTTCTTTAGTTGTTGCTCTTTTTGAAATGATTTGTCTTCTACCATTCTCTATCTCCACTTCTTGTTGCCCTTTATTAACACTCTGAGGTTTGTTTATGATGGCCAGCTTAGAAATTCTCAGAATTTCTGCAGGCCTGAAGAACTACCTACAATTTGTTGGCTGCCCTTATGGCTTGGCAGGGAATATAATAAACACATAGATGCTAGTCTAAGGAGGAAGCTGTTTAAGTCTCTTGAAATGGTGTCACCAGGAGAATGGGGACATTGTAAGGTGTGGGCGGGAGGTCATTTAACATGGAAGGGGAAGGAATGAGGAGGCAGAGGAACTGGTAGACTCTTTCTTGGTTCTTCCTGGAATTGACTGGCAGGAGTCTGGCTAGCTGTTTGCACAAGTTTCCAGGACTTCATCAAGAGTTTATTCTGAATGCACAGAATCTTTTGTCAGAATAATTAGGGCCTCCTTTTGTGTGTGCTTGACTAGGAAAGAAAGAAGGAACACCTCAGGGGCCAATATTCTTGGAGTGGTTGACCCTGGCATGATGCACAGAAGGGCTACAGAGTAAGGATGGTGGAGGGGATTCTGAAGAAGCTGGGAAAAACTGAGTCTGATGGAAGCAACCCCCGGAGGCAGAAGACTGGAGCATTGTTAATGCTCATCTCCTGCTCATGTGCCCCTGTGGAGACAGGAAGTGTGGCTGGAGAGGAGGAGGATGCCAAACTCAGAAAGGCAAAAAGAGAGAGTTTGAGCATCAGTACTTGATTTGGTGAAGAAATGAAGAATGTTGTTAAGGAACTGTGTGTGTTTGTAAGCAGACTGGTGGCTAACAGGAATCGGTACCCCATGTGTACGAGTGCTCAGAGGGAGAGAGGATGAAAGAAACAGAAGGAACAACATTACCTTGCCCCTTTCCAACAGTCAGAATCCTCAGACATGAACTATTTAGGTTTCTTCAAGAACAGGAGGCATGAATTTTCCCTCTGTTATGTCTGTTGCATGGCAGGGCCTCCTTGAATACAGTGTATTGTACTTTGGGCATCATGGGAAATGGATTCTTGGCTTTCTGCAGCATGCACGGGGCTAAATGATTTGCATATCTAAAAGCACAAAAGTTCCTCACCTCACTTCCGGCATTCTTCATCCACACATTTTGAGAGGGCCAGGAAGATCCCCTGGAAAAGGAAACAGCAACCCACTCCAATATTTTTGCCTGAGAAATCCCATAGACAGAGGAGCCTGGTGGGCTACAGTCCATGGGGTTGCAAAGAGTCAGACATGACTGAGCACGAACACACTATACCACTTATACTTAAAATATTGACTGTATTTCCTGTGTTGTACAATATATCCTTGTGGTTTATTTTATACATAATAGTTTGTAGCTTTTAATCCCCTATCCCAATATCACATCTCCCCTCTTCACTGTGGTAACCACCGATTTGTTCTCTGTATCTTTGAGTCTGTTTCATTTTTCTAACATTCACTAGTTTCTTGTATTTTTTAGGTTTCACATGTATGTGATATCATACAGAATTTATCTTTCCCTGACAGATTGTGTCTTAATACACAATGTCTCTGACCATCACCCCTGCTCCCCCCACCAAATAGCACCCACTATAAACTGAGATTCCTGGGGTATATGTAACCAGACTGTGTATGTTTGTATGTGAAAGAGAGAGACAGCCAACCAGAATAAATGTGAGGAAATCGGCCCTGCTCCATTTCTGGGAAATGCTCTGTAGTTATTGATTTTTATCTTTCATAGCAAACTGTGTTATGAATTAGGACTTTCCAGGTGGCACTTGTGAAGAACCCACCTGGAAAGGGACAGGGGCAGGGGAACCTGGCATGCTGCAGGCCATGGTGTTGAAAACTTAGCAACTGAACAACAATCATTTATTTACCATGAATATGTTAAAATTTAGTTCGGTCACAGAATGCTTCAATCAGAATTATCTCCAAAATATGAAGGAATGAATGGAATAGTTATGAGCTATGGTAAGTGCTTACCTGTTGGAGAACTATCAAGAACATAGTGGCTTAGATGTGATTTTTACCCAAGGACACCTGAAGTTCTTAGGAGCACATAAAGGAAGGGACTGTATCCTAGATGCTTAGCAAATACATCCTAGAATGATGGCTTGAGAAGAAGTCCTTTTGTAAATGATTGTCTAGGAACCTGCAGTTTTAACTTGGATGCCTTCATGGACATGAAACCATGGGCCTTTAGGAATGCACCATCCACCAAGAAGTTCCAGAAACTGATGCTGGGTAACTGGGGATACATGTTGCTTGGAAAAGGTAGGTTTAAAGGCCTAAGGCTCCTCTAGGAAGGGGTCCTGTGATCCTGTGCCTGTGTTCCCACATCCACACCCATGCTTTTCCAGAACATTTCAGAGAATATGTTGTAATTTTGAAACTCCTTAACTGGCCATCTCCAAGGAGCTATGGGAATTTCTGACTCATCTATGAGTATAAAAGCTCACAGTTCGATTTTCTGGAACAAGTAAGTTGTACTCAATTATTAGGTTTCTGTAATCCAGTTGCTAGGTAAAATTTAGCCATCATTAATGACTCTTCTGGCTAATTGTTTTGTTTTTGATCATTAAGTATAGCCTGATGAAAAACTTACTACAAAAAGCTTTTTCTGCCACAAGTAATATTCATTTGAGAGAATACAGAGCAATACAAGAAAAGATGAGCTATAATCCTCCTATAAATGATACATATAATTAACATTTTGGTGTGTGTTTGTGTGCCCAGGTTGCTCAGTAGTGTCTGACTCTTTCCAACCCCATGGACTATAGCCTGCCAGTCTCCTCTGTCCATGGGATTTCCCAGGCAAGAATACTGGAGCAGGTTGCCATTTCCTTTTCCAGGGCATCTTCCCCACCCAGGGATCAAACCCAAGTCTCCTGCAAAGCCTGCATTGGCAGGCAGGCATATTTTCCTCTTAAATCCTCTTACTTTAATAAACTTTCATTACACAGATATCATATAGTTGTATAGTTGTATTTTCCTGTCTCCTGAAATAAGTTTTATTTCAACTTAGGGCTAGCTCTGATGCTTTTCTTTTTTCTTCACAGAAATACTCTATCATCTGTGTTTTTCAAAAACATTTGACCATGAATTATTTTTATTCAGTCTTGTTGGCAAGCTTGAGGGTTTTAGATATCTGTAGTCCTTATCTTCTGTATAAACAGACATACAGCTATGAGGTTTCTTTATGAAAATATATTCTGTTAACTACAGATTGAGGAGATAATAAATTAGTTTGCTTTGCTTCTTTAAATGCACATTCTGTCAAATGGTATTCTTTTTTACTTACATTTTTTGAGGTAATTTGAGTGGGAAGAGGAATTAAAAAAACCAACATGTCTTATATGTATGACATTCAGTTTATTTAAAAAAATAGCTCTGTATTACCTATGTACATATATTTCCAAGATTATATATTATGACCTGTAAAGCCAGCCTGAAGCTCCTTAACCTAGGGAGTTGGGACAGTTTTTGAGTCCATATTCCAATTACCTTCCTTTTACATCTAATCAAAATCTAAGAGATCAGTGTAAGAGTTTAGGGTGGGTGGCGGTAGCTAGCTGATCTGTATTTCAGTTTCAGAAAAATGGCCTTCCGTTTCTTCTCTTGGTCTTCCCTGGTGGCTCAGCTGGTAAAGAATCTGCCTGCAATGTGGGAGACCTGGGTTCGATCCCTAGGTTTGGAAGATCCCCTGGAGAAGAGAATGGCTACCCACTCAAGTATTCTGGCCTGGAGAATTCCACAGACTATTCTATGGGATCGAAAAGAGTTGGACGTGACTGAGTAACTTTCACTTTCACTTCTCCTTGGACTAGAGTGATTTCAGTTTGCTAAAAGCCAGAAATGAAAATTGCTAGAGTATTAGAAAAGTGATGTTGCTACCACAGATGCGATTCTCATCAGCATAACTTTGGGTCACACATCTGTTTTCCTTTTCTTTTTTTTTAATTTCAGTATTCTAACATATAAAGACCATCAAAGACAGATTGCTTTATTATTATTATTTTGTTTTTACAAATCTGTTAAAATAATATCAGGACTATTCCTATCAGTGTGGTCTTAAATTTTCGAAGATCATTTCTGAATCCTTGATGGACTTTGTAACATTTATAGTAATGTAGCTGTGCATGTCGTCTGAACTGTGGATCATGATATATCCTGTCTTTACTCAGTGAAGTTTTTTGAGTTTTTCTGTAAAGAAATATTAAATGAAATGCAGAACTTTGATTAATTGGCTCAGCTAAAAGAAATGACTCGTACTTGGCTGACAAAATGGATCCTGATCTTATGGGTTTCATTCTGCAGCTCAGAGAGCGTCAGGATTCTGGAAATAGCAGTGGCCCTGACTGGTAAAGCCATGTTTCCCACAATTTCTCAGTTGTTTGTTGAGTCATTAAGGACTGCTCATGTTGGCTCTGTCAAAAGCCAACCTAGGAAAAACATCTTTGCCAAATCTAATTCTAGAACTGGAATGTGGAGGTTGACCCTAAATATAATAGCTGTCACTCCCAAACTTTTGGCTCAGTCATCTTTCCAAAATTAGCATATGTAAACAAAACACAAAACCACTCCTTTCCTACCCTTACTTCCCTCCTTGCTCTGGACCAATAGAGAGCTCAAAGAAATGGAAGGATCAGGCATCTTTTCAAAGATGAAGCCAGGCCCAAAGGACCACTTTTCAAGGGCAGCTGGCCCCACACCTTTTGCCTCCAACAAAACTGATGAAGGAGCCACCCCAGGGGAAGGTGCTTGGTTGAAGACCTGTACCCCAAGCTATTGCACATAGACCCACTGGATTAGATAATCAGTAGAATCTCTTCCTACACCAAAGTTCTAGGGTTGGGGCTTCCCTGGTGGTCCAGTGGTTAAGACTCTGGGCTTCCACTGCAGGGAGCACAGGTTCAGTCCCTGGATGGGGACTACCTCCTACCTCTAGTGCAGTGAGGCCAAACAACGTAAATGAATCAATAAAAAACATTCTAAAGTTATTTTAAAAATTAAAAAAATAAAATTCTAGGTTTATCATCTGGACTTGATCCAAAGTTAAAATGGCCTATGATTCTTTATTCCTGAGAATAAGCAAAAGAGAAATAAACATTTTATCCACAGGCTTGATGTTCTTTGGGAACTGCTCAAGCCTGAGGACTGACACATAGATAGTATATGGAAGTGTGTGTATGTGTATTGGGGGCAGACTTTCATAATTTCACATAGCCTGCTTCCCCATTTACCAAGAGCAATTCCTTTCTAGTCCCTTAAAGAAACGCCCCTGATCTCTCTTTCATTTTTCTTTTCCTTCTTTCTTTCTTACTATCTCATTCCCTCCTGTTCTTTATTTTAATATTCATTCAACAAACACTGGAGACCTTTACACATTTAACCTTCAGAGATAGCATGATATAGTCACAAGGTTGTAGACAGGATCTATGACTTAATTCTATTGTGTACAAACTGAGTAACCTTGGACAAGTGACTCTGAGTCAGAGCACAGAATAGGAACAGCATGAGCTTCCTACTTTACATGAGAACATATTTTGTAAATTGTTTAGAAAAACAGATTTTTACTAACTTGTAAATGCCCCTAGGAGAGGGCACTAAATAAGTTAGTCTTTAGCATTTAGGTTTGAATACATTTACAAAATGCATTTGAGGGAACTTCCCTGGTGGTCCAGTGGCTAAGACTCCACGCTCCCAAGGCAGCGGGCCTGGGTTCGATTCCTGGTCAGAACTAGATCTCATGTGCCGCAATTAAGATTTCACGTGCTGTAACTAAAGATCCTGCATGCTGCAATGAAGATCAAAGATTCCTTGGGTTGCAATGAAGACCCCAAGCAGCCAAATAAATAAATAATAAATAAATAAAATAAAAACTAAAAAAAAATAAAATGCATTTGAATTTTTAGTTGAGAGCATAGGCTTGTTAGGATTGGAGTGTGTGTTGGGGAGGATACAACAGAAGGGAGACGCCAATCCTCCAAGGAAAGGAGGATTCTTTAAGGAAGAGAAAGGGGTTCAAAGAGTAGGCGGGGGGCCCACAGAAAATAATTTGTCTGCTTTTATTTTCCTGTGGTCAAGCTCTGACTGTTCCTGACCTGAATACACTGTGGATCATGGCCTCTAAGCAGAGCTACTTAGGTTAACATGGACAGAGGGCACTCATCCTGCAAAGCAAACTGCCATGCTCTCGAAACTCCCAAATTCTATGTTCTTGGGGTTATTAGGCCTTGAGGTTGGGAACTGACTTTCTTTGACTGAGAAAGTTGAGTGACTTTCTCAGTGACTTAGCATGTATACATATACATGTATATATATTTATTTGTTGTTGTTTAACTGCTCGGTCATGTCTGACTCTTTGTGACCCCTGGACTGTAGCCTGCCAGGCTTCTCTGTCTATCACCAATTCCCAGAGGTTACTCAAACTCATGTCCATTGAATCAGTGGTGCCATCCAACCATCTTATCCTCTGTTATCCCCTTCTCCTCCCGCCTTCAATCTTTCCCAGCATCAGGGTCTTTTCAGATGAGTCAGTTTTTTGCATCAGGTGGCCAAAGTATTGGAGTTTCAGCTTTAGCATCAGTCCTTCCAATGAATATTCAGGACTAATTTCCTTTAGGATTGATGGGTTTGATCTCCTTGCAGTCCAAGAGACTCTCAAGAGTCTTCTCCAACACCACAGTTCAAAAGCATCAATTCTTTAGTGCTCAGCTTTCCTTATAGGCAGCTAAGGGAGAGGTAAAACAAGAGTGAGTCTTCTGAGTATTCTGATTCTTAAAAATAATCAGGCCAAAAAAAAAAATCAGCCTAAATCAGTCCTCGTGCCAAATAAACACGTTTTGGTGTGCCAAATTTTGCTCCCCTACTATAGATTTTTTAAGTTCTTAGGACTTCCCTGGTGGTCCAGTGGTTAAGATTCTGCACTTCTACTGCAGAGGGCAGGGGTTCCATCACTGGGCTGATCAGGCAACTCAGATCCCACATGCTGTGAGGTGAAGCAAAAAAAAAAAAATCTCAATGCAGAAATTCTAACTGCATGAGGTGACGGATATATTAACTAACCTTACTGTGGTAATTCTTTTCCAGTATATACATATATAAAATTGCTACATTGTATACTTTAAGCTTAAACAATGTTATATGTTTATAGTATCTCAGTAAAGCTGAAAACAAAAAAGTTGGGATTCTGAATTCAATGTTTTTTCCCCAGGGTATCATGCTGTATACAAAAGAGCTTATTGTAACTGATAAGCTCCAACACTGGCACTTTATCCCCATACAATAGATTACTATCTTAGCAACCATTTCTTCATTTGTGGAGAATCACTGAGTTTCTCGTAATATAGGCATTAATTACCTGATATAATGATAAAATAAAAGCAAGAAGCTTCATCTTAATTTATTTGCCTTAATATTATTTCTTTTTACTTATTTAAAATGTATTCTTCCTGTATTTTATGCAATTTGTAAGGCAATTTATGTCCTTTGTGTGTGGTGGGGAGTAAACTGGATATAAATACAAAACAGAAAGTAAGCTATATTCTAAATTAACTTAATTAATTATATTCACTTAAAGAGAATAAGAATGCATGAAATTGTGACATCCCAGGATTTTCATTTATAAAATCTCAAACCTATAAGGAGATACAAGATGGAGGGGGAAATAAATAAGTTAGATGAGAAATAGACTTGAAATTTGATCAACCTTCTTGCTTCTTCTTGAGTTACCTATCTAAGAGAGAAAAGGGAAGGGACCCTGGCAGGCTAAAAGGTGTGAAGTTCAGTTGGGCAGGAGGAGGAGGGTAGTCTGTTTGGAAACCAACTCAAGATGAAGTCCATGTGAAAAAGGAATTGCGTTTTCCACCCAAAGGTACTTGGAGGAGAATAAAAGATGGTGGAGTATCAAGTTCAGGGGTGAGTAAGAAGGTAGATTAATTGGGTCATTTAAGTAACTCTTCCTGCTGGTGACCCAATTGCATGGAGTTTGAACTGTTCAAAATAGAAATCATCTGGCTTCATGACTCATTACTTGTGATCCACTATCTTTGTCTCTGGGCTACGAGAAAGGTTTGCTTAGTCGTTTGGTCATGTCCGACTCTTTGGGACCCCATGGACTGTAGCCTGCCAGGCTCCTCTGTTTATGGGGATTCTCCAGGCAATAATACTGGAGTGGGTTTCCGTTCCTTTCTCCAGGGGATCGTTCCAACCCAGGGATCTAACCCAGGTCTCCTGCACTGTAAGTGGCTCTCTGAGCCACCAGGGAAGCCACGATGAGAACGATAGTTTTATCTAATTTCAAGCTCAAGTATAAAGAAGAAATGAACAGACTAATATTTCCCCTGTGTTTGGATGAGGCTGCCTTGTGACAAGGAAATAGGAAAAAGCACCTGTCTGGGTTGAAATGTTTATTGAAGGACATTATAAAGCTATATACGAGGTAAGGTATTGTTAGTTTTTGGACAGCTGAAAGGAACCCTAGATGTCATCTAACTCCTACATCTTACAGGCATTGAGGGTCAAGTGTATTTACTGCCTAAGCACACACATCAAGTAATGATAAAGTGTCAGTTCTACAGTCAGACATACCTGGTTTGAGGCCCGTTCTACTGCTCACTAGTTAATAATCTTGGGGCTGAGGAGGGCCTCACAGTTGTAAAGAGCTGAGTGGTACAGAGAAGTAGAGCTTGCAGATGGGCAACCACTCCAGCCAGAGGGAACGAGGGGTTGTCCAGAGAAAGAGAGGTGAGGGAGAGAGTGCAGCATGGAGTGGAGGATACAGGTGGCTGCAAGAGCATACAGTGCCTTTGAGGGAGGGAAGAAAAACCATAAGCGTGGGAAAGGAGGCAGTTGCCCCACTTCTGGAAAAGAAAACTTCAAGGCAGATTTCTTTTTTCTTCTTCTTTTTTTTTTTTACTATTATTTTGTATCATTGATACACCCAGGTTGAGTTGCTACAAACTCTAAGAAATGTGTCTCCTTCAGCAAAGTCTCTCCTAGTCTAGGAAAAAAAAAAAAAAGATTAGGTGGGACCTGGGATATTGCTGGTTTCCTGGAGCCCCTTCAGCCTCCTCTGTGAGCAAAGCTTTCTTGGGCAGAGAGGCTTTGGGTGGGTTAGAAAACAGTAATAACAACTGCCATTTCCATGTACCTGGCATTATTCTGTTGAATGTATCAATTCATGTAATCCTCACAAAAACCTTATGAAGTAAGCACCACTACTTTTTTCTTTTCTCAACTTTTCAAAACTTTAAAAAATAGAAGTATAGCATTTTAAAAATAAAATATACAGTTAATGAATTTTCACAAGAAGAGCAGACACACGTAACTAGTACCCAGAACAAGAAAATTATCTGCACATCAAAGGCCCCCTGAGGCTCCATCCAGTCACTAGCCCTCCCCACTCCCCAAAGCAACTACCAACCTTACTTCTGACAACTTAATTTGCTTTGTATAGTATTATTTGTATGCAGCTTCTGTCACTCACATGGCATGTAGTTACAGGCCTGTTTATTTTCTCAAATTGATGGATAATATTTATTTTATAAATGAAGGAACTAAGGCAAAGAGCAATTAGGTAACTAGCTCAGATTATGTCCCTGGGATCTAGTCTTACTTACCTTGCTACTTAGTCATGACTGTGGGCAAAATCAGGTAACTTTTCCGAGACTCTTCCTCATTATTAAAATGGAAATAATTATCCCCATTGCACTGAGTTGCTGGATTGTTGTGAGGCTCAAGCAATAAAGAACATATGAAAGCACTTTGTGAAGTATAAAGTGGTGTTACTAAAAAAAAAGTATTTTTAAAAATATAGACTCCTGGGCCTCCCCACTGTAGCTCCTAATTCAATAGGCCTTGTATAGGTGACAGAACGTTTAACAAGCACCCCAGGTGATTCTGATGCACTAGTCTGAGGCCAACTATGAAAACCACTTCTGTGAAACAAAGGTTCTCAAACTTCCAGAGACCATCAGAATTACCTGGAGGACCTGGGTGTTATTATTGCCCATAGCTCCATGTTCTCCCAGACTCATGAAGATGAAAGAGTAGCAGGTGCAGAATTTGGTGTGATTTATCCTCTGGGAACTTGAAGAGTCTTGCCCCCAACATTAGTCTCTCGAGCCCTCTCCTTCTCAGGTACAGAAAAGCAGAAGGAAGCCTGCTTATCCTTAAAGAGGGCAAGTGACTCCCAGGTTTAAAACAAACAGACAGGATGGGAAGTGGGAGGGAGGGGACATATGCATACCTATAGCTCATTCATGTTGATGTATGGCAGAAACCAACACAATATTGTAAAGCAATTATCCTTCAATTAAAAATAAAAAAAAGATGGAGGCATATGTAGGTGAAAGGGCAAAAGTCTTCTGTTGCAAAATAAGAGCTCAGACCAGTGAGAAGTTAAAAAACAAACAGAAAAAAACATCTCACCATCATCACACAGATTTCTGCTGTCTTTACATAAGGATGGGGATAGATTAACAAGAGGAACACTAAACATCTGCTTAGCGCACCAACAAAAATGAAACAGCAAAAAGAAAAGAAAAAGATAAGTTGAGTGCTTAGAGCAGTAAAAGAGGAAAGTGAAAAAGTTGGCTTAAAACTCAACATTCAGAAAACTAAGATCATGGCATCTGGTCCCATCACTTCATAGCAAATAGATGGGGAAACAGTGGGAACAGTGAGAGACTTGATTTTTGGGGGCTCCAAAATCACTGCAGATGGTGATTGCAGCCAAGAAATTGAAAGACGCTTGCTCCTTGGAAGAAAAGTTATGACCAACCTAGACAGCATATTAAAAAGCAGAGACATTACTTTGCCAACAAAGGCCTGTCAAGTCAAGGCTATGGTTTTTCCAGTAGTCATGTATGGATGTGAGAGTTGGACTATAAAGAAAGTAGAGCACCAAAGAATTGTTGCTGTGGTGTTGGAGAAGACTCTTGAGAGTCCCTTGGACTGCCAGGAGATCCAACCAGTCCATCCTAAAGAAAATCAGTCCTGAATATTCATTGGAAGGACTGATGCTAAAGCTGAAACTCCAATCCTTTGGCTACCTGATTCGAAGAACTGACTCACTGGAAAAGACTCTGAGGCTGGGAAAGATTGAAGGCAGGAGGAGAAGGGGACCACAGAGGATGAGATGGTTGGATGGCATCACCAACTCAATGGACATGAGATTAAGTAAACTCCAGGAGTTGGTGATGGACAGGGAGGCCTGGTGTGCTGCAGTCCATGGGGTCGCAAAGAGTCGGCAAGACTGAGTGACTGAACTGAACTGAACTGACTGAAGCATTGAAAATGTCAATGGAGGGAGGTGGGGAGGATCAGATCAGTCGCTCAGTTGTGTCCGACTCTTTGCGACCCCATGAATCGCAGCACACCAGGCCTCCCTGTCCATCACCAACTCCCAGAGTTCACTCAGACTCACGTCCATCGAGTCAGTGATGCCATCCAACCATCTCATCCTTTGTCGTCCCCTTCTCCTCTTGCCCCCAATCCCTCCCAGCATCAGAGTCTTTTCCAATGAGTCAACTCTTCACATGAGGTGGCCAAAGTACTGGAGTTTCAGCTTTAGCATCATTCCTTTCAGAGAAATCCCAGGGCTGATCTCCTTCAGAAGATCTCCTTCTGGACTGGTTGGATCTCCTTGCAGTCCAAGGGACTCTCAAGAGTCTTCTCCAACACCACAGTTCAAAAGCACCAATTCTTTGGCGCTCAGCCTTCTTCACAGTCCAACTCTCACATCCATACATGACCACAGGAAAAACCAGAGCCTTGACTAGACAAACCTTTGTTGGCAAAGTAATGGCTCTGCTTTTCAATATGCTATCTAGGTTGGTCATAACTTTTCTTCCAAGGAGTAAGCGTCTTTTAATTTCATGGCTGCAGTCACCATCTGCAGTGATTTTGGAGCCCAGAAAAATGAAGTCTGACACTGTTTCCACTATTTCCCATGAAGTGATGGGACCGGATGCCATGATCTTTGTTTTCTGAATGTTGAGTTTTAAGCCAACTTTTTCACTCTCCACTTTCACTTTCATCAAGAGGCTTTTGAGTTCCTCTTCACTTTCTGCCATAAGGGTGGTATCATCTGCATATCTGAGGTTATTGATATTTCTCCCGGCAATCTTGATTCCAGCTTGTGTTTCTTCCAGTCCAGTGTTTCTCATGATGTACTCTGCATATAAGTTAAATAAACAGGGTGACAATATACAGCCTTGACGTCCTCCTTTTCCTATTTGGAACCAGTCTGTTGTTCCTTGTCCAGTTCTAACTGTTGCTTCCTGACCTGCATACAAATTTCTCAAGAGGCAGGTCAGGTGGCCTGGTATTCCCATCTCTTTCAGAATTTTCCACAGTTTATTGTGATCCACACAGTCCAAGGCTTTGGCATAGTCAATAAAGCAGAAATAGATGTTTTTCTGGAACTCTTGCTTTTTCCATGATCCAGCGGATGTTGGCAATTTGATCTCTGGTTCCTCTGCCTTTTCTAAAACCAGCTTGAACATCAGGAAGTTCATGGTTCACATACTGCTGAAGCCAGCAATATGTGAACCGTGAACTTCCCGGGAGGAGGGGGACATAAAAATTTTGGACTTCCTAACAGTTATTTTATGGTAGTACTATATTTTGTTTTGAATGACCTAGTGTGTGTAGGAGGGGAAAGAAGACACAATATTTAATTTTTCTAGCTGGGGGCCTCTAGATGTCTTCAGTCCTGTACGAGGGATACATTTTTTCCACGGGTTGGTTTGGAACTTTAAATATGCACAGTATCTCTGTACCTGCAACCTCAGTTAAGTAATAAAGGTAAATGCCTTTGAGTGTTTCCCACAGTTGAAACTCTGGAGCTTGACAAACACAGCCTGCCTCCAGGCTCCTGTGTACTCACCAGCTGCCTCCTCTTGCTCTAGATTCCAGAAGCCGAGGCGGAGGACCTGGCCCCAGCCCTCCCTCGAACCTCCCACCTCTTCTTTCTCCTTTATCTTCCTTGGGAAACAGCTGGGAGGCTGAAGCCTCCGGCGATGTCAGATAACCAGCCCACTCACTCCGGGAAAGGTCCAGAGGACCCCCTACCGGGCTTGGGGCAGTTGCGCACTCACATCATGATTCAAGTCCTTCCCTTTTACATAAGAAAGCACCAGGACTCAGACGCTGAAGATTTGTTTCTTTAAAAAAAAAAAAAAAGGCAAAGTACTCCCCCAAACAAAAAACAACAACAAAAACAAAAAAGAGCCCTTATCTCTCAACTTTAAAAAAAAAGCCATTTCGGGGAGTGAGGTTCAAGAGGGAGGGGGCTTGTGTGTACCTATGGCTGATTCTGTGAGAGTTGGACTGTGAAGAAGGCTGAGCGCCGAAGAATTGATGCTTTTGAACTGTGGTGTTGGAGAAGACTCTTGAGAGTCCCTTGGACTGCAAGGAGATCCAAGCAGTCCATTCTAAATTTTAGGAGATCACTCCTGGGTGTTCTTTGGAAGGAATGATGCTAAAGCTGAAACTCCAGTACTTTGGCCACCTCATGTGAAGAGTTGACTCATTGGAAAAGACTCTGATGCTGGAAGGGTTTGGGGGCAGGAGGAGAAGGGGACGACAGAGGGTGAGATGGCTGGATAGCCTCACCGACTTGATGGACATGAGTTTGAATAAACTCCAAGAGTTGGTGATGGACAGGGAGGCCTGGTGTGCTGCGATTCATGGGGTCGCAAGGAGTCGGACAGGACTGGGACAGGACTGAGCGACTGAACTGAACTGCTGGCCGATTCATGTTGATGTAGGGCAGAAACCAGCCCAATATTGTAAAGCAATTATCCTTTAGTTAAAAACAAACAAAAAGCTATTTTGCACAGTAAACTTAGGCAGCTATCAGACCACAGTGATTTGGGTTTTAGTCTTGCTGGAAGAGTATATTCTCAAGGCCTTTTTGGAAATTCCAATTCAACTTTAAATTAGACAGATGTTGAAGAAACTGACTTTAAAGTAAAAAGAGCAACACAATAGCCCTTCAAACTGGTCCTTTATCCTTCAGAATTTCACAAAACTTTGGAAGTTGTTTGCTATAAATAGCAGTCCAAACGCCATTGTTTCCATTTTTAAAGACAATTCTATTCCCAGAACTGGTGGAAATTAACAGGTTAGTTACGGTGAGTCCCTCGCGGCAACTCCTCCGCTGCCTTTTGGTGGCTGAGTCGTTCAGTTGTGTCTCTTTGTGACTCTTTGTGACACCATAGTCTGTAGCCCGCCAGGCTCCTCTGTCCATGGGATTCTCCAGGCAAGAATTCTGGAGTGGGTTGCCATTTCCTTCTCCAGGGCATCTTCCCGACCCAGGGATTGAACCCTCATCTTCTGAATTACACGCAGATTCTTTAATGCTGAGCCACCGGGGCCCCACTTCCTTTTGCGAAACTACAAAGCCAGCGTGGGCACCCGCCACATATTTGCACCGGGATCCCCAGCACTCTTGATCCAGGCAGGGCCGCCCCCTACGCCCGGGCAGAAGGCCGGGGGTCACGTGGCACGGGGGCGGCCAGGGGCGGGGCGGGTATATATTCCGGCGCGCCGGTCGGTGAGCTGTGAACGCCTCACAGACTCACCGGATCTTCGCGCTTGGGCGTCTGCTGGCTGGTGGGTGCGCGCCCCTCTGCGGTCCCTGTGGCTCGGCCAACGCGGGCTTCGGGCCGGACGCTCGCGGCCTCGCGGCGGTTTCGGGGCCCCGGCTGCTGGGAAGGGGCGGTGTCTGGGGCCTGCGTTTCCACCCTCGCTTTTGTTCTTGATCGAGGCTTGCTTTTCTGCTCGCTGCCTTGGTGCGTTTGTAGCTCCTTGGTTGGGTTGGGGCTAGCAGTTTCCAATCGACCCCAGAGGACATTAGTTAAAAGGAAACGCGTGAGAAAATCGTCTTAAAGCTGAATTTTGTGGGGTACGCGGACGGGCTATTGATAACTGTTCCGCCTTCGGCGTGGTTCTCATTTCTTGTAAAATTGGGACCCTCGGCCGCAGAGTGGCTCCGAAGGGGTTGGTTCTTGCCTTCCCAGCCCTGCTGCTTACCAGTGAGGCTGTTCTGTGTAGGTGTGGGCCGTTGGGGACACTAAAGTGACATTTTAAAACTCCCTGAAAAGTTTCTCGATCCTCGGAGCACCTCCTTACCCTCTGTGCTTAATGTCCCTTGAACTAGTTTCGGTTCTTTGACAAGAAAAGTTTGACTTCCCCCACCCCCATCCCAAAGTGCTCCATCTTGATCGGCCTGACTGCCCAAGATATCTTCTTCTTGAAATATCTCTCTAGTTTTTACATGGATGTTACCTGGTTAGCATTTTTGTGGATAGATCTTTTTCTTCAAAAGGTGTCTCTAATGTCCCGGTGGGGAAAGCATTGAATTGAACACTTCAAGTTGGTATATTGTACCCATGAGCTCTGAAGCCTTCTTTTAGGACTTGTCTGCCCAGGGGAGACCTCTGAGAGTCAGAGGGTGGGAGCAGTGCAGACTCCACTGACTGTATCTTGAATTTTGCTCACTTGAAACCTGGGGTTGGAGAATTAATCTGGGAATCTTGTCACAGTGTTCTGAAATAAGCTTCTCTTCTGCAGATTTCTTCTTTCTCCAGCAAGAAAGATGGCATCTGTTGCAGTTGAACCACAACTGGTATGATTTATAAATAGACGGATGATTCTTGATTCCTTTCCCCACCAGCCCTGTTTTGTAGACATTAACTCCTCCCTCCCTCTTGGTTGCAGAGTGTGGTGACCAGGGTGGCCAACCTCCCCTTGGTGAGCTCCACGTATGATCTGGTCTCCTCGGCTTACATCAGTACAAAGGATCAGTATCCTTACTTGAAGTCTCTATGTGAGATGGCAGAGAAGGGCATGAAGACCATCACTTCTGTGGCTGTGACCAGCGCGCTGCCAATCATCCAAAAGTTAGAGCCACAAAGTGAGTTTTCATTTTGGCCTCAAAATTTAGTCCCATATAGTCATTGAGAGTGAGCGCAAAGCTGGTTTGAATAATGAAGGCTAGCCTTACGGCCTGAGCTTTCATCAGTCAGGGAATCCTCAGCCTTTCCTGAGACACATAACTGCCTTTTCTGAGAACTGCCAGGTGATGCTCATTGTTATAGAAGGCCTGCTTCAGAGCAATGGCAAATATGATATTAAAAGAAATTCCCCAGAGATGTTTCTCTGTTGGCAAGTGAGATCAAACAGGGAATCAGTGAGTAAACTGAAATAACTGACTTCCTTGGGACTACACAGTATACATGAACTGCTTTAAAAAGAAATCACTATACAAATTGCCCACTTAAAGTGTACCATTCAGTGGCTTTTAGTATATTCACCGTGTTGTTCAGGCATCACCGTGATCAATCTTAGAACACTGTCATCTCTCCAGAAAGAAACTTCATACCACTTTCTGTTTGGGATGAGGAAGAAGTCCTGGAAATGAGAGCGGTAATGGTTGCACAATATTATGAATGAACAATATTGTGAGTCCCAGTGAATTGTACACCTAAAAATAGTTAAAATGGTGAAGTTTGTTTTGTATATTTTACCATATTTTTTAAAAAAAGAAACCTTATACTCATTCTCAATCACTCCACCACCCCCGCCCCCTTCCCCAACCTTAGGCAACTACTAATCTATTTTCTCTATAGATTTGCATATCCTGGACATGTAATATAAATGGAATCATAAAACACGTGGTCTTTTGTGACTGGCTAGTTTTCACTTAGCATAATGTTTCCAAATTTCATTCAAATTGTAGCATCATCTCAGTATTTCATTTCTTTTTAATATGGAATAATTTAATATTCTGTTGTGTGGATATATCATTTTCATGTATCAGTTGATGTTCGGGTTGCTTCTAACTTTTGCCTATCATGAGCAATGAATGCTAATGCGAACACTTGTACACAGGTTTTTGTGTGGACATATGTTCTTTCATATATATACTTAGGAGTGGAATTTTCAGTTTCTCAACATTTATTATCTGCTTTGGAATAAGGGATTAAATCATTCTGTCAAATTTTTACATCATGGACTTTTAGGATCATGGGGAGCCTTTTAGTAGCTTTCCAACTCTGCTACTCCCCAAATGTTGGGAGTTGGTGGGGGAGCTTGGACTAAAATCTGGGTCTTGTTAGGGAGATCCAGGGTGCTGTTAGCACAGTTTCCTGGTGATAACCCCAAATATACTGCCACTTACTGAATTAAGTGTAGGTAGAGATTAGACTAGCATGGAAATGCTAATTCTGAGGGTTTTTAGATACCTCATTCCCTGAATGAGGATTCGGGCGAAGCCTGGCTTCTCTTAACCTTAGGGGACAACTGATGAGGAAGAGGCTTCCTGGCCACCTACCTTCTTGGCTTGTCACTGCCTCAGCTTGCTGCTCCCCCACCCCCACCACACACACACATCCTTATTTCCCTGTCAGTAGAAGGAAGCTGCTGGAAACCTGGCAAGGATCTCTTTTCTGAACTTGAGAAACCAGACAAAGCATTGTGTGGTAAACTAAAATAAATATTTTTTGCTGTTTTTCCACAGTAAGAATAAAGGTTCAAGTTATGTGTTCACTCTTACCAGACTGTTAACATTTTCACCACTTGTGATTCTTCTAGTTGCTGTTGCCAATACCTATGCCTGTAAGGGGCTAGACAGGATTGAGGAGAAGCTGCCTATTCTGAATCAGCCAACAAACCAGGTGAGCTTGGGACAAGAGTGCTGAGGCTTGCCACCTCACATTTTTTAAGTTTTATCTGTTTAATACAGATTGTTGCAGGCCACAAACAGGCAGTACTTATTTGTTCCAACCTTGAGTAATGACCACTCTCGTACTTCCTGAACTGTTGTTAGGTTGTCTTAAGAAGCAGAGATGAGCTATCCACCTTTGGGCCAGACTTTAGTCTAATCTCTGTTAAATTTGTGGCTTCATCTCTGCAGGTGAAATTGCTTCCTTAAATCACTGAGTCCTGTGTGGTATTGGATAAATGCAGAGGTGGTGAATAGAAGCTTTTCTTACTTGGTATCTGAGAGCACAGCCAGTAGAATGGAGAACTGGTACTTCTGTGTGTCGGCCTGGGGTAGTGTGCCTGGTACCTCTGTCTCTGCTTACAGGCATGTATGAGGGGCTCAGTAGAAGCATCTCAGTGGAAAATGCCATTTTTCTCTAGAGTTCCACTTGTGCCTCACTACAGGTTCATCTAGTTTAAAACAAAGAAAAAACCTCGACAAGTTTTTTATCCAGTTCCCGCTTTTGGTCTCCCGACAACCTTTGAGTGGTGGCAGGTAGGGCATTTATACCTGTTAAGGGAATTGAGGCTCATCCACTCTCAGTTACTTGTCCAAGACCCACAACTAGAAAGTAAAAGGGCCAGATTCATCCTTTAACTCTTCAGCTGTGCTGCCTTAGTGAAGACCTTTCTATAGGTATCTGTGCCCATGTTTCTCACCAGCCAGATGGCCTGCTTTTTTTCCCCATAGGTTGTGGCCAATGCCAAAGGGGCTATGACTGGGGCAAAAGATGCTGTGACGACTACTGTGACCGGGGCCAAGGATTCTGTGGCCAGCACAATCACGGGGGTGGTGGACAGGACCAAGGGAGCTGTGACTGGTAGTGTGGAGAAGACCAAGTCCGTGGTCAGTGGCAGCATTAACACAGTCCTACGAAGTCGGGTGATGCAGCTGATGAGCAGTGGAGTAGAAAATGCACTCACCAAATCAGAGCTGCTGGTAGACCAGTACCTCCCTCTTACCAAGGATGAACTAGGTAACTGGATTTTTGCCTTGAAATAATGTGTTGTTTCTTTCCTTTTTTGCCACGCCATGCTGCTTATGGGATTTCAGTTCCCTGACCAAGAATTGAACCCGGGCCATGGCAGTGTAAGTCCAGAACCCTGACTACTAGGCCACCAAGGAGCTTCTTCCAGTTTTTATATCTTAAAGCAATTTTTCTAAATAGCTTCATTGAGATATACTTTATATACCAAAAAAATTCAACCTGTTTTCCTCCTACATGTTTGGTTGCATGAGCCTCACCACAATCCAGTTGTAGAATATTTTTATCACCCCCAAAGGTAAAAGTTCTGTCACCCCCAAAGAGTAAAGCTCATGATCTTTCATGCCTGTTGACAGTCAGTCTCCATTCCCCCATCCCACACCCGCTGTCCGCATGTGTGGGTTCTCAGTTACTCAGTTGTGTCCAATGCTTTGTGACCCCATGGGCTGTAGCCCATTAGGCTCCTTTGTCGATGGGATTCTCCAGGCAAGAATACTGGAGTGGGTTGCCCTTCCCTTCTCCAGGGGATCTTCCCAACCCAGGGATCAAACCCGGGTCTCTTGCATTGCAGGCGGATTCTTTTGTACATAGTAATTTTTGAAACTTCCAGAGAAATTAACCTAAGGAAATACTTTCTACAAATGAATTGCCCTTTGTGGGCTACTATATGGGATTATTAAATATTCAGTGCTTACTGTGTGCCAGGGAAGACACTCTGGTGGGAAGAGACCTGTGTCAATGACGTGTCACAGTGATGTGTTCTGGGTTGCTAAGCCCAATAGCAGATAGGAGCCATCTTGGGCAAAGGGGTGCATAATTACCAGATGGGTGGGTGGAATCAACAAAGACAAGATCCAAGTTAAGAGTTTAAGCCTTGTTACTTAGAGCACTTAGAGCTGTGATCCCTAAGGCTTCCTTTTTCCCCCCCCTTTTTTATAACTTCAGAAAAAGAAGCCAAAAAAGTGGAAGGATTCGATATGGTTCAGAAGCCGAGTTACTATGTTAGACTGGGATCTCTGTCCACCAAGCTGCGCTCACGGGCCTACCAGCAGGCCCTTTGTAGGGTTGAAGAAGCTAAGCGAAAAGGCCAGGAGACCATTTCTCAGCTCCATTCCGCCTTCAACCTGGTGAGTACAACTTCATTCAAAGGTAGCGGAAGTGAGTTCATTTATCTCCAGGGTTAGGATAAACGTAATCATAAAATCCAAGAATTTTAATCTTACATTATGAACAATCCAGTAGAAAAATGGGCCAAGAGCACATAGAAAACTCACAGAAAAGGAAGTATATAATTAGCTGAATACATGAAGCGGTGTTAATCTTACGCTGAGTGGTCAGATTACTGATTTCCTTTCCTGTCTGGTGGCGTTTGCAAAGCTAGATTCTGTGGGTGATGGTGTAGAGGAGAGGTATACTTGTGTTTTTTTACTTCTGGAGGATTTAAGGGAAAGAGGAAAGTTAGAGACACACCTGTGCCTGGAGCAGCTTTTCTCCTAGAAATGTATATTCATTCAGAGTTGCAAAAGAGTATAAATAATGCACATTAACTAATAGACTGATTACATTGACACATCACAAAAGACTACTGAGTAGCCTTGAAGGATTGCCAAGTTACAGAACAGTATGCATTGTTCAGCCATTAGAAACCAGTTTACTCTTGGAAGGGGAAGTAGGTGGCTGGCAACAGGGAAGAGGAAGTTTAAGTTCCTTTCTCTTTCATAATTGTATATTACACACATGTTAAATTTCAGTTGCCGTACCTGTGTTAAACCGGAGGGAAATTGGAGATTGTGGTTTAATAAATAAGAGGCAGTTAAGTCCTATGGCTGCTTGGCTGACTTATACATATTGATAACAAGTAACAATGCTCTTGGGCTTCTCTGGTGGCTCAGATGGAAAAAAATCTGTTTGTAATGCAGGAGACCCAGGTTCAATCCCTGGTTTGGGAGTATCCCCCAGAGTAGGGAATGGCAACCCACTCTAGTATTCTTGCCTGAAGAATCCCATGGACAGAGGAACCTAGCAGGCTACAGTCCACCGGGTCCAAATAATCCGACATGATTGAGCAACTTACACAGGGCAGAACAGAACAGTGCTATCTCTGATACGCTATCAGAGATAGCCACAATGCTATCAGAGATATCTCCTTAAATACCAAGAACTTCTGTAAGTATTGATGATGGCTGGTTTACATCATAGACCTGAGAACAGGCTAATATGAATATCTATTAATAGTTGGTTCTTTGTCTTCTTCCAACATGTTCTAGATTGAACTTGCCAGGAAGAATGTGCATAATGCCAACCAGAAAATTCAGGATGCTCAGGATAAGCTCTATCTGTCCTGGCTGGAGTGGAAGAGAAGCATCGGCTACGATGATACAGATGAATCCCACTGTGCTGAGGTGAGACATGTGGGACAGGGTCATCCACTACAGAGTGTGTCGAAATTCTTACCAGGCACCTCAGCGTTCTTATTATTCTTCTTAGAATATTCTTCTCTAGCAAAAGTTGAACAATACAGGATACACACGTTGCTTGTTATGTGATAGAAGCAAAACTGTGCAGTAACTTTAACAACTTACAGATAGGTATATTGCCCCAATCAGGACACAACTACCTGAGAAACAGGCATTTCCCTCATAAAAGGTACAAGCTAAGTGAATACAGGTATCTTTACTGCATAGTGGGTTTTTTGATAGTATAAATAGAGTTGCTATGAGAATGCTTTGTAGGAAGGGTACTGACTCAACCTTGGAGTGAGGATGGGTGAATCAGATGGTTTGCTGGAAGAGATGAGTGGTCAGTTGAGACCTAAGGGGTGAATAAACTAGGTGAAAGGGCATTAAAGGGGTGAATGTTCCAGACAGAAGAAATACCATATTGTAGTCCTAGAAAGTGGTTCTTTATCTTCCAAAAGCTAATACACACTTGCCCTTGAAAGTAACATTAATCATTTGTTTACATCATATCTCACTTGAAGAAAGAACATTCCAGTTGTCCTACTAATGTGGAGGGTATTTTCCTTCTGTCTGGTCTCCCCTGTTACGTTTCTTCTGCTTAAGACCATGAACTTCGAAGCCTCAGGCAGTAGTTCAAATCCCAACTCAGCCATTTTCCAGCTGTTATCTGGGGCATAGCTTATGTTCTACCTGTGGTGTACCTAGTCACTCAGTCGTGTCCAACTCTGCGACCCCATGGACTGTAGCCCACCAGGCTCCTCTGTCCATGGGCATTCTCCAGGCAAGAATACTGGAGTTGCCATGCCCTCCTCCAGAGGATCTTTCCAACCCAGGGATTGAACCCAGGTCTCCTGCATTGCTGGCGGATTCTTTACCGTCTGAACCACAAGGGAAGCCCAAGAATACTAGAGTGGGTAGCCTATCCCTTCTCCAGGGGATCTTCCCCACCCAGGAACTGAACCAGAGTCTCCTGCATTGCAGGCAGATTCTTTACCAGAGCTACCTGGGAAGCTCTATGTTCTGCCTATGAAATGTGAAAGAATACTGCCACGCTCAGGGATGTTGTGAGAATTTTAAAAAGCTAAAGAATCCACATGTGTGGTGGACATATCCCAGCTGAATGTATGTGAACTAAGTCACACATACCACTGTTGAATCCACTGCTCATTCTTAAACTTGTCTTACTTTCAGCACATTGAGTCACGTACTCTTGCTATTGCCCGGAACCTGACTCAGCAGCTCCAGACCACGTGCCACACCCTCCTGTCCAACATCCAGGGGTTACCACAGAACATTCAAGATCGGGCCAACCACTTGGGGGTGATGGCTGGTGACATCTACTCTGTGTTTCGCAATGCTGCCTCCTTTAAAGAACTGTCTGATGGCCTCCTCGCTTCCAGCAAGGGGCAGCTGCAGAAAATGAAGGAGTCTTTAGATGATGTGATGGATTATCTTGTTAACAACACACCCCTCAACTGGCTGGTAGGTCCCTTTTATCCCCAGGTGACCGAGTCTGAGAGTGCTCAGGCCCCAGGTACAACCAGGAGGCCTGGCAGGTGGAGTAGAAAACACCCTAAACCCGTCCCTGTCAGCAATGCAGAGGGCAGCCAGCCAGATGACAGCTCCTCTTGAGCTGACACCTGCTAGACAGGTCTGAAGTAGGCAGGCAGCTAATGAGGCAAAAAAGTCTCCACTTCAGTCATTTCCAACTGGCATAAGAGCTATAAAGTTTCTGCATTAGTGCATAAGTTCTGTTACTTACCTGGCTGGAAAAAAAAGAATAATAGAGTGGTCAGAGCCTGTCCAGAACTCGCACATGTTTCAGGGTGTTTATGGCCTCATGCTTTTGCTACTTACTGTTGCTGTCTGTCTGTACTGAATAAAAACACCTTCATGTAGGCTGTTGTATGAATTGGGGTCTGCTCTGAGCAGGCCTCAACTCTGGTTTGTCTCACAATGCATGCTTGTGTACCCTGTGTTTTTTATCTTTTCATAAAGAAGTGCCTCCTTTGAATTCAATAAAATTCACTGCAGAATAGATCGGTTTTATGCTGTGTGTTACATGTGCTTTTTGTGTGGCTTTCTTGGAACTGCTTCGCCTCCTTGACAGGGTTTTTAATACATATGAATTCAAATGGCCTGGGGGCAGGGGCCAGTTGGTATAAACATTGGAAAACTGATGTTAAAAATGGAATGTTTGATAACAAAAGCTAATGTTCCTTTAAGAATGGTATTAGGGGGTGGTGGTGGTTCCTTTCATTTAATGACTGTTTACTGGACCCCTGAAAGCATGTTTTTAAACCAGTAGAAGGAGGTACATAAGTACATAAGTACTTGACTGCTTTGCTGAAAAGAAATCAGCCGAGAGGAAGCACATGAGTGACTGTTTGCATCAGTCTCATGTAAAAGTAGCGTCATTTCTTGCTAAGGGGCCATCTCACATGTATGGAATGAGATTGTTCAGTGTCCAGTCCTAGCTGGACTTAATGTACCATGTTGTCACTTTGGTAGAAAGGCACTAACCTTGGTGGGTGAGGTACCTTTAGAAGACCACATGAAGATAATTAGAAAAAGGAAGACTTTGAACCCCCTGTAGAAAGGAGTTCCTATTACCTCCTGCCTAGGGTGTTCAGGCTTCTAATCCCCTTAGTGTGGGTTGATTATGTAGGAAATATAGACCTCCTCATAACAAAGCTGCAGTATGCCAAACCTTTTCAAAAAAAGCCAATCTTAGAACTTGTGAAATAGAGCTAAATACTGAAGGCCTGCCCTGCCCTTCAGTAGAACTGAAGTCTAAGTCAAAATTTGTCTCCTTTTTTTACCCTGCTTCACCCTTGTCTCCCCATGAAGACAAGGAAGCAGCATACAGCTTTACATGCACTTACGTGAATGAGCTATCAAATCTTACTAAGTTAGAGAACTAATTTTTTTCCCCTGAGGTAACTCCAGGAGTCAGTAAACGTGAGCTCAGTTGGAAGGACTCCCTGAGATACTTGAAGTGAAGGAGCTTCTGGTTTCTGGAAAAGTGGACTGTCATGATTGATGGGCTTCCAGGGTGGAGCCTATCCATGCTCTCACCTTCCTGTCCCTAGTGAGTGGCTTTTCTAGAGACTCTTCCTCTTAAAATTTTTTTTTCTTTTTTAGTCCAAATTGTACAGGACCCTGCTATCATTTGCCTGGGAACTTCAAGGGTGGTATTTTATGGCTCATTGTGATTGGTCGGAAAGTTCATATATTGGAAAGTTCATATACTACAGCTGTACACAGGCTTCCTTATACTGAACTATACTTTCTGGTTCCCCTTTGTAAGAGTAATAGCACCTACTGAATTGCCTATGAAAAGGAGACAGATCTCAAAGCTGTTCTAAGTGAGCAAGACAGAATATAAAGCAGACTTCTCTTAGCTCCTGGAAGAACACCACTGACTTTGCTTTTACCACGAGCACACTGTCATGGTTTTGTCTGTCTGACTTTGTGTCTCAAGTTTGTGCCTACATGCGTGTCATTTTGTTGTCTACATGTCTCAAAATGCATGGTGTCCTTGCTTTATTGTTAGATAAACTAGCAGTTTTAGTTTAACAGACTTTCCCCCAAGGAGGACAATTATTTTGAGGGGAAAAAAACTGTCTAAGCCTAGATGGTAAAGAAAAACCCGAATGAACGTTTTGGCCAACCCAGTATCTTCTCCCATTCAACAGGTTGCTTTTTAATTTTGTTGAAAGTTTCCTTCACTATGCAAAAGCTTTTTAGTTTGATTTGGTCCCATTTGTTTACTTTTGCTTTTGTTGTCATTGCCTAAGGAGACAGATCAAAGAAAGTAATACTAAGACTGATGTCAAGGAAACACAGGCGTGTGTGTTAGTCACGCAGTCATGTCTGACTCCTTGTGACCCACGGAGGCTCCTCCATCCATGGAATTCTCCAGACAAGAATACTGGAGTGGGTTGCCATTTCCTTCTTCAGGGGACCTTCCCTACCCAGGGGTCAAACCTGGGTCTCCTGCATTGCAGGCAGACTCTTTACATCTGAGCCACAATTATTTTCTATTTTAAAATCAGTCTGTTTTCCTGACTCTGTGTCATGTTTATGAGCACTGCATGTACATACACGTTTACCAGCAAGTAAAACTCCTCCAGATGCTGTTTTTATTTCTGTAGTAGCCCCACCTACAGTGCCACCTTCTGGAAAATTATCTTAGTAAATATAGAAATCAAGGAGGTTTATAAGTGAGTGGTGCCCTCTTATGGTTGTATGGTGAACAACCTGCAAAAATGATGTAACTCCCTGGAACCCTGGCACAGACAGGCACTTGGTTTTCTTGAATGTCTTTGCAGGGAGGGACTGTTATTATCTCATTTGTTTTATAGTAAGCATATTATTCTGAGTTTGGCCTCTGAATGCCAGATGGGCAAGAGTCTCCTCATACTCCTTCCAAACTATAGTTTTTTATGTCTGTGAAAAGAAATTTATTTTTTAAGTCTGCAAAGTGATTTCTCTTGTGCCACATTTCTGAAAACCCTATGAAGGTGGTCAAGCACAATCACTACATTCTTTTTTTTTAATTAAAAAAAAAATGGGGGGCGCTCCATGTGTCATGTGGGATCTTAGTTCCCTGACCAGGAATCAAACCTGAGCCCCCTGCATTGGAAGCACAGTGTCTTGGCCACTGGACCACCAGGGCAGTCCCAACCACCACATTTTCAATTAAACTCACCAAATAAACTTGATAGATTATGGCTACCTCTTTACTGCCCCACCCTTTTCTTTCCCAAGCCCACCAAATAGGTTTTGGTGATGGTCAAAAATAATGAAAATTAGATACTCTGACTCATTCTAGATATATGGACGGTGAATTATTCATATGGTTCTCCCAAAACATCTCATGGACTAGAGCCCCTGTTCTTGGTGGTGGTGGAGGCTTTTTTCCTAACCCACAAGTGTGAAATCTCCAATCTTCTGCAAAGAACTCTACCTTAGGCCAGTAGTTCCTGATCTGTAGGTGACTTTGGAGGTTTATGTGTGTGACAGGGTGGTATTTAAGAAACTAAAGAGAATTAAAGCTATTCTTTATTGAGTACCTTTTACAAGCTAGGCCCATACAATCTTTACTTACTCCTCACTTGGCAACACAATCAATTAGGAATTTTCCTCACTTGACTGGTGAGAAAACTGAGGTTGAAAAGAGACAAGTGGCAGAGTAGGGATTTAGTCCAATGTGTTACTGATGTCAAAGTGCTTGTTTTTTCTATTCTAGCAATCTAGCCTCTGATAGGAGAAAACTGCTTGCTTAGGACTCAAAAAATCCCTCTCTATTTTCTTGTGTTGTAGCTTCCTGTTCTATTCTACATTTATTAAAACTACTGATAGTGGAAATTAAAATATACATTTAATAGGAATAGATTGGAAGAGAGAGGTGAGCAAGGTACATCTTTTAACCTAAAAAGAATAAAATTGCAATTGTTGACTTGCCTGGCTGCTGCCCTGCATCAATTTATCAGTGTTGTCATCGGTGTATCAGTGTTGTTGGCTTTTGTGGGTGTCAGGTTGGGTATAATCTTTGCGAAGTGAAAATTCATGAAGATCTGGAGTGTAGTTTGATCTCCCCAGACAGCCTCAGGAATAAATAGTGGAAGTCTTTATACCTCAGTCTGGACTGTCCTCTGAGCACCTGGGTTTTTAGGGAAAAGTGCAGTAGGGGCCACAGTCAGGCAGGTAAGAGACCCAATAAAAAAAAAGATTCTCTCTTCATGTATTTTTAAAAACTATTTTAAAAAATATTGTGGCAAAATATACATAACATAGGCCTTCCCAGGTGGTGCTAGTGGTAAAGAACCTGCCCGCCAATACACAAGACATAAGAGACTTGAGTTCAATTGCTGGGTCCGGAAGATCCCCTGGAAGAGGGCACAACAACCCACTCTAGTATTCTTGCCTGCAGAATTCCATGGACAGAGGACCCTGGTGGGCTAAAGGGTCTATTGGGTTGCACAGAGTCAGACACAACCGAAGTGACTTAGCACACATGCATACGTACCATCAAGTTAGATGGTCATCTTAGTTATTCTAAAGTATACAGTTCATTGGTATTGAGTACATTTGCAGTGTTCTGCAGCCATCACCACTACCCATTTCTAGAGCTATATCATTATCCCAAGCATAAAGGTTGTACCTATTAGGTGCTAACTCCTCATTCTCCCTTCCATCTGTTTTTTGGTGGTTGTTGTTGTTAGTTATTTTGTCTCCATTAGGTAATCAGCTAGTTTTTTTTCTTCTGCTATCAAGATTTAGCCTTTAGTAACTTATTATACACCCACTCCAGTGTTCTTGCCTGGAGAATCCCAGGGACAGGGGAGCCTGGTGGGCTGCCGTCTATGGGGTCGGACACGACTGAAGTGACTTAGCAGCAGCAGCAGCAACTTATTATACCTTTTCTGCTTCTAGTCATCTGTTAGTTAAGAAATACTACTTTGCTTATCATAATTGTATGTAAAGTAAGAGTTAATCAAACTTCTTATCCCTAAAAGGCTTCTCTAGACAAGAGCTAGGGCTTTGTGATGGCTGTTTCAACTATTCAAAACCTTTTGCTTCTTCAGTTCCTAGACATTTTCCAAACTGTTTATAGTATTGGAAATCAGAACATGGAAAAGTGGAGTATTATTGTTCTTAAGAGAATAATAGATGAATAAACAGAAATGCTTCATAGCTTGTAATTTCAAAAGCTTTCATTTCATATGTTCTACCACTAGTTGGTTGCCTCTTAAAGAGACGTTTCTTAGTTATAATATGAATGAATTGTGGGGATAAGACTATAAACATCTTCAAGAAAGCATAGCCACCGAGAAAGTAAAGTTCATGTATTAATTTGTGTTTCTAAGAGCTCAGCTGGAATTGACCGCTCATTTCTTTAGTGTTTGGTTTAATATCCAAGATTTTTTTTTTTTACAGGCACTTGATTTCAGTATCACAGACTTCACATCTGAGACTGATGAAATTCCAGATATTATAGCTTTGGAAGAGGAGGATGGACCAAATCATTCTCATGCTAATGGCCCTGAGCCTTCTCAGGGCAAAATGTTGAATAACTAACAAGAAAAATCTCCATTTGCTGAATACGCAGTTTGTGTCACATTAAACTTCATGTTTGCTTGTGTTCATTCCTGTGGCTTTAGGGATTAATTGTTAGGGGTTAATCTCTTTTTTTGACTACTTGGTCTTAATTGTAATGAAACCCTGATTGACCCAATCTTTTGTAACAGATTCTAGTTCTGCATTATATATTATTTTATATAATTCTTCAAAGTTTAATCATAAAAATGCCTATAATAAAAAATGGGCTCTTGAATCAGTGTTGTTTTTTTTTTTCCAAACTGATATATTGAGCTGTTTTCTTTTCCTTCTCGGATTCATTCCTGTTGCATCTGGTAACAGCATCTTTATGTCTTTTGGTAGGGGGAGAAGGGGTTGTCTCAGTGTGTCTGTTAGTCAAGGATTTTTTTGTTTCCCCCTGGCCTGGGGGTAGGCATATGACTAAAAACAGGTCAAATGAGAGGAAGCATATCATGATGGGTAAAGGCTCAGACTCTGGGTTCTAATCTTGGCCCTGTCACTTATTAGCTATATGACCTTAAACTTAGTTTTTCTGTACCTCAAGTTCCTCATCTATAAGGATAATAGTAAGGATAATTGTAGGTTTATTATGAAGCATAAACATTTGGAAAATCTTAGAGCAATGCCTGGCACAGAACAGCATTACATAAGTATTAGTTAAGAAAATTGTACAAACAATGGTTAGCCCATTGAGGAACATCCCTACTGTCTAGATTGTAATTCTGAAATACCTTTTCCCATTAAGAGAAAGCAGTGTGTCTTGGAGAAATGGCTGATTCCAGGTCTGGGGCAGGAAATGCACAAAATGAGCCTTGAACTTCTTGCTATTTCAGGTAGAAAAGAAGCTGATTTGAAGAAGTTCCCATTGACTAAAGATGGAACAATCTGAACTTCAATAAGAATAATTGCAGTAGATTAAATATTTGATGGTGTTCACATTTGATGGGATTCAAAGATATCATTATATACACACACACACAAAACCTAATAACCTAATTGGTCACTTTTGGGGGATGATAGCAAACCAACTCATTATCTTGGAAACTGGTAAATAAAATGAAAGAATCAAGAATTTATCCTTCTTTATGTCTTCGCTCCTAGGTAAACAAATAGTAAATGAGGGGAAAAGTCTCTCATAAAAGTATTCCTATTCCCAGCAACCAAAGATGGAGAAGCTCTATACAGTCAGCAAAAACAAGACCAGGAGCTGACTGTGGCTCAGACCATGAACTCCTTATTGCCAAATTCAGACTTAAATTGAAGAAAGTAGGGAAAACCACTAGACCAGTCAGGTATGACCTAAATCAAATCCTTTATGATTATACAGTGGAAGTGAGAAATAGATTTAAGGGACTAGATCTGATAGATAGAGTGCCTGATGAACTATGGAATGAGGTTCGTGACATTGTACAGGAGACAGGGATCAAGACCATCCCCATGGAAAAGAAATGCAAAAAAGCAAAATGGCTGTCTGGGGAGGCCTTACAAATAGCTGTGAAAAGAAGAGAAGCGAAAAGCAAAGGAGAAAAGGAAAGATAAGCATCTGAATGCAGAGTTTCAAAGAATAGCAAGGAGAGATAAGAAAGCCTTTCTCAGTGATCAGTGCAAAGAAATAGAGGAAAACAACAGAATGGGAAAGACTAGGGATCTCTTCAAGAAAATCAGAGATACCAAGGGAACATTTCATGCAAAGATGGGCTCGATAAAGGACAGAAACGGTATGGACCTAACAGAAGCAGAAGATATTAAGAAGAGATGGCAAGAATACATAGAAGAACTGTACAAAAAAGATCTTCAATACCCAGATAATCACGATGGTGTGATCACTCACCTAGAGCCAGACATCCTGAAATGTGAAGTCAAGTGGGCCTTAGAAAGCATCACTACGAACAAAGCTAGTGGAGGTGATGGAATTCCAGTTGAGCTATTTCAAATCCTGAAAGATGATGCTGTGAAAGTGCTGCACTCAATATGCCAGCAAATTTGGAAAACTCAGCAGTGGCCACAGGACTGGAAAAGGTCAGTTTTCATTCCAATCTCAAAGAAAGGCAATGCCAAAGAATGCTCAAACTACCGCACAATTGCACTCATCTCACACGCTAGTAAAGTAATGCTCAAAATTCTCCAAGCCAGGCCTCAGCAATATGTGAACTGTGAACTTGCAGATGTTCAAGCTGGTTTTAGAAAAGGCAGAGGAACCAGAGATCAAATTGCCAACATCCCCTGGATCATCGAAAAAGCAAGAGAGTTCCAGAAAAGCATCTATTTCTGCTTTATTGACTATGCCAAAGCCTTTGACTGTGTGGATCACAATAAACTGTGGAAAATTCTGAAAGAGATGGGAATACCAGACCACCTGACCTGCCTCTTGAGAAATTTGTATGCAGGTCAGGAAGCAACAGTTAGAACTGGACATGGAACAACAGACTGGTTCCAAATAGGAAAAGGAGTACGTCAAGGCTGTATATTGTCACCCTGTTTATTTAACTTATATGCAGAGTACATCATGAGAAACACTGGACTGGAAGAAACACAAGCTGGAATCAAGATTGCCGGGAGAAATATCAATAACCTCAGATATGCAGATGACACCACCCTTATGGCAGAAAGTGAAGAGGAACTCAAAAGCCTCTTGATGAAAGTGAAAGTGGAGAGTGAAAAAGTTGGCTTAAAGCTCAACATTCAGAAAACTAAGATCATGGCATCTGGTCCCATCATTTCATGGCAGATAGACGGGGAAACAGTGGAAACAGTGTCAGACTTTATTTTTCTGGGCTCCAAAATCACTACAGATGGTGACTGCAGCCATGAAAGTAAAAGACACTTACTCCTTGGAAGGAAAGTTATGACCAACCTAGATAGCATATTGAAAAGCAGAGACATTACTTTGCCAACAAAGGTTCGTCTAGTCAAGGCTCTGGTTTTTCCTGTGGTCATGTATGGATGTGAGAGTTGGACTGTGAAGAAGTCCAACTATGGTGTTGGAGAAGACTCTTGAGAGTCCCTTGGACTGCAAGGAGATCCAACCAGTCCATTCTGAAGGAGATCAGCCCTGGGATTTCTTTGGAAGGAATGATGCTAAAGCTGAAACTCCAGTACTTTGGCCACCTCATGTGAAGAGTTGACTCATTGGAAAAGACTCTGATGCTGGGAGGGATTGGGGGCAGGAGGAGAAGGGGACGACAGAGGATGAGATGGCTGGATGGCATCACTGACTCGATGGACGTGAGTCTGAGTGAACTCTGGGAGTTGGTGATGGACAGGGAGGCCTGGCGTGCTACGGTTCATGGGGTTGCAAAGAGTCGGACACGACTGAGCAATTGATCTGATCTGATCTGATTCCCTCTGACAAATGAAAAAGAAATTAGTATCTTAGTTGGGAGTGTTATTACCAATTACCTTAGACTGAGTGGTTGAAACAACAAACATTTTATTTCCCACAGTTCTGGAGGCTGGAAGTCTGAGATCAGGGTGCAGCAGAGTCAGGTTTTGGTGAAGGCCCTTCTGGGTTGCAGAAAGTTGGCTTCTCGGTGTATCATCATGTAGTGGGAAGAGCAGAGACAGGAAGCAAACCCTCTTGTAGTTCCATTCATGAGGGCTTTACCCTTAAGACTGCATCTAATCCTAATTACATCCCAAAGACCCAACCTTCTAATACTATCACACTGAGCAACAGGGTTTCAACATACAAATTTTTGGCAGGGGGACACAAACATTCAGCCCATAACTGTAAATTAGAAATTTAACATTTTGCAATCATCTGTGAATTATGGATCTAGGCACTTAGCATTAATGCCTGTCAATGGTATAAACAGATGTTGCATACTTCCTGATGAAGAAGCCTACTCCAACCATCATCTAGTCTTACCAAAGGCATCATACATGAGTCTGGTGAATCCTCTGGAGCCAGGTGTCAATTTGAAGGAAATACAGAGGACAGGGACAGTGGGACATGCTGAACTGTATCATGAGGATGCAATCAGTGAAATCCAGACCAGGAAAAGTTATTCAGGTCAAGTAGCCCTGGTTCTTCAACAGATTACTTGTAAGAAAAAGGGGAGCGGAAATAAAAAAACCTGCAATTATATTATTAAAAACAGGGATTTTCCTGGGTGTTCAGTGGCTAGGACTCCATGCTTCCCAATGCAGGGAGCCTGGGTTCTATTCCTGGTCAGGGAACTAGATCTCACATGCTGCAACTGAGACCAGGTGCAGCCAAAGAATTAAAAGGACTTGCAAAATTAAAAAAATTGTATTATTAAAAACAAACCAAAAGATACATGCATCCCAACTTTCAGTAGCCAGAACATGGAGGCAACCTAAAAGTCCATTTACAGGGGAATGGATAAAGAAGATGTAGTACATATATACAATGGAATATTACTCAGCCATAAAAAAGAACAATATAATGCCATTTGCAGCAACATGGATGGATCTAGAGATCATCATATTAAATAAGTCAGATGCAGACAAATACCATATGATATCACTTATATATGGAGTCTAAAAAAAAGAGAGTACAAGAGTACAAATGACCTTATTTACAGAACAGAAGTAGACTCACAGATGTAGAAAACAAACATAGTTACCAGGGGATAAGGGAGGGGAGGAATAAACTGGGAGATTGGGATTGAAATATAGACACTATTATATATAAAATTAAGTGAAGACTGACAGTGAAAGTTTGTCACTAAGTCGTGTCCAACTCTTTGTGACCTCATAGTCTGTAGCCCACTAGGCTCCTCTGTCCATGGGATATCCTAGGCAAGAAAACTGGAGTGGGTTGCCATTTCCTTCTCCAGGGGATCTTCTGGACCCATGGATCAAACCTGCATCTCCTGCTTGAGCCACAAGGAAGCCCTTATATATAAAATAGGTAGCTAATAAAAACCTGTTGTATAGCAGAGGGAACTCTATTCAATACTCTGTAATGGCCTATGAGAAAAGAATCTAAGAAAAACAATGGATATATGTATATGTATAACTGAATCACTTAGCTGAATATCTGAAACTAACACAACAATGTGAATCAACTATAATCCAATAAAAATTTAAAACAAACAAATCCCGGAAAAAAGGCAAGACAAATTTAAAAAAGCAAGACTAAATTATAGTGTCTAGGGAAGGATGCACGGTCAAACTATAAGAAAATGCTGCTGCTGCTGCTAAGTTGCGTCAGTCATGTCCAACTCTCTGCGACCCCGTAGACGGCAGCCCACCAGGCTCCACCGTCCCTGGAATTCTCCAGGCAAGAACATTGGAGTGGGTTGCCAGTGCCTTCTCCATAAGAAATTGCTAGGAAGTTATTATTTAAAAAATGAGGATAGTGGTTACTTTTTAGGAAAGGAGAAGTTTCTGGAATAGATGGAAAACTTTTATTTCTCATTTGATTTATGAGGAAGTTCACCTATAAAAACACATTAAACTATTTTTAAAAAGTAAATTGGACTGCCTGGAATATAAATCTTGAGTGAAGTGGCACATGGGCCTGCCATTTCCTGAGCCGTATTAATATTTGGCCTTTCCATTCTTTATATATGCTATTCAATATCCTCCCAACAAAATCCCTTCAGAGTCATTTTCGCTGCCTGCAACAAAAGAACACTAATTGATTCAAGTGGCTTTGTCAAGTTACCACTAGTAGTGAGGTGCATATAGGTAACTTTTTGGAGAAATTTCACTGATAAGAAATGGGCTGGCAGCTTGAAAGCCACTGAGGTCAAAGGAATTTTTTTTTTTTTTTTAGTGATGGAAGATATTAACAGCATGTTTATATACTGAGGGGAGAACTGATGATGCAGGAGAGAGTAGAGGACAAATAAATACTGGAGCAAATTCCTGGAGTGTGAGAAAAGGAATATAGCATATCAAATGAGTGAGAGGCTTGGTCTTAGGTAGCTACGCCCTGAATCACCCAGATTAACAAGGAAGACTATATGGGCATAGATATAGGCTGACTGGTAAACTGTTGATGGAGGTTCTTTTTGGGAAACACCTATCAACTAAGAACAAAGTTCATCATTGAGAGTGAGGAGGAAGAAGGTACTGGAAGATTAAGAGAGGGAAGAATATATGTATAATTGTATGGAGAGTGAGATTTGGGGAAAATAGTAGGGTGGAGAGGGCAGGCCTAAGAGTCTACTTTAGTTGTCATGAATTTTGGATGACACCAGGCATCATGATTGCATTTAACTGCTAAACTTCAGGTATGGAGTAGGCAGAGAACTGATTCAAGAGCGATTTGTTTTCTGCCAGATAAATCTGGCAAAGAGAAGGGGGCTAGGGTGCTGAGAAGAGGTCAAGAAATTGAGAGGCCAGGGCATTGGAAAGGTCATGGACACTGAAATCATCAAAAATTATTACAGGAGTAACGTTGGAGAGACAGAGAATTAAATGCGAAATTTCAGAACGAGGTCCAGCAACCTGGAGATCTTATACTTGACCTCCACAAGGAAGAGTTGTGGGTGACAGCATACATTTCAAATATGCTGGTGGTTTTAGTGAGGCAATAATGCCTAAACTGGTGATGAGAAATAAGTTAGGATACCCATCCCATTTCCAGGTCTGGTTGTATTGATATACGGCATGTAGAGGAGAAAGCAATCATCAATTGACAGGGGTGCAGGGGAAAGGTATATGCGTAGATTTCTCAGAGCAAGGAGCTGAAAGGGACATTCAGCACTTCAGGGCATAGACGATTTTATTAATAATAGACCCGACGCTCAGAAATGAGGCGACATGTTCAGGGTTACACATACACTGAGAATAGCTGAGAATGCCTTTTGTACTACACTGAATAACGGCCTGTGGTTTTTGTCTGACGTAGTAGGCATATTCGAGCGAAAGGAAACAGATCAGACAAAAAGAGTCAGAAAGCGCGAAGCCAAAGAATGCCGTGCTAAAGCCTGCAAGCGCGAAAAACTTCCTCAGTCCCGCAAAGCCTTGTGGGTCTTGTTGTTCCCCACCGGTCTTGCGCGGAAAAGACCGAGGGGAGGGCGCATTGCATGGCGGGAGATATAATCCTCCCAGGAAGGCTGTCTTCCCTCGGCACCCGGGCGGCGTCTTCCGGAAGCGCGGGACGCTCGGTTTGTGGTGTCTTCGCTCTGGCCGCTGTGCGGTACTACAGTTAGAGGTTCTATTTTCCTGAAACTTTAGAATTTCAGGCTACTTGAGGCCATTTGAGGCGAAATGGCTCCGAACGAGAGAGGATTAAGTGGTGGCAGTTGAGGGGCCGCCGCCACTTTAGGCTGCCCGTAGGGAAGAAGTCTGAGGGGCCCTCTCAGACCTTGGAGCCTGTGCTTCCTTCATTTGCCGGGCCCTGCCTACCGCGAAGATGAGCTCGGCCTGGGTCACTTCTTTCGAAAAGGCTCGTCTGTGGATGTACCTGCAGGCGCTCGGCTTCGAGCCTTGTCTGGCGACCATAGCCTGTGGAAATACCGTGTCACACACGCAGTTCGGAGTGTAAGGAGGATTGGGCTGGCGGCGGGGGTGTCTGAGACTAGTTACGTTGGTGCAGCCCGCCCTGTTGCGGACCGGCGGGTTGATAAGTAGTCGGTTACTGTGGTCCGGCGCTGGCTACAAAGCCTTGGCTCCTAGCGGCAGCTGACCTGGTGGCAGACACTGTCCGTTATGGAACCTAGCCGGGAGCGCTTTGTAGGGAATAGAGTCTGCAGTTGGGGCGAAACTGAAGGCGGGGTTTTAGTCCTGGTTTGGTCGTGAAGCTGGTTGGTCTGTGAAGTCGAGGGAGGTGGCGATTTGGTAACGGAGAGCCACCGCCTTCCATTGTATAGAATCGCCGTTATGACTCAAGGGGGCCTTTTAAAATAGTTGCTCTTTAGTTTATACTTTTTACTTCTTGGATTAGACTGAAGCATGCCACAGAATGATGCTAAAGCTGAAATTCCAGTACTTTGACCACCTCATGCGAAGAGTTGACTCACTGGAAAAGACTGTTGCTGGGAGGGATTGGGGGCGGGAGGAGAAGGGGACGACGGAGGATGAGATGGCTGGATGGCATCACCGACTCGATGGACGTGAGTTTGAGTGAACTCTGGGAGTTGGTGATGGACAGGGAGGCCTGGTGTGCTGCGATTCATGGGGTCGCAGAGTCGGACACGACTGAGCGACTGAACTGAACTGAACTGATGCCACAGTTAGCAAAAAACCAGTGGAGAGTGGTACTAAGATGAAAAGTAAAAGCTCCTTCCTACTGTCCTACAAATGTTACAGTCTCATTATAAAAAGAAACTTTGTTTATATTTTTGTATCTTAGCAGCTTTACACAGTATTATCTTTCCCACTGAAGGCCAAGGAAAATTTGGGATACTAGGCTATTTCCTGTTCTCAATCTTCTTGACTTTTGTAATTACGTTATTTCCATCCTTCTTGTGACAGTATTTAAATTATGTGCTTAGTCTTCTATTTCTTGATGTATTAATTTTAAAAGTATCTCTTGATTTCCCGCTAAGTAATTTCACGATGAAGGTAGCTTTTTCTTTATAGGTGAAATTAGTTCTTTATAGGTGAAAATTAGTTCACCTACACTTACCTACCCTCTTTTGCCTTCTCCCTTTTCTTGACTTTTTCAGCTGTATTAAAATTGTTTTACTGCCAAGGTTTAGAGACTAACGCAATGGCACCCCACTCCAGTACTCTTGCCTGGAAAATCCCATGGAGGGAGGAGCCAGGAAGGCTGCAGTCCATGGGGTGGCTGAGTTAGACACAATTGAGCGACTTCACTTTCACTTTTCACTTTCATGCATTGGAGAGGGAAATGGCAACCCACTCTAGTGTTCTTGCCTAGAGAATCCCAGGGACAGGGGAGCCTGGTGGGCTGCCGTCTATGGGGTTGCACGGAGTCGGACACGACTGAAGTGACTTAGTGGCAGCAGTAGCAACCTCTCTGTGCCTTAGTTTCCTCATCAGTAAAATGGGTGTAGGGCTTCCCTGGTGGCTCAGTGGTAAAGAATCTGCCTGCCAATGTAAGAGACACTGGTTGGAACCCTGGGTGGGAAAGATCCCCTGGAGAAGGAAATGGCAACCTACTCCAGCCTTCTTGCCTGGAGAATCCCATGGATAGAGGAGCCTCGCAGGGCTCCAGTTGGTGGGACACAAGTGAGCACCTGCTGTCAAGGGTTAGAGCTGTAATTATAAGTTTTGCTTAGGAACTATTTGTTTAGCAGTTACTGCTATTTATATATAGAAATGCTTTGTCTAGCCTAAAAATTGACAACCAATGGGTAGCATTTATCAAGTTATGATTCTGTATTAATAAATGTTCCATTTATCTCACATGATTTGATGCCCCAAAGTATGGCAGAGAAGTTTACATCTTCTTGAGGCCTCCACTGAGAATGATTCCCATTGTCAGTATATTCTCTCTATTGTTTTGGCAATCTTAGTTTTTTCTCTGCTCTGGTTTATGCAATTGCAGTATGTTTTCTGCCTTTGAAAATTAACTAAAATCAGTCAAGTTTTGGTTCAGTGATCTTTTTTTTTTTTTTTACAACATTGTCGTAGATTTCCACCCCCCACCTCCCCCACCATGTCTTTAGAGTCATCTCAGTTGGTTAGTGGAAGGGATCTACTCTTTTGAAACAGACATCTCCTTTAATATTCTTTAAGTATGAATATGGCATCAAATTTGCTTTAAAATTAAAAAAAAATTGATTCACTTATTTGATTCTCACACACACACGCACACATCAGTTCAGTCTAGTCACTCAGTCGTGTTCAACTCTTTGTGACCCCATGGACTGTAGCATGCGAGGCTTCCATATCCGTCACCAACTCCTGGAGCTTGCTCAAACTCATGTCCATTGAGTCGGTGATGCCATCCAGCCATCTCATCCACTGTCGTTCCCTTCTCGTCCTGCCTTCAATCTTTCCCAGCGTCAGGGTCAGGGTCAGGTCTTTGCATCAGGTGGCCAGAGTACTGGAGTTTCAGCTTTAGCATCAGTCCTTTCAATGAATATTCAGGACTGATTTCCTTTAGGATTGACTGGTTTGATCTCCATGCCATCCAAGGGACTCTCAAGAGTCTTCTCCAACACCACAGTTCAAAAGCATCAATTCTTTGGCACTCAGCTTTCTTTATAGTCCAACTCTCACATTCATACATGACTACTGGAAAAACCCATAGCTTTGACTAGACAGAACTTTGTTGGCAAAATAATGTATTTGCTTTTTAATATGCATGTGTGCACATACACACACACACATATATAGAGGCTGTGCTGTGTGTATCATGCAGCATGCAGGGATCTTAGTTTCCTGGCCAGGGATTGAACTCAAACCCTGTGCAGTGGGGTGTAGAGTCATAACCACTGGACCATCAGGGAAGTCCCAGATTCACTTATATATGTTGGTGCAAAATTTTATATGTTTCTAGTTTCTGTGAGCATGTAATTTCATAGTCACTTTGCTTGTAAAGTTAAATGTACACTTAACATATGATCAAGTAATTTCATTCCTAGATATTTGCCCCAGAGATTTGCATTTTGGAAAAATCATGCTGGTTGCATTACAGAGAATGGATTAGAGGGAGAATCAAGGCTTTGCAGTTAGGTGGACCTAAACTACAGAAGGCAGTGGGAATGGAAAGAAAAGGTGATTCATTCACTTGTTTACTCAACAGATATTAATTGAACACAGTCTTGGACCTGGGTATACAGTGGTGAACAGAGCAAACATAAACTTTTCCCTTATAAAATTTTAGTCTAGTGGGTGAACAAACCTTTCTTTAAAAGTTATCTTTTTAAAAATGAGAAGTGTTGAAGAGAACAGGGTATTATGTGGAAAAAAAAATAACAGATTTGAGAGATGATGAGGTAGGAACTTTATTTGTATTTTTTTTGAGGAATAGAAACATTCCAAGGATAAGAGTTGTTTGACAAAAAGTTAAGCGTGTGAATTTTAATGTTAGTGTTTTTGCAACTCAAAAAGTTTATTTCAGGAAAATAGCTTTATGTGTTCACAGAGGTACTTAGATCTATTTGTCATGTGTATTATGAGGAAAATCAAACTAGTTTCTAATGTTGAGATTAAATAAAATACTTCATGTTAAAGTTGCAACTTTACTAACTTCATTTGACTGGTGGAGATCAGCTGAGTTACTGCTTGTAAAGCTAAGTTAAAATAATACCTGACTAATAAAGTCAATAAATTTTAAGTCTTTTATTGTCAGAAAATGTTGGTTGGTATCACATTTTCACTTATCTTAGCCATGGTTTTCTCTTCGCCTAATTAGACTTTCCTTTTCTTTTTGTAGAATGTATTCATTGAAATAAAGTTCTACCAGTTTTCTTCTATTTGGTCTATATTTTCAGAACCAAAATATAAAAACTTGGATGTGTTTCTTAATTGGTTATAAATGTATACATGAAATAGAAAATTTGTTTCGACCTCTTGAACAGAATGAAAACTACTAATTTGTGTCAAACTCTTACACCGCTTTTTGTGATACTGTTTTATTAACCTTTTCTTTTTTCCTGTGTTTATTTCCTTTTAAACCATAGGAACATGTTTGACAAGCTGAACCGTGATGCCTTTCACATAGTTTCTTATTTTTTGTTTCAAACACTTGACAAGTCTCTCACCAAAGAAGTTTTCAAGTGAGTAAAAGTTATTTTATTTTTGTAAGGGACTTAAAAAAGGGATTGTGACTTGATATAGTGAGAATTTCAACTTTGGCTTTCAACTATTATTTTGAATGTATTTTATAAAAATTAGGTTTGGGTCTTACAGATTTAGTACCTAACCTTTATTAATCTGAGTCCTTTTTTTCAGTACTTGAATTCATGGTAGATTTCATAAGTAATATGGATTTTATTTTATACATATGTAATTCCTAACTTCTTCATAGTCTTATTTATTAGAATAATTAATTGATACTAATCTAGCCATGCACTTAATTTTGTTTTGATTTTTGTTGTTAATTTCCCCTTTACTCCTTTTTCTTATAGGCAATATTGTTTGTTTTGTCTGTTTTTATTTCCTAAAATTTCTGTAAATCATTATTTTTGTCATAATATATAGAAGTGTCAAGTGCTATAGACAAAGATCATTCCTATTAAGTTTAGCCTATTGTCTTATACTGTTGTATATTAAATAGTATAAGAAGAGATAAAAATGTGAATAATCACTAACCTTGATTCCAAGTTATTTTGTAGGTGATTTGGGTTTCATCTGTCATAAAAAAATGTTCAAATTTGTTTTAATATTTATGTTGTGTCATCATTCTCTTAAATAGTAAGTCCATTGTTTTTATTTATGATAATTTAATAGTCTTGCCTTCAGTTAAAGTTTTGAGTGACCAAGAGAACAAGTATATTTGAAGCATATTTTGGAAATCCCTATCACTGTATTATGGGGTTCCCTAGTGGTTCAACAGTAAAGAATCTGACTGCAATACAGGAGACGGGGATTCAATCCCTGGGTTGAGAAGATCCCCTGGAAGAGGGCATGGCAGCCCACTCCCGTATTCTTGCCTGGAGAATCCATGGATAGAGGAGCCTGGCGGGCTATAGTCCACAGGGTTGTAAAGAGTCAGACACAACTGAAGCAACTTAGCAGGCATTCAGACATCACTAAGTTATAGGGCTTCCCTTGCTCGGATAAAAATAGATTTTTGGATTTTTTTCCTCATTATAAACAAAATAGAGTTTATTTAAAGCAATTCAGCAAATGCAGAAAAAGCTAAAGAAGTAAAAATCATTCTTAACTAGAAAATATCACTGTTGTTATTCCAGCCTTTTAAACTTTTTTTATGCATACTTAATTTTTTTTCTGTGAATACACAAGGTATGTTATGCTATAGAAATATGAAAAATAACGGGCCCTCAATAAATAATTATGCCTCAATAAAAATTTAGATAAAACTGATTATCAGTGGGAAGCAATAGGCAAATTTTAAAATCCATTATTTACTAAAACTGAATTTTTAGTAATTTTATATCTTGTTTGTCCACAGAACAGTAGCACCTACTGACTGTGATATGGATTATCCCTAGGGGTCATGATCTCTTAGGCCATTCTTCTTGTGCTTTTCATGTGTAAACATTTATGTTTCTCTCTTTTGCCCCAGACTTAACATACTAATTTATTTACACCATCTTTATGTGTTAGCTTAGAAATTCATTGAGCATGTTGTCTTCTTTAACCGATTTTCAGTAATTTTAATAGTGATTCATTCCTATATTTATCACTATGTATTCATTGATTACTCACACTAAACAGAGTTTAACCCTATAGATGTTTATAAAGAAAAATACCTAATTTCTTACAGGTTGGTCTCTCTTTAGTTGAAATTTATGAATGTTAGCCTTCAGTTCAATTCAGTCACGCAGTTGTGTCTGACTCTTTATGACCCCATGGACTACAGCATGCCAGGCTACCCTGTCCATCACCAACTCCCGGAGCCTGCTCAAACTCATGTCCATCGAGTCAGTGATGCCATCCAACCATCTTGTCCTCTGTCGTCCCCTTCTCCTCTTGGCTTCAGTCTTTCCCAGCATCAGGGTCTTTTCCAATGAGTCAGTTCTTTGCATCAGGTGGCCAAAGTATAGGAGTTTCAGCTTCAGCATCAGTCCTCCCAGTGAATATTCAGGACTGATTTCCTTTAGGATTGACTGGTTTGATCTCCTTGCAGTCCAAGGGACGGACTCTGAAGAGGCTTCTCCAACACCACAGTTCAAAAGCATCAATTCTTTGGTACTCAACTTTCTTTATAGTCCAGCTCTCACATCCATACATGACTACTGGAAAAACCATAGCTTTGACTGGATGGCTGTTTGTTGGCAAAGTAGTCTCTGCTTTTTAATATGCTGTCTAGGTTGGTCGTAGCTTTTCTTTCAAGGAGCAGTATCTTTTAATTTCACGGCTGTAGTAACTATCTGCAGTGATTTTGGAGCCCAAGAAAATAAAGTCTGTCACTGTTTCCATTGTTTACCCATCTATTTGCCATGAAGTGAGGGGACCGGATGCCATGATCTTTGTTTTCTGAATGTTGAGTTTTTGCCAACAATGTTAGCCTCGATTTAGCAATAATGTTTCTAGTGAGTGAAAGTCACTCAGTCCTGTCTGACTCTTTGTAACCCATGGACTGTAGTCCATGGAATTCTCCAGGCAAGAATACTGAAATGGGTAGCCATTCCCTTCTCCAGGGGATCTTCCCAATCCAGGGATCAAACCCAGGTCTCCCACTTTGCAGGTGGATTCTTTACCTGCTGAGCCACCAAGGAAGCCCAAGAATACTGGAGTGGATAGCCTATCCCTTTTTCAGCAGATCTTCCTGAGCCAGGAATCAAATCAGGGTCTCCTGCATTGCAGGCAGATTCCTTATCAGCTGAGCTAGGAGATAAATTTGATATTTTAAAGTTTTGCTGAGTTTGTTTTTTTGTTCATAATTCTGATTTTTATTTTTGTCTTAAAGACATTGTTGGCCTCCATTTGATCAAAAACGTGATGTTGAATTCCGAAAACTTTTCTGTGAATGGTTAAAAAAGATTTCTGTAAGTATTCTCTTTCTAAAAGATGCAAATTTTGAGCAGTTGAAAACTGCAGTTTTTTTGTCTGGCTTTATTGAGGTACATTAATTTTTTTAAAGGTGAAATCTTCTTAATGCTTTTATGCTAACAGTATAAATAAGAAATATCAGAATAATACTTTCTGGTGGTTTTGATTGGGACTCTGTTTCTGGGAAACCAGTTTTTTTACTAAGTGCCTTGGAAATAGGTTTTTGAGTTCCTAGGAATTTATATAACAGTTTTTGTTTAAGGAAATAATTTTGACTATAGATTATTTTAGCTTTTGTCCCCAAATTATATCAATAATTGTGACTTTAAATTTTAATTACTTTTTGTGACTGAGTCTACCAAGAGCTTAGAAAGTTTCAAAAATTTAACTTGTGGTTCAAATGGAATAATTCTGATAAATCCTGTTGTGCTTTAAAAACAGTATGATGTAAATATAAAGGTTATCATTGATAATGTCTTCAAATTGTCTTATTTCTTTTTATCATAGGCCGAATGTGGAAGTAGCTTTCCTCAAGTTGTTGGTTCACTATTTCTATTTCCAGTTGGTCCTAAGTTTATTCATATAATGTATCACTTTGCAAGATTTGTTGCAGTAAAATATATAAAAACCCATTCTAAAAGTAAGTTAAGCTTATGGTAAGATTTTTTTTTTCAGCTTTGATTCTTGGTTTTTATTATTTCTTATAATTTGTAAATCATCAAGAGAGTTTAATAAAATAAGGTAAGATAAAGATATTACTTTATCTCAAAAGGCAAATAGTTAATATTTTATTGGAACTGCAGTTTGAAATCCTGTCATAATGAACATAGGTAGCAATGTGGGTTATTATGTTCTAATACAGGGTTGGGGAACATTTTCTATGTGAGATCTGACAGTGAATATTTTACGCTTTGTGGACCACATGAGTCTTTGTCACATACACCTTTCTGTGAATTAAAAAAAAATCTTTTTGTAATACAACTCCTTAAAAATGTAGAAAGCAGGCCTAGTTTGCTGACCTCACAAAAATGGGCCAGGTTAGACCTACAGGTTCGAAGGCAATGGCACCCCACTCCAGTATTCTTGCCTGGAAAATCCCATGGACAGAGGAGCCTGGAAGGCTGCAGTCCATGGGGTCTCAAAGAGTCGGACATGACTGAAGTGACTTAGCGGCGGCGGCAGCAGCAGCAGACCTACAGGTTATAGTTTGCCTATAATACATTGTATTAAATGTTGTATTGAGTTTGTTAGAGATTTAGTTTGGCTACTGGCAATGTGTTGGAATATTTTGGTTGAAATTGTGTTTTAAAGGGATTTGATCTAATTGCTAAATCTTAGCAACAAAATAATGGGTTTTTACGCTGACTTAATGCCATTTGTAGCTTATTAAATATGCTGCTCTGTTTAATTGAGTTATGCTGAGTTATGCTCATAAAACACAGGAAGAAAAAGATGAAAACGTTGGTTCAGTACAATCCCATCTTCCAGTTTCTAGAGATAACCACTGCTGACATTTTGATTTCTTGTAGGTGTTTTGTTGTTGTTGTTTTTTGTTTTTTTAGTGTCATATTGTACATTTTAATTATTTTGAGTAATACATTCTTATGATTCAAAATTTAGAAAGTGAAAAGTGTCTTCCACTTCTGACTGTCGAGTGATATCTATAGAGGTGCTATCTATAATCTAGGTTACCTGGATTCCCTTTTCAGAAGCAGCCATTGGAATCAGTAATTCTGGCAAATATGTATATATTCTTTTTAAACCCTAAATGGTGACGATTTTCAGTCTCGTGTTTTTTATGTAACAGTGTATATTGGAGATCATTACATATCAGTTCATAGATCTTATTCTTTTTCTGTCTTTGGAATTGGGTATTTGAATGGGTGTGTCATAGTGTATTGAATCACACATTTGTTCTGACAGACATTGGCTTTTTTTTTCCCCTAATATTTTGCTATAAAAAGAATGGTACAATGACAAACTTTATTGTGTGTTCAAAGTATATATTGTGTTTGTGCGTATATGTATTTGTGTATATATGTATATGTACAGTACCTTTTTTCTAGTTTATCTTCTCTGCGTGGTTTTTTAAAACATGTACATGTGATCTTATTTTATAAGTATTTGCATATTTTAAATTTAATGTGGCATGAGCACTTTACCAGTTTTTCTATTAGATGATCCATTTTAGTTACATGTAACCCAAACTGTTTTATATAAATCATGTGTATTTGGATTTGGCAAGAGTTTATTGTACATAAAGCTTTTAGGCATGGCTTATCCGATTTCTTATTTAAAGCCGTTTCATTTACCATATTCAGTTTATGGATGATTTCTATATCCAATAAACTCATCTCCTGTTAAATATTTAGAATTTTTGATTTTTTTTTTTGTGGGTGATCTAGCACCTGTTTTTGTCATGTTAAGTATAGTGTGAGGCCATTGTTTTCCAGCATATCTATCTTTATTGTATTAGCCATCTTAAAGTAGGATTTATTACATGTTATTGCATGTGAAAACCCGAACTCTAAAATCATTGGATGGATTTTTCTCAGGGTCTGCTTTGATCATTAGTAACATAGCCAAGAATTACTTGAGAAATGGAGATTGGTTTTATTTGGTTGTCTTACCCTGTTGGTCTTACGGGGAAGAAAAGTAGGCTGATGGCAGCAATGAAGGTGATGTGATCTCACCTCATCCCTTTTAATTTTCTTCCTTTGTTGTTAAAAGGTGTGTTAAGAAGTTGCGTATGTGTAACAGCGTATTTGTTTATGGATGTTTTGTGCTGTGATAATAAGAATTATTTTGGGCAGATGGATTCTAAAAATTTTTAGTTACGTAAAATAACTCAACTTCAGATAATCCTTTTTTGTGTATGTTCAGTTGTTTAGTTATGTCACACTCTTTGCGACCCCATGGACCATAGTCTGCTAGGCTCTTTCTCTCCATGGAATTTTCCAGGCAAGAATACTGGAGTGGGTTGCCATTTCCTATACCAGGTGATCTTCCTGACCCAGAGATCGAATCCTTCTCTCTTTTATCTTGTGCATTGGCAGGCGGATTCTTTACCACTGTACCATCTGGGAAGTCCCCAATCCTTTTTTAGTTGCCTTCTTTAAAAAACAGGTCATCCTTGCTTTTATTGAAATGAGTTGTATATTTGTGTGTATTGTCATACCAGCTTTTAAGGAGTTGTTAGTTAAGTGAGGTTGTTAATTTCTCAACAGTCTCACATTTTTTATATTTATTAGCTTGTAAATCTAAGTTTGGGCTTTCCTTGTGGCTCAGAAGGTGAAGAATCTGCCTGTAATGTTGGAGACCTGGGTTCGATCCTTGGGTTGGGAAGATCCCCTGGAGGAAGGCATGGCAACCCACTTGAGTATTCTTGCATGGAGAATCCCCATGGACAGAGGAGCTACAGTCCATGGGTTACAGAGTCGGACATGACTGAGCAACTAAGCACAGCACAGCACAAGTCTAAGTTTTCTATATTTTATCTTCCATGTAGATTCTTCTATACGTTTTACAGAGACATTTAATGTTAAACCACAAGATTTGCACATATGCCTTGCCAGATGCCTTGTAGCACGTAATAGATTTTTACAAGTTTTGCAAAAAGAAGATTGTGTTACCCGAAAATATCAAGAAAATGCACAGTAAGTAATACTTCGATGGTTAGAAAATGAAAATTCCTTTCTTTATGAACAAATGTCATCAGTATCCCTTCGGTGGCAGTAATTCATGAATACCTCAAAACCCCTTGGCAATTGTCTTTTATCTTTCCATTTTAAAGCCTGATCACTTCTGAATAAAGTACTTTAAAACTTTAGGCATGCTGTAAATGAAAGTTTAGAGAAAAGGAGGATATCATTTTGTTCAAAAATTCAGTTTCTTCAGGTATTTTTTCTTTTAAAGATGAAAATAAAATTTTAAGCTGTAATTATAGTGCTCATTCTATTTTGTATCCTTTTTTCTCTTGATATTTTATTCTATAAGTTTTTCCATATTGCTTTAATGTATTACTTTTAATGTCTACTTAGCATCTGTTGAGAAGGTATACTGGTTTCTTCAGCCATTTTATATTGCCTTATATTTATTTACGTTCATCTATTCAGCACATTTTTTTTATTTGTACCTCTGTGTGCCAGATATTGGTTACACACTGGTCCTACAGCATTAAACAAAGAGGCAAGGTTCTTACTCCCAAGACATAGAATATGTCCAATTTTTAATAATTATAAACAACTATAGTAAGATAGCTTTTTACATGCTGTCTTATCTATTATGAAAGCTACAAAATCCTTTGAAATCTCCTTAAAACTGCAATGTTGCCTGCCTCAGGTAACATTTGAATTTATCCCCTAAGAATGTGAGGTAAGGATAAGAGAGCAGGGTAGTCTGACCTCCAGCATTTTTACCTAAAGTCAGAGTTTATGAACCAAGAAGTTCTGGTTTATCTCAATAGTCCTGCCTATATGTTACATCACTCTTGTAATTCTTAAAGGGAGTCTAGAGCCCCTTTAAGACTAGCTACTGGTATATTTGGAAGAGTAGCCCTTAGAGGCCTTGAGTAAAGATATGAAATGGGGGGAAATATCAAAGTGGCCTATACTGTTGTAGTAGAATTATAGCTGTCATTTTGTATGTTTTTGTTGCAGATTGTCAGTTAAACAGGTACGAAATTTGAGATCAGAATGTATGGGACTGGAAAACCAAATAAAAAAGTAAGTGACTTCTAGAGCTGAAAGTTGCCTGAAGTATTAGTTTAACCTCCTGCATGTTATAGGTTAAAAAACAAACAAACAATGAGATTAGTTAAAATAACATTTCAATACCTAGTTGATAATATGACAAAAACATAGATTCCTAGTCCAGTTCTTCTAATAAATTATGATAGGTTTGAGGTTGAGTTTTATTTTTGCTTTTAATAGGAATGGTTGTTAGTGGGTGGGTTTACAGATTAATTAGCTCTTTGGATGGTAAGTTACCAGTTTTTTTTAATTGACTAATGAGATTATTTAATTTTTAACTAGAATGGAACCCTGTGATGACCAAAGTAATATACAAGAGAAAATTCAAAAGGTAAGACAACTTTTGAAGGGAAAAATTTAATCTTTGTTTTGTGATATGCAGTGTTTACTTACTTAACTGAACTCATGTATGTCTCTTTTTATAACAGTGTTATACATTTTTTTAACTCATAAGTTGTATGGACATAAAAGTATCAACAGGTGCCTTTCAGACAGTTGAATATAATGGAAAAAATTAGCTTATAATCAGACTAAATGTATACAACACAGTTTTAAATTTGGTTAATTTAAAATCTTTCACTCTAGCAAGGAAAGTTCAGTTTGATTGTAGCTTAATCAGTAATATTTATCTAAGCAAAAAAATACATGATTTGAAGGAGGATAGTGGTAAGTTTGGAAGAAAAATGAGAAGTCACATTGAGACTGGCATGAGGAATCTGGCAGTTATAGATGATCTGAGGCTTTCAGAGGTTGGCTTTAACAAATGTGGGGTAGGAGAGTTTTCTTAGGTCTTTGTATTTGGATGAAATCTCTCTCAGACTCTGTATTCTTATTCTATGGTCACCAGGCTGCTTTGGAGTATTGATTTGACTTTTTAGGCAGTTTGTCTTTGGGAAAGGTGAGTGCCTTCCTCAGGATCATGAATCTGGCCCCATCACTTCATGGCAAATAGAAGGGGGAAAAGTGGAAGCAGTGTCAGATTTTATTTTCTTGGGCTCCAAAGTCACTGCAGATGGTGACTGCAGCCATGAAATTAAAAGACACTTGCTCCTTGGAAGAAAAGCTATGATAAACCTAGACAGTGTATTAAAAAGCAGAGACTTTGCCAACACAGGTGTGGATAGTCAAAGCTATGGTTTTTCCAGTAGTCATGTATGGATGTGAGAGTTGGAGTATAAAGAAGGCTGAGTGCTGAAGAATTGATGCTTTTGAACTGTGGTGTTGGAGAAGACAGTTGAGAGTCCCTTGGACTGCAAGGAGATCAAGTTAGTCAATCCTAAGGGAAATCAACTCTGAATATTCATTCGAAGGACTGAAGCTGAAGCTCCAGTAATTTGACCCCCTAATGCAAAGAGCCGACTCATTGGAAAAGACCCTGATGCTGGGAAAGATTGATGGCAAAAGGAGAATGGGGTGGCATCTCTGACTCAATGGACATGAATCCGAGGAAACTCCAGGTGATAGTGAAAGACAGGGAAGCCCGGCGTGCTGCAGTCCATGGAACTGCAGAGTCAGACACAACTTAGTGACTAAACAAGAGCAGGAAATAATTATTCATTAATTCAGTGACTGTTTGTTGATCATTTGCTAGACATTCTTCTAGATAGTGTGGGCTAGAGCACTGAAGAAAACAAGCAGAGTCACTTCCTTTATGGAGCTTCTAGTTCAGCGAATATGAATATTCCTGTTGTTGAATATAGTATCTTTGATTGTAAGCTTAATACGTTAGGTTGGTATGAAATCCAATAAGAGTTTTCATAGCAAAAAAATTTATATATTTATTTGTCTTAGTTGTGGAATGTAAAATCTTTAGTTGTGGCTTATGATATCTAGCTCCCTGACCAGGGATCGAACCTGGGCCTCCTGTGTTGAGAGTGCAGAGTCTTAGCCACGGGACCACAAGAGAAGTTCATAGCTATCTCTCTCCCTGCTACTGCTAAGTCGCTTCAGTCATGTCCGACTCTGTGTGACCCCATAGACAGCAGCCCACCAGGCTCCCCGTCCCTGGGATTCTCCAGGCAAGAACACTGGAGTGGGTTGCCATTTCCTTCTCCAGTGCACGAAAGTGAAAAGTGAAAGTGAAGTCGCTCAGTCGTGTCCGAGTCTTCGTGACCCCATGGACTGCAGCCTACCAGGCTCCTCCGTCCATGGGATTTTCCAGGCAAGAGTATTGGAGTGGGGTGCCATTGCCTTCTCCGTATCTCTCTTGAGTTTAGGTAATATTTAGTTTCCCTGAGTCAACTTTGCGCCATTGACAAGATAAAATTTCTAGACTTGAAAAATCTGAGACCCAGATCCTGGATCTTTGTACATTCACCAAGGAGATGTCATCCTGTGAGATCTCTAGATGGCCAGCCAGTGAGACTTCCTTTGTGGAACAACTTTTCTTTGTGCTGTGAGAAGACACAGACATTAACACAAATATAATTATTATATTTTCCCTCCTCCTCTCTACTTTTGTAAATTCTTTTGAGGCATAATAACATACGTGCAAAAACGTGCAAAAATCGTATGTAGCTTGACAAAATTTCACAAAGTGAACACATCCATGTAACCAGCATTTAACTTAAGGAACAGAATGTTACCATCACTCCAAGAGCATTGAACCCCCTTTCATTCACGGCTGTTTCCTTCCAAGAATAAACACTATCCTCACTTCTTACACTAAAGATTAGTTTTGCCTGTTTGACCCATAAATGGGCATGTATAAAATATATTCTTTTGTATTCAGCTTCTTTCACTTAATGCTGTTTTATCCTTGCTGTTGTATGTGTTCATTCTCATTGCTGTCTAATATTCTATTTTATGAGTATAGCAAAATATACTCTTTTTACTCAAGGTAATTCTTTGGATTCATTACAGTTTTTGACTATTACAAATGAGTGCTATGAACATTCTTATAATTAATTTAATAAACATAGATTAATACATAGTTTTTGATATTTTAACTCTTTGAAACTTGAATGACTCTTAAAAGTTGATATATGGTTTTTTCTTTTTTCTCCTGAAAAGCTTTTATTCTTCTTGAAAAACCTCCTTTAGATTGATGGCATATCAGAATATAGGAAATGCTAATTGCATCTTGATAATGTAAGGTTTCTTAGGTATGTTTTGCAAATCATAATGGTCTAGATTCTCCTGAGAAATTCTTTAAAGTGCTGTTGAAAGTAGTATCAGTGCTTTTAGACTGTTAAAATAGTTAATTTTGTTATCGAAGCCATTCCAGGAATATTTCATTTGTTCCTGGGAAAGAGCATATATTTGTGTTTTACATTTTTTTAATGTATATATAGACTGATTATATGTAGACTTTAATATTTGTTTGTGTTTTCAAAGGTTCGGTCTTTGTGGACTAACGTGAATGAAACACTTATGTTTTTGGAAAAAGAGAGAGAAGTTGTTAGTTCAGTCCTTAGTCTTGATAACAATTATACTTTAGATGGAACTGACATTGCTATCAATATTCCAAGCCTCTTACTTGATAAAATTGAGAAACAAATGTGTCAGGTAAGTATTTGATAATTAAGGAAGCTTTTGAGAAAACTCCTTTCACTTAATTATTTTATGTATTATATATTGTTTTTCTTACAATCTTTTTCTACTGTTTTCAGAATTTACTTTTGTGCATGTATCTGGTGAATCTTTCATAACGAGGGGTACTGTTAAGGGTGTGTATATTTATATCTATCAACTTTTATTAATTGTTCATACCTTTTATGGTGCTACATCATATAGTGTAGAGAGTAGGAGGTACTTAATAGGAAGATGATATGGTACCTAATTCTTTATAAATTCTCAAAGAGAACAATAATGATCTCTGATAGCTAAATTTCTTTTTAAAAACTCTCCATTTTCTTATTTTCCTTTGATCTTGATTCGATTAAAGTCTTTTCTTTTAGCTTTTGTGACCTCAGTGTCTTTGCCCTCCTGTGGCGTTTCAGACTACTGTTTCCATTTTTCCATTGGTTCCTTTTTCTCTGACTTTTAAGTGAATGTGTTCCCTATTATTCCTTTAATGCTCTCGTTTCTTCCTCATGTTATAAATTCATATGTAAATTCTTATCCAGTTCCATGGTCTCATCAGCCTCCTGTACAATAATATTACCAAATTTTTATTTCCAGTCTCTCCCCTTCAATGCAAACTGTATCAAATTTTTCCACTTGCTTATAGGACATTTACATCTGAATCACTACTTTTTTTTTTTCTTAGTAAATTAAAATTTATTAAGCATTGACTTTATTGTCATGTAGGGGATATAAAGGCTTCCCAGGTGACTCAGTGGTAAAGAACTCTCCTGCCAATGCAGAAGACTTGGGTTCGATCCCTGGATTGGGAAGATCCCCTGGAAAAGGAAATGGCAACCCACTCCAATATTCTTGCCTGGGAAATCCCCTCGACAGAGGAGCCTGGCAGGCTACAGTCCATGGGGTTGCAAAGAGTCGGGCATAACTTAGCGATTAAACAACAACAACAAGGGGATATAAAGATAAAATATTGTGACCCTGAAGAACTTTAATGGGTAACATGTCAGGCACTTCAAATTCAGAGTACATAAAAAATTAGGATCTGTAAACACAGATTCCTATAGGAGCTAGGCAGGTAATATCATATAAATTAAGTATACTAATTGTGTGTAACAATAGGGATAAAGTAAAAAATGTTGTATAGTTGCTAAATCATGTCTGGCTCTTTTGCAACTCCATGGACTGTAGCCCACCAGGCAACTCTGTCCATCAGGGTTCTCCAGGCAATTATACCAGAGTGGGTTGCCATTTCCTTCTCCAGGGGATCTTTCTGACCCAGGGATCAAACCTGTGTCTCTTGCATTGGCAAGCGGATTTTTAACCACTGAGCCACCAGGGAAGCACCAGGAAATGATGAAATCTTTTTAAAAAATATTGGTAACTAATTCAAATGATTTTAAAACTTTGGAACTGTACAGGCCAAATAAAAATGTCTAAGTTTGGAATCAGTCTTTAGGGGCCCTTCAATTGGCAACTTTTGTTAAAACATGAACTCATGATCTTTATCTAAGCCTAATCTTTCTCCTCAGTCTTTATTTTGCTTTCCATTTCTTTTATTCTAGTTTTCAACTTTTTTTGCATGATACAAAAATGTAGCATGGTGTGTTAATTCTTCCACAGTAGTCTTCTTCGGATCAGAATTCTTTACATAATTTTATTTTTGTGTAGCTTTTTTTTTTTCACTCTTGTAGCCTTTTTATATATTGGTGACAGACGTAAATATGTTCTTATAGCATTTTATTATCTTAAGAATCTATAGTTCACTTTTTTTCCTTTCTGAATCCTTAGTTGCACACAGGAAATATTTATGAGGCTGGAAAATTGAACATCTTAACAGTTTTTTGGTTATTAAATGAAGTCTTGAAAGTAATGAAATGTGAATGTTGTCAAACTGACCAAGCAAGACTGACAATAGACCTTCACTTCCTTGAAAAAGAGACCAGATTTCAGAAAGAAAGACTGTCAGATCTGAAGCATATGAGGTACACTATAAAGATCCTCTGTTATTTCATTTGGGGAAGAGTAGGGTGGGCTGCCGTCTATGGGGTCGCACAGAGTTGGACACGACTGAAGCGACTTAGCAGCAGCAGCAGGGTGGTTTTGATAATTTCTCAGCACAACTCTAGTTAACACCTCTAGCTTTGGCAAACAAATGTGAAAATTTTACTGGTACTCAAAAACCATATGTCATCAACTTCTAGAGAGACACATGAAATAGAAAGGAAAATTAACATAGTTTTCTTTTGTCTGGTGTATATTACTTGCCCTGAGTGATAATTCTTAATGAAATAATTTAAGCTTTTCTCTAGCTTTCTTTTGTGGTGGTGGTGTGGTATTTAGTCACTAAGTTGTGTCCAACTCTTTTGCCATCCCATGGACTGTAGCCCGCCAGGCTCCTCTGTCCTTGGGATTTCCCAGACAAGATTAGTGGAGCAGGTTGCCATTTCTTACTCCCTGGGATCATCCCGACCCAGGGATCAAACCTGCGTCTCTTGTGCCTCTTGCATTATCAGGTGGATTCTTTATCACTGTGTCATCTGGAATGCCCCATTGTATTCTTTTTTATTTTTGTTCATTTTTTTCGATTTTTTTAATTGGCTGTTAAATTTTTTAAATTGAGGTTTTTAAAGAAGAATTTAAGGTTCACAGCAAAACTGAGAAGTTACAGAGGTTTCCCACATATACCACAAATTCTTATTTCAGTACTTTTTCTTAGTCCTTTTTATATATTCATGTTTTGAATGAAGTTATTTTTTATTCCATCACAGGTATAAAATAACAGAAGCTCTCAAAACTATAAGACATTCTATTGTTGAAAAGCAAGAAGAATGGCATAAAAAGTGGAAAGAGTTTCTTGGCTTGTCTCCTTTCAGTATAATTAAGGGTTCTACTCCAGTAAGTAATATTGACTTGCCTTTTGGAGAATAGTTTAATCTCTTGTAATCTCTTGATTTATCATGTAACAAGTGACTTAGAAGTGCTATATGTGTATATGCTTGTCATCTTTGCATCTGAGCCTACATTTCAAATATTTTGGTTTCTGTGATTTTCCTAAATACACATTAGAATGTTCATCAAGGTCTTATGATATGGTTAATATTTTTAGATTCAATGGATTGTGTTAAAAGGAAAATGAGACATTTCTCTTTATGTTAGGTTCTGTTACATTTGAGGCATAATTGGAGGACAAAGTAGTCTTCTTACTCCAAATATTGTATTCTTTAGTTTAAAACAGTTATATAATTTGTATGTTTGGCAATTCTATCTTTATTATGGAAAAAAGAAATCATCCTTTCATAGGTTAATTTAGTATTGTTATTATGGTACTGAGTAAAGTGTGTATATTTCAAAATAATAAATTCTTTGTTTGAGGCTGTGGATCTTTTACCGCCTATGTCTCCACTTTCGTTTGATCCTGCCTCAGAAGAAGCATATGCGAGGAGCATTCTTTTACAGTATCCTGCTTCACTTCCAGGTTGGTTTTTTACTTTTTTTCTCTTTTAAACTTGCCTCTCATTAATATCTCTCACTATAATAATAGTTCTTACATATTCTTTCATGTTTTTTTCCCAGTTATATTTTGTGGTGAAATGTATATAGCATTTTGGTCATTGCAAAGTGTCCAACTCAGTGGCATTTAGTAAATTTGCAAAGGTGTGCAACCATTACCACTAGCTAATTCTGCGTATTTTTATTACCTCAAAAGAAAACTTGGTACCTATTGGCAATTACTTCTCATTTCCCCTTCTCCCAGACCCTGACAATGACTAACATTCTCCCAGTGTCTGTGAATTTGCCTATTCTGGATATTTCATGTAAAGAACATCATATAATAGGCTTATTGTGTCTCCTTTCCTTACTTGCACAGTTTTTTACTTTGCACAATCTTTGTATTGTTTCCACCATTTGGCTACTATGAGTAATGCTGCTATTAATATTCATTTGTAAGTTTTTGTGTAGAAGCCCACAATTTTTTAACATGAAAGAAGGATACCTAATCATTGCCTGTTTCTGCAGTTGAGATTTTTGCTTTAAATGTGTAGTTTTATTTGCTAAACCATTTGAAATGTTAACACTTTACTCTTAAGTGTTTCAGCATGCACTCCCATGAAAATAAGGACTTTTTCCTGTTTAATTGCCATTAATTTTATACTTAAAATTAATAATAGTTCTATAATATCTCATCCAGTTTCCTCAAACATCATACCATTGTCACACCTCAAAGTTAATTTCTCTGCAGTATCTAATAGCCATTTCATACTTAGTCTCCCCAATTGTCTGCTGCTTGTGTACAAGAAATTGTTACTGGGTTCAGTAAATGTAAGGTAGATAGGTAGAGGAATAAGTGAATAAAAAATGTTGGAATATGTAACCAGTGAGGAGTTGGTCACAGTGGAGTTCAGGCAGGTATTCGATCATGGCAGCAGTCAGCACAGGACTTAGGAAGAAAAGGATAACCACAACTAGCATAGGTGATTTGTTTTGAGAGTCAGGTGTATGTGAGGAGGACACTAACTGGGAAACATCATAGACCAGAGAGCACAGGTCAAGGATAGGAGCCAGCAGAAGTGTAGACAGAAAAGACTGCATCGTTTGTTGAATGAAGACTTTCAGATTCAGAGCATTATTTACGATGACAGAATTACTTTGATAGTTCTTGACATATTTGGTTGGCATTATGTTCTCACTTCAGCTTGGAAGGGGCCTTTTTACTCTTGGCATATTTAGTTTGAGTGAAAGTTGCACAGTCGTGTCCAACTTTTTGCGACCCCATGAACTACAACATGCCAGGCTTCCCTGTCCATCACCAACTCCCAGAGCTTGCTCAAACTCATATCCATTGAGTCTGTGATGCCATCCAACCATCTCATCCTCTGTCGTCCCCTTTCCTGCCTTCAATCTTTCCCAGCATCAGGGTCTTTTCCAGTGAGTCAGGTCTTTGCATCAGGTGGGCACAGTATTGGAGCTTCAGCTTCAGCTTCAGTCCTTCCAATGAATATTCAGGACACATTTCCTTTAGGATTGGTGGTTTAATCTCCTTGCAGTCCGAGGGACACTCAAGAGTCTTCTCCAGCACCACAGTTCAAAATAATTAATTCTTAGGCACTTGGCTTTCTTTATGGTCCAGCTCTCACATCCATACTTGACTACTGGAAAAACCATAGCTTTGACAAGACAGACCTTTGTTAGCAAAGTAATGTCTCTGCTTTTTAATACGTTGTCTAGGAGGGTCATAGCTTTTCTTACAAGGAGCAAGCGTCTTTTAATTTCATGGCTGTAGTTACCATCTGCAGAGATTTTGGAACCCAAGAAAATAAAGTCTGTCACTGTTTCATTGTTACCCTATCTATTTGCCATGCAGTGATGGGACTGGATGCCATGATCTTTGTTTTTTGAATGTTGAATTTTAAGCCAGCTTTTTCACTCTCCTCTTTCACTTTCATCAAGAGGCTCTTTAGTTCTTTGCTTTCTGCCGTAAGGGTGGTATCATCTGCATATCTGAGGTTATTGGTATTTCTCCCAGCAATCTTGATTCCAGCTTGTGTTTCATCCACACCGACTTTTCACATGGTGTACTCTACATATAAATTACATAAGCAGGGTGAAAATATACAGCCTTGACATACTTCTTTTGCAATTTTGAACCAGTCTGTTGTTTCATGTCCTGTTCTAACTTTTGCTTCTTGACCTGCATACAGATTTCTCAGGAGGCAGGTCAGGTGGTCTGATATTCCCATCTCTTCAAGAATTTTCTACAGTTTGTTGTGATCCACACAGTCAAAGCCTTTGGTGTAGTCAATAAAGCAGAAATAGATGTTTTTCTGGAACTCTCTTGCTTTTTCTGTGATTCATTGAATGTTGGCAATTTTATCTCTGGTTCCCCTGCCTTTTCTTTTTTCTTTTTTTTTTGTTCCCCTGCCTTTTCTAAGTCCAGCTTGAACATCTGGAAATTCACGGTTCACGTATTGCTGAAGCCTGGCTTGGAGAATTTTGAGCATTACTTTACTAGTGTGTGAGATGAGTGCAATTGTGCAGTAGTTTGAGCATTCTTTGGCATTGCCTTTCTTTGGGATTATAATGAAAACTGACCTTTTCCAGTCCTGTGGCCACTGCTGAGTTTACCAACTTTGCTGGCATATTGAATGCATCACTTTAACAGCATCATGTTTCAGGATTTGAAATAGCTCAACTGGAATTCCATCACCTCCACAAGCTTTGTTCGTAGTGTTGTTTCCTAAGGCCCACTTGACTTCGCATTCCAGGATGTCTGGCTCTAGGTGAGTGATCACACCATCGTGGTTATCTGGGTCATGAAGATCTTTTTTGTACAGTTCTTCTGTGTATTCTTGTCACTTCTTAATATCTTCTGCTTCTGTTAGGTCCATTCCATTTTTGTCCTTTATTGAGCCCATCTTTGCATGAAATGTTCCCTTGGTATCTCTAATTTTCTTGACGAAATGTCTAGTCTTTGCCATTCTATTGTTTTCCTCTATTTCTTTGCATTGATCCCTGAGGAGGACTTTCTTATCTCTCCTTGCTATTCTTTGGAACTCTGCATTCAGATGGGTATACTTTACTTTTCTCCTTTGCCTTTAGCTTTTCTTCTTTTCTTAGCTATTTGTAAGGCCTCCTCAGACAACCATTTTTCCTTATTGCATTTCTTTTTCTTGGGAATGGTCTTTATCACTGCCTCCTGTACAATGTCACAAACATCTATCCTTAGTTCTTCAGATACTCTATCAGATCTAATCTCTTGAATCTATTTGTCATTTCCACTGTATAATCGTAAGGGATTTGATTTAGGTCATACCTGAATGGTCTAGTGGTTTTCCCTACTTTGTTCAATTTCAGTCTGAATTTGGCAATAAGGAGCTCATGATATGAGCTACAGTCAGCTCCCAGTCTTGTTTTTGCTGACTGTATAGAGTTTCTTCATCTTTGGCTGCAAAGCATATAATGAATCTGATTTTGGTATTGACCATCTGCATCTGGTGATGTTCATGTGTAGAGTCATCTCTTGTGTTGGTGGAAGAGGGTGTTTGCTGTAACTAGTGCATTCTCTTGGCAAATCTCTGTTAGCCTTTGCCCTGCTTCGTTTTGTACTCTAAGGCCAAATTTGCCTGTTACTCCAGGTATCTCTTGACTTACTAATTTTGCATTCCAGTCCCTATAATGAAAAGAACATCTGTTTTGGGTGTTAGTTCTAGAAGGTCTTGTAGGTCTTCATAAAACTGTTCAACTTCAGCTTCTTCAGCATTACTGGTTGGGGCATAGACTTGGATTAATGTGACATTGAATGGTTTGCCTTGGAAATGAACAGAGATCATTCTGTGGTTTTTGAGAGTGCACCCAAGGACTGCATTTTGGACACTTTTATTGACTATGATGGCTACTCCATTTCTTCTAAGGGATTCTTGCCCACAGTAATAGATATAATGGTCATCTAAGTTAAATTCGTCCATTCCAGTCCATTTTAGTTCTCTGATTTCTAAAATGTTGATGTTTACTCTTGCCATCTACTGTTTGACCACTTCCAATTTACCTTGATTCATGGACCTAACGTTCCAGGTTCCTATGCAATATTGTTTTTTACAGCATTGGACTTTTCTTCCATCACCAGTCACATCCACAACTGGGCGTTGTTTTTGCTTTGGCTCCGTCTCTTCATTCTTTCTGGTGTTATTCTCCACTCTTCTGTGGGCGCCTACTGATCTGCAGAGTTCATCCTTCAGTGTCGTATCTTTTTGCCTTTTCATACTATTCATGAGGTTCTCAAGGCAAGAGTACTGAAGTGATTTGCATTCTCTTCTCCAGTGGACCACGTTTTGTCAGAACTCTCCACCATGAGCCATCTGTCTTGGGTGGCCCTACACGGCATGGCTCATAGTTTCATTGAGTTAGACAAAATTTCCATTACTTTTTAGAAATCACATATAAGTGAACCATATAGTATTTGTCTGTCTCTGACTAATTTCACTAAACCTAATATTCTTTAGTCCATGCATGTTGTGGAAATGGCAATGTTTTACTCTTTTATGGCTCAGAAATATTCATATAAATATCCATTATGTCTGCATGGGTGCTATGTTGCTTCAGTTGTGCCCGACTCTTTGCGATGCTATGGATTGTAGCCTGCCAGGCTCCTCTGTCCATGGGATTCTCCAGGCAAGAATATTGGAGTGGGTTGCCACACCCTCCTCCAGGGGATCTTCCCCACCCAGGGTGTGAACCTGAGTCTCCTGCAGCTCTTGCATTGCAGGCGGATCCTTTACTGCTGAGCCACTGGGGAAGCCCAAAATACCCTTTATATATATATATGTATATATATATGCACACACACACACACACACACACACACATACATATATATGCACATTTATACCACTTCTTCAGCCAGTAATCTGTTGATGGAGACTTGGTTTGCTTCCATATCTTAACTATTATAAATAGTGCTGCTATGAACATTGAGGTGCATGTGTTTTTTCAAATTAGAGTTTTTGTTTTTTCTGCATATATATCCAGGAATGGAGTTGCTGGGTCAAATGGTAGTTTTGCTTTTAGATTTGTAAGGAATCTCCATATGTTTTCTATAGTCGCTGCACCAGTTTACAGTCCCCTGTGTAGGAGAGTTCCCTTGTGTCCACATCCTCTCCAGCATTTATTATTTATAGATTTTTTTATGGTAGCCATTCTAACCATTGTGAGGTTGATATTGTGGTGTTGATTTGCATTTCTCTAATAATTAGCAATGTTGAGCATCTTTTCGTGTGTCTGTTGACTATCTGTATGTCTTCTTTGGAGAAATGTCTTCTTTACTTAATGAATGATAGATTGGTTATAGGATTCAAGATCAAGACTAAATTTTTCCTTGAGACTTTGATAATATGCCGTCATTACTTTCTGCCTTCTTTTTGAAACATTTGCTGTCAGTCTAATTGTCATTCCTTTGTAGGTAATTTTTGATCTCTGGTTGCTTTTAAGACTTCCATTTATTTATTTTTTAAAAGAGTTTTCTATCTATCTATTTATTTATTTATGGCTGTGTTTGGTCTTTGTTGCTTTGTTGGCTTTCTCCAGTTGGAGTGAACAGGGGCTACTCTTTGTTGCGTAGCACAGGCCGTAGGGCACGTGGGTTTCAGTGGCTGTAGCACATTGTCTCAGCAGTTGTGGCTCACGGGCTCTAGAGGGTGGGCTTAGTAGATGTGGCACACAGGCTTAGTTACCTCACGACATGTGGGATCTTCCTGGACCAGGGATCAAACCAATGTCCCCTGCATTGGAAGGCAGATTGTTAACCGCTGAACCACTAGGGAAGCCCTGGAATGTTTTATAAATAACAGAAACTACATCATCATTAGTAGGTTATTGAAAATGTTAAAAGGTGGCATTATGATGAATTAAAAGAAAACTTTACAATACCCATTGGTTTCTTATATAGTAACACTTTGGACAGAATAATCTTTCAGAATCAAACATGTTGAAAGAAGAGGAGCTCCTGGAATATCCTCTGAAATGCAGCCATGAGTTCCTTCAATTTTATTTCCTGTTATGCTGCTTCACTAGATATATGCTATGCCCTGGCACACCAAATGTGCACCTTATTCTCCTAGTACTTGGCTTCTTCATGTTCCCTACTCTGGACCAGGTGCCTTTCTGCCTTCTTGCATTCTGTGTGTACTTGTATTATAATACTGTAACAATATGTCATAATGCTTTTCTTATCAATAGTCTCTCCTATACTGATTTCTTGAAGGCAGGTCTCCATTTTAAATTTTTTCCCCATTGTTAGTACTGCAGTGACATAATTATTAAATGGTATGTTGAAGAATAAATACATAGCAGTTGATGTTGTAGATGCTGGGTTAAAATACGCTAAGTACTATAACTTTTTGGCTGGTTTATTTGGTAAGTGCATTGTCTATGTACTTAAACATGAAACATGGCTATATATAATACTAGGGAATTGTGGATTGTCCCTTTTGGGGAAACTTTGTGTGAGTTGTCTTTTTAGAAGAGCCTATTGTACAGATTCTCCATCACTGTCATGTGTATTACTTTATAGTTAATAATTGAATAATTATCTTTTCCTATTAGCATTTATATTATTTTTTATTCTGTTGAGAACTTCAAGAAAGCTCTAAATATTAGAATGTACAAGCATAATTAAAGAGTAATTAATTTTTCTATTCCTTTAGTTACACCTAAGCAACATATCCAGGAAAATAATTGCAGAAGAGCAAGTGATACACTGGAAACTAAATCTGATCCACCCAACAGGTAAAACGGATTTGATTTTCGTATTGATTATTTTTCCTCTTCATTAATTTTAGTTCCATCTTCAGTCAGTTTTCAAGCTTCTCTAGTATGGGATAGCTTATAACTTTTTTCTCTTAATCAGATGGTGTTTTTCCACTGTGGATCCCCCTTTTCTGGAAAGATTCAACATTTCTGATGCATGGGCATTTTTTCCTCTTCATTCTTATCTAAATGTTAAGACTCAGGGGGATTACCTAATTTTTGAAGAGAAAGATATATATGAGAATTATCTAATACAAGTTTGGGAATTTTTGCATTTTTGTGTCTGTGAACTTTGAAATCACTTGTTGACTGTTGACTAAATCCAAGTGTTTAGGGACTTCTGAAATTACCTAGATGGTGGTTTTCAGTCTGTGTTCTGCAGCTCCCTCTGATGCTGTGGATGAGTCAGACTTAGTCTGTGGCTGTTCCATCCTTTGCCATTTCAACCTGAGCAGCTTACTTTTATCTATATTGTATATTGGGGTTTTATATGCCATTTGATAAAAAGAGTTCTACGCTTAAAAATTTTTTTGGAGTGAAGACTTCTGATTCAATCTAATCCCCAAGTTTAGCATGATTAAGCTGAACCTAGTTAGTTTATTGTAACTAACTAGTAGTAGTCTTATTTTATTTATTGCCTTTTTTTCTGTATTATTCTATTTTGGCCCTTAAATAAACTGACGTCAGATTATAAAAGCAAAAATCTCTAAATGTGTATATGTTTCTCCTTCAATAAACATTATTAACTAGCAGTCAAACACAGACATGCTAGACAGATTCCTTTTTATTATTTTTTTGATTACCATTTGATTTAAATAGGTGTCTTTTAGTTCACTTTCCCCATGTTAATGAGGCACAGGTACGGAAACAAAATACTTAGAATAATTCTAAAACTAAGATTCTAAATTTTAAGTGACTTCAAGCCTCCTGCATTTTGTATGCTCTTCAGTTCAGTTCAGTCGCTCAGTCGTGTCTGACTCTTTGCGACCCCATGAATTGCAGCATGCCAGGCCTCCCTGTCCATCACCATCTCCTGGAGTTCACTCAAACTCACGTCCATTGAGTTGGTGATGCCATCCAGCCATCTCATCCTCTGTCATCCCCTTTTCCTCCTGCGCCCAATCCCTCCCAGCATCAGAGTCTTTTCCAGTGAGTCAACTCTTTTCATGAGGTGGCCAAGAGTTTCAGCTTTAGCATCATTTCTTCCAAAGAACACCCAGGGCTTATCTCCTTTAAAATGGACTGGTTGGATCTCCTTGCAGTTCAAGGGATTCTCAAGAGTCTTCTCCAACACCATAGTTCAAAAGCATCAATTCTTCGGCACTCAGCTTTCTTCACAGTCCAACTCTCGCATCCATACATGACCACTGGAAAAACCATAGCCTTGACTAGACAGACCTTTGTTGGCAAAGTAATGGCTCTGCTTTTCAATATGCTATCTAGGTTGGTCATAACTTTTCACCAAGGAGTAGCGTCTTTTAATTTCATGGCTGCAGTCACCATCTGCAGTGATTTTTGAGCCCAAAAAATAAAGTCTGACACTGTTTCCACTGTTTCCCCATCTATTTCCCATGAAGTGATGGGACCAGATGCCATGATCTTCATTTTCTGAATGTTGAGCTTTAAGCCAACTTTTTCACTCTCCTCTTTTACTTTCATCAAGAGGCCTTTTAGTTCCTCTTCACTTTCTGCCATAAGGGTGGTGTCATCTGCATATCTGAGGTTATTGATATTTCTCCCGGCAATCTTGATTCCAGCTTGTGCTTCTTCCAGCCCAGTGTTTCTCATGATGTATTCTGCATATAAGTTAAATAAGCAGGGTGACAATATACAGCCTTGACGTACTCCTTTTCCTATTTGGAACCAGTCCGTTGTTCCATGTCCAGTTCCATGTTGCTTCCTGACCTGCATATAGGTTTCTCAAGAGGTAGGTCAGGTGGTCTGGTATGCCCATCTCTTTGAGAATTTTCCACAGTTTATTGTGATCCACACAGTCAAAGGCTTTGGCGTAGTCAATAAAGCAGAAATAGATGTTTTTCTGGAACTCTTTTGCTTTTTCCATGATCCAGCGGATGTTGGCAATTTGATCTCTGGTTTCTCTGCCTTTTCTAAAACCAGCTTGAATATCTGGAAGTTCTTGGTTCACCTATTGCTGAAGCCTGGCTTGGAGAATTTTGAGCATTACTTTACTAGCGTGGGAAATGAGTGCAATTGTGCGGTAGTTTGAGCATTCTTTGGCATTGCCTTTCTTTGGGGTTGGAATGAAAACTGACCTTTTCCAGTCCTGTGGCCACTGCTCTTAGTAAGTTATAATAAACTAAAACACCATTGAGTTCAGTTCAGTCGTGCCGTCGTGTCTGACTCTTTGTGACCCCATGGACTGCAGCATGCCAGGTTTCCCTGTCCATCACCAACCCCCGGAACTTGCTCAAACTCGTGTCCATCGAATTGGTGATGCCATCCAGCCATCTCATCCTCTGTCGTCCCCTTCTCCTCCTGCCTTCAATCTTTCCAAGCATCAGGGTCTTTTCAGTTCTTTGCATCAGGTGGCCAAAGTACTGGAGTTTCAGCTTCCGCATCAGTCCTTCCAGTGAATATTCAGGACTGATTTCCTTTAGGATTGACTGGTTTGATCTCCTTGCCATGCAAGGGACTCTCAAGAGTCTTCTCCACCACCACAGATCAAAAAACACCATAACCAGAGTCAAAACTTAAATGCGAAATTATGCTATTGGCAGTTTGCTCTGCAGTAATTTTCTGTTCATAGACGGTCTGGACTACTTGTGAAAGAATTTTATTTTTGTTTTTAGATATGGATGTGATGTTGATTTTCTAAGTACCTAAAGAAATATAATGAAATATTCAGTGAGGACCTGGTATTGAAGAAACTAAAGTTATTGGGCTTGCTAATTTTACCCTCTTATCACAGTTGTTCTTAAAGCATGCCTCTTAGAGGGAAATAGTTGGTGCTCCCAGTCTCAGTTATTTTTTCATGTCTTTTCTTGAGAGAACAAATTAATTTTGATTAACATCTCTTGCTGGACTAAAAATTAATGGAGTTAGTAGATTAATTCACAAATCTGATTTTATTTTTGAACAACATGAACCTTAAGATTCTTTCTTGAGGTAGAATTTTGTACTAAGATACACTATCAGAATTCTACAGGAGCCAGACACTTAGCCCTTAAAAATTTAATTCAAATAGAATTCTCTTAAAATTGGAAAAATTTGTTTTAAATAATTTCAGTTCCTCATTTATCCTCTTTCAAGCTCCTGGAGCTTTTAACTGTCTTTTGATGCTTAATTTTACTTATAGGTTGGGATATTAAAAGAAGGTAGAGGAAGGCTTTTGGTGATGAAGGATAAATGCTTAATGGGAAATGAAAATTTATTACTGCTTAATAGAAGAGTAGAAGAGAGGTGAAGAGTTGAATTACTGAGATGTAGAAGTAAAATTTCTTCTCAGAATTGTTTATTAAAAAAGTATTTTGTAATACAATGTTTCATGTGTAATGTGGGTAGATTGCACTTAAAGAAATACCCCTTTTTGGCATATAGTACAGCTGTTACACTAAATATTTATAGAGGCATCATCTTACATCAGTGTCACTGTAGTTAATTGGGAAATTCATATGTGAAAATGGTTAAGCTATTCAGTTAAAAAACATGAAATGAATGTAGTTTTTAGAGTAAGTGTGTTGTTTGACTTTTCACAAGTACTAAAATATAAGGAGTCTTCTCCATAAATCTCCTGGCTTGGTTTTGATCAGAGTGATGGAGGCTTCACTATACCTACAATCAATTCAATTGGTGATGCCTTTGCTGCACACTGTGCATAGTACCTTTCTTTGCAGTGGTTTCTGGAAAGGAGGGTTCCATGATATTTCTAGTGGTGGTGATGCAGTTCTTCTAGACCTTTACACTCTAGAGTTTCTCCTTTATTGCATTTCAAAGATAGGGCAGTGTGATATTGCATGCATTCCAAATAAACATCCTTAGACTTAGAAATTGAATTCTAATCTCATTTTATTATTTCCTTCTTCTTTAATTATTTCTGTGTTAGTTGTAGACATATTGTAATAACAACAACAAATGAAAAATTTAAAAAACTAGCTAAAATTTCTAACAAATCACTTTTCAGATTCTTTCCCAAGTACTTTTTAGACTTTACTTATAATTTTAGTTCTAATCAAAGCATGAATATAGTCTTGTATTCTAAACTACAAAATTTTCTCAGCATTATCATAGCATAAATACATTTTTTTAAGTTTGTGTATGTGTTTAACATTATAGAACCACTTAAAATAGCTGTGTAATATTTTATTTTTAGACTTTAGGTTTTCCTTAAAATTTTACTATAGAAAGCATGTCTTTTTTCTTTTGGAAATGTTTTTAGGGTAAATTTCCACAATAGGATCAGTACCCTTTTTATCTGGATTTCTTGGGCCTCAGTTTTGGCATGGCAAGTGGGTAGAGAGTAAGGACTGAGCCAGGGCTCGCTCAATTCAGTTTAAAGTTGAATCAAGATATTAGCAAGACTAACAGCATGTTGCCACTTCCGAAATGAGAGAGAAGAGGTATAGAATGTGGTTTCATTTTTCTCTCTTATGAGACTCTGCAAGAATGATTCAAATAGAAAAATTTGGTGGCATCTATTAGAACCTCATCTTCAAGTGGCATTTATTCATTGATCAATCCATCCATTAATCAGTTACATATATGTGTGGTACTACCAAGTGCCAGGCACTGTTAGGACTTGGGAATAGCCTTTGGTAAGACATAGTCTTCGTCCTTAAGGAGCTCACTAGTCTTTTGGTGGCATCTTAGTGGTGTTTGTCCATAACTTGCTGGCCCTGCTTTAAAGGGCTTTCTGATCATTTTCATGTCAAGTTTGGTGAAGAATTTGGATGAAGTCACGCTAAATAGTAATTATTCATCTTTTGCTCTAGATATCTAGATCATATCCTGTCAAGACAAAAGTTGAGGCTTGAGCAATTTCAGTGATTTTTGAATTATGTTTGGAAGGTAGATTTCAAGAAGAGCACATTTGAAAAAGTTTGAAAAGAATATTTGCTATTATGTAAAATATTTGCAAAGCTGTTTGTACTTTTCTATGAACAGAAAGGAAAAAATCGGTATGCTTGATGTTGAAAGTGGTAATCTTACCTTTCACTTTACCTGTGAGGCTTTTGGTCAGTGAGCAGACCCAATCCGTGATTGAATTTGAAAGCACTTTCAAGATGAAGATAAATGATTAAAGTTATCATTACTTTGAAGGCTTAAAAAATATTTAATACCCTCTTTTGTAATTATAGTGAAAAGATGTGTAAGGTTTTCATGTTTACCAAAAGGGGCAAGAGAATCTAAGAGATTAAGGAACACTATGTGTAGAATGCGTGCTTGAATGCTTAGTCGCTTCAGTCGTGTCCGACTCTGCAACCCTATGAGCCATGACCTGTCAGGTTCCTCCGTCCATGGGATTCTCCAGGCAAGAATACAGGAGTGGTTTGCCACTTCCTTCTCCAAATCTGACCCGAGACAAGCCAAAACGTGTAGAATAGGACTTCCCAAGTGGCTCGGTGGTAAAGAACTCACCTGCCAATGCAGGAGACAAGAGATGCTGGTTCAATCCCTGGGTTGGTAAGATCCCCTGGAGGAGGGCATGGCAACCCACTCCAGTATTCTTGCCTGGAGAATCCCGTGGATAGAGGAGCCTGGCGGGCTACAGTCCACGGGGTCACAGAGTTGGATCCAGTTGAAGTAACTTAGCATGCGCACAGTGTAGAATGTCACAAATTAAAGTTTTATGACTTTACTATAATATATTGGCCATAAAAAATTCAGCATAAGAGAAATTGCTTTTGGACCTGAAATATCCAAAGAAGCTTACAGTTGCTGCTACAATGCTTCTGTTATCTGAAGCCTGAAAGAAAGTGAAAGTGAAGTCGCTCAGTCGTGTCTGATTCTTTGCGACCCCATGAACTGTAGCCTATTAGGCTGCTCAGTCCATGGAATTTTCCAGGCAAGAGTATTGGAGTGGGTTGCCGTTTCCTTCACGGAATCTTCTGGCAATAATGTGATTATTATTAGTTAACTGAATTTGTTTTTACCCTGTACTCAAGTTTCTGAGTGTTCATCAAGTCATCTAACCTGTGTAAAAAATGCTGTTGACTTAAAATACATAGTGGGTAAGGAAAATATTCAAATTTGGGAGGCTGATACACAAATTGGGCTGAAGTACTGCTCTAATTGTCACTATACCTCCCTAGAATAATACACTGCCTTTTGATGACCGGGACGAATTGAGAGAAATCGTAACGGACAGATACGGGGCAGACAGTTTCTTTACAATATTTAGATATATCAAGTGAATGGAATTCTTTCTTATTCATAACTTGGATTTAATAATATTTTTCCTTTTAGCCCTGCTTCTTTCCCGTTACAGCCAGTTCCACCATTAGGTGGAGACATTGTTACATTACTTGAAAAGGTACGTTTTAAAACAATTTAAAATTAATTCTGACCATAATTATTTATGATAAAATATTCTTTACTTTTGTTGATATCTCAAATTAAATTTGTTTTCACACTTCCCTGTTTGTGAACATTATGTACCACTCCTATTTATACATTTTTTACTACTTCTAAATGGGAATATTGGAATTTTTTAATTGTGTCAGTGAACATAGTTTTTATAGTAATGTTAACAACTTTTTATAGGTTCATGATAACTCTAGAACCTCTAATAAAGATCAGGTACCATTATTAAGTTTTTAACATTATACATCTATCTTTTTCAGGACACGAAGTTGGTAACTCTTAGAGAGAAAAATGAAACAGTTCCTAAGAAAACACCAGAATTTAATGTAGAAGACTCTTCATCATCAAATATTGTAAAGAATACAGATAGTAGTGCGTGTGGAGGGTCTCTGCCAGCTAAAAAAAGCAATCCATTCCAGAAGGAGCAAGATCATCTGGTAGAAGAGGTTAGAAAAATATTGTAATAAGTATACTGAAATATGTTATTTTCTTGATGGTTTGGGGTTATAAGTGAAGTATAGTTAATTATTGATTAACTAGGGTATTTTTGGAAAGGAGGTCACAGATAATAAAAAAAGCAAAGTTTATCCTCCCCTAAAGTAGGAAAGATATAATGAAGTAAACTTACTTAAGATTACATCCATGGTTTAGAACCCATGTCCCATTCTATAACTATCCAAGAGTGTAAAAATAATACATGTATAATATTTTTTGAATTAATCATTATATAAATTGTTGGATAGATAACACCCAATCATTATACTTTATTAAAATACTCTGTTATCTATTTCTTAGCTGAGCTTCCTCTGTTTTTGAATTTTAGAACAAAGGCTATATAATATATATTATCACTAAGCAAAAGTTTTGTCCTGCTTTTTAAATATTTCAGAAGTGAATAAATGCATGATTGTTTATGATCTTGGTTTTCTTAACCAGCTCTGTTCCTAATACTTTTCTACTTTTCACTGGTAAGTGACCGTATACTACTACTAATGCTGAGTATTAGAACTCAGTTTACATAAATTAAATGGCTAGGCTATTCTTTCATGTTATTTTTATTACATATTTCCCATTGTTTGAATTTGGATAAACAGCCAGAAAGTATATCAGCTGTTTTACATTCCTGAGCAACTGAAAGAAAATTTTGGTTTAGTGCATATTGATTCATTCATTGTTTCGTGGTCTCTTAAGTATTTTTAAATCTCTAAAATTTTTTGTTTCTCTGTATTAGCTGATTGACTCTGTACTAAAGAAAAGATGGTTAGTCATTCTTTTTTTCTTTCCTGATATGGGAGGAAAGGCACATTTTTTGGCTAAAAGAATTGATAGTAGCAGTGGTATGAGAAGGGATGGAAGAGGAGAGTCCTAACATCTCATAAAGGTCTGAAAAGTGAAATTAATTCTAATAGTGTTTATGACAGGGCTTCCCTGGTGTCTCAGTGGTAAAGAATCTGCCTCCTGATGCAGGAGACTTGGGTTCAATCTCTGGATTGGGAAGATCCTCTGAAGAAGAAAATGACAACCCACTCCAGTATTCTTGCTCGGGAAATCCCACGGATAGAAGAGCCTGGTGGGCTACAGTCCGTGGGGTTGCAAATGAATCAGACACAACTTAGTGACTAAACAACAACAATAGTGGTGTTTATGACAAGGAATATTTAGTGTTAGAATTCTGAGAAGCCATCTCTTTTCATGGAGGAGGGTGAACTGGAGTCAGTTTGATTATGGTTGTAGGCAGTTTCTTTTTTAGGAATCTCAGGGCACAGAGATTTTAACTTACTTATTTTTGTTTCCTGGTTTTATTAAAATTTAGTATAGAATGCTATTTTCATATCGTATGCTTTTCTCTATTTTAAAAATATATTCCTATGTTTTGTTCACTAATTTATGAGAAAGAAGTATGTTGTCACCATAATGTACTCTATTAATAGAGGTGCTACTGTTCAGTGGACTTTAAGAAGAACCTGTATGCTTTAGAACTGGTCATTTTAGCAGATATGGAATTGTGAAGCTCATAAGTGTGGCATATAGCTCAGATCACTGTAGTCAGAACTATCTATGTCTAAATCTTTCCAGGTATAAAGATTTATCTTTTTCTCTATGTAACAGGATATTCATTTAAGATAAGAAGGGAGGAAATGGGTTTGGGGTTTGATTTCACCTTATAGGATTGTGCCTCTATAGTCTGTATGAAGTGTCTGGGAGCTACATTATTGAGCTTATTTTTGTGCATGTTGCTGTTATTATGGCTTTTGTTGTAGTCTACCAGTGGGCTTTATATTTTTGATTTTCTTTTCTGTTTCAGGTCGCAAGGGCAGTTTTATCTAATTCACCACAGCTCTCTGAAGAAAAAGAAGTAAAATTAGAGGAACTAATTGACTCTCTAATTTCTAACCCATTCTTAACAAGGAGTCAAATTCCCCGAACTCCAGAAAACTTGAGTAAGTTAATAATGCTTTTGGTCACTTTTCTTTCTTAGACATACTACTGTTAGAACCATGGTCTGACAGATCTTCTGAAATTCATTTTAAAATTGTTTTCTGTATCTTTCAGTTTAGTGGCATTGGCTCTATTTGTTTTGATGTGGGGGACTTTTACTGAAATACTGTGAGCACTGTCACTCATATGGCAGTCCTTCAGCAGTATTATTTTGCCCTGATGACTATACAGTTTTGTGTTTGTTGTTTTACTTGGCTTTTTCCTGGAAAATATTTTAGTTGATTACTTAATAAAATCCTCTGCCTCCACATCTGATTTGTGATCAACATTTATAGAGTTGTTGTTTAGTTGCTAAGTGGTGTCTGACTCTTTTGTGTGACCCCATGGACTGTTGCCTGCTAGGCTCCTCTGTCTATGGGATCTCCCAGGCAAGGATACTGTAGTAGGTTGCCATTTCCTTCTCCAGGAGATCTCCTTGACCTGGGATCAAACCCATGTCTCCTGCATTGGCAGGAAGATTCTTTACCACTGAGCCACCTGGGAAGCCCACTTATAGAGTATGGAGGCCATATTCTTCTAGTCAACAACCAGCAGCATCAGCCAAAAACTGTGTGTACAGAGATCTCATCTATTGCTCCCAAGCTTGTCAGACTCTCCAGTAGTTTCTCCTTACAACCTGTATCACATAGGCAAAGTTCTGATATTCTTGTCCTCATGTAGGCACATCATCCTGGGTGAGTGAGTAAGTGTAATTTCCATTATACTACTAGAAATGACATATTGAAAGTTAAATGGATTCACTTCAGGTTGAACCTAGCCACTGTATAGGTTGGTGTTTGGCAAACTACATCTTGTGAACCACATCCGCCCACTGTATGTTTTTTTTTTGTTTGTTTTTTTTGTTTTTTTTTTTTTATTCTTCCAATTTTATTTTATTTTTAAACTTTACATAATTGTATTAGTTTTGCCAAATATCAAAATGAATCCGCCACAGGTATACATGTGTTCCCCACTGTATGTTTTTATAAATAAAGTTGTTTTGAACACAACCTTGTTCATTTGTAGGGCTTCCCTGGTGGCTCAGAGGTTAACGCGTCTGCCTGCAATGCGGGAGACCTGGGTTGGGAAGATCCCTTGGAGAAGGAAATGGCAACCCACTCCAGTATTCTTGCCTGGAGAATCCCATGGACTACATGGGATTCTGTAGCCTGGTGGGCTACAGTCCATGGGGTTGCAAAAAGTCAGACATGACTGAACGGCTTCACTTTCTTTCTTTGTTCATTTGTCAGCATATCTTTTATGGCTGCTTTCGCACAACAGTGACAGAACTGAACAGTTGCCACAGACAAGATGGTGTGCAAAACCTGATGTATTACTATTTGGCCCTTTATAGAAAAAGTTTGCTGAACCCTGGCCTAGATGGACAAGAAAATATCTTTTAAACACATGTAATTTGTATGTGCTGTGTGAAAGTATATGCATATTTCAGGAACAGCTTTTGTTTGTTGTGTGATCATTTGGAGATGTGGTTCTTTGATGTTGTTGGACTTTGGTATATTGTGGAGCCTTGTCATTCAGCTGGCATACCTATGAACATATACTGAGTCAGCAGCTTTATCTTGAGCACGAGAAATGAAATGTTTAATTGCATGTTCTGTTTGGGAATTTATTAGCAACTTGTGTTATTTCCCTCTTCATTTAATTAGTAAGTGAAATTCGGAGCTCATGGAGAAAAGCTGTTGATACAGAAGATAACAGAAGTACAGAACCAATTCAAGTGGATACTGAACGTAGAGAAGAATTGCCAGAATCCTTACCTGTGGTGCATAATCAAAAAGAGTTTAGCATGGCCAATTTCTTGTCAGCAGCCACTGTGTCCAGTTCTAGTCATTCTCATCTGCCTGAAGAGAAAGTTGTTTCAGATTGCCTCGAGTGTGTGCCTCAGAAACCCGTGGTGACCACTTGCATAGGTGAACCAACAACACAAAATCCATCAGATTTGTTAAATAAGGACATAATTTGTATGCAAGATTTGGACTGTACAACTTTACAGAACAAACTTTTAGAAACTAGCCAAATAGAGACATTTTCCCCTGCTGTAGGCAATAGAAGAAATGTGTTAGGTAGCAGTGAAGAAGATAATATTAAAATATCAGACCAATCAAAAGCTTCTTACAAAGACTTTTCCATGTATAACAGTATGTTATGGAACTGTTTTCAGGTATCAAGTGAAATTAGTTCCAGTTTTAAAGATGGTGATTTTGGCATATTACATGAAACTCTTCCAGAAGTTGGTCACGTAAGTCTTATTAGCCCCAGTAGTACAGAGGCCACTTTTAACCTGGAACCAAATAGTCCTATGCACAGTGGCATTTTCACAGAAGATGTTGTGGGAGAAAAACAGACTACTCCAGAATCAGACTTCAATTTACAGGCTACTTGCAGTGGATATGAGGCTCTGAAGAAATCTCCATCCAAGCAAAGGGAAGAAATTTACCTCTCTAATCCTGAAATACTTGAAAGACACAAACCAGAATTGAGCCTTACTCCACAAAAGATGCAGACTGATGATATGCTTAATTTTTTGGGCATTCATGATTTGCATATTGACTATACAAAACCATCTTCACGCATGTCCCTTGGTGAAAGAAAACGGTCTCTTTCACCACTAATTAAGTTTTCTCCAGTGGAACAAAGATTGAAGACCACAATACCATGTAGCCTTGGAGAACTTCTATCTAATTTAACAGGTAAGATTTAACTAGACGTGGGCATATTGACCTGTTGAAAGTTTTCTCTCAACTTCTCGTAAAAATAGTATTCAGTGACTGTTACATGATCTTGTTAATGAGACAGAATATATTCCTTATTCCTTCAGTCAGGATGAGAAAAGTGAATCCATCATTTTTATGGGTACTTTCAGAATCTCTTGTGATGAGATGATGTATATAACTTACAACTGGTATGGGACAGGGGTGGAAAACAAAATCAAAATCCTGGAACCTGTTGCTTTTGTAATACAAACTACTGAAAACAGATCTTGTCAAAATCTTCACTAATGGAAGATGGTTCTAAAAACGTTAAGAAATATCTCAAAACTTATAGTATCTATGATTTGCTTTGAAGTAATTTGATGGGGGTGTGGTGACAAGATGGGTCAGTGTACTACTTTCCTAGGGCTGCCATAACAAAGTACCACAAACTTGGTGGCTTAAGACAACAGAAATTTTTTTGTTTCTGGAGGAAACAAGTTTTGGAGGGTAGTACTCAGGCTCACAGTGTTGGCATGACCATGTTCCCTCTGAAATCACAGAGGATGATCCTTGACTTTTCTAGCTTCTCATACTCCCAGGTGTTCTTTAGCTTGTGGCAGCGTAGTTCATCTCTGCCTCCACCTGCACATGGCATTCTCCCCTTGTGTTCTATGTACCTTCCTATAAGGATACTCGTCGTATAGACTGACAGCCCATTGTGCTCCCATCCTACTCTTAACTGAATATGTCTGCAGTGACCCTATTTCCAAATAAAGCCATATTCTGAAGTACAGGGGTTAGAACTTTAACATCAGGTACAGAACATGTACTTTAACATGAGGTACAGAAGTTAGAACTTCTTTTGGAAGGGACACAGTTCAACTTGTAACAATTAGTATTAATAATTATTGAAGCTGAATGGCAGATAAGTTTGGCTCATCATAAAGAGTTAAAAACAATTGCTCTTGGAACTGTATTCAATATCTTATAATAACCTATAATGGAAAATAATGGAAAAATATGTAATATAGTATAAAATATATATATGTATATGTTAAAAAATATAAAATCAATATAATATAGGTAGTAAGAAATATATAAATCACTTTGTCCATCTAAATCTAATACAACTTCAACAAAACAAACACTGCTTTTAAAGCATGCTAGAACAGATATAGATCTGGTAATACAGATTATAAATCATTCTGATTTGCCCATGATAATTAAACACTGGTGTGTTAAAAAGTATTCTAGGACAGATGTACCTCTGGCAAAGAGGTACCTCAGTGAGAATAATGGTAATTTTATCACATTTACGTATTTGCCTGTGAACTTTTTCTGAAGACTGAAGTTTGCTATTACATGGAATTTGACATACTTTTTCTTTATAATGTTTATCCTTTTTTTTCTCTTTTTAAAATCAATTTTGCAGAAGAAGAAATCTTGAATAAGAGCCTTGATGCAGAAGTATCTCCATCTGACTCAACAAGATGAAGCAGTAGCCCAGTCAGTTTAACTGTGATGCACTTAATTTGAAGCAATGACATAAAATAAAAACTAATTTGCAGTTTAAATACACATGGGAAGTGTAACTGTTTTTCAAAGTCTAAAAAAGTCTTAAATAATGCCTGTTAGCCTTTTCTACTGTTTTTAGGTAAGGAGAATATGTTTGGATTTTCTTGCTTTGTATGGATAGGGGGTTGAACTGTGAAGTATTGGAAAGCAACTGTGAAGCCATTTTGGTTTCTTTCTTGAGATTCTTTATCATTTGAGCTACCCAGGAAGCCAGAGTAATATTGTAAGCATGAAGTAAATGACAAGGTAGTAGGCTAATTTATTATGTCCTAATTCAGTTAATTAACATAAAGATGAGTAGTTTTTGATGTAATTTTATCAAGTGGTTTACTTAATAGCTATTAGATATATGATTTTTCTTTTTAGGGAAATAACTTCTATTAAGTGAGGAGAGTAATGTATAGTAAAAATGACAAAGTTTAAGTTTGGGAAAGCTCTAAAGAGGCTTAATGATTATTCAAGTAGGTTGGTCCTGAAAAATGATGTTTGATAGAATAAAGTGCCTGTGATGATAGTGAAGACTGGGGTAGAAAGAAAAAAGTGGAAGATGACTAGATATTTTTGAGGGACAATAACTATAAATCCATTCAGTGGATTGTATAGCAGTTTTATGTTTAGACTAATTTAGACTTTGAGAATTTAACTCTAGTGTTTTATTTGAACAGAAAAAAATAAAGTAGTCTGTATTTTTTGTTGGAGGGGCACTACTTTTGGGGGAGCTAATTTGTATTGCTACTTTCCTCCTCAGAAACCATCAGTTCCCCAACTGCCTATAGAACAGCTTCAAATTAACTTGAAAAAACTGAATTTGGGGTTAAATAACTTGTTCAGTGTTACACAGCTAAGTCGGTGATGAAGCTAGGGTTTAATGCTATTTTCCTTCCTTAATAAACCAACAAGACCTCAGAACTAAAAGGCCAAGGTGTAGGATATGGCTGCAGGAGTGGGCTTTCTGGACTCTAAATGGGAGTCAGATGTGAGGTCTCTTGTATAGTGTCCTGCCTTATTTAGTCAGGCCTCCCAGCCAAGAGAAAGGCTTGTCTTTAGCATTCAGGTGAATACATGCCATTACCCTCTGTGAACCAGGAGGTTAAGTACATGCTGGAAGGGTTATAGCACCTACAGCACCCCTGTGTCTAATGCCAGCTCTTAACCATCGCAGCTTTGTCCATTTGCCAAGAAACTGGCCAGAAGAGGAGAAAAGTTGAAGGAGAGAGTTCTGGAAGTAGATGGGCTTAATAGTTCATCTTTCATGACTCATTTTGGCTTATTTTCTTTTGTGTTGCTTGTTTGATCCAAGTTTGAAGGCCAGGCATGTGTGTGTGGGTGTGTGTGAGAAAAGACATAAGAAAAACACATATAATTACTCTATTAGCAGTGGAAAAGAAAGTGGAAGAGAAAAGCTTCTCCTCAGGTGGCATATTCTTTTATTAGTTAATAGAACAAATAGGGATTCTGCATGTCTACAGGGAAACTGTTCTTTAGTCTTAAGAAACCCAGTACTGGTAAGCTCAAAATTAATATGTTAAGGAGAAGGTGCAGCTCTCATACTAGCATCTACAAATTGCCAGGGCCATTCCTAGATACTTAATATGTGTGCATGTTAAGTTGCTTCAGTCATATCCAACTCCTGGTGACCCCATGGACTGTAGCCCACCAGGCTTCTCTGTCCATGGGATTCTCCAGGCAGGAATACTGGAGTGGATTGCCATTCCCTCCTCCAGGGGATCTTCCCCACCCAGGGATTGAACCCGAGTCTCTCACGTCTCCTGGATTGGCAAGTGGGTTCTTTACCACTAGCACCACTTGGGAAACCCATATACTTAATAATATGTATTAGATACTTAATAATACAAATTTTATCAATTAATTCTTAAACCTCTGTAAGATAGTGATATTGTACCTATTTTATAGATAATGATACCAAAGCTAGGGACCTTCTTTAAATGACTTGTCTAAGATGGACTCAAGAAATTACCTGGGATACATCTTAAAAAATGTGGATTCTGTAGGTCTAAAATGAGGATTAGAAATTTCCACTTTTAAATATGCTTCCCTGGTAATTGTTAGGCTTAATAAGAAACTTGAGAGTCAGTGCCAGGGGATATAATTTGCCTTTAGTCCTGGGGTTTCTTAAAGAAGCTAGGTACACTATTCACACCATACTGCTTTATAGATCTTAGCTGTTTGATAAGGAAACTGTTTGGCAGAAAGTGAAGAACTAAAGAGCCTCTTGATGAAAGTGAAAGAGGAGAGTGAAAAAGTTGGCTTAAAACTCAACATTCAGAAAACTAAGATCATGGCATCTGGTCCCATCACTTCATGGCAAATAAATGGGGAAACAATGGAAACAGTGACCGACTTTATTTTTTTGGGCTCCAGAATCACTGCAGATGGTGACTGCAGCCATGAAATTAAAAGATGCTTGCTCCTTGGAAGAAAAGTTATGACCAACCTAGATAGCATATTAAAAAGCATACTACTTTGCCAACAAAGGTCTGTCTAGTCAAAGCTATGGTTTTTCCAGTGGTCATGGATGGATGTGAGAGTTGGACTGTGAAGAAAGCTGAGTGCCGAAGAATTGATGCTTTTGAACTGTGGTGTTGGAGAAGACTCTTGAGAGTGCCTTGGACTGCAAGGAGATCCAGCCAGTCCATCCTAAAAGATCAGTCCTGAATATTCATTGGAAGGACTTGATGCTAAGCTGAAACTCCAGTACTTTGGCCGCCTGATGTGAAGAGCTGACTCATTGGAACAGATCCTGATTCTGGGAAAGATTGAAGGTGGGAGGAGATGGGGATGACAGAGGATGAGGTGGTTGGATGGCATCACCGACTCAATGAACATGAGTTTGAGTAGGCTCCTAGAGCTGGTGATGGACAGGGAAGCCTGGCGTGCTGCATGCAGTCTTTGAGATTGCAAAGGCTCGGACACGACTGCGTGACTGAACTGAACTGAACTGAATGGAAGCTGAAGCTTACAGTAAGTGTAGGCCCTCAATTGCTGAGAATCTGAAGATCAAAATATCTCTAGATATTAATGGATTTACAAAAACCACATTGTTAAATGAGTCATACCTGGGATAGGCTGAGAGTTTTTGGCATTCTTCCCTGTCCTTTGTATGCTAGTTGTATAAACAAAAGTATATTAAATCTGTCACTTTCTTGTAAACCATTTTGATTATGACTTATTGCTTTTAGTCTCTTCCTTGTTTGTTATTGCCTGCATACATGCCTTTTGTCCTTAAGGGACTGCTTTGATCATACCATTTTGTTTAAAATGGAAAAACCACTGGAAAAACCATTAAAATGGTAATTCTAGAATTGGGTTAAAATTTAAAGGCATACAAGGTTCCCTCCATAGATTCATCTATTCCCCCTTCCACCATGGTCTCCCCTCTTTTTTTTTTTTTTTTTAACTAAAGTGCTTTGGTCAGCATGTGTCTTTAAAAATCTTAATTCACAATTTTGAACCTGGAACATCCTAGTTTCATCTCCCAGCTTATCACAATTATATTTGTCCTTTAGAAAGTGAAAGTCTCTTAGTCTTGTCTGACTCTTTGTGACCCCATGGACTATACAGTCCATGGAATTCTCCAGGCCAGTATACCGAAGTAGGTAGCTGTCCTTCTCCAGGGGATCTTCCCAACCCAGGGATTGGACCCAGGTCTCCCTCACTGCAGGCGGATTCTTTACCAGCTGAGCCACCAGGGAAGCCCTTTGTCCTTTAAGGTTCAGAACAAATCTCACATTCACCTTAAAGTCTCTTTCCTTATCCATTTTCCTGTCCCTTCTCTAAAATTCCCTATGCTGCTGCTGCTGCCGCCAAGTCGCTTCAGTCGTGTCCGACTCTGTGCGACCCCATAGACGGCAGCCCACCAGGCTCCCCCATCCCTGGGATTCTCCAGGCAAGAACACTGGAGTGGGTTGCCATTTCCGTCTCCAATGCATGAAAGTGAAAAGTGAAGTCGCTCAGTCGTGTCCGGCTCTCAGCGACCCCATGGACTGCAGCCCACCAGGCTCCTCTGTCCATGGGATTTTCCAGGCAAGAGTCCTGGAGTGGGGTGCCATTGCCTTCTCCAAAATCCCCTATAGCTTATGCTAATCTTTGTTCACTTAGTATTTTTCATTTATTGCTTTTATCATGTTTTTTCATGGTTGTGATTTCTCCAGTTGTATTAAATACACATATACCTATGTAGATGTGTGTGTGGGGTGTGACCATACATCTTTCTTAGCTGATACATAAGTATTGGAATTGTTTCCTTTGCCTTCTGTATGATGGAATTAAAGTAATGGTAAAGAGGGAGGGCTACTTTATTGCTATAAGAGTACTTTTTCTCATTACAACAGAATGTACTTTTATTCACTATTCATAAGATGAAGGTGTATAAACTGACTTTTGTATTAGTATGAAACTTCAGATAATGCCTGTTGCTGCTAAGTCACTTCAGTCGTGTCCAACTCTGTGCAACCCCATAGATGGCAGCCCACCAGGCTCCTCCGTCCCTGGGATTCTCCAGGCAAGAACACTGGAGTGGGTTGCCATTTCCTTCTTCAATGCACACATGCATGCTAAGTCACTTCAGTCGTGTCCAACTCTGTGCGACCCCATAGACAGCACCCCACCAGGCTCCTCCGTCCCTGGGATTCTCCAGGTAAGAATACTGGAGTGGGTTGCCATTTCCTTCTCCAGTGCACACATGCATGCTAAGTCATTTCAGTTGTGTCTGACTCTGTGCAACCCCATAGACAGCACCCCACCAGGCTCCTCCACCCACAGGATTCTCCAGGCAAGAATACTGCCTATATGTCCTAATTGTTTTAAATGCTTAAAGAGGACAAGCAAAAAATATTGCTCAACGTGAAAACTGTTATCAAGTGGAATAAAAACTATATCATGTTAAAGAAAATCAATTTGGGGGAATTTAATTGAAAACAAAAATACAAGTATTTTGAAACCATTCTTTACCATGTATTTTGTAACCATGATCTTTGGAGTAAATTTTAATCCTTGAGAACTATATAAAAGGAATCACTATTTTTTCCCCTAAGTATACTAAAATAAAATTTAAGGACATTTTCCTTAATGTAAAAGTATTTGCTAAAGTAAAATTCTCTTTCACATTAAGTTGCCAATATATAGTTGATACACCTTTTTTCTTATGCACTGTCAATGTCAAAGCCACATCCTAAATTTAAAATATCTGTGAGTCCTCCATGGGACTATTTGTAAATGTTTTACATACTACAGTTTTGAATAAACATAGCACCTAGCTCTAGAGTATTAAATGTGGAATTTAAAATGACTTTTAAAAGTAAATCTATACTATTAGTTTAATAATGTCTGAATAGCTTCTTGCCCTTCATAGGTAGGGACCCTGTTATCCACAGTTGCTGCTATAAAGGATTTAATAAATGTTAAATAACTTTATAAAGGTTTGGAAATTCCCTATCACTTACATTACATGTCTGTATATAGAGATAATGCCTCATTTGTAAAATGAGAGGTGAGAAGAGGTTTTGTCTCTAAGATATTTAGATTTCATTTAAAACAATATATGAGGCAGCTGAAACAGGGCATTTTAGGTCTTTTTTATTTCTCTATATCACATTGCTAACTCAAAACAGGAACCTTAGAATTCTTCCCTGAAAGTATGTAATCAAAGAATCGGATTGAAAATTATTCAATTTCCAGATAAATACAGATGGGAAAGTGATCTTGCCCAAGGCGAAACACTATTCTTCAAGAGAAGTCACTTAACTTACTAGGCTTCAGTTTACACAATCTATGAAATTTGGGAAATTATATGAAGGAATAATGTATGGCTAAAATGCTAGGATTTTTATGATTAACTTTTTTGTCAATGGAGGAAGTAGTGGCATGTAAGGGGCGAGGATCTGCAATTTCACTGCCTAAGTTGCAGCTGTATGACCTTAATAAGGTCATGGCCGTTTTCTCATCTTTTAACAGAGATAAAAGTAATCTGCCTTACAAATTATGGTTAGATAAGAAAATGCACATTAAGTCTTTAAGAATACCTGGGATTTAGTAGGTAGCTCCTATTTTGCCAGGCTTCACACATCCAGTAATTTGGCAGGGGGGGAAAAATGGTTCAGTAGGTAGTACTGGCAACTGACACATTAGTATGTGCCAGGCCCTATTCCAAATGCTTTCCATATTGTTTTAATCCAATGAAGCAGTGCTATTCTTATCCACATTTTACCAATGAGGGAACAAACAGTAAAGTACTTTGCTCAGTTCATGGAGATAGTAAGTGAAGGCACTAGAATACTAGTGCTAGAATACTAACTCAGCTCAGGTGATAAAGCTCCAGAGACCATTCTCTTAACCACACTGCTGCAGTTGCTAAGTAACATCCTTAAGGCGATGGGGGAGCCAAGATAACACAATCAAATTTACCAGTTAAGCAATACCTGTGGGCAGTCAGAATCTACAGCTTTAATATTAACCACCTTCAAATTATTTCAAATAAGACCATATTTTAAACTAACAGCAAATGTTTATTCATGATTGAAGCCAGAAGAATTTATAAACGCATTTTAATACCTTGCTGATAAAATAACATTACATCTTTGCAACCTTGTAAGGAATACAGAAGATATTGTAAAGGCTTTGTGTATCTACTATAACCAGGTAATCAGAACACACATACACACATACACCACCACCCACTTTAGTGTTACCCCATACCAACTTTTCAGAAAGGCCATCTTTAAAGCTCTACTGGATAACTGAGTAAATAGAGTCCGAAAGACTGGGGAGAAGGGAAGAAAGAGATGAAAATGATAAGCAGCACACATTTCAAAGCCCACTTATAAGCACACGACATTATGAATATTGAAAAAAAAGGGGTGGGGGGAAGGCAATTAAGCATTTTCAGAGAGCGTATTTTGGCAATATTCAACGCATAAGGAGGCTGTGCTTGGGACCATCCACTCTCTCCAGCTTCTCAAAGTGTTTCCTGGCATTGCGAATGTTGATCAGAGTAGCCGCAGAAGGGATCGACGGATCCGACATAACCACCATCACGTACGTGTTTGATGTGAAGATGTCGATGAAAGCAGCGAAGTTAGAATTCCTGACTTCCATGCTCTGGAAAGAAGCGGCCAATTTACTGCAGCTCAGCTTGAACTGCTTAATTATGTTGCTGATCTTCTCGAATCGGTGGACATCACGCTGCTCTTTGCACTGGTAATGGGAGATGACCAAGAACGTGGCTCTCTCGAACAGCAGAACTTCATCGGCCTCAATAATCTGGGCAAAATTCCTGAGATTCATCTCCAGCTGCTGGACATTTGGAATCAGCTGATAGACAATACTGGACCAGGCTTTGTAGAGCGTTTCATCCCAGATGGATGTTCGAAAACAAGCACACTCCAGCGGGCGAGACAAACGCCTCAGGTCTTCCTCTCGCTCTTTAAAAATCAGGTCACGCTGATCTTCCTGAACCAGATCCATCTTGTGCACCAAGCAGAAGATTTTGGCATCAGGAGAGTTCTGGAGGATGGCCTCCAGACACGACTGGTAATAATGCATGTCCTTTTCCAGTTCACGGCTCTCCACGTCGAACACATAAATCAGAACCTCGACATTACGGAAGATGTTGTCTCGCTGGCTGGTGAAGTAATTTTCCATGAAGGTGTCCTGACCGCCACAGTCCCACAGATTCAGCACTAGGTTGCCCAGGAATCGGACGTGGGAGTGCTCCACATCAATGGTGGCACCCAGGCGCCGGGTGTCGCGAGCGATGTAATTGGCAAAGATAATCGACCTCATGCTGGTCTTCCCCGACCCGCTCTTCCCCATTAACAGCACCTTTTTCTTCATGGCTGTATTTGGCATCACCCGCCGGAGCTGCCGCGGACTGGGCCTCTGGGCGCGGCCTAACTGCAGCGCAGACGGAGGGAGGGAGAAGCCGGGGATTTCCGGGGCTCAGCCGGCTGGCCCGCGCCTCTGTACAGCTGGGGAAGCCGAAGGGCCGAGCTCGGCTCTGGGAAGGGCCGCGTCCGGTGAGCTCTTTCCCTGGGGAGAGCGCCACGGGGCGGACGGCTGCAGCAGCTCCGCAGAAACGAGCGCCTTCCGGGGAGAGAAGACTCTGAGCCTCGGCAGCCACCCACTTCCGGCGGCGATCTCGCGAGAACCCGCGCTCTCGAGCGTCGCTGCCGGAAGAGCTTTGAAAAACCGCTCTATTAATGAGACCCAGTACAAACCACCCGAAGGAGAGATTGGAAGGGGAACACAGGACTCGGGTGTTCTGTTCTCCTATTTAAACTGAGCTTACGGTCGCAAAATTGTACGTGCGTGGGCAGTTGGGAGAATTGCTGCCACCTCGTGGCCGGAAAAAGCACAGCACCCCACTATGGGCGGTGTACTTTTGGGTGGTTTTAACCTCCTGGCAACCCAGTCCAGTACTGTTGCCTGGAAAATCCCATGGACAGAGGAGCCTGGTAGGCTGTAGTCCATGGGGTCGCAAAGAGTCGGACACGACTGAGCAACTTGACTAACCTCCCCTGGAGTAGGAAATGGCAACCCACTCCAGTATTCTTGCCTGGAAAGTCCCATGGACAGAGGAGCCTGGAGGGCTACACAGTCCTTAGGGTCGCAGAAGAGTCGGACGCGACTAATCGACTAAACAAAAACAATGTGGTGATAGCACCTTAAACCTACTCTCTTAGTAAATTTCCAGCATTCAACACAGTGCTGTTAGTCATCGTGTTGTAGGTTAGATCTCTAGACTTATTCTTCGTGCGTAACTGCAACTTTGTATCCTTTGACTATTATCTCCCCATCACCCTCGTTTCCCCTACCTGGTAATAATTATTCTTTCTGCTGCTATGTGTTTGACTTTTTTAGATTCTAAAGATAAGTGAGATCATGCAAAGTTTTTTACTTTTTATGTCTGGGTTATTTCACTCAAGGCTGATGCCCTCCAGTTTCATCCCTGGTGTTGCAAATGACAGGATCTCCGTTTTAAAGATTGAGTAGTATTCCCGTTGTATATATGTAAATCACCATTTCTTCTTTTTTTTCAACGTAAACATTTTTCTTTTGTTTTTATGTTTAAAACAACATATCTTCATTTTCTGAACCACCAAGAGTATTTTCTAACACCATATTCTACAAGTGGATATTGACATACATTTTAGTTAAAATATATCAACAAAAGAATTCCTGCTGGAAGTTGAACATTTTGGGGTTTTCAGTTCAGTCGCTCAGTCGTGTCGGACTCTTTGTGACCCCATAAACCGTGGCATGCCAGGCCTCCCTGTCCATCACCAACTTTTGGAGTTCACCTAAACCCATGTCCATTGAGTTGGTGATGCCATCCAACCATCTCATCCTCTGTTGTCCCCTTCTCCTCCTGCCCTCAATCTTTCCCAGCATCAGGGTCTTCTCAAATGAGTCAGCTCTTCACATCAGGTGGCCAAAGTATTGGAGTTTCAGTCCCACCAATGAACACCCAAGACTGATCTCCCTTAGGATGGACTGGTTGGATCTCCTTGCAGTCCAGGGGACTCTCAAGAGTCTTCTCCAACACTACAGTTCAAAAGCATCAATTCTTCGGTGCTCAGTTTTCTTTATAGTCCAACTCTCACATCCATACATGACCACTGGAAAAACCATAGCCTTGACTAGATGGACCTTTGTTGACAAAGTAATGTCTCTGCTTTTCAATATGCTGTCTAGGTTGGTCATAACTTTCCTTCCAAGGAGTAAGCGTCTTTTAATTTCATGGCTGCAATCACCATCTGCAGTCATTTTGGAGCCCAGAAAAATAAAGTCAGCCACTTTTCCCATCTATTTGCCATAAAGTGATGGGACTGGATGTCATGATTTTAGTTTTCTGAATGTTGAGCTTAAAGCCAACTTTTTCACTCTCCTCTTTCACTTTTATCAAGAGGCTCTTTAGTTCTTCTTCACTTTCTGCCATAAGGGTGGTGCCATCTGCATATCTGAGGTTTTAGTATTCAGTTTATTTAAGTTCTTCTAGTACTTACATTGGATTATGGTGATTCCCCTCAGCCCCTTTCCACAGTGTTATTGAACTATGACATTGTATTGATATTCATTTTAGCTGTACAGCCTAATAATTTGATATATGTATATCTTACCAACTGATTACCACAGTAAGTTTAGTTAACACCCATCCCCTCACATAGTTGCAATTTTTTCTTGTAATAATAACTTTTAAGATCTATTCCTTTTAGCAAATTTCAAATATACAATATTGTTAACTATAGTCACCATGATTGACTATAACTATTTAGTTAACAATGCATTACATGCCCAGACTTATTTATGTATAACTGGGAGTTTGTACTTTTAGACCACTTTCACCCACTTTTCCCACCTCCTAAAACCCCACCTCTGGCAACAACCAATATGTATATATGAGTTTAGATTTTTAGATTCCACATATAGATGAGATCATGTGTCTGACTTATTTAACTTAGTATAAGGCCTTTAAGGTCAATCCTTGTTATTGCAAAAGGCAGGATTTTCTTCATCTTTATGGCTGAATTTCCACTCTCCTTGATATTTATTGATATATTAATATCAATCATATTTTCTTTATTCATTCATCCTTCAATGGACACTTGGGTTGATTCCACCTCTTTTTTCCTTTTTTGACAAGTTGTGTGGCATGAGGGATCTTAGTTCTCTGACCAGGGATTGAACCTATGTCCCTGCATTGGGAGTGCAGAGTCTTAACCACTGGACTGCCAGAAAGTCCCTGATTCTCACTTCTTGGCTATTGTAAATAATCTTGCAGTGGACATGAGGGTGCGGATACCTTTTTGAGATAGTGATTTTCTTTTCTTTTACTATGTACCTAGAAGCAGAATTTCTGAATCATATGACAATTCTATTTTCAATTTTTTGAAGAACCTCGAGACTGTTTGCCACTGTGGCTGCACTGATTTGCATTTCCATCAACAGTACAAGGGTTCCTTTTCTCTGTATCCTCACCAACATTTGACATTTGTGGTTTTTCTAGTGATATCCATTGTAAGGTGATATCTCATTGTAGTTTTACTATGTATTTCACTGATGATTAACGATGTTGAGCATCTTTTCGTATGCCTGTTGGCCATCTGTATGTCTTCTTTGGGAACATGTCTATTTAGGTCTTCTGCCCCATTTAAAAAAGTAGGTTGTTTGTTTTTTTGATGTTAAGTTGTATGAGCTCAACATAAGGGGTTAGTATTTTGGGTATTAACCCCTTATCAATCATATAATTTGCAAATGATTGTCTTTTTGTTTTATTGATAGTTTCCTTTGCTCAGCTGGTAAAGAATCTGCCTGCAATGCCGGAGACCTGGGTTTTATCCCTGGGTTGGGAAGATCTCCTGGAGAAGAGAAAGGCTACCCACTCCAGTATTCTGACCTGGAGAATTCCATGGACTGTACAGACCATGGGTCCCAAAGAGTCAGACAAGTGACTAAGCAATTTTCACTTTCACTTTCTTGTACAAAAGCTTTTGAGTTTTTTTGTTTAGTTTTGCTTTTATTTCCTTTGCTTTTAGGAATTAGATCCAAAAAAATATTGCTACTATTTATGTCAAAGGGTGTTTGTTCTACTTTTATTTTCTTCTAGGAGTTTTATGGTTTCTAGTCAGTCTTACATTTAGGTCTTAATTCAGTCTGAGTTTATTTTTGTATATGGTGTTAGTTTCATATATAATGTTAATTTCATTCTTTTACAAATAGCTGTTCAGATTCTCCAGCACCCACTTATTGAGGAGGCTGATTTTTCTCCTTTTTTTATTCTTGCCTTTGTCTTAAGTGCATGGATTTATTTCTGGGCTGTCTTTTCTGTTCCGTTGATCTATGTGTCTGTGTTTGGAAGCACAACTGCTTTTTATGCATGAATTTTGAATCCTGCAACTTTACTGAATTTGTTTAATAGTCCTAAGATATGTATGTGTGTGTGTGTGTTTAGGGTTTTCTATGTATAAGATCATGTCACTGTACAGTGAGAATTTTACTTCCTCCCTTCTGATTTGGATTCCTTTTATCCTTGTTTTTGTCTGATTGATATTTACAGTATTTCTAGTACTGTGTTAAATAGAAGTGGCAAGAGTGAGCATTCTTGCCTTGTATTGAACCTTAGAAAAAAAGTTTTCTGTTTTCTCCCCCTTGTTTATAATGTTGTCTGTGACTTTTCGTAAATGGCGTTTATTATGTTGAGGAAATTTCCTTTTGCATCTACTTTGTTGAGAATTTTTATTATGAATGGAAGTTGAATGTTGTCAAATGCTTCTTCTGCACCTGTTGAGATGAACATGTGATTTTGATGTTTCATTTTAATGTGGTGTATCACACTGATTAATTTACATATGTTAAAAGAGCCTTGCATCTCAGTGGGGCAACTAAGCTATCTGTCTTACTGCTAAGCATGATGTTAGTTGTAGCTTTTTTGCAGATGTTCTTTATTAGGTTGAGGAATTGCCCTTCTTTTAAAAAGAATTTAATTCACTTATTTTTGGCTGCTCTGGGTCTTCAGTGCTGTGCATGGGCTTTTCTCTAGTCGTGGTGAGCGGGGGCTACTTTCTAGTTGCGAGGTGTGGGTGTCTCATTTTGCTGGCTTCTCTTGTTGTGGAGCACAGGCTCTAGGCATACCACCTTCAGTAGTTGTGGCTTGTGGGCTTGAGAGCATGGGCTCAGTAGTGGTACATGGGCTTAATTGCACGTTGGCATGTAGAATCTTCCTGGACCAGGGATTGAACCCGTGTCCCCTGCGTTGGCAAGTAGATTCTTAACCACTGGACCACCAGGGAAGTCCTCCAAAGAAGCTCCCTTCTTTTCCTAATTTCCTGAGGAATTTGTAAAAAAACAAAACCAAGAATGGGCATTGGATTTTGTTAATGCCTTTCCTGAATCACTGAGAGATCAAGTATTTTTGTCTTTCATTCTGTTGATGTGGTATATTACATTAATTGATTTTTCCAGTATTAAAACAGCCTTGTATTTCTGGGATAAACTCCTCTTGGTCATGGAATATAATCCTTTATATATATTGCTGGTTCAGTTTGCTGATATTTTAAAAAGAGATAGTGGTCTGTAGTTCTTGTGTGATACTTTTGCCTGGCTTTGGAATCAGAGTAATACTGGCCTTATAGAATTAATTGGGAAGTGTTTCTTTATTTTCTTTTTTAAATTTTAAAGTAATTTATTTTAATTGGAGGCTAATTACTTTATAATATTGTGGTGGTTTTTGCTATACATCGACATGAATCAGCCACTGGTGTACATGTGTCCCACATCCTGAACCCCCACCCACATCCCTCCCCACCCCATCCCTCTGGGTTGTCCCAGAGCACTGTCTTTAAGTACCCTGCTTCATGCATCAAACTTGTACTGTTCATCTATTTTACATATTGTAATATACATGTTTCAATGCTATTCTTTCATATCGTCCCCCCTCACTTTCTCCCACATAGTCCAAAAGTCTGTTCTTTATATCTGTGTCTCTTTTGCTGCCCTGCATATAGGGTCATCATTACCATCTTTCCAAATTCCATATATATGTGTTAATATACTGTATTGGTGTTTCTCTTTCTGACTTAACTTCACTCTGTATAATAGGTTCCGGTTTCATTCACCTCATTAGAATTGACTCAAATGCATTCTTTTTTCCATTGTGTGTATGTACCACAACTTCCTTAGCCATACGTCTGCCGATGGGCATCTAGGTTGCTTCCACGTTCTGGCTATTGTAAACAGTGCTGCAGTGAACATTGGGGTACATGTGTCTCTTTCAATTCTGGTTTCCTTGGTGTATATGCCCAGCAGTGGGATTTCTGGGTAGTCCTTTCTGGCAGTCCTTTTTCCAGTTTTTTTTTTTTAAGGAATCTCCATACTGTTTCTTTATTTTCTAAAAGATTATGTGTAGGATTTGTATCATTTCTTTCTCAAATATTTGATAGGATTCACTAGGTCACCCTATTTATCCTTCTTGATACTTAACACAGTCCATAATGATACTCTTGGGTAATATTTTGGTCACCTGCTTCTCCTATGTTAAATTCCGTGAGGCCTCTGTTCCTTGTCTCTGTCATTCAGTGGAGTGTCTGGTTCGTCATAAGAGATCAATAAGTGTTTGTGGAATGAATGAATGGTAGATGCCCAATTTACATGTCATAATGGGCTAGTCTTCTCCTGGTGCCAATGAAGTTAAGCAATTCCAAATGGTTAGAGATGCTAAAAAAAGAGACAATCTTGCTGAAGTACTTTGTACTCAGAGGAGTAACTGTAGATTTTTAACAATATTCCACAAAGGGTAGACTTTCAGGTGGTATATATAGCAGTACATTTGAATGGGTTATAAGGCTGGAAAAAAATTGTGTAGCTTCATTGAATGTCAATTTTACAAAAAGATTTTGGGGAAATATTAAAGATGGCCATATTGTTACTGAAACAGTGTGTGTGGGTCTGACTGCTTGCTGCCTCAAAGCCAGTAAACAGGCCAGTTTGGTGGAAAGGAAAATTTGCTTTAATTTGGTTGCTGGCAACTGTGGGGGAAGGGTGGTGGACATCTGTCCAAAGGCTGACTCGCCCCCCCACCCCCTCCCCACACCTGCCCCATCTTGCCAGCAACCAGTGGGGCAAGAGATTTTACAGGTAGAAGGAGGGGACTACATACGGAAACAGTACATGGCTCTGACAGTCATCTTCAAATTGGTCATCTGGGTAGTTTTAGGTATAGTTAATCTTCACTTCCAAGGTCTGTTTGTTCCCATTTCCTTGAGGCCAGTTCTTGGAACTGTGGCAGCTCGTGTCCTGGGTACAGTCTGGTCATTATGTAGTTAACGTCTCCACCTGGTGTTTTAGTATTTGTAAGACAGCTCACAGGATAGGGCTCAGAATATTATCTATAGTGCTGAGAAAGAACCAAAGGTCCTCAGCTATGCTTAGTGACTACATTTATTATTATTTAGTCTCTTTTGACTGTTTTCCTTTGTTTCTGCATTTCTCACTTCTCTGATTAAACTTATTCTTTGACTAAAGGTTTCCACAGACAAAAGGCAGGCAGAGGGTGTGGTGGGGGGGCAGTGGGCAAGGACCATAGATTCCTCTCTGCTTCAATATTAAGAAATGAATACAAAATTTTAAGATGAAATACCATTTTCAGTGGTCCTTAAGGTCTCCAGGTTACCCATTCATTCTTTTTCCTGGGTGGAAAAGTTTGAAAAGAATTCAAGGGCTTGCTCAACTCTAGTACTCAGTACCTGTGTTATCTTGGGTGAGTTTACCGCTTAGCTTCAGTTTTCTTATTTGTAATATGGGTATGATAGATTTATGTCAGTTTTAAACATAGACAAGAGAACTTAAGGGAAAGAACACAAAGCTGATAATGCATAGCAAATGACTGTAAATTCTTCATAGGAAGGGACATTTGGGAACCCAATTAGAGAGGTGTTTATACAGGTTAGAGCTGCATTGGCTGGAACTGATGAAACATGAGCAGTAAGTGTCACAAGGAGGCGGAGGAAAGGTAGTCTGTCCAGCACCAGCTCTACAGAAGTACTGGTGCTGAGGCCATTTTTGAGGCCAAAAATGAGGCCATTTTTATCCTTACCATCTTCATCTTTCAAGATCTCCACCCTCTCTTGAGAGCAGGGATGGGGGAAGTTGGGAGGGCCGTGGGTTAATTGACAAAGTTGCTACCTGTAAGGGTGGTCTGAATGGGGGCTGGAGGCATGAGCGTGCCATTCTTCTGGAAGAGTCATAGATAATCTTTAAGGACCAAGGGAAGGCTGGTGTTCATCACTGCAGTTCCTCTGTAAGGCCCATGTGATGTTCTCTGTTAATGACAAGGGATGGCATGCAGGCTTTTCCTTGGCTTCCAATATCTCCCACACTTTCATCTTGTCCCCTCAGGTTTCACCCTCCCCTTTCAGGCCCTGACCTCCTACTGAGAAGGCAAGGAGCAGCTTCAACTTCCCTGTTTTTAAGCATGATGGGTAAGCTTTGCTCCCCTCTGGATCTCCCGCTTTGACTTTTTAGAGCTGGGGTTGGCAAACTTTCTCTGTAAAAAGTCTTAACAGTAAATATTTTAGCTTTCATGGGCCAAGAGGCAAAATCAGGAATATTTCCACAAATTTTTGGACAAAATCCAAAACTTAATTTGTAGACGCAGAAACTCAGTTTTATAGTTTAGTGGGTCATGTTAGTTTCATGGGTCATGTAATATTTTTTCGATTTTTCTCAAACATTAAAAAATGGAGGGACTTCCCCGGTGATCCAGTGGCTAAGATTCTGCACTCCAATGCAGGGAACCTGGCTTCGACCCCTGGTCAGGGAATTAGATCCCACATGCCGCAAGTAAGAGTTCATATGCTGCAACTAAGACCCAGCACAGTGAAATGAGTATGAAAATATGTAACTATTTAAATATATATATATATATATGTATGTATAAACATTCTTTGTTTGCTGGCCATACAAAGACATGTAGCTGGCTGAATCTGGCCCGTTGGCAATAGTTTGCTGACCTCTATTCTGGAGCTTTACATGGAAGAAAAAAATCCAAACAAACTCTGAAGTCTTCTGCAGTCTAAAATGCCTCTGACTTACTAATGCAGTCTTTCACAAAAACTAATGAGGGTGACTTTCATGGTAGTCCAGTGGCTAAGACTCTGCACTCCCAATGCAGGGGGCCTGGATTCGACCCCTGGTCAAGGTATTAGATCCCATATGCTGCAACTAAGTGTTCGTAGGCCACAATTAAAAAATTGCACATGCTGGAGTTGAAGATCCCACATGCTGAAATGAAGATGGAAGATCCCATGTGCTGCAACTAACACCCAGTGAAGCCAAACAAGTAAATAAATACATAACTATTATAAAAAACATAAAAAAGTTTCTTGGTTTGCTGGTCATACAAAGACAGGTGGCGGGCTGAATTCGGCCTGTTGGAAATAGTTTGCTGACCTCTATTCTGGAGGTTTGGGGCTTCCCAGGTAGCGTTAGTGGTAAAGAACCTGCCTGCCAATGCAAGAGACATAAGAGACGTGGGTTCGATCCCTTGGTTGGGAAAATCCCCTGGAGGAAGGCATAGCAACCCACTCTAGTATTTTTGCCCGGAGAATCCCATGGACAGAGGAGCCTGGTGGGCTACAGTCCACAGGGTCGCAAAGTGTTGGACATGACTGAAGCAACTTAGCACACACATTCTAGAGACTTACACAAAAGAAAAAAAATCCAAAAACACTCAAGTCTTCTGCAGTCTAAAATGCCTCTGACTTACTGAAGCAGTCTTTCACAAAAACTAATGGTGGTGGTGGTGGGGCCTCCCTGGTGGTCCCATGGCTAAGACTGTGCTCCTGGTGTAGGGGGCCTGAGTTCCACCCCTGGTCAGGGACTAGATCCAACATGCCACAGCTAAGAGTTCTCACCCACAACAGCGTCAAAGATGCCAAGTGCCCCCAACCGAGACCCAGTGCAGCCAAACAACCAACCAAACCAAACCCAAACATCTAATGCAAGAGTTAGGAAGTGTGGGGAAGATAAAGCATGGGATTGTCAACACTTGAAGCTCTCATGTCTCCTAACTGGAAAAGCATGTCTCTTTCCACAGCAGCTGCTAGAGCAGTGCCTCTGCAGCTTGCTTCTGATCCAAATCACTAGGCTTCTTGTTGAAACTAGGGTCCCAGATTAAAAAGTTTGATGCCAGTGGCTTCTGGGCAGGATCTGTAGTGGTTCTCAGGGTGAGGATAGCTGAAGAAACACTATACCAGGGGCTGACTGGTGATAGAGAGGGCAAAATAATCTCTCAAACTGTGCTTCTCAAAGTGTGGTCCCTGGCCTAGCAGCATCTGTGTGGCTCAGATCTTGTTAGGCCCACCCCAGACCTATTGCTAGGAGAAATATCAATAACCTCAGATATTCAGATGACACCACCCTTATGGCAGAAAGTGAAGAAGAACTAAAGGGCCTCTTGGTGAAAGTGAAAGAGGAGAGTGAAAAAGTTGGCTTAAAACTCAACATTCAGAAAACTAAGATCATGGCATCTGGTCCCATCACTTCATGGAAAATAGATGGGGAAACAATTTTTGGGGCTCCAGAATCACTGCAAATGGTGCCTGCAGCCATGAAATTAAAAGACATTGGCTCCTGAAGAAAAGTTATGACCAACCTAGACAGTATATTAAAAAGCAGAGACATTACTTTGCCAACAAAGGTCCATCTAGTCAACACTATGTAGTCATGTATGGATGTGGGAGTTGGACTATAAAGAAAGCTGAGTGCCGAAGAATTGATGCTTTCGCACTGTGGGGTTGAAGAAGACTCTTGAGAGTCTCTTGGACTGCAAGGAGATCCAATCAGTCTATCCGAAAGGAAATCAGTCCTGAATATTCATTGGAAGGACTGATGCTGAAGCTGAAACTCCCATACTTTGGGCACCCAAAGCGAATAACTGACTCATTTGAAAAAACCCTGATGCTGGGAAAGATTAAAGGTGGGAGGAGAAGGGGATGACAGAGGATGAGATGGTTAGATGGCATCACTGACTCAATGGACATGAGTTTGAGTAAACGCCGGGAGTTGGTGATGGACAGGGAGGCCTGGCGTGCTGTAGTCCATGAGGTTGCAAAGAGTCAGACACGACTGAGCCACTCAACTGAACTGAGACCTACTGAATCAGAAACTTGGGGGTGGCTTGGGCAATCTGGCTTTCATCAAGCCAGGTGATTCTGATGCAGGCTCAAACTTGAGGACCACGGCCCAGCATCATTACTAGCACCTGGGGGAATGACTGAGCACCCAGTGAGCAGTTAAGCCCCTGGCGCCCTGTAACTGCTTTGTTCTCATAGAGCAAGGTCTATGGGGGGAGCTGCAGGCATGATTTCCACAAGAAAGATCTGGAAATGGTGTTTTAGTCCAGTCTTCTGGAAATCAGTGGGTGGGTGCCTTTCTATACCCAGGGGCACCATAGGTTCTAGAGATAAAAAATGCCACCTAGTGTGATGACAGTGGGGTTTTCAGCTTTTTTTGTCCACGTGAGCAGGCTGCTTGAGGACTTGTACACCCAGGAACTTTCCAAAGTCCTCATGTCCTTCGCTTTCCCTGGGATTTCAACAAGGCCCAGTGGGGGACCTTGGTCCTGGACCCGCCAGATAAGCCGCGGGAAGCTTCCTGACCTCACAAACGCAGGTGCTTGTGTCCTCACTGCCACCCACAGGTGTATCTCATGACCCGGGTGATGTCACAGAGGCCCCGCGGGCCGGGCTGCGGGCTTGTGCGTGGGTGGGGAGGGCAGAGGCCCGGGCTGCGCGCGCAGGGGGAGGTCGCCCGGCCCGCGCGGTCCACGCTCGGTGCTGCTCCCGTGCGAGGCCCGCTCAGGGAAGGAAACGCAAGACCGGACTTGGCAAAAGGGCCGCTTACGTTTTCTTTGGGGTCAGCATTCAGAAAATTTGCCAAGGCCCTCGAAACTTGGCGCGCTCCCCGAGGCAGTCGGGGTCTTGGCGGCGGCGGCGGCGGATGCTCGGCGAGGACTCCCAGGCCTCAGGATGGGCCCGACGAAGGGGAAATGCGTCTGTGAACTGTGCTCCTGCGGGTAAGGCTGCCGCGCGCCCAGGGCCCGCGAGCCTGGGTTTTCAGACTCCGAAAGTCAGTGAGACCTGACCCTGGGCTCCGGTGGCACCACGGTGGATGCGTCCTCTTGGTGTCATTTAGACTGGCGTGTTGCCAACTAGCAGTTACCGCGGCCGCGTTGAGTTAGTCCCAGCGATGGTGGCTGGGCCTTAGGGCGTCTCTGTGGTCCTTCCACGCAGAACTGCAGGGAGGCTGAAAGTGGGCACAGATACGTAGTTTGCGCGCACCCCACTGCAGCCCAGGGCGTGTTGGGCGAGGTCAGAAAACCTCTGGCCAGGTCGGGCCAAGTCTTGCATCTTTTGTTGGTTTGCTTTTGGAAGAGTGTGATGGGGAAGAGGAATCCTTTCATGTAACTGGAGTTTCTCACTCAGAGACATCGTCGCTACTTAGAAGTGTAAGGTATTTCTAAAATTCGTGTCCACAGTGGTGTAGAGTTGAACAAGAATAAGGAAAAGAAGCTATTTTTTCACTGTTCTGTCCTGGCCATTGCCTTTATTTATTTATTTTTTAAATTAAAAAAAATATCTTAATGGGAGGCTAATTACTTTACAATATTGTATTGGTTTTGCCATACATCAACATGAATCCACCACGGATGTACACGTGTTCCCAATCCTGAATCCCCCTCCCCCCTCCCTCCCCTTACCATCCCTCTGGGTCATCCCAGTGCATCAGCCCCAAGCATTCCTGTATCCTGCATCGAACCTGGACTGGCGATTTCTTATATGATATTATACATGTTTCAATACCATTCTCCCAAATCATCCCCCCTCTCCCTCTCCCAGAGTCCAAAAGACTGTTCTATACATCTGTGTCTCTTTTGCTGTCTTGCATACAGGGTTATCGTTACCATCTTTATAAATTCCATATATATGCATTAGTATACTGTATTGGTGTTTTTCTTTCTGGCTACTTCACTCTGTATAATCGGCTCCAGTTTCATCCACCTCATTAGAACTGATTCAAATGTATTCTTTTTAATGGCTGAGTAATACTCCATTGTGTATATGTACCACAGCTTATCCATTCATCTGCTGATGGACATCTAGGTTGCTTCCATGTCCTGGCTATTATAAACAGTGCTGTGATGAACATTGGGGTACACGTGTCTCTTCATACTTGGGTGAAGCTTGTGGTCTTGGAGAGATTGTGAGTTTTAGTCAGAGTTGTTGATTTCTCTCCTATATCTCACAATGCCTAAGGTGGCTTCTTTCACCTGCTTCCCAAGGACATCTTAGAAATTGTTGGGCTTGAGAACAGCAGAGGAGCAACAGAAAAGAGTGGCGGCTCTGGGGCCAGCCCTCCTGGATGGTTGCTAACTGTGGGGTCTTGGGCAGGTAATCCGTCTTCTCCAGGATTCTCTAAGGTTTCAATGAAAAAGTGTGTGTGAGACTTCTGTTAATGGATTGTGCTGGAAATGTGTTATCATGTTGGAAGCTGCAATAGGTGTTTGCCAGCTATGTTACATGAATATTGAAAATGGCATCCGGAGTGGGGAGATTTAAAGGGGACTCTAGAAACTGGGTGAGCAGCCTTACACATCTCGGGCGTCGGTGGGTGGTTCTCAACCTGGGCTGCTCGCAAGAGTCACCTGGGGAGCTTAAAACAATAGTGGTTGCCCAGGCTGTTAAATCACCAGCAGTCTTTGGGCGATTTTCCCATTTGCCAGGATTGGGAACCACTGAGCTAGATCAAGTAGAAGCATGGGTCTTGTTTTTAAGCTTTGTTAGGCAGATCCAGAGCAGTGTTGTAATCTGGGGCTAAGTTTCCACACTAGTGAGGGAAAACCTCTACGACACCCTCTCCTGGGGCCCTTCACATACCCTCTCATCTTCTCTTAAGATACTGAGTTATTCAGGTAGGACTGGGGCTTAATTTGTTCTCTTGTGGCTGTTGGGATTGAAATATCTGATGCAATCTCCATCTTTGCACAGTATCCATTCCCATTAGGAAGGCAGGACTGTTCATTTAAGAGGTGCAGAGGATATGCAGAGAGAAGTCTCTGTCCTAATTCTGTAGTAGGGGATATTCCTTCTCTGTTTCTCTTCTGTCCCTGAATATAGCTTATTTCCCATCAGGATGCAGAGTCTATCTGTGGGTCTCTTCTTTCCTTCCTCCTCCTGTACCTACCCTTCCACTCGGATTTCAGTCAGGGGTCTCTGGTTTGACTCTCACATCCATCAGCCTTTCTCTTCTTTTAGTCTCATTTCAGCTCTCAAAGTGCTTATTGGGCCATCTCTTTATTTCATCAACCTCAGCTTTAACCAGTCGGCATGATCCCTCTCTCCTAGTATCTGCCCCATTAATGTTGCCTTAGATGGTCCATTTACACTGGTTTTATTTATTTGTTTAATTTTTACTGCTGTATAGTTGATTTACAGTATTGTTTCTGTTGTACAGCAGAGTTAATCAGTTATACATATATCCACTCTTTTTAGATCCTTTTCCCATATAGTGCATTACAGAGTATTAGGTAGAGTTCCCTGTGATATACAGTAGATTCTTATTATCTACTTTACGTGTAGTAGTGTGTATATGTCAACCCCAATCTCCTCTTTCCTCCTTGGGAACCATAAGTATGTTTTCTGTGTTTGTGACGCTGTTCCCATTTTGTGAATACATTCATTTGTACCACTTTTTAAAGATTCCGCATATAAGCAATATCATGATACTTGTCTCTGCTTGGCTGACTTCACTCAGTATGACAGTCTCTAGGTCCATTCATGTTGCCGCACATGTCCTTCTTTTATGGCTGAGTCGCGTTCTGTTGCATCTGTGCACCACATCTTCTTTATCCACTCCTCTGTTGACGGGCATTCAGGTTACCTCCATGTCCTGGCTATTTTAAGTAGTGCTGCAGTGAACACTGAGGTACACATATCTTTCTGAATTATGGTTTTCTTCAGACATTTGCCCAGGAGTGGGGTTGCTGGATGACAAGGTAGCTCTATTTTTAGTTTTTTAAGGCACCTCCATACTGTTCTCCATAGCAACCACACCAATGTACGTTCTCATCAATAGTGTAGGAGGTTTCCCTTTTCTCTGCACCCTCTCCAACATTTATTGTTTCTAGATTTTTTTTGATGATGGCCATTCTGACTGGTGTGAGATGATTCCTCATTGTAGTTTTGATTCGTACTTCCCTAATAATTAATGATATTGAGCATCTTTTCATGTGCTTTTTGGCCACCTGTGTGTCTTCTTTAGAGAAATGTCTGTTTAGATCTTCCTATTTTTTGATTGGATGTTTGTTTTTTTGATATTGAACTGCATAGGCTATTTGTAATTTTGGCGATTAATCCCTTGTTGGTCACTTCATTTGCAATTATTTTCTCGCCTTTTGTGGGTTGTCTTTTTTTGTATATGGTTTCCTCTGCTGTGCAAAAAGTTTTTGAGTTTAATTAAGTTCCACTTGTTTGTTTATTTATTTTAATTTTCATTACTCTAAGAGGTGGATCAAAAAAGATCTTGCTGTGATTTTTGTCAGTGTTCTGCCTATGTTTTCTTCTAGGAATCTTATGGTTTCTTGCATTTAGGTCTTTAATCCATTTTGAGTTGTGTGTGTGTATAGTGTTAGAGTGTTCTGATTTCATTCTTCTACATGTAACTGTCCAGTTTTCCTAGCATCACTTATTGAAGAAACTCTCTTTTCTCTATTGTATGTTCTTGTCTCCTCCATCATAGATTGGGGACCATAGGTGCGTGGGTTTATCACTGGACTTTCTATCCGATTCCATTGATCTATAGTTCTGTTTTTTGTGCCAGTACCATACTGTTTTGAGGCACCTTTATAGTATAGTCTGAAGTCAGGGAGCCTGATTCCTCCAGCTCCATTTTTCTTAAGTTTGCTTTGGCTATTTGGGGTCTTTTGTATTTTCATACATATTGTAAACATTTTTGTTCTAATTCTGCGGAAAATGCTATCGTTAATTTGATAGGGATTGCATTGCATCTGTGCATTACTTTGGGTGGTATTGTCATTTTGACAATATTGATTCTTTTAGTCGAAGAGCATGGTATCTCTCTCTGTTTGTGTCATCTTTGATTTCTTTCATTTTATAGTTTTCTGAGTACAAGTCTTTTGCCTCGTTAGGTAGGTTTATCCCTAGATATTTTATTCTTTCTGATGTCATGGTAAATGGGATTGTTTCCTTAATTCCTCTTTCTGATCTTTCGTTGTCAGTGTATAGGGATGCAAGAGATTTCTGTGTATTAATTTTGTATTCTGCAACATTACCAAATTCATTGATGAGCTCTAGCAATTTTCTGGTAACATCTTTAATATTTTCTATGTCTAGTGTCATGTCATCTGCAAATAATGACAGTTTTACATCTCCAATTTGGATTCCTTTTATTTTTATTTGTTTGTCTCTGATTGCCATGACTAGGATTTTCAAAACTATGTTGAATAAAAGTGATAAGAGAGGACATTCTTGTCTTGTTATCTCGGGTTTAAAAACTTGAACCATCTCTTCCACCATCCCCAGCATCTAACCATCTTTAAAGTTTTGAGCCTTCCTCCTTTACAGACTATATTGGTCCCTTCCTTTTAAATCTCATTGTTTTCCCCTTGGGTCTCTAATGTTTAAGTTTGGAAATGGGTCCTTACGTACCTTTCCAGTTCTGTCTATGATCCCCTTCCATGAAACCGCTCCTTACACTGGATTGGGCTTCCTGTCCTCCCCTAAGCAGACCCTGTGGCTTCCTGTCTCTGTTCCCTTGCCTTTGCTGCCCTCCTTTTTAAGTATCTGTGTCCCTTCTCTGCTCCACGACCTTTTAAGGCCCTGTGTCAGTTGCACGTCTTGCTAACCCAACCCTGTAGCTCCCCATCAGAGAGGGACCCCATTTTATGTTAATGGTTCTCGTTACCTGCCTGCATGCTTTCTCCCCTCTTTGTGTATTCTTGGAAAGCAGAGCCCATGTTTTCTATTTGTGTGTGTGCTGTATAATATTAACACACTATTCTCTGTTGAGCAGTCAAAACGTATCTTTTTGAATAAATAGATGGATTTTGTTTGTCAAGGTGATAGGCTGGAATGGATTAGGGAGGCGAGCTCTGCTGTCTCCTAGATTAGCTACTAGTCACGTGTGGCAACTTCATCTAAAGTATTTAAAGTTAAATGAAAGTGTCAGTTCTTCAGTCATGTACTCAGTTGTGTGTGTAGTGTCATTCGAAATACTCAGTAGCTACATGTGTGCAGTTCTATTGCACAGTACAACCAGGGAACATTTCCAGCATTGCAGGGTTATATTGGACATCACTGACCCAGAGTCTTATTATTTGGAAGTCTTTCTCCTCACCTCCAATTAAGCCTGTTCAGAAATGGGTAGGGAAGGAATGCAAGGAATTTCATAGGTGTTCTCTAAGCTATGGAAGTCAAACATTTTTTACTTTGCCAGCCTGAGGTTATGGGAAAAAGTGATGAGAAATCTAGCGGAAAAGCATGCGTGAAGATGAACCCTATGGTCAGATGAGACAACCTTTCTGTGGGAGAGGGGGGCCTTGATTCTGAGTGAGTCCACCTGGTCTCCTATGGCTTCAGTTCCCCCATGTTTTTAAAATTAGGAGGCCTGTGGGCCTGCCAGCCAGGGAGGGAAGCCCCTATCTCTTCTTTCCTCTTCTTTCAAAGGCTTTGAGCAAATAGTTCTTTAATGTCCTTTCAACTTTGATTTTTGAACACTTTGTTGTTCTTGTTGGGGAGGCTCAGGATGTACATGGAGCCCTGAATGGGTAGACTTCCTCCCTGGATAGGTAGGCTTCTTCTGTGGGAGCCGCTGCCGCAGGCTGGAGGAATAGAACTCTTGGAGACAGTTCTTCCTTTTGGCCACAAGATGGCAGCCTTCTCCTGACCAACTCACTGCCAGATCAGCCTAAAAGGAAAACAATACCTTGTTCTGGGTTTTTCTTTTCTTTTTTTTTAAAAATAGATTTACCTTAAGTTTTCTAAAATGAGCAGTTACAGTTAGGACCCAGCAGAGCTCAGGAAGTGGTATACATTGAGGGGTAGATCACAGATGACAAAGAGAAGGTGTTCAGTTCAGTTGTTCATTCATGTCTGACTCTTTGTGGCCCCATGGACTGCAGCACACCAGGCTTTCCTGTCCATCACCAACTCCCAGAGCCTGCTCAAACTCATGTCCATCGAGTCAGTGATGCCATCCAACCATCTCATCCTCTGTCATCCCCTTCTCCTCCCATGTTCTATCTTTTCCAGCATCAGGATCTTTTCCAGTGAGTCAGTCCTTCGCATCAGGTGGCCAAAGTATTGGAGTTTCAGCTTCAGCATCAATCCTTCCAATGAATATTCAGGACTGATTTCCTTTAGAATGGACTGATTGGATCTCCTTGCAGTCCAAGGGACTCTCAAGAGTCTTCTCCAACACCACAGTTCAAAAGCATCAGTTCTTTGGCATTCAGCTTTTCTTATAGTCCAACTCTCACATCCCTACATGACTACTGAAAAAACCATCGCTTTGACTAAATGGACCTTTGTTGGCAAAGTAATGTCTCTGCTTTCTAATATGCTGCCTAGGCCAGTCATAACTTTCCTTCCAAGGAGCAAGCATCTTTTAATTTCATGGTTTCAGTCACCAGCGGAAGTGATTTTGGAGCCCATAAAAATAGTCTCTCAGTGTTTCCATTGTTTCCCCGTCTATTTTCCATGAAGTGATGGGACCAGATGCCATGATCTTAGTTTTCTGAATGTTGAGTTTTAAGCCAACTTTTTTATTCGCCTCTTTCTCTTTCATCAAGAGGCCCTTTAGTTTTCTTCTCTTTCTGCCATAAGGGTGGTGTCGTCTTCATATCTGAGATTATTGATATTTCTCCTGGCAATCTTGATTCCAGCTTGTGCTTCATCCAGTCCAGCATTTCTCATGATGTACTCTGCATATAAGTTAAATAGGGTGACAATATACACCCTTGTCTTATTCCTTTCCCGATTTGGAACCAGTCTGTTGTTCCATGTCCAGTTCTAACTGTTGCTCCTTGACCTGCATACAGATTTCTCAGGAGGTAGGTCAGATGGTCTGGTATTCTCATCTCTTGAAGAATTTTCCGTAGTTTGTTGTGATCCACACAGTCAAAGGCTGTGGCGTAGTCAATAAAGCAGAAGTAGATGTTTTTCTGGAACTCTCATGCTTTTTCGATGATCCAGGAGGTGTTGCAGGTATTTAAATCTGGAGACTTCAACCCCTCATGAAACTTTTTAAAGAGCTTTGCTTGTTTTAAAAAACCAGACACATTTACCTGAATTGAGCCCAAGGCTTTCTGTCCACAACAGTACCCCAAAATCTGGCAACCAAAAATCTGGCAATTGGTTTATTACCATAAAGTGTTATAATTTCTTTTTCAATACAGTCAATGCCAGATAACCAAACATATTCATGAGATGTAGAAATACAGCAAGGTAAGCATTTAAAAATTGTTTCTAACCATCTCATCACTTTTCTTGACACAACAGCTTCTTTGAAGTGTCTGAGCGTTCGAGTGTAGAGACCCTGCTTTTGTACATACTGAGATTGTCTGAATGTCCCCAGCCCTTCCTGATCCTGAAAAAAATGCCAGACTTTCATAGTCTTCAATATTAGACCACCATTTCTCTAGTGTTTTGAAAATTTAAAAATTTTAAAACCATTTTCTCATATATTATTACCTTTGTCTTGCAACACGGGGAACGTTGCTTAGTTTGGAAATTCAATTCCTTGATCTTAGCCTTCATTTTCCCTGGGGGTGTTTTCTGTTTACAGAGCTGTTCTTATCCCAGATGACTAAATTTGCAACTGGGACAGGTGGGGTGGGGGGGAAGGGCTGAGGATAAAATAAATTGTTAATCAGCCTTTTAAAGCTAGAAGGGATCTTAATGGTTCCCAGCTTTTATTTTACAGACAAGGAATTTGAAGCATTAATTTTAATATCCGAGAACATATTTTATTAAGATTAAGGGACAATTAGGTCAACAGTTAAATTTTATTCATCTTTTACTGTGTATCAGACTGCTAGATGTTACAATTCAGTCTGCCATCTGCCTTCAAGTCATACTGGGTCATTTTTGACTGTAGATGATAATGGGAGGGCTCCTGTCCAGTTGAGAAATATTACCTAATGTTAAAAAATAAAGTATAATTCTAAAAGCCTTTTAGTAAAGTAATATAAATAGCAAATCTCTCTCCTGAGATTAAGTTGTAGTAACACTATTTTTTCTGAAATTCTTGTTAAAAAAAATTGTGGTTAATCAAGGGATTGATCCAGCTTACTTTTATATCTGATTATTTTATGACTTGCAGTACACTGTTTTAAAGACTTCATGCAATCTTGCAGGAAATTCCAGGCCTGGGTAATGTATCATGAAATATTTATGTAGCATTGGTAGTATGTGCAGCATTTCATAAAAAAGGTAGTCCCATAGAGGACTTGCAAATTGCTGAAAAGGATGTGGATTTGGCCCTTGCACGGGGCTGGGGAGGAAGGTGATCTCAGGGGCAGCCATGTATCTGCAACTTAAATCAGTTATGTTAACCAGGGAGGAACTTGTTATTTTAATTTTGGAAAATATTTTCTTCACATTGGTGGAAATTTCCTTAACCTTAGATTTTATTTTCTTAGAGTCTCTGTTACAAATTAAGAGGAAGGGGAAAAAAAAAATCGAGGAGTTGGTTTGATATTACATGTTTCAAGAAGAATTCTTGTTTTTAATTTAAATAAAATTGACTTCATAAATTCTTATTAAGAAAAAAAGACAAAGAGCAGCTTTTAATAGATGCTTGCTGGTGGCTTTTTATCTTTAACAGAATCCAGATAGAGAAGCCAAGTGGGGGGGCGGGGAACCTTTCACTTTAACATTGAATTATTTTTGTTGTAAACTTACGCACTCAAATGTTATATCCTGTTTAAAAATAATGGTATTTTTGTGATATCGGAATTAGTGTTTGTTCGTAAATACCTTTAATCTTATAAAAAGAGTATAAGTCAATATATATTATTAGTCAAATTTTAGATATTAGGAAATTGCAGAGTACAATTTTGTGGTAATTCAAATTACAGTAGTTAAAATGATCTACTTAGTCTTAGAGTTTCTAAGTGGATGAGTTTAGAGAAAGTGTGCTCCAATTCCATCCTGCCCTGGATAGTTTTAAACACTGTTCCCTCCATCGATAACAAGTATCTCAGACTGGCCTTCAGATGAGAAGGTTCATTTGAGGAAATGAAGTGTCTCATGGGGGGAGGGGTGGGAGTAGCTAAGCTACAAATGCACAGGATGAATGTGATGAGTGACGCGGGACTGCAGAGGTGGCACGGACCACTGGGAGGGCGTGCTCTAGGAGGGGAATTGCTTTCCTGGGGTGGTCAGGAGAGGCAGTGCCAGAGTCAGAGCGCCTAGTTTTGAACCCTGACTCTGCTGCTTTGTGGCTGTGGAAGCTTGTGCAAGTGGAATGTGCTCCGTTGTGTCCAACTCTTTGCGACCCCGTGGACTGTAGCCCACCAGGCTCCTCTGTCCATGGGATTCTCCAGGCAAGAATACTGGAGTGGGTTGCCATTTCCTCCTCCAGGGGATCTTCCTGACCCAGAGATCAAACTGGAGCCTCCTGTGTCTCCTGCGTTGCAGGCAGATTCTTTACCACTGAGCTGTCAGGGAAGCCTGTGCAAGTGGAAGACGGGGGTGAAAACTGTGCTTAACAGGCCTGGTGTGGTATGACGAGCTCTGAAGGAAAACGTTATGGTGGTGGGGGCATGTCCACACCAGGAGCCTAGACAGAGATGTGGAGACATCACACCCACACGGAGCGCTCAGGGGCCTGTCAGGGCCTCAGAACGGGAGCTCTCAGGGCAGAGAGAGCCGTTGATGGATTGGAACAGGCAAATAACAGATAAAACACTCTTCTCCCCCAAAGAAGTACTTAAAGGAGCAGCATTTTCCTCTTTTTTCTGTTAAAATAAATATCCAGTATCTGAATCAGGCCTAACTTAAACCTGTTATTCAGTTAGATCTGAATGGATTTATAGTTCTTAATATATATTTTTAAAGTATATAGTCTCCATTTCATTCTTGGCATTTTTTGAAATTCAACAGATAACTTACTGATGATTTACTATGAGAGCCAGCTGGGTGCAGGACTTGGCAGAGATTGTGAAGCCAGACCCCGTGGGTTCAATTCCGAGCCTTTCTGCTCACCCGCGGTGTCTTGTTGAACCATCTGACAGCATAGTCTCCTCCTGTGTGCTAGTGTCCGCATCTGTAAAATGCAGGTGACGATAGGGTAAGACTCTGCTCTCCCAACGCAGGGGACATGGGTTGCTGCATGGTTTGGCCAGAAAAAAAAATGCAGATGTCAACAGAGCCTACCTCAGAGGGTTTTTGTGAGGATTGTGCCTTTATTAAGCAAATAAAAAAGGCCTGGCATATATTGCAAAGAGCGCAGATAAGTGTTATTCTATAAATATAAAGAAGATGTAGGTCTGTGTGCTAGGTTGTGAAGCTCTGAGAAGTGTGAACAAGATCTCCTCTCTCATGGAGAGCTTGCACTCTAGGAGAGAGAGTTAATTTTGTTTATTAACTGGTTGTTGTTAAGTTGCTCAGTCGTGTCTGACTCTTTGCTACTCCATGGACTGTAGCCCACTAGGCTCCTGGGTCCATAGGATTTGTCAGGCAAGAATACTGGAGCGGGTTGCTATTTCCTTCTCCAGGGGATCTTCTCGACCTGGGGATTGAACCTATGTCTCCTGCATTGGCAAGCAGGTTCTTTACCACTGAGCCACTTGGGAAGCCCTTAGTAACTGGTAGGTAGTTAAATGCTCTGCAGAGAATGAAAGCAGAGTGATGTGCTAAAGTGCTTGGGGAACTCAATTAAATGTGGAGGATAGGGATCGTCTGCAAAGATCGAAACTACCCTTGACACAGCTGGGAGGCTCTCAGTCCTTGCAAGACTGTCTATCTACACTGAGTCCAGCAATGACTGTATTTCTCAAGTTCTGACTGACAGTAACAGACTTTAAGTTTCTGTTCGGTTTAGGGCTTTCCAAGCCTTAAGTTCAGTGACCAGGGCATTAAAGGCATCCTTATCATATAACATTCTTTTCCATTCTATTCTGGAGTTTTCTTTATGGGCTGGTTCAGAATAACTTTGAAGCATCTGTAATTGTGTCTCTAAAAGGAAATGGCAGTGTTTCTAAATGGCTGTCAAGTTAACCACGTAGCCAAATCTATCCACGTAGTTTAGACATCCAGGTATCCAAAAATCCGTCATTCTTTTCTTTATTTACTGGCTGTGCTGGGCCTGATGCCGTGCGCCAGCTTTCTCCAGTTGCAGTGAGGGGGCCGCTCCTCCTCGTGGTGCACAGGCCGGGACTTCAGCCTCTGGCAGAAGCCGTTGCAGTGGTTCTCTTATTGCAGAGCATGGGCCCTAGGCACCTGGGCTCAGGAGTTGCAGCACACAGGCTTAGTTGCTCCACGGCCCATGGGATCTTCCCAGACCAGGGATCAAACCCATGTCCCTAGGATTGGTGGATTCCCAACCACTGGATCACCAGCAAAGTTCCAAGTCCCTCATGCTCAATCAAATTAAGTTGTAAGATACCTTAAATTTCTGCTTGTACTGGTCAGTTAATTTAAAAAATAGTATCATTTTTTAAAAAAACAAAATTTTTCTGCTTCAATTGTCCATTTTCTCCTTCAAGTATACTTTAACTGTGTTTTCCAAATAAAGCCTATAATATCTGAGAACAAGAACTCAAGATGAAAAGCAGAGAACTGATCAAATCCCTTGTTTGTTGTGTATCCTGCTTCAAATGGGAGGGCAGTGGATGGCGACAGGGAAAGAATTAGAGACAGTGAGTCAGTATGTTTGGATTCTAGTCCTGGTTTTGATTAATGATGAGGTTTGTGAAGTCGTTCAGGTCCGTTAACATCTTTGGACTTCTCCAAGTCAGTGATCATCAGTTTTGTTTGTTGATAACAGTGTGAAGGGGGTATCTCGTTGTAGCTTTGAGCATTTCCCTGATGATTTTGTAGTGGACATTTTTTCCATAAGCCTATGTCAGTTCAAGTCCTAGGCCCATTTTAAAATCAAATTTTTCTTTTTGCTATTGAGTTATATGAGTTCCTTTAGATGTTTTGGAATTTAACATTGGACATATGTTATCCTATTCTGTAGGCTGCCTTTGCATGTTGTTGGTGGGAATGCAAGATGGTGCAGCCATCATGGAAACAGTATGGTGGGTTCCCAAAAAAGCAAAAGTAGAGCTACTTGTATGATCCATCAATCCCAGTTCTAGGTTTTAATCCGAAAGAGTAGATATCAGGCTCTCGAAGAGCTCTCAGCACCCTCTTGTTTGTTGCAGCATTATTCACAATAGCCAAGGTGTGGAAGCAACCTAAATGTCACTGATGGATGAGTGGATAAAGAATATGTTGCATATACACACAGTAAAATATTATTTAGTTTAAAAAAATGAGGAAATGCTGTAATATGTGACAACACGGATGAACTTCAAGGATGTTATGCTAAGTAAAATAAGGTAGTCATAAAAGACAAATGTGATTGTACTCATCCTTCTGTCTAAAATAGTTGAATTCATAGAATCAGGGTGGAATGATGGTTGCCAGGGGGTGAGGGAAGAGGGGGTGGGGAGTTCACTATCAGCACACACAGTTCAGTTGTGTAAGATGAAGAACGTGGAGAGATTTGCTGTACAGCATGGTACCTGGAGTCACCAATACTGTATTGTGCACTGAAAATTAGAGGGATAGTGCTCATGTTAAGTGTTCTTACCACAATAAAACTAAAATAAAAAAAGTTAGCGATCATCAGACAATGAAGGTAGCCCCTATTGTCCATAATAGCTTTTTTTCCTAGGCCCAGAGACTTTACGTCTCGGGGTTCTGAAGGTGTGTGCAGAGGTCTCCTGGTGCCTCTGTTGGTGATCTTGGAGAAGTGAGGGGAAAGTGGAGATGTGTCACAAAGCTGAGGGTGGACAGCTGTCCTCTAGACTTTGCCAGCACTTCCTGAGGAGCCGCTTAGAATGAGTGAGTGTCCTTCTCAGGCCTCATGATGTTTGATCTTGGTGGTATGTTTGATGCGTGTGTAGGTGCCTAGCCCTAACTTTGCATTGCTTACCATTTTTGTTAACCAAAGAAGCTACCAAGAGTTCAGTGGAGTTCAGTTTCCACGTTTCAAGGGGAAGAGGGCCTGGTTGGATCAGCCTATGACCGGGTTCCTCTGGCATCCAGGGTCAGTTGAGTTTGGTCCTTGGTCCAATCAGTTGAGTTGTGGGAGTTACATGATCTAAACTGAGCAGTTAGAGAAAGGGGCTATTTTGTGTAAGAGGGGAGGGGAAGGAAAAAAATGATTAGAGAAAGGATTGGCCTCTTGTCAAATTATCCTTGTAGGTAAAGTTAGTGAAAGATGGATTAGATGATAGTATAATGAGGTGGATTCCTAGCTCATTGAACAAGCAGGCCCATTAGAGTGTTGACTGATGGCTTTTTGCCTGCTTGGAACAGTATCACTAGCACCATGCCACAGGACTCTGTCATCAGCTCTGTCCAACATTTTTATCAAAACTTGGATGAAGACATAGAAGTCATCCTTATCACATGTACTGAAAACACAAAATGAGAAGAAGAGAGCAAGTGATAGACGACAGAATCAAGATTCAAACTTATCTTGACAGGCTGGAATGCAGGGCCCAAAACCAAGCTGAGACTTAACAAGAGTAAACATGAAGGTCTACAGTTGGGATGAAAAATCAGTTCTAAGTATTCATCATGGGAGACATTTATCTTGGCCATAGTCTGTGAAAAGGTCTTGGGGGTTTTGCTTAACCACAATTTAATATGATCCTTTAAAAAATATTTATTTGTTTGGCTATGCTGGGTCTTAATCACAGCACGCGGGATCTTCGATCTTCATTGCGGCATTGGGGATCTCTAGTTGTGGCACGGGGACTCTTAGTTGTGACATGTGGGATCTAGTTCCCTGACGAGGGATGAAACCAGGGCCTCCTGCACTGGGAGCACAGAGTCTTAGCCACTGGACCGCCAGGGAAGTTCCACATTTAGTATGATCTTAATGGTGTGATGTGACTGATAAGAAACATTAATTTTGTTTCAAATCAAATGGCAGTAGGGTGTGCAGGTCAGCAGATATAATTATGTCCTTGGACTTGGGCTTGATCAGATCTCAGCAGAAGGCTGCTTGTCCATTTGGGCACTGTATTTTTTAAATAATACCAATAAGTAATCACGAAGGTCAGGTTATGGGGAGTGTATTCTGGAAGTGAGAGAACTTGAACTTGACAAGATCAGTGGATGGATAGATAGTCATTTAGGCTTGTTCTGGGTTGTTAGGAGGGCAGACCTAAGATCACTGAGTGGTCACTCCAGGAAAGCTGAACTGGGGCCAATACAAAGAAAGAAGAATTTTGCAGCACTGAGAACTATAGGGACTGGAAGGGGCCAGTCTTTGGCCTCTGAGCTGGGTGTGTACCCGTTGGGGTCCTGTGGAAAGGGTTCAGGAGCTTTGACGAAAGGATCTATAGGGTTCCCTTCAGCACGGAAAACCCAGATTTCTGGAAGGGGAGAATAGCATTTATTCTAATATGATGATTAAACTTGAAAGACTACTGCGGAGGAAAGAACAATGGGTGCATGCGATATGAAGAATAAGCTGAGATCCGTATGTGCCTGGCAAACCAAGGAAGTTAAGACAGTTAAGGCGTTTCTATTTAACGCTTAAAGCATCGGTGCAGCATGCTTGCGCCTCGTGGCCTCATCCACTGCTCCTGCTGAACCTGCCTCTGTGCTTGGTACCCCTGGTTTTCTGAGAGCCCTCTGATAACCTTCAGGTAATTTATAAAGAAGCTTTGTCTTCACTTCCATAACTTTCCCTGGTTATGTCCACATATAGGAGTTCATGTATAGGAGGCTTATGTGGGCTAGTCTGGGACTCTAGCCACCATGTGAAGCAATATTTCTGTGGAAAATGTATTCAAGTCTAACAGCCAGTATATGGAATTAAAAAAAAAAATATTTTGGACTGGCTGGGTCTTTGTTGCTGTGTGCAGGCTTTCTCTGGTCGCAGCGGGTGGGGCTGCTCTATGGTGCGAGGTCTTTTCGTTACAGTGGCTCTCCTTGTTGAAGAGCACAGGCTCCGTAGTTGTGGCCCAGGTGCTTAGTTGCCCCATGGCATATCTTCCTGAGCCAGGGATCGAACCTGAGTCCCCTGCATTGGCAAGTGGATTCTTCACCGCTGGACCACCAGAGAAGTCCCAGCAGATGGACTTTTGAGATGTGTTTCGTTCTTGCGCTAGGGTGATCCATGCGTCTCTTGCCTTGTGACGTGCCACTGCACACCACCTCGAAGCCTTTTCTAAGCTGGGCTGTGGGCTTGGAAGCTCTCCTTGCTCTTTGCTGCCAATGATGGCAGTTCCTGAAATTCTGACACTTGCATGACTCAAGCCTTCCTGTTTCGCTTCCACTGCTCAGTCTAGAAATAGATTTTATTAAGGTGCTTTCTTCTCCAAAAGGAACGTGAGGAATCTTAAATAAGCTCACATAATACGGTACCATAAAGCAAGCCTCAGTGACTAGGTCCAGGTCTTCCATCCTTGTGGTGCAGTTGGGTGTCTGCTCGGAGTCATCACCGTGTGTGGATTGAGGCTTTCTGTTCTGCTGCCCTTTGCTTCTGAAGCTTCTAGTCCCTGCCTGAGGTGTAGGAACTTGGTGTGGTTCCATCCTCTTTTAATGATGCTGCTGGTACCAACAAGAGCTTTTAGAATGGTTTTAGTATACAGAATTCCTGGCTGAAGCAATGGAAATGGGCATTGGCTGGTTTAAGCAGGTTTAAACAAATGAAAAGCTGTAGTGCAGTGAAACGCAATAACTGGGAAGAGTGAAGAGCCTTGGATGGCAGATGGGAGGGTAGGGAAAGAGGCCAGAGGGTCAGAGCCACAGCCCAAGTCCCTCTCCAGCAGCCACCCGGTGAGGACGCTGCTGGTGCAGCTGCTGCCCCGGACACAGTCCTGTCCTGCCACCGCCCCTCCTTGGCGATAGGTTCTGCACTCTAACCCCGCTTTGTATTTATTTTTGCATCACTTGTTCTACATTAACATTTCCAGATTGAAGTTTCTTTCCTTTTAAAAACATCTATTTATTCGTTTTGCTGTGTCTGGCGTTAGTCGTGGGATCTTTCGTGGTCAGGCGCAGACTCCCTGGTTGTGGCGCGTGGGCTCTGGAGCCAGTGGTCTCAGCAGCTGCAGCACCGTTGCCTCGTGTCACGTGGGATCTTAGTTCCCTGACCAGGGACTGAACCTGCATCCCCTGCCTTGTAAGGTGGATTCTCAACTACTGGACCCCCGGCAAGTCCCCAGACGGGAGTTTCTGATGTGCTGTGCTGTGGTCACGTGCTCGGGCCTCTCTGTGGAGTTGGGGGCTGGGAAGGATGTTTTACTCTTTGGTTTCTGGAGGTGGGAAACACCTCTCATGAGGTAAACATCATTGGGAATCCCTCAAAGGAAGGGTGTCAGATGTTAGGCAGTTAAAAAAAAAAAAAGAAATTGCTGCAAATTAGTTTGTTTACATTTCTGTACCAACATAGGAAAATAAAATTAGAGCAGGGATTCCCTGGTGGCTCAGACAGTTAAGAATTTGCCTGCAATGCACGAGACGTGGGTTCGATCCCTGAATTGGGAAAATCCCCTGGAGAAGGGAATGACTACCCACTCCAGTATTCTTGCCTGAAGAATCCCACGGACAGAGGAGCCTGGCGGGCTACAGTCTGTGGGATTGCAAACAGTCGGACATGACCGAGCTACTAACACTTTCCCTTTTCTCAGCTGTGGCCCATTTTGGCATTTTCAATGTGGAGAAGACCTGTCCTGTGCATGGTTGGATGTTTAGCTGGAATCCTGGCCTCTAACCACTAGATACCAGTGGTACCAACCCACTGGGGACAGTAAAAATTGTTTCCAGATATTTCTACATGTTCCCTGGGCGGGGTGAGTGGTAAAATCGCCCCGGTTGAGAATCACTTGGCTAGAGGCATTCTCAAACCACGGATTATGATTTGATAGTCTTGCAGTGATGGCTGCATTGCAGGAATGAATCTTATACTATTGTCCTTGGAGAGACACACAGCTTTCCCCACTGCATGCAAAGGTTTGAAATTTCAGTGTTCTCCAGCTTAAGTGTGCTTAAGAATCTGCTGGAAGGCTCTTTGAAAGACATGAATTCCTGGGCCCTGCCTCCATATAGTTTGACTCTGTGGGTCTGAGGTCCAGGAATCTGCAAGTTTTAACACTAAACCCTCATGATTCTGATGCAGGTGGGCTGCAGAGCGCACATTAAGTAACACACAGCTCCTTCGTGGAGAATTGATCTCAAAAACAAAAGGCATGTGTTTCTTTAAGGAGAAGAAACATGGTTTTGAGCCTTTCAGATCTTTCCAGTCATTGATTAAAAAGAAGCAAGGTAAAGATGTGGTCTGTTCTTCCAGGAGTTTTTTGGCAAGGGTTGTTTGGACCTAGCCTTGACACGTGATGCCGGCACTCATCAGCCTTCATCACCATCAGCAAGAAGTGTCTTCTGTTTGGAGCTCTGCCTTGCCTCTCAGTCCCCCTTGGGACAGGACCTCTCACTTCAGCCCCCCTTCCCTGCCTGCCTCCTGGCCCCCCTTAAGTGTGAGTCAAATCTTGCAGGGAGGTTTTAATGCTTTCCAGGTCTCCCTGGCCTGTCTCGTGGTCTTGTTCACGGAGGCCCTCACCTCCACAGGAGCACAGTCAGCACCACTGGCTTCACTTCCCCTGTGGAGCCTCCATGGTGGGAGGTCTCATATTCTGATTGTGGGCAGAGGAGACATCTGGTAATACCTGAGACAGAGCTGTGGCCGTCCTGATACTCTGTGCTCTTCTCTCAGGAACCCTTCAATCTGAGCAAGCCGATTTCACCCACGGATACAGCATCCTGCTGTGTGTGGGGTGGAGGTGGGGAGATGGTGCTTACTTGAGCTCCTTGGTTCTGTCTTTATTTCTGCTGTAGCTAGGACTAGTCACAGTGCTATTTCCAACAGCAGTTTTTCTAAAACTTGGATCAGGCTGTGGCTTTCGTTCAGACTTTGATAGCTGTCCATCAGTAGAGGACAGACTATCACTCAAGAGCCCACCTGCCTTTCTAGCTGTTCCCTACTTGGACCCTGAGTTCCAAGCTCCCCACGCTGTGCTGACACTGGTATACTAACTATCCTTGGTGTGCTAATGATTCTACCAGCCTGTATTCCAGGCTCACCAGACTATTCTACAAACGACTGTGCAATACCTGGTTCACAAATGGGGAGCTTGCCAAATATTTCCCTCGAAAAAGGAACTGGTTGGGACTTCGCTGGCAGCCCAGTGGTTAAGACTTCGCCTCGCAATGCAGGGGTTGCGGATTTGATCCCTGGTTGGGGAGCTAAGATCTCACGTGCCTTGGGACCAAAAAACCAAAACATAAATCAGGAGCAATATTGTAGCAAATTCAAGAAAGACTTAAAAATGATCCACATTATAAAAGAAATCTAAAAAGGAATTGATTGCTAGCATGTGATATTTCCTGATTTTTAAGAAGTCTGCACCTTGTTTCTGTAGAAAAATGAAAAGGTGTGACAGTTAGTTGCCCACATTGGAGTGGTGACCTTCTGCTCTTGCCCCAAGCAGGGGCTTGTTCTTTCCGTGGTATCCCTGGATAAAGGAAACTTCGTGAAACTTTACCTTCCCATTTCCCACAAGAGGGCAATATAATCTCTCAAAAAGTGAAAGGGACTAAAGCTGCAAAATCTACTAGCCTGGCCGTTACTGTTGTACGGTTATTTGGGTGCCCACCTGCATTTGGCATGCTGAATGGGCTGTGTGCACCTCACACTTTCACAAACACTGTTGTCTCCAGATCGTAGCTCATCTGAAAGCCAGTTTGAGCTAAACCGTGTGCAAGCAGGACCTACAGTTAGCTTCTGCAGCCACCCTTCAGTCTAGGTGGAGGGCGTTGGAAGTCTGATGCGGGCTGATGGAACAGGATTGTTTCTGGGAAAATGTCTGATTCGTAGAGACAGCATTGCTTTCTGTGGCAGTGCTTCTTGCTGGCAGAGGATCTTGTCAGCACCCCAAGAGTAGAGCCGTCACCCCTGGGTGTGCCTTAGCACTAACCAGGCCAAGGGAGACTGGTGTGCTAACCAAAATGCCTATTTCTCAGTTTAGAATGAGACACATCTGCTGAGGAGGCCTAGAAAATCGCTTTTGCTGGCCAGAGTGTACTTTCCTTATAGAAAAATTAAGAGTAGGAGCCAAAATATAGTTGCCAGGTTGCTTGTATGAGTTCTGAGCAAGGAGAGTGCAATGAATCGTGGGTTTGGAGATCCCGTTGTGATGTTCGGACGCCCCGCCTGCAGTGCGGGGCTGGCTGGGTGGAGAAACTCTGCCCACCTTCCTAATGGGAGCAATGTGGCGGGCGCCTTGCTGGCTTGCCTTTGACTCGGTCTGTGCCCTGCTCCCTATTGTCCATGCCAGACTCACAAGTCAACGGATAATGCCATAAATCACTAGATTACATTCACATGTTCCATTTTTCACTTTAGGTCCTGTTTACATTTTATCTATTACAGATGATTTTAATAACTTTAGGCCTAAGTATGTAGGGGGGATGTTAGAGATGAGGCCCCTTAGCACTTTTGAATGTGCCTGAAGACATCAAAAAGGTTTAAGAAAATAAAGCTGGCTCTTAACTGCACATGGTGACTAAGTACAGATAAGTGGAAACAAAGGTTCCGAATCTCTCTCTCTCTATTGGCTTTCTTCTCTTTGCTTGCCTTTGGTTAGAACAACAAGGTGGCTCGTCTTTGCCTCATTTTCCCTTCTCATTTCTTTTTTATCCATCCTTAATACTGGTAAGATTTGAAATTGTTCAATAAGAATGTGAAACTATGGAAAGTTGGGGGAAGAGAGCATACATGGAATAATTAGGTATTGGGTTTATGTGGGAGACCTGGGTTCAATCCCTGGATTGGGAAGATCCCCTGGAAAAGGAAATGGCAATCCATTCCAGTACTATTGCCTGGAAAATCCCATGGACAGAGGAGCCTGGTAGGCTACAGTCCACGGGGTCACAAAGAGTTGGACACGACTGAGCGACTTCACTTCACTTGGATTGGTTGTTAAATTTGTAAATTTTTTTTCTGTGTCAGTTTGGGTTGAATAAATAGTCACATGACATTAGATAAAGTTAATACTGAATTAAAGATACATACACACTAGCCTATGAATCCTGTTTTTGACTTTAGTTTCCACTACTTTGTCTTCAGTCAGAAAGGATGTTGACCAAGCCTCAGGTCTTACAATCTAAGACTTAATTCTGTACACATGACAGATGCGAATGCTTTCCCGGAAACATTTTTGTTTTCATTCCTGTGTTCAGTTGAGGGGGCATCTCCACAGGCTCCAGGGTTTGTCTTCTTCAGTTCATTTGTTGTTAGAATTTTTCATGGTCCTTGGGTTCTGGTGCAAAGGGAGGAAGAGACACATGTGTGGTCGTACCCAACCCTACCTCCCTCTTCAGAAAACAGTGGCCATGGGCTCAAATTGCCAACATCCGCTGGATCATAGAAAAAGCAAGAGGGTTCCAGAAAAACGTCTATTTCTGCTTTATTTACTATGCCAAAGCCTTTGTGTGGATCATAATAAACTGTGGAAAATTCTGAAAGAGATGGGAATACCAGACCACCTGATCTGCCTCTTGAGAAATTTGTATGCAGGTCAGGAAGCAACAGTTAGAACTGGACATGGAACAACAGACTGGTTCCAAATAGGAAAAGGAGTACGTCAAGGCTGTATATTGTCACCCTGCTTATTTAACTTATATGCAGAGTACATCATGAGAAATGCTGGACTGGAAGAAGCACAAGCTGGAATCAAGATTGCCAGGAGAAATATCAATAACCTCAGATATGCAGATGACACCACCTTTATGGCAGAAAGTGAAGAGGAACTAAAGAGCCTCTTGATGAAAGTGAAAGAGGAGAGTGAAAAAGTTGGCTTAAAGCTCAACATTCAGAAAACAAAGATCATGGCATCCGGTCCCATCACTTCATGGGAAATAGATGGGGAAACAGTGGAAACAGTGTCAGATTTTATTTTTCTGGGCTCCAAAATCACTACAGATGGTGACTGCAGCCATGAAAGTAAAAGACGCTTACTCCTTGGAAGGAAAGTTATGACCAGCCTAGATAGCATATTCAAAAGCAGAGACATTACTTTGCCAACAAAGGTTCGTCTAGTCAAGGCTCTGGTTTTTCCTGTGGTCATGGATGGATGTGAGAGTTGGACTGTGAAGAAGGCTGAGCGCCGAAGAATCGATGCTTTTGAACTGTGGTGTTGGAGAAGACTCTTGAGAGTCCCTTGGACTGCAAGGAGATCCAACCAGTCCATTCTGAAGGAGATCAACCCTGGGATTTCTTTGGAAGGAATGATGCTAAAGCTGAAACTCCAGTACTTTGGCCACCTCATGCGAAGAGTTGACTCATTGGAAAAGACTCTGATGCTGGGAGGGATTGGGGGCAGGAGGAGAAGGGGACGACAGAGGATGAGATGGCTGGATGGCATCGCTGACTCGATGGATGTGAGTCTGAGTGAACTCCGGGAGTTGGTGATGGACAGGGAGGCCTGGCGTGCTGCGATTCTTGGGGTCGCAAAGAGTCGGACATGACTGAGTGACTGATCTGATCTGATCTGATGGGCTCAAATGCCTCCTTAAGAAGTTCTATAGAATTTGATGAGATAGGGCTGTTAAACAATGAATTATTTGGTACTGAAGTTCAGTCAGCATGTATTTAAATGCTTTTGAATGCTCTGACCATTGCTTGAGTTTCATGGTACTGTGTAGATAAGTGGAAGACCTAATTGCTATTTTGACAGAGTTTAAAATGGATGCAATTGGGCATGTACATAAAACAATGAGACAGCAATGCAGGACGACTGGGGTAGACAGACCTGCATTTATTTTTATCCTTTCTAAGCCTTAGTTCCTTGATATGGTAAAGATTATATGGAAAAAAAGATTATATGAGATTATGTAGAGTATTTAGCCTAGAGCCTGCATATGGTTAAAGGTTCAGTATTTGGTAGATAATCATAGTAATTGGGTCTAGTAAAATGTTCTTTTATACAGTTTTATTGATAAAAGAAGGGTTTTCCATATTTCCATATTACTGCTCAGGTAAATTACTCAGAAAATTCCTTAAAATACTATTATATACTGTTTCTTTAATAAAAACTTTTTTCTGGTGGAAATATGAATCCATTGGTCTTTTCTTAAAAAGTTTGTTGCTTGCAGTCAGTGTGTCTGCCTATAATGGCTTTTTTTTTAAATTATTTATTTGGCTGCATTGGGTCTTAGTCGTGGCACACCCACTTAGATGTCCTGTGGCATGTTGGATCTTCCTAGACCAGGGATTGAACCTGAGTCCCCTGCATTGGAAGGCAGACTCTTAACCACTGGACCACCAGGTAAAGTCCCTTTAAAAAAAAATTTTTTTTTTTTTTTAATAAACTGCTTGTATTCTGAAGAATGAGCTAAGCAAACGATGTATACAAAGGAGTCAAGGAGAGGGCCTGCAGGGGGCCTCATAAGCCAACTCTGGGACTTCTCCAGGATTGGGGGTACTCCCTTTGTCTCCACCTTCTTGGCCATGCTCTTTAGGGTTTCCAGAAGTGTGGAATCTGGCCGCGTGGAGTGTTTGTTTAGTAGGACCAGGAATGCAAAGAAACAGTGAGTTGCTCCTGGATCATCCTTATTTTCCATGTGACATGAGTGTGAAGGAAAACCTGATTCATATCAGGGAGTATAGGGGTTCCAGGCCTCATGCTGTCGGGGGCATCTCTGCAGGAATTCAGTTTCTGCTGCCCAAGGTGGTCTTAGAACTACCAAAGCACTCCAGACCCTGCTGGGAAGAGTAAGGTGCAGAGTGAGTGAAAAGCAACTTACCAGGTCTCAACCTCATATAAGATTTTTTTGTTTAGGTTAATAATGTTTATAAGGAAACACTGCCCCTCCAACCCCCCAGCCTCAACCCCAACAAGCTTTAATGGACTTTGCTTCTTGAAAGAGTGAATTTTCTCTTTTGAAGGTGACAGAAATTGCACGAGTAAAGGAAAATCTGACCTGCTTTGGTAATGAAAGAGTGTAAGAAAGTCCGGGTTTCTCACAGCTGTTTTAGTAGGCAGAGTGCTTGCATTTGGGGAATAACACTGCAAGAAATCTTGATTTTTTCCCTGATATTTGTTCCATTTTATTCTGTGTACTCCTCTCCTCACAGATTTAAATACCAAACTGCTTCTCTGACTTCACAGTTTCCACCTGGGGTCTCAGGAGTTTGCACAGAGCCAAAATAGCATCTGCCGTTTCCCCTCTTCTGCCACATCTTAGAACTGGGGACTTCTTTGTGAGCTGTTTATGTCATCATTGAGTTTTTAGTTTCAACTGAAGCTGGAATCTCAGAAGTGGTGGGTCTCCCCGTGCTTAAAAACCAACATCTTGGAAAGTTTTCAACTGTGACTGGTTTGGGGTGACTTATGCCTTTTGACCTTTCTGATCTCTGCTGGTTTTTTTTTTTTTTTCCTTTTTAGTAAATTTGGAAGATGTTAAAAATATAAAGATTATTTTTTCCTCTGAAGATACAGAAAACAGCCTTAGTGTAGCCGTGTCAGCTTCAGTCTTTTATTCTCTAAAGACAGGAAAAGGACAGGCAGAGAAAGTAGATTCAGTTCCCTATGCCAGAGCTGTGTGGTACTGATGAAAATGAAGCATTTTTGTTTATCTGAAGGTAAAATATGGATTTTTGTGTGAAGCTAAGTTTGCATGTATGAAATTTGGCCATTTTGACTACACTGATCTATCAATCAGCTGGTTGATGAATTGCTTTTGATTTTGGGATTAATGAATTTTTGGTCTTGCCATCAGTGTTCATCTGGCTGAGGGGCTAAGTTGCACATGTGCTCAAAAGTTCTTCCAGAGAGCTGGTCTGTTCTTGAAAAAGTCTCTGCAGTGGCTGGGGTGCCATGTCCTGTCCCCAACACTCCCCCATCTTTTTCTAACCTTATTGTAAAGATGTTTTTCTTTTTATAGTTTTTTTCCCCCCAACTTTATTGAAGTATAATTGACAAAACTGAGATATTTGAAGTATATATACATCATGATGGTTTGATAACACATTGTGAAAGGATTCCTCCCATCTAATTAATTAATGTAGCCATCATCTCACATATTTATTTTTTTTTGTAAAAGATTGCATTCCACTTTTAGCAAATTTCAATTTTACAATGCAGTGTTATCAACTATAGTCATAATGTTATACTTGAGCTCCTCAAACCTTATTCGTCCCATAGCTGGAGGTTTGGACCTTTTTTTTTTTTTAACCTTTCCCTATTTTTCCCACCTCCCATCCCTGGCAACCACTTCTTTATTCTGTTTCTATGAGTTTGACGTTTGACTTTGTTGTTCCACGTGTTATCAGTGTTATTTCTTATTCTCTACCTGGCTTCCTTCCCTGAACATAACACCAGGGTCCATCCGCATTGTCTTGAATGGCAGGGTTTCCCTTTTTCTCATGGCTGCGCAATAGTCTACTGTGTGTTGGTACTACATTTTCTTTGTCCACTTATTTTCTGACGGACACAGGTTGTTTCGATGCCTTGGATATTGTGAATAATGCTGTAGTGAATCTTGCTGTGTGGATATCTTCGATATCCTGTTTTCATTTTCTTCGGATGTAGTGAAATCGCTGGCTCATATGGTAGGTCTTTTTTAACTTTTTGAGGAACCTCCATGCAGGATTCCATTTAAATCCCCCTCTCACGCCGCATTTGTCCCATTCTTCACCCCGTGACACCACAGATGGTCTGACTGTCACTGGATTGACAGATTGACAGGAGGTGAGAGGTTGGACATGAGACCTGAGAACACTTCTTGAAGCCCCTGAGGTCCTTCCATCACATCTGCCTCCTAACTGTCTGCTTCCCTCCCCCTCAGGAGTTGAGGTTCTGTGTCCTGTGGCTGCGCAGAGGCCCGCCTGAGACCCAGCCTGCCTTCCCCTCTGTCCTTGGTGCTGCCATTACGTCTCCTTTCTTTCCTGACTTCGAAACTTCCTTCTCTTATTTGCAACTTGTATTTTAATTGTTTGATGATTGATTTATTGTTATATATCCTAGGACAGTGGCACATAATAGCCTTTTAATAAGTATTTGCATGAATAAATGAATAATTATTTTAGTCTGTTGATGGAAAGCAATCTGACTAAACTAATCTGACTAAACTAAATGACTGCCCCAAATCTTTTGTCATTATCATTTCAACCATTTTAGGGAACTGAGGCTTGAGTTTGCAGCATTTGTGCTATTAATGTTTTATTTTTCAAAAATTTAAGATTTAAGAAAAAAAATTTAAAGGAAATACAAGTTCATGGTTAAAAACTTTAAATAGTCCCCCCAGTTCCCTTTATTTAAGGCCCCACTGTTTTTGGTTTCTTATATATCTTTTCTGAGAGTTTCTATAAATATACAAGGATATGTATAGATTGAAGCCTACTTTATTTTTTTTATTTAATTTTATTTTTTAACATTACAATATTGTATTTGTTTTGCCATATATCCACATGAATCTGCCACAGGTATACATGTGTTCCCCATCCTGAACCCTCCTCCCTCCCTGTACCATCCCTCTGGGTCATCCCAGTGCACCAGCCCCAAGCATCCAGTATCGTGCATCGAACCTGGACTGGCCACTCATTTCATATATGATATTATACATATTTCAATGCCATTCTCCCAAATCATCCCACCCTCTCCCTCTCCCACAGAGTCCAAAAGACTATTCTATACATCAGTGTCTCTTTTGACTTCAGGCTCTATTACAAAGCCACAGTCATCAAGACAGTATGGTACTGGCACAAAGACAGAAATATAGATCAATGGAACAAAATAGAAAGCCCAGAGATAAATCCACGCACATATGGACACCTTATCTTTGACAAAGGAGGCAAGAATATACAATGGATTAAAGACAATCTCTTTAACAAGTGGTGCTGGGAAAACTGGTCAACCACTTGTAAAAGAATGAAACTAGAACACTTTCTAACACCATACACAAAAATAAACTCAAAATGGATTAAAGATCTCAATGTAAGACCAGAAACTATAAAACTCCTAGAGGAGAACATAGGCAAAACACTCTCCGACATACATCACAGCAGGATCCTCTATGACCCACCTCCCAGAATATTGGAAATAAAAGCAAAAATAAACAAATGGGACCTAATTAAACTTAAAACCTTCTGCACAACAAAGGAAACTATAAGCAAGGTGAAAAGACAGCCTGCAGAATGGGAGAAATAATAGCAAATGAAGCTACTGACAAACAACTAATCTCAAAAATATACAAGCAACTCCTGCAGCTCAATTCCAGAAAAATAAACGACCCAATCAAAAAATGGGCCAAAGAACTAAATAGACATTTCTCCAAAGAAGACATACAGACGGCTAACAAACACATGAAAAGATGCTCAACATCACTCATTATCAGAGAAATGCAAATCAAAACCACTGTGAGGTACCATTTCACGCCAGTCAGAATGGCTGCGATCCAAAAGTCTACAAGCAATAAATGCTGGAGAGGGTGTGGAGAAAAGGGAACCCTCTTACACTGTTGGTGGGAATGCAAACTAGTACAGCCACTATGGAGAACAGTGTGGAGATTCCTTAAAAAACTGGAAATAGAACTGCCTTATGATCCAGCAATCCCAGTGCTGGGCATACACACTGAGGAAACCAGAATTGAAAGAGACATGTGTACCCCAATGTTCATCGCAGCACTGTTTATAATAGCCAGGACATGGAAGCAACCTAGATGTCCATCAGCAGATGAATGGTTAAGAAAGCAGTGGTACATATACACAATGGAGTATTACTCAGCCATTAAAAAGAACACGTTTGAATCAGTTCTAATGAGGTGGATGAAACTGGCTTACTTACAGAGTGAAGTAAGCCAGAAAGAAAAACACCAATACAGTATAAATATGGAATTTAGAAAGATGGTAACAATAACCCTATATACGAGACAGCAAAAGAGACACTGATGTATAGAACAGTCTTTTGAAGCCTACTTTAAAATAAATTATTTTAATTGGAGGATAATTACTTTACAATGTTGTGGTGGCAAACCATACATCGATATGAATCAGCTGTGTATGCACATGTGTCCCTGCATCCTGAACCTCCTCCCACCTCCCTCCCCACCCCATCCCTCTGGGTTGTCCCAGAGCACTGGCTTTGAGTGCCCTGATTCATGCATCAAACTTGCATTGGTCATCCATTTTACATATGGTAATATACATGTTTCAAGGGTATTTTCTCAAATCATCCCACCCTTGCCTTCTCCCAGAGTCCAAAAGTCTGCTCTTTACATTTGTATCTCTTTTGTGCAGCCTACTTTTTAAAATGCTATGACAGATAATGTGGCTATTTTTTTACCCTCTGTTAATGTAAAGTGAAAGAGTTAGTCACTCAGTCATGTCCGATTCTTGTGATCCCATGGACTGTAGCCCGCTAGGCTCTGTCCATGGAATTTTCCAGGCAAGAATACTGAAGTGAAGTGAAATGGAAGTTGCTCAGTTGTGTCCAACTCTGCGACCCCATGGACTATACAGTCCATGGAATTCTCCAGGCCAGAATACTGGAGTGTGTAGCCTTCTCCTTCTCCAGGGGATCTTCCCAGCCCAGGGATTGAACCCATGTCTCCCACATTGTAGGCAGATTCTTTACCAGCTGAGCCACAAAGGAGCTGGGTCACTCTCTCCTTCTCCAGGGGATCTTCCTGACCCAGGGATGAAACCCAGGTCTCCTGCATTGCAGGCAGATTCTTTATCATCTGAACCACCAGGGAAGCCCATGGGCCACCTGACTACTCCCTCTTAGCCATCCCCTAATATATGTGTACTTAAAATTTATCTCATTCAGAATTGTGCTCTAGGGTTAACTTTACCATTATTTCTTTTATACCACTGTGGTATTTAGGATAAAGTTTGACTACATGTGTTAGAAAATGTGTTTCTCCTAAGAGAAGTCCAGAGCTGATAGGGCAGCTCACAATGTCAGGGACCCAGGTACTTTCTGGCTTGATGACTAACCCTTTTGTGCTTTGCCTGATAATCCAGTATGGCTGCTTAACCTCCAGCCATTGCATCCATATTCTAGGAAGCAATAAAGAGTAGTCTCTCCTAACCCCCAAATCATGTACACCTCACAGAAGTGTCACTCAAGAGTGGTGCGGCTAAAAATGGGGGTTCTGTTACCACAGAAGAAGGGAAATATAGGTAACAAGGTAGGTAGCTAGCATTTTCTGCCACGTTCAACTCTTGAAATATAGTGACCCTCTCCCCGCACCAGTATCTTCTTCACCATAGTTTTCAAAATAACTTCTGTGCTTCTTTCAGAAATCTTCGATTTGTGAAAGTAAAGATCAGTTCAGCCATGTCAGATCTATTAAAAAAAATGACCAAGTTCTGTATTACCTCAGTGGAAAATTCAGTGTGGTTAGATGTAGCCATTTGGCCTTTTTTGAATTGATCATTTAGATCAGGTATTGGCAAGGTTTTCCTGTAAAGGACCAGATGGTAAATATTTGGGGCTTCGCCGAACATATCTTCTGTGTTGTAACTATTCAACTCCGCCTTTGTAGTATGAAAGCCGCTGTGGACAGTACACAGAAGAATGAGCTTGGCTGTATTCCATCGAAACTTTATCATCACACTGAAATTTAAATAATATATTTTTCATGTGTCGTGAAATATTTGTCTTAATTTTCTCAACTATTTTAAAATGTAAAAATCATTTTTAGCTCACATGCTGTACAGAAACAGGTGGTGAGCCCAATTTGACTTCAAGGCTATAGTGTGCTGATTCCTAACTTAGATGATGATTGTTATAAATAAGCTCTAAGAAAAGAAAGCAATATTTTGCTGTTTGAGATAGAAGTTGGTCAACTATGGTGAGATTTAAGAATGGGGTAGGGGGATGGGGAATATAAAAATACTTAGAAAAATTGACAAAGTTTTGAGGCCATATATTTTAAAATGCTTAAAAATAGATTGCTAGATTAGGAAAATAACCATATTTTAAAGACATGCATTGTTTTTTAGTATGATAAAATATAACATAAAGTTTATCATTTTAGCCAATTTTTAATGCTTCAGTGACATAAAGTGCATTCAAACATTATCACTGTCCATGTCTATAACATTTTCATCATCCCAAACAGAAACTCTGAACCTGTTAAATTATAACTCCCCACTATCCAAATTCCTTAGTGCCTCATAACTTCTATTTTCTGTCTCTGAGAATTTGCCTATTTTCGGTCTCACATAAGTGGAATCATACAATATTTGTCCTTTTACATCTGGCTTATTTCACTTAGCGTAATATCCTCAGGATTTATCTATGTCGTAGCATGCCTCAGAATTTCATTCCTTTTTAAGGTTCTCTGTTGTCCATCTGTTGATGGATATTGGGTTGTTTCCACTTTTTGGCTATTGTGAATAATGCTGCTTTGAACATGGGCATGCAAGTATTATTTGATTTCCTGCTTCAGTTCTTTAGTGCACATGCCTGAAAGTACAATTGCTAGATTGAATGATAATTCTATGTTTAGCTTTTTAAGGAACCTCCATACTATTTTCCACAGAGGCTGTAGTTCTTTTTATAATCCCATTCAGTTCAGTTCAGTTCAGTCTCAATCATGTCTGACTCTTTGCAACCCCATGGACTGGAGTACTCCAGCCTTCCCTGTCCATCACCAGCTCCCAGAGCTCGCTCAAACTCATGTTCATTGAGTTGGTCATGCCATCCAACCATCTTATCCTCTGTTGTCCCCTTTTCCTCCCGTCTTCAATCTTTCCCAGCATCAGGATCTTTTCCAAATGAGTCAGTTCTTCACGTCAGGTGGCCAAAGTATTGGAGTCTCAGCTTCAGCATCAGTCCTTCCAATGACTATTCAGGACTGATTTCCTTTAGGATTGACTGGTTGGATCTCCTTGCTGTCCAAGAGACTCCTCCAACACCATAGTTCAAAAGCATCAATTCTTCAGTGCTCAGCTTTCTTGATAGTCCAACTTTTACATCCATACCTGACTACTGGGAAAACCATAGCTTTGTCTAGATGGACCTTAGTTGACAAAGTAATGTCTCTGCTTTTTAAATATGCTGCCTAGGTTTGTCATAGCTTTTCTTCCAAGGAGCAAGTGTCTTTTGACTTCATGGCTGCTGTCACCATCTGCAGTGATTCCCATTGATGATACACAAAGGTTCCAATTTGTCCACATCTTCACCAATATTTGTCATTAAAATGTTTTTTTATATAATAACCATCTTATTGGGCATGAAGTAGTATCTTATTGTGGTTTAAATTTGCATTTTCTAATGACTAATGATATTGAGCATCTTTTCATTTGCTTATTGATCATTTTATATAAATCTTTTGCAAGATACCTACTCAAGTCCTATGCCAATTTTATAATTGTGTTTTTCTTTGTTGTTGTAGTTGAGTTGTAGAAGTTCTTTTATATATTTTGGATTTTAATTCCTTATCAGATTTTTGATTTTCAAATGTTTTGCCTCATCTTGTGAGCTCTCTCTTCACCTTCTTGACAGTGTATTTTGATGACAAAAGTTTCTAATTTTGATAAAGTCTAATTTAACTCAGATGACCATTATATCTACTACTGTGAGCAGGAATCCCTTAGAAGAAATGGAGTAGCCATCATAGTCAACAAAAAGAGTCCAAAATGCAGTACTTGATGCAATCTCAAAGATGACAGAATGATCTCTGTTCATTTCCAAAGCAAACCATTCAGTATCACAGTGATCCAAGTCTATGCCCCAACCAGTAACACTGAGGAAGCTGAAGTTGAACAGTTCTATGAAGACCTGCAAGACCTTCTAGAACTGTCACCCCCAAAAGATGTCCTTTTCATTATAGGGGACTGGAATGCAAAAGTAGGAAGTCAAGAAACACTTGGAGTAACAGGCAAATTTGGCCTTGGAGTACAGAATGAAACAGGGCAAAGAATAACAGAGTTCTGCCAAGAGAACGCACTGGTAATAGCAAACACCCTCTTCCAACAACACAAGAGAAGGCTCTAAACACGGACATCACCAGATGGTCAACACCAAAATCAGATTGATTATATTCTTTGCAGCCAAAGATGGAGAAGCTCTATACAGTAGCAAAAACAAGACCCCAGGAGGGACTGTGGCTCAGATTATGAACTCTTTATTGCCAAATTCAGACTTAAATTGAAGAAAGTGGGGAAAACCACTAGACCATTCAGGTATGACCTAAGTAAAATCCCTTATGACTATACAGTGGAAGTGAGAAATAGATTTAAGGGACTAGATCTTAGAGACTGCCTGATAAACTATGGACAGAAGTTCGTGACATTGTACAGGAGACAGGAATAAGACCATCCCCAAGAAAAAGAAATGCAAAAAAGCAAAATGGCTGTCTGAGGAGGACTTACAAATAGCTGTGAAAAGAAGAGAAACAAAAAGCAAAGGAGAAAAGGAAAGATATACCCATTTCAATGCAGAGTTCCAAAGAATAGCAGGGAGAGATAAAAAAGCCTTCCTCAGTGGTCAGTGCAAAGAAATAGAGGAAAACAATAGAATGGGAAAGACTAGAGATCTCTTCAAGAAAATTAGAGACACCAAGGGAACATTTCATGCAAAGATGGGCTCAATAAAGGACACAAATTGTATGGACCTAACAGAAGCAGAAGATATTAAGAAGAGGTGGCAAGAATACACAGAAGAACTGTACAAAAAAGATCTTCATGACCCAGATAATCATGATGGTGTGATCACTCACACTCACCTAGAGCCAGACATCCTGGAATGTGAAGTCAAGTGGGCCTTAGGAAGCATTACTACACACAAAGCTAGTGGAGGTGATGGAATTCCAGTTGAGCTATTTCAAATCTTAAAAGATGCTGCTGTGAAAGTGCTGCACTCAGTATGTCAGCAAATTTGGAAAACTCAGCAATGGCCACAGGACTGGAAAAGGTCAGTTTTCATTCCATTCCCAAAGAAAGGCAATGCCAAAGAATGCTCAAACTACTGCACAATTGCAGTCATCTCACATGCTAGTAAAGTAATGCTCAAAATTCTGCAAGCCAGGCTTCAGCAATACATGAACCGTAAACTTCCAGATGTTCAAGCTGGTTTTAGAAAAGGCAGAGGAACCAGAAATCAAATTGCTGACATCTACTGGATCATGGAAAAAGCAAGAGAGTTCCAGAAAAACATCTATTTCTGCTTTATTGACTATGCCAAAGCCTTTGACTGTGTGGATCACAATAAACTGTGGAAAATTCTGAAAGAGATGGGAATACCAGACCACCTGACCTGCCTCTTGAGAAATCTGTATGCAGATCAGGAAGCAACAGTTAGAACTGGACGTGGAACAACAGACTGGTTCCAAATAGGAAAAGGAGTATGTCAAGGCTGTATATTGTCACCCTGCTTATTTAACTTATATGCAGAGTACATCATGAGAAATGTTGGACTGGATGAAGCACAAGCTGGAATCAAGATTGCCAGGAGAAATATCAATAACCTCAGATATGCAGATGATACCACCCTATGGTAGAAAGTGAAGAAGAACTAAAGAACCTCTTGATGAAAGTGAAAGAGGAGAGTAAAAAAGTTGGCTTAAAGCTCAACATCCAGAAAACTAAGATCATGGCATCCGGTCCCATTACTTCATGGCAGATAGATGGGAAACAGTGGAAACAGTGGCTGACTTTATTTTTTTGGGATCCAAAATCACTGCAGATGGTGATTGCAGCAATGAAATTAAAGACGCTTACTCCTTGGAAGGAAAGTTATGACCAACCTAGACAGCATATTGAAAAGCAGAGACATTACTTTGTCCACAAAGGTACATCTAGTCAGGGCTATGGTTTTCCCAGTAGTCATGTGAGCACCGAATAATTGATGCTTTTGAACTGTGGTGTTGGAGAAGACTCTTGAGAGTTCCTTGGACTGCAAGAAGGTCCAACCAGTCCATACTAAATGAAATCAGTCTTGAGTATTCATTGGAAGTACTGATGCTGAAGCTGAAACTCCAATACTTTGGCCATCTGATGTGAAGAGCTGACTCATTTGCAAAGACCCTGATGCTGGGAAAGATTGAAGGCAGGAGAAGAAGCGGACAACAGAGGATGAGGTGGTTTGATGGCATCACTGACTCAGTGGACATGAGTTTGGGTAAACTCTGGGAGTTGGTGATGGACAGGGAGGCCTGGCATGCTGCTGTCCATGGGGTTGCAAAGAGTTGGACATGACTGAGCGACTGAACTGAACTAAGTTTTATATATGATGTAATTGTCTAATTTATTTCTTTTGCATATGGATGTCCAGTTTGCCTAATGACATTTTTTTTGAAGACTATCAATAGCCCTGATACCCTTTGAAAATAATTTGGTTGTGTATATGATGGTCTATTTCTGAGTGCTCTATTCTGTTCCACTGGTTTATATGTGTGTTCTTATTGCAGGTACCACACTCTTTTGATTACTGTTGTATAAAGTTTAAAAATCAGGAAATGTGAATATTTCAATTTTATTCTTGTTTATTGAGATTATTTTGGCTGTTTAGAGTCCCTTGAGATTACATATTAATTTCAGGAGGAGTTTTTCTATTTCTGTAAAAAATGCCAGTAATTTTGATAGGGATTGCCTTGAATTTGTGGATGGCTTTGTATGCTATTTAAATCTTAGTAGTATTAGCATCTTTCAATTAATGAATGTAGAAATGGAAGTATCTTTCTATTTGTTTGTGTTGTCTTTAATTTCTTTCCAGGCAGTTTAGTTTTTAGTGTACAAGTCTTTTGCCACCTTTGTTAATTCCTAAATATTTTTCTCATTTTGATGATATTCTAAATGGGATCATTTTCCCATTTAAGATGAAAAGTGAAAGTGAGAGTCACTCAGTCGTGTCTGACTCTTTGTGACCCCGTGGATATACAGTCCATGGAATTCTCTAGGCCAGAATACTGGAGTGGGTAGCCTTTCCCTTCTATAGGGGATCTTCCCAATCCAGAAATCAAACCGGGGTCTCCTGCATTGCAGGCGGATTCTTTACCAATTTGCATTTCCTTTTTTGGATTGTTTATAGTTAGTGTACAGAAATTCAATTGATTTTTGTTTTTATCTTTTTACCCTGCAATTTTGCTGAGTTTATTAGATCTAACAGAGAACACAATTGTTTTTTAGTGGTACACATATGAGATATCACCTGTGAACAGAAGTAATTTTACTTCTTTTAGATTTGGGTACATTTCTTTTTCTTGACTAATTCTCTGGCTAGGATTTCTAATACTGTATTGAATAAAAGTGGTGGAAGTAGACATCTTTGTCTTTTCCCTAATCTTAGGGCAAAAGCCTTTAGTCTTTCATTGCTGAGTATCATGTTAGCTATGAGTTTTTCATATATGGCCTTTATCATGTTGTAGAAGTTTCCTTCTGTCTTTAGTTTTTTTTTTAAATCAAGAAGGGATGTTGAATTTTATGAAAAACCTTTTCTGGAGGCATGCATATTGAAGTATACAAGAGTAATGTCTGACATTTACTTTAAAATATTTAAGCAAAGAAACGAGATTTGAAGTGTGGCAAAATCTGGATAGTTGTGGAGAATGGATGATGCTTTGCGAATTTATTAAATGATTATTTCTACTTTTGTGTAGACACTTGCTCCTTGGAAGAAAAGCTATGACCAACCTAGACAGCATATTAAAAAGCAGAGACGTTACTTTATTGACAAAGGTCCGTCTAGTCAGTGCTATGGTTTTTCCAGTAGTCATGTATGGATCTGAGAGTTGGACCATGAAGAAAGCTGAGCGCTGAAGAATTGATGCTTTTGGACTGTGGTTCTGGAGAAGACTCTTGAGTCCCTTTGACAGCAAGGAGATCAAACTAGTAAATCTTAAAGGACTGTTTTAAATTACTTAATTTTAAAGTATTTAATGACCTCATTTACTAAAATTTCTACTTAAAGTCATTATTGTTTTGAACTTTCATGTTCCCCTTTAAAAATTTTTTTTTAATTTAATTTTATTTTTAAACTTTACAATATTGTATTGGTTCTGCCATATATCGAAATGAATCTGCCACAGGCATACATGTGTTCCCCATCCTGAACCCTCCTCCCTCCTCCCTCCCCATACCATCCCTCTGGGTCGTCGCAGTGCACCAGCCCCAAGCATCCAGTATCGTGCATCGAACCTGGACTGGCGACTTGTTTCATATATGATATTTCCCCTTGTTTTTAGGGTATACTCTGTGTTTTTGCAACATCTAGCTATATTATGCTTTTGCCTTTTCCCAAGATAGAAGAAGAATCTGTTAACATTTTTTCTGTTTGTAAGAATCTCACTCTTGCCTAAAGTGCTCTTCTTTCCTCTAGAAGTCAGTAAAGGTGATTCTTTTTTTTTTTAATTTATTTTAATTGGAGGCTTATTATTTTACAATATTGTGGTTTTTGCCATACATTCACGTGAATCAGCCATGGGTGTACATGTGTTCCCCATCCTGAACTTCCCTCCCACCTCCTTCCCCATCCCATCTTAGGGTCATCCCCATACACCAGCCCTGAGCACTCTGTCTCATGCATCAAACCTGGACTGGCGATCTAGTTCACATATGATAATATACATGTTTCAGTGCTGTTCTTTCAAATCATCCCCGTCTCGCCTTCTTCCACAGAGTCCAAAAGTCTGTTCTTTACATGTGTCTCTTTTGCTGTCTCGCATATAGTATCATCATTACCAGTTTTCAAAATTCCATATATATGCATTAATATACTGTATTGGTGTTTTTCTTTCTGACTTCCTTCTCTCTGTATAATAGGCTCCAGTTTCATCCACCTCATTAGAACTGATTCAAATGCATTCTTTTTAATAGCTGAGTAATATTCCATGATTCTTGTGAACTCTTGGGACTTAGTCCCCAGAAATGATTTCTGTGGAGCCAGGTTTGGGAATCATTAAATGTGAGCAAGACTTCAGAACAGGCATGGGAGCCCTCCAGCCTAGAGGATATTTTGCTTTAATAGGAAGAGAACAGGGCTTAGAATTAGAAGTTCCAGTTCAGTTCTTAGCTGTAGATGACTTTGGTTGAACTTCACTCTTGGAAAAAAATAGGAAGACTGAACTATACCAGTGATGAGCTCCCAGAATGCGTTATTCCATGATGAAACTTTGGCTGATGTGAGCTTCAGCCTGAGAGAGAGAGAGTGACCACTTAAAGTGAGGGGATTAATTCCTTGTACTGAAGAAGATATTTGTGTATTTGGTTGATTAAATTTTAGACAAATAGCTCAAAAGAAAAACTACAAGTTACCAAAGGATTGTTTTTTTGGGTGGGGTGGGGGTTTGGGGAGAGATGCTTGCTTTATTCATTTATTTTTCTATTTACTAATTCACTATAAGTGGGAGAAACAGTTACTTCCTATATTAGAAAGAAAAACTCGATCTCTTCTTGGTCTAGTGGAACCACATCTTGACATATTTAATATGTCCCAATTAAGCATTAAACAAAGAGCTTTTCTTTTGAGACCTTGAAGAATGTTCAGATATGCCTTGTTAGCTTACTCAAGCCAAAGTGGGAGGTCAGAAGGGTGGAGGGGGAAGCCTGTTGGATCCTGAGGCCCAGGCACTGAGATTAGCCCCAGATCACACCCCAGGGTTAGCAAGCAACTGCTCACAGGTTCATCTTCTTAAAATCCAGGGTTCAGAGGGGAAGTGAACCGAGAGACTTCTGGTGCAGCCCTTCCTTTTGTTTCTTTTTTATTTATTTTTACGTGTTGTTCTTCATTTTATTTAAAAACATTTTTCCCCCCAAACTTTAAGCTTTTAATTTTGTATTGGGATTAACAATGTTGTGGTAGTTTCAGGCAAACAGTGAAGCAGCCCTTCGTTTTACAGATGACAGAACTGAGGCCTCTGAAGGGCTGGCTTAGCCCGAGCCCTTTCATGCTGAGCCCGGCGTTCTCCATTGACTCAGTCTCTTAGCATGGCAGCACCTTCAAAACATAGAACCTACTTCCCTGCCGGAAGCCACATCTTTCAGCGGTGACACCCAGAGGTGGCCCCTGTGGTCTCTTGCTTGTTTTGGAGAGACACAGCGTGACTGCCTTTGTTGTTACAGCACTGGGTGGTCTGCTAGTGAGCACGTAGTATAAATAACAACTAATAAATAATTTTACAGCAGAGGTCCTAAATCTTTCCAGATAGTGCACCAGTGCGTGGCTGTGAAACTCCAGACAGATCCTAAGAAAACAGTAACTTTAACCCATCCATCTTTCACGTACACGGCACATTGTTGTCATAAAATTTTCCAAAGTTCTAATGGCTTAAAGGAAAAAAATGTACACTTAAAAACACATACACAAACACACCCACATAAGCATGTAGCGGCCCTAGCTGGCTATATGATCACTTCTGTTATTAGAAATCACCAGTTTTATAACTTTCTGAATTTTTTTTCTACCTTTGCTACAGGAAATAATCTTATTTTATACTGTAGTGAATTTGAGCAGACTTGGTGTTCTTGAAATAGAATCCTTCTGATTTTTGCATGCTGGACCGTACGTTTGCTTTTGTTTTGGTATCAGAAAGAAGATGATGAATTGGCTTTACTCATTTTAAAAAATAATTTATTTTGGCTGTGCTGGGTCTTTGTTGCTGCCCAGGGTTTTCTCCAGCTGTGGCTAAGTGGGGGCTACTCTAGTTGTGGTGAGTGGGCTTATAATTGCAGTGACTGCTGTTTGCTGTGGAGCACGGGCTCTAGAGCATACAGTTGTAGCATGTAGGCTCAGCAGTTGTGGTGCATGGGCTTAGTTGCTCCGAAGCATGTGGGATCTTCCTGGACCAGAGAATGAACCCATGTCTCCTTCCTGGTTGACCACTGAGCCGCCAGGGAAGCCTCGCTTTACTCATTCTTTAGTTTTATAGCTCTTAAGAGCCAGCTGAGTCCTGTGCTAAGATCTTTGGGTTTCCAGATACGTTGGAGGTTAGGATCCTGGTCTTATTCCCCTCTCTGAAATCTGCAGGCTTCCGCTTCTTCACCTGTAAACTGGGGAGAATACCTGTTGCCTAGGCTATTGTAAAGATTGAGGGTGCCAGCCCCAGCATAGGCCTTCCATCTAAACTCTCAGCAGGTGTTGGCTCTGTTTGCTTTCTACATGTCTTCTTATCTTCTCGTTGAAACTGGCCCATAGCAAAGCCTGTCTTCTCATGGAGCCATCCCCAGTTGGAATGAAGTCTCACTGCTCTGTTTCCATAATGCACTGTACCTTCTGCCCCTCCCACGTGGTCTTGGGCGTGATGTCTCAGTGCGGTGATTACAGGGGAGCTGTCTGTGTATGTCCCCACTTCCACTGCTCCAGCTGAGTCACTGGATGAAGACTGTCTGAGGACAGAGGCTGAGACCTCACCGAGCCCTGCATTTCCTATAGGACATTACCGCACACTGCACACACAGCAGGTGGGATCTTGGATAAGCTTTTAATGGATGTGTAGGGAGTTCCAGAGTGGTCCCTGTCTTCCTCATCCTTGCTGCTTCCTGCCGCCCATCTCTCTCTGCAACCCTCTTACTTGGAAGGCTCTGCTCTGTCACCTGAGCAGACTTGGCTCCTCAAGGAGGAGTTCTAGATGGGTGGTTAAAGGGAGCCAGCCTCACTGCCTAATAGCTGTGTGTTATGAGTGGGATTGTGTCCCCCCGCCCCAAAGATGTCAGAGTCCTAACCCCTGTGATAATCAGAATGTGCCCTTATTTGAAATAGGGTCTTTAAGGAGGAAATCAAGGTCACATGAAGTCATTAGGGTGGGCCCTAATCCAGCACGACTGGTGTCCTTATTAAAAGGGGAGATGTGGAGAGAGGCAGGAACATGCAGAGGGAAGATGGTGTGACAGCAGAGAGAGAACATCTAGAGCCAAGGAATGCTTGAGGCTGCCCGCAACCAGGAGAGGGGCCTGCAGCAAAGAGGCTCTGTCTCACAGCCGTAAGAAGGAACCTACCCTGCCACCACCTTGATGTTGGACCTCTGAACTGTGAGACAGTTTCTGTTGCTTAAGCTACCCAGTGTGTGGTACTTTGTTGTGGAGAAAACAAATATATTATGTGAAGCAGTCAAGTTTGCTAAACTTTTCAGCCTTACTTCCTTATCTGTAGAACAGGATGCTGTGGCAAGTCATACCTACCTTATAGGATTCTTCTGAGGGTTAAATAGCATCTGTGTGCGTGCTGCAAGCTAAGTTGCTTCAGTCATGTCTGTCTCTCTGCTTCTCCGTGCACTGCAGCCCACCAGTCTTCTCTGTCCATGGGATTCTCCAGGTATGAATACTGGCATGGGCTGCCATACCCTCCTTCAGGTGATCTTCCTGAGCCCCTGGCATTCTGAAAAGATCTTTATTGACGGTATCCCTTTGCTGTTTTTCATCGATTTCCAGACTTCCTCAGCCTTGGGCCACTTTTAAATTTGCATTTTTTCACAAACTGTTGAGCTGGGTTCTAGTTTTTGTGGACAGAATATCTAGAAACCTTAATGTTAAGCAAATCATTTTTTTTCCCTGTGGGAATCTAGTTTAATTAGGGGTTTTATTTCCTGACAGTATGCTCAGCTACAAACATAATCTGCAAAACTATCCCATCCTAATAGGTTAGTATGTGTTAGCAGGCTGCGGCCCTTCCCCGGTAACCATTTTATCTGAGAGTCTTTGTTATATTATATGATAACCTTTTAGTCTCTTCAGTCATGTCCAACTCTTTGTGAGCCTGTGGACTGCAGCACACCAGGCTTCCTTGTCCATCATCTCCTGGAACTTGCTCAAACTCATGTCCATTGAGTCGGTGATGCCATCCAACCATCTCATCCTCTGTCGTCCCCTTCTCCTCCTGCCTTCAGTCTTTCCCAGCATCAGGGTCTTTTCCAATGAGTCAGTTCTTCACATCAGGTGGCCAAAGTATTGGAGCTTCAGCATCAGTCCTTCCAGTGAATATTCAGGAATGATTTCCTTTAGAACCTATAACCTTTACGTACCTATTGATTGTCTTACTTTTGAATCCTGGTCTTTATAGGGCTTCCCTGGTGGCACAGAGGTAGAGAATCCACCTACCAATACAGAAAATGCAGGAGATGCAGGTTCAATCCCTGGGTCAGAAAGATCCCCTGGAGAAGGAAATGGTAACCTACTCCAGTATTCTTGCCTGGGAATCCCATGGACAGAGAAGACTGGCGGGCTACTGTCCATGGGGTCACAAAAGAGTCAGGCATGGCTTAGCCACAAAACAACATTGTAGGTCCTAGGAAGTAAGGCCTGGATTATGTGGTGATATTTAGAAGAAAAACATTAAAATCTGTGAATTAAAATCCTCAGTGTGTGGTTGGCTGGCATCTGAAATCAGATGTGGGCTTCAGTCTGATGCTTGTACCTGTGTTGTGGCCTTGGGCCAGTTAATCTTTCTGGGCATCCGCTGATGCTACCTGTCAGGTGGCTGTTTTAAGGTTTAAGGAAGATAATGTAGGTAAAGAAACGCCTCTTCTATGTGGTACATACTACTCCCAAAGTTGCTTTCTTTGCCTAAGCATTCCTCAACTGTCAATGGCTCACCTGTTGGTGGCTCCAGGCATGATGTGGAGGTTGCTTTGGGATAGAACTCATTGTGTTTCTTCAGTTATATTCTGCAGAAAGCTACCCACCACCTCCATGCTGAGAAACTTGGAGTGACATATTTCAGATATAAAACTTTATTTCAGCATGGTACAAAGTGAATTTGATATTCTTCTTATGGTTCTTTTGGTGACATAACTTTTGAGTTGCTTATATTTTAAAAAAGTCAGAAAGTACTAAACATTTGAGGAATGAGGTATCATGAGACAGGGGTGTGTGTGTGTGTGCATGATGGCTAAAAAAGTACATTTTCCTGTAGCCAATATTCTTTAATTATGAATTGGTTGTCTCTAGAAATTAAATGTTTATTTTTGAAGTCCTCTAAGATAAATCTGCATTATTAACTATGGCTATTTGAGCACTTAGGGTTCAGATAACATCAATAACCTAAAAAGCTTTTTATAAACATCAATGCAGACTGTATTAATATCCATATAAAACAGAACTTCAGTTTAAGCTTAATTGAATTAGTCCTCTGGTATCAGATGAAGAGTCTCCTCTCTAGTTTCACTTAAAAAGCAATGGGGTAGGGAAAGAGAGAGGCATAGAGGTTAGGTTTTGGAATCGCTTTATTTGTTTTATTAATTTTCTAGTCTCAAGGCCATTCGCAGATGATTTCATTATAAAGATGTGGGTTCTTTGCCATTTTCCAGCGAAGTAATGATAGATGATGGGAGAGAGATTATTTATGTTCTACTATAATCAATATAACTTCATTCTGTAACTACTTTTTGTACATTTGAAATCACATGATCTTACCTCCTTTTAAAAATAAAAATACTAACAAATTCCACAGGGGAAAATACAAAACACGGAGGAAATTTCCAGAGGTTTTAATACCCTCTTTTGCTAATTATTTTCACAAACTATGTTCAGGTAGGACCTTGGTTTGAGTAGTTATATGATCTGGAAATCAATGTGAAATGAATCATCATAAAGCAATTCATGTTTTCCCACAGGAGTCTAGTTTTAATTAGGGGTTTTATTCCTCACAAAGTGCTCAGCATGGTATAAATCATACATATCACCACTAATATGTTGTAAAAGTTAAGATACAACAATATACATTGTGTAATAGTTTAAATAATATTATACTCCTAGTTACATACAACAGGCATGCGTATAGTATATACACTGATTATCCAAAGGCCCAAGTGCTTTATAAAACATGCATTCAGCATATAAAATGCACAGCTCTGCCATGATTTCATGTATATGAAAGAACTTAATAAACTATAGAGTGCTATACAGATGTAAGCTGAAATTTTATTAGCCTTGTGCATATAGCCTAACATCATACATGTGCAATAAGACATTCCTCAGTGTCTAGTTAGGAATATTTTTGTTCTCCTTAGAATTTGGAAGGACATTTGGGGGTTTAAGTGACTCTTGAGCTAGGTTATAGGGAAGTTTGAATGCATGCTTTTTCCCTCTTTTGTTAATATTTCTTGTGCTTGTATGCTTGTTTCAAGTGTTCTTTTTACATGAGTTTGGTGTCCTCATTTTCACCTTTTAAGAGAGGATTCCATTAGCTCCATTTTGAAGAGGTGATGATCAGGGATCAGTGGTACTTTTAGAGTCAGTGTTGCTAGGAAATTGTAAAACCCACACTAACATCCGTTCTTTCGAATTCCTCTTTCTGCACTCTTTCAAATACATCACGAGGCCCTGACACTTTTCCTTGGGATAAGCAGATGGTATCAAGATTATTTCAGGGATCCCAGAGCAATGTTTAAATTTGGGTTCACTCTCAAAGGGAACTGTTAGTGTCTGAAAGCATGGAGGCTTCAGAGGAGATTTCAGCTGTGAGGGTTCGGAGGGGAAGAGACTCTTCAGTCTTTGCCCTCCTTGCTCCCTCCCCATCTCCCATAGCGTTGCTGAACACAGGTGTTCACAGCAGGCTGGGCAGGGGGACCGCCTGAGGGAAGCACATGGAAATGGGAAGCAGGGTCCCATGTCTTTCCCTTAGTGTATTAGTCAAGTAATACAGCCAGTGCTGCAGAAACAAACTCTGCGATCTCATTAGTTATGACAAGAGTTTATCAAAGTCGGAGGCTCTTTTTTGTGTAGTGACTTAGAGGTTCAGGACTGCTGCCATGCTGTAGCTCTGCCATCTTGGAGTTCCTCGTTTCCAGGTTTGAGGAAGAGGAGGAGGAAACGTGGCTGCTCCTGGGTTAAGATGTGGAGGGGGGGGAAAAAAAAAGGTGTGGAGAGCAGTCTCAAGCTCACCACAGGAAGAGCGGTTCTCTGTTCTGAGATGACAGCTTCTACAGCAGCTGAATCATGACACTGTCTTTGTGTCAACATCCTGGTCAATCACCCGAGCTGAGCATACCTGCCAATCATGCTGATGGCTTATTTAGTAAACATTTATGGAGTGCTGTGTGCAAGGCACTGGGTTGGAAAGTTGACTCAAAGCAGCGGTTCATTCCAAAGAATCACTTGAATTGTGTCATCTACAAATCATAACTTCACCACCAGAGCCACTGTTATCCATATGAAGCCTTTGTGCAAATTACAAACAGGCATGGCTTCCTCAGTGTGTTTTACTTGCACTTGTCAGAATATTGTCATGCTGGTTTCAGAGCAATACCATCCATTACTATCTCCTGAAAAACTTTGGACAGTGTCTCTGAAGTGACAGTGCCCTTAGATGTCCCTCTTGTGCGGTACACAAACTGTGTAACTGTGTATAGCTGTCTTTGTTCCCCTTGCCTCTTACTAATGACTCTTATTGAAATCCCACAGATATTTCTAGGTAAGAAGCTTTAAAATCTTTGTAAACCTGGTAGGATATTCTTTTTTGGAAGAAGACGATGTCAGTTCTGTTAGGCCACAGGAAAAAAAAAAAAACTGTCACTTCTTTGTTTTGCTTAAGGTTCTTTTTTAAAATTTTCTTTTGAACTTTTACTTTTGTATGGGGGTATAGCCAGTGAGCAATATTTGTGCTAGTTTCAGGCGAACAGCGAAGGGATGCAGTCATACATACACATGTCTTAAGCCCCCTCCTGCATCCAGGCTGCCACATAGCATTGAGCGGAGTTCCATGTGCTACACAGGAGGTCCCCGTTGGTTATTCATTTTAAATATAGCAGTGTGTACATGTTCATCCCAAACTCCCTAACTATCCCTTCTCTCCTGGCAACCATAATTTCGTTTCCTAAGTCTATGAGTCTAAAAGTGTCACTTCTATTCATGAGGCCAAGTCTCTGTGCCATTTTCTGAGACATATATCAACTGTTTTTAGTCTGATTTGTTTAAAAACTATATTTCCTTTCCTCCATTGATGGTTTCTTTGTTCTTTGACCACTTGCCGCATTTTGAAAATACGGAGTCACTCTGGTACAATAGTCTCTTTTATTCAAATAATTTAGGACTTTAATGAAATATCCTCAGAGTGATAAAATTCCTGCCCAGGGGCTAAAAATTATAGCCATTATTAGGAAAATATATTTTCTGTTTTCCAGGATTTGAAATAGACCAACCCAACAGGCAATGCTATTATTTGTTAAATGAACAAATAAATGGATACATTGTGGAGGACATTTAGTCTTAACTGTAAACCAATTGCTTTTGTAAAAAATAACAACAGAAAACTAGTTTTATGACTGCATATTATCACAGAAGGACCCAAACCTAGAAAAGCCCATTTCTCTGAGTTAAGTACCCTTGCTACAAATGCAGGAGCAACCATGTGTGAAGAAAGGATGGTATGTTTAAAAAAAATTCCGGGACTGGTCTAATTGTGCTTTGATTACTCTCTCTAGAGAGTAATTTTTAGAGCTCGGTAGGAAACCACGAGCAAGTCTGACCATTTGGTTTTGTGAAAATAAACTTCGTTTAATTTATTGACACATTACACGTACCTGCCAAATTTTCTCTTGCTTTTCCCCCTGACATGTGTCTTGCCTGATGGAGTCACTGTAAGGCAGTCGATATGTTTTGAAAGAAATTAGGTTTTGCTAAGGAATGTATCAGAGCTGTTAAACCGAGCTGCAGCTTGTTCTCATTAGTCTTTGGAAGGCAGCTGCCGGAACAGAAGGGGCAGGGGAGGCAGAGAGGGAGCGGTGGCCACGGATACTCTCAGCGCTCCTGGCAGGAGACCTCAAGGCTCCATTCTGAGCTGCAGGAGCCTGGCTCTTCCCTGGGCAGCTGTGCCAGAAGGTGTGGTCAGGGAGCCCTGCCCTGTGTTGCTGACAAATCAAATAACAAAACGAATCTCACCTCTCTGCAATCCAGCTACTGTCGTCACACTGTGTGTAATTAAACATCCAGCATTGGGGTTTCTACCGCTAGGCTGAGGCCTGCCTGGGTTCATTAACAGCTGGAGCACTGAAGAGTGTCCCCACATTCCAAGTCCTGACAATTTTACTTGCTAACGTTTCTGTTCTGTGCTGGCGAGATCCCTGCCTGCCTCAGCATCCCATGAATCCTGCTTGAAACCTGTGCAGGACCCTCTGGGTAGGCCTCCCTGGGCTTGCCAGTGTGCCCTAACCGGAGAGATCTTTTAAAGACCCGTGAGCTTCTCTTCCCTGCTCAGGGCTCATTTGGGGTCTCCGTCACCTCCAGCATATGATAACTCCTCTCCATGTTGTTGAAGACCCTTTGAGGCGTGGCCTCTGTCGCCTTGTCCAGCTTGATCTCCCAACCTTTCTCACCTGTCATTTTATGCTCCAGGAATGTAGGACTGATGATGATTTTGGAAATATACCTGTTGTTTTTTTTTTAGCATATTTTATTTTTTTTAACTTTTAACTTTATATTGGGGGTAGAGCTGATTAACAATAGTTTCAAGTGAAAAATGAAGGGACTAGCCATATACAGACAAGTATCCATTCTTCCCCAAACTCCCCTCCCATCCAGGCTGCCACATAACATTGAGCAGAGTTCCATGTGCTGTACAGTAGGTCCTTGTTGGTTATCCATTTTAAATATAACACTGGATACATGTCCATCCCAAACTCCCTAACAATCCCTTCCCCTCATGCTTCCCCTTGTCCACCATTAAGCTCATTCTCTAAGTCTGTGGGGTTCTTCGGTAGCTGAGATGGTAAAGAATCTGCCTGCTATGAAGGAGACCCAGGTTTAACTCCTGGATCAGGAGATCCCCTAGAGAAGGGAATGGCAACCCACTCCGGTATTCTTGCCTGGAGAATTCCATGGAGGAGCCTGGTGGGTTCCAGTCCTTGCGGTCACACAGAGTTGGACACGACTGAGCGACTTTCACTTTTTCTAAGTCTGTGAGTCTGTTTCTGTTTTGTAAGTTCCTTTGTTTTATTTATTTTTAGATTCCACATATAAGGGATGTGGCTTTCCCCCAGTGGCTCAGTGGTAAAGAATCTGCCTGCAATGCCGGAGACATGGTTCAGGAAGATCATGTGGGTTGGGAAGATCCCCTGGAAAAGGGAATGACTACCCAGCATTCTTTTCTGGAGAATCCCATGGACAGAGGAGCCTGGCAGGCTACAGTCCATGGGGTTGCAAAGAATCAGACATGACTGAAGTGACTGAGCCTGCACACATAAGGGATGTCATACGATATTTATCCTTCTCTGTCTGACTTACTTCACTCTGTGTGACACTCTCTAGGTGCATCCATGTTTTTGCAAATGGCATTATTTCATTCATTTTAATGGCTGAGTAATAGTCCATTGTATATATGTACCACATCTTCTTTATCCATTCCTCTGTTGATGGACATTTAGGTTGCATCCATGTCTTGGCTATTGTAAACAGTGCTGCTATGAACATTGGGGTGCATGTGGCCCTTTGGATCATGTTTTTCTCTGGATTTATGCCTCAGAGTGGGAATGCAGGGTCATATGGTAGCTCTATTTTTAGTTTTTTAAGGAACCTCTATACTGTTCTCCATAGCGGCTGTACCAATTTACATTCCCACCAACAGTGTAGGAGGATTCCCTTCTCTACACTCCTCAAGCATTTATCGTTTGTGGATTTTTTGATGGTAGCCGTTCTGACTGGTGGGAGGTGATAATCTCATTATAGTTTTGATTTGTATTTCTCTAATAATTACTGATGTTGAACATCTTTTCATGTGCCATCTGTGTGTCTTCTTTGGAGAAATGTCTAGGTCTTCTGCCCTTTTTTTTGAGTGGGTTCTTTGTTTTGATGATGTTAAGCGTCATGAGCTGTTTGTAAAGTTTGGAGACTAATCCCTAATCAGTTACACCATTTTCAAATATGTTCTCCCAATCTCCCACCTCTAGCATATAATGAAAACTCCTTTGCCTGTTGTTGAAGGCCCTTCAAGGTGTGGCCTCTGCTGCCTTGTCCAGCCTGATCTCCCAACCTTTCTCACCTGTCATTTTTTGCTCTAGGAATATAGGACTGATTTTAATTTTGGAAAGACCTTTTTTGCTTTTTCAATGCCAAAAAAAAAAAAAAAAGTTGGTGGCTTTCTTCTTGGGCTTTTATTATTCTCCACTTTCTTACATGTGTAATTGGATTATATATAAATATTTTTATATTTTGTTTTTGTTTATAATAAGCATTTGCTATTGTAAACATTTTAATGGTTGCATTATTATCTGTCTTATGGATAAATGATACTTTATGGAACTATTTCTGAACTGACAAAACAACAAAAGCAGAATCAGCAGAAGTAAAATTACTGTGCTGTATACATGTTGTTTAGTCACTAAGTTGTGTCCAGCTCTTTTGCGACCCCATAGACTGTAGCCCACCAGGCTCCTCTGTCCATGGGATTCCCAGGCAAGAATGCTGGAGTGGGTTGCCATGGAAAATGCCTTTTAAAAGTATGTATTTATTTTTGGCTACATCAGGTCTTAGTTGTGGTGTGTGGACTTCTCATCTAGTTGTGGCATGTGGACTAAGTTGCTCCGAGGCAGTATTACCCACTAGGATCAGTGGGATCCTAGTTCCCTGACCAGGGATCAATCCCGCTTCTCCTGCTTTGGAAGCTGGATTCTTAACCACTGGACCATCAGGGAAGTCCCTGGAAATATACCTTGCTCCCTCGCTCTCCTCATACCTTTGCTCTTTCTTCCTTGGATGTCCTCCCTGTGAACGGTTGGTCTGGCTGACTCTCTTTAGCCCCATGCCACCTCATTTTGGAAGCCCTCCCTGATTTCCTCTCCTGATTCAGGTGTTCAGCATTCTGTCTCCCTTTGAGCTTTATGTAAATACAGCCATCAAAGCAGTTGCCTCAAAGCATAAATACTTATTGGACTTGACTGGACTTGGAGCTGCTTGAGGTTGAGGATCACAGCTTTTAATTCGTATCTCCCTAAACTGTCACAGGCTGGGTAGATAGAAGCTCTGTGAATGAAGGAAGGAAAGATTACCAAGGTCACTCTCCAATGGTGTTCTTTTCAAAGGCAAACATCTCTAAATCCAGCAAGAGTGGAATGGCTTTGGTAACAAAGTTCAGATCTCTTGGTGAAGAATCAGCCAAACTGCCTTTTTACCTCTGTGCTTGTTGCTTTCTCTCCTGTGTTGTGTTGTTTAGAAAGTCACCTGGAGGAAGGCTCGATCAGGGTGACCCCCACCTCAGTGGTGATGCTTCTGATGCCCACTGATGACTTGGGGTGATGCTTAACATCTCAGTTCATCAAGCTGCATTTTGCAGTGAAATGTTTTCTTGGCATCTCCCACTGCACTTCTTAGCTTTTCTCCAAATTCAGGGAGAGCTGTATCTTCACTGCTTGGGCATCTTAGTATTATGGCCTGTGGCCAGTTTTGGCTGAGCGAGGTGGCAAGGGCTCTGTGTCTCCATCTGGCAGGCCTCCCTTGGGAATGAGGGTCTTCAGTCCTCAGAAGGAAGCCCTGTCTGGCCACAGTGGGGACATGGGGTGATGCCTGAGAGGAGGCTGTCCCGGTGCTGGCCCCAGTGAGATCTGAGAGGCCTGTGGACCAGGGAACCCCTGTTGGGATGGGGTTTTCCTCTTCCCCTGGTGACCTGGTCCAGCTCACCCAGTCTTTGGGAGCCGAATGCCTCAAAACTTCCAGAGTGTGGCAAAATGCAGAGCTGTGCAGAGCTGCACTAAGAATCCTCTTTCTGGAACTTACTCCAGGACTTTGGATAAGTTGCCCTCGTGTTGGGTTTTTAATACTTATAAAACAGGGCTCAGGCTCCTTGTGGGTTCTTGTGAGAGGAAATGTGATACCTGTCAGGAGCTCACAGATTATTACTCTGGATTGTGAGTGTCTGCTCTTGCAGTACATTTGAGAAGTCCGTGGTGGTGAAGAAAGGGAGAGTGACTGGGTTCTGCACACCGGAGTAGTGAGCTGACTGCAGTGACTAGTAACACACTGGCTCAGGGAGGCTCCTGGCTGCATGAGGAGCTTCCCTCTGCTCCCTTCTCCACAGGATCTGCCCAGGGGCTCCTCTGGAAAGGGTGGAGGGGGCACATTGCCTGAGTTCTACTCAGGCTTTGCCCTTAACCACCTGTATGACCTCTGGTCAGCCACTTGCCCTTCATTTGCCTCAATTTCCAGACTCTTTTGGAAACTGGTGAGGACCAGCCTTGCTCACCTCCCACGATGTTTGTAGACATAATAACGAATAATATAGATGTACAAGTTTCGTTACAAGAACACCATGGGGTATCTTATGACTGAGAATGAGAGTGAGCGGGGCCAGTCTTGTCCGCTCTCTCTCCCTTCCTTCCATTAGCAAGCTGTTGAATTATTACAGCCACAAAGAAATAACCTAGAAGCATGGGGGAGAAGCATTTCTGTTAAAGCAGTTGTCCGTCGATGTCGTCATATCTGTTTCCAGAGGTTCTTAGGAGAGACTTTGAAGTTGGTTTAGCACTTGACCCCTGCCCTGCTGTCAGGTGTTGGACTGGGCGCTGGTCAGATGTGAATTTCACGTCTGTGAATCAGTTTATTTCTCAGCTCTTAGATGATGCTCTGCAGGGGTAACACATTTTGTAAGGTGAAAATCTCTTTGCTGTGTTAAAAATGCAGGTGGAACAGACTGGAAGGTAATGTATCAAAATGTTGACTGATGGCTCATAGTAGAGTTCTCAGTGAGTTTCCCCCGCCGCCCCCCCCCCTGTTTCTATCCTTCTGTACTTGGCAACCGTCCAAGAATGAGTTTTGTTTTGGGAATTCAAAAAACATATGCATCTTCTCACACAAATTGAATATAGTGCTATTTAAGATTAGAAAGATAGGGATTTGGAACGTTAGTGATTCACCATTATATGTCAGCTTCCCTGATGGCTCAGATGGAAAAGAATCTGCTTGCAGTGTAGGAGACCTGGGTTCAATCCCTGGGTTGGGAAGATCTTCTGGAGAAGGGAATGGCAACCTATTCCAGTATTCTTGCTTGGAGGATCCCATGGATGGAGGAGTCTGTTTGGCCACAGTCCATGGGGTCACAAAGAGCTGGACAGAACTGAGCGACTTACAAGCACACACACACATGCGACTGAAGAGGACCAGAGGACCCCCAGAGGCAAGCTGGGCCCAGCCAGTTGGAGACTTCCCTTAAGACCCAGCACAGGGCTCCTTCCATCATCAGCAGCTGCTCTGAACCCGGGCAGAGGCCACCAGGCTCCTCCCAGGCCACACCGTCCTTACGCGAGCAGGGTGTTTGGTGAGCCTCGCATGCCAGTTTCAGTGTGTCTGGAGGATTAACGAGCTGCTAAAATTCTCTGTCTTCCTCTCCTGAAGCCTCCTTTCAAGTGACAGGTCCCAAATCCGGCCTACCACAGCCGTATGTGCCACCCCCACTGGACTCTAAGTCCGTTTGCTTAAACACACACTCCCAGGCAGCACCTGTGTTCCTGCTGTTGGCTTAGAGAATCTGAGCCCAAAGGTGCCAGGAAACAGCTCTGTGAAAGAGCTCAGCAACCTCAGAGCGTGAAAGTGACCCAAGAATAACCCTGTTTTCAGGCCTCTGCACAAATTAAACTTTGAAATTATTCTAAATGCTTAATCCTAAAGTGCAAATACTTGAAACAATCAGAATCAGGCTGTTAAAAACCAGAAATTCTTCCTTTCTCAGGCAAGACTTCCTTTCTAAGCACCCCATCTCAGACTGTTTCTCTGGTGGGGCATTTCCTTGCATTCCTTCAGCAGAGCTGCCACTTAAGTCCTTGCTTCCTCTCTTCCACATCCTAGTTTAGGCCTCCTCATCTCATCACCAGACGGCTGTAGTTGGTCTCCTTGCTTCTAATCTCTTTTCACTCTGTACACTTGGGCCACATCAGTCTTTTATGGAAAATAGAGCCGATTGGATCACGCCCAATCCAGAACCTTCATTGAGCTCCATTGCCATCTCTGAATGTAGCAGGTAGGTGAGACCTTCCCAGTGCAGTTCCCAGCCTCCTGGCCACCTCCAGGCCAGGGACTTCCGGCAGAGGGTGGCTGTGGATAGTCCTGCCAAGGGCCTTGTGCTTTCTGCCTGAGCCTTTGTTCACACACCCGCCTTCACATTAGTCCACTCATCCCTCACATGCCAGAGCCTGCTGCTTCTCAGCATGGACGCTGTCTCCTTGTGAATTCTGTACCTATCACATACCTTTCTTTCCTCAGCCCGCCCCTAGGATGACAAATGCATCCTTATTTCCTTCTGTTAAGGTCTTATTAGCTTGCCAGGAAATTGTTGTTCTCTTGCTTTAGTAATATATTAAACAATATGGGGAGTAGTCTGCTCACTTGATTGGAAGATCCACAGAGGGGCCAAGACTCCCTTCCTTACTCTTTGGGGTTTCTTCACACTCTTTAGCTGGGTGCGTTGAACCTCCTCTGTTTGTTGAATGTATTATAGTTGAATCATTGGATAACTGAATAACGAGATTCAAAGATGACTTTTAATGAGGCATCTACAATACACTTAAGAAATATGCTAAATATACTTCTACTCCTGAAGTGTGGGAAACATTCTATGCTAACCCATTTTCGTATGGTGCTGTGAAATGATAGTTCTGTAGCTGCTGGAGATATTGAGGCCTGGATGTCTATGCTACTTCCCAACTTGAGTGAACTTTATTTAAAAAAAAAAAAAGTAATATTGGTTCCATGAGAAGACAGGACCATGAAGGGATAGGGGTGTGTAAGGGTTTTGGCGTTGGCTCAACATGGGGTCAGATATTGGCTCTTGAGAAGTTATTGAACCTTTCTGATAGAACTTCAGGTTCTCCATCTGCAAAATATTGATACTGTCTACCTAAGCTATTGTGAAGATGGCAGGATGATGGATGGAAGCATCTAGAAGAGAGCCTGGCACACAGGCATGCCCAAAGTGCAGTGATGGGTCATCATTTTCCTGGACGTTACACACAGTTCAGTTGTAAATTGGGGCATCTGTTAAGTGCAGCTGCAGACTGCAAACCAACTTTATGTATTTCAAGAGCTCACCATGCACGGTGGCTTTTATTAAAATGTGAGATTGTTTATAAAGCAGAGGATTACTTGACAGCTGACCCTGCAAATGAGGCTGGTGCTCACACAGAAGGGCCAGGTGTGCTGCTCTGCAGAGCTGGGCATCTCCTCCTCTGCAGGTGTGCCCTCCAGGCTGGAGCAAGCAGATGTCTGGTTTTCTGGGATGAGAAGGCAGAATGGGGGTCCTGTGTGCTCTGAAAGAGCACAAGGCTGTGAAGGGCAATAGTGTGACAGCCTGGGCCCTGGAACTGTGCTAATGGAGCTCTCACATGTGCGTGGCTTAAAAACAGAACTGTCAAAACAAAACAAAACAAAAATCATCACTCTGATTGCATCTCCGTGGGGGGAAAGACCGGGAAAGGACCAGAGAAGAGAGCAGGGTCAGTTGGATAGCCTGTCACGCACTAGGCGCTGTTTTTGGGTGCTGAGGGCAGTGAGAGGAATGATGGTCAGAATAGAAAGATGGTAAGATGTAGTTCCACCTGAGTCCGGGCTGTTTAAAAAAATATTTTTAGAGTCTTGGACTCTTGGAAATATGGTAAAAGTTTTGAACTTTCTCAGAGGAAAATGCATGCCTACACATACCATTTTACATACAGTTCCAGGGGGCTGGCTCATGGGTCCCTTGAAGTTCATTTAAGGAACCTAAGTTAAGAACCCTTTATTTAGGGATAATTACAGTCTTGTGAAAAACATTAGCATGGACAGCTGGGTCCAGAAACACCTGGTTTGAGTTTGGTTCCACCCCTTTGCCAGCTATGTGTCTCACTGAAGAATGATCTTGAATAGCTCAACCTTTCTAAGCCTCAGACATCTCACATAGATGAAAATAACAGCAGCATCTCATGGGGTTACAGTGAAGATGAAATAATAAACAAAACGATCAATACAATGCCTAGCATGTGGCAAATGCTCTATAAGTGTTAACACATAATTATTACTAGTGAGCCTGTTATTGATAGAAGGGAGTCATGAAAATACAGCAGGAGATTAATTCGTGTAGCGTCTGTGAGGAAAATATGAACCATAGTTTTCAGTTGAGGTCTTTATATATAAAAGAATGTGAAAAACATCATGGTGGGTTTTGTCTTCTGTATAAACAACACGTTTATGGTAACTGTCTTCTGTCCATTAGTAAAAGAAGGCAACCACAGCAGCATTCCACAGGGGTGTTTCTGTGGCTATATACTCCATGAGGATGACCTCATTGTAGGGAATAAATCTCTCAATGACTGCTAAATACTTAGTGTTATAATCCATCAGCAATAATGAAGGAAAAGAAGGATACATGATAACAGTTAGGAGCTGTAGAGGGGTTGCCATGTACCTCACATTTGTGTGGGTTGTGGTGTCTTTCTGATAAAGTTTGATCACTTAGAAGAGCAGAAGTCAAAGATAAAGCACTTCCACTGGGTGTAGCTGGAGGTCAGCAGGCTGTGTGTGTGCATGCATGTGGGCACATATGTGTGCAGGCTATCAAAAACAGAGCTTCTTTTTATCAGCCTTCACTCATTTGATTGCTTTCTAAGCCACGAGTTTGAACATTTTGGAATGTGCCTGTTGAAAATGAAGATTTATCATACAGAGTGTAAGATTACAACCACAAGATTCAGAAAGGGGTTTCTGAGCTTGGGGGAGAGTTACAATTAACCTCGTAAAGAGCACAGATGAAAGCCTTTCCCACAGTTACAATCAAAGACACTTTAGGCCACTCTTTCCCCAGAGGAATAGTTGCCTTTTACGGCATGTTTTAAAGTTTTATTTCAAAAACAGTCAGCATCTTAAAGCAGCATGTAGTGTGCTCCCCAGGCTTTCACTTGCAACGTGTTTCCAGTTTTCTCAGTCATATTACTGGGTTTCTGGATGTGGTATGAGTTGCCACCTTCACCAGATTCGCACTCAGGGGGATTTAGCCCGACATGCTTGTGCTTGTCTCAAGAAGACTCTCCCAAACTTCCTTGCTCTTCTCATTCTGAGAGGAGAGTTCAGAGTCAGCATTATTATGTGTGAAGAGATTATACTTCTATCCTCTGCTTTGTCAGTCAGGGAAACCGAGGTCCTAAGAGGAGATGAAACGCAGGTCTACCCAGTGCTCCACTGCTTCTCAGACTCAAGAAACCAGATTCTCACCACATCCTGTGTTGAAATGCTTCCTCGTTGTATTCTAGGTCTCTGTGCACACCGGGCTTTATCTGTGTATGTGTGTGTTTTAAGTGCTTAAGTATCATGTTTTTTCCCCTCAAGAAACAGAAAGTGTGATTGTCTTTCAATAGACATGAATTTGAGCGAACTCTAGGAGATAGTGAAGGACAAGGGAGCCTGGTGTGCTGCAGTCCCTGGGGTTGCAGAGTTGGACACGACTTAGCGACAACAAACATCCTTTCATTGAGCACCTCGGTGTTGCAGGGAATAACTAGTAGTCCAGTAGTGCCGGTATCAGAGTCCATGGGGTCGCTGCGAGTTGGACAGACTGAGCGACTTCACTTTCTCTTTTCACTTTCATGCATTGGAGAAGGAAATGGCAACCCACTCCAGTGTTCTTGCCTGGAGAATCCCAGGGACGGGGGAGCCTGGTGGGCTGCCGTCTGTGGGGTCACACAGAGTCGGACACGACTGCAGTGACTTAGCAGCAGCAGCAAACGCTATCAGATAGGTGTTGCATACTGCTGTGGCCGCTTTGCAACCATTATGTGGAATGTCAAGGGTAGTGAAACTTTCATCTCTCTCGGTCTGCCTGCTTCCAATCCTACTGTAGTCTGTTTCCTGAGTCTCACTGTCTCCTGAGCACAACTTCCAACTTGCCCTGGATTTTGACGAGCACTTTGCATGCTTCCTCCACCATAATATGCTTGCCTGGATGAAAGCCTGGAGTGTGACCCACTCCTGACTTCGCTTGGATGTGCACCTTTCCTTTGTACATCGCACAGGACTGTGGTAGCAGCCTTCTCACGGGTCATGAAGTCTGCAGTCTCGTTCTTGACCAGTCCTCGCTGCTGTGCTGGTTGTACTCTGTTAACAACAGAGCCAATCTTACCAGCTACCTGTTAAAACCCTTGTACGCCTGCCCATTGCCTACAGCAGGAGGGTGCCAATTCCAGTTTGGTAGTGGCTGTCTGAAGTGCAGGCTGTCTGAAGTGTCATAAAGTGCTGTGATTTGTAATGTCTCCCAAATGTGGGGAGAGGCATCGGGAGCAGATGTGCCACGTCCTCTCTAGCCAGGAGAACAACGTGTCAGCTTCCTTCGTAAAAATTAATTCATTATTTTTGGCTGCACTGGGTCGTCATTGCTGCGTGTGGGCTTTCTCTAGTGGTGGTATGCAGGTTTCTCCCTGTGGTGGCTTCTCTTGTGGCAGAGCACAGGCTCTAGGGCACACAGGCTTCAGTATTGTTGCACAGGGGCTCAGTAGCCACGGCTCCTGGGCTCTAGAGCACGGGCTCAATGGTTGTGGCACATGAGTTTAGTTACTCTGCAGCATGTGGCATCTTCATCTTCCTGGACCAGGGATTGAACTGGTATCCTCTGCACTGGCGGGTGGATTCCTATCCACTGGACAGCCAGGGAAGTCCTATGTCAACTTCTACACAGGACACGTCAGACTTTTCCTGATCTGGTTTCTGCCCACCTATCACTGACCCCTTCCCAAGCTGCCTCCTCCCTCCACATGCTGCTTCCCCAGCACCCCTGCTCACACACCAGCATGGCTTTGCATCTGCCGAACTTCTGCCTGAGATCCCTTACCTCTTGTTTCTCCATTGCCTCCTCATTCTTTAGCACTCAGTTCAACTATTACTGCCTTAGAAGCCTCCTCTCCTTTTTGCCTCATAGCCAGATTGCACAAGATCACTTTGTTCATTCTTTAGTTATTCACCGCATTCAGCATTAACACTTTATAGTATAATCATTTAGTCATCTATCTGCTCTTCTACTAGGTGGTTGGTGGGGAAATGAATATTGATTGAGCTCCTTCAGTGTCCTAAAGACACTGGGAAGAAGAGCTGCCTGTCTGAAAAGCCCAATGGAGCAGAATGAGGGTGGGCTTTTGAAGCTGGTTTCCTGGCTTGAGCCCTCCTTTTTTACATGCCATTTCTCTGAGTCTTAGGTTATTCATGTTGTAGACTGGGAATCATAATACTATGCCAGGTTGTTGAGTGGTTTAGAAATAGTATTTCTAAAATGTGAGCATACAGTAGTAAGTCAGTCCTCAGTAAATGGTGACTATAATTGGTTATCTACTTTAATTTTAATTTTGTGAGGCACAGTAGGAATTAATTTTACATGCTGTAACCGAACTTCAAATTATTTCCTTAGAGTCATAAATCAAATATATTACTGAGTTATAATATACTGATTTTATAAGAAAATTGGCAGTGGACCCAAACATACAAAAAATGTGAAAACAGTCCAACAGTTACCATATCCCCTCCATCTCACCTAGATTTTAATATTTCACCTCAATTTTTGGTCACACTCTCTTGGTTTCTACACATGCACATGGCCACATGACATGCATCTTTTTTTCTCACATGCTGATCACCACTAATGTTTCCTTAAACAAGGACCTTTCCTCCTGCCTTCTCCTGTACAAGCATCCCAATCAGTAGATTAGCATCAATACCACAATATACACTATACAGTCTTAATGACCCAGATAACCACAATGGTGTGGTCACTCACCTAGAGCCAGACATCCTGGAATGTGATGTCAAGTGGGTCTTAAAAGCATTACTATGAGCAAAGATAGTGGAGGTGATGGAACTCTAGCTGAGCTATTTCAAATTCTAAAAGATTATGCTGTCTAAGTGCTGCATTCAATATGCCAGCAAATTTGGAAAACTCACCAGTGGCCACAGGACTGGAAAAGGTCAGTTTTCATTCCAATCCCAAAGAAGGGCAATGCCAAAGAATGTTAAAACTACTGCACAGTTGCACTCATTTCACATATGAGCAAAGTCACACTCAAAATCCTTCAAGCGAGGCTTCAATAGTACATGAACCGAGAACTTTCAGATGTTCAAGCTGGATTTACAAAAGGCAGAGGAATCAGAGATCAAATTGTCAACATCTGTTGGATCACAGAAAAAGCAAGGGAATTCCAGAAGAAGCATCTACTTCTGCTTCATTGATTACACTAAAGCCTTTGTGTGGATCACAACAAAGTGTGGAAAATTCTTAAAAGAGATGGGAATACCAGACCACCTTACTTGCCTCCTGAGAAACCTGTATGCAGGTTAAGAAGCAACAGTTAGAACCAGACGTGGAACAATGGACTGGTTCAAAATTGGGAAAGAAGTGCGTCAAGGCTGTATATTGACACCCTGCTTATTTAACTTATATGCAGGCTACATCATGTGAAATGCCAGGCTGGATGAAGCACAAGCTGGTATCAAGATTGCCAGGAGAAATAACGATAACCTGAGATAATGCAGATGACCCCACTCTAATGGCAGAACGTGAAGAGGAACTAAAGAGCCTGTTGATGAAGGTGAAAGAGGAGAGTGAGAAAGCTGGCTTAAAACTCAACATTCAAAAAACTAAGATTATGGCCTCCGGTCCCACCACTTTTATTTTCTTGGGCTCCAAAATCACTGAAGATGGTGACTGCAGCCATGAAATTAAAAGATGCCTGCTGCTTGGAAGAAAAGCTATGATCAAGCATATTAAAAAGCAGAGATATTACTTTGCTGACAAAGGTCTGTCTAGTCAAAGCTTTGGTTTTTCTGATAGTCATGTATGGATGTGAGAGTTGGACCACAAAGAAGGCTGAGTGCCAAAGAATTGATGCTTTTGAACTGTGCTGTTGGAGATGACTCTTAAGAGTTCCTTGGACAGTGAGAAGATCCAACCAGTCAATCCTAAAGGAAATCAGTCCTGAGTATTCATTGGAAGGACTAAAGCCAAAGCTCCAATCCTTTGGCCCTGATGCAAAGATCATTGGAAAAGACCCTGATGCTGGGAAAGACTGAAGGCAGGAGGAGAAGGGGACAACAGAGGATGAGATGGTTGGATGACATCATTGACTTGATGGACATGAGTTTGAGCAAACTCCTGGAGATGGTGAAGGACAGGGCAGCCTGGCATGCTGCAGTCCATGGGGTTGCAAGGAGTCGGACATGGCTTAGTGACAGAACAGCAACAACAACATGGTCCACAGACTCCATTCAGACTTATCCAAGCATTCTAAAAATGTCCTTTCTCTTTTCTAGTCCAGGATCCTATCTAGGAACATGCATTTTATTTAGTTATCTTTATGCATCAGGATCCTTTACCCTGGAAACATTTCTCAGTCTTTTCCTGTGACTCATGCACTTGATAGGCCTTTCATTCTATAGGACAGCCTTTCACTCGGATCTGTCCAGTGCTTCCTCCATGATTAGACTCAGGCCATGATCTGAGCTCTTCTGGGAGTATCCCGTCAAGAGACACATGATGATGACCCATCTTATCCGTGGTGATGTTTACCTTGATCATGATGGGGTTGGCCAGGTGTCTCTACTGTAAAGTTGTCATATCCCTTTGTATTTGATCACTGTGGTATGTAGTGTTATACTAATATCCTGTTCCTCAAAATATCACCCATGAACCTTAACTTTATGGTTGAGTCACACCTGCATTCACCCTTACCATGGATGCTGAATAGCAGTGATCTGTTTCCACCGTTTCTACATTTATTTATTACTTGGCTTTCTCCTGTAAGAGAGTTCCCTTCTCCTTTGTTTATATATGTACAGTATGGACTTATGGTTCTGTTTTAACCAATGGGTTATAATCTGTTAACTAGAATTTTAATCCTCAAATTGTTCATGATTATTTTCAAGGTGCTTCTATGTCCTCTTCACAGATGCCCATCATCTGTTAAGCATTTCCTTATGTTCTGACACAAGATGTTCCAGAATCATCTTGTGTTTTCTCTTCTCCAGCGCTGAAATAAACTTTTCTTTAAAGTGTTCTGATTCATTTTAGTGGAGGATGATATTTGCAAACCAAATTTTGATTATTCACTGTGCTCATAGCTTCTGTATGTACACACACAGCCATACATATAAATATGACACACTCACAAATACAGAGAAAATAAATATTTTATCCAATTCTTATTTAAAAACCCATCACTTCATACCAATACTCCTAAATCTGGTCCAACATCTCAGAGGTCTTTCCAGCCTTCTTTCCATATTGAGAAATCTCACCTCTTTTATTTTCACTATATTTACTTATTCAGTGTCACCAGCCTTCCTGGCTACTCTGGCTGCCTCTTTTGTCTGCCACCTCTGTCTCCAACCTCTTACTGCCTGCTTCCTTGACCCTTGGGAGGATGTTGCCACCAATGTCCTCATAAGGCATAAAGGTTTCTTTTGTCTCCCCACATTTTTGAATCTGAGCACCAATGTCAAGAAGTGGAGATAAGTAATGGGTATGTGCTTTTAGGTGGGAGATATGTGCCTTCTCGTTTCACCATCCAATATGGTACATGACATAATAGGAGATTTATGAATGCTGTATGAAGGAATAGATAAATGAACCAATGAACAAGTGAGAGAGTAAACAGTTTTCCTCTGCAATCGTTCATTGTTTAACTTGTGAATGTTGTGTTGGGATTATCAGGATGAGAATAGGATAGGTAAAACCAAAGCATCTTCTCTAACTAGGAACATTTTTGTCTCTTCACCTTTGCAGGGAGCTTTGGAAGGCTAAGGCAGGGGTGAGGGAGGGGGAAAGGGGCAGATTTGGGAATACCTGCTCAAGGAGCCAGAGAAGCTGAATGAACTCTGGATCAGTTGACAGATGAGGCCACCAGCTTATCTTTGTATCCAGCACAGCTCCAGGGGCCCCTTTAACCAGGAAATATAGTTATGGGAACAAACGCAAGAAACAGTCTAAACTTCGGCTGCTTCATTTTATTTGAGAGTCGTGTGTGTGTGTGTGATTGTGTGTTAGAGCTAATACAAGGCAGCACCTAGAGTAAATATTCCTGCTCATTTACGTGTTTTCTGAAATTCCATTGAGCTTGCAGTGTTTTATGTCATTTTTGTCCAACTCTATTGGGATGTGCAGGCTTCCCAGGTAGCTCAGCAGTAAAGAATATATCTGCCAAGGTAGGAGACATGGCTTTGATCCCTGGATCGGGAAGGTCCCCTGGAGGAGGAAATGGCAACCCACTCCAGTATTCTTGTTTAGAGAATCCCATGGACAGAGGAGCCTTGCAGGCTGTAATCCATGGAGGGTAGTAAAGAGACATGACTGAGTATGCATTGGGACATTTGCTAGCCAATTGCTGGTGTAAAGGTGCTAATACTTTAGAATCCTCTGTAATAGTCTGCAACTGTAAATAAACGTGCATAATACTAGTTTTGTGAATACTTAAAACTCATTACCATTCTATTAGTTTTCACTAGCCCTTACATGGTACCTGCATGTACCACGGAGAAGGCAATGGCACCCCACTCCAGTACTCTTGCCTGGAAAATCCCATGGACAGAGGAGCCTGGTAGGCTGCAGTCCATGGGGTTGCTAAGGGTCGGACACGACTGAGCGACTTCACTTTCACTTTTCACTTTCATGCATTGGAGAAGGAAATGGCAACCCACTCCAGTGTTCTTGCCTGGAGGATCCCAGGGACAGGGGAGCCTGGTGGGCTGCCATCTATGGGGTCGCACAGAGTCGAACACGACTGAAGTGACTTAGCAGCAGCAGCATGTACCACGTGACAATTTGTGAAAATGCCTTATTTTGTTAGAAGCACTTTGACAGCAGATTCTGTTGGGTGACCACTCGAAGTTATCCCTCTCTCTCTCGTTTGTTGCCCACTGCAGCAGTGGTGACTAAAGAAGCCTGACCCTTGACTTGGCGGCTCCCCTTGCCACTGGGTATGGTTTATGACCTGATTCCAGTCAGTGAAAGTTTTATAGGAAGTGTCTTTCACTTGTCCTTTATCTGGTTAGAGAGGGCTGGATTCCTAAGTACCTAGGGCTGCTGACACTGTGATTTCTCAATGGTCTTTGCCTGCCAGAGGGTCCTCTGGGTTGGGAATGGTCTCTGGCTTTTTGAGCCTGAAGGATTCAAGGTTTAGAGTACTGTGTGGGCACCAAGAGGGGAAGAGCATAGGGGAGAGAATGAGGAAAGGGATGGGGTCTCATGGAAACTGGAAGAGGCCTGCTCTTAGCTCCTAGGCTTCTTGGAGTTTCAGAGATGGACACTCAGGTCCACTTCCTCGTTCATGCCTTTGTGTGCTTTTGGTGTGGAGCTGGTCCCTTTTGCAGCCCAGGGCTCTCAGTCTAAGGATCTGAGTCTTCTGTAAGCCTTTCTGTCTAAGGACTAATGTGAAGTTTGAGATAATACAGATAAAGAGTTAAGAGCTGTGCCTTGTACACAGTCAGTGCTCCCTCAATTGAGTATTCATATTGTTACCTTTGAGGGTATACAAATCTACCAATGGACTGATTTTCTACCTTCATGAAACACTGAGGGCCCCATGGAGAAGAGATTTCATCTGGGTAATGGAAACGTATGGTGTTTATTTCTTCAGTGATTTGAGAAGAGAAAGAGATGGTCACTTTGCAGAGATGATAGAGAGCCAAGAATTTTATTTTTGTGAATCTCTCTCTCTCTCTTTTTTTTGGTGAAGGACTGTGTTCTACCAGAAATCAAGAATGGAATTAACACCCATTGTGTGTGTATATCTGCCTGTTCTCTCCTAACACCTCCTCATTCCCTAGGACCTTGCCAGCATCTGGGAGGTCCAGTAAGAAATGCTGTTTAAATCCTCTGCATTCTTCCAGAAGCCCAAGGGGTTTAACAAGTTCTGATTTTAGCTAAAACATATAAACCAAAAAAGAAAAAAAAAATACAATTTCTCTAACTCGGTTCTTTATGCCAGAAATCTTTTGTGTGTTTGTCAAGTAAAAGTATAATAAAACCTTGATCTTTTGTTATTGGCTATTGGGCAGTTGATATAAAGCAGGATATTTGTTCAGAGATAAGAGTGGGTCGCCTTTAACATTTATAAGGTCATATTTTTTTTTTTAAGGGGTGGGTTTCACACCATTGGTATAAAGTTAATATCAGTAAACTTGAATTTCCAGAGAGACAAGTATATTGAAAAAGTTCAGTTGGAAAGAGGTAATTTAAAAAACTTTCCTTCAAGCTAAACATCTGAGTAGAAATAGATAAAAATCATTAATGAAGTCAGAGACCACTTGGACATGATGAATTATGAACACACAGCACAGTGAAGTAATTTCATTGCAGCTGCTCAGCTGTGGTCATAATTAAACTAGAAATTCAGCCTTCTGCTTTTTTGGGGTAGGGGGGCTGTCTTGTAACGGTGACTTCAGTCCCTAAGAATCAAATGCTTGTTTAAAAATATTTATGGTACTCAAAGGAATAAATATAATGCAATAAGGCTATTTTTCTAAAATTATTCCACTCATTGCTTAAATTATTTTTCTTTCACTTTAATGACATTATAGGAGATCTGGCTCAAATTTTGAAAAGCTCCTTAGAGGCAGAGGGAAAAAAGCATAGATTAGCATTGGTAAATCTTTTTTGATGGAGGATATAACAGTTGTTGAAATTTCAGTATCAGTTGAAATTCCAAAGGTTTCCAGCACTGAAGCAAGCAGCAGTGGGGTTTGGGAAATGCTCAGTTTATGAGGGTCAAGTCAGTAGCTTATGAATAAGCAGTGGAGAAAATTCTCACTGTTGAAATCAGGCATTGGCCACTAGATTCAAATCTGCTCTGTCTGCATGTGCTTGGCCACTTGCTGCTGTGAAGGACAAAAGTGCTCTTTTCTGTGGCTGCTCAGGTGGGAAATAGTATTGAGGTGGGCAGTGGGTGCTCAGTTGTTCAGTTGTGTCAGACTCTTTGTGACCCCCTGGACTATAGCCTGCCAGGCACTTCTGTCCATGGTATTTCCCAAGCAAGAATACTGGAGTAGGTAGCAATTTCCTCCTCCAGGGCATCTTCCCAACCCAAAGATCGAACTCCTATCTCCTGCAGCTCCTGCGTTGTCAGGCATATTCTTTTTACCACTGAGCCACTCGGGAAGCCCCAACTGGGGAGGAGGGCCGGTGCTGGCAAGAGGTGGTGGAAGCCATTTCCTCCTCATTACCCACAACATGAGACAGGTTCGCATTTAGAGAAGGGAAGGTTTCTAGTAATCTTGACCCAGCAAGACCTTGACATTGAAAGTCACGTGGAGGCTGATTCTTCAGCACCATGTTTTGGAGCCCAAGGCAATGGGACATTGATAAATACAGTGAAGTGCTTGGTAATTCCGCAGTAATTCACAAGGGCCTTGACAGTTCCCAGGCCTGTTGGTAACTCTGTTTAGTTCAATTCAGTTGCTCAGTTGTGTCCGACTCTCCGAGACCCCATGGATTGCAGCATGCCAGGCCTCCCTGTCCATCACCGACTCCCAGAGCCTATTCAACTCATGTCCATCACGTTGGTGATGCCATCCAACCATCTCATCCTTTGTCATCCCCTTCTTCTCCCACCTTCAATCTTTCTCAGCATCAGGGTCTTTTCCAATGAGTGTGTTCTTCTCATCAGGTAGAGTTTCAGTCAGTTCAGTTCAGTTGCTCAGTAATGTCCGAGTCTTTGCGACCCCATGAACTGCAGCAGGCCAGGCCTCCCTGTCCATCACCAACTCCTGGAGTCCACCCAAACCCAGTCCATTGAGCCATCCAACCATCTCATCCTCTGTGGTCCCCTTCTCTTCCTGCTCTCAATCTTTCCAAGCATCAGGGTCTTTTCAAATGAGTCAGCTCTTCACATCAGGTGGCCAAAGTATTGGAGTTTCAGCTTTAACATCAGTCCTTTCAGTGAACACCCAGGACTGATCTCCTTTAGGATGGACTGGTTGGCTCTCCTTGCAGTCCAAGGGACTCTCAAGAGTCTTCTCCAACACCACAGTTCAAAAGCATCAATTCTTTGGCACTCAGCTTTCTTTATAGTCCAACTCTCACATCTGTACATGACTACTGGAAAAACCATAGCCTTGACCAGATGGACCTTTGTTGGCAAAGTCATGTCTCTGCTTTTTAATATGCTGTCTAGGTTGGTCATAAATTTTCTTTCAAGGATTAAGCGTTTTTTAATTTCATTGCTGCAGTCACCATCTACAGTGATTTTGGAGCCCAGAAAAATAAAGTCAGCTACTGTTTCCATGTTTCCCCATCTATTTGCCATGAAGTGATGGGACTGGATGCCATGATCTTCGTTTTCTGAATGTTGAGCTTTAAGCCAACTTTTTCACTCTCCTCTTTCACTTTCATCAAGAGGCTCTTTAGTTCTTCACTTTCTGCCATAAGGGTGATGTCATCTGCATGTCTGAGGTTATTGATATTTCTCCTGGCAATCTTGATTCCAGCTTGTGCTTCCTCCAGCCCAGCGTTTCTCATGATGTACTCTGCATATAAGTTAAATAATCAGGGTGACAATATACAGCCTTGACTTACTCCTTTTCCTTCAACATCAATCCTTCCAGTGAATATTCAGGACTGATTTCCTTTAGGATGGACTGGTTTGATCTCCTTGAGGTCCAAGGGACTCTCAAGAGTCTTCTCCAACATCACAGTTCAAAAGCATCAATTCTTTGCATTCAGCTTTCTTTAGAGTCCAACTCTCACATCCATACATGACTACTGGAAAAACCATAGCTTTGATAGACAGACTTTTGTTGGTTAAGTAATGTGTCTGCTTTTTAATATGCTGTCTAGGTTGGCCATAACTTTTCTTCCAAGGAGCAAGTGTCTTTTAGTTTCATGGCTGTAGGCTTTAATTTCATGCCTGATGAATTTAATTTCATCATCTGCAGTGATTTTGGAGCTCCCCAAAATAAAGTCTTTCACTGTTTCCATTGTTTCCTCATCTATTTGCCATGAAGTGATGGGACTGGATCCCATGATCTTAGTTTTCTGTATGTTGAGCTTTAAGTCAGCTTTTTCACTCTCCTCTTTCACTTTCGTCAAGAAGCTCTTTAGTTCCTCTTCACTTTCTGCCATAAGGGTGGTGTCATCTGCATATCTGAGGTTATTGATATTTCTCCCAGCAATCTTGATTCCAGCTTGTGCTTCATCCAGCCCGGCATTTCTCATGATGTACTCTGCATATAAGTTAAATAGATAGGGTGACAATATACAGCCTTGATGTACTCCTTTCCCGATTTGTAACCAGTCTGTTGTTTCATAGGGCATATATATATAGGGCATAAAGAGCATGCTTGTGTCCTGGTGACGGGATGTTGGGCTGCTTTTCTGAAGGAGAGGGAGCGAGGCTGTGCCTAGAGACCTGCCCTTTGGACCTTTGGCCCTGTGCAAGTTGTTGCCAGTTCACCTGCTGAAACTCAAAGCAAAAATCCTGGGCTGCAGTGGATGTGTGCACAGATGGGTTTGCGAAGGGCGTGCTGAGGTGGATGGCCAGCTTTATTTATAGACCCACCAGAACTTCCAGTTCTTTCCCTCAACTTGAAGTTAAGAGAGGAGGACAAGTCTTGTATGAACTAACAATGCTTGGGGGTAGTTTGATCTCAAAGGTGACAGCTCAGGGTAATCTTAGCCAGCTCCTGATCTTTCCAAAGGGGCTGTGAAAACAGTACTTCATTGTTATTTATGCAAAATGAGGGAAGGGGCATGTTTGGTGGGAGAAATTATACAACAAATTAATGCATGTTGAGCAGTTGATGTCATCTGGCTGGTGGAAATTAACATGGTGGATAGCGTCACTGTTGTCCTTTTACCTTAATTAATTATATGAGACATTTAACATGTTGAAACATCAAGCCAAATGTCTGGATTTTTATGGGTAGTGGCGTTTATCCAGCTATTTATTCTTCCTGCTTTCTGAGGAAGAGCCATGCCCATTGGGTCCTGTCTACACGATCCCTAACTCTGAGCTCTTTGATGGTGGGTAGAGAAGTGTCTGGTCTTCTGAGTGATCCACTTGCTTTTTCCTCAGACAGGAATCTGATACGATGGAGACAGCATCTTGGGCAGTTAGCGGAACCAGCCCTGGTCCTGCTTTTACCACTGGTTGTTCTGTGAGATTGAAGCACATCTTGAGCACCCTCTTGGCCTTGCTCCTTTATCTGCGAGGATATTTCGAGAGAGGGATCATTTCTGCTCTCCTTAGCTTTTAGGTTTGCAGGAGGAAGACCAAATGGAGAGGCTCTGTAAACTCTGTGTGTTTTACAACTGCTCACCCAGCTGCCCAAAACTGTTTTAGGAAGCATGTAGGTGTTCCGGGCATAGCTTAGCTGGTTATATAATAGTGAACAAGATACCCTCCCTGTCCCCACACCAAGAAGCCTAGTCTGGGCAAAAACAAGCATTTAAAAAAAATATCATTGATTAAATGCTGTGATAAGAATAATTACCCAGTGCTCTGACAGCATTGCAATCTTGGGTTAGGGGTGAGATGGTGGGTCAGAGACAGTTATTGTTTTAAAATAGGGATTAAAGAGCCTCCCCCTTCCCCCACCCCCCTCCTTTTTTTTTGCAATGCCTGGATGAGTGCCTTGGGAAGATTTGTTGAGCACAGCTGTCGGATCTCATCTGAAATCCACGGGATGCTCACTTGATTTCTTGAGAAGAGAATGAAACTCTGGTTAGGTATGTGCTCACTGCTTTTTGGCTGGAGGACACTAAAAGGCTGTGTGGGAACAAGCCCGGTGCAGCTGACACAAACTTCAGAGTGTGAAAAGGCCATGTGGGAACAAGCCTGGTGCAGCTGACACAAACTTCAGAGTGTGAGAAGGGAAGCTGCCTTTGGTTGCTGGCTCTGCACTTATCATCAGCCTAAATCAAGGTCCTGTTTTGTCCCAGGTGGTTGGACTAAAGCCGTGTTGGCCTCGGGGGAAGTCTTGCTGAAGCAGATACATGCTTGTTTCATGCAGGCCCTGCCTCTTAGGGATGTGTTCTAATATTTCTTTAATTAGAAAAAAAATTATAACTGCAAAAAAGAGAACAGTGATGAGCCCCTCTCTGTCAATAATTATTTCCTAGCATCAATAATTGTCAAGGTTTTGTCATGTTTGGTTCATCCATCAACTCCAGGCGTCTTGTCATTTTACCCCTGCGTACTTCACTATGCTTCTCTAACTTTGTGGACACTTTTTTTTATGTTACCATAATGCTCTAATTGCATCTGAAAGCAGAGGATTTTTAGGAACTTTTTCTTGCTCTTTCACTTTCCAACGTTTTTTGATGAAAAATTTTGAGCATATGACAAAGTTGAGAATTTAATATGCACATCTATATATCTGCTGCCTAGGTGCTCTCATCCACATTGACACATCTCTCCATCTGGTCTTCCTGTTATCCCTCTGACCATCTGTCCATCTGACTTTTTAATGTATTTCAAAGTAACTCACAGACATGAGTAAACCTCTCCCCTAAATAGTTAATGATTCATGTCACTAAGAGTTCAACATTGATTAACTTTTTCTTTTGAGGTAAATTTATAATGAGATGCACACATCTTGAGATGTTGGCTTAAATTTTGACAAATTTGTGTGTGTAACTCCAGGGCTTCCCTGGTGTGGCTCAGATGGTAAAGAATCTGCCTGCAATGCAAGAGACCTGGGTTCGATCCCTGGGTCAGAAAGATCCCCTGGAGAAGGGAATGGACGACCCACTCCAGTATTCCTGCCTGGAGAATTCCGTGGACACAGGAACCTGGTGGGTTCAATCACTAATCCTCTGGGATCCCCTCCATGGCTCCGAATGTATTCTCTGTCACTCTCTCCAGGCTCTTGATTTCCCCATGGACCACTGGTTTTCACAGACTGCCTTCCTGCCCACTCAGCCTGGTGGCTGCACATCCCAGCAGAGCTCCTCTTGTTGGTGCCTGTCACCCTACAAACCCTCTGCCTCACACTCTGCTGAAGCAGAGTATCTTCCGCCAGAGCTTCTGAGCCTTGCTACACCATGTCCTGGTTGGGCCCGTCTCCCTCAGCATCGCTAGTCCTTGGAATCAAGTCTGCCTTCTTTCTGGTTGCTGCTTCAGCACTCTCCCTAGGCTGCCCAATGGATGCTTTGAGCCTTCCGCCGCCTGTTTGCTTTGTCTCGATGCCTTTGTCCCTTGCATCAAGGCCTCCAGACTGGTGCTGCTCAGATTCACATCTCTCCTTTCAAATTGTCCTTTGCCTTGAACCCCACCAACCTCCCCGCTGGGCACCCCCTAACCTTAATCATATCTGCCGTAATCATCTCTCTCCCTGCCATGCCGCCCCACCCCCCGCTTAATCATATCTCCTTAATTATATCCAGGCTCTGGCTCCTTCAGTTGTTTTTGCTCATCAAAGAATCCCTGACTGATACTCTGCTCCTCTACCTACAGAGAAGACCTGCTTTGACTTCTGTTACCCAGTACCCCATGATGATAATCACAGCTTACAATTCTTGTGCCTGTCTTGAGTAATTTCTAGAGCTCCTAATGGACTTTTTTGTTGGTTTTGTCACCAGATTTTTCAATATGGCCTCTCTGCCCTCCTCCACTTTGTCAGCAGCATCCATCCCTGGGTTCCTGCCCAGCTGCTCGACTAAAGCTGCTTTCTAGTCACCGTACGAGATTTTTCTTTGGTATTTAACTGCTAAACATTTAAAATCCTTTATTTGACCTGTCCCTGAATTGTCTTCTTTTTGTCAGTTTTTTCCTCCTGAACTTTATTTTGCATCCTAAATTTAGTGTTCTTCAAAATGTTGGCCTTGTTTTTAGTCCTCTTTTTTTGTCTTGGCAGCTTCTTTCATATTTGTATGGCTTTGTTGTTTCTAGATGTCTTCCAAAGTTTGATTCCTATATGTCACCATTTTCAACAGTTGGTGGACATTTCCACCAGAATTCTTTCGCTCTTTCCTTCCTTTTCGTTGATAGGTTCATTCATACATTTATCCCCTACCCCCACTTCCCTAACCCAGCAACCTTGACAGACATGGCTGTCTGTCAAGATGGTCATTCTCATTCAATTGGTTGAGATGTATAGTTTTTTAGTGTGGCTCCCAGGTAGCCACTGCCAGTTGATGCATCAGTTGTATCTATTCATCGTATTTCTACCAGATGGCCCTGCTTTCTCTTACCAAGAATCTGGTCCCCTGAAGGATGCAGTTCAGTCGCTCAGTCTTGTCTGACTCTTTGTGACCCCATGGACTGCAGCATGCCAGGCCTCCCTGTCCATCACCAACTCCCAGAGTTTACTCAAACTTATGTCTATTGAGTCAGTGATGTCCTCCAACCATCTCATCTTCGGTCATCCCCTTCTCCTCCTGCCTTTAATCTTTCCCAGCATCAGACTCTTCAAATGAGTCAGTTGTTCACATCAGGTGGCCAAAGTATTGGAGTTTCAGCTTCAGCATCAGTCCTTCTAATGAACATTCAGGACTTATTTCCTTTTGCATGGACTGGTTGGATCTCCTTGCAGTCCAAGGGACTCTCAAGAGTCTTCCCCAACACCACAGTTCAAAAGCATCAATTCTTCGGTGCTCAGCGTTCTTCACAGTCCAACTCTCACATCCATACATGACCACAGGAAAAACTATAGCCTTGACTAGACGGACCTTTGTTGGCAGAGTAATGTCTCTGCTTTTGAATATGCTATCTAGGTTGGTCATAACTTTCCTTCCAAGGAGTAAGCGTATTTTAATTTCATGGCTGCAGTCACCATCTGCAGTGATTTTGGAGCCCTAACACCATAGGCAGGATAAAAGCTCAAGTAATTTAGATTTCTCCCACCGCTATGTTTCTTTAAAGATCTATGTAGATGAGGAAATGTGAGTCATCTTAAGATTGGTATGAAATATATGTATCTTCAACAGTGGTTTATTTTTCAGTTCATAAAAGCATTTTCATTTCTCCCTTTGCCTCTGGGTATTTTATAGATATGAGAGAACAAATTTTAGAAAATATTTTAAAAGTTTATAAACCATTGCAAGTAGATACAGATGTACTTTGGTAAAAGCACTGGCTTTGTCCATGCTTGGAGGCTAATTGGGTTGGCTTTGTGAACTGTCCAGGAGAAGATCATTCAAAGATGTAGGTCCTACTCTGAGAGGACCCTGCCTCTAGGGTCTCAGATACCTAGATATCTTGTTGTTCAGTCGCTAAGTCATGTCTGACTCTTTGTCACCGCATGGACTGCAGCACACCAGGCTTCCCTGTCCTTCACCATCTCCTGGAGTTTGCTCTACCTTGCAATCATTCTAAACCATCGGTATAGAATGAGGATTTTTTGACTTGAGATTTGGTGATGGTTGGCACCTTCCCCTCTCCTAAAACAAGAATGCATCTTCTGCTTGAAGCATTTCCTCCCTTGCACAGCAGCTGTGACAAGTCACAGGCTCCCAACTACTGGGCAAAGGGGAAAATATGCTGCAAATCCTCTAAGAGCCTGCACTTTGAGTTTTAAATGGGGTTGTAAATGGAAGTCAGTGATGTGGGAGTTGATATGTGACCTGGGGTGAATATTGCTGCTGACCAGCTGTGTGACCTTGGGCAGAAGCTTGGTGTGTCTTGGTCTCAGTGGCCACATCTGACTGATGAAGCCAAAGGTGTTGGCTGATCTCAAGCATCCTTCTAGACCCAGAGTTCTATGGTCTTTGTTTTCCTGGCTGTTACTATTACTTTATGTAATGAGACTGTTTTTTTAGACAGTAAAAAAAGAAAAAAGTTCTGTGGAGAGACCAGAGTCTTAAAAAGCACTTGGAATTGCATCTATTTTTGGTTTGTATTTGAAAGGTTTTGGGATCCTCAGGAAAGGGGAGTGCATTCTTTCTTGGAAGGCTGAGTGTTCCTAAGACAACAGGGAAGGGCAGAGCAGCCAGGAAACAGAGGTGTTTGGTACAGGCTGGCATCCCATTAAGCCACACAATAGATATGGCTGTGGTTAAGAGTACAGGCTTTGGAACCAGGGAGAAGGCTTGAGGTTCTAGTCCTGACTTTGTTACCTTCTGGCTATGTGACTTTGAGTGAGATAAACCTCAATTTTCATGTTTGTAAAATGGGGAACATAAGAGAGCTTCCATTATGGCACTGCTGTGAGGATTAGACAGGATGAGATGTAGAACTCTTAGCTCAAGTGATGTGTAATAATTGCTTAATTAACATAGCCTATTAATCACATAGTGCTTGCCTTAGGCTGGGCTAGACATTTTCCCTCCAGGTATCGGCTTTAATCCACACAATCACAGTAAGTAGAAGTTGTTATTCTCACACCATAGGGGAGGAAATCAAGGTTTAGAAGAGTTAAGTAATTTTCTCAACATTATAGAGGCAGTCAGTGACAGAGCTAGGCTGGAAAACAATCTTCCTTCTTCCAAAGTCCCTTTCTGCCACGTTGTCTGCACCTTGGAATAGAGAGTCCTCCTCACTGCCCACAGGGTTTAGCGAGAGATTCTAAAAGACCACGGTAGAGGCCAGATGAGTCACTGGTACCCACCAAATGCTGTCCTGCTTACAAATAGATTGGGTTCTAAAGAACTATTAGAAGTTCATTTGTTTGGAAAGTCTAAAGTTACAGCAGCTACTATTCATGCTGCCTCTCTTTCTTTTTTCAAACTTGAAACTTTTTATTTTGTATTGAGGTATAGCGGATTAACAATGTTGTAATAGTTTCAAGTGGACAAAGAAGGGACTCAGCCATGCATATCCATGTATCCATTCTCCCCCCAACCCCGCTCCCATCCAGGCTGTGACATAACATTGAGTAGAGTCCCCTGTGCCATACAGTAGGTTCTTGATGGTTATCCACTTTGAATATCATGCTGCCTCTTGGTGGCAAGAAGAATTACCATACTTTCTCCCTGATGAACAGCTTTGTTTGCAAACATGAAAATTCTTAATGTCAAAATTTTTAAGTAGAGAAACATGGAAGGCAGAGCAGACAGTAATGGGGTCCTCAAAGAGGTAGGGACACAACACCAGGCACAGAGATCGAAAGTGGCAGCCAGCAACAGAGTGCAGTGGGATCATTAGTAGCTCCCTGTGGTGGTGGCGGTGGTGGTGATGATGGTGGTAGACTGGCCTTGAAGGAAGGGGAACATTTTGAAAAAGTGGAGGTGGCAGGAAAGAGGTTAGCTTAGGGTGCCTAAAACTGAAGATAGCTTTGTGGAGTGAGGAGATAATGAAAAAATCCGCCTATTAATTTTTCATGTCTTTTAATAAATGCCTTGGATTGTGTTACATGAAGGCAGGCCAGAGAGTCTAAGAGGCAAATACCCTATTTGTCAACAAAAGTATTTCTTTTTTTTTGAAATTTTTTAAAATTTTATTTTATTTTTAAACTTTACATAATTGTATTAGTTTTCCCAAATATCAAAGTGAACAAAAGTATTTCTAAGCATTTGTCAGGAGAGCTTCCAGCACCCAAGTGCTTGCAGTTCTTTTGTCTGTACCTTCAGATTCTAGACCTGCCCTTCTCAGCAGGGAAGCCACCACCACATGTGGCTTGAGCCCTGGAAATGTGATGGTCCTGATATGTGCTGTCAATGTGAGACACACATTAGATTTTGAGAATGTAGTAAGAAAGTTCAGTTCAGTTCAGTCACTCAGTCATGTCAACTCTTTGTGACCCATGGACTGCAGCAATGCCAGGCCTCCCTGTCCATCACCAACTCCCGGAGCTTGCTCAAACTCATGTCCATCGAGTCAGTGATGCCATCCAACCATCTCGTCCTCTGTCATCCCCTTCTCCTCCCACCTTCAATTTTTCCCAGCATCAGGGTCTTTTCTAGTGAGTTTGCATCAGGTGGCCAAAGTATTGGAGTTTCAGCTTCAACATCAGTCCTTCCAATGAACACCCAGGACTGATCACCTTTAGAATGGATTGGTTGGATTTCCTTGCAGTCCAAGGGGCTCTCAAGAGTCTTCTCCAACACCACAGTTCAAAAGCATCAATTCTTCGGCGCTCAGCTTTCTTCACAGTGCAACTCTCACATCCATACATGACCACTGGAAAAACCATAGCTTTGACTAGCTGGACCTTTGTTGGCAAAGTAATGTCTCTGCTTTTTAATACGTTGTCTATGTTTGGTCTGTGGCTAGGTTACATGCATGGTTCTCTGAGCTTCAGATTTTTCATCTGCATAGTGGGGATATTGGATCAGATGTTTTCCCTTTAAAAATTTAAAAATTCTATAATTCTAATTTGGAATCAACTGTTGTTAACAACTTTTTTCTGGGTTCTGCTGAAAGGTCTCTATTGTCCCTTTACCAATGCAGAAAATGTTAGGATTATTTCCTTTTATTGCTGGTCCTTTAGTAATTCTTGGAGTGGAAAAACTTCAGGGTTCTGATAGATTAAGGAGACCTTACTCTCTCTCTCTTTTCTTGGTCTGCTGGCCCATCTAGGCTTGTTTGAATGTGCTCCTGAGCTGGGCGACTGAGGTAACTGGTACAGGTATCAGAGAGTTAGAACGGAGAGTTGTTTCTTTGGTTCATGACTGTTAAGACCACTTTCAAATACACGATGCATAGTGATCCCACACTCTGTATTTAAACACTAGGTCCATCAAAACAGAATCTGCTCTGCCTTTTCCCTTTTGGCTCTACTAATATTAGCACAAATCAGTCATGTCTTAGTCCGTATCTTTCTCCAGTAGTTTATCCTCGTATACATTGTCCATCCAGCTATTAAAATATATGAAATATCAGGCTAGCTAGTTTCCAGAACACACATGTGTAAGACTTGGTTTTTATCCCTGAGGGACTCCTGATAAAGACCTATAAGGTGAAGACACAGTACTTGGGGTCTTGAGAGGGACTTTCAGTTTGGGGTGGGTACAGATGAGGAAAGAAGGTCGCTCCATGACCACACTCAGGTGATGAAACGTTGCGTTTCTGAGAGTCTTGGATATTTCAAAGTGAAACAAGGTCTTAGTTAACTAAAGAAAGTGAAAGTGAAGTTGCTCAGTCGTGTCTGACTCTTTGCAACCCCGTGAACTGTAGCCTACTATGCTCCTCTGTCCATGGGATTTTCCAGGCAAGAGTACTGGAGTGCGTTGCCATTTCCTTTTCCAAAGGATCTTCCTGACCCAGGGATTGAACCCTGGTCTCCTGCATTGTAGGCAGACGCTTTATTGTCTAAGCCACCAGGGAAGTCCTAGTTAACTAGCAACATCTCAAATAAACAAAATCCTCCCTGTAAATATATATATAAAGTCCATTTAATGGAACATCAATGCCTGGAGGCAAGTGTATTGCTGTACCAAAATCCTCTCTCATGATGCCAGTTATGTATTTTTTGCCATTAAATTTATTTTTCTGTAGTAATGAACCTTTACAACATGTTACAATTTGAAAAAGTAACAATATGGAAAGGAGGTTATATAAAAGCAAAGTTTTACTGGTTTAAAAAGCAAGAGCACTAGAGAGGGAAAATCCTTTTAAGTCTGGAGTTAACTTAGATTCAGGCACTTGCAATAGACTAACCCTTAATAAAATCTTGATTTTTCTCTCCAAAGTGTGGGTGAATAAAATATATCTGCAGAGATATTTTTGGGTAGCCAACACTTCTTGGCTTTTGATTTGAGGTTTGTTAGGAATCCCAAAATGATAGGGTACTAATTGGCTCAAATTGAAATTTCAGATAATTGGACTGATTCTGAGCCTAGCAATGCTAACAATATCTAACATATACTATGGGAAATGTGTTACATAGTAATCAAAACAAAATAGAGCACTCATTTCTGTGCCTATACTTAGGAGATACTTGCAGATTCTTTACCATCTGAGCTGTCAGGAAGCCCTATTACATATATATAAAATACAGATATGCATCTTCATACGTTAAACACCAGTAATGCACATTTTTAAAAGAGGAAACTTTTGGGACTTCCCAGGTGGCGCAGTGGGTAAGAATCTGCCTGCCAATGCTGTAGACACAAGTTCGAACCCTGATTTTGGGAAGATTCCACACGCTGCAGAGCAGCTAAGCCCATGTGCCACAACTACTGAGTCTGCGAGTTGCAGCTACTGATGCCTGCCTGCCTCAAGCTCGTGCTCCACAAGAAGAGCAGCCACAGCAATGAGAAGCCCTCGAACTACGATGAAGAATAGCCCTGCTCTCCGCAACTAGGAAAAGCCAGTACAAAGCAACAAGGACCCAGTGCAGCCAAATAAATAAATTAATTAAAAAAGAGAAACTTTTGAATGTATTTAACACTGAAGTTCAGATATTCATACTATCAGTTCAGTTCAGTCTCACTCAGTCATGTCTGACTCTTTGTGATCCCATGGACTGCAGCACGCTAGGCTTTCTTGTCCATCACCAGCTCCCAGAGCTTACTCAAACTCCTGTCCATTGAGTCAGTGATGTCATCCACCAAACCATCTCATCCTCTGTCATCGCCTTCTCCTGCCTTCAATCTTTCCCAGCATCAGGGTCTCTTCCAATGAGTCAGTTCTTCACATCAGGTGGCCAAAGTATTGGAGTTTCAGCTTCAGCATCAGTCCTTCCAATGAATATTCAGGACTGATTTTCTTTAGGATGGACTGGTTTGATGTCCTTGTAGTTCAAGGGACTCTCAAGAGTCTTCTCCAACACTGCAGTTCAAAAGCATCAATTCTTCAGCACTCAGCTTTCTTTAAGTTCAACTCTCACATCCATACATGACTACTGGAAAAGCCATAGCTTTGACTATACAGACCTTTGTCAGAAAAGTAATGTTTCTGCTTTTTAATATGCTGTCTAGGTTGGTCATAGTTTTTCCTTCCAAGGAACAAGCATCTTTTAGAACCAATAGTACTTTTAGGGCTGCCGTCTATGGGGTCGCACAGAGTCAGACACAACTGAAGTGACTTAACAGCAGCAGTACTTTTATAACAGAAGTGAAAAGTAAATATGGTAAGTTTGTACCCTCTCAAGTTACCCTTAGTAACTTGATTTTTTCCTCCTCAGAGTGTAGGTAAATAAAATATATCTGCAGAAGTATTTCTGAGTAACCAGTACTTCTTGGCTTTTGATTTCAGGTTTGAGGGAATCCTAATCTGATAGACAGATCTACATGTGAAATGAAAATAGGGATATTTCTAGGGACACTTGTCCATGTGCAGTTCTAGCCATATAAACAATACAGGTGTTGATCATTTTCTCTTGGGGTTGGAAGTTGAAGAGAGGCACACAGTAGCTGTAGTGATGGCAGCAATGAGGGTTGAACTTATTAACAACAGGAGCAGCATGCTAACTGTTGCCTGGAAACCAGCTTTTGGTTGGAGCAGTGATGAGTTCTCTTTATGTCTGTTTCTTTTTTCTCTGATGTGATGCCCCAGAGTACTGTGTATTTTAGTTTCTGTAATTAGAATTCAGTTCAGTTCAGTCGTGTCCAACTCTGCCACCCCATGGACTGCAGTATGCCAAGCTTCCCTGTCCATCAACAATTCCCAGAGTTTACTTAACTCATGTCCATTGAGTCAGTGATGCCATCCAACCATCTCATCCTCTGTCATCTCCTCCTCCTCCTGCCCTCAATCTTTCCCAACATCAGGGTCTTTTCAAATGAGTCAGCTCTTTGCATCATGTGGCCAAATTATTGGAGTTTTAGCTTCAACATCAATCCTTCCAATGAATATTCAGAACTGATGTCCTTTAGGATGGACTGGTTGGATCTCCTTGCAGTGCAAGGGACTCTCAAGATTCTTCATCAATACCACAGTTAAAAAGCATCAATTCTTCAGTACTCAGCTTTCTTTATAGTCCAGCTGTCACATCCATACATGGCTACTGGAAAAACCATAGCCTTGACTAGACAGACCTTTGTTGGCAAAGTAATGTCTCTGCTTTTTAATATGCTGTCTAGGTTTGTCATAACTTTTCTTCCAAGAAGTAAGTGTCTTTTAATTTCATGGCTGCAGTCACCATCTGCAGCGATTTTGGAGCCCAAAAAAATAGTCTGACACTGTTTGCACTGTTTCCCCGTCTATTTGCTATGAAGTGATGGGACCAGATGCCATGATCTTAGAATTGGTTTAGTATAAAAAAATTATTAAAAAAATTCAATGTCATTTCTGGATATACATTCTGGATGTCATTTCTGATCTCTAAGTTGGAGATCACTAATACAGAGCTTTATTGATGTGCTGGTGTCCGATGATAGAGATACCCAGCTGGTTTGTAAGGATTGTGTGTGGGTGTACAAATAATTGGTATACTACTTAGCTTTGACAGCTCAAATAGCTGCCCTTTATTCACCTGTAAGTAGAATAATAAGGTTATTACTGTGCTTATGGTAATAGATGGAGAAGGCAATGGCACCCCACTCCAGTACTGTTGCCTGGAAAATCCCATGGACGGAGGAGCCTGGTAGGCTGCAGTCCATGGGGTCGCTAAGAATCGGACACGACTGAGCGACTTCAGTTTCACTTTTCACTTCATGCATTGGAGAAGGAAATGGCAACCCACTCCAGTGTTCTTGCCTGGAGAATCCCAGGGACGAGGGAGCCTGGTGGGCTACCGTCTATGGGGTCACACAGAGTTGGACATGACTGAAGTGACTTAGCATAGCATAGCATAGCGTGCTAATAGAATAACTCACTATAAACTATAAATGGAAATAATAATAAATGGAACAACTCACTATACACTATAAATTCAAGTTATTATCTATTAGTCATCAACCTGGATAATGAGGCATAACGTTTATTTAATAATTCATATGTTCAATATTTGTGTTTCAATTTTATTTATTTATTATTTTTGACTGTGCTGGGTCTTCATTGCTGTGTGGGCTTTTCTCTAGTTGGGGAGAGCGAGGGCTACTCTCTGGTTGTGGCGCATGGGCTTTTTATTGCAGTGGCTTCTCCTGTTGCAGCTCCTGGGCTCTAGAGCATAGGCCCAATTGTTGTGGTGCATGGGCTTAGTTACTCCACAGCATGTATCTTCCCGGACCAGGGATTGAACCCCTGTCTCCTGCATTGGCAGGTGATTCTTTACCACTGAGCCACCATGGAAGTCCCAGTATTTGCTTAATAAATGTTTTTCTGAGTGCCTGCTATATGGCAGGCAGGATATGAGAGGTACCAGAGATGTAGCAGTGAACAAGACAGAAAATGGGGCTGAGCTTGTTAGATAATAAACTCATCAACAAAAGTGCAAGTTACAGATAGATAATAGTAAGTGATGGGAAAGTCATACATGTGATGAGAGAAACTCTGTGAGTGATGGGAGGGGCTGGTGGGGGGTTTTTTAGACTAAGATGATCAGCGGAAGTCTAAGGGGGCAACACTTGAAATGAGACCGGAAAGAATAAAGGAGCCAGACTTTCAATGCAAAAATGATTTCACGTAGTCAGTGGTGTATACTCAGACCTGACGTGGTTCTGCTCTGTGTGATGCCACTTGTCTGCGAGGGTGATATTCTCAATTGACCCAGGAACCAATGAAGAAAGATAGTAACCTGGCCCTTGAACATAGCCTTGGAGCCCCCTGTTAGGTCAGATATTTAGCCCTTAATTGCTGGGCGAACTGGGAGGTGCAGCAGGGTCTTGGGAGGGACTGGGTTGGCACTCAGATGCCTCGGGGGCCACACCCATTTCTCTAAAGTATGGGACTGTTTCAGTATTTAAATGAGAAGCATGACGCATGCGAGGGCTGGTCATCAGCTATGCTTTTGTAACTTTATGATCCAAGGAATTTTGACAATTAACCAATTGCAGTTATAGATCATTTAAAAAATTCTGGCCACTCCATATAGTTCAGTAGAGAAAAAGAAGGGTTAAATTCCTGCTTTCAATGTTGGCTGTCATGATTCTATACTCTGGGTCACATTTTGAGTAGGTAGCAGCCTGAATGTATTCTTCGCAAGAAGGTAACCAACCTCCTGTTCCATTTTTCTTTTTTAACTAGGCGGCATCATTGTCCACACCTCCCTACCAAGATTTATGATAAAACAGAGAAACCATGTCTTCTCTCCGAATATACCGAGAACTACCCTGTCTATCACTCTTACCTGCCCAGAGAGTCCTTCAAGCCCAAGATGGATTACCAGAGAGCATGCACGCCGATGGAAGGCCTGACCACATCGAGGTGAGGGCATGCTGTGAATGTATGAGTGCACACTGATGGAGTAACGTACATTAACCTAATGTTCAATACTGCATTACTGTGCACTATCAATACATGCTATGAATGCCTTAATGTTAACTTACTCAGAGAATCTCTGAAAGAAAACCCTGCATTTATTAGCCAGTTTAGTTTTCCCCAGCCCTCTTTTATCGAGCAAGGATTCTTGCTTGGGCCTGGGGCAGGGGTGGGGCCATGGGGCAGAAATTGCAAATTGATCTACATGGAAAGGCTTAAAGTATTAAAGGGAAATAATAACTTGAAAGGGGTGAGGGCTGCTGCAGAAAAAGGAGTTTGGGGCTTTTGCACATAAGCTCCAGTTCAGCTTGGGTGGTGGTAGTGATGTTGGTAGTGGTGAAAGAGAACTGGAGCGTTTTTGAAGTTATGCTATAGATTTTGAATTGAGGTCCCCTTGAACATACATCAAGAATATAAACAAAGAATATTTCCTTTTAAATTACTCTTGACTTAGAAACTCTGATTCTTGAGGTCCAGCTCTGTACAGAGCCTGAGCCCCGTGGCTCAATGTATCAGGGCCGCAGGGTTATCTGTATTGAGGGGGTGGGGACACATGGTCAATCTCAGGATTGTTCTACACGTTGCGTTGCAAGGCTCTCACAGAATCGGGCTGTTGACAACTCATTGAGTGACCTCTGACCTGTGACCCAGAGGAGTACCAACACCTTGGAGTTACTTGAGTGGTGTTTCAGGTTATATAGCTTAGTCCCCAGATAAGACCTGAGAGCTGGATGCCTTCTCTGCCTCTGATGATCCTCATCCCTAAGGGGCAGCACTGCTGTGCAGTGGAGATGAAATAGGCCTAGTATGATGCCCACACATTATAGGTTTTCAAGATCTGGTAAATTTTCTTCCTATTGCATGCTGCCCCCACCTTTGCAATTTTGTGCTTTTCTGATAAAGGTCCCAGATGGGAGACTAAGCAGAACACCATTCCTTCTGCCTCCGGGTTTCCTCCAGGATAGGCCTGGAAACATCCTCTGTTGAAAACATGGGTTGGAGGCATGTACTAAATGCTGCTTATCTTGTATATCCAAAGGAAGAAGTCCATGTCTGGGTGATGGGATAGAAAAGACCCACAAGGCAAGGTCAAAGCCAAGTGATCCCTGGACTTAGTGGGAACTGGTGGACAGAGGCAGTTTGAGAATGGGAGGGAGTCAAGGGTCCTATCTGATTCTTGAATCAGGCCACCTTTATGCTGAGTAGTTATATTAAATGATTTCATTTAAGCACAGGGTTTCTGGATCCTGATTCATGGAAAAAAATGTAATCTGTGCAACCGACTTTTCAACCTATGACTTACTGAACAACATAAACCTTAAGGTTTGGGCTTCATTTTACCAAGAAAACAGCATCCTTTGTTTCTAAGAATCTAAAGACCTCAACACCCTCTTCCAACAACACAAGAGAAGACTCTATACATGGACATCACCAGATGGTCAACACCGAAATCAGATTGATTATATTCTTTGCAGCCAAAGATGGAGAAGCTCTATACAGTCAACAAAAACAAGACCAGGACCTGACTGTGGCTCAGACCATGAACTCCTTATTGCCAAATTCAGACGTAAATTGAAGAAGGTAGGGAAAACCACTAGACCATTCAGATATGACCTAAATCAAATCCCTTATGATTATACAGTGGAAGTGAGGAATAGACTTAAGGGAATAGATCTGATAGAGTGCCTGATGAACTATGGACTGAGGTTCATGACATTGTACAGGAGACAGGGATCAAGGCCATCCCCATGGAAAAGAAATGCAAAAAAGCAAAATGGCTGTCTGAGGAGGCCTTACAAATAGCTGTGAAAAGAAGAGAAGTGAAAAGCAAAGGAGAAAAGGAAAGATATAAACATCTGAATGCAGAGTTCCAAAGAATACCAAGAAGAGATAAGAAAGCCTTCTTCAGTGATCAATGCAAAGAAATAGAGGAAAACAACAGAATGGGAAAGACTAGAGATGTCTTCAAGAAAATTAGAGATACCACAGGAATATTTCATGCAAAGATGGACTCGATAAAGGACAGAAACAGTATGGACCTAACAGAAGCAGAAGGTATTAAGAGGTGGCAAGAATACACAGAAGAACTGTACAAAAAAGATCTTCATGACCCAGATAATCTTGATGGTGTGATCACTCACCTAGAGCTAGACATCCTGGAATGTGAAGTCAAGTGGTCCTTAGAAAGCATCACTACGAACAAAGCTAGTGGAGGTGATGGAATTCCAGTTGAGCTATTTCAAATCCTGAAAGATGATGCTGTGAAAGTGCTGCATGCAATATGCCAGCAAATTTGGAAAACTCAGCAGTGGCCACAGGACTGGAAAAGGTAAGTTTTTATTCCAATCCCAAAGAAAGGCAATGCCAAAGAATGCTCAAACTACCGCACAATTGCACTCATCTCACACGCTAGTAAAGTAATGCTCAAAATTCTCCAAGCCAGGCTTCAGCAATATGTGAACCATGAACTTCCAGATGTTCAACCTGGTTTTAGAAAAAGCAGAGGAACCAGAGATCAAATTGCCAACATCACTGGATCATGGAAAAAGCAAGAGAGTTCCAGAAAAACATCTATTTCTGCTTTATTGACTATGCCAGAGCTCTTGACTGTGTGGGTCACAATAAACTGTGAAAAATTCTGAAAGAGATGGGCATACCAGACCACCTGACCTGCCTCTTGAGAAACCTGTATGCAGGTCAGGAAGCAACAGTTAGAACTGGACATGGAACAACAGACTGGTTCCAAATGGGAAAAGGAGTACATCAAGGCTGTGTATTGTCACCCTGCTTATTTAACTTCTATGCAGAGCACATCATGAGAAACGCTGGGCTGGAAGAAGCACAAGCTGGAATCAAGATTGCCAGGAGAAATATCAATAACCTCAGATATGCAGATGACACCACCCTTATGGCAGAAAGTGAAGAGGAACTCAAAAGCCTCTTGATGAAAGTGAAAGAGGAGAGTGAAAAAGTTGGCTTAAAGCTCAACGTTCAAAAAACAAAGATCATGGCCTCATGGGAAATAGATGGGGAAACAGTGGAAACAGTGTCAGACTTTATTTTTTGGGCTCCAAAATCACTGCAGATGGTGACTGCAGCCATGAAATTAAAAGACACTTACTCCTTGGAAGGAAAGTTATGACCAACCTAGATAGCATATTGAAAGCAGAGACATTACTTTGCCAACAAAGGTCCATCTAGTCAAGGCTATGGTTTTTCCTGTGGTCATGTATGGATGTGAGAGTTGGACTGTGAAGAAAGCTGAGTGCCGAAGAAGTGATGGCTTTGAACTGTGGTGTTGGAGAAGACGCTTGAGAGTCCCTTGGACTGCAAGGAGATCCAACCAGTCCATCCTAAGGAGATCAGCCCTGGGATTTCTTTGGAAGGAATGATGCTAAAGCTGAAACTCCAGTACTTTGGCCACCTCATGCGAAGAGTTGACTCATTGAAAAAGACCCTGATCCTGGGAGGGATTGGGGGCAGAAGGAGAAGGGGACGACAGAGGATGAGATGGCTGGATGGCATCCCTGACTCGATGGACGTGAGTCTGAGTGAACTCCGGGAGTTGGTGATGTACAGGGAGGCCTGGTGTGCTGCGATTCATGGGGTCACAAAGAGTTGGACATGACTGAGCAACTGAACTGACTTAACTGAAAGACCTCAACAAGAGAGAGAAGTGGAACATTCTCGAATGTTGCTTTTCATTTGAAGAATCTATGGTCGCTACTCATGAAAAGAACTAGGCTTGTATATAACAGACATGTAGTTGGTAGGAAATGATAAGAGCAGTATTCACAGTTGGTAGGAAAGGATAAGAGCAGTATTCACAATGGCTTGTGAATATTACATATGGTTTTAAGAGGTTAGTCTTCATTTCTCTTTATACCAAGTATAAAGAGTGCCTCATGGAATGTAGAGTACAGAGAGGCTTCATATATTGTCCTGGAAATATTTGAATCCTTGGAGGGCTGGATGTTGAAGGATGCTTTTTGTTTGTTACCCTCAAGCTCAGGAGAATGAGAACAAGCCTTTTCTCTGGATCAGTAGTCCTGCCCCATCCCTGAGCTATGAGCCCCCAATGGAGCCCCACATTCCCTTTCTCCTCCTCATCATGCCCCCTCCCCCATATGCTCTCCTTCCTTGCAAAACAAAAACTAGCCCTTTGACCTGTTTTAAATTATCCTTGCCTTGTGTCACTTGCAACAATAAACATATCATCCAGAAATCCTCTCTGTCCCTGCCAAGGCCAGAATAATAAAATCTTTCATGTTAAGATGTGGCCAAAGTGGAGGAATGCAGATAGTAAAAGAATTTCCAAAACAACTTATTATGATCATAAAGACCTTGAAAACAAGAAGTGGCAGGATCATGGTTACCCATGGGAAGGAAAAAGAACAGAAATACCTTTCTCCTCTCCTTTATTTTCTTCCCTAGAAAGAGGACTAAGGGGGAGATGAGCAGAAGGCATCTGTTCTCTCCCCCATCCCTCAGTTTCATCATTTCTCAGTCCCATGCCTGCCCTGGTGGGTACATTTTTGTAGAATGAAAAAAAACAAACAAAACAACCATGCCACTATCAGGATGCCTTTTTTTTTTTTTTTATAGCTTTGGTGGAATTTTACTGACATAAATCAACAAAAATCAAGATTTTACTAACCATCTTTTCTGAACCTTGTAAACTCAGCAGAGACTCTGGTCCATATCTGTGAATACATAAAACCATTCCCCACAGGGAAATGTGGAGATGTTGTCATCTAGGTGCTCCACCAGAGGTCGGTGAGGAAGGGGTGGGTCGGCCTTGTGTCTGACACCTCTGTGTCTGCAGGTTGTCATCCTTCTGCCCTTGGAATATGGTGGTCAGAATGTCTGACCCACTTTGCTATGTAAAGGCAGACCTGGCTTAGTTTCTGAAGTTGGACGTGGGACTGCGTGACATGCCACCTGCTGCATGATAAAGTCAGATGGCCCGAGGCTTGTCTGGGTCTGGTGATGAAGCCCAGACACAAAAACCAGCTGGTTTCTAGAACAGTTATCATCCCAGCATGAGGCATGATTGCAGCTGCACACCACTCTTACTGACTGTAAATCTTGGGGATTTACAGCAGGTGCCATGAGGCGAATATTCGTTTTTGCTTTTCATCCCTTCTTGATATTGAGTCATTTCTTGCAGCCCTTTGGTAACTCTCTCACAGAGGATCTGCCTTTAGTCTGGATAGACCTGAGATCAATTTATGAACAAAAGGTTTGTACTTCAAGCCTTGTTTCCTCTTAGGCATGTCACCACGTTAGGCACTTGGGCTGCATTTTTGGACATTGTTTTGTTAGCTAAGGGAGATCCCTGAAGATGAGCAAAGTGAATAACCCCAGAAGAAAGACGTGGGTCTTCAAGATGGTATTAGACCTTTATTCTAAAGGGAGTGGGGCTGTGGGTAGGGGGAGATAGAGGTGCAGGGGGGTGGGTGAAATTGGGTTCACATGATGAATTTGGCTGCAGGGAAAAGGGTAGGAAGTGGTACGGATTCCTGTGTTTACTGACAAGACTCCTTAGTAAGTGGAGGAGTAAAGAGGAGGAGCTAAAAGGGAAAGATCTTATGTTTGCTTATTTTTGATAGCACTGGGTCATTGTTGCTGTGTGCAGGCTTTCTCTAGTTGCAGAGGCTGGGGGCTACCCTCTAGTTGCGGTGCGTGGGTTCTCATTGTGGTGCTTCTCTTGCTGTGGAGCACAGGCTCTAGGCACATAGGCTCAGTGGTTGTGGCACCTGGGCCTAGTTGTTCCACGGCATGTGGAATCTTCCTGGGCCAGGGATCGAACCCATGTCCCCTGCACTCGCAGGTAGATTCTTATCTACTGTGCCACCAGGGAAGTCCGGGGAAGGGCTTTTGGAATCTGTTCCAAAAAGCCAGGAGAGAAGCAATAAAGTTGGTAGTAGGCTTGTGTCTTTTCCTACCTATTGAATATTACACACTTACTGTTCAAATATGTATTTCTTTACTCAGAGTTATCCCAATGGGGATATACTTTCTCACCTCTGGAGACAAAAGATATACCCATTTGAATGCAAAGTTCCAAAGAATAGCAAGGAGAGATAAGAAAGCCTTTCTCAGTGATCAGTGCAAAGAAATAGAAGAAAGCAATAGAAAGGGAAAGACTAGAGACCTCTTCAAGAAAATTAGAGATACCAAGGGAACATTTCATGAAAGACGGGCACAAAAAAGGACAGAAATGGTATGGACCTAACAGAAGCAGAAGATATTAAGAAGAGGTGGCAAGAATACACAGAAGAACTATGCAAAAAAGATCTTTATGACCCAGATAACCACAATGGTGTGATCACTCACCTAGAGCCAGATATCCTGGAATGTGAAGTCAACTGGGGCTTAGGAAGCATCACTACAAACAAAGCTAGTGGAAGTGATGGAATTCCAGTTGCACTATTTCAAATCCTGAAAAATGATGCTGTGAAAGTGCTGCACTCAGTATGTCAGCAAATTTGGAAAACTCAGCAGTGGCCACAGGACTGGAAAAGGTCAGTTTTCATTCCAATCCCAAAGAAAGGCAATGCCAAAGAATGCTCAAAGTACTGCACAATTGCACTCATTTCCCACGCTAGGAAAGTAATGCTCAAAATTCTCCAAGCCAGGCTTCAGCAATATGTGAACTGTGAATGTCCAGATGTTCAAGCTGGTTTTAGAAAAGGCAGAGGAACCAGAGATCAAATTGCCAACATCCGCTGGATCATGGAAAAAGCAAGAGAGTTCCAGAAAAACATCTGTTTCTGCTTTATTGACTATGCCAAAGCCTTTGACTATGTGTGTCACAATAAACTGTGGAAAATTCTGAAAGAGATGGGCATACCAGACCACCTGACCTGCCTCTTGAGAAACCTGTATGCAGGTCAGGAAGCGACAGTTAGAACTGGACATGGAACAACAGACTGGTTCCAAATGGGAAAAGGAGTACATCAAGGCTGTGTATTGTCACCCTGCTTATTTAACTTCTATGCAGAGCACATCATGAGAAACGCTGGGCTGGAAGAAGCACAAGCTGGAATCAAGATTGCCGGGAGAAATATCAAGAACCTCAGATATGTAGATGACACCACCCTTATGGCAGAAAGTGAAGAGGAACTAAAAAGCCTCTTGATGAAAGTGAAAGAGGAGAGTGAAAAAGTTGGCTTAAAGCTCAACATTCAGCAAACGAAGATCATGGCATCCGGTCCCATCACTTCATGGGAAATAGATGGGGAAACAGTGGAAACAGTGGCTGACTTTATTTTTCTGGGCTCCAGAATCACTGCAGATGTTGATTGTAGCCATGAAATTAAAAGATGCTTACTCCTTGGAAGGAAAGTTATGACCGATCTAGACAGCATATTAAAAAGCAGAGACATGACTTTGCCAACAAAGGTCCATCTAGTCAAGGCTATGGTTTTTCCAGTAGTTATGTATGGATGTGAGAGTTGGACTGTAAAGAAAGCTGAGTGCTGAAGAACTGATGCTTTTGAACTGTGGTGTTGGAGAAGATGCTTGAGAGTCCCTTGGACTGCAAGGAGATCCAACCAGTCCATTCTGAAGGAGATCAGCCCTGGGATATCTTTGGAAGGACTGATGTTGAAGCTGAAACTCCAATACTTTGGCCACCTGATATGAAGAGCTGACTCATTTGAAAAGACCCTGATGCTGGGAAAGATTGAGGGCAGGAGGAGAAGGGGACGACAGAGGATGAGATGGTTGGATGGCATCACCGACTCGATGTACCTGGGTTTGGGTGGACTCCTGGAGTTGGTGATGGACAGGGAGCCTTGGCGTGTTGCTGTTCATGGGGTCGCAAAGAGTCGAACACAACTGAGCGACTGAACTGAACTGAACTGAACTGTCAGCAAGTCTGGACAACCCAGGAGTGGCCACAGGACCAGAAAAGGTCAATCCTCATTCCACTTCCCTAGAAAGGTAGTACCAAATAATGTGCTAACCATTGGACAGTTGCACTCATTTCCCAGGCTAGTAAGGTCATGCTTAATACCTTGCATACTAGGCTTCAGCATGATGTGAACCAAGAGCTTCCTGATGTCCAAGATGGGTTTAGAAAAGGAAGAGGAACTGGAGATCAAATTGCTAGCATTTGCTGCATTATAGAAAAAGCAAGGAAATTTCAGAAAAACATCTATCTCTGTTTCATCGACTACACTAAAGCCTTTGACTGTGTGTATCATGGCAAACTGTGGAAAGCTCCTAAAGACATGGGAATTCCAGACCATCTTATCTGTCTCCTGAGAAACTTGTATGTGGGTCAAGAAGCAACAGTTAGAACTTGGTATGGAACAGTTGATTGATTCAAGATCAAGAAAGGAGTATGAAAAGGCTGTCTGCTGTTACTCTGTTTAACCTATATGCTGAGCACATTATGAGAAATGCCGGGCAGGATGAGTTACAAGCTGGAATCACGATAGGCAGGAGAAACATCAACAACCTCAGGTATGTGGATGATACCACTCTAATGGCAGAAAACAGAGGAACTAATGAGCCTCTTGATGAGGGTGAAGGAGGAGGGTGAAAGAGCCAACTTAAGACTAAGACTTAAAAAATCTAAGATCATGGCATCCGACCCCATTACCGGATGGCAAATTGAAGGGGAAAAGGTAGAAGTAGTGACCGATTTCCTATTCTTGGGCTCCAAAATCCCTGCAGATGGTGTCTGTAGCCATGACATCGGAAGACGATTGCTTCCTGGTAGAAAAGTGATGACAAACCTGGACAGTGTGTTGAAAAGCAGAGACATTACGCTGCTGACAAAGATCCGTATAGTCAAGGGCTATGGTCTTCCTCTAAAAGAAATAGAGGAAAACAACAGAATGGGAAAGACTAGAGATCTCTTCAAGACAATCAGAGATACCAAGGGAACATTTCATGCAAAGATGGACTCGATAAAGGACAGAAATGGTATGGACCTAATAGAAGCAGAAGATATTAAGAAGAGGTGGCAAGAATACACAGAAGAACTGTACAAAAAGATCTTCACAACCCATATAATCACGATGGTGTTATCACTCACCTAGAGCCAGATATCCTGGAATGTGAAGTCAAGTGGGCCTTAGAAAGCATCACTATGAACAAAGCTAGTGGAGGTGATGGAATTCCAGTTGAGCTATTCCAAATCCTGAAAGATGATGCTGTGAAAGTGCTGCACTGAATATGCCAGCAAATTTGGAAGACTCAGCAGTGGCCACAGGACTGGAAAAGGTAAGTTTTTATTCCAATCCCAAAGAAAGGCAATGCCAAAGAATGCTCAAACTACCGCACAATTGCACTCATCTCACACGCTAGTAAAGTAATGCTCAAAATTCTCCAAGCCAGGCTTCAGCAATACGTGAACCGTGAACGTCCAGATGTTCAAGCTGGTTTTAGAAAAGGCAGAGGAACCAGAGATCAAATTGCCAACATCCGCTGGATCATGGAAAAAGCAAGAGAGTTCCAGAAAAACATCTATTTCTGCTTTATCGACTATGCCAAAGCCTTTGACTGTGTGGATCACAATAAACTGTGGAAAATTCTGAAAGAGATGGGAATACCAGACCACTTGATCTGCCTCTTGAGAAATTTGTATGCAGGTCAGGAAGCAACAGTTAGAACTGGACATGGAACAACGGACTGGTTCCAAATAGGAAAAGGAGTACGTCAAGGCTGTATATTGTCACCCTGCTTATTTAACTTCTATGCAGAGTAAGTACATCATGAGAAACGCTGGGCTGGAAGAAGCACAAGCTGGAATCAAGATTGCCAGGAGAAATATCAATAACCTCAGATATGCAGATGACACCACTCTTATGGCAGAAAGTGAAGAGGAACTAAAAAGCCTCTTGATGAAGGTGAAAGTGGAGAGTGAAAAAGTTGGCTTAAAACTCAACGTTCAGAAAACGAAGATCATGGCATCTGGTCCCATCACGTCATGGGAAATAGATGGGGAAGCAGTGGAAACAGTGTCAGACTTTATATTTTTGGGCTCCAAAATTACTGCAGATGGTGACTGCAGCCATGAAATTAAAAGACGCTTACTCCTTGGAAGACAAGTTATGACCGACCTAGATAGCATATTGAAAAGCAGAGACATTACTTTGCCAACAAAGGTCTGTCTAGTCAAGGCTATGGTTTTTCCTGTGGTCATGTATGGATTTGAGAGTTGGACTGTGAAGAAAGCTGAGCACCGAAGAATTGATGCTTTTGAACTGTGGTGTTGGAGAAGATGCTTGAGAGTCCCTTGGACTGCAAGGAGATGCAACCAGTCCATTCTGAAGGAGATCAGCCCTGGGATTTCTTTGGAAGGAATGATGCTAAAGCTGAAACTCTAGTACTTTGGCCACCTCATGCGAAGAGTTGACTCATTGGAAAAGATTCTGATGCTGGGAGGGATTGGGGGCAGGAAGAGAATGGGACGACAGAGGATGAAATGACTGGATGGCATCACTGACTCGATGGACGTGAGTCTGAGTTAACTCCGGGAGTTTGTGATGGACAGGCAGGCTTGGCGTGCTGTGATTCATGGGGTCACAAAGAGTTGGACATGACTGAGCGACTGAACTGAGCTGAACTGGTGGTCTTCCCAGTAGTCACACATGGTTGTGTGAGGCAATAAAGAATCTGCCTGCTAATGCAGGAGACATGGATTTGATCCCTGATTGGAGGAAACCTCACATGCCTCGAAACATAACCTGCAGTTATGTTGTGGTTAGTGATAGGTTTCAATAAATGTTCTGAACATAAAAACATAATGAGGAAACATATAATTTTAATTCAATTCACTCTAAAGCCACAGTAAATATTTTTGGTTGGAGGATAAATGAATTAAACTTTAAGCTTCTTTCCTCTCTTCAGAGGTAGATCACTGCCCCCCTCCCCAAGATCACTTGTCTTGGTTACAACTAATCAGTAAATTCAATCCATAGATATTCTTTCACAAACTAACTTGAATTTTGCGTTGGGGTTGCTAAAGATTGGACAGGATTTAGCAACTAACCAACAATGATAACTTTCTAGAGGAGAGATGTGGAGTGGACTGCAGTGAGGGTTGTTTATGGTTTTTCTTTGAAAATGGGGGAGACTGAAGCATGTTTAAATACTGACACAAAGCAGCCAGTAAGAGGAAAAGGTGGAACCACTGATCCTTGAGAAAGAGGGAGGAGATTTAGGGGGGGGAGGTGAAAGGATTGCCTTTGGGCCAAGAGGAGGAGCTTTGTTTTTTTCCCTGAATTGAAGTGTAGTTGATGTATACTATTATATAGGTTAAAAGTGTACAATGTAGTGATCACAACTTTTTAAAAACATTCTCTGTTTGGCTGCACTCTGTTTTCATTGCTGGCATGGGCGTTTCTCTAGTTGTGGTGAGCAGGGTCTGCTCTCTGGGTGTGGTGTGCGGCCCTCTTGTTGCAGTGGCTCCTCTTGTTGCAGAGCACAGGCTCTAGAGTGTGGGCCCGGCAGCTGTGGCACACAGGCTTAGTTGCTCCGAGGCATGTGAGATCCTCCAGGACCAGGGACAGAACCTGTGTCCCCTGCATCGCAAGGCAGATTCTTAACCACTGGACCACCAGGGAAGCGTGATTCACAACTTTTAAAGGTTATAGTTCATTATAGCTATTGTAAAATATTAGCTTTACTGTATTGTACAGTATATCCTTGTAGATTTCTATGCATAATAGTTTACGCCTCTTAATCCCCTACTTTTTATTTATAAAGTCATCCTCTTTTTATTTATATTGCCCCTCCCTCTTTCTCGCCACTGGTAACCACTGGTTTGAGTCTGCTTCTTTTTTGTTATGTTCACTAGTTTGTTATATTTTTTAGATTCTACATGTAAGTGATATCACACAGTATTTCTCTTTTTCTGTTTTATTTCTTTTAGAATAATAGCCTCCAAGTCTGTCCATGTTATTGCAAATGGCAAAACTTTATTCTTTTTTATGTCTGAGTAGTATTCCATTGTGTGTGTATGTATGTATCAGAAAAGGTGTGGTATACACCCACCACACAATTTCTGTTCATTAGTTAATGAACACTCGGTTGCTTCCATATCTTGCCAGTTGTTTAAGTAGTGCTGCAATGAACCTAGAAGTGCATGTATCATTTTGAATTAGGGTTTTTGTTTCTTTCAGATATATACCCAGGAGTGGAATTTCTGGGTCATATGGTAGTTCTGTTTTTAGCTTTTTGAGAAGCCTACATACTGTTTTCCACAGTGGCTGCACCAATTTACATTCCTACCAACAGTGTACGAGAGCTCGCTTTATTCTACTTCCTCTCTGACATTTGTTATTTGCGTTCATTTTGATAATAGTCATTCTGGCCGGTCTGCCGTGATATCTCATTGTGGTTTTTATTTGTGTTTTCCTGATCATTAGCAATGTTGAGCATATTTCTCTGTGCCTGTTGGCCATCTGCATGTCTTCTTTGGGAAAATGTTGACTGTTCAGCTCTTCTGTTTTATAATCAATTTTTTGTTCTGTTGTATGAGCTGTTTATATATGTTGGATATTAACCCCTTACTGCTCATATCATTTGCAAATATTTTCCCCCATATTGTAAGTTGTCTTTTCATTTCATTGAACTGTATAAAAGCTTTCAACTTTAATCAGGTCCCATTTATTTATTTCTGTTTTTATTTCCTTTGCTTTAGGAGAGATTGAAAACAGATTGAAAAAACTATTGGTATGATTTATGTCAGAGTATTGTTTTCTTCTAGGATGTTACGGTTTCTGGTCTTACATTTAGGTCTTTAATCCACTTTGAGTTTATTTTTGTATGTATTGTTAGAGAATGTTCCAACTTCATTCTTTTACATGTGTGTGTCCAGTTTTCCCAGTACCACTTACTGAAGAGACTGTCTTTTCTTCATTGTATATATCCTGGGTTCCTTTGTTGTAGATTAATTGATCATAAGTGCATGGGTTAATTTCTGGGCAGGAGCTCTTAAAATTATTTCTGCTTATTAATATGATCAACTGTTTGGATATATTAACAAATTCTGAAGTTTGCACGGCTAAACATTAAAAATAGGGACTTCCTGGTGGTCCAGTGGTTAAGACTTCACTTTTCCAATGTGGGGGCTATAGGTTTGATCCCTGGTTGGGATCCCATGTGAAAATTGGGATGGCCAGATTAAAAAAAAAATTCTCTAGCATGCCAGGATTATACAAATATTAAGCATTTTTTAAAAATTAAAAAGAGATTGAACGAAGTATTGTGTAGCCCCTTTATCATAATGAAAATATCCTTTTCCCTCTTCCAGGCTCATGACCCTGGTTAGCTGTTATGTTATGTTCTTCCTCTTGCCAGACTCTTGTCAAATGCCTTCCTTTAACTTTGCCTAATGATGGGAAATCAAATCGTTTTGGCTTCCCAGCAGGTTCTCTTTAACCTTTACTTAACTCAGAGTTTAACTCAGGGCTTTCCATACTAGATAACTTTTATGACTGTGCACCTAAAAGAAACTTAACATCTTTGACCATTTTTTTTCTTGGTTCAGAGTCAAAATGGGCACAGGAGCTAGGAAATGTACCCCAGGAAGAGAAGGGAGTATTATTTAAAAAAAAAAAACACACAACCTACTAAATTTGAGCAATTTCTGGGAAGGATAAAATATTTTTCTTTTACATGAACTTAAAGGCTGTAAGATTATGAGAGGTTGGGGACCTGCAGTTATGTTGTGGTTAATGATAGATTTCAGTAAATGTTCTGAACATAAAAACATAATGAGGAAACATAAATTCTGATTCAATTCATTGTTAAGCCATGATAAATAATTTTGGGTGGAGGATAAATGAATTAAAGTTTAAACTACTTTCCTCTCTTCAGAGGTAGATCACTGCTCCCCTCCCCAAGATCATATGTCTTGGTTATAACTGATCAGTAAATTCAATCCATTGATGATGTTTCATAAACTGTCTTGAATTTTGTGTTGGAGAGGAAGATTCAGTTAACAATTTCGTTCCTCGAACATGGTAAATGAGGATTTTGCTACATCACCTTTTGCTATTGAGAAACCAACTTCAGGAAAAGTCCATGAATTGGTGAGGTTAGTTGTAGGCAGTCACCTGTGCTTTTCTGTTTAAAAATTTATTTTTGGCTGTGTTGGGTCTTCATTGCCATGCACAGGGCTTTCTCTTGTTGCAGAGCACGGGCTCTAGCAAGCAAGGCTTCAGTTAGTCGTGGTGTATGGGCTTAGCTGCTGAGGCGTGTGGAATCTCCCTGGACCAGGGGTTGAACTGTACTCTCTGTGTTGTCAGGTGGATTCTTATCCACTGCGCCACCAGGGAAGTCCTGTTTTTTTTTTTTTTTTCCTTGTAGCAGCAGGAAATGGGGGCATTAAGTACATTTTAGTTATCATAGAGCCTGGCAGCCCTTGTGGGAAGGTTTTCACAGCAGAAGTAATAGCAGAAGAGAATGTCTCGTGTTCGGTGTGCAGGTTCCAAGGTGTGACGGGCTCATGTCAGGAAGGCACCCCTGGCTGCTCTGGGCTTGGGAGGGCTCTGTGGGGCAGCATGGGCATTCAGCTTTGTTCCTCATCACCTGCCACCTGATATCTTCTGATACACGTTCTTGGAAGCGAACAGGGCTGAACTCTTGGGTAGCCATCAGTGAACACAGGTTTGTATGGAGCTGTAAGGTCTCAGGCTGCCTCCAACCCCACTCCAGCTCTCTGGGGAATGAGGAGAGCCACCTCCCCTTGGGAGCCCTCCTCGAGAACACAAACTTTCTGATGAAAGCCACTTTATAGTTAACTGGTTATCAGCCAGTGTTTTCTGGGCCTTCCCATTTCTCTTGGCAGCCTAGGGGCCTGACTGTCCTAGTTCCCTGCTGCAGCTGGTTTAGCTTTGAACAGATATCAGTGTGAGGCACTTGCACGCTTAGAAAGGTAGGAGCGGGGAGCTGATCCCTGGGTTCTTATTCAGCCCATTCCCTCCATAAACCCTGACTTACACTGTCAGCTGTCAGCTGCCTCAGGTCTTTGCGCTTCCTCTTGCTATTTGCCAACACGGAGCCCCTGGGGACAGAGCCCAGGCTGCAGGCCCGGTAACTGCTGCTGAGATGTATTTTTAAACCTACCCAGAGGGTGTTACAGGGAGTTCAACTGAAGCATCTCCTGTTTCCCCTTTGGAGCCCTAGGGAAACTAATTCTCCGGCTTCCTAACTCCTTCCTTCCCTCCCACCAAGCACTTTCAGTCCCTGGTTTGGGTTTATTGACAACCATATGTATAATTCATGCAAGACAGGTTACAGTGGAGCGTGTTGCCTCTGCTAGTCAAGCATGGCTCAGTAACACTGCTCCAGATTTCCGCGGGGAAGTAGGTTTTTACTGGTGTTTGGGCCCAATGTCTTCCTGTCCGGAAGCCTTCCCCTTCCCTTGGTGAGGTCGTTTTGGAAGTGCCATTAGGGAAAAGCCACCTTCCCCCTGTCCAGTTGGATAAATGAGTTTCAGGCAAGAACAGCCTGTTGTGTGAAGCAGAAGTTCTCGGAGAAAGAGGGGAATGTATGCTGAAGAGTTTGCCCTGGGCAGCTGGTGGGCCGTGGGCGCCCAGGCTGAGCCAGGGTACTTTGTGCTGGTGGTGGTGCTGCAGTGTCTTGGTCTTTGTAGAACTGTGGGGTGCTTTGGGAAGAGAGTGTATAGTAGAGTGTCATGCTTTTTCTTTTCTCTTTTTTAAGTTGGGAGTATAAATTGCTTTACAGTGTTGTATTTAGTTTCAACTGTACAACAGAGTGAATCAACTGCACGTGTACATTTATTGCCTCCTTCTCGAGCTTCTGTTCCCACCCCTCTACATCATCACAGAGCATCGAGCTGAGCTCATTGTGGTTACACACCCAGCTTCTCACTAGCTCTCTGTTTTACACGTGGACTCCCCTGGTGGCTCAAAAGATAAAGAATCTGCCTGCAATGTAGGAGACCCAGGTTCAGTCCCTGGGTTGGGAAGATCCCCTGGAGAAGGGAATGGCACCCACTTCAGTATTCTTGCCTGGGAAATTCCACAGACAGAGGAGCCTGGCGGGCTATAGTTCATGGGATCAAAAAGAGTTGAACATGACTGAGAGACTTACACACACACACACACAATATATGTATAGGTCAGTGGCATTCTCCCAGTTCTTGCCCGCCTCCACTTCCCTCTCTGCCCTGTGTCTGTTTTCTAAGTTGGCGACTTTATTCCTGCCCTGCAAATAGGTTCATCTGTACCATTTTTCTAGATTCCGTATATATACATTTGTATATGATACTTATTTTTCATAGAATGTCTTGATTTTTCTATTCCATTGTTTCCATATACTCTGAAATAATGGGAGTGCTGATGCTAGAGAGCTGAGAAGTGAAAGGTTCATTGTCTGCATTTATTGGTCTTTTCTTCTTGGTTTTCTATGAGGTTAAGTAGAGGAAGAAGAAAAATATTAGCATGAGCTATTGGGAGCATAGAGAAGGAGGTGGGGGGACCTGAAAAATAGAAGTCAGCTCCACAATGAACAGGTTGGGGGAGGAAGATGGAGACAGCAGGCACAGGAGAGACCTTCTCAGTGGTCCTGGGTGGCTGCAGTGGGATGGGGGTGGGGAATGAGGGGGAAGGGGAGGGGGGTGCAGCCAGGGAGGAAGGCCGAGGCAGGTCCAGGAAGGTTTGCATCCTGTGCTAGAAAGTTGGGCTTTATCTGGAAGATTTTTAAACAAGGGAGTGAAAGGGTAAGATTTTGGGTTTAGACAAGTTGATTTTGGCTCTCTAGGATAGAAGAGTGGCAGGTGGTGGGAATAATGCAGGAAGCCCAGGTTATAGGTTATAACATGACCCATGGGAAATGGTCAGGGTCTGAACTGAGGAGGAAAGAGGAACCGATGAGCTGCAGGGTGGAGGTAAGGAGCAGGCACTTGGTGAATGGCTGGCCCTTGACGGTGTGTAACCTGAATGAGAAGTGAATGGCAATGTCTTTGTCAAAAGTGGGAAACAGGAGGCAGAGCAGTGACGGTAGAGAGGAGAGGATGGCTTCTCAGCAAGCGCCTGTAGAATTGGGTTGAATGGAAACCATGAGCCTTATTCTGAGGCAAGGGCTCCCAAGGCATGTGCTTATTTTCCTACAGGAGAGACTTTGGGCCTCACAAAGTGTTACCAGTGAAGATCCACCAGCCCAACCCGTTCGTCCCAAGTGAAGAGAACATGGATCTGCAGACCACATATAAACAAGATTACAACCCTTACCCCCTCTGTCGAGTTGATCCCTTCAAACCTCGGGACAGTAAATACCCTTGTGGGGACAAGATGGAGAGTCTGCCTACTTACAAAGGTGGGAGAGGCTGGAGGGGCGGGGTTGGGGAGGATGGGCTGAGCCTGGGTGCTGACTGGGAAATGGGTTTTATGCACACATGCCCTCAGTGCACGGGCTGGGCAGTCTTTTCTGTGGTCAAATCTGGCCTTCAGCCTGTTTCTGTGCAGCTGGAGAGGTAAGGATGGTTTTTAAATTTTTGAATGATTAAAAAAAAATGAGAAAGACTCTTTCTTTAGGGCATGTGAATATTAAATGAAATTCAGAGTTCAGCATCATAAGTATGTTTTGTTGGAACACAGCCACTCCCATTGGGTTTGTATATTATCTATGGCTGAGTTTGTGCTTCGGCAGCAAAGTTGAATAGCTGTGGTAGAAATCATATGGCATGCAAGGCCTAAGACACTTAATATCTGGCCTCCTACAGAAAATATGTACCAGTGCCTGCCTCAGCTTGCCATTCCCATCCTGTATTGGGCAAGCAGTTCAAGTTTAAGCCAAGTTGGGTTTCACCACTGATTGATTCATTCACTTGTTAAAAAATTATGGAAATGTAACATGCAGAAAAATGTGCAAATATATAGACTACTGAATTTGTAAAATTGTATTATTTTTAATGGGCTGAGTACCTCCTCCTGAATAATACATCAATCCTTTTAATCTTTAAAAATTTTTTTATTTTATATTAGAGTGCAGTTGATTAACAATGTTGTGTTAGTTTCAGGTGTACAGAAAAGTGATTCAGTTATATGTATACTTATATCTATTCTTTTTCAATTTTTTTCCCATTTAGGTATTATAAAATATTGAGTAGAGTTCCTTGTGCTGTATTTGCTATAGGTAAAATAGATAGCCAGCAAGGACCTGTTCATCTTTAATTCCTATTGGACTGCAAAAGTTTTAGGAAAGTTCTAGAGGAAAGTGAGAATCCCTTGGTGAGTTGCCAGGTAGCTGACAGTACAAAGGCAAATTAGACCAATGAATTTTGAGTGAATACGCATGGAAACAGGATGCAGATTGAAATGTATAGCATCGATACTCCCTTCTAGTTACCGTCCCTACCCAGAAGAGGACCACTGTGCTGACTCTGAACTTCGTAAATTAGTTTTGCTAATTTCCTCCTTTATTGGGCATTTTCTGCATTCCAGGCATGGTATTAGGACCCGTGAGGGAAGCATAATGACCTGACCTTGACCTTGTAGTCTGGTAGGAGAGACAGGGTATCGAGTGGTGTGTGCAGCAGGTAGCAGTCATTCACTCTATGGAGCACACAGGACTGATGCCATGGGGATGGGTGGAGGCCAGGTTTGTGATCAGTAACTGTGCTGCTTATGATGTACATGGTCACCCTAAGACTACGCGCAAAACTGTGCCTGTCACATGTCTGTGATGTCTGCGTGCCTGTGGTGATAGTGGTATTTTAAAAATTTGGCTGCATCATGCAGCACATGGGATCTTAGTTCCCTGTGAAAGTGAAAGTTGCTCAGTCGTGTCTGACTCTGCAACCCCATGGACTATACAGTCCATGGAATTCTCCAGGCCAGAATACTGGAGTTGGGTAACCTTTCCCTTCTCCAGGGGATCGTCCCTGGAGATCAAACCCTGGTCTCCCACATTGCAGGCAGGTTATCTACCAGCTGATCCACAAGACAAGCCTAAGAATACTGGAGTGGGTAGCCTATCCCTTCTCCAGTGAATCTTCCCAACCCAGGAATCAAACTGGGGTCTCCTGCATCGCAGGTGGATTCTTTACCAACTGAGCTATCAGGGAAGCCCCTTAGTTCCCTAACCAGTGATCTAACCCGCAACTCTGCATTGGAAGCGTGGAGTCTTAACCATTGGACCACCAGGGAAGCCCCCAGTAGTGGCTTAGTCAAGCTTAACACTTGGCCATGGGGAGGTGGAGAGGCTGGAGGGGATGTTAGAATCTTCCTGAAGCCTTTCCAGGAGCTGTTAATCTGTCATTCTGGAAGATTCTAAATGTGGCTGAGTATCTCTGCTTTTGCTTTTCTTTTGTCCTTTTACTTTCTTTAGTGTCATCTATTATCTTTTACTCTTCCATAGCCACTTTCTGCCAAGCCACGTTCTGGACACTGTCAAATCCCCAAACAGCTCCACCTTCGTGCCCTCCACCATCTGGTCCTTTTGGCTCTTGTATTTACTCCCCCTGTGACAGTCCTTGGCCTCACTGGGACCTCCAGCCCACTGATGCCTCAACCTTCCTTCTCATCATCATCAGCCCCTCCTGTGTCTGTTCCCATGCAGCTTATTCCATGTTTTATCACTGCAGCCCCTCTCTTCTTCTGTCCTTCTGTTGCATCCTCCTGGTAACAACCAAACCCTGCCTTCTCCATGTGTACTGCTGGACGCCTAGCTGTGCGTCTCTCCAACCTTATCAGCTCATCTCTGTTGGCCACAGAAAGCAAGCAGAGAGATCTTTTGAATATAGAAATCTCACCTGACCTCTTCTCTACCTAAAACTCTTCAAATAATCACTCCAGTTCTTAGGATAAACTCCCCCACCTTTGCCCACTCCTCTGCTGCCTTAAAGATTTGCTCCTCCTCCCTGAGCCCCTCTACTCTGGCCACAGGAGCTGCTTTCAGTTGCTTTGCTCCACTTCTTTTCTGTCTCAGGGCATGTTGCACTGCCCTTCCCTCTTTAGAGAGCCACCCTCCTGTCCCCTCTCCAGTGCTCATCCTTCTGCAAAGGGCAGAAGCATCACACCTTCCGAAGGTGCCCCAGACCTTCCCCCATGCCAGACCAGACACATCCTGTAAGGTGCTTGAAGGCTGACTTATCCTACCTTGTTTCGTAATTCATTTTGTAATTTAGTTTAACGTTTGTCTCTTTGGCTAGATTGCAGGCTCTAAGAGAGCAGGGGTCTGCCTTTTTCTTTGTCTGTTACCCTCAACAAGGCAGGCACCATGGCAGATGTTGTATTAAGGAGTCAGCCCAATGAGGCACGTTGTGGGGTGGCACTTTGGCCTCTGCAGGGCTCCTCTGTTTCGCTTTTCATCCCAGTGTTTATAGGAGGGCAAAAAATGGACACTGAGCAGGCAGGAAAAAAACAGAGCCCAAGTGAGCACTTCCCTTTGATGGGTGAGGAGGCAGGGCTTCTGGTAGGGCTCATCTGACCGCATCCTCTCCTCTCTACATCCTCCCTGTGGGCTTCCTGGATTTACAAGTCTTGACAGAATCAGAGGCTCCTCAGAACAGCTGTCTGCTCAGCTCAGCTTCCCCTCTCCACCTTGCCCTGGGTACAAGGAGAGATTTAGGGCTGAGAAATACTCCCCGCTTTCCTTAGTCGTTGACAAGGATGGAGTATCCCAGTGGTATTATTTAAAAGGATATCTCCCTCCTCTCCTCCCGCAAAATAATCCCCCCTCAAAATCAACACACAGAAAAAAATATCTAATCTGCCATATTCTTCCCCTTCTCCAAACATTTACATCTCAAATTACCCTCTGCAAACCAGAGAATAGTATTCTACTGGTAAAACTGAGTCATGGCTGACTTTGCCTTACTGAGAAAGTTAGTATTGAGAAAACCCTATTTTCTTTTTTTTAAAGCAGTTAATAGGTACCAGAAATTTGTCTGCTGGCACAGACTTACATTTTTTTTTTTTAAAATTGAAGTATGGTTGATTTACACTGTAGTATTAGTTTCTTCTGTACAGCAAAGTGAATCAGTTATATATCGACTCCGCTCTTTTTTAGATTCTTTTCCCATATGAGCCATTACAGAGTATTGAGTAGAGTTCCCTGTGCTATAGAGTAGGTCCTTCTTTGTTATCTATTTTATATATAATAGTGTGTATATGTCAATCCCAGTATTCCAGTTTATTCCTTCCCTCTGTCCCCCTGGTAACAGTTTATTTTCTACATTTGTAATTCTATTTCTATTTTATAGATAAGTTTATTTGTATGCTTTTATTTAGATTCCACATATGAGTGATACCATATTGTATTTGTCTGACTTGCTTCGCTTAGTGTGATAATCTCTAGGTCCGTCCATGTTGCTGCAATTGGCATGATTTTGGTTTTTTTTTTTTATGGCTGAGTAATACTCCATTGTATACATGTACCACATCTTCTTTATCCACTCCTCTGTTGGTGGACGTTTAGGTTGCTTCCATGACCTGGTTGTTGTAAATAGTGTTGCAATGAACATTGAGGGTGCATGTATCTTTTCAAATTGTTGTTTTTTTTTTTTCCCAGATATATGCCCGGTAGTGGGATTGCTGGATCAAATGGCAGCTCTGTTTTTCATTTTTTCCCCCCAAAAAGATACGTTCTCACTCTTTTTTAAAAAATACTTTTATTTATTTATTTATGACTGTTCTGGGTCTTCACTGCTGTGCAGGCTTTTCTCTAGTTTCAGCAAGCAGGGGCTGCTCTCCGGTTGAGTGTGTGGCTTCTAACTGCAGTGGCTTCTCTTGTTGTGGGGCATGGGCTCTAGGGCACGTGGGCTTCAGTGGTTGCGGCTCTTGGGCTCTAGAGCACAGGCTCAGTAATTTTGGCACACACTCTTAATTGCTCAGATGGATGTGGGATCTTCCCAGATGAGGGATCGAACCCATGTCTCTTGCATTGGCTGGTGGATTCTTTACCACTGAGCCACCAGGGAAGCCCTGTTTTTAGTTTTTTAAGGAACCTCCATACTGTTCTTAGTGGCTGCACCAACTTACATTCCTACCAAAAGTGTACTTACACAGACTGAAGGAAGTGGCAACAGGACTGTTCTGAACCAGGCATGCTTAGACCTTTTGGGTTTATTCTGGCTACATATGTACCTGAGGGTAGGTTTCATAGTTCTCTGAAATTCAGGTTTAAAATCAATTCAGTTTGTAGTCAAAGAAAACATCTGTCATTCGGTGTCAGTTGTAACCTATGTGTAACCTAGTTTTTTGAATAATACTTACCATATCATATAATCTCAGTGGTTAATTTTTTCCATTACTCCTCTAGGATATAGTGGCTTCCAAAACTTGGCCTTAAATGCCAAACATTTATTTTCCACTTTTAGCACAGGGGATGCTGCGGTGAAGATGTGTTTAGTGAGGTAATAAATGAATGAATACTTCTAGGTCTCTATTTACAAGGGCTCCCGGTGACATAGTTTGGCATTACAGTTGCACATATCCCCACCAGGTCTGTTACTCGGCGGGTGCCAGCCGAGGGCAGGAGTGAAGCTTGGGGAAGGCCCAGGACGTTTGCTCTTCGCCTCCTGCACAACCTCATGCACGTTTGAGGGGCCACATCCTTGCCTTATCTGTTGGCTTATTGCTCATGTGATGACTTGTTTCTCTTATGGAAATAGTATTGCTTTAATAAGTCTTCTGTAGCAGTCTTTATGGTTTTGTGTCTATACATTGGTTCTCCTTCCAAAGGGAAGGTGGGGTAGAAACCAAAGATCAAGGTCATTAAATAGATGTATTTCAATGGGTGCATCTATGTTATGTCTATATGCTCTGCTTGCTATTGTTGCATAGGAAAAATATGCAAAGTTTTCTCTTACTACTCTTATGGCCAGTGCCTTTACTGGCCTCCAGAAAACCACTAGTAAAATTTGCTCCAGCAGCATTTGGTTGTAATTTTGACATTTTCAAAACACTGTGCAATTGGAAAGATTGAGAGTGTAATTACTTGATGCTCAGCTTTAGGTTTAGCTATTTTTTTTTTTTTTTAGACACATTATTGAATGGAATCCCTTTTAAAGAGGTTCTTGCCAATTACGCACATGACACCCTGGCCCTGAAGGGCTTTTACTGATGGCTTTTCAGGCATGTGAATGGTTTGTCATGTGGAATTCTGAGGTTTTTTTGTTATATACGCTGGGTGGAGGAAGTTGGGAGGTTGGATAATAATGTGGTTTCCACTGTATTGTTGGGTATCAGAAATCATATGAGGCAACTCTCAGTTTAGGAACCTGTTTTCTTAACACTTCATCCATCACGGGAGAGGGCCAGAAAACCCTGTCCTACCCACCCCCCATGTACCTTGAGGCAGTGTGTAGGCATCTACAGGTAGATACCCTCATTTCAGTGAGGCTTGAAGTCTGAGGGGGAAACATGTGGTTTATATTCAGCAAGATGGTTCCCTCTAAGGCCCCCTAATGCTTTCAAGATGCTGATAGAGCCATTAATAGCTCTTGGAGAAAGATTAGATTTTCAATTAAAATGAAACCAATTTAAAATAAATAGTTGGTAGTATTATTAGCCTGAAATAAGCTTAAGAGTGTGCCTAGGGGTGGGGATGTCAGGACTTACAGCGTGGCAGAGTGAGGAACTTGACAAATTCTCTCCCCAAAAAGCAACAATAAAACTGGACAAAACAGTAAAAACCAACCATTTTAGGACTCTGGAACTCAACCAAAGGGGTACAACAAGTTGAGAACCATTTATTCAAGAAAAACTACTAAAAATGTTATGAACAGTGGGAATGTGTGGTGTTTTATCCTGGAGCTGCTTCCATCACCCCTCCCTCAAGTTCCATCTGTGTGGTAGTTCTGCTTGGGCAGGCTAGGCTGCGAAAACCAGCAACTTTGCTGCCAGTGAGGGCTGATTGGAGAAAAGTGCGTACTCAGGCAATTCAGTAAAAACAATAGTGACATTAATGGCAAAAAAATTAGGGAAGACAGCCTCTGCGGTTAGTTTGAGGTTGCAGTACTACTTGAAACAAGCAACAGACCAGTAGATCAGTCAGAAATTTACCAAAGAGACTCAGAGAATGAGACAGACTCAGAGGTGGGCCTTGAGAAGCTCATACATATTCCTGATGGTCTGGAAGACTGTGCATATGGGCAAGGCAGTGTGCAGGCTCAAGAGATCAGAGAAAGGGTCTAGTTATTTACTCATCTTTTATGGCTGAATATGATGCCTGGTGCATATGCAGAGGAGATACGAGACCGCGTGGCAGGAAACAAAAGCTGGGAAAAAGTTGCAAACTGTACAATCTTTGACTGTATTCTCCAACTCACACACAGATTCATTAGCAAATGGTGAAAACCTTAGTGGCTTAAGGTGCCTAAGTATGTGTGCTTAGTCACTCATTCGTGTCCAAGTCTATGATCTCATGGACTGCAGCCCACCAGGATCCTCTGTCCATGGGAATTCTCTAGGCAAGAATACCAGAGTGGTTTGCCATGCCCACCTCCAGGGGATCTTTCCAACCTAGGGATTGAACTCAGGTCTCCCACATTGGAGGTGGATTCTTTACCGTCTGAGCCAGTAGGAAGAGGGTGCTTATGTATAACTTCTGGTTAATCAGAGGCTGATTACGAAACTATGCTGTGATAGAGGGTAGCTCTTAGGAATCTAGGCCTAAAAGTAAGATCAATTAAAAAGAAAAAACTGCCAGTACCATACTATACTGATTACTGTAGCTTTGTAGTATAGTCTGCAGGCTTCCTAGGTGGCTCTATTGGTAAAGAACCCTCCTGCCAATGCAGGAGATATAAGAGACGTGAGTTTGATCCCTGGGTTGGGAAGATCCCCTGGAGGAGGGCATGGCAACCCACTCTAGTATTCTTGCCTGGAAAATCCCATGGACAGAAAAGCCTGCAGTCCATGGCATCACAAAGATTTGGATATGACTTAGAAACTAAGCAATGACCACAGTCTGAAGTCAGGGAGCCTGATTCCTCCAGCTCCATTTTTCCTTCTCAAGATCACTTTGGCTGTTTGGGGTCTTTTGTGTTTCCATGCAAATTATAAAATTTTTTGTTCCAGCTCTGTGAAAAATACCACTGGTAATTTTGATAGGGATTGCATTGAATCTGTAAACTGCTTTGGGTAGTATAGTCACTTTCACAGTATTGATTTTTCCAGTCTAAGAACATGGTATATCTCTCCACCGTTTGTGTCATCTTTGATTTCTCTTATCAGTGTCTTATAGTTTTCTGTATACAGCTCTTTTGTCTTAGGTAGGTTTATTCCTAGGTATTTTACTCTTTTTGTTGCAATGATAAATGTGATTGTTTCCTTCTCTTTCTGATATTTTTGTTGTTAGTGTATAAGTATGCAAGAGATTTCTGTGTATTAATTTTGTGTTTTGTGACTTTACTAAATTCTTCATTGAAATAGATCTAGTAGTTTTCTGGTGGCATCTTTAGGATTTTCTATGTATAGTATCATGTCATCTGCAAACAGTGAGAGTTTTACCTCTTCTTTTCCAGTTTGGATTCCTTTTGTTTCTTTTTCTTTGATTGTTGTGGATAGAATTTCCAAAACTATGTTGAATAATAGTGGTGAGAGTGGGCACCCTCATCTTGTTCCTGATGTTAAAGAAATGCTTTCAGTTTTTCAAAAATTGAAAATAATGTTTGCTGTGGGTTTGTTGTATCTGGCTTTTATTATATTGAGAATAGGTTCCCCCATGCCTACTCTTTGGAAAGTTTTTTTTTTTTTTTTAATCATAAACTGGTTTAATTTTGTTGAATTTTTTTTCTACATCAATTGAGATTATCATATGGTTTTTATCCTTTAGTTTGTTAATGTGGTGTATCACATTGATTGGTTTTCATATACTGAAGTATCAGTATATGCATTGCATCCCTGGGATAAACCTCACTTGATCATGGTATATGATCCTTTTAATGTGTTGTTGGATTCTGTTTGCTAGTATTTTGTTGAGGATTTTAGCATCTATGTTTATCAGTGATATTGGCCTGTGATTTCCTTTTTTGGTAATAACTTTGTCTGGTTTTGGTTATCTGGTTATCAGGGTAATGGTAGCCTTGTAGAATGAGAAATAATATCAAAATAGGTAGTGAGAATCCATGTTTGTAGATTGAAGATTCAATGCAGTTTAAGGTGCAGTCCACCCAAATTTATTTATAGATTCAGTGCTGTTCCTATCAAAATTTCAGCAGGTTTTTTGTTGTTGAAGAAATTGGCATGGTATGATTCTAAATTTTATTTATGAAAATCAAACCAAAGTAGCTGAAAATTTGTCTTTTTCACAAATGGTGCTGAGATAATTGGATATCCACTTGCAGAAACATGAACTTAGACCTTACTTCACACCATACTAAAAATTTAACTCAAAAAGGATCAGAGATCTAAATGTAAGAGCTAAAAATTTAAATCTTTTAGACTAAGACATAGGGGGAAAAAGTAAATTTTATAAAAATTAAAAACCTCTGTGTGTTTTAAAAGATACTAGCAAGAACTAGGACTGGAAAAGGTCAGTTTTCATTCCAATCCCAAAGAAAGGCAATGCCAAAGAATGCTCAAACTACTGCACAATTGCACTCATCTCACATGCTAGAAAATTAATGCTCAAAATTCTCCAAGCCAGGCTTCAGCAATACGTGAACCGTGAACTTCCTGATGTTCAAGCTGGTTTTACAAAAGGCAAAGGAACCAGAGATCAAATTGCCAACATCCGCTGGATCACGGAAAAAGCAAGAGAGTTCCAGAAAAACATCTATTTCTGCTTTATTGACTATGCCAAAGCCTTTGACTATGTGGGTCACAATAAACTGTGAAAAATTCTGAAAGAGATGGGCATACCAGACCACCTGACCTGCCTCTTGAGAAACCTGTATGCAGGTCAGGAAGCAACAGTTAGAACTGGACATGGAACAACAGACTGGTTCCAAATAGGAAAAGGAGTATGTTAAGGCCGTATATTGTCACCTTGCTTATTTAACTTATATGCAGAGTACATCATGAGAAACACTGGACTGGAAGAAACACAAGCTGGAATAAAGATTGCCAGGAGAAATATCAATAACCTCAGATATGCAGATGATACGACCCTTATGGCAGAAAGTGAAAAGGAACTAAAAAGCCTCTTGAAAGTGAAAGAGGAGAGTGAAAAAGTTGGCTTAAAGCTCAACATTCAGAAAACAAAGATCATGGCATCCGGTCCCATCACTTCATGGGAAATAGGTGGGGAAACAGTGGAAACAGTGTCAGACTTTATTTTTCTGGGCTCCAAAATCACTACAGATGATGACTGCAGCCATGAAATTAAAAGACACTTACTCCTTGGAAGGAAAGTTATGACCAACCTAGATAGCATATTAAAAAGCAGAGATATTACTTTGCCAACAAAGGTCCGTCTAATTAAGGCTATGGTTTTTCCTGTGGTCACGTATGGATGTGAGAGTTGGACTGTGAAGAAGACTGAGCGCCGAAGAACTGTGGTGTTGGAGAAGACTCTTGAGAGTCCCTTGGACTGCAAGGAGATCCAACCAGTCCATTCTGAAGGAGATCAGCCCTGGGATTTCTTTGGAGGGAATGATGCTGAAGCTGAAACTCCAGTACTTTGGCCACCTCATGCGAAGAGCTGACTCATTGGAAAAGACTCTGATGCTGGGGGTGATTGGGGGCAGGAGGAGAGGGGGACGACAGAGGATGAGATGGCTGGATGGCATCACCAACTCAATGGACGTGAGTTTGAGTGAACTCCAGGAGTTGGTGATGGACAGGGAAGCCTGGCGTGCTGCGATTCATGGGGTTGGGAAGAGTTGGACACAACTGAGCAACTGAACTGAATTGAACTGAGCGAGAAAATGAAAAGGTAAGTGACAGATTGGGAAAAAATATTTACAAATCGCATATCTGGCATTGGACTTGTAGTCTTGAATACAAAAATAACTCACAACTCAAAAATAAAACAAACAACTGTGTTAGAAAATGGGCAAAAGATTTAGGTAGATATTTTACCAAAGACAAATGAATGGCTAACAAGCACATACACAGACACTCAAAAATTTTAATCATTAGGGCAATGTAAATTAAAATACAATGAGATACCGCTAAACACCCACTATAGAATGCCTATAATTAAAAAACAAATCGTAATAACAAGTGTTGAAGATGTGGAGAAATGAGAACTTTCATACATTGCTTGGTAGGAATGTGAAGTGGCACACCCGCTTTGGAGAAGTTGGCCGTATGTTGAAAAGTTAAACATAAATTAAACATATAGCCTAGCAATTTCGCTTCTTGGTATCGACCTAAGGAAAATGAAAAGATATATCCTCACAAACACTTGTCTATAAATGTTCCAGCAGAAATTTTCATAATAACGAAATGATGAAAACAATCCAAATGCCCATCAAATGATGAATGGATAAACAAAATTTATTCCAGTACTATTCAACAATAAAAGGGAGTCAGCTGATGCATGCTGTTACAGGGATGAACCTCCTTTACATTATGCTTCGTGGATGAAGCCAATACAAAACACGATATATTGTGCAATTCCATTTATAGAAAATGTCCAGAAAAGGCACATTCATAGTGACCAAGAAATGATTAATTATTGCCCAGGGATGAGAATGAAGATTGCAAATTGGCTTGATTGGATTTTTAGGGTGGTGATGGAAATGTTCTATAACTAGATTAAAAAAAAATTTTTTTATTGAAGTATAGTTGATTTACAATGTTTTGTTAATTTATGTGGTACAGCAAGGGATTCGGCATAACTAGATTTTGATTATAAGTTGTTGCACAACTGTGTAGAAATTATTAAATTATGTGTGTGAGATGGTGCATTTTATATTTATATAAGTATAAATGGTGCATTTGTATTTATACAAATTATACCTCAAGAAAGCTGTTTAAAAAACGTGTGTCTGTGGACTCCACTGGTATTAGCTATATACCTCAAAGACTGCTTTTGTTCTCTTTGTAAAGTTGTAGGCAAGAGAATTCCCTGTGGATTCAGAGTTGGTTAGCCAACATAGTCCCCCTTATTCCCCTGGAGTGCCGTATTTGATGTATGTGGAGTGTATGTGTGATGATAGGAACATAATGGTGATTGCCCCATGGATGACCAGGAGGCCTAGCAGGTCTGGCTGGTGGCCCAGCAGGGCTGGGTTGTGAATCCTTGGTCTCACTGCTCTGCATGTAGTTTCCCAGTCACTCTTTGCTGATTCACAGAGGGCACCTTCCCTTAGAGGAATGGAACTGTTCTCGGATGAGGGAAAACCAGCAGTTGGACTCTGTTGGAATCCGTTCCATGGGTCCACTCGTGGCTGTGGACCCTCTACAGTCCCTCCATGCAGCATTGTGGGTGTGATGAGACTCCTATAAAGTAGTCTTTTCTGCATCTGTGTGCGTGCTAAGTCACGTCAGTCATGTCCGACTCTTTGTGACCCCATGGACTGTAGCCCTCCAGGCTCCTCTGTCCGTGGGGATTCTCCAGGCATGAATACTGGAGTGGGCTGCCATGCCGTCCTCCAGGAGATCTTCCTGACCCAGGGATCGAACCTGCATCTCTTACATCTTCTGCATTGGCAGGCGGGTTCTTCACCACTAGCACCACCTGAGAAGCCTTCTGCTGCACGATAATCTGCAAATCCCACCAAGTTGAAACATCAAGCCCTTGGTTGAGGTGGTGGCAGGGATCTAGTTTTCCTCTGTTTCCTGTAACATCTCCCTGAAGACTGGCTTGTGGCTTTGGGGCTTCTGGGAATACATGCAGGTTGAGTGATTGGATTTATGAATAATCAACACTTCTGCTTTATTTTCAGCCGACTATTTACCCTGGAACCAACCAAGACGCGAGCTGCTTCGTCCACCTCACCACTACCGGCCAGCATCAACCAAGTTTGATAGTCGCACCACACAGCAGGACGACTATTCCATGAAGGGCCTGGTGAACACCAGGAGCTGTAAGCCTCCAGCTGTGCCCAAGCTCTGTAACGTCCCCCTGGAGGATCTGACAAACTACAAGATGAGCTACGTGGCCCACCCCTTGGAGAAGCGCTTTGTGCATGAGTCAGAGAAGTTCAGACCCTGTGAAATCCCCTTTGAAAGCCTCACCACCCACAAAGAGTCATACCGGGGTCTGATGGGGGAGCCAGCCAAGAGCTTGAAACCTCCTGCCAGGCCTTATGGGCTCGACACGCCCTTCTCCAACACCACTGAATTTCGAGATAAGTACCAAGCCTGGCCAACGCCCCAGGTGTTCTCCAAACCTCCCTCCATGTATGTCCCTCCTGAAGAGAAGATGGACCTTTTGACAACAGTGCAGACCCACTACACGTACCCTAAGGGTGCCCCAGCTGAGTCCTGCCGGCCTGCGCTCTCGGTCAAGAAGGGTGGCCGCTTTGAAGGCTCCACCACGACCAAAGAGGACTACAAGCAGTGGGCCAGCACGCGGACAGAGCCAGCCAAGCCCATCCCCCAGTTGAACCTTCCCACTGAGCCCTTGGACTGCCTGACCACCACACGAGCCCACTACGTGCCCCACCTGCCCATGATGACCAAAAGCTGCAAGCCCGTCTGGTCTGGGCCCCAAGGAAATATCCCTGTGGAGGGCCAGACCACATACACCATCAGCTTTACTCCTAAGGAAATGAGCAGGTGCCTGGCTTCATACCCTGAGCCTCCTGGCTACATCTTTGAGGAAATAGATGCTTTGGGGCACAGAATATACAGGCCCGTTTCTCAGACAGGCTCTCGGCGGAGCAGCCGTTTTTCTGTAGGTGACTCAGAAAATCCAAACCAGCAGGAGTTGACAGTGTCAGCCTGATTTTTAAAGGTTGTAATTTAGAAATTGCACAATACTTATGAAATCATATGGTTGAGCTATTCATTGGACCAAAAAAGAAAAAAAAAAAAAGAATTCCCCAAAAATGAAAAAAAAAAATTCATCGTCGTTTCCTGGACACTTGAATAAAATGAGAATCACTTGACTCAAGGAAAATGACATTTAATCACTGGCTAATTAAGTCCCCTAACCCTCCCTCTGCTGTCTCCCCATCTTGGGCCCTTTACCTTGTGCTCATGGAATCAAAGCTGGTCTCTGAGGTTTCCTTCCCATCCAGATGTATTTTACTAGTTTAATCATTGTATAAATTGACATTATGATCGTCCCTTGCCAAGTATGAAGTGCCAAAGAATAAACTTCATTTTGGGGGGATTGAATCTGCAGGTCTGTGTGTTCATGTCACGTGCTGTCTACTCAGAGCAGGCCATGTCTCTTGCGACCTCTGGGGATATTTCAGCCTAACTCTGTTGTTGCCTCCTCATCCTGGTAGGGGTGCCTCAGGCCTGATCTAGAGTCTTGTTTTTGGGCCTCTCTGCCCAGGGCTGCTTCACAGGGCATCTTTCTACCTCTTTACATCATGACATACCAGTAACAACAGTGTTGTCTGATGGTTGAGTCTTGTCATGAGTCTTGCCCATGAACCAGGCACTGAACTGAAGTTTCCTTTCCCCAGCATGCTGTTCCCCAGTTCTCTGGTACCATGGAGTATATTTTAGGGTTCTACAGACTCAAAAGAGAGACAAATGGAAGGAAAGGACAAGGTTCTATGGCAGTCCTAGGAAAGCATGGACTGCCAGACCTCTCTCATTCCCAAGCTAGTGCAGGCTCTGAATCCAGGGAGGGGGCGGGGGTGGGGAGAAAGGGAGCCCTTGGCAACCAGGCAGTTGGCAGCTGGCCCTTAAGTTATGAGCTCTTCTAAATGCTCCGAACCTGGAAAAAATGGTGCACATTGGGTTGATTCCTGGGAAGCCTGGACCCACTTGTCCTAAAATGACAGCTATGACCAGGCCTCTCACAAAGTGTGACATAGTGATAATGGAGAAAGGGTTGGAGGTTCCTCTTTGGGGCCTAAGGTTTGATCCTAAGGTTAAGGAATTTGGAGACATTTTTTTTTTTTTTAAATTAGAAGGAGTCAAGGAGGGACTTTGTTCAAGATGGCCCAGGCAGGGATCAGATGGGTTCAAGGTCTGTGTAAGCCTCGTCCAGGGGGATGCAGATTGACGCTTGGGTTATTTGCCTCTCTTTTGAGTCTGTAGAACCCTAAAATATACTCCATGGTATCAGAGAACTGGGAAACAGCATGGAGGGGAAAGGAAATTTCAGTTCAGTGCCTGGTTCATGGGCAAGAAGCCTGTATGTCTTATTCAAGTCTATCTTTCCATGGCTCTCACCTCCCTGGCCCAGACTTTCAGGTCCCCACTCATTGTCTTCTTACCTTGAGGTTAGTTTGTGTCACTGGATTGGGATTTATGGCATTTAATCCTCTTGGTTGTATCAGGTGTGGATGACTGCCCTTATGGGATAAAGAAGCTCGGAGAGATGATGCACCTTGCCTAAGGCCACAGAGCTTGGAGCACCAAGGCCAAGACTGGAACCCAGGTCTTCTGTTTCAAGATCCAGGGCTCTTGACTCAACACCAGGCACCTGCCATCTGCAGTGACTCAGATCTCATGGCTCCACCAACCATATCAAATTGTACTGTCTCTGTTTGAACTCCTTTCTGGAGGCCATTAAGCTAAAGGAGGCCACTTAGGAGGGTAGGTTTTATTATTTTTGTTTCATCATTTTTCACAGATCAAAGGAATATTGGCACTTGATTTGAAAAACTAAATGGTATTAAAATGCTTATAAAACGGCAGAGTCTCTTAAGCAGCCACCCCTTAGTCTCTATTATAACTTCCCCAGAGAACAATTGTAAATAATTGGATCTGTTTCTACTAATATTTTCCCTAAAATTCCTTAATAATGTTGTTTTAGTTGCTAAGTTGTGTCTGACTCTCTTGTGACCCCATGGGCTGTAGCCCACCAGGCTCTTCTGTCTGTGGGATTTCCCAGACAAAAATACTGGAGTGAATTTCCATTTCGTCCTCTAGAGGATCTTCCCAACCCAGGAACTGAACTTGCATCTCCTCCTTGGCAGACGTATTCTTTACCATTGAGCCACCAGGGAAGTCCATAGTATATATACTAATATATTAGTATGAAAGTGAAAATCGCTCAGTCATGTCTCTTTGAGACCCCATGGACTGTAGCCTGCCAGACTCCTCTGTCCATGGAATTCTCCAGGAAAGAATACTGGAGAGGGTAGCCATTCCCTTTTCCAGGGGATCTTCCCAACCCAGGGATCAAACCCATGTCTCCTGCATTGCAGGTGGATTCTTCACCTTCTGAGGCACCAGGAAAGCCCCCCTATAATAGTATGTGTGTGTGTGTGTGTGTGTGTGTGATATATATACTGGTGTCTGTTGACTCATTGATTTTAGACCTAGTCTGTTTTGGTAGATTAGGTATTTTTAGTTCTTTTACACCCCTTCCTTCTCTCCCCCTTCTTAATATAGTTATATAAGATTGTGTGGTAGTGTCAAAACTAATAAGCTTTTCTGATGAGTAGGAAGGGAAGAAATTGGAGAAAGATCGATAGATCGGACTGTTTTAGGAGCACTGAGTCCCCTTGGGTCTTTGTGACATTTAGGATCATCTCCATGGTGACTCCAGGCTAGATGACCCACCCAGGGCATCTCTGCCTTATCTGTCTCTCTAGGACTTGAGGAATTGGCTCTCTCCTACTCTCAGTCCTTCTTATGACAGTAGTTAATACAAATAAATTCATAAAATACATAAAGAAGGACACAAGTGGCTTTTATGGGTACTAGTGGAACACAGTGGCTAAGAGCATATGAGGGGAGTCCGGCAGACCTGGGTTTGCATCTTGGTCCTTGTCACCCACTAGCTATGGGCTTTGGTCAAATTCTTTACAATGTGGATAATACTGGTCTCATGGTTTTGTGGTTTGGATTGAATGATAGAGTATATATCAATCACTTAGGCATGGCTTATCTTTAACTTATTAAATGTAGATGAGGATGCCGACAATGGTGGTGGTGATGATGAAGACTGCTGAATTCTGCCTGCTGCGACTACCTGTGATTTTATTGTTCAGTGTTTACAAGTGTGCAGGTAAGGACAACTGCTCACGTTTTATTTACTTATTTTAAAGTATTTGTTTGTTTTTGGCTGCATTGGATCTTCACTGCTGCACACAGGCTTTCTCTGGTTGCAGCGAGCAGGCTCTGTCCTCAGTTGCGGTGCTCGGGCTTCTCGTTGCTGCAGTTTCTCTTTTGTGGGGTTTGGCCTCTAGAGTGCAGACTCAGTAGTTGTGGCTCGGGCTCAGCTGCTCTGCAGCATGTGGGATCTTCCCAGATCGGGGATAGAACCTGTGTCCCCTGCACTGGCAGGTGGATCCCTAACTCCTGGACCACCAGGAAAGTCCCACTGCTCATATTTTAAATTTTGTATATTTTATATAGTTTTAAATACCTCCTTTTTTCTTATAGTTCATTTACTTTTAGTTGTTCTGAGTTGAGGTTGGTAACTGTGCTGCCTGGAGATGTCATTTAAGAACATTACTAGGGCCACAAGAAAGGAAAAGACAGTGATCTGAGCTGATGGGGCCTTGATTTCCATCCCAGGATCTCCCATGGCAGCTTCTTGTAATCAGTTCTATGTATTGGGCTCCCATATAAGAGACTGTTGGAAAAAGATTCTTTTACAGTTATGAAAACCCATGCACATGTGTGCGCACACTGCTCGAAGACTCCATAGCATCCTATTCAACAAACTCTGATGATGGAAGACTTCAAACACATTGTCTTCTCTTGAAATACACACACATAATTTATTTCATGCCTTTCTCACTTGTGGGAATGAAGTCGGAGCTTAATCACCTACCACATTCCAGGGTTTCCAAGGCTTTCAGCATGTTATAAAAGAAAAATTATTAGAGACCAGAAATCAAATGCAAACAGAAAAGTATGGCCAAGCAGGGAACCTGCTCCAGGGCAGAATCCAGTATGCTCTGGGCTGAGACTCTGGAGAAGCGAACAGGCGGGGCTTTTACAGTTCAAAGATGGGAAAGATCTATTCTGCTCGAAGAAAGTGGGATCTCAGGGTGAGGCAGATGGGCTGGAGGTGGTGGGGTTAGTTGGTGTGGAGACTCTGGTGGAGTGAGTGTGGCCTGCTGGTTTGTGATATGGTGACTGGGGGCATCTACTGGGATATGCCACTGCCAGTGATGGTGTCTTCCTGCCTGTGCTTTGCTCAGGGCAGCCTCGTGTCAGCAGCCTAGGTGGCCAGGGCACCTCTCATTCCCTCGTTCACCTTACAATGAGGACTGCCTGTGTGGTTAAAGACTCTCGCACATCACTTGGATTTTTTGAAGATCAGCCCCCCCCTTTCCAGTTGGCCTCCCGATTATGATAGAAACATAGCACCAATCTCCAATCTACTGCTTGTTGCATTTTTGCAGGAGTCAATGTCTTTGAAGATGGGCCCCCTTTTTTGGCCTTGGCTCCAAGATCTTAGGCCAGACAGTGGCTAGAAGCTGGGGAAGGCAGGGCCCGTTGTCAGTGATTCTTTCAGCAGGCTCCACTTTTAGCACCATTTGTCCGTCTGCTCTCTGTGGTACCTGCTATTTCAGATCCTGAGCTCCTGCCAGATTCTGCCTGTCAGACCCACTCCTTATCAGCCCCAGCATTCCTGTGGTATTTTTATTCTGGGCTTGTCTGCTCCGCGCTTGTCAGTCATTGTTTTTCAGTCTCTCTCCTGCCTTCTTCCATTTTCTTGAAAACCCTTGGTCACTGATGACCCTCCTCCCATCTTCTTCACTATGGTATTTTATAATTTCATTATTGCTTAAAAGAGTTGAATGGTGTATGTGAGGGGGTATGCTGGAGATGAGCTCCAGTTGGCAGCCACCCTTGCCTGGGCAGAGAGCCCACTGAAGGTGGAGCAAGACTAATGGACTTTCTTGGGGTCTTCTCCACTGGTAAGTGCACCTGGAGGGTGAGTTTTTCCCCTGAAGGGACTGAAAGGTGAACGTGGGCAGTCAGCATAGAATACGTACCAGGTCAGCTATTGTTTGCCGTGAAGAGAGTCCTGGATCTTGGGCCACTACCTTCTAAACCCCAGGCTGTTCCCCAAGGCTGTGCATATGGCTTTGGACAGCATTCTCCCACTCCATCCTCGGCCCCAGCTGCTGTCCTCCTTACCCGTTTCAGACATCACCGGCGGTTTCATGGAGGAGGGTCTGGGGGCTCAGAGAGAGCCTTCTACTGAAGCAGAAACCACAGCCCAGTTCTGACACCAGGGGCATCAGTCCTGGCCAGGGCCTTGCTTGGGGGTGACGAGGGAGCCAGCACTCCCTGCTCTGTCTCCAAATACCTTTTCATTTGTAGTCACACTGCCCTAAAAGTATTTGCAGTAATGTTACCAGAGCAGCTGTCCTCCCCACCCTCTTCCACACTTCTACCTGTAACGCAGAAGGGAAGCAGATTGCTCAAAGGCAATAGGATCAGCACAGCAGACCCTTCCCAGAGGGGTGCTCTCTTTTGGCGATCTGGTCATTTAGGGCTTGAAGATGCACTGAGTGATCCATAATCTCCAAAAGAGCTTTTCAGCTGTGCAGCTGTTGTGAGGAAGTAGCTGGGCTGGTGGGATGTGTACGGGTCCTAATTGAGGATTAAATGGCCCCCTGGCTCCTCAGACCTGCCAGGCCATCACCCAGGCGCACATCTGGTCCTCAGACCTTGAAGCAGAGGACAGAGGCCCTTCTGAGCATATGCGCTGGGGGTGGGGGCCGGCAGAGGCATTTTCTTTGGCCGGACAAGCTCAGAGTTTCCACATGGCTGGCTGAGCAGGTGCTTGTCCGCTCCGCACTTTGAGGGTGCCCTGGGGGAGCCTAGGAGACTGTGAACCTTTCAGAACATGTGCTCTGGATTCTGGAAAAGGCATCAGGGTAGTGCTAAGCTGGGCTCCTCTTTAAGTCCTACTTCTGGGCCACAGGTGCCTGGGTCCCTGCCTCTGGGCCCTAGGGTGTTAATATGAGACGTACTGATGGCTTTTCCTTGTCAGGTCTTGAGGAGTGGCAGCAAACACAGCTTGATGCTAACTGAAAGGATTCAGGAACTTTTCACTCCTGTGGCTGAATCTAAAACACTGATTTTCTTGGGCTTTTGCTGCCCAAACCAGACAGCCTGTCTGTATACCTGTGACCTGCCTACCTCATCAGGACCAAGGTTGTTCTTTCAATGATGGGGTGAAGCTTGGTTTCTTCTATGTGACCCCAATGCATGCATGTTACATCACTTCAATCATGTCCAACTCTGCGACCCCATGGACTGTACCCACCAGGCTCCTCTGTCCATGGGATTCTCCAGGCAAGAACATGGGAGTGGGTCGCCATGCACTCCTCCAGGGATCTTCCCGACTGGGGATCGAACTGCCATCTCTTGCGTCTCCCACATTAGCAGGCAGGTTCTTTACCACTGGTGCCACCTGGGAAGGCATTTCATGTTATAGGAGCAGAAAACAGAGGAGCCTGCAAACACCCTTTAAACAGGCGAGTAGCTGCTTAAGGCAGACAAAATGCCTGTAAAATGACTGCAGTTTGACACATCTATGCCAGTGAATGACTTATAAACTAAGAAATGGAATTTTTTGGGCAATAGGCTCTCTTGGGCTTAAAAAAACAACAAAACTTTTCACTTGAGTTTCTAAGCAGGGCACAGTGCTTACTGTTGACTTGGAGAGACTCAATTCTTGGCTAAGCATTGTAACACCTCTTACACTCAGAGGTCAGTTATTTGGAAACTTCAGCTGTCCAAAACTGAGGCAAGACCTGGAAATAAGCATCTTGTAAGCTGCCAAAGTCATTGACATGCATTTCATGTGTGGAAACTCAGGTACTTTACACAGCGTGCACTCTCAGCATATTGGCCCCTCTCCTCCACTTTAAAAAAAAAAAAAAAAACACACACACACACGGACTTCCAATGAGTTTTTTCCCTGTTTACTAGCCCACAGAAGAGTGAGAAAGACTGCTGCTAGTATGACACATTTAGAACAGAAAGCACAGACAACTAATAGCTTGGCACTGGGACTAGAGGCCAAAAAAAAAAAAAAAAAGACTATTAAAAAATGCAGTATTCAAAAGCATGGCAGCTCATGAATCATCCCAGTATAACACACACACACACACACACACGTATGTGCATACATATTTTATTGAGTCTGGAAAATACACCACAGTTTGTGCATATGACCCCAATTTAGTAAAAAGAAGAAAAAATCATACACATTTTAAAAGTCTGGGTAAATGCATCAACAGTGTTAGAAAAATAAATTCCCATTTGTCTCAGAATAAAAGGGAATGGGGATTTGGAGTATTTTAATATAAGGTTAACCTACAGGTAATGTGTATCAGCCCAATGTCTTTTCTGTGGAATACCAGCCCTGGGATATGGTCTTCAAATATGTTCATTGGACATGTAGATCAGGGAGAGGCTGCCTATTATATCCTCCTGTTGGAGATGCATGATGCGTTTTGATCCTTTGAAGTCTCTGTGAAGCCCTATAAATGGCAACCCACTCCAGTACTCTTGCCTGGAAAATCCTATGGACGGAGAAGCCTGCAGGCTATAGTCCATGGGGTCGCAAAGAGTCGGACACGACTGAGTGACTTCACTTTCACTTTCTTTCACTTTCTATAGTAAAGGCACCTTGTTTAACTTTGTATATTCCAGGCCGTGAATTAGCATTCTTGTAATTACAAGTACTCAAACTAAAAAAGAGTATTTGTTGGTTCAGGCGGTTGAGCGGTCTAGAGCTTTGTCTGTGGCCTTCAGGCATAGCTGGAACCAGGGGCTTGAATGCTGTCATAGGAGCATTCTTTCCCTCTGCATTGCCTTCTCAGGCCCTTTCTACATGCCTTCTCAGGCCCTTTCTACATAGTAGTTTCCAGCAATTGTGAGTTTACAGCATCCTTTTAGCTAAAGTGCTTCTCCTTTCCAGTGGTTCTAGTAAACTTCCCTGAATTGAGTCTCTCTTGCTTGGCTGAGTCTCATGCTGTTCCCTGAACTGATGGCCCTGGCCAGAGAAATGGAAAATACTCATTCTCTGGGCCAGGATCACCCAGACACCCCTGGACTGAGCAGTGTATACACATGTGGGGTCAATCCCATGAAAACTACATGAACTGTAGGAGAGCTGGGGTGAGGGGGCTGCCCCAGAGAAAACTGGGATGTGGTTTCCAGGGAAGCAAGGGATGGATGTTGAGCAGGAAACAACAGTTTCCAACTCTGACAACAGAGTCCTTTTGTTGTGCAAGACCCATTGGAGCATACATGGAGAAACACTGCCAAGAGATCATTGCACTTTTTTTTTCAAAGAAGTTTAGAATGTAGTACAACACACGCTTGCAAACATGTGGTTGGACCTTTTTTTGATGATGCAGAAACCCAGTGGATTCTGCCGGGCCTCGGGGTCAGCTCTGAGTGCTGAAACATCCTGCTGACCAGCCACTGAGGTTGTTTGGCTTCTTGATAAATGGGAGGTTATGGCACAGCCAAGTACAAGGCCCAGGGAACCTGGGAATGTTCACGCATGGGACAGTGGACGTAAGTGCGAACTCCTGTGTCAATTTCCCACAGCACCAGCACACACCACCTCATTTTATCCACACACAGCCCTGCTGTGTTTGTTATTCTCCTGTCCAGGCAGGGAGTTGAGGCTCAGAGAGGTTAAGTAACTTGGCCAATTACTCACAGCCTTGCTCAGGACATTGGAGGAAATGACATTTGTAAAACAAACCTTGTGAACAGCAAAGATGTTTTTGAATGATGCCTTGGATGCAGATGACACCACCCTTATGGCAGAAAGTGAAGGGGAACTAAAAAGCCTCTTGATGAAAGTGAAAGTGGAGAGTGAAAAGGTTGGCTTAAAGCTCAACATTCAGAAAACGAAGATCATGGCATCCGGTCCCATCACTTCATGGGAAATAGATGGGGAAACAGTGGAAACAGTGTCAGACTTTATTTTTCTGGGCTCCAAAATCACTACAGATGGTGACTGCAGCCATGAAATTAAAAGACGCTTACTCCTTGGAAGGAAAGTTATGACCAACCTAGATAGCATATTCAAAAGCAGAGACATTACTTTGCCAACAAAGGTCCGTCTAGTCAAGGCTATGGTTTTTCCTGTGGTCATGTATGGATGTGAGAGTTGGACTGTGAAGAAGGCTGAGTGCCGAAGAATTGATGCTTTTGAACTGTGGTGTTGGAGAAGACTCTTGAGAGTCCCTTGGACTGCAAGGAGATCCAACCAGTCCATTCTGAAGGAGATCAGCCCTGGGATTTCTTTGGAGGGAATGATGCTAAAGCTGAAACTCCAGTACTTTGGCCACCTCATGCGAAGAGCTGACTCATTGGAAAAGACTCTGATGCTGGGGGTGATTGGGGGCAAGAGGAGAAGGGGACGACAGAGGATGAGATGGCTGGATGGCATCACTGACTCGATGGATGTGAGTCTGAGTGAACTCCGGGAGTTGGTGATGGACAGGGAGGCCTGGCGTGCTGTGATTCATGGGGTCGCAAAGAGTTGGACACGACTGAGCGACTGATCTGATCTTGGATTTGGACGAAGGAGGATGCTAGTTAGATAGAAGCAAGAGACGCTGGAGGTTGAGAGAAAAGAACACAATTTGGAATGCTGTATGTAAAAAAAGTTTTTATTTGCCCACACTGTGTAGCGAGTGGGACCTTAGTTCCCTCACCAGAGATCAAATTCATGCTCCCCTGTGTTGGAAGTGAGGAAGCACAGCCGCTGGACTGCCAGGGAGGCCCCTGGAGTGTTCAAGGGGCCATTCAGTTTGCAGGTGTGTGGCCTCTGAAAGAATAAGATGGAAAGAACTATGTCTGTATGAGTGATTCTTCACTGTACCTAGTACTGAGTTAGCATTCAGACTTACGAATTACTTCTGGACACACCCCACACACTCACACACAGATATAAAAATATGGATTAAGTTGTAATAGGACTTCTTTACATGATGCTCACTTGCTTTACAAGTCAAATATATAAAAAGGAATGATTATATCCAGAGATAAAGGTTATTTGCAGAGATTTTTTGTATTTTAAGCTTTCAGTCTAAAATAATCACTTTAGACTCTAGAAAAAGATCCCTTGGGATTTTCCAAGGAAAAATATATTTTCATCTTGTGATCTGCTAACATACGGTCCATCTACTGTGTTGGTTTTGTTATGAGCTCTCAAAGGGAGGCAGCGTCCTGGGCTCTGGTGATGGCTGTACGTCCTACCTCTGCGTGCCTGGCTGCCCCGGGGGTCCATCTGACTTGAGGTTATGACAGTGTTTGTGCAGCCCTTTCCCCAGACTCCTGGGTCAGCTACAGTTCTCACCACCCTCCTGCCCCGGGGGCACCCCCGGGGGACCCATCCAGACAGCCTGTAGGCGTTCTCCAGTTTCCCAGCGAGCTTGCATCCAGTGAGTCCCTGGTCTGGTGGGTGGTCGCTCAGGAACCTTGCCTTCTCCCTCCACACGTCGCGTCATATGTGCCCCCTCTCCCTGGATACGCCTCCCTCTCCCCTCTGCCCCACAACTGCTGTCTTAGCTCCAGCACTAGGAGGGACAGGATGCCCCATCTGTCACAGCATTGGGCACACTTCTCCTTTTCTTGCCATCTGTACATACGTGCATACATAGATTTAGTCATCTCTTCAGAAAATATTTATTAGATGCTTTGGGCTAATCAGTAAACAGAGAAGATGCAGATCCTACCCTTCGTGGGGCTTATTGTCTAGTCGGGGAGAGACAAACAAAAATATACTGTAAAACTAACATGCACTTCCGTGGTGGCTCACTGGTAAAGAATCTACCAGCCAATGTACGTGATGTGGGTTTAACCTCTGGGTTGGGAAGATTCCCTGGAGAAGAAAATGGCAACCCACTCCAGAATTCTTGCCTGGGAAATCCCATGGACATAGGAGTCTGGCAGGCTATAGTCCACGGAGGTTGCAAAAGAGTTGGACACGACTTAGTGACTAAACAACAACAAATATGTATATCTAATAATGTATAATATATAATGTAAATGCAATAATAAACACATGATAAAAAGTATCATGTGTATGGTAACTTAGAAGGTGATAAAGAGCCATGGTAAAAGGAAAAGGTCATCAGGATTAAGAGGACCTGGGAGTTCTGGGAGACCCAGGGTGTCTTGAACGGAGTAGTCAGGGTGGGCCTCACTGAGAAAGGGAGACTTGAGAGTTTCAAAGGAAGGGAGAAGGCTGCTTAGGAATAGCTAGAGCACAGGCCCTGACATGAGCATATTTCAGTCCAGGTGTGTCCAGGGAGTGGTCCCGAGGCCAGGGCCAGGCCGGTGCAGAGACCACCGCCGGGAATCTGGCTTTTACTCCAAGGCGAGCCAATGTTAAACTTGCAACTGGGAAGTGCCCGGATCAGGTTTCTATTAGTTGTCACTGTGGTCACCCTGTCGCATGCTTTGAGGGGCAGCAGTGGGCCAGGGTAACAGCAGGGCTTGGTAGGGGGCTTCTTACCTAGAGAAAGATGCCTGGCTGGTGGAGTTGGGGGCAGTGAGAATAGTGGCCCATCCTGGCATGTTCTGAAGGTAGACCACATGGAGTGGCTGACTGAAGGTAGAGTGAGATGAAGAGGGAATCAAGCATGACTCCAGAACCTTCGATCTGAGTAACTGGAAGGATGGAGCTGCCATCCACTGAGGTCGAGGAGGCTGGGCTGGGATGTCTGAGTGCGGGACCATCATTCATATGGGCAGTGAGGTGTAGGAGGGCCCTTGCAGCCAGGAGGGCCTGGCACTTCCACTCGCCACTGTGGATCCAGTAGCCCAGGGGTGACTGGAGCATCCTAGGGTTTTCTAGAAATGTGTCCTCTTTCTGCCCTCCTTCCTCCCCTACAACTTTTATAGGGATATTGGGTTCTTTCCTGAAGTACAGAAAGAAAGATCTTCTGAGTTCCCAGAAGATCACCAGGATTGGACAGGTAATTATAATTGTGTTGGGTGCTGTGAGGGAGGAGGAGAGGATGGGAGTCAGCTTGGAGAATGGTGATGGCTCCCTGGAGCTTGTGACTATCCTGATGATGTGGGACTCCCCTCACCTTCCCACTTTGCTCCGCTGTCTCCTCTTCCCCAGCCCCTCCAGCCACAGTCACCCAGATCTTGTCTTTCAGGATTTCTTCATCCTTTTATAGGGTTACACAGTGTCATCTTCTCTTGGTTGCAGTCTTCTTTATTTTCACCCATCATCATCTTTTCAGTGAAACAAGAAGCATTTGTGGGTAGCCACTCTATTTAGAAGAGGGGGTATGGTAAATAATCGTCATTTTATTTTTTTTCAGCCACAAGTCCAAACTTGGCCCTGAAATAAGTGGATGTGTGTGACGAGGGAAGAGAAGGGGGGCAGAGGGGGGAGAGATGCTTTGTGATCACAGGGTTTCCTACCTTTGGCCCTGATTTTGTGTCTCTGTGGCCTGACAAAGGACTGAGAGCCTCAGCTTTCTACCTTGGCTGTAAGGCAGTGGGGGAAAGTACTGTAAAATTAGGAAATCTTTAAGAAGCAAACATCTTAAAGCCTCCATATTTTCCCTGCCCTGGGTGCCAAGACAACTCACAAGTGAAGAGTAAGTGGTGGTGGCTGCGGTGGTTGGCATTCCATGGCTCATGGAAGATGAGAAGGGGAAGGAAGATGGAACATGGAGTCTCCAGGGAGCTGAGGTTAGTCACGCAGAGATGAGGCTGGGCTGCTGCAGGGTGCCTCGGGGCATTTCACTGAGTCTGTTCCTTATCCTGACAACAGTAGGAAGGTGTAGAAGGCTTTAGAACAGAGGACTGGTGTAACCCAAATCGTCTTTTGAGATTTCTTGGTGAATGAATTTAAGCCATTTGGCTGACCAATAATTTCTAGTTTATCTTGGGAAAATAGGAGCTCCATCAGGAAAGGCTAGAGGGCTTCCCTAGTGGCTCAGTGGTAAAGAATCCACCTGCCAATGCAGGAGACACGGGTTCGATCCCTGATTTGGGAAGATGCCACATGCCGCGGAGCACCACAACTGTTGAGCCTGTGCTCTAGAGCCTGGGAGCTGCAGCTACTGAGCCCATGTGTCCTAGAGCCAGTTCTCCGCAACAAGAGAAGCCACTGCAACGAGAAGCTCGAGCACCGCAACTAGAGAAAAGCCCGTGAAGTAACAAAGACCCAGCACCGCTAAAAATAAAATTATTAAAAAAAAAAAAAAAGGCTGGAGCTCTCAGTTTTCACTTACACCGCCTCATTCCTTAAGGTGGTATGTTTCAGTGGAAACCATCTCACACCAAATTCTGATATTAGGCTTGTGTGTTAGTCTCTCAGTTGTGTCTGACTCTGTGACCCCATGGACTGTAGCCCGCCTGGCTCCTCTGTCCATGGGATTTCCCAGGCAAGAATACTGGAGTGGGTAGCCACTCCCTTTTCCAGGGGATCTTCCTGACCCAGGAGTTGAACCCAGGTCTCTTGAATTGCAGGCGGATTCTTTACCATCTGAGCCACCAGGGAAGCATATCAGGTACGAGCATAAAGTGCCCACAAGCTTGCCCAGTGCTCTGTGAACTTGAATAAGTCCTATTGTTCCAGCCCTAGGCACTCTGACAGTTATTCCAAGGTGGATGTTCTTATGATAAAATCAGCCCAAACCTTCTCTGGTTAGATCAAGCAAGAGTTGGGGGGTAGACTTGGAGCTCCAGGCTGTTGGGTTTACTGGATACTTAGACTGTTTATAAGGGCTGTGGTGCTTGTGTGCCCTTTCCAATCTGCCAATACAACTAATTCACTGATGTGTAATTAATGAACTTTGGGTAATTAACAGACCCTCTGGTGCAGATGAAGATAACAATATTTGAAATGCTTGCAGGAGAGTAGATTTATGATTAGACAATTAAACATGAGCTAGCTGGCCCTAGGGTGTGGTTTAAGTCTCTTCCGCAGACAGCCATCAGTTTATGTTGATGTGTTTGCAGGCAATATTACATTAGTTCTGGCTGCTATATGGGTAGTGAATTGGAGGAGACAGAACAAATGTAAGGAGTCCAGTCAGGATACCTTTGCAAAAGCCCCAGTGGGAGAGAGTCAGGAATAAAAGCAACCCCTGCCTGCTGACTGTGGAAAGAACCAAATGAAGAAGAAAACTGGGCTGGAGAATTCCCCAAATGTGGAGAAGCAGGATGCACTGGCATCTGTGGTGGGATGTATCTGCTTTCCTGGTTGGACTCTGAGCTCCTTTGGGCTCATGACAGGGAGGAGGCTTTCACCCCTGTGTTTTCAGGGCTTGGCCTGGGCCTGGCACAGAGCTGGTACAGATAGAGTTGGTCAGACTCTGAGGGAGAGGAAAGGTATGTAATGGGAAAAGAGATGAGGGAGACGGAGATGAGATGAGATGAGACGGACGACTGCCTGGCGGGGCCAGCAGAGTGAGGCCCACTAGGCCTGGATGGACAGCTCGATGGTTTTCCATCCCAGCTGGGCCAGGAACTTCACCGTGCAGAAGGGTCCAGGTCGAGGGGCTGTGCTCTCAGCTGGTGGTCTTGCCTGTTTTCGTGCCGGTAGGGAGGGCCAGTGTAGGCAAAGAAAGGCAGCTCAGGAGTGACTGGCCCACGAGCCTGGCACCTGCTTTGTGTCTGGCACGGTGATGTGCTGAGCTCCAGCTGTGGGGCCAGGCCACCTGGATGACTGACGACCAACTTCACCATCCTTCACCATCCTTCGCCTGACCTCAGCTAAGTCATCTCCTGGCCCTTTCATTGTTATTTGAAAAATGGTGGTGGGGATTGAGGGAAGAAAACCAAGCTCATGACTTACTTCGCCTCCCTGCCTTGACCATTCAGGCTTTCATAGAGTTGCTCACCTGGCAACTAAGTTGTTCACAGCTTGTCTACTCTCCTTTGTGGGGTTTGGAGCGAGGTCAGCCCTGGCCATCACAGAGGCCTGGAGGAGGGCTGTTTATGTCATCTTGGAGAGGCGGGCAGGTTTCCCAGGCATGCTTTCTGGTCTGGACGCTGACCGTGCGATCTCTCAGGCCCTCCTCAACGTTGTGCTTAAGCAAACATTATTTATGTTCGGCAGGAGAACCATTCCCCACTGTCAGCTTTCTCTTCACTTACATAAAAACTACACATTTGATTTCTGTTTATACATATATAAACCACATCTGTAGGAGCAGCCTGGGAAATGGTTGGTTGAAGATGGATTTTGCCTTTGGAAAACGCAGAGGTGAGTGACATCTGTATATTGTGTTATCAGAAGCGTGACACACGTGGTTGATGGGGACCAGGTGCTTCACAGAATCCATCTGATTGAAGCTGTAAACTTCTCGCTGATGGAGGAGGTGGTGGCTCAGTTCTTAGCAGAGGCTTGGTTACAAATACCTGCCTTCCAGTTTTTAGGGTGGCAACAAACAGTTGAAAACCTTGGGGTGCTATGAGGAAGAAGCTAAGGTTTGGCTCATCGGCTCACACAAATGTGACCTGTGAAAGCATCTTCAGGTGGACAGGAGGGATATGTGAGGGGCAGACAACAATTTTAGATTAACCTTAGAGGGTTGGTAGAACTCATTGGGTATTCAACTGTTCACTATTTACTTCAAGGCTTGCATCAACACCGATGTTTTCCATTGGCAGTATAGGACATGGATACGTAACCTTCCCTGATTTCACTCACATTTAATGCATTCTGACTCTGAATCTTGAAGTCCTTAAATCATAGCTCATTCATGGAACAAAATGAGCATAGACAGAAAACACCAAGGGAGTCACCTTGCTTTGTTTCCTCATTTATTCTTCTGTGGTTATTTTGCCAAACAGATCAAGCTTTTCATTGGCTTATTTCTCCAAAGCTTCATCCTTCTCTCTACCTCAGTCTTCCCTTACCCTTTGTAGATGAATTTGCCTATTTGGGGGAGTCTCACAGATAGGTTATTGAGGTCTGTCTTGTCTCATTTTAGCTGAGAAGCATTACTAAAATTGGATTATTTCCTTTGATCTCATTTGTAGGATGAAGTGAGAGGATACCACCATGCTGTCTATGGCCCTCAACTTGGTAAGATATCCTTAATTTTAGTTTTTACAACTTGTATATTTGTTCATAAATGACTGTCTCTCCATTTTTTTTAAACCGAAGGAAATGGCAATTATGTGCACATTTGAGTATTTTGAATTGAGACTAGGTTGTCCATTGGGATTATAAAATCGTATCTGTCTTGGGAAGTTTTTCTGGAAGTTTGTCAGTATTTTGGTGAATCATTGAGTTGCTACATGGAGGGATCAAATTTTCTTTCATGATATAGAGCTTGGTTCCCTAATACCTCTCTTGTTTACACTATTGTCTGGTATTGAACTTTGAAGGAATGGCTGATGTCTTTCTCAGTTGAAAATGAAAACATAGGCGAGAGTCTTTGAAAGCTGACAGTGGGAAGTAATGTGAAATAAACCTTCTGCCAGCCCTGCCCTTCATCTCCACATCTCTCTAAGGTAGCTTGGATGATGTTAATAGCAGTTAACATTCAATGAATGTGTCAGTGATAGGCTAGGCACTCTTTTGTTTCCTCAACAGGAATTAACCTGTTCCTTACAACAACCTGTCACGTGAGGTATCTTCTCTTTAAAGGTGAGGAAGCTGGGATGCAAGAGAGTGCTGATGATTGTTGATCATTCTGGTCTTGATGGGTCCACAGATTTTCTGAGCTCATGCTGTCAAAGATGGAAACTTCTGAGGCCAAGCAGGGGACCCTTGCATGAGGAGTTACAATCCCAGGACTGGGTCGTGGTTAAGATTCTAAACTTTTACACTGTGGTTGGTGGCATCTCGGTCAGGATCTCTTTTTTCCCCCCTGCTGAGCTTTGTGATTTTGGCAGGAAAGTTTTCCATACATTCTGTCTGAGCCCTCCCCACTCTTTGAGCCGTCTTAGGTTTTCCCTCTGGCGACTCTCCTTCCCGCCCGCTCCATGGGCGTCTCTGGGGGACATTTGGTTTGGTTGCTGGTATGTGATATTTATTGTGCTAGCACTGGTCTTCTCTTTAAAGCGAAACCCACGACTCCTTAGAAAATAATTGGAATTTCAAAAAGAGCTTGCTGGCATACATTTATGCTGCAGAACAGATTGGCACATGCTGGGTTGAGTGGCTGAAACAGGCTGGAGCTGGGCTTTCAGGCTGGGGTCCCCTGGAGTGTCTCTCACAAAGGTCCCTGTGTGGGCATCGTCTGGGCCTGGGGACATGCTGCCCTTTCACCAGAGCCTGTTTATAGAGAACTCTACAAGCAGGCTTTTGTTTTCTTTTGCACTTTCTCTAGTAGCTTTATTAAAATGCTTTAAAAAGAGGGGGAGCTGGGAGCCCTCGAATGCCAGGAGCATTGGTTTTAGAGGATGCAAAGGCAACGTCTCTATTAACACCATTGGCTTCTGCCAACCTCCAGGCAGCAGGAGAGAATGATGCCCGCACCAGGGTGGCCACGTGTGTTGGCTCTCGCGCAGAGGAGCTGGGGCTGGCCTCATGGGGAAGGGCAGGGCTCTGGCTAAAAACCAAACTGCTCAGGTTTGAATCCTGGGTGACCTTGGGCTTCTCTGGGCCTCTGTCTACCCATAAGTCAGTGGAGATAATCATAGGGTTCATGTGAGGATTGAAATGTGGTAGTGATCTTTAGATGGGGGCCCTGATGAGGGTGTACACCCAGGATTTCGGCATGTAGTCACTATGCACTGTGCACGCCCCTGGGGGCAGGAAGCCTGACCCGGAGTGAGGCTCCTGCTCCTGAGTCTGCATACACCCCAGAGACGCCTGTGCTTGCTCTTCTTCCTGAAGGTGCTGCGGCTCCCGTCTTCCCTCTGCAGGCATACCATGCTTTATTGTGCTTTGCTCTGTTGTGGTTTGCAGATACTCTGTTTTAGGAATTGAAGGTCTGTGGCAAGCCCACCCTGAGCAGGCCTCTTGGCACCAGTTTTCAAACATTTGCTCACTTTGTGTCTTTGTGTTACATTTTGGTAGTTCTCACACTGTTTCAGAATTTTCATCATTGTTACAGTGCTCTGTGATCAGGGATCTTTGTTCCTACTATGACTCGTTGAAGGCTCACCTGATCTTTAGCATTTTCTAGCAAAAAGGGATTTATCATTAAGGTTGTGTACATTGTTTTTAAAGATATAATGCTATTATAACACTTCATAGACTACAGGATAGCATAAATACAACTTTTATATGCACTGGGAAACCAAAAACTTCATGTGAATTCCTTTTTTTGTGTGTGATATTTGCTTTATTGCAGTGGTCTGGAACAAAATCCTAAATCTCTCTGAGGTATACCTATCCACAGGGCTGTAAATGAGCTGATTGTGAAGGGCAGCACTCGTCTCAATTTGTGGATATTTAGCTCCTCTGGGTTCACTTACAGGACTAATTCTTCCAGGCACGGGCCCCCCAGCTTTCTAGGCAAAGCCGAAAACTGCAATTCTTCCATTTTGGCTAAACTCACAGTAGTGGCTGGGAACCAGCCTCACCCCCTCCCCTCCTGCCCACAAGATAGGAAGGCTGAGCTTAATAGAGACTCGGACGACAAGATTTAAATAAATAAGCTGTATTATCTGTACAAAAAAAAATATATAAATACAGTTTTGTGTTTTAGAGGAGGAGATGCCTCCTCCCACATTCTTCAGCAGCCCTAATGACCTTGTGGTGCTGCTGAGTCACGATTCACAGAACAGACAGTAAATGTACATTCATCTCATGCAAGGAGGATGCTGTTTCCCACCCCACACCTCGGTCCTCTGGGCTTGCTCTGAAGGCCGTCTTCACCTGCTACAGCCTGACACGTGGCCAGGCTAGAGGACCTCCGCTGCTCAGGAAGTGTAAATACTGGCCACCGGGTTTCCAGAGCTGTTGAACTAGAAAGAACCAACCGCATTAGTACCAGTATGGAATCTGTCTTCCGCATTCCGTGCATGACTGTTGTGTCACAAACGAATCCCCTCTTATTGCCCCATCATCCCGTGCCGACTATTACAATGTATTCTGTACACAGTGGGTGGATCCAGAGTTAAACATCAGCTTCTTCTAAAAATAGGAACAATACAATAATCGCCACTGAGTTTACAGGAACACAGCTGCAGGAAGTTAATAAAAAGTCCCCCAAATATTTTATTTTTTTTTTCTGGAAGACAATGTACAATTATTAATATTGCACTTTTTTATACAAGAAATCCTAATAAATATTCACAAAAGATATACAGACATAGAAGACATTCTCTTTTATTTTAAATAAAAATTACACTGATTTTTAGTAACATGATTTCTCAGAGCCCATTATTATGGTGAGGAAACCACCTTAACTGTCCACAGCTCACCTGGGGAGGACACAAGCATAATGTCTTCCCCCGACCCCAACTTTTGTTTCCAGGCTGGCTGGAAAACACAGCCCTGATGTCAGTGGTGGCCTCTGAGGTGAGTGGCATTTTGCGAGTCTGTATATGTGGCGCGGGGCAGTCTGTGTGAGGGGTGAGTGACTCTGGCCACCCTGCTCTGCTCTAGCTGCTACTAAATGGTGGCCATTGTGGTGGGGGGCAGACCAAAACCACTCGCCCCAAACCACTCTGCTGAACGAGCAATTTGCCAAAATGTCCCAGATTTTCAGTTTTGCCACTTGACTTGCTACTGCAGCCTCTCTACCATAGCTCATGGCATGACTAGGGTGTGGGGTGCGTATGCTGCTTTGCCCACACCGAATTAGCAAAACCGAGGTATATTAATTCTGGTAGAGTATATCATATTTCACTGTATGGAGGGTATGGCTGAAAAGCCTTCAAGGACCTTCTGGGCAGCTTTAGTTACTCCTCGGCTTTGCTGCTGTGCCCCTTGGCCCCACCCACACCTCTTGTCTGAATACAGGGGCAGCTGTCATGGGGCTGTGGTCCCACCCATTACCTGGTCAGCTCTGGAAGGAAGTGGTTGCTCTGACCTAATGGATGCTCTAACAAGTTGATTAATGGCTTGGTTTTTGACAAGTTGACCCTAGTCCCTGGCCCTTCAGTGACGCATTAAAAACCTTATAGGTAGGAAACCCAGTCTGTTCATGATCAAAACACCTTGGCCTGTGTCAGCAGTTAGTTCCGGGCTGGGGGACTCTTGATTTAGAGACGCCAGGGGTGGCATGACTGCACAGCTAGGCCCTGCTGTCTCACCAGCTTTGCCCTGGGGGTGTGGTCAGAAAGTTCAGTGAGCCTCCTCGGGGACTCCTCTCCACCCTAGAGAGGGCATGGCTCCTGCATGCAGCCTGGGCCCAAGGGCAGAAGAGCTCTGAGCCCCATAGCCTCCCCTGACCCCGCAGAGGTCCACCAGGCATGTGGGCTTGGGGTTCAGAACCTCACCAGCTGCCTGCTTATTCCCTGCTGTCCCCTTCCCTCAGGAGCACACACCGCTCTCTTTGTGCTTCTGTCCCTGCCCTCCCTACTTCATTTTCTGCATCACCGTGCACTTCAGCTACTTGGATTGGCTTCCCTTCACCCCCTACAGTGTTTTGAGTTCTTGTTGCTCTGACCCCTCGCCACCACCCCGAAGAGCTGAGTTCTGGGCTGGGTCTTTAGCATGGCTGGTGTTGCCCCTCCCTGGTCTTGACCATCCCTGGCCAGGAGAGACACCTTGGTTGTCCAGAGTCAACACCAATGCTTTACAAACTCTCAGGCGCCTACCCTTCTGCCCCTCTCTCTCGTCTGCTGTTGGCTCTGGCTCCCTGCTGTCCTGAGGGCTACGCTGGCCTCTTCCTGGGTCTCTCTGGGACCCAGGTTGGGAGGGAGCCAGCTGGCCAGGGGGCTCTGCTGGCTGGCCCGTTCTGCTCTGCAGCCTCCTCAGACCTCCATCCTTGTCCTGTCCCCTCATTCTGTCCTCCAGCCAACTGAGAGCAGACATGCTGGGGGCATCACATCTGGGGAGGGGGCAAGGAAGGAGGTCGAAGAGGGTTGTGTGTATAGGGGTGGGGAGGGGCAAATAAATAAATAAAATGAAGAAAGCTTAAGTTCTGTCCAAGGTGGTTGCATAAGTCCTCTGTGCGGCCAGGGTAGTGTTCTCGCCTCGCCCTGTCTTCATGCTTTGGCACAGGTTCCACAGCAGCGAGATTGGAACTGGTTGAGTTGGCAGAGTTTCAGCTGTTTCACCTTCTCACAGTACCTGGTGGTGTCTCTGCATTCCGCTGGGAAAGGGGACAGAAAGGAGATGTGAAACACAGACTCGTCATATCCGTGGCCACCAGGTGCCTTCTGGGGACAGACTCTTGTGCTAGAAGGGCCACCGCTGTCCAGCACCTCTGAACTGGCCTTGCTCTGGCGGAACTTGGCCATCTGCTCCCCAGGCTGCAGCTGGGCGCCGAATGCTGGGGCTCTGGGCCTTTCTGACGGCCCCCTTCCTTCCTGAGGGTGGTAGGGACTGCCTCACCTCCTAGGCAAGGTGCCCTTTTCCCATGGCATTTGGGTACCTGAAGCTCTTCCTCCTCGAGATGGTTCCCGGAAGGACTAAGTTCTGCTCCACTTCGGGGTGGGGGGGGGCGTGCAGGTGAGGCCTGCCTGTGGTGGCCTCATCCCCTGAACTGTGACTCTTCCCTTCCCTGTGAAGCTTTGGTTGCTGTACTCTCCCGCCAGCCTCTCTACTCTTTACCTACACTGGCGTCCTAGTTCAGTACCGGCACAGGCTACATGGTTCTTCAGTACTGACGTGGACTGGGGCTGCACACATCAGTGGTTAACGCAGTAGGTCTCAACTATTTTCATGGAAAACAGTGGTCCTGAGTGTGGGAGCTGGCAAAGATGGGTCAGGCAATACCTGCTTGTGTAGAAGCAGCAGCGGGACTGTCTGTCTAGAGGATATCTCTTCAGCATGGGGAATCTGAGACTCAGTGAGGCCCTGACTGAGGAGAAACTGCACAGCAAGACTTCAAATTTTCCTATTCTTTGCCTCATGCTTTGTCTCTGTCCCTGGGAGGAAGCATCTCCAATGTATTTTGGGTCCAAAGGAAGAAAAAATAGGTCCCCACCCAACTGGGATACAAATGTGGTGCTGGGCCGAGGAGGAGGTTCTAGACTTGAGGGAAGGAATGAGTATCAGACCCTGGGTATGGCCCCTGCATACCCAGGGCGGGGAAGAAGGGCGCGGTCATCAGGTCCTTGTTCTGTGGGCAGCAGACCGCAAGGGCTGCAGTGTCGGCTGAGTGGGAGCAGCTCTGTTTGCTACTCAGGTATAAACAGTGCTTGCTCCCCAAGAGCCACTGTTTAGCTGTCCTCTCTGAGTGTGTGTGTGTGTGTGTGTGTGTTAGTCACTCAGTCGTGTCCAACTCTTTGTGACCCCATGGACTATAACCTGCCAGACCCCAGGCTCCTCTGTCCATGGAACTTTCCAGGCAACAAGACTGGATGGGTTGTCGTCTGCTTCTTCAGGGGATCTTTCTGACCCAGGGATGGAACCTGGGTCTCCTGCACTGCAGGCAGACTCTTTACTGTCTAAGCCACCAGGGGAGTACCGCGGCCAAACTACTGTAGGTGAACCGGAGGATGATTTCATCCAGCACTTAGCCAAATGCACCTGGCTCTCTCAGGGGCCAGTATGGAGCCCTTGGGCCACACCCAGCCATTCTCTGTGGCCTAGACACATGTATACACATCCTTGCACACATCTTTGTTTGCCTGCGTGCACCCCTCTGAAAATACCTGACTCCGGCCCTGGCTCAGGATCCCTGGGAAGGTGGGACTACGGCCCTGTGTTCAGGCTCCGTCCCTGGGACTGCCCGCTGCACCCGAAGCCTGGTGGGGAGTTTGCAGACGGCTCTGTGGGGTTGGAACATACTGTTTTCGCAGGGGGTGATGTTGCAGCGCTGCCAGTTGGCTGGCCGAGGTCCCCAGGAGCACAGGTGGTCGGGCACTGCCTTGTTGGTGCGGGCGTGCACGCACTCCACGCGCCGGGACTGGAAACCGTAGTTGCCGCAGGTCGCCGTGCACAGGGTCCACAGGCTGACCCTCCAGTGCACGTTGCAGGCTTCTGACCAGCAGTTCTGGGTGCTCACGGGCCTGTGCCAGGGGAGTGGGAGTGGCAGGGTTAGGGTCTGCGCCTCTGGGGGCCGGATCAGGGGAGACAGCTGTGAACACATGGCTGTAAATCCGAGACTGTCAGGCGTCTATCAAGAACTCCCAGTGCTGCCAGCCCTGGGTTCTGATCTCTTTTCCTGAACAGCTGCAGGGTCTCAGAAGACTCCTTCCTCTAACTGGGCCTCTGTCTGCTCATCTCTACAGCGTCTCTGTCACTGCATGATCTGAGAATGAGCTCCACCAGGTTGGGGGCCGGCAGAGTTGTACTCAGGGCCTGGGACCTTAGGGGCGGGGGTGATGAGCCCTCACCCCCAGGGAAGGAAGGAGGAGAAGGGCTGGGGGCTGGGTAGGAATGGTAGGCGGAGACCTGGAGACAAGGGGCTCAGTGTAACTTCTAAAGGGAAGTGGACAAGAGGGAGAGGCTGGTGGAGCCCTTGGGCTCTGGTGCCCCCTTTGTGGACCTGACCTCCTGTCCACCCTGGGGCCAGAGCCAGTCTCTTGTGCCAGCTATTCTCCTCGGAAGAACAGCACCCTCTGTGCTCTCATCTCCGAACAAGGAAAGCCCAGCCTGGCCCATTCAATAAGCATGAGGCCACCCCGAGCTGTCTCCCTTTAGGAGTCCAGTGGTCTGGAGAGGGTGGAGGTAAAAGGGAAGAGTGTCTGACCGCTGTGGGAGGTTGGAGGAGACACGTCCACTCACCGTCGTCTTTCTGCGCTGTTGACACAAGGGCTGGGGAAGGGGTGGTCTGTGGCTTTCTCTTACCTTGGAAGGGCGCTGCACTGCTCTGATGATAAGGTGATGCCATCCAGCGTCTGGCAGAAGACTTGTCTGTGCTGCACAGCAAGGCGAGGCCCGATGCAAGGCCCATTGCACTGGGAAGCAGAAAAAGGTGACATACGTGTTAGCCAGCCATGGGACAGGCTGCCATGCCCAGGCTGCGTGGGGCAAGAGACCCCTGTGCAGGGGCTTGTTCGAGGTGGTCAGATCACTGATTTTGCCTCTCTCTAGGCCAATTTAAAGGTTATCCATCACATTTCCTTTTCCTAGTGCCACAGTGGGATGGTTAGCTCTGCTGAATTCTGTGAGCATTCTCGCACTGTTGTTGCTGTTTAGTTGCTAAGTCACGTCTGCCTCTTTTGTGACCCCACAGACTGTAGCCCACCAAGATCCTCTGTCCATTGGATTTCCCAAGCCAGAATTCTGGATTGGGTTGCCATTTCCTCCTCCAGGGAATCTTCCCAACCTAGGGACTGAACCTTTGTCTCCTGCATTGGCAGATGGATTCTTTACCACTGAGCAGATGGCTAATGGTGGTGTGGAGGTGGTCAGAGATGTCAGCTGCCTCCCAGGAGAACCATGTGCAAGCTGACTTGACACAGTGTGCTAGGGGTGTGGCGGTAAACTTGAGAGCTGAAGACCTCTAGACAAGATCCCCTTCCCTCCTCCAGTCCAGAGGGTGATCTGGTTTATTCTTGCTGAATTCATTAAAGTAATGATCATTTCTTTCCTTTCTCTGGTTTCATTTCCTCCAGGATAAACCAAAGGTGGCTGAACAAGATGGAGATGGTTAAGCTTTTCCCAGGGTTGGCAGAGCCAGCCTATCATGGTAAATATTCCCACCAACAGTGATGTCTGTACAATGAGAAAGCAGCAGGCCCTTAGCCAACATCTGCTATTTGAATAGGGTAAGGGGACAGATACCCCTTGGCTCTTAACTTGAAAGTATCTGGACTCCTAGGGATTCACAGGGAAGCTGTTAACCCTTAAAATTACAAGCGGAAATCCTGTTTTATTTTAAATTTTATTTTTCCTTTTTAGTCTTTGACCTCCTCACCTGTTATTTCCACACTCCACACCCTGCCTCTGGCAACCACCAATCTGTTCTCATCTGTGAGCTTTTTTTAAAAAACTATATGCCACATATAAGAGCGATCATATGGTATTTATCTTTCTGTGTGTGCGTGCGCCATCATGTAATTTTTGTGACTGCATGGACTGTAGCCCACCAGGCTCCTCTGTCCATGGGATCTTCCAGGCAAGAATACAAGAGTGGGGTGCCATTTCCTACTCCAATCTTTCTCTGTGTAACTTAGTTAACTTAGCATGCCCTTGAGGTCCATCCATATTGTTGCAAATGGCAAAATTTTAGTCTTTTTTATAGCTGAATAAAATTCCATTGTGTGTGTGTGTACACACACACACACACATATATATACACACACACACTACGTTGTCTTTATCCATTCAGCCAACAATGGATGTGTAGGTTGTTTCTATATGTTGGCTGTTGTAAATTATGCTGCAGTAAAACATGAAGGTGGAGATACATTTTCAACTTAGCATTTTCATTTTCTTTAGGTAAATACCCAGGAGTGGAATTGCCGAATCACATGGTAGTTTGAATCTTTTGAGGAATCTTGATATTGTTGTTCATAGTGGCTGCCCCAGTCTACATTATCACCAACAGTGTAGGAGCCTCCCTTTTTCCCACATCCTCACCAACACTTGTTACTTCTTGGCTTTTCAATAATAACCATTTTGACAGGTATGAAGCTGTATCTCAGTGTGTTTCTGATTAGTATTTCTCTGATAATTGATGTTGAGCACCTTTTAATGTACCTTTTGGCCATGTGTATGTCTTTGAAAAAGTATATATTCAAATCTTCTGCTTATTTAAAATGGAAAAAAAATTTGCTATTGAATTATATCAGTTCTTTATATATTTTGGATATTAAACCTTATTGGATATATGATGTGCAACCATTTTCTCATTTAGTAGCTACCTTCTCATTTCATCGATATTTCCTTTCAAGTATGATGTAGTTTCACTTTTGCTTTTGTTACTTTTGATTTTGGTGTCAGATTTTAAAAAATCAACACCAACACTGATGTCAAGAACCGTACCACCTATGTTTTCTTCTAGGAACTTTATGGTTTCAGGCCTTACATTCAAGTCTTTGCTCCATTTTTAGTTAATTTTTGTACATGGTGTAAGGTAGTGGTCCAGTTTTCCAAACTACATTTATCGCAGAGGCTGTCCTTTCCCCATTGGATGTTCTTGGCTCTGTTGTTGTAAATTAATTGGCCATATATTTGTGGAACTAGTTCTGATTGCTTTGCCTTCATTTTACTTAGAACCCCGTGGGTTTCCTGACCTGGATGTCTGTTTCTTTCCCCAGGTTTAGAAATTTTTCAGTATTATATCTTAAAACAGGGTTTCTGCTCCTTTTTTTCTGGGACCTATATAATGCTGCAAGCCCTTTAATCTAGCTTAACTTACTTTCTTTCCTTCTCTGATTGGATGAGTTCTACTGCCCTGACTTCACGTTTACTGATCCTTTCTTCGCTTCGTCTAGTCTGCATTAGAGGTGTAGTTAATGTGTTCTTCAGCTCTGTGACTTCTGTTTGGTACCTTCTTGTATTTTCTATCGTTGTGTTGAATTCCTCATCTGTTCCCACACCTTTTCATTCCCCCATGCTGAACTTCTAAAAGCTCTCGGGTGACGCCAGTATCATTGGCCCATGAACCTCATGTTAAACAGTAACAAGGCTACGGCGTTACAAAAAGAACAGGGAACTGCTTGATCTCAAAAATCTTGTTAGTAATTTTGCATTGGTGATATTGTTTGGATTGGCTTCAAACCATAGATTCCCACCAAACCTCCATATTCCTCTCCTGTAAGAATGAAAATGGTAAGTTTTTGACAAGAAAATTCTTTTGAAATAGTGTCACGCAAAGATCTATTCCTTCATTTTCCTATCTCTTTGAAGTCTGTGAAAACCATGCTGGTTTTAGTCGAAGTAGAACTAAGACCACCTTCTCAGTTCTAACAACCTGGCTTCATGTATAATTCAACTTTACTCTTTTTATCCAACACATTTATGAGGCACCTGTCGTGGGTAGGGAATGTGTTCCATAAAAGCATGTGTGAAGGAATGATGGCAAAAACAGCCCTGGAATGTTTACAGGAGAATTATATGAGAGGTAGAAGTATATACGTGGCTGTAAAACACGTGCCACATCATGAGAAGTACTGTGCGCTGGCTGAGGAGTTTGGGTTTCCTATGAATGCTGCTTTGTTGGGGGGGGGGAAGGGAGGCACCTAAAATGGTTTTAAGTGGGAGTGTCATGATCGGAGTTACTCTTTAAAAAGATCATTCTGTCAGCAGTGTAGTAATTGAGTTGAAAATTCTGGAGAGAAATCTAGGTAACGAATTGTGCTGAGCAAAATGAAGGCAATGGAAATGGAGAGGTGATTCTATGGAAGTATGATTCACATGGCTTCAGTGGTGCCTTGACTCTCAGGAGTAACAGGGAGCCAGCTGTCTCAGGTTTAAGGACTGAAAAACTAGGTAAGCATTTGTTTTGAAGATGTTTGTGACATATGCAAATATGTATGTTCATTAAGCAGGGGGGTATATAGATCTGTGACTGAAAAGTTGAGCTGCGCTGAACACGATCCATTTGAAAGTCGTCAGTACACGAGTGGTGGCTAGGAGTCACAAGCAGTATAACCCAAGGGGAGGGAAAGCATGAGATGGAGACAAGGCTTAGGCAGAACCTCAAGGGACACTAATTAAACTGCGGGAAGAGGAGAAAGAGAGAAAATGTATTCACAGAGACCAATAAAGGAGTTTCCAGAAAGGAAAGGGGGTCAGTGGTATCAAAATCAAAATGCATCAAAAAGAACAAAGAAGTGGCCAGGATCCAGGGGAACTTATAGGCTGCACTGGTGATCCTGGAAAGGGCTGTTTCAATGTGGCAGTTGGCACTGAAGTCAAACCAGCAATGAACAGAGATACAAACGAGAGAGGAGGAAATAGGGCTCTTAGACGCACTCCTTCAAGAATTCCTGATTGTGAGGATGTCAGCAAAATGGCAGGGTAGGTAGCTCTAAGTCCTTATTTGCACACAAACATCAAAAAGCTGCCAGAAACTGGCTAAACTAATCTTACAGGAATTCTGAAAAAGTTAAAGGCCTACAGCAACTTAGAAATACCCAATAAAGAAAAATCCGTCTTCAAAACACTAGGAAAAATTGTAGAGTTTTGAGAGAACACCCAGTGAAATCAGTGAAGGTGTGCATGCTGCTGTTGCTGCTAAGTCGTGTCAGTCGTGTCCGACTCTGTGTGACCCCATAGACGGCAGCCCACCAGGCTCCCCCGTCCCTGGGATTCTCCAGGCAAGAACACTGGAGTGGGTTGCCATTTCCTTCTCCAATGCATGAAAGTGAAAGCGAAGTCGCTCAGTTGTGTCTGACTCTTAGTGGCCCCATGGACTGTAGCCTACCAGGCTCCTCCGTCCATGGGATTTCCCAGGCAAGAGTACTGGAATGGGGTGCCATTGCCTTCTCCAGAAGGTGTGCATAGGCACAGAGAAAGTGTATTCAAAGACTGGGAAGGATGTCTGTTTTTTCTAGTGCCCAAACCCCAGCAAGGCAGTTTTGGTCTAGACGTAGTAGCAGCAGCCCATTTTTCTTCCACCATCTGTAGGGAGCAGAGAAGATCCTATTTGCAGTGTGCAGTGTTCTAACCTATCAGAGGGCTACCTGAAGGACTGGTCTCTGTCTCTTCTAACTCAGGTGTCAAGTGCCATCCCCTACGTGTGAAAGTTGCAAGGGGACTATGGACACTTGGGGCAAGAGATCACAGATGGAGACATGCAACAGACTACCTAAGACCCTGAGGACAACCTGAGGTGAGACCAACTTGGAAATTAAGACGTTCAAGAGCAGCTGTATAAAGAGGAATTATGAAAGTCAGAAGCAGGCCCAGGTAAGACATGCTCAGAAAAGACCTCAGAAGACCTTAAGGTTTCATCTCAGGCTGATCCCTAGGTTCAGAGAACACCCAGCTAATCAGTGAAGGTATACACAGGCACAGAGAAAGTGTATTCAAAGACTGGGAGGGATGTCTGTTTTTCTCAATGCCCAGTTTCCTGTAATAAGTCATAAGCACATCAAAGAAATAGGAAATCATGGCCCATTCAAGGAAGAAAGTAAAGTGGCAGAGCCAGCCCTAAAGAAACACAGCATCACATGTATTAAAGACTTCTTTAACACAGCTGTCACAAACATGTTCAGAGATCTAAAGCAAAAAATGAATAAAGAAAGGAAATCAGAAAAATGTTATGTGAACAAAATGATATTGACAAAGTCAGAAATTATAAAAATAGATATGGAGCCAAAAAATACTTATCTGAATTGAAAATTTCACGAGAAGAGTTCTACAGCAGGTTTGAGGAGACTGAAAAAGCGATTAGCAAGCCTGAAAACAGTTCAATTGATGTTATTGAGTCTTAGGAGCTCAAAGAAAGAAAATGAAGAAAATGGGACCAACATACGGATTTTATCTCTATGAATCCTAGGAGGAGAGAGGAAGAGGCAGGGAAGTCATTTGAAGGAATAATTGCTGAAAAATCCCCAAATTTGATGAAAACTACAGACCTGAGACATTATAATCAAATTGTCTTACAAAGAATTTTGAAATTGACAAGATAGACTCATCAGGTATAAGAGATCCTCTCAACAAGCTTAGCAGATGATTTCTCAGCAGAAACCCTACAGGCTGAAGGTAATAGAGTTATATCTTTAAAGTGCTGGGAAAAAAAAAAAAACAAAAAAAACCAAACAACTATGTACTTAGAATTCTATATCCAGTGCAACTGTCATTCAAAAATGAGGGTAAACGTAAGATTTTTCCCAAATAAGATCAGCGGGAGTTCATTAACCACTATACTTGACAGTAAGATACATGAGAGACCCTTAGGTTAAAATGAAAAGATGTGAGACAGTAACTCTAAACCATATGACATGGCCAGAAAATATAAATACATGTTGAAATATAAAAATTGGTATTATACTTTTGTTGTGTACACTTTTTATTTTCTGTAGGATTTAAATGACAAAATGCATTAAAAATGATTATAAATCTGTTAGTTGATATACAGTGTATAAAGATGTAACCCTTATATTATTAACATAAAGGGGAAAAAGGTTCTATAGGAATAGTTTGTGTGTGCTTGAAGTTGCTATAAATCAAAATTAGACTGTTATAACTTTAGAATGTTATATGTAAGTCCAAGAGCAACCACAAATTAAATATTTGTAGACTGTATTCCAACAACAACAACAAAAAAGGAATAAAAAACATCACCTAAACACAAAAAAAGGCAGTAATGAAAGTAATGAGCAGGAGAAGCTGTAAGACACCTAAAACAAATAACAGTGGCAAGAGTAAGTTCCTCCTTATCAGTAATTATTTTAAATGGAGAAAAAAACCTCTCCAATCAAAAGGCACAGATTGGCAATCTATCTACAAGTGACTCACTTTTTAATATAATTTTAAAAATTACAGTGTTGTGCTTCTGGTATATAGCAAAACGATTCATATATGTGTTGTATATATATCTTTCATATTTTCATCATAGGTCGTTACAAGATATTGAATATAGCTCCCTGTACTGTACTATAGGTCCTTCTTGTTTATCTATTTTTAAAATTAATTAAAATTTTTATTTATATTGGATATGAGCTTCCCTGGTGGCTCAGATGGTAAAGAATCTGCCTGCAATGTAGGAGACCCAGGTTCAATCCCTGGAGAAAGGAGTGACTACCCACTCGAGTATTCTTGCCTGGAGAATTCCACGGACAGAGAAACCTGGTGGGCTACAGTCCATGGTCTCAAAGAGTCGGACACGACTGAGTGACTAACACTTTCATTTTCATTCATTTTCAGAAGGAGAAGAGAGAGGAAAGGATTACAAATATATTTGGTGAAATTATGGCTGAAAACTTCCTGAAATTGAAGAAATTCCCACACAAAATGAACCCAAAGAGATCCACATCAAGACACATGATTTCAAGCAATAAAACAAGAGAGATGGACTTGGAGGTATTATGCTAAGTGAAATAAGTCAGAGAAAGACGAATAGTGTATGATATCACTCATATGTGGAATCTGAAAAATATAAGAAACTAGTGAATGTAACAAAAAAGAAACAGACTCACAGATTTACAGAGTAAAGTACTGATTACCAGTCAGATGAGTGAAGGGGAAGGGACAAAATGGTAGGGAATTTAGAGATAGCAACTATTATGCGAAATAAGCTATGAGAATATATTATATAACGCAGGGAATATAGCCTGTGTTTTGTGATAAATATCAATGGAGTATAGCCTTTGGAAGTTGTGAATCATTCTTATACGTCTGTAACTTTATATAATATTGTACAGCAACTATATATTTCACATTCACATGATTGATTAACAATGTTGTGTTAGTTTCAGGTATACAGCAAAGTGATTCAGTGATACATATACATTTATCTATCCTTTTTCAAATCCTCTTCCCATTTAGGTTATTACAGAGCACTGAACAGAGTTCCCTGTGCTATACAGTGGGTCCTGTTGGTTATCTATTTATTACTTTTCACAACCGGAGTATAATCGCTTTACAATGTCATGTTAGTTTCTGCAATACAACAGTGTGAATCAGATACACACCCCCACACATCCCCTTCTAGGTCGTCAGAGCCCTGAGCTGAGCTCCCCGGTTATACAGTAGCTTCTCACTAGCTATTTGTTTTACACATGGTAGTGTTTATATGTCAGTCCTACTCTCCCAGTTCATCTCACCATCGCCTTCCCTTTCTGTGTCCAAAGTGTCCGTTTCTCTATTCCTGCCCTGCAAATAGATTCATCAGTACCATTTGTCTAAATTCCATATATACGTTGCTGCTGCTAAGTCACCTCAGTCGTGTCCGACTCTGTGCGACCCCATAGATGGCAGCCCACCAGGCTCCCCTATCCCTGGGATTCTCCAGGCAAGAACACTGGAGTGGGGTGCCATTGACTTCTCTGATATATGCGTTAATATATGATATTTGTTTTTCTCTTTCTGACTTACTCTAGGTCCATCCACATCACTACGAATGACCCAGTTTTGTTCTAGAGTAATATTGTGTACTCAGAATATTAATGGCTGAGTAATATTCCATTGTGTATATGTAGCACATCTTCTTTAGCCATTCCTCTACTGATGGTCATTTGGGTTGCTTCCATGTCCTGGCTATTGTAAATAGTGCTGCAGTGAACACTGAGGTGTATGTATCTTCAAAGTATGGTTTTCTTGGAGTGTATGTCCAGTAGTGCAATTGCTGGGTCATATGGTTTTATTTTTAGTTTTTCAAGGAACATGCTGTTCTCCATAGAGGTTGTATCAATGTACATTCCCAGCAAGAGGGTTCCCTTTTTGCCACACCTTCTCCAGCATTTATTGTTCATAGATTTTTTTGATGATGGCCATTCTGACCGGTGTGAGGTGAGATCTCGTTGTTTTGATTTGCATTTCTCTAATAGCTAGCAGTGTTGGTCATCTTTTCTTGTGTTTGTTGGCCATCTGTATGTCTTCTTTGGAGAAATGTCTATTCAGGTCTTCTGTCCATTTTTTGATCAGGTTGTTTGTTTTTGTGATACTGAGCTGCTTGTATATTTTGGAGATTAATCCTTTATCAGTTGCTTCATTTGCAAGTATTTTCTCCCATTCTGAGGGTTGTTTTTTTGTCTTGTTTAATTAGGTCTCATTTGTTTATTTTCATTACTCTAGAAGGTGGTCAAAAAGAATCTTGCTATTATTTATGTCAGAAACTATTCTAGCTATGTTTTCCTTTAAGAGTTTTATAGTTTCTGGCCTACATTTAGGTCTATAGGCCATTTTGAGTTTACTTTTGTGTATGGTGTTAGGAAGTGTTCTAATTTTATTTTTCACATGTAGCTGTCTGGTTTTCCCAGCACCACTTATTGAAGAATCTGTCTTGTCCCCACTGTATATTCTTGCCTCCTTTGTCAAAGGTAAGGTGCCCTTGGGTGCTTGGGTTTATCTTTGGGCTTTCTATCGTGTTCCATTGATCTACACTTCTGTTTTTGTGCCAGTACCATGCTATCTTAATTACTGTAGCTTTGTAGTGTAGTGTGAAGTCAGGGAGCTTGATTCCTCCAGCTCTGTTTTTATTTTTAAGACCGCTTTGACTATTCAAGGTCTTTTGTGTTTCCATATACACTGTAAAAATTTTTTTGTTCTAGTTCTGTGAAAAATGCCATTGGTAATTTGATAGGGGTTACATTGACTCTGTAGATTGCTTTGGGTAGTATAGTCATTTTCACAATATTGATTTTTCCATCTAAGAACATGCTGTCTCTCTCAATTTGTGTCATTTTTCTTATGGTTTTCATCTTTTTTTTTTATAGTTTTCTGCATACAAGTCTTTTGTCTCTGTAGGTAGGTTTATTACTAAGTATTTTATTCTTTGAGTTGCAGTAGTGAATAGGATTGTTTCCTTAATTACTCTGATTTTTTTTGTAGTTAGTATATAGGAATTTTGTATTCCGCAGCTTTACTAAATTCATTGATTAGCTCTAGTACTTTTCTGGTGACATCTTTAGGATTTTCTATGTATAGTATGTTACCTGCAAACAGTGACAGTTTCAAAAAACTGAAAACATTTCCTCTAAGATCACAAAGAAGGCAAGGATGTCCACTCTTGCCACTTTTATTCAACATGGTTTTTGAAGTCTAGTCATGGCAATTAGAGAAGAAAAAGAAATGAATTCAAATAGGAAAAGAAGACTGTCAGTCACTGTTTGCAGATCTACAAGGCAACCCGCTAAGATTGAATGCAGTCCCTATCAAATTATATTGCAATGGCATTTTTCACAAAACTAGAACAAAAAATCTTAAAATTTGCATGAAGACACAAAAGACCCTGAATAGCTGAAGCAGTCTTAAGAAAGAAAAAATAGTTGGAGGAATCAGGCTTCCTGTCTTAAGATTATACTATTAATACAAAGGTACAGAGTACAAAAGAATATGGTACTGGTACAAAAACAAATGTAGATCAATGGAATAGGATAGAAAGCCCAGAAATAAACCCATGCACCTTTGGTTGATTAGTCAGTGACAAAGGAGGCAAGATTATACAATGGAGAAGCGGCAGCCTCTTCTATAAATGGTACTGGACAGTTACATGTAAAAAAAACAAAAGCTTGGATACTATAAAACTCTTAGAGGAAAACACAGGCAGAATCCTCTAACATAAATTGCAGCAATATCTTTTTGGATCTACCTTCAATGAAAATAAAAATGTGCTGTGCTTAGTTGCTCAGTCAGGTCCGACTCTTTGCAACCCCACTGTAGCCCACTCTGTCCATTGGGATTCTCCAGGCAAGAATACTGGAGTGGGTAGCCATTCTCTTCTCCAGGGGATCTTCCCAACCCAGGGATCAAACCCAGGTCTCCCACATTGTGGGCAGATTCTTTACCATCAAACCCACCAGGGAAGCCCAATGAATGGGAACTAATTAAAAGCTTTTGTGCAACAAAGAAAACCATAGCCAAAATGAAAATGCAACCCATAGAATGGGAAGAAATCTTTGTAAACAATGCATCCAACAAGGGAGTCATCTCCAAAACACACAAAAATAACAACTCAATCAAAAAACTGGCAGCTCGAATTAGACATTTCTCCATAGAAGAAATACAGCTGGCCAAAAATCACATGAAAAGATGCTCAACACTGCTAATTATTACAGAAGTGCAAATCTACAAAAAATAAATGCTGGAGAAGGTGTGGAGAAAAGGAAGCCTCCTCTACTGTTGGTGGGAATGTAAATTGGTACAAGCACTATATAGTATGGGGATTTCTTAAAAAACTAGAAGTAGAACCACCTTAATCCCATGCCTGGGCATATATTTGTAGAAAACCATAACTCAAAAAGATACATATATCCCATTGTTCATTGTAGCAGTACTTACAGTCGCCAAGACAAAGAAACATCATGACTGTCCACTGACAGAGGAATGGATTAAAAAGAAGGAAATAATATTATTTGTGGCCACATGAACGGACCTAGAGATTATCATAATAAATGAAGCAAGTCAGAGAGAGAAATACAAATATTATATGATATTGCTTGCTGTGGAATCTAAAAAAGATACAAAATGAACTTATTTTCAAAACAGCCTCATAGACTACAAAGACAAACTTATGTGTATCAAAGGGGAAAGGTGGGGGACATAAATTAGGAGACTGGGATTAACATATAAACTAGATAATCAACAAGGACCTATTGTATAGCACAGGGAGCTCTACTTGATATTCTATAATAACCTATATGGGAAAAGAATGTGAAAGAGAGTGGATGTGTGTGTGCTTGTGTGTGTGTATATATAACTGAATCACTTTCTGTACACCTGACCTAACATAACATTGTAAATCAACTATTCTCCAATATAAAATAAAAAGGAAGATTTCAAAGAACCTAACCTTAGGCCTTAAGGAACTGAAATAAGGGCAAACTAAATCCAAAGCTAGCAGAAGGAAGGAATAGAGAAAATTAGTGAAGTCAAATGTTTGCTCTCTCTAAAGATCTACAAAATAGACAACTTTTAGCTACACTGACTACAAAAGAGAGGACTCATTATTAAAATCTGAAATGAAAGTGGTAACAACATTACTGATTTTATAGAAATAAAGATGAAAAGAGTACTATGAACAATTGTACACAAACAAAGTGGGTAACCTAGGGGTAGTGGACAATTTTCTAGAAGCATACAACCCACCAAGAGTGAAAAGTATGACTAGATCTATGACTAGTAAAGAGATTGAACCAGTAATTAAAGACCTCCCAACAAAGAAAAGCCCTGTACCAGAAAGCTTCACTGGTAATTCTTCCTGGTATTAAAAAAATAATTCATACCAATTCTTGTGAGACTCTTCAAGAAAACTGAAGGGGAGGGAACACGAACACTGCCTAATTCATTCTATGAGGCCAGCATACCAAAACACTATAATAAAACTAAAGAACAATTTCCCTTCTGACTATTGATGATGAAATCCTGAACAAAATACTAGCTAACCAAATTTAGCATAATAAAATGATTATATGCCACGAAGTCATAGGATTTATTTTTGGAATGAAAGGATGATTCAACATATGAAAATCAGTCACTGTTCTATAATACCATATTAGCATAATGAGAAAAAGCACATGATCATCTCAACTGATGCAAAAAAAGGACATGACAAAATCCAACAGCTTTTCATAATAAAACATAAAAAACTAGGAGTAGAAGAAAACGACCTTAAAATAATAAAGACCATACACGAAAAACCCACAAACATCATCCTCAATAGTAAAGACTAAAAACTTTTCCCCTAAGATGAACAAGAATGCAATATTCAGCATTCTTGTACATATTATTGGAAGTTCAGAGCAATTAGGCAAGAAAAAAGAAAACCATGCAAGTTGGAAAGGTGAAGAAGCAAAATGACCTCTGTTCAGTTTACAAAGATACATAAAAACTCTTAAAATCCCAATAAATGAATTCATAGTTGAATACAAAAATCAACATTTAAAAACCAGGTGTATTTCTATACATGATTGATGAACACTCTGAAAAGGAAATTAAGAGAACAATCCCATTTATAATAGCACTAAGAAGAATAAAATACCCAAGAATAAATCAAGAAGTGAAAGACTTATACATGGAAAACTACAAAAAGAAAGTAGTCACATAGCTGGAACAATCTGAGAAAAAAACAACAAAGTTGGAGGTTTTGTACTCCATGATTTCAAAACTTACTATAAATTTGGAGTAATCAAAACAGTGTAGTTCTAGCTTGCAGAAAGATATATAGACCAATGGAATGGAATAGAGAGCCTAGAAACAAATTCTTGCATGTATGGTCAGATGAAGTATGCCAAGAGCTTTCAATGGGGAAAGGACAGTCTTTTTGACAAATGGTTCTGACAAAACTGAATATCCACATAAAAAAGAATGAAGTTGGAGCCTTACTTTACACTATATAAAAATGAACTCAAAATGAATCACAGACTGAAATGTAAGAGTTAAGTGTAAAACTGAAGAAAACAGAGGAGGAAGAGCTTCAAGTTACTGGATTTGGCGATCATTTCTTGAATATGACACTGAAAGCATAGAAAACAACAAAAATTAGATAAACTGGATATCATCAAAACTAAAAGCTCTTCTTTATCAAAGGACACTATCAACAGAGTAAAAAGGCAACCTACACAATAGGAGAAAAATCTGATAAAGGATTAATATTCAGAAAATATCAAGAAGTACAGTTTAACAAAACACAAAGCCTTAAACAAACATTTCTCTAAAGAAGATCTGTAAATGGCCAACATACACATGAAACTATATTCTACATCCCTAGAAATTAGGGAAATGCAAATCAAAACCACAATGAGCTACTACTTCACATCCATTAGGATGTCTATTATTAAAAACCCAGAAAATAACAATCATTGAAAATGTGGAAAAACTGAAACTTTTGTGCACTGTTGGTGAGAATGTAAAATGATATAGCTGCTATAGAATACAGTATGGTGGTTCCTCAAACATTAAACACAGAATTACCATATGATTTAACAATTCCACTTCTGGGTATATACTCAAAAGAATGAAAGAAGACACTTGAATACATATTTATACATGCATATTCAAACTAGTGTTATTCATAATAGCCAAAAGATGGAACCAAACCCATACATCCAATGAGAGATGTATGCATAAACAAAATGTGCTATATACTTAACACTGAACTATTATTCAGCCTTAAAAAGGAATGAAATTCTGATACATGCTGCAGCATAGACGAATCTTGAAAACATTAGTAAAAATGACACAAGGCAGATACAAAGGGACAGATATTGTATGATTTGACAAGTATGAATGTATAGTCAAATTCATAGAAATAAAGTAGAATAGTGGCCACCAGGGACTGGGAGAAAGGGATAATGGGGAATTATTGTTTGATGGGTACAGAGTTTAGCTTGGGATGATGAAACAGTTTTTGAAGAAGCATAGAGCTGATAGTTGAACAACCATACAAATGTACTTAATGTCACTGAATTGAAACTATTGTTATGTATACGCTACGCTACGCTAAGTCACTTCAGTCGTGTCTGACTCTGTGAGACCCCATAGACAGTATACTCACACATACTCACACAATACCAGGTTCCCCCATCCCTGGGATTCTCCAGGCAAGAACACTGGAGTGGGTTGCCATTTCCTTCTCCAATGCAGGAAAGTGAAAAGTGAAAGTGAAGTCGCTCAGTCGTGTCCGACTCTTAGCGACCCCATGGACTGCAGCCTACCAGGCTCCTCCATCCATGGGATTTTCCAGGCAAGAGTACTGGAGTGGGGTGCCATTGCCTTCTCCAATTGTTATGTATATTTTATCACAATAATTAAAAAAAGGATTTTCAGTTGTCAAGGGGCTATTTTTATATTTTCCCTACCCCTGTGTGTTTGTAAATAGTAGTGTTGCACTGGATCCTCAAAGCCTTACTCTTTATCTTCTGAGTTCACGCTTTCTAGCATCACCTGCTCAAACAGACGTGGTTGGCGAGACTGGTATATTTGGCCATAGCAGGAGCAACAGTACCTGGCTGTGGACATAGTTACCTGACCTAAGAGGACTGCTTTTACCTAATATCCTTTTCCTTCACTGGTTCATATCCTTCAAAGCTCTCTAAACATCTGATGAAACCTGGAGCCTCTTGGTAAAAAGTGTCAATAACCACAAGCTTTAGGGTTCCAGTTAAAAATGGTGATATAGGAAAATCCTGAACTCACCTCCTTCCACAGATGTATCCAGTCTACAGCTACATATGGAAAAATTACTTCTAAAACAATCCTAAAGGCTGCCTGAGTGACAACCACACATCAGGCAAATGAGAAAACTACATCAAAGCAGGTAGGAGGAACTGAGACATAATCTTGCCATAAACCCGGATAAAACTCAATACTTAGAGTCTCTCCCCAAGGAGCGAAGGGTTCAGACTCCACACTGGATACCTTAACTTTTGGAACCTGTATCTGAGAGACGAGCCCCCCAAACATTCTAACTCGAAACACTAATGGGGCTCACGGCTTTCATCCCAGAACTCTGAGACAGCTGGTCATACTCAAAGAAAAGGAAGGTCACCTGCTTATATTAAAGCATCGGCCTGAAAGCAGACATCTCACTTAAAACACAAATCTAGAAGCCTGCTGGAGCATTCTCTAGGTCTGAGACTCACGGGCACCATTGTCACACAGTCCTTTTGCCATCCTCCAGAGCACCAGTGTCTCCTAGAAGGGAGTTTTCACATGCATTTGGTGCCTTAGTCTTTGTGGCTGCTGCCCAGAGGAGGCCTCTTGACTGCTTGGTCTGGATGCTAGGGGAGTTTGAATTCTTGGTCTCAAGGGAGTGTAATAATCAGCAAGGAGCCCACAGCCCTCTCTGTGGTCCTGATTTTTTTCAGTTGCTGCTAGGAGACATCACTACATAGGCAACTCTGGAAGCCAGTGGAGCCTTATGCTTCAGATTCTTAAACAGCTATCACGCCCTCCTAGGGCTCAGGAGGAGGTAAAAAACACAGAAGCTTGGTATTTCTGTGAAGGAGGCCTCTTAGCTAATCATCATGACTATAGCCTGACTGGTGGACTTCTAATTAAACTTGCATCTAAAGACTGACTGTTGTCAATGTATGGCAAAACCAATACAATATTGTAAAGTAATTAGCCTCCAATTAAAATAAATAAATTTATATTAAAAAAAATAAAGACAGACTGTAATTTCCTAGAGACTTTCCAGAGACTTCAGAGGGTAGGCACTAAACTTGCACCCTCCCTCTGCTGTGCTCCAGAGCACATATTTTCTGGAGTGGAACTTTCCATGCAGCTGGCACCCTGATTTTTATGTCTAGCATCCTGGTTTTTGCAGTGGCCACTCCAGGGATGCCCCTTGATTGCCTGACTTGTGTGGTCAGGGGAGCCTGCATTCCTGTGTCCCATGCGACTGTGGCAATCAGATACCTAGTTCTTGGCAGGCTACCACCCCTAGGGCACTGTGCAGACAGTAAGCCGTGGCACATCCCTTTGGCTTTCTGTTTGTACCGGAACTCTGGCTTGAGGGGCAGGCTCCAGGTTTGGCACACATCTAGTGGACTACAAGACTTTCTCAAGGAACGTAGGGTGTGGATGTGGTCTTTGGACAGTCCCTCTGCATTGCTCCAGCATCTCCCAGGAACGAGCTTATACTCTCATCTAGAGCTTCAATAGGACCTCCCGGCTGGCTCAGACAGTATAGTGTCTGCCTACAATGCGAGAGACCTGGGTTCGCTCCCTGGGGCAACTGCCGTTCAAGGAATACTACCCCATCACTGGCCAGTGGAGCTTACACTTTCAGTCCCATAAGACTATATATATCTGTGTACCTTGGAAGTCAAGTTCTCCTGCAGCAGCTTTTAACACATGTATACCCATGGCTGATTCATGTCAATGTATGGCAAAGACCACTACAATATTGTAATTAGCCTCCAATTAAAATAAATTAATTTAAAAAAGATAAAACAAAATGAACCTTGATGCTGAGATCCTCTCCTTAGGGACACTGACAGGTCTTGGTGTATCCTCAACCACTGGGAGCTTTTAAAAATATAATAGGCTGCTTGGACAAGCACAAAGGTTTGGGTGATAGCAGAACTGAGACAGGGTTGAAATACAAGGTTCATTTCTACATGAGCCACTCTTTCAAGACTGGGGGAGATGGTTGTTTCATCTAAAGTATGGAAACCAACAGAGTTATGGAAGATGAAGAAATGTGTTCCAGATTAAAGACATAAATTCTTCGGAGTACAGTGGGGTGGGAGGAAAACCTCAATGAAATAGTGCTGTTATTTACCTGAAAAACAGTTCAAAATAGTAGTCATAAAGATTCTCACAAAACTAGGGAGAAAAATGAGTAAATACAGTGAGAACTTCAACAAAGAGTTTGAAAATATTAAAAAAGTACCATAGAAGTCACAGAGCTGAAGAAAACAAGTGTTGAACTGAAAAATACCCTAGTGGGGTTCAACAGCAGACTAGATGAAGCAGAAGAAAGCGTCAGTCAACTCAAAGACAAGGCAGTGGAACTCACCCAACTCATCCAATTAGAGCAGCCCTGCTCCCATCCCCCCCACCCCCTCCCACAAGAAGAAAAACAAGTGAAGTCGGCCTAAGGGGCCTGTGGGACAACATCACACACACTAACATTCAGGTCACAGGGACCACAGGAAAGGAGGCAGAAAGGAGCAGAAAACTTATCTGAAGAAACAATGGCTAAAAGCTTCCTAACCTGTGAAAGGAAATGGAAATCTAATTCCAGAAAGCCCAGAGTGTAAAATAAGCCCTAAGGAGACATTGTAGTTAAACACATATTACAATTAAAATGCCAAAAGTTGAAGACAAGCAGAGAATTTCAAAACCAACATGAGAAAAACAACTTGTTAGGTACAAGGGAACCCCCAAAAGACTATAAGCAAATTTTTTCAGCAGAATTGGTAGGCTAGAAGAGAGCAAGCAGCACAGTATATTTGAAATGCTGAAAGAAAAAAAACTTTCAACCAAAAGCTATTCTACCCAGCAAAGTTATCATTCAGAATTGAGGGAGAGATAGAGAGAAAGAGTTTTCCAGATAAGCAAAAGTCAAAGGAGTTCATCACTACTAAACTGGCCTTAGAAGAAATGTTAAAGGGACTTTTTTACAGCTGAAGAGGAAGAGCACTAATTAGTAACAAGAAGACATCAACCTCAATGGAAAGGTAAACATACAGAATATGTAGTGGATTAATCATTTATCACGGTAGTATGAAGGTAAGAATACAAATGTGGTAAAACTTAACTATGATTACAATAATTAAGGATACACAGATAGAAAGATATAAAATGTGACATTAAAATCATAAAACATGGGGAAAGGGGTAAGACTAAATATTTTGAGCTTTAGAATAGCTCAAGTTTAGAACAAGTTTTTATCAATGTAAAATAGACTGTTAGGGATATACTCTATAATATGTTAGCCTCATAGTAACCAGAAAGCAAAAGTATAGTCACAAAAAATAAAAGAATATATGTATACCATTTAAGAAAGTCATCAAATCACAAAGGAAGAGAGCAGGAGCAGAAAAAAGGAACAGAGGAACTACAAAAGTCAGAAAGCATTAGCAAATGGCAATAGGTACATACCTACCAGTATATCTTTAAATGTAAATAGACTAAATTCGCAATTCAAAAGACAAAATAGTTGAATGGAATAGTTGAATAATGAATGAAAAAAAAACACAACATGTATACATTGCCTACAAGAGACTCCCTTCTAGATGGAAGAATACACAAACTGAAAACGAAAAGATGGAAAAAGATGTTTCATGCAAGTGGATCCCAGAAGAAACTGGAGGTAGCTATACTTATATGACAGTCTTTGTTAAAAAGGTGTAATTTATCTGGTAGAAGAGACTAAGAAGTAATGATAAATGGTTCAGGCCACAAGAGGGTATAATGTTTATAAATATTTATGCTCCCCTATAGGAGCACTTAAATATATAAAGTCAACTATTAACACAACTAACAGGAGAAATAGACAGCAATACAAAAATAGCAGGGGGCTTTAACATCCTACTTATATCAATGGATAGATCATCCACACAGAGAATCAATAAAGAAACATCGGGCTTAAACTGTATGTAAGACCCAATGAAGTTGACATTCCATCCAATAGCAACAGAACACACATTCTTCTTAGGTGAACAGGGAACGCCTCCTAGGACAGATCAGTGATACGCCACAAAACAAATCTTAAGATTTAGGGACATTGACAGGTCTTGGCCCATCCTTATAGACTGAAATCATATCAAGCATCATCTCTGACCACAAGAGTATAAAGTTAGAAATCAAATTCAAGAAGAAAACTGGAGAATTTGCAAACATGTATAGATTATACATTATACCAAACAATCAATGGGTCAAAGGAGAAATATCTTGAAACAAATGAAAATGGGAATATTACATACCAAAACTTGTGGGGTACAGCAAAAACACTTCTAAGAGGGAAGCTCATAGTGATAAATGACTACCTCAAGAAACAAGAAAAGTCTCAAATAATCTAACTTTGTATTTCTTGAAAGAAATATAAGAAGAAGGATAAATGAAGGTCAAAATTAGTAGGAGCTAGAAAAATTACAAAAATTAGTGTGAAAATAGAGATTAAAAATCCATAGAAAAGACAGCCTTCAGAATGGGAGAAAATAATAGCAAATGAAGCAACTGAAAAAGAACTAATCTCAAAAATATACAAACAGCTCATGCAGCTCAATTCCAGAAAATAAATGACTCAATCAAAAAATGGGCCAAAGAACTAAACAGACATTTATCCAAAGAAGACATATAGATGGCTAACAAACACATGAAAAGATGCTCAACATCACTCATTATCAGAGAAATGCAAAACAAAACCACAATGAGGTACCATCTCACGCCGGTCAGAATGGCTGCTGTATTTGGCAAAACTAATACAATTATGTAAAGTTTAAAAATAAAATAAAATAAAATAAAAAAGTCTACAAACAATAAATGCTGGAGAGGGTGTGGAGAAAAGGGAACTCTCTTACACTATTGGTGGGAATGCAAACTAGTACAGCCACTATGGAGAACAGTGTGGAGATTCCTTAAAAAACTGGAAATAGAACTGCCAGCAATACAACCCAGCAATCCCACTGCTGGGCATACACACCGAGGAAACCAGAATTGAAAGAGACACATGTACCCCAATGTTCATCGCAGCACTGTTTACAATAGCTAGGACATGGAAGCAACCTAGATGTCCATTGGCAGATGAATGGATAAGAAAGCTGTGGTATATATACACAATGGAATATTACTCAGCTATTAAAAATGATGGATTTGAACCAGTTCTAATGAGGTGGATGAAACTGGAGCCTATTATACTGAGTGAAGTAAGTCAGAAAGAAAAATACCAACACAGCATATTAATGCATATATATGGAATTTAGAAAGATGGTAACAATGACCCTATATGCGATACAGCAAAAGAGACACAGATGTAAAGAACAGACTTTTGGACTCTGTGGGAGAAGGTGAAAGTGGGATGATTTGAGAGAAGAGCATTGAAACATGTATATTACCATATGTGAAATAGATCATCAGTCCAGGTTCTATGCATGAGACAGGGTGCTCAGGACCGGTGCACTGGGATGACCCTGAGGGATGGGATGGGGAGGGAGGTGAGAGGGGGTTTCAGGATGGGGAACACATGTATACCCATGGCTGATTCATGTCAATGTATGGCAAAAACCACTACAATACTGTAAAATAATTAGCCTCCAATTAAAACAAATAAATTAATTTTTTCAAAAAGCCATAGAATAGATCAATGAAACCAACAGTTGCTTCTTTGAAATTATGAACAAAATTGACAAGCTTTCGCCAAAGAATCATAGAGACTACTCTGAACAATTATGCTGCCAAGCCACTTCGGTCGTGTCCGACTCTGTGCGACCCCACAGACGGCAGCCCACCAGGCTCCCCCGTCCCCAGGATTCTCCAGGCAAGAACACTGGAGTGGGTTGCCATTTCCTTCTCCAATGCATGAAAGTGAAAAGTGAAAGGGAAGTTGCTCAGTCGTGTCCGACTCTTAGCGAACCCATGGACTGCAGCCTACCAGGCTCCTCTGTCCATGGGATTTCCCAGGCAAGAGTACTGGAGTGGGGTGCCATTGCCTTCTCCGCTGAACAATTATACACCAATAAATTAGACAACCTAGAAGAAATGGATAAATTCCTAGAAATATACAACCTATCCAAACTGAATCATGATGAAATAGAAAATCTGAACAGACCAATAAAAATTAGAAGATTGAGTCAGTAATCAAAAATCACCCTACAAGCAAAAATCCAGGACCAGACAGCTTCACTTATGAATTCTTTAAAGCATTCAAAGAAGAATTAATATCAATCCATCTCAAACTCCTCCAAAAAATACAAGAGGAGGGGACTTCTACAAACTCATTTAATGAGGCCAGCATTGCCCTGAAACTAAAAACCAGACCCTCATCAGCACTCCATGAACAGTATGAAAAGGTAAAAAGATATGACACTGAAAGATGAACTCCCCAGGTTGGTAGGTATCCAATATGCTACTGGAGAAGAGTGGAGAAATAGCTCCAGAAGGAAAGAAGAGACTGAGCCGGAGTGGAAACAACGTACAGTTGTGGATGTATCTGGTGGTGAAAGTAAAGTCCAATGCAGTAAAGAACAATATGGCATAGGAACCTGGAATGCTAGGTCCATGAATCAAGGTAAATTGGAAGCAGTCAAACACGAGATGGCAAGAGTGAACATCGGCATTTTAGTAATCAGTGAACTAAAATGGATGGGAATGGGTGAATTTAATTCAGATAACCACTGCATCACTACTGTGGGCAAGAATTGCTTAGAAGAAATGGAGTAGCCCGCATAGTCAACAGAAGAGTCTGAAATGTAGTACTTGCGGACAATCTCTAAAACAACAGAATGATCTCGGTTTGTTTCCAAGGCAAACCATTCAACATCACAGTAATCCAAGTCTATGTTCCAACCACTAATGACAAAGAAGGAAAGTTATGACCAACCTAGATAGCATATTCAAAAGCAGAGACATTACTTTGCCAACAAAGGTCCGTCTAGTCAAGGCTATGGTTTTTCCAGTGGTCATGTATGGATGTGAGAGTTGGACTGTGAAGAAAGCTGAGTGCCGAAGAATTGATGCTTTTGAACTGTGGTGTTGGAGAAGACTCTTGAGAGTCCTTTGGACTGCAAGGAGGTCCAACCAGTCCATTCTGAAGGAGATCAGCCCTGGGATTTCTTTGGAAGGAATGATGCTAAAGCTGAAACTCCAGTACTTTGGCCGCCTCATGCGAAGAGTTGACTCATTGGAAAAGACTCTGATGCTGGGAGGGATTGGGGGCAGGATGAGAAGGGGATGAAAGAGGATGAGATGGCTGGATGGTATCACTGACTCAATGGACGTGAGTCTGAGTGAACTCCGGGAGTTGGTGATGGACAGGGAGGCCTGGCGTGCTGCGATTCATGGGGTCACAAAGAGTCGGATACGACTGAGCAACTGAACTGAACTGAACTGAATGACGAAGAAGCTGAAGTTGAACGGTTTTATGACAACCTACAAGATCTTCTAGAACTAACACCAAAAAAAAAAAAAAAATGTCCTTTTCATCATAGGGGACTGGAATCCAAAAGTAGGAAGTCAAGAGATACCTGGAGTAACAGGCAGGTTGGGCCTTGATGTACAAAATGAAGCATGGCAAAGACTAATAGGTTTTGCCAAGAGAATGCACTGGTCATAGCAAACACCCTCTTCCAGCAACACAAGAGATGACTCTACACATGGGCATCACCAGATGGTCAATACCAAAATCAGATTGATTATATTCTTTGCAGCTGAAAATGGAGAAGCTCTATACAGTGAACGAATAGAAGACCAGGAGCTGACTGTGGCTCACATCATGACTCCTTATTGCCAAATTCAGACTTAATTGAATAAAGCAGGAAAAACCATTAGGCCGTTTAGGTATGACCTAAATCAAATCACTTACGATTATAAGGGAGTGACAAATAGATTCAAGGGATTAGACTGATAGAGTGCCTGAAGAACTAAGGACAGAAGTTTGTAACATTGTACAGGAGGTGGTGGTCAAAACCATCCCCAAGAAAAAGAATTGCCAAAAGGCAAAATGGGTTGTCTGAGGAGGCCTTACAAATAGCTCAGAAAAGAAAAGAAGCAAAAGGCAAAGGAGAAAAGGAAATATATATCCATCTGAATGCAGAGTTTGAAGAATGGCAAGGAGAGATAAGAAAGCCTTCCTCAGTGATCAATGCAAAGAGATAGAGGAAACAATAGAATGGGAAAGACTAGAGATCTCTTCAAGACAATTAGAGATACGAAGGGAACATTTCATGCAAAGATGGGCTCAATAAAGGACAGAAACAGTATGGACCTAACAGAAGCAGATGATACTAAGAAGAGGTGGTAAGAATACACAGAACAATTATACAAAAAAGATCTTAATGATCTGAATAACCTTGATGGTGTGATCACTCACCTAGAGCCAGACATCCTGGAGTGCGAAGTCAAGTGGGCCTTAGGAAGCATCACTATGAACAAAGCTAGTGGAGGTGATGGAATTCCAGTTGAGCTATTTCAAATCCTGAAAGGTGATGCTGTGAAAGTGCTGCACTCGATATGCCAGCACATTTAGAAAACTCAGTAGTGGCCACAGGACTGGAAAAGGCCAGTTTTCATTCCAATCCCAAAGAAGGGCAATGCCAAAGAATGTTCAAAGTACCACACAATTGCACTCATTTCACATGCTAGCAAGATTATGCTCAAAATTCTTCAAGCTAGGCTTCAACGTGAACTGGACACTTTCATATGTACAAGCTAGATTTGGAAAAGGCAGAGGAACCAGAGATCAAATTGTCAACATCCTTTGGATCATAGAAAATCATGAGAATTCCAGAAATTCCAGAAAACTTCTGCTTCATTGACTACACTAAAGCCTTTGTGTGGACCACAACAAACTGTAGAAAATTCTTAAAGAGATGGAATACCTCTTAAAGAGATGGTCTGGAATACCTGACCACCTGACCTGCCTCCTGTGAAACCTGTATGCAGGTCCAGAAGCAACAGTTAGAATCGGACAGGGAACAACGGACTAGTTCAAAATTGGGAAAGGAGTATGTAAAGGCTGTATGTTGTCACCCTGCTTATTTAACTTATATGCTGAGTACATTATGCAAAATGCCAGGCTGGATGAAGCACAAGCTGGAATCAAGATTGCCGGGAGAAATATCAATAACCTCAGATATGCAGATGACACCACTCTTATGGCAGAAAGTGAAGAGGAACTAAAGAGTTTCTTGATGAAAGTGAAAGAGGAGAGTGAAAAAGCTGACTTAAAACTCAACACTCAAAAAACAAAGATCATGGCATCCAGCCCCATCACTTTGGCAAAATAGATGGGAAACAATGGAAACAGTGATATTCTTTATTTTCTTGGGCTCTAAAATCAATGTGGATGGTGACTGCATCCACAAAATTAAGATGCTTGATCCTTGGAAGAAAAGCTGACGAACCTAGAAAGTCTGTTAAATAGCAGAAACATTACTTTGCTGACAAAGGTTTGTCTACTCAAAACTATGGTTTTTCCAGTAGTCATGTACAGATCTGAGAACTGGACCATAAGGAAGGGTGAGCACTGAAGAACTGATGCGTTTGAGCTATGGTGTTGGAAAAGATTCCTGAGAGTCCCTTGGACTGTAAGGAGATCAAACCAGTCAATCCTAAAGAGAATCAACCCTCAATATTCATTGGAAGGACTGATGCTAAAGCTGAAACTCCAATACTTTGGCCACATGATGCAAAGAGGCGACTCATTGGAAAAGACCTTGGTGCTGGGAAAGATTGAAGGCAGGAGGAGAAGGGGATGACAGAGGACCAGATGGTTGGCTGGTATCACGGACTCAATGGACATGAATTTGAACAAACTCCGGGAGATAGTGAAGGACAGGGAAACATGGCATGTTGCAGTTCATGGGGTTGCAGAGACTCAGACACAACTGAGCGACTGAACAATAGCAACAAAAAAAAACAGACAAGGATGACACAAAAAAGAAAATTACAGACCCGTATTCTTGATGAACATGGAAGCAAAAATCCTCAAAAAAACTATCAGTAAACCAAATTCAATGGTATTACAGTAAAAGGATCAAATGAGATTTAGTACAGAGATGCAATGATGGTTCAATATCCACAAAGCAATCAATGTAATACATTAAAAGGAAGGATACGTACCATGATCATCTTAATAGAGAAAAAGCATTTTGCAAAATTCAACATCTGTTTGTGATAAAAATTCTCAACTAAGTATGTGTAGATGGAAACTACCTTCACGTAATAAAGGTCACAGATGACAAGTCCACAACTAACATTATACTCTGAAAAAGCCGAAAGCTTTTCCCCTAACATCAAGATCAAGACAAGGATGCTCACTCTTGCCATTCTTATTCAACATCGTATTATAAGTCTTTGCAGGAATGATTAGGCAAGAAGAAAAAGGCATCCAGATTGGAAGGAAAGAAGTAAAATTGTCAGTTTTTGCAGATGACATACTATTTGTAGAAAATCCTAAAGACTCCACCAAAAAAATCCATTAGAACTAATAAATTCATCAAATTTGCAGAATACAAAATCAACATACTTTGTATTTCTATAGATTAATAACAAACTATCAGAAAGGGAAATTAAGAAAACAGTTGCACCAAAAGGAATAAAATACCGCAAAGTAAATTTAATGAAGGAGATGAAAGACCTATACACTGAAAATTGTAAGACATTGATGAAAGAACTGAAGATGACAAAAGTAAATTGAAAGATAACCCGTGCTCATAGATTGAAAGAATCAGTATTGTTAAAATGTCCATATTATTTAAAGAAATCTATAGATTCACCAGCAACTCTATCAGAATTCCAATGGCATTTTTCACAGAAACAGAATAAATAATTCTAAAATGTGTATGAAATCACAAAAGACTCCAAATAGCCAAGGCACACTTTAGAACTAAAAACCTGGAGGCGTCACTGATTTTAAATTATATTACAAAATTATGGCAGCCAACACTGAGTAGTTTTCCATAAAAAAAGACACACAGGTCTTTACATCCAGGCATATATGGTCAATTAGTTTACAACAAAGGAGCCAGGAATATACAGTGAGGAAAAGATAGTCTCTTCAATTAATGCTGGAAAAATGTGACAGTCACATGCAAAAGAATGAAACTGGACCACTACTTTATTCCATACACAAAAATTAACTCAAAATGGATTAAAGACTTGACAGAAGGCCTGAAACCAGAAAACTCCTAGAAGAAAACCTAGGTGGTAAGTTCCTTGTCATTGATTTTGGGATGATTATTTTTAAAACAAAGAAGTGGGACTACATTAAATCCAGACACTTCTGCACAGCAAAGAAGTCCTTCAATTAAATGAGAAGGCAACTTGCTGAATGGGAGAAAATATTTGCAAATCATATTTCTGATAAAGGTTTAATATCCAAAACATATAAGGAACTCATATAACTCAATAGAAAAAAAAAAAGCAATTTAAAAAGGGGCAGAGGATCTTAATAGACAGTTTTTTTTTGAAGAAGAAGACATATAAATGGCAAACAGGTACATGATAAAAAAGAAAGATACTCAACATCACTAATCATCAGAGAAACGCATATCAAAGCCACATGGAGACAACCTAAGTGTCCATCAAAGGCTACAGTGATAAAGAAGATGTGGTATGTATGCTGTGTGTGTATGCATGCACACCTATCACTATAAGTGGCAGATGTGCATATGTACACATGCACACACACGTATATACACATACACATACACAGAAGAATATCAGTAAAAAAGGAGAAAGTGTTGCCATTTGTGGCAACACTTAAGGACCTTCAGACATCATGCTAAGTAAGTAAAATATGTCAGAGAAGACAAATACCATACAGTCTCACTGACATGTGGAATTGAAACAAAACCAAAATAGATACAGGGAACAGATTGGTGGTTGCCATAGTTAAGGGGTGGGTGAAATAGTGAAGGGAGTCAAAAGGTATAAGCTTCAAGTTATAAAATTAGTAAGTCATGGAGATTTTAATATACAGCATGATGACTAAAGGAAATAAAAATAAATGGGACCTAATTAAACTTAAATCTTTTTGACAGCAAAGGAAAGCATAAACAAAATGAAATAACAACCTACAGAATGGGGGAAAATATCTGCAAATGATGCAATTGACAGGTGGTTAATATCCAAAATATACAAATAGCTCATACAGCTCAATGTCAAAAAAACAAACCACCGAATCAAAAAACTGGACAGGAGCTCTAAATAGATATTTCTCCAATGAAGACATACAGAATGGCTGAAAGCACATGAAAGGATGAGCAACATCACTAATTATTAGAGAAATGGAAATCAAAACTACAATGAGGGGGCTTCCCTAGTGGCACAGTGGATAAGAATCTTCCTGCCAATGCAGGAGACACAAATTCAATCCCTGATCCAAGAAGCTCCCAGATGCCACAGAGCAACAAGCCCGTGCACCACAACTGTTGAGCCTGTGCCCCACAGCCCGCAAGCCGCAACTACAGAGGCTGTGTGCCACAGCTGCTGAAGCCTGCAAGCCCTACAGCCCGTGCTCCACCACAAGAGGAGCCACTGCAATGAGAAGCCTGCACACGACAGCTAGAGAGTAGCCCCTGCTTGCCGCAACTAGAGAAAAGCCCACTCAGCAGCGAAGACCCAGCACAACCAAAAAAAAACTACAATGAGGTATCACATCACAGTGGTCAGAATGGCCATCATCAAAAAGTCTACAGATAAATGCTGGAGAAGGAGAAAAATGAAGCCTCCTACTCTGTTGGTGGGAATGTGAATTGATGCAGCCACTATGAAGAACAGTATGGAGGTTCCTTAAAAAATTAAAAACAGAGCTTCCATATGATTCTGCAATCCCACTCTTGGGCATATATCTGCAGAAAACCATAGGTGGAAAAGACATGCCTCTCAATGTCCATTGAAGCACTATTTACAATAGCCAAGATCTGGAAGCCTAAATGTCTAAACCTAAATGTCTATTGACAGAGGATGTGGTGTATTTATATAGTGGAATACTACTCAGCCATAAAAAGAATGAAATAATGCCATTTGTAGCGACGTAGATGGACTTGAAGTGTATCATACTAAATGAAGTATGCCAGACAGAGAGTGGCAAATGTATGATATTGCTTATATGTGAAATATAAAAAAAAACGGTACAGGGGAACTTATATGCAACACAGAAATAGACCCACAGACATAGAAAACAAACTTATGGTTACCAAAGGGGAAAGGAGCAGGAGGGAAGGATACATTAGAAATTTGACATCAACATAAACAAACTATATATAACATAGATAACCAACAACAACCTACTGTATAGCACAGGGAACTATACTCAGTGTTTTGTAATACCTATAAAGGAAAATAATCTGAAAAAACGTATACCTGGATCACTTTGCTGTACATCTGAAACTAACACAACATTGTAAATCAACTCTACATGCATTAAAAAAATTCAGCATCCAAAACTCCACTCTGGACATGCTAGATGAGTATTTGCATTTTTTTTCTTTTTTTAAAATTTATTTATTTATTATTGAAGGATAATTGCTTTACAGAATTTTGTTGTTTTCTGTCAAACCTCAACGAGCATTTGCATTTTTAATAAGACTCACAAGTGATTCACATTAAAGCTAGAGACATTTTGCCTAGAGGGGTTTAGAAGAAAGAAGGGGGTGAGAGTATTTGAGAGGAAGGAATGGGGCAAGGACCTATTTTTCTTTTAGGAAAAATAATCACTGAGCATGATCAATGTGCATGTATATATCCTTGAGTGACCTCTGTGATACAGTGCAGAAACATCTCCCATGTGTAGCCAGATCTGCTCCCAATTGTAGTTTCACAAACTGCGGATAAGCCTTGAGGGCCTACAAGCAGAGCTGCCTTGCGTGGAATGAGAGCTATCAGAAGGGGCTTTTCCAGGTAAGAGAAAGATAATATCCCCCAGCTGTGGGAGCAAGGGGGCGCTCATGCCTCTTTGATTATGAACTACATGTATTAGATCACTGAAAATAAGGGGGGCTGGTAGAGGCCCCAGAAAGGAGCCTCTGGCTGAATGTGTTGATTTGCTAGCATGGAGCATTATCCCTGGCCTCACCTGGGACACAAATAGCTTTTCAGTTGCAAAGAAATTCTGTGGCCACATTTCCTCCAAATAACATTTCATCTTCATTAGAGATGGCCACAGTGCATTAACTTAATAGGAAGTTCCAAGTGACTGTTTTCCAAAGAACACATCTAAGGACGGGGATGAAGGAAAACAAATGCACTGACATGTAGATACCAGTTCCAATGAGTTCAAGTTGTTAACTGCCCCCAAACATTTGATCATGCTTGTTCATACAGTTACACAAAGAATTAAGAGCCATATGGTTGCTTTGGGATGTCCTTGCAGGCCAAGTGTAATGGTATGTTTCAGATACTGACCATTCAGAAACTATACCTGACCAATCAGAATGGTCATCCTACCAGTTAGCACTGGCCTTTGACAAACCACAACAGTTGTTCCTGCATAGTTGGTAGGTACTAGCTGATTATCTGTCTTTGCAGGCAGCTCTTAGAGGCTCAGTAGGTCTCCAGTGCTTCCCTGGTGGCTCAGAGGTAAGGAATCCGTCTGCTAATGCAGGAGACATGGGTTGAATCCCTAGGTCAGGAAGTCCTCCTGGTGAATGAAATGGCAATCCGCTCCAGAATTCTTGCCTGGGAAATCCCATGAACAGAGGAGCCCAGCCGGCTACAATCCATGAGGTCACAAAAGAATTGGACGTGACTGAGTGACCAAACGAGAGCAATGTCTCCAGGAGGAGACATTTTGAACACAGACTTGAGGAGAAACAGCGCATATACAATTATATCATTTCCTTCCAGTGGCACACCAGACTTTTGTTGGGGGAGAGGGTGGGGCTGCTAACAACATTCTAAAACATAGAAGGGGTCAGATGAGTAGGACAACTACACTTTGTCTAAACAGAGGCCCTATCTACCTGCTCTGGGGAAAACCTAGGCTCTAATTACAAATGGGAGTTCCTGACTTGTCCTCTGGCTCACCTGCCCTGAAATGCTGACAGTGGTGAAGCCACCGTCAGCACCCGCAGCCCTGGGCTGCATCTCTCATGGCCTGGTGCGTGTCACTATTGTGTGGGTCTTTCTTTCTAAGCTATAATTAAACATAAAATTTCCTCTTCAAGTGGAGAGTCAATGTGACTTCTCCCTCAACCAGCTGAGCCCCCATTCCTGCTCTGCTGAGCTAACCTGGGACTTTTTTGGTTAACCTCCAGCAAAGAATTAAGAAAGGAGTTGCTGGTACCAGCGAGACTTCAACTCTTACTGGTTTGGAACAATGGACTTCACAGCAGAATCACTTCGGTGGCTTCTAAAATATGTCCATGCTTAGATCCCATTCCTGAACAACTGACTTAGAATCACTGGAGAAATTTCTTTAAGACCAGTGTCCAGCAAAGACACCACCAAAAAAGAAAATTACAGGCCAATATCTGATGAATATAGATGCAAAAATTCTCAACAAAATATTAGCAAACTGAATCCAACAACACATAAAAAATATCATGCACCATGGCCAAGTGGGATTCATCCCAAGTTCACAGGATAGTTCAGCATACACAAACCAGTGTGATACACAACGCAAGCAAAAGACAACAGACACGCGTATCATCTCAGTAGGTGCAGAAAAGGCATCTGACAAAATTCAACATCCGTTCATGATAAATCTCACCACAGTTGAGTACAGACGGAACATATCTCAAGATAATACAAGCTATTCATGACAGATCTACAGCCAATATAACAGTGGTAAAAAGTTGAAAGACTAAAATCTGGAACAAGGATGCCCACTCACCTCTTCTATTCAACATAGTACTAGAAGTCCTAACCACAGCCGTCAGATGAGAAAGAGAAATAAAAAGTATCCAGATTGGAAGAGAAGAAGTAAAATTGTCTTTATATGCACATGATATGATACTGTATACAGAAAAGTATCTACACAAATTATCTACAAACGACTCTACACAAAAGCTATTAGAACTGATAAATAAATTCAGCAAGGTAGCAGGATACAAGATTAACATACAGAAAATGTTGTATTTCTTTATACCAACAACAAAATATCAGAAAGGGAATGTAAAACAGTACCTTTTAAAATCACAACCTCCAAATAAAGTATTTAGGAATAAACTTCACCAAGGATGTGAAAGACTTATATCCTGAGACCTATAAAACATTAATAAAGTAAACTGAAGATGATTCAAAGAAATGGAAAGATAACCCATGCTCTTGGATTGGAAGAATTAATATTGTTAAAATGGCATACTACCCAAAGCAATCTACAGATTTAATGAGATCTATATCAAATAACTCATAGTATTTTTCACAGAACTAGAACAGATAATCCTAAAATTTATATGGGACTGTCAAAGACCTAGAATTGCCAAAGCAATCCTGAAGAAAAAGTACAAAGCAGGAGGCATAACCCTTCCAGACTTCAGAGAATATTACAAAGCTACAGTAATCAAAACAGCCTGGTATTGGCATTAAAATAGACATATAGATCAATGGAATAGAATAGAGAGCCCAGAAATAAACCCACACACCTATGGTCAATTAATCTTCAACAAAGAATCCAAGAATATACAATGAGAAAAAGATAGTCTCTTCAGCAATTGGTATTGGGAAAGTTGGACAGCTACATGTAAATCAGTGAAGTTAGAACACACGCCCTCATTATACAAAAAATAAATTCAAAATGGCTTGTGAAGTCACTCAGTTGTGTCTGACTCTTTGTGACTCCATGGACTGTAGCCTACCAGGCTCCTCTGTCCATGGGATTTTTCCAGGCAAGAGTACTGGAGTGAGTTGCCATTTCCTTCTCCAGAGGATCTTCCTGACCCAGGGGTTGAGCCCAGATCTCCTACATTGCATGCAGATGCTTTACTGTCTGAGCTACCAGTTCAGTGGCTCAGTCATGTCCAACTCTTTGCAACCCCACAGACTACAGCACTCCAGGCTTCCCTGTCCATCACCAACTCCCAGAACTTACTCACACTCATGTCCATCACATTGGTGATGCCATCCAACTGTCTCATCCTCTGTCATCCCCTTCTCCTCCTGCCTTCAATCTTTCGCAGCATCAGGGTCTTTTCCAATGAGTCAGTTCTTCACATCAGGTGGCCAAAGTATTGGAGTTTCTGCTTTAGCATCAGTCCTTCCAATGAATATTCAGGACTGATTTCCTTTAGGATTGACTGGTTGGATCTCCTTGCAGTTCAAGTGACTCTCCACCAAGAGTCTTCTCCAACACCACAGTTCAAAAGCATCAATTCTTTGGCACTCAGCTTTCTTTATAGTCCAACTCTCACATCCATACATGACTACTGGAAAAACCATAGCTTTGACTAGATGGACCTTTGTTGGCAAAGTAATGTCTCTGCTTTTTAATACACTTTCTAGGTTGGTCATAGCTTTTCTTCCAAGGAGCAAGCATGGCTGAGCCACCAGGGAAGCCCTGAAGACTTATAAGACATGAAACCATAAAACTCCTAGAAGAGAATGCAGGCAAAACATTCTCTGATATAAATTGTACAAATGTTTTCTTACTCTCAAGGCACTAGAAATAGAAAGAAAAATAAACAAATGGGACCTAATCAGACTTACAAGCTTTTACACAGCAAAAGAAATGATAAACAAAATGAAAAGATACCTACAGAATGGGAGAAAATATTTGCAAATAATGCAACCGATAAGGTATTAATCTCCAAAATATACAAACAGCTCATACAATAACAAAACACAAACAACTCAATCCAAAGATTGGCAGAAGACCTAAATAGACATTTCTCTAAAGAAACATAGATTGCCAATGAAAATACATGAAAAGATGCTCAATATCACTAAATATAAGAGAAATGCAAATCAAAACTACAATGAGGTTACCACCTCACACTAGTCAGAATGGCCACCATGAAAAAATCTACAAGTAAGAAATGCTGGAGAGGGTGTGGAGAAAAGGGAACCGTCCTTGCAGTCACTATGGAAAGTAGTACAGAGGTTCTTCAGAAAACTAAAAATAGGATTACTATATGATCTAGAAATCCCATTCCTAGGTACATATCTGGAGAAAACCATAATTCAGAAAGACACAGGCACCCCAATGTTCAGTGCAACACTGTTTACAATAACCAGGACATGGAAGCAACCTAAATGTCCATCAGCAGATGAATGGACGAAGAAGATGTTGCACATATATACAGTGGAATAGTGCTCAGCTATAAAGAAGAATGAAATAGTGCCATTTGAATGACATGGATGGATCTAGAGATTTTCATACTGAGTGAAGTAAGTCAGACAGAAAAAGACATATATTATATTGCTTATTTGTGGAATTTTAAAGAATGGTACAGATAAACTTGTTTGTAGACCAGAAATGGAGTCACAGATGTAGAGAACAAACTTGTGGCAACCAAGGGGAAAAGGGGGAGAAGGATAGATAGCGAGTTGGGATTGACATATATACACTCCTATATATAAAACACCAACAGATAACTAATAGGAATGTACTTATGGCATAGGGACTCTACTCAAAATCATGTAATGGCCTATAAGGGAAAAGACTAAGAAAGAAAGGGTGTATGTATATGTGTAGCTGATTCGCTTTCCTGTATAGCAGAAAGCGGCACAACACTGTAAATCTAATATACTCCAACAAAAGTTAATTAAAAAGACCCGCAAAGTACATGCACCCCTAGGTTTATAGCAGCACTCTTTAGAATAGCCACGCATGGAGATAATCTAAATATCCATTATAGATGAATGGGTAGAGGAGGTGTGGTATGTATATGCAAAGGAATACTACTCAGCCATAAAAAGAACAAAATAATGCCATTTGCAGCAACATGAATGCAACTAGAGATTATCATACTTAGTGAAGTCAAAAAGAGAAAGACAAATGTCATATGATATCACTTATATGTGGAATCTAAAAAATGATGCAAATGAACTTATTTATAAAACAGAAACAGACTCATAAGACCTGAAAAATAAACTTATGGTTACCAAAGAGGGATTTTTGAGCATTACTTTACTAGCATGCAAGGAGATCCAACCACTCCATTCTAAAGGAGATCAGCCCTGGGATTTCTTTGGAAGGAATGATGCTAAAGCTGAAACTCCAGTACTTTGGCCACCTCATGCGAAGAGTTGACTCATTGGAAAAGACTCTGGGAGGGATTGGGGGCAGAAGGAGAAGGGGACGACAGAGGATGAGATGGCTGGATGGCATCACTGACTCGATGGACGTGAGTCTGAGTGAACTCCGGGAGTTGATGATGGACAGGGAGGCCTGGCGTGCTGTGATTCATGGGGTCGCAAAGAGTGGGACACTACTGAGTGACTGAACTGAACTGAACTGAACCAAAGGGGAAAGAGGGGGTCGGGATATAGTTGGAATCAAAAGATACAGATTAGTGTATATATAATAGATAATCAAGGACCTATTGTATAGCACAGGGTAATCTACTCAATATTTTGCAATAACCCATAATAGAAAAGAGTCGGAAAAAGAATATATGTATACCTGTGGCGGATTCATTTTGATATTTGGCAAAACTAATACAATTATGTAAAGTTTAAAAATAAAATAAAATTGGAAGAATAAAAAAAAAAAAAAAAAAAAAAAAAAAGAATATATAGGCACAACTGAATCACTCTGCTATATACTAGAAACTCCGCAAATCAACTAAGAAAACAAAGCTGTCTTACCTGGCTCCAGCTGGAGAAGGCCCACTCCACACACAACTGCTGGTTACAGGCCTGGGTGTCGACTGGCCGCTTGGCAAGCTGCGTGCACACGTCACTGGGCACAGGAGTGGAGATCCCTGAGGCTTTCAGCTTCTGGCAGGTCACCCGGCGGGTCTGGACGCCTCCCCCACAGCTCCGGGTACAGGCAGACCAGGAGGTCACCATCCACCTGGGAAGAGGAAGAAGGATTAATGCAAAGGATCAAGCCTTGAGCAGAGGAACAATGCCATATACTCTCAGAAAAGGAGCCCCACAGCATCCTCCTGTTCTTACCACACAGCAGCTAATTGCGGGGCCACGTCTCTTTTCACAGAATATACCTGGGGTGGTAAGCTAAAAATGCCACCCCCACCCCTCCCAGATATCTACATGAAATCATCCCTGGAACCTGTGAATGTTACCTTATTTGGACAAAGAGTGTTTACAGATATAAAGATCTTGAGATGAGCTTGTCCTGCATTATCTGGTTAGGCATTAAATACCATCACGTGTTCTTGTAAGAGAAAGGCAGAGGGAGATGTGACATGGAAGAGGAGGGGACAGTGTGACCACAAAGGCAGAGGTTGGAGTGCTGTGACCACAAGGGACGCCTGGAGCCTCCAGAAGCTACAGGACCCAGGAACTGATTCTCTCCTGGAGTCTTTGGAGGGGGTGTGCAGCCCTGCCGACATCTTGATTCTGGACTTCTGGCCTCCATAATTAGAAGAGAATAAAACTCTATCATTTTAAGCCACTGTGTTTGTGTGTAATTTGCTACAGGAAATAAATACCCTTTGGAAATTGATTAAAAAGGCACACTGTGAAAGATCAGTCGCTTTATCTTAATATTGGCCCCCAAAGCTGTGCGCTTGCAGATAAAACCCTCAGGGGAGGCAGTCCTTTAACCAGTTATACCAGTTCTGATTCTTCCTAAAGGCATTCAATGCGGGGCAGAGAAGGGCCTGTCTCCCAGGGAAGATCAGATCCAAACCTGGGTTACCTTCTGACCCCAGAGGCAGTCTGGGTCTCAGTTAAGCCAAGTTTTGTCTGCTCGTACTCACTGTTTTTCCTACCTCGCCTTAACCCACGTCTCATTTGATTTGTTTAATCCCCCAGAAGCCTACGAAGTTCCTTCCAGCTTTCTGGAGCAATTTCCCACCTCCATGAGTCACAGTCCATAGGTCTTACGCCTCTCAGAGGGTGGTTTATGTGGTGACAGTAGTTATTCTCAGGATGTTAGGTTCCAGCTGCAATTTGGATCCTCAGAAGTGAGACTGACCAGGACTGTGACAAATAGCTTTCCTCATAAAGCCAAGCTATAAGTTGGGAAACACTCTGAAATCCTTGGACTGTATACAGATATGGAGGGGTTCTTTTTGGATGTTACCCTGTGCTAATTCTCAAAGAGGAGGGGAAGGAGGTGTAGTTTGTGGAAAAGATTTGGTTCTTTCCAGCCATTTCATTCAACCTAGAAAAAACATTTTTTGACTTTATTGCTTTGGGCGGCAGGCGGAGGGGAATGATCTAAATGAAGTGGCTGACACAGCTACCTGGGTCAAAGCGTGACTTCACAGTGCGATTCAAAAAGACAACTGGGGCCACACCTGTTTGTGTGCAGAGGAGGGGGCTGACATGCCCAGGAAGCTTGGTGGGAAAACCAGTCAGAGATGAGCCTGTGGCCACTTTCTAGTCCGATGGTGCCACATCTGGCTCTCAGGAGAGGTAAGTAGTAGGAACAGGGAGCACATTGCTCCTGAACCTGGATCTGTGACTTATTTAGTTTGGTGGAACTTCCCTGCTCTGTTCATCTTGCAGAGACATGACTGTGTGCAGATTTCTAACCCACAGGAGCAGAGCCACTTAGGAAGCAGGCCGAAGGCGTGTTAAAGCCCCTGAGGGTGCTGAAACCCAAGCAGACCCGGCCATTATTTCATCTGCAGAAGTAAATGAGGCTGATTGACTCTATCGCCACAGCAAATCAAAATGTCCCTGGCATGTCCATGACCTCTTCTTCATTTCACACAGCTTGGCAAAGGCAGTCTTCCAGCCTCTCGTATCCCTGGTGAATGTCAGGCCTGCCTTTCAATCAACTTTTATTTCAAATATACATTTCAGCAATTTTTCAGGAGCTGGGGTGGGGGCTTTAAGAAAGGAGAGGTACAGGCTATGTTACAGTTCAGGAAGGGTATAAAAGGACATTAATCATTCCCGTGGAAACCTTCCCGTCAGCAAGTCAAACTGCTGATATTAATGAGTGTGTTTCATATTTCACTGAGGCTCTCCTGGTTTCAGCTGCTCCTTATGACTCAGCTGGCAGAACACAAAGTGGTTGCCTAAGGAGTGGGTGAACGTCCCACAGACAGGCAGTAAAGGGGTGTTTCAGGGCTCTGCCAAGTCTCCCCAGGCTCAGGGCACCATGTGGATGCCAACTCCAAGCCCATCCATTATTCCTTTAGCTGCTGCCTGACATGGTGAGGGGGAAGGGCACTGCTCAGTGGGACTCATGGCTGCTCTAAGCTCAAGGAAGATGGAAGAGGCAGAGACTGTGGCTATTGTTCTGGGTTATATAAGGAACCCAAGTGCAGAGAATGTACAGTTGGCCCCCGAACAACACCAGGTATGAACCACACGGGTCCACTTGTACTCAGATTTCTTTCACTAAATATCTATTAGAGTACTACACCATCTACAGTTGGAGCAGCAACTATACAGTTATGCATGGATTTTTGACTGCTCAAGGTCATTGTCCCTAACCTTTGTTTAGCTCAAGGGTCAACTGTAAACCCAAAGTTGAAGCAACTATGGGAAATGAAAATTTATTTCAACTTTAACAAGAGGCAAGCCTTTGTAGAAGAGAGGATATTTCCTCAGCTAAAATGGAGTACTGATGAGCAAAGGCATATAGTTATAAGAAAGGGGAGGGGTTGTTGGGGTATAGACTGGTGATCACTATCCCCTAAGCACTTCAACCACAACGTGTTTTTTTTCCCTCTTAAAACCAGCCTTCTTGCTGCAGGATGAGAACTCTCTTTTGCCAGGGCCTGGGATATTCCCAGCCCCTAAACCGACCTTTTCAGGCCCTTGGGAAGCCCAGGCAGCTTTAGCTGACTGAGTGGTGAGGGGACAAACAACTGAGAAAGGAAGCTTGTCCTGGGGGATGTCTTCTGTGCAGTGGGGAGTCTGGTGGGCCGGGCCGACAGACAGCGTGGCTCCTTGGCCATCAGGCTCCCTCGCTGGCACTCAGTGTCTCTTGCTCTCATAGGACTTAACAAGGGCTGGCCATGAGCCTGGCTGCAAGTCCAGGCCCATCCTGGGGAGGGGCTGGTGGACTCACCGGGAAGGGCAGTCTCTCCGGTTGCAGGGGATAGGCTGCACAGCAGGGCGCACCTTCCCCGCGCAGTGAGTGGGGTCCACCTCCATGTTGTTTAGGAGACACCGCAGGCGGGGCTGCTGAACACCCCTGTTGCCACAGGAGGCCGAGCAGGTCACCGGTCTGTCCACAGACCACCAGTAATCTGTCACAGGAGGAGAATCAGAGGTGAAAAGAAGGTGGCATCAATGCTTATGCTCATCAATGTTCCTTCTGAGCTGGGCGGAGCAGGGAGGGCATGAGGTGCTGTTATGAATGAGGCTGTGCCCCGTGATGCTTCCTGTGGTGCAGTGGTAAAGAATCCACCTGCCAGTGTATGAGATGCAGGTGTGATCCCTGGGTCAGGAAGATCTCCTGAAGAAGGAAATGGCAACCCACTCTAAGATTCTTGCCTGGGAAATCCCATGGAGAGAGGAGCCTGATGGGCTACATCCATGGGGTTGCAAAGAGTTGGATACATCACTTAGTGACTAAAAAAAAGTGCCCCTCAGTGGGCTCCATTCCCAACAGATCTGGGCAAGTCACATGGTCTCCAAGGGCCTGAGCTGGCTCATCCATAAAGTGAGTACCGTTCCCTTATCTCATCATGCTACTGGAGAACAGGATATAAAGAAAGTACAGGGCCTAGCCCTGGGCTTCCCAGATGGTGCCAATGGTAAAAACCCGCCTGCCAATGCAGGAGACATAAGGGATGTGAGTTCAGATCCTCTGAAGGAGGGCATGGCAACCCACTCCGTTCTTGCTTGGAGAATCCCATGGACAGAGGAATCTGGTGGGCTACAGTCCATGGGGTCGCAAAGTGTTGGACACGACTGAAGCAACTGAGCATGCGTGAAGTGCTGGGTCTAGCCCGGGACCTGGCACCTAGAACTTCATCAGTGGCTGTAGCTCTCCTATTTTAAAACCTACTTCCTAAAGTACTTTTATTCCCCCTGTTGATTTACCAGAAGGTGACTTTATTTTTCAACAAAGAGATATAAAAATACAAGAGGTACTCAACAATGATATTTAAAAGTCCATATTGGAGCTGGACTTTGTATATGTTACAGAAAAACAGCCTATTAAAAGAATATTCACTTATGGAGACTATGACATCAGTCAGAAAGGCCATTTCTTTGGATTTTCTATTGGGGGGTCTGGGACTCACTGGTAGGAGAACTGTTAAAAATAACTGTGGGCTGGTAAATTTTGAGTGCTTATTTGTACAGTTGTGTTTTACAAAACTTGCAGATGGACACTGCCTTCTGGTTTTCAGCAGAGACTGGCTGGCTGACAAGAAAACGCAACACTGACTTTCCTATCTGGAAGGCCACATGGTGGTGGAGGGTGTTTCAGGGGAAAACCTACGGACTCAGAAAAATCTCCATCCTTATGTGCTATTCTGGAACGAACTCTGTCCCTTCCCACGGAAGCCTCCATTTTAGGATACGTGCAGTAGAATTTTGCTTTCCTTATAAGAGTAGAACCAGCCTATGGAAAACTCAAAGGCCTCACTTAGTTTCTATAACAAGGCCAGTTTGGGCTCCTTTCCCACTCTGCTGGGCTCATTTGCTACCTTTCTTGGGGCAGCGAAAGCAGGCCCCATCCAAAGGCTCTCAGACCCACCCGTGTGCCTGGCAGGTGAACATGTGAGCCACACAGACTCCTCAGTCTGCTCACGGACAGACCACAGGGCAGGGGCCAGGCAAGCACTCGACATGTGACTGTAGCTGAAGACTTCTGCATGACTCACCAGTCCTGGTGCCAGCCCCGACTCTCCAAGGCAGGGGACAGCAACCACATGGTTCACATCAAGAGGAAATTTTAAACCAACCCAACAGAGAAAACTTGTATTTCCCTAACAGGCAAGTGTGTGTGTTCTTTAGTGGTTAGGCCAGCATAAAGGAGACATCTGCTCTCCTATGTGGATCTCCTTGGTCCTGAGCAGCAGTGACATGATGAGCAGAAGGGCACATCTATGAAAGTAGCACTGACTTTTCCAGGTTCTGCTGAGATGCAGACAAGTGGCTTTTCTGAAAAGAGCCTCATGGTATGGCAACATGGTTGGGTTTCCATTTCACACTCTAAAGAACCACTGGGGATCAGAAATCACTTTGTTCTGCTAGAGAATTAGATTCCCAAGTAGACTCTCTTTTTCAAGAAGCAAGCCTGGCACCCAGGTCCTGAAGGGTTTCTTACCTTGGATCACTAAAAAGGCCTTCTGCACGAGCATTCCTGCCTCATTCTGAGCAAGGCAGCTGAAGTCCCCGTGAGATCCACCGCTAAGATTTGCAACCTGGAGAATCTGTCCAGCTGCCAAGATATGATACATCAGTCCTGTGACATTGGCCACTGGCTGGTCACCGTGGAACCAGGTAATATTGGGAGTAGGGTCGCCTTTGACAGGGCAGCCTAGAAGGAGAGGAGAAGAGAGGTAAGCCATGGATACAGCCAAAAAGGACACATTCCTGATGAGCTGCTTGACTATGTCCATGGATTTTGAGGCCATACATTCAGTGTTGCTTCCTTATGACATTCCCAAGCAAATAGGAGATATTTCTGTTCTCTGGGATACTGGGAAAGTGACTATTCATTCAACTCAAGGAAAAAATCCTAGGGAACATGAAGTACCTATTTTAAGCTATGTCCCTGTCATAATTAAAAAAAAATGAAGCAATTAAGATTTGCTCATTGAATGTGATTTCACAGATTAATTAGTTCCTATGCCATTTTTAAAAATTGTATGATTGCTTTACAATATTGTGTTGGCCTCTGCCATAAATCAGCCACAGGTATGCATATGTCCCCTCTCTCCTGAGCCCACCTCCCATCTCCCACCCCTTTAGGTTGTCACAGAGCACTGGGTTGAGCTCCCTGTGTCACAGAGCAAATGTTTTACACATGGTAATATGTTTCAATGCTCCTCTCTCCATTCATCCCACCCTCTCCTTCCCTCACTGTGTCCACAAGTCTGTTTTCTATGTCTGCATCTCCATTGCTGCCCTGCAAAAAGGTTCATGAGCACCATCTTTCTAGATTCTGTACATGTGTTAATATACAATATTTGTCTTTCTCTTTTTCACTTATTTCACTTTGTATAACAGGCTCTTATACTGAAAGAAGTCACTTCTTCAAATGTAATGTTTTTGGGAAAAAAACCCATGTATTAAATAGTGATAATTAAGAATCAAACTTTAATTGGTAACTGTCCAGTGTCTGCCTCCATTTTATGCTTTATGTGATTTTCATGCCCCAAATTTTCAACAGAGACTAGAAAAACAATTTTAAACACTGATCTCATTTCTCTGTAAGTCAAGAACTTTGGTCTTTTGACAGCTCTTCTGACAGCTAAGCCTGCACTGGACATGTACATTGTCATACTTATTACATAGTCATTTAACTTATTTTGTTACATTAAAATTCTGAAATATTAAACTGAGATATGCTGTCTATTTAGCAGCATAAAATTAGTAAAATAAACTGCAACTGTGAGAGAAACTCATTACCTCTAAATTTGTACTTGCTGAATTTGCTGTTGTGACTCCAGAAATTTAGCTTCCAGAGAAAAATTATTTGAAAATTTCAGAATGCAAGATAAATCATTCAAAATAAAGATACTAGAGGTTTTTTACTCAGTTCAGTTCAATCGCTCAGTTGTGTCCGGCTCTTTGCGACCCTATGGACTGCACAGTTCACTTCAAAAATATGTATTTGGTGCATAGTGTTCTGGGGACAGTTAAGTAAGTAATGACTATCTTCTCTTTTTCAAGGAGCTCTCAACTGGTATGGGATGCAAAAAAGCACACCAATAAAGCTGAGATGTAGGCAGAAGATGGGATCAGTGAGACATACAGATGGTCACCTGCATGGATGTGTGTGCTTATGGATCTGTATGGAGAATGGATCTCCTAACGTTGACTTGTGCTGTGTTCTGGGGGCAGCACTGTTAGGATTTTTATAAGATGGCAGCGTTATCACAGAAACGGTCTTTAAAGAGATGATCTAGCTTACTGCCAGAGGCCCAGAGATGTTAAGTAATGTTAAGAGACCATTCCAAGATCAAAGCCAGACCTTCTCTCTGACTCATTGCCTTCTGTTCTTTCCTCTATACCTACTACTTGTCTGGCGGGGCACCAACAATTTATTTGGTTGGCCAAAAAGTTTGTCTGAGTGTTTGGCCAACTCAGTACTTAGGCACTTTGATACCTCCTTTCCTTGTCTGCTTACTCCCTTTATTCCCTTGCCTTTTTACATTTTCACTGTGGTTGTGTAGGTTGAAGTAGCAGCAACAGACTGCTTCTGCAGAAGGGCCCTGGAAAAACAATGCTAAAATTGACCCTCAGAAGTTCAGCCTGGAATATCATTGCAGGACCGTTTTCCACTCCTCCCTATGTGGACTCACTCTGCAGTGTAATTTTGCAGGGCCCTCCCATGATGGGTGGACTATACTTCCCTTCTTTCTGACTTTAGTTTTGGCCATGTGACTACCCTGGCTGATAAAATGGCTACTAACAAACACTAGAAATGAAAAATCTGAAAAGGAAATTAAGACAGTTCCAGGATTTCCCTGGTGGTTCAGTGGTTAAGAATATGCCTGCCAATGCAGGGGACACAGGTTCAATCCCTGGTCTGAGAGGATTCCATGGGCTGCAGGGCAACTAATACCCTGCAACACAACTAAACTGAGCCCATGCTCCTAGAGCACATGCTCTGCAACAAGAGAAACCACAATGAGGAGCCTGCACGCTGCAACTAGAGAGTAGAGAGCAGCTAGAGAGTACTAGAGTACTCTAGAGAGTAGCTCCTGCTTGCCATAACCTAGAGAAAGCCCACGTGCAGCTACAAAGATGCAGAGCAGCCAAAATAATAAATAGCATTTAAAAAGAAAACAATTCCATTTATATGACTATCAAAAACAATAAAATACTTAAGAATAAACTAAACCAAGTAGGCAAAAGACCTGTACACTGAAAATTACAAAACATTGCTAAAATAAAGAAAAACATAAATGAAGGGATACAAGAGAGTGAAAACGTGACTCACACAAATGGAGAAAATACTTACAAATCAGATCTGATAAGAGATTAATATATAAAGATACAGAAAGAATTCCTACAACTCAACAAAAACCACTAACCAAATTTAAAAATAAGCAAAACACTTGAATAGACATTTTTCAAAGATAGGCAAATGTTAATAAGTATGTGAAAAGATGCTCAGCATCATTAATTGCTATAGAAACACAAATCAAAACCACAATGAGATACCAGTTTATGACCATTGCTGCTAAGTCGCTTCAGTCGTGTCCGACTCTGTGCAACCCCATAGATGGAAGCCCACCTGTCCCTGGGGATTCTCCAGGCAAGAACACTGGAGTGGGTTGCCATTTCCTTCTCCAATGCATGAAAGTGAAATGTGAAAGTGAAGTCGCTCAGTCGTGTCCGACTCTTAGCGACCCCATGGACTACAGCCTACCAGGCTCCTCCATCCATGGGATTTTCCAGGCAAGAGTACTGGAGTAGGGTGCCATTGCCTTCTCTGTTACGACCATTAGGATGGCTATTATTTAAAAATGAGAAAAAAAAACATTAACTAGAATTGATGAAGATGTGGGAAAATTATAATGCTTATGTTTTGCTGGTGGAAATGTAAAATGGTGCAGCCACTGTGGAAGACAGTATCAAAACTCCTAAAAAAAAATTAGAATTACTCAGCAGTTATTCTACTTCTCTACTCATCTCACACGCTAGTAAAGTAATGTTCAAAATTCTCCAAGCCAGGCTTTGGCAATACATGAACCATGAACTTCCAGCTGTTCAAACTGGTTTTAGAAAAGGCAGAGGAACCAGAGATCAAATTGCCAACATCTTCTGGATCATGGAAAAAGCAAGAGAGTTCCAGAAAAATATCTATTTCTGCTTTATTGAGTATGCCAAAGCCTTTGACTGTGTGGATCGCAATAAACTGTGGAAAATTCTGAAAGAGAAGGGAATACCAGACCACCTGACCTGCCTCTTGAGAAACCTGTATGCACGTCAGGAAGCAACAGTTAGAACTGGACATGGAACAACGGACTGGTTCCCAATAGGAAAAGGAGTACGTCAAGGCTGTATATTGTTACCCTGCTTATTTAACTTCTCTGCAGAGTTCATCATGAGAAACGCTGGGCTGGAAGAAACACAAGCTGGAATCAAGATTGCCAGGAGAAATATCAATAACCTCAGATAGGCAGATGACACCACCCTTATGGCAGAAAGTAAAGAAGAACTAAAGAGGCTCTTGATGTAAGTGAAAGAGGAGAATGAAAAAGTTGGCTTAAAGCTCACCATGCACTGGGATGACCCAAAGGGATGGTATGAGGAAGGAGGTAGGAGTGGGGTTCAAGATGGGGAACACGTGTACAACCATGGCAAATTCATGTTGATGTATGGAAAAATCAATACAATATTGTAAAGTAATTAACCTCCAATTAAAATAAATAAATTTATATTAAACAAAAAAAAGCTCAACATTCAGAAAACTAAGATCACAGCATCTGGTCCCATCACTTCATGGCAAATAGATGGGGAAACAGTGGAAACAGTGACTGACTTTATTTTTTTGGGCTCCAAAATCACTGCAGATGATGACTGCAGCCATGAAATTAAAAGACATTTACTCCTTGGAGGGAAAGTTATGACCAACCTAGATAGTGTATTAAAAAGCAGAGACATTACTTTGTCAACAAAGGTCCGTCTAGTCAAGGCTATGGTTTTTCCAGTGGTCATGTATGGATGTGAGAGTTGGACTATAAAGAAAGCTGAGTGCCGAAGAATTGATGCTTTTGAACTGTGGTGTTGGAGAAGACTCTTGAGAGTCCCTTGGAGTGCAAGGACATCCAACTAGTCCATCCTAAAGGAGATCAGCCCTGGGTGTTCATTGGAAGGACTGATGTTGAGGCTGAAACTCCAATACTTTGGCCACCTGATGTGGAGAGTTGACTCATTTGAAAAGACTCTGATGCTGGGAGGGATTGGGGGCAGGAGGAGAAGGGGACGACAGAGGATGAGATGGTTGGATGGCATCACCGACTCAATGGACCCTTTTGGGTAGACTGGCAGTTGGTGATGGACAGGGAGGCCTGGCGTGCTGCGGTTCATGGGGTTGCAAAGAGTCAGACACGACTGAGCAACTGAACTGAACTATTCTACTTCTGGCTATATATCCAAAAGATTTGAAAGCAGGACTTGAATAGATATTTGTACACCAATGTCCACGGCAGCATTGTTCATGATAGCCAAATGGTGAAAACGACTCAGAGGGCCATCAACAGATGGTTGGATAGGCAAATGTGATAAATATATATGATGAATATTATTCAGCCTTAAAAGGGAATAAAATTCTGATACATGTGACAACATGGATTAAACTTGAAAACATTAAGTACAGGAAGTCAGACAACATAGGATAAATATTGTATGACTCCCCTTATATGAGATACCTAGAGTAGCCAAATTTGTAGAAACAGAAAGTGAATAGTAATTACCAGGGGCTGGAGGAAGGAGGCAATGGAGTATTATTATTTGATGGTTTGGATTTCCGTTTAAGATGATGAATAAGTTCTGGAGATGGATAGTGTGAGGTTGTGCAACAGTAGGAATGTAATTAATGCCACTGAATTGTACACTTAAAAATGGTTAAAATTGTAAATTGTATGTTATGTGTATTTTCCCATAATAAAATAACTGAGGTGGCAGATGTGCTGGGTTTCAATGTGCCAGTTTCAACCCTAGACCTTGAGAAACCTGATGAGTTTTTGCTTGTGTTCTTGTGCCTTTGCCGTCACTGTAGAAGAACATGCCTGGACGAGCCTGATGGTCCCAAGGGCAAGATGAGAAAAATGTGGAGAAGAGCCAAGTCAGTCCAGCCAAACCCAGTTAGATCAGCTGAACTAAGGAAGATCAGTAAGAATAAGTGACTATTATTTTAAGCCATTGTATCTTGGGGGTTTATATAATGCATCTTCAGGGGTGGGGTGAGGTAACTGATACATTTAGGGAATAGGGGCTTCCAGATCACCTGTGGATCCAAGGCATCCAGAAGGATGGAGTTGCTACCTGTGTGCTGACCCAGCTCTCACCTGACCTGGATCACATCTCAGAGGAGCAGGCTCCCCACATGCTTCTGAGGGCATCTAGGCTTCTATATGCCATGAGGTTCATGGTGGTATCACTGTACTGTTACGATATGAGGGTGCGAATGGCCTTGGGGAGAGGTGCATAGAGATCAAGCCATTGGGGACCTCTAGGGACCCAGCAGCACCCACTCCCTCCAGTCCCAAATGTCGTCTGGAGTCAGACGTTGGTTTAATTTTCTAATAAAAGGCAGGGAAGCTGTATGTTTGTTTAGGCATATAGCATGATTTCAAAACTGAAGTTTGAAACAAGTACAGCTTCTTTGACTTTCAGATCTACAGATCTATGTCTTCCTATCCCATTTGCTTTAAAAAAGAAAAGGTGCCATATGCTGCTGAGATGCTGGCTGCAATAATTGTTTTATTTGGTTGTTGTGGACAGAGTACCATGAGGCTGACTAGATTCCAAATCGAAAAATAAGAACCTTGTTCTTCCCAAGGAAACAGGAGATATTTGGCCAGGGAATCTCTCAATTTAGCTTTAATCTTCATTTTTCCAACTCCATTAGGATTAGTTTTCTGAGAGACCATTTAGGCAGGGAAAGGAGTGATAGCAGCCACAGGCTGTTTTCTATGGCTGATAAAGTTACTTATCCAGGAGCCAGAAATCTTAGTCAGCTAAGTGGTACATTTCATACCATTCATACTGTTCATGGGATTCTCACGGCAAGAATACTGAAGTGGTTTGCCATTCCCTTCTCCAGTGGACCACATTCTGTCATTCCACATTTTGAACAGTATGAAAAGGCAAAATGATAGGATACTGAAAGGGGAACTCCCCGGGTTGGTAGGTGCCCAATATGCTACTGGAGATCAGTGGAGAAATAATGCCAGAAAGAATGAAGGGATGGAGCCAAAGCAAAAACAATACCCAGTTGTGGGTGTGACTGGTGATAGAAGCAAGGTCCAATGCTGTAAAGAGCAATATTGCATAGGAACCTGGAATGTCAGGTCCATGAATCAAGGCAAATTGGAAGTGGTCAAACAGGAGATGGCAAGAGTGAATGTTGACATTCTAGGAATCAGCAAACTAAAATGGACTGGAATGGGTGAATTTAACTCAGATGACCATCATATCTACTACTGTGGGCAGGAATCCCTTAGAAGAAATGAAGTAGCCATCATGGTCAACAAAAGAGTCTGAAATGCAGTACTTGTATGCAATCTCAAAAACAACAGAATGATCTCTGTTTGTTTCCAAGGCAAACCATTCAACATCACAGTAATCCAAGCCTATGCCCCAACCAGTAAAGCTGAAGTAGCTGAAGTTGAACGGTTCTATGAAGACCTACAAGACCTTTTAGAACTAACACCCCAAAAAGAAGTCCTTTTCATTACAGGGGACTGGAATTCAAAAGTAGGAAGTCAAGAAACACCTGGCTGCTGCTGTTGCTGCTAAGTTGCTTTAGTCGTGTCTGACTCTGTGCGACCCCACAGACAGCAGCCCACCAGGCTCCGCCATCCCTGGGATTCTCCAGGCAAGGACACTGGAGTGGGTTGCCATTTCCTTCTCCAATGCATGAAAGTGAAAAGTGAAAGTGAAGTCGCTCAGTTGTGTCCAACTCTAGCGACCCCATGGACTGCAGCCTACCAGGCTCCTCTGTCCATGGGATTTTCCAGGCAAAAGTACTGGAGTGGGGTGCCATTGCCTCCTCTGGAAACACCTGGAGTAACAGGCAAATTTGGCCTTGGAGTACAGAATGAAGCAGGGCAAAGGCTAATAGAGTTTTGCCAAGAGAACGCACTGGTCATAGCAAACACTCTCTTCCAACAACACAAGAGAAGACTCTACACATGGACATCATCAGATGGTCAACACCAAAATCAGATTGATTATATTCTTTGCAGCCAAAGATGGAGAAGCTCAGGACTCTCTCTCCCGCGTGCGTGTGCTCTTCTCTCTCTCTCTCTTACTCTCCTGCTATCTTCTAAATAAAATAGAGCTGTAACACTGATTTGCCTAAGAGCTGTAGCACGGTTTGTCCAAGACCTGAGAGCTGTGACGTGCTGAGGGCTTTAATGTCCGTTGCTCCAAATCTTTGTTGTGATGAGACAAAGAACCGAGGAACATACACTCGCGTGACATTTATGGTGCCGTGGCTCGGGTTTAACCTGGCTGAAACAACCTCTATGTGGAAGAGGCCAAGCACAATAGGAGCCCAACTCAGCGAAGCTCCCGTGCTAGAAGTGGAAGGTGAAGAAACCCAGCGCGGGGGAAGGCCCATCGTGCTGGAAACTGGGACAACGAAAACCGAACTCAGCAGAAAGCTCACGTGGCCCAGTCTCAGATTCCAGAAGACCTCCAGTTAAGGTCAACCAGCTACAACATGCAGTGCCAGTTCAACAAAGATATAAAACTACAGCTGACCACAAAAAATATCACATACCCTTGGACACCGCTATAAGGACTCTGAGGACTGAGACAAACAAGAGGGGGAGGCCCAATACCCCTTGCCACCCCAGTTCAGCAGGAAGTAGCCAGAAAGACCTTGACACCCCTATTCCCAAAGAATTGGGCCTCCCATCTCTTGAGGGGGGAATGTTAGGTAGGTAGAATAGGGAAAAGGAGTCCAAAATGGCAGTGGCTAAAAGACAAGGAAGGTCCGAGGACCAGAGTGAAGACTTCAGGCAGAACAAACAGAACAAACAGCACTCCTGGCTAAGCCCAATTTGCATAGGGCAGGCCCAGGTGGAGGAAAAAACATAAAGGGAGGAGCCAAAGCGCTTTCTCTCGGACTCTCTCTCCCGCGTGCGTGCGCTCTTTTCTCTCTCTCTCTTTCTCTCTCTCTCTTTCTCTCTCTCTCTCTCACTCTCCTGCTATCTTCTAAATAAAATAGAGCTGTAACACTGAAAAAAAAGAAAAAAAAAAAAGATGGAGAAGCTCTATACAGTCAACAAAAACAAGACCAGGAGCTGACTGTGGCTCAGATCATGAACTCCTTATTGCCAAATTCAGACTTAAATTGAAGAAAGTAGGGAAAACCACTAGACCATTCAGGTATGACCTAAATAAAATCCCTTATGATTATACAGTGGAAGTAAGAAATAGATTTAAGGGACTAGATCTGATAGACAGAGTGCCTGATGAACTATGGAGGAGGTTTGTGACATTGTACAGGAGACAGGGATCAAGACCATCCTCATGGAAAAGAAATGCAAAAAAGAAAAATGGCTGGCTGAGGAGGCCTTGTAAATAGCTCTGAAAAGAGGAGAAGGGAAAAGCAAAGGAGAAAAGGAAATATATTTCCATTTGAATGCAGAGTTCCAAAGAATAGCAAGGAGAGATAACAAAGCCTTCCTCAGCGATCAATGCAAAGAAATAGAGGAAAACAACAGAATGGGAAAGACTAGAGATCTCTTCAAGAAAATTAGAGATACCAAGGGAACATTTCATGCAAAGATGGGCTCAATAAAGGACAGAAATGGTATGGACCTAACAGAAGCAGAAGATATTAAGAAGAGGTGCCAAGAATACACAGAAGAACTGTACAAAAAAGATCTTCACGACCCAGATAATCATGATGGTGTGATCACTGACCTAGAGCCAGACATCCTGGAACGTGAAATCAAGTGGGACTTAGGAAGCACCACTATGAACAAAGCTAGTCGAGGTGATGGAATTCCAGTTGAGCTATTTCAAATCCTGGAAGATGATGCTGTGAAAGTGCTGCACTCAATATGCCAGCAAATTTGGAAAACTCAGCAGTGGCCACAGGACTGGAAAAGGTCAGTTTTCATTCCAATCCCAAAGAAAGGCAATGCCAAAGAATGCTTAAACGACTGCACAATTGCACTCATCTCACACACTAGTAAAGTAATGCTCAAAATTCTCCAAGCCAGGCTTCAGCAGTATGTGAACCGTGAACTTCCTGATGTTCAAGCTGGTTTTAGAAAAGGCAGAAGAACCAGAGATCAAATTGCCAATATCCGTTGGGTCAATGAAAAAGCAAAAGAGTTCCAGAAAAACATCTATTTCTGCTTTATTGAGTATGCCAAAGCCTTTGACTGTGTGGATCACAATAAACTGTGGAAAATTCTGAAAGAGATGGGCATACCAGACCACCTGACCTGCCTCTTGAGAAATCTATATGCAGGTCAGGAAGCAACAGTTAGAACTGGACATGGAACAACAGACTGGTTCCAAATAGGAAAAGGAGTACGTTAAGACTGTATATGGTCACCCTGCTTATTTAACTTCTGTGCAGAGTACATCATGAGAAACGCTGGGCTGGAAGAAACACAAGCTGGAATCAATATTGCTGGGAGAAATATCAATCACCTCAGATATGCAGATGACACCACCCTTATGGCAGAAAGTGAAGAGGAACTAAAAATCCTCTTGATGAAAGTGAAAGTGGAGAGTGAAAAAGTTGGCTTAAAGCTCAACATTCAGAAAACTAAGATCACGGCACCTGGTCCCATCACTTCATGGGAAATAGATGGGGAAACAGTGTCACACTTTACTTTGGGGCTCCAAAATTACTGCAGATGGTGACTGCAGCCATGAAATTAAAAGACGCTTACTCCTTGGAAGGAAAGGACCAACCTAGATAGCATATTGAAAAGCAGAGATATTACTTTGCCAACAAAGGTCCGTCTACTCAAGGCTATGGTTTTTCCAGTGGTCATGTATGGATGTGAGAGTTGGACTGTCAAGAAAGCTGAGTGCCGAAGAAGTGATGGCTTTGAACTGTGGTGTTGGAGAAGACGCTTGAGAGTCCCTTGGACTGCAAGGAGATCCAACCATTCCATCCTAAAGGAGATCAGTCCTGGGTTTCATTGGAAGGACTGATGCTAAAGCTGAAAGTCCAGTACTTTGTCTACCTCATGCGAAGAGCTGACTCACTGGAAAAGACCCCGATGGTGGGAGGGATTGGGGGCAGGAGGAGAAGGGGACGACAGAGGATGAGATGGCTGGATGGGATCACCGACTCGATGAACATGAGTTTGAGTGAACTCCGGGAGTTGGTGATGGACAGGGAGGCCTGGCGTGATGCAATTCATGGGGTCACAAAGAGTGGGTCACGACTGAGAGACTGAACTGAAGTGGTACATTTGCATAACAATTACATTTAAAATCATTTTTGTTTCCTGGAATCAGAGGTTAGACTGTACAGCCAGGCTATCTCTCTTAACCCATCAGGGTCCTGCATGTTGGACCCATTTCTAGGGCCTTCAGCTTGGTACTCCTAGTGAGCATGAGGGCTGCCATGGATGTGGAGTTTTTGAAACTGAACGTGAGAAAGATTCTTGAGGAGCAGTGACTAAGACATTCAGTATTTGAGAAGCTACATTCACAGTAATGCCTCTCACTCTGAAATCTATCAGGGTGAAGATCTGTTTTGTAGGAAGTTTTGAAAGCATAGATATATGACTCTCAAAAGAGAACTCTAGATTTTGGTAAGGTTCTCTGGTTTCTGTTTTCCAATCTATAAATGAGAGCTTTTGATTTAATCCATACTTTTCAAATTGATGTTCCTTGGGGCCCTAAGGTTTTGCAGAGGTACTGGGGAGGGGGAGAGGGTTGGGGAAATTTGATAGGTAATCTGGATTCTCTAGATGGGGTTTTGGGGCCTTTATCCTCATTTCAATTACAGCAGAATTAATATATTGGACTTCTGCATAAGAAGATTCTTTTATTGGTAACCAGTGAGTTAGAGAATTTTAAGGTGCTTTTAGGTTCTCAACATCATCTCAAACTCATTGTTCTCACTCCTCTTCTCAGATATACCAGTGTAAAGGGCAAAGAATTGTTTAGATCAATATGTAGTAAAATTGAACTATGCTGATGAAAGGCTCCTGGAAGGGAAGTTATACATGGAGATTATTGAGGATTAAGAAAAATGGAGATCATGGATACTAGAAGAGGAGTGCAGTCTAGAAGATACAGTATGAGCAAGGGTACAAAGATGAAAGAACTGGCGATATGTCTTAGAGAAAAAACTAAGTTGACTTGATTGGAACATGGCGGGCAAAGCTGATGCTGGCATGGTGGTAACAGTTGCAATAGAGAGGATCTTAAAGGACAACATATGGCCTTTTGGGAACCCCTGCAGGTTTCTGAAGAGAGGGGTGATCTAGGCTGGCTTTAGAGGAATCACTAAGGTGGCTCTTTCTAAGATGTACTGGCTTGAGAGAAAGAATACAGGATATGAGACATACAAGAAATGAGACATATCTGCAAACGTAGCTCTGACAGGATGTGGGTAGAAGTGGGTGGAGACAAAGAAGAGAAGCAGAAGAGACTGTAACACTAGTGGCATTGTTAACAGAAGCAAGTAAATCAGGAAAAGAAGCTATTCCTTATTTCCCCCCCAGTGATGCATACATTCAGTTTTAAGCATATTGACTTTAAAGGTTGTGACAGAATCAAAGGATGGAAAAATCCATTGATATGATTAAAATGGAAGTTAGCAGTAAAAGCTGAAGACATATTTTGGGAACCATTCTCATAGATGTGTGGAAGAAGTCTTCAGTGAAAAGAGGCCAGGTCTCAGGGGAAGACAGGGGAAGAGCTCTAATGTTCATCGATTGAAGAAGGGAGAGGAGGCATTAAAGGGGTCTGTGAGATAGGAGAAAAACTGAGACCATGTGATGTCATGGGAATCCAGAAAGGAAAGGGATTAAAGAAACAAATTACTAGCAAATAACTGAGTTATACAAGAGTTTGTGGAATGAATGAGTGATTTCATTTATTCTAAAATGAAAATGACAAACGAAACATATTCTTTCCACAACCAGTCTCTGAGTCCAGGTAACAAAAAGATAAACTTCATTCCAACTCATGTTTTAATAATGATCAGGAATTCCAAGTTAGTGCAATTGGAAACAAAAGTGCTCTGCAAAGTCAAAACATACCATTCATTACTAAGTACACATATTTTTTAAAGACAGAATTTACCTCTGGGCCTTGAATCTTTAGAAGTATACCATATATGGAATTTAGAAAGATGGTAACAATAACCCTGTATATGAGACAGCAAAAGAGACATTGATGTACAGAACAGTCTTTTGGACTCTGTGGGAGAGGGAGAGGGTGGGATGATTTGGGAGAATGGCATTGAAATATGTATAATATCATATATGAAACGAGTCGCCAATCCAGGTTTGACGCACGATACTGGATGCTTGGGGCTGGTGCACTGGGATGACCCAGAGGGATGGTATGGGGAGGGAGGAGGGAGGAGGGTTCAGGATGGGGAACACATGTATACCTGTGGCAGATTCATTTTGATATATGGCAAAACCAATACAATATTGTAAAGTTAAATAAAATAAAATAAAAAAAGAAGTATACCAACAACTGTGTTATTAGGAAGATAAAGGATTAAAGAAGAGGGTGAATGAGAATGCTTAAAATGTTGCAAAACAGGAATGGGATAGATCTTGGCCAGAAAACTCTCAAAACAAGGGACTGACTAGGGATTGTAGCATCCAAAAAATGGTGAATAACATGGTTGGACTATCTTAAAACTTAAACAACAATAAAATACGAAAAACAACAACTCTTGTAAAGCACTGAAGAGTAATCAAAAGCAGTGGCAGAAACAGAAGAGGAGTCTGTCCTAGAAACCCAGGAACTGCAACAGGAGTGATTTGCTATCTAATGGCTTTTTTGCTGAGGAAATTCCTCAAACCCCATAAGACTGAGGTTGCTGGAAAATGTATAGCTTTATTGTCTTGAGATGTCAGAGGATAGTGTCTGGGGGCTGTTAGAATAGCTGGAAAGTTAAGCAGTAAAATCCTTCAAGATAAACCTTAAAATTTGCATAAATCCTGTCCAAATTCTTTTTAGCAGACCCCAGAGGATCCCAGCAAGAGGGCAGCAGCTATAAGCTGACATCAGAGAGGAGAATTCAGTTCCCACTGCAGGGAAGACAGAGGTTGAGTCCAGCCAATTTAACTGCCTTTTAGAACAAAACCAAACACTCTTCAGAAGAATATAACAGAATCCAAAGTCTTTCTGGTATATCATCTATAATTTTCATTTTACAACTAAAAACCACTAGGTGAGATAAAAATGTAACCCATACTCAAGAAAAATAGCAGTCAAGAGAAACCAATCCTGAGATGATGCAAGCATTGAAATGAGTGGAGAGTGACTTTAAAGCCACAATTATAAATACGCTTAAGGACTTAGAGGAAAGTCTGCTCATAATAATGAAAAGATGGAATAACTCAGTAAAGAAGTAGACACTATGAAAACTAATTCTAGAGCTGAAACAGAAAAATGAAATGATATTTCATCTGATGGGCCTAACAGAAAATTGGAGATGGCAGGAGAAAGTGTCAATGAACATGAAGGTAGTTCAGCTGAAATTATCCAACATGAAGAACAGAGGGAAAAAAGATAGAAGGGAAAAAAAAAAAACAAAAACAGAGCTCCACTGACCTGTGGGAAAAGAAGTCTAGTATATGTGTAACTGAAGCCCAATAAGGAAAGAAAAAAATGAGACAAATGTATTAGAGGAAAGAATAACAAACCTCCCAAACTTAGAGACCCATAAAGTTTCAATAAGGTTAACAAACCACCTAGAAACATAATACTCAAAGTGATGAAATTAGTATATTAAAAAAAATCTTGAAAGCATGATGGAATAATAAGAACTGGGTTTATTCTCTTGCCATAAACACCTAGAAAACTGACAAAAATGTGTATGAAGCTACTTTTTTGGACATTAGGTAACAGATAGTAGTTGGCTGTAATTCCTGAAAGAAAAGAAATAGATTAGTGAACCCGATGAATTCCCTGCCTTCCTGCTTGGAGGGACATGCTGAGCTGCAGGGTAGGGAGGAGGTAATCATTTCCTAGGGTTGCCAGAACAAAGTATCACAGACTAGTAGACTTAAATGACACAATTTTATTGTCTCACAGTTCTGGAGTCTAGAAGTTTGAGATCAAAATGTCAGCAGTGTCAGTTCCTTCTGAGGGCTGTGAGGGGGTAGTCTGTTCTGTCTCTTTTAGCTTCTGGTGGTTTCCTGGCAATCTTTGGTCTCCCTTGGCTTGTAGATACGTCACTCCAATCTCTTCATTCATGTGTGCGTGGATTTCTCCCTTGAGTGCATGCCTGTCTCTGTGTACAATTTTTCTCCTCTTTATAATGACACCAGTCAAATTAGATTAGGGCCTATCCTAATGACAACATTTTAACTTGATCATCTGCCCAGACTCTATTTCCAAATAAGGTCACATTCATAGGTACTGAGGATTAGAGATTTCAGCAACTTTTGAGGGGCTACAATTCAACCCATATCGAAGGACTATCCCAGGTAGAGCATGACAATCTGGACTAAGGAATGAGACAAAAAACAGAGTTCAGTGAGGTTGAGGCATCTGGAAGTTGAGCAGAATTCTGGAAATAAGAGTGTTACGTAGAAAAAGAGCTCCAGAAATATACATAAATTCCTTTTGAGTCTTTGCCCAAATAAAGATGTATGCACCTATAGAGTGAAACTCTACACTGACCAAAGATCAACCAGGGAGCTGTGAATTTACCATTTCCCAAAGCTCCAGAAGGGCTAGACGGGCTTTAAGTTCTGACCAGCCAGAGTGCAATCCTTATTCACCATGAGAGGAACTCAATAGAGACCCTAGAAGAGCCCCAGGGTAAAGCCTACTATTGACTAGCTCTTAATCAAACTTCAGAACAAACTTCAAAAAGATCAGATTAAACTTTGAATAACTTAACTGCTTGAGAGAAGAAAATCCAACAATTGCTAGAATACAACAAAATCTAAACACTTGGTATAAAATTTACATTGTGTAGCTTTCAATCAAATATTACTTGATAAGTCAAGAAGCAGGAAAATGTGACCCATAATCAAGATAAAAATCATTCAGTGGGAACAGATCTAGAAACAACAGGGATGATGAAATTAGTAGACAAAGATATTAAAGCAGGGTATTAAAAATAAATATTTAAAGGAAAATATATACATAGTAAGAAAATGGACGTTTTAGAAAGAATCAAATATACTTCTAGAAATGAAGCATATTTTATAAAATGAAAAATTCACTAGTCAGGATTAGAAGATTAAATATTATGGAAGAAAGATTTGTGATAATTGAAGATGTAGTAATAGAAATTAGCCAGAATGAAGCAAAGAGAGAAAAAAGACTGAAAAAAAATCAAGTGGTCAAACATATATTAGTCAAGGATGTGGTTATACAGGTATATCTGCTAAAATTGTATGGCTAAAATTTGTGCATTTTAATAAATGTAAATTTTGCCTAAAAGAAAATGAGTACATATGGGGGTGGTGCAAAGTTCATGGAAGTAAAAACAAAACAGGAATGGCAGGATATTGTTTGTTGGAGCTGGGTGATAAGTGTGTGGGGTTCATTATGCTGCTCTGTTTACTTTGTATATATATGAAATTACCCATAAAAAAGAAAAAAACATGAAATTATTGATCATCAGAAATGGCTCAGTGTTCAAAAATATTGCTTTTCATATATTCACACCTACAGTCAATTAATCTTCGATGAAGGAGGCAAGAATATATAATGGAGGAAAGACAGTCTCTTGATGAAGTGGTGTTGGGAAAGCAGGACAGCCACATGTAGATCAGTGAAGTCAGAACACCCCCACACCCTACACAAAAATAAACTCAAAACGGCTTCAAGACTCAAACATTAGATGTGATCGCATAAAACTCCTGGAAGAGAAAATAGGCAAAACATTCTCTGACATAAATCACACAAATGTTTTCTTACATCAGTCTCCCAAGGCAACAGAAATAAAAACAAAAATAAACAAATGAGACCTAGTAAACTTAGAAGCTCTTGCACAGCAAAGGAAATGATAAAAGATAATGAAAAGCCAAGCTATAGGAGAAAATATTTGCAAATGATGTAACTGACATAGGTTTAATTTCTAAAATACATAAATAGCTCATACAACTCAACAACAAAAACCAAAAACCTAATCCAAAAATGGGCAGAAGCCCTAAATAGACATTTCTCCAAAGAAGACATATAGATGGCCAATAGGCACTTGAAAAGATGCTCAACATCGCTAAATATTAGAGAAATGCAAATCAAAACTACAATGAGGTTTTACACTAGTCAGAATGACCATCATTAAAAAGTCTACAAAAAGTTACAAATGCTGGAGAGAAGGGAACCCTCCTATTCTGTTGGTGTGCAGCCACTGTGGAAAACAGTACGGAGGTTCCTCAGAAAACTAAAAATAGAATTACCATATGATCTAGCAATCCCACTCCTGGGCCTATATCTGGACAAAACTATAATTCAAATAGATACATGCACCCCAATGTTCATAGCAACACTATTCCTGATAGCTAAGACATGGAAAAAACCTAAATGTCCATTGACAGATGAATGGATAAAGAATATGTGGTACATATATACAATGGACTCAGCCATAAAAATGAATGAAATGATGTCATTTGAAACAACATGGATGGACCTAGAGATTATCATACCAAGTGAAGTAAGTCAGAAGGAGAAAGAATTTCTATAGGATGTCGCTTATATGTGGAATCTAAAATCAATATAAATGAACCTATCTATGAAACAGAAACGTGGACAGAGAACACACTGGTGGTTGCTATGAGGAACAGATGGAGGGGGAGGTTGGGGTTAGCCGACATCAGCTTATAGGATGGATAAATAACAAGATCCTACTGTACAGGACAAGAACTAAATTCAACATCCTATGATAAACCATAGTGAAAAAGAATGTGTGTGTGTGTGTGTGTGTGTATAATTGAATCACTTTGCTGTACAGCATTAACACACACTATAAGTCAACTATACTTATGTACAAAAGAAAACCTTCCTGCTAGTAGTTTCATTCATTCCTTCATTCATTTACCTCCCTTGAAGTCAGAGATCACTTTCCCCGTGCTTGTGTCACACTTGACTGCAACAACTTCAGTGTGGTTGCCTTCTATGGCAGAAATGGCTAGTTATCCCCTCATATCTGCCCTTTCCTCCTTCGTGTAAATGAACCCCTGGTTTCTAGGTAGGGCCATAGCTGCATGGAAGAAAGACATTTCCCACCACCCCTGAATTAAAATGTGGGCCATGTGATTCCATTCAGTGACATGAGAAGGAAAGTGATATGCACACCTTCTGGAACATGGCTGTCAAAGAAAAGACCTGCCTTTCTTACCCCTTCCTCCATCCTGCTGTTGACAGCATGTACGTGGAGTGAACTGGCTGGCTTAGGTCAGTGAAGGCAACATTCCAGGATGGTAGAGCAACAGGATTTAAAATGATTTTTATTTTGGCCTGGGTCGCTAGGTGACATGGTAACTTACCACACAATGCCTGGGAACTTCTATGTGAGATAGGATTCTATTCCTCTCTTGTTCTCTTTGTACTGTATCAGCTGGATCTTTGCTGTAGGTTGCTAAATGTATATCCTAATTACGACAGTCCTAAATATTCTTCCCTTGTTGAGGCAGTCTCCATCTGCTAGATAGGGTGCTCTATTTCCCTTCACATCTGGACACTGACCACAGAGACTGTGTGTAACTACTCCTCTTGGATTGAAAATGCTCTTAGGAAAGTCTACTTTCATTAGGAAAGGGAAAGTAAAGACCAAAATAAACTAATTATAACTAAAGTGAATGACTCATATTGCAGGTCACCTGTCTTTTCCATCACATATCTGTCTTTCAATGCTTTTAACCAAACACATAACTCCTTAAAAACTTCCTTTGTACTCAGGGTCGGTATCCCCTCAGCACACATGGAGTGCAGGCCCCTGTGCTTTTATGTACACATTTATGTGCTTGTCTCTGTGTGTACACAGTGGTCTCTGAGGTTTGCCAGCAGCAAGAGTCAAAGGAAGGAATCTCACATGAATTCCCACTGTGTATGTTCCCAGTGAGTAATTATCCATGTTTCACGGCTAATGAGAAAACCTGGCTTGTCACAGGGGTTCCTTTCTGTCACGGACATTTCTCATTTGTTAAAGTAAGAGGAGTATCCATCATTCTGTGAAAGTGAGCAATCTCTCTGGGTGACATCTGCAAGAACACCGAAGATGGTGTACAACTGCACTCCCCACCTCCAGAGAGGCTCGATCAGGAGCCCTGCCTCCTCCCCTTTGGCTTTCATGGGCACATTAACAGCATCTTCCACAGGGGCTGGCATCTCTTCTTCTGTTTCCCTCCCAGCTACATGAACACTGACCATTTCCATCCTCCCAACCTCAGTGTCCAGCCCAGGAAATGGTCCATCCCCAGGGAAGGACAGTGCTCGCTCTCTGCAGACCTCAGTTCATACAGGTCTTGGGTTGGGTAGGTGGCTGAGGAGGAAGCAGTGCTTGGGAATGCTGCCTGGATCCTGAGAGTTCTGGCAACAGGAATCCCCTATCAATCCTTCTTAACCAGTGAAAGAGAATACCGTGTTCAGGCCTCCATTCCTGAGCCTGCTGCGGGTCCATGCTGAGCCAGAGCCCGGTGGGATTCACATATGTGTGAGGGTTTTCCTCCTAGCTTCACCTACTTTTCTTTTTTTTCCCCAACCACATTAATAGGAGAGGGATAAAAGTTTAGAATGGGGGAGATGTGTGCAATAAGAAATCAAATTATATATGAAATTGTATCAGCTGGGAGTCAGTGTAGCTGTCAGCTGCCATGCATTGATATCCCCGATTAAGTCAAATTGACCTCACTGACTTTCCTCACCATTGTCTCCTATTTCACAAGAGTTTCTGGAACTAAAATAGCCTCGCTCAGGAAAACAGCTTGAGTTCAACAGGTGAGGGAAACAGCGGGGATGGAAAACCAGGAGGCCTGGTGGCCCCTGACCTCAGCCTCCTTGCACCCTCTGTGAAAGAGGCTGGCTCACCTTACAGGAGGTGGGACAGGGCTGCCTTTGAGTCTCCTGTCTAGAAAGAAGCTCTGAACTCATGATGGTCATCACTCACTGGACCTTTCTGTGGAAGGGCTGAAAATCAACAGGATTTCTGGTCTGCAAGCAGCTTGATTTGTGGACCTCCGTGTAGGATAGCTCAAGCCGACCCAGGCCTTCATTAGCTGCCTGTCACTTATGTGAGTTACACATCCGGAGTTTATTTTCATGAGTTCTTAGCCCTAATGAGCAGAAGGCAAGAGTTCAGGCTTGCATATTCTCCCGCCTCTTCTCCCCGCACAGCCAAACAGCTCAGAAAAAGGCAGCTGAGCTTGACGCACTGATTATACAGAAGATGTAAATGGACTGAGAGAGGTTTCCAAGGAAGAATGGCTGGAAAATGGGGCTATACCACCTAAAGGAGGAGGAGAGGGAAGCAGTGCTCTAGGAATTTTCATTTACTGGATTGCCATCTAAAGGAGAAGAAAGCTGTGGCAGATTAGGACATGCTGTGTAAAAATATTAGAGACGTGGCATTACGACTTCACAGGCTGGCTCCACGCCTGTCAGCATTTCCATAATAATCCTGTAGTTTTTCACCGAGTTAAAACTTTAACTATAGAAATGATGTGTGCTGGGATGAAACTTGGCACGTGGTGGAGCCAGTCTGGGAGTCCTTTCCTTAATCTAATTTTGCACTACTGGAAAACGCTCACTCAGCCATTTACCACCGATGGCGGATCTCCATTCTGTGCGTGGTATGGGGGGGGGGTGGGGTGGGCCTCACTGCATTTCCTGGCTCTCTCTCCTTTCAGGTGTGGTATCCCCACTGGGTGACAGAGCTGGTCTCTGAAGCAGCTCCCACTGAATGAATGGGAGTGGGCAGCAGGCTGAGACATAATTAATTCACATTGCAAAAAAGCTCCCTTCCTTACTCCCCATTTGTCAGCTGGACCCCAGAAGGCTGTAGGAGAAGACAAGCGACTTCAATTTTCATTCTGATTTCTAGGACCTCCCATTAAGCTGGTCAAGTAACCAGGCCAAGACTGTTCCCATGTACATTTGCCCAAAGAAAACGAACATTAAAACATTCCTGGAAAAAAGGAAAAATACAAGCCCATTTTCCATTCCCCAAATATCTTTTTTACCCTTAGGGCAAGCTTTGGGTTTCCATTGGCAGGGGGCATGCTAATGTCTACATGGTCCCTGGGCATCTGGTAGAAGAACCTATTATATGTCTCAGCGTGAAAAGCAGCACCATCCAGATTAATGACTTGAGGAAGGCCCTGCCTTCTCCAAAACGATTTGCTTATTGCTTGGTCACTGCCCTCATCCATACCTGAGGACCTGGTCATTCTCTTAGAGGTAAGGAAGCCAAGGTGCCTCTTAGGATGTGCATGTACATACAGTCTTGGCTGAGAAAGTATGACTGCGTGGTCTGAGTCTGGCAGTGCTGAGCCACGTGCTTCTCCAGGGCTGCCTGGGCCACCGTCGGGGCAGGCACCAGGGGGCTCTGGGAAACTGGCCCAGTTTCTTTTAAATTTTCAGTAGGGTTCACTGGGATTGAGGCTATCTCAAGTGCATAATACATGAGTTCCCAGGTGTCCTCCTCTGCCAGCAGGCTCTTGGCATAAAAAACACCTTTAAAAATACAGCAGCATTTTTTTTTTTTAAGTTTCAGATTTCTGGGTTTATAAGTCCCTGGTTGTATCTACCCTCAGGCTGCTGGCAGGTGCTACCTGGCCTGCAGGAAGGAAGACTGGGATGACCCCAGAGGAGGCCTGACTGCAGGCTGCCTGGGGTTAAGGAAGGAGTTTCAATCTACTGATATGATGACCGTTGAATGAACCCTAGAACGTGGATCATACTTGGGTCATACCATACTTCTGAGGATGGTTCTAAGACAACTCCCCTCTCTGTGTATGTTTATTGATGACACCCACTGAGTCTAGATTCTGTAAATAAGGAGACTGATGGTTCACATTTGGTCCAAAATGGGACAATATTTCAGGACTTTGAAGAATTGCTCTGTGTTATCAAGGCGCTACTGTTGTGAGAAGGACAGTTTCAGAGTAAAAGTTGTGGACTCTATGAATATTTATTCTCTTCCCTGAAGTAATATAACCGACTCACCCCCTCACTCCAGCCAATGGCAGGCAAGCTAGAAAATATCCAGATTAGGCTGGGGGAAAAAAAAACAAAGCCAGCGGCAGCTCAGAGCCAACATGCCTTCATGAACTCAGCCTAGGTTTGGCTCTGTTTATGGGCCAGAGCCTTTGAAAAGAAATAAAACCCCACACACTCCAAAAAAAAAAAAAAAAAAAAAGAGCCTTCGCTCATGGCCTTGTACACACCCCATTTCAGCTCTCTTCTGTTGAAACAAAGCCACAGAACAGCAGTGGAGATGAAGAATGGCTAATATTCATAGCAGGTATCCTGAGAGGCCTCACTGGGGCACGCCGCAGAGTTCAGCGGCAAGTCATAGGAAGGAGCAACTGCTGACGAGGAATTCCAGGGCCAGCGGCAGGGGTGGGGTGGCTGGGTGAGCACAGAGACCTCTCCTGAATTTATTATCCCCCTATATGTCTCCTGGGTGTCAAGGCTCCAGAAACTTCTCAGCTTAGCAAAGAAAATAATAAACAGTGTGAGTGAAGTGAATAAGGTGGGGGGTGAAACAGGCAAGCTGAAGTAGGGACTTGAGCCACGGACAGGAAGAGTGAGGCGAGGTGTTGTTGCTGAGTGTCGGTGACGATGCTGCTGGCTGGGGTAATCGTAGGTTCTAGCGGGTGATGTCTGGCCTTTGGCAGGCGAGCCTGAAGAGTGTGTGGTTTGTCAAGGGCCCATAAACAAAGGTGTACTCTGAAGGAGAGATCAGAAACCTACTATCCTAACAGGAAAAGCCAACACAGCAATGTCACTTGCATCTAAAGAGAGAGTAGCTATCCGGATGCTTCCTCTTTGCTTTGGAACATTCCTATATTGACTTGCTTTGGATCCTAATCCTCTCTGCATCTGGTTCCCAGTGGTTTGGTTCTGTGTATATCTGGAGACTCCCTTTGGAACATTTAGTGGGCTCCATAAAGGTGTAAGGGAGAAGGAGTATGGTTCAGACCTCTGGGGCCAATTTGGATCTTTGGAAGAATCATCTGGTTTTTGAAACCCCCCAAAACCAATGCAATTTCCTTAGGAAACCCGGGATTCAGGGCCAATCTAGGCCTGAACGGGTGAGGCAGAACACATGGTGTTCTGTTGGGAACAGATCACTTCTTGCTCAAATTTATTCTTTTTGGGGGGCTTCCCTATTCTCCAGAACACTCACACTGGGGGAAGGTAGAGGATCTAGAAAGGAAAATGCATTTTGAAACAGGGTCATTTACCTAACCTCGTGACAACTGATGGAAGCGAGAGCTGATGTTCCCACTAAACTTCTCCAAGGCATCCCAGGGTCATCAGAGATGAAAGCCTTGATGTCCAGGCTTGGGCAGAGCAAGGGTGCTCAGTGGTGGGGTGGGTTATGTACCACATGCAGTAACCTGTACTCTGTTTTACAACATGCAATTAGCATTGCACAAGAGGTTTGCTCCTAGAGCTTTTTGGAAAACTAAAACTGGGAACCCCAGAAAATAGACAAGGAAGGACAACTTTTTCCTAAAGTAAGGAGGTTTCTTCCCCCTAAAATGCATTTCTGACTTTGGAAGGGTAGCAGGAAATAAGAGTGCTTACAGTAAGGTGCTCACACACTGCTGTCTAACTCCTTGACAAAAAATTTCTTAAAAATGAAGCCGTAGAAGGGCTTCCCTGGCGGTTCAGTGGTAAAGAATCAGCCTGCCAATGCAGGAGACATGGGTTGGACTCCTGGTCCCGAAAGACCCCATATGCCATGGGGCAACTAAGCCCACGCACCACAACCACTGAGCCCAGTGCTGCGACCACTGAGGTCCAAACGCTCTGTGCCCCACAGCAGGAGAAGCCGCTGGAGTGAGAAGCCTGTGCAGCACACCCAGAGAGGGGCCCCTGCCTGCCACAACCACAGAAAAGCCTGTGCAGCAGCAAAGACCCAGCACAGCCAAATAAATAAATAAACACAAATTTGTTTAAAAATGAAGCAGTAGAAAGACTTTTACCATTGCTATCAGTAAGGAAGCCTAGAGCAGGAGTCAGCAAACTTTTTTAGTGAAATGTCACAGAGTAAATATTTTAGGCATTGTGGGCCATATGGTCTCTGTCACAAACTCAACTCTGCCATTGTAACTTGAAAGCAGTCAGAGACAATATATCCATGAAATGGGTATAGCTGTGCACAGATGAAGCTTTATAGACAAGTGGTGACTAGACTAGGCCCAAGGGCCAACCCCTGGTCTAGGGTAAGAGATCGTTACAGTTTCTGTACACTGAGAACACAAAGTCTAATAAAATCACTAAATGCCGGTGCAAGATGTGTTTTTACCTCCAAAGACAAATGCCATTTTCATAAGAGAAGGGAAATAAATCCAGCACCTTTTTGCCTTTTAATAGGCTCAACTTGTCTTAAAAAAATACCAATGTTCATTATAGATTAAAAGCTAAGAAAAGTATAAATATTAAAAAATCTTAACCATTATGAATGTTGCTTCTGAATTACATGCACATATCACTGGATAGACTGATAAATTTTGGCTAGTGTCATTAATGAATGGAAATATATTATCCTTTTAAATTGCTGCTTAAGATTCTATACATGAATGTATCAGAACTTTTATTTAATTCTCTATTTATAAATGATTGCATTGTTTCAGTTTTTCATCGTTATAAATTATGGTATGGTGACTTTTTTTAGTATATACATCTCTGTATCCAAAAATCTCCTTAGGTTACATTACTGAAGTGGTATCACTGGGCTAATGAGTATCATTTAAAAATATTGGTACAAATAGCCAAGACATGGAAACAACCTAAATATCTATCAAGAGAGGAATGCGTAAAGCAGATGTGGTACGTACAGACAATGGAATATTACTCAGCCATGAGAAAGAATGAAACAGTGCCCCTGGCAGCAACGTGGATAGACCTGGAAACTCATACTAAATGAAGGAAGTCAGACAGAGAAAGACAATATCATATGATAGCACTTATACATGGAAACTGAAAGGACAGGGAATTTAGCTGTCAAGCCTTTTTAAAAAAAAAAAAACTGATAAAATTAACTTATTTACAAAACAGAAACAGACTGACAGAAAACAATGGTTACCAGAGGGGAAATGCGAGGGCGAGGGATGAATCAGGAGCTTGAGATGAACGTACGTGCACACTACATACAAGCTAGATAACTAACAAGGATGTACTATATAGCACAAGGAACTCCACTCAGTATTCGGTGACAATCTATGTATAGAGAGACAGATAGATATGCTGTCACTGAGACCCTTTTCTCTCCTGTTCTGAATAATTCTGTATACCTGAAACTGACACAGCATTGTAAATCAACTATACTTCAATAAAATTAAAAAAAATACTAATATATATTGCCAAGTTGCCCTCCAGAAATGTTATACGAATTCATGTTTTAGGTAAAAATGCATGATAGTACATGTCAACCAATTCTTGGCTATTGTGGTTGGTAGGAAGAATAATGAATAATAGCCTCTTAAAGACGTCCACATCGTAATCTCTGAAACCTATGAATCTGTTACCTTACATGGCAAAAGAGACTTTGCAGATGTGATAAGAAAGGATGGTGAGATGGGAGACTGTCCTTGATTGTCAAATAAAGGTAGGCCCAATGTAATCACAAGGGTCCTAACAATTGGGAGAATAGAGGATCAGAATCAGAGAGAGATGTGAAGAGAGCAGTTGTTGGTCTTGAAGACGGAAGAAGGGGCAAAGGATGCGGGTGGCTCTGGAAGCTGCAAAAGGCAAGAAAATGGCTTTCCCCCTAGAGTCTCCAGAAGAAACTCACTTGACTGACCTTGACTCCTTTAGACTTCTGACTTCCTTAACTGTAAGAATAAATTTGTGGTGTTGTAAGCCACTCAATTTGTGGTACTTTGTTATAGCAATAATAAAAAACTAATACAGATTTCATCTTTACCAATTTCCTATCAACAAATCTTTTTTATTTGCTTTGATTATTAGTAAGATGGAATCTGCTTTGAACCTTTGGATGTACAGCAAATAGTTAATGTTCCTGGGTCACAGATCTAAGAATCTCAAGAAAGCTGTGATCTGTCACCAGGGAGAAGCACATTTTGCACATATACTAGGGGCTTATAGAGTCCCCAGAGTACATGGACCCCAGGTTATGAACTTGTGAGCTAGAGAACAGGAGGGAGAAGGGTCTCAGTGATAGCATTCTCTCATTCAAAGTCAGAAACATGAAACATAATAGCATTCTCTGGGCAAATGATATTTGATGCTTGGCTTAGACCCATGAGCAGTAATCAGATTGATTATATTCTTTGCAGCCAAAGATGGAGAAGCTCTATACAGTCAGCAAAAACAAGACTGAGAGCTGACTGTGGCTCAGATCATGAACTCCTTATTGACAAATTCAGACTGAAATTGAAGAAAATAGGGAAAATCACTAGACCATTCAGGTATGACCTAAATCAAATCCCTTACGATTATACAGTGGAAGTGAGAAATAGATTTAAGGGACTATATCTGATAGAGTGCCTGATGAACTATGGATGGAGGTTTATGACACTGTATAGGAGACAGGGAGCAAGACCATCCCCAACAAAAAGAAATGCAAAAAAGCAAAATGGCTGTCTGGGGAGGCCTTAAAAATAGCTGTGAAAAGAAGAAAAGCGAAGAACAAAGGAGAAAAGGAAAAATATACCCATTTGAATGCAGAGTTCCAAAGAATAGCAAGGAGAGATAAGAAAGCCTTCCTCAGTGATCAGTGCAAAGAAATAGAGGAAAATAATAGAATGGGACAGACTAGAGATCTCTTCAAGAAAATTAGAGATACCAAGGGAACATTTCATGCAAAGATGGGCTCAATAAAGGACAGAAATGTTATGGACCTAAAAGAAGCAGAAGATATTAAGAAGAGATGGCAAGAATACATAGAAGAACTGTACAAAAAAGATCTTCACGACCCAGATAATCACGATGGTGTGATCACTCACCTAGAGCAAGACATCCTGAAATGTGAAGTCAAGTGCGCCTTAGGAAGCATCACTACGAACAAAGCTAGTGGAGGTGATGGAATTCCAGTTGAGCTATTTGAAATCCTGGAAGATGATGCTGTGAAAGTGCTGCACTCAATATGCCAGCAAATTTGGAAAACACAGCAGTGGCCACAGGACTGGAAAAGATCAGTTTTCATTCCAGTCCTAAAGAAAGGCAATGCCAAAGAATGCTCAAACTACCACACAATTGCACTCATCTCACACGCTAGTAAAGTAATGCTTAAAATTCTCCAAGCCAGGCTTCAGCGATACGTGAACCGTGAACTTCCAGATGTGCAAGCTGGATTTAGAAAAGGCAGAGGAACCAGAGATCAAATTGCCAACATCCACTGGATTGTCAAAAAACCAAGGGAGTTCCAGAAAAACATCTACTTCTGCTTTATTGACTACACCAAAGCTTTGACTGTGTGGATCACAACAAACTGTGGAAAATTCTGAAAGAGATGGGAATACCAGACCACCTGACCTGCCTCTTGAGAAACCTGTATGCAGGTCAGGAAGCAACAGTTAGAACTGGACATGGAACAACAGACTGGTTCCAAATAGGAAAAGGAGAACGTCAAGGCTGTATATTGTCATCCTGCTTATTTAACTTATATAGAGAGTATATCATGAGAAATGCTGGGCTGGAGGAAGCACAAGCTGGGATTAAGATTGCTGGGAGAAATATCAATAACCACAGATATGCAGATGACACCACCTTTATGGCAGAAAGTGAGAAGAACTAAACAGCCTCTTGATGAAAGTGAAAGAGGAGAGTGAAAAAGTTGGCTTAAAGCTCAACATTCAGAAGACGAAGATCATGGCATCCGGTCCCATCACTTCATGGCAAATAGATGGGAAAACAGTGGAAACAGTGTCAGACTTTATTTTTGGGGGCTCCAAAATCACTGCATATAGTGACTACAGCTGTGAAATTAAAAGACACTTACTCCTTGGAAGGAAAGTTATGACCAATCTCAGATCAGATCAGATCAGTTGCTCAGTCGTGTCTGACTCTTTGTGACTCCATGAATCGCAGCACACCAGGCCTCCCTGTCCATCACCAACTCCCGGAGTTCACTCAGACTCACGTCCATCGAGTCAGCGATACCATCCAGCCATCTCATCCTCTGTTGTCCCCTTCTCCTCCTGCCCCCAATCCCTCCCAGCATCAGAGTCTTTTCCAATGAGTCAACTCTTTGCATGAGGTGGCCAAAGTACTGGAGTTTCAGCTTCAGCATTATTCCTTCCAAAGAAATCCCAGGGCTGATCTCCTTCAGAATGGACTGGTTGGATCTCCTTGCAGTCCAAGGGACTCTCAAGAGTCTTCTCCAACACCACAGTTCAAAAGCATCAATTCTTCGGTGCTTAGCCTTCTTCACAGTCCAACTCTCACATCCATACATGACCACAGGAAAAACCATAGCCTTGACTAGACGAGCTCAATAAAGGACAGAAATGGTATGGACCTAACAGAAGCAGAAGATATTAAGAAGAGATGGCAAGAATACACAGAAGAACTGTACAAAAAAGATTTTCATGACCCAGATAATCACAATGGTGTGATCACTGACCTAGAGCCAGACATCCTGGAGTGTGAAGTCAAGTGGGCCTTAGAAAGCATCACTAAGAACAAAGCTAGTGGAGGTGATGGAATTCCAGTTGAACTATTCCAAATCCTTAAAGATGATGGTGTGAAAGTGCTGCACTCAATATGCCAGAAAATTTGGAAAACTCAGCAGTGGCCACAGGACTGGAAAAGGTCAGTTTTCATTCCAATCCCAAAGAAAGGCAATTCCAAAGAATGCTCAAACTACCACACAATTGCACTCATCTCACATGCTAGTAAAGTAATGCTTAAAATTCTCCATGACCAACCTAGACAGCATATTAAAAAGCAGAAACATTACTTTGCCAACAAAGGTCTGTCTAGTGAAAGCTATGGTTTTTCCAGCGGTCATTTATGGATGTGAGAGTTGGACTGTAAAGAAAGCTGAACGCTAAAGAATTGATGCCTTTGAACTAAAGAAAGCTGAGCACCGAAGAATTGATGCTTTTGAACTGTGGTGTTGGAGAAGACTCTTGAGAGTCCCTTGGACTACAAGGAGATCTAACCAGTCCATCCTAAAGGAGATCAGTCCTGGATATTCATTGGAAGGACTGATGTTGAGGCTGATACTCCAATACTTTGGCCACCTGATGCAAAGAGCTGACTCATTTGCAAAGACCCTGATGTTGGGAAAGATTGAGGGCAGGAGGAGAAGGGGACGACAGAGGATGAGATGGTTGATGGCATCACCGACTCAATGGACATGAGTTTGGGTAAACTCCTGGAGTTGGTGATGGACAGGTAGGCCTGGTGTGCTGCAGTCCATGGGATCGCAAACAGCTGGACATGACTAAGCGACTAAACTGAAATTAGAGGGTAGACAGGCTTCCCTGGTGGCACAGTATTAAAGAATCTGCCTATCAATGCAGGAGACGTGGGTTCGATCCCTGGGTTGGGAAGATCCCCTGGAGGAGGAAATGGTATTTACTCCAGTATTCTTGCCTGGAAATTCCATGGACAGAGGAGCCTGTCAGGCTACAGTCCATGCAGCTGCAAAGAGTCCGACTGGACTGAGCACAAGTGGCCTTTTAGAGGGTAGCCCAGGAACCTAGTCAAGCTGAGCCTTCATGTAGCACGAAGTATAAAGGCTCTTGCTTTCCACCTATTTCATTTTTTAGCTTCTAAGTCTGAAAGCAATTTGGTTGCTCTTTAGAAATTCTCACAATAGCACTGTGTGGAGTTCAAGTCAGTGGTGATAGGAGACTGGTTATATAGAAAGGGCTTGATTAATAAGTAAACACATTAAGAGCCAGAGATTTACAAATATGGAAAGGGTAAAAGCCAGAATAAACGTGTGGTGTCAGAAAAGAATTGGCGATACAAGAAAGGACTCATGGGTCCAATGTATAGATAAATACAGAAATATAGGGTGAGCATGTGTGTATGCAAATCCATACTAAAATATTCTTTACTTCTGTGTACTGAGAGGGCTTGAGTGTAGTGAAGCTCCAAAAACAATAAATAGATCTGACCTTGAAATCTTCGTTCCTAAATACTATTCTCTAAGACTGGGGCAGGGAAAGTTCAAGGTGAGTCTGGAACATATTATTAGGCCAGAAAGCAATGAAGTTCTCAAAAGAATGATATGGACATGCCAACGGGCATAGGAGTCATCTTAAAGGACCTAATCTGAAAAAAAATTTTTTTTTTACATCGAAATAGTAAAAGGATATCAATATAGCCCACTGGATATGATAGCAATCCATGAATGCATGTAGATAAACAAATAAGTGAATACACTGTAAGTTCAGTGAGAAATAAAGTATTCACTGTAGTCTCCAAGCACGCTTTCACAAAATACTCATTACAAGGGAAAAGAGTAACTTTATGATGGAAAAGCTTGGCAGATACCACCTTAATCAAGCAACTGGAACTAATATCAGCTGTAATGGTACAGCAGGAATCATGGTCATGTGACTGGGGCAGCAAGAGATCAGCATCACTTCTGTGCTGCTCCTGCCAAAGACGCCCAACTTGAAGATAGTTGTTAAGGGAACATGAGACAAATGCCAATTGAGGACCATATTTTATTTTATTTTTTAAATTTTATTTTATTTTAAAACTTTACATAATTGTATTATTTTTGCCAAATATCAAAATGAATCCGCCGTATTTTAAAACAACAGGCCCATAATCTTCAGAATGGTTAAGGTCATGAGAGTCAAGGGTAGCTTGAGGAACTTTTTCAGACTGAAAAAGACTTAAGAGACATGACAGCTAAAGGCAGTGTGTAATTAGGGACTGGATGCTTTCACTATTAGAGACGTTATTGGGACAACTGGCAAAACTTGAAGGAAATATACACTGGTGATGGGTATCATGTCATCAACTCACTCCTAGATGGATCAGGTAGAAAGAGTTCTTTGTATTGCACTTCCAACTTTTTTCATAAAGTTGAGATTATTTCAAAATAAAAGTACGGTAATGAAAAAAGATAGAGAAGGAAATGGCAACCCACTCCAGTATTCTCGCCTGGGAAATCCCATGGACAGAAAAGCCTGGCGGGCTACAGTCTATGGGGCTGCAAAAAAGTTGGACGTGACTTAGGGACTAAACAACAATGACAAAAGAAATTGTTATACCAAATCAAGAAATAAAACACCATGGAGAGGAGAGAGAAAAACCGCTTTATCCACCAAGACCTTAGGGTTTAGAGCATTGGGAACTGATAAATGTGAGCATTCAAAGCAGCAAAATTATTGGTAACTCAGAAAATGAGCTTGTTAGAGTTTCATTTTATACATGTTTAATCAGATTTTAATTTTTTTAAGACTTGAGAAGAAATCATCAGCATTTGAATAAAACAAAGATACTATGTTGCAGTCTTTGAGTTGTCTTTGCTATTTAATGGTGAGAGAGGACCCATTTTCAGAAGAGAAACTAGGTGGAGAAAGGAGGGAAAATCTTTCACAAGTCACGGAAGGGGGGCTGGTGGTGGGAGGAATGGGAAGATTGGGATCAACACGTATACACTATTGATACTATACATGAAAAAGATAACTAACGAGAACCTACTATATAGCACAGGGAACTCGACTCAATGCTCTGTGGTGACCTGAATGAGAAGGAAGCCCAGAAGGCAGAGGACATGTGAAAAAGTATGTGCATGGCCGATTCACTGAGCTGTACAGTGGAAACTAACACAACATTGTAAACAACTATAATTGAATAAAAATCAATTAAAAAAAACCCTCACACAGGAGAAAGAAGTCATGGAATAGGATGTATTTGTTGGTAGTTTTAAGATATAAAAAGTTCATACTTAAAGCTCTGTAAAGCTTAGCACACTTTGTTTCACTTTGAAAGTGAAGTGAAAGTATTGTCACTCAGTCATGTCCGCCTCTTTGTGAACCCATGTGACCACCAGGCTTCTCTGTCCATGGCATTCTCCAGGCAAGCATATTGGGGTGAGTTGCCATCCCATCTCCAGGGCATTTTCACTACCCAGGGATGAAACCCGGGTCTCCTGCATTGCAGGCAGATTCTTTAGCCTCTGAGCCACCAGAAAAACCCTTCGTTTTATTTTACCTCTAATTTAACTTTGTGTAATATTTTTTCTCACTGCAATCACACCATTTTAGGAATGTTTTTAGTGTGCTTAACAGACAAATATTCATCCTGTAAATATGTTATAATACTTTCATAATTAAAAAAAAGAGAGAGATAAATATTCAGCAAAGTCTCCAGGCATTCTGTATCTCACTGTTAGGCATTTCTAAACTCCTAATGATGAGTCAGTCTGAACTGTGGCTTTCAGCAAGGATCGGAGATACTGCAAAAATTCATTAAAGTCGAAAACAGCAGGATTACAAGGAGAAGAATTAAGAGGAGGTGCAGTGTTCACTGTGCTCATAGGAACACTGTAGTCATTTTCTTCTGCGCCTAATTCTTTTTCTGGGCTCAGGAAGCTGGCAGGACAACAGACACAGTCTTGTGCTGGCTTATCGCTCTTGATTCCATTTCAAAGCATCACACATTAGATACAAGAGTCCCTGCCATGCTCCAGAAGGGGCTTTGAATGAATTCTTGGTCTTACCTCCTTGGCAACAAAAGTTATAGGGAGCTCATTATTTCTGAGCAGACACTGCCACCAGAGAAATGGAGAACTCCATAATCATAATGGATTTTCACATAAAAAGGTGCTTGACAGAATGATGGTTTTGGAATGAAACTTGTCTTTACCTCTCAGAGATAATGTGTTAGAGGTGAAGGATAAAAGAGAGCTTGAACTTTCAAACAGATACAGACATATGACTAGGTTATGTTTCTAGAATAAGAGTACAATTTTTGTTATCATCATTTTTTCCTTTGGCCTAACCTAGCCCCGGCCTGATCCACTTTCTAAAATGTGCTTTCATAGGCTCAGGTGGGTAGGGAACAGCAGATGGTAGACAAAATCCTTTTTAAACTGTATATGTTTTCAAAGACAGTGCAGATTTTTCTCTGTTTTCAGGAATGTTACCTGTATTCCTAGCATGGGAGGTGTCCTGGCAAAGTCTGTCTCAGGATGCTCATGAAAACACTGAAAGGAAAATAAAACTCAGCTCTACCAATGTGATCCTTATTATTGGGATTTTAAGGGTGCTGAAATACAATTCTGGCTCCCTCCCCTGCTCTCCTTTCTGCCAGCAAAGGGAGGGAGGTTTCCCAAGTGGCTAGCCCTATATTTGCCTCAGATGGGAGACCCAGTCCATAAGCTCTGTGATGGTTAAGAAATCATGAAGTTCTTGGCACATAGTGGAATTAAGCCAGTCTCCAATCCTGATTTTATTAATTTATTCTTGAACAGTTAATACATGATTCAAAATTTAAAAGTAACAAAAAGGACACCTACCCCTTTTTTGTCTCTCTTTTGGGGTAGGTGTCTGGAAAAGGTCAGTTTTCATTCCAATCTCAAAGGAAGGCAATGATAAAGAATGTTCAAACCACATACAATTGCACTCATTTCACATGCTAGTAAGATTATGTTCAAAATCCTTCAAGCTAGGCTTCAACAATACATGAACTGAGAACTTCCAGGTGTACAAGCTGGATTTAGAAAAGGCAGAGGAACCAGAGATCAAATTACCAATGTATGCTGGATCATAGAAAAAGCAAAGGAATTCCAAAAAAATCTACTTTCGCTTCACTGACTATGCTAAAGCATTTGACTGTGTGGATCACAGGAAACTGTGAAATGGGAATACCAGATCACATTACCTGCCTCCTGAGAAACCTGTATGCAGGACAAGAAGCAACAGTTAGAAATGGACTGGTTCAAAATTGGGAAAGGAGTATGTCAAGGATGTTCTTTCAGAGCTGTTCTTTCTCCTCATCTACTTCATACTGCTATCTCACCAATCTTTCTATGTCAATGTTTTGTTTGTTTGTTTTGTTTTTAAACTAGGTAAGAAGTTCCTGAATGTCAGGGGTCACCCCTCTATGCTTCTTTGCTCCTACCTAGAACCTGGTACAGGCTGAACCCTTCAACAGGGCACCTGTCTCCTGCATGATTCTCACCAGTAATTTACACTTGCAACAGCAAAAAGTTCTGATCCTATAAGGAAGAACTTGTGGCAGTTCATAGCGAAGAAGAGAGTGGACTTCTTGGTTCACAGATTCAACAGGGATGTAAGCGACAGAGGCAAGGAGTGAATAAATAGTAGGATCCACTTTAGACCAAGCACTAAACTGGGCATGTTGCATATGGGATCTCATTAATTAATTTGGTGACATGGGCATTATTGCTATGATCTGGATTTAGAAAAGGCAGAGGAACCAGAGATCAAAGTACCATATAATTGCTGGATCATCGAAAAAACAAGAGAGTTCCAGAAAAACATCTACTTTTGCTTTACTGACTACGCCAAAGCCTTTGACTGTGCAGATCACAACAAACTGTGGAAAACTCTTAAAGAGATGGGAATATCAGACCACCTGACCTGCATCCTGAGAAATCTATATGCAGATCAAGAAGTAACAGAACTGGACATGGAACAACAGACTGGTTCCAAATCAGGAAAGGAGTACGTCAAGGCTGTATATAGTCACCTTGCTTATTTAACTTATATTCAGAGTACATCATGAGAAACGCTGGGCAAGAAGAAGCACAAGCTGGAATCAAGGTTGCTGGGAGAAATATCAATAACCTCAGATATGCAGATGACACCACCCTTATGGCAGAAAGCGAAGAAGAACTAAAGAGCCTCTTGATGAAAGTGAAAGAGGAGAAAGAAAAAGTTGGCTTAAATTCAACATTCAGAAAACTAAGATCATGGCATCTGGTCCCATCACTTCATGGCAAATAGATGGGGAAACAATGGAAACAGTGGCTGACTTTATATTTTGGGGCTCCAAAATCACTGCAGATGGTGACTGCAGCCATGAAATTAAAAGACGCTTGCTCCTTGGAAGAAAAGCTATCACCAACCTAGACAGCATATTAAAAAGCAGAGACATTACTTTGCTGACAAAGGTCCATCTAGTCAAGGCTATGGTTTTTCCAGTAGTCATGTATGGATGTGAGAGTTGTACTATAAAGAAAGCTGAGCGCTGAAGAATTTGCTGCTTTTGAACTGTTGGGTTGGAGATGACTCTTGAGATACCCGTGGCAGCTTCATGTTGATGTATGGCAAAACCAATACAATATTGTAAAGTTATTAACCTCCAATTAAAATAAATAAATTTATATTAAAAAAAAAAAGAGAGAGAGTCCCTTGGACTGCAAGGAGATCCAACCAGTCAATCCTAAAGGAAATCAGTCTTGAATATTCACTGGAAGGACTGATGCTGAAGCTGAAACTCCAATACTTTGGCTACTTGATGTGAAGAACCAACTCATTGGAAAAGACCCTGATGCTGGGAAAGATTGAAGGTAGGAGGAGAAGGGGACAACAGAGGATGAGATTGTTGGATGGCATCACTGATGCGATGGACATGAGTTTGAGTAGGCTCTGTGAGTTGGTGATGGGCAGGGACGCCTGGCATGCTGCAGTCCATGAGGTCTCAGAGAGTCAAACACAACTGAGTGACTGAACTGAACTGACCATTAGGGTCTCCCCAAATTCATGTGTTGAAATCTTAATGCCCAACGTGATGGTATTAGGAAGTCGGACCTTTGCTTAGGGTCATATGGGTGGCACCCTCATGAACAGGCTAGAGTTTTTATGAGAGACTCCACAGAGATCCCTGTGAGGATGCAACCAGAAGGTGTGGGCTATGAACCAGAGAGGGGATCTTCACCGGAACTCGACCATGCAGGCGCCACCATCCTGAACTTTCAGACTCCAGAAATGTGAGAAATAAATTTCTGCTGTTTATAAGCTACCCCTCTGTGGCATTTGTTACAGCAGCCCAAACAGACTGAGACAGTTATTTATAAAGGAGGAAGCAGATGCTAAGGATTTGAAAATGGGTCTTGCGGTTGAGGCACCCTCTCCTTTGCTCTACAAAGTGTTCTGGGAACCAGGGTAGGGGGTCTTCGGTCCTGATGCTGCCTGCCTTTGTGCCATGTTCCCCTGGGTCCTGAGACTGCTGTAAAACTGCCTCCAGACACAAGGTGGCACAGAACCAGCATGGATATTTTCAAGAGCCGGTTCAGGGTTGAGGAAGAATTTATTAGCGAAAGTGTAGAGTTCCTCATTTTCCCACTGATGGACTTTCAATACCTGTCTATTTCAGGGGCATCCAGCTCATTCAAGCGATTCTTGTTAAACATGGTGAGGAGGGCAGATGGGCCTGGGAATGGTGTGCTGGTGCCAGGAAAGGGCAGGGGCGAGGGTGAGGGAGTATTTCAAGGTCCCCATTTCCTGACTATTTGGAGTCTTAAACTAAGACCATGCCTGAATGCTTGCTGTGGCTTGGAACAGTGGCTAGGCAGGGGGATTTACTGCCTTGCTTCTTGTGTCCAACTATTTTAAGGGTCACTTATGCTCTGGTGTCTTTTTAAATTTATGGATGTTCACTCCAGTCCAAAGAACTGCTCCACTCCTTCCTGCGGCTTCCTCATAAATGCCCTCTGAAATACTGATTTAGTTTTACACTATATGTGCTATAGCACTTCCTGCACTTCCTATGGGGCCCTGTTTTCCTCTTTGGGTTTTATTAAAGAGAAAAAACACAAGAGTACATAAACATGTGCCATAAACAAGCACAAAATGCTGACCCTTTTTCTTAATAGAAAAGCATATTCTCTTTGTGGGCAAAGCTATAGGAATTGAAAAGCATTTTCCATGTGACATAAAACCTCAGGCTTCCAGTACAAATGAGGAAACAGATGCCAACTTACGTCTCTTTGAAAAAGGTCAGGGTAAGTTCTTTTTTCCCTTTCCTCATCAAGTATGCTAACCTTCTCCTCCATGTTTTTCTTTTTTCTTGGTCTTTCCTCTACATCACTTTCCTTGCCACACCTGCAATTTATGCTGGGGTGTGGCCCCCCACTGTGGATTAATTTTTACCTAACCTTTGACCATCAGAATTTGCTGTTCCCACAACTATCTATAGAGAGGAAGTAGTGATGATCTTAGTCTTCCGAACTATCACATGGAAAGTGCTTTCCCAACAGATGTGGCCTAGGGTACTTGCTGACTCTTGCCATGTGAATTTCCTCATAACTGGGTTCAGGAAGTGCCCGATCCAGTCTCTACCAGAAGAATCAGGAAGTGCACAGGGTGGGGTGAGGGTGGAAGTCTGTGGAACAGATAATAAAGCTATGGTTATAATAGAAATGAGAGATGGAAATGACTCAAGAGGACATCAAGCCAAGGCTCTGCTACCTTAGCCCTGTTTCAAATCGCCTGAGAATATCTATGCAGCTCTTTCTTCTCCCCCAGACCTAGAATCTAACTGGTAGACACGACACGGGTGAGAAATACCTTTAATAATTCAAGGTATGGGACTTCCCTGCCAATGCAGGGGACTTGGGTTTGATCCCTGGTCTGGGAAGATTCCACATGCCTTGGAACAACTAAGCCTGTGCGCCACAACCGCTGAGTCCGGATGCCCTAGAGCCTGTGCTCTGCAGCGAGAAGCCACCACAATGAGAAGCCCGTGCACACAACTAGAGGGTAACCCCTGCTTGCAGCGACTAGAGAAAAGTCCATGCAGAGTAACAGAGACCCAGCACAGCCATACATAAGTGAATAAGCAATTCTTTAGAAAAAAATCCAGTGTATAGTAGGTTAAGATTCTCATCAGTGACCCCACTCCAGTACTCTTGCCTGGAAAATCCCATGGATGGAGGGGCCTGGTGGGCTGCAGTCCATGGGGTCGCTGAGAGTCAGACACGACTGAGTGATTTCCCTTTCACTTTTCACTTCCACGCATTGGAGAAGGAAATGGCAACCCACTCCAGTGTCCTTGCCTGGAGAATCCCAGGGACGGGGGAACCTGGTGGGCTGCCATCTATGGGGTTGCACAGAGTCGGACACGACTGTAGTGACTTAGCAGTAGCAGCAGTGATCTATAGCAGGTGTCAACAAACCCTAGCCTGAATGCCAAGTCCAGCCCTGTTTCTGTAAATAAAGTTTTACTAGTCCACGGCACATCTATTTGTTTCCTTACTGTCTATGGTGCTGTACTCTTCAAGGGCAGACTTGAGTTCTCTGCAACACACACGGCCCTCAACACATAAAGAGTTTCTTATCTGGCCCTTTACCAGAAGAATCTGCCCAACCTTGCTCTAGAGCAGGTGCCTCAGGAGGCAGGCAGGGAGAGGTCACACAGGCTGGTTTGCTACAGAGAGGCTGCACAGAAGGGCTTGACTGTTCCTTGAAGTCTTCTAGGATTTAGCTAGAGAAGAAAGGGCACAGGAGATAGTATTCCAGGCCAGGAAGGCTCAAGACCACAGCAATTACTAGGGAAAAGTTTTCCTGGAATAGAGGGACTCTCGTCAGCTCTCTGTATCCACAGTGGAATGGTTGCAGGATCCCCCTAAACCACCGTCCACAAGGCTCTAGTTCCTTAGATACAATGGAATAGTACAGTCAGCCATCCGTGTCTTGGATTCCCCATCTAGGGAGTCAACCAACTGCAGATGGGAATTTTGATCTGTGGTTGGTTGAATCTGTGGGTGTGAAACCAGCGAATAGGACCAATGATATATTTATCAAAAGAAAAAGTGGATCCAGTGAAGTTCAAACCTGTGTTGTTCAAAGGTCAACTATATTTGAGATAGGAATAAGATGGAAGGATGGATATAGAGGCTAAGTCTGAATAGCACAATGCCTTGAATGCTAGGATAAAATATTCTAATTGATGAAACATACCATTTCCCCATACCAGCCTCTTCCATGGGTGAAAGAGGGTCAAGAAGTGACTTTTAAATTCCATTCACGCTCTGAGAATCCATTTTTAAAAGCACTGATGCCTAACTCCACCCCCAGAAATTTTGTCAAAATTGGTCTCAGGTGGAACTTTACTTTTATACTTCCCAGGTGTCTCTATTGTGTGGTTGAGAACCCCTCCCTCGATGGAGGAAATGGCCAGGCACGTGCCTGCAGAAGCCCAGCTCAGGGCCAGGTAGATGGAGCAGGTGGACAACACATGTATGTCAAATTAAGCCAGTAATAACGGCTTGTAGCAGGGCCAGCCTGATAAGCCCAGGTTTTACTAGAGTCAGTGCTATAACATTCAGTTGGCCACATGGTTGCCAATAAAATAAAACACTTCTGCCCGCCCTTGCCTAATCCTGGAAAAGCCTATGGTGCTTGATGCAATATTGAGTCTGTTTATAAATTTGGGCATTTATAGATGTTTCTCTCTCTGTTACTTTAATGTGAATATTTACAAGGCCTTACACAATTTTCCCTTGACCTTGGTGCCTCTGATCTCTCTCTACCCACAACCCTGATGACTGTGCTCCTGCCACCTCTCGCCAGCCTCCTCGTTGCTCCTGAGCACATGCGCCTGTCTCAAGGACCCCAAGCTCGCTCTTTCCCTGTGTGGTACGCTCTTGTCTTCTTTTCCTCCAGACATACACAAGGCTCATAGTTCATATTCAAGTCTCTGCTCAAGGATAACTGTTTCAGTGAGTCCTCTCCCAACCACCTATTTTAATACTGTATCCTCTTCCCCATACAGGCACTATCCATCCTTCCTCCCCTGCTTTTATTTTTTCCTTATGGCACTTACCACCTTCTAACATACTATGCCATTCACTTCGTTCTGTTTATTTTCTGTTTCCCCTACCGTAATGTAAGAAGTATGAAAGAAAGGATTTTTATCAATTTTGTTCTCTGCTGCGTCCCCAGAGTGTCTTCAACAGTGCCCGGAACACAGAAGGAACTCAGTAAGTACGTGTTCATTACAACGGTGCTTGGAATGCTCATTCTTCAGGGCTGAGTTTATAAAGTTCTCTGTTAAGCCTTTTCAATTTCCCCTTTCCCAAATTAGACCTCCCTTCTCACTTCCCTCGGATTTCTTCTGCAACTCTTGAAAGTTTTTCTATCTTGCCTCCTACTTCTGAGCTCCTCCAAGGCTGGGAGGAGGCAGAGGACCTAGCATCGATGGAGGCTGGACTGATAACTGTTAAGGAAATGAATTAGGATTGAGCAACAGAAGCTTTGGACCATCCACTTTCTGCAGCTCTACGCCTATGTAGTTCGCCATTTCATTCGAACATTTTGACTTGAATGGTTTGAAAGGAGTCATCACCACATAGGAGTTACATGAGTTGCAGTGAGAAAAGCCTAAAGAATCAGATGCTTGAGAATCTATTGGTTGTATGGATTATCTTTCCTTTCCCTCGATAATCTATTGACCAAGTCCTGTCCATGTTACTTCCTACACATCCTTGAATTCACTTACTCTTCCTGTTCTCTTCAGCTCTCTAGTCTCAGTCATGGCAATCTCTTACTTAAAAAACTGTAACCACTTCTTAAGTGGTATGGTGTACTCCATCTAGTGTCTTCTCCCAGAATTCACCCTCCACACAGCGGCCAGAACAAGCTTTCAGAAACACAAATCAGAGGATGTCTCTCTCTAGCTTTTAAACCATTCAGAGACTTCCCATCACATTTGGAGCAAAGTGTGAACGTTTTGCTGAGACAGGCTGGGATCTGGGAGTCTTTGCTGCAGGGCTCTAATGCTTGCACCTGGACAAACCTCTCCTTCAGCAGCAAAATATAAAGAAACTGTATGGGACTAAAAATAACTACATACATGCAGCAGTTAGAGCAAATTCTCAACAAAAGATACAAAGAGACCACAAAACCCATATCTGCCACTTCTAAAGAGCCTGGAGCAAAAACAGGGTGTTGGGAGCAAAAGCAGGGTACTGAGCGTGCCCTCTGCACTCACCACCACCAGAGGGATAGGCAAAACACGAAAGCTACCTCTCCAGCCCAACACCTGGACATACTCCTACCTTCCCCCCATGCAAGGAACCAGCTCACTCCCCCTCAGCAAGTGAGCAAACAAGGGAACCTGTTGTTCTTGCTCCCTCCTGTGGCAGCAGGGGTCCCAATAAAGCCCTGCCCGAATTTCTTCTCTGGCCTCTAGTCAATTTCTATTGATCGGGGAAGGCCAGGAACCCTGGTTGGTATCATTACCGTGGCTTAGAGCATCTTCTTCAGACTCATCTCAGGCCACTCTCTGCTTAGTTATTCCTGTGCATGCTAAGTCACTCTAGTCGTGTCAGACTCTTTGTGACCCCATGGACTACAGCCCACCAGACTCCTCTGTCCATGGGATTCTCCAGGCAAGAATACTGGAGTGGGTTATCATGCCCTCCTCCAGGGGATCGTCCCAACCCAGGGACTAAACCGTGTCTCTTACATGTCCTGCATTGGCAGGTGAGTTCTTTACCACTAGTGCCACCTAGGAAAGTGAAAGTGAAAGTCGCTCAGTCATGTCTGACTCTTTGCGACCCCATGGACTATACAGTCCGTGGAATTCTCCAGGCCAGAATATTGGAGTGGGTAGCCTTTCCCTTCTCCAGGGGATCTTCCCAGCCCAGGGATCAAACTCAGGTCTCCTGCATTGCAGGTGGATTCTTTACCGGCTGAGCCACAAGGGAAGCCCAAGAATACTGGAGTGGGTAGCCTATCCCTTCTCCAGCAGATCTTCCTGACCCAGGAATCGAACCGGGGTCTACTGCATTGCAGGCAGATTCTTTTCCAACTGAGATATCAGGGAAGAACCTAGTTATTCCTGTAACAGTTCCTCAAATGCTTTTGGTTTTATTGCTTCAAAACCTCTGCTGGTTACTCTGCCTGGAATGCTCTGGAATTCCTTTGTCTGAAATGCCCTTTCTTCACTTGGACAACTTCCACCAACTCTCCCAAACTCAGCCCAAATATCCCCTCCTCAGAGAAACCTTGTCTACAGCTCAGACCAGGGGTGCTATCCTATCACAAGCCCCGCAAAGCACCCAGTTCTTCCCTCTTTTATCATAGTTTTCTTAACTTGAATTACTGTCTTCATCATTAGAATTCAAACTAACACATAAATGCTCTCAACAAATACTGAATAAATGAGTTAAGTACATCTATCTGTGAAATACTGTCTTCTTTAGGCCCTGAATTACTTTCTTCTTGGTAAATCACAAGACATGAGAAAAGGCTTGTGTAGAGTGGCTCTCTGTGGGGCTGGCATGACATGACTTCCAGCAGAGATGCCATAGGAGTCTCTCTGACTGGGCATTGGAGCTTACTCGTTCACAAAGGACCAAACCTTATGTATAAGAAATTCTAACAGGTTCCCAGGACCTAAAGAAGGTATGAGCAAAGGTATGAACCGCTGTTCTTAAGCCACGTAAAACATATGTTGTTATTGTGTCACTGGAGGCATCTAATTCAGACAAAAATCCCGGGACTTTATAATAAAAGTCTTTCTCTTTTCAGGCCCTCCTGTAAGTTATGTTTCTTTTCTGTAAAACTATAAAATCAAACTTTTAGAAGAAAATACCTTGAGACCTTGGAGTAGGTAAATATTTTTAAATATAACACCAAAAGAACCATCTATAAAAGAAAAATACTAAGCTGAACTTCATCAATATTTAAATCTTCTTTCCTTTGAAAGACACTAAAAGACTGAAAAGACAGCCATGGACAGAAATCATATTTCTGATAAAAGACACATATCCAATATATAAAAAGAGCTCTCAATACTCAATAATAGTTAAATAAAAAAAACTCAAAAAAAAAAAAACAGGGCAAAATTAAAGAGACATTTTACCTGAGAAGAAATCAGGATGGCAAATATGCACATTAAAAGCTCAATACTATCAGTCATTAGGAAAAGACAAATTAAAACTACAAGAAGAAACTACTATACACTTAGTAGAATGTCTAAAATTAAAATGGCCAAGTATACTGTCTGCCTGCAATGTAGGAGACCTGGGTTTGATCCCTGGGTCGGGAAGATCCCCTGGAGAAGGGAATGGCTACCCACTCCAGTATTCTTGCTTGGAGAAGTCCATGGACAGAGGAGCCTGTCAGGCTATATAGTCCATGGGGTTGTGAAGAGTCAGACAGAACTGAGTGACTCTCACATACTGTGTGTAGGTGAGGATGTGGAGAACTGGAACCATCATACACCTCTGATAGCAATGTAAAGTAGGCAACCACTCTGGAAAACAGTGTGGCTATTTCTTAAAATGTTAAACTTAACTGACTATTAAAATAACACAGCCATTTTACTCTCAAGTATTTAATCAAGAGAAATGAAAGCATGTGTCCATACAAAGACTAGCCCTTTAATACATTTAGCAGCTTCATTTGTAATACCCAGAAATGGGAAATTACCATTCTCCTCCCACAGGTGAGTGGTTGAACAAGCTGCAGTGCATTTGTACAATGGTAGCTAATCAACAATAGAAGGAAATGTGCTATTGATGTAAGTTACAATGTGGGTGAATGTCCAGATAATTTTCCTGAGTGAAAGAAGCCAAATTCCCTACAGTATGATTCCTTTTTATTTTTTTTTAAATAACAATCTAATCTATAGTGATAGCAGATGAGTAGTGATTTGGGGTCGGGTAGGGGTGTGAAGGAACAGTTACAAAGGGGCACAAGGTAACTTTAGAGAATGATGAATATGATCATTATGTTGCTTTTGGTGACGGCTTCATAGGTGCATCCATATATCAAAACATCAAATTTTTGACTTTATATATGTATCACTTATTATATGTCAATGATCTCTCAAAAAGGCTATAAAGAACTTATATGTCACACCCCAATATTCATAGCATTATTATTTACAATTGACAAGACATGGAAGCAACCTAAGTGTCCCTCAACAGATGAATGGATAAAGAAAATGATGTATGTCTATACAATGGAATATTAGCCAGCCACAAAGAAGAATGCATTTTTGCCATTTGCAACAACATGTATGGGCCTGGAGGACACTATGCTTAGTGAAATGGGTCAAAGACAAATACTGTATGTTATCTCTTACAAACATGAATATAATAAAACAGACTCACAGATACAAAGAACAAACTAGTGGTTACCAATTGGGAGAGAGTGCAGGGGAGGGACAAGACAGGAGTAGGGGATTATAGGTGGCGCTAGTGGTAAAGAACCCGCCTTCCAGTGCAGGGGACAAAAGAGACCTGCGTTCATCCCTGGATTTGGAAGATCCCCTGGGGGAGGAAATAGCAACCTATTCCAGTATTCTTGCCTGGAGAAATCTTTCCAGGCAAAGATTCTTGCCTGGAAAATTCCATGGACTGAGGAACCTGGTGGGCTACAATCCACGGAGTTGCAAAGAGTCGGACACAACTGAGCAACTTCACGTACACACGTATCCCCTGGAGAAGGAAATAGCAACCCACTCCAGTATTCTTGCCTGGAGAATCCCATGGATAGAAGAGTCTGCCAGGCTACAATTCATGGGGTCTCAGGAGTCAGATACAACTTAGCGACTAAACCACCACCAGGGGATTAAGAGTTACAAATTACTATGTATAAACACCATTAAGTGAAATATGTTACGAGCAGTACTTAGAGTACAGTTTCATTTTAGATAAAACTAATGTATATATTCATGACTAGGAAAAAGATACTTGTGTTGGTTACTTCTGGGCTAGGTAATTATAGATGATGCTCATTTTCTTCTTTTTTCTTCTATTTTTTAATTGCTCTACAATGAAGATGTATCACAGTTCTAATAAAAACTCCAACAAAAGTTAGTTTTCAAAAAATATCAATGCTAATGCCCTATAAATGATACTGTGAGGAATAATTAGTCTTGGGCCTTAGTGGCCAAAAGAAATTTTAACAGAATGCTGCAAAAGGGTTTAGGTGCTGTGGGGAGGCCTGAGACGCTGTTGCTCTGAAAATGGAACCCTGTGGCCTACTGCTTGGGTCTGGACCACCTCAGGAGTGGCTGGGGTGCTGGCCTTGCCTCCCACAGCAGCTGGTGCTTTAGGCCTCCCTGCACAAAGAACAGCTGGAAAATGAGGACAAAAAAATTAGCATCTGCCTTGCCTGGGACAAGGAATTCAGTTAGACTGGGTCAACTCTGCTCGGCCGAGCCTCCGCTGGACATTTTCCACGTCTGGGTCAGACAGCAAAGAGTGTGAGGGTGGCGAGGGACCCACTCATCTGAAGACTTCATTTACAGCTATAGAAAGTGAGGCTCAAATGAGCCCACGGCCACTCAAACGACATTCCTTCTTGAAAGCTGTAACAGTGGCTTGAAGTGAAATCAATGCTGTACTATCTGAAAACCAAAACAGCCATTTCTGGAGTGGACTCACCCTCTGGGAATCTTAACACTCAAACTGTTATGGAGAAGAGTTGATGCTGACATATGGCTTTAAAACCCTCAAATCTCCCTTCTCCCCTTCCTCTCATGAAAACACAATAATCCAGCCCAAGAGTTACTGTCCCTGAGTCACAGAACCATGGAGTTCTTTGAAACTGTTGCAGCAGATTGTAGTTGGGAGAAATACATACACATGAATCTCCACATTCACTGGCTACGATGGGGTTAGCAAATGCTTTTATCCTATATATCAATCGCCACATGCTTGGTTGGAATGTTAAAACGAATTCCAAGGCAGAGCCTGAACTGAGTGAGTGTCATGATTGATTAGGGGTGTCTTGGCTGTGGAAGGGGTGATTAACAAATATCTTTACCACTTATTTCCATCCTGATCTAGAAAATTTGTTACCCTCAACCTAGTGTTTCTTCATTAAATCTCTCCCACTATTGATTACTCACTCTTACAAAATGTCAGATTAATTATTTCAAATATTACTTTAACTACATCATCTTCTTACTTAAAAAAATCTCTAAAGATCTCTCATTTCTTACATAGAAAATTTACCCCCCTATATCTGATAATTAAACTGTTAGTAGCTCAGTTGTGTCTGAATCTTTGCGACCCCATGGACTGTGGCCTACCAGGCTCCTCTGTCCATGGAATTCTCCAGGCAAGAATACTGCAGTGAGTTACCATTCCCTTCTCCAGGGGATCTTCCCAACTCAGGATCAAACCTGGGTCTCCTGCATCACAGGCAGATTCTTTACCATCTGAGCCACCAGGGAAGCCCTAATAATTAAGGTTCTCCATAATTTGATGCTATGTATAACTCTGAGCAACCCTTCACAGAATATCCTCTCTGGCCTCTGGCTTGTTTCCTATATCCAGAATACACACTTTGGTCAGAAAGAGCCACCAACAGGAGCTAGGGATGGGAGCTAGATCAAAGGGGAACATATGGGCAAACAGATCATGCTGAGTCACTAGCCAGGGAGGCCTACGACGGACGGGAGGCTGTTAGAACGCTTGTGGTAAGGGTTGGAGCCACACCTGTATGGACAAGCTCTGGCTGAGGCTTGCTCCCTGTGAAGGCCTAGTTTCTATCCCAGTTGAGCTGCCTTAAAGCAGTGGGGTCTTAAAGCTGTTCCTGAACAGACACCTGATGCACATCCCACACACTTTAATCTCTGGGTTCATGGCATCTTCCTCACCTCAGGGCCTGTTTTCTTCCCTTTGTGTCTATTTGAATCCCCACTCCCATCCTTCAGTGCTCAGCATCAAAACAGAACAATGAGGCTCTGGCCTGTCTCCAGCGACCTGTTTCTTAGGTCCTGATACCTGACACCATTCCCTGACTCATCTCCACAATTCCACGTGGCTCTCTCCTAGTTCCATGGTATTCCCAAGTCCATATTGCTTATATGGACTTGATTGCATTCAGGGACTTTATGGATACTGCCTCTGAGATCTATTCAGGTGGAGTGGTCTGAATGTGAATGAGGAGGTATCTCTTAACCATTAGATTTAAATACCAGTCTAAGGTAACAAAGCACCATAAACTAGGAATGGAATTCAGCAGCTTAAAGCACAATAAATTCTTATTGCCCATGGCTAAAATGACACAAAATATTATTCCAGAATAAGGGAGAAAGAAAGTAAAGCTATCATGGAAAAATATGAGGTTAACTTTTCCAGCATGCTTAATGGCACCTGAGTAATCCAAGAGTTATTGAACTTGAAAATAAGCAATTGCTGCACACTCCGCTAATGACTGGGCAATGATAGTAAGTTATGACACTCTCTCATGGTGATGAACCTAAAATAAAAGTTTACAATGCACACATTTAATCTGGAATAAATTTATCATTCATAATGCCAAAATAAAAAAAAAAGAAGCAGGTTTAAATGCCTATGAATTCTGATCAAAGTGACATGGAAAAAACTCAATACCAAGTTTGTTATGAGAAACAGAATAGGGCTACTCATTACCATATCTATGTTTTAGTTTTATCCAGATCAGAAACAGAAAAACCAGAAGCTTTTGCCATCTGCCTGTATGCATTCTTTGCTAATTTTAGATGTTAACAAAAAACTAAAGGTAATCTTTCTGTGCTATAACCCTAAAGATACCAAGCCTTGTGGCCATGCTGATAAGTTATGATCAATATTATTGAGAAACCACTGGCTTCCTATCCCCTGTTAGCTGGCACAGAGAAGAGTAGAGGAAATTTCAACACTGAGTCAAGGGAAGAATTCTAGCTGCCATGACCAACATCTGGGGCCAAATACAGTTAGCATGAAGACTTTTTCCATTCTGTAGGCCTATTTTTCCCAGGCCTTTGAAGACAAAAGAATTCTTTTCCATCTTGACCATATCTAGGGGTCATTCTGGGGGTGGAGGTTGCTCTGGCATCCCCATGGCTCTGGAGTGAGGGGTCCAGAACGTGGATGCCCTAGAGCAAGTTTCTGCTACAAGAAGGTGTCAGCCTCATGGGCAATAACTGGGTATAGGCTCCCAATGACAGATGACAGGGAAGGTGCCCCTGGTGGAGCTACTGAAACACTTGCCTTGAGGAGTCTTTCTGGCTTGTTTTTAGGCCCTACCTACAAAACGAGGTTTATATAGATTGCCTGGATTAAGGCAGGTACTGATACTGCCGTTTTCTCATTGAAAGCTGGTTATAGCTCTGTTGAGGTAAGAAGAGGTCATGGAAGAGCACTGGGATACAGCCGGTGATGGGGAGAAGAGATGCAGGAGCTGTTTTTCACTGCTGTGTCTGTTCTCTAAGTCCAGCACCATCAGTCTGACTGAGAGGATCTGGACTGTGGCATCAGCCCAAGAGGATTCAGAGAGGAGCCCTTTCGGACTCTGGCCAGGCTCAGGTCCAAACTAAGAACTGAATTCACCTCATATGGAAAGTCAGCCAAGTTTCCACTGGTAAATCTGGATTCTGTACACAATTTAGTGATTTCCTGTTGGCCACCCCCCACTGCTGCCTCCCTCCCACCTGCAAGCAGTCACCCATCCATAAATCCTGTCCAGCCCTGGATTTCTGCCCAGTGTTCCAGAGGGTTGGACTCACCAAGGAGAGCGGAATTCCCAGGATCCAGGACCAGCTGTGTTCCCAGTGGAGACGTCAGCACTGAAGGAAGGTTCAGTCCAGTGGCTGAGAGCAGGGCCCTGATGTCGTCCAACTGTGTGGGGACGTGGGGGGGCTCTGTGAGAAGGAGGATGGGGCATCAGGCAGGTTAAAGCGTAAAGGCTGTGCTAAGGGGACAGGGAGAGGCAGCCATGCATGGAAGTGTGTCCATGTGTAAGGCAGGTGTTACTATTTTTACCTCTAACATCACTTTGCCTAGAGAGAAGGTGTTCCCATCAAGGTGAGACTGAATTTCAAACATAATACTTGATGTCCGAAACTGTACAGTCAGTGATAAGAATCAGGCATGTTGATTTCTGGAGTTCCTTCTTTACTGTATACCACTTTCTACCACAGGTGCTCTATAAACATAGCTAATTGAAAGTATATTATAAAGACACTTTGAAAAAGCCAAAGCTTCTTCAGAACTATATGCCAAGTCCTGTGCTAAAATAATTTTCATTCCTTGTTTCATTTAACTCTTAAAACGACCTTTAGAGGGAGGAACTTTGTTATTGTCCCCACAGGCAGGGATAAGTCACAGGAATTTCTTATTTCTAAAGATCTTGTGAGTGGCTTTTTTCTGGGAAGGAAGGGGTACAGTTGTGAGGCTAGGGGTTCACTTTGTGATCTGGATTTTTTATGTCTAAGTAAGACCAGAGAAGCAGTTCAGGGATGAGGTGTTAGTCAAAATCTTGTAATGAGTCAGGGCTGATGTAACCAGGAATTAGTTAACCAGAGCTAAAAGTGACAGAAAGGGAAGCACGGTGGCTTGCTTATTAATTTCCTTGAGCAAATAAAGAGGCAAGCAGCTGCTGAACGCAGTGGTAGGATGATCCCAGATTCTGCTGAGAAAGCAGCAGGACTCTGCTCCCCGCTCTTCCCGAGTCTCCTGGCGCACTGCAATTCACACTCCAACGCCAACTCCCACCTTTTTCTCTAGAGCACTTGTTGGAGTGGAAAGAGAAGCAGAAAGGTTGTCCTTGTAATTGATGGTCATTTCAGCAGCGTTCAGAGAGGGCCTGCTGTGTGCTTGTCACCGTGTTCAGTACTTGTTAGAAATGGTAAATAAGGAAGTCACAGTGGGGCCTGGATCCACTTCAGAAACACGCCTTCTGTCTACTCTGCCTTTGACTGCAAAGACCATCACGTACAGAAAGCAGTGATAAGCTTACATATTTATATATAAAAATTCAATATTATAAAGACATTATATATAGTCTATATAATTTGAAAATATTCTTTATGTAGTATAGGGTAAAAACATTGTGGTTGGATTCAGAAACTCAATTTGAGCCATGGTTGTTTCATTCACTAATTTGGGCAAGTCACAATCCCTTTAAGCTTTAGTTTCTTCATCTAAAAATGATTTTTAAAAAAGTCAACCCTCATCATTTCCAAGGTCTCTTTCTACTTTGATATACCATGGTTTTAGGAATTGATACTGATATTTTTTCAAAGTTAGACTCTCTTTCTCTCATCCTTTTTAATATTCTTTCAAATATATTGAAATTGAATATTGAGGGAAATGGAGTTCCCCCAATAATACAGAAATGGAATATTCCTTCAAGAGTATTATAATTTAAGAAGGCTTTGCTTATTTATTAATAGCCAAAAGGAGAGGTTATGGCCCATCTTTATTTTTTTTAATTTTATTTTATTTTTAAACTTTACAATATTGCATTAGTTTTGCCAAATACCGAAATGAATCCGCCACAGGTATACCTGTGTTCCCCACTCTGAACCCTCCTCCCTCCTCCCTCCCCTACCATCCCTCTGGTCGTCCAAGTGCACCAGCCCCAAGCATCCAGTATCGTGCATCTTTAAACCCGTTGATCTTTCTGGGCCAAATGTCAGCCCTTCCTAATGTCCTTACAGCTTCCGTCATAGTTTACTTCTTCAGGGAATGTCCAGCTAATCTTTTGAGGGAAACTGTCAATTCCCCAAGGACAGAAGTCACCTCTTGTGTTTATCCTAAAGCTCCACATGGGACTCAGTGGAAGCACTTAATGAACAGCCATTCAGTGGCTATATGAACCCACGGATGAAAGTCGGCCTCATGACAATTCAATCCTCCACAATACAGGTTAAGTCATGGGCCTCATGAAACCTCAGCTTCACACATGAAATCCCTCATTTAAACATTACGCCACATTTGGGGCTGATTAAAAAAAAAGAGAAATACTACTCCTATGTCCATAAAGTACCAAACATAATAGGAAATACCATTCCTATGTCCATAAAAACTAACAAACTTTGATGAATAAACAGGACTTCTAATTGAGGAAATTAAGAATCTAGTGTTGTTTTTTTTCCATCCAGTTTGATTAAAATGGGAAGACTTCATGCTCTTCAAACTCCACATTCCCGGTTACACTGAATTAGCGTTGGAATGCTGCAGCTTTGGCTCCCAGAGCATACACACTTCATAGGCAGAGCTACATTAGCAGCCACGCTTCCTATACGTTCATCTCTGTTAGCAGAGGTGATCAGGAAGGTTACTAGAGAGGAAATCCCCACAGTAAGCACCATAACTCAGTGTGGGGCAACAGTCTGGGGCTCCAGGCTCCAGACGAGCAGCTCAGCCAGAAGAAACCCAACACAAAACAAATGACATCCTCCACGGAGCTGATTTTCTGCAGCTTCCTAATATGACTGGAGGTTTATGCAGCCACTGTTGAGATGAAGACCCACGTGGGTCTCTGTGAAATCTGAGTGGGCAGGGGTAGACTCTATGCTTTGCTATATCATCACTGGGGTGTGAAAATACGAGTAAAGTTTATTTACTTTCCCCTGTGGAAGGCCGTAATATACGTATGTGCGGTATGTAATTATTCATATTTCTCATCTCCCCCCACCCCCGCCCCACGAATGATGGCTCTCTCTTAGTGAGATAATTAGCATACATGCTCTAATAATTGCCTTTTTTTAAAAGTTTTTTTGATGTGGACCATTTTTAAAGTCTTTCTTGAATTTGTTACAATATTGCTTCTGTTTTACACCTCGGTTTTCTGACTGCAAGGCATGTGGGATCTTAGATCCCCGACCAGGGATCGAACCTGCACCCTCTGCACTGGAAGGTGAAGTCCTAAGCACTGGGCCATAAGGGAAGTCCCCTCTAATAACTGCCTCAAAAAAAAAAAAAGACAAAAACAAGCTTCTTTATCCCCCTTGACCAATGCCCAGACTCTGCTGGGAAGAGAAGCAGAGAGTCTGAATCTCGGTGTAGATGCAACATGACTGAGTCCAGCCCTGGGCATCAGTGAGTGCTGGATGGCGTCCTGGCAATTGCTATTATTTTTAAATACCTATTTTATGCCAGGAACTATGTTAGACTCTTTAATCAAGGGTTCTTGTGTCTGGTGGTGCTACTGTCTGAATGTTTGTGTCCCCCAAATTCATATGTTGAAATCCTAATCCCTTCAAGGTAATGATAAGAGGAGGTGGGGCCTTTGGGAGATGATTATGTCAGGAAGGCGGAGCCCTCATGATTGACATTAGGATCCTTATAACAGAGACCCCTGAGAGCTAGCTTGTCCCTTCTGCTATACGAGGGTGCAGTAAGAAGCCACCATTCTGCTGCCATGGAGAGGGCCTTCACCAGACTCTGACCACGAAGGCACTTGGATTCTAGACTTCCAGTCTCTAGACATGTGAGGAACAAACTTCTGTTGTCTAAAAGCCACTCGCGCTCAGTTGGTCAGTCCTGTCTGACTCTTTGCGACTCCATGGACCCCTCTTTCCATACCACTCCCTTCTCCATATAAGTCGCCCAATCTGTGGCTGTTCTGCTATTGCAGCTGCACCGGACTAAGAAGGGGGCCACATGTGGACTTAGGTGGACTAGAGCATGAGCTTCCTAAAATTATATGAGAAATTTTGGACTTATGAATTTTTCCCAACAAGATAGTCTATAGTTTTTGTCTGAATCTCAAAGCAGTCCTTAATATAGAAGGAGTTGAGAAAAACTGCCTGTTACCTCTATTTGTACCTCCCCTGCCTGCCCACGATGGGCAATCTTATTTTCTACACAGAGACTAGGATCTAAGGCTTAGCAAAGTTACGTGATTCCCCAAGGTTACACAGTGAGTAAGTGGCAGACCCAGGGTTCTAGCTGACCTCTGCTTGGTTTGCTTGGCCCCTCGGTTTGTGTTCTCTCTGCTGGGAGGCCGTAAGGTGGGGAAAAGGGAAGGAATATTGATTTTACCTTCATGCATTTAATTGGATCAGGGGCAGGAAGAGGTGAGGGTGGGTCAGACAGTCACCCGAGTGGGGTCCACCAGGGTTGGTCAGCCTTATGGTGTTTACCTAGAATCAGGAGCTCGGTGCTCTCAGTTAGCTCCCCGTGCAGATTGGCCGCCCTGCAGGAGTACAGGCCCTGATCCAAGGAGGACACGGCTGTAAGCACCAAGGAGCCCTCGTGCAGAGAGGGAGGGGAGCCCAGTTTGCTTTTATTCCTGAACCAGGTGACTTCAGCTTCGGGCACACCTAGGAGGAAAAAAAAGAAAAAAAACCCATGCATCAGCCACCACATTCAGGTAACCTGGAGATATTTATAGCCTGTTGGTGGACCCGCCCCAGGGCTGCTCTGCAGGAAGCATCTGCCTGGGCGTCTTCTACGCTCCTTCGGCCAAACTAAACAGGTCTCTGACCTCTCAGCTGTCTTGAGATCTGTTGCCTTTAAAAACTTCCAGAGATAAGGCAGGAAGAGAAATACTGGTTAAAAGAAGAGGAAGAGGGCAGCTGAGAAAGGCATTTGCCAGGGTGGAAGGAGGGAACCAAAAGCCTTTGGAGAAAACACCTAAGGATGAAATCTGTATATCAGTGAAAATGATTAACTTGACAACTAAATGAAACTAACCTAATGCGGAATAAGAGAAGGCAGACTCGAAACAGCATACACTGTATGATTTCATTTCTGAACGTAGAAAAGAAAAACTGGTAACATCAGTCTCTGTTGTCAGCAGTCAGAGTGGGGGGTTCCTCTGAGGGACTGGGATGGAAGGGAGGTGCTGTCACTGAGAGTGGGGACAAGGAACCTGGCTGCTGCTGCTGCTGCTAAGTCACTTCAGTCGTGTCCGACTCTGTGTGATCCCACAGACGGCAGCCACCAGGCTCCCCCGTCCCTGGGATTCTCCAGGCAAGAACACTGGAGTGGGTTGCCATTTCCTTCTCCAATGCATGACTTGGGGGCTATGTTCGGTAGGCTTGGGATCTTTACAATATATTCACTTTTCAGTATAAACACTATATACCTCAGTAGAAAGTTAAATGGGGTCCATGGGGTCACAAAGAGTTGGGCATGACTGAGCGAATGAACAACAAGAAAGTTAAAAGCTACAGAATATTAATATATTCATGAACCAGACAAATGAAAGCTGGTAGATCCTTACCAGAGTTGGCACTCTATGTAGAAAACAAGCCTGTATTTTTTGAGGCCTAAGTATTTTCTTAGAAAAAGAGGAGATGGATCCATGGCATGAGGTTCATCACCACAGAAAAAGAGAGACCAAAAGGGAGTACTCTGCTCTGTCCTCAGTTCAAGTTTATTGTTGTGAGGGAGCTGGGGAGAGCGTGCACGTCTGACTGGGGTGGGGTTCCTGTCTTCGGAAGTCAGGCTCTGTCCTCAAGGACTGTTATGCACTCGGTGCTCGTGTCCTCTGCAAATTCGTATGTTGGAGTCCTAACCACCCTCAGTGCGCTGTGGTAGGAGATGAGGTCTTGGAGATTTTTAGGTTTACATGGAGTCTTCCTGAAGGGAGTGTCCATTGTGATGGCAGCAGTGCCCTTATAAGAAGAGGCCCTCTCTTTCTCTTTCTTTTCCCTTCCCTGTTTCTCTCTCTTTCCCTCCCTCCATCATGAGAGGACACAGCAAGAAGATAGCTGTCTGCAAGCCAGGGAGAGAGTCCGCCTCAGGGACTGAATGGCCTGGCACCTTCATTTTGGAATTCTCAGCCTCCAGAACCATTAGAAACAAACTTCTGTGGTTTGAGCTGCACAATCTGTGGTATTTTGTTAGAGCAGCCTGAGTAGACTAAGACAAGGGAATGGCTTTCATTCCTGAGGAAGCAGCCCTGTGGGTGGCATGCTGGTCAGCAGTCCTCAGTTTAGGACAAGCCTGCTGAGATGGTCTGCATGGGAGGGTCCGCGGGAAGCCCAGCTCTAGTGAGCTGAGAGACAGGAACCCTGTGGCATTAATTCACAGTCTCCAGGGATTGGACAGCTCCGGTTTTGTACCTTCTAGCTTATTGACTCAGCTCACAATGTTTGCTCATGAAACTTGTGGACATGTATCCAGGGCATGTTTAGAAAGCCAAATCCAGGTAAGTGGGGTCAAAACCCAGAACAGGCAGAGCCGGAACTTTAGTCCTGTACTTTCTCAGAGTGGGGGATGGATTTTGCCCTTGGGGCTGGGGCAGCCTTACCCTTCGTGGGCAGCCTACAGTTGATATGCAGACACCTTCATGGCATCACCTGTGTACCCACTGCTTGTCTCTGATGAATAAAATGTCCTCAGAGTCTACTCTGTAACAGCCAGCTCTCATCATGAGCCCTGGAGCACTTGCTGCTCCCAGGATCCCAATGGCAGGAGGTGGGGCTGGGTGGGAGAGTGCTCTCCTGTTGCCTCATTAACAATGAACTATTCTGCATGAATTCACTGGTGTCCTGGCTGCCCTGCTGCTTCAGGTATGGTTTCCAGTGGTGGAATGATAGCCTATGTGGGCAGCCCAAGTGTTTGGCCAATCTGTAGAGCTTTTCTCTCCCTGTCTATAAGGAACAAGAGAGTGACTCTCTGGTCCTCTCTTTTCATCGTAGTGCAGATTACCCATAATTCAATGTGGATCCCTAGGGACTGGTGGACTGGCTGGAGGAAGGAGGCAGATCTGTTGAAAGAGGGGGAGACTTGGGTACCGCAGCCCTGATCCATCAGAGAGGGGTACACACTGTATACTTGATGCTCAGGTGCACGAGAGGGGCCAGGCTGGTATTATTCTCTAAACACACCTGGAGTAAAGATGCAGGTGAGAGGCAGAAAGGCTGATTTTTCATTGCAACACCACTAGGGAGAGCAAGAGCATCACGATGCCCGGCCATGCCAGCTTAGACTGTGGACCCTGAGCTCCGTTTTCACGTTGGGGAAAAAAAAAAATTCCATAGCCTTCAGGAGAAAGCCTCTGGAAAATAAGTTGAAAAAACACCCTCCACTCACCCACCCACATCACTTCTCTCTTGAAAATGCAAGGAAAAATGAGGTTCTACAAACCAACTTCTGCAAGTATTCACCCTTTTCCCCTCACTATAAACTGCTCACACATAGTACCTGTCAGTGGCACCTGCCTTGGAGGAGGTCTGTGGGCAGCAAGCGCACAGTCCCTGATAGGAACTGAGGCTGTTCTAGAGCGAGGAGGCAGAGTAAGAGGCATGGACTAGTGCGCTGTCAGTTCCACCAGCAGATGGTGGGGGTGAATGCTGTCTCCATGACGGTGCCCACAGGCCACGACTTGTGTGTCTCCAGGGCCAACATTGTGTTTCCATGGTCAGCTGCCACAGCCAGACTTGCTGCTCCACTATGTGACCTTCTTTGGTCAGGGTAGCCGGGGGGGAGACAGGGATGGTGCGAAAGAGAAGGAGGAGGAGGGAGAGAGATGACCAAGGGACGGAGCCATTTCTCATGTTTCCAGGAAGTGGGTGTAAGCTTCTTCCGTTCTTGTCGTCACTCGTGGTCTCATGCCCTCATGAGATCAAGTCTGTTTAACAGGACAAAACAGAGTGTTTACCAATAGGGCTGAACCCCTCAACTGAGAGCAGGGGAGTTCATGGGAGAAATGGACATGTTCGGAATAATGAAGGTAGATGGAAGGGACCCCCAATCTCTGTAAAACTGGGACCACAGAGTGACAGCGGTGCGGAGGGAGCCACATGTCATAAGGATCATTCTGCGATAGGCAGATTAGCAAACCTCTCTTAGACTCATTCAAACACAGACCTGCATCAATAATTTACCAATGCTGCTGGTGTCACATTTTGAAGGATTCCTGCCTGGGATTGTGTGCCTTAAAGAGAACGACACCAAAAAGATGCTTTGGAATGACAGCCAGCTCTGCCATGACTGATTGTGATGTATTACAAAGTTGGAACAAGGGGACAGGAAAAAAAGAATTAGGCATCTTTTTTCTTTTTCTCTCAAGACATGACAATGATGCCTCAGAAAATATTACCAGCCCTCATACACGGTAGAGTCCCTTGAAAAGTTACCAGAAATACATGCCTAACCCTGATGCTTAGAGTACTGAGACATCAGGAATGCACTGAGGTCAGAAGCTATACATATCCCAAACACATTAGAGGAAGAAAGAACATTAACTGAATATTTGCTATAAGCCAGACATTTAATAAACATGTCATACATAATCACAAAGTTACCATGAAGCATTGTTATTAACCCCATTTTACTGATGAGAAAATTGGGACTCAAAAAGATTATGAAATCTGCCCAAAGAGACATTCGTTTGGATTCCTGAATGATTACATGAGGACAGAGTCCCTCTCCACTTTGCCACCAATCAGTGACCTACAGATGGAAGGCAGGGATCCAAACTCAGTACATTTGATGCCATGAAACCCCATCCTAACAAGTACATGATACTGTCTGCCCGTATAGGAGATTGCCTCCTGTGAGAAGCTCTGAATTGCTGCGTGTTATTTCTGGTGTCAATCCTTAAATGCTTTCTGCCTTTGGAATTAACCTTGCTACTGTAATTGCAACATCAAGATTATTGTTAGGAGGGAAGTTTCTAGAATCCATTGTTAGTACACTTCTTGGTGAGAAGCTTATCAGGTTGTAGAAGATGATTTTTTCCCTAACCTGTTGTGAAAAGACAGCACATTCTACAGAAAGAAATGTTTGAAAAATGACAAAAAATACACTCTACTGAAAAGCAAAGTCCAAAGCTATACTGTTGACAAGTTAGTTGGATAGGCTCCACACTCTGGACTCCCTGGTATGATCTGTGTCTAAAATAGGAAGTAAAAGGACCTGCTTTTACTTTTCCTGCTTTGCGGCATACCTTATCAACAACACAGTGGTCTCCCTGCTGCTTGAAAGGATCAATAAATGAGTGTAGTCATAATGGGCTGAAACTTGATTTGATTATGAGGATTAGTGCTTTTAATCTCCACTGAGCTGCCAGGTAGGGTAATGCTATAATAATCTTTTTTTAAAATCCCAGATAGGATATTCTTGTTAACTAGACCACTTGTTATACTTGGAAGGCTGCCTGCACCATGACACCTTGTCAACATCTTGAGGTGGGGCATCCACTGAAAGGCACACCTAGACATGATAGGTTCTAGAAGTTTCTTTAAAGGCTTGGTGCAAGACAAGGGAAGAATATAGTAACTTAAATGTCAATCTGAGCAATTATTCTAAAGAACCATGGCAGTCTGGTAAGGAGGCTTTTAGTCTTCCACATTTCTTCACACTAACTGTGGCAGATGCTGACAGATATTCCTTCTTTTTCCTGGGTACCCAGCCTGGGCTACCCTGGTAGCTCAGATGGTAAGGAATCTGCTTGCAGTGCAGGAGACCTGGGTTCAATCCTGGGTTGGGAAGATCCCCTGGGGAAGGGAATGGCAACCTACTCCAATATTCTTGCCTGGAGAATCCCACAGACAGAGGAGCCTGGCGGGCTACAGCACATGGGATCACAAAGAGTTGGACATGACTGAACGACTAATACCTCCTCCTCCTCAGCCTGGCAACATTCCCCAACAGCCTTGGTAGCTGTGAGTGGCCATGTGACTAAGAAGGGATGTGAGAAGCAGTCATGAGTGCTACTGGCTTGGCCTAAAAAGTTTGTTTCAGTTTGCCAAGTATCACCCTTGAAACCATTTCAACCATCCTCTACACTTTGTTTTCTCCTTGTCTTATTGACAGGGTAGAGAGAACCTCTGGGGAGACCTTGGAAGGCATGTACTCAGGATAACAGGACCACCAGTGTCCAGGTATGCTGAAGGACTGTGAGGGGCAGATCCCCTCCCCTCCAGCTGACCAGGACCACTTTTTGGACTCCTAGGTAGGCAAGTAATAAACTTCTATTGTGTTTGAGTCATCATTATACATTTGGGGGTCTACCTGTTACCACAGGCTAGCCTTTCCTGGCTACTACACTGCCCATCATTGACTCCTCAACTATTTATTTCTACATGACTAGTCCTGACAATTTTATATCCTAAGTAAGTCTTCAAAAGCTTCCCCCTGTTCCAAAATGTACCATAACCTAGGAAAGCATAAGGTTTAGCTCCTGCCCACTGTCCCCCCCCCCTCAACCACAAGCCACCCTACTGTCTTCTAGCCTCTCCATCTTAGAGTCAAGCCAGCCACATTTCACTCCTTTAAATGCAACATACTCTTTCTACCTCAGGCCCTTTGCACATCCTATTCCCAGTGACCGAAACTCGTCCTCCTCCTCTGACCTCTTATCTTGCATTCTGTTTTCTGAATTCTTCTCCAATAGAGAACAAGTATGGGAGTGGTATAAGAGACCGAATCACTTTTCAAGAAAAAGCCTCATCATACTTGTTGTTTAATGGTTTTTATGTTTAAGGATTGGGAATAATTTGTGAGTCTGCATTTTACATGTTGAAAGCATACATGTGCAAAAGGTATTTAATGAAAAACTGCAAACAACTCAAACATGTAAGGACATGAGTTATTCTATGTAAATTATGTAATATTCTTAAAATATACTATTATATAGCCATTAAAATTATGTCACAAGAGAGTCATAAAAGCCACTTGTAGCATCAAAGTAAAAATAGTTTCTTTTGCTATTTGGTATTATTAGCTGTCAGTATTTCGACTGGAGACTCAGCTCAAGAATGATTTCTTTGTCCAGTAAATTCACAGACCAACAGTTTAATCAAAAGCAGGCTCTTTCCCATCTATGTTGAATAAAAGTGAAAGTGAAAGCAAAAGTCACTCAGTCGTGTCCAACTCTTTGTGACCCCATGGACTATACATGTCCATGGAATTCTTCAGGCCAGAATACTGGAGCAGGAAGCCTTTCCCTTCTCCAGGAGATCTTCCCAACCCAGGGGTTGAACCCAGGTCTTCCACATTGTAGACAGATTCTTTACCAACTGAGCTACAAGGGAAGCCCATGTTGAATAAAAACCTTATTTAATAAAAGGCATAATGACAGAGACACATTTATTTTATTTAAGTATGATTCATACAAAGGGCCCTATGAATACAACTAAGTTTTTAGTAATGTAATGTGCATGGCCAGGCAAAAACTGGACCTTACAACCTAGGATTTCACTATCAGGTTACCAAGAGTGAATCTCTGGGTGAGGTTGGAGACATGGCGCTGGGTGGCCCAGAAGAGCTGACCAAAGCTGTTTCGACTTTTCTAGTTTTCCTGCGATAAATACTCTTCCACCTGAATTCTGGTTTTCTCAACCTCCTTCAGATGCTCAAGTCCTGAGTTTGCTGCCCTTTGCTTCCTACCAGTCCTACCAGTCCCAACACTCAAGAGGAGACCCAATATGGTCCATTATATTGGGAGACCCATCTTATCTCCAGTTGGTGTTCTGTCTTCAAGGCACATGTTCCTAGAGATCAGATGGGGAGTGATGGTCCTGCATAAAGGATCTGGCCTTCACCATCAGTCTGTGTGCAGAGGGGCAACTCATTCATGGGACACCCTGATTGAGAGTATAGAGCCTGAAGGGATTTAGTTCTATAGGCTTTCACTGAGGCGGTTGGATGCACAGGCCAAGGGAAGCTTTACCAAGAAGAAGCTAATGCATTATGACAGAGAGAGATTTATATTTTGGGTTTCCTAGAGCTACCAGAAGATTTCAGAGAAAACCAGAAGCCTGTTCTTAGGAAACAACATGCTGTAGATGAAGATCTTCCTTCTATTTCTTCTAAAATGGATTCTCTCTGGCCTTATAAATCACAGGTGGAGGTGAACTTTCCAAAGCTGGGGCTGAGATCTAAGATGAAGAAACACCCAGAACAGGGGGTGCCAATGCCTGTCCTCGTTTCAGACAGGGTATAACGTGGGAACCTCGGTTGGGGTGCCATGGGAAGGTATATCTGATGAGGACAGCAATAATCAGGGGACTGTCACTGCACCCTGGCACGGGAGTCATCTATTTCCCCTTTGTATCGTGGCAGTGAAAACCCTTAGGGCAGACAGGCTAGCAGTTCACAGGAAGGGAGGATTGGCAGCTGAGCTGTGGGTGTTTTCTATTTTTGAATTGAAGGTAAATGCCCTTATGAAGGGCATACTGCCACCTCTTCTGGTCTACTCCTCCACTTTATGACTTTCTGGTCCCTAGAGGCCTCTGAGTTTACAAGAGCTACCCAAGGGCAACATTTATATCACATGCCCAAGAGCACTGGCTGTTTTCATAAACAACTCCTACACACTTCTGAAAGGAGCTTCCCTGCTGACTCAGCAGTGAAGAATCTGCCTGCAATGTAGGAGACCTGGGTTTGATCCCTGGGTCTGATCCCTGGGTCTGGAAGATCCCTTGGAGCAGGAAATGGTAACCCACTCCAGTATTCTTGCTTTGGATAATCCCATGGACAGAGGAGCCTGGTGGGCTATAGCCCATGAGGTTACAAGAGTCAGACACTAAACCACCACCACCCTCCCACTTCGAATGTAAGCTCCAGGTTGGTCTCACCCCTGCCATCTACTCCTGAGCTTTCCACCATGACTGTCCTGAGTTTAGGCCCCCAGTACCTCTGCTGCAAACTACTGCTGTTCATCGCTAAGGCAAGAATACTGGAGTGGGTTGCCACTTCCTTCTCCAGGGGATCCTCCCCACCCTGGGGTGCAGCTCATGTCTCCTGTTGGGCAGGCAGACTCTTTACCACTGTTCCATCTAAACTACTGTGGGTTCTGTTATATATATATAAATATATATATATATTTATATATTGTATAATATATATACTATATATATATATAGTGTGTATATATATATATATATACATGCAGCCAAATATACATATATATATATATATATATATATGTCTCAGTTGTGGCATGTGGGCTCAGTTACTCCACAAAAATGTGGGGTCTTAGTTCTCTGACCAAGGATCAAACCCATGTCCCCTGCACTGCAAGGCGAATTCCCAATCAGTGGTCCATTGGGGAAGTCCCTAAACTACTATGGCTTCTTAACTGTCCCCTCTGTCTCAGTATTTTTTTTTTTCTTCAACCTATTTTATATACTGCATGACCCCTAATGCCACTTCCAACCTGCTTTGTCTGAATTCCTCATCCAAGTGTTCAGAGTCTCCCATGGCACAGTTGCAACCCACGTGACTAAAGTTTAAGCCCCCTTTCCCACCCCATCTCTGAGCTCCAGGATTCCACTAGACCAAAGCAGTCACATTTCCCTTGAAGTCCTGTAGCTTCCTTACTTACATGGTTTTTCTTATATTCTTTAGTCCATTGGAACACCTTTGTCCCCATCCTGGCATGCTCATGTTCCATCAGTATGTGGGATGGAGATAAAAACAACCTCTTCTCCCTCATCTATCCCAGTTTTCCTCTGATCAACTTCAGTAGCACTTTCCACTTTCAGAGTGACTGAGTGTGCTTGACTTTCCCTAGTAGCCCCAATTCCCTGAGAGCAGAATTTGTACTATCCTTTCAGCCCCCAACCTAGCACAGGGCTCCATTAATATCTGAGCAAACGAATTAACAAATGGATGCATTTCTTACCTGCAGCTTGGCAGTTAATAGTCACATTCACGCCTTGCACCGTTTTGACGGTGCTTCCTACATCAACTGTGATTGCAGGCTCCTCCGTGTTGATCACCATCTCTCGGGATGTTTTCACTAGTGGCTTTCCTGAGGGTGAGACGGAATGTGACATTTTATTAGATGGAGGGCTTTGGGCACTCCCTTGAAACATGATTGACAATGAACAAGGGATAGACCCATATTTTTTCACTGACCTTTGTTTTCCTTTTCTAACTGTAACTATAAAAACCATCTACCCATCTGCTTATCTAGCTACCACAGAACTGTCAGAAAAGAATAAGGATTGAAGCATCTGAGGCCAGAGCAAGGCAACAGTTGGTATGATTTGTACATCTTATCATTAAACTAACAAGGTTTAATAGATTCCATTTTAATGGAATTAAATTTTTATTTTGAGATAGTTGCAGATTCACATTCAGTTATAAGAAATAACATAGAGCAATACAGTGTACTCTTTACCCAGTTTCTGCCAATGGCAGTATCTTACTAGTATCTTACGATATCATGACTAGGACATTGACACTATATTTCCAGCACTACAAGGATCCCTCACATTGATCCTGGCCCTGCCTTAATCCTTTGGCAACCATTACCCTGTTCTCTATTTCTTATACTTTTGTCATTTCAAGAATGTTATATAAATGGAATCATACCGTATGTAACTTTTTTTGATTGGCTTTTTTTCACTCAGAGTGACTCTCTGGAGATTCTTCCAGGTCTGACATAGCATGGTGGCATGTATCAGCAGTTTGTTCCCTTATACTGCTGAGTAGTATTCCATGGTATGGATGTACCAAGTATGTTCAGCCATTTACTTACTGAAGGACACGTTGGTTGTGTCCACCTTTCTGGCTATTCCAATAAGCATATAAAAACATTCCTCTCCAAGTTTTTGTGTGAACATTTGTCTTCATTTCCTCTGGGAAAAATGCCCAGGAGAGTAAATGCTAGGTCACATGGTGGTTACATGTTTAGATTTTTAAGGAACTGCTGAACTGTTTCCCCACGTGGCTGTATCATTTCACATTTCCACCAGTAATATGTAAGTGATGTGGTTTTCTGCATTCTTGTTAGCATTTGATTTTTACCTTTAGTTTTATTTTTGAACTTTTAATTTTATGTTGGAGTATAGTCAATTAGCAATGTTGTGATAGTTTCAGGTGGACAGCAAAGGGACTCAGCCATACACATACATGCAAGGTCTGTGATATATTCTGTTAATTTTTGTATAAGGTGTGAGATTTAGGCTGAAGTTTGTTTTTTTGCCTATGGATACACAATTGTTCCACGACCATTAATTGAACAGGTTATCTTTCTTCCACTGAACCGCTTTTGCATGTTTGTCAAAATCATCTGGGTATATTTTTGTGGTTCTAGTTCTGTTCTTCATTCTCCTTCTGTTCCAATCAATTTCAAGATACCAATACCACACAGTCTTAATTACTGTAATTATATAATTATCTTGAAATTGATTCTTGAGTCTGATTCTTCCCACTTTATTCTTCTTTGCTATTCTAGTTTCTTTGCCTTTCCACATACATCTTAGAATAATATTATCTACAACTATAAAATTTTGCTGTGATTTTGATAGGAAATATACAAACATATATCATTTTAGAGATAACTGACATCTTTACTGTGTTGAGTCTTCCAACCCATGAACATTGTGTGTCGATTTATTTATATCTCCTTTCTTTCATCAGAGTTTTGTAGTTTCTAGTATACAAGTCTTGTATTTATTAGATTTATACCCAATTATTCTTTTTTCAAGGGATGGTAAATGATATTGTATTTTTAATTTCAGTATTCACATGTTCATTGCTGGTATATAGAAACAGTTGAGTTTTATACAGCGTGTAACCTTACTAAACTCATATGTTAGTTCTATAACTTTTTCTTTTTACAATCCCTGGTATTTTCTTAGAAGGCAATCATTTCTCTGCAAACAGGTTTATTCCTTCCCTTTGATGTATATGCCTTTTATTTCCTTTTCTCAGATTATTTCATTAGATAGAACTTCTATCACTATGTTGAATAAAAAGTGTTGATAAAAGTGGGATTTCAGTATGATGAGTGATTTTTCATTTGGAATCTGGACATTTTCATATCATGCTCTGCAACTTTGGACCTTATTAAAATCTGTTTCAGCTGCTGTTCTCTGAAACCACTCAGGTCGGGGAGAGGGAGGTGCCACCTGGTTACTCTCCAGTGGGGGCAGAAGTCCAGGTTCTCCTCTTGACCTCCTCTGTGACCTATGTGGGGCTCCTCTTAACTGCTGGGCCTGGGCAGAGCTTCTGGCTCCCCACCGACTCTGCTGTGGGAAGTCCTAACTCTCCAGGAGGCTTCCTCTACCACCACCCCAGAGGGAAGAGGGGCACTGCAGGGTGAGGAGAGAAGCCCCAGGTCCCCATGTGATCTCCACATTGCACCCCTGTGGGGATTAAATCCATCTTCTCTGTCCAGGGGTCTTGGGGAACCGCATTCCAGTCTGATGAGGAGTCCAATCTTTCAATTCAGGCTTTGAAACAGAGCAGCATTTTCTAAGAGTTCACTGCCCTGCTAGGCTGTCCCTTTCCTGGTCTTTTGGGTAGAGGGAGCAAGCTTTAGTGGGGACTTTTGATTCTGTTTCTATTTCCTGACAGCCACCTTCTTCAGCTCCAAGTTGGAGATTTCTGGTACAAACAAACAAGCCCCACCCCAAGCCCAGTGAAGTCACACTTGTGTCCTTCCTCAGCACCCAGAGACCCTAGCCAGGCTGCTTTCTCCTCTCCACTCTCAGTCTTCTTACATTTTATATAGAATGTCTGGATTTTACTTGCATTTACCAGGAAGAATAGGGGAAAATCTATCTATGCCATCTTCCCAGACATAGCAGTTCTGCATACATTATACTTTAATAGGCCTTTATCAGGTGGGGCTAAAAATATAGCACTTCATGTATATGACCATTAAATACAATGAAAAGATACATTTATTGAGCACCTTGGGGAAATAAGGGTCTACGTGAGATCATTTTCATATACTCAAAGTTTAACTTTTTGTAAGTCAAATGGATTTAATTTTCTTTCATCCATTTTGTAGGCGAGATGATCTACAATGGCATTCATTCCTCTGCGCCTCCATTAACTGTGAAGACAACCATCATTCTCCAATGCCCTTCAGAGTCTCACACCTGATTTTCATATGTTGTACTTTCTTCATCAGCTATTTACCTTTCCTTCCTGTGTACGCTGCCGCATGGCCTCGTATCAGAAGCCATTCCTCTTTCTTCTCCTCTTCCTTTTAATTGCCTTCTAGGCATAGACTATTAGCTTTTAGGAATTATGTCGAAAGACAGAAACTGGAGAATGTTCTGAGAAGTTCACCTCTGAATATACGCACAGGCTCTCCCTGTTCTGATTGTTTAGGCACCTTTTCCCTTATTTCACCTATATTCAATGTGTTTGAGATTATGTATGCGCTTTCCCCCTTATTTAACCGGTATTCAATATGTTTGAGATTATATATGACCTGATGTGAAGATGAGTGATTTCATACTTAATGTTGAGACTAATTAATGCACGCTGATAATGAGAGAATGCAGTGGGAATGACACTGAATTAATATGGGCCTATTGACTTTACTTCCTGACACTAAAAGGCTCCTGGCTCTAACATCAAAAATACCTTGAATCTCACCAGCCCCTTCGTTGCTATAATCTGATGTTGCCATGTTCCCTAGCTGGACCACTCTACCAGTCAGTCTGGTCAGTCAGCCGGACTGGTTTCCTTGCTCTGAGTGCCCCTTCACTAATAGTCTCTTCTGGTGACAGCCAGGGTGATCTTCAGAAAACTAACACAGAATCACAGAAAACTAACCATTCTAATCACATGGACCACAATCTTGTCTAACTCAATGAAACAGCCATGCCGTGTAGGGCCACCCAAGATGGATGGGTCATGGTGGAGAGTTTGGACAAAATGTGGTTCACTGGAGAAGGCAATGGCAAACCACTTCAGTATTCTTACCTGAGAACCCCATGAACAGTATGAAAGGCAAAAAGATAGGACACCGAAAGATGAACTCCCCAGGTCGGCAGGTGCCCGATATGCTACTAGAGATCAGTGGAGAAATAACTCCAGAAACAATGAAGAGACGGATCCAAAGCAGAAATACCACCCAGTTGTGGATGTGACTGGTGATAGAAGCAAGGTCCGATGCTGTAAAGAACAATATTGCATAGGAACCTGGAATGTTAGGTCCGTGAATCAAGGCAAATTGGAAATGGTCAAACAGGAGATGGCAAGAGTGAATGTTGACATTTTAGGAATTAGTGAACTAAAATGAACTGGAATGGGTGAATTTAATGCAGATGACCATTATAACTACTACTGTGGGCAAGAATCCCTTAGAAGAAATGGAGTAGCCACCATAGTCAACAAAACAGTCTGAAATGCAGTACTTGGACACAATCTCAAAAGCGACAGAATGATCTGTTTCCAAGGCAAACCATTCAATATCATGGTAATCCAAGTCTATGCCCCGACCAGGAACGCTGAAGAAGCTGAAGTTGAATGGTTCTATAAAGACCTACAAGACCTTTTAAAGCTAACACCCAGAAAAGATGTCCTTTTCATTATAGGGGACTGGAATGCAAAAGTAGGAAGTCAAGAAACACCTGAAGTAACAGGCAAATTTGGCCTTGAAATACAGAATGAAGCAGGGCAAAGGCTGATAGAGTTTTGTGGAAAGAATGCACTGGTCATAGCAAACACCCTCTTCCAACAACACAAGAGAAGACTGTACACATTGACATCACCAGATGGCCAACACCGAAATCAGACTGATTATAGTATTTGCAGCCAAAGATGGAGAAGCTCTATACAGTCAGCAAAAACAAGACCGGGAGCTGACTGTGGCTCAGATCATGAACTCCTTATTGACAAATTCAGGCTTAAATTGAAGAAAGTAGGGAAAACCACTAGACCATTCAGGTATGACCTAAATCAAATCCCTTATGATTATACAGTGGAAGTGAGAGTTAGATTTAAGGGACTAGACGTGATAGAGTGCCTGATGAACTATGGACAGAGGTTCATGACACTGCACAGGAGACAGGGATCAAGACCATCCCTAAGAAAAAGAAATGCAAAAAAGCAAAATGGCTGTCTGAGGAGGACTTAAAAGTAGCTGTGAAAAGAAGAGAAGTGAAAAGCAAAGGAGAAAAGGAAAGACATACCCATTTGAATACAGAGTTTCAAAGAACAGCAAGGAGAGATAAGAAAGCCTTCCGCAGCAAACAGTGCAAAGAAACAGAGGAAAACAACAGAATGGGAAAGACTACAGATCTCTTCAAGAAAATTAGAGATACCAAGGGAACATTTCATGCAAAGATGGGCTCAATAAAGGACAGAAATGGTATGGACCTAACAGAAGCAGAAGATATTAAGAGGTGCCAAGAATACACAGAAGAACTATATAAAAATGAACTTTATGACCCAATCATGATGGTGTGATCACTCACCTAGAGCCAGACATCCTGAAATATGAAGTCAAGTGGGCCTTAGAAAGCATCACTATGAACAAAGCTAGTGGAGGTGATAGAATTCCGGTTGAACTATTTCAAATCCTAAAAGATGATGGTGTGAAAGTGCTGCACTCAGTATGCCAGCAAATTTGGAAAACTCAGCAGTGGCCAGGGGACTGGAAAAGGTCAGTTTTCTTTCTAATTCCAAAGAAAGGCAATGCCAAAGAATGCTCAAACTACCGCACAATTGCACTCATCTCACACGCTAGTAAAGTAATGCTCAAAATTCTCCAGATGTTCAAGCTGGATTTAGAATAAGGCAGAGGAACCAGAGATCAAATTGCCAACATCCGCTGGATCATCGAAAAAGCAAGAGAGTTCCAGAAAAATATCTATTTCTGCTTTACTGACTATGCCAAAGCCTTTGACTGTGTGGATCACAATAAACTGTGGAAAATTCTGAAAGAGATGGGCATACCAGACCACTTGACCTGCCTCTTGAGAAATCTGTATGCAGGTCAGGAAGCAATAGTTAGAACTGGACATGGGTCAACAGACTGGTTCCAAATAGGAAAAGGAGTACGTCAAGGCTGTATATTGTCATCCTGTCTATTTAACTTATATGCAGAGAAAAAGTTGGCTTAAAGCTCAACATTCAGAAAACAAAGATCATGGCATCCGGTCCCACCACTTCATGGGAAATAGATGGGGAAACAGTGGAAACAGTGTCAGACTTTATTTTTCTGGGCTCCAAAATCACTACAGATGGTGACTGCAGCCATGAAATTAAAAGATGCTTGCTTACTCCTTAGAAGGAAAGTTATGACCAACCTGGATAGCATATTCAAAAGCAGAGACATTACTTTGCCAACAAAGGTTCGTCTAGTCAAGGCTATGGTTTTTCCTGTGGTCATGTATGGATGTGAGAGTTGGACTCTGAAGAAGGCTGAGCGCCGAAGAATTGATGCTTTTGAACTGTAGTGTTGGAGAAGACTCTTGAGAGTCCGTTGGACTGCAAGGAGATCCAACCAGTCCATCCTAAAGGAGATCAGTCCTGGGCTCATTGGAAGGACTGATGTTGAAGCTGGAACTCCAATCCTTTGGCCACCTGATGTGAAAAGCTGACTCATTTGAAAAGACTCTGATGCTGGAAAGATTGAGGGCAGGAGGAGAAGGGGATGACAGAAGACGAGATAGTTGGATGGCATCACCGACTCAATGGACATGGGTTTGGGTAAACCCCGGAAGTTGGTGATGGACAGACAGGCCTGGCGTGCTGTGGTTCATGGGGTCGCAAAGAGTCGGACACAACTAAGTGATTGAATTGAACTGAGTGTGATCTTTCTAAAACATGAATCAGATCATACAATGCCTCTGCTTAGATTATCTAGTACTTTTTCAGTGTAGTTAGAACAAAACTTCAAGCTTCATGACCAACCATCCTCTAGGTGTTCAGGCCAGCTGCCTACATCCTGGCTCCTTATCTCACTGAGGTCACACTCCCCATGGATTGCTGTGGCTCTGGCAACACTGGCCTTCCGTCCCTTCCTCCGGAACATCAGCACATTTGTCCCAGCTGTTCCCTTTCCCGGACATCCTCCACCTGAAGACTTCTGCACAGTTATCTTCTGGTCATTCATGTTTCCACACAAATGTCATCTCCTACTGGGGGCTCCAACCACGCCATCTAAAGCATGCAGCCACCACTCTCCTGCCTATCATTACATAGCTCGCTGCCAATTTTACTTTCTTCCTAAGCACTAGAACTACCCAAAATTATCTTACTTGTGTGTTCTCTGCCTCCCACTCCTCATCAGGTAACGTCCCTAAAATCAGGGATCACATCCCTCTTGTTCTCTTCTTTATTCCTACCACTTAGTCCTGGCACATAGTAGGTCCTTTATAAATATCTAGTAAATGAATATATATGTACATATAGTATACTGTGCACATTATCTGAATTTGTTTTTGTTGTCATAATAACCCTGAGAGGCAGGGAAAGGATTTCCATCTTTTATATAGATAAGGGCTTCCCAGGTGGTGCTAGTGGTAAAGAACCCGCTTGCCAACGCAGGGGACATGAAACACGAGTTCGATCCCTGGGTTGGGAAGATCCCCTGGAGGAAGGCATGGCAACCAACTCTAGTTCTCTTGCCTGGAGAATTCCATGGCTAGAGGAGCCTGGCAAGCTACAGTCCATAAGGTCTCAAAGAACTGGACACGACTGAAGCAACTTAGCACTCATGCATGCAAGGAACTTAGGCTCAGGAAAGCCCCAGGGTTTGCCCAAGGGCAGAAAGCAAGCAAAGAGTAGGGCTGAACTAGATCCCAGAACTCTGACCTCAAGTTCGGTCCTTGTAACCAGAGATCCTAAATCCTTGTCTGTGGACTGGCTGCCTCAGAACCCCCAGGACACTTGTTAAAACATAATCTGTCCTGCTATATATAAAATAGCTGCCTCACTATGTAATAAAAACAACTTTGCCAATGGGGAAAATCAGGTTAGGGACCAGAGAGTTTCAGACTCACAATTACCAAGTTATTTTTCCTACAGGAATTTTAATAATAAAAGTAGTTTTATAGCTGCAAGTGTATAGCTATAAAATTCAAATGTCACTGAATTAAATCCAGCCGTTAATTAATTACACTGAGCTTTTGCTGAAAGTAACAACTGTGCATCCTGTCACGAGAGGCACTTTTGTTAGCACAAGCTACTTAGGTGTTATTACCTTCATTATGAAGACAAAGCACAGAGTTACTGAAGCATTTACAGTTAACAGAAGTTTATATTGAACATGATTCTTCTTAATCATTGACCCTCTTACATCTATTAGAAAAAGCACAGAGTTACCAAAGCATCTACAATTAATACAAGTTTATATTGAACATGATTCTTCTTAATCATTGACCCTCTTACATCTATTAGAAAAAGCACAGAGTTACCAAAGTGTCTACAATTAATAGAAGTTTATATTGAACATGATTCTTCTTAATCAATTGACCCTCCTACATCTATTAGAAAAGCTTGTACATATTATTGAGTCATACAGTTAGATCTCCTAAACCTGACACTCAGGTGGTGGGATGGAAGCTCTAGTTTCTATTTTGAACAAATTCTGAGGCAATTCTGACATGTAGCCAGGTTTGTTCATTAATGAATTACACTGTGTTACTTTTTCTTGAATCCTGGTGAGAGCTGAGGTTTTTTTGAAAGCCCACTAGTTCAATATTAGAAAATTTCAGGTTGAAAACATGCACCCCAATGTTCACTGCAGCACTATTTACAATAGCCAAGGCATGGAAGCAACCTAAGTGTCTCTCAACACAGGCACAGAAAAAGAGGATGTGGTACATATTACAATGGAATATTACTTGGCCATGAAAAAGGAAAATGGCATTTGCAGCAACATGGGTGGGCCTAGAGATCATTATATTAAGTGGTGTAAGTCAGAGAAAGACGAACATCATATAACTTCTATGTGGAATCTAAAAAAAATGGATGTATTTACAAAATAGAAATAGACTCACAGGTCTTGTAATCAAGTTAAGGATACCAAAGGGGAGATAGGGAGGGAAATGAGTAGGTAACAGGCACACGCCCACACATACATGTAACACTGATTCACTTTGCTGTATACCTGAAACTAATACAACATTGTAAATCAACTATATTTCAATAAAAATATAAAAAAAAAACAAAGGAAAAATAATTCAAGTCCACTTTCTATCACCTAGATAGACACCTAGTGAGGTGAGTACTGCTGAGAAAGGCCATGCCTGTGTTTGTGCTTGATTACAATCCCATCAGCGAGTATTACTTTAATTATGGAAGTTAATTAGAAGAAAAAGAAGAGAGATGCAAAGAGGGAGTGACATGATAAATTATATATTTGTACTAAGACAATGTTAAAAAAGGTCTGACCAAAAAGACTTTTACAACGAGCAAAACAAAACAAAACAAAAAAGAGACTGATTCCGGGAGCTGGTATAGATATACCTGAGCAGACCCTGGGCTAGAACTCTCTGTTCCCATAGCATGGGGCACACGCCCTGACTGTCGGAGCTGATGGGGCCACCTGAGGGAGGGGGCAGCCACCAATGTCTCTGGCCAGATCCAGAGAAGTGACAGGAGGCATGGACAGGACAAGGACCAATGCTTTCCTTCCAATAAACAAAACATTAACCTAAACTAAAAAAAAAAAGGAGACTGAGCTGTAGTCATGGAACCTCTGCAGTGTGGGTGGAGCCTCACTGTCAGAACCACATTCATCTGTAGTCCGGTCATCTCTGCGGGTCAGCGTCAGCTAGCAGATTACATGTGTATTGATTTTTGGAAACTGTCAGGGTTTACAGATCACTCTTTCACTGAATCTGCAAACTGGTCATATATATAAATATAAGAAGAACAAGGAAATAGAAACAAAGGCAAGCATTTCAATTTATCACAACCGATATAAGGAAGCAAGCCTCTTCAAGAGTCAGAAATAGAAGCATTAAAAGAATCATTGCCTGTAGACCTCATGAAACCGCTTAGCTTTTGGATCATGGCTCCTGTAGAAATGAGATGGAACAGGGGGTCCAGAGCCTCAGTGGTAAGCAAGGGCAGCCCTGGCACAAGGGTGAACCTGCGTTAGCTAACACTCGCCTATCAATATCCAGTGATGTGGGGGAGTGCCACCTTGGGCCGCCTTCACAGTAGAGGCGTTTGACCAAACAGGCACTGTCCTGACCTGGGAGGACCGGCAGCTGGAGAGACAGGCAGGGATGGATGAGCAGCCCTGGGAGCAAATGCTTGGAACTGTTAATACATTCCTGTGCATAGTCTGGGCTCTGGCTCACGCCTCTTTCCCTCATGTGTGACTCTGGGTAAAATCAAAATCCAGTGGGAAAAAATCTGAATATATGTGCTTGAAAAATATCTTTGGCCCAGTGTAAAGGTGATGGAGAGAGGAGCCAGAGGAGATGAAGGTTTCTTGTTTGAGTGCAGCCAAGTACAGAGAACATTGAAAGCAACTTTTTCTCAGGTCCGAAGTCCAGGTCTCTGCTAACAGCAACTTTGTTTTCAATAGCACGATGGCAGAGACAGATCTATTATCAACCAAATCCTTTTCTTTTCCTTCCTGGGCACACAGTTAGGTCATTTGTCAGCCTCTCTGCAGTGAGATGTGGACAAGGTGCTGGTTTCTAGCAGATGAAATGTGAGCAGAAGTCAACTGTGCCATTTCTTGACCCAAACCACAAAAAGCCTCTTGTGAAATAATTTGTTTTAGATGTTAGGTGAGTGAGAAAAAAAAATCTGTTTTAGCCATCATATACTTATGGTTTGGTTTGTTAAGCAGGCAAATAGAAAAAAGTGCCCAATAAGCACACATGCTAATTATTCTGTGTTTGATCTTCTTTCCCCTCTTCTAAAGTGGTGAGTCACAAATGGCATTTGAAAATGGTTCTCTACGATCCTTAGCCACCAAAAATAACAAGGATCTACTGTTTAGTGCGGGGAACTACATTCAATATCTTGTAATAACTTATAGTGGAAAAGTCTGAAAAAGAACACACACACACACACATATATATATCTGAATCAATCTGTGGTACACCCAAAACATTGTAAGGCAATTATACTTCAATAAAAAAATAAAAATTGAAAAATGAAGAGGAAATAATGAATTGTACTTTGAACCCTTCAGATTCTCACTGTTGAGTAAGAGGCAATCTATCCCAGGAAGTGTGCCTGTGTATTCATTTGCAAGGAGAATGAGAAGACTTGTTAAAGGTGGTTGGGAACCTGGGCAATAAAAAAAACAGGACTGCAGGAGGTAGGTTTGGAGACAACACAAGAGCTCTGGGAAGGATGTAAAAATGGCAAATAGGTTTGAGGTGATGGTGCTTAGCGTATGGCAGAATCCTCCTGGAGCACTGCTCAGATAGAGATTCTGGGTTACATCCAGGAGGGCATGCATGTTTTATCACTCATGCATGGGGTTCTCTTTGGAACCCCATGGACTGTAGCCCGCCAGGCTCCTTTGTCCATGGGATTCTCCAGGCAAGAATGCTGGCTGCCGCTGCTGCTAAGTCGCTTCAGTCGTGTGAGATGTTATTTCCTCCTCCAGGGGATATTCCCAGCCCAGGGATCAAACCCCTGTCTCCTGCGGTTCCTGCATTGGCAGGTTGGTTCTTTACCACTGAGTGACCCGGGAAGACACACTCAGGAAGACTGAGCAGCAGCAAAAGAATGTGATAAATCCTGATGCCTCCAGGGGGCATGGGTGTGAGAAGTGGTGCCTACATGGCAGGTGTTCACACTCCATCTCTCAATAGCTGAGTAGCCTCGGGAGAGTTATTTAGTCTCTGTGGACCTTCGTTTTCTACTTCTATGGTTGCTGAAAGCAGTAATGCTTGCAAAGCTGTTTGTGCAACATGAGGTCTGAATACATGCTAGCTATCAACATGATCCCTGGTATGATACAGGGAGAAAACACTGAGGAGCAGCGTCTGGAACTTTTGATAAACCAAGAAAACACAAAGGACAAGTGTAAAGAAAGAAAGAAAGGAAAAAACAAGAAAGAGGAGAGGGAACAGATCTCTTAGTGAGAAGGAACTCGGGTGTCTCTATTTTGAAGAACTGTGAGGGTTTCAGGCTAACCAGAAGAAGAAATTATTTTCTCCTAGGGCTTCCCTTGTGGCTCAGCTGGTAAAGAATCCTGCAATGCAGGAGAACTGGGTTTGATCTCTGGGTTGAGAAGATCCCCTGGAGAAGGGAAATGCTACCCACTCCAGTACTCTAGCCTGGAGAATATACAGCCCATGGGGTTGCAAAGAATTGGACATGACTGAGCTGCTTTCACTTGGCTTCTCTTGAAACTAGTATTAGTCTCTGGACAGACAGAGTGTCAAGTCACATATTGGAGACCTCAGAAAGTATCTACTTCCAGAGAAATTGTGAAACAATGCATGCCAGGGTAATTTGCTGGTGCCCTCAGGACTCTGTTCAAGAAAATTGTAGTCAGATCCACAAAGGATCCAAATCTTAATTCAAGAGAAAAGTGAATAAGGCTGTGATGCCAAATAATTTAAATCTTTGCATTCACAGCAGTAAGGTGTTATAAATTTCACATGCTTTCACTATCTAACACTAAGAAAACTGCATTTTTCCAGATTTAGTCAATGTATAATGCCTTGTAATTAGTGAGAATGCTTTAAGGAATGTTAGCCTCTGCTTACACTGCAATTAGCATAGATTTCTCAGAAGGGCCACCAGAGTGAAATCTGTGAAAACTCCCTGAAATGAGAATTCTCAGCTGAAAAACTCATGAGTCAAAATTTAAGGGACCACAATCAACATGAACCTATGAAAGCTTTTCTCAAAATACCAACACCATCTTGTACATCTGAAATCAGTAATGTTGTATCCTGATTGTTAATGTCCAGTTACCATCTCCTGCTGCCCAGAAACTTTTCAGGATCTGGCTACCTGGCAGTTTCAACAAGAGTTGCTTTGTGACGGATAACAGTCATATTAAAATGCATGATATGTTCTTTAGTCTGGGTCTCCTTCCAAGTGCCTTTCACGTTTTATAGCTCAGGAATCTTTAACTCCTTCCTGTCCTGCTGTCTCTCCTGCAAGGTCTCCTTCACTTCCATTTCCTGCCTCCTGAATCAGTGTTTGTCATTTCAGTCAACTCCACATCCTTTCTCTTCACCAATCCTCTGATTCTTTTTCCCTTCATCTGTAATTTCCCCTAGATTTCATTGCAAAAGCTGTCCTCCTTTGCCATCTAGTTTTCCAGTCTCCAAAAGATAAAGGAAATAAATTGGCAAATGTTAGAATTTTAAGTAAGGGGAGTTTATAGCTGGTAGTGGTGGGTGGAGACTACTGTACTTTATTTGTATATGAGAGATTCATAGGACTTTAAGGTCTAAAAAAGACCCAAGAGTGCATCTATTTAAAACCCCTCTGTTTACAATAAGGATACAGGTTTACAGTTCTAAATCTGCTCTGAGTTTTGTAATGAGACAAATACCCTAAAATCTTACCTATTCTATTGTTACAATGTTTCCCTTTTAGTAGTAGTGAAAAAAAAGAAATGTTTCTCTCCCATCCAAATCATTACATGGTTTAACTTAGTGTAATCTAATAAAATAAACTATTATACTTCAGTGACACTCTGACTATGCTGGAAAATGAGGTGTAATATTTGAGCAGAGAATATAGAAAATGGATGATTGAACCAGAGGGCACTGTAGCCTCCAGGCTATGGTTCAGTCCACTCACATGTTTGGTCTGGAAAGAATTTTTTAAAAATTTGAACTTGTTCAGTTCAGTTCAGTTGCTCAGTCATGTCTGACTCTTTGCAACCTGACCCCATGAATTGCAGCAAACCAGGCTTCCCTGTCCATCACCAACTCCTGGAGTTCACCCAAACTCATGTGCATCAAGTCGGTGATCCCATCCAGCCATCTCATCCTCTGTCGTCCCCTTCTCCTCCTGCCCCCAATCCCTCCCAGCATCAGGGTCTTTTCCAATGAGTCAACTCTTCGCATGAGGTGGCCAAAGTACTGGAGTTTCAGCTTTAGCATCAGTCCTTCCAATGAGCACCCAGGACTGGTCTCCTTTAGGATGGACTGGTTGGATCTTCTTGCAGTCAAAGGGACTCTCAAGAGTCTTCTCCAACACCACAGTTCAAAAGCATCAATTCTTCGGTGCTCAGCTTTTTTCACAGTCCAACTCTCACATCCATTCATGACCACTGGAAAAACCATAGCCTTGACTAGACGGACATTTGTTGGCAAAGTAATATCTCTGCTTTTGAATATGCTATCTAGGTTGGTCATAACTTTCCTTCCAAGGAGCAAGCATGTTTTAACTTCATGGCTGTAATCACCATCTGCAGTGATTTTGGAGCCCCCCAAAATAAAGTCTGACACTGTTTCCACTGTTTCCCCATCTATTTCCCATGAAGTGATGGGACCAGAAGCCATGATCATAGTTTTTTGAATGTTGAGCTTTAAGCCAACTTTTTCACTCTCCACTTTCACCTTCATCAAGAGGCTTTTTAGTTCCTCTTCACTTTCTGCCATAAGGGTGGTGTCATCTGCATATATGAGGTTATTGATATTTCTCCCGGCAATCTTGATTCCAGCTTGTGCTTCTTCTAGCCCAGTGTTTCTCATGATGTACTCTGCATATTATAAGTTAAATAAGCAGGGTGACAATATACAGCCTTGACATACTCCTTTTCCTGTTTGGAATCAGTCTGTTGTTCCATGTCCAGTTCTAACTGTTGCTTCCTGACCTACATATAGGTTTCTCAAGAGGCAGGTCAGGTGGTCTGGTATTCCCATCTCTTTCAGAATTTTCCACAGTTTATTGTGGACTCAGTTAAAAAAAAAAAGAGAAGTTAAATAAAAAAAAAGTGTGTGTGTATGTGTGTGTGTGTTTTGGTTTGGCTTATATGGAAAAATTGGAAGGTCTACCAACATTAGATTTGTGATTTTCTTTGGCAATAGAAAGATAAAAACGAGCTGTGCCCTTCAGATAGGGTGTGGTACTGTCCATACTCTAATCCTTGGAATCTGTGACTATATTATATTACATGACAAAAGGGAATTAAAGTTGCAGTTGCAATTAAGATTGCTAATGAACTGACATTAAAATAGTGAGATTACCCTAGATTAACTAGGTCAGCCAGTCTAATCATTTGAGCTCCTAAAATTAAAAGAGGGATAGTGAAGAGCTTGTGGGAGAGAGGCAATATGAGAAAGACTCAGTCTCCAACTGTTAGCTTTGAGATGGAGGAAGAGGGCCAAAAACTAAGAAATGCAACAGCCTTTAGAGCTTGCGAATGACACTCAGTTTACAGCCAGCAAGAAATCAGGGATCTCAGTCTCAGTCACAAGGACCTAAATTCTGCCAACAATCCAAATGAACAGGAAAAGCATTTTCTCCTGGAGTTTATAGAAAGGAGTGTACCCCTTTGACACTTTGGTTTTATCCTGGTAAGACTATACTGGACTTTTGGCCTATAGAACTCTAAAACAAAATATTTGTATTTTAGGACTCTAAGTTTGTGGTAAATTGTTAGGGCAAAATAAAAGAATAATATGCAGGCCATATACACTGCCTATATCACCAAAGTTACTACTTCGACAAAGAAGATGTATAAACAAGTAATAAACACGAGAAAAGATGCTCAACACTGTTAGTCATCAGGGAAATGTAAATTAAAGTCACAATAAATGATCACTTTACATCCATGAGGATGGCTATAATTTAAAAAAATAGACAAAAACAGATGTGGTGAGGATGTAGACATTGGAATCCTAATACTGTTGATGGAAATACAAAATGGTGCAGCTACTTTGAAACACAGTTGACAGTTTTTTAAAAAGTTACACATAAATGTGCCATACAACCCAGCAGTTCTACTCTTAGGTATATACACCCAAGAGAAATGAAAAGATGTCTACACAAAAGCTTGCACATGAATGGTCACTGCAGCACTATTCATGATAGCCAAAAACTGGAAACAACCCCAATGTCCATCAATGAGTGGAAGAAAATGTGGTATATTCATACAATGGAATACTATGCTGCTGCTGCTGCTGCTAAGTCACTTCAGTCATGTCTGACTCTGTGTGACCCCATAGACGGCAGCCCACCAGGCTCCCCCGTCCCTGGGATTCTCCAGGCAAGAACACTGGAGTGGGTTGCCATTTCCTTCTCCAGTGCATGAAAATGAAAGATGAAAGTGAAGTTGCTCAGTCGTGTCTGACTCCTAGCGACCCCATGGACTGCAGCCCACCAGGCCCCTCCGTCCGTGGGATCCTCCAGACAAGAGTACTGGAGTGGGGTGCCATTGCCTTCTCCGTAGAATACTATTACTCCACCACAAAGAGGAATGCAGCATACATGTCACAACACGGGTGAATCCTGAACACGTTATGCTAAGTCACTAACAAAGGACCATGTAGGACCCCACTTACTCAAAGTATCTGGAATAGGCAGGTCTATGACGACACAGTACACCAGTAGTTTCCGAGGCCTGGAGGAAACGAGGGGGTTGGGAAGTGATGGCTAAGAGGTGTGGAATTTATTTTGGGATAATGAAAATGTTCTAAACATTTGAGTGTGGTGATGAATGTACAACTCTCAATGTACTAACAGCCACTGAATTGTATACTTTAAATAGTTGATTTGTACAGTATGTGAATTACACTTCAATAGTGTTTTTAAGAAAACAACAATCTTGGTTTGTTGTGATGATGGTTATACAACCTAAAAAGTTTGCTAAAATATCATTGAATTGAACACTTACAATGGGTGGATATTATGGGATGTAGATTATGCCTCCAGAAAATTGATAAAACAATTTAAATCTAATTTAACCTTTTCTTGAGGAGTCAGGGTCAACAGTGTGACTACTAATTATCTTGCACAAAAAATAAGAAGGACTTGGTATTTCTTTGCCTTTGTGATTCTGTTTAGTTGGTGTGCCTTTGGTATCAATATTTCAGGGCCCGTAGGGTCTAAGGGCTTCCCTGATGTCTCAGATGGTAAAGAATTTGCCTGCAATGTGGGAGACCCAGGTTCGATCCCTGGGTTGGGAAGATCCCCTGGGGTCTCAAGAGTCAGACATGATTGAGGGACTAACACTAGGAACTAAGGAAGTCTAGGGCTTAGACTATCCTTACCTACACGTCCCCAGGCTGCCTGGCTTCCTTTTCCTCCCTTGTTTCAATCACCATTCCCTAAACATATTTTTTACCAATGCCAGTATGTCAGATTTTACTACCATTACCTCTACTGATTATTCAGTTGAAGTTAACGACTCCCCAGGACTCTAAGGCAGCAACCTCTTTTGCATGTTCCGCTGCAGAGTCCTAGATGAGGGACCCCATACCCAGGACAGCTGCATGATGCTACAGCCTCTTCAAGGTACAACACTCCAAGGATATGGTACCCTCTACCTGTCTCACCACCCATCCTTCCCTCATTCCATCGAACAGATGTGGGAATTGCTTTTTCAGAATGTGAGATAGGCTAGGCTAGATCATTTCCTTGTTTGCTTCCTCTATTCTGCTGCAGAGCAGAGAAAGTTGAATTCTCCTGCTATCCTCTCATCCCTTTCATCTGAATTCTACGAAAGCTAGGCTTCCTCAGTGGGCATGCTACACATCTATACATACTGAGGAAAACTTAAGAATCTTGGTTACTCAGTATTGTAACAGATAATGAGGTCCCTTGATGGCAGCTTGAATGAGTCAATGGCCATTACCCTGATGCTCAGAGCATCACTAGGAAGACAGGTAAACTTCTGTGCTTTTCCCTCTGATCTGGTGCACTGGGGCAAATCTTTCATTGCTGGTTGTCACCACGGTGACAAAGTCCTCTCTGAGCCTAACTCTCTATGCAGCAGAATCCTCCCCTGGTGAACAGAGTTGCTGGATGAAGAATTCAGAAATGCCAATTTGAAATGACTTACATTATGAAAAGCTTACAAAACTGCTTGTCTTTATTGCAGCTACTAAATCATAATGAGGAGGGGGCTGAGAAAGGAGAATTAAAAAAAAAAAAAAACCCAACTGCCTTTTATTTTTATTTTCCCAGTGAGGTTTCTGTGATCTCTTTATTAGACACAATATGTGTCAGCTATTCAACTCATAGAAAAGCAGAAAAACATGCCAGGAAAGGAGAAATATTTTCTGTCTCTTTCTTCCTGTGAACACTTGGGATGAGCTCATCTGTGTTCTCTCCTTTCAATGAAAGATATGCTCATCCCTTAGCCCCCATCTTCTTCTCATTTTCCATTGATGATGTCAAGCAGGCCTTACAGTATCTCTTTTGTGATCTTATAAAATCAATGACAACCAAAAACGTTTCCCTTATGGCTATGACTTCATCAGTGGGCTACACCTGGATGGGCCTCATCTGCATTGGTAAGCAGAGCTCCCCTCCACTGGTCCAGACTGAAGCAATTTACCAGGAAACTACTGCTTTCCTTCAAAATGCTGCCTACACCGTTCGGATCTGGCAGTTTTCTGAGCAATGTCGGCTGAATGCAGAATCTCACTAGTCAAGATGGCTCTCCAATCTTTGTGCCTTGTCATGCACACCAGAAATTCTCCTCTACCTATGGCTACAAATGCACACAAAGTCAACTGTCCTTTAACAGGTTAGGTATGTGACCTTTTGGTGACATTCTTAAACGCCTCCCTAGCCGCTGCTACCCTCCCCCTCCCATCTACTTTCTGAGCAGTGAAACATCCAGGGAAGCATCCGGTTGAGTCCAGTTTAGGACAGAAAGGAGTTTTGTGCCACTGGGTCTACATGGCTGTGAGTTTCTGGAACCAGGGAGGTAGGCAGGGAAACATTAGGCATCTCCATCCTGAGAGGGACTTGTGAAGTACTCTCAAAACCTTTGGGACTTAAAAGATAAAATCAACACATACTGATGAATTTAGAGAGAAGCAAAGACAATTTAGAGAAGCAAAGAAGCTTGAAAGACAATATTTTACAGGCTTAAATAAGGCAGAGTAGGAAGGTTTGGTATATCTAAAACGAAATGATGTTTCTATATTTAAACAAAAGTTGTAGAGAGTACCAATGGACCTACCATAAACCTGAGCAGCAGAACTGACAACACTCTCAGTTCAGAGGATGGGGGAACAGGAATGGTCTAATGATGGGCCAGGGGGCGTTCATCAGTTCTCCCTTCCTCTCCCATGTGAGATAGTCCTCTTGTAGCCACCTCCCTTGCTCTGAATCCAGGCACACTCCAACCACTTTTCAGATAGCTAATTCAGCTTTCCCTTTGACACTGAGACATTGAGACATTAGACAGAGGGGCTCTACAAAGGGTTTGTGAGCATTCCATTCTCTGAAAAGGAATCTCCCCTACTGTAAAAATAACCTGGCTTTTGCTTTATCTTCACAATAATAATAATAAGAGTGAACAAGTATTGAGTGCTTGCTACATGCCAGGCATACTTATAAGCATTTTACATGAATGAAGGCATTTAATCTCCACAAGAACCTTCTGAGTCAAACACTATTATTATCACCATAAGTCAGATAAAGAAACTGAGTCAGAGAGTATGAAGAAGCTGCTCAGGAATATGTAGCTTGGACATGACAGAGTCAGGATTCAAATCCAGACTGTGAGGCTCTGGAGCCTGCAGGTTTAACTGCCACACTATGCTTGCTCTCGTGAATTACTGTGAACAAATTTCTCTGCATCTGGTCAATTCAGGTGTATTAGCAAGACCCAAGCAAGACTTGGGTCTTGCTAATGTCAAGGGGACACCTGAGTGCTTTGAGCCTCAAACAAAATCCTTTTTTTTTTGGCCTACATTTATACTGAAGTCAAGATAAAAAACAAAATGCAAAAACCACAACTCTACAATGTCTTTTAAAGCATAGAGGTACTGAGGTTTACCATGAGGGTCTGATCACAAGTGAGTTGGCAGGCTATACAGTCCATGGGGTCCCAAAGAGTTGGACACGACTGAACTGAGCATGAGCACAAAGACAGAGCTGAATTAGCTCCTAGTGGGCTTCTCTGATGGCTCAGATGGTAAGGAATCTGCCTGCAATGCAGGAGACCTGTATTCAAGCCCTAGCTCAGGAAGATCCCCTGGAGGAGGGAATGGAAACCCACTCCAGTACTCTTGCCTGGAGAATCCCATGGACAGAGGAGCCTGGCAGGCTGCAGTCCATGGAGTTGCAAAGAGTTGCACACGACTTAGCGACTAACCGGAGAAGGCAATGGCACCCCACTCCAGTACTCTTGCCTGGAGAATCCCATGGACCGAGGGGCCTGGTGGGCTGCAGTCCATGGGGTCGCTAGGAGTCAGACACGACTGAACGACTTCACTTCCACCTTTCACTTTCATGCACTGGAGAAGGAAATGGCAACCCACTCCAGTGTTCTTGCCTGGAGAATCCCAGGGACCGGGGAGTCTGGTGGGCTGCTGTCTATGGGGTCGCACAGGGTCGGACACGACTGAAACGACTTAGCAGCAGCAGCAGCAGCAGAGCGACTAACACTTATAAAGTATTGGTTAAGCCAGAAAGTTCATTTGGGTTTGAGTTCTGGAAAAACCCTAACGAATTTTTTGGCCAACCCAATACTTGCAAATTTTCAGTGTGAAGATATACAGTGAAAAATGCATGGATGCAAAGTTGGGCTAATGTTTTACACATTTTAGAATTGATTTAAGGATGTGTTTCATCTTAGAAGAGCTAGAGAAAGAAAGAGAAATATTTATTAGGTGTGAACTATGTGCCTGGCTTTGGGCTCAGGGCTTTTTCACATGTGCAATCTTATTTACCCTCACAACAATCTTGTAAAATATGATTAATTTCACTCTTACAGGTGAGAAGGAAGATTCAGTGAGCTTATACCCTTTGTTCAAGGTCACACAGCTAATGAACAGTAGAACTGTATCCTTTAGAAATGCCTCACATCTCCCCCTGCTGCAAAGTGCCCCCCCACCACTTACATGGTATTTGGGTTGTATCTTATCCTATGCAGGATCTTAATGGGTACATTTGAAGGAAACTATCTCTTGATTCTAGGTGGTCACGTATACATCTATTACCTTCACTAGTCTGTAAGCATCACAGATCACAAAACTCAGGTCTAACTTACTGCTCCACACTGATAATACTTGGCAGAGGACGTGTTCAGAACAGTAGCTGGTGAGTCACTTTAAAACTGTGAGTGTAGACATTGACGTCAGGCTAGGTGATAATCCCAGGTAAAGATACAAATACAATCTTAAAGCAACATCTCCATTTTGATCCTTAACTTTCAGAGGGATTGTCTGACAGACGTGCCAGCAGACCTGAACAAACCCCACCATCGAAGACAAAGACACAGCTCCCTAAGCTCTGGGTGTGGTGTCCGTGAACTACTTCATCGCTCAGCTCCTTTCCTCCTTCTTCCCCGGTGCCTCTTTGGCTGCTCTCTCTCTTTCCTGGCTTTGAACATTTTGGCAGCCTCCAATAGCTCCTCTTCAAAGAGCTGAAGACAAGCCTGATGTTACAATTGCTTTGCTTAATTCCAGACAGGTTTCCATGAATCATATTAAATTCAGGTGAACAAAGGGTATTTAGTCTGTGACAGAGCTGAACCGTATCTGGATAAATATAAACAAGAGAGTTAATCCTGTAAGAGACACTATTTGCCAGCAGCTGGAAGGCTGTCCACACTGCCCTGGCCAAGGCAGACTGTGTTGGGGGGCGGGTAAGGCAGAAGAGAATTAACCAGATGGGTGCCAAGCATCTGGACTCCGTACAAAGAGGGGCATAAAGATTATGACTGGAATACATTAGGAGCAAAGCAAATGTTCTATTCACAAAAAAACAGGCATTAATAATAGTCTGTAATCCACCTCAGGGCCCCTCAGCTGGCCTTACTCTTTGTTGACTTTCATCTTCTCTGCAGAGCGTCTTGCTCAAGGTCCCTTCCCAGATCAGCCTTAGGTCATGGGGGTAGAAATACTGTTGCTAAACAGATATGCAAGGGAGTAGCATGTGTGACTGGAAAACAGTGTGACAACATAATCCTGGCGTGGATGGATGAGGTCAGTGTGGGGTGATGTCGGCTTTTCTAGCAACGATTGAATCATCTCATGGGAGTGGCAATTGAAAAGAATAAATACAAACACATGCAACACACCGCCACAAAGGCTGCATGGCCCAGACCCGAGGAAGGGGAGCCCAGACTGAAAGCATCAGTGGGGAGACGAGGGGACAATGATCTGGGGGTTAGGAGACCTCAGTTTCCTTCTCCCAGCCACCAGCTGAGAGGCTATGTGACCTCAGGTTGCCTGGTCGCTAAGAACTGTGGGCTCTGGTTCAGAGTTCAGATGGTCTCTAAGGTCTCTTAGTTTCAAAGGCAAGGATCCGTCCTATGTAAGGAAGGTTTTATAAAACCCACCTATGTAAGGAAGGTTTTATAAAAGTCTCTTACTCTAAGACCACAACCTTACCAGGGGGAAAGATGGGAGAATGGATAGTAAGGGAATTTGGGATCAACATATACATACTGCTAGGGAATGGCAATCCACTCCAGTGTTCTTGCCTGGAGAATTCCATGGACTGAGAAGCCTGGTAGGCTACAGTCCATGGGGTCGTAAAGCATTGGACATGACTGAGCGACTAACACGTTTAAAATGGATAACCAACAAGGACCTATTGTATAGCACAGGGAACTCTGTTCAACATTACGTGGCAGCCTGGATGGGAGGGGAGTTTGGGGGAGAATGCATATGTGCAAATGTATGGCTGAGTCCCTTTGCTATTCAGCTGAAACTATTACAACACTGTTAATTGGCTATACATCAACATAAAATGAAAAATTAAAAAAAAAATACCAAATTGCAACTTTGGGAGGCACTGCACTCTGAATTGCGATTTTCTGACGTGGCCACGTATAGAATGGTTTGCCTAAGCTCTATGGATAAAGGTGAAGTACTGGCAGGTGCATTAGAGAAAAAGGTTGAAATAAACAGTCAGAGAGAACACTTGTGCTCTAGCCCACAGTCACAGAATTCCAACTACCCAAGGGTCTTAGTTTCTTTTGTAATAGGTGGGACGAGAAATGAAAACATCATTTGATGACCTTAGGTCATGAGTCATGTTCCCTCATAGACTACTTCCTTGTATATATCTATGCTCATGCTCGTTCCTGCATCTCTGTTATCAAAATTCTACCCCAAGTCTAAGACCTCTCAGGTAGAATGAAACTGTACCCTCTTTAGTTATCAAAACTTATTTCACTCATTCTATCTCATATTACATGCTATCTTCATTTAATTACAATTATAGGTCACAAACTTCCAAAGGCAGGAAATGGATCTCATTTATGTCTGTCTCCCTGACCCCACTTAGCATGCTGTGGCACCTACTTAGCAGTTTCCATATTGAACAGCGGTTTTCACATTACCTGCTAATGTGACAGCAATGGAGACAGAATCATATCCCAAGGCATTTGAGGCATTACAAGTGTAGAAACCCACATCAGCTTCCACAGGTGCCAGGATCTGTAAGGAATCATCTGGCTGCAGAAGAATCCTGGAGCAACAGAAAAGAAATGTAGACCTGGTCAGGTCAGTTGACTCCTTTTTGGCACCGGACATGGGTAAAGCTGGAAGGAACCCCAGGGGACAGTAAACAGAACCCTGTTTAACAACAGGCACAAACTGGCCACAGTGACACACGGGAAACCAGCCTCTCTTGCCACTTTGTTGAGTGTGATTCTGGAAGTGAGCCCAAATAAGGCGGTTTTGGATTGCTTATGCAGTTTGTTGACTGCTTGGGCTAAATGCTAACTGTTGGAGCAGACAGCCTATGGACACTGAATACACGTAACACATACACTGGGGGTGAGAGGAGACGTTAGAATGAATGGTGCAGATGGATTTGGGGAAGGCTTCAGGAAAAGGCAAAGTTATAAAGGAAGAGTTACTAATGCTCTGGATGGTGGAGAGTAGGCAGAGCTTCCAGATATGGAGAAAGGCATCTGTTAAGGCTTGGAGGTGGGAGAGAGGAAGCCAGAAATCGACTGCTGACGAGAAGATGTTGAAGGAAGCTGTATGTGTAACTGTGTCTCAATTCTTTTGTCTTCATTAGTCTGGAAATATTACTGGGCACAAAAATTAGATCTTATTTATTGTTTCATTTCCCACAATTCTTGGCAGAGGGCCCTCTGTAGAGAAGATGCCAGAAGAATGAAGGCAAAGCCTGCCCTTCAGGGTCATGGTAGAGATAATTCTAGAATAATCACCATGGAGTTCAGATACTTTGCTTTACCTGAAAGGGATTATGAGAATCAAATGGTGAGTACATATCATGAGCTTCAAAATCCACACCTATCTCAGGCTATTTTTTTTTTTTTCCTAGATGGATGCCATTTCTAAGAAGTACCTTCTATGGTAGTTAAGTAGATGAATGACTAATGATGACTTTAAAGCTCATGGTGAGGCTGATGATAACTTTAGTGTGTATGTGGAGGTGGAAAATCTAGAAGAGTTGGGGGAGGATTGGATGGGAACTTTAGAGATCCAGTGCTGGACCTGACCAGGCCTTAGGTCAATACATCATTCAACAGCATGGAAATGAGTTAGTGGTGGCTTTGCGGTTCCTGGAGTCAGTCACTTCCATCTTTGTGATTCTTTCCACCTCCTTATTAATTTCCAAAGCTTCCAAGAGCTTCCAACATATGTTCCCCTCATATGTTAGCATCCATCTATGGGAGTCAAGCAGGCAAGGGGTTGCTTTTCAGGTAAGGCACAAAACAATATTTAATGATAAAATTAAGACTAGGACTCAGATCTCCTGTCCCACCGGCAGTCTCCCACCACACACTTCTTTTTCTTCACTATGTCTCGGCTGGGCCTCTCCAGACTCTATTGGTACGTGTAGTCTGGCATCACCTCTAGTCAGCTCAGAGGTGGGTGCCTAGTCTGGCAATGAATCAGGCCTTCTCAAATCTGTTCTCGGCCTTGGGCCTACTGCACTGCTTTTTCTTACCTCCTGTTGGAGGAAAGGCAGGAGAGAGGAAAATCAGGGCTTGCATCAATCCTTCTCCAGTCTCACTATGTATGGGCAGTTCTGGTAACAGTGAGGAAGGAAACTGAAAACCTTAGCTAAAGGGAAATTTCTGGATGATTGTGTTTGATTCAGTGCCATTTTAGACCATCACCGCTATTACAGGAACAGTTTGGCTTCCGTGGCATTGAAGGAGAGCTGAAACTTTGTGAGGGATGACAGAGAGGCTATGAGACACTGTGACTGGACTCATCCACTCATTCATTCACTCATCCACCCAAGTTAGGTGTTTTCTCTCAAAATCAACAATTACACTCTAGTTGGTTAGTTTATTTCAAAGAGATAATAAGAGAAAGATGATTGTATAATTTGCTTATCTTTGCTAAGCCATACAGTATTTAGATAATATCTTTTTTTTTTTTTAGTAGGAATCTTAATAGATGCAGCATGGTATTATTGCTAAATCTTTTCACGTATTCAGGCTGTTTTCAATTAAAAAAATGAAATGCTGACTTGATGATTTAAATTTTTATGATCTCTCAAGAATATGGATGCCTCCAAACCAATTTCCAAACAGGAATAATCAAAGCAGGCTTGACAGACTGATCACTTAAGATGACTGAACTTGCTATTGTTGTTCAGTTGCTATGTTAGGTCCAACTCTTCACAATCCCATGGACTGCAGCACGCCATGCTCCTCTGTCCTCTGATATCTCCTGAACTCAGTGGATCATTATTCAGTTTTACCATCCTCAAAAGGCAGGGATGAAGATTTGCTAAATTCTCAAGGCTGTTGGGATAGTTGCTTCCCTATCAGAGTTCTATCAGAAGAGGTTCTTGAAGAGAATATTTAGAGGATGAGATTAGAAGATAGGTCTTCTGAATTTGATTTTGTTTCTAAGCTTTATTTTTCTACATTTCAGCATATCAATTTCTAAAACCCAGTTGAAGTATGTTTTCCTATCCAGCAGAAGGAACTGTTAAAATGAGGTATATAAGGAAGCTGCAGACCTCCTCTTGGTATATCCAGTGACCCTTCCTTTGGTAATGCTTCACACTGTGATAGAGAATTAAAACTGAGAAACAACAGGGGATGAAAAGATTGTGAGGAAGGAAGTGAGAGGGGTTCATGATACTGGCCAATTCCCCGCTGCCGCTCCCCACCCCCCCCCACCACACTAGGTAATTTATTAGCTTCTATAGTCAGATCATCTTATTTTTTCCCATAGAACTACTGTACCTGCCTGGTCTCATGCAGAGAGTGTAAACTCCACTCTTACATTGGGCCTGACCCAACTAACTCCTTTTAAGTGGAGGTAAGCTTACTGTAACAGTTCCTCCAGGCTACTGAGTGAGCCATGATGCTTCCTGACTGTATGAGCCTGGAAAAGAACTCACACAAAGTTGGTGAAGAGAAGTGGGGAGATCCATCATATTGGGTACAAAGCCATAAGGGTCTGAACTAAGATGGGAATAATGGGAATGGAAAAAAAAAGAGAATATAGATCTGAATATTTGGCATTCATACAGTCTTCTATTCCATAGACTGCATACAAAGATAAAGAAACTAAAGTATTTGCCATCATAAAACAGTCTTAAATGTTGTCTTAAGACAAAATCTACACAGGATGAATCTGAATTTCTTATTTACTGTGTATACTTAGAAATTGCTTGTAGTCATAAAACTGAACTCTTTAGCTCAAGGATGTACATAGTTATTTGGCATCAAAGTCAAGATTTGAAATAGGGTTTCTTGGTCCAGTACTTTCTTTCAATCACATCTTTGCATGCATGCATGCTAAGTCGCTTCAGTTGTGTCCGACTCTGTGCGACCCCATGGACAGCAGCCCACCAGGCTCCTCTGTCCACGGGATTCTCCAGGCAAGAATACTGGAGTGGGATGCCATTTCCCTCTCCATTTCCCTCTCCTTCCCATAAAATTGGTAGATGGGAGTTTGGAGGCTGCCACTAGGCGGAGCAATACTTCTGGGGAGGGCGCCCACGCAGGACTCTCTAGGAAATGTGACAAGGCAAAGAAAAGGGCTTGCTGGAGACTGAGGTTTACTTTAATCTATTTAGACTGGCATCTAGAGAGAGAGAGAGAGACTCCTGGGGAAAAAAGATTTTCTTTGTATTTCAGGCATCTACTCTATTAATTTAACTTAATTTGTTGGGAGCTGATTTCTGTCAGCTTGTATTTAGGTTTCAGATTTGACAGACCTGTTTTAGAACGCACAGGCATGGAAACATAGTGCTGCTTTCCAAACAAAACCAGAAAGATTTCTCTGGGGTTGTTGTGGAATTTATGGAATTAGGGGACATGAGGGGACATGGAATAGGGCATAATTAAGACCTACATAGCAAATGGTGCTGTAGTCATATTAGGTATTACTACTCATTGCTTTTCTTCCACACCTACATTCCCTTTTGGTTTACTGGGCTAAAACTTACTGCTTAATTTCTTTGCCCATTGTTTTTAGCTAGGAAATGAAAGAGCAGTTTTGCTTTTTTTGGTGACCTTTACTTGTAAAGGTGACAGCCTGCCTTCTCAAGTCTTTTACAAATTAAAGACCACCTGAGAGAGTACAAATAATTGTCTCAGTTGCACAAGCCTTCATTGTCCAAATGAGTAGGTTATGGACAAAGTGCTCCTGGGTCAGTCCTACCAAGCACAAGCTGCTTGAGATGGAGTTCTCTCTGCATTTGCAAAGAAGTTTCTCTGGGTGTCTTGAGGAAAGGTCTAGAAATCTTGTACATGGGGTGGTATCATGATGCCTTCAAAATCCTTGGCTCAGTGGAGACACCACTGTATGTAACTGCCCACTTCTCAAAGTCATGTCCACAGCTAACCATGTGAAACTGCAGTGGGGGAAAGGATTCCCAAGTACAGTCAAGAGACGTGGACTCAGGTGGTAGTCTTGGGCAAGTGTTTCAGCTCTGTGAGCCTCTATGTTCCTTCTGCATATTGAGCAGAATATCTCAGAGAGATCTTGTGAGGATCAAATAAAGGAGTGAGCTTACAATTTCTGAAGAACTATTTCTAAGAAGTAGTTTCTCACTATTTTCTAAGTAAAAAGGCATCAGCTCAAGCATCAGATACATCTAATAAATTAGTAATTTTTAGTGGTACAGGTAGGGGTAATCTACATTTCTATTTTGAAATTCCTCCTTGGAATTTCCAGTTGTCAGAGGAAAATTTCAAGCTCTAGACACAGAAATACTCATTTGCTACATGGACCATGATGTACCATTTCAAGACTCTCATCCTAACAAATCATTCTTAAACCCATTTTCTCAACTAGAACTTGGAAATTATAGGTACATCCTTTCTCTTTAGAATAGTGTCTCCTTCATCTTTTCAAACTTATCTGCCCCACATTCTAGCACAGACTTATCTTTCCATCCAATATGGCCTCGTTGACTCTCCTTGTCATTGGTTTTGAGCAGTGTTCATTTTCTTCCTCTTCCTGCTGATTCTTTCAAATTCTCCCCATCCCTAAAGAACAAGTTCTAGTTCAACCTTCTGTGTTTCCACAGTCCACGAGAATCCCTTCTTTTCTTGACGTTGCAGAGGTGTTTTACCTTGTGCTATGAAGTCCTTTCACTCTACCACATCTCTTCCCTTCAGTTAGATTGAAAACAAATACCTCAAAAGTTGTGGTACACATACACATTGGAATATTATTCAGCCACAAAAACGAATGCATTTGACTCAGTTCTAGTGAGGTGGATGAACCTAGAACCTATTATACAGAATGAAGTAGGTCAGACAGAGAAAGAAAAATATCATATATTAATGCATATATATGAAATCTAGAAAGATGGTACTGACAAACCTATCTGCAGGGCAGCAATGGAGATGCAGACATAAAGAATAGCCTAGTGGACACAGGGTGAAATGGAGAGGATGGGACGAATGGAGAGAGCAGAATGGAAACACACACGCTACCATATGTAAAATTAGACAGCCGGTGGAAATGTGCTGTATGATGTAGGGGCTCTAATCTGGTGTTCTGGGGCAGCCTAGAGGGGAATGATGGTATGGAAAGTGGGAGGGAAGTTCAAGAGGAAGGGTTATGGCTGATTCATGTTGCTATATGGTCAAAACCAACACAATACCATAAAGCAATTATCCTCCAATTAAAAATAAATAAAAAAAAGGACTCCTTTTTATAGTTGTCACTTCAGTATTCAGTGTAGTGCTGACATGCTAAATAAATGGGGATTCCCAGCTGGTAAAGAATCTGCCTGGCAACACAGGAGATGCAAGAGACCTGGGTTTGATTCCTGGTTGAGAAGATCCCTTGGAGTAGGAAATGGCAACCCACTCTGGTATTCTTGCCTAGAAAATTCAATGGACAGAAGAGCCTGACATGCTACAGTCCATGGGTTCACAAAGAGTCTAACAGGACTGAGCATGTACACACAAGGAACGGGTACTTAATAAACACATGTTTGTGCTGTGCTGAGTCGCTCAGCCATGTCTGACTCTTTGCAACCCCGTGGACTGTAGCCCGCCAGGGTCCTCTGTCTATGGGGATTCTCCAGGCAAGAATACTGTGGGTTGCCGTGCTGTCCTCCAGGGGATCTTCCCAACCCAGGGATCGAACCCAGGCGTCCCTCATGGCAGGTGGATTCTTTACTATCTGAGCCACCAGGGAAGCCACAACACTTGTTTAGTGACCTTCCAAGCAGTGGAGCTGAAAATCATCATTTTGACAACATAGCACAGTGGATAAGAGCACAGACTCCAGAGCCACAGGGACTGGGCCCCAGCCCCCAGTTGTCCCACTCAGTAGCTCTGTAACCTAGCACAAGTAATTTACTTCTGAGTGGCAAAGTTGTCTCATCCACAGAATGAGGAGCATTACTGCACCAACTGAGGGGTGTTGTGAATATTCTATGTTGAGTCCAGGTATTTCAAAAACACAGAAAAGTATGTGACAAGTAGTAAATACTAGGGAAGTGTAGGTTACTATTAATATTTAGTGGTTGTTTTTGATATCACCAAGAAAATCAAATCTGACAGACTTTATTTTCCTGGGCTCCAAACCATCACTGAGGATGGTGACCACAAGCACAAAATTCAAAGATGCTGGCCCCTTGGAATGAAAGCTATGACAAACCCAGTGTACTGAAATGCAGACACGTCACTTTGCTGACAGAGATCCATATAGTCAAAGCTATGGCTTTGCCAGTAGTCATACGGATGTTAGAACTGGACCATAAAGAAGGCTAAGTGCCAAGGAATTGATGTTTTCGCATTGTGGTGCTAGAGAAGCGTCTTGAGAGTCCCTTGGACAGCAAGAAGATAGAACCAGTCAATCTTAAAGGAAATCAACCCTGACTATTCATTAGAAAATTGACTACCTGATGTGAGTGCTGACTCATTGGAAAAGACCCTGATGCTGGGAAAGATTGTAGGCCAAAGGAGAAGGGAGTGACAGGGGATAAGATAGATGAGGTAGCGTCAGTGACTCAGTGGACATGAATCTGAGCAAACTCCAGAGGACAAGCGGAAGACAGAGGAGCTTGAGGTGCTACAGTCCCTGAAGTCACAGTTAGACGCAACTAAGCGACTGAACAACATCATTAGCATTACCGTTGCCATCATCATTCACTCTTCATATCTGAACCTAATGTAATCTGGATGTTGTGATGAGCTGCTTTGACATGGGTAAATGACTGAGAAATGAACAGTTTTCAAGAAAAAAAATACATGAATCAGGGCCACGGGGGAAGAGGTGAGGGGTCTGCTGTGTGAGCGAGCAGGGTGTGGGCCACAGTGGGTGTATCTTGGTGGAAACCCTGCGGGTGGGAAAGACAAGCAGAGGGCTGAGGCCACGTGGCACACTGGGCTGGCAGCAGCCTCAATTCTATTCTTGACTCAGGAATCTCGGAATAAAGACAACTAGTCATTTCCATAATTGTTTTAACACTATTAACCAGATACTGATATTTTAGAACACTTTTAAAAATGCCAGAATTCTGCAATTGCAAAAAAAAAAAAGTAAAATTGGGAAAAGAGTAAGAATTGGGAAAAAGTGAGCTTAGAAGCAGTTAAAGAATATTGTGCAAAGAGTATCAGCTCACAACTCCAAGGAGGAGGTACTGAGGTCTTTGTCTTACCCTGAAATGCTGACTTTTCTTCTGCTTAGGGATTCCTAAGATTAGGATAATCAAATCTACCACAAAGGGAGAGTGGGAGCAGGTATTCAGTAGACAAGTGTCCAAGCTTCATACAATTTCGTTCATGTTACTGGTCTGACATTATCATATTTTAGAGAGGACACAAAAGCTCTGAAAAGTAACTTGCTCAGTTGGTGCAGGGAATTGGGAATGGGGAATGACCTTTGACCTTAAAAAAAAATGGACTCTATTCAAACATCCACTGGGGCCTAGTAAGAAGGCATGTGGTTTGGCTTTATTTTTGGTTGAGTGTAATATATGCCAATGTTTCTCAGGGACATGGACAATCACTAATAAGAATATTCTGGATTTTAAATAGCTGGAAGGCATGCGGTTTGGCCTCATTTTTGTTGGGGGGTAATTTGTGCCAAGGTTTGTCGTTACTCAGGGAAATGGACAATTGCTAACAAGAATTTTCTAGATTTTAAGTAGCTTGAAGCTAGAGGACAGAAAGAATATTGTGAGAAGACATCTTCTGCAAGAATGTTTTTCTGAAGCCAAAAATTATAGTAGCTCAGACCCTTGCAGGGGAGAGTTTTACTTTGTACAGACATTTTGGGGAACAGACTTGAGGTTCATGAAGAGTTTTGTATCACCATTTAGCAAGGGCAACTTTTTTTTTTTAACCTTGGCTGCTTTTAATTGCCAACTAAAAGTTACTTAATGCTGGAAGCTCCATGACTGCTCCAGGTGGAAGTATAGAAAATATTTTTGGAATGGGAAAGGTCAACTGACCACACATTCTTAACTCTGTCCTAATACTTTCTGCCAAACCCTTCAGCTTCCTTCTCTTCAGAAATTCATAAAATCTTGAATTTGCTAATATGAGTAGTTCTATCTTCCTGCCAGGTAATTCATTTCAAACTGCAGACCTCTGCATGAAACGACTGACTGGATTTCCTATTTACCTTGAATAGAGATCATCAAACTGTAGCCAGCTGTCACCTGCTTTTGTAAATAAAGTTTTATTGGCATTCAGCCACAGCAGATTAAGAATCTATGGCTGCTTTTATGCTCCACTGGCAGAACTGAATAGTTGAGACAGACGGGATAGCCTGCAAAGCTAAAATGTTTGCTGTTTGGCCCTTTGCAAGAAAAGTTTGCTGATCCCAACCTAGAACACGGAAGCACTTTCACTTCTGGTTTGTTTTGGTGTCTTCCTCATTTATACTAAAATGTTAACCACTTTTTCAGAAATGCCATTTGTTAGGACCACTTTTCCAGGAAGAATAAATTAACTGTTAGGGGGATCTTTTGAGATGCTCCAGCTTTTCAGAGAGTAGACAGTGACTGGTTGTCACTAATTGTCTTGTGTTCTCTAATGTTCTCTGATTCATACCGGTCACTTCTGTGACCTTGCACTGATCTTCTATCTTTTTTTTTTTTTTTTGGCTAAGCTTTATCTATTTACTGAGATGGCTCTTTTTTCTCTGACTTGCTTTTCTTATACTTTTCCACTGGGAAAAACATTTGTCATCTCCATTTCCTTTTCTATAAAGGAAACAAGCCAAACCAAATTGAAACTGGTTTCTTCTTCCCTCACTATCTGCCCAGCCTCCAGTTTTTATATTATCTACAAACTTAGAAACTGCATTTCATGTGCTTATAACTTTTACATATAGCATTATTCACAAGTGTGGTTCTGAAATTGACCCTGGAGGCATTTTCCATCTGATTCTCTCTTCCATTCGAAGAAGTTTCCATCTGTGGATACTCTGTGTTGCCCGAGCTAAAGCCTTCCAAATACTCCTTAATTCATCTTCTATTCAACACCACTTTGGAACACTGTCCAGAGATTTCTGGGAAGTATAAACATTTAGAGCATACATATTTCTCTATCCTACCAGATCAAAAACATCAGAAAAAACTGTCCGTAGAGTATAAGCACACTCTCCTGTTGTCTGGATATAGGCTGCCAATTCTCCATCACATTGTGTTTTCCTAGACACCTTTTTAGTGCTAGTATTCCAGCAACTGCCCAGGGGTTCCTCAAAATAAGAGTAATGCTCTTGATTTTGTGACATCCTGGAAGATGGTGTGTGGTACACTGGCCTCATCTCTAATGAACAATGATTATATTATCAAATGTGTATCCACTGTGTGCCAGGCATACTACAGATAATATTTCTCTTCTTCTTCACTTTTCTGAAGGGTGGTTATGATCATTTTAACTAATGAGAAAACAAGGGTTCAGAGCTGTTAGACTCCTGTGGTTATTAAGTGGCAGAACTAAGATGCTATGATTCTAGCCTTCCTGTTCACTACCACTGTGGGCTGTCCTCAGGGTTAACTGCTGTAACCATTAGCTTGCTCCTCCTGACCAAAGGGATTGGTGGAGTGAGGTGGGTGCACCCAGAACCACAACAGAAAGAAAGCAGGGACTGGCTTAGGGATCAAAAGGCAGAAACTCTTTGGCATTAGCCTGTTCCCTAGGGCTCCATATAGATGAAATGGCACCTGTGAGCTGTTTCTCCATCCCTAAGAAGGAGAGGAGAAGGGGACAACAGAGGATGAGATGGCTGAGTGGCATCACCGACTCGATGGACGTGAGTTTGAGCAGGCTCCAGGAGTTGGTGATGGACAGGAAGCCTCGCATGCTGCAGTCCATGGGGTCGCAAAGAGTCGGACATGACCGAGCGACTGAACTGAAGAAGGAATCAGTATTTTCTCCCAAGTCTCTAGTTTCATATTTGTCTTTATGTTCATTTGCATTCCTCTGAAAAGTCACATGACCTTTAGGAAAGTCTTGTTTAAATGCTTTAAGATTTCTATCAGCTGAGCTACGAGGAGTATGTGACTATAGGCTCACTCTTAGACCGAAGGTGTTGGGTAGAAAGTGGGGGCTTCCCTGCCAGTGTGGGACTATCAGCAGTATGTAGATCTTTCTCAGAGGAAAAGATTGATCCTCAATCAGCCTCCCTTCCCAGTTTGGTAACCCAGCTCCCTCTGGAAATTTGGGAGAATCTGAACATCCTTATAGGTATTGTTTCTGGAGTTGGATTCAGATGGAGGAATATTGGACATATATTTGTCCATAATGACATGAGCTTCCTGGTATTAGATGTGGGGCGGAGTTACAAGATTTTTCAGCTAGCATGCCTCATTTCCAAATGCAAATTCAGCTTTTGCCTGAATCTCAACTCAAATGTGGTGCAGAATAGAAAGGCCTGGGTAGTGTTCAGTATTTAGCAGAATGACTGAAAAGCAAGAAATGGTTCAGCTTCATCTTGTTTGTGGTCGAGGTACCTAAACACATACATGCACAGGCTGTCAATGCTGTAAACACACATGATTAGAGATACAAACACAGATGTGACAATAATAATGTTTACTGAGTGCCTATTATGTGCCGAGCACTGTGCATATTTACAGCTGGGTGTGTATATGTAAAGGGAGAGCGACTGAGAGAAGAAAAGTCTTTCCCTGAAACAGACATGCCACAATAAAAACAAAAGCCTCACATATTGGAAGCCAGCCGGCTAGAGGATAGAATGCTGGATTATGCTAAGTTCAGCTGACCCCAATGGCTTCTTTCTAAAACAGGGGCAAGCCCATGTATTCAACCAAGGTTAAAATCAATACAAAGAAACAGGATCCCTGGGGCCAGACTGAATCTAACAATCTCTGTGCTTCAATTTTAATATTTGTAAAACTGGAATAGTAACCTGAAAGGGTTATTCTAGGAATAAATGGGGTGAGGTGTTCCCTGGCAGCTCAGTGGTAAGGAATCCACCTGCCAATGCAAGAGATGTGGGTTCAATCCCTACGTCGGGAAGATCCCCTGGAGAAGGAAATGGTTATCCACTCCAGTATTCTTGCCTGGGTGATTCCCCTGGACAGAGGAGCCTGGTGGGCTATAGTCTATAGGGTTGCAAAGAGTTAGACACGACTTAGCAACTGAACAACAACATCAAAATAAATGGACATCTATAAAACACTGAGAACATCTTGTAGCTCAAAGCAAGTGCTCATAACTCTTAGCAATGATGCCCATGATGAGGAGGATTTCTCCACTGGCCTGGATGTGATGGGCGATTAAGGCACCACAAGATATTGACTCTTTGCTCTTACTCACTTCTAGTGGCTGGAAGTTCCCAGGCAAACTCATACACAGCAAGTAACTGGGTATCGTGGAAGGGCAGAGCTCAGCGGGGTGAAGTGAGGGGTCTGGTAAGAAATGAAGCAAGAAAGGTAGGCAGACGTCAGATGATAAAGGACACTGTATATCATGCTAGGGCATTTGGAAATCATCTTCAAATGCTGGCAGGCCAAGGGAAAAATTTTAAGCCTGGGAGCATCACGGATGACTTTGCTAGAAAGATGCTCTGGCAGTAGCATGTCAATGATCTAGGGCAGAAGTGAGAATCCGTTTACTATAAAGGGACATATAGCAAATACTTTAGGCTTTCAGGGCCACCTATGGTCTCTGTTGTATATTCCACTTTTTATTTGTCTTTAATAATCCTTTAAAAATACAAAAGTCATTCCTTTCATAATCCTTTAAGTTATCTGGGTTCAAACCCTAGCTCCACTACTTATTAAGTGAGGGATCTTAAGCAAGTTAATTAAACAGCTCTGGGCTCAATTTCAACGACTCTTTTAATAATCCTTCAAAAGCCATTCTTAATAAGCTCTTTAAAAAATGTAAAGCCACTGGCTGGAATTTGCCAATCCCTGGTCTTGAGAAGGCAAATATAGAGTTAGGAGGCTGCTGCCATCATTGAGAGCTGACACATAAGCCAAGGACAGGCAGTGGGAACGGAGGTCAGTGGAGGGTGAAAGACCCATTGAAGAACTGGAACAGTCTAGAAATACAGGCAGGCCTCATTTTATTGCACTTCACTTTCTTGTGCTTCAGAGATACTATTTTTTTTTTTTTTAAATAAATTGAAGGTTTGTGGCAACTCTGCATGGAACAAGCTTATTGGTGCTATTTTTCCTTGTTTCTTTTCCTTAGTATCTGATGGCTTCTATTGAATACTTAAAAAGCTTTTTATGTTGTTTCGGGGTATACAATGGAAGTAACAAATAGAGTCAAGGGATTAGATCTGTAGACAGAGTGCCTGAAGAACCACGGATGGAGGTTTGTAACACTGTACAGGAGGTGATGACCAAAACATCCCGAAGAAAAAGAAATGCAAACAGGCAAAATGGTTGTCTGGGGAGGCCTTATAAATAGTTGAGAAAAGAAGAGAAACAAAAGGGAAAGGAGTAAGGGAAAGATATACACAACTGAATGCAGAGTTCCAAAGAACATCAAGGAGAGATAAGAAAGCCTTCTTAAGGGAACAATGCAAAGAAATAGAGGAAAAAATAGAATGGGGAAGACTAGACATCTTTTCAAGAAAATCAGAGACACCAAGGGAACATTTCATGCAAAGATGAGCACAATAAAGGACAGAAATAGTAAGGACCTAACAGAAGCAGAAGAGATTAAGAAAAGGTGGCAAGAATACAAGGAACTATACAAAAAAGGTCTTCATGAACCAGATAACCACGATGGAGTGGTCACTCCCCTAGAGTCAGACATTCTGCTGTATAAAGTCAAGTGGGCCTTAGGAAGCATTACTATGAACAAACCAAGGGGAGGTGATGGAGTTCCAGCTGAGCTATTTCAAATCCTAAAAGATGATGCAGTGAAAGTGCTGTACTCAGTATGCCATCAAATTTGGAATACTCAGCAGTGGCCACAGGACTGAAAAAGGTCAGTGTTCATTCCAATACCGAAGAAATGGCAATGTTCACACTACCATACAATTGCCCTCATTTCACACGCTAGCAAGATAATGCTCAAAATCCTTCATGCTAGGCTTCAACAGTATGTGAACTGAGAACTTCCAGATGTATAAGCTGGATTTAGAAAAAGCAGAGGAACCAGAGATCAAACTGTCAACATCCAGAGGGATGGGATAGGGTGAGAGATGGGAGGGAGGTTCAAAAGGGAGGGGATATATGTATACTTTTGGCTGATTCATATTGAGGTTTGACAGAAAATAGCAAAATTCTGTAAAGCAATTATATTTCAATTAAAAAGTAAATTAATTAAAAAAATTTCCAACATCCACTGGATCATCAGAAAAACAACTGCTTCTACTTCATTGACTACACAAAAGCCTTTGACTGTGTGGATCATAATAAACTATGGAAAATTCTTAAAGAGATGGGAATACCAGACTACCTTACCTACCTTCTGAGAAACCTGTATGCAGGTTAAGAAGTGACAGTTAGAACTGGACATGGAACAACAGACTGGTTCAAAATAGGGAAAGGAGTATGTCAAGGTTATATATTGTCACCTTGCTTATTCAACTTATATGCAGAGTATATCATGTGAAATGCTGGGGTGGATGAATCATAAGCTGGAATCAAGACAGTCAAGAGAAGTATCAATAACCTCAGATATGCAGATGACACCACCCTAATGGCAGAAAGTGAAGAGGAACTAAAAAGCCTCTTGATGAATGTCAAAGAAGAGAGTGAAAAGTCTGGCTTAAAACTCAACATTCAAAAAATGAAGACCTTGGCATCCAGTCCTATTACTTCATGGCAAATAGATGGGGAAACAATGGAAACAATGGCATATTTTATTTTGGGGGGCACCAAAATCACTGCAGACAGTGACTACAGCCATGAAATTAAAAGACACTTGCTCCTTGGAAGAAAGGCTATGACAAACCTAGACAACGTATTACAAAACAGAGATAGTACTTTGCCAACAAAGATCAGTATAGTCAAAGAATGGATACTTTTGAACTTTCTGAAGACTTTGATGCTTTTTGAAGACTCTTGAGAATTCCTTGGACAGCAAGGAGATCAAACCAGTCAACCCTAAAGGAAATCAACCCTGAATATTCATTGGAAGGACTGACGCTGAAGCTCCAAAACATAGGCCATCTGATATAAAGAGTTGACTCACTAGAAAAGACCCAAATGCTGGGCAAGAATGAGGGCAGGAGGAGACGGGGATGACAGAGGATGAGATGGTTGGATGATATCACTGACTCAGTGAACATAAGTTTGAGCAAACTCCAGGAGATAGTGAAGGACAGGGAAGCCTGGCGTGTTGCAGTCCATGGAGTTTCAGAGTCAGACACAACTTAGTGACTGAACAACAATAGTTAGATTAAGAATGTTGTTATAGTTTCAGGTGAACAGCGAAGAGACTCAGCCAGACATATACGTGTATCCGTTCTCTACCAAACTCCCCTCATATCCAGGCCGTATTGGTACTATTTTTCTAATAGCATTTGCTCACTTTACATCTCTGTGTCATATTTTGGTGGTTTTTGCAAATATTTCAAAGTTTTTCATCATTATTATATTCGTTATGGTGATCTGTGATCTTTGATGTTACTACTGTGACTCTGTGAAGGCTCAGATGATAGCAAGAAAATATTTTTAGATTAAGGAATATAGATTGGCTTTTATGACATAATGCTATTGCACTCTACAGTGTAGTGTAAACATAACTTTTATATATTCTGGGCAACAAGAAATTATTGATTAGCTTTATTGTGATATTGGCTTTATTGTGATCTGGAGCTGAGCCTGCCCTATCTCTGAGGCATACCTATATTTTGGCTTGGAAAGCTGGATGGCTGGAGGTATTCTTTACTGAGATAAGGACTGAGGAGTTTAGTTTTAGAGATATTGTGCATGTGTGTTTAGTCACTTCAGTCTGTGTCCAGCTCTTTGTGACCCCATGGGCTATAGCCCGCCAGGCTCCTCTGTCTATGGGATTCTCCAGGGAAGAATACTGGAGTGGGTTGCCATGCCCTCCTCCAGGGGATCTTCCCAACCCAAGGATCAAATCCACATCCTGCATTGGCAGGTAGGTTCTTTTCTACTAGCACCACCTGGAAAGTCCTTAGAGATACTGAGTTGACCTTTTGTGGGGCATCTGGGTTAGTATGTCTAGCAGACAATTTTACATCTGAATCAGAAGAAAGATGTACTCTGTGCTAGATACAGGAGAATCAGCATACAGAGAAGTCCTGGAGCCAAGGGATCACTAGTGTATACAGAGTGAGACTTCTAAGTGGGTAGCTAATAGGTGGGTAGAGAAGGAAGGATCCCAAAGATGCTGAGATAGAATAACCAGAGAAGTAGGAAGTCAGCCAAGTGTGTGTGGTTTCTAAAGTAGTAAGAGAGCGTTTTTAGAAAGAAGGTTTCAGCCTGTGTAGAATGTTGTTGAGAGCTCAGATTAGATAAGGCATGTTTTGTGAGACAACTTTCTTCTTTTTGAACAAACTAGAAATAAGCTTTTTGTGGGGGAGGAGGCTTTACACAAGAGTGTATGTTCTATGTTACATGTGGCCCCAGATGCAAGGTGGGCAAATAGAAGAGAACTCCATCATGAACGGAGTGGAAATATCAGGTAAGGATTTTAAAAACGCATAATTAACAACCTTGGTGGGGGACCTACGATAGCCTTCTATATGTGAAATATTTCCAGGTTATAAATTAGCTACTTGAGAGTGATAATATTAATGTTTTCAAACCACTGGAGTGTAGTATTCTCTAGTAGCCCTCCAGTATATCTCAGTTTCTGGAGAGCAGGGACATTTCCTTATTTATGATCTCATTCTCTGGCACCTATCACTACCAAATGGCCAACAGAGATACTTGGGGAGTTGAAGGGACAACTGCAAAGGGCCCCCTGATAGCTCCCCAGCTTCTATTCATGCTTGTCTATAATCTACTTACCACAAAGTAGCCAGTGTGGGTCAATAAAAATAGAAATCATATCATTTTACTTTCCTGATTAATAGCCTCTAAAATCTCCCTGTGGTGCTCAGACCAAAACCCCAACTTCTCATCCAGGTCTCTGGTTGCCCCCATGGCATCCCATATCACCTCTACCTTCAGCCTGCCACACTCCAGCCAAATGGTCTTCTTTTTGAGTTCTTTCAACACAATAAACTCATCTTCCCTTTGGGAGTTTTGCACTGCTTCTCCCTTGCCCAGGAAGGTTCTTTCTTCTGATGTTCTATTGCTGGACCCTGGTTATCACTCAGCTCTCGGCTTTCAGGTCACCTCTTCAGAGTAACTCACCTACTGAGGTCACCAGATCATTCTTTCTCAAAGCCCTGTTTCATTTCCTGCCCAGCACTCATCACCATCTGCTATTTTTCTTGTGTCCTTTTCTGTGTTTACAGTCTTGCTTCGCACTCACTCATTAATTCACTCACTGTTTATTTAGTACCTGTTTAGTGCCAGGTACTCTTTCCAGCACTGGGGACACAGCAGTAAAGAAAATTCCTACCATTATGGACAGGAAATCAACACATCCATATGCGATATGTCAGAGGATGATAAAATTCTGTGAGTAAAATAGAGTTAAAGGGTCAGAGAATGATAAGGAGTGCTCTTTTAGACAGAATGAGCAGGGAAGTTTTCTTCCCGACGTGTGCCATTTGAGCAGATATCTAAATGTTCATGAAGTGCAAGAGAACTTGCGTTTCATTCACCACAATATTCTCAGCAAGTAGGTGTGTCTCTGGTATATGACAGATAGATTAATACTTATGAGATAAAGAAATATGCCTTCCTTTCACTTAGCATTTACACCCTGCATTTACTTCTCTGGTTTCCAAACTAGAGTTTGAGTTGCCTTGACAGGGAATGAGCCTCTTTTTCCTCCATCCCTCAATCTAACATGCGGTCTGGTTCAGAGTAAGCGTGGGAACGTATGTGAAATAAAGGAAGAAGTAGGAATTAGGAAGAATCAGGATGTTTTAATACACTAAACGATTTGTAAACGATTGCTTAAGAAGTTGACATGTGCTTCTAAGAATGAGGTGAATTCCTTTTAACTAGTAAGTTATACACCTGATGAGATGCAGTAGTATCTGAAATGTTAGTGATTCTTTCTGAAAGCCAGCTTCTTTTAAGTCAAGCTTTGGCATATTTAAAAGCCAAGACAACAGACTTCAGTCACTTTCTTGGTGGCTCAGGCTTTCGGAGTGTACTTGAATATATCTGCAAAGTCCTTCAGACCAATAGCCGGCTGAAGTTTGCAGACTCTTTCAGAAAGATGGATTTGGGTACTAAGCAAAAACAGACTAACTGAACTATAACACCGAGCATTTCAGCACTTCTCTGTTTAAAAATAAATGAGCATTTCTGAACCGCTACCAGACACAGGAATGATGACAAGCAATGAAATCCAACACAAAAGAGGTCACCAACAGCCACAGCAGAGCAGTCCCAATGGCAGTTCTGTGGCTCCTGTGTGTTCTGTACAGATGCAACCATTTTATTTTCTCAAACAGCACTTGGAAAACTGCATAAAACACTAAGCTCCAGCCATATTTCTTATTGGCTAGCTAAGCAAAATGGAAAAATTATGATGTCAAGGATCAGAAACGGAAATCTCTTATTTTTCCCTACTGCATGCCATTAACTTGCATTAAAAAGTTCCGTTAAGGCTAGATCTGGAAAAAATATCTTGATAGTGGCAAAAACTGTAGTACTGTTTGCTCATGACCCCTATGTGGTTTTTTTCCTTCTTTTTAACGTGGACCATTTTTTAAAAGTCTTTATTGAATTTGTTACAATATTGCTTCTGTTTTATGCTTTGTTTTGTTGGCCACAAATCTTAGCTCCCCAACCAGGGATTGAACCCACACACCCTGCATTGGAAAGAGAAGTCTTAACCAGTGGAAGCTCATTAAGTCCCTGTGCTTTCCTTCTTTATGTAATCCCCTGTTCCCACTAATATCCTGGTGGCTCATGACCTACAATTTGCTCTCTTCTGTCCTAGGCCTACAACTTTTCATCTTTAGCAACTGGCTGCCAGGTTTCTTTTTTTAGCAAGATTCTGCTGACTCTTCTTCATCTTAAAGCCATTAGACTCCTAATGCCCATTAAGGTAAAAATTAAAAGGCAAAAGTAGTATTTTAAGAATTATTGATGTCCTTGAGATTATTAGACCAAAAAATTATTCATTGATCAAAGAAGTACTTGGAAAACACTGCATGCTATACATGTTGGAATGCTTATAGGAGTTTAAAACGGAAAAACCAAAGTAATTTCCCTTGAGGGTTAGTTAAATACATTCAAGACCAGTAATCAGTGGTTTAAAAAGGTGATATTGACCTCTACATACTATTCTGAAATGTCTCCTAGACATGTTGTTGAATAGAAATTAATTCAAATTTGTAAACATAACATTGCATTAAAAAACACAAATCTTATGTGTGTATGTGACATATATAATACAGTAAAATATATAAAAATTCTAAATGGATATATACTGAATTATTAAGACTGACAGCCTCTGGGGAATAGAACTGGGGGCATGAAAGAGATCTGCATTTTTACTTTATAGATTCAGGTATTATTTGAATTTTTTATAGCCTTTTCATTACTTTTATAAAAAAAAAGAAAAAATCAAATACTATATTAAAAAATAGAAGTAAAGTCCAGAAGTAAATACATACGTTTAACTTTAAGCGAGCATATCCCAAACTCGTGTGATCAATGAACCTCTGTGAACCACTCGGAAGATAACTTGTAGGACAAATTTCGAAGTAACATGCTCAAGGCTCTCCCCACTCTCCATTAGCACAAGGGTTTTAACCTTCTGTGACCTTCTATCAAGGAATGAAGAGGGTAGATCAGGATGATTTGCTACAACCTCCCTCACTTTTTAAATGAAGGGACTAAGGCCATGGAAAGCAAAGGGCCTTGGCAAGACCAGCCCAAAGGCCTCAGTCCTTCTAATTCCTCCCACATTTTTCCTGCAGTCACCAGTGACCAAGATGAGGCATGATCCTTGGATTTCATAAACTCCAGCACTCAAGGCAGTTGTTGGGACCCCTGAGTAAGCCATGGCCTCAATATTCTCCTTGAAGTTCCAGGCAGAACAAAGTCCTGATCATCCCCTTCCCCATCTCAGTGGCCTGTGTCATTGTAAACCCTTTAGGAGGAAGTAGGGAAGGGACCCTGGAAAAGGCTAGGAGAAAACAGCAGGCGTCTTGAGGCAACTTGGTATCCAGAATCAAATATAGGAGATGCATGAAAACATGAACTTAGTCACTCAAAACAACATGAGCTTGTATTGGGCAGAACTGGATTTGAATTTATTCTTTTGATTCTGCCATGTACTAGCTATTTAACAGGGGTCAGCTTCCTTAACTACTGTGAACCTTGGTTTCCTCATCTCTGAAATAAGGCTATCAGCTCGTATGTTACACCTGGCAGTGGACATTAAGAGATGATGGCTGTGGAAGTTGCTGGCATGGGGATACAGTGGCTGGAGTTAGTCAAGAAATGTTAATTCCCATCTTTCCCCTCATACAGCCAACTGCTATTCCCTTTGATCTCAATAACACCAGTTCAGGGCAACAGGCCCAGAAGATATGAGTAAAATAGGAACTGGCTGATGGCAGGCATGGCACAGTTTGGGCATAATAGGTGTGACCGGTGCAATGGCAGAGGCAGTTCCAGTGCACCACTCACCTGAGCACCACGGGACAACTTTCAATCAGTCCCGTCCTTCTGGGGGTCTGATGTTGGAGCTGCCCCCTGAGACCCAGTGACCTCAATGTGATTTACTGCAACTTTAGCCTAACCCACAGACTCCTTACAAAGATTTCTCGAAAGAACTGCAGGGATCATAGCAGAGAAGCTGGTCAAGGAAAATCTATGCTGGGGAGGATCAAGAAGCAAACAAGAGGAGAGGTTACCATTATAGGCTCTCAAAACAAACTGTCTGCATTCAATCCTTGTCTCCAGTGCTTCTGTGTGGGTCCAACATCTGTGCCTTAGCTTTTTTATTACTGATGTTGTAACAGTAATGGTATTTATCTCATAAGGCTGTTTTTTTTTTTTTTTTAAGATTAAACAAGATAATACCTTTAAAGCATTGAGCAGAGTGTCACAGAAAAAAAATGATTAGTATTGTTATTAAAGCTGTTTGATCTGTAAGGGCTCAGGTTGAGAAGCAATACTGTCGACATTTCAAAAACACACAAGGTGTAGGCCGGATGGACAAAGTCATGTTTGTTCATCAAGTTTCGGAAGAGCAGACAGAACTATTCTTTGGAATCCAATAAACTTGATATTGAATCCTTAATCAGGCCTTTCCTAAAGTGTGACCTTGGGTGAGCTGCTGAACTTCAATTTCTTATGTGAAACTGGAGGATAATGTCAATCTAGTGGCTTGACTGTCAGAAGAACAAATGTAGTGACATATAAATAAACCCGGCACACTGCCTGACATACTATATCCTGCCTTCTTTCCTTCCTTACTAATAAGCAGGCCAGTGAAGAGGATTAACTGAACAATAGTATTTAAAAGGACATTTAATGAAAAGAGCATGCTTCAGGAACTCAGTGAAGATAATAAGTTAAAATGAGGACTCTGAAGCACAGACCTTAAAGTTCCTCTCTCATCCATAGACTGTGATTCTTCCATTGGCTGCCTTTCTTATTTCTGTCACATATCTTGGCTCTGCCACCTAATAAATGTGATCTTTAGTAAGTTGCTAGGCTTGGTTTTCTCTTCTGTAAAGTGTGGATAAAAATTATACTACCTCTTAGGGCTGCTGTTAGAATTCACTGAGATAAAGCACACGGAGCATTTACACCTGCCTGGAAGACAGTTGTTACTCAGTCAATGCCAGCTCTATTTGTTGTCAAGGCTGGACAAGCCTGTTTATAAAGATTACAGAGGAGGTACGTAGGAAGCAAGGCATGGTTTTGGCACACAGATAGTACAAAAAAAATACTATTATTACCTCTTCTATCACTATTGATTCTACATTATGAATGGCCATGGCCCAAGGAAACCTGCAAATGCATGCTGTCATCCCAGTAAAGACACACAAAAACAGCGACACCAAGAAATAATAGGATAATTAATCACAGATCCAACCGGGAATAAAAGCTTTCTGGAACAAACAGCCTTGTCCAGCGCAGACAGAGGATGGGCTCACCCACGGGGAGCAGCAGGTGCTGGCTGCACTCTGTCCCCAGCCCTGGGGGACCACACACACATAGACAGTATCCTGGTGTGCAAGCTTTTCAGCGGTTCATCTCACAAAAACAGTAATGTAATAATGCCTTGGGCTGGAATGATAGCTTCCTGCCAAAGGTTCAGAGTTATCCGGAGAGAATCTCATTAATCTCAGCGATCCTATGGGGATTGAGGGTTGTAGGCATTCTTACCATTATCTTACAAAGATGAGAGAATACAGTTCAGAGAAATTAAATACTTTATCTTTGCTTAAACAGTCCATCGGTACTGAGAGAGCGTAAAACCCATGATGAGAGAGGTCCCTGAGGCCCAATACTCTAAGCTCTATCCTTGCTAACACCTTGAAGGAAGAATGAACAGGGTGCCCGCACAAGTTGACCCCTTCCCCCCAGCTCTTCCCAGACCAGGTAACTGCAAAACTCACCTGTCGCTGAACTGAACCTCTTCTCCATTTTTGGCCCAGCTGATGGTGGGCCTTGGGTTGCCAATGGCCTCACAGTGCAAAAGCACGCTCAGTGTCCCGCTGGCCAGGGCCACCGTCTGCCCGAGGTGGGTGACCACCTCCGAGGCAGAGAGCTGCTGGGCGGCGGAGATCTTGCGGACGATGACAGGTTTGCGGTGCGGCCGGCGGGAGCCGCCCCCGCCCTCCCCAGTGGACAAGATCCGGGAGAAGCCGCTGAAGCCAGACACGTGCTTATGGGGAGGGATGGCCACCGGGGGGCCCCTCCGCTCGGACGGCTTGAGGAGCGCGTCCTGGTGCTCCAGGTGGCTGCGGAAGATCTCCTGGGCCAGCTGGGCCACCAGATGCTTGCTGTAGACGTCGCGGAGCTCCTGGGGTTGCTGTGAGAGGTTCCGGAGGATGTCGTCCAAGCGCTGCTGCTCCGTCACCATGGTGAAGGGCAGACGCAGAAGGGCCTGCTCGGCGTTCTGGTCCTCCTCTGAAGACGCGTTCCTTTCCGTGGAGTCCTGCAGCTCCCACGACGCCAGCAGCTCTCCCGGCCAGCCCCCCTGCTCCAGCAGCCGCGAGACCAGGTCGTCATAGCGGCCCCCAGTGTCGGCGGGGATGCCCCGCTTCTCGGCCTTGCTGCCGTTGGAGAAGATGCCGTTCTGGTGTTTGTGCGTCTGCAGGGCCTCCTTGGGGCTGGCCTTCCTCATCGCGAGGGCCTCCTCCTCGATCCTCAGGCTCAAGGGCCTGGCCACCAACTTCCGGTTGCCTCCGATGAGCTTAATCACAAACTGTTCCCGGGCTGGTCCCGCCGAACAGGTGTAGATTCCCGCATCAGAGGGCTTGAGGCGGTGGATCTTTAGGTACCCAAAAGGGGCCACAGTGACGTGGGCAGAGCTGATGAGGTGCTGGCCGTCCTTCTCCCAGGTGATGAGGGGCTTGCGGAAGCGCCGCGTGGGACAGCGCAGCACCACCGCGGTCTTGGGGAGCAAGTAGGCGAAGCCCCCCACCACGAAGTGCAGCTTCCTCTGCCGGCGCGTCTGGATGTAGACCTTCCTTGCTGCAGCGATGTGAGGACTATGCTTTGTGGATGGCCGCCCGGGCCCTGGAATGAAAGCAACGAAAGCAGACAGATGGAGAAAGAGAAGCGGAGAGTGGAGAAAGGGTAGAGTGAGGAGCAGCCACAAGAGAGAGCGGAAAAGGTGAGGGTGGAGAGAAGAAAGAGAGATGGGGACCAAAGAAAGGAGAGGGAAAGCGCTTTAGAGTTTGCTTTGGCCAGGGCCTTCATTTCCTGCCTTGTTTTACGGGAGGAGCTGGCTACCAAGTGTGGGCCATCAAGCTGCTGCCACAATCAAGCAAGGGAGAGCTAAGGAGGTGCAGCTGGGCAACCTGCTATCACTCTCTTGGGGCCTTCTAACCCTAGAAACTGAGAGGAAGGGTTCTAGATGGAGGGTGATTCTAGGAGAAAGACAGTTCCTCTCTTTAAAAGGACTTTTTTAAAAAAGAAATATTACTCATCTATTAAAAAGAACATGTTTGAATCAGTTCTAATGAAATGGATGAAACTGGAGCCAATTACACAGTGAGGTAAGTCAAAAAGAAAAACACCAATACAGTGTATATATGGAATGCATATATACGGAATTTAGAAAGATGGTAACGATGACCCTATATGTGAGACAGCAAAAGAGACACAGATATAAAGAACAGACTTTTGGACTCTATGGGAGAAGGCAAGGGTGGGATGATTTGAGAGAATAGCATTGAAACATGTATATTACCATATGCGAAATAGATCACTAGCCCAAGTTTGATGCATGAAATGGCATTCAAAGCTGGTGCACTGGGACAACCCTGAGGGATGGGATGGGGAGGGAGGTGGGGGGGTGGTTCAGGATGTAGGACACATGTACATCCATGGCTGATTCATGTCAATGTATGGGAAAAACCACTACAATATTGTAAAGTAATTAGCCTCCAATTAAAATAAATAATTACAAATATTTTTTTAAAAAGAAAGAAATCAGAATCATAAAAAGAAGCAGAGGACAAAGAGAAGGAGAATGTCTCCCTTTTGGGTCCTACAGAGCATCACGGCCCCCATATACATGGAGAGAAGACCTCAGAAGTGTTATACCTCTAGGGGTTACTAGTAAACAGAACACACTGTTTAGTTTAAAATCCTGGAGTGGGTCACATTAGACTTCATTAGTAATATACTGACTCCAGCTTCCAGATCTCCACATGCCAGCAAGTGCACTTTGCTCTACCTCCTGCAAGCTGGTTTTCCCCCAGTGGAGAAGAGCCTTCTGCCTGGCCACGTGTAATTAAGATTCCTTTTCCATCTCTAGCTGAGATCATCAGCCTGATGCCCTCTGAGGGCTTTACTGCCTGACTATCCCCACTGCTCTCGGGCTCAGGGAAAGCTACTGCTCTTGCTCTCTCCCCATCCCAGAGCACTGACGTACTCACTTGCACAGGTGGCCAGCATACAGGGCCTGATGGATGAAGAGAATGGCAGGGGTGGGCACAGGGAGGAATTGACAATTGATGAGACACCGGTTTTCAGCACCTTCCGGCAAACGGCACTTCGTGTCTGGGTGCCCTCCCCGCAGCTCGTGGAACACTGGTGGGGGAAGAAAGGCCAAATGCATGTAAATGCGGAGAACTGGAGGCTAGTGGGTTTCGTATGGATTCTCAAACTCACCAAAATATGAGAAAAACTGCTTAGAAAAGCAATAGCAACTGAGAAAGAGAGAAATTAATTATGTTACAGTATGAAAAGACACATCCACGTTGTAGCCACACTCTTTTCTGGTCTCAAGTCTCCTGTGGACATTTCACCTATTTTACTTTTATGGTCTGGGCTTTAGAGTTACAGTTAGAGAGTCCACGGTTCAGATTCCAGCTCAGTACTGCATGTCACTAGTTGGCAAGCCACTTAAACTCTGAGTCTGTTTTCACTTCTTATAACTTATTTGGCAAGGCTGGGAATTCAATGATAATATATTTTAAAACTTCACACACAGAAATGACATTCAATTCATGCTAATTCCTTTCTCCTTCCTTTACAAATTAATTATAATATTTTAATGTCAAGTATCAGATAATTCTTATGCATCTACTTTGTTTGAGGTGGAATGCTAAATGCTATGGGACAAAGATATGTAAAAGATTCCTAACCTCAAAGGGGTGTTATCAAATAATGAGAAGAAATCCAAATGCATTATTAAAATGAAATGGTATATTAGGGAACATGGAAATCAAAACCACAATGAAATAGCACTCTATATTCACTAGAATTTTCATAATCAAAATGACAATAATAAGTGTTATTATCATAAGTGAGGATGTGGAAAAATTAGAGCCTTCCTGTAATGCTGCTGGGAATGTAAAATACAGCCTTTTTAGAAAAAGTTTAATGGTTTCTTAAAAAGTTAAGAAACATATATTTATCGTGTGTGTGTTAGTTGCTCTGCTGCTGCTGCTAAGTCGCTTCAGTCATGTCCGTCTCTGTGCGACCCCAGAGACGGCAGCCCACCAGGCACCTCTGTCCCTGGGATTCTCCAGGCAAGAACACTGGAGTGGGTTGCCATTTCCTTCTCCAATGCATGAAAGTGAAAAGTCAAAGTGAAGTTGCTCAGTCGTATCTGACTCTTCGTGACCCCATGGACTGCAGAGTACCAGGCTCCTCTGTCCATGGGATTTTCCGGGCAAGAGTACTGGAGTGGGTTGCCATTGCCTTCTCCAGTGTTAGTTGCTCAGTCATGTTCAACTCTCTGCAACCCACTGTATGGGTTTTATGGACTGTAGCCCACCAGGCTCATCTGTCCATGGACTTCTTTGGGAAAGAATACTGGAATGGGGAGCCATTCCCTTCCCCAGCGGATCTTCCCAACCCAGGGATCAAACCCGGGTCTCCTGCATTGCAGGCAGATTCTTTATCATCTGATCATGCCCAGCAATTTCACTCCTAGGTATCTTACCTGAGAGAAATGAAAACATACATCCACATAAAGACTGGTATGCTAAGGTTCATAGCAACATTATCCCTAATAGGCAAAAATGGAAACAACTCAAACATGCATCAACCGGTGAATGGATAAATGAAATGTGGTATGTCTATACTAATAGAATATGTTGCTCCACCATAAAAAGGAATGTTTTGATAATGTGCTACGACATGGATAAACACTGAAGACATTATGCTAAGTTGAATTTAAAGAATATAAATTATACTTCAATAAAGCTGTTTAAAGAAATAGCAATAAAAGAACTTAGTAAAAATATAAGATTGTAAGTGAAGTATTGATATCATAAAATGAATGCTAACAATTGGTGAATGCAGTCTGGAAGATGGTTGGAGTCTGGATGGGTTTAGAGAACCAGGAGTAAGCATGGAAGGCAGGGAACTATCGAGAATCAAGGTGGAAGAGTTCAGTGCTCAGGGCCAAGGCAGGCTTGGGGACAGAGCTGAACCAGTTGGACTGAACAGAGAGGCCAAGTGGAGAGTGTCAGGAGCTCAAGAGGTAGTTTGGGGCCAGATGTTGGAGACTTTTAATTTTCAGACAGAAGGTTTGGAATTGGTCCATAAGGCAATAAGGAGCCATTTAAGGGAGGAATGAAATGATGAAGGAGGTGTTTTGAGAAGGTTAATCTGGCAACAGTGTCTGGGAGGGATAGGAGTAGGAGATGGATGGGAGGCAAGGATGTCAGTTAAGCAGGCTGCCACAGTAGTCCAGGCTGGAGATGATAAAGGCCTGAACTAGGGTCATGGCAGCATGCCACGTTAACTTGAAAAATGACAGTAGAAACCAAAAAATAGTATCTTAGGTTTCCAAGTTTCATATGCTAGCCCATGGAAATGAACTATTCCATGCAATGCACTGAGATATCCACTGCCTTAAAAGATATTTAAGATGCAAAACATGGAGATGAGAATCAAGCCCATTGCTTTTGCTCCCTCAAGAGCGTGGATTCCAGATTCCACCCACCCCTTATTTTATTGTAAATGACAGCACCAAATCCAGGGCTCAGGTGGAATGGGTGTAGAGAGCCTGGAAATTTTAAAAGCCTGGTCATTTGAGTGTTGCCAAGTGCAGAAATGGAAAAATGGACCGTGTGTTAGAAGATCAGTTTATGATTCTGGTCAAATCCAGTTCTTTCTCTAGGTTCAATTTCCACATTTCTGAAACAGGGAAACTGCACTCGAGCAGGGTTTTTCAAAGTGTGTTCTTTAGCTATGTTGAGGATGTGATTTTGGGGCTTCTCAAGTGATCTACAGACCCAATCATTTGGGGATCTGGGACCCCTACCCACACTTCCACCAAATAACTCTGATTTGTTCTGTTTTAGATTTTTGACTTCATTGAAACATTTCAATGAAAAAAAAGTGTTTTGTGGCTTTAATTTTTTAAAGAACCACTAGACTATAGGATCTCCTAAGTTCCTTCTGGCTCTAAAATTGACTGCTCTGACTTTAATTTCTTTTATGCTTGGGGGAGGAAGGAATTTCCATAAAAATATGACTTAAAAATATTGAATAGCCAACTCTTTCAAGAGATGCAAGTGTTTCTTTTAAAGAAAAGAAGTAAGGTCTTTTGAGAGACCTTTTCTCAGAATAGAATCTGAAAGTAATTTTATTTGAAGTGTTTAAAACTTTGGCTTAATTCTGTCTCTAAGGGATTCTGTGCAGTAACCGTGAGATTAAGCCCAGATAGTTGAGGATGAAAAACACCCATAGATCATCCAGGTCTTCCTTTCTCCAAAGGGAGTCATGTGGGGGGTGTGGAATGCAAGTCTTACCCCAGCCAGAGGGCCAAAGGAAGGGTTGTGGGGATAACAGGGCCAACTGAAGCCTTTGTGAACACCCCCAGGAGCACTTTTGTATGGCACCAGCTCAAGTTTATCCCCAGTGAATATGGGCTAAAATCCCACCACTCCCAGCCCCATCTCAATGTTTGGAATTTCCATTCATCAACCCAGATAATGCAGAACCTAGTAACATTCCTTGGATAAAAGGGCTAACTATTCCTAGTTCTCAAAATGTAACTTCTGCCTCCTAGGAAGACCAGCAGAGCCTATGGGAGGTCTTAACCATAATCCTGGGTCCAGCCAGTCAAGTTAAGAGCTTTCTTTTATTTCCTCTCCTTTTCCTGACAATGAGGAGGGACAGAAGAAAAATCACAACCATGATAAGGGTTAACTTTTACTAGGCACAGAGTACTTTATTTGCATCATTTATAACTGACAACCATGTTAGTGGACATAACTATCATTGCCAATATTCAGTTGAGCAAACTAAAGCCTAGAAGGGTCAAGTAACCAGCCCAAGGTTACACAGCCAGTAAGTAGCAGAGTCAGGATTTGAACCTAAGTTTGCCTGACTTTGAGTCTGAACTCTCAAGTACACATGATACTGTTCTACAGGTCTCCTTTACTTACTGGCACCTTAGGCATCCGGTCCCATCACTTCATGGGAAGTAGATGGGGAAACAGTGGAAACAGTGTCAGACTTTACTTTTCTGGGCTCCAAAATCACTGCAGATGGTGACTGCAGCCATGAAATTAAAAGATGCTTACTCCTTGGAAGGAAAGTTATGACCAACCTAGACAGCATATTCAAAAGCAGAGACATTACTTTTCCAACAAAGGTCCGTCTAGTCAAGGCTATGGTTTTTCCTGTGGTCATGTTTGGATGTGAGAGTTGGACTGTGAAGAAACCTGAGCACGGAAGAAATGATGCTTTTGAACTTTGGTGTCGGAGAAGACTCTTGAGAGACCCTCGGACTGCAAAGGGGTCCAACCAGTCCATTCTAAAGGAGATCAGTCCTGGGTGCTCATTGGAAGGACTGATGCTAAAGCTGAAACTCCAATACTTTGGCCACTTCATGCGAAGAGTTGACTCATTGAAAAAGACCCTGATGCTGGGAGGGTTTGGGGGCAGGAGGAGAAGGGGATGACAGAGGATGAGATGGCTGGATGGCATCACTGACTCGATGGACACGAGTCTCAGTGAACTCCGGGAGTTGGTGATAGACAGGGAGGCCTGGCTGCTGCGATTCATGGGGTCGCAAAGAGTCAGATACGACTGAGTGACTGAACTGAATGCCTAATCACAAGAATCCCTCCTTCAGATCCTCTCTGAGTTCTATGTGCTCAGAGGCCACAAACTCCAGGAACTTGGAAGGACAACTCTAATACACACAAGTCCCCTTCTTGGCATCCCACTCATGGAAGACTGCCACTGACAGACTTAGAAGAGCAATGCTTTTTACAATACACCCCTGGGAGGCCGTCTTCATCTAGAGCCACTTACTTGGCTAATACATCAGTGCTCTCACCTGCACTGAGGTTAATGATTTTTCACACATGATTGTTGTTGTTTAGTTGCTAAGTCATGTCTGACTCTTTGTGACCCCATGGACTGCAGCACACCGGGCTCTTCTATCCTCCACTATGTCCTGGAGTTTGCTCAAATTTATATCCATTGAGTCGGTGATGCTATCTAACCATTTCATCTTCTGCCGCCCAGGTGGCTCAGTGGTAAAGAATCCACCTGCCAATGCAGGAGCTGCAGGAGACACGGGTTTGATCCCTGGGTTGGGAAGATTCCCTGGAGGAGGAAATAGCAACCCCCTCCAGTATTCTTGCCTGGAAAATACCACGGATAGAGGAGTCTGGCAGGCTACAGTCCATGGGGTGGCAAAGAGTTGGACATGACTTAGCAACTGAGCATTCACACACACACACACACACACACACACACACACAAGGTGTCCATAGGTGTGTGGGTTTAACTCTGGGTTTTCTATCTTGTTCCATTGATCTATATTTTCTATACGATACTATACCCCAAATCAACATCCCACGGAAAAATTGTCACTAACATGTTTACACATGCACATATACATACACTCATCCCACACATTAAATCTTTCATCCTTCTGAAGCAAAATTACTTCTAAAAGATGATAAAAATTATTCCCCCATCTGTTCTGAGACATTTGCAGGGAGCTACCATCAGAAGGCCAAATTTTACTGCCAAACTGCAAAACCTATGGTGACATAGGTTAGGTCTCAACTGCAGTGTACTCGGCAGGCATCGTCTGATGGACCTCTGCACGGGCTGATAAAACATGGGGCGAGAATTCTCAGAACACAGGCTGAATGACGTGGCATCTTCATTTTCAGAGGCAGCTGCTTTCCCCTCTGGGGCAGCAAGGACCTCTGTGATGGATTTCAAGCAGCAGCAGTGGCTCTGTCCTATGAGTTGGATGGTCTACAAAGGAGGCAGAGAGATCAACAAGGCCAATCCAGAGGCTTCTAGGCAAGAAAGAGAAGGGTCTTGAATCTGGTTTGGACCCTGAGATTTTCACTTCAGGCCTCGTAATTCCATTCTTGGCTGAAACTACTTGCAAGGCGAGACTTTTGGTGGGGGTGGTTTTTAGGGAAGACACTAGGGCCTATGAAGGAGTTGCAGGCGAGTCAAAGAAGGAGTAGACGCTGAAAACAAGTTGGAGCTGGGTGTTGATGAGTTAGTTCAGGCGAGTGTTGAAGTAGGAATGATTTAGAGAAGCAGGTTAGTCGGGGGTCTCTCCTTAACTGATGAGGTAAGTCAGGAATGGTAATGCCGATGTGGTCATCTCCCCAGATGCAGGGCATCGGGGGAAATCAACTTCTCTTGCTGGGAAGCTGTTGACGTTTTGGATCCAGGAAACTGACAGGAAGGAGGCAGGATTTCCTTGGCCTTCTTTTCCTAATAAATCATACGCCTCATTGTCCAGTAACTTGGATGAAAAGAACTAGAGAGGCTTTGCCTTTCCTGAGGAGAGACTAGAAACATCTGGGAGTAAGAGATGTGGGGCGGGCGGCAGGGGGAGAGGGATGTCAGGAAGGTGGGAGTGCATGGAGAGGAGGAACCCGGTGTTCTTGGTAAAATCCTGGATCCAAATAGTACAAACGAGGCCTGGTTTGTTCCATGAAGGGCCCATTTTCAATTCTCTGCTCCTGATTGTTGAGTAAGGGCTGGTTGCTTAACAACTCCCATCCTGCAGCCTAGTTAAAAGCTAGTTACACACTATGGTATCAATGCTTACAAAAACTCTGTCGCATGTATAACTGATTGACTTTGTTGTACACCTGAAAGTAACACCACATTGTAAATTACCTACACTGCAAAGAAGATTAAAAAAAAACAACAACAACTCAGGGACTTCCCTGATGGTCCATTGGTTAACAAGCCACCTTGCAATGCAGGGGACACAGGTTAGATCCCTGGTTGGGGAACTAAGATCCCAAATGCTGCGGAGCAACTAAGCCCACGTGCCACGACTCGAGAGTCCGTGCACTGCAAGGAGAGATCCCGCATGACACAACTAAGACCCCAGACAGCCAAGAAAATACGTTTAAAAAACAACAACAACCCCCCCCGCCCCCCCACAACTCTTCCACAGTGCTAGGAGGATTCTTTTGTTCTGTTCTCGCCTTCTGTATCTGTAAGTCTGGGTGCCTTCTCCTCTTTATGCCTCTTTTGTTATCTCCTTCTGAGGAGCACACATACCTCTGTCCAGTCCGAGAGCAGCCACTCACTGGGACAGTCATCTTTCTTGCAGGCTTGCTGGGAGGCCAGTTTGGGGGCGGAACAGAAGGTCTCAGGAAGCTCCAGGAAGCTCCCATCAGCCATGCGCTGTTTGCAAAGAACCTCGCGTTTCTGGATGCCCCCGCCGCAGGTCCTGGAACACTGGGGGAGGAAGAGAAAGCAGACTCTGCATAAGACAGTAGCACGTTTGACTGCCAATCCAGTTCTTACCTTAGCCTTAGCTTACTGCAGAGTGAGAAAAGAAACAATAAATAAATAGGGAAGAACCAACCCAAAGGAGATTGTTTCCCCTCCTTGAAATGCATTTTTGTAGCAAGGTCTACACACTCCACTCTTAATCTTAAACATTTAACTAGAGCATCCAGGAATTTTGAGGGCCTTTAAATCTTAGAGAATTGTTTCTAAACTATGATTTGCAGTCACCCAAGACAACTGGTTTAACAGGTGATATAATACAGTGTTAAACATATTTACGATGCAGTGAAAATAATCTGTGCTTCTTTACATGGATGGCATCCATGTAAATCTGGAGGAATTAGTCTGCAGAAAAGGCAGCCCTTCCTTTCTCCATGTACAGAGCCCATCCTCTCTAACCTACTGGAGGTGGAGCAGGTCTGAGGCTTGGTTTTTTGAACTTCCTGGAATATGTTTCTTATAGGACTGGTGTTTTTTTTCTGGGCAGTGGGAACAAGAGCCATGGACGTTTGGGATACAAGAAAAATCTCCCCATTTTAGTGGTTTTCAACAGGCCCCCAATCAAACAGGTCATTTACATGTAACTGAATGAATATCACCCAGTTATTTGTAGGGATGGGGCAGGAAGCTGTTACTCTAAGACTTTGGCTCCTCCTTTGCGATAGTAAAGAAATGCTCAGTTTTTAGCTGGGCACATGACCCTTTGGCATACAGACTATATTTGCTGACCTCCCTTGAAGGTGCCATGTGACTAAGTGCTGGGCAAAGGGATGTACATAGAGGGTTGTAGGCAGCTTCATGGAAAAACACACAAAAATAGAGTGTGGCATTTCCCCCTCCCCTTCTCCTCCTTGCTGGCTGCAATATGAACATATTGTCTAAAATTTAACCTTCCATCTTAGACAGTGATAGGCAAAAAGATGGAAGCAGCCTAACATCCTGATGGTGACACCATACTGGCCCTGGATGGCCTGTGTGTATATAAGAGAGAAACGTTTTTCTCTCTTACTTAAGCTATTGTGACTTTGGGTTTCCTATCCTTTTAAATCCGTCCAACCCATCCATCCTAAAGGAAATCAGTCCTGAATATTCATTGGAAGGACTGATGCTGAAGCTGAAACTTCAATACTTTGGTCACCTGATGTGAAGAACTGACTCACTAGAAAAGACCCTGATGCTGGGAAAGATTAAAGGCAGGAGAAGAAGGGACGACGGCAGATGAGATTGTTGGATGGCATCACTGAGTCAATGGACATGAATTTGAGTAAACTCCGAGAGTTGGTGATGGACAGGCCTGGCGTGCTGCAGTCCATGGGGTCGCAAAGAGTCGGACATGACTGAGCAACTGAACTGAACCCTAATTATAAAGACAAATACTGTATGAAATTACTTATATGTGGAATCTAAAAACTACAACAAACTAGTGAATACAACAAAAAAGAAATAGACTCATAGAAAACGAAATAGTGGTTAGCAGTTTGGGGGCGGGGATGGGGCAATATACAGGTGGAGGAGTGGGAGAGACCAACCGCTGGGTGTAATACAGGCTCAAGAATGTATGGAACAACATGTACTGTGAGTGGCAAGTAAACTTTACAAATTGTATAAAAAATTTTACAGGAGGTATAGACACAAGTGCTAAGAAACATAAACAAGAAAAAGAATCTAACTTTAAATAATGTACCAATCACTACTATCCTGTGCTGGGATAATTTTATTGTAAAAACTCTAAGGAGAGCTCCGTTTTCTTCAACAAGAGTCCCTTTTCTTGAGTCAGCTGCCCTTGTGCTTGTTGACAATTTAGGGCTGGGTGTTTGTGCTGTAGGAGCTTTTCCTGTTGCAGCAGTGACCTCTCAGAACTCACGGGGGTCTGTGCTCAGCGGGCTGGACTCAGAACTGTAAGGGGGGTGTGTGCCCAGAGTCAAGGTTAGGATGGGTGATACAACGTCCTTGAGTAAAGTCAGAATGCTGCTGTGGCCCAGATGTCACTCTCACTCAGTGGTCCCAATCCTGATATACTTTAAAGCCACCTGGGAGCTTTTAAAAAGTCCTGAGTCCTGGGCCCCATTTCATATCTATTAACCTCTGGGAAGTATGTCCCAGATGTTAATTTTTTAAATGTAGAAAAATTTTAAAACTCCCAGGTAATTCTGTATAACCAGGATTGAGAGCCTCTTGATGAAGGTGAAAGAGGAAAGTGAAAAAGTGGACTTAGAACTCAACATTCAAAATCTAAGATCACGGCATCCGGTCCCATCACTTCATGGCAAATAGAAGGAGAAAAGGGGAAACAGTGACAGATTTTATTTCCTTGGGCTCCAAAATCACTGTGGACGTGACTGTAGCCACAAAATTAAAAGATACTTGCTCCTTGGAAGAAAAGCTATGACAAACTTAGCGTATTAAAAAGCAGAGGCATCATTTTGCCAACAAATCCTTATAGTCAAAGCTATGGTTTTTCCAGTAGTCATGTATGGATGTGAGAGTTGGACCATAAAGAAGGCTGAGCACCGAAGGATTGATGCTTTTGAACTGTGGTGTTGGAGAAGACTCTTGAGAGTCCCTTGGATGGCAAGGAGATTAAACCAGTCAGTCATAAAGGAGATCAGTCCTGAATATTTATTGGAAGGACTGATGCTGAAGCTGAAGCTCCAAAACTTTGGCCACCTGACGCAAGGAGCAGACTCATTGGAAAAGACCCTGATGCTGAGAGACAATGAAGGACAGGGAAGCCTAGCATGCTGCAGTTCACGGGGTCGCAAAGAGTTGGTAACGTCGTAGCGCCTGAACAGGATTCAGAAACATCTCTCCAAATGAATGCCTCTCCACCATTTCCAATGGGACTAAAATAAACATGGGGTAGACAGGGCGGGCGTGGGGACCTGATACCCAGAACAGCTTCTGTTAGAACCACTGGTTGTTTGGAGTATCACATAAGGTGTATGGGGGTCCATTCAATTTGAACAAATGCTTCCAAAATAAACAGGTGCCAGAATGAGAACAGCTCTCAGACTTCAGCATCTTAATGAATGTGACAATAAGGAAAAGAGGCAGGTAAACTTTCTGTCTCTCAAACTAAGGAAGTGGACGAAGATGATTGGTTTCATTTTAAGGGTGGAGATGTAATAAAATGTATATAGGAGGGTGACCACTCAAAATATCAGAGCTGGGATATCACTTTTCAGATAGGACCTAATTTAAGGGCCAAACGCTCAGAAGACTCCCCCTAACACCGTACAGAATTCCGTGATAATTGGATGACCAAATACCGGCAAGAAAAGTAAAAAAAAAAAAAAAAATCAGCTTGTTATTTTGAAGTTTAATTTGGATAGAAATGGGCTTCCCAGGTGTCACTAGTGATAAAGAACCTGCCTGTGAATGCAGGAAATGAGGGAGATGTGTGTTTGATCCCTGGGTCGGGTAGATCTCCTGGAGGAAGGCATGGCAACCACTATAGTCTTCTTGCCTGGAGAATCCCATGGATAGAGGAGCCTGGTGGGCTACAGTCCATGGGGTCACAAAGAGTGGGACATGACTGAAGTGACTTAGCATGCATGCTACATAGACAACTTGCAGGAAATTCTCAGCACTCGAAGATAAAGTCAGACTGCTGAGAATGTCCTTCAGGGCCCTCACACTCTCATCTGTGTTGAGCTTCCCGAGCACATGTCTTGCCGGCCTGCCATGGCCGCTGCCTTAGCTGCAGTGGACAATCTGCCCTTCCCTGCGCACACAGATACCTCCTGTGCTATGGCCTTTGACCACATTGTTCATTATGGGAGCAATGCCCTTCACCTCTCTGTCCAGCCAGAAACTTCCAGGACATCCTTGAAGGCCCAGCTCACAGGCCACTGCTTCAGGAAAGCCTCTTCTAACCCCTCTGCCTCATGGTACAGAAGTCACCTCCTACCCCACCCTGACCTGGAAGGGTGCTGCACCTCCCCAATTAGGGCTGGTTGTTTATGGCCCTGATCTTTCCCTCTGCCTCCCTACATGTACACAGGGTTGTGTGACTTTGAGGAAAGGGAACACACTCATCTTTCTATTCCCCAGTGCCTACTATTGCATCTGGCAAAGAGTGTACTCTTCATAAATGTTTGTTGAACTGATGATTGGATGAACAAAAGAGCCAAAAAGCCAGATGTTGAAAAGATGTAAAACAAACATTCAGCTGATGGGCTGAACACCCACCTTTTATCGGACTGTTTTATCATCAGCCAGATGCTGCTTCTACATCAGTCATTGGTGGGTTTCAGCCAGATGCATTGTGTGCTCTGCTGGGAACTGTGACCCTCCAGGGATGGCAGACAACCCTCTGGCTGGGTTAATGTCATCAGGGATTTGGCTTTTAAATGCTTGTCTCATCTTTGCTCAAAAAGTTTCCCTGGTGTGTACACTGATTAAAAGGTGGTTTTCAAATTTTTAAAAAAATTGTAGAAGATGAAACTTCAAATTAATAAGGCTTCCAAAGTCTGTGGTGACTTTGTGAACAGGTCAAGGTTACTTGGTGAGGCTGACAGTCCTGTGTGAGAGGCAGAATGCAAAGGAGAAAAATATTTTAAAGGGAGCAGCAAGAGAAATTTAATAAAACAAAATGAAAAATGTTTGCTTTATGAATCATCATTGAAAACAGTATTGTGGTATGAAGAAGCAGATCTCTGGTAATGGGCATTGTTTTAAAATATATGGCATAAACAGAATAAATAACCCAAAATAGCATTTATATTGCTTATCCTTGTTGCCATGCATATTTCATGATATAAGGTCATGGATTCATTAATTTTATAGGAAAAGTAAAAACAATACAATATGAGGAATATTTAAAAGTTATGTTTCTATACAAAAGTACAATGGCCTGAGTGTCCTGAATTTTTAAAGACTTCCCTATGATCAGCACAGTCATAAATTTTGCCTCCTTTGACGTTTTCGGTTTCATGTTGGTAGTTCAATTCACTGGGAGCTGAGTTTATTTCCTTCGCACCTCAAGTCACATTATTGAGCCCAACACAAGTGATATCCACATTCTGTTTCTCAGGTCAACTTTCCAGTTTTAATATAATGTGCTCTGCTAATAGATTCTAACTCACTTCGTGCCTTTCTTCATTTGCTCATTCATTCTTTCCTCAAACATTTCCTGAGTGCTTGCTGATTGCCAGGCACTGTCTTAGGTGCTAGGGACTACAGATGACTGAGATGGTCACTTCACTTCAGGTGTCTGCAGTTCAGTCACTGTACTTTCCCATAAAGTGAGATGAGTTTTGGGTCTCCCAGGTGGGACTAGTGTTAAAGAGCCCACTGGCCAGTGCAGGAGATGTAAGAGATGTGGGTTCAATTTCTGGGTCAGGAAGATCCCCCAAAGGAGGGCACGGCAACCCACTCCAGTACTCTTGATGGAGAATCCCATGGACAGAGGAGCCTGGAGGGCCACAAGTCCATAGGGTCACAAAGAGTCGGACATGGCTGAAGCGACTTAGCATGCAGCATGCATGTGATCAGTTTTACAAAAGAGGAGAGTGCAACCCAGTCTTGATGGAAAAGATGGAAGGCTTTGTGGAGGAAGTGACATAGGAGGGGATGGCCAGGGAAACAGGAGTGCTGGCAGAGTCAGACCATGTGTGCGCAGATAGTCTGTGAAGGAACATGGCATGCTCACACCTTAAGCAGTCCTGAGAAGACAGGTGAGAGTTCATGGGGATGTGTCATTGGGAAACAAGACTGAGTAGCAGCCGAGAGTGAAGGACTTTGGACATAATTGGACATACTTTTAAGACTTTGGGGTGTCATTAAGGGTTTTAAAGCAGGAGGTAATATGATTTAACTTGTAGAAATGATTCAGGTAGCAAAGGCCAGTGGGCTCCAGCGAGTACTGCCCTGTTACATAGTCACAGGTGTGCCATGGAGAAAAGGTTTCCTGGTCAAATAAGTCTAAATGGCAGTGCATGCCATTCCCTTACTTGGGGATTCTGAGCACATGTTAATATTTTAAAGGCTTTACAGAGGGCCTGTAGTAAAAAACCACTGATACCAGGTTATGAAGCATTGGACCAGAGTTAGGCAAGACAGTACAGGGACAGCAAGTACAAGGCTGTTTTATAATGGTCTGGTCAGTCGTGAGGACTGAAACCAAGGCGGTGAAAGAAGGATGTGAGAGGAAGAGAGCAATGGGGGTTGGGGAGATACAGGAAGTAGAATCAGCAGGACTTGCGTGTTGACTGAGTGTGAAGGAAAAACGAGGCTGAGATAGCTCCAGGTTCTCATGAAAGGATAAGCTAGATAGTGGTGTCACTCACAGTACCAGATTCATGAGGGAAGATCAGGTCTGCTGGGGAAGGTGGCAGGTAGGTGTGTTATCAAGATTGGTGTTCAGTTCAGTTCAGTTCAGTCACTCAGTTGTGTCCGACTCTTTGTGACCCCATGAATCGCAGCACGCCAGGCCTCCCTGTCCATCACCAACTCCTGGAGTTCACCCAAACTCATGTCCATCGAGTCAGTGATGCCATCCAGCCATCTCATCCTCTGTCATCCCCTTCTCCTCCTGCCCCTAATCCCCCCTAGCATCAGAGTCTTTTCCAATGAGTCAACTCTTTGCATGAGGTGGCCAAAGTACTGGAGTTTCAGCTTTAGCATCAGTCCTTCCAAAGAACACCCAGGACTGATCTCCTTTAAAATGGACTGGTTGGATCTCCTTGCAGTCCAAGGGACTCTCAAGAGTCTTCTCCAACAGTTCAAAAGCATCAATTCTTCAGCGCTTAGCTTTCTTCACAGTCCAACTCTCACATCCATACATGACCACTGGAAAAACCATAGCCTTGAGTAGATGGACCTTTGTTGGCAAAGTAATGTCTCTGCTTTTGAATATGCTGTCTAGGTTGGTCATAACTTTCCTTCCAAGGAGTATGCATCTTTTAATTTCATGGCTGCAGTCACCATCTCCAGTGATTTTGGAGCCCCCAGAAATAAAGTCTGACACTGTTAATTGGTGTTAGACCTTCGTCATTGGAGGTAACTTGGTGATACATGAGACTGAGACGTTCAAGGGGCAGTTAGAGTGCTTAGTATGTAACAGGGGTCAAAACTGAATCTAAGTGCAGGAGGGCTCAGAAAAACAAAGAACATGAGGACTGGAATCTCACTAAACAAAATTATTAAATAAAAACAGAATTTCTATCTGGATCATTTTGTGAGTTAAAATTATCTTGGTCATCTAATGTTAATTAAGCTTTCTTAATCTTGGAAGTACAAGGAGTGTGCAGGGCATCTTTTGGGTTTAATATTCCTGTTACTACGTGAAGCATGGATAGCATTTGCTATTAGTTGCTAAGTTGTACTTGACCCTTTGTAACCCAATGGAATGTAGCCCATCAGGCTCCTCTGATCATGGAATTTCCCAGGCAAGAATACTGGAGTAGGTTGCCACTTCCTTTTCCAGGGGTCTTCTTCTGGACCCAGGGATCAAACAAGTATCTCCTGCATTAGCACGCAGGTTTTTTTTGTTTTTGTTTTTTTACCACTGAGCCACCAGGTATCATGCATCCATTTCTTTATGAAGTACACTACTAAAAATAAGATAAATATTCCAATAAGCTTTTTTGTTTTCCTTCTTGGATACAACATTTTAAATAAAGATGTCTCTGATTCATGAGGATTTACATTTTAGTCACTGGTATATAACAAAACGGATGACCACATTGACTCTTTCTGCCAGAATTCAGCCCTCTAATCCAGACCAAAGTTATTCTTCTCTGTGTGGTGTGTTTAGATCTAGAAAATGAAAAATTTAATTCACAAGCATTTATGGTTATCATTAAAATTGTCTCTTTTTTTTTTTTTCCTGAATATTACCAGCAGGGCCTCTCCTCTCATATGTCTTTTTACATAGCTAAACTACAGGCATTTTGAACTGTAACCCTGATTAAAAAAAAAAAAAAAGAAAGAAAAGAAAAGTTTTACAGGGAAATCACCACATAATCACAGTTTTAAGCAAGGAAGGAAAATAGGGGTTGTGGTGACTTTTCAGTCTCTACACAGATGCGTGCAAGATGTATGTACGGGGGGGGATGCAGTCCTGCACATAAAACACAAGTAATATAGATAAATATAAACGATGCTTCAGAGTGGAGTCTCTCACTGCAGTTTAATCTTCCTTGCATCTTTCTCTTTTTTCCTCACTTCTGTTTTAAAGTTATTTTTTTAGAATAAAAGCAAAGAAGATTGATGCATATAAGGCTCAAAAACAGTGACAAGAGGAGGAGGAGTAGAAAGCAAACTCTGAATCTCAAGGACCTTGTCGTAATGGAGACTAATAGGCCTTGTCAGCCCACAGTCTAGGCTGAGTCCTGACCCCAGAGATATCTATGTTCTTATCACTGAACCCTGTGATCATGTGACCTCACCTGGTAAAAGGGACTTTGCAGAGGGGATTCAGTTAACTCTCTTGAGACATGGCGATTACCTGGGTTATCACAGTGAGCCTGATGTAGTCATGATGGTGTAAGAGGGTGGCAGGAGGATCAGAGTCAGACAGAGAGGGATAAGGACAGAATCCGAGGTTGGAGTCAAGTGCTTTGAAGCTGGAGAAAGGGGCCATGAGCCAAGGAAGCCAGGAGCCTCTAGAAGCTGGAAGAGGCAAGGTGACACAGCCTTCCCTAGAGCTTCGAGAAGGAATGAAGACCTGATTTTAAAATCAACACCTTGATTTTAGCCAGTAGGAACTGATTTCAGACTTCTGACCTCCCAAGCTGTAAGATAATAAACTCATGGTATTTTAAGCCACTGAGTGTGTGGTACTTTGTTAGAGCAGCAGTAGGAGCCACACACAGATGAACAACTCTGGGGAGGTAACAAATCCTGCCTTTTACCTAAACTGCTGATACTAGGCTGATATCAGATTTCCTCACAATGTAATACTGTAGAGCAAACAGCAAGGACGTTCTGGGAAGGAGGCACTGCACAGTGGAAAAGAGAATGGGTTGTGAAGCACACAGACTTTTTTCCATTTACTGACTGTGTGAGCTGGGGCAAGCACAGCTTCTCTGAGCCTTGTTTCCTCAAAGGGTTGCTAAAAGGATTAAAAGAGAAAATGAAGGACTTCCCTGGGACTCCAGTGGTTCAGAGTCCGCCTGCCAGTGCTGGGGGATACGGGTTCCATCCCCGATCCAGGAAGATTTCACATGCTGCAGGGGCAACTGAGCCCATGTACCACAAGTACTAAAGCCAGTGCTCTAGAGCCTGTGAGCCGCAACCAGAGAAAGCACTGCAATGAGAGGACTCAGCACCGCAGCTAGAGAGCCGCCCTCATTCGCTGCAACTGGAGAAAGCCTGCGTGCAGCAATGGAGACTCAGCACAGCCAAAAAGAAATAAACTAACAAAAAATTTAAAAGAGAATATGAAGCTCAGTAGAACGAACTCTACTACATAAAATCTGAATCCACATTAATCTCACAGTGCTTCAGTTTTCTCATCTGCAAAATGGGGATCATAGTAATAACTATACCATTAAGGCTACTGAAGATTACATGAGTTGAATATAAAATTAAGTGGCTTGATACTACACTTGATGCACAGTAAGTGCTGCTCATATTAGAATAAGAAGAAGCTTCTGAAATGTACCACGTGCTCAATAAATGAACAGCACACTTGCCATGTACTTTTCTGCATCCTTCTCTATGCTTCACCTGCCCAAGTACCGTGCAATCTCACTGTTAAATGAGCAGCACTGACCTTGAATGGCTGCTGCAGAGCAGGAGGACAGGAGAGGAGTCCTGGTGGGAGAGGTGGGACTCCCGGGGGCTCTGACAGGTAGACAGGTGGAAAACTGCGGGTAGGCAGAGAGAAGTGTGGGCAGAAGGGATGTACAAGCAGGGCTGGGAGAACCAGAGTTAGAGATGTGAGGGGGCAGACATGCAGAGGAATGACGGCCTGACTAAGCCACTTGGCTTTATTATATGACCACGGACAGTCAATGAAAAAAATCCTTGCAGAAGACTGTCATGATCAAGGTGTCTCACACTTACTCATGCATATATATCAAAGGTTCTCAGTCATGGTGGTGTAACATGCCAGTTGTGAAAATGATCTCTCATGAGGTATTTAAAAAGTAATTAATATACATAGATGGACCTAGAGGTTATCATATTATGTGAAGAAAGTCAAAGAAAGATAAATATATGATATCACTAATATATGGAATCCAAAAAGTGATACAAATGAACTTATTTACAAAACTGAGAAATAGCCTCAGACATAGGAAACAAATGTATGGTTACTGAAGTAGATAACAGGGTTTAGAGGAGAGATAACCTAGAACTTTGAGATTAGCAGATACATACACAAGGACCTATGGTATAGCACATGGGACTATATTCAATACCTTGTAATAACATATAACGGAAAAGAATCTGAAAAAAAAAATATAAAACTGAATCACTTTGCTATACACCAGAAACTAATGCAGCATTGTAAATTAACTATACTTCAATAAAAAAAATTAGAAGTATTATATATAGTCAACATGAAAGATGATGATGAGGAGGAGAAGCAGCAGAAGGAGTGTGGGTGCATGTTTCATAAACTATAAAGGATTTGGGAGACTAATTCATGAAATGTTTAAGTGTTTCAAAAGTGAAAGTGTTAGTCGTTCAGTCATGTCCGACTCTGCGACCTCATAGACTGGGGCCCAAGTCAACCATAAAATCTCAACAAGCCATTATAGCTAAATTGATAAATATTGAGTCCTTCACACAAGACCAAAGATGAAAACCAAGAGATGCAGTAAGGACTAAGAGGTAGAAAGGAAATAAAGATGGCACCCTAAAAACCAAAGCTAGAATTAGAAATTAGATTTGTGCTTCATTTCACCTTAACTATTTCTAAACTAAAATGTTAACATAAATACTTGGGCTTCTCAGACCTGTAGAATGCGTAAATATTGGCTACATATTACTTGTTAGTCAATGCTCTATGAAGGACAAAGGAGATTGCATTCCTAGTTGGTAAATGACAACTTACATAATTTGTATTTTTTCCCCCCAGAAAAGCATATGTAATATGCATGAGGTCAGTGGCAGCCCAATATCGAAAGAGCAAGGAGGGGGACTTTCTCCCGTCAGACAGGCCAGTGTTCATCAGGATGTTATCTGTCTTCCTTTAAATGAAGCATTGGATCTACCCTCTCCTTTTGTTTTGTAAGAAAAAAACTGTACATTGGCTGCTGAAGGATGAAACACCTCAGCCCTCTCTCCTGGTGCATCCAGGCAGCTGAATGGAAAAGACATTTCTGTGCACTACAGGTCCCCTGTCCCAGCAAGGCTGGCAAATGGACAGCCAATAGCCGATATCTCAACTAAGTGGTGTCCTAGGACAACTGCTAAGTAGACTGGAGATGCTTAAATTATTCCTGACTTATTTCACAAGCATAAACAATGACTTCCTTTCTCCTAATAAGTGGTCAGTGGTAGCTGATTTTGCCTAAAACTCTAAAGATGTAAGATTCTAGGAAATGATATAAGAAGAATAGCCAATTGTTTTCTCCAGGTTCAGAGATTCCTCAAAGTGACCAAGGATTCCTAGGCACCAAGGGTTTAACAGGAATTTTTCTGTGGAAGGTAGAATCCCTCGTGGCTTTCACTTTCTATGCTATTTATTTATTATGTTTGAATATTTTTCACAACGATTATGTATCGGGTTTGAAACAAGATCTTTTAAAAAGTCCTGATAAAGTACAGTCAGTGGTTCATTGGCTAAACTTCAAAGAGTTCTTTACTATTACTTCCTTGATCTGAAAAGTAGATTTAAATCCAACTTATCTCAAAGGCTTCTCCCTAATGAAGTGAAATAGAAAATGCTTTCAAAATAAATACATATCTTAACAGGCCCAAGGTCGATGGACAATGGAAGAATAACTGACTCTTTAGAAATCCGATGATTCAATAGGACCGCTGGGCATGGGGGCGGTAATGTTGGCAATAGAGCAAAAAAGACCATGTATATGGATGTGCTGTAAAAACTGAAAGAACAGCGTAGGTCCCTGGCATTACTCAGCAGCATGTGCAACTACTGAAAAAGGCTGGTGCTTCGCTGACTTCCATCGTCAATATTATGACCTACAATCATGAAACAAACCCATCAGTGGGATATAAAGTAAAAAACATTCCAGGGTTTGTGGGTGGTACTGTTGATCTGTTCATTCATTTTATCATTCAATAAACATTTTACCCAGAACTTATTAGGTACTTAATGGCAACACAAACTAAAAATCCAGGGAATTAGTTTCAACAGTAGAGGTTGAGCTAGGCTGATTCCTCATCTTTTCTTAGCATGACCATAAGTTAGTGGTGCAGTACGGAGCCTGAGTATAGTTAAAGGTAAAAGTATAAATGCACCAGAAATCAGGAAACCTGGGTTCCGGATTAGGCTTTGTGATTTTGGGCAAAACTATATCTTGGTCACAGTTACATCATCCATAAAACAAGGGGGCTTCTATGTAATCCCTTGAGGGTCTTTTCTGCCACAGTGGTTTCCAACAATGGGGTATCATGGAAAGGATCACATAAAACTGAGCTGATGTCCACTCCTAGGTTAGCTAGCTCTGTGAGCCTCAGTTGCCTCAAAACTAAAATGAAGACAATAAAATCTACTTTTTACTGGACTGTTATGACAATTAACTTCAATTAGGTGTATAATAATGTATATTTCTTAAAAGAACAATAGTACACAAAGTGTTCAAAGTACACAATATTCTCTTGATTTTCACTGACACAGTAGCATGGAAGTTATGAACTTAATCATATACATTTAGGTTCTAAAAGGATATACATCCAAGCAGACATGGACAGTATAGCGTCCATGTCTGCTTCTAGATGCTTTACACCGAGTCTTTTGCTCACTTATTACTATTAGATTCTTTGAGAACTTTACCAGGAAGGGGAAGGAGGAAGGAAGGGGCCCTGTCCACCGTTTTGAAGAAGCACAGAGGATGCGTGGAAATGGCAGCTCCTTGTCTCAGGACCAAGGCTGCCTTCTCTCTCCTTCTCAGTCTGATGACTGCATCATTTATCATTCTAATTGGGCCACTTCTGAGAGTAAAAACTGTTTCAGTAAAATTGGGATGTATGTCTCCCTTACTTTTCAGGCTTATTTTCCAGGACCTTTTTTTTGTCACTTTAAAACTATGAGGGCTATTCTAATAGGAAGGCAATTGCACAGTAAGATTTTATCCAAGTAATCAATCTAAAATCTTGTGTTTTTTCATAAGGTGTGAGTGAAATTGCAGTTTGCCTTCCATCTCCTATTGCTGATGATGACCCTTCAGCTCTCCCGTCTCCCACCTTCTCTCCCTCCTCCAGTCAGTAACTCTTCTTGCCTGTTCACTTGATGCCGGCCCCTGGATGCCAGCTGCTGTACAGTACTACTGTACTTTTCAAGGTACTGCACTGTAAGATTAAAAGTGTTTTCTTTAAAGAAAAGTCTTATGTTTTTTAAAGGTATGCAAAAAAGGGTACTTAACTTTCGTTTGATAAATATATATTAATTTTAGATAGGATATGAGGATAAAATAATTGTGTTTTTATTATTATTTTAATGCTTTAGAGTGGGGTCAGCCAACTGTTTTGTAAAGAGGCAGAGTAGATGTTTTAGCTTTTGTGGGCCATATAGTTTCTGTCACAACCAGCAGTCATGCCCGTGTAGTGCAAGAGTGTGGCTGTGTTCCAAAAAAACTGTATTTACAATAATTGGTCATGAACTGGGTTTGGTTTTGGGCAGCAGTTTGCCAACCCTTGCTTTAAAATGATAGTTCCCCATGGATCAGGAAAATTTTAAAAATCTGGAATTGACTTGATTTCTAACATCCTATTTTGCTAAGGAATTATGTTTAAAAAAAAAAAGAAAAAAGCCATTGCCTGGTATCTTTATCTCTTAGAATTTTAAACAGAAAAAAAAAAAAAAAACTAGAAAGAGCAAACATTCAGAAAAGTTAGCTTTATGGGAATTTACCCACCACACAGTCCTTATTTAAAATCTTTTTCCTTAGCTCAGTGAAAACTTTGTCAGGAATATCTTCAGGTTAAGAGATGGGTCATTTGAGTTGCTTTTGGAGATCACTGTGGGTGGTAGAATGGAAAGAGCTTGCTATTTGTAATGAAAAGATCTGAATTTGAATAAGGTTGTGGGAGTATTGGGAAGCTCCAGTGGCTCAAGAGGTAAAGAATCCGCCTGCCAGTGCAGGAGATGCAGAAGGCCAGGGTTCAGTCCCTGGGTTGGGAAGATGCCCTGGAGAAGGGAATGGCTACCCACTCCAGTATTCTTGCCTGGAGAATTCCATGGACAGAGGAGCCTGGTGGGCTACAGTCCACAGGGTCGCAAAGAGCTGGACATGCCTGAGCAGATCTTGAACATTCCTTTTATGGGACAGCACTCTCAGACAACACAGTCCCCTGTCCTGAGGTACTGCTGCAAACACAAACTCCAATACTGTGTTAACCTCAGAACTCACCGGCTGCCACTGCGCAGGGTACCAGGCTGGGGGGCAGTTGAAGCGGTTACAAGCTTGCACCGTGGTGGGCTTGGGCTGGCGACACAGCTCATCAGCCAGGATTACTGTTTCATTTATCTCTCTGGAAAGCAGGTGGGAGCAGAAGACATCTCTGGTCTGCAGCCCAACCCCACAGGTGAGACTACAAGGACTCCACTTGCCAATTTCCCACCTGTGAAGAAATCAGAGGAAGAGAATACCCTGAGAACCTGTGTACAGAACGGTTGCCTTGATTCAAGTGTTATCCTAATGGAGTAAAAACACCTATGTGGGTATTTGGGAAGGTCCAGCCCAAGCTTGGCTAGGAATTCTATCCCAAGACTAGAAGTCATCTTTTCTCTTCATGTTCAAGAATCTGTTTAAACCGGGTGATAAAGTGAAACATCCAATTTTTACCACAAAACCACCAGAAATGGTCACAATCATGTCTATTTTGATGGAAGTACTTGTTGCTCACTTGTGCCTGACTCTTTGTGACCCCATGGTCTAGAGCCCGCCATGCTCCTCTGTTTATGGAATTCTCCATGCAAGAATACTGGAGTGGGTAGCCATTCCCTTCTCCAGGGGATATTCCTGACCCAGGGATTGAACCGAGGTCTCTTGCATTGCAGGCAGATTCTTTACCATCTGAGCCATCAGGAAATCCCTATCTTTTTTTCACTTTCTATGTCTGTTTTGATGAAACATATAAGCTTCATCAAAATAAGAGGGTATGTTGGATAAGATATACGTGTGCACATAAAGGCTTTAGATACCATATAGTGAATAGCAGGTCTAGAAGAAGGCTTTCTGCTTATCTCTCTAGCCTCCATTCTTAGCAAGACTGAAACATACACGTTTATTTTTCTTTGGCTTCAAAATGAAAGGTCGCCGGTTCCAACTTCCTTCAAGCTGCCATCATAGCATAGAAATGTCCCTGTCTTATGTATAAATATCATCACTGTCTGGGACTGGAGAATGTAACAAAAGTGAAAGTTGCAAAATAGATCACCCTTCTTGAGGAGGAATCAGTGGAGAGGACAGCTTATTATCTGGAAGAGGAAGTCAAACACAGAGATGAGTTAAGTGCATAAACGGGCCATTCCAAATGGCCAAGTCTTGACAAGTATGTTTATAGTGATCTAAGGGCCTATAAAAACAATTTCCCTGTTGATGCAGCCTCCAAAATGGGAATACCAAACAAAAAAAACTGAGTTTCTTGGGTTTGGAGTGAGAAGTGTTCTTTAATGATCAGTTTTAGAAAGTTCTGTTTACAAAGTGAGACACAAAGATTCTACAGGAGCCAGCCAAGAAAAGCATGGCAAGTTGACCCTTCAGTAGCTAGGACAGCCTAACCTTTGTAGCCAGCCCTGAAAACTGGTTTAAAAGTCTCTGACTTTATGGACCTAGAGTCTGTCATACACAGTGAAGTAAGCCAGAAAGAGAAAAACAAATATTTTACAGTAAATGCATACACATGGAATCCGGAAAAATGGTACAGATGAATCTATTTGTAAGGCAGAAATAGAGACATGGATGTAGAGAACAAATGTAGAGACACTAAACGGGGAAGGGGAGAGTGGGATGAACTTGGAGATTGGGATTGACATATATACACTAGTATGTATCAAACAGGTAACTAATGAGGACCTACTATATAACATAGGGACTCTACCTAATGCTCTGTGGTAATCTAAATGGGGAAGGATATCCAAAATAGAGGAGATACATATACACATATAGCTGATTCACTTTGCTGTATAGCAGAAACTAACACAACATTGTAAAGCAACTTTACTCCAATTAAAAAAAAAAAGTCACTAGCTTTAATGTTTCTCTACTACTACTACTACTACTACAACTACTAAGTCACTTCAGTCGTGTCCGACTCTGTGCGGCCCCATAGACGGCAGCCCACCAGGCTCCCCCGTCCCTGGGATTCTCCAGGCAAGAACACTGGAGTGGGTTGCCATTTCCTTCTCCAGTGCATGAAAGTAAAAAGTGAAAGTGAAGTCGCTCAGTTGTGTCTGACTCTTAGCGACCCCATGGACGGCAGCCTACCAGGCTCCTCCGTCCATGGGATTTTCCAGGCAAGAGTACTGGAGTGGGGTGCCATAATGTTTCTCATCAGACTGTAAAGCTGAATAGAGCTCTCTCAACCCTTTCCAGGTACTCTGTTAGGGTAATTACCTTTCCAATTCCTATTTCCACAACTTCCTTTCCTACCCTGGACTCAAGCCATATCAGTAATGAAGTCCTTTCTTGTTCTCAGTTCATGCCCCCTGGTTTTCTAGCTCTATCTTTACTCAAGTGATTACTCCTAATATGTAATACTTCTGGTTTTTCCTTGCCCCTCAACATTTTTTCCATTTCCATATATCCAAACTTAATCCATATTTAGTTGTAAATAAACTGTATCCATATTTGTTCCAGATATGAAATGTTTTCTCAGTAGTATTACAGTTTCTCTGCCTGTTAAGGGCCCTATGAGAATACACACCTGTAGAAGGCAAGATCTGTGTCTGAGTCAGTTTTGTGTCTTTCACAGGGTTCATCATAGCTCCTTCTAAACAGTTAATATATATAGTTACTACTTTTTAAAATAAATGAACAAATGGAAGGGATCTACCACTATAGTGGGCACTTTATACACATTATCTCATTTAATTACTTCCAGAACACTATGAGATAGGCTGTATTGATTTTCCCTATTTTAAAGTTGAAGGAATCTGAGAATCTAAGAGGTTGCTTGCCCAAATACCCATAATTAGTAAGTAGTGAACCCAGGATTCAAACTTGGGTGTGTCTGGCTCTGAAGCCTGTGTACTTTCTATTATGCCATCTTATTTTTAGGAAATACCTTGAAAACCGCCCTATAAATATTCACAGAATTTTAAAATGAATAAAAGAGGAGAGGCTGAGTTGAATACTTTTAGATCCTGTATGAATGTCTGTAAACTTATTTTTAGATCCCCAGCTTGGGTAAATTCCAAGCTTTAAAATATTAAAGGGCTACTGGTTTAAAAAATATGTCCACACAATCTTTGCCTCTTCCCCATTCTAAAGATGGAGTCTTGACTATGGGCTGGACTTACTGGCTCACTTGTAAGGAATACAATGAGGCAGAAGGGGTGCTATGTGACTTCCAAGGCTAAATTAGAGAAAGGATATTGCTTCTACATGGCTCTCTCTCTTTGACTGCTCACTCTGGGGGAAGCCAGCCAGCATGTCATGAGGACCCCGAGAAAATGTGGATGAAAGTCCACATGCAAAGGAAATCGGGCTGCTCACCAACAGTCAGGATCAACCTGCCAGTGACAGGGGTGAGCTACCTTGAAAGCAGTCCTACTGGACTAGGCCCAGCCTTCAGATGATTCCAACCTCCTAAGAGATCCGGAGCCTGAATCGCCTTTCCAAGCTGCTCCCAAATTTCTCATTCATTTAACTGTGAGAGGTAATAAATGTTTATTTTTGTTGTGAGCTCCTAGGTTTGGGGAAAAGTCATTGTGGAACAATAGACCACTAATTCTGTATCTCAAAGCACATGTTGTACTCTTGAAATATATATAATTGGGCTTCCCACGTGGCACAAATGGTAAAGAACCCACATGCTAATGCAGGAGACATAAGAGACATGGGTTTGATCCCTGGATTGGGAAGATCCCCTGGAGAAGAGCATGACAACCAACTCCAGTATTCTTGCCTGGAGAATCCCAAGGACAGAGGAGCCTGGCAGGCTACATATAGTCCATGGGGTCACAAAGAGATGGACATGACTGAAGCGACTTAGCATGTGTGTAGTACAAATATATATTCTCCCCCCAAAACGTGTGTATGTTCATCAAAAGACATATACAAGAATGTTCAGGGCTTCCCTGTGGTCCAGTGGTTAAGAATCCACCTTGAAATGCAAGGAATACGGATTTGATCCCTGGTCAGGGAAGATCCTACATGCCGCAGGGCAACTGAGCCTGTGAGCCACAACTAATGAGCCTGTGCTCTGGAGCCTGCAAGCTACGACTCCTGAAGCCAGTGCGCCCTAGAGCCTGTGCTCCACACAAGAGAAGCCCACACATTGTAACTACAGAGTAGCATGCACTCGCTGTAAGACCGGGAGCAGCAATAAGACCCAACACAGCCAAAAAGAAATGAATGATACTTCTTTTTAAACAATTAATGTTCACAGAAGCACTATTCCTCATAGCCCAGATGGAAAACTACCCAAATGCTCATCAACAGGTAAATGGACAATCAATTAGGATATATTCACATAAAACATCATAGAACGAGAATAACCTAGAACAACAAGGAACATGACCGAGTTTCACAAACATAAAATTGAGTGAACAAAGCCACAACTACAAAAATTCATAGTGTGATTTCATTTACCTAAAACTCAAAACCCAAAACGAGTCTACAATGTTAGAAGTGAGGGAGGTGGCTGCCTTTGGTGGGTAGTAACTAGAAATAGGGTATGCTGCGGGGAGGGGGAGGGTTTCTGGGATGTTATCTTGATCTGGGTGCTGGATGTGCACCCGCTTTGTGAAAATCACCAGGCCATACGTGCAGAATGTGTGAACTTTCTTTGCATTTGTTATGCTTCAAAAAAGGATGTTCTTCACCCTCCAGCCAACCACTTTCAAGAGAAATACTAAAATGCTGTGGGTGTAAAATACAACCACCACCCCCAGTGCTGATGAACACTCTATGCATGTCTCATAAAGGAGCTGCCTACACAGTGAGTGCTGTTCCAAGGTTAAAATTTGCTCTAATACAGTCTCCACACTGCTGGCTGCCCCACTCCTGCCCTCACCTCTGGCAGAAAATCAGTCACTGGGAGCTTGAAGCAGAGGCATCTGGCAGCCATGAGGCCACTTCAACTCTGCTGGAAAAACTCATGAAACAGACGTATCTGCTTACTCATACATCTTCAAGGAAGGAGGGCAGCAGAAGCTATCTGTACATTCAGCAGTTTGCTGATTACGGGTCCAAGTATTTTTCATCAATTTAGGCCCAAAGAGGGAAAGCAGAGAGATGACCCCATTATTCCTCCCCTGCATGGGGGCTTCAGCTGTGAGCGCTGGGTCTCAATGGCTGCCAAGAGCTGCCTCCCTGGATTCTGTGCCTTTGGCTGTTTCTGAGGGAGGGACTGTAGGCCCGTGGGAGCCAGCCTGCAGGCAAGCTGTAGCTGGCAGCCCGGGAGACATGGACAAGGCCTTCGCTGGGATTCTGGGTTCTGGCTTCCCATAATTCCAGTGCTGAGGAAGACTGGGGTTCTGGACATCAGAGAGTGAGGGCATTCATGCTTCTCCCCTTGACTTTAATCCATCTTTTCATCTTCATTGAAAATGTTACCTCCTCAGGGAGGAAGCCCTCGACTGGGTAAAATTCTCCTCTAGGATATGGTTCCATGCATAGTTCTCTATTTGGAAAGTCTCAACACACTTGATTTTTTGTTTTATTGTGGAAAGAGCATTCTCTTAGCAAAATTTTAAGTGTGTTATGCACAGTATTGTTGTCTCTAGGTATAGTGTTGTACAGAAAATCTCACACTCATCTTGCTTAACTGAAACGTTACACTTGTTGATTGCAATTCCCATTTCCTCTTCTTCTGAGCTCCTGGCAACCACCATTCCACTCTTTGATTCTATGAATTATTAATTCTATGATTCTATGACTATTTTAGGTCCCTTGTATAAGTGGCATCATGGAGTATTTGTCCTTCTGTGACTGGTTTATTTAACTTAGCATAAAGCCTTTAAGGTTCATCCACGTTGTTACATATTGCAGAATTTCTTTCTTTTCTAAGGCTGAATAATATTCAATTTAAAAGTATATATCACTGTTTTCATGGTTGTTTAGGCTGTTTTCACATCTTGGAAACAGCTACTGAGAATACTTAGTGCTACAGTGAATATGAGAATGCTAGTTTCCCTTCAAGGCCCTGATTTCAAGTCTTCTGGATAAATACCCAGAAGTGGGATTGCAGGATCATATGATGGTTCTATTTTTAATTTTTGGAGGAACCACCATACTGTTTTCCACAGTGGCTGCACCATTTTTTACTTTCCCCAGCAGCATGCAAGGGTTCCAATTTCTCTACATCCTTGCCAAGACTTGTGGCCTTTGGTTTTTCGATGAGAGCCATCCTGACAGGTCTGAGATGATATCTCGTTGTGGTTTTCATTTGCTTTTCCCTGATAATTAGTGACACTGAGCATTTTTCATTTATCTGTTGGCCATTTGTATGTCTTCTTTAGGACATACCTGTAATCTGACTATCCTACTCGACTATTACCTTGGTGAGAGCATGGGGCTAAACCTGTTTTGGCTTACCACTCGTTATGGGTTGAATCGGACCCCTCTAAAAGATATGTTGGAATTCGAACTCCCAGTACCTCAAAATGTGACCTTATTTGAAAGTAGGGTCATTGTAGATATAACCATTTAAGACAAGGTCATACTAGAGTATGGGTGGATCCTTAATCTAATATGACAGGTATCCCTATAAAAAGGGAGGGAGACACTCAGGGAGAATGCCATGTCATGACAGAGACGAGAGATGGCAGGGAAGTATCCATAAGCCAAGGAATGTTGAGGACTGTGGTAAACTCCAGAAGCTAGAAGAGGCAAGGAAGGATTCTCCCTCACATGTTTCAGGGACCATGGCTCTGCTGACATCATAATTTTGGACTTGGTTTTTGCCTCCAGAACTGTGAGAGAATGCTTTTCTGCTGTTTTAAGTCACTTCTCTTGTGGTACTCTGGTACGGCAACCCTAGGAAACCAATACACCACTGTGATCTCAGGACCTAGCATGCTGCCTGCAACAGCAGATGCTCAGGAAGAGTGAGGGAACTCACATTTAATGGAACCCCAGTTGTGTCCTCTAAAAACCACCCACCCCAATTTCAGAGTCCCTAAAGCTCTAGGTTTTCTTCAGGGTGGTGCAAATTCTTTTGTGACAAAGCTGGGCCTGGACAGACACGACGCTCTGACAGGCCTCATCTCACTTGATGTAAACATTTACAGTTTACTGCAGTCATACTAGCCTATTGGATTATGGCCCCTCCCCACTCCCACCCCTTGCCAGAACTTACTGCAGATGTTATATACTTAATGTATTAGTAATCATAACATATTTCTAAAATGTCCCAAATTCTGAATTCCAAAACACACCTGCCCCAGTGGTTTGGGCTAAAGGATCTGGCTCTGTGTACAGAGAATGGTAAACACGAGCACTATGGTTTGTTTCAGTTTCTGGGCTTCAGGTGTTGGCTTCATGGTTGGGCTCATGGCCAAAATGTTAGGGAGACTGGTCCCCTTGAATTCTCTTTCTACACTATTTTCTTTCCTCTGAACCTTTCTTCTCTACATTCCTATTTCTTTCTGCCAAAACCTGCTTGCAGGGAAGGCATTGGGAGTTGACAGATGACAGTGATGCCCTGTAGCTTCTGGCTGGACCTTGCCAAGCTCCTGCAATTGACTCCTGATCAAGGGTAGGCAGGAGACAGAAGGTTACCTCCCACTCTGCAAGGCTGGAAGTAGGCTTCTTGCCCTCTGTCCAGCATCATGTGTACTTGGGTTGCCCTATGTTTATAATCGGATTTAAAATTTTAGGCTTGGTTTCCCAATTACCACTTTGTTTTTCTGATGGTGCTGGAGTCCCGCCCAAAGTACAGCTTACTGGAATGTGGTCTTGTCACTCTGCCTGTATCTGGTTAGTTCTTGGCCTCGGGCAGAGCAGTGACCCTTTGCCATGAGCCACATGCCTTGATGTGACAGCAACATATCCAGCTGACATCACCTATTACTGCCAATAACAAGAGTGATACTAACATTACCAGTGTTTACAATGAGCCAGATACTGTGCTGGTTGCCTTAAATGAGTTGCCTCCTTTAATCCATTTCACAGCCCTGTGAAAGAGGTACTATTATTATTTGCATTTTAACAATAAGGAGTTGAGGCCTGGAGAAGTTCAATGATTAATTAGTTGTGGCCTAGAGTGTCCCCTCCCAGGCCTCACACTGATGTCAGTGCCACCTGTATTGCATCCAAGTCTCCCATGACTGGGACACGTGGGTGCTAAGAATGGGGCTGCTCCCTATGACAGAGGCCAGCACTGTGGATATTAGAAGCCCCAGCTCTGCATTATCCTAGCAGGACTCAGGGCTAAGGTCCCTCCAGATGTGGGATACATACCTAAATTTATGTATTACTTATACCCACCAGATGAAGATGGTACTATCAGTTCTCCCATTTTATAGAGCAATACATCAGAGGCTCTGACCAGCCAAGCAACTTATCCAACCTTACACAGCTAGTAAACAAGGGAGGACTTCGCTGGTGGTAACAGTGGATAAGAATCCACTGGCCAATGCAGGGGACATGGGTTTGACTCCTGGTTCGGGAAGATTCCACATGCCATGGAACAGTAAAATCTATGTGCCACAACTACAGAGCCAGCACTCTGGGACCCATGAGCCCCAACTAATGAGCCCATGTGCTGCAACTGCTGAAGCCTGTGCGCTTAGAGCCCATTCTCTGCAACAAGAGAGGCCAGTGCAGTAAAGAGTAGCCCCACTCCCTGCAACTAGAGAAAGCCTGCACACAAAGAAGACCCAATGAAACAAATAAATAAATTACTAAAAAAAAAAAAAAACCCAAAACAAAAACAAAACCACAACCCAACAAAACAAACAACAACAAGGGAATCAGGAATCCAATCCAGGCAGCCCAGGGAAATGCTTCTGAGGGCCAGAATAATGAAGACAGCAGGACAAACTAGATTTGAGATACAAATTCCTGGGTCCCTGGTGCTTTCAACTTCAGAAAATGACAAATAACAAAATGACGGATCTGTTTCTAAGTCACAGAATCAACCACAGCAGTGTCTCCAAGGGTCATGAACACACTTGCAGTTGTTTTTCAGAGAAGCAGCAGTGTGACCTGGCAGCTGAAGGGCCAAGACAGAGTGTGGCTCCTCCAGGTGCATGTCTGCTTTTTGTGAAGGTGGCCATCAGAGACAATTTGGGCAATCAAGGACCCATGGAGGTTGGCACTTCTTATCCGCTTGTGTTTGTATTTGCTACACAGGGGAGGAATTTTGGCCTTCCTTTAGACAAGGGCACATTATGTGAGTGGTTTTGTTCCCCTACCTTTCAGAGAGGCCTCCAGCATGGCAACTCACTGTTTGTTGCTGGTAAAATGCGTGTAATTTCTAATGGCAGACTCCCCGCCACAAGCTATTATTGGGAGAACCTCCTCTTACCTTGGCTTTTGCAGCAAAGCAGGGTTTGTTTCTCTGTTTCCTGTTCAAAACTAAAAATGCAGCTTTTATTGGGAGGCAAAATACCATTATGAACTTTGCTTATTTGTTAGGTGCATTCTTTACACTTGTGTATAATCCTCTAACATTTTTGCTCAACATTTCTATCCTGTGATTTTTTTGAAAGGTCCCTTAAAGATATTTGTTTTCTTTAGAATGCCGCTGAGGTCAGGAGGTACACAGCAAGCCAGCAGTAATAACTCAGATACCACGGAGCATGTCCTAAGGTAGGACAAAGAGAATCCTCACTTCACCAGGGACATGATGACCTTGTCCCACTTTAAGGTTCTTGGACTCTTATTAGTGGCTCTGAATTTATCTCCCCATCTTCCAGTTTCCAATCTATCCATAGCCTGAAGCTTCCAAAATGACATCTGAAATGTGAATTTGCTCACTTGACTTCCTCTGATTATAAGCTTTCACTGGGGTCTGAGCTGGGCTTTCAGGGGAGGGGGCCTGCGTGTCCAGGGCTCAGTTTTGGTCCAGGGCACCCAGTGGGGGCCAAGTGGATGTACAGGCTGCAGCTGTACTTTCTAACCAGCTTTCCTCCCTTTCCTCCCTCTTCCACTTTGTAGGACTGAACTTGAGCCTGAGGTATGGGAGGGAGTGGTCCATAGGCCTGTGACTGGGCTCACCACTGGGCAAGGATAACTGAGAACCAAACATTCAGGGAGGACTGAACACATATATAAATACATTATGGAGAATGAGAGCCAGACTTCTTATCAGAGAGAGGGGTTACACACACGAAAAGGGGCAAGACCAGAATAAATCTTATAAATTTGGTATTGAAAACAGTGTGAGCTCATGCTATTTAATTGACAGTTAGATAGACAAAGATATGTCAACAGATACACATGAGTGTATACAAATGTAATATGTATATGTTTATAATATTTCCTAGTTCTCTCTGCTCAGAGGTCTAGAAGCAATGTCATCATAGCTGTATCAAGTATAAAGTGCCCAGATCTTAGTTTGTAAATATCAGTCTCCACTAAGGAGCCAGTTCCTGTAAAAATGACTCTGGAGCAGGGGCTGGGAAAATAAAAAATGAACTTGAAATATCTTGTATAGAAAACTGGGAAGTACTCAAAGAAGGATGGGGTAAAAATCAAAAGGACACAGAGGTAAGTTTGAAGGGATTCCCACTGGTTGTGTCTGGGACAACTTGATAGTAATGAATTTTAATCCTTTGAGCAAACTAGATATTCAAAGTAAACAAATAAAGAGAAATCTCTATTCAATAGTAGAATGCCTACTAGTAATTTAGAAGGACTGATAAGAGTTTAGAAAGTCACCATTTGGCAACAATAACTGCAACAATAACAACTGATTCAGGCAAGACCCATCAATGAATATTAACACCGGGTGAAAATTTGGTGAGGAACAGGGTATTCACTTAGTTTCAGATTATCTCCCAATAAAATGCTTGCTATTTACTATTAATATGATCAACCTACTTACAAATTTTACAGTGGAAAACCTGGCCAGCATCATCTTAACCAAATCACGAGGTGACATCATCAGTAACGAATGCAATGAGACATCTGTCATCGTCTCCTGATACAATGCACGAAGAATACAGCATCCTTCTGTGCTGTTTCTGGCAAAAGTTAAAATTCGTAAGGGAACATTAAGCAAAGCCAAACAGAGTGACATTTTACAAAGTAACTGGCCTAAAATGTCCAAGATATGAAAGATAAGAAGAGACTGTCCAGATGGAAGCAGAAGAAATGACAGCCAAATACAAGACCCCAGATTCAATCTTGGGTCTAAAAAGGGCATTGCTGGGACAACAGGCAAAACGTGAGTGGAGTTTTTGCATGAGATGGTGTTACTGAATTCAGCTGCTTCTTGATTGGTGGTCAGTTACGCTGTGGTTATTCATGACAGCATCCTAGTTTTTAGGTAAGAAACACCTAAGTGTTAGGATGCATATGGGATACATACCTAAAATTCTTCTCAAATGGTCCCAAAATGTTAACAACTAGAGAACTGAGGGGACAGGTATAAGGGAGTTCTGTGTTTTATTTTTGCAACTTAAAACCAACCCTGAAATTCTATCAATAAAAGTTATGAAAAACATCCATTTTTCAGGTAACAGGTAACACCCTATTACCCACAGGCCAAGGGTCAAGTCCTTAACTGGCCTGTAGTGTGCTTCCCAAAGAAGTCTGGTATACTCTGTGGTCACCCCCATAATCAGCTTTGCTGAATACCCAGCAGAGGAGTACAGCTCTTCTCGACTGGCAGACTCCTCTTCTGCTCAGGTTAGATCACGAACACCATCTTTATCTCTAAATACTTTTCCAATGCCCCTCCCACAAGGTGAAGCTAGCCCTTTTTCTCTGCAGCACACTACTGTGTCTCTCCTCTGGTGGCATTCTTTTCTTCCCGCAGTCTCATTTCCATCATAGTGTAGTTATTTATCTACTTATTTGTCTCTCTTACTAGACCCTAATGGCCCAGACTTATTCATCTTACTATCTCCAGCACCTACTATCGTGCCTGGCACATCAAGGATGCCCAGGCATCTTTTAGCCTAATGAAGAAGATCTTTGGATCTGGAATTGGATTCAGCATGAATGACCTGTGCTCTGCATCTCTCTAACTGCACAAGCTAGGGCAAGTTACTCAACAGTTTGGTCATGTAGAATAGGAATAATAACAACACTCCCTTCAAAGGGCTGTTAGGAGGTTTACATGAACACATCTATGTAAAGGGCTTAAGTAAAGTGCCTGGCACAGATGATATGCTTTATGAACATTAGCTAATATGAACAGTTCTTGCTGAGTGCTCAGTAAACATTTGGTAAATGCATGGATGATGATTGAGAGAAGAGAGTTTAATGAGTAGAGTGAGAATTTTTCCTGGAGTGAGTCAAAGTTGCCCTAGATTATGGAGACAGGGGGCAAGGACATTTGTGACATGCCCACATTAATTGAGCATTTAAGCATAGCTGGCTAAAGCCTGGCAACAAATACAGAGGGGTAGGGATGTGCTCTCCACCTTCAACATGCTTTCAGTAAAGATGGAGAGAACTGACAAATACCCAGCAGACCCAGCAAACACAGTTAGATAAGAGGAATGATCTAATTGCTAAACTTCTAGGCTGAAGCGTGAACACTACAGAATTTCAGATGATAGGCAGTGTGGTGCTCATAAGACTTGCATTTATATGACTGACTACAAACCACAAAGTCTGTTCATCGACACTGTCTCATTCTATCCACCTAACTTAGAAGTAAAGCAAAGCAGGCATCACTACCTCCATTTTATAGATCAGCAAGTTAGGGTTCCAGTGATTTCCCCAAAGTTGGGAAGGGAACTCAGATTACTTCTATCCTGAGAAGTCACTAAGAATAGAGGAGGTAGTCATGAAGGGTCAGAGAGGAAGATTCATTTAGAAAAACACATATACTCCAGGGCAGATGGATCTGCTGCAACCTCTGTGTTTTAAAAAGCTGCTTAAAGGGGCCTAGGAAAAAAGAAAATGAAAGATCAAAGGACATGTTAGACAATAAGAGCACAAATATTCTTTGAAGGCCAAAAATTAACCAAAAGCATATATAATAAATAGCATCGTGAAAATCAGGGCTCCCTGTAAAAGAGGAACTTGTGTGGCTCAGGAAACAGGGGATAGATCCACACTTCTCTTGGAAGTCAGCCTGCTTGGCATGAGGCTTTGGCTCTATAAAAATACTTATAAAGTTTACCAAACACCTGAGATTGCAAAGTACTTATTTCCATCAGAGAACAGTGTGGTACAAGTGACGACTTCGGCCATGTCAGCTTGGCTCACCTTCTAAATCATCTCTTTAAAAAAAAGAAATCAAGGTTATCAAGATTTCAACATCGTAAATGACCTCTCTGGTACTTTTTTTTTTTTTTTCTATTTTTTTAAAAAAGATTAATGAATAGCTCTTGAAAAAAAAAGTACTTGCAGCAAGATATATATTTACGTTCTCATTACAAGCATGCTATTTTTTTTTCTTTTTCTTTTTAATAACTACTTCCTCCACGGGGATGTCAAACAGTACAAGGGCCCCCAAACTAGACCCAGTTGTGCAGTGCATCTCCAGCCCTCCCTCCAACATCCCCCAATACTTGTTCCTGGCATCCCATTGTCTAAGAAACACCATATGCCTGTTTACCATGGACAGCTCAACTCAGTGAAAACTCCTAAGCTCTGCCTCTCATTCTCTGAATGCCCTGTTTTCTGGGTGACAGTACACCAAAATGAGATAGAATTTTATTGCCTATTATGATTCAAATAGGATTCCTGAGACACAGGTTAGGGAGGTAGATGGTCTGCCAAATCACTTGTGCCCTTAACAGTTTGAGGTTTCAGTTGGGTTGCTTAGAATTCTAGATAGAAATGTTCTATTAAAAATAGTAGCAGGGTTGGCCTGTGGACTGTGGAAAATTCTTAAAGAGATGGGAGTAGCAGAGAGCACCTTACCTGACTCCTGAGAAATCTGTATGTGGGTCAAGAAGCAACAGTTAGAACCAGATATGGAACAATGGACTGGTTCAAAATTGGGAAAGGAGTACATAGAGCTGCATATTGTCACCCTGCTTATTTAACTTATATGCAGAGTATATCATGTGAAATGCCAGGTTGGATGAATCACAAGCTGGAATCAAGACTGCCAGGAGAAATATCAATAACCTCAGATATGTAGATGACACTGCCCTTATGGCAGAAAGCGAAGAGGAACAAAAGAGCCTTTTGATGAAGGTGAAAGAGGAGAATGAAACAGCTGGCTTAAAACTCAACAATTAAAAAACTAAGATCATGGCATCCAATCCCATCACTTCATGGCAAGTAGATGGGGAAGAAGTGGAAACACTGACAGATTTTATTTTCTTGGGCTCCAAAATCACTGTGAATGGTGACTGCAGCCACAAAATTAAAAGACACTTGCTCCTTGGAAGGAATGCTATGACAAACCTAGATAGAGTATTGAAAAGCAGAGACATCACTTTGCCAACAAAGGTATGTATAGTCAAAGCTATGATTTTTACAGTAATCAGGTACAGATGTGAGAGTTAGATCATAAGGAAGGCTGAGCACTGAAGAATTGATGCTTTCAAATTTTGATGCTGAAGATGACTTTTGAGAGTCCCTTGGAAGCAAGGAGATCAAACCAGTCAAAATCAACCTTGAATATTCATTGGAAGGACCACGGCTGAAGCAGAAGCTCCAATACTTTGGCCACCTGATGTGAAGAGCCAACTCAGTGGAAAGGACTCTGATGCTGGGCAAGATTGAAAGCCAAAGGAGAAGAGGGAAACATAGGCTGAAGATGGCTGAATGGCATCATTGACTCAATGGACTTGCATTTGAGCAAACTCTAATAGATAGTGAAGAACAGGGAAGCTTGGTGTGCTGCAGTCCATGGGGTTGCCAAGAATTGGACAAGACTGAACAACTGAACAAGAACAATTACACCCTCTTTGTGGACTTACTGTCATTTGGTCCTTGTTTATGTTCTATAACACTGACCATGAAGCTGTTCTAAGCCAAGGCTAGAATATTTTATTTGACTTAATTCTATTTACATAAATGTTTTTCTCTAGTTATCATCCCAAGTAAAATATAAGGCTTTTAAGATTCAGGACCAAGTATTTTGGAGTTAAGAGCATTGCTTGGCATCCATCAAATCAGGTTATAAAGATCACCATCTGTTCATTGACTTGCAGGTGGCATTCCTCACTTAAATTCTAAAAGCTTAAGAATTCTCCTTGTTATGGGTTGGTAATGTCCTCCCCAAAAGATATGTTGAAATTTTAACTCCTGGTACTGAAGAATTTGACCTCATTTGGAAATAGGGTCTTTATAGTGATAATCAAGTTAAACTGAGGCCATGAGGGTAGGTCCTAATCCATTATGACTGGTGTCTTTATAAAAACAGAAAACTGGAGATAGACAGGCAAAGTGACCACAGGAAGATAGAGGATTAGAGAGAGAGGCTTCTACAAGCTGCTGCTGCTACTACTGCTGCTAAGTTGCTTCAGTCGTGTCTGACTCTGTGCGACCCCAAGGATGGCAGCCCACCAGGCTCCCCTGTCCCTAGGATTCTCCAGGCAAGAACACTGGATTGGGTTGCCATTTCCTTCTCCAATGCGTGAAAGTGAAGCTGCTCAGTCGTGTCTGACTCTAAGTGACCCCACGGACTGTAGCCTATCAGGCTCCTCTGTCCATGGGATTTTCCAGGCAAGAGTACTGGAGTGGGGTGCCATTGCCTTTTCCTTCTACAAGCTAATGAACACCAAAGATTGCTGACAAACCAGATAAAGCTAGGAAGAGGCAAGGAAGCCTTCCCCTACAGACTGAAGAGAGAGCATGGCCCTCTCTGATTTCACATGATTTCAGACTTCTAGCCTCCAGAAGTATGAGAGAATAAATCTCTACCATCCTAAGACACCAGTTTATGGTACTTTGTTATGGTAGCCCTTGCAAACTAATACACTTGCTGGAGTTAGTTCTCTTGAGCAGTTTTTAATCCTTTTATTTATGTTGTAAATGGAAACCTTTCTGGCCATTTATATTCATGGGTTTTCTCTTAAATGCTTGGGAAGGTCAGTCCTTTATGTCAGCATCCACAGATCTGCTTCTATTATCTCCTGCAAGATTCTCCCCCCTCTTCCTTTGCATCATAATGGCTTTTATATTTAAAACTTTTTCTTCCATCCATGTATTCAGCCATTCATATACATATATGTGCCTATAATCATACATTCATTGGATAAAAACCTGCTATGTACCAAGTATTATGCTGAATGATGGGGATACAGAGACTAAAAAATTTATTGACTTTAAGGGCTTTCAGCGACAACTATAAGACACTGAAATAAGTGCTACTTATTTATTCAACTAGCATTTGTTGAGCACTTTATGTGGCCAGGCTCTATGTAAAGGGACAGAGTGGTAGAGGAGACATAGACCCTATTCCAAGGGACTCAGTTCAGTCCATGAGATAGATAAACATGAGATAGAGGGAAGCATACAAATACAGACTGGGGATCAAAAAGTTAGTGACAGTCATGGAAGGCTTCCTGGAATCTGTGACATGTGGGCTGAATCTTGAAGGGTGAATAAGAGGTGGCCAGGCAAGGGCAGAAGTAAAGAGAGAGTATCCTAGGCAGAGTGATTTGTAAGAGAGCAGGATACATTTGGAGACTTTCAGTTTATCTGTTTTCATGCTCAGGACTGCAAAGAATATTGACTAGAAAGCCTAGTAAATGCTTGGGAAATTCTGGTTTTCACTCGTCTCTGTTTTCCTTGATATAGTTACAGTGGGTAAGGGAGCCTGGGAAACAGAGGCATAGTGGGCAGTCAAAGCCCTAATGATAAATATGGTCTAAGCTCACTACAGTTCAAACTCGCAGCCCCTACAACACTGCTGGGTAGCACACGTCTCAGCAGCAGAGAGCCAAATGCCCAGCATACTCCCTTTCCATTCATCCCAAGGGATGCTGAGCTTTGGAGAGAATCCCAACAGGCCCACAGCACAGAGGGATGCGGGACTTCAAGCAAGCCCTCTGTCATGCCTGATCAGACCAGAAATGTATTTCAAACCTGGTTTGGCAGAGGAAAACAAAAGATAGAGCCATCTGCCCTGGAGAGACGTCTCTGGCTCAGTCTCTAGAATTTGATAAGTGAGGAATCAGGATAAGCAGCTAGCTACGGATGCAGGGTGTGATAAAATCATCAGCACGGGGACACATAAACACACACACACACTGCTACAGGCAGCACCTGCTCTTTGCAAACCAAGACTGTTTTTATTCACACAGCAGCTTGTACACTCTCCAGCCCTGAGGGGTGTCTACTTGAGGAGAAAGAGGGAGACCACGCACAAATATTTTCATATTTGACAACACAAAAATGACCTAAAGTTGTTTTTCAAGTGAGGTTCAAAGACGTCTTCAAGTAGAATACACGTTTTACTCTTTGATGTTTTGTTATCTCAGTGTGAGTTAAAGGATTATTATCAGACTGAAGTCTGAATAAATGTAAACCCTCCTATTAGGATTTATTTTGGCTTATTAAATCCGTCATTTGTTCTTGATTATCCATGATGCTCATTTATTGCTAGCACTTTTATCCCTGGAACACTATTTTTAAATACATTGGGATCTGAATAGCACTGATGAATTGCCCCGAATTCCTGAGTAATGTTCACCAAGCAGGAGACACATGTGCATTAGACTGACCTAGAACTTTGGATTCCAGCAAGCCAGGGATGGAATCTACTTCCACTTGTACTTTATATCTTTGGGCAAGTAACCCACTTTGAATGTCAATTTCTTTATCTGTAAAACGGGACAGCAACTGTGATGATAGCTTTCAGTATTTATTGGATGCTCATTATGTACTAGGAATGGGCTTCCCAGGTGGCTCAGTGGTAAAGAATCCACTTGTCAATGCAGGAGACAAAAGAGATACAGGTTTAATTCCTGGGTTGAGAAGGTCCCCTGGAGAAGGGAATGGCAGCCCACTCCAGTATTCTTGCCTGGAGAGTCCCATGGACTGAGGAGCCTGGTGGGCTACAGTCCATAGGGTCACAAAGAGTTGAACATGACTGACTGACATACACATACACACACATACCATTGTAAGACCTTCACATTTACTAACTCCTTAATCCTCATGGCAACCTAAGAAGACAGACTATGATTATGTCCTTTTATATATGGGTTAACTGAAGTAATGTGACCAAGGTCACACAGCTAGTCAGTAGCGATCCAGGATTCAACCCTAAGTGGTTTCCAGAGTTCTAATTGTATTCTTACCTACTGGCCTCTCACCTGTGCAGGTGCTGGGAACACAACACCGCATGGTAGCTGCCATCACTATTATTATTTTCATAATACAATTTGTCCAACACAAGAGAGGCCAATAGGAAGAAAGGGTATTTAGTATTCTTTTTTTTTTTTTGCCTTTTTGTGGTTCCTTGAACTGACTGCTATTAATATACCCAAATCAGAACAACTCTTTTGTATTCAATTGTGTTTGCTTTATTGCACATTTACAATAAATATAACAGTTTGGTTTTAGGTAGCTCAACATTCCCCAGGCCGCAGAGAACTTTCTAGCAGTTCCCTGATCCTCAGAAAATTTTCCAGTGAAAAAATAGGAACTTGAGACAACCTGATAACTAAGTTCTGAGCAAGAACAGTGGAATCTATGTGACTTCCAAAAAACCATGGGGAGGATTTCTACCCCATTTCACATGGAGGCCAACTGAGTTCCTAATTCTGGACTATCATTCATTCATACTAAATTAGTAGAAAAATGTCATGCTCTGTGAATGCAGCTATATTTTCTTCCTTTCCCTTTCATTTTCCACTTAACTCTTATTCTTCACTCTCAGGGAGTAAGGAATGCTTTTCTTATGGATCTATATGCTTTCTTGGGAAAGGATAAAAGATTTCTTTCTGAGGTAAATGGTATCTTTTTAGCCAAACATAAACAAGTCAATTCATTTCTATCATGTTCAGGAGGTAGGGAGAAAGAATAAAAACTTCTTTCAATATTTTGGTGAGGGGACGTCCCTGGTGGTTCAGTAGTTAAAAATCCACTGTGCAATGCAGGGGACGTAGGTTCGACCTTTTGTCAGGGAACTAAAGTCCCACATGCTGCATAGCAGCTGACCCCGTGTGCTGCAACTAGAGTCTGCGTGCCACAACCGAACATCTCGCGTGATGCAATGGAGATCCACACGCGGCAACTAAGACCCGACACAGCCAAAGACATAAATTAATAGAAAAATAGTTTGGTGAGAAAATCCTTTCTTATTGTAGTGAAGAGTATATTTGTCCACCTTCAGCCATTGGGGTCTCTTACTCTGCCGCCTGATTCCAGCTCTAGTGCATTTTGAGCACTGGAAAACTTATCCAGGGACTATTACCAGGCCCTCTTATAAGTACCTTACATCAATTAACCCATCAATATGCACAGAACTCCACTGAGATAGGTATTATTTCATTCTTATCTTACAGACAAGGAAGCAAGGACAGAGAAGGGTTAAGTGACTCCACTCAGGGGCACATAGTTGATAAGTGGCAGAATCAGGATTTGAACTTAGAAGTCTGGCTCTCGATCATACATTTTGACTCATTATATGAGTTTCTGGAGTCCACCTGTTTATCATACACACTGAATTCAAAGTCAAGAAGCACTACGTTTTCAGGGTTTTAGTTTGAGCTCTGCTAGCCATGGCTACTTGGGCAAGTCACCTTTGACCTGTGTTCCTTCACAGATAAGATAAAAAAGATTACATTCTGGGATTGTACAACCCCAGTCACTAACAGAAACTCATTTGCCAAATTTTTAGATTCTAGATGAGTCTGTCAAAACTCCTTACCACTCTCTGGCTTTTTAGAGTGTAGCGAATGACACCCTGTGATTTCTTGGTACTGACACTACTGACAGACCTGATGGGGAAGTGATGAGGATTCAGTGTCCACCAAGCTCTTCATGTGACCGTGATGCCTCAGTCACCAGAAGTCAAAGAGTCCAGCTTCCAGGAAGTGCTTGGCAAAATTGTCCACAACAAACAAGGATTCCCAATAACACCTGAAGAAGGTGGACTCAATCCATCAGCATTCTCTGCCAAGGACCTGGGCATGAGAATTTGTACTGGAAATCCATCCCATGTATCACCACTGCAACTGGCTTTTCAGGAAGAGAGAGTTCTTTGTGAACAAATAGGTGCATTTGATGTTCAGAAAACCCATCCATTTCAGAGACTGGTCTGTCCATAGGGAAGGATTTGGGGTTCCCAAATGCAATAAAGAGCAAATAATGAAACAATTATCCAATCGGCATATACGTCAGGATAGGTTTACACCACATTACCTATGCTCAGGGAATCTGACATACATAAGGATGAAAAGATGCAGGAAGATGTCATGGCCAAGTATGTAAGATATCAATACAATACCTTCCTGTGTGTCAAGAGAGAGGAATACAATCCGTGGATTCACTTTCTACACCTACGCAGCTGCAGACGTGTGGTGAAAAGCAGTCCACATCTTACCAACCTTGTTCTGCACAACAACCCTCCTGAAGGAGTTAGGTATGCAGGGGTGAGCTGGAAAACAGCACTTTTCTTTTCTAGATCAAGGCGGGTCAAGCAGCCTACAGGTGGTTTCGCTTCTCACCACCATGGGTCAGTTATATCGTCAACCTCCATTACATGAAAGATGAAGTGCATGACAGTGCCCACTTCCACAGAAGGCCTCTCTAGGTGTGCCCAGGATGGGTCGTCAGGCCTATGGAGCAGCGGGCAGGTAACATAGGAGAAACAGGAGAAAAATGGAAGCGCTCCCGGCCCCCAACTGTCATCTTACTGTCTGCCCCCAGTTGCAAACAGACAGCCAACCACTAGTACCAACAAGAAAAAGCCACGAAATCAAACCTCACAGAGGGGAGAGTCTTCGGCTCCATTATCAGCCTCTCCCCCACATCGTAATTTTGGCATCATTTTCCTCACAAAAAGAGCATTGATAAGTGGTACCTGTCTAGTTGTGGTGGGTTTTACATCAATAAATACCTTGCTTATAACAGCTTCCTTCTGTGAATTTTCCATAGCTTGATGAAGCTTACCATTGTACAAGCTCTGGGCATTGCAATCTTTGATTTTGCCGCCTCGCTCGTCTGCAGAAGGAGTTGAGGCAGTTGAAGCATGGTCCCTGGGTGGGGGTGGAGATAGGGCTGGGATGGGTGATAGACCACACACAGAGGTTTTTTTGATTCCAGGAAACTTCCCCAGTAAATGTATCAGTGATGCACAAGCTTCATTTTCTATTATTCTTAACTCAATTTTTCCAAAAGCATCCTGAATGCATTCGGCAATGATCTACAGAATCCACCCCAAAACACTTTTGACTGAAATAAAAGAGAAACCCGTGTCTAGCATGTGGGGTTCTGCCAAGGCCAGAGTATACATCTCTTTTTTGTTTACTCCTTAAACCTCAAAACAGCTCGAGTGTCAGTTCCCAGACCAAGATTTCTCTGTGATATTGCTGTTTCTGTGTATTAAGCCAATCTTCCAATGACTTCCGCACAATAAGCAAGTATCTGGATGACTGATTAGACAGCAGGAGCCTGAAAACGAACCCTCTGGAGTATCTTACAGGGCAAAAGAGGAAGAGGTGGCTTAAAAGATGAAATAAAGAGAAATATTCAGTATCTTGTATTTACATGACACTAAGTTACACAGAATTCAGAGAACTTAGGAAAACTGTATAATCCAAGAGCTCTTGACCCTGAGTTTACAGCTGAAGGACATGGCAGGGCATTAGTGGTTCATCTGTTTTTCAGAGTTTTCTACCATTGCCTGAAGATGCAACACAAGTACATTGCCCTATGTCTTGGGTCCTCTCTTGCATCTCCTGAGTCAGGGTACCTTGGAGAAGACAGGGAAATTACAGGAAAATGATCAAGTTCAAGTTCCTGTGTTACCCATGGGGACAGTGATCCAACAAAGCTGGTAGTAAATAATCTGACCTATTTTAAACAGTTGGAATAGTTGTTTGTGCATTACATTGTTACATCAGTTTCCTGTTAATTGAGAGCAACCAGAAAATACTCTTGTAACACATTATTGACCATGGAACTTTTTCAGAAACTAATGCCTGTGGCTGGTGATCTGTTATGTGAGCATTGAAACGTCTCAAATCAATAGCATATGTCTTTAGTCAATAATGTAGAGAAGGAAATAGCAACCCACTTCAGTATTTTTGCCTGGAGAATCCCATGGACAGTGGAGCCTGATGGGCTACATTCCATTGGGTCTCAAAGAGTTGGACATGACTGAGCGACTAACACTTATTCAATAATGAGATAATACAGGGGAATCAAGCACTTTCAGGCTTATCCGGAAGACTGAAAGGGGACAGAAGGCAAGACATAAAGCTGTCCAAATGGCTTCTGAAGTACCTGGATTAGGACTTTAGGGGCAATATCTAAGTAGTATATCAATAATATGTTTGAATAGAATTTTAGAAACAATACTTTGATATCTATAAGAATGAGACTGAGTGAGCTCAGTGGTCACCTTCTCTGGGTCACCCTCCCCAGTCTGGATTAGATGACTCATCTCAGTGTTCCCGAGGACAGTCATTCATTTCTTTGCTATTCCTGTTATGACTGTGCATTGTCATGATCACATGCATGCATTTGCGTACTGGCCACCCAGTTAGCTTTCCAGGTGGCTCAGTGGTAAAGAATCCACCCACCAATGCAGGAGCTGCAGGAGATGTGGGTTCAATTCCTAGGTCAGGAAGATCTCCTGAAGGAGGGCATGGTAAAACACTCCAGAACCCCATGGACAGAGGAGCCTTGTGGCCTACGGTCCATAGGGTCGCACGAGTTGGACATCACTGAAGAGACTTGACTTGCACAGACACAGGGAGCGAAAGAGTTGAAAGAACTGGGGTCTTGGCACAAATGGTTGAGACAGGTCATTTGAGAATTTTGGTACTAAGAGGGCAAGGTGATTAGGATTAAGTCTCCGGGGGAGAGAAGAAAGAGGTACTAAGAAAGAGATGCTCAGAGAAGAGAGTGGTGCAGAAAAGGAGACTGGGACCCAGGGTTGTACAGAGGACACTGGGGAAGGAGAAGTATGTGTGTTTGTAAGAGAGTAAGGGTGTTGGCAATTTACAACACAAACAGGCCATCAGTTAAGCATAAGCTAAGCCAGTGGTTGTTCCTCGTGGCAGAGCAAAGATGCAAAAGCTCCAAGGGAGCCACTTGTGTCTCCCAGATTCATATTTCTAGGCTGAATGTCTCTGGATGACTTAGTATTTCTTTGTAAAAGTGTTTTCTTAGGAACTGAGTGCTTTACCTAATGACTCAGTGCTGGGTTTTAACACTCACTTTGGGTCTACTTGATCTTTCTTTTAACATGGTTCATTTCCTGCATATTTGGTTTTGTCCTGAGACATGTGTGCTTGAAAGAATTTTTCACTATCCCTTAAGCGCTAGCTTTTACCAAGAGTCTAGTTCTACCCTTGGCCACCGAGAGTCTGAGATGAAAGCTATCTGTTGCAGATAAAGAAAGATGGGACTGTAAATTTGCCTGTGATCTTCACTATGCTTTAATCTATTCCATACTATGGGGCGAGGAGGACTGGTTCTCTTCACCATGTCAATTCTCATGCCTAGAGCTTAATGCCTAGAATAGGACAGGGGATGGTCAGATAAAGAGATGGGAGGAAAGTAAGGACGGAGGGACTGGACGGGGAAATGGAGGGAGGAATGGGGCATGTAAACATCTTTAATAGAGGCAAGGACTGAATCACAAGCTCTTTTGTAACAGCTTTGGAAGTAAATTTTGTTCCAATCTGAACCTGCCACCAGCTAGTTACATGATCCCTCTAAAGATCCAGTTTCCTCAGCTGTAAAATTAGGACAGGAATAGTAAATCCTCATAAAACTGTGGGGAAGATTAAACAAAATAATGTATAGAAAGTGATGAACACAGTGCCTGACAACTGTGAACTCCCAGTAAATGGAAGCTATTAGGGCAGCCCCACCTTGCTCAAATGGCCTGTGAAGATTAACAAGGATGTGGGGGCAAGATGTCCTTTACTTGTCTGTACCCTGGACTGGCTTTTACTTCTTTCCTTCTCTCTCCCACAAGTATTTGAGGAGACAGCTGGGTGGAAACAACACTGTTTATATAAACTCTCTGATTTCTCCCTGACTTCTCACAGGCTTTTGTGACCGCCAGGACACAGCTGCTCATTTCCAGGACTCACACCTCACTTGCCCACGGGCCTTACTTCCTTCAGTCATGTCACACAGGATATTAACTTTTTAGGGACATTTGGGCTCTGCCTCCTCCACTCCCACTTCATCAGCTCATTGCTGTTCTTACAGAACACACGTTAATGGATTAGGTGTTAAAATAAAGTGGAATATCCCAATAATTGCTACCTTTTGCAGGAGCAATAGAAACCATGTGAACTAGCTGTTGTGTTTTCTGTTCTAGATATGACCAAGAGATGGGGCGAGGGCCGTACTGAAAGATGCCTTAAAGCCTGGCTCTATCCATACCCTCTACCTTACTCTGCTCCCATACTAGCTGGTTAAATGTAGGAATAAACTGCAATGGCTATGAAATAAACATGAAGGTCTTTTTATATCATACACTTTCCCAAATAGGGAACTAAGAGGGATGGCAAACTCTTATTTTTTTGAGCATCTATTTTATGAGATAGGAATTAGCTGAGGGTTTTACCAACATGACCATCCTCACAACCCCTCCCCACTCTGGTTTAGACAATTATATTTGCTTTACAACTAAGGACAATGGAGTCTTGGAGAGGTTAAAGGAGCCGACCTAAGGCCATAAAGCAAATACGGGAGCCAACATCTATCTGACCTCAAAACCCATGATTTCTCCCTAATTCCATGCAGTCTCCCTATTCCTGGTAGGGAATATTTAACTCTGGAATTGCCAAGTCTCCTATGGTTCTTATCCTGAAGTCGTCCCAAGTACTCTCAAGATTTCTATAAGCAAAAATATGGTGTCTGATAAAAAAAAAAAAAAAAAAGAAGTCATGCTAAGATGATAATAAGTTACCAGAGGCACATACTATCACAGTAAACCATGGCTTTGTTATTTAACACCACTGCTGAAAGTGGAATAAGGGTCAATTCTACGTGACCTGGGTAAAGGGTCCATTGTGGCTCTTTGAATGACATGAGCAGTGACCTGTGACGGGCCAGAAAGGTGGTTGTGTCTACCCACTTGGGAATCAGAGTTGACAGCAGTAAATGACAGAGAACGCACCACCCTCCAAGGTTCTAATACACAGCCAATCGCTTGTGTATGTGTGTGTCTAGGCCAATAGATAGTGACTCCACCAGTACAACTAGAAGCCCTACTCAATACTCTGTGATGGCCTGCATGGGACAAGAATCTAAAACAAAGAGTGGATAAATGTATATGTATAACTGATTCACCTTGCAGTACTCCCGAAACGGACACAACACTGTCAGTTAAAAACAAAATTTTAAAAGAATACTTTCAAACCTCAAAAAACAAACAAACCAACCCCTTCTTCCCCAACCCCTCCCAACAACAACAAAAAACCCCTAGAAGCCTCATGAAAAAGCAATGAGCATTTGGTGGGACTGGGAGCTGTGTTAATGCAGTAACAGTCATTCTAGGCTTTTCTGTGTCACTAACACAAACACCAATCAAAATTCCTTGTAGTCCTGGTAGAGATAATTAGGCATGGTGATGAAGGGAAAAAAAAGAAGAATACTAATTCACCACAGGAAAAGTAGGAGTTAGCGGGACTCTGCTTTGGACAGATCTTCTGTGACTGTGGCAGACAACCTGAGAACTTCCTGACCTTGGATTGGCGCCATAAAGGGAATAATATTTCCAGAGCAACAAACTGTTTCCGAATGGTATCCTCCAGATTTACTGGGCACAAATCAGAGCGTTCTCTCTTTCACACCCTCATTATTTATTTTTGTGTGTGAAGGCATTAATTAACCCTGCAGCCACATGTGCTCAGATGCGTACGACTCTAGGTGACCTCAAGGACTGTAGCCCTCCAGGTTCCTTCGTTGATGGAATTTTCCGGGCAAGAATACTGGATCAGGTTGCCATTTCCTCCTCCAGGGGATCTTCCTGACCCAGGGACCGAACCTTCATCTCCTGTGGCACCTGTGCTGACAGGCAGATTCTTTACTGCTGAGGCACCTGGGGAGCCCTTCAATCCCTCATTTTTACGTTGCCTAAAGGTCTCATTTTCTCTATTTCTTTCTCCAGTCTTTTCCCTACTTCTTTGTTTTCCAAGTTTAAGAAACATAGCAACAGAGCAGATTTCTAACTCAGAGTCATAGAAAAGCTCTTCATCTCAAATTGCGCGAGGCCTCCTTTCAAAATTTCCAAAGAAGGCATTGGGTACACTTAGGCAGCAATAATTCTCATTTCAAAGCTTTGGCTGAATCATTGCTTGCCTTTAAATTGTTACTTCAGGACGTTAGAAGCACTGGATTATAGGGGAAGGCAGGAAAAAAAAAATAGAAAAGATTTACTCTGAGAGTCTCCACTCTTTTGCTGATTGATTTGTAAGCTGGAAGGTTTGTGAACTGTAAAACTCCCATGTTTCATCACCACATCCATAGCAGAAAGCTATGTGGTGGTGATATTTCCATCCCCATGGTACTTATGAGCAATGGGATCTATGACTGGTTCAAATAGGTCAGCTCTTAGAGCAGTGAAGAACGCAGGCTCTAGTTTAGTTTAATAACTATCTTTAGAAGAGTAGCACTTAAAGTACCCAAGATGAAAAAAACATAATGGCTTCTCCAGGACCATTCCCCACACTCTGTAGGCTGTACCTGCTTCAGGGAACAAAGTGTGTTTGTTCATCCCTGTTTCCCCAGTACAATGCCCAGCACAAAGGAGGCAATCAATAAATATTTGTTCAGTGGATGTTGAATGAAGAGAAGTTCTAGTTACAAAGCACTACAGTAAAGAGCACTATAAAATTCTAAATCCAGGGATGAAGAACATTCTGTATCCTTTTACATGTGGACAAGAGACATTAAGGAATTCTACAAGTGACTGAGTGAGTGAAAGTCGCTCAGTCATGTCTGACTCTTTGCGACCCCATGGACAGTACAAGCTCCTCCTGTCCATGGAATTCTCCAGGAAAGAATACTGGAGTGGGTTGCCATGCCCTTCTCCAGGGGATCAAACCCAGGTCGCCTGCATTGTAGGCAGATTGTTTACCATCTGAGCCACCAGGGAAGCCCTAAGGCAGTCTACAAACAATCATTTCAGCGTTTCACCATCCTTGTTGCCTGAATGCTCTCGGCTACATTTTTCTTATGGAAATCCAATTCTTGTTCCCCAGTAGACTTCTCCTGGCTCCTTCATTTATAGTTAAAGCCAGTTCCCGTCTTGTGACTAATAGAGGTGCTTTGTCTTGGGGACTTAAATTTGACTTAATGTAATTTTCCTAATAGAATTCGCTTTTTCTTTCTTTCTTGAAAAGCTTCAGTTCTGCGGATAATTATCATAACCCTCAAGGACCACAGAATGTCAGAACTGGAAGGGCCTCAAGGATCAGCTGGCTGTACCTCTCATTCTCTCTTCTGGGGACATCCTTCCTTAAAGCTCTATTCTCCCGCCAGGTGGACGGGCTGAGCCCACATCACACTAGGTTGAATGTGGAGGATACAAAATGCTAACATACCTAGGACAAGAGGTCTTTATTACTTTTGATGAAAACAAAATGATGCAGAGCACATTATTTATTTATGATATTGAATGAGAAAAAGAGCAGATGACTATTAGATAATAAAAGCTAGCCACTGTTACTGCTTTAGCTCTGTTGGATGAAGAGCCAGAGCCATCTTTCTCCAAGCAAATCTGTCTGTTCCCCTCCCATTTCATTCTCCTTAATGGCTCTCTGCTGCCTGTATGACATAAAAGTCCAAACAACTTAGCATTAAGAGCCATCCTGGAGCTGGCCCCTGCCCACCCTATAACACTAGCTTCCAATTCTTCTTCTTTCCTTTGTGTCCATGCTTTTCTTTCTGCCTGTAACATCTCTTCCCTTCCTTCTTCACCTGGGTGACTCTTGCTTCTGTGTTATGATTCAGCATGGGCAGTGCCTCCTCCAGGAAGCCTTCCCTACTGCCTCTTGCACCCACAGAACCCTGTGTTTGGTTACTGTTTTGAAATCTTCCTCCAATAACCGGTAACTCCTTCAGAACAGATTTGGGTCTTCTAGTCATTTCTGAGGACCAAATACAAGCAGACTGCTGTGCATGAAGATACATAGTGCATTTTTATGTTTTACTGAATTGAGATGTGAAATGCTTTCTGCCATATTTTTTTATGCAGAAGGTTAATTTCAGTCAATGGTTTGTATAAGGACTTTGCCAGAGTCCAGGAAGAATTAATATGGTCTAAAAGGCTGTGTAACCACATTGATGTTAAGAAACCAGGGAAGCTTCCCTCTCCTGTCTTAACTGAATGGGTTTTTTCCCTAAGGCTGAGGTTCTATCTTTATGGAATTAGCCATTTGTGCTTTCTGGAGACAAGATGAGAAAGTAGATCCATTCCCTTGATTTTTACCACATATTCATGCAAAAACTACATCTATGCTTATAGAATAACTTCTAGTACCAGCAAAGCTCATTTCACAAAGGTTTGCAGCTGATATCACAGGGGATGTGTAACCATGGAGAGGGCTCTCATTAGGAAAAACGAAGATTTACCCCCCAAGGTAAGCATACATGGGATGCTTACCCTTGCTGATGTCAAAGTGCTGCTGGGGACAAATCTGATCACTAAGCCAACACATTCCTGGGTAGGGAAGTAGCAGAGACTGCCACTGGGCCAATCAGACTCAACTGCTAAGACACAGGTCTTGGCAGATTCTTCTGTTGTAACTTGTCCATCAGTGGAAGAAAAGAGAGAGGCAGTATAATCATACATCTGGATTTACCAAAGAGGATGACAATAGTAATAGTGTTAGCTCTCTAAAGGCGCTTGAATATGGCCTTCAAATCTGGACTCAATTTCTGTGGATGCTAGTGAGCTTTGGTGTGCTTTTGCTTTAAGCACTTAAAAGTTAGTATGGACACAGCCAAAAGGCAGCATATGGAAACTTTGGGAACTCAGCAGAAGATAAACCATTACTTGGAGAGCATGTTGAAACAGAAACCCTTAAAACAAGTTGTCTAAGGGGACAGTCCCTGTAAAGCTTTGAAGGTTCTATGATGTAAATTATAACGTGGTTATGGTAACACCTTCTGCTCTAGCCATTTTAGGCAAATGTAAAAGAAAATTAGAAATTGGAAATTATTTGTGTCTCATCCGTGTGGGTTTTGTTAGCGTGCAATAAAACAGGCATTCTAAAGTTTGCTTTTAAAGGAGAGACTGTGACCTTGAAGATGATTTTTCTTAACTTTCTCATTTCTGTTTAGGATCCTTAAACTTCTTTCATGGTTCTTGCCAATTCTCAGAACCACCCTAGGTCTGAGAAAAGGGAATGGGGTTGGGGTGGGGGACAGAAATCAAGTACTGTTCCTGGAATTATGAGCTTTTTTTCCCCTCTTCACTGTTTATCTATTCCACACCACTCAGCTGTTCTCTGTTGCAGAGAAATAAAAGTTTAGTTTAAAAAGTATGTTAGAACAAAGCTGCAGAAATTGCCTGGAATTTCCTTCATTTTCGGCCATCTGGCTTTCATTGTGGACTTCTCTCCCCTCCTCCACGTACGTTTACCAAATCTTTTCAACACACACTGGCTGAGCTATCAAATGCTTATAATTAATAACAGTCAGACTACTTTTTTTTTTCTTTTAAGGGAGTGCTTTCTGCCTTTCTTTGGGCTGCTCATGTCATAGCTATTATAAACTGGGGAGATGGTCAGTAGAGCTTAATTATTAAGACTTAATGGAATAAGAAAGAAAAGCGAATCAAACTTGAGGTTAAGTCCTGAATACAAACTAAAAATATTTCTTACTAAAAATGAAAGGGAAAGAGAGATTAATTTTTTTGAGTGCCTGCTATGATCCTATTTTAGAGATGAAGAATTTGAGAACCCAAAAAGATATATGACCTCTCGAAGGTCACATAGCTAAGCATGACAGAGCAGGATTCGAACACAGGCCTTAATCTACTTGTGGGGTTTTATTTTGGTGGTCTCGGGGATGGAGAAGATATTTGGTGTGTGTTATTAAGCAAAAATCAAGTTGCCAAACAATACATGTAATATGACCGCATTTACAAAGGGAAAAGAATCATATATATTTGTATATGTTCATGTATGTATACAAATGCATAGAAAAAGGTCTGGAAAGGTACCAAACCATGAACAGTGATAATCTCTGGGGAGAAGAAGGGTGTGGTGCTGCAGAGCATGGTGGTGAAAGGGCAGCACGCGCCTTTATTGATTACTTCTGCGGTGCTTGAGTGTCAAAGAATGAGAATATTCATGAATACTTGTATAATTCTAATACTTAGCTTTTTAATTAAGAACAGGGGGCAGATGTCTTTCCTAAAGACTGATCTTGGCTCCTGTTTGCATATTTCTCCCTTAAGCAGGTCTAACCTACCAGAGAAGGTGGGCAGGGTTGAGGGGGTGGTGGTGGAATGTGGCCTTCTAGACACACATTATTGAGAGGATGGTAAAGACATTTAAAATAATTTTTATTCTTTGTACTGATACCTTCTTTGCTACCAACTTGGATGCAAAATTCTCACAGGTGTCAGCTCATATGCAAAAATGGTCCTAATTTCTTCTGGCCAATTGTAGGCCAGGTTGTTAAGGAGTTAATACCAGTCCCTGCTGTGCTATCTTCTAATTCTCCTGACAATCACACCCCTTCCTGGGTAATGCTAACCATGCACTCAAATTCCATTGTGCACTCCATGCACTCAAACTCCAAAGTTGTGGACATAACTTTGAAGACAACTCCAAAGTTGTCTTCATATTTTTAACTTTGGGGATATTTTGCCATACATAGCTGCTACCATAAAGGGTTACTTATACTAAGATTATTTATGTTTTAAGTTGTAAACCCTTAAACATAAAGAAGAGACTAATAATAGCATTTTTAGCACTACCTGGTGGGTGGGAGAGATAAGATAAGAGGGATAGAGAGGAGAAAGTGAAATGGGGTCCAGCTATTATCAGGGTCTAAGCATTACTATGGGCTTTCCAGGGGGCTCAGTGAAAAAGAATCCACCTGTAGTGCAAGAGACATGGGTCCAATCCCTGCGTCGGGAAGATTCCTGGGAGAAAGAAATGGCAACCCCCTCTAGTATTCTTGCCTGGGAAGTCCCATGGACAGAGGTGCCTGGCAGGCTACAGTCCATGGGGAAGCAAAAGAGCTGGACGTGACATAGCAGCTAAACAACAACAAAGTATTACTGTGTAAAAATTTAGTCCTAGTCCTTATACTCATTTATTCAATAAGCACTTTTTTTTTGATGTGAGCCATTTTTAAAGTCTTTATTGAATTTATTATAACATTGTCTCTATTTTATGTCTTAGTTCCTTGTTCGCCAGGCAAGTGAAATCTTAGCTTTCTGACCAGGGATTGAAAATGTACTCCTTGCATTGGAAGGTGATCTCAACCACTGGACTTCCAGGGAAGTCCCATCAATAAGCACTTAATACACATCTACTATATGTCAGACATTATTCTAGGTTCTAGAAACTATCCTTCTAGGTTCTAGAAAGATGAATATAAAGGAGGATTGAAACATGAAGCTGATAGCAAGGACTTCAAAATCTAGTCCTCTTACATACAGATGGCCAAGAGGCACATAAAAAGATGCTCAATATCGTTAATTATTACAGAAAAGCAATGAAAACTACAGTGATGTACATTTCACACCAGTCACAATAACCACCATTAAAATGTCTGCAATAATTAATGATGAAGAAGGTGTGGAAAAAAGGGAACACTTCCATATTGTTGGTGGGAATGTAAACTTGTATGGCTACTACAGAAAGCAGTATGGAGGTTCTTTAAAAATTAAAAATAGAACTACCATATGATCCAGCAATCCTATTCCTGGCTATGTATCTACAGAAAACTCTAATTCAAAAATATACATGCATCCCAATATTCATAGCAGCACTATTTACAATAGTTAGGACATGGAAGCAACCTAAAGTGTCCTTCAACAGATGAATAGATAAAGAATATGTGGTATATACGTATGATGGAATATTGTTCAGCTGTGAAATGATGCCATTTGCAGTATCATGGATGGACTGGAAATTATCATACTAAGTTAACTAAGCCAGACAGAGAAAGACAAATATCATATGATATCACTTATGCGTGGTAGCTAAAAAATGATACAAATGAGCTTATTTACAAAACAGAAATAGACTCACAGACATAGGAAACAAACTTACGGTTACCATAGGGGAAAGGGTGGGCAGAGATAAACTGGGAGTTTGGGATTAATATATATAATGACACCACCCTATGGCAGAAAGCCAAGAGGAACTAAAGAGCTTCTTGATGAAGGTGAAAGAAGAGAGTGAAAAAACTGGCTTAAAACTCAACATTCAAAAAAACAAAGATCCAGGTTTGATACACGATACTGGATGCATGGGGCTATAGCACTGGGACGACCCAGAGGGATGATATGGGGAGGGAGGAGGGTTCAGGATGGGGAGCACATGTATACCTGTGATGGATTCATTTTGATATTTGGCAAAACTAATACAATTATGTAAAGTTTAAAAATAAAATAAAATTTAAAAAAAACAAAACAAAACAAAGATCATGGCATCCAGTAACATCATGGGGAAACAATGGAAACAGTGACAGACTTTATCTTCTTGGGCTCCAAAATCACTGCAAATGGCGACTGCAGCCATGAAATTAAAAGATGCTTGCTCCTTGCTAGAAAAGTTATGACCAACCTAGATAGCATGTTAAAAAGAAGAGGCATCACTTTGTTGACAAAGATCCATGTAGTCAAAGCTATGGTTTTTCCAGTAATCATGTATGGATGTGAGAGTTGGACTATAAGGAAAGCTGAGCACCAAAGAATTGTTGCTTTTAAACTGTGGTGTTGGAGAAGACTCAATAAATCAAACCAGTCAATCCTAAAGGAAATCAACCCTGAATATTCATTGGAAAGACTGACGTTGAAGCTGAAGTTCCAACGCTTTGGCCACCTGATGCGAAGAGCTGACTCATTAGAAAAATCCCTGATGGTGGGAAAGATTGCAGGCAAGAGAAGACAGGGATGACAAAGGATAAAGATGGTTGGATGGTATCACTGAGTCAGAGGACGTGAGTTTTAGCAAGCTCTGGCATATGGTGAAGGACAGGGAAGTCTGGCATGCTGCAGTCCACGGGGTTGCAAAGAGTTGGACACGACTGAGTGACTGAACAACAATTACTATACAGAAAATAGAGATGTACAATACTGCACATAAAATAAACAACAAGGATCTACTGTATAGCACAGGGAACTATACTCAAATCTTATAATAACATATGGAAAAGAACATATATATATAATAACTGAATCATTTTGCTATACACTAAACTAACATAACATTGTAAATTAACTACACTTCAATAAACGAACAAAGCTAATGGAGGTGATGGAATTCCAGTTGAGCTCTTTCAAATCCTGAAAGATGATGCTGTGAAAGTGTTGCACTCAATATGCCAGCAAATTTGGAAAACTCAGCAGTGGCCACAGGACTGGAAAAGGTCAGTTTTCATTACAATCCCAAAGTAAGGCAATGCCAAAGAATACTCAAACTACCACACAATTGCACTCATCTCACATGCTAGTAAAGTAATGCTCAAAATTCTCCAAGCCAGGCTTCAGCAATATGTGAACTGTGAACTTCCAGATGTTCAAGCTGGTTTTAGAAAAGGCAGAGGAACCAGAGATCAAATTGCCAACATCCGCTGGATCTTCAAAAAAGCAAGAGAGTTCCAGAAAAATATCTATTTCTGCTTTATTGACTATGCCAAAGCCTTTGACTGTGTGGATCACAATAAACTGTGGAAAATTCTGAAAGAGATGGGAATACCAGACCACCTGACCTGATCTTGCGAAATCTGTATGCAGATCAGGAAGCAACAGTTAGAACTGGACATGAAACAACAGACTGGTTCCAAATAGGAAAAGGAGTACGTCAAGGCTGTATATTGTCACCCTGCTTATTTAACTTTTATGCAGAGTACATCATGAGAAACGCTGGGCTGGAAGAAGCACAAGCTGGAATCAAGATTGCCGGGAGAAATATCAATCACCTCAGATATGCAGATGACACCACCCTTATGGCAGAAAGTGAAGAGGAACTAAAAAGCCTCTTGATGAAAGTAAAAGAGGAGTGTGAAAAATTTGGCTTAAAGCTCAACATTCAGAAAGCTAAGATCATGGCATCTGGTCCCATCACTTCATGGGAAATAGATGGGGAAACAGTGGAAACAGTGTCAGACTTTATTTTTGGGGGCTCCAAAATCACTGCAGATGGTGACTGCAGCCATGAAATTAAAAGACGCTTACTCCTTGGAAGGAAAGTTATGACCAACCTAGATAGCATATTCAAAAGCAGAGACATTACTTTTCCAACAAAGGTCCGTCTAGTCAAGGCTATGGTTTTTCCAGTGGTCATGTATGGATGTGAGAGTTGGACTGTGAAGAAAGCTGAGGGCAGAAGAATTGATGCTTTTGAACTGTGGTGTTGGAGAAGACTCTTGAGAGTCCCTTGGACTGCAAGGAGATCCAACCAGTCCATTCTAAAGGAGATCAGTCCTGCGTGTTCTTTGGAAGGACTGATGCGAAAGCTGAAACTCCAATACTTTGGCCACCTCATTAGAAGAATTGACTCGTTGGAAAAGACTCTGATGCTGGGAGGGATTAGGGGCAGGAGGAGAAGGGGACGACAGAGGATGAGATGGCTGGATGGCATCACTGACTTGATGGACATGAATCTGAGTGAACTCCGGGTGTTGGTGATGGACAGGGAGGCCCAGCGTGCTGCGATTCATGGGGTCGCAAAGAGTCGGACATGACTGAGTGACTGAACTGAACTGAATAAAAAGTTAAATCTGCACTAAAAAAAAAACAAAAAACAAAACCTAGTCCTCTCCAATAGACAGCTACTATTTTTTTAAGTGAGCTTTCTTGGTAGCTCAGCAGTAAAGAATTCTGCCTGCCAATGTAGGAAACACATCGGGATCTTCCCTGGGTCAGGAAGATCCCTTTCAAAAGGCAATGGCTTTTGAAGAATACTGACTCCAATACTCTTGCCTGGGAAATCCCAAGGACCGAGGGACCTGACAGGCTACAATCCACGGGTTTGCAAAAGAGTTGGACGTGACTTAGCGACTTAATAACAATTTTTTAAGTGTCCTAAAAAATGCAGGCAGTCTGTGCACACGTGCGCACATACAAATTGGAACAATCAGAATACCTCTTACTTGAGAACACAGTCAGGCATGAGAATTTATTTGCCTCAACCTGGTGAAAGCTGGACATGTGCTTCTGATACCAGCTCTGCCAATCACACAGAGGAAATCAGATGGCTAGTTTCATCTCAGAGAGACAGCCCAGATAGGACATGCTAGGCCTCTGGTATTCTCTGTGTGATCAGATAACCTGACCATACATGAGAAGAAAAGTAGCTTCCAACATGGTGCTCAGTAAGGCAAATAACTTCCTGGAAAAGCTACTTCTCTTAACCAGCACCACCTCTAAGAGTCATAAGCCTAATGACCAAGACTTGAACATCACCTCTGTATATCCCACCAAAAATGCTATGGATTTTTCTGTTTTGAATACGTGGACATCAGCATGAGCCAAGAGCCTAAAAGACAGGGTACAGAAACTTGGAGCCCATCAGGGAATACGCTGAACTGTGCAGGGAACGCTGAGCCATGCACAAGAAGAATTGTGAATCAGTGATTTAAATTAGTCCCCAGTGAATAGAAGGTGCATGGAAAAACAACACACTGCTACACTCCTACTAAACACATTTTCAGATACATCTGACATAAACATGCAGCAGGAGAGGTTTTTTTCCCCTCATGTCAGACTGAAATATTCCACAGGAGATACACCTCTACCCAGCTCTCATTTTAAGATGAAACTCTGCTTTGGCTCTTGGATGGGAGGTGAAGAGAGCGAGTCATATCAGGCCATTCTGGCCCCTTTGTTGTTTTGACTAGCATCATTCCACAAAAGCTCAGCTGTGTACAGTTGGCCGAAGAAAACCCTGGCTGTGCCCAGTAAGATGTTCTGCCCTTCAGTCTGATGGTTTGCTGGTGGAAATTAAAGCCCTGGGTTGAACTGGAGCAAATGAAACAATGTTAAACCCAACAAGAGTCTTTGTTTTCCAGTCAGTGAAAAGGTCCTAGAGTAAAGTAAGCTCATCTAATTTAACTATAGTCTGTACTTAGAGGATGGGAAGTAACATCTTGTGTCCTATTTCTTCTGCTGTCCCAGGAAGGCAGGGGTTTAGTGGCTGAAAATCCCAGAAGATTTTTAGTTTGTCCCAGGTACTGACTCCTTGGGCTTGCCTCAGGTCATCACGGCATTTGGATGTCATCACACCACTGAGATGTGGTTAGAAAGACCCTCATGCTTGTTTTTAAAGTGTTGGTAAACAAGCAGAATAGCACTGATATTGATTATCAGCACAAAGCAGCAGCCGCAAATGCTCCTGCCTACAGAGCCATGAAGAGCTATGGGATTATTTGAACAGGACCTGGTGACCTTGGATCGTTTTGTATAGCTAGTTCATTTTGCAGATGTGGACACAGATGGGGCAGGCATCTTGGTCAGTGCCGCACAGCTAGTGGGTGGCAGAGCTAAAACAAGAACCAGGGCTTCCTGATCTGGTAGCCAAGGTGCCCAGAGGCTGTTCTTCCTATATCCCTTCTGCTTTTTCCTATATAGGAGGCTGTAGTCAAATAGAGGGGTCTGGACTTCTTGCCCACACAGTTAGGTCTTAGATTCACTGACAAACAGTGAGGTAAGGACACAGAAGTGGGCAGACACAGAAAAAGTTTTCTCAGAATTCCATGCACTGGATCTAGGCTTTTTGTGGCCCAGCCCTTGACTCTATTTTACCTGCTGTTCTTGTGGGTGAGGTGCTGCTCCAAGCAGTGGCTGAGTGATTTTCTGGTTGCCTGAGAGGATATGGCACTAATGGTCCCCTTTACTTCTACACTTAAAGAGGGATCAACAGAACAACTTTTCAGATCAACAGACAGAATAACTCTGGTGATGAGCAGGAGAGTGTCACTGTGGGATTGTGTGCCCTGAAATAATCTGAGGAGGCCTGCAATCTGTATCTTCTAATCCCCAAAGAAAGGCATCTAATTGAGATCTTAACAACCCAGATAATCACGATGGTATGATCACTCACCTAGAGCCAGACATCTTGGAATGTGATGTCAAGTGGGCCTTAGAAAGCATCACTATGAACAGAGCTAGTGCAGGTGATGGAATTCCAGTTGAGCTGTTTCAAATCCTACAAGATGATGCTGTGAAAGTGCTGCACTCAATATGCCAGCAAATTTGGAAAACTCAGCAGTGGCCACAGGACTGGAAAAGGTCAGTTTTCATTCCAATCCCAAAGTAAGGCAATGCCAAAGAATGCTCAAACTACCACACAATTGCACTTATCTCACACACTAGTAAAGTAATGCTTAAAATTCTCCAAGCCAGGTTTCAGCAATACGTGAACCGTGAACGTCCAGATGTTCAAGCTGGTTTTAGAAAAGGCAGAGGAACCAGAGATCAAATTGCCAACATCCATTGGATCATCAAAAAAGCAAGAGAGTTCCAGAAAAACATCTATTTCTGCTTTATTGACTATGCCAAAGCCTTTGACTGTGTGGATCACAATAAACTGTGGAAAATTCTGAAAGAGATGGGAATACCAGACCACCTGACCTGCCTCTTGAGAAACCTGTTTGCAGGTCAGGAAGCAACAGTTAGAACTGGACATGGAACAACAGACTGGTCTTGAGAAACCTGTTTGCAGATCAGGAAGCAACAGTTAGAACTGGACATGGAACAACAGACTGGTTCCAAATAGGAAAAGGAGTTTGTCAAGGCTGTATATTGTCATCCTGTCTATTTAACTTATATGCAGAGTACATCATGAGAAACACTGAGCTGGAGGAAGCACAAGCTGGAATCAAGACTGCTGGGAGAAAATATCAATAAACTCAGATATGCAGATGACACCACCCTTATGGCAGAAAGTGAAGAACTAAAGAGCCTTTTGATGAACGTGAAAGAGGAGAGTGAAAAAGTTGGCTTAAAGCTCAACATTCAGAAAACTAAGATCATGGCATCCAGTCTCATCACTTGATGGCAAATAGATGGGGAAACAGTGGAAACAGTGTCAGACTTTATTTTTTGGGGCTCCAAAATCACTGCAGATGGTGACTGCAGCCATGAAATTAAAAGACGCTTACTCCTTAGAAGGAAAGTTATGACCAACCTAGATAGCATATTCAAAACCAGAGACGTTACTCTGCCAACAAAGGTCTGTCTAGTCAAGGCTATGGTTTTTCCAGTGGTCATGTATGGATGTGAGAGTTGGACTATAAAGAAAGCTGAGTGCCGAAGAATTGATGCTTTTTGAACTGTGGTGTTGGAGAAGACTCTTGAGAGTTACTTGGACTGCAAGGAGATCCAACCAGTCCATCCTAAAGGAGATCAGTCCTGGGTGTTCATTGGAAGGACTGATGTTGAAGCTGAAACTCCAATACTTTGGCCACCTGATGCGAAGAGCTGACTCATTTGAAAAGACCCTGATGCTGGGAAAGATTGAGGGCAGAAGGAGAAGGGGACGACAGAGGATGAGATCGTTGGATGGCATCACTGACTCGATGGACATGGGTTTGGGTGGACTCCAGGAGTTGGTGATGGACAGGGAGGCCTGGTGTGCTGCAGTTCATGGGGTTGCAAAGAGTCGGACACAACTAGTTGACTGAACTGAACTGAACTGAATTGACTGAGAAGTAAGACAAGCAGTATTAGCTTGACCAGAAAGCTATCATTAATTCTTAGAGGCAACACATTGCTTCTTGTGTGATACTCTATAGAATCACAAGAAATATCCTTCAGTAACAGCAACCCCCTTCTCATCTAGGATTTGATCTGGGAACATTCCTCATCCCATCAGCAGACTTGCAAGACTGGCTTTGGTTCTTTAAATGTCTCCCCTTGGAAACCAGAATCATAGATGAGATGGTTGAGCTTCTACAGAGACTTCAACAAGTACCTGAAGGCAAGTCTCCCAAGACACCATAAAATTGTGTGGAACGAAGCAGTGACTGCACTGATGAACTAAAACTCAAGGTTGGATAATAATGAGACCCAGGCAGGGGTGAACAATGAAATGCTCTAATCGATTTTCTGCATGTGAAATGACACATGCACACTCCAGAGCATGCTATAATGAATCTGCATGGTGTGTGCAGAGGCATTTCATGGTGGCTCAGTGATACCACCCAGATCCTTCAGTTCCTGCAACCCACAAGCCGATCTGTTATGAGGGTGGGAGGGCTTGGGACACAGGCTGAGAGGTGGCAAAGACCCTACCTTCTGTGGTCAGTTCACGTTCCCCTGGGAAGAAAGCATCAGTGGAGCCCAGGCACATTCCGGCCACACCACGGGGCCTTCCTTTGTGCACGGAGCCTTCTGGACCCTGAGCATGATCGCTGGGCTAGAATTCCAAAGCCCTGGTTTCAATTAACTTTAAGTGGATTTGACTAAGAGTTTGAACTGATGCTAATTGGTTTTCAAAACACTGGGTAACAATAAGCGTTCTGATCTTGCCCACGGACAGACACACAAACCCCATTCTGAACACACTCCTGGGCAGCAGGGTGGCTGGCGCACCCCTTACCTTGCCGGGCAGGGATCCAAACTGCAGGATTTCAGAAGCTGGGGGGGCCGCCGGCTGGTCACGCACAGGTTCTCATCCACGGGCTCCCGGGTCTGTTTGTTCAGGCAGCTCACCACAGCCTCCTGGACACCTGTGTACAGATGACACCCATCAAGGCCAGAACAGGCATGTGGGGGGTGAGCAAGTGTAGACAGGCAGCTGGTGGGAGGTCTCTGAGACTGGGAAGACTAGCTGCGTGTCAGGCAGTTGAAAGCTTGTGATTGCCCATCTCGTCAGGCATCAGTCTGTCTGGAGAAAGCACTCAGGAGTTTGTGCCCCTTAAGCAGGGCAGCTCTCCCATTGTGGGGGAGGCTGCTACCAAGACTGCTGAAATGCTTGAAAAACCACCACCCAGCTATGCAGCTGCCCATGCTGAAACAGGATAATTTAAAGCAGAAGGAGAGCAGGGTGACCAAAATAATGACCCCAAGACTTCACACATTATATTTTAATCAACAGGAGATGACTATACTTGGAAGGCAGGCCCAGAGCCACATGGATAGCCAGCATTCTGTAAACTGCTATGCATCTGGGGCCTTGCATCCAGTGCTTTTCTGGTTTCCTATTGAGTTTGGTTCATTTCTTTAGTGACTTAGAGCTGCTTGGGGTCTTCCCTGGTGCTCAGATGGCAAAGAATCTGCCTGCCTTGCAGCAGACCTGAGTTCCATCCCTGAGTCAGGAAGATCCCCCAGAGGAGAGGACACGGCAACCCACTCCAGTATTCTTGCCTGGAGGATCCCATGGACACAGGAGCCTGGTGGGCTACAGTTCACGTGGACACAAAGAGTTGGACATGACTAAGCAACTAACACAGGGCCACTTGGGAAGTTGGAGCAAAGAGAGAGAGCAAGATACCTAATGATGGCATTCATGGAAGACAATGTTCCTACCACTACCCACGCACCCCTGACCACAGACCTAGTAAAATAGGAGTTTGAGGAGGGACTGGCATATAGTCACTTGGTGGGTTTTCATGGGGCGGGAACACATGTAACCTGATAATACAGTGTCAAGACATTTCACCCGGCTTCCCAAAGTCATGACAGCAATAGGAAAAATTCATAGAGTGCACATTATTAGCCAAGTACTGAGGCAAGGAGCTTGACATGCCCCATTCAAACCTCTCAATAACTCCACAAGACTCTACTTTATCCCCATTTTACAGATAAGGAAACAGGCTTAGAAGGGTGAAAAGACTTGCTAAGCTTACAGTTGATAGATGATGAAGTGGCACTGCGTGTGCTTTAGCACTGGAGCTTTAATGACTGAAAACATTGACATTTAAAAATACTATGAGGCTGTTATAGCTGCTGGAGATCTTCAGGAATAACCTACACATTTCTCTGGAATCATTTCAGCAGAATTCAGTTGAAAGAAGAGAAACAGGACATTCTTGATAATTTGCTGTTAGTCATTTATAGCCATATATGTGTGTGTGTGTATAAGCATATATATATATTTATACATTCAGAGAAAGATATCTGTTGTTAAACATTTGTATATGGTTATGGCAGAGTATGTGACAACCCATAAAATTAGTTTTATGTATAAATACATATACACTTTCTTTTTAAAATTTTCTGCATTGCTTCATTAGGTAGTACCTAATATAGTACAACTGACCTATCACTTATCAGGCCTGTTACTCTCTTCCTCCTATCTATCCTATGTTCCCCCAAGAAGTTCTCACTCCGATCACAGGCACATGTTTCCCGAGGTGATGTTACACTGACTTAGAAAGGTCACTCACCAAGACCATCATTTAAAAAGTGACATTTTAAAGTCAGAATCAGAACTGCCTTTTTTTTTTTGGATTAAGTCTGACAAATCAAACATTAAAAAACCGTCACAGTATTTACCCTGTAGCTGTGAATGTCAGTTTTCTTTTTTCTAAGCCATTTTGTGGGCTTTAAAAATTTAATTTAAATATATCACAGCCAGTTCAGGGTGGAGCATTGGAGATTTATGCTAGACATTAAAGATATTCCATCATATTCTGGAATGCTGACTCCAGGGTGTTCTCCTGGTTGCAGCTGGGATGAGCCTCTTGAAATTCATGGTATGATAATATAGCAAAACATTTCATAAAAAATTATTGGTATCATCGTTGATACTTCCCACTGGAATAGTCTGGCATTATTAAGGTCGTGACGACAAGCTGTGGACAAGGCGAACTACACCATACAGAATCTAGAGCTGTGATTCTGTTCGAAATTAAGGTTTCAATTCATCTGCCGACCTGGTAGTATTTCAGAGATTCGAAACGTTGCTCTAATATAAAAGATATTTTGGCTTTAGTCAGCTATTGAAAAGCTCATGAATTTGAGTTAACAGTACCTGAAGGAGGAAGTGATTACACAGTTTTTGTCTCCTGTCTCATATGAAAGGGCTTGCTTTGAGGGGAGGGTCATGTGTGGAGGGGTATATTAAGTGATGTAACCCGTTTCCCCTTTGTGAAGCCTGGTTTATAGAACTGAGGTCCTTCCAAGCCTGCATGGAATGGGGTTGCAAGGGTTAAAGTCTCTACACAGGAAACCTTCTGAGACACATGGAACAAGTTTATGTGACTCCACCGAATAATCCTAGTTCAGGTTAAAAATCACCTTTGGGGTGATTTTTTAAAGTTGATTTCTCACCTTTAATTGCTGAGATTCAGAAGCATTCCAGAGTTACTACCTTCTAGAAGGATGGCCTCATGATGGTTCAGGGCTCTGTTGTCATAGCATTCCTGGGTGGGGCCTGGAGTGGTGGCGCCTAAGGGCAGAGCTCTGTGTAATGAAGGAGGATCTGGGACCAGCCCTGTGGTCAACACAAGACATTTTTGTGGCATGAACGAATGAGATGCCTAAAGGGCAGGGTATTCCAAAGCACAGTGTGCAATTTGGGCCAAGGTGGTGGGAATGGGGGCCTGGAGGAAGCGTGAGAGAGCAGCCTGGGGATGGCGGTGTGGGAAGGTGAAGAGGGAAGATGTCTGAAGACTTCACCTGAGCTCACAGTCTACTTGGCTCAGGGCAGTCAGGCAGGCTTGAGAGAAGTTAACTCATCAAGTGTATACTCTTTTCAATGGGATAACTCACTCGCCCAGAAGGACATTGTAAACCAACAAAGAACACACACTTACCCAAGATCTTTTCTGATTCTGAGTTTTCTTTCTTGACAGAGCAAAGAGAGAGGATTGATAAGGAAAAGGGAACAAGAGAGAAAGGATTTCACCTTTTAATATTAATACTTGCTGATGTCAGCTTCAAGTCTTCCCTCAGCTAGACTTTAATATCAATTTTACCATTTAAGAGATCAACAATACAGCTGTTCAGGTTCAGATCTGCTGTCCTTGACTACACCTATCCATTCACATATGGGAAATTAAAATATAACCAGGAGATGATAGTGGGACCCGGGACACAGGTCTGAACAGATTAGGCTCACTTTCCATCTTTCAGAAAATGGAGTTTTCATTGTTTATATCTCCCAAAATAGCATAATTGCTACCTAATATTTGATGAGAACTCAGGGAAATGCAGCCATCAGCTACAGCCTAAATTACTAACACGTTCCTTCTGGTTACTACCTCTACTGGGTGAAAGGTAACTTCTGTGTCTATCCAATTTCATCTTTTGAGATGGCAAAAACAATAAAATTAGTATAACCTCAAATTGATTTAAAATCTGTTAATCCTGCACATTTTTTATTGGCTTCAGCGGAATGATTAAAAATGTCTTCAGCCTTGTGGGTTATATTTTGGTGTAGATCAAAGGTGATAATACCATAAAATGTTACTGCCAAACAATGACTTCAAAATATACACGTCCTATACCCGGAAACAACCTAGATTGTCCATTGACAGATGAATGGATAAAGAAGTTGTAGTACATGTATACAATGGAATATTACTCAGCCATAAGCAGGAACACATTTGAATCAATTCTAATGAGGTGGATGAACCTAGAGCCTATTAGAGAGTGAAGTAAATCAGAGAAAAACAAATATCGTATGTTAACACATATATATGGAATCTAGAAAGATGGTGCTGATGAACCTATCTGCAGGGCAGCAGTGGAGATGCAGACACAGAGAATGGACTTGTGGACACAGGTGGGGAAGGAGAGGGTGGGACGAATGGAGAGAGCAGACTGGAAACTTATCTACTGCCATACGTAAAACAGATAGCCAGTGGGAATTTGCTATATGACTAGGTGGGAGTTGGGAGGCAGGTTCAAGAGGGAGGGGACATATGTATACATATGGCTGATTCATATTGATGTATGGCAGAAACCAACACAATATTATAAAGCAATTATCCTCCAATTAAAAATAAATTTAAAAAATTTAATATACATGTCTTATATACTGAAATAATTTTTTAGTGTGTTTGGGCATCATATGGATTATATGACCCAAGCATATTTTCACCACTTTGGCATTCTCAACTTTTAACATTTTAGGCAAGATATATTACCGTGGCACAATGACACAACTATAAGTAAGCATGCATAGTTGTTGACAGTTAAAGACCTAAGACATTTCAGGAACTTTCCCTGCCTTGGATATAAATGATGTACACTTTATGTTATACAAATATCTCCTCAGATCCTATAAGCATAGATAAATTGTATATGAAGCATACAAATATTATTTCCAAATCAATATATTCTGAAAACATTTTAAATGAAAAACAGTTCACACACTCTCAGTGATTTGAATTTTATGCCTCTGGTTAGCAGAATGGTTAGAATTGTAAAGATAAAGGTATCTGGTTATTTACATGTTCCACTAAGGCATCATTTTCCCTATCTGCTCATAAAGTTCACTTGGCTTAGAGAATCATAATAGAGGGCAGAAATAATTTTTTTCAAAGCACATTTGTTTCAGACAAAAGATCATGATCATTCAATTCAGATGATCATGGAAACTGGGGATAAACACACACCATCCGAAATCCTGAGTAGTTCCTTATATTGCAATGAAGCAACTGCAGCCACTGGCTATGTCCTTTCCATCTGACCTTTTAACTTGCCTGGGCCCAGAGATCATCAGAGCTTACTCAACATTTCTCCTTCATTAAACATGGGAGAAAAGATGTCCTCATTGTGAGTGGTGGGCGCCCCCAGCAACATGGATGAGTAGAGTTCCAAGAAACTGTCTTCCAGAATCAGATGGAAAATTTTAGGTTTTAAAATAACAGACTCTCCATGAAAACACTTAAGAACTCCATGGTCTGAAATTGGAAGACTTAGAAACAAATGAGAGCCTCAAGGTCAAGACTATTAAATGCTTACAAAGTGACCTGATGGAGAAAATTGATTCTCTGCTTGTACTTGTTCCACTATCCATTCCTTTTCAACTACATATGAACAATTTGGGCACATGTATTTTTACATTCCCAGCAATGACAAAAGATGCTTTTATAAAAGAGTTTCCCAGATGTCATGGTTTAGAAGACAGTTTGGGAAATCATTTTAATATAGATATTTTTATACCAGTTAAGAAAGAAACTTTGCTGGGAATGCAGATCCTTGATGTGACAAGAGGGGTTATTGATAGCTAGGGAGGGAGATCTGATGGGAAATCAGCCAGCCTTTCCTTGCCTATCAAAATCTCTCTTGGGAGTATATATGGGAGTTAGTAGCCATATGGTGGTGGTTTAGTCGTTAAGTTGTGCCCGACATTTTGTGACCCCATGGACTGTAGCCTGCCAGGCTCCTCTATCCATGGGATTTTCCAGGCAAGAATACTAGAGTGGGCAGCCATTTCCTTCTCCAGGGGATCTTCCTGACCCAGGGTTGAACCAGAATCTCCTGCATTGCAGGAGGATTCTTTACCAATTGAGCCACCAGGGAAGCCCAGTGACCACATTTCCATTACTGTATTTTTTACAGTAGTACAAAAGATCATAATCTTAAAGAATTAATTATTGACTTAAATACCTTCTTCTCCCACTATTGTTTCATCACTAACACCTGAAATAGAAAAATGACTGAATCTGTTATCACCATGGACTAGACCTAAGAGAACCAGATTAATATACATGGAAACATTGAACACTATTTAAATAATATTCATTCAGTGATAAAGCTTCAGGAACTCTCTAAGTGTGTAAAGAAGTGAGGTATGATGCAAGGACCCTAAACAGAGAAATAAACAGCAGGACTAGTCCCAAATATCACTGACTAGATGTGTGATCTTGAAAAAAATCACTCAGCTCTCTGTATCTCAGTTTGCACATCGATAAAATGGCAGCGGGATCAGCTTTAATCTTTAAACTCCCTTCCAGTTCCAGGTAACCTCAGTGTTAACTGTCATTATACATCCTTTCCCTTTGTCAACAGATATTACTTTGGCGACCAGCTGAGAAAGTCAGAGGTGGCGTACTCTGTCCTTGGGAACAACAGACGGTTTTGTCGTCTTTGATCTGGGTTCATACCACGTGCACTGAGGCAAGGGCATAGACAAATAAAACTGAATGTCAAGAGTACTGCCAGCCCCGTGTCAGCAGTGTTTCTCAGTCAGATACACTGAGATATAGTGCAAAACATCAGAATGACAAGTAAAAGTAAAAGCATTACTTGTGTTAGCTACTCATAGCTGACAGTCTAAGAGAGACAGGCCCAGAGAGAAATACATCTGTGTTTCATTCAGTCTGCTTTAGGTTTAGAGTGGTTTCCTCCCCCTCCTTAGCCTTCTTGGACTAGAGACAATCACGGGACACAGCTGCCCTCAGAGAGAGACACTACAGTGAAAGGCAAGAGGAGGGCAATGATCTGAGGCCTAGCCCCTTCTTACCTCCTCCACAGGACTCGGAGCACTTGGTGAAGCCCTCATACTCCCAGTCGTAGAGCTGGTCAAAGTCCTGCAGGCCACCCAAGAGGCCATCTGTCTCTTCCAGGTTAAATTCGGGAGTCTCCCCGTGGCATGGTCCTGCGTAACAGGGGCGCTGGGACGCTGGCTTGGGTCCTTCACATTCGTCAACGGGCAGGTCGGCCACGGACTGAGAGAAAGACAGGAGCACCTGGCACCTGACTATTCGCACCTGGGTCCCCACACCACAGGTGACCGTGCAGGCCGACCAGGCCTCTGGGATGAACCTGCAGTCCGCAAGCAAACAAGAGGACAGGATGAGAAGCCCCAAGCAGGAGACCGCAGGCACCGGGAGGGGCCACATCCCACCTGCCACTGGGGCCCAGGGCCGTCTCAGGACGTGCTCAGGGCTCTGCCACCCTGTCCTGTCCTGTGCTGGGTGCTTCAGTGCAGCCCACGAGCTCATCTGCCAGTCTCTGGATTGGTTTCTTCGTGCGTGTCACATGAACCCCCAGCTGGAAGATATTCCAGCCACAGACCACCTGCTTTCTCCCAGCTTTGCACCCACAGTGGTGGCTCTTCAGAGCAGGGAACTGATTTCTTCTCTCTTGATCTAAATTCCAGCCCTTGTGCCTCCTGCGAGATGTTGGCTATTCTTACACCAGACTAATACTGATACTAAAAACTATAACAAAGTAAGCCCTTAGAGATATTTAAGGAAGTATATATATTTCTTTGTTTTAGTCTGGATTTCAGATTCTGTAACTTTCTTTGCTTTTTTGCTCAATGTGCTTCCCAAGATTTATTTATATATAGAAAGAGAAAGAGGATTTTTTTTTTTAAGTTTCTAAGAATGGAGCAAAGCCTTGTTCCTCACACATTCTTTGAATTAGTTTGGCCTGCGATTCTTTTTATATCTGAGAGAAAAGCCTTGCTACAAATTTAAATCCACAGGCATGTCACTGTAAACGAGGGGTTTTGCATCCATACATGTTTGTTTGACAGCCTTCAGTCCCTCCCCACCAAGCGAAGTCACATTAATGAGAACTTCCCTGAGTTTCTCTAGAATGTAGGACAATATCCAAATTCCAAAAAAAAAAGAAAAAAAGACTGTTTTCCTCCAACTAATCAACAATTGCCATGTCTGCAATGACCTTGAGAAGTATCCAGGGAAAAAAATCCCTGAGGGCACCACTAACATTTTCACAAAGTTAGTATAATAATCTGGAGAAAGGACTTTGGAATACAAATCTTAAAAAATTTTTTTTCTATGATCCTACTGCTTTTGCACTGGGAGTCGTGCTGAGGAGGCATGCAAATCTGGCTCTTTAACCCTGATTTTGGCAGAGAAGGAAAGAAGTGATAAGAAGGTTATAGCATTAAGTCCCAACAAGTGAAAATAGTTCCCATCTAGTTTAGAGAAGCTGAAATTCTAACAGGAAATTGATCCAAGTTTTCAAACTGGAAGAAGCAAAACAAAGTTGTGGCCTGAACCTGGGCTGTGTCCTGAGCAGGGAGACGGGAACAGAGACCCAGAGTCACGGTGTCTGAGGCAGGGAGGGGTCCCCTGACAAAGGATTTGACACTTGCTACCTTTGAAGAGCCACCCCCGAGAGGAGGATGAGGGTCATACACAATCGTGTCAGGAAGGTGGATTAAGGAGGAAGCATCACCCCGAATCATTCCCAAGAAATTCTCATCACAAGGTCGCCTCCCTCTTTCGTTTTTTAATTCCTGACTCCATCTTCTGGCACCTCGGGAATGTAGTAGGGAGAACGCATCCAATAAGATTAAAGTATCTTTCTCTCTTTAAATAATGCTACCTGTAGCCGTCTTTTAGGAATATAAAACCAAACTCTGCAATCAAAATAGTTTTAACCCCCTTACTATACATTCACATCTGTCTGCCTGAGTCCTGGGACAAAAATCATAACAAAATATACAAGCAGTGAATTTTACAACCCAGGTAATAGACAGAAAGGAAAATATACCCCATACTATTGTATATATGAGAGAAACCCCAAAGCAAGTGATATGTCTTTAAACTTTGATAACAGTGATGAATACTGCTTCTTTAATAATGTGGTCCTGAATTTTGTTTTCAAATAAAAAAGATGACAAGATCTCAGAAAGAACAGTAACCTATTAGCTTTTCCAATCCAGTAAGGATTATTACTCTGTCGGCTATAATAGCCCTTTTCAGTGACCATTACAAAAGACTAAGAATCAGATAGATTTTTTGGTAAAGAGACAGGGGAGATTTTAGATTCTGTGGGCTATGTGTGTGGGTCTTTGTTGTTGCAAAACTTAACTCTGTGAAAGCAGCCACAGGCAATATGAAACAAATGAGTGTGGCTGTGTTCCAATAAAACTTTATTTATAAAAACTGGGGTGGGGAATGGGAAGGGAGATGGAAGCGTCTAAATTTGGCTATTGGGTTGTAGTTTTCCAACTCCTTCTACAGAACATTTAGTGGACATGTCAAGCACACTGAGATTCATCAGTTCCCTCAAAATTTATTTTAGGCATCTGTCTCCATCTTTTCCCACATAAATAAACTTATGAGAATGACAAGTAGCTAAATTGATTTATATTTTACCTCCTAGATTAAAAGTGAGTCCCAAATGAAATCTAGAATGTAAAGGATGCACAAATAAACCCTCAGCTCTCCCTGCCTATAACATGAATCACTTTGCATTTGTTCTCTTTCCAGGACTGGGAAGATACACCAAAATCACAGAAAGTAGAAAGAGATGCCACTGCTCCATGAATTCTCAATTGCCAGGATTGAGACTTGTTTATTTTAAAGCAGCATCTAAATGAAAAAAGAATCATGTGTGTTGTGGGTATGTGTATATTTTTGACTATTTGGATACTTAGGGTTAATCTACTTTATGTCTCCCAAATGAGAACCTTATCAAGTGTCAGACAGACTTATTGGCATATCTCCCAACCCACCCTCCTTAGGTCTTCATCAAATTCACACCAATTAAGAACAATTTGGTCTTTAAGTGGTGCTGTCTTTTGGCACTCAGTTTAATTTCTCTAGTGCATACACTGGATGATATAATATTCTCTCTCACTGAAGGCAGAAGATTGTATTTCAAAAGAAAAATATCTAATAGTGCAAATGGCCAAATGAATAATAACTGTTTTTTCATATGAAACCTTCCCCCACATCTCTGGATCTCCCAACTCTGTATTTACTATCTTGAGCTTTCTGGCCACAAGTGGGAGGAACAAAGGTCAGGGAGAGGGCAGTCAAATGAGCCTGGAGGTTTAACTGAAATGTTTAGAAGTTGAGTAGTTCTTGCTGAGTTAGAACCTTTAAAGTGTGACCTTTAAAATGGAGTCAATGTGCTTTCTAAAAATCTGCATGTTATTAAAATAAATTTATATTAAAAAAATAAAAATCTGCATGTTAATTGTCTTGATGTACACACGTACAATGTATTATTGAAGTTTAATTTAGGCAACTTAACTATTCTTTTGGTTAGCAGCATGATTGCCAGAAGAATGAGGAATGGCTTGAATAAGTGAGTTCTTTAAGTGGTGGGCTTGAGCTTCAGAAATGATTGATATGATTCTGCATTTAGTTTTCCCATCTCCAGGGTAAAACAAACAAATGAACAGAAACTTGGCACGTAAATAATTTATGTTTCTTCTGTTTGCAAGCTTCATTGTTCATTTCACTACCAAAATGCTTATCCTTTAATTAGAGGTGTAACCACAGTCCCTATAACAAAATAGGTAAGTGATAATCAAACTCACTTGTAAAATCCCAAAGTGGTTTAGTTTATTAGTGGCTATTATGGAGTCAGAAGCATGGACATTTCTGAAGTAATAAAACTATCACTTTATTTATATGATGCTACAGGGAAACAATTCACTTAGTCTCATGTCACCTCAGGTATTATCCACTTAGCTCTAGTTTTATACACATAGTCTGATATTCAACTTTTCTCCTCTTCCTTTTCTCTCTCCTCCTTTCACATGTGCATTTGTCTAAAAAAATCATTGGGATTATTCAAAATATGAGTAGCACAATATAGTAGCTCTGTAGTGCTATTTTGATGTTGTTACGAGCCTCAGCTCATTCTCTAGTTTCAAAATACAAACTGAAACTTGCAGGAAATCACATTACAGATATTTAATTTTAGTTTAGTTTCCAATCTTACAACATTTGAATTATAAGTTGATAGTGGAAAATTCCATGGACGGAGGAACCTGGTAGGCCGCAGGCACTGCCTACCAGGGTCGCTGAGGGTCGGACCCGACTGAGCGACTTCCCTTTGACTTTTCACTTCCATGCATTGGAGAAGGAAATGGCAACCCACTCCAGTGCTCTTGCCTGGAGAATCCCAGGGACGGGGGAGCCTGGTGGGCTGCCATCTATGGGGTCGCACAGAGTTGGACACGACTGAAGCGACTTAGCAGCAGCAGCAGGGGCTGTATATTTATTTTTATTCTTTCTTTGGTGGTTTTAGGGTGAGGGGTGAGGAGGGAATAAACTTAATAGTGTAGGAAAAAATTATCACAACTTTAAAACAGACCCTAAATATTACTGGGTATTCAGTTCAGTGCATTCTTTCTGATTATTGCAAAATTTTTAAATTTCTGAGATTTTAAATAACTGTGAGTTATTTTTACTCTATAAATTGTAGAAAATTGATCATGAAAGTGATTCAGGCTCATAGAAATGAGGATTAATTGTGTCTGTGAGTGAAGTTGCTCAGTCGTATCTGACTCTTTGCGACCCCATGGGCAGTAGCCAACCACGCTTCTCTGTCCATGGGATTTTCCTGGCAAGAATATTGGAGTGGGTTGCTATTTACTTCTCCAGGGGATCTTCCTGACCCAGGGATCGAACCTGGGTCTCCCGCATTGTAGGCAGACAATGGACTGCCAATCCACTACCGTCCAGTGGATTGTGTGTAGTGGAATGTAATTGGTTGTCCTGTAGATAGACCCATTTTGCATCTACTTGTAAATTCATTTCAGCATTCTTATTTGCCTGAATATGTTTGGCTCTTTTAAATTTCCTTTGAATTGGTTGTAACATCTTCCTAGTTTCTTCATTAATTAATGAAGTCAATACAATCTTTGACAGATGTTTATTTTATATTTGCATGAGATTCATGATTATTCCCATTCTAAAATTTTCTCATTTAACAGTGAACACAGAGGGCTCTGGAGAAGAGTACATTGGAAAAATAAAATACTGTATAAGTAATTCTATGCCAAATTAACCAGAAAGTCTTTTACATAAATATGTCATTTGGGGACCAAAAAATCATTATATGTTATTGGTAAAAACGGTATTTCATATTATTTCATCTTATTTTTAACTCAATCTTTTTCTCTTCTTTTTCTTTAGTCTTAAAAGAGTTGGTTCTTCTGATTTTGGACAATCTTTGAGGCAGTAAAATCTTTAGGAAAAGGTATAGTTACCTAAAATCTAGCTGGGCATTTGGATCTATGACCCATTTGGATCTATAATAAAAACACATTGCTGCTGGGTGGGAAAGAAAGTTAGAAAGGGAAATAGAAACACATTCTTTCATCTACTTAATTATTTATTCAATGTCTCTATGAAATTAAAGTTGTTGTTTTTTTTTTTTTTAAATAAAAACCTTCAAACTAGAAAACAAATAAAATGTGGGAATGCTACAAAGGGAAGGCAATTCTTTAACTGTATCACTTTAGGAGTTTTAGAATTATAGGTAAAATCCATCATAGTAAGACAAACTTAAAATGATTATTTAAAAATATAGCTAAAGCATTAAGTTGTTGAGCATATACTTATCCAAGATATGCCTCTACATTCACTTAGAGCCATACCTAAATCATTCCAAATAAATGAGAATCTAACTTATTGTGAAAATTCTTTAGTCAAGGATACTTGATCTGCATGTGGAATTATAAAAATATTTCTTAACTGCTGCTGTTAGCTTACAACTTTCTGGAACTGCAAATAATTTATACTAGTTATGCAATGCATATTGAAGTCTCCAAGCAAAATATTGTAAAGGTGTCCAAGATACCACTCTACAAAACATCTAATATCACCACTGTTTTGTCATAGATTCTTCACGTCCATATCACACCTGAATTGGGAGGGTGTTCAGCAATGTAAAGTGCCTAGTAGTATAACCAAGAATAGAATGGTTCTAGAAATTAAGCTGACAAAACAAATGACAATTTTGGTGCAGTCACCAGTATGATTATTTGAAATAAAGTTCAGTGACTACCCCGTCTAGTAGTGCTAACCAGTGATGGGAAGGAAAGACTCAGCTCCCTAATTCTCTAAGGCATCCTGGGAGAGCTGTATTTAGTGGCATTTTCCAAGTAGTTGACATTATTTTCTCATGATAATGATGCCCTTTTGAGTTCTTTGAGAGGCAGCTGGCCTCTGCAAGAATGCCTCAATGGTTTTCTTGCAGAAATGCTCAGTGTTGGAAGGAGGGGAAGAAAGGCTAGCTGCATTAAAAATCACATTTTCCTTTCAAAGAGACTTTGTACTAGAAGGAAATGCTGTGGGAGATCAGAGCTCTCTCCAAGTTCCAAGAAGCCAGAGATGACTGGACTCTTTCAAAGTCTAGGACCTCATACATCTGAGTACACTGTTAAACTCATCTTGTGAGTCTGAGCCAGCTTTCTCTGATGTGGTTCCAGACAAGACATTAGAAGGAATCTTACTAAGAGTGGGACCCTCTTGACCATCAGGATGTTATTCTGCTTTAACAAGAAGAGAAAAGCCAGGAGAAAGACAGTTGATAATAAACGTTTCAGAGTATTGGCCCCAAATTTTCTGCTATTCCTGACATATCCAGTCTTCAGTTATCTTATTTCCAGTAGCATCCAAAGATACCTGATGCTTGGATGGTGCCTTTTTCCTTGAATTGCTTTCTCCTCAACTCACAAGGCATCAAACTTAGCTTGTTTTTGTTTTCTGGTCACTTCCTTCTCAGAATCCTTTTCTAAATCCTCCTCTCCTCAAACTCTAAATATTGCAGTGCCTGAAGGCTCAGTTTGGTGTGGTCTTCTGATATGCTCATCAGTGATTCTTGGTTTCAAAAACCACCAAAGTTCAGGCAATTCTATGTATTGACTCTCCAGTCTAGACCTTTTATCTGGGCTTCATACTGAAACTTCTTTTTTTTAAATTAAGATTTGGGATAGGAAGCCATTTTACTCTTTGAAAGGAATAAACATTAATATATGTAATATATTTTAAAAATTATATAGTGTGTCTTAGGTATCAGTCTCACTTCTAACTGCTTTACAAATAAATGTTAAAACCCAACAATAATCTAATGAGATAAATAATCTAATCAGATAAGAATTATTATCATCTCCATTTAATATGTAGATGAGGGAACAGGTATAAACCACACACCTAGAAGAGTTTCATGCTCTTAACAACTACAAATTGACATCTCTCCTGATTGATATGTTCACTTGGATATTTCAAAGTTATCTCCAACTTAAAGTGTTCAAAATGGAACTCTTGATTTCCCTCCTCAGCATCTGATTCCTCTTCTAACCTTCATCACAGCAAATGATTCAACTGGGCAGCTAATTGCTCACATGAAAAATTAGGATTTACTCTTGATCCCACATTTTCCCTAACTTTCAAACAATTTCCAAATTCTACGAATTCTCCCTTGAAAATATATCTGAAATCCATTTACTTCTATCTCCATTACATCTACCTTGATAAAACAGCAGCAACAACCACCACAATAATAGCTAATGTTCATTGATATTTTCATTTATTTTTTTAATTGAAGGATAAATGCTTTACAGAATTTTGTTGTTTTCTGTCAAACCTCAATATGAATCAGCCATAGGTATACATATATCCCCTCCTTTTTGAACCTTCCTCCCATATCCCACCCCATCCTACCCATCTAGATTGATACAGAGCCGCATTTGAGTTTCCTGAGCCATACAGCAAATTCCTGTTGGCTATCTATTTTACATATGGTAATGTAAGTTTCCATGTTACTCTTTCCATACATCTCACCCTCTCCTCCCCTCTCCCCATGTCCATAAGTCTATCCTCTATGTCTGTTTCTCTATTGCTGCCCTGTAAATACATTCTTCAGTACCATATTCTAGATTCCGCATATATGCATTGGGATACGATATTTATCTTTCTTTTTCTGACTCCCTTCATGCTGTATAATAAGTTCTAGGTTCATCCACCTCATCAGAACTGACTCAAATGTGTTCCATTTATGGCTGAATAATATTCCATTGTATATATGTACAACTTTTTTTATCCATTCATCTGTTGATGGACATCTAGGTTGCTTCCATGTCCTAGCTATTGTAAATAGTGCTGAAATGAACAATGGGATACATGTATCTTTTTCAATTTTGGTTTCCTCAGGGTATATGCCTAGGGGTAGGATTGCTGGGTCATATGATGGTTTTATTCCTAGTTTTTTAAGGAATTTCCACACCGTCTTCCATAGTAGCTGTATCAATGTACGTTCCCATCAACAGTGCAGGAGCATTCCCTTTTCTCCACACCCTCTCCAGCATTTATTGTTTGTAGACTTTTGATGATGACTATTCTGACCAGTGTGAGGTGATAGCTCCTTGTGGTTGTGATTTGTATTTCTCTAATAATGAGCAATGTTGAGTATCTTTTCATGTGTTTGTCAGCCATCTGCATGTCTTTTTTGGAGAAACGTCTGTTTAAGTCTTTTTCCCATTTTTTTGATTGGGTTGTTTGTTTTTCTGGCATTGAGTTGTATGAGCTGCTTGTATATTTTGGAAATTCATCCTTTGTCAGTATACTAACAATGGAAAATCAGAAAGAGAAATTAAGGAATCAATTCCATTCACCATTGTAACAAAAAGAATTAAATATCTAGGAATAAACTTACCTAAGGAGACAAAAGAACTATACACAGAAAATTATAAGACACTAATGAAAGAAATCAAAGACAACATAAACAGATGGAGAGATATTCCATGTTCCTGGGTAGGAAGAATCGATATTGTGAAAATGACTATACTACCAAATGCAATTTACAGATTCAATGTGATCCCTATCAAATTACCAATGGCATTTTTCACAGAACTAGAACAAAAAATTTCACAATTCATATGGAAACACAAAAGACCCCAAATAGCCAAAGCAGTCTTGAGAAAGAAGAATGGAGCTGGAGGAATCAACCTTCCTGACTTCAGATTATACTACAAAGCTACACTCATCAAGACAGTATGTTACTGGCACAAAAACAAAAATATAGACCAATGGAACAAGACAGAAAGCCCAGAAATAAACCCATGCACCTATGGGCACCTTATTTTTGACAAAGGAGGCAAGAACACACAATGGGGCAAAGAGAGCCTCGTCAATAAATGGTGCTGGGAAAACTGGACAGCTACATGTAAAAGAATGAAATTAGAACACTTCCTAACACCATACACAAAGATAAACTCAAAATGGATTAAAGATCTAAATGTAAGACCAGAAACTATAAAACTCTTAGAGGAAAACATAGGCAGAGCACTGGATGACATAAATCAAATCAAGATCTTCTACGACCCACATCCTAGAATAATGAAAATAAAAACAACAGTAAACAAGTGGGACCTGATTAAACTTAAAAGCTTTTGCACAGCAAAGGAAACTATAAGCAAGGTGAAAAGACAACCCTCAGAATCAGAGAAAGTAATAGCAAATGAAACAACTGACAAAGGATTAATTTCCAAAATATACAAGCAGCTCACTGATGTGTTTTAAGCATTTCTATACATTAACTTGTTATAACATTGTTAGGAGATGAGTATTGTCAGAAACATTGTTAAATGGGCAAACAAGATTACTGGGTTTCTTTTGAAGGGAAGTCTAGCAGACTTACAGGGGCTGTCAAATTCTAAGGAAGTTGGTCTATTTTGCACCTATATAGAGATGTAAGGTTCCTTGTAGAGGGCCTGTAATGATGGAGATGTTTTTTGTTCAAAGTGATGGACATTATTTTTCTGTTCATGTCAATGGAAATAATTTTGCCTGATAGAAAATACAAACTTTCCTAAATCCAATTCACATTAGAATTTGGTTTATCATTTTATTGGTTTCTTCATAATTCATGAGTTAAACAAAAATTTGACATGTGCTCATTTTATATTTATTAACAGAAATCATGATTTTAACTTTCTAAAGATTGTATTTTAACAATAATATTTTCATCCCCACTTCTAGATAATAAAATTGACACACAGATATTCCCAAGGTCATACTGCTAAATAAATGGCAGAGTCAAGATTTAAACCATGGCCATTTACTATAGAATCCATGTACATTAAAATCTACATTCTGTTACTAAGCTAAGAACTCCAAATGCACTAATAGCACTGTATGCTCTGATGGCATTTTCTCCATCTCACTGTCCTGGCTCTCACACTGCCATGTAAGCCAGATCACTGAAGCTAACATCTTGCTCTCTCCCGAACCTCCACAATAGCCACTGGTCTGTTTTCTTCCTCTATTCAGTTCAGCTCAGTTCAGTCGCTCAGTCGTGTCCGACTCTTTGCGACCCCATGAATTGCAGCACGCCAGGCCTCCCTGTGCATCACCAACTCCCGGAGTTCACTCAGACTCATGTCCATTGAGTCAGTGATGCCATCTTCCTCTATTAGCCCTTACTAACTCATTATTCATGCTGTAGCCAGGAGGTTCTTAAAACATAAAGCTTTTGATTGTTCCTGTTATATTCAGAATGAAAGCTCAACTCCTTACCATGGTTACATTATGCCATTATCCACCTTCAACTCCTACTATTCTCCCCTCATCACTGGCTTCCAGACATACTAGTCTTCCTTCACTTGCTTAAATGTGTGTAGTTCTTTCCTGACTACAAGTTTTGAAATGTGTGGGTCACTCCCTGGATGAATCTCCTCTTCCTTTCAGTTAGAACAACTTCCATTCATCCTACAGGTCTCAGCTGAAATGTCCTTTCTCAAAGAAGACATCCTTGACCTTGGACCTACTGAAAGCCCCATCAGACTCTCCGAGAGCACTTCTTCATTCATTTTCTTATAACAGTGATCAGTTTTTGATAATCAAGTGTGAACATTTATGGTATAACTCTCTTTATAAGACCAAACCTCCATGAAGGTAGAACTTCACATAATAGGTGCTCAAAAGATACATTTTTAAATGGAACTGGAGGAATCAACCTACCTGACTTCAGGCTCTACTACAAAGCCACAGTTATCAAGACAGTATGGTACTGGCACAAAGACAGAAATATTGATCAATGGAATAAAATAGAAAGCCCAGAGATAAATCCACGCACATATGGACACCTTATCTTCGACAAAGGAGGCAAGAATATACAATGGATTAAAGACAATCTCTTTAACAAGTGGTGCTGGGAAATCTGGTCAACCACTTGTAAAAGAATGAAACTGGACCACTTTCTAACACCATACACAAAAATAAACTCAAAATGGATTAAAGATCTAAACGTAAGACCAGAAACTATAAAACTCCTAGAGGAGAACATAGGCAAAACACTCTCCGACATACATCACAGCAGGATCCTCTATGACCCACCTCCCAGAATATTGGAAATAAAAGCAAAAATAAACAAATGGGACCTAATTAACCTTAAAAGCTTCTGCACATCAAAGGAAACTATTAGCAAGGTGAAAAGACAGCCTTCAGAATGGGAGAAAATAATAGCAAATCAAGCAACCGACAAACAACTAATCTCAAAAATATACGAGCAACTCCTACAGCTCAACTCCAGAAAAATAAACGACCCAATCAAAAAATGGGCCAAAGAACTAAATAGACATTTCTCCAAAAAAGACATACAGATGGCTAACAAACACATGAAAAGATGCTCAACATCACTCATTATCAGAGAAATGCAAATCAAAACCACTATGAGGTACCATTTCACACCAGTCAGAATGGCTGCGATCCAAAAGTCTACAAATAATAAATGCTGGAGAGGGTGTGGAGAAAAGGGAACCCTCTTACACTATTGGTGGGAATGCAAACTAGTACAGCCACTATGGAGAACAGTGTGGAGATTCCTTAAAAAACTGGAAATAGAACTGCCTTATGATCCAGCAACCCCACTGCTGGGCATACACACTGAGGAAACCAGAAGGGAAAGAGACACGTGTACCCCAATGTTCATCGCAGCACTGTCTATAATAGCCAAGACATGGAAGCAACCTAGATGTCCATCAGCAGATGAATGGATAAGAAAGCTGTGGTACATATACACAATGGAGTATTACTCAGCCATTAAAAAGAATACATTTGAATCAGTTCTAATGAGGTGGATGAAACTGGAGCCTATTATACAGAGTGAAGTAAGCCAGAAGGAAAAACATAAATACAGTATACTAAAGCACATATATGGAATTTAGAAAGATGGTAACAATAACCCGGTGTACGAGACAGCAAAAGAGACACTGATGTATAGAACAGTCTTATGGACTCTGTGGGAGAGGGAGAGGGTGGGAAGATTTGGGAGAATGGCAATGAAACATGTAAAATATCATGTAGGAAACGAGTTGCCAGTCCAGGTTCGATGCACGATGCTGGATGCTTGGGGCTGGTGCACTGGGACGGCCCAGAGGGATGGTATGGGGAGGGAGGAGGGAGGAGGGTTCGGGATGGGGAACACATGTATACCTGTGGCGGATTCATTTTGATGTTTGGCAAAACTAATACAATTATGTAAAGTTTAAAAATAAAATAAAATTGGAAAAAAAAATGAGTGAGTGAATGGATAAATAAGAGGTTAAAGATTGATGTTATGAGTGATTTGATATTGGGTTTATTCTTGGCCCCAGAGATTGAAACCAAGCTAGATAAAAAGGTAACAGCCTAAGACCTTTCCAGGCATTGGCATGGAAAATCCAATAACCTTTTCCTGTTTAGAAGTTTCTTATGGTCTTTCGAGAAGTGAATGTGCCCAGATTTAGTGGCTATCATAGGCTGATTTATTTATATTCTTAGAGCTGCCCTTGGGCAGTATGGGGAGGCCTCAATTCATCTTGATGAGGTTTGGGTTATCATGCAGCTTGAAGCAAGTTTAAATTCTGTGTCTATCATACTTCAGTTAAATCTCAATAAAAATGCTGTTTTATAGAATAAAAGGATTTGGGGGCAGTTTTAAATCAGAGGCTGCCTTCAGTAATTTATACATGATGCTGATCTAACACTGGTTATTTTATAACCAGCCACCCATCAGTGAAGACTCTGGAGCATTCTGGAAGTGTTCCTCAGTTAGAGAAGCCCCCTCTTTAAAACTCATTACACACAGAGATTTGGGAAAAAGAGAATATAGACCTCTAGCTGTTTGTTGCAGATACAAATGGAGCCAAATCATTCTTCCCAAATGAAAAATGAGGCTAGGACACTTGTTTCAGACCATCTTTCTCTCCACTGCTTTTCTGACCTATGTGAACAGAACATGATTTAAAAGTTTGGTTTTCCTTGAGGCTAGTCTGATGATTTAAAAAGCCAGGTCCCAGGGACTAAAATGCCATCAGAGCATACAGTGCTATTAGTGCATTTGGAGTTCTTAGCTTAATAACAGAATGTAGATTTTAATGTACATTCTTTTCCCTGAATGTGATAAAAATATAAAATACTGTAAACTCAGAATACTTGTCATGAACCATTTCTTCTTCACACAGAGCAGAATTAGTTTATCTTGCAATTTTGTAAAGGTTTCTTACCCTTAATTCAACAAGTTTGGCAAAGCTTTCCAATGAAAAGTTCAGTTCATTAAAAATGACCTTAATGGACTTAACATATATTGGTGCTGACAGGGTCCATACTTTATTTTGGCACACAAGGATCCCATTAATTTGTCTTTGCCACTCTCTAGGGCTCAGCTGAGCAACAGTTCAGATTTAGCTCTGGAAGTAGCTACAGAATAAGCATTAAGTGGAGACAGTAGGAGGGGTTGACACATTTAGAACTTACTGGTTTGCAAGAAAGGCTTTTCTAGTGACTACATAAAAATGTCTCTGTCTGCTCTCTTGAATTTGTTATTGATTTTTCTGTTTCAGTGTATGCTGGGAGCAAGCTTGGGAGATCAACTGTATGTAACTCAGAACTGACAGAGGATGAGCACCTTCCAAACTTTCCTTATTTTTGCCATTTGTTACAGATTGCTTTTTGTTCAAATCAAGGTAACTAAGCTTTGTCCTTTAGGATAAATTTCTGGCTAAATTCAAAGTGAGATGCCTATAAGCGAGTCTTGAAAGAGTCTCAGAAATATAGAGGGGATGCAGAGAAGTGGTGTTAGCTAAGAGCCATGAGCTGAAATTGGAGGGTATTTGTGGTCACTTGTGGTTGTCTCACATGCTATATGATATAAAATGTATGAAGCAGAGATACCACCTCTTTCAATTTCTCCATTTGTAAACGAATGATTATGAAACATGTTTGCTCTCATTATTCTCAAGAAAGATGAATGATACTGGAAAAGGTGCAACCATAGCCACAGTTAACACCTAGACAGAGTTTCCTGCATAACAGGCACTTTACACGTAACTTAATCCTCTCAATATATTTATAACATAGATATCATTATGTTCATTTCTAAATGAGGAAATTAAAGCCTACGGGGTTAAGTGACTTGTTAGGGTCCCCTGTTACTATTGGGGGGAATCCATGATTCACATTCAAGGAGTCTGTCCCTGGAGCCCACACTTTCCACCACTGAGCATGCTGCTACCATGCTTGTGTGTGCTACGTCACTTCAGTCGTGTCCGACTCTTTGTGACCCTATGGACTATAGCCCATCAGGCTCCTCTGTCCAAGGGATTCTCCAGGCAAGAATACTGGAGTGGGTTACCTTGTTCTGTGAGTAATAGTTAAAGTGGTTTTTAATTTGATTCCAGCAGGGCTGTTTTCTTGTTTGAGCACACAAACACAGAGACTCACCACCCCTTCACCAACTCACATAGTTGGCAGCCTGATATATCTGAAACATTTCAGGAAATTATCTGGGATTCTGGTAGTATATTTTTCAACACCTAACACAGATTAATGAGGTACATTTTCTGATATAAGATATCCAATCATTTGCTATATAAAAAGATCAAATAATCTTTCCTCAAGTGCTAGTTTTAGAGTCAAAGTCAGACACACAGACATTTTATCATCATCGGCCAATCCCCACATTTATGTCCCCACAACACCTGTGGTTTCTATCACAGTCTTCTTTATCTTATTTCTTGTATTTGTGCATTTTTACCATGTATTAGCTTAACTATCCTGATACTGGAGCTCAGAGGACACAGAGTAGTAGAGAGAGTTCGGGAATTCAATAAAAAATTCTCCTACACTTCTTGTGAAATCATTAACACGATTGTGCTGTGCATACCCAAACCCCAAAGGTCATTTCTTCCAAATAGCTGACTCGTTTGTTCAATCTGTGGATGACTGGCCAATACGCAACACTTTGGTCACAATCTTATCATGCCTGTGGTAAGCACACACTCAAGGTTTCTTGAGGGCAAGGACTATTGGATTTCTTTTTACAAAACCTGCACTTGGCACAAAATCTGGCCCAGAGCAGGTGACTTAAGAGTGAATTCAATTTCTTTCATTGGGAGATGTGAACAATTAGGAGGTCCAGTATTATCTAAAATACATGATCACCCAAAGAATTTATATTCAGCATTCTGCAGAGGATATAAGGGAGGAGAGCAATCTGGGTAGACCAGGAGCCCAGAAAGGAAGGAGCTGGAAGGGAGGGAAGTCATGATGGTTATGGGAATCAGGGCTCATTCATTCTGGCCAGTATGAGGCTTTCACTTTGCAGGTGCCAAATCAAAATTAAATGCTGTTGTGCTGTTTTTATTGTCTAATTCTAATGTCATGTTCTGCTTCAACATCCTTTCTGAGGATTTAATGATCAGCAAACAGTGTTTACAATTCTTAACCTTAGGTGACTATTGATTCATAAGAAATATATCTGTTTCTCCCTTAAGATATTTCTTTTTATGTTCTATGGCCTGAGATTTACAAAGAGAATGTACTTAAGGTATTTTACATTAAGGGTATGAACAACAAAACTATCTGGTTCCATTACCAATTTTTGATTCCCTAAATATTCTTTGGGGGAAAATATAAAGACACGTGTCACCCAATTAACATTTCTAACCACTTTAAAAAAACATGAATTCACATTCTTAACCACTGAGTTAAGCCATCCACATTCTCAGACAACTTACTAGATATAAATATGGACTAATGTAAACATACTCTTAAATATTATATATTTAAATACTATTTTCAACAAGGTAAACAAGCCATTTAATGACTATAGGATAACCATGGTGACTCTCATTGGCTTTTCTTTCTGTATTTAATTCCTTGTGGGTTCTGTTCACACAGATGCATGACAGGAATTCCTCTTTGCCTCTTACTGAACAGCCCCATCACTAAGCTGATGCCATCTGGCATCCAGATATTACTGCTGCCTTCTCCCTGATTGCTTTCCTTTTTCCTTTTTAAAATGGCTCACACCAAGGTTATTTATGGCAATATATTTAAGGTTTGAGTATTGTGTTGCAGCCAAAAAATGTTTTCTAAACCATGCAGTCAAGCTGTTCAATGAAAATCTAATAAAATAAGTCAAGACTTTTTTTTTAAGTGCAAGATCAAGGCACAGAGGACCACCCAATCATACCTTTGAAGCAAAACACTGATAAGGGTCTCTACCTGTATGCCAGGATGTGCCAGGGTTAGATGGAGGAATGGCTGGTTAAAATGGTGATGTTGGTCAAGGGGTATCTAAGGGAATGAACCACCTGCCTCCTGTCACTTGTTCTGAGCCATCCAAGTAGAACTCCTGGTGACTGAAATCAATCTGGGGGGATACCTGGACCCCTAGATGCCAATTAGTTCCACCTTCTTCTTCCTGGGATGACTGGATTCAGAAAGCAGAAAATATAAAGAGAAAGTCAAAGCATCAAGAGCCGTCAGGCCATACCATTTTCTTAAGCCTTGGGGGTTCCCAGGTGGTGCAGTGGTAAAGAACCCTCCTGCCAATGCAGGAGACTGAAGAGATGCAGGTTTGATCCTTGGGTTTGGAAGATCCCACGGAGGAGGAAATGGCAACCCACTCCAGTATTCTTGCCTGGAGAATTCCATGGACAGAGGAGCCTGGTAGGCTATATAGTCCACAGGGTCACAAAGAGTTGGACATGACTGAGCACACATGTACTTAAGCCTTAAGCCCTCACTTAACAGATTATACCCTCTAGGGTACTGAGTGGCTTATTAGTGGCTTGAAGAAGTTAAGAAAATGAAAAATTTCCTTCCTATTTCAAGTCAGATTAGGGTTTTTCAGAAGACCAGCTGATTAACTATAACAGTGGCAGAGAGCTGTCTTGATAGATCCCAGAAGTCACCAGCATTTCATTTTTGCTCAAGAAATTAAGCTGTCAAAGTGGCCGTGTTGTGTATGTGGCTTGCAGTGGTTGTGCTGTTTATGCACACATCCCAACAAAGACTAAAAGGAAGGTATAAAAGCAGGAGATGGGAAATCAAGTCAAGTGATTTCTTTAGCTTCTACTTAATTAATGAATACAGTTGTATGACCAGTTGTAGTTCTGATCCTTCACCAAACACAAGTAAAATTTTGATGGTTAAAAAAATATCTAGAAAGCTATTTCCACATACTTGTTTGTGGAAGCAATCAGCTGGCATTTCAAGGATGTGTTCTAAACCTGATAATACTCTCATCAGCTGAAAGCAAATGCAAAAACACATAATTACATAATTTAAATAAAGGCAGAAGAGAATTCCGTAAGTCCCTCTCCCGTTTTCCCCTTTCCAGTGCTAGAATGGCACTGCTATTATCCTCAGAAAAATGCAACTCTCCCAGAATCTTACTTTTTGCAAAAGTCTATCTTATATCATACTTTTTTCTGTGTTAATTAAGTAGCAAGGATTTCTATGGATTTCTCAGCTGACATTCTCAGAAGCAAGTTCACTTTACTGTATTAATTTATAAGGTTTTTCTGTGCTTAATCCGTTTCATTAGCTAACGTGCCCCCCAGCCCGTCTCTTAGTTTCAGTTTGGGGTTGGATCTTGTTCATGTTGTCCTGCTCAATCAAGAGAAACAAACATACACTGCTTAAAGATTTTTGAGGTTGGTTGTCAGGGAAACCTGATAAAAACCTATGTGTGGATTAAGGCAAATTATGGCCACCAGTGAAAAGTCAATTTAGAGAGCAAGATTTCTACATGTGGGTTAGGAAATCATTTTCTGCAGATCGAGAAAATAGACTCAGGCAATATTCCTACCTTCATACTATATGAATCAAATACGTTGTAAATAAACCAGTGTTGCTGCAGGAAAAAAACATCTAAATGCATTTCTAAATGAAGCTGTAGCTTCATAAGACAAATCTCACCACAGTAAGTATGTATTGGGTTGGCCAAAAAGTTTGTTCTGATTGTTCCATAGCATGATATGGGAAAACCCAAATGAACTTTTTGGTTAGCCCAATACGTTACCATCATGTGACCCACTATTGATGTTTATTTCAGTTATTCTATGAAACTGATAATTGTATTTGTATCTTCTGCAGGGTATTTAGTTTAGTGGAACAACAATGCCGGTATATACTTCTATAAAGATTTAGTTATTTTTTTGGCAGTTCAGTTTTCAGTCTTTACTATAGGTTTTTTCTAAACATGTCTTAGAGTGGTTGCTTTCCAACGTTTTTGGCTACAGTGCTAACCAATTTTTTTTTTTTTTCTATTTTAGGGTTACCAAAAGAATCTATTATTCAGTAATAGTATCTCCATCTACTAAAGATTTAAAGTTACATATTTTCTTCTAGTATTCAATGAGACAGGCTAGTGATAATGTTTCCTATTTTATATAAGGGGAAATAAATGATATTTGCTGTTTTACTACAGGACTCTGAATGTTAACTGGAGCCAAAGCAGGAGATAATAGTCCTGGACCACTATTCCTGATTCTCTTCTCTGATGAGTTCAGAAGTGACAACCGCAGCTTCTAAACATTACTGTTTAATTTAAGCAATGTGTGTCCCTTCTGTGGGGAGAAGGACTTGCTGACAGTATATCATTTTTTCATTATAGTATGGAAAATAATTATAGGTTGCTCCATACATTTAGAAGCTAGTCTATGTGGCATAAAAAAGAATTAAGACCATGCAAAATTATGTTTTTAAATTTCAAAATCCATTAAAAAAAGAATGTGACACATAGGGCCTTTCTAGGGTTCAGTGCATGAAACATGTAAAGTGTATTAAAATGTGGAAACCATATACCTTTCATTACAGCATTCTACAGCTGTCATTTATTTCATTTCGATATAAAAGTAATTATTGTTCTGAGCATAATATTAATAGTACACATTTCCTTTACCCAGCACTAGCACTCTAATTACAATCTACTTCAGTTCAGATTAATCATGCCAAGATGGCAATTCCATTACACCAAGAGTAAAATTTAATAATCTAATATGTGGCTATAGTTTCAATGGTTAAAATTATGTGTTTAACTACTTTAGGGATTTGTTAGGATTAAAGTTAAGCATAATGCATCTTAATCAGAAGTTTAGTGGAAAACACTCATTACAAATATGGATATATAATGTTGTGGTCTATGTAATGCTTTTGTACAGCTTTCATTTGAGAAATATCTAGTAATGGGAAATGTGTCTAATTTTTGGTATAAGATATTTTGATCTAATTTAAACTTTGCTATATTATTTAACATTGATCATAATGCAATGTTACATACAGAATTATGCTTTAGACCACATGACAGAATATAATGTACAGGAGAGCAGAGTTTATTTAGGTAAAATAAAACCTAACTGGCTTTAAATGTATATTAACCTAAGAATACACATAAGGAGTAACTAGCTCCAATTATACGGCATCTTTCTGTCTCAAATAGGACCTTAGTGGATTCAAGAGTTAATATCCCTCTAAAATGAACTGCTTCCTTCCTTTCCAGGAACAAGAAGGCCTGTCAAGCCAGGTACTGGCAGGAGAGAAGCAAAAAGTTTTAAGCCTTGATATAGTCACATAAAAGTTGCACTGTAGTGTTTAACCACTGACTTTCCTCCATAGTTCTGTAGTGGTTAGCTGATTTTTCTTAAAGCCTTTCCTCAAAGAAGCAGAAAAAAAAAGAAAAAAAGAAAAAAAGCTGCTGCAACTTTATAATACAGAAATAACCTATGTTTTGCTTCTTATCTTTTAAGAAATGTGTTTGCTCCTATATAAACCATTTTTCTGTGAAACAAGTGACTAAGTACCATTTCTTTACAAATTGAACTTTGGTCATTGTACCAATTTGTATTTTGGATTTCTTTTTCAATCTCTTGATGTTTAGGGTGTGATTCAGAACACAATTTGTATTCTGGCAAACAATATCAGATTTTGATTCAAACAGGATGACCCAGAGGAGATTCTAAATTGCTTTTAAACATATAGATTACAATGTTAATTTATGTATTTAGCAAAATTTAGTTCAGTTCAGTCGCTCAGTCGTGTCCGACTCTTTGCGACCCCATGAGTCACAGCACGCCAGGCCTCCCCGTCCATCACCAACTCCTGGTGTTCACTCAGACTCATGTCCATCGAGTCAGTGATGCCATCCAGCCATCTCATCCTCTGTCGTCCCCTTCTCCTCTTGCCCCCAATCCCTCCCAGCATCAGAGTCTTTTCCAATGAGTCAGCTCTTCGCATGAGGTGCCCAAAGTACTGGAGTTTCAGCTTTAGCATCATTCCTTCCAAAGAAATCCCAGGGCTGATCTCCTTCAGAATGGACTGGTTGGATGTCCTTGCAGTCCAAGGGACTCTCAAGAGTCTTCTCCAACACCACAGTTCAGAAGCATCAATTCTTCGGCACTCAGCTTTCTTCACAGTCCAACTCTGACATCCATACATGACCACTGGAAAAACCATAGCCTTGACTAGATGGACCTTTGTTGGCAAAGTAATGTATCTGCTTTTCAATATGCTATCTAGGTTGGTCATAATTTTCCTTCCAAGGAGTAATCATCTTTTAATTTCATGGCTGCAGTCACCAACTGCAGTAATTTTGGAGCCCCCCAAAAATAAAGTCTGACACTGTTTCCACTGTTTCCCCATCTATTTCCCATGAAGTGATGGGACCAGATGCAATGATCTTCGTTTTCTGAATGCTGAACTTTAAGCCAACTTTTTCACTTTCCACTTTCACTTTCATCAAGAGGCTTTTTAGTTCCTCTTCACTTTCTGCCATAAGGGTGGTGTCATCTGCATATCTGAGGTGATTGATATTTCTCCTGGCAATCTTGATTCCAGCTTGTGTTTCTTCCAGCCCAGCATTTCTCATGATGTACTCTGCATATAAGTTAAATAAGCAGGGTGACAATGTACAGCCTTGACAAACTCCTTTTCCTATTTGGTACCAGTCTGTTGTTCCATGTCCAGTTCTAACTGTTGCTTCCTGACCTGCATATAGGTTTCTCAAGAGGCAGGTCAGGTGGTCTGGTATTCCCATCTCTTTCAGAATTTTCCACAGTTTATTGTGATCCACACAGTTAAAGGCTTTGGCATAGTCAATAAAGCAGAAATAGATGTTTTTCTGGAACTCTCTTGCTTTTTCCATGATCCAGTGAATGTTGGCAATTTGATCTCTGGTTCCTCTGCCTTTTCTCAAACCAGCTTGAACATCTGGAAGTTCATGTTTCATGAACTGCTGAAGCCTGGCTTGGAGAATTTTGAGCATTACTTTACTAGCGTGTGAGATGAGTGCAATTGTGTGGTCATTTAAGCATTCTTTGGCATTCCCTTTCTTTGGGATTGGAATGAAAACTGACCTTTTCCAGTCCTGTGGCCACTGCTGAGTTTTCCAAATTTGCTGGCATATTGGGTGAAACACTTTCACAGCATCATCTTTCAGGATTTGAAAGAGCTCAACTGGAATTCTATCACCTCCACTAGTTTTGTTCGTAGTGATGCTTTCTAAGGCCCACTTGACTTCACATTCCAGGATTTCTGGCTCTAGGTGAGTGATAACACCATCGTGATTATCTTGGTCATGAAGATCTTTTTTGTACAGTTCTTCTGTGTATTCCTGCCACCTCTTCTTAATATCTACTGCTTCTGTTAGGTCCATACCATTTCTGCCCTTAATTGAGCCCATCTTTGCATGAAATGTTCCCTTGGTATCTCTAATTTTCTTGAAGAGATCTCTAGTCTTTCCCATTCTGTTGTTTTCCTCTATTTCTTTGCGTTGATCGCTGAGGAAGATTTTCTTATCTCTTCTTGCTATTCTTTGGAACTCTACATTCAGATGTTTATATCTTTCCTTTTCTCCTTTGCTTTTCGCTTCTCTTCTTTTCACAGCTATTTTTAAGGCCTCCTCAGACAGCCATTTTGCTTTTTTGCATTTCTTTTCCATGGGGCTGGTCTTGATCCCTGTCTCCTGTACAATGTCATGAACCTCCGTCCATAGTTCATCAGGCACTCTATCTATCAGATCTAGTCCCTTAAATCTATTTCTCACTTCCACTGTGTAATCATAAGGGATTTGATTTAAGTCACACCTGAATGGTCTAGTGGTTTTCCGTACTTTCTTCAATTTAAGTGAAGCCTACTTAAATTTTATTAAAGCCTACTAAATGTAAAGAGCCAACTCTTTGGAAAAGACCCTGATCCTGGGAAAGATGGAAGGCAAGAAGAGAAGCCAGTGACAGAGGATGAGATGGTTGGATGGCATCATTGACTTAATGGACATGAGTTTGAGCAAACTCAGGGAGACAGTGAAGGATAGGGAAGCCTTGCATGCTGAAGTCCATGGGGTTGCAGAGTCAGACATGACTTAGTAACTGAACAACTATATTTGGAAACCATTTGTATCCTGAACGCTATACGGTGAGCTCTTGGAAGCTCACATAACATGTCTTATGTATTAATGCATAGTACTGAGTCTAGTGCTTGTATTAAATAAATTAGATAATCATCAATTGGAGAAATTGCTTTGGACATAGATGAAATTCATCAATACAGTGCTTCCCAAAATTTTTAAAAATGATGCTGCAGAGAGGCCTATCAGTATATTCTAGTAGATCAGTATGCAGTTATTGATTGATCAATATGTCTCTATTCCTTGTTTTCTCTTGTGAAGCATATAGTGGTCTTACAGATTTCATGGCCCTGATCAAACTGAGCAGTTGTGTGACCACAAGCAAGTGGGGCAGAGACCTGGTATCCATCTACTACCGATCCAGCAAGAAAGGGGAAAGAAAAGCTAATAAGTTTCCTTTGCTTTCAGATATATTTCACTTACCCTTTCATTTTTGTGAGTGGCTATACTGCAAAGCTGGGAGATAAGGAGTGTAAAAAGCTGCCTAGGCTTTCACAGCAAATCTATGCTACATCATCAGATGCAGCCTGGACTTTCTTACCTTCAGCGTCTTGGCAAGAGAAAAGACAAGGTCAGATTTTGGAGAAGAGGGTAGGCACTACATTTGCATTTTCATAACTCAAAAGATTTAGAGAGCAGTCATGTTTTAGAAACGCTTTGATAAATCTCCAATCTGACAGCCCCAAAGCCTCACTCCACCCTTGGTAAGAGGAGTATACTTAGTTCAGATCCTATGAAAGCCTGGGTGAGATACCTCTTTCTTTAAACCAATCAGCATCCAAAGCCAAACAACTCATGGTTGAAAACTTACGAGGGCTCTTCTGACACAGCGGCTCCTTCTTCGAATTCTTGGGCTTGTTTGTACCATGGCAGCTTGGCCTCTACTGGAAGCTTTTCTGAGAATTCAGCACATAGAGACAAAAAAGAAGAGGTTAGAACCAATTTAGGATTTCAAGGAAATGCTATTTTCTCCTCCCCAGTTCTCAATTTTGTACTACCTAAAAGTTATGATGTTGGTAGCTATAAATAATAGGTTTTCAGGTTAATTTCTGTGTATGAGTGCCCTTTATTATGTTGGAGAGTGAAGTCTTTTTATTATGAAAGTTATAACTCTAGGAGCTCAAAACGTATATAAAGAATCATCAGAGTATCTTTTCACTATTTCCTCTTGAAAAGATAGAGCACTATTTACCTTTTAAAACAAAATACAGTGGATTATAATGTGATATTTTCATAAATTCTAACTTGTTTTTCTTTTGCTTTTTGGCTAACTGTGATCTATGCCATACTGTAAAAAACAAAGAAAACTGCCACTCTGAAATTCTCAAAATGTTGCTTTAGACACCTGACTCATGCAATATCCACCAGAGGTTCACTGACAATTGGAATATGAGGAACTTTGGGTCCACAAACCGTAATTTGGCTTGTTTCACATATTTATCTAGCTTTGGTCAAACAATTCAAAATAAGCTTCCTAACAACTTCCTGGAAAAAAGAAAAAACTGTGGAGGAGAAAAATAAAAAAAATAAAGAGTTATTTTTAGTTTTTAGAAAAACTAAAAATAACTGCTCCTACATAAGTAACTGCCAAGATTTGCACTCTGACATATTTATTAGGGTCATGTATAGGCATATTTGCCTTTATAGCATGAGCCAGTGAAGCTCTATCACCATTTTATAACATATAATTATAAAGATGAAAGAAATATGTCTGTATATGCATACACCATAGAATTATATAGCATTTTAATGATGTTTAGAGAGCCAGACTCACTACCTAGTTGTGAAAACACAGATTTTACAGTTACCCACAAACTGCTTTTCTTTCTCTGAAGTGGCTGGGTAAAGACGAACAAATGAAAAATGCATTATTTTAAGCTGGGGCATCACTTTTTATCCTCTATGTACAACAACCATTTAGAAAACAAAGCCAGTGAGAAATGTAAAACTGCCCAAGCCAAAAGGATTTACTAACATTTTGAACCCAGCAAAATCGTTCCAAATATACATACATAGTTTTATAACTAGCTCACCTCTCCAAGATAAAGGAACTCAGTCAATGAAGATGTCTATGACAGCTTGAATCATCCCTGTTTTTCAATAATGAGCATTCAGCTTAGCATGAATAGTAGGCTTGTAATATTTTACTGTCTTTTTGAATTGACTCTGCCAGCCGTATCAGTGGCCACTGATCCTCCTATATTTGAGGAAGCTAATGATACTCAAGAGCTGAAGGTAATATTCATGGAAAACTTACAACAGGCAAGGCAGTGGGCTGTAGACATCAATAGATTTATTCCAATTTTCCTTTCAAATTATGATTCTGGAATCCAGTTTCATGTTAATTTTTAATTTTAAAGCTTTCAATATAAAAAGCAACAACTTTTTGTTGTTGTTTTATGAGTATGAGGTAAGAAGGCTGAGCGCCAAAGAATTGATGCTTTTGAACTGTGGTGTTGGAGAGGACTCTTGAGAGTCCCTTGGACTGCAAGGAGATCCAACCAGTCCATTCTGAAGGAGATCAGCCCTGGGATTTCTTTGGAGGAATGATGCTAAAGCTGAAACTCCAGTACTTTGGCCACCTCATGCGAAGAGCTGACTCATTGGAAAAGACTCTGATGCTGGGAGGGATTGGGGGCAGGAGGAGAAGGGGACGACAGAGGATGAGATGGCTGGATGGCATCACTGACTCAATGGACGTGAGTCTCAGTGAACTCTGGGAGTTGGTGATAGACAGGGAGGCCTGGCATGCTGCGATTCATGGGTCGCAAAGAGTCGGACACGACTGAGCGACTGATCTGATCTGATGGTATATTTCATGCTTAGCCAAGCAGACAGTTTGGATTCACTGTTTTTTTTTTAAACTGAGGTGCAGTTAATTTACAATATTGTATCAGTTTCAAGTATATAGCAAGGTGATTCAATGATATACATACATATATTTATGTATATATATACCCACATTTATTGCTTAATTGATTTAAGCCCTCTCCCTTTTTTACTTGATGAATCTTACTGCTTTGTTTTTAATAGCAAGCAATGTGAATAGTAAATCACACATATACTTCTGTAATATCTTTATAATATCTCGCTTCAAGTAGATCTGATTTTTTTTTAGCAGCAGTCTTCCATTAATTTTCTGACTCAGGAGAGAATTCCATCAATACATAGTGCTTAAAACAATTTGCAAGCAAAACTATTGGAAAGACTTGTAGAAATAGTTAAGTCCATTTAGTAGAGTCTAAGTTACAAAGGATAGTTATAAAGAACACTTGGGATACTTAAAAATATTCCAAGGAACTGAAAACAGCAGTGAATACACATGGCCATGACAAGATTGGTTACAGAGCCCCTGTCAAGTTACCTTTGGGTTTATAGCAGGGAGTGGGTATGACGCATTCCTCTTTTATGTGGGGCTTGGTTTTGGGGCTACAGCCTCCGGTGTGCACTTCCCGATGGTCGATGCAGAGGACCACACGGTACCTGAGGCCCTGGCCACACGTCACTGTGCACTGGAAGGAGAACGCAAGAAAGCAGACTCATAGGCAAAGCCTTGTTTACTGTTCCTCACATCCCACCTGAGACTCTTTAAAGGGCTGCTTTTACAGAAGGGCTCCTGGTGGCTTTATATCACTTCTTACTAGTCATGGGATCTTTGTTCTATTTGGCTATTTCGGGGTGAAGGCGGCTGAATTTTAAATCATTTGCAATTTCTTCACTTTGGATTAGTTAGTTAGCCGTTCTTAAGCACACAGTATGTGCAAAGTCCCAAACCAAGCAGTGAAGAGAAGGAGGAAAGAAATGATAGAGTGTGCCCGATTTTTGATTACCAAGACTGCATGTTAATTTTATTCAGTCATTTTGCTAATGATTGTTAGGTCTAAAGTATGAAAAATGCCAGCTCCCACGTGGACATTAAATTTTTTAAATTTCCATCATAGCTAATTTATATTGCAGCATGGCTGATCCAACTGATAACCATGGCATGGAAAAATGATGAAAGGAACTAATTCAAGGGCCAGATGTAGACAGCACCTTCAGTGGTTCTACATGCCTGGGAGCAAGTCTAGATAGAAAGAGACATCACAGCTCTAATCTGCAGCCACAAAGCCACAAGGCCATGTGAGTAACCTGTGGCCATCTCTGTGGCCAAGGACACATCTTTCCATCTCACCTTTCCATCTCCTTTGCCACTTCGCACCTTTTGACACTAGAATCCAGGAGCCCCCCAATTAATGTTTTATGTTTAAGCTGCTGCAGTGTCTTTCCTAATATCTAGACTATTTTCGTTTTAGTTAATCCTCCTTCACCTCCATTCTAAGTACATTGCTATTTTCATCTTTTTTTCTCAGTGAATAATAGACATAGTTTTCATCTTAATCCACTGAAGACACTTTTTTGGACATAGACAAAGTATAAGAAACAAAAAATGAAATCAAACTTTTGGTCTGCTGTGCTCAACCATCAGAACAGCTTACACAACTTCAGGCTCATTCAGCCTCAGCTACTCATGGCAGACCTTTGCCTCCCCTTGTTACTTAAGAGAACATTATGGGGAGTGAGAGTGGCTTCTTGAAGTCACTTGAAGAAAAAGATGTGTGTGTATATGCATGCATGCTAAATATACATATACATACATATATATATATATATATTTTTACTTTTCCTACTCATTTACTTTTGGCTGTGCTTGATTTGGGGTAAGCCTACTCCAGGGTCTATTCAGGTAGGCATCTAGATGCCTCAGATGGAGAAGTGGGGAGGTGGACAGAGTAGCTGGTGGGGTGATGATGCGGAGAGGGAAGAATGGACTTACTCTCCTAATGAACAAAAAAAGAAGTCACAGTTACCGGAGACCACTCCTGTGCCAGCCATTTAGGGCAGTCAAAAATGTTGCAGGGCTGCACGGTGGGCATCTTAGGGGTATACATGCATTTCCACTCTTCCGCTGAGCTGACATGCCCCTGGATGTCCTCCTCCACACAGGAAACTGCCCGGCTCTGGATGCCCCCCCCACATGAGGAGGAGCACGCGGTCCATGGGGTGGCCTCCCACCTACAGAAGCAAGGGGAGTCATCAGGGCAAACCCGCACACTGCCCACCTCCTCCGTGAGCTTTCCCACCACTCCCTCCCCAGTACCCATCAGGGCAATAGGTTCTGAGAGGCTGAGCTCTAGAGAACCGAAAGCCAGTGATTGCCCAAAGTCTGCTGAGTCAGAGAGGATTCAACGCTGGCAAAAGCGTTCTGTCAACCTTGAAGCTCTACACAAATGTAAGAAATTACTCTGAGAACTGTCTACAAGGCTATCTGTGGGGACCATCACTTACTCAAAAGAGGGCTATTCAGTACTTTTCCTTATGGTTTCAATATATATTCTCTCTGTATGTGTATTTGTGTGTGTGTATGTGTATATATGTATAATATTTATATTATTTTATATTTTATAAATATATATTTGCATCTATCCAATATCTATGTATCTAAATATCTATCTTAAGACTAAAATTGGTTAATCAATTAACTCTAATAGTTTTTACCTGAGCTAATATTCTCACTTTCAGTGTAATACTTCATTACTTAGCTTCTGGGTACTTTTACTTGAGGAGCTCATGAAAGATCAAGGTAAACTAAACACCCTTTCTCCCTTGGTTCTACGGTCATCAACTTTGGGACTGCATGGATTCAGTATAATTCTGATGTTCAAACTGTATCATCATTAAGGAGCCAAAGTGTCAATATAGGTGTTACCTACGTGTTCCCTAGTTGCTGGGGTGAGGTACTGACAGTCAGCACTCCTCCAATCAAGAACTCCTGGAACTACGAAAAGTTTGGCTTTGGTTCAAAAGCTCATGGCATTGGAATCTACGTATTCAGTGAAGTAAGGGGAAAAATAACAATGTTGTCAATGGCATTTAAGAGAATTTCACTGATTTTTCAATTCTCTCTACAGCTTGATGCATTTGAGACAAGAGGCAGAGAGATATCTTTGCCTGATTCTTCTTGGAGGTTTAGAGAATGTCAAATTTGTAAGAACAGAAACGCAGGGGCTAGTTTTTCTTTCTTGCCTATCTAGTCTGCTTGTTTATGAGGACTGCTAAGGAACTCTAAGAATTTCTCTTAAAATTATGAGAGATACCATTTTAATGAGAGAGAAATAAAATGTCAGCAAGTTGATCCACTTGAATAGTTAAATCTAAAAACACTGCACAGGCATGCCGTGGAGATGTGAACTACCCTTTACATGGGATTTCATGTGTGTTGTGAGCCTGATTTCTCTTTTGCATGAGCCTGGATAACATGTTTCCCACTTACAGAGAATTTTCCTCCACAATTCTCTGTACTGTTCAAGTCTAGGCAACAACTATTATCTTCACTGCCAACAGCCCAAACATGCTGCCAAATACAACATTTTCCTTTGTATATTTCCCCAGGAGACACAGAAGAAAATGTTATTATGGGGAAACTGAGGCCCTCTGGTTAGTCCTTTGGAGAATCTCTGTTCCCATTCAAGAGAAGGAAGCAGCTCTGTAGAGTTTCTCTTCCAAAAGGGTGAGACCAATTCTCATTTGTCTCCATGTAAATCTCTGGAGAGCTGGAAGTGGATAACAGGTCTGATTCAGACTAAAATTAAGCTGAACATATAAGTATCAATTCACATTAGACTCACATTGACAGTGAACTGGGAATATGCTTTTGAATGGGCATTTAATCTCTTAAAACATTAAGATGCCATAAAAAGAGCACATTTCCTAATTGGTACTCTAACATCCCTAAAGTTGACCCTTCTGAAGAGAGAGTGATTAATTTCTGTCTCAACACTTGGACCTGATCCATGGTGTAATTTCATAAACAGTAATAAGTATCCTTTTCATTGTCAGTGATCATAGAAAGACAAATGATGTGAATATTATTGCAGGTATTTATAGTATGGTTCCAGGATTAACTATAGTTCTATATGTGAAAAACTATAATGCGGATCCTTGCATAATAATAGGATTATGTGGAATTTCAAAGCAAAACATCTTTGTTCTTTAAAGAAAGTATAACAAAAGCTCAGAGAGGACATCAGTTAGGATATCTCAAAACAGGGACCAGGTAAGTATTTGGAAAATATATATATATATCCAAGAATCTTGCCCTAGAAGAATAACAGATGAGGTCATATATTTTAACTCCTTTTTAAAGTCCATTGTGTATTTAGTTTAAGAAATTCTCAAAATTAATGATTATGTGGAAAAATTGCAAATATTAATTATAAATTAAAGATAATTCATCAGACTGTGTTCTTAAATTATATTCAGATATGATTATAGTCAAAGACTGAAAGCAAGAAAAAACAATTAAAAATTCATTCACTGTGTTTTGTATCTATACTTGTGGTCTTAAACACATTGAAATAATTTCAGTATGCAGTCTTGATCAGTAAGTAGCTGCCCTCTGAGAAACATTTTGAGTCTTTATTCTTCTTAAGAAAGAAGAATATCCATAGAAATATTCATAGAAATAGCTTCCATTTACTAAGGCTTTATCACTAAAGCAGAATATCTAACTTCAGAATTAATTTAGTAACAGAAGTGCATGGGCTAAGAAATATAGTCTGTCGTCTAGTTGTCTTTTCCCATTGTGATGCATGGACAGGCCAAAGTGTGCATAAGACAGGGTGCAAGCAAACATCAAGCATGTTCATCTCAATCTGTCACTAAGAATACATCTTCAGGCACTTGGGGGACATCCGAATATATAAGAAATCAAGTTTAACCTAGGACAGGCATTAGTCACACCAGAGAAATATAAACAGGAGAGATCATAGACATGAAAGAAATTGAGGAGTACCATTACAGGACAAACATCAACTTGATGTTCTTACCCCTAACACCCAACTATGCCTTTATCTCGAATCACATGGCCTTTGCACAGCCAGATACATGTGTCCTATGAATACTTACTTTACAGATATGGGGGTTGAAATCAAAGAAATCTTGGTTCAGTTAAATTGATATTTCTCTGTTTTCATTCCATTTTTTTTTTCATGTTTGGTTCTGGATCAAACCAGCAAAAGGATACAACAGTAGCATTCTAAAGTCATTTATTGTCTTTATCAATATAGGCATAGGAAAAAGGGAGGGAGCTGATGAATGAAGTAACTCTTCAGTGAAAAACATTTAAAAAAAATCCCTAAGCAATTATATATAGCATTAACCAAGTGCCCCCTTTCTTTACGCCACCATTAAAATGGTGAAAAGTAAGTTTCATGCCAGTCACTGGCAGTATCTAAGTAGAGCCTGGATAACACTTACATTGGTTTATATGTGTGTGCGTGTGTATGTACGCTGCTGCTGCTTAGTCTCTCAGTCGTGTCTGACTCTTTGTGACCCTATGAAGTGTAGCCTGCCAGGCTCCTCTGTCCATGGGATTCTCTAAGCAAGAATACTGGAGTGGGTTGCCATGCCCTCCTTTAGAGGATCTTCCTGATCCAGGGATCAAACCCTAGTCTCCTGCATTGCAGGCAGAATCTTTATTGCTGAGACACCAGGGAAGCCCATGTACATGTGTGTGTATACATATATGTATATATACACACATACATATATTGGAATGCATCTACAGTGAGTGGTGAAAGTTGCTCAGTTGTGTCAGACTCCTTGTGATCCCATGGACTATACAGTCCACGGAATTCTCCAGGCCAGAATACTGGAGTGGGTAGACTTTCCCTTCTCCAGAGGACCTTCCTGAACCAGGAATTGAACCAGGGTCTCCTGCATTGCAGGAAGATTCTTTATCAACTGAGCTATGAGGGAAGCATCTGCAGTAAATACACATTCATGCCTATTTGTGTAAATATATGTGTTTATACATGTGTGCTGAGTGGATGTGAAGAGTGGGAGAATAAAGCATCATTGGGCAGCTGAACTAAAAAACCTCAAGGTCCCCTTTTTGTACTTCAATTCAAATTATTTGAAGATTTTCAATCAAACTTTGCTTTATTTTACAGTTCCAAATATAATTATTTTGGGGGCTTTGCTTAGTTTGAGATGGAACAAACCACCATGGATTATTTCCAACTATTTGTGATCTGATTTAAACCTTGGGTTCTAAACAGCAGCTAACTCTCTGAAGTCCCAGTGAGTGAGGACAACAGAGCAAAGGTCTTGCTTAGCACAGAGGTGGCTTCAAACCCAAGTCTAATTTCTGCTCTCTGGGGGGCTGTTTCTAAGGTGGCAGGCGATATGCTCAGTAGCTAGCATGTTTTTCAGCTTCTCCAGTTTTCTTATAAATATATTAATAAAGAGAATAAGTTCTTTGAAAAGTTTCTCAGTCACTTTAACGATATTTTCTAGTTTTAGAAAATACTGTACTTTAAAAAAGCAATGCAGTACCTGGAATATTCTGTTTTGGAAAATAACAAAACTCCCCTCCCCATCAAATGTTATGAACAATAATGATATGAATAAACTGCCTTTTTGTATTTAATGATAATTTCTCTGGAACAAAAAGAAGGATATTCAAAGCCCCTATGCAGAGTAATACCACATCTGGAATTTCACATTTGCGGTATTTGGATAATAATTCAGGCAGTGTTTGTTTAACAGTTAGCAACAGTGCTTTAATGACTAGGGTCCTATTGCAGAGGAAACACAGAAAAGGACAAAGGGAGTGAAAGAAAGACATAACATAAACCCATACACTGTATCTAATCAGAGTGAATTACTGTGTCCACTGCAATGTAATCCAATCCTATCTTAAAACGGTTTTTGAATGACAAGCTTACAGTCTGAGCAGACCAGTGTTATTCAAAAGCAAAGTTCAGGAGGGATTGCAAAATGTACTATCTACCATCTTATTTTTTTACAGAAAAACACAAAATCTAGTATATATATAAGAAGCAGAACACTGAGTTACTAATTCTAGCATCAGGATGATTGATTTACGTACCGAGGAAGGGGATGGTAGATGTCATAGGGCATGATCTGCTTGTATCCGTCACTGTTAGGAACAATAATGCCAACCCTCTGAGTAGAAGGTACACACAATAAAATAAACACTAAATGATTACATTAAACAATTTTTTAGACAAATGCAAAATAACATTAATAAATTGTCTCTAAAAAAACAACACTAAAACAGTTCAATATCTTTATGCTAGCATCCATTTGAGGATGGGGCAAGTTCTTTGACAGGGCACCGTTTACTATAATTAGTTCTCTGATCCAAGCAGGAAATACCAGGGGAAAGGGTGGTGGCAAGAAAACTTGGCACCTCATCATTAACTATGACACAATAAGCTTGTAAATGTTCTTTAATCCCCCCAATTATACATCCTATGAGGTCATTATGATCATCATTATTAATGTTACTTCCAGATGCTCACCAAGCAATTTTATAGTTACTGTCTTGCTCCTGATGAAAGAGAGCTATATGTAAGAGTATGTACCTGGGGACTGACAATACTACGTACCGTGCATTAGCAAATAGGTAATGCACTTTTGGCAGATCTAAGGACCTGAGTAAAATCTGGAGAGCAGCCACTTGGTTATATTAAAAAGGGTAGGGGAACGAGTGAACACAGTAGGCAACTATCAACAAAAGCACATTCCCTACCAAAACAAAGGTAGGGCAGTTAAAATGAGATAATAAAGATGAAACATCTTTTTTGGTGGTCTATAAAATATGATATGGTGTTAACTGGTGGTGGTTGTGATTGTTTTGACTGTTGTTAGTATATCTGGTGCCCTGGGAAACCTGTGAGATTTAAAGATAAAGACTAAAGAAGCCAGAAGAAATGATATTTTAGGCTATATGGCTAATGGACTCATAAGATATGATATTATAGGCTATGTGGGAGTCCTCAGAAGCCTTTAGGACTCTAATAAAGTACACGAACCTACCTCACTGATTTCAAGTAAAGCCTCCAATTGACAAGACTTTCTTCTTGCTGGGCCCCCTAACTTGTGGGAGATTTATGACTCGTGAATCTCAGATAAAAGGGCTAGTACAACAAACTCTCTATCAAGAGTGGGAGACTGAGCTCAATCCGTGGATGTCATGTATTTGCTGGGGCAAAGCATGGTAGGTCGTGAGCACTTATTTTACAACTGGCAAATGATAGCAACTTCCTCTTCTGAAAACTGAAGGAACTCACGTATTCTAATCTGGGATGAATGGGTGAGTATACATTTATATATCCATATTCAGTAAAATGTTTATGTAAAAATGAACACATTAAGACTCACTTTGATCTTATGCTCTGATACAGAATGATATAGCATGTGATTTTAATATGGCTAGCAAATCTAAGCTTTTGGGTAGAAACAGTGAGCTAGGTGTACTATGGAACAGAAAGAAAAAAAATAGTACTGGCTGGACCTCATGACAGATAAGAAGGAAAGACGGAGTAATAAAAAGGGTAGTTCCTGGAGAAATTACTAAAAGGTAAGGGAAAATTAAGTTTGAGAGAAAATGGGAAACAAATCTTTGAATGTAGATTTCTCAAGAAGTACAAACATTGGAGAACTAATTTAGTTATCTCACATGACTGAGTTTTCTTTAGTTGATTTGAATGACTAAAGATATTCACTTGTATGATTAAATTTTCATGGTACATGTATGTGCACTACCCTTCAGTAACAATGTTCATGAAAATGAATGATGCCTTTAGAGGAAGCTCAAAATTGCACGACTCTTAACGAACACAAGAATGGGATGAATATTATTAACATTAAACTTTTCTCCATGTTTTTCCAAGATACAGAAACATCCTATTCGTTTTGGTCTTATTTTGACAAGAAATCAGATATGAAAGGTAACTCCTGTCTTTTGTTAGGATCATGTGATCATGTCCCAGTAATTCTGCCTAATCATTAAGGAAAATTTTTTTCTAAAAGAACTGTTTTTGATAGAATTCCAACCTTCCAAAGTTCTTCTACTAACCGAGGTCTGATAGTAGATAATTAAGGACTGCATAGAACTGACTTTGCAGTTATATTTTTGCTAACCCTAGTATCTTTTCTCATGCCTATATCCAGATCTAAATGCAGAAATGTATATGGCAGCCTTCTTTCCTGGAAAGATTTATAGTTATGATTTGTCATTCTGAATATTAGAATGAACTGTTGCAGATCTCTGCCAACTGATTTATCTGCTGATGATATTTAAAATGGAAGTACTAATATTGAAGGAGACAGGCTAGAAGAAAAGAAGGGGAAAAAAGAGGGAGTTATAGAATTCAAGATGTTGGGCTTCGCATTGGACTGATTTAGAAATTATGTTTCTGTTTGAACAAGAAGCTTTAAATCTGGATTCAGCAAAACTATAGCTATATTTGTCTTTCTATGGCATAGGTCATGGTGAAGACTCATAAAATGACTCCATGGCACCTGTGAAAACAGAAAGATATCAAAACAATGGTACTCTGTCCAGTCCTGTTGATGCATATTCATGTGCATGGGCTCCGCTCTCTCTTGGGGTTTATGCCATGGCCCTGGCCTTTCACCACACTGTCACAGAGGGCCAGGCAGTGCTGCCTAAACTCTACTTTCTATTGCTCACTCTTAAGGCACTTTATCTTTCTCTTAGACAAAGTGTACCTACTGAAGAATGATGAAAAAGAACGTCATTTAAGGACTCTAAGAAGTTCTTCTTTCCATGCTTAGGTCTTGCTTTGCGTGTGCATGTGTGTGCATGCATGTGTATGTATGTATTCAGACATGTGTCTGAATATAGGAGGGGATGGGGAAGGAGGCAAAAATAATTTAAAAAATGATCATAAGGGAAAATAGAATGAATAGTTGGTTTGGGGGTAAAATGATTCATTCTCCATTGCCTTCACTATTCTGACTGCTCATGTAATTTCTATGTAGGACAGTGACCCAATTCCACCTAAAGTCTCCCACATCAGGGGTCATGATGGGAAGAAGAGAAGATGAGATGAAGAAGGGGTCACCATGAACTCATGTGGTATAAGTAGAAGAAAGACTCGCACATCATCCTCTCATAGCTCGTGTCCAATGACACTAGAATGCTCCCTGTCATGACAAATTTATAGAAAGAAATAGTATGCAGTATATAACATGAAGCCTTTTGAACCATTTTTTAATGACATGGAAAATGTTCAAATGCAATGTCAACTGAAAAAATCCAGTACAAAATAGAATAGACAATGTAATCCACAATACAAAGAAAACTCATGTATATATTGTCTATATAATCATTTTTGTAAAGTCTATATATATGTGTATGTATGTGCGTACAAATATATTAGAAAAGGACTGAAAGCAGTTGTTAGTTCCTGGTGTTTAGATTAAGGGTTTTTTTTCCCTTTCTTCCTTTTTATGCTTGTCTATTTTCAGGAATTAGAACATTTAAGTAAAACAAAATTCAACTCTGAGAAAGAAAAAGACAGAAACATTTGAAAGCATGATCTAAATGGATGAAATGAGGCTGTCATCTCAATTCCCACATATCATTTAAAGATGATTGAGTCTGTGTCCTGAAACCATCTCAGGAGCTATTTTAGGACAATATCCTTGACTTTAAAAATCAAGCCATATTCAGGCTCACACTACTCAGGTGTGAAATTTACTTATTGTGATAAATCTTTCTTTCCAAGAAAAGCCCTAATATAACTATTAATTCCACGAGCATCTAATTTGCCAGGTTCTGGGTTCTTCTGGAAAAGAATCATAAGGAGCCGCTTTCATGGCTGCAACACTCCCTTTCAATGCATCTCTCACAACCTCTTGCCTCTTCTCTGGGGCCGCAGAGCCTCATTTCTGACATTCTGACAGCTGGCTGTGCTCTCAGTTTGTCAAACTCATCGTTTTCAGACAATTCATTATCTTCCCCTGCAAAGTGTCTCTTCTCCTGTGGTCACTGTTACTGTTCAGAACACTGCCCTTCTCCCATCACCCTGGCTGGGCAATATGGGTCATCGTCTCTTCCTCTCTTTCCCATGTTCCCTACAGACACTGAGTTCTTCCAGTTGTGATGTCTGCCAAATGTATCTCTCTGACGGGAATCTAGGCCCCTTTGCATTATCCTCCTAGCAGATCTCTCTGCCTGCAGGCACTGCCTGCTCCAATCCGGCTCACTATTGTCATAGCAACAGATACTTTACTTCCCAGTGATGTCCATAACACCTGGTGAAATCAAGTGCTACCTCTTCTAAAGCCTGTCCTTATGTTTCCTCTCAACATCTAGCCAGACAATTTTCTCTTCCTTTTTCAAACATCCATAGCACAAGCTCCCCTCATCACTTCTAACTGCCTACTAACTTTTAACCATGTAAACATTTTCTTTCGTTTAACACCATGGGACAAAATCCATATTGGTTCTTTTTTTTTAATTTTATTTTATTTTTTAACTTTACAATATTGTATTGGACTCCATATTGGTTCTTTACTCTATCTTTTAACACAGTTCTCTGCACAGAGGCAGTTAGTAAATAATCAGCCAATGAAATCATGCCATTGACATGCATACATAAAAGCAAGAAATACAACTACCATCCTGAATGAAAGAAAGCAAATGAACAAGGTTAAAGAAACTCCTAAACAAGCTGCACTAAAGATGCCGCACGTCTCTAGTCGCACTCCTTGTTTTTTGCTAGCTCTGCCATCTGTGTGAAGGGCAGACTATTTTAGAGACTGCTTTGGCTGCTCTGCAGGCAGGGGTGACTGGGTGACCTGGGACAGAGGAAGATAGTTGAATGGCAATTGTGTTTCTAAGCTGCTTGGCTAAACTCTACATCTCTTCTGTTGGGCATCTCCCAGAAACAGCCATGACGGTTTTTAAAACAATCTTCTCTTCCCTGTTTGTCTCATGTGTCTTTTCAGAGAGCATGCTGTTTCGTAACTGTTCAACTCAACTTCCCCTGGGTAGTGTTGTGGTCCAGATTCTGGTTGACTTGAACTTGCCATGGTACCAAGCACAGAACTTGGCACAGGATTGGTACTCAGTAAAAAGATGAATGAAATTGTGGGTGGTGGGAACAGTTCTGGCACAGAAGAGAGTAATCTCTCAACAACTACAAGGCAATAGAAACCAATCTCTTCCTAAGCAACTGTTTATAATGGGGGAGGAGAAAAGTAATAAAAAGTTGGAAGAGACTCAAGCATCTGCTTTCTCATGAGTGGCAGAATACAAAATAGCATGGTGTAATGAGGACAGGGGCCCCCTGAGGAATTGGGAGATACAAGCTCTGTTCTCTACTCAGCTAATTCTCTTTCTGAGTGACTTTTGAGTGCATTACGTTTGGACTTTTGCATTGGTTTTCTGCAAAATCTAAGTATTGTATGAAATCAGGAGCTTTATGATGAAGAACGAGTGCCTGGAAACCTATCTCATGGAACTCTATCTTATCTGTCCCGTTTGTACTGGCTGCTGAGGACAGAATTCAGAGTTCTGTGGTCCACAGACTGAAAACCACTAAACTAGGTACTCAACTCAAAAGCTCTCCTATTTGAAATTTGGTTACTTTATGAAACCCTGCAGGTTTCCCTGTCATTTAGAGAGGCAAATTAGGATCTAGAAAACAAGGAAACATTCTATAAATAGGTTAAAAACTTTTTTCAACATGGTACCTACCACATGGTAACATGGTACCCATCAACATTCATTTATCTTTAAGAACCAGACCAAAAGAACCCTGCTTCACTGTCCAGGATTTGAAAACATTTTAAACATATATATTCATTTCTTGCTATAGGACCAACTAATGGAGAGTTTTTGATCATTTGATCCAAAATATCATAATTTCCTCACAACTATATTTCCATGGTTAAATGTTCTTGATATCAATGAATGTAATTTCAGAATTGCTTTTAAATAAATAGGACTAATATTTCCCTGGGCTTTGTTTAGCTCTTCTCATACTGACCTAAGTGATTTGCTAATTGTTTGATTTGAGTAAACATCAGTATTTACACTTACACAAAAGAGGCTTGCTTAATCGGCATATGTGGTCAATTCAAAGATCCAGGGCACCAAGTTTTGCACTGATATGGTTGGCAGTGCTGTGCTGGCTGTGGAGGTCTATAGTGGGCTTAAACCAGATCTTATGGGTTGCCGAAGGCATCCTGCAACACCAGCAATTGGGTGATCAGAGTTCATGTAATACAGGACGTTCTCTGGATTAGGTTCATGATTCAGCTTTTCTTTGCCCACCCTGACTTGGAGCAGGTCTCATAATCTCTTTGGGCTTTAGTTTTTTGTCTGTAAATACAGATGATTATCTCTGTCTTACTGACCTCCTAGAGAAGGTAAAACTGAACAGAGTTAAAGGATGTGAAAGCACTGTAGAAACTTCAAGTAGAAGTAACATTGGCAAGAAGCCATTTTATAGGATTGGTTCTCAGTAACGATAACTGAATTTTGTTGAGTGCTTGGCATCCTGCAAGGAGCTTTACATGCATCATCCTATTTACTCCTTATAGTTACTCTATGACAGGAATACTACATTCATTTGACAGATGGCAAAGCTAAGGCCTAGGGAAATTCAGTAAAGTTAGTAAAGCCAAACTGATAGATTGAAGTTAAAAATGAGAAGGATGATAATACCTGTTCTATTCACTCACAAATTAATTAAAAGAACTCCATAAATAATTATTCTTTACATATACAAAGTGATCATTATTATTAGTGATGAGCTGGCTCGGTGGAATAACTGAATTGTCCCAATAAATGAGTTAGAGCTGATTGCCTGGATTCTCTGATGATGGATATGAGGTCTATAAACCTGGGACGGGTATGACGATGCTGTCTAAACAGCAACAGAATTCTGCTTTATTTATCTCATCATAAATGCATGAAAGTGCAAATGAGATTTTACAATGGTATTTTTTTATTGCTCATTCATGAGGTTGAGAGAAAAGAAGGAAGTTATCACTTCTCTAGATAATTTGCCTAATTTAATAAAACAAGAGCTTTGTGACTAGGAAAACATTTCATGATACTTTAACTGCTTACTGAATAAACCACTTTTTAGCTCTTACACTGAGTTCTCCCGTTTTGGAGATAGACAAGGTATAAACCCCATGAAGATTAAAAGGCAATGTCTCACAGATGGTTAAGTGGTTGAGTGGAGATTTTAGATAATGACACATTGAGATTTTAGGAGTTGCTAATTATCTTAATTTCTCGGGGTCATATTTATTAAAAAATCTGATAAATATGAATTGCTTTCATGAAGCTATTTCCTAGGAATTTGTACTTTTTGTTGCTAAAACAACAACAGAGGATTATCTTTATAGCCCCATATACAATTTTAGAGTTCCAACTCCTATCATGGAGGAGAAAGCTGATTTTTTGGTGAGTTTAGGAGTTTCTCTGAAGTAACATCAACATTATCATAACCGTGATCTTAGTCATAATAGCTGCGGCCACTAATATTTATTGAGTGCTTATCATGTGTCAGGCACTCTGCTAAGCTCTTTAAAAGTATTACACCATTTATTCCTCATGACAACTCTATGAGGTAAGTAGCTATTATTCTTACTTCAGAGGATGAGAAAACTGAGGCTTAGCGAGAACAAGTAATTCGCCAAAGGCTACTCAAACCAGTAAGTGACAGAACCAGGATCTCAAGCCAAGCTGTGTCGCTCCAGAGCTGCCTTCCTAGTCGCCATGGTACCGTAATGACCACTGTATCGCCACTGGACTAGTCAGTCACCAAGCGAGTGTGACTGGGTTTTACACGTCCACTGCACACACTGCCACTCACCATGCAGATTTCTCTTGCCTCAGGATTTCAGTTGCATTAGGATTCAGTTCTGAGCTTTTGTTCACACTTTGGTCCATGGCCAGGGGTGACTTATGCAATGTGCTGTCAAATTAAATGGAGCTGGACAAAAAAGTCCACTTGAACTCACCAAGAACTGCAACTTGGGGTATACAAGTTTGGGCATTTGCTTAGGACTGTTGCTCTGAATTCCTTGAGGGGAGGGAGAATCTGGATGTAGTTTCAGCAAAAACCAGATTTGTTTGCTAATGACTGTGACCATGATAGTGTGATGAGTGAGAGCAGTTTTCGCTTGAACGACCCTTGCCAATTTAAGCCCCTTCATTACTGCCTTGGAGAGAAAAGCAGAAGTCTGTGCCAAAAAAAAAAAAAAAAAAATCTGAAAAGGTGGTTTTCTGATCTTCTCACAAACAATGTCTTGCACAATTTCCCCCAGACAGCCTTAACAGTCTCACCAGTCTCCTAGACTGAGATATGTATGGCCAAATGTAGCTTTTTTTTTTTTTTTTTACACTGAAAGATACTCAGAAAACATAAGGTGCTTATTAGTGGAACTAAAACTATGCCTTTTTAGTTTTTGCTGAACCACGGGCATACATTTGGAAACTTTCTGGCTACATGGTCGACTTTACCCTTGGACCAAGAAGCAACGGTCACACAAACTATTTTATAAAGCAGCAGGTACTGTGTTAACAACAACAACAACAACAATTTTCTCTCGTGTAAAATGGAAGCTATGATTATAGCATGGCAAGTACAAGGATTTTATATTTGATAAGATTACAAGCATCTTAGGAACTATAGTGTTAAATCAGTGAAGCAGTGTGCTCAGGTCGTGTCTGACTCTTTGAGACCCATGGAATGTAGCCCACCAGGCTCCTGCAAGTTAAACATGCCCAGATCTCTGATATCCAGAAGTGACATGCCTCTGGACTTCTGGGAGTGCCCATGTTGGGACCACTACCAAAACATATAGCATATGTGTATATAGTATTTGACGAGATGCCATAGCTCTGAGGCACCAGTGAGAAACAGTCTTCATTTCAGCTAAATGTCATTAAATTTTTAACTTCACTTTCTCTTCCTTCTCATTATAAGCATTGCTCTGGCTTCCTTTTTGAGACTGTTTTTGGCCTGGAAGCAAAGTATTTTATCACGTCATTAAATTGACTGTATAAACGACACCAGCAGAGAGCAATACAGCTTTTCTGGGATGGAGCAGCTGGCCACCAGGTAAGCTCAATTTGGTCATACAGTGAGAGGAATTCAAATTTCTGTTTCAGCAAAATGTCAAGTTACTACATGTCACAAACATTCAGGCTTGCTTTTGAATAATGGAAACCAAGAATGCTAAGTCATTGAATTCTATCTATAAGAATATCCTTACCTATGTTATGAGCTACAGATAAAACTGGATTATCTGTGGCAACTGGAAATTATTAGTGAATTTTATTGTTTTCATTATAGTCTTTTAACGTATCAAAATTTCTGAGTTAGTGCATGAGGAATCAGAAAAAAGCCATGAAAACATAAAAATTATTTTGGAAAGAATAGGCTATATGTCAACCATCTCTTTAGCCCCAAGAACGACTAGATGAATCCATCTACAACCATGGAGACCTATGGATGCTGTTGGTGAGTGAAATGAGTAAGTGATGTCATTCATTAGTTCAAATGTATAACATCGACTAGTTACAAAGCAAATTAATGAGAACAGTGAGGCTATTCTGGTAAACAGAAAAATCGGGCGTTAAGGGTTATAGTAATGGTTATCACATCGTGTTTATTTCTGAGTTATTTTGGTTTTATATGTGTAGTAATGAGGAAATTCTTATTCCATAGAAGCAGTTGCTAATGCTAACAATTTTTATAGTTCACCTTAATCTTAGGATATTTATTTTTTCAATTAAACAGATCCTAATAGAAGAACTTAACAATGAGGGCAAAAAGTATTTCCTTTGGTAGTGAAATATTTTTACTATTGCTACAACAATTTTTACAATTTAGCTTAGCCTGAACAAGTTAAGATTAGTTTATGTTTGAGTATACTTTTTGTGAGTTATTGTTTAAAGATACTTCAAAATATATAAAATGAATTTTAATGAAGCAACTCCATGGAACAACAGCTTATAGGCACAGTTGGAAAATCACTAATTTAATGCAACAAATAACTGTCTCACCCCCACTAGTGGGTGAGAAAAATAAGGTCCAGAAGGGTCTTTTTGCTGTCCATGGTACTTCCCAATCTTGACAGGGAATAAATGTGGCTACCTAAATGGGATTTTGCTTTCAAATAATAGGCTAACAATCCTAGTATAATACAGGAAAAGTAAAGAACTATCTCAATGACTAATAAATTTCTTTTGAAATGCCAAAATATGTGACTTTATCTGTTGTAAATACATCTTGTGTTTTCCCTTTTAGGGGCTTCTAAGTTTGGACACAAAGGGGTTAGTTTATTGTCACCAACAAAGGTGTTGGTTTAATGTCACTAGAAAAGTCAAAGTGTTAGTTGCTCAGTCCTGTCTGACTCTTTGCGACCCCAGGGACTGTAATCTGCCAGGTTGCTCTGTCCATGGGAGAATGCATGGGATTCTCCAGGCAAGAATACCTGGAGTAGATAGCCATTCCCTTCATCAGGGAATCTTCCCAAACCAGGGATTGAACCTGGGTCTCCCACATTGCAGGCAGATTCTTTACCATCTGAGACACCAGGGAAGCCCTTAATGTCACTATTAGACAGTTAAATCTATAGTTAGAAAACAGTTCCTTGAGTGCTTGATTCTGCTATGTCTGATGGGAAGGCAGACTTATTTTATTGAGTTTCTTTAACTCCTTTTCTCAGACTATCACTTCTTATTTTCTCTCGAAATTCAGAAAGGTTGTTCTGATCCTAGGTGTGTAAATGAGTTCAGTGAATTTCATAGCAATTATGCACTATCTTACCCTCAGACTAGAGTATCTACATTTCCTAAAGCAGTTTCCTCTTAAACTTCTCTTTCTGCTCAGTCTTAATTTTTACAGCTTTGTTTAATTACCTCTGTAATAAAAAAGCAGCATCCTGATATTCACTTCTTATTTTTCCTTTCTCCTTTTCCCACTTCTTTCTTTTTTAATAGCCACCTGTCCCAACATTTATACATGTGCTGTATTAGATGTTTTAAAATAACACAGACATAGAAAAAGCATCAATTTTACAAAATTCCTTCAATGTAGAATGGCCTTTTGCTCTTGAATAATAAGAAATAGGCCAAAAATATTACTCCAACAGAAGATGGGTAAAAATCAGAAGCCAGAAGAAAATGAGTAGATTTTTTTCTGACTATAAACGTGTTTCTTAAAATTGTTAAAAAATACTTTTATTTCACAGCTGTTTTTTATGACCATCTCTTCACTGAAGTTTTTTTTTTTTTTTTGAGTAGAGGGGAAAAGCTTTATATGCAATTATGGGAAGGGAATCCTTCATTTCTCCTAGAAATACACATATACATTTTCTTGGAACTATATATAAGAGCTTCAGAATCTCTCTATGGCTAAGTCAAACTGTTTGAATTGAGATAATTATGCTTTTCACTCACTGGTCCTCCTGGTATAGATATGGATAAAGATGCATATAGTAAGTAGAAAACTTTAAACTAGGGTTGAATTGCATGAGTTAGAATTATCTTGGCTAAAAATACCTCATATCCTTAATATTTCCAAAATAAAGAGGTCCAAGCAAAATTTTCTTACCTCATTTAGTTTTTATACCATATCCAATCTTTAAAATGCAATTTTCTGGTGGAATATGAAGCAAAGTTAAACTTCACCTAAATTATATATTTATAAAATATCTATTCTTCTGTTTCTTTAATGAAAATCTGTTATTTTGAGTTCACTTTTACCAGCTAGATAGTATGATTTCTATGAGTAAATTAATATTAGAAATTTCATATCACATGTAGAATTAAGAATTTCTGAATGTGAGGCAGAAAGAATACAAGAAAATATACTTTAGAAAATTAACAGCAGAAAACAAAAACTCAAATTGCCTACAATTCAAAGGTAGAGTAATTTTCATCCACTTGGCTCATGTAGTAGTTCACCTATTCAAATTTTATGAATATATAATTAGTAAGCTATTATTTAAAAAAAAAAAATTGAGGTGTTCCTCAGAAATCCAAGGCTCTAGGAAAGGATTCCCTATCTTTCGGTCTACATGATGAGTTTTGTAGAAGAGTTTTCATACATCCTCTCCCACTTGTTGAGGATGAGTAAGCCATATTAACAAAGAGAATTACCAGGAAGTGTTGAAATTAAAAAAGCAAATGTTCACCATGAAAAGATTCCTGACCCATACTTCTATGACTACTTATCATCTGGAATATTTCATTCATCAGTCTGATTCTTGATCCTGCAAATAACTGAGGGCCAACTATGGTTTCCCCAAAGTAAACATATGTGGAAGGTGTCAAGTGTTTTTTTAGGGCTTCTAATTAAAAAGATCTTTTAAAAAAACCTATTAGAAATAAGCCCTGCTTTCTATTCAACAAAGGCTGAGCTTATCTAAATGTGGAAGAACTGTTCTAAGGCTGATTTTTATTCTGGTTCACTGGTGTGGCCCACCACAGGCTAAATAGGGTCAACTGTGACCCTGAAATATGGTCTGCTCTGATCATCTCAAAGAATCCTGAGAACACTGTAGCATCACGTTTGTTAAGAGTAGAAACAAGTAACCAGAATGGAATGAAATCAGAAGACAAAATGTCTCTGCAGAGTGCTTTACCTGCAGCTCTATCAATGGAAAACCCATGGACCCTGAGGTGGCATTCTACAGCAGCAAGAGTAAGAGGCATGGGTCCTAATAACCCATGACTAAAAATGGACACTGGGCAGCAGCACTTACTTATTTTAAACTAAACGCTTTTTAATTCAAGAAGCTTATTTGAACTTGATTTATGTTTATAGTAAATAAACTGGTAAATGTGACTGACCTGGCTGGACAAGGATCCAAGTTGCACTCCTGAAGCTTAGGCTTGGGTTTGATGTTCTCAGGGTAATAGTGACAGTACTGGTCAGCAACCACACGGTTGCTCCGAAGATCGTAACACTCAGCCGATGTTAGCTGGTAACCTGTGGTATCAAGCCATTTGGGCAAGTTTCAATGTATACATCAATGCAATGTATTCCCTTAGGCTATTTTGCCCATTTCATATTAATGAAAATTCTTTCCCAGTGCTCCAGTCGTTTCCAGGACCAAAGAGAGATAAATGGAAGGCTCATTAATTTTTACAGGTCTCAAATGCTATGTTTTCCCCAACTTTTAATAATTAAATGGTACCATAGGGTTTGAACTACATAAGGGTAAAGCTATAAGACTACTGTAAGAACTATTTTTATTAATTTGCTTTATATAATCTAAAAGTCTAACATAGAATTCTGTATCCAAAAGATATTTATTTACAAACCATCTCATGTAAGGATGCAAAACTGCCTCCCTTGTACTTGGGGCATCAGGGTGAATAAACTCCCAAAAAAAAAAAAAATTAATCCCAACACTGTTCCTCTTGGTCAGTGGTGACCCATAATATAGAATCAGCTACCTACCTGGAAACATGTGTTTTCCTTTGCCTAAATTCAACCTGAATGGACTGAATGGATATGAATTGATGACCAAGACCTAAATAGTGAAATCTCAAGTTTTCCTATACAACCAAAACAAAACTAAAAACTTCCTACTGTTCAACTTTTGTTTCAAAATCCTTTGCCATTTCTAATTGTGTAGCCAATATTTATTGATTCACATGTGCAAATTTCCACTGTTTAGAGAAATCCTCTTTTTTTTAAAAAAAAGAAATTGTGCTGCTGAATAATACCGAATTCTACTCACAATATGTATTACTTTTCTTACCTGCCTCTTTTTTGTTCTGTGAATTTCTGGTGGTATGGTGATGAAGACTTAGATTCTTGGGGTGAAAAGTAAATGTGCATAGAGTATTTTTTAAAGTTAGGGCTTTCATATCAGTGTAACCTTCATCAACTCCAAAATATATTCCCCCTGGACAGTGGTTGAATACTGTTGTTGTTAAACACGTGTTAGAAAGTCAGATTTAGAGTGGTTAAAAGTCTAGCAAAAGATTTCAGGAAATCAGAGGGAGACTTATAAACCAGATTTCCTGACTTGAGGCTGTGTTCTCAGACCACCCACAAAAATTAATTGTTCATTAAAGACCTAAATAAAGAGCTTTTAACAATTTTACTGTCAGGATGAAAAGTATGGAAAGTAATGGCTAAAAACACATGTTCCACTTAATTTTTTCTCTCATAAGAAAATAAAAAAGCAAAATGATATTTTATAAAAGTAAATATACTTCTGTTTTTCAATTACATTATGCTTCAAGCAGATAATCTGATGACAAGCTAATTATTTTATAAAGTTTCCAGAAAACCATTTCTACTTAAGGATAGAATTTTATCATGTAGTAAAATTTGGGCACAAGCAGTAAGTAAACACTGAATGTGAGATTATGATTTTTAAAAACCATAATTTGTCAGCTTAAAAATGCAGTTGGGAAGCTCTTCTAGAGTGTGTGAAATGAAAACTTAGAACAAAAACGAAATGAAGGACCAAAATGGTCAGGTAATTGTGTTTTCTAAAGTTTCACAAGGTATTTGATGTAGCAATTCTTAAGACTTAGCAAAATATTCAACTAGTTGAATCTGGAACTAGAAACATATAAAGGAATTCAGAGATCATTTCCTCAGAGATTTTCAAACTACGGTCCATGAAATGTGAGGGAAGTGTTAGTCACTCAGACGTGTCCGACTCTCTATGACCCCATGGTCTGCATAGCCAGCCAGGCTCCTCTGTCCATGAAATTCTTCAGGCAAGATTACTTGAGTGGGTTGCCGTTCCCTCCTCCAGGGGATCTTCCTGATCCAGGGATCGAACCTGGGTCTCCTGCGTTGCAGGCAGATTCTTTACTGTATGAGCTACCAGAGGCTGGTTTCTACATCCTTCAGATCTCTGAGCAATGTTCCTTTATCTGGCTTCCTAATATGATTTCCTTTGAGGAAAGGGTTTGAGAGCTCAACACATTTGTGAACTGCTGCTGGTTCTACTTCTTCACTTAGATGTGAGGAAAATAAAGCCCAAAGTGTTTGACTTATATATGAATCTAACATCAATTGTCTTATTATATAGTAAGCCATTATCAAGGTTACTGTAATTGCACTCCAACAGCAGCCCTGTGTGAAACTGTCACAACAGGCCTATTATTGAAGTGCTATTCTCTCAAAACATGGTTTTTATGAAAAAAAAAAGAAAAATAATTTCTTAGATTTCTTTTTTTGAAACTGCTTCCTGTGTTAGTCATTAACAGGTATATCAAAACAATGTATTCCCATAAACATCAAAGTAATTGGCACTTTCTTCTTAAACAAAGTAATTTTCTATGTAGCACAGACAGAGCGACTGGAAACATTATTTTATTGAAATGTTTAAAATGTTGAATTAATAATTATGTAACAACCAAGGGAAAACACTTATTTTTAAGGTAAAATCTAACACTGCTCTATAAAACCTCATTTTCAACTGTTTGTTCACATTATGTAGACATAGGTAACACAGCTGAAGATGACTTATATGTTCTTATAGTTTTATGAGAATTAATGGATAGTCATTTGTCTCCATTTTGAGGTACTATCCTTTTTTCTTGTCAAAATAATACAGTTATACATGTGTGGATTAGTTACTTAAACAGTGCCAATTAACAGGCTTTCATGAAGATGGAGCTAGAATTTATTTCATGTGCTCATTTTTAAAGGAACAGACATACAATTTTATAACCGTTAAATTGCCAAAATTTTCAAAAAGGTACTCCACAAATAACTGGCTCACTTGGCAATAAAACTAAAATATTCATAGACTGCTGATTACCCTTCTGGAAAGAATTCTGGTAACATATGCCAATAGCCACAAAAATTCTGAAACTCTTATGAGTTTAGTCCAAGGAAATAATATGAAGGGAGAAAAATACTTAGGTATTAAGCTATTCATTACATTATAAAAGAAAAGTTTAAATGAAATGAATGATCTTCTGTAAGTATATAGTTAAATAAATTATTATAAAATAATCAAAATAAATTATTATGTAGCCATTTAAGTAATCATTAAAGAAAAGAGGTGGGGAGGGAACCTTTTCCAGTAACACAAAATGCTGTTCATGTTACAGACATGATGGAGCAGAGATTGGAATTCATCTGGTGACTTTTCAGGAGAGATGTGTTTTAAAGTATACATGTATACCTGTGGCGGATTCATTTTGATATTTGACAAAACTAATACAATTATGTAAAGTTTAAAAATAAAATAAAATTAAAAAAAAAGGAAAAAAAATAAAGTATAAATAAGGCAAGTGGCATTCCTTTTATTGCACGGATGATGGGGTAGAGCTGAAAAAGAACTGAGCCTAAGTCTACAGTACATTGATTTTTTTTTCCCTAGTAATAAACTATTTTCTTTAAATTAATTTCTGATTCTTCTTAGATACATCATGTTACGCAGAAGACCTGACAAACAATCTTCATCTGTTTCCTGAATAGATAAGTTCATTCAGCCAGAGGAATAGTTTGTTCTCAAATGAACAGAACTGCCTCCAGACTAAGTTGTTGCCAGGCCATGATATTGCTTGTTCTGAACTTAAATGAATCAAGGAAAGAAGGAAAGACTATTTCCTCTGATGGGACTCTACAGCCAGAAAACGTGCATGGGGCATCTGGACTGAGGTATCTACCTCATGGGAAGGCTTCAGGACTTGGCCCCATTGAGATGAAAGAATCTGGTCCACACAGCACTTCCATATGCTAAAGCAACTCTATTCTTAAAGCAGCTGAGTCTTCCCTCATGGATGCCAAGAGCTTCTAGACTAAGTGAACAGCATTACCTCCTCCACAGGTTGCTGAGCAAGGAAAGAAGTCCGTCTCCCTCCATCGGTGGATGATAGGCTGATAGAAGATGAACTGGACTGTACTGTTCTCAGGCCCCGAGCTGCGAATCTGTAGGAGACAACGGCAAAGCACAGGAACTAGTGTGACGGAGGGGTGCCCTCTGGGCTCCTTGTAGCTTGGACAAGGATGTGTGGTAGTGATGATGGTCTCAGGTTGTGTCAAGGACCACACTGGGAGAGAAGGGGCAATGGCAGCTTCACCCATCTTACCATCTAACCAGCAAATGGTCCTTGCAGAAACCATCACTATCATTACTTCAGTTCTGCAGCCACAGAACAAGGTCTCAACGTGTGATTCTAGCAAGTGTATCCGAAGCCACTGACTCCCTCACCCTCTTTTAGTTTCACCCTCTCTGGTACAACAGGTAACATTATGTGAATTTTTCAATGTAGGTTCAGAAGTAGATAATTTGTTCTAAGAAAATTATAAATGCAATCTGCTTCAAAAAAAACTAAAGGTACTGTCACTGTTCAAGAGAAATAAAGAGCTAAAGAATTAAGTAGCTCCTCTCACTCTGAGACTTCCCTGGTGGCTCAGACAGTAAAGCGTCTGTCTACAATGCGGGAGACCTGGGTTTGATCCCTGGGTCGGGAAGATCTGCTGGAGAAGGAAATGGCAATCTACTCCAGTACTATTGCCTGGAAAATCCCACGGATGGAGGAGCCCGGTAGGCTACAGTCCATGGGGTCCCGAAGAGTCGGACACGACTGAGCGACTTCACTGTCACTATCTCACTCTGAGACATACTGCGAGTTTCCTGGCAATGGTGTGATTGATAGATCTTAATGTGCAAAGTTACCAATGGTAAGCTCACTGAAATGTAAATTCCTGAGTTCAAGCCCAGAGATGCAGGCAATTTAAATGTAGAGAGTCCAGAAGTCAAATTTTGAAAAGCACCAACTTACATTACAAAATCATTTATTTCAAATAAAACAGGTGTTTATGGAAATTATAGCTCTTTTGTTTTTTTAAAAGAGGGGAATGTGAGGCAGTTCTTTCAAACTCTTAATAATTCTTTAATAGTTTAAAAATACAGGTTGAGGAAACAAAGTCAAACTGAAAGAGAAGGAAAAGTATCCAACAGGAACAATGCACTGCTTTTACAAAGACAAATGACATACAGTATTTGAACAGTTGGGCAAAGGCAAGGCTTGGGCTATTTCTTATACTGAAGGAAGGTCTATGGAAAGCCTGGTGGACCACCTTCTACTCCAACTCCATCCTGGCAGTTAGAGGAGCAACAGTCCACAGATTCATGTCCCGTACGTCTTTGCTAATGTTTTCAAGCTTAGCATTGTTCCAACTGCCCTTTACCTAGGAAAAATTGATGGGTTTGGGCTTCAGCTTTTTTTTTAAGATAACCTTATTTTATTTTGCTACTGAGTTTAGAAACAATTAAGCACCTAGGATGCAAAGAAAGAAGGATCAGGTGCTAACCCCTGTATCAGTTTTTGGCACTGGGATGAGAATATGAGATGTTCCTCAGAAAGTCTGGGAGCATTGCAAAGTGCAAAGATGAGAGGAAAGCTATAGAATATCTCACATTATGCGAGGATTCTGACCCATGGAGCATCCCAGTTTTTCCTGATTAAAATAAACATTGATATGATTTCCTACTTTAAAGCAAAAACAGCTGAAGCAATACCCTGTCTTTCACAGAAGGGGAGCATGGCCTACCGATTAGTATTTTTCAGTCTTATGTGTCAGATACAGGATATCTAACTGCTTGTTTCAGTTCAGTTCAGTTCATTTCAGTCGCTCAGTCATGTCCGCCTCTTTGCGACCCCATGAATTGCAGCACGCCAGGCCTCCCTGTCCATCACCAACTCCAAGAGTTCACTCAAACTCACATCCATCGAGTCGGTGATGCCATCCAGCCATCTCATCCTCTGTCATCCCCTTTTCCTCCTGCCCCCAATCCTTCCCAGCATCAGAGTCTTTTCCAGTGAGTCAACTCTTCGCACGAGGTGGCCAAAGTACTGGAGTTTCAGCTTTAGCATCATTCCTTCCAAAGAACATCCAGGACTGATCTCGTTTAGAATGGACTGGTTGGATCTCCTTGCAGTCCAAGGGACTCTCAAGAGTCTTCTCCAACACCACAGTTCAAAAGGATCAATTCTTCTGCCCTCAGCTTTCTTTATAGTTCAACTCTCACATCGATACATGACTACTGGAAAAACAATAGCCTTGACTAGACGGACCTTTGTTGACAAAGTAATGTCTCTGCTTTTTAATATGCTGTCTAGGTTGGTCATAACTTTCCTTCCAAGGAGTAAGTGTCTTTTAATTTCATGGCTTCAATCACCATCTGCAGTGATTTTGGAGCCCCCCAAGATATTCACTTAGGTGGCTACAAATACTTAATATTGGTATAGTTGTCATTCTATTGCCTTTATCTTCCATTTGTAAACTCTGCAAAGGCAAGTATCATTCATCTTGCATACTCCTCTTTCTTCAGCATCATCCACAGTGCTTGGCACACAGCAAGTATTCAAATAATTGCTGAATGAATGTATGAATGAACCAACCAATGAATGATACTGATTATGGTCCTTTCAAGCATTTTCAGAATTGCAAACTATTATTTGTGACAAATTCTTGGAAGCCTTACAGCTTCTTGAGAATTTGGTGGCAAGAGTGGTAAAGAACCCACCTGCCAATGCAGGAGACATAAGAGATGCAGTTTTGATCCTTGGATTGGGAAGGTCCTCTAGAGGCAGGCATTGCAACCCACTCCAGTATTCTTGCCTGGAGAATCCTATGGACAGAGGAGCCTGGCAGTCTACAGTACATGGTGTTGCAAAGAGTTGGAGACGACTGAGGCAACTTAGCACAAACTGCGAGAATATCCCCAAATTAAAATATAGTAGACTGAGGCATTTGGGCTTCCCTGGTGGCTCAGACAGTAAGGATCTGCCTGCAATGTGGGAGATGTGGGTTTGATCCCTGGGTTGGGAAGATCCCCTGGAGAAAGGCATTGCAACCCACTCTAGTATTCTTGCCTGGAGAATCCCCATGGACAGAGGAGCTTGGAGGGCTACAGTCCATGGGGTCACAAAGAGTTGGACATGACTGAGCAACTAAACACAGCACAAAGGCATTCAATAAAGGTTACATTTTTATATACATCTTGAAGTTTTCTTGAAGATTACAATCATTTCTTTTCGATAAAGTGTTGGTAAAATTGATTATGTTGATAAAATTCATAAAAAGAAGCAGATTGTTACAACATAGTCCTTGCCCAATAGTACTTTCTGCCCTCCTATGAAAGCTATCGCTTTAAACAGGATAGTAGCAGAAAAGGCTTATAAAAATGCTAGTTATTATTGGAATAAAACATAGACTCAATTTTTCCACTGTTTTAACAGTTGGAAATGCTAAGATTCGAGGTTATTCAGTAAAAATAATGAAAAAAAATGTTAGCACCCAACTTTATTTTTACACTTCCTATAGTGTTTTCTAGTCCTCCTAGAATGCCAGACCTCAGTACTGGGAGACATAGATAACAGTTCAGCCCACAGGCCCTTGGCTCAGGGTTGCATGAGAGATGTTGGCTATGGATTTACTGCCCAAAGTACTTGAGTAGGGTAGTAGATCAGAGATGCTTCTTTGGAAATAATAACTGTAATGTTGGCTAAGGAACAAAGAGGTGGAAGCAATGTGTCAGGACTAAGATGCTGAGGCAGGGCAAACTAAGGTCTAATGGAAGGCTGGTCTCGGCACTCATATGGAGAAGGAGGGCAGAGAACTGAGCAGAGTGGAGCCAGAGGAGGCAGGACTGGACCGGGGCCTGCCACTCTCAGTGTCAGAGAAAGGTGAGGAGTTGGTTCTCTGACTCTGTCTTCAACCTAGCTGTACCATTGGTAAAACAAGGTGGGGAACTCAACAAGAAATGCAGTATACAGTAATTAGAATTGACTGGCATAAAGAAGCATATTTATTGGATGAATCACTACCTGTAAAGGTTGAGTAGGAAAATGAATCACTATTTATTACATGCTTCTTTTTTTCCCCCATAGTTAATTTAGTGTTTTCCTCTCTAGAATGTTTGGCTTACAAAAATGGTTTTCCCTTTGTATAAGCATAGGTGGACAGGTATGGGGTGGGCATCTAGAGACAGGCTGGGTGGCAGGGTGAAATCAATCTGTATTTAAACATTTGCCAAAGTTCAGCCTCCATGAGAGAAAGGAAATGATGATTTCAATCCTACCCAAGATTCACAGGCTGCCCAAATTTCACAAAGTCTATCTTTATCACATTAGCTTGTAGCAAGTGTCTGTAGCTTTTACTATCTGTTCATTTTATTTTGGTACTTAATTATAGTCATCACTATTTCAAAATTCCTACTCAGTGTTTTTTCTCTCAAACAGCATCATGAACTAGGAAAGGGCGGATACCATATTTCAAAGTCAAGCTGCCTCAGGCATGAAGAATCTCCTTGGAGAAGAATACACATGAAAGTTCTGTAAACTTACTTCATGAAGTGAACTCTCATAACTTTATGTATGTGATTTCTGCTTAGGAGCCCTGCCTATTGTTTCACCTTTAATAAAAATTTGGGGGATGCTGAATTATGTATGGGGTTATGCTTCCCTGATAGCTCAGTTGGAAAAGAATCTGCCTGCAATGCAAGAGATGCCAGTTTGATTTCTGGGTCAGGAAGATCTGCTGGAGAAGGGAGAAGCTACCAATCCAGTATTCTTGGGCTTCCCTTGTGGCTCAGCTGGTAAAGAATCTGCCTGCAACGTGGGAGACCTGGGTTCAATCCCTGGGTTGGGAAGATCCCCTGGAAAAGGGAATGGCTGCCCACTTAGGTATTCTGGCCTGGAGAATTCCATTGTCTGTATAGTCCATGGGGTTGCAAAGAGTCAGATACAACTGAACGACTTTTACTTTCACTTTCATGCTTAAGTCTGTCCAGAAAGAAATATGAAGGTGTCATCTCTACTTAAATATCCTAACTTTGCAAATAGAAACCACCAGCTTTCTATTCCTTAGAGTGCTTAGGCAAAAATTATGCTATCAATCTTCCTAATCAAATTCCCCAACTATGAAAATGTAATGCATTTAGAAAATTATGCTCTTTAGGAAATAACTGTTCTTTAGTTGTCAGTATATGAATTGTGAATCAGTGTTCTTGTTCTGAGTATGATGATTGGTTATTATTCTTCAGTCCCTGCATGTGTGTGCTAAGTCACTGTGTCTGTGTCTGACTTTGTGACCATATGGACCATAGCCCACCAGGCTCTTCTGTCCATGAGGAGCAAGAACACTGGAGTGGGTTGTCATGCCTTCCTCCAGGGGATCTTCCCGACCCAGGGGTTGAACCCATGTCTCTTATGTCTCCTGCAATGGCAGGGGGTTCTTTACCACTAGTGACATCTGGGAAGCCCATTCTGCAGTGTATTTTGGCTACTTTGATGGCTTAAGTACTCACTCATTGCTTTTTCCTTCTGCTAATATGGCTTTCTTAAATTTTAAAAATAGTTCAAACTGAATACTTATAAATATGCCTTAGCTGCTTTCACAAGAAGAGCTAAGTTCAATGTTCTGAAAAAGAATACTGCTGCTGCTGCTACTAAGTCGCTTCAGTCGTGTCCGACTCTGTGCGACCCCATAGACAGCAGCCTACCAGGCTCCCCCGTCCCTGGGATTCTCCAGGCAAGAATACTGGAGTGGGTTGCCATTTCCCTTCTCCAATGCACGAAAGTGAAAAGTGAAAATGAAGTCGCTTAGTCATGTCCGACTCTTTGAGACCCCATGGACTCCATCCATGGGAGTTTCCAGGCAAGAGTACTGGAGTGGGTTGCCATTGCCTTCTCCAGAAAAAGAATGACTTAAAAAAAAAACCCTCTTCTATCTGGGAAGGTCCTTCTCTTTTACTGGGTCTGTAGCTTCTGAAAAGATAGCCTGGTAGGGGAAGAAGGGGATGCTAAGCCAGATAATTATCTAGCCAATAGCCAATCATCCTCAACAGTTAATGTGATTATAGGTGTGCCTACATCCATTTGTCTTATAGCTACACCTGCCAAACTGTTCCTGGGTATACCACTTGTAAATCAATCAACCTCGGACCATCTTCAGAGAAGTGGTTGTATGCCATGGTGTAGAGAGAGTATTGTAAAAAGTTTGACCAGAAGTTAAAGCATTTGAAAAGATGGAAAGGAAGTCATTCAGTTCTATTTGCTTTTATACGCACTACCTCATTCAATTCCTCACAAAGACTATGTGGAGAGATTCTTATTACCATTTTTCAAATAAGTAATAGGTTCCAGGAGGTAAAACAACATACTCAAGGTCACACCTCCAGGAAGCAGGACAATATCCACAATTCTAGAGTGTCTATCTTTTTTACCCCTCTACACTAGCATTGCCAAAAATGTACAGCCAACATATGAATTACAAATTTTTGGAAGACATGGCTTCCCTAGGAAAAAAGATGAGTGCTTAGTCCATTTGTAAAGGTGGCCAGAAAAAGAGATTCCAAAAAATAATATATAGCAATTCTCACTGTGAGAAAAATCTTTCTTTCATGCAAAAAGTCTTTTTCTTTTAAAAAAGCAAAAATGGTATTTTGACAATAAAGTTCCTTGGAGATGTTGACAAAGTACCATTCTGACCCCGATGTATTTCATTCAGAAAGGAAGTTGTTGCTTAAACAAGTGCATAATGAAAAAGAGATTATACTTTGAATGACACTGAAAACTGAATTATAAACTGTGTATATAATTTTTAAGCACTGAAATCATGAAAGATGATAAATAAGCAAAAGGTAATCTTTTATTTTCAGCTATTCCCTGGGGAAAATTAAGGAAGAAAAGGTTGCTTCATTATAAATCACTGGGAATAAAAGTAATTTTGTTCTTTTTATTTTATATCTTCTTATATTATCTTGCTCATTTTCAAGTTTGAGTAAAAGGATTTTTAAAAATGATAATCTATTTTATACTAATTTTACATTTATTTGATTCTGATCTTTTCTAATGAAACTTTCATCTCCTCTCATTTGCAACCTGAAGCTAGGTCACCAAACAGGATATAATGAAAAAAAAATCACTAAAATGATAGCTTGGCCTGTTTTTGAAAGAAGATATTTACAGGTTGCTAGGATCTAGGAAGTTATCACAAAGTTCCCCGAAGTTAATTTTTCCTTTAATATGTACTTATACACAGAGAGGAAAAAAAATATCCTCTTAGCCATTCCCTTCTCCAGGGGATCTTCCTGACCCAGGGGTCAAACCCAAGTTTCCCACATTGCAGGTGGATTCCTCACCATCTGAGCCATCAGGGAAACCCTCTTAGAAGCAACGCAGAAGACTAAAAAGAGTTGGAGACAGAAGTAAGGAGATATCTTCGGTCTTGGCTTGTCACTGGCCTGAGCTAAGGAATGTCACTCAACTTCCCTCAGGCTCAGTGTCCTTGCAGGCAGAAAGAAGATGTCACCTCTGTTCCACTTCAGCAACTGCCATATGGTGAAAGTTGCTTGTTGGTGCTTATTGGGCTTTTTATGGAGCTATGAAGACAGATATAATTCTGCTTTTGAGGAACACACAGAGGGGAGATGTGATGTAAATTGGAATCTAGGGTCGAATCACAGAATGCTTCTGGAAGGGGAAAGTCCTGAGGTACAAATATGAGTTAGGGAAGAGAATGCAAGAAGAAAAGAACATTGCAGCTAGAGGACACAGCATTGCGTGAAGGTAAAGAGTGCAAGATGTTGGAGGACTTGTCAGTCATACAGTTGACTGAAACAGGAGAGGAAAACTCAAAGCTGAGGTGGGAAACGTAGACAGAATCCAGATTATTGAGAGTTACACGTGCTGGGCTATGGCTTTGCATTTTAGTCCCAAAGCAAGGAGTGGAAGTGAGGGGCAATGCAGGATCGTGAACAGGGAAAACACTCCAGTTTTTAGAAAACTCACTCTGAAGGCGGTATAGACAATGGCTCAGCAGCTGGGAAACTCATTCAGAGCCCATCACATTAATTCAGGTGAGAAACACATAGACCTAAATTAAGAGACGGTGGCAAGAACAGAGAAGAAAGAACGGTCTTGAGAGATGGCGTGGAGGTAGAGCTGACAGAGTTTAACGTCTAACTAGGGGTATACAGGAGAAGGGAAATGGTGTGAATCACAGGTTTCTGACTTGGCTGGGTAAACAGTGTGGTATTCCACAAGAAATAAAGAAGATAAAGTAGGTTTCTGGGGCTAGACAAGTCCAATTTTGGACACATTGAGCGCATTGTCCCCATGGGTGATGTGCAGAAGGCAGCTGGCCATATGAAATGCATTTGACAATTCTGCGAACTGTTCCAGTGTGGATAATGTTACTTGAATTCAATTCTGTATTTTCAGTGTGTGTATTAACTCTTTTAAGGCCACTAGGTAAATTAGTGTAAGTGGTTTATTCTAAGGGCTTCAAAAACTAAGATAGCTCTCATTTTTTACTGTATTTGTTTGTTAAACTGAAATTATTTAACTACCTGCAATGTCATTTCTATTGTGAGCTATCTCTGATGGTTTGTGGGTACTTGTTCATGGGCATGTAGCTGGCATCTGGACTGAATTAAAAAGGGTTACCACGCAGATGGAGACAGAGGACAGAACTCTGGAACCCTTCTTTCATGCAACCTCATTGCCCATCACATTTTCCTAAATGCATCCCTACTTCCAGCTGCCATGGGGTCATCAAGCCTTGGCTTAAATCACATGTCCTCTGGCTTCAGGTCCCATGATGAAAAATTTATGGAGTCTTGGACACATTACAAGTTTTACAGCTTTACAGCTGAAATCCTTCTAGTCCTTCTGACCTACTGAAGGAAAGAAAATATGTTTTATTTTATTGGGATTCCCAAACATTTCTTTGAGTATATACATTTTCCCTACAGAATGTGTATGTTGCTTCCAGCAATGTGTTTCATATTACGTTGAAGAGTAGGGACGCTCTGATAGAAGGAAACAGCTTGGTCTTGTTGCCAGTACAAGAGGAAAAAAACAACTTGCAATTGGAAGCATGATAAAGTCTATGGATCATTAATTTGCCTTTCTCTTTGACTGAGGATACCTTATATGAGTCAATGACTGTACCCTAGTTTGTTTTAAAAATGGTACGTATCCCTAACTCATCATATGCTGGCTTTTTGAGGGGAGGTCTTTTTACTAGCTTATACACACACAAATATATATAAATGTATGTATGTATGTATTTTCTTCCTAGAACCTTAAAATTATCCATGTTCTTATTGCATGTTCTTATAAAGTAGCTCACGCTTGCTCAGTTGCATCTGAGTCTTTGCAACCCCAAGGACTGTAGCCCACCAGGATTCTCTGTCCATGTGATCTTCCAAGCAAGAATACTGTAGTGGGATGCCATTTCCTACTCCAGGGGATATTCCTGACCCAGGGATCGTACCCACGTCTCCCGAGTCTCTTGCACTGGCAGGCAGATTCTTTACCGCTGTGCCACCTGTAGCTCAACACCCTTGAATTAAACATTTCCTGGATAACAAGCTTTCCAATCTATGTCAAAGCCTAAAGTCTCTCTTTCTTCAGGGGATTATAAGTAATACTAGTTCAGATGTGGCTTGAAAACGGGCTCACCTTGACAATGAAATCTGCTGTAAGTGGTCCAGCCATTCTCAGTATCTCTTTGTCTGGAAATTTCTGGAAGTCCACACTAGAATTGTCCACAAGAAAGATGCCTGTAGAGCTGAGATTGTTTTCACCTTTAGCCCCCTGGAGGGTTTTGGTTTCCAGATCTACATAATCAAACACAGGAAGAGGAAAGAAAGATGTTCCCAGGGCTACCACAGACCACACGCAAGCACATCCCATACAAAATCTAGAGCTACAAGAGGGAGAAGTATCATTCTTTATAGGGCTGACATATTTGAAATGTGATAGAAACAAAATAGATAGGCACTGCTGGATCACATAGGAATTGATGCAGCAAATGAAATTATTTTAAAAGTTATTAATCAAGAATTCAGGGCTCCCTGTCAAAAAATCTTCAATTCCCTGGATGACTTCATTTGGGTACCCTAATTTACCACAACCATATTCTTTGGACTAAACCATCTCATCCCCCATACATCTTATTGATTTCAGTCTTTACAGCCCTCAGTCTCAAATTTACCCAGTAGTTTTCCTTTTTGTCTATGAGACCCAGGGTACCTCTCTGAGTTCCTTAAGCACTCATTGGGTAATTTGATATTCATGTGTTACCTTGCAGTTATTGATACTTTGTGGTTACTTATTGCACATGGGCTATTGTTCAAAATGAAAAAAAAAACAAAACAAAACTACAGTGGCTTAAAGACAGAGAACTAACTATCCTCTTTACTTCTCTTTCTTTTTAAAATCCTTTTTAAATTCAGTCCTGTGTACTTATATGGCAGCTCATAAGAACTTAGGATGGAGAGAAGAACGTCTGGATCCCTGGAGCATTCCAATCTGAATTTGCCCAGTGACAAAGCCTAGGCAGCATCTTTTGTTTTAGGAAATCAGAGCATGCTGGGGAGGAGGGTAATTTTGATATATATTTCAAAGCAGGTTAAATTCTCATGTGATTGAGTACTTTAGAATAATTGCCTGGTACATGAAGAAACGTGGTTCAGTTCAGTCAGTTCAGTCACTCAGTCGTGTCCGACTCTTTGTGACCCCATGGACTGCAGCACACCAGGCCTCGCTGTCCATCACCAACTCCCAGAGTTGACTCAAACTCATGTCCATTGAGTCGGTGATGCCATCCAACCATCTCATCCTCTGTTGTGCCCTTCTCCCGCCTTCAATCTTTCCCAGCATTAGAATCTTTTCCAATGAGTCAGTTCTTCACATCAGGTGGCCAAAGTATTGGAGTTTCAGCTTCAGCATCAATCCTTCCAATGAATATTCAGGACTGATTTCCTTTAGGATGGACTGGTTGGATCTCCTTGCAGTCCAAGGGACTCTCAAGAGTCTTCTCCAACACCACAGTTCAAAAGCATCAAATTCTTCAGTGCTCAGCTTTCCTTATAGTCCAACTCTCACATCCATACATAACTACTGGAAAAATCATAGCTTTGGCTAGACGGACCTTTGTTGGCAAAGTAATGTCTCTGCTTTTAATATGCTGTCTAGGTTGGTTATAACTTTTCTTCCAAGGAGTATGCATCTTTCATTTCATGGCTGCAGTCACCATCTGCGGTGAGTTTGGAGCCCAGAAAAGTAAAGTCTATCACTATTTCCACTGTTTCCCCATCTATTTGCCATGAAGTGGTGGGACCAGATGCCATGATCTTAGTTTTCTGAATGTTGAGCTTGAAGCCAACTTTTTCACTCTCCTTCACTTTCATCAAGAGGCTATTTAGTTCTTCTTCACTTTCTGCCACAAGGGTGGTGTCATCTGCATACCTGAGGTTATTGATATTTCTCTCAGCAATCTTGATTCCAGCTTGTGCTTCATCTAGTCCAGCGTTTCTCATGATGTACTCTGCATATAAGTTAAATAAGCAGGGTGACAGTATACAGCCTTGATGTACTCCATTCCCGATTTGGAACCAGTCTGTTGTTCCATGTCCAGTTCTAACCGTTGCTTCCTGACCTGCATACAGATTTCTCAAGAGTCAGGTCAGGTGGTCTGGTATTCCCATCTCTTTAAGAATCTTCCTCAGTTTGCTGTGATCCACACAGTCAAAGGCTTTGGAATAGTCAATAAAGCAGAAATAGATGTTTTTCTGGAACTCTCTTGCTTTTTAGATAATCCAATGGATGTTGGCAATTTGATCTCTGGTTCCTCTGCCTTTTCTAAATCTACCTTGAACATGTGGAAGTGCACGGTTCACGTATTGTTGAAGCCTGGCTTGGAGAAATTTGAGCATTACTTTGCTAGTGTGTGAGATGAGTGCAATTGTGACGTAGTTTGAGCATTCTTTGGCATTGCCTTTCTATGGGATTGGAATGAAAACTGACCTTTTCCAGTCCTGTGGCCACTGCTGAGTTTTCCAAATTTGCTGGCCTATTGAGTGCAGCACTTTCACAGCATCATCTTTCAGGATTTGAAATAGCTCAACTGGAATTCCATCACCTCCACTAGAAACATGGATAGACTAAGTCTAACAATGGTTTTAAAACTTGCACAAAGACCCTTGGTTTTGGCAAGGGTTGTTTAGCAGAAACAATCCCTGGTACAGTAGGGATCTGGGTCTCCTAGTCATTTAGTCAGAATGACTCCCCTCTTGTACATTCTGTAGATTGAGGTTTTGGAGTTAAGGACAGTTTTCAGGTCTCTGGAGGCACTAAGATACCCAATTTAGTTACAATAAATTACTCTAGATGTCTACTTCAAGTTTCCTACTAGAAGGACTAGCAATGGGTAGAAAACAGTGTCCAATTAATGCCCATGTCCCAGATGAAGTTGAGCAGCCCTTCTCTGGGAGTAGGTCTGGCCTTCCACCCAGGCCCCAGTGCAGGGAGGACCTCATGGAAGAATATAAGGCACATGCAGACGACATGGAGTGGGAGAAGCATAGTGGTTATCATCAGAGGGAAGCAGCTCTGTGTCTCTTTTCCCTAGCCTTCCCTCCTCCAGCTGCCTCCGCTAATTTGTGGAGGGATCTCCAGGACATAAATTAATTTAGTTTTGGAAAACTCATGAAGATCTAAGCCTGAGTATCTGATTCAGTTTCATCACCAGGCCTCCCAGCTATCTTTCCCAAAATACTTCTGACTAACGATGGGCTGGGCCTGGACAGACTATCTACTCATGTGGAGCGTGTGTTAGTCACTTAGTTGTGTCCAGCTCTTTGTGACTCCATGGACTGTGGCCCATTAGGCTCCTCTTTCTGTGGAATTCTCCAGGCAAGAATACTGCAGTGAGTAGCCATTTCCTTCTCCAGTGGATCTTTTTGACTCAGGGATTGAACCTGGGTCTCCTGCATTGCAGGCAGATTCTTTACCATCTGAGCCACTAGAGAAGCTCCCTAAATATTTACAGCTGGACTCATATTGGGCCAGCTTCTGGGACTCAAGGATAAAAGGGCTGCAAGAAAAACAGGGCAATATTTATTCACACATTTATTTTACTGAGTTATATTCCAAACATCAAAACTGCCTTAGTTATACATATGTTATCAATAGTATGCCTATTGGCAGAAAAAGCAGATTCTGTTTTGCTTTCCATCATTTATGATTATCATCTGAAGCTTCACCTATCCAATCTCTAAAGTAATTAAATCAAACAAAGCCAATTCTTCAGCTTCTTAGGAATCATACAATTAGGAAGTCTGGGATGCCACTACATTTATAAAAATGAATTTTCCTCTTACATCTATTCCTTTGGGTGGGTCCTTTCTTCTGCAATGAGGAGTAAGTCCGCCATTTGGTGATGGACTGGTCTAGACTTTTTTTTTAGCCTCTCATTGCACAGAAAAATACTTTTTTTGACTGAGGTTGTTACACCAGCAGTTAATTCTGTCCAGTTCTCAAGGGGAAAAACAAATCATTTGAATGGTAATAGTGTACAAACATATATCATCCTTGGACATGTGAACAATATATTTTGGGGGGTTGTTCAGGGTTAAAAAAGGACTTGGGTCCATATAAGGTGGTTTCCCAGAATCTTTTGACTTTGCCTGGACTGTACCTTACTTATTCCTTTATGTCACATGACCTCTTAAATCCCACCTTTCCCATGACATGCAATTATTTTTATTTTTAGAAAGACTTCAGTAGGCTCTCTGAACTTTCACAGGCTCCAATTTGTCTCCCTCTTGTTTGTCTTTCTGGAATGATTTCATTTATAATCCAATTGCCAAAAGATAATGCTTGCTACCTAAATTGGCTTCTTAGGCAAGTGTGTGGGAGGGAAGAGAAAGCAGATGATAGATGGTTCTGGAGGAAGCTAGGAACAGTCACAGCGGAGATCAGAAATGCTCAAGGGACCAACTGAAGAGAAGTCTTTCAGTGAAAGTGAATTTTGCAGAGAATGCTGGCATATCCTGTCCTATTCTCTCCTGGTTTATAGCCTATAATTTTCTCCTTGTGATTTACAAGTTTCCATCTAAACAACACTACATGGTAAAAAAAAAAAAAGATGTGGCTATGTACTGCTGGCTTGGCATGACTAAAGATCAATTCTTGCCCAGGCTCTGGTTGGACCCTGCTACCATTTGATCTTTGGGGTTATGATTACCCTTCAATCCTGAATTCCAAAAGCTATCTTCAAGATGTTAGGGTCTTGCATTATCTTTTCTACCTGGTGTGCTTATTTAGACCCCACAGTTCTCTTTAAATGCCATTGGGTTAAGACTGTGAGGAGTTTCTATATTCCTCTAAATTGATGAAGTAATGGAGCATGAAAGTAGAAATTTAAAAGAATGAAGAAGAGGGAGGGAAGGTTGGAAAGAAGAAGAAAAACAAGAGGTGAGGCAAGGAAAAGACTGAGATTGACTGAAGAGGAAGAAGAGAGAGAATGAGAAATAACATGCACAAAATCATAAACATGTGCTTAACTCAGGAACAATCTATTGGAAGCATCAATTTTGCATCTTTCAGGATGACTGTGGTTAGAGGTAATAACCAGAGAGGTTTCTGCTATCTCCTAGGCAACTGAAAAAGAAATAAAAGTACTCAAAATACCATATTATGATAGAGAATTAAGATTTGTATTCCTAAATCGTAATCTTTTCTGGGGGGGGGGGAGAAAAAAAACAGAATAATGACTAAAATTCTCAATATCCAAAAGTCAACAACTGAGTTTACTTACACAGGTGATCAGGTCCTTTTAAGACAAGACGAATATGTCTGCTTCCATAGGGAATACCAACCACTGTGTTGTCCACTAGAGAGAAAAAAGCAGAATCTTAAAACACATAATTTGATACAAAATTACTGATTATGTCCTATGTAAGGCACTGATTTACAAACACCCCCAAATGACAATCTTTTAAAAATGTGTTTAAAATCTGAACACCAATATGTGGGAATCAAAATTTACACTTTCTACAAAATAAAATATGCTGAAAAAGCTGGTCACTTGCTAATTCATAGGGATCTGGCCTTTGAAAAAAATATATGAATTGTGACATATTGAAAAAAGAATTTACAAGTGTTCATTTCTAATGTTAAAACCTGATCCTGTATCCTCATATTTTAAACTGGAGCAGTTGTATAGAATTACAAAAAGAAAATAAGTTCTAATGCTCTAAAGAAGATTTGATTATATTAAAATCTGGCTTTCCCTTGAGCAAAGTGAGTATGTTGGATGAGTACCACAGATCAGAAGGCACTATCTTGTATTTTTTTAACTTTCTAGGTCAGAAATCATGCTTTCCATTCTTTAATATCCTTCACACTATCTACAGCTAATACTATATTTTGTGAGTGTTCCATAAATGTTTACTAACATTCCCCCAACATTCCCTCTTGATTTTGAAAATTTTTAAAAATTGACTGAATTAGAGATTATTTTAGAAATTATTCACTTTTCATCCTATCTGAAAACTGAGCCACAATTCAGTGGAAGCACTCCTAAAACCTACATTTGCTAAAAAATTAGAGGAATATAACATGTACCTCAAACACATCATAGGTGTGCTCATTTAGAACTCTATTTGTGAAATGAATCCTTTATATTTGCATAGCACTGAAGAATTTCACTTTCCCCTAAACTTTACTATTTATTCCGTCACCCCAAACTTATAATATGGGCAAAGAGGATGCTATCATTCCTATTTGATGATGAAGAAATGAGGCCTCTGAGAAGTATAATAAGTAACAGAAGGTCAAAGACCAGGAGGGCATTTCAGAAGACAACAGAAAGGCAGGCATTTTTAAACTCATCAGCATATTCAGAAACTCTGTGGGATTCTTTGTTTCCCATCTTTCCAGCATTAAACATTACCATCCTATCTATCACTGGAAGAATTTCATTTGAGTAAAAGAATCCCCAAAGCTAGCCAATTTCTCTGAACCTTAACATTATCATCCTGTCTTTGGGAGAATTTAATTTCAATAAATGAATTTCAGACATTCTCTAACTTCTCTGACTCTTAGTTTCTCTGTAAAACAGTGAAACCAACACTTACTTCACATACTACTGTTAGCAGATGTAAGTATGACTATAGATATGTATACCAAGCAGACATATAGTCTGGAACACAGTAGGTATTTTGTAAATATCATTTTATCTGTCTATTCCAAGTATCCTTAAGGACGGAGATTGAAATGCTGTTTACTTTGATGATGTTTTTAAATGCTCCAAGGCCCAGAGCTCATAGCCAGCTGAATGAGAAAGAAGAATCATATGCTCCCAATTTCTTCCCTAAAAGGTTACATTTATCAAGTTTTCTACAATATTGAACATTCTACACACATTACAACCTTTTAGTTGTATTTTAATGCCAGGCACTGTTAAAGAAAAGGCTGGATTTTGGATAGCTAAGAGTTTGTGGCACAGAAGAACAAAATATATAAGGGGAATACAGAAAAGGAAAACAAATGTTGAGACTGGGCCCTTAGAGCTTTAAACATCTTGCATTAAGCCATGGGTATTTAAGCTTATAAAAGAAACTCAAAGCAGTTAAAACAATGGGCTTTCTAGAAATAGAAAGTCTTTGTTTATCCACAGGTCAAGTAAAGTGCAAGTAAAAGGAAAGCTCTCTGGCCCTGCAGTGCTCAGCAGTGGGCTTCTGACCCCCACATGGCTCAGCAGCCTCCCTCTTGTTCTGCTGAGAAGTGACTCACTTTCCACATGCGGGGGCATTAACCCAATTAACTCAAGCTTTTGGCTGGCACAGTCACTTTTGTACACTCCCCAAGGAAGATGGAGAAGAGCCTAGAAGGTTGTTGGGGGAAGAGGGTAGGATGGAGAGAGTAGACCAGGCAAGATGGAATGTCTCCAGATTGCCCTCTGCTCTTGCTATGTCAAAGAGAAATACGGAGAATTCGGGCTAGTGCCAACTTGAACAGTCAGCAATGCACAGCACCAGATGTAGGAAGAGTCCCTGCTTATCCTCCTATGGTTCTATAAAGGGTGAACAGACAACTGGTAGGTCATCAGGCAACTGCCAAATTGATTATTTTATTCTATAGATACTATCTGAGTGTCTCCTAGTATCAAGCTTCATGTTGTTGTTGCTAAGCCGTGTCTGAATCTTTGTGACCCCAAGGACTGAAGCACGCTAGGCTCCTCTGTTCATGGGATTTCCCAGGCTAAAATACAGGAGTAGGTTGCCATTTCCTTCCCTAGGGGATCTTCCCAACCCAGGGATCGAAGCTGCATCTCCTGCATTGCAGGCAAACTCTTTGCTGCTGAGTCACCAGGGAAGCCCACATATCAGGTACATTTCAGTGACAAAGAAGACAAACCACTCGTCCAACATTATGGTTCCTACAAAAGGGACCTAAGATAAAATATGCAGGGAAATACCACATACCATACTCCAATCATGGAAATTCCCAAGCACATTAGTTTCTTAAGATCCCTGAACCAAAGAATTCCATTTCACTCTATTTAACTAGTGTGTTCCCAATGTGTTTACCCATGGAAACTTTTTATGTATTGTCTTTTCACACTGTCGGATACATCTCAGAATATACTTTGAGATATGGTGCTCTTCACTTGGCAAAAAAGCAAGATAGGAAAAAAATTAATTTTATTTGCCACATATTGATAAAAAGCCAGTCTTTGAGTTACAGATGTATTAATAATTGTCTCATTTGATGATAAATTCTCAGTGATTAGGGATGGGTTGGAAGATTCTTCTACTTGCTGTCGAATACAGTATGGTGCACAGAGGGGTGTTTAAGAGACTGGAGAAGAGGGAGTGGAGGAAAGGGAATCCTCCTACACTGCTGTGGGAAAGGAAACTGGTGCAACCACTTTGGAGAACAGCATGGAGGTTTCTTAAAAAACTAAAAATAGAGCTTCCATATGATCCAGCAATTCCACTCCTGAGCATATAGCCAGTGAAAACCATAATTCAAAAAGATACATGCAACTCAGTGTTCTTGAAGAAGGAAATGGCAACCCACTCCAGTATTCTTGCCTGGAGAAACCCACACACAGAGGAGCCTGGCAGACTACAGTTCATGGAGTCACAAGTGTCAGACACTACTTAGCGTCCAAATCACCACCAACTCAATGTTCATTGCAGCACTATTTACAACAGCCAAAACATGGAAGCAACCTAAATGCCTGTCAACATAGGAATTGATAAAGAAGGTTCCAATTAACAATGGACTATTACTTAGCCACAAAAAATAATGAAGTAATGCCATTTGCAGCAATATGGATGAACCCAGAGATTATCATACTAAGTGAAATAAGTCAGACAAACATCATGTGATATCACTTATATATGGAATCTTAAAAAATATACAAATGAGCTTATTTATGAAATAGAAACAGACTTACAGAAAACAAACTTATAATTACCAAAGGGGATAGCAGGTGGGGGAGAGAAATAAACTAGGAATTTGGGATTTGTATATATATATATACACACTGCTGCTGCTGCTGCTGCTAAGTCACTTCAGTCGTGTCCGACTCTGTGCGACCCCACAGACGGCAGCCCACCAGACTTCCCCGACCCTGGGATTCTCCAGGCAAGAACACTGGAGTGGGTTGACATTTCCTTCTTCAATTCATGAAAATGGAAAGTGAAAGGGAAGTCGCTTAGTCGTGCCCGACTCTTAGTGACCCCATGGATTGCAGCCTACCAGACTCCTCTGTCCGTGGATTTTCCAGGCAAGAGTACTGGAGTGGGGTGCCATCGCCTTCTACTATATATAAAATAGATAAACAACAAGGACTATATAGCATAGGGAGCTATATTCAATATCTTGCAATAACCTATAATGCAAAATAATATGAAAAAGAATATATATGTGTGTGTGTTTGTATAACTGAATCACTTTGCTGTATACATAAAACTAACACAACACTGCAAATTAACTATACTTCAATTAAAAATGGTTAAAAAAAGACACTAGAGAATGTGTGAGAAGGCTGGTTTTATCACCTTCCTCCTGAATGATTAATTTGGTTGGTATGGCTCAGAGAAGGCGATGGCACCCCACTCCAGTACTCTTGCCTGGAAAATCCCATGGACGGAGGAGCCTGGTAGGCTGCAGTCCACAGGGTCGTGAAGAGTCGGACACGACTGAGCGACTTCCCTTTCACTTTTCACTTTCATGCATTGGAGAAGGAAATGGCAACCCACTCCAGTGTTCTTGCCTGGAGAATCCCAGGGACGGGGGAGCCTGCTGGGCTGCCGTCTCTGGGGTCGCACAGAGTCGGACACGACTGAAGCGACTTAGCAGCAGCAGCATGGCTAGTAAGGTAGGTGGCTACATTCTTTCTTACCAGGCTGTGCATTTCTTGGATGCCCTTCCCACAAAGGCACACTGCCCTATGATCAAATGCATCTGCTCTAATCTGTTCTGGCTTTGTTGACAGAACCATGATGCCAATCAACAGAACATATTTCTAGGTTATTAGTAAGCAATTCCGACTTCCTTCAGAAATTAGATACTCTCTCTCAGTTAAAGAGACAAGTTTTCCATGGGAATCAAAAATTCTGTCATTTCACATTTATAGGATGTAAAAGCCCTTTCCCCAAAAAACTGTTCTCAACAATTTTACTTAAAATATTTCCTCAAAAATCTACAAATGTATATATATTTCACATTTTTCAATAAACCTTTTATATTTGTTTTTAATTTTGTCATATATGGATTTATTCATGTGATTCATTGCTGTATCAGAAAACTTGACAATAATAATTTTTTTAAAAGACAGGATTTCCCATCCTGATATCTGAGCTTGTCTTGTTTTTAGACCTGTTGGTAAGTTTCACGCTTTTAGAGATTCTTCTCTGTAAGCTTATGAAGCTGATAGTTAATCTTATTATTATTTTTTAAATGAAAGAGCCACTATTAATATAGTTGGCTACAGATAAAAATAATGCGCTAATGGAAGCAACCTAAATGTCCATTGACAGATGAATGGATAAATAAGATATATAACATATAGACGAAAACAATTCACCACTATAAAAGGGAATGAAGTAATTCCCTTTTTAGCAACATGCAGGGATACTGAAATCATACTAAGCAAAGTAAGTCAGAGAAAGACAAATATATGATATCACTTATATGTGGAATCTAAAATATGAGACAAATGAACTGATTTACAAAACAGAAACAGACTCACAGATGTAGAAAACAAATTTATGGTTAACAGAGAAGAAAGGGGATGGGGGAGGGACAAATTAGGAGTTTGGGATTAGCAGATACAAACTACTACAAACAAAATAGATAAATAGCAAGGTCCTACTGTATAGCACAGGGAACTACATTCAATACAGTAATAGACCATAATAGAAGAGAATATGAAAAAGAATATATATACACATATATAAAATGATATGTATATTATATATATATACACATAGATACATAGGCTTCCCTGGTGGCTCAGATGTAAAGAGTCCACCCACAATGCGCGAGACCTGGATTTGATCCCTGGGTTGGGAAGATCCCCTGGAGGAAAGCATGGCAATCCACTCCAGTATTCTTGCCAGGAGAATCCCCATGGACAGAGGAGCCTGGCGGGCTACAGTCCATAGGGTCGCAAAAAGTTGGATGTGACTGAGCGACTAAGTACAACACACACATACACACATATATATGTAACTGAATCACTTTGCTGTATACTAGAAACTAACACAATATTGTAAATTAACTATAAGTGAAAAACTAGTTTGTCAATAGTTTTTTTTTTTTTTTTTTACTTAGTCATAGCATATGGCCTGCAGGATCTTAGCTCCCCAACCAGGGAGATCCAACCCACACCCTTGGCAGTGTAGTGTGGAGTCCTAACCACTGGACTGCCAGGGAATTCCCAATAGTCTGCCAAGCTTGAGGAGATTTGAATGGCTTTTTTTTTTTCTCTTCATGACAACTTTATTAGTATTAAAATATATACAACAAACTAAGGTGAGACTGAGGGTTTGAGGCTTTCAGAACCTGTCCCCATCCCTACTGTTTATCGGCACTTGAGCAACGGAGGATGCATACTGAATAGGCCAGACCAAGTGTAGCCTTCTCTCCTGCTGAGGAACTTCATCCCTACAGATGCCTAGGTCAAAACCTTTGGAGACATCCTTTACCTCTAATCAGTTACAAAGTCCTACTGTCACTAGAGTCAAAATATCATATATAATTGATTCGAAGAGGAACAATTGTTCACATCAGAATATAGATATATGTATATATATAAAGTCAGAATGCACTGCACCGTCGATAGCATTTATATTCTCTCTCACAGAGGTAGTATCCCTGTCACAGTTATTTTTGCCTACATAGGTACCAACCAACGTCAACACAGGCAATACATCAAATTTGCACAGTGGATGTCAGCAGCATGGAAGAAGATGACAAGACGATAGTGGAACATGGTATTTAACCTCTTGGAACCAAATTGTTGTGGGAGTTGTAAGGAGATAAATAATCAAAAGCACTTAACATTTCCAAAGTGGGAGCCGAAAGCAGGCTGCTTCTACATAATTGCAAAACTGAATCAAGAACCCAGGGTCAAAACTTCTGTTTCCTGTCAAGATGAAGGAACAGGGCCCAGGCTTAACCTCCTGCCTGAAACAATCAAGAAGTCAGAAAAAACTGTATGAAAGAGTGACTTTCAAGACCCTGAATATTAAGCAAAAAAGGACAGCAATTTCTGGGATTCTGGAAAACAAGAGAAGAACCTTAACATTGCCCAGCCCAAATTCTGCCTTGAAAGACTTTTCCAGGCCATCCATGGAAGTGGGAACTTGGATAGAGCTTGGAGGCTTCCCTGAGTTAAGGAGACAAAGCTAATAAGGGTCCAAAGACATCAAGGTGACTAGAGTTTGAAGGACAGGTTATCCCTCTGGGTCCAGAGAGAAGAGAGGAATACGTGGACGACTCGAGATTTAAGACCATTCCTTTAGGTGTTCAGCAGTGATCCATATACTAATCAGTACATGTGTGTGAAAAGCAACCTCAGTACATGCATGTGAAAAAGCACCCTGAGGCCAGGAAAAGAACTACATAAATAGGGAAACACAAAATAGAACCAACACAATTCTAGGACTGAGAATATGTTATTCCAGCAGCCAGGCTGGAAAGTTAAATAATTCATGGAACATTGAGTATTCAGAAGAGTCTTGTCTCAGTAGCAGGGCACATTAGTTATCACTAATCCAAATGTGGCTTTGGTCCATCTATCAAATTTTGAGAACCAAAAGGATCAAACTGATTCCAAGTAACCGCTTCTAGAGCAAAAGTCAGGAATATTTATAGGAATACAAAAATATCTAGTATCCAAGAAGATAAAATTTGCAGTGTCTGAAATTAGGTCAAAAATTACCCAGCATGCAAAGAAACTCCCTCAAATACACTCATACTTGAAAAGAAAAATAAATCAATTAAAACAGTTACTGTAACTCTATTCCTTATGTTGAAAAGCTTAAGTAAAAACAACAACAAAAACTCTAGGTCCAAAGAATTTCACTGGTAAATACTACCGAGCACATGAAGAAGAAATAACATCAATCTGTTCCACTAAACACATTCTCTTCCACTAAACAGAAGAGAAGTGAACAGACTTCCCATTTCATGGCATGAGGTCAGTATCATGCTGATACCAAAACCAGACAAAGATGGTATAAAAAAGGACAAAATGGACAACTATCTCTCATGAACATGGATGTTAAAAACTCACAAACAATATACTGGAAAATCAAATTCAGTAATTCATATAAAGAATAACACATCATGATTTAGTTGAGTTTATCTCAGGAATACAAGGTTGATTATTTGAAAATCAATTAATATTATCCATTATAATAAAAGTTTAAGGAACTTTCACATGATCATATCAGTTGAGGTAGAAAAAGCATTGGACAAAATTGAACATCCATTCAAGAGAATAATGCTCAGCAGATTAGGAATAGAACAGAAATTCTTCAAGGTGATAAAGAGCATTTACCAAAAAACCTACAGCTAACATCATACTCAATGGTGCAAAACTGAATGCTTTCCCCCTTAAAATTGGCAGGAGGTTAAGAATAGCCATTCTTGCCATGTCTGCTCAACATTGTACTGGACATCCTTGCCAGTATGGTAAGGCCATTAATAAATAAGTGGTTTACAAATAGAAAAGGAGAAACTAAAGCCATCCTTATTCATAAACAACATGATTGTTTATGCAGAAAACTCAAAAACTCTCAGAACTATTAAGTGAGTTTAGCAAGTTCATAAAATAGCCAAAATAAACTAGTAATACACAACTGGAAACTGAAATAGAAAATATGATGCCCTTTGTAATAGCTGCAAAATGTTGAAAGAGGTATAAGTCTAACTAAAATATATGCTGAAAATTAAAAAGGGACTGATGAAGCAATCAAAGAAGATCTAAATAAATGCCTAGACATGAAGCGCTCATAGGTTGATATCGTCACGTATAAAATACATCAATTCCCTCCAAATCAACCTATAGAATAAACAAAATTAAAAGTCCCAGCAAGATTTTCTGTATATATGGACATATTGTAAAATTTATATGCAAGGTCAAAGGAATTAGCATATAATAGCTAAAATGAGTTTGAAAGGGAGAATAAAATTAGAGAAATCAAACTACCTGATTTTAAGGCTTAAAGTTACAATAACTAAGACAATGCAGTATTGGTGAAAGAACTGGCACAAAGATCAGAAGAGAGAGCCCAGGAGTAGACCCACACTGAGACAGACAATGAATTTCTGATAGTTTTAAAAACAATTCAAGGGAGAAAAGATCAACTTTTCAATACATGGCTGAAAGAATTGGACATCCTTAAAGAAAAAATTCAACCTACACATAAAACATACTTTATATAAAAATTAACTGAAAAGAGGTCATAGACTTAAAGGTAAAATATAAAACTATAACTCTTTCAGAAGAAGACACAGAAGAAAGTTTTGTGACCTGGGATTAGGCAAGGAGTTCTTAGATATGACATTACAGGCACCATCCATGGAAAGAGAAAAATAAACTGGTATTCATCAAAATTCAAAGCTTTTGCTTTGTGAAAGATAAAGTTGAGCAACTTTGAAAAAAGAAGGTATAAATATTTTTAAGTTGCAAATCCAACAAAGGACTTGTTCTCAGCACATGTAAACTCTCAACACTCAACAGCAGGAAACCAAAACGTTTGTTTTAAAAACTGGCAAGTAACTTTAATTAATACTACATCAAGGAGGAAATAAGCACATGTGTGACCAGCAGAATAATTCCTCACCCTTCCTCTTGCCAAAGACGTCCATATCCTAAGCCCCAGAACCTATGAATATGTTACATGAAAAGGGGGAATTAAGGTTGCTGATGAAAAACGTTGCTAATCAGCTCACCTTAAAATAGAAACAGCATCTTAGATTATCTAGGTAGGCCAAATATAATCACAAAACTTCTTTAAACTGGAAAAGGGAGAGAGAAGAGGTGGTTAGAGTCATAGAAAGATCTGAAGATGCTGTTACTGGCTTTGAAGATGCCAAGGCTTGTAGACAGCCTTCAAAAGCTGAAAAATCAAAGAAAATGGACCCTTCAGAAGAAATACAGCCCTGCTAACACCTTGATTTTAGTCCAGCAAGACCTACTATAGACTTCTGACTCTCCAAAACTATAAAATAATTGTGTTGCTTTAAGCCACTAAGTTTGTGGTTATTTGTTACAGCAGCAACTGGGAATAATACAACCTAGGGCCTAGAGGAGCTACCCCACGTTGAAGGTCAGGAAGGGTGGAGGTGAGGAGATACCCCTTGTCCAAGGTAAGGAACAGCAGCTGTGCTTTGCTGGAGCAGCCGTGAAGAGATACCCCACGCCCAAGGTAAGAGAAACCCAAGTAAGATGGTAGGTGTTGCAAGAGAGCATCAGAAGGCAGACACACTGAAACCATACTCACAGAAAACTAGTCAATCTAATCACACTAGGACCACAGCCTTGTCTAACTCAATGAAACTAAGCCATGCCCGTGGGGCAACCCAAGACGGGCGGGTCATGGTGGAGAGATCTGACAGAATGTGGTCCACTGGAGAAGGGAATGGCAAACCAGTTCACTATTCTTGCCTTGAGAACCCAATGAACAGTATGAAAAGGCAAAATGATAGGATACTGAAAGAGGAACTCCCCAGGTCAGTAGGGGCCCAATATGCTACTGGAGATCAGTGGAGAAATAACTCCAGAAAGAATGAAGGGATGGAGCCAAAGCAAAAACAATACCTAGCTGTGGATGTGACTGGTGATAGAAGGAAGGTCCAATGCTGTAAAGAGCAATACTGAATAGGAACGTGGAATGTCAGGTCCATGAATCAAGGCAAATTGGAAATGGTCAAACAAGAGATGGCAAGAGTGAATGTGGACATTCTAGGAATCAGTGAACTCAAGTGGACTGGAATGGGTGAATTTAACTCAGATGACCATTATATCTACTACTGTGGGCAGGAATCCCTCAGAAGAAATGGAGTAGCCATCATGGTCAACAAAAGAGTCCGAAATGCAGTACTTGGATGCAATCTCAAAAACGACAGAATGATTTCAGTTTGTTTCCAAGGCAAACCATTCAATATCACAGTAATCCTAGTCTATGCCCCAACCAGTAATGCTGAAGAAGCTGAAGTTGAACGGTTCTATGAAGACCTACAAGACCTTTTAGAACTAACACCCAAAAAAGATGTCCTTTCATTATAGGGGACTGGAATGCAAAAGTAGGAAGTCAAGAAACACCTGGAGTAACAGGCAAATTTGGCCTTGGAATACAGAATGAAGCAGGGCAAAGACTAATAGAGTTTTGCCAAGAAAATGCACTGGTCATAACAAACACCCTCTTCCAACAACACAAGAGAAGACTCTATACATGGACATCACCAGATGGTCAACACCAGAATCAGATTGATTATATTCTTTGCAGCCAAAGATGGAGAAGCTCTATACAGTCAGCAAAAACAAGACCAGGAGCTGACTGTGGCTCAGATCATGATCTCCTTATTACCAAATTCAGACTTAAATTGAAAAAAGTAGGGAAAACCACTAGACCATTCAGGTATGACCTAAATCAAATCCCTTATGATTATACAGTGGAAGTGAGAAATAGATTTAAGGGTCTAGATCTGATAGACAGAGTGCCTGATGAACTATGGACAGAAGTTTGTGACATTGTACAGGAGACAGGGATCAAGACCATCTCCATGGAAAAGAAATGCAAAAAAGCAAAATGGCTATCTGGGGAGGCCTTACAAATAGCTGTGAAAAGAAGAGAAGCAAAAAGCAAAGGAGAAAAGGAAAAATATAAGCATCTGAATGCAGAGTTCCAAAGAATAGCAAGAAGAGATAAGAAAGCCTTCCTCAGTGATCAATGCAAAGATAGAGGAAAACAACAGAATGGGAAAGACTAGAGATCTCTTCAAGAAAATTAGAGATACCAAGGGAACATTTCACGCAAAGATGGGCTTGATAAAGGACAGAAATGGTATGGACCTAACAGAAGCAGAAGATATTAAGAAGAGGTGGAAAGAATACACAGAAGAACTATACAAAAAAGATCTTCACGATCCAGATAGCCACGATGGTGTGATCACTGACCTAGAGCCAGACATCCTGGAATGTGAAGTCAAGTGGGCCTTAGAAAGCATCACTACAAACAAAGCTAGTGGAGGTGATGGAATTCCAGTTGAGCTATTTCAAATCCTGAAAGGTGATGCTATGAAAGTGCTGCACTCAATAGGCCAGTGAATTTGGAAAACTCAGCAGTGGCCACAGGACTGGAAAAGGTCAGTTTTCATTCCAATCCCAAAGAAAGGGAATGCCAAAGAATGCTCAAACTACCACACAATTGCACTCATCTCACATTCTAGTAAAGTAATGCTCAAAATTCTCCAAGCCAGGCTTCAGCAATACGTGAACCGTGAACTTCCTGATGTTCAAGCTGGTTTTAGAAAAGGCAGAGGAACCAGAGATCAAATTGCCAACATCTGCGGATCATGGAAAAAGCAAGAGAGTTCCGGAAAAACATGTATTTCTGCTTTATTGACTATGCCAAAGCCTTTGACTGTGTGGATCACAATAAACTGTGGAAAATTCTGAAAGAGATGGGAATATCAGACCACCTGACCTGCCTCTTGAGAAATCTGTATGCAGGTCAGGAAGCAACAGTTAGAACTGGACATGGAACAACAGACTGGTTCCAAATAGGAAAAGGAGTACGTCAAGGCTGTATATTATCACCCTGATTATTTAACTTATATGCAGAATACATCATGAGAAACGCTGGGCTGGAAGAAACACAAGCTGGAATCAAGATTGCTGGGAGAATAATCAATAACCTCAGATATGCAGATGACACCACCCTTGTGGCAGAAAGTGAAGAGGAACTAAAAAGCCTCTTGATGAAAGTGAAAGAGGAGAGTGAAAAAGTTGGCTTAAAGCTCAACATTCAGAGAACAAAGATCATGGCATCCGGTCCCATCACTTCATGGGAAATAAATGGGGAAACAGTGGAAACAGTGTCAGACTTTATTTTTGGGGGCTCCAAAATCACTGCAGATGGTGACTGCAGCCACGAACTTAAAAGACACTTACTCCTTGGAAGGAAAGTTATGACCAACCTGGATAGCATATTCAAAAGCAGAGATATTACTTTGTCAACAAAGGTCCATCTAGTCAAGGCTATGGTTTTTTCTGTGGTCATGTATGGATGTGAGAGTTGGACTGTGAAGAAGGCTGAGCACAGAAGAATTGATGCTTTTGAACTGTGGGTTGGAGAAGACTCTTGAGAGTCCCTTGGACTGCAAGGAGATCCAACCAGTCCATTCTGAAGGAGATCAGCCCTGGGATTTCTTTGGAGGGAATGATGTTGAAGCTGAAACTCCAGTACTTTGGCCACCTCATTCGAAATGTTGACTCATTGGAAAAGACTCTGATGCTGGGAGGGATTGGGGGCAAGAGGAGAAGGGGACGACAGAGGATGAGATGGCTGCATGGCATCGCTGACTCGATGGATGTGAGTTTGAGTGAACTCCGGGAGTTGGTAATGGACAGGGAGGCCTGGCGTGCTGCGATTCATGGGGTTGCGAAGAGTTGGACACGACTGAGGGACTGAACTGAACTGAACTGAAGAATATGTTCAAAATCATAAGCCATTATTTATATATACAAATCCATATATATATATATATATATAATGCAAAAGAATGATGAGATACCACTACACACCAATCAGAATGGCTAAAAATACTGAAAATATCTAAAAAATACTAAAAAATACTGAAAATATCAAGTGATGACAAGAATGCAGAGCACAAGTATGCGGACGATACCACTATTATGGCAGAAATCCAAGAGGAAATGAAGAATTTCTTGATGAAGGTAAAAGAGGAGAGTGAAAAAGCTGCCTTAAAACTCAGCATTCAAAAAAATAAGATCATGGCATCTGGTCCCATCACTTTATGACAAATAGTTGGGGGAAAAATGGAAACAGTGACGGCTTTTATTTTCTTGGCTCCAAAATCACTGTAGATGGTGACTGCAGCCATGAAATCAAAAGACACTTGCTCCTTGGAAGAAAAGCTATGACAAAACTAGACAGTGTATTCAAAAGCAGAGACATCACTTTGCTGACAAAGGTCTGTCTAGTTAAAGCTGTGGTTTTTCCAGTAGTCATGCATGGATATGAGAGTTGGGCCATAAAGAAGGCTGAGTGCCAAAGAATACTGATGTTTTCAAGCTGTGGTACTGGAGAAGACTCTTGAGAGTCCTGTGGACAGCAAGGAGATCAAACTAGTCAGTCCTAAAGAAAATCAACCCTGAATATTCACTGAAAGGACTGATGTTGAAGGTGAAGCTCCAATACTTTGGCCATTTCATGCAAAGAGTGGACTCATTGGAGAAGAACCTGATGCTGGGAAATACTGAAGGCAGGAGGAGAAGGGGACAAGAGAGGATGAGATGGTTAGATGGCATCACTGACTCAATAGACATGAGTTTGAGCAAACTCGGGGAGACTGTGAAGGACAGGGAAGCCTGGCAAGCTGCAGTCCATAGAATTGCAAAGAACTGGACCCGTCTGAGCAACTGAACAACAAAATTCCCTAAGAAGTCATAAGGCATTGTGTCATAGTTTCTTAATTTCAACAGAGGCTTCCTCCCCCACCCCTTAATGGTGCATAAAATAATGGCACATCTTTCAATCAATGGTGTCTTGGACTCAAAGAAATGCAGTTTACCCAGCATGGGATATACTACCATGGTCCATGTCATCTTCATACCCAGCTGGACTTCTTGACTGCTCTTATTATATCCACAGTTAGACCCACTATAGTCTATTCTCAACAGAGCACATAGAGTGATACTTTAAAACATAAACCAAATGAAGTCATTACTCTGCTCAAAATCTTCCTGTAACTTCTCATCTTATTCAGGTTAAGAGCCAAAGTCCCTATAAAATCCTACAACATCTGTACCATTCTTTATCCCACCTCACAGTTGTCCTGCCTTCTTTTCCTCTAGTCTTTAAACTCTCTTTACTTCAGTTACATCAGCTTCTCTGCACATTAAGAAATATGTCAAGAACGTCTCTACCTCAGGACCCTTGCACATGCTTTTCTCTATGCCTGGAATTTTCTTCCCTCTGCCTTGTGCATGATACTCTATCTGTATCTCCCTCAGATCCTTGCTCAAAATGCCATCTTATCAGTGAATGTTTTCTTACTAATCTATTCAAAATTGCAATTCCCTTCAGTACCTTTGGCTGCCAGTCCATCTCTATCTCTAGTTCTTTTCCTACTCTGTTTCACTTTTTTCTATGACTTTTCTATGTTCTACTTTTTTTCCTTCTCTGTTTTACTTTTTTCTATGTATCACCACATGACACATATACATTTAATTAATTTATTCATTTAGTCTCTTTGCCTGCCCCTAACACTAGTAAGTAAGCCCCATGAGAAAAATAGACTTTGGTCTGTTTTGCTCTTTCCTGTGCTTCCAGCACCTATAACAGCTCCTCAGCACATAGCAGGTACCCAAGAACTATTTGGTGCTGAATAAATGAATGAGTGAATTGCTGATGAATGAATGAATAAGTGGCTTGTGAGTATAGCCTGAAGTCAGATACAAAGTGAAATTTCTTTAGCGTTTTGTGCTCTTTCTAAAAAAATTCATATGTATTTTCTACTTGACAATATTAGGCCTGTCTTTTATTATAAATATCCTTTATCTCAATATCTTCGAGCCAGCATGATAACCCCAGAATATATTTACTCATAGCCATTATAAATCAGCATAAGCACAGTCTGAGAGGGAAAGTTTGAGCATTAGGAGCTTCATTTTATCTTGATATAATTTAGTTTATCTAGCCCTCATCACCCAAGGGAGATAGAGAGAGAACTTTCAGATACTGAGATATTTTCAAAACATGCAGATACATTTGAGAGGTCTGCAAAACTGGAGACATCAGACTGATACCAAATAGGCTGGTTCTGGATCTAAGTGTATTCTGAGTATACATGGAGAATACACAATATAGTACAAGAAGTAATATTTTGATTGGGATGGACAGGTACACACTGCTATGTTTAAAATGGATAACAAACAAGGTTGTTCTATATAGCACATGGAACTCTGGTCCATGTTATATGGTAGGCTGGATGGGAGAAAGTTTTGGGGAGAATGAATACATGTATATGTATGGCTGAGTCCCTTTGATGTCCACCTGAAACGATCACATTGTTAATCAGCTATACTTCAATACAAAATAAAAAGTTCAAAAAATTTGAGAAAAAAATGAGTTTTTAATTTCAAAAATCAAAAGTAAGTTAATATAAGCTAAATTTGATAATTTTTTCATTGGGTTGGAGAAGTAGGAAAAAGTGACCTGGAAAAATGGAAAGGCTAAAGGCTCTCAGTAGACAGCCTTTTCCTTCAAAAGGAGGGCAAGACTGCCTTGGTCCAGCTTATATCTGTTTTCTGCATTTGTATTAGGTAATAATAATGTCTTTTATTACAAAGATGGTTTGTTTTCCATTCATCAGCAAATGGCAGCCACTTGATAAGTTTCTCCTACTTCTCCTTTTCCTTCTGGCACTTTCCACCATGGTCTTTCTCCACTCTCCTGGTTTTTTTTTTTATTCCCCTGAGGTTTGATAACATACGGGGAAAATCTGGATATGAGTTCAGAATAAAATGAATTCAGTGTGGGGAATATGGCTATTAGGAGTTTGAGAAGATTGTGTGGCTGGCTTTTAGTGCCTTTTGGCACAGCGTAGGGAGACACCTGGCAGAACTCCTCCAGGCCTCACGGGTGGAGAGCCGCTCACCTGGCTGGTACTCTGGGCTCCGCAGAGCAGTCTCATCTCCCCTGCCTGTGGGTCATCTCACAGTCTGTAAATATAGGGTGGAAGGTTCTTCTGGGGGTGGAGAAAACATAAATGAGGCAGCTTGTTCAGCATCTGCTATAGATTGTGGTGAGGTGCATGCATAGGCTGGGCTTTATTGATATAAATCAATTTGTCATGAGGCATCGTCAGGGCTAAGGTAAACGAATCAATCGCCTTTTGTCGTTATGGATCATCATCGGCTTGTGTCTTATGTGATTTACCCACTGTTGGTTTGAATAGAGCACTGTTCACTGAGGTATCTATCTGCAGACCTGGAGATGACTTATGGCTCTCAATTGGCTGCAGTTCATCCTTTCAGGGCTTCTCCAACTTTGTTCCAGTGGTTCAGGCTCCAAAGGGCCCCACTCACCCTTTAACAGGAAGGTAGAGGAAATATCTATCTGAGCAGGGTGTGCAGGCTTCTCTATGAGGACAGGAAGGCAGAGGGATGTGAGGGAATAAAGGGAGGATTCTCATCATGAAAACACGCCCCTGGAAGTTGCCCTACAGCAGTCACTGCACGAATGTCTGTCATCTCTTTTTGTGCCTAATGGAAGTCCTTAGATTCTTAGATAACAAACACTGATTCAATTATGTAACACCAATAATTAGAAAGACTTCAACTCTTTAGTCGGAGAAGGCAATGGAACCCCACTCCAGTACTCTTGCCTGGAGAATTCCATGGACAGAGGAGCCTGGTGGGCTGCAGTCCATGGGGTCGCAAAGAATCGGACAGGACTGAGCGACTTCACTTTCACTTTTCACTTTTATGCATTGGAGAAGGAAATGGCAACCCACTCCAGTGTTCTTGCCAGGAGAATCCCAGGGACGGGGGAGCCTGGTGGGCTGCCATCTTTGGGGTCGCACAGAGTCGGATGCGACTGAAGCAACTTAGCAGCAGCAGCAACTCTTTAGTATTCCTTGAAGAGCTCTATCAAAGTAACCTTTTATTTTTATTCTTTAATAAGAAATACTGCAGGGTTTTAATAAATTCTATACTTCAAAAAATCACAAAGTACCTTTTAAAGGTAATTTTTTTTTTCAGCAAATATCCCACCATGACTTCAGAGATTTACAAAAGAATTATGCCTCCATCCTTCTCTGGTTTTCATCTTCCAAATTGTTTAATTTTTCATCTTATAGAAGAAACTACCAACACATGACCACAGGAAAAATAAATCTCACCTGAACGCACTACATCAATGTCTAACTTACTTTGCCCTTCATCATTCTCTCTGCTCAGGTCTTTTTTCTTTTTTTTCTTCAGAATCACATGTTTCACTGCCTGAGGTGTGTTAGAAAGGGGAGAGTTCCCTAAGCTGGCATCTCTGATGTTTCATGCATTTAAAAGTTCCTAGTCTTTCTTCCCATCTCCTCTTCTTCCCCAGAGGCTAGTCCTTTGGGCGAGCTGCCTTTTCCTGTCTTCTCAGAATAGTTCTGCAGCAAACAGTGCTTTTTTTTCCCCAGACCTACAAGTCCCTTGCAGTTTAAAGCCACAAACCCCCCATACATCAAGTGTTTTCCTCCAACTAGTCAACAAGTAAAGAGGACAAAACCACAATCAGTAAAGAAATTCATTCCCATTTCCCAAATCACAGGAGACATGTACAAAGAAGTCCTCATTAAGGATCTGTTGGAGGATTCCAGACAATGGCAAAATCAAGAAAATATGCCAAGAAAAGTCAAGTTATTCTAGAAATGGTGGGGTGGGGAGGGAGATGGGAGGAATGTTCAGGGACGAGAGGACATGGATAAACCTGTGGCTGATTCATGTTGATGTTTGGTAGAAACCAACATAATACAGTAAAACAGTCAACCTTCAATTAAAAATAAATAAATGTTAACAAGTGCACGGTCCTGAGTACAAGGGTTGTTTTTTTTCTATCTCTATCTGCTGCAGTGCCTAGAACAGTGAGTCACAGAGGATCATGTATGGTAAAATGATCTAGCTTGTTGGGTGAGTCTGTTGTTGGGTCAGGTATCTCGAGAACATATACCATCTACCCTAGGAGGACCCAGCTGGGCAGGCACTTAAAGTACCGCACCTTAATCCGTCTAACTGCTTTACAAACACTCTGGGAACAGCAGAATTTTGGACAATCAAGAGGAACAAATAAGTGCCTAAGCTCTGGAATCAGACTCTGGGCTGACATTTTGGCTCTTATATTTCATAGCCGTGGAACTCTGAGCAAGTCACGTAATCTGCCTAAGCCTCAGTTATCTCATTCATAACATGGGGATAAACAGTACCTCGCTACGAAGTTGTTATAAGGATTAAATGAGATGATCATGTAAAGCTCCCGGCACGTACACGTATAGCAGGCACACAAGTATTCAGCTGCTACAGAGAGATTGGGACACAACAGTCTATAACTGGCTTCACATAATCACTGCCCAATATCCATTCTGGAGAAATGTGTGATCAGCACTGATCCGAGGTCACTTTGTCAGTGAAGACCATGTGATTCCACAGTGGCAGGAGGGCATTTGTTCTAATCTGCCCTCTCTCTCTGCTATTCTGCCAGACTATGAATCAGTGAGGGGTCAGGATGTAGCCTGTCCTCACGCTGGATAGCAAAGCTCATGCTTTCTTGTTGAATATATCTAGATCTATGCCTAATTTCCTCCTAATGTGCCTCTAAAGCAAAGGTTTCCTCTGTGGGATTGCAGCGGGTGACCTGACTTGTCTTACCTAAACTAATCCACAAAGAAAGAACCTAACTCTCTTCCCACAGGGTTTTCATATTTGGCTTCATTTGGTTGGAGATGTCCTTCCCTAATTGCTGTAGGGAGCTAAGCCAGGGGACTGTGACAAATTAGAAGGCCCAGAGATGGCCCCATCTCTGGAGTGTCTTACATTTGGTTGCGGTGAGCTGGGATTTATACTGCCCGCGGACCAGCCTGCAGGTGGACCCATCTCCGTTGCAGACTCCACAGTTATCCTCTTTGATGGTGCTTCCCAGCTGGTGATCGCAGCCAACAATCTAACAAAAAAGAGAGATGTGTAATTTAACCCGGTGCCTACAGCTACAGGGATGCAGGGTGGGGCCCTTCATCATCCAGTCAGCCTCCTTCATCCTTGAGATGAAGATAAAGATGAGATGAAGATCCATTCTGATGACAGGAACCAAACTGGAATTTGAACCAGGCTAAGAAGGAAAAAATGTAGCATGGGTAAAGACATTTTCATAGCTCAAATATATTGAAAAATACAAAGAGAAAGAAAGATGGGAGGGACAGAGGGGAAAGGGAGGGAGGGAGGGAGGGAGGGGAGAGGAGGATGGTGGGTGGGAGGAAGAAGAGAAGGAGAGAGAGAGGAAGACGCTGAACTAACATTATAGAACTTCAATTCCAAAATAATTCCCACTTTCAGTAAATATGCTTCATCCAAATCACAAAAAATACAACTGTGGGATAACTGTAGCAGGAAAAATGTTGTGAATAACCTCTGTGTTAGTCTGTAAGTTCCTTAGGATGTAAGATGCACATGGGTGGGGTTCTGTATCTTGGCTTCATTGATGTTTTCCAAGCAACTAGAACAGTGCTTGGCAAATTACAAGACTTCAATAAATGTTTGCTAACTGATAATTAAACATACTCCCTTTTCTAGCTAGCACTTCAACTAAGAAAACAGAAACAGAAGCACAGAATCAGCCGACAGAAACAAGGCTGGCGTGCGTGCGTGTGGTGGCAGAGGAGGGTTGACACGAAGGACAGCAGGGATAGCCCCAGTGGGTGCCTGCTGTTGCCTGGCCCTGGCCTGTATCAGGCACAAGACACACATCTCATTCATTCTCAAGACAATCATGTAAGGTATCCCTGTTTTATAGGTGAGGTCATGAATCTTACCAAGGTCACTTAGCTAACAAGCAGCCGAGTTCTAAACGCATCTAATAAAACATTTGTGCTTTGTCCAAATCAGGCTTAACAAAGTCACAAGTCTTCATCACTTATGTGCGCAAACTCTTTTGTATCCTTAATCTTTTCTTTGCGATGTTCAAGTTAAAAAAAATTCAAATCCAAACTAAACTACAGCAGTTGTATCTCGACAGTTCTAGTGAAATCTAATATCATACTCCTAAACTACTTCAGCTACTGTCATGGGCAAAATAAGATAAGAACTGTAGAGACATTTGAAGGAACTTATCTCCACAATGTCCCCACAATCCATCCTGTCTTTCCAAAGTTTGGTTGTTAACATGAACTTTCTTTGAGGATTGATTTTTATTTTTTTGTACCTCCAACTAACAATTGCAAACACATGTTTAGGCAAAGGCTTGAAAAGTACAACTATGTAAAACTGTGTTGTGTATGTGCTATATTTGAAAAATGTAGTTACGTGTACCTCTTCCCTAAAATCATGCAGACATCTTTAAAAATAGATAACAAAACAACAACTCCTTCAGTAATTCTATAAGTTTAGAAATGTAAAGATGTCAGGAAAATGTGCTTAAGTGGGGAGTGAAGGAGTTGGTTCCATCTTTGGTGTGTTCACTGTGGTCAAGCTGCAATTGGCCTCAATATGTTCAGAAGCTACAGTGAGGCCATCTCAGAATTTATGCCAGCTTCATCCATGTAGGGGCTTCCCTGGTGGCTCAGAGGTTAAAGCGTCTGCCTGCAATATGGGAGACCTGGCTTCGATTCCTGGGTCGGGAAGATCCCCTGGAGAAGGAAATGGCAACCCATTCCAGTATTCCTGCCTGGAGAATCCCATGGATGGAGGAGCCTGGTGGGCTACAGTCCACAGGGTCCATGTAGAGCCCAGCATGTGCTGGCTTAAGACTTCTTTGATGTGCTTCCCTATAACCGCAGTGAAATTAGTTTCAAAATTCTTATCTGTAAATGAACCCACATAGGAGCGGAGCAACTCTGCCTTGATTCTTATATTTCAAGCACAGTGTGAAACAGAGTGCAGAAGTAACTTATTTACAAAGATATAAAAATTATTCATCCATTCAGCCAATAGTCATTGAAGTTCTGTTATGATCCAGGCACTGTGCTGGGAGCAAAACCCAATGGTGAGTTCAAGGACATATGGATCTACCCTCATGGGACTTAGAGTCTAGTGATGGAGGCAGATATTATGCAAATCAACATACACATGCAGAATGTAAATGCAGAATGATAATTATGATGAAATCTATAAGACACAGATAATGGGATACTATGACAGCATAAAATATGGATAACTTGATCTGTTTAGAAAGGCCAGAGTAGGAATTCTCTGGCAGTCCAGTGGTTAGGACACAGGCTTTCAAGGTCATGGACCTGGATTCAATCCTGGTTGGGGAAGTAAGATCCTACAAGCTCCACAGCACAGCAAAAACAAAAACAGAACAAGAAAGAAACAAAGGCTAGAGAAGATTTTCCTGAGGAAAAGTCTTTTGAGCTGAGAACTGAATGAGTCAGAGTTACCTCGACAAAGGGGAGGCGTTGCCATAGGGCTTACTGCACCTTTTCGTCATGCCTACATACTAGCTAAATGAAAAATATGCAAAAATCAAAGTCAGCAAAAAAAAAAAAAAAATCAAGACTGGATTTGACACCTAAAGCAAAGACAACAGAAACAAAAATAAACAAGGTGGGGGGCTACATCAAACTAAAAATTTTATGCACAGCAAAGGAAGCAATTAACAGAATGAAAAGGTAACCCATTTTCTCCCATTGGGAGAAAATAGCTGTAAATCATGTATCTGATAAAGGGTTAATATCAAGAGTATAAAAGAACTCATGCAACTCAACAGAGAACAAACCAAACAAGCAAATGAAAAAATGAACGGAGGATCTGAATAGGCAGTTTTCCAAAGAAGATATCTAGGTGCGCAAAAGACACATGAAACGATGCTCAACAATATTCATCGTCAGGGCAATGCATAGCAAGGGCAAAATGAGATATCATCTCATAGCTATCAAAAATACAATAAATAAGTCTTGGTGAGGAAAAGGGAACCCTCATGCACTGCTGGTGAGAATGTAAATTCTTGTAGCCCCTATGGAAAACTGTATGGAGGTTCCTCAAAAAATTGAAAATAGTTCTATCACATGAACCAGCAATTTCACTTCTGGATATTTATCCAAAAGCAGCAAAATTGCTGTCTTGAAAAGATACGTGCATCCCTTTTTTCATCACAGCACTATTTACAACAGCCAAGACATGAAACTAATCTAAGTGCCTGTTGACAGATGAATGGATATCTATCTGAAAAGAAGGAAATCTGTTATTTGCAAAAATATGAATGGACCTTGAGGGCATTACCTTAAATACGGCAGACAGAGAAAGGCAAGGATCATATGACCTCATGTACACATGGAATCCAAAAACAAACAAACAAATGAAGAAGCAACTCACAGATATGGAGACTAGATTGGTAGTTGCCAGTGGTGTAGGTTGAGCTAGGTGAAATGCGTGAAGGTGATCAAAAGGTACAAACTTCTAGATATAAAATAAATAAGTCATAGGGATGCAGTGTACAGTACGATGACTATAATGAATAATATTGCATCATATATTTGAAAGCTTCTAAGAGAATCAATGTTAAAAGTTCTCATCATAAGAAAAAATACTTATAACTATGTGTGGTGATGGATATTAACTTATTGTGGTGAACATTTATTGGTATATACAAATATTTTGTATTTTGTATGCCTAAAATTAATATAATATTATATCAGTTATATCTCAAAAGATATCAGAAGACTACAGTATATGATTGCCTTAGTAGGGTTGAATCCTTTGAGAAAATATGGCAACCTTAATTTATGTAGTAATCAAAGGATCATTGACCCTAGTGTTCTTGTTTGGGGTTGAAGAGAGACAACCTTAATTTTATAAGATACTCAGCTCTGTGGAAGATCAGCGGGAATGGGAACTTAAACTCTCAGGTATCTCAGGAGGTGTACTCAAATAAATTTCATGTTTCTCAAAGGATTTATTTTCTCTGGAGAATTTTTAATGAGATTTGATATCTCTAAAGGAGCCAGAATGTAGATAATCACGAAAATCTCTCTCTAATACTAAAGATTTCTTTTGGTTCCAAAGTCATTTTAAGAAAAGAACAATCCAGCTTCATTGATCCAAAGTAACAGTCATATTAGGAATAGCTAAATAGAAGGTGACATATTTAAGGGTAACTTGGCCAGACCACCAACTTAGCGTTCCAGTGTGGGTTTATGGACCCTATGATATGAACCAAGTCAGTTCTAACTGGTCTTTGTTTAACTTCAGAATTGAAAAGACAAACATCTCCCTGACACAATAGTATTTTTTTTTCTTTCTATAGCAGTTCCTTTTTAAGATGCCAAAGTATTCTAACTCAATTATTTTTAAGATGTGGAATACTTTATCATCAGATAAAATGTTCTTATTTTGATCCAAGTGGAAAATTAATTGCAGTTACATCAGGAAAATCATTGTGGACATAGCTCAATCTGTTGATCCTGAGTAACTGTTAATTTAAAGTTAGTTAAACTATTATGACATAAACCAACACAACATTGTAAAGCAATTTTCCTTCAATTAAAAATAAATTTTAAAAGGTGCTATCATTAATAATAGAGATAAAATAAACAGAAATACAGAAAAAGGCTCAGTTGGCAGAAATATTGTCAGACTTCTCTGCGCCTTTGCATACACTATTATTTCTGCCTGGCATGCTCTTCCAATTCTCCATTTGGCAAATTCCTATTCATCCTTCAAATCCCAAATTAGCTGTCTCCTCCTCAAAAAGGCCTTTTGCAGATTCCAGAGTTAAGGACCTTAACGGTCTATGATTCCTCAGCCTTTTGTTCATAAGTCCATGGGGCTTCCCTGGTGCCTCAGTGGTAAAAATATTGGCCTGCAATGCAGGAGATGTGTGAAATTTCATCCCTGGGTTGGGAAGATCCCCTGGAGGAGGAAATGGCTACCTACTCCAGTATTCTTGCTTGGAGAATCCCATGGACAGAAAAGCCTGGTGGGCTACAGTCCATGGGGTCATAGTCAGACACGACTGAACAATTGAGCATACACACACAGATACCCAATTCAAAGAATACATTTCTTATTGACTACATCACCAAGTTGCAACTAGTGAAATAAAAGTGAGAATGTTATGTGGAACTTCTGGAAAGGCTGCCTTACAAGAAGCTGACTTAGTTGGGGAGGAATCCTTCTGCCTTCCTGCCTTTCTGCCTTTCACTTTCTTGAAAAATGAGACAGCCTTGAGAATAGAAGGATGGCAGAGCAGAGAGAAAGAACAAGCCCAGTTATGGAACCCCACCCTGGACAGATTACGTTTTGACTTCTATTTTTTTTTCTTTTTTGGTGAGTAAATCCTTTATGAGTTCAAGCCATTATTATTTGGGGGTTTCTTTTATATATTCTCAATTCAAACAGTTGTATAACATTTTAAGTTTAATCTATTAACACGTCTGTTTCCATAGCAGATCATGTGCTGAGAGCCCCTATTTTATTATCTTTCTATCTCTGCTGGTTAGCACAACGTTTGGCATTTGTGATGCACAATAAATGTCAGTGAATCAATGAAACACACAGCATCAAACATAATGGTTTGCTCATAATTCTAGTGTAGGTTACAGATAAGCAACCTTAGACTGCAGTCACTGATGACATGCATGTGGACAAAAATGTACATATATGTATGTGTGTTATCATATATCTGTGTACACAGAGAAACAGACATACGATAAATGACAACTAGAAGCTAAATCTTAACCTCTGCCCTGGTGCATGAACAAGAATTACTGTAAAGGGCTAGTACTTTTAAGAGACTCATGTGTACCTACACTCATTATTAATGAAATGTCATGGAAGGCAATGTTCAGGTCACTGAGTTCCCAGACCCACCCCATTCTGGACAAAACATTAAAGTGAGATAATGGCCACTCATAACTTTGGGCAACTGCATGGAATTTTTTGTTAAGGGTGGAAAACTGAGTACTTTGGCCTAATTCAGCTTGTTAATATTCTGCTACTAGGTGTCAGCTTCATGGTCTAACTTCCTCCCCATCCAAAATGATTGACTAGTTTTGCTTTAACAAAACAAAACAAAACTTCTGTCCCAGGTGATATAAAAAGCAAGAAGCTTCCAGACGTGTTTGTTGTTTAGACACCATTGTCACCTTTTCTTTGTCTGTCTTGAGTGCATGCTTTTTGTGTACACTTGTGTAACATGGGCTTCCCTGGTGGCTCAGATGGTAAAGAATCTGCCTGCAAGGCAAGAGACCTGGATTCAATCCCTAGGTTGGGAAGATCCCCTGGAGAAGGGAATGGCTACCCACTCCAGTATTCTTGCCTGGAGAATCCCATGGACAGAGCAGCCTGGTAGGACAGGTCATGGGATCACACAGAGTCGGACACGACTAAGTGACTGACATTGCGTATACATGCATAAAGACAGACAGTTCTTCGTCTCTTGAGGGGAACACGTACATTTAACATTGTTGGTTTTTCTTCATGTTTTTTTTTTTCAGGATTTACTACAGAGAAGGGAGAAAACCCTTCCTGAACAAAAACAAGAACTGTACTACCCAGTCCAAGTTGGCTCACAGACTTTGAGCATGACATGCAGATTTTGGGAATCAGGCCTACAGTGTGTGGTGATAGTATGCTTCTTTGTTCACCTCACATAGCTGATAGCAAGTGAACAGGCAGAACACAGCCTGAAACTCTCTAGACACTGAAATATGTATAATAAAATGTCTTCACTGGGAGCCACAAGAGAAGGAGAGATCACTGCATGGATAATTTGGAGAATGTAAATAAACACAGTCCATAAGATACCATTCCTCAGAATGACATGCTCAGATGGGTTCATACTGGCCCTATTTCAAATGGTTTCCCGTAAGGCCCTCAACTTCTAGCATCAAATACTGAGCCAGTGATGTCAAGCTCTTCTTGATCCAACACCATGAGGTAAGAAATTTTTAAATCCCTTTATTTTCAGCACTGGGAAAGACAAATATGGAAAATGAAACTCTGCAAATCTGATCACAGCTGCTCTTATTTATAATTATTTAATTCAGATAGAACTTTAGGGGGGAAGAGTGTGCTTTACATATATTATAACTCATTTACTATCTATGTCAATAGGGAAAATAGTATATCTCCAACCTTGCCTTTAAAAGACTTAGACATTGGTTTATGCTTTAGCTTTTTATAAAATATTATAGTACATATATATATGATATAACACAATAAAATTTTTTTAAAAAAAGAGAGAAAATAGGGCAAAGATAAAAATAAGGGTCAAAAAGCCAGAAACAAATTTGCATTGATGTATGGCAGAGATCACCACAAATTTGTAAAGCAATTATCCTCCAATAATAATAAAAAAGCCAGAAATGAGAACCACATAAATGCACATTGTTAAGTCCTATACACTTTCTATATAGGGGTCATGGGTCTGAATGTGACCTTCCTAGAAAAGAGGAAAACATAAGCAGTTACAAGGGTTATAGCATCTACTGGATCTTTTAGAAAATGTATAGGATAGTGTGCTATTTATAGTAGACTCAATAAATATTTGTGCAATGAATGAATGACAAACTGGTGCAGGAAAATCATAATTACCCAAAGTACTGAAACCCTAGCAGATATGTATCTGCTGTGAATTTTCTGAAAGACAATGTCATGTAACAATGTCCCAAGAACATCTGAGCAGATAAATACAAGAAGTTTCATAGAATTGTCTTTTCAATAACCACTGATGAACCTTAATGGTCAGGGAACGTTTGTTAAAAGCAAATCTTAAGAAACAAAAACAAATCATCCAGGTATAGAGCACTGTGATGGTTGACTTAATCTAAGGATAGACTTCACAGCACTTAGAGTGGGGCCTGTAAAATATGGCACATGTGCAGCTATTTGTCCTGCAGGACCCATGGCAGACATTGCTAACCAACTGCAGTGCTCTTTGCTACCTATATGTGGCCCATGATCCTCTATGATACTGTGATCTAGAAGCCAAATTCATTAGTCTACGGCTGTCTTGCAAGACGACCAAACCAATTTACTATTCCAGAATCAGAGAAATGAATTGGATATCTTTTTGATAATCTTCACAAATACTTCTCTTATGATGAACATTTTCTGAAGATATGAATGATTTCAAGTACAAATTTTAATGCTGAGGTTCAGGGAAGATAACTTCCCTAAGGTTACATGGCTGGTAACTAACAAAACAAAAATTCCAATTTTGGATTACTAAGTTATAGTAGGATGCCAATGATCCATGGAAAGATACACTAGTCAGTATTTAAAATGACAGTGGTGATAACAAGGTTGAACATTCTTATTAAGATCTTCACCTCCAGAGCCAGACTTATGTGTAGGAGTGAATGGAAGGCTTCATCTGTAATATGACTTGGCAGCATATTTAGGAAGTAAATGGGAACCACTTATCATCTATACTTGTGTTCCACACCTCTCCAATACAAGAAAACAGCATCTCTGGTCACTCATGAAGATGTTAATAGTGGTCCATAAGCTATGGTTAATATTTCCAAAAGCCTAATGGAAATAACTTTACCTGAAATAAAACCACATGCTGCTGCTGCTGCTAAGTCGCTTCAGTCGTGTCCGACTCTGTGCCACCCCATAGACGGAAGCCCACCAGGCTCCCCCCGTCCCTGGGATTCTCCAGGCAAGAACACTGGAGTGGGTTGCCATTTCCTTCTCCAATGCATGAAAGTGAAAAGTGAAAGTGAAGTCGCTCAGTCCTGTCTGACTCCTAGCAAACCCATGGACTTCAGCCTACCAGGCTCCTCCGTCCATGGGATTTTCCAGGCAAGAGTACTGGAGTGGGGTGCCACTGCCTTCTCCGAAAACCGCATAAGGTCCTCCAAACCTCAACCATCTCATCATGCAAATAAACTAAATCCTGATGATCTTTATTGTACTTAACATTATACTTAGGTCTTTAGGGCATAAAATGTAAAAACATATTATTGCTTAATACATGCAGTCTTTTGAGTTGATGGAAACTTACAAAACACAGGGCCCATATGAAAAAAATAATACAGGACCCTTTTGTGTCAAAAAGTTGGGAACCATTGGTATAGCCCTCTGTTTGTTGTTCAAATGCCCTTGGGAGGAGTAACACATGAAGTTGTTGATTATGCTTAAATTAAACCAAATCAACTGAACATAAGGCATTATGCTGGCTATTATGGTGCTGTGGGGAATACACATAAGTAATAGGCATGGTCCCAATCTAGGGTGAATGGGTTTGATCAGATCATTTCCTCAAAACAGGTGAGAACAGCAAGAGAATGAGAACACTGAGACAATGAGAACACTGAGGTCATCGGGGTATGGAAGAGGAGAGAGACAAGAGAAAGCCACTTAAGGAAGGTAAAGAAAAGTAGTGTGTGCCTAACACTTTCTATACTTAATACAACATATATTAATATAGTTTCATTTAATTATTTTTTTAATTAATATATAATTGATATTAATGTTACATTCTTTTCAAGTGTACATCATACTGATTTGCTATTTGTGTATACTGCAAAATGATTTCCACGAGTCTAGTTAACATTCTTTAATTCTTACAGTACCCTTTAAAATTAACTAACTTTATGTCTATTTTACAAAAATAAAGCTGGACTCAGAAAGATTCAACCATTTGCCCAAGATTGCATTACTAGAACTGGTGTTGCCCAAGTTGAATCAATGAGTGACCCCTCCATTCTATGATGTATGATGTTCTTTTTAGGGGTTACAATGGCACTGGAGAGACAGGAAATAGGAGGAGGAATGTGTTTCCTTCAGCCACAACCTTGTTGCCAAAAGCAACACCAACCAACCACTGTACATTCTAAAATTTATGCACCAGGCAAAAAAGTACAATTCAGTATTAATAGCTTAGAAAGTATATCTTTAATGAGCAGAATCTCTTTTTTTGAGAGAGAGCAATTGCTGCTGCTGCTCCTAAGTCACTTCAGTCGTGTCCTACTCTGTGCAACCCCATAGGTGGCAGCCCACCAGGCTCCCCTGTCCCTGGGATTCTCCGGGCAAGAGCACTGGAGTGGGTTGCCATTTCCTTCTCCAATGCATGAAAGTGAAAAGTGAAAGTGAAGTCGCTCAGTCGTGTCTGACTCTTAGCGACCCCATGGACTGCAGCCTACCAGGCTCCTCTGTCCATGGGATTTTCCAGGCAAGAGTACTGGAGTGGGGTGCATTGCCTTCTCTGGAGAGAGCAATTGAATTGATTTTTAAAAATTAGTTGCTTTTTTTCAATAAACACATGCTATTGGGAAATACTGGTAAATACAAGCTAAATGGATAAGGCATAACTCTCCCACACTCTAATACACCACAATTGGAAAAAGTTTATGTGAAGGCATTAACTTTTTATCCTCCAAGCAAAGATTTTCCAAAGGGAATCTCCCTATACATGGCACTCTTCTCTGGGGTTTACCAATCATTTGTTGGACTTTTCAATTTCTTCTTGGACTCACAAGAGTCCTTACAATGGCCTACAAGGTTCTGTGTCAACATACAGATGGCCAATAAGCACATGAAAAGATACTTATCATCACTAATAATTAGAGAAGTGCATATCAAAACTACAATGATGTACCACCTCACATTAGTCAGAATGGTCATCATGAAAAATGTGTGCAAAGAAAGGCTGGAGAAGGTGTGGAGAAAAGGGAACGCTCCTCTGCTGTGGGTGGGAATATAAATTGATTCAGTCTGTATGGAGAACAGTATCAGGGGGTTTCTTCAAAATCTAAAAACAGACTTACCATATGATACAGCAATCCCACTCCTGGGTATATACCCAGACAAAACTATAATTCAAAAAGATACATATACTCCTAGGTTCATAGCAGCACTTTATAATAGCCAAGACACAGAGACAACCTAAATGTCCACAGACAGATGACTAGATAAAAATGTGGTACATATATACAAAGGAATATTACTCAGCCATAAAAAAGAAAAGGGGAAGACAGAGGAGGAAATGGTTGGATGGCATCACTGACTCAATGGATATGAGTTTGAGCAAAGTCAAGGACGTTGTGAAAGACAGGGAAGCCTGGAGTGCTGCAGTCCATGGGGTTGCAAAGAGTTGGACATGACTGAGTGACTAAACAACAACAAATAAAAAAAGAATGCAGTTATGCCACTTGTAACAACATGGATGGACTTACAGATTATGCTACTAAGCAAAATAAGTCAGAAAAAGACAAATACCATATGATATACTTATATGGGCAACCTAAAATACGACACAGTTGAACCTATCTACGAAACAGAAAAAGACTCAGTGACACAGAGAAGAGACTTGTGGTTGCCAGTGGGGAGGGTGAGTAGGGGAGAAAAGGAACGGGAGTTTGGGATTAGTAGATGCAACTAGTATATATATGATGGGTAAATAACAGTCATACTGTATAGCACAGGGAACTGTATTCAATATCCTGTGATCAATCACAACAGAAAAGAATATGAAGAATATGTAAATATATATGTGCATAACTGAATCACTTTGCTATGCAACAGAAATTAATACAACATTGTAAAATCAACTACACTTCAAATAAAAAAAAAAAGGTCCTGTATCATCTGAGTTGGGCTTCCTTGGTAGCTCAGTGGTAAAGAACCTGCACGCCAATGCAGCAGATGCAGGAGATATGGGTTTGATCCCTGGGTTGGGAAGATACCCTGGAGAAGGAAATGGCAACCTGCTCCACTACTCTAGTCTGGGAAATCCCATGGACAGAGAAGCCTGGCGGGCTACAGTCCAAAGATTCAGACATGACTGAAGCAACAAAACAATAATGAAATCATCTGAGTCACCTCTCTGACCTCATCTCTCTCTGACAATCCGTGCTGTTTTTCAAACACCGTAAGCGCTTTCTCATCTTAGAAGAGCACTGGTTGTTGCCACTGACTGGAACATTCTTCCTTAGACACCTCTAGAACAGCTGCCTTGCCATCTTTAAGTCTTTACTGGAAACTCTCACCTTCTCAATAATGCCTACCCTGGCCAGACTATTTTAACCTGTGCCCACACCCCCACCCATGTTCTCTGAACCTATCCCATTTTTTTTTCTATTTATTCTATGGCACTTATAATTATGGCACAATATAACTTACTTATTTATAATAAGTGTATTGCTTATTTTCTATCTCCTACTAGAATGTAACACCACAGGGTCATAGTGCCTAATGATATAATAAGCCACTAATACAATTTATTGAACAAATGAATGGATTTAGTATACGGGCAAGGCCATAGCTGATGGCTATAGATTGTGGTTTTAGAAAACTTTTCTCTTCATCTTAACCTGGAATATAATAACAGCTTCCATCGCTTTTTTCTCTACCACTAGTTACAAAGACCAAAAAGAGCTCTCTGTCAAAAACCAAAAGATCTCTATGGATGCATCATTTTACAGTACCATAATATGAGAGTTTAATTTTCACTTGTCACTGTGCCTGCTTTGCCTGTTCTCATCCACTACTCCGGAATGGCCTTGAGCTGTGAATGCTTATCATTTTTGAGTGAGTCTTCCTCTGACCCTTTTCCACTGGGCACAGGGCTCTGGCTTCATGCCCTCACTCTGACACCAACTCTGGACCTGGAAGCTCACTTCGTACTCGATCTCCTCAGTGGCTGATTCTTGGCTCTTTCGGAGGGACGTGAGCTTGCATAGCCCCCGGCCTGACTCTTGCCATTTCTCTGTGTGAGCTCTAGCCCTTTGGCTGCTCGGCTGGCTGGACCAGCGCCACTGTCCTTCTCCACTTCCAACCTATCCACCCCCACCCTCATCAAAGGTTAGGAAGTCAACCTCCCCTGCAGTTAAAGTCTGAAGGAGGACATGGTTTCCTTGGAATGAGATTTGGTGCTCCTTTAAAGAGCTGCAATTCTCCCATGCTCCTTAATAGCTTCCTTACCCTCTGGTTCTAGAGATGTTGGGGGATTGCAATTGGTTCTGTGGTACTTTTCTCTTTATATTATAAAGTAAAAGGAGGGGTGTCAATGTGAGAGGTATGAAACAGCTGATAGGAAGGGCAGTGAGTTGATTAGATTATAAACATTTTTAAGAGTTTTTGCTGTATTGCCTTTCTTAAGATTAAGAATCTGATCCTTCTAATGGCTGGATAAACACCCTGAAAGGGAAAGAAAAAAAGAATGACTAAGTCTTACTTCTAATATTTATTAAATTTCCCAGGTGCTACCAGTCTGATTTTACTTTGCTCCTTTCTTATTTATTTTAAGGTCTGGGCCAAATTCTTGTGTAAATTTATGGCTAAAAGAATCTGGACTTTTTTTTTTTTTTTTGGCACGTTGGTTTTTTAAAAAATATTTCTGCATATCTTTTATTTCATTAACAGAATCATGGAACTGGAAGAGATCCTAGGGATTATATTCAATCTCTTTCTATTTCTGCTATTTTTATTTTTTAATTGAAGTATAATTGATTTACAATGTTGTATTAGTTTCAGGTGTACAGCAAAGTCATTCAGTTATACATATTTAATATATATATTCTTCTTCAGATTCTTTTACCCTACAGGTTATTAAAAATATTGAGTATAGTTCCCTGTGGCATATTGTTTTTAGTCAAATGTGTTTGTCTACTAGTCTTCAGCAAAAATCCCAAGAATTAACCTAGTATAGACCTCTGTGCATACAGACACAAGAATTCATTCTCCACATATGGTCAGAGAACTTTTCTTTAGCAGGCTGTCTTCTCCCTCCTCAACTTCCAAAATTAGGGTGTCTGGAGAATGCAAAACAAAATTATACAAAGGCCTGACCTCTGACCCCGCTTCTGTCTCAAAGGCTGTGAAGTACCCAAGAGGGAAAGTGTTGAATTTGGCCTCACTTCACATGGCATTAAGTATAATTCTTTGTGAACTGTGGTGACATCATGGTATACTTTGACATCACTGCTCAGACTCCCTTCTGCTGCTGGGCACACAGTATAGAGTTTTTGTTCCAACACAAGAGTCCTTTGTTGAGAAGAAAGGACAGCAGCTGGTCTTCTGCCCTGGCACAAATGTGGATCTTACTGGAATGTGCCTGTTTAGGAAGTGACCACAAAGTAGCCATTCAACTATGATGACTAGTACTCACACATATAGCTCTGGAAACTTTAATAAAAATGTACATCTACAGAGTTCAAAATTCCGCCTATGGGCCATAACTCAGCAAAATTATGCATATGCTAAAGTTCTCATTTATATGTCTGGATATGTTATTTGAAGTCAATATTCCAAAAAGAGTAGTATGCTGGCTATATGTGTGTCAAGGCTGGAGGTAAAGAAAAAGAAATGGTAAGGAGTGACATATTTGTCTCCCCAAATAGCTCTCCTGCACTGTAATTGATCAAGTATCTCAGGTTGCCAGTCAAGAGGGCTTGCGTTCCTTGGCTTTCAAATCAATTCCTGGTTACTTCCCAAGCATACTACTTTATACTAATTTTAAGCTCTCAGGCAGTGCTATTAGTATTCTCCTTCAAAGATATGTATACATACAGCTGATTCATGCTGTTGTACAGCGGAAACTAACACAACACTGTAATTATACTCCAATTAAAAAGATATTCTCAAATGATCAAATGACATGTTTATTTCTTTCTTCTTTTCCTGTTTTGTCTACTGTTATTTCTATCCCAGGTAAAACCTCAGAAAATTGACCAAAACAGTTGATGCAAAAATATCATCTGTAAAATAACTGCATATTTCTGTCCCATGTGACTCTAACACTTATACAAGGCAGAAAAGTTTCAGATCAGCTTGAGAAGCTATTAATCTCACAGGAATAAATCATAGCCCCCCAAATTTGGGTGGGATGGCAAACTTCTTTAATTGAAAAAAATGTATATAACTTTAAAAATTCTGTCAGAACAAACAGAGCTGAGACATAATCCTCGACTTTACCATGAGCCTTTCAGTTGGTCAAAGTACTTTTTTCCCTCTGTAAAGGCCAACCAGATCATACTGTCCCATCTCAGTCTTTTAGCCATGCTTTCACTTCCCTAGTCATTTCGTACCCTGGAACATTATTACTTAAACCAAGAATCTACACGTTGTACAGCCCTTAACCATGGAAAAGGCAGCATGACCTTGTGGGTGGAACAAATGACTCAATCTGGATGTGATGATCCATTATCAACTGCTTGTAGACATCACATGTTTTCAGTGTGTGATTCAGTTCTCTCCTGAGGATAATCAGATCTACTTTATATTTTTGTAAGGATATTTCAAGTGATATCTTATATAAAAAGATGCCAAGCATATAAACCACTCTGATCAATCACCCTGGAATTTTTTTAAAAATTCTATTTTGAAATCTTCTATTTTATAGTCCTCATAATTACAAGACCATATGCCCTAGTCACTTTGGCAAGGGTGGGGAGGGGTATGAGTTCATTGTGCAAATAGGAGGTATTTGCTCCTACATGTGAAAATGTGTCTAAAGCTGTAAAGGACTACTTAGTCACTTGAGCACCTGTAGTCTTGTTCCACAGCTCCAGGTAGAATGTCAAGTTTGTAGAAACTCAGATTTATTTCCACGCCTCTGGGTTTGAGAATAGCACATATGAAGTAAGGTTACAATCTTAATACTGGACAGATTTTCCTTTATCAGGCAGAATAGATGGAGCTTCACTGGAGGATGGTTTTTAACTTCCCTCTAGCCTGCCGAAGTAGATGATGAAATAGCCACAAGCCTACTTGGTTCTCTGGAAAATGATCTCTGAGAGTTTTAAGGATTCTGTTAGATACAAAAAAAACCCTCTCTGGAATTGCTGTGGGGTAGCAGATCATCTCCTCTGTAGCACACTCAAATGAGACGGGAAGGCTCAGAATTCTTAAAGTACCCTTCCTGAGATCTCTATTCTAGACCACTACTCTGGAGTTAATCCAGTTCAGTCCAGTTCAGTTGCTCAGTCATGTCCGACTCTTTGCGACCCCATGAACCACAGCACGCCAGGCCTCCCTGTCCATCACCAACTGCCAGGGCCACTTTCAAATGTGTGTTCATGCATGTGTGTGTGTGTTCAGTTGTGTCTGACTCTGCGATCCCACGCAGAGGACTAGCCCGCCAGGCTCCTTTGTCCTGGCATTTCCCAGGCAAGTATATTAGAGTGAGTCATTACTCCCTTCTTCAGGGTATCTTCACAACCCAGTGATCACATCCATGTCTCCTGTGTCTCTTGCATTGGCAGGTGGACTTGTTACCATTGAGCCACCTGGGAAGCCCCGATAAGTGAGTAATAATCGTTAAATGAAAATGACAATACAAAACAGATTTTCACAGTCATTCTTCTAAAATCTGAAGTCTATGGAAAGGTATATTTCCAGGAGTTGGAGTAAGAGCTCAGAGACCTGTTGTCTCCATGGAGCCTGTACTCATATGGATGTGTTTATGTGACAGCTGAGTTTAATGACAGAAAGTAAGTACTCAGCAAATCCATCTTGGTATAGGGAATACTCAAAATCTATTTGTTTTGAATGGAAAGAAATATGAATCTGTATGTAAAAGCCAAAAATAAGTGAGTTATTTTTTTAATGGAAAAGTAGCCTTCCTGAAACTGAAAAATTGAATCGTTTATTAATCAGAATTAGCAATGAATTAATCAAATAGCTAGAGCTAGATATCTTGGAGTGTGCAGGCAAGTAGGCCTTAGGAAGCATCACTGTGAACAAAGCTGGTGGAGGTGATGGAATTCCAGTTGAGCTATTTCAAATCCTAAAATATGAGGCTGTTAAACCACTGCATTCAATATGCCAGCAAATTTGGAAAACTCAGCAGTGGCCACAGGACTGGAAAAGGTCAGTTTTCATCCCAATCCCAAAGAAAGGCAATGCCAGAAAATGTTCAAACTACTGCACGATTGCACTCATTTCACATGCTAGCAAAGTAATGCTCAAAATCCTCCAAGTTTGACTTCAACAGATGTAAACATCTAGATGTATAAGCTGGATTTAGAAAAGGCAGAGGAACCAGAGATCAAATTGCCAGCATCAGCTGGATCACAGAAAAAACAAGAGAATTCCAGAAAAACATCTACTTCTGCTTTATTGACTATGCCAAAGCCTTTGACTGTGTAGATCACAACAAACTATGGAAAATTCTGAAAGAGATGGGAATACCAGACCACCTTACCTGCCTCCTGAAAAACCTGTATGTTGGTCAAGAAGCAACAGTTAGGACCGGACATGGAACAACGGATTGGTTCAAAATTGGGAAAGGAGTACATCAAGGCTATATTTTGTCACCCTGCTTATTTAACTGACATGCAGAGTACATCATGCAGAATGCCAGGCAGGATGAAGCACAAGCTGGAATCATGATTGCTGGGAGAAATATCAATAACCTCAGATATGTAGATGACCCCAACATAATGGCAGAAAGCAAAGAGGAATTAAAAGACACTTGCTCCTGGGAAGAAAAGCTATAACAAACCTAGACAGCATATTAAAAAGCAGAGACATTACTTTGCTGACTTTTAAGGTCCGTATGGTCAAAGCTATGGTTTTTCCAATCATCATCTATGGATGTGAGAGTTGGACCATAAAGAAGGCTGCGCACTGAAGAATTGATGTTTTCTAACTGTGGTGTTGGAGAAGACACTTGAGACTTGCGGGGACTGCAAGGAGATCCAACCAGACCATCCTAAAGGAAATCAACCATGAATATTCATTGGAAGGACTGATGCTGAAGCTCCAACACTTTGGCCACCTGACACGAAGAGTTGACTCACCAGAAAAGACCCTGATGCTGAGAAAGATTGAGGCAGGAGGAGAAGGGGACGACAGAGGATGAGATGGTTGGATGGCATCACCAACTCAATGGACATGAGTCTGACCAGACTCTGGGAGATTGTGAAGGACAGGAAAGCCTGGTGTGCTACAGTCCACGGGGTCACAAGTAGGACACGACCGAGCTACTGAACGACAACAAATCAAAGAGCAGTCACAACATCCTACAAGAAAAGTGGACTGATTTTTAATGGGCCAAAAAAATTCCTGAGCCAGACTAAAGGTTAGCAGCTGGACTGGGCTGGAAGAAGGCTGAGTATGATCAATTCTGGCCATCCTTTTCAAACTCTAGACTTGTGGGTTTGGGATAAGCAGTAACATTTTGCTGTATCACTGCAATATTGACAATGGCAAAATACTGCTGTTTTTTTCATTTTAGACAAAAGCAAATTCACTCAAAGGCCCTGAGATTTCAAAAAAAAATGACTGTATACATTTTTCCCATTCAGAATGATTAAGAAAATTCCACAAGCCACCCACTCACATACATAAAAATGAATTCTGCCTCTTTCCTAATTGCAGGCCCAATTTAAAAAACCAGCTGAAATCTATAAATTTCAAATCTGACAAAATTCAACACTCAGCATATGTCAAATTTGAGAAAAAATTACATTCACATTTTAATCTAGAAATATTTTAAAATTCAAATTTTATAATAGTTATAACCGATTTTTTAAGGTAGTTTTTAAAAACTACCTAAAAACTTAATAGTGAAAGCTTGTCTATACAAAGTGAAAAGTGTTAGTCACTCAGTTGTGTCTGACTCTTAGTAACCTCTGGGCTATGACTGGGTTCTTCTGTCCATGGGGTTCTCAAGGCAAGAAAACTGGAGTGGGTTGCCATTTCCTTCTCCAGGGGATCTTCTCAACCCAGGGATCAAACTTGGATCTCCTGCATTGCAGGAGGATTCTTTCCCATCTGAGCCACCAGGGAAGCCCTGTATAAACTATCTTCTAACTGCTCCAAAGGTATCCAAAGGACCTGCCTGCCTCCATGCCCTCATCTTATTGCTTCCTGTTGGATGAGGGGTAAAGAAGAAAAGAAATTTTTGTGGTACATGCAACAATAATCATTTTGCTATACTAAACCAAGTAATATTTCTTCTGTATGTAATATACAAGGCATGTAATTTGAGATAATTGGTTCATACTTTTAAAATATGCAGTATATCTTTATTGATACACCTATGTGAATTGGACATGACTGAGCAACTGGACTGAACTGATGTGAATCCAAATAGAAAAACCCCCAGATTCTGCAAGTCTGGATCTATCAAATGACACATTTGTTGAAAAATATGATTTAACCACTAATTTTAAGTTGTTCAAATGTTTTTTCAAATGGACTCTTGGCTTGGTTTTGACCTAGTCTTCATGCCATTTTGCTATACTAAAATTTCACATGACTCAGACTATTTTCTGTAGGAGCAGATGCGTTACAAGGAATCACTTACTGGGGTATCTATCAAAGAGTTGTTGACGTTCGGACACTAAGTTGTGTCCAACACTTTGCGACCTGAAAACTTTCATTAGTATCAGTAAGAAGATTTTTCTGAACATGGCGCTCCACAGAACACCTGAGCACTGAGTTGTAAGATGATTCCCAAACTTGAGCTTTGAATTCTTTCTAATGAATGTGTTAAAAGCAAGTTACAAAGGTTTTTCTAAGATGAGAGTGACTACTTGTTTCAGTGAGGTGTGGTCCTCCTGGCTGAAGCCTGAAAGGCCTCTTGCTCTGTGGCTTGTGAGTGGCAGTCGCATCTGAGTTGGCAGGAAGGTAGAAAGCAAATACCATCAGCTGCCATCATTCTGAAGAGAGAGATGAGATAATCACAGACTGTGGTAATGGATAATTCTCACTTATCATATCTGGTGTCAGGAAGACACAACAATGAATAAATCATGATGGGAGAAGGGCTCTAGATTCTTAGGAAACACCAATTATGGGTCAAGGACTGACAGGGTTTTGCAGAGTTCATGAAGTCTATACACAAACTCTGTGACCACACAGGTGACAAAGCCAAAGCAACCTTGTATGCCGCCTACCTGGAATTTGAATTTCAACCTCTTTCTTTTTATTGTATTAAAAGTTAAAAAAAGTTTATTGAAGTATTGCTGATTTACAATATTGTGTTACTTGCAACCTCTAATACATCTTTCCTACTACTCTGGGTCACTTAATATTCCAGAGGACTTTTAAGTCAACGGTGTGTATATTCAGAACAGTAGAGTAGCATCATGTGTACGCAGCAGCTACGCCCATGAGAATATACTGTTCTAAGGGAATGTATGTACCACTCTGTATATCAATAGTATGCCAACTGTATATCCCACATATCAATAATGGTCACTAAGTTTGTTTCTCAGCACCCAGCAAAGGGCACTCAAGGGAGAAAAGAAGCTCTTAACAGGCTGTTTCTTAGGCAACAAAAACTTCCATAAAGATTCCCAAGTTGTCTCCAATAGTATGAAAATCAGTCTTCAGTAAATTTATTTTCAAGGCTGCCTTTAGCTTGGCTTCAGCACTTAACTAGTAAGGTATTACCTTGAACAGAGGGAAAAATATTTCCAGTAGCAGCTGACAAGACTGTGAAGAAGGAAGAAGGGAGGAGTGAGGAGCGACAGAGTGGAAATGCACTGAACTCAGCCCAAACGTGGCTTACATCTGGGCGGCCTAACCCGTCAGAGACCTCAGGAACCCTGCCAGTGGCCAGAGAGAGACCTTCATGTGAACTTTTGATTTGCAACACAGTATTGGGAAGGAAGAGGATACCCAGAATGACACATTGTTGATCCTACAGCAACTGAATACCTGCCCTCCCTTCCCCAGCCAGCCTGGGTTAAGGGCCAAGGTTTGAGGCAAGAATACATTCCAATATGGAAGTATTTTTTACACTTAATCTGACCTTTGTCAAAGGTCAAATAAAAACATTTGGAAACACGGGAATGGAATATTTTCATATTCGTTTTTATTTAGGACTCTCACATAGTTACTCAAAGCAAAAAAACTGACAGTTTTAGCTCCAAGAATGTTCAAGATTACAGTAGCAGGAATGATCTATGTGAGAGGGAGAGAGTTACGTGAGAAAATCACATCCCACATATAATACTGAAGGCACAACTCTGTCTCCAGGACTGAGCCAAAAGTGGTCTCCCCCATTTCTGTTCAAATTTTCTAAAGTGAGAGCAGAATTCACTGCTGAATACAATCATGCATTGTTAAAAAGTATACACTGTCAAGCTTATATTCTTAGACCATGTGCCTATCAGACAGTTCCACAAGTGATACCTTCTTTTGCAAAGGGATTAGAAGTTTGTTTTAGACACAACTAATTTCTCAATGACAAGGCTAACCGTTGGGCCTAATTAGATGTTAAGAAGAAAAGACTCCATTTTGTAAGCAGTCATTTAAATTACAAATGTGGACTCAGTCTGCCAAACAGGTACTATGGTAAATCAACACCTCTACCCATAGCAGGCTGCTACTCTGAAATACTTCATCGGTATGCAAAGAGGCACAGCTACACTTCAATTTCCTTCCTTCAGACAGCATCTCACATTTTCATGGTTATTCTTTGAGCTTGGGAGCAGCAGAGAGGAAAAACGATAGGGAAGAATAAGGGCTAGAGGAATTCCATGCCCAAACATTTATAAATTGCCTAGAGAAGCTTAACATGTTTTAGCATCCTGATCTTCATCACAATGAACAAATCCTGTACTCAACACCTTTTATAGGAATACTATTATGGGAGCTGTTAAAGGATAAAAGATTGAAAAAGTCATAGATCTGCTTTAGAGGGCTTTAGAAGGTAGAAGTATGTATGTAATATTAGGAGGCAGACCTGGGAAGAATGAAAAATGGTGCAGCTGCTGTGGAAAAGATTTTGGTGATTATTTAAAAAACTAAACATATAATTACCATATGACCCAGCAATTTTAGTTCTGAGAATATATGTGAAACAGTGAAAGCAAGGACTTGAACCAATATTTGCAGGCCCGTGTTCACAGCAGAATTATTCACAACAGGCAAAATGTGAAAACAACCCAAATGTCCATCAACAAGTTAAACAAAATATGGTATATGCTGTTAAATTAATTAAACAAGGAAGTTATTAGACTAACATGGCTCTACTATCATGGCAGACTATGTAAGCAAACCAAAGTCTAAGTCAGTAAATGTCTCAACCTTACAAAATAAAAAAGCTAAGACAACCAATCATAGACAACTAGGCTTTAAACTGTAGCCAATCAAATAGTGTCCTTTCTTTGCTTCTGCATTTTCTCCATAGTTTTTCCCTTGGATCCTGTTAGTGGAACACTCTTAACTACATATGGTTTGTTGCTACCTGATTCTTCACCAATAAATGCTCAAATAAACTAGTTTCTTTTTAAGAAGAAATAAATAATTTGAATAGACTGATCACTATAAGTGAAACAGAATTTGTAATTAAAAAAAAAACCTTCCCTACAAACAAAAGTCCAGGACTGGACAGCTTCACTGGAGAATTCTACCAAACATACAAAGAAATACTTATCCGATCCTTCTCAAACTCTTCCGAAAGACTGAAGAGGAAGGAATACTCCTAAAGTCATTCTATAAAGCCAGCATCACCCTGATACCAAAATCAGACAAAGACACTACCAAAAAAGAAAATTATAGGGCAAGATCTTTGAGGAATATAGATGCAAAAATCCTTAAAAAAATATTAACAAATCTAACCCAACAATACATAAAGATAATCATATGGCATAATCAAGTTGGATTCATCCCACGGTCACAAGGATTGTTCAACATATGCAAATCAATCAATGTGATACACCATATCAACAACAACAACAACAAAACGAAAATCCCAGGATCATCTCAATAGATGCAGAAAAATAATTTAGTAAAATTCAACATCAATTCATGATAAAAACCCTCATAAAAGTGGGTATAGAGGGAACATACCTCACCATAATAGAAATTATTTATGACAAACCCACAGCCAACATAATACTCAACAGTGAATATCTGAAAGTCATACTGCAAAATCCAGGATAAGCAAAGTATGCTCGTTCTTACTATTCCTATTCAATATAGGGCTGTAAGTCCCAGTCACAGCAATCAGACAAGAAAAAGAAATGAAAGGTATCCAAATTAGGAGGGATGAGGTAAAACTGTCATTATATGCAGATGATATAATACTATGTATAGAAAACATCTGCTGGATCATGCAGATGATATTCAATATATTGAATAGACATTTCTCCAAAGAAGACATACAGATGGCTAACAAACACATGAAAAGATGCTCAACATCACTCATTATCAGAGAAATGCAAATCAAAACCACTATGAGATATCATTTCACACCAGTCAGAATGGCTGCGACCCAAAAGTCTACAAATAATAAATGCTGGAGAGGGTGTGGAGAAAAGGGAACCCTCTTACACTGTTGGTGGGAATGCAAACTAGTACAGCCACTATGGAGAACAGTGTGGAGATTCCTTAAAAAACTGGAAATAGAACTGCCTTATGATCCAGCAATCCCACTGCTGGGCATACACACTGAGGAAACCAGAAGGGAAAGAGACACGTGTACCCCAATGTTCATCGCAGCAATGTTTATAATAGCCAGGACATGGAAGCAACCTAGATGTCCATCAGCAGATGAATGGATAAGAAAGCAGTGGTACATATACACAATGGAGTATTAGCCATTAAAAAGAATACATTTGAATCAGTTCTAATGAGGTGGATGAAACTGGAGCCTATTATACAGAGTGAAGTAAGCCAGAAGGAAAAACATCAATACAGTATACTAACGCATATATATGGAATTTAGAAAGATGGTAACGATAACCCTGTATACGAGACAGCAAAAGAGACACTGATGTATAGAATAGGCTTATGGACTCTGTGGGAGAGGGAGAGGGAGAGGGTGGGAAGATTTGGGAGAATGGCATTGAAACATGTGAAATGTCATGTATGAAACGAGATGCCAGTCCAGGTTCAATGCACGATGCTGGATGCTTGGGGCTGGTGCACTGGGACGACCCAGAGGGATGGTATGGGGAGGGAGGAGGGAGGAGGGTTCAGGATGGGGAACACATGTATACCTAAAAAAAAAAAAAAAAAGAAACAAGAGGTGTAAGATACGAGATAAAACTAACAGTGTTTATAAATTATAAAAGTGTATATGAAATAAAGAAAAAAAATAAACTATCTGGCACACACACACACACAAAAAAGAGGAAGATAGATATAAATCTGTAGGGATAATGAGACTTATCTCTGTGGGTTTTTTATTAATGAGAAAAATATGTCTTTTCTATACAGAATGAAATCTTTAGGCAAGAAACAATTACTTAAGAAAGATCATTTAGGCCATTGTATTATCACTTGTCTAACATCTCTAATTTACATTTGTGCAAAAAAAAAAAAAAGAAAACATCTGCTGGATCATGGAAAAAGCAAGAGAGTTCCAGAAAAGCATCTATTTCTGCTTTATTGACTATGCCAAAGCCTTTGACTGTGTGGATCACAATAAACCGTGGAAAATTCTGAAAGAGATGGGAATACCAGACCACCTGATCTGCCTCTTGAGAAATTTGTATGCAGGTCAGGAAGCAACAGTTCGAACTGGACATGGAACAACAGACTGGTTCCAAATAGGAAAAGGAGTATATTGTCAAGGCTGTATATTGTCACCATGTTTATTTAACTTCTATGCAGAGTACATCATGAGAAACGCTGGACTGGAAGAAACACAAGCTGGAATCAAGATTGCCGGGAGAAATATCAATAACCTCAGATATGCAGATGACACCACCCTTATGGCAGAAAGTGAAGAGGAACTCAAGAGCCTCTTGATGAAGGTGAAAGTGGAGAGTGAAAAAGTTGGCTTAAAGCTCAACATTCAGAAAACGAAGATCATGGCATCCAGTCTCATCACTTCATGGGAAATAGATGGGGAAACAGTGGAAACGGTGTCAGACTTTATTTTTCTGGGCTCCAAAATCACTGTAGATGGTGACTGCAGCCATGAAATTAAAAGACGCTTACTCCTTGGAAGGAAAGTTATGACCAACCTAGATAGCATATTCAAAAGCAGAGACATTACTTTGCCAACAAAGGTTCGTCTAGTCAAGGCTATGGTTTTTCCTGTGGTCATGTATGGATGTGAGAGTTGGACTGTGAAGAAGGCTGAGCGCCAAAGAATTGATTCTTTTGAACTGTGGTGTTGGAGAAGACTCTTGAGAGTCCCTTGGACTGCAAGGAGATCCAACCAGTCCATTCTAAAGGAAATCAGCCCTGGGATTTCTTTGGAAGGAATGATGCTAGAGCTGAAACTCCAATACTTTGGCCACCTCATGCGAAGAGTTGACTCATTGGAAAAGACTCTGATGCTGGGAGGGATTGGGGGAAAGAGGAGAAGGGCCGACAGAGGATGAGATGGCTGGATGGCATCACTGACTTGATGGACATGAGTCTGAGTGAACTCCAGGAGTTGGTGATGGACAGGGAGGCCTGGTGTGCTGCGATTCATGGGGTTGCAAAGAGTCGGACATGACTGAGCGACTGATCTGATCTGATAGAAAACCCTAAAGACTCCATAGAAATGCTATTCAGTTCAGTTGCTCAGTTGTGTCTTACTCTTTGCGACCCCATGGACTACAGCATGCCAGACCTCCCTGTCCATCACCCACTCCCGGAGTTTACTCAAACTCATGTCCATTGAGTCACTGATGCCATCCAACCATCTTATCCTCTGTCCTCCCCTTCTCCTCCTGCCCCCAATCTTTCCCAGCATCAGAGTCTTTTCAAATGAGTCAGTTCTTTGCATCAGGTGGCCAAAGTATTGGAGTTTCAGCTTCAGCATCAGTCCTTCCAATGAATATTCAGGACTGATTTCCTTAGAATGGACTGGTTGGATCTCCTTGCTTTCCAAGGTACTCTCAAGAGTCTTCTCTAACACCACAGTTCAAAAGCATCAATTCTTCAGCGCTCAGCTTTCTTTATACTTCAACTGAAATCAGTAAGGTAGCAGGATACAAGATTAACATATAAAAATCTGTTGCATTTCTTTACACTAACAATGAAATATCAGAAAGGGAAAGTTTTAAAAAACAAAAACAAAACCACAGGAACACTCCCCTTTAAAAGTGCATCAAAAAGAATAAAATAAACCTGACCAAGGAGATGAAAAACGTATAAGGTGAGAACTATAAAACATTGATAAAGGAAATTGCAGATGATTTAAAGAAATAAAAAGATACACAAATTCTTGGATTGGAAGATTTAATACTGTTAAAATCGCCATACTATCCAAAATAATCTATAGATATAATGTGATCCCAAACAAATTACCTATGGCATTTTTCACAGAATTAGAACAAATAATACTAAAATTTATGTAAACCATAAAACACCCAGAATTGCCAAAGCAATCCTGAGGAAAAAGAACAAAGCTGGAGGTATAACTCTCCTAGACTTCAGACAATACCAAAGCTGCAATAATCAAAACAGCAAGATGGTATTGCCACAAAAACAAACATATGAATTAATGGAAGAGAATGGGAAGTCCAGCAATAAGCCTACATACCTATAATCAATTAATTCTCAACAAAGGAGGCAAGACTATACTGGGTTGGCCAAACAATTTCTCCAAGTTTTTTCTTTGAGATATTATGGAAAAATCCAAATGAACTTTTTGGCCAACCCAAAACAGTGGAGAAAAAGCAAGCTCTTTGGCAAGTGGTGTTGGGAAAGCTGGACAGCCAAATGTAAATCAATGAATTTAGAACACTCTCCCATACCATACCAAAAATAAACTCAAAATAGATTAAAGAATTAAAAATGTGGGAGACCCAGATTCAATCCCTGGGTCGGGAAGATCTCCTGGAGAAGGGAATGGCAACCCACTCCAGTATTCTTGCCCCCCCACCAAAAAAGGGTCTCAAAGAAATATAAGACAGGGCACCATAAAACTCCTAGAAGAGAACATTCTCTGCCATAGAACATACCAGTGTTTCCTTAGGTCAGTCTCTCAAAGCAATAGAAAAAACAAAAGTGAAAATAAATAAATGGAGCTAATAAAATTTATAAACTTTTGCACAGCAAAGGGAACCATAAGCAAAATGAAAAGACAATCTACAGACTGGGAGAAAATATTTGTAAACAATGTGACCAACAAGGTCACAAACATCTCATACAACAAGTAGCTCATACAAACGGCTCATATAACTCAAGAAGAAAACAACAACCCAATTAAAAAGTGGGCAGAAGATCTAAATGGATATTTCTCCAAAGAAGACATACATATGGCCAACGGGCACATGAAAAGATGCTCAACATCACTAATTACTGCCGCTGCTGCTAAGTTGCTTCAGTTGTGTCCAACTCTGTGCGACCCCATAGATGGCAGCCCACCAGGCTCCCCCGTCCCTGGGATTCTCCAGGCAAGAACACTGGAGTGGGTTGCCATTTCCTTCTCCAAGAGAAATGTAAATCAAAACCACAATAAGGTATAACCTCATACCAGTCAAAATGACCATCATCAAAAAGTCTATCTACAAATAACAAACGCTGGAGAGGGTGTGGAGAAAAGGGAACCCTCCTACACTGTTGTTTGGAATGTAAATTGGTGCAACCATTATGGACAATGGCATGCAGGTTCCTTAAAAAACTAAAAATAGAGTAACCATATGATCCAGCATCCCACTCTTGGGCGTGTATCTGGAGAAAACTCTAATTCAAGAAGATATATACATCCCAATGTTTACAGCATACTATTTACAACAGTCAATACACAAACAACAGATGACTAGATAAAGAAGATATAGTACATGTGTACAATGGAATATTTGTTGTTATTATTTAGTTGCTAAGTCATGTTCAACCTTTTGTGACCCTATGGACTATATCCTGCCAACTCCTCTGTCCATGGGATTTCCCAGGCAAGAATGTTGGACTAGGTTGTTATTTCCTTCTCCAGGGGATCTTCCTGATACAAGGATCAAGCTCCCATCTCCTGAATTGGAAGGTGGGTTCTTTACCATTGAGCCACCAGGGAAGTCCATGATGGAATATTACTCAGCCATGAAAAAGCATGAAATAATGCCTTTTGTAGCAACATGCATGGGCCTAGAGATTATCGTACTGAATGAAGTAATTCAGACAGAGAGACAAATATAGTATATCACTTATATGTGGAATCTGGAAAAATGATACAGGTGAACTTATTTACAAAACAGAGACAAAGTCACAGACATAGAAAACAAACTTATGGGGAAAGGAGGGAGGGATAAATTAGGAGTTTGGGATTAACAGATACACACTAATTTACATAAAACAGATAAACAACAAGGTCCTACTTAGAGGACCTTGTTATATAGAGGACCCATATATGATATATGAATTACTCTATATATGTATATAAATCACACACTCTCTCTCTCTCTATATATATATATATATATTCATATATATATATATATATGAATCACTCTGCTTTACACCAGAAACCAACGCATTATAAATGAACGATACTTCAATAAAAACCTCAGCATACTTAATACCTCTCAAATTTATCTTTTAACAGTTCATAGAATGAAGTATTATTCAAGCTATAAAAAGGAAGGAAATTCTGATATATCATAGAACAGGGATCAACCTTGAAGACATTATGGTAAATGAAATAAACAAGACACAAAAGGACAATTATTGTGTAATTCCAATTATATAAGTTAATCAATACAGTCAAATTCAAAGAGACAGAAAGTAGAAAGATAGTTACCTGAGGCTAAGAGGAGGAGTTACTGTTATTTCTTTCTATTTATTTATTTATTTATTTTAAATTTTATTTTATTTTTAAACTTTACAATATTGTATTAGTTTTGCCAAATATCGAAATGAATCCGCCACAGGTATACCGACGTTCCCTATCCTGAACCCTCCTCCCTCCCCTACCCTCCCTCTGGGTCGTCCCAGTGCACCAGCCCCAAGCATCCAGTACCGTGCATCAAAGCTGGACTGGCGACTCGTTTTATACATGATATTATACATGTTTCAATGCTATTCTCCCAAATCTCCCCACCCTCTTCCTCTCCCACAGAGTCCATAAGACTGATCTATACATCGGTGTCTCTTTTGCAGTCTTGTACACAGGGTTATTGTTACCATCTTTCTAAATTCCATATATATGCGTTAGTATACTGTACTGGTGTTTTTCTTTCTGGCTTACTTCACTCTGTATAATAGGTTCCAGTTTCATCCATCTCATTAGAACTGATTCAAATGTATTCTTTTTAATGGCTGAGTAATACTCCATTGTGTATATGTACCACAGCTTTCTTATCCATTCATCTGCTGATGGGCATCTAGGTTGCTTCCATGTCCTGGCTATTATAAACAGTGCTGCAATGAACATCGGGGTACACGTGTCTCTTTCCCTTCTGGTTTCCTCAGTGTGTATGCCCAGCAGTGGGATTGTGGATCATAAGGCAGTTCTAACTGCTTGACAATATTGTATTGGTTTCTGCCATATATCAACATGAATCAGCCATGGGTATAAATATGTCCCCTCCTTCCTGAAACTCCCTCCCATCTCCCACCCTATCCTATCCCTCCAGGTTGTCACAGAGGACTGGATTTGAGCTGCCTGCACCATAGAGCAAATTCCCACTGGCTATCTAATTTCACATATGATAAGGCACAGGTTTCAATGCTACTCTCTCCATTTGTTCCACCCTCTCCTTCCCCCCTGTGCCCACAAGTCTGTTTGTGTCCACATCTCCATTGCTGCTCTGTGGATAGGATCATCAGCACCATCTTTCTGCATTCCATATATATGCGTTAAAATTTGTTATCTGTCTTTCCCTTTCTGACTTACTTTACTCTGTATAATAGGCTCTAAGTTCATCCACCTCATTAGAGTTATTGTTCAATGGGTATGGAGTTTCAGTTTTGGAAGATGAAAAGGTTCTAGAACCGGGTGATGGTTACACAATAACATATATGTACTTAATGCCAGTAAGCTATATAACTAAAAATAGTTATGCTGCTACTGCTGCTGCTAAGTCACTTCAGTCGTGTCCGACTCTGTGCGACCCCATAGATGGCAGCCCTCCAGGCTCCCCCATCCCTGGGATACTCCAGGCAAGAACACTGGGGTAGGTTGCCATTTCCTTCTCCAATGCAGGAAAGTGAAAAGTGAAAGTGAAGTTGCTCAGTCGTGCCTGACCCTCAGCGACCCCATGGACTGCAGCCTTCCAGGCTCCTCAGTCCATGGGATTTTCCAGGCAAGAGTACTGGAGTGGGGTGCCATTGCCTTCTCCAAAAAATAGTTATAATGCTACATATTATGTATGTTTTACTACCACAGCCACTACCAAATCAACAATAAAAAAATAGGAGGTAGGAAAGTATCAGACATAAGTAATTAACACAAGGAGCATATAGATGAAATGGGGTAAAGAAACACATACACACAGGTAAACATATGCTATGATGTTTGTTGTTGTTATTGATGGCTTTAGCTTCAGTTCAACCTGTAGTCTCTTTCTACCTGGACATGGACAAAGCCCCATGTGTTTACACCCCCTTGTTGTATCACTGAGCAGACTTTACATGGGCTAACCACACTGTATTGTCAAGTTCAGTATGGTAAAGTACAGTGGGGTATAGTTTGGAATTAGATGGGGTAGTATAACAGCTTTGGATCTTCTACTATTAACTGCAACAACTCTAGAGGTTGAAGAAATGAAAAAGGAAGAAACTGGATGCTAATATGTGTTTTTAAAATTACTCTCTACTGTTCTTTCAAAATCAAAAGTGGAACTCTTCATTTTACATTAAAAATAATTATTCAGATGACATAATTTGGCCTCTCAGAAGTTGCCTACTGATCTAAGATAAGGGAGAAAAACAGGATTATTCAATATTAACATCAAAAATTCAGAGAGAAGTCACCATCACAAATACATTAGTTGTGCCCTTAGTCAGCTTACTAGTCTTGCTGCTTCTCAGCATCCAACCAACTTATCTCCACATGCCATACACCTCTCCATGAGGAAGAAAAGTCTTGACAGACCAGCCATAGTTAACAGATCATTTACAGGAACATACTCCTTTATCAATACACACAACTGAGAATTGTCTGTCTCTATTTGTTTAAATAGGAGAAATAAAGGGTCTTCTGTACTAGATTTGGGGGTACAGATGGGGCTGATTTCCCATCAGTCCAGGAAGGGTTGATGGAAGAGGTGAGATGTGAGCTGTGAGTTAAAGAATGGCAGTCATACTTTGGAACAATAAAGGCAGGCTGCCAAATCCGCTCCCTGCCCTTTCCCAAATAGGAAGCAGACTTTGAAGGCTAGCCTGGGGTTTGAATCCAGGTGGGTCCTGATTCCAGTGCGGGTACCCTGCTAGACACATTCCTTCTGGCTACAAACCAGAAACTTCTTTCTTACAGCCCTATGAAAATCTTGCTGGAATCCATTAAGCCATGATTTGAACCCTGATGAACTTTTGGCCGAAGAAGAGAGAACGCTCAAGCTTGCAGCAGAAGTTCATCTTGTCGTAGTAGAAAGAGAGTTTAGTGTGAAACAAGACAGAGGTTTCCACGGCTGGTCTATTAACATTAACTCTGAGCATCTCCAGTCCATTAGACTCAACCAACAATGGATGGAAGATGCACCTCACAGTCCAGGGAACAAAAGGAGAATTGAAGGTGTAACTGCTCTCCCACAGGCAGTAGCAAAATCATATCTATTTCCTAATCAGGAAGATACCTCTTATGCATAAGTCCACACTTCAGTATCCTGCTACTATTACAAACAATCCTAAAGATGGAAGAATATTAATATGACTTGTAAAACTAAGGCCTTATTAATAAATTATGTCCCATTACAGAAAAAGATCTGGGCTATTCTCAGAGTGAATCTCTAAACAACTAAAATGCTGGACTGTTAAAAGTTCTAAGAGCCTTCGGTCTTTTACTATATTTCACAGAAGCTACACAGACTCATTCAAATATTTTTTTGTAGATGGAAGCCCTGATTTATATATAAACATATAAGAAAATGTGTGTGTATGTATGTACTCAGTCATGTCCAACTCTTTGCAACCCCATGGACTGTAGCCCACCAGGCTCCTCTGTCCACGGGATTTTCCAGGCAAGAATACTGGAGTGGTTTTCCATTTCCTACTCCAGCAGATCTTCCTGATCTAGGGATCAAACCCATGTCTCTTGTGTTTCCTGCATTGGCAGGCAATTTCTTTACCACTGCACCACTTGGGAAGCCCATATAAGAAAATAAAAAATGATAATATCCACAGTTATGTAGAGCATCCCAAAGACGAATCCCAGTGGCCATGGCTGTGTTAGTTGCCCCATCCCCCAGATATACCTCATCAGTGCCACAGTAGAGACATGTAGATGAAGTCAGATAGTCATCCCCTAGTATTTAAAAACTGACTGGAGACAGGAGGAGACAGGATATGGCTGGAGCTAAGTTAAGTTAACCTTTTGCCAGATAGACGCACATGTGTGGCTAAGGACTCAAAGCTGCCCAGGTTCCTATGCTTCCAGAGCCAGTTCCTCAAGCTCGCTCTATGCTTCTGGTCACCCACTGTCATTTTTTTTCATTTCTATTTTTAAACAGCTTTTTATTTTGTATTGGGATATAGCCAGTTGACAATGTTATGATAGATTCAGGTGAATAGTGAGGGGACTCAGCCATACATATGCATGTATCCATTTCAATAAGTTTATGTTCCTGTCACTGACCTTTATCCTTTCAATAATCCTCTCCTTTGAATACAGATTGAAAAAAGTGTTTCTATTGCTTGTTACCAAAAGAATCTTAACATCAAGCATATGTATTTTGCCAGGAGGAGCATTTATTTTCCCACCCTGGAGCTAATAATTATATGTAGAAGGAAACTTTAAGATGTATATATTTTCAGTATTTTTACAGGGAAAAACCAAATAAATTATTTTAAGGTTTTGAGAAATCCAGAAGAAAAAAACAAGTGATGGAGAATAATGACAAAGGAAAGTAACAGAAAATCTGCAGTATTATGGATTTGAAGAGCAGTAGGCTTTAAAGATAGTACAAGACTGGAAAGAAAGGAAAGGAAGATAATATACCATTCCAAGAATAAGTAATTTCACTTTTTTCCTTTAAAAGAAACCACCTACATGGATTATGATATTGTATTTCCATATCTTAAAAATTTTAAAAATTTGAGTAGCTGCTCCTCTTTTTAAAAAATAATTATTTATTTTTTATTGAAGGATAATTGCTTTACTGAATTTTGTTGTTTTCTGTCAAACCTCAACATGAATCAGCCATAGGTATACATATATCCTCTCCCTTTTGAAACTCCCTCCCATCTCCCTCCCCATCCAACCCCTCTAGGTTGTTAGGGAACCCCTGTTTGAGTTTCCTGAGCCATACAGCAAATCCCTGTTGGCTATCTATTTTACATATGGTAATGTAAGTTTCCACGTTACTCTTCCATACATCTCACCCGCTCCTCTCCTCTCCCCATGTCCATAAGTCTATTCTTTATGTCTGTTTCTCCATTGCTGCCCTGTAAATAAATTCTTCAGTACTATTTTTCTAGATTCTGTATATATGCATTAGAATATGATATTTATCTTTCTCTTTCTGACTCCCTTCACTCTGTATAATAGGTTCTATGTTCACTCACTTCATTAGAACTGACTCAAATGCATTCCTTTTTATGGCTGAGTAATATTCCATTGTGTATATGTACCACCTCTGCTTTATCCATTCATCTGTCGATGGACATCTAGGTTGCTTCCGTGTTCTAGCTATTGTAAATAGTGCTGCAATGAGCAATGGGATACATGTGTCTTTTTCAATTTTGGTTTCCTCGGGGTACATGCCTAGGAGTGGGATTGCTGGGTCATATGGTAGTTTTATTCCTTGTTTTTTAAGAAATCTCCATACCGTCTTCCATAGTAGCTGTATCAACTTACATTCCCACCAACAGTGCAAGAGCATCCCTTTTCTCCACACACTTTCCAGCATTTATTGTTTGTAGACTTTTTGATAATGGCCATTTTGACTGGTGTGAGGTGATATCTCACTGTAGTTTTGATTTGCATTTCTCTAATAATGAGTGATGTTGAGCATCGTTTCATATGTTTGTTAGCCATCTATATGCTTTCTTTGGAAAAATGTCTGTTGAGGTCTTTTCCCCACCTTTTGATTGGGTTGTTTGTTTTTCTGGTATTGAATTGTATGAGTTGCTTGTATATTTTGGAAATTGATCCTCTGTCAGTTATTTCATTTGCTATTATTTTCTCCCATTCTGAGGGCTGTCTTTTCGCCTTGCTTGTATTTCCTTTGTTGTGCAAAAGCTTTTAAGTTTAATCAGGTCCCACTTGTTTACTTTTGTTTTTATTTCTGTTACTTTAGGAGGTGGGTCACAGAGGATATTGCTTTGATTTATGACATTGGTGTTCTGCCCGTGTTTTCCTCTAAGAGTTTTATAGTTTCTGGTCTTACATTTAGGTTTTTAATCCATTTTGAGTTTATCTTTGTGTATGGTGTTAGGAAGTGTTCTAATTTCATTCTTTTACATGTAGCTGTCCAGTTTTCCCAGCACCGTTTTTTGAAGAGGCTCTCTTTGCCCCATTATATGTTCTTGCCTCCTTTGTCAAAAATAAGGTGCCCATAGGTGCATAGGTTTCTATCTTGTTCCATTGGACTAAATTTCTGTTTTGGGGACAGCACCATGCTGTTTTGATGAGTGTAGGTTTGTATTATAGTCTGAAGTCAGGAAGGTTGTGTCCTCCAGCTCCATTCTTCTTTCTCAAGACTGCTTTGGCTATTCGGGATCTTTTATGTTTCCATATGAGTTGTGAAATCTTTTGTTCTAGTTCTATGAAAAATATCATTGGTAATTTGATAGGGAAAATTACCTTATGGCAGAAAGTGAAGAGGAACTAAAAAGCCTCTTGATGAAAATGAAAGAGGAGAGTGAAAAAGTTGGCTTAAAGCTCAACATTCAGAAAACTAAGATCATGGCATTTGGTCCCATCACTTCATGGGAAATAGATGGGGAAACAGTGGAAACAGTGTCAGACTATTTTTGGGGGGTTCCAAAATCACTGCAGATGGTGATTGCAGCCATGAAATTAAAAGACACTTACTCCTTGGAAGGAAAGTTATGACCAACCTAGATAGCATATTCAAAAGCAGAGACATTACTTTGCCAACAAAGGTCTGTCTAGTCAAGGCTATGGTTTTTCCAGTGGTCATGTATGGATGTGAAAGTTGGACTGTGAAGAAAGCTGAGCACTGAAGAATCGATGCTTTTGAACTGTGGTGTTGGAGAAGACTCTTGAGAGTCCCTTGGACCGCAAAGAGATCCAACCAGTCCATTCTGAAGGAGATCAGCCCTGGGTGTTCTTTGGAAGGACTGATGCTAAAACTGAAACTCCAGTACTTTGGCCACCTCATGCGAAGAGTTGACTCATTGGAAAAGACTCTGATGCTGGGAGGGATTGGGGGCAGGAGGAGAAGGGGACGACAGAGGATGAGATGGCTGGATGGCATCACTGACTCGATGGACATGAGTTTGAGTGAACTCCGGGAGCTGGTGATGGACAGGGAGGCCTGGCATGCTGCAATTCATGGGGTCACAAAGAGTCAGACATGACTGAGCGACTGAACTGAACTGAATTTGATAGGGATCACATTGAATCTATAGATTGCATTGGGTAGCACAGTCATTTTCACAGTACTGATTCTTCATACCCAGGAACATGAAATATCTCTCCATCTGTTTATGTTATCTTTGATTTCTTTCATTAGTGTCTTAAAATTTTTTGTGTACAGTTCTTTTGTCTCCTTAGTTAAGTTTATTCCTAGATATTTAATTCTTTTTGTTGCAGTGGTGAATGGGATTGATTTTTCTGATTTTTCATTGTTAGTATATAGAAATGAAAGTGATTTCTGTGTATTGATTTTGTATCCTGAAACTTTGCTAAATTCACTGATTAGCTCTAGTAATTTTCTGATACCATCTCCAGGGTTTTCTATGTACCGTATCATGTCATCTGCAGACAGTGAGAGATTTACTTCTTCTTTTCCAATCTGGATTCCTTTTATTTCTTTTTCTTCTCTGATTGCTGTAGCTAGGACTTCCAGAACTATGTTGAATAATAGTGGTGAAAGTGGACACCCTTGTCTTGTTCTTGATCTTAAGGGGAATGCTTTCAGTTTTTCACCATTGAGAATAAGGTTTTCTGTGGGCCTACTATATATGGCCTTTACTATTGCTGAGGTAAGTTCCTTCTATGCCCATTTTTGGAAGAGTTTTAATCATAAATGGACGTTGAATTTTGTCAAAGGCTTTTTCTGCATCTATTGAGATTATCATATGTTTTTTATCTTTCAATTTGTTAATATGGTATATCACATTGATTGATTTGTGTATATTGAAGAATCCTTGCATCCCTGGAATAAACCCAACTTGATGGTGTATGAGCTTTTTGATGTATTGCTGAATTCTGTTTGCTAAAATTTTGTTGAGGATTTTTGCATCTATCTTCATCAGTGATATCGGCCTGTAGTTTTCTTTTTTGCTGTTGTCTTTGTCTGGTTTTGGTATCAGTGTGATGCTGGCCTTGTAGAACGAGTTTGGAAGTGTTCCTTCCTCTGTTATTTTCTGAAAGAGTTTTAGAAGGATAGGCATTAGCTCTTCTCTAAATGTTTGATAGAATTCTCCTTTGAAGCCAACTGGTCCTGGGCTTTTGTTTTTTGGGAGATTTTTGATCACAGATTCAATTTCAGTGTTTGTAATTGGGTTGTTCATAATTTCTATTTCTTCCTGGGTCAGATTTGGAAGACTGAACTTTTCTAAGATTTTATCCATTTTTCCAGGTTATCCATTTTATTGCCATATAATTGTTATATGGCATCATATAACATCATATGACATCATAATAGGCTCTTATATTCCTTTGTATTTCTGCATTGTCTGTTGTAACCTCTCCTTTTTCATTTCTAATTTTGCTGATCTGATTCTTCTCTCTTTTGTTCTTGATGAGTCTGGCTAAAAGTTTGTCAATTTTGTTTATCTTAAAGAACCAGCTTTTAGTTTTATTAATCTTTATAATTGTTTCTTTCATTTCTTTTTCATTTATTTCTGCTCTGATCTTTATGACTTCTTTCCCTGTACTAATTTTGGGCTTTTTTGTTCTTCTTTTTCCAGTTGTTTTAGATGTAAAGTTAGGTTGTCTATTCGATGTTTTTCTTATTTCTTGAGGTAGCATTGTATTGCTATAAACTTCCCTCTTAGAACTGCTTTTGCTGCATCCCATAGGTTTTGAGTTGTCGTATTCTCATTGTCATTTGTTTCTAGAAATTTTTTATTTCCCTTTTGATTTCTTCAGTAACCTGTTGGTTATTTAGAAACGTGTTGCTTAATCTCCATGTGTTTGTGTTTCTTACAGTTTTTTTTTTTTTTTTGTAATTGATATCTCTTCTCATAGCATTGTGGTTGGAGAAGATGCTCGATACAATTTAAATTTTCTTAAATTTACTGAGGTTTGCTTTGTAACCCAAGATGTGGTCTATCCTGAAGAATGTTCCATGTACACTTGAGAAGAAGGTGTATTCTTCTGCATTTGGATGGAATGTCCTGAATATACCAATGAGATCCATCTCATCTAATGCATCATTTAAGACTTGTGTTTACTTATTAATTTCCTGTTTTAATGATTTGTCCACTGGTATGAGTGGGGTGTTAAAGTCTCCTACTCTTATTGTGTTACTGTCAATGTCAATTTCTCCTTTTATATCTGACAGTGTTTGTCTATGGGATCGCACAGTCGGACACGACTGAAGTGACTTAGCATAGCATAATGTTTGTCTTATGTATTGAGGTTCTCCTATGTTGAGTGAGTAGATATTTAGAATTGTTATATCTTCCTCTTAGATTGATCCCTTGATCATTATGTAGTGTTTTCTTCCATATCTCTTGTAATCTTCTTTATTTTAAGGTCTATTTTGTCTTATATGAGGATTGGTACTCCAGCTTTCTTTCGTTTCCCATTTGCATGGAATGTATTTTCCATCCTCTAACTTTCAGTCTATATGTGTCTTGAGGTCTGAAGTGGGTTTCTTGTAGACAACGTATATATGGGTCTTGTTTTTGTATCCATTCAGCCAGTCTGTGGTTTTGGTTGGAGCATTTAATCCATTTACATTTAAAGTAATTCTTGTATATATGTTCCTATTGCCATTTTCTTAATTGTTTGGCATTGATTTTGTAGATCTTTTTCTTCTCTTACATTTCTTGACTATATATGTTGCTTTAATATTTGTTGTAAAGCTGATTTGGTGGTACTGAATTCTCTTAACTTTTGCTTGTCTGAAAAGCTTTTATTTCTCCATCAATTTTGAATGAGATCCTTGATGGGTACAGTAATCTTGGTTGTAGATTTTTCCCTTTCAGTACTTTAAATATATCCTGCCATTCCCTTCTGGCCTGCAGAGTTTCTGGAGAAAGAGCAGATGTTAAGCATATGGGGTTTCTCTTATATGTTATTTGTTGCTTTTCCTCTGCTGCTTTTAATATTCTTTCTTTGTGTTTAGTCTTTGTTAGTTTGATTAGTGTGTGTCTTGGCATGTTTCTCCTTGGGTTTATCCTGTATGGGACTCTTTGTGCCTCTTGGACTTGATTGACTTTTTCCTTTTCCATGTTGGGGAACTTTTCAGTTATAATCTCTTCAAAAGTTTTCTCATACACTTTCTTTTTCTCTTTTTCTTCTGGGACCCCTATAATGCTAATGTTGGTGCATTTGATATTGTTCCAGAGGTGTCTGAGACTATCCTCAGTTCTTTTCATTCTTTTTACTTTATTCTGCTCTTCAGAAGCTATTTCTACCATTTTATCTTCCAGCTCGCTGATTCATTCTTCTGTTTCAGATATTCTGCTATTAATTCTTTCTAGAGTAATTTTAGTTTCAGTAATTGTGTTGTTTGTCTCTGTATGTTTATTTAATTCTTCTAATCTCTGTTAATTGGCTCTTGCATTTTCTCCATTTTGTTTTCAAGGTTTTTGATCATCTTTACTATAATTATTCTGAATTCTTTTTGAGGTAGTTTGCCTATTTCCTCTTCATTTATTTTGAGTTCTGTGTTTCTAGTTTGTTCCTTCAAACCCACTCCAGTATCCTTGCCTGGAAAATCTCATGGACAGAGGAGCCTGGTGGGCTGCAGTCCATGGGGTCGCAAAGAGTCAGGGACGACTGAGCAACTAACACTAACACTAACTCTCTGCCCTTTCATTATTTTTTTTTTTTTAAACTTATTGTGTTTCAGGTCTCCTTTTCCCAGATGTCAAGGTTGAATTTTTTCTTCCTTTTGGATTCTGCCCTCCTAACGTTGGTCCAGTGGTTTGTGTAAGTTTTGTATAGGGTGAGATTTGTGCTGAGTTTTTGTTCGTTTGTTTGTTTTTCCTTTGATGGGCAAGGCTGAGTGAGGTGGTAGTCCTGTCTGCTGATGATTGGGCTTGTATTTTTGTTTTGTTTGTTGTTTAGATGAGACGTCCTGCACAGGGTGCTGGGTTGGGTGATGCTGGATCTTGTATTCAAGTGGTTTCGTTTGTGTGAGTTCTGACTATTTGATACTCCCTAGGGTTAGTTCTCTGGTAGTTTAGGGTCTTGGAGTCAGTTCACCCACGCAAAAGGCTCAGGGCTTGATCTCTGTTCATGAATGAAGATTCCACAGGTGGTTTGTTATGGCATTAAGTGAGATTAAAACAAATATCCAAAAGAGAAACCAAAGATGAACCCCAGACAAATAGCAGTCATGAAATCAGGCAAATAATAATTAAATTGATGGAATATACACATATACATATACACCCATAAGCAAAGTCAAAACAGTCCAACAAAAATTAAGTACAGCAGATTGACCTGGCAAAAAAAGGAAATAAAAAATTATATTTATCAGTTAAGAACAAAACTAACTAGAGCGCAAACTAGAAAACAAAAGTAAAGCAAGGTGCCAAGTGGGGAATAAAGCAATGAAAACAAAACTAACAAATATGTTGAGAGGAAAGAAAAGAAAGAAAGAATAGATATAAAAAGTTAAATCAGTTCAGTTCAGTTCAGTCACTCAGTCATGTCAGACTCTTTGCGACCCCATGAATCGCAGCATGCCAGGCCTCCCTGTCCATCACCAACTCCCGGAGTTCCCTCAAACTCATGTCCATCAAGTCGGTGATGCCATCCAGCCATCTCATCCTCTGTCGTTCCCTTCTCCTCCTGTCCCCAATCCCTCCCAGCATCAGAGTCTTGAAAAAGTTAGAGGTAGATAAAGAAGCTTTATATACATCAAAGGTTAACTGCAAGGGGAAAAGAAGAGTAGGAAAAGCAAACAAAGGAATAAATGTTGAAAAAATAATAATAGATTTAAAAAATTAAAAAGTAAAAAAAAGAGAAAAGGAAAAAAAAAAAAAAAGGTAAGCTCCACAGAACTGCAAAAGCCCAACACAGAGGCAAAGGTTTATAACAACAATAGAAAATGTGACTGATTGTAAAAAAACTAAGAAGCTCAAAAGCTTAGATTTCACAGTGCCAATAAAATTGACAACAACAACAGAAGTGGGGGGCGGGGGAGAAAAAAAGTCCAAAAGAATCTACAAAACAAGTCAAAACATATGAACAATAAATGTTTTTCTTGAGTCACTGCTGTCAGAAGCCTTTCCCTTGCTGGGGGTCACGGTCCCCCTCATCTTCCTAGGATGCCCTCCAACTCTGTGCTGATCTCTGGACCTGGGGTGGGGGCAGCCCAGATTCTAATCTGGTCCTACACCTGTGAGTTCTTGCCTCTAATGTCCACAGCTATGAGAACTAGTGCATTTTCTTTTGTGTTTTCCAAAAGAAATTGGAAAAAAGACATTGGCGCTCTCAATGTCTTTTTATATATTCCATAGACACAGAGTCTGCCTAGTTGATTGTGTGGATTTAATCTGCAGTTTGTACAGCTGGTGGGAAGGTTTTGGGTCTTCTTGCTTAGCCACACTGCCCCTGGGTTTCAACTGTGGTTTTATTTCCACCTCTGCATGTGGATCATCCACTGGGGTTTGCTCCTGAGGCTGCCCTGGAGGACTTGAGCTTGTGAGGGCCAGGTGTGGAGGTGGTGCAACGCTTGGGTCACAGCAGTTCTGGCAGCACCGGGTACTCAGGGGAGTTGGTGGCTAGGGAAGCAGGAAATATAGTGCTCAAGAAGGGTATGGCAACCAGTATTGGCCAATATGCTCTAGTATTCTTGCCTGGAGAACCCTCTGACAGAGAAGCCTGGCAGGCCACAGTCTACAGGGTTGCAAAGAGTTGGACACCACCAAAGCAACCCTGTGTGCATAGACATAAGACTTTTTTTTGTCTGTGGCAGCTCTCCTCTAGTGAGAGTTGAGTGTGAACAGTGCAGCTACTAGGCTTGAGGGGATCCTGGTGGCACCAAGTGTGCACGGACATGGACGGCCTCTGCCGCAGAAGTTATGGCCCTATCAGAGTCTTGTTTTTGAGCCTCTTGTAGCTGGCAATCAGAAGGCCTCTTTGGCCAGTCTTTCTCCGTAGCTCCACTCGTTCAGGCCCTTAAAGGGCTCCCTTGCCTGGGGTCCTTCTCTTGTTTGGTGCATCAGGCACATACAGGGGCCCCCCTGGTTGGGGTCCTACTCCATAGATTGGGCACATCAGGCACTTAAAGGTACACCCTGGGTGGGGTCTTATCCTGTAGTTCTGCGATTCAATCACTTACAGGAGCACCCTGGGTGGGGTCCTACTCTGTAGTTCAGTGCATCAGGTGTTTAATGGGCCAGCCTCTCTATTGATCAGCTGTCAATGTTGGCAGGTAGAGGGAGAGAGGTTATGGTGATAGATCCACCCTCTACACGTGACTCAGCAGTATCCCCTTGCTTCCATGGCTGCCTGGCTTTCCTCCACAGGCATTTCCCACCACAGTCTCCTCCCTCACAGCCCCTCGATCTGTCTCTAGAGTCAATAGCAGCCCTTGCCCTAGGATTGCTCCACAATCCCTGAACTACAGCTCCCAGCCGATGTGCCTTCTGGGTATGTATGGCTGTGGCAAGCACTGATTCTCAATCCATTTAGGCTGCCACAGATCAGCTGTTTCACTCTCAGCCTTAAATGTTTCCTCTCTGATTCAGACAATTGCCCTGATGTGGGGATCAGACCCCTGCTTCAGTTCCCCCACCCACTGATGGCAGGTCCTGTCCCACTAACACTCCTGATTTTGCCCCTGGTTCCTTCGTCCTACCTAGTTTTGTGTGGTTCTATATATTCTTTTCTGCTGGTCAGGTACTCCTCTCTGCTCTCAGCTGGTGTTCTGCATGCACTTCTGTGTCAGAGGTGTATCCTGATGTATCCGTGGAGAGAGATGCACTACACGTCCACCCACTCCTCCGCAACCTCTGCTGCTCTTTGTTGTTCAGTTGCTAAATTATGTCCAACTTTTAGTAACCCGATAGACTGCAACACACCAGGCTTCCCTGTCCTTCACTATCTCCTGGAGTTTGCTCAAACTTATGTTCATTGAGTCAGTGATGCCATCCAACCACCTTATCCTCTGTTATCCCCTTCTCCTCCTGCCTTCAATCTTTCCCAGGGTCTTTTCCAGTGAATCGGCTGTTTGCATCAGGTGGCTGAAGTATTGGAGCTTCAGCATCAGTCCTTCCAACGAACATTCAGGTTCGATTTCCTTTAGGATTGATTGGTTTGATCTCCTTGAAGTCCAAGGGACTCTCAAGAGTCTTCTCCAGCACCACAGTGCAAAAATATCAATTCTTTGGCACTCAGCCTTTTTTATGGTCCAACTCTCACATCCATACATGACTGCTGGAAAAACCATAGCTTTGACTAGATGGACCTTTATCAGGAAAGTAATATCCCTGCTTTTTAACATGCTGTCTAGTTGGTCCTTACCTGATATTTAAATGTTTTTTTTAAAAAGCCTTTCATGTGGCTTCAAATTGACTTAGAATATATTATCACAATAGTTCCTTTTACCCAGGAGAATAGCTCTATGTGTTAGTATCTAGGGCTGTTCCTTAACTGGAGGGTAAGATCTGAGCAGAAGAAACCTCACTAAGTTTTCCTTTTTCTTCCTGATAGAAACTGGAAACCCAGTGGCCAATAGGATACCTAATCCTTGGCATCCAGTTGGGATTCTTACATACCTGAAATTCAGCAAGGTAACTGGGTTGGCAGAAGTGATTCTGAGAGGGTTTATAATATCATGAAAAACATAGATTTTAGGGTCCAACAGACCTAAGTTAAAATCTCAAGTAAGCAACTCACAAGCTGTATGACCCTGGACTAGCAAATTAAATGTGTGGGCTATAGAATGGGTTCCTGTGAAGTTTAACAGTATGTCAAGTGCTTGGCATAGTGTCTGGCATGCTGCTGCTACTAAGTTGCTTTAGTCGTGTCTGACTCTTTGGACCATATGGACTGTCCTCTGACCATATCCTCTGTCCATGGGATTCTCCAGGCAAGAATACTGGAGTGGGTTGCTGTGTTCTCCTCCAGGGGATCTTCCCAAAGCAGGAATCGAACCCAAGTCGCTTATGTCTCCTGCATCGGCAGGTGAATCCTTCAGCACTAGCACCAGCTGGGAAACCAAGTATCTGGCATGATTAGTATTCAATATATAAGGTAGATTAATTATTTCTAGTTGTGATGATGGGTTTTGACTCTTATTCCTTTCTTTGAGACATGTCTAGCCTACATATCCTTTGGGGAAGGGTCAGGAATGCAAACAGCGACAGAGTTCAGGCTACGTAGATAACAAAGGATACTTGAAAGTGTTGGCACCATCTTGAGGTCTCAGCAACTAGTCAGCTCTGTCTAATGGTCGCCATGTTGGGGTGCAGACCAAATGTAGCACATCTGATTGTTCTTAAAGGTTATGTTGTGACTTGGGATTTTTACTGGAAACAATGTATTTAAATCCTGGCAACTAATTCAAATTTCCACAAAACCATTCTATGCGTACCAAACAAAAGTTGCCAGTGGGATATATTTGGTTACTAGTTTCCAAACTCTGCTTTAGAGCCATGAAAACCATCTGGGGAGAAAATGAAAAAACTGTATGCCAAACTATAAAGAGAAACTTTGAACAATACTAGGAAATAGGCTGGTCTGACAAAGCCTTGATGAAACCATTTTACATATACGTACTGCCTAAGAGAGCATGTCTCAAAATGAAAAATATTTTCCCAGTTTTTTAAGAAAAAGCACCTGCGTGAGGATACTTAGCTCCTTTAGCCAGGTGGGATCTTACCCACTTCTAAACCTTCACCCCCTCAGCACTTGCCATATATGCCTGTTCCAGGGCCCACCTTGGAGATGGAAAAGTTAAGTGTCAGGAGAGCTGTATCCACTTCACCACTGAGTATGTCTTTGCCTTAACTAATCAAATTATATCTTTTACCCCAGCAAAAGGTATTCTTGCTATTCCTAGTCAAAAGAAGAAAAAGAATAACCTTTTATCTCTGGCTCAGCTCTCATAACATCAGGAGTGGAAATGGCTGCACAGATACTGTGTTGCTCAATAAAAGACTGTTGCCTGGATGGATGAATCAAGAAATTAACCATCCTCCTATCAATCAACAGTGATACTGAGGTTTGGGCCATAAAAGCTAAGAATCATCCAATGGGAGGAATTCCTTCCTCACCAGGGGAATCCCAGAGGACAGAGAAAGGACAGCGGTCAAGAAAAGTTCAGAACTTGAGAAAACAAAACACTGGCTATGTGCTTTCATTTTAATGTGACTCTGGCTACTTCTTCCCAAGCTTCCCTCCCCCCTCGTCTTCCCCTGAAGCATCTGTTTGTTTTTTAAAACTACCCACAATTCTGATGGCAAAGACACTAAACAAGTACACAAGGGCGATTGTAAACCTAAGTGCTCAGAGGACTAACGAGCCACCAGCCCTTGGCCGCTCTGTGGTTGCTACAGCTTGCAGGTGCTGTGGGTTTTTACTTGGCATCTCTGTAGGAATGAAAGTGGTGTGCATTAAGTTTTCTAGAATGTTTATTGTTGGCAAAGTTTTCCACTTGTATTTTCTTTTATAGTACAACTATTTTTAAGCAAGTGGGACGTTCTGTGATAATTTGGCCATACAGAAGGAAAATTTAGCTGAGGGACCAAAATGCACTTAGTGATGGTGAAAGAAACTAACAAATGAGGAAATAATCCAACTCAAAAGAAAATACTTTAAACTCTTAAAGGTTCTTGAGAAACACACATATGAAAAGCGTTTTCACTTAATATAAATTAAGCACTGGGTCTGGAGCTGGGAGACTTGGCTTCAAGTCTTCTTGCCTCTGTCACTTGCAAGTTGGGAGACCTTGGGTAAATCACATGCCACGCACTCTGACACTCTGTGTCCTCAGAAACAGAATGCAGACTCAGTTGGTGACTGCCAAGGTTCTTTGCAAAGCCACTGTTTTGTGATTAGCTTTGCAAAAAGATTCAACGTATCTCCTGAGGTCTCTGAATTTGTTTTGGCTTCTGTGTCCTATCTACCATAGATAATTTCTTGTCTTTATCTCTAGATTTTACAGATTCTTAAAGTGTTCTCTTGGATCACAAGGAGTTAGCCCAAAGCAATAACACTTTGTTCCTTCTTGATCTGAATTCCTTAGGGGCAGTTGAACTCAAGACGCAACAGAAAGGACCGGTGGGGTTTATTACACTAATCCTAGTACTTGGGTGGATTTTCCTGATGAGGGGCAAATGGCCCCTCCTAGGAATGTTTCAAGAGGGTCTCTGGCAACCATGAATATGACAAAATTTGGGTAAAGTTATGTTCATGGTTCAAAATCTGGAAGGTACCTGATTCTTTAAATTGTGTTTTATTAAGGATTTTGGCAATTAAAATAGCTACAACACCTTTAAAAAAGTATTCCTTTACCTAACTTGATATAGGTTTGGAGCTATGCCAGTCAGGTAAAGGATAATTACTTACTGATTTAATCTTTAACATTTAAAAATAATTATATGCAGGTCTTAAGACACTCAATTTCAAAAAAGGCTTCCTCAATTTTACTTTTAAGGAAATTTAAAACATTTCTTTTAAACATAAGGCAGAGTTTCAAATCTTTCAAATTTCTGACATACTTAAACCTTGCATTTCAAGTGTTTGGGAATATTAGCATTTTATGGTCCCAAACTTGATAACCATATTAGTTATGCAAAGAGTTGGAGTAATTAGAGTTATGTCTGAAGATCATCTAATTTACTCATGGAATATACTGTAGGAACAAACAATCTCCAGACCCGTTTTCTAATATACACTGGGGAAAGAAACTACATCACACTGGAGCCCTGATTGATATTTATGGCCTTTGGAAAGTTAGCATTTTGTGAGTTTAATCCTGGGAAGGATCTAATGACTTCAGCACTGAGAGCTCATCCAGAGAATCTGGTTGATATATGAAGAAAACCAACAGTTATCTTGATGGAGAAGGTTCTGGGTAGATCTGAGTCATCTTCTAAGCCATGGTAAATAAAGAGCATATGGCACAAGGCCTCAGATTCTAAATTACTTCTAGCCTAGTATCATAAAACAAAAAAATTGAGACTCACATAAATGGACTTTGTTTGACAGACTGAAGGAAATGAGAACAAGGCTCAAATAAATTAAAAGATAAAAAAGGCATTTAGGATGAATAATTTGCATGATTTAGAGATGACTCAGTCATTAAGGGACAGCAATAGTCAACAGAGAGATTTATTGATTCGTTGATCATTCCATGCAACAGTCTTACATTGATTAACTCGACGTAAAGAAACTTGATATAAAGATGAGTAAGTAGGATACAGTCTCTGCCAGTTAGGAGGTCTCAATCTTACGGGCTAGTTGGTTATGAAAACTCATATAAGACAAAGGAAATAAGATGAAAAACAGGTGCAGGAGAGGGGAGGGAGCATCAGCTCCCCTGTGGATTCTCACTGTGGGACTGTTGGTGTTGGTAAAGAGGGGACATGAGACTGCCAAACCTTTCTACCTGCCCAGAACTGAATAAGAGTGCTCCTTCCAAATGCTCCTTCTTTCAGCAACTAAACAAAAACAAAACCTGCTCCCACTGCATTTTGGACTTAGCTGCACTCCTAGTGTTTAGCCTAATGCCCAGCTAATGTTCAATCAATATTTACTGAATCAATGAATCAACAGTACTTAATCTCCAGAAGAACTGTACAAAAAAGATCTTCACAACCAAGACAATCACGATGGTGTGATCACTCACCTAGAGCCAGACATCCTGGAATGTGAAGTCAAGTGGGTCTTAGGAAGCATCACTACGAACAAAGCTAGTGGAGGTGATGGAATTCCAGTTGAGCTATTTCAAATCCTAAAAGATGATGCTGTGAAAGTGCTGCACTCAATATGCCAGTGAATTTGGAAAACTCAGCAGTGGCCACAGGACTGGAAAAGGTCAATTTTCATTCCAATCCCAAAGAAAGGGAATGCCAAAGAATGCTCAAACTACCACACAACTGCACTCATCTCACACGCTAGTAAAGTAATACTCAAAATTCTCCAAGTCAGGCTTCAGCAATACATGAACCGTGAACTTCCAGGTGTTCAAGCTGGTTTTAGAAAAGGGAGAAGAACCAGAGATCAAATTGCCAACATCCGCTGGATCATGGAAAAAGCAAGAGAGTTCCAGAAAAACATCGATTTCTGCTTTATTGACTATGCCAAAGCCTTTGACTGTGTGGATCACAATGAACTATGGGAAATTCTGAAAGAGATGGGAATACCAGACCACCTGACCTGCCTCTTGAGAAACCTATATGCAGGTCAGGAAGCAACAGTTAGAACTGGACATGGAACAACAGACTGGTTCCAAATAGGAAAAGGAGTTCGTCAAGGCTGTATATTGTCACCCTGCTTATTTAACTTCTATGCAGAGTACATCATGAGAAATGCTGGGCTGGAAGAAGCACAAAATGGAATCAAGATTGCCGGGAGAAATATCAATAACCTCAGTTATGCAGATGACACCACTCTTATGGCAGAAAGTGAAGAGGAACTCAAAAGCCTCTTGATGAAAATGAAAGAGGAGAGTGAAAAAGTTGGCTTAAAGCTCGATATTCAGAAAACTAAGATCATGGCATCCGGTCCCATCACTTCATGGGAAATAGATGTGGAAACAGTGGACACAGTGTCAGACTTTATTTTTTTGGGCTCCAAAATCACTGCAGATGGTGATTGCAGCCATGAAATTAAAAGACGCTTACTCCTTGGAAGGAAAGTTATGACCAACCTAGATAGCATATTCAAGAGCAGAGACATTGCTTTGCCAACAAAGGTCCGTCTAGTCAAGGCCATGGTTTTTCCAGTGGTCATGTATGGATATGAGAGTTGGACTGTGAGTGCCGAAGAATTGATGCTTTTGAACTGTGGTATTGGAGAAGACTCTTGAGAGTCCCCTGGACTGCAAGGAGATCCAACCAGTCCATTCTAAAGGAGATCAGTCCTGGGTGTTCTTTGGAAGGACTGATGCTAAAGCTGAAACTCCAATACTTTGGCCACCTCATACGAAGAGTTGACTCATTGGAAAAGACTCTGATGCTGGGAGGGATTGGGGGCAGGAGGAGAAGGGGACAACAGAGGATGAGATGGCTGGATGGCATCACCGACTCGATGGAGAGTTTGAGGGAACTCCGGGAGTTGGTGATGGACAGGGAGGCCTGGTATGCTGCAATTCATGGGGTCGCAAAGAGTCGGACACGACTTAGCGACTGAACTGAACTGAACTGAAGCATTACTTCCCTCCTCTTTAAAATGGTAATAACATGACCACTTGTTCATATGAGGATTAAAGGGGATAATATATGTTAAATGCTTACATAGCACAGTGCCTGGCACATAGGTGTTCAATAAAAATTAGCTCATTGCTATTGCTAACATGGGCACTATTACCTCTATTTTTGATGAGATGTGAGGCTTAATTAGTCTAATAAATTAGCCTGTGATTACACAGAAAGTAAATTTGGAAGTCAGATTTCAAACTTCAATCTGTTTCAGTCCCAAACTAAAGCTCCTCCTCGTGTCTCATGCTGCTGCTGATTATCATTTTTTGGGTTTGAGCCTAATCACCCACAGATTGGAAGCTTCTTGAAGACAGGGATTATGACACATACTTTCATATTCACCAAAAGCTGAATTCCAGACCACATGGCAGTCCTATCTTAAAAACTGATTGAACTTATCTGGACTTCAAATGTAAAATGGAATGATTCAACTGCAAGATTTCAAATTCCCTCAGTGAATGCAGTAGCAGAGTTAATACATAATGTAGCTAAATGAATAATGCTTTGTTGAAAATTTACTAAAGAAAGTAAAAATGTTAGTTGCTCAGTTGTGTCCAACTCTCTGTAACCCCATGGACAGTAGCCCATCAGGCTCCTCTGTCCATGGAATTCTCCAGGAAAGAATACTGGAGTGGGTTGCCATGCCCTTCTCCAGGGGATATTCCTGACTCAGGGATCGAACCCAGGTCTCCTGCATTGCAGGCAGATTCTTTACCAGCTGAGCCACTCTAGAAGCTTACTAAAGAAAAGACCTTCTCAGATCCAAATATTTCCCTAAAAACATTTTGAAAGATGTTCAACTTCCAGCCTGAAACCACTATCCATTCAGTTCAGTTCAGCCACTCAGTCGTGTCTGACTCTTTGACACCCCAGGACTGCAGCCTGCCAGGCTTCCTTATCCATCACCATCTCCTAAAGTTTGCTTAAACTCATGTCCATTGAGTCAGTGATTCCATTCAACCGTCTCCTCTCTGTCGTCCCCTTCTCCTCCCACCTTCAATCTTTCCCAGCATAAGGGTCTTTTCCAGTGAATCAGTTCTTTGGATCAGGTACCCAAAGTATTGGAGTTTTAGCTTCAGCATCAGTCATTCCAATGAATACTCAGGACTGATCTCCTTTAGGATGGACTGGCTGGATCTCCTTGGAGTCCAAGGGACTCTCAAGAGTCTTCTCCAACACTAGAGTTCAAAAGCATCAATTCTTAGGTGCTCAGCTTTCTTTATAGTCCAATTCTCACATCCATACGTGACTACTGGAAAAACCATAGCTTTGACTAGATGGACCTTTGTCAGCAAAGTAATTCATTACTTTCATTTAGCATATGTTTATTAACAATATATTCTGTGTTGGTTTCCAAAGCAGTTTTACTACCTAGGAAATCTTAGGATTCTAAATGACTTCTTAGAACAATAATAAACGAAGAGGACACCCACCTAGACTAATGGGTGAGTTTATTAACTCTGTCAAAGAGCAAGCTTATTCACTTGCAGCCAACATAGCCTTTAGATTTATAGTGTATAGATTTCTGAATCTTTGAACATTTGAAAAATATTTCTTTGAGATGTAATTCTCATACTCTAAAATCTACCCATTTAAAGTATAAAATTCAATGGCTTTAATATGTTTGTAAATTGTGAAAACATCACTAAAATTTGTTTAGAATATTTTCATCACTCTCAAAAGAAACCCTGAACCATCAGTAGTCACCCCCTATTCTACTCCAAGTTCCAGCTCTAGGCAACCACTAATTCACTTTTTGTTACATATTTTATTATTGCATTTATATGGAATGTCTTGCCTATTCTCACATTCCATATATATGGGATAATAGAATATGGAATTTTTTACAACTGGCTTTTCTCACTTAGCATGTTTTGAAGGTTCATTTATGTTATAATATGTATCAGTATTTCATGAATTTTTATTGTGGAATAATATTCCATAGTATGATTAGATCACATTTCATTTATCCATTCACCAGTTGATAGGTTGTTTCTGCTTTTTGGCTATTATGAATACTGTTGCTATAAACATGTAAGAACAGGTTTTTTTCTTTTTTGGTGGGTATATGCCTAGGAGTGGAATTGCTGGTTCCCATGGTAACTCTACGCTTAACATTTTGAGGAACTGCCAGGCTGTCTTCCAAAGCAGCTACATGATTCTGTACCACATTTTAAGAGTCAACCCGCACAGAAAGAGGATGTCTAGTCAATGTGAGTGTTGTGATTATCTTCGTGGAATCTTCTCACAGGTAATAAAGTGATTCTCCAAAGTTAGAAATAGCACATGAAGGAAAACTAGGGCAGTTTTTCTTTAGCTACCATTGCTGCAGAAAGCTGAGGCATGGGCTCCTTGAGGGGAGGGCTTGAGTTCCACTCACTGCTATGTACCCCAGGGCATAGCCTAATGACCAACGATAATCATTAAATATTTATCGAATGAATAAACAACTTCAAAAAGTGATATGTGGTTAGGGATAAATTTTGCCCAAAGAGTCTGGACTTGGCCCTTGGCTCCTGGGAGGCACTTTTTAAGCTCTTGTCATTTTCTGACCAATAAGATGTCTTTGTTTGTCTGGGGCCTTGGGCCATGCCAGAGAGTCCAGGCTAGCGGTGTGATTTATGATGAGGGCTTTGAGCCATGTGGTATCAACTCAGGCTCTGGAGGGGCTGGAGATGAAAGAGCTCCACGCATAAGGTCAACCAAGTCTATGTGATGGAGCCTCAATAAAACCTATGGATACCAAGGCTTGGGGGAGTTCCCTGGTTGTCAATAGCCCATGCGTATTGTCACACACTGCTACTGGGAGAAGTAAGTGCCATTCACAACACTCTTCCAGGAAAGGACAAGTAGAAGGTCTGCACTTGAAATCTTCTGGACCCTGCTTTGTGCACCTCTTCCCTTGGCTGATTTTAATTAGTATCCATTGACTGTAATACACTGTAACTGAGTATAACATCTTTTAGTGAGTTATACAAATCCTTCTAGTGAATTATCTAACCTGAGAGTAGTCTTGAGGAGCCTCAACTTGAAGTTAGTGTTAGAAGTGAGGGTAATAAGCGGAAACCCAAACTTTGTAGTTACTAACAGTGCTGAAACACTATTAAAGATGATTTGGTAAAATTTAGTATGTTCGGCATTTCTATAAACAAGAGGCCTAAAGAATCATTCATGAGACAAAGTATTATAGGATGAATACATACTCATACCCCAATCAACAAAGTGGCTCAGATGGTAAAAAATCTGTCTGTAATGCAGGAAACTTGGGTTTGAGTTCTGGGTCAAGAAGATCCCCTGGAGAAGGTGATGTCTACCACTTCAGTATTCTTGCCTGGGGAATTCCATGGACAGGGGAGCCTGGTGGGCTACAGTCCATGGGGCCACAAAGAGTAGGAGATGACTAAGTAAACTCACACCTCCCCCAGGGCATACTGATACTCTGCTTCATTATTAGAATATCTTCTCAGAGGAAAGGGTAACATATAATAGAAATAATAGGATTCAAATGATAGCTTTGCCTTTTTTAAGTTGTATGACCTTCTATGAGCCTCAATTTTCTCATTTATAAAATGGAAATAATAAAGATATTATAAAGAAATAATAAAGATATCTCCTCAAATTGGCACAAGAATCACACGCAATATAATGCATTGCATGAATTACACAGCATGAAAAATGATAAACATTGAAAGCTTTTAAGTAATTAGATTCACTCGGCCTTCATCAACTTCACAGAATCTCTTTGGGAAAACAAAATCAATGATTCTATTTTTCCCAGTCCATGCTGAATTTCAAGACAAAACTGAGATGGATATAACTTTCAAAAATTTTTTTATGAAAGCTATGCAAAGAAGGGTTTCCCACCTAAGAAGCGGAATATATCATGATGAAAAAAATTTCTGATACAGCAAAGAAATTCTTTCTATGAGTACAGAGGATATATGAATAAAGAACCCAACTGGGGTGGCAGGTAGAAGATATTATGAGAAGAATGAGACCTGGTGGAGTGTCACTTTCCCTGTCACTTGCTGCTGCTACTAAGTCACTTCAGTCGTGTCCCAATTTGTGCAACCCCATAGTTGGCAGCCCACCAGGCTCCTCTGTCCCGGGATTCTCCAGGAAAGAATACTGGAGTGGGTTGCCATTTCCTTCTCCAATGCATGCATGCATGCTAAGTCGCTTCAGTCGTGTCCGACTCAGTGCGACTCTGTGGACAGTAGCCCACCAGGCTCCTCTGCCCATGGGATTCTCCAGGCAAGAATACTGGAGTGGGTTTCCATTTCCTTCTCCTCCCTGTCTCTTACCTGTTCAAATATAGAAGAGACCTCAAGGAACTTCAAAACACTATACACTGTACACTTCAGTTTTTCCTAAAAGTGACAAACACTCAGGTTGACTTGTTATCTAACTGGCATGTGGTCCCAGAAAAGATTACCCTGACAAATTTTTAAACATACATAAACAGGGCTATGATCATATAAACTTGAGGGAAATGCAAGTTTCCATCACAATTAAGAAGACAGAATTAAGAGGGAGGAAGAAAGGACAGGTTTCACTGAGTGACCGTCAGATGGTAGACAGCATGTTGCACATATTATATCATCTCCTTATCTCTGCACCAAACCAACCCCTTGCCTTTCTCCTATGTTCTATCCTAATGAACAGCAGCACCATATGTTGCTTAAACTACAAACTAGAAACTCGAGCATAGTCTTCAACTCTCAATTTTTCTCTCCTATTGTATTTCACCAGTCACCAAGTCCAAATGAATCTGTCTCCTGATTTGTTTTAAAATCTCTTCTTTTAATCCAACTAACTTGGAGCCTGTTCTAATCCACTGCCCTCTGTGCAAATAGAGTACTCTTTCTAAAATACACATCTCACTTTACTTTGCATTTGCTTGAATTATTTCACTGGCACTCTTTGGCTGTTAGTATTATACAATCCCAATCTTCTTATAGGTTATTTAGCTCCTCATGACATAGATCCTGATGTCCAGCCCTTTATTTCTTCAATTCTAGGTGCTAGTTAGGTGTTTCCAGCTACCTCTTCCTCTGAGCATTTCTTGATTCCATGTTTGGTCAAATACCCCTTTGATTTGTCACAGTCTAAATTTATCCCACTGTGGCTCTTACAAATTATTCAAATTACATGTGTGTGTGTGTGTGTGTGTGTATAGACATGCATGTATATGAACATATATATATATATACATTTGTACTATGTAAAAATAAACAAGGATGTATGCTACTGCAGATTGCATTGTGTCTCCAAGGAAAGATGTGTTGAAATTATAACCCTCAGTGCCTGTGAGTGTGATCTTATTTGGAAATAGTGTCTTGGCAGATGTAATTAAGTTAAAATGAGGTCATACTCAATTAGAATGGGCCCTAATCCAATATCACTGATGTCCTTATAAGAAGAGAAAACAGAGACATTGGGAGGAAAGTGCTATGTAAAGAAAGACAGAGACACACAGACCCAGAGGGGAGAGGGCTTTGTGAAGGTACAGAGACTGACAGCCACCCGTAGAAGTTAGGAAGAGGCAAAGATAGATTCTACCCAGAGCCTCAGAGGAAGTAGTGCTCTGTACTTCTAGCCTCCGGAATTGTGGGAGAATAAATGTCTTTTTTTTTTTTTTTCAAGCCACCCAGTAAAGAAAGCTACCATGTAAAGAAATCTGGGCTTTCTTCTTCTTGAAGGTGACTGATAGAATGCAATTGGAATGCTTCCAGCAGACAAGAAATGAAGTTAAATCTGTATTTTAGAAAGAACACTCCTGTTTTCACTGTAAACTCCTGTTCACAGTTAGGAGAATACAATATAGGGTAATTGTACACTTTCCTGTCCACTTGGTTCATTTCCCCTCTGAGTGTCAGTTCTTTGAGGGTGGGGACTGTGTTTTTTCCCTGTCCATTCATGTATTTCCAGGATCTAGCACAATGCTAGCTCCTAAGTAAATATTTGTTAAATAAACAAACAAATTGAATTTTTCACAATAGCCCTAGAAGGTACCATTCCTGAGAGATGATATTTAATGCTGTAACCTCAGCACCCACCAGACTGTTAGGAGAACAGATATATAATGATGAGAAATTAATTTCTTAAAAGTCAACTAGTAGGTAATAAATAGTTCATCTTTACTGTGTCACGCAAAGGGGAAAAAAAGAGAAGTGATACAGTAAATCTCTAAAGCAATGCCATGCTTCCATGTGGAATTAGATTACAAAACAGAAGGAAAACCAGCCAAGTCCAGGTTTCTGACATCACCACCTTTAGAATAACTGGTAGACATTTGATACTAGTGACTTAGGTCACAGACAGAGATGGAGAAATAATCATTCCATTCAATTCATTTCAAACTACTCACCACAGGAATTATTAAAAATGGAAAGAACTTCTTTGTTAGAACTACGGTTTATTTTTATGTCACCATAGTATAGACATCAAAACTCCATGATCCAAGTTATTGCTTATTTCTTTATTGTGTTATTCATTTTACAACAACATTATATAAGACATTACTTGAATTCTCCTTTTCCTTTATGAAATGCCTTGTTTTCTGAAACAGGACTGTGCAGTATTATAAATATGCAGATTCATTACAAAAGAGTGGGCTTATATTCACACTTTGTCTTTTGATATATGTAGATTAGACATCAACCAATGAATTTCATTAATTATGAAAATAAAACGCACTCTTCTGTATTTGACTTCAAAATAACCTCAAAATTATTTTTAACAGCAGCACATGTTCCATCTGTAAATTTATGCTACTTTTTTTTTCATATTTAAAACAGAAACTGGCTTTGTGCTTTATAACAAATATAAATGGGGTAATTTGGATAATGAAAATAAATGAATAACAGCAGCACTAATAGAGCTGATCCTATTTGTGATGGCTCATTAACTCTGTACAGGACGCAATTCACTGCTCTGGATCAGGAGTTGATAATGGTGCAATGTGGAGCTATTAGCAAAAGACGGTCGCAATAGGAAATTAACAGAAGGTCTGTTCATTTGCTGGAAGTCAGGATCCCTTTCAGTATTATAACCACATTAAACCATGTGCTCAAAAAGGCCATAAAGAAGAAAAAGACAGAAACAACTTGAGTACTACTCCTACCAAAAGCTGCTACTGCTGCTGCTGCTGCTGCTAAGTCACTTCAGTCGTGTCCGACTCTGTGTGACCCCATAGACAGCAGCCCACCAGGCTCCCAGGCAAGAACACTGGAGTGGGTTGCCATTTCCTTCTCCAATGCATGAAAGTAAAAAGTGAAAGTGAAGTCACTCAGTCGTGTCCAACTCTTAGCACCCCCATGGACTGCAGCCTATCAGGCTCCTCCATCCATGGGATTTTCTAGGCAAGAGTACTGGAGTGGGGTGCCATTGCCTTCTCCAACCAAAAGTTAGTACTGCTCAAGCACAGAGTATGCACTTTAATGCATTTGATCACATAATCCTCATATCGTGATATGAACTGCCTTCTATCAGGCAGTTCCAGATATTAGCCTCATCTTGCAGATAAGAAAATCGAGGCTCAAGAACTTGCTCAAAGTCATATATAAATGGGTGGTGGAGCTTAGACTCAAACCCAGGCAGTACAACTTCAGAGCACTTGCTCTTAACAATTCATAGATAACAACTGCCTTCTTGGCTCTGCCTTATCTAGTTCAGAAGGATAATAAGCAAACAGAAAGCCCGGTGTTTCTCAGTCCAAGATGCAAGGTGGGGAGAGACACCAACATGACCACTCCTACTGCAGAAAATGCTCAGATTCTAGGGGGGATGGAAAGGGAAGCCTGTGGTTTGAAAAGAGATTCACTAAACCTATTGTTTTCTTGTGTAAATGACCGAATTAAAGCTGGACAAGGTTTTGGCCAGTGGGAGAGGCTGAAGAAATAACACAGAAGGCATAATTTAAAAATGCTGATAAACAGTCATATTCTCTGACCTCTAGCCTGCCATTAAGTAGCTGGTAGATCCTGGGAAAATCACATAACCCAGTGCAGCAATATTTCTCAGGGCTGGGCTAGATAATCTCAATGGCAGTGCTTTCCAAATGCTGGGCTGTGAAGCACTGTTAGTAGCAATTTCTGTGCTCTGGATAAAGGATAAAAAATAAGTACAGAGTAGTAAATTTCTCATAAGACAGACTATATTTAAAGGACCATCCTTCATTTTGAAATCAAGTTCTTATTGCTTTCTTGTTATTAAAATTTCATTTGTGAAATGATGATGGCGATAGTACATTATAGAAGGTCTCCTTTTCTTCTTGAATGTTCTTAGCAGAATAAGAAGCAAGTTACTTTATCTCATTCTATAAACTTTTTTTGAATTGTTACAGAGTTCTGAAGTCCCACACAGGGAACCACCACTTTAATACATTTTGCAAGATGTTCAGGGTATTTCACTTTGTCATAGCACTTGACAGTGTATTAAGCATTTTCACATGAACGATCTCACTCACTGCTCTACAGTTTGCTAGACAATCTTATTTTCCAGAGTAAAAATAGCATTTAGCAAGGGTAAGCAACTTGATCAGCATTACATAGACAGATCATTAAAGAAAATTCAGATTCTAATCTGTGTCTTTTGACTTTAAATCCTGCCTGCTCTTTCATCAGTAAAGTGATTCATAAATCTGGCCAAACAACTAAGGTCATAAGGAGAATGTTTTAAAAACATCAAATGGATAAATCTGAATTTCTGGAGGACACAGCCTAAGAGTTGCATCTTTTAAGAGCTCTCCAAGTGATTCTGGAAGGCAGTCAAGTTTGGGGACCAGTACTCAACATCACACTGCCTCTGTCTACTCAGTTTTACCAGGAGCAATAAGGGCTTAAGAGTCAGAGCTGGGTATTTCTGATTGAGTCCTATCACCTACTTGAGCCTCATCCTTCACCTGTGAAAAGAGAATAATGTCATCTAATATGCAGAGCTGTAAAATACATGAAAAGTGCCTAGATGTGGTAGTTACTAAAAATGGCAGATATTTTATTATTATGATTAATATTTATATTACTACTGCTATTAGAATGAATATACTGCCTGATATGATGCTTGATAGTACTGAGTAAGAATAAGGTATCTCTTATAAGGAGTAATGATTCTAACATTTTCCTGAAGCAAATTCACTACAAATATGGAAAACCCCCTCATTTATGACTTTTGGAACTCCCAGCAGGTCCCAGTTCCCTCCTCTGTGAATAGTAATATCTGTAGATTACTTTTGTCTCTTGAAGTCTAAGTCACCATAGTTTTATTTGAGTTAAAGTCTCAAATGGTTTTGAGGGAGTGGATTTTTGTTGAGTATTAGACAGGCATAACTGGAATAACTGGTATTTAAAAGTGACAAATGTCTTAGTTATGCTGCTATTTTCTATCATGGTAAGACGCTCTCCAAAGCTAGATATTTGCTTCTGTGGAGTTTATAATTCATATCTGCCTAGCATCAAAAATATTTGAAGCAGCTTACCAAAAAAAAAAAAAAAAAAACGTGATAATAAAAGACTTCCCTGTGGTCCAGTGGTTAAGAATCCATCTGTCAATGCAAGGGACACAGGTTTGATCCCTGGTCTGGGAATTAAGAACCCATATGTCATGGGGCAGCTAAACCCATGTGCCACAACTATTGAACCCACGCACTCTAGAAACCAGTGCTCTGCAACAAGAGAAGCCACATTGCTATGAGACACCTGTGCACTGCAGCTAGAGAATGGCCTCCACTTGCTACGACTAGAGAAAGCCCATGCAACAGTGAAGACCCAGTGTGGCCAAAAAATAACAAAGTGAGGTCAGAGACAGAGCTGAGCATTCCCAATAAATGGGGTAAAAATGGAGGAGAAGGGAATATGGGGCAGAGAAGATGATTTTTTTCAGGAAACCAGGAGACGTTCTTTATAGAAACTGCATATTTCAATAAGCATTAAGATTTTTGACAGCGTTTTAAAAATCATGAAAAATTTTTTTCTGAATGTTTCTTACCACAAACCACAAATACTAATCACCAATATACAGCTACAGCCTGAATAAAGGAATTTTTTTCTAAGTAGAATGGAATTTATGTATGTCCACTCTTTATAGGAAGCAGTGAGGGCTTTTCTTTTGGTGACTAATTTCACTCTTCTCCTTCTTAAAGAGTATATACTGCATTTAAGTACTCCATCTTTATTTCTCTATCATCATTCTTTTGGTAGATAAACAATTATTTCTTCATTTTGACAATGTTGTGTGTGTGTTAATTGCTCAGTTGTATCTGACTCTATGCGACCGAATAGACTTCTCTGTCTATGGGAATTCCCAGGCAAAAATACTGGAGTGCGTTGCCATTCCCTTCTGCAGGGGTCTTCCCCACCAAGAGACAATGTTACAATTTTTATCTGCAAAGTTATGCACATTTTTAGGATTGTTATCCACACATTTATAGATTGTTAGCTTCTATCATATTCTTCTCTTATTGGGGTCTCTTTCTATTTCTTCCCTCCTTTTTATAAAATGCAAGTAGGTTTTAATCATGAAAACACATAGGCTATTATGGTAGTGGTAACAAGGATCCAAAATGATATCCCTTATACATTCGTAATAAAAGTGGTAGTTTTTGATTCCCTGAGCACAATTAATTTGATGTATTTCTCTTTGTTTATAAAAAACTATTCCCCTGCTCTTATCATGGTCAAAATGAAAACTTCTTCCTGGTTTTAGGCATTGTTTCCTTTCTGTTCCTGCTGTCACTGGCCTGGTCCAGGCTCATGCTTTTCTTCACCTTGGCTGCTCTAAGAGTCTCTTTTTCAGCTGGTCTCCTTACTTCCAGGGGTCCACTTTGAGCATCCTATAACTGTAGCTATACTCAACTTTCTAAAAAGAGCTTGGATTGTCTATTTTCCACCAAAACTCTTTCTTCGCCACCCACTGTTGACCATAATCCTGTCTACCATTCAAGCCACCATGATTTACTCCCCAAATACCTTTCTCGCTTCTTACTGTGTAGCTGGGGATATTCTGCTACTTGCTAGTACCTAGATGCAATCTGAACTTTACCATCTCCTTTACCCTACTATTGCCTCTAACAAGACAAGTAAAGGAAGAAAATAATAATAACCGATTACAATTTCCATGTATAAGTCACCATTCTTTTCAGATATTCTGTAATTTACATTTGCCCCCAAATCTAACAAGTCACACTTTTAAGAATCGAAGTTGGGGAGGCATATTTACTGTTGCTTCATTTGCCAACATACATGAAGCCAGTTGGCAGGATTAATCTGGAAAGCAAGAAGCCCTACTGAATTTCTATGCAACAAAAACAAATGAAACCTAATTTGCCAGCCTATCTTGTTTATTTTGGTTCATTCATCAGTGTAATATAGTACGTACAACTTTGGACTAGATATCAAGAGACCTGAAATTTCTGCCATGACCAACCATAAAACTTGCAGAAAGTCACACAAACTTTCTGGTCCCTCATTTTTCCTCACTGACAAAATGGAAAACTGTCTTGGTTTGTTCAAACAGTATACATACAAAAGAAACTATTATTATTATTATTATTAGTTGCCATTCCCAACAACACAATCCCTTTTCTGTATCTATTTGGTTTACAATTCTATCATTCCCAAAGCTTTTGCATCTTTCATAATTCCATCTCAACAGAAACTGAGAGTCTTAGAGCAAGAAACTAACACCAAATATCACAAATGATATTCAAATATACCGCTTTTTAGGTTGTTGATTAGATCACCTCTTGGGCTTTTCCCAGCTTTAAAGCAGTAAGATTCTATATTCAAATTCATATCTGAAATTCACATGAAACCTTCAGATAGGTAAATATCACTCCATTTTGTTACCTAAGAAGTGCTTGGACTTGCCACAATTTCCCTGCCTTATGATTCCAGACCTCATGAAGGCTTAATATGTCTGTGTCCCTCTCACATACACAGAACCTTGTAGGGCATCTCATATTTTTTGTTGTCATTTGCACTATAGTTACTCCTTTTACATCTAAATAGAGTTAGGTTTTAAAGAAACGTGAGTTTGAAGCAACAAATTACTGAAACACATTTTAAGTTTATTCTTATACTGCTAATTGTGATATCTGAAATTCTGAAGACATAAAAATTTCAAACAGTGTCTTCATGGGAGAGGCAAAGATTCTCAAAATGTCTACTTTGTGAAATATAACATTATATGGTGAAGCATAGCACAGAGGACACTGTAGCAACTGCTTGTTCCTGAAACTTGGCTTGTCATCCTAATCCAAAGCATAGACTTTGAAATCAAGACAGCAAACATACTAACTCTCCCTCATTTTACTAACTCCCCACTAAAGTTGTTGGAGTTTAGTTGCTAAGTCATGTCCAACTTTTCGCGGCCCCATGGACTGTAGTCTGCCAGGCTCCTCTGTCCATGGGATTCTCCAGGCAAGAATACTGGAGTGCGTTGCCATTTCCTTCTCCAGGGGATCTTCCCAACCCAGAGACTGATTCTGTGTCTCCTGCATTTTTTACTGCTGAGCCTCTGGATAAGCACCTCCCCCACCTCCTCCACTAAAGTAGACATTGATAAATTTACACCAAAAATCAAACCTTTTTGCTATTTCCATTTAAAAGATTTTTCTGGCTGAAATTTCGACCTGAAAGTTGGCACTGGCATGCCTTTTCCTACAGTTGTCTAAATTTTCAATAAAATTGTAGTCCTGATAAAGAAACAACAAATTCTCCTGCAGTATACTTGGAGATTTTAGAAGAAATCTTACCTAAGAAACTCTGAAGCTACAAGTAAATGAAAGTTGATGCCTCCAAATACAGATACACATACACGCACATGCGTGTGTGTGCACACAAACACACCATTATTTCAGGAACAACCAAAGTAGAGGTAACTTCAAAATCTAGTACAAAAGTGATATAAAATATTGAAGAAATTTTATTCTTCTATATTCAAGTGAGACATCAGGAAAGAAAAACTCTAGCTCACTTTTCCTTAACATAAAATAAAGCTCTTAAAGTTTTAACTGATGTTGAACCTCAATTTTCCAATGGGTCATCATTTATCAACTCTAGAAAAAGTAACACTATTCAGATAGCAGGACTACACAAAAGCTGTTGACATAAATCCCTCCAGAAAAATAGAATGCAAAGAAGCTGGCACTTACTTGGCACAAACCACTGATGCACATGTCCAAAGATTCTGTGTAGCAACGAGTCCCATCTAAGACTTTAGGTGCAAGTTCAACAACCAGGGCTGTTCCTTTGGCCTGACACTTGAGGGAACATGGGTTGTCAGGGTCATTAGACACAGGAAGCCATTCATAAAACTGGCCATGGTATTTGACATCATTATGAGCTGAGCACTGCTGTGCTCGGAAATCACCTGCTTCTGGCGGACAGTCCTGGAGAAGAAAAAGAAGGGTGGGAGAAGCATAGGTTAAAAGAAAAGCCTCAAACAGAAACCTAGAGCAGCAGAATGCTCCAAGTCATAGGAAACAAAGTAAATGTTCTATCACTACAGATGGATCCTCTCATACCATCTGAAAGGTCATATGATTATTTGGCTCTCAAAATGTAGAAATTTGAGAAAGTCATCAGCTTGAAGTATATTTTCAGATAGAAGTAAAATGGGAAAGAAACCAGCTTGAAATAGATCTGATGGATACTAGCCCACCAGGCTCCATTGTCCAGGGGATTTTCCAGGCAAGAATACTGAAGTGGGCTGTCATTTCCTACTCCTGGGGATCTTCCTGACCCAGGGATCAAAGCTGTGTCTTCTGCATTGCAGATAGATACTTTACCAGAGCCAACACCTGATTACTTCGTTATCCTTTTTAAGAGTTCTCTTTAACAAGGTTTTTTCCTCTGAAAATCTATTTACATGTAAATAAGCATTGGGAGAATTGCATTATGTTATTTTACAAAATGAACACTATCTCTTTTCTCAAATTTCAGTGTTACTGCAAGCATGCTAAGTTACTTCTGCTGCTGCTGCTAAGTCGCTTCAGTCGTCTCCGACTCTGTGCGACCCCATGGACTATAGCCTACCAGGATCCTCCATCCATGGGATTTTCCAGACAAGAGTACTGGAGTGGGGTGCCACTGCCTTCTTCAAAGTTGCTTCAGTTGTGTCTAAATCTTTCCTACCGTATGAGCTATAGCCAGCCCACTGGGCTCCTCCGTCCATGGGATTCTCAGGCAAGAACACTGGAGTGGGTTGCCATGCCCTCCTCCAGGGGATGTTCCCAATTCAGGGATCGAACCCACGTCTCTTACATCTCCTGTGTTGGCAAGTGGGTTCTTTACCACTAGTGCTCATTGCTACTAAGCAGCATATAAGGCTCTAATATTTCAGAAGGCATAACTTCTTTCTAGGCCAAACTGGGTGTAAACAACTAAAGACTTATTTCAGATGATATTAAATTAGCTCAAAATACAATATAAATTCTGAAAGGCATTTCATTGTTAGTATCATATACATTTTGAGAGTGAATAAGATATAGAATTAAAGAAAAAGGATAATTTTTATTGTATTTTACAGATACATAGGTACTCAATAAGGCTTAAGTGATTATGAATATTGTATGAAAAAAAGTTAATGGTCATTAAACAAGTCAATATGTGTGTGTCGCACTTTGTTGTGATAGGTAATCAGTTGCGAGAAATAAAACAAAATCCACAATCTGCAATCCTACGCTATAAGTCACAAAACAATAGATTGTATGATGTAGCACAAGTTCTCTAAACTTACATGTTTTAATACCAGCTCCTTTCAGACCCATGTATTCCAAGATAAGAGCATAAACTAATTTAATATTTATTATTCATGAACTCATGTTCCAAAGACAATATCGCAACTTGCCCAGTTTACAAATCCTACCATTCTCCAACTAGACTTCATTAATTAGCTTCCATCCTGAAACAACCCTGTGACTAACTATGACCCCCAAACTCTGCACATCTTCTTCCCTAAACTACCCACTTGAGAAATTACAGACTGTCAAGGTGCTCTTCCCCCTTGTTTAGCAAGTTTAATAAAATCAGCTTTATAAAATTAACATATTTCCCAGGTGGCTGCTGCATGGGTGGCTTCCATGGTTGAACTGAGAGTGTAACTGATAATTTTTAAGTAAAGCATTTTCAGTTGCATAATACCTGTCACTCTAAGAATCACTTAATTACTCAGCAGTATAGAAGAAATGTGGTCTGTGGACGGACTAACACCTAAAAAAGATGTTCTTTTCATTATACGGGACTGGAATGCAATAATAGGAAGTCAAGAAACACCTGGAGTAATTGGCAAATTTGACCTTGGAGTACAGAATGAAGCAGGGCAAAGGCTAAGAGTTTTGCCAAGAGAACGCACTGGAAATAACAAACACCCTCTTCCAACAACACAAGAGAAAACTCTACACATGGACATCACCAGATGGTCAACACTGAAATGAGATTGATTATAGTCTTTGCAGCCAAAGTTGGAGAAGCTCTATACAGTCAGCAAAAACAAGACCAGGAGCAGACTGTGGCTCAGATCATGAACAACTTTTGCCAAATTCAAACTTAAATTGAAGAAAGTGGGGAAAACCACTAGGCCATCCAGGTATGACCTAAATCAAATCCCTTACAATTATACAGTGGAAGTGAGAAATAGATTTAAGGGCCTAGATCTGATAGAGTGACTGATGAACTATGGACGGAGGTTTGTGACACTGTACAGGAGACAGGGATCAAGACCATCCCCAAGAAAAAGAAATGCAAAAAAGCAAAATGGCTGTCTGGGGAGGCCTTCCAAATAGCTGTGAAAAGAAGAGAAGCAAAAAGCAAAGGAGAGAAGGAAAGATATGCCCATTTGAAAATGCAGAGTTCCAAAGAATAGCAAGGAGAGATATAAGAAAGCCTTCCTTGGTGATCAGTGCAAAGAAATAGAGCAAAACAATAAAATGGGAAAGACTAGAGATCTCTTCAAAAAAATTAGAGATACCAAGGGAACATTTCATGCAAAGATGGGCTTGATAAAGGACAGAAATGGTATGGACCTAACAGAAGCAGAAGATATTAAGAAGAGGTGGCAAGAATACACAGAAGAACTGGACAAAAAAGATCTTCATGACCTAGATAATCATGATGGTGTGATTACTCACCTAGAGCCAGACATCCTAGAATGTGAAGTCAAGTGGGACTTAGGAAGCAACACTACGAACAAAGCTAGTGGAAGTGATGGAATTCCAGTTGAGCTATTTCAAATCCCGGAAGATGATGCTGTGAAAGTGCTGCACTCGATATGGCAGCAAATTTGGAAAACTCAGCAGTGGCCACAGGACTGGAAAAGGTCAGTTTTCATTCCAATCCCAAAGAAAGGGAATGCCAAAGAATGCTCAAACTACTGCACAATTGCACTCATCTCACACGCTAGCAAAGTAACACTCAAAATTCTCCAAGCCAGGCTTTAGCAATACGTGAACCATGAACTTCCAGATGTTCAAGCTGGATTTAGAAAAGGCAGAGGAACCAGAGATCAAACTGCCAATATCCGCTGGATCATAGAAAAAAGAAGAGAGTTCCAGAAAAACATCTATTTCTGCTTTATTGACTATGCCAAAGCCTTTGACTATGTGGATCACAATAAACTGTGGAAAATTCTGAAAGAGATGGGAATACCAGACCACCTGACCTGCCTCTTGAGAAACCTGTATGTGGGTCAGGAAGCAACAGTTAAAACTGGACACAGGACAACAGACTGGTGCCAAATTGGGAAAGGAGTATGTCAAGGCTGTATATCATCACCCTGCTTATTTAACTGATATGCAGAGTACATCATGAGAAACACTGGGCTGGATGAAGCACAAGCTGGAATCAAGATTGCCAGGAGAAATATCAATAACCTCAGATATGCAGATGACACCATCCTTATGGCAGAAAGTGAAGAGGAACTCAAAAGCCTCTTGATGAAAGTGAAATAGGAGAGTGAAAAGTTGGCTTAAAGCTCAACATTCAGAAAACTAAGATCATGGCATCTGGTCCCATCACTTCATGGTAAATAGATGGGGAAATAGTGGAAACAGTGGCAGACTATTTTTTGGGGGCTCCAAAATCACTGCAGATGGTGACTGCAGCCATGAAATTAAAAGATGCATACTCCTTGGAAGCAAAGTTATGACCAACCTAGACAACATATTAAGAAGCAGAGACATTATTTTGCCAACAAAGGTCTGTCTAGTCAGTGCTATGGTTTTTCCAGTAGTCATCTATGAATGTGAGACTTGGACTATAAAGAAAGCTGAGCACCTAAGAATTGATGCCTTTGAATTGTGGTGTAGGAGAAGACTCTTGAGAGTCCCTTGGACTGCAAAGAGATCCAACCAGTCCATCCTAAAGGAGATCAGTCCTGAGTGTTCACTGGAAGGACTATGTTAAAGCTAAAACGCCAATACTTTAGCCACCTGATGCAAAGAGCTGACTTTTGAAAAGACCCTCATGCTGGGAAAGATTGAGGGCAGGAGGAGAAGGGGATGACAGAGGATTAGATGGTTGGATGGCATCACTGACTCAATGGATATGAATTTGAGTAAACTCTTGGAGTTGATGATGGACAGGGAGGCCTGGTGTGTTGTGGTCCATGGGGTTGCAGAGTCGGACACGACTGAGTGACTCAACTGGACTGAATAGAAGAAATACTGATAAAGTGGAACATCAAGCAAGCTGTTTAGAGTGGTCCCCAACCCCATTATAACTGCTCTTACTTTCTTTTAATAAATGAATGTGAATCAGCCATAAGGGGATTTCAGATTCAGATTCTATCACCTCTGCATTAAGTTATAAGGGTAATATATAGTTAAGAGACCTCTTAATATGAAACTGAGATAATTTTCTGCATTTATCCAATTTTGAGAAAAGAATGTCAATTACATTTTAAAATTGCAGTTACATCACCTTAGTACATACATAAAACTATAGAGTCTTATGAATCCCTCTTGCTCAACAAAATGTCTTGAGTGTTCCCATCTTTACTAAAATAAATAAGCGTGAAAGTCAGTCAAAGGTAAAATTTTAAAAAGTGAAGTTAAACTATTAAGACTTCTAGGTTTTCTTTTCTGTGACAAAAAGTAGACATATTTAAACATATCACAGAAAATCAACAAGCGGACAGATGTTCGTGTTCTCAATTCACCTATATCTACTAGCTCCAAGAACACCTGCTACAGGTTTTATAAACTTTCACAACTAGAGAAATATCTCTGAGAATAATAATATTTGTGAACACCTCTACTCACTTTCATCACTACGGTCTTTCCTCCTGCCCCTACTTCTGTGGGGTGGGAAAATATATTTTGCTAAATTGCGAATGCACTTAAAACCTGGAGTTCAGAATTGGAAACTGAACTTGAACCTTTTTAACGTTTGAGTTTATTTGTACTTGGCAAAATGCAACTTCCTGTTTTAAGAAAAAGGACTTAAGAGGATTTATAAAACAGGTTCAGAAAGCTTCTTGGACATCAAATAGCTCTTACAAAATAACATTTTGATGATTTAAGTGTAAATGAATCAGAAACATATGAATCAAATTTCCCTTGAAATACACATGTTTAAAAATTAAGGGAAGAAAGATTTGGCAAAAGCTTCTTTTGTTGAACCCAAAACATCTCAAGCATAGTTCAAGACATTCACTGAACCCCTGAAGCATCTGGAATCACCCAGCTGCAGGAGTGGAAACTCAAGCAAAGTCATCATGGTTTCTTGTCCCATAGTATCATAATAATAATTACAACAAAAGAAGTCTGACTTGTATAGAGATTCATCATGTACATCATTTTTAGTTCTGAATTATAGTTTGATCCATGAAACCACTATAATTTCCGATCCTCCTAAAAGTCAGATTTAGAAACTGATGCCCTAACTGCTTTGACATCCTATCCTGGGCATTATCTTTGAAATATCCCATGGGTAGTAATGATGAAGACAAAATTGCTGAAGTCTAGTAGCTATTTGAACTAAATATATCCCTCACCAAGAACCTGGCAAAAAGCATGGTGTGGGAAGGATGCTCTGGACTAAAGATCCCCAGCTTTCAACTAAAGACACCATCCAGTAGAATAGAGTGGGAGAACGCAGAAGAACACATTTTTTGGCCTTTCCAACTAACTATAATGCCTGAATATTGACAACTGTGTCAGGCTACTGAGCTAGAACTTCCTCACCCTGTAAGAAAAATATTTTATTTAACATAGTCGGATGATCCCATGAATTACTGCATTTAGCCACTTAATGTATTTTTCACTCCAAGTTTTAAGCACTCAATTCTAACCACGTCAGAGTTTTTTTTTTTTTTCTTTAAAAGCACAAAAATACAAACTGACCTTTAATGTGCTTCCATTATAATTCATAAAGTCCATGGAGTTCTGCCATATATAAATTCAATTCAAAACATTTTCTGGTTAATCAACTAGCCAGTGGGGAAGATAAGATGGATCCCAGATGTCCCCTGATGATGACAGGTGGATCACATTACACTGTGGGACAAGAGAGGGTAAGGCTTCCCAGAGTTGATTCACTGGGCGAAATGTGGATGATTACACAGCAGCAGCTAAGGTGGCAACATCAGAAAGGCCTTTAAAATGGTTTTGAAAAAAATATACAGACTACAGATTTAGGGTCAGGAAAAACATGACTTTTTATTTTTTCTCTTTTTAAAGATGACATTTACCTTTCTGAGGGATGGCCTTCTGTTTTGCCTCTATCCTTAAATATTCAGTGGTTGGCCTTTTCTGCTAATGTTGCTGTTTAATTTAAAGTATTACATGAGTGGCATGATATAAATGCCATATTCTGATTCCATGGTATTATATATAAGTGAAAGAAAGTGTTAGTTGCTCAGTCGTGTCCGACTCTTTGCGACCCCGTGGAGTGTAGCCGGCCAGGCTCTTCTGTCCATGGGTTTCTCCAGGCAAGGATACTGGAGTGGGTTGCCATTCTCTTCTCCAGGGGATCTTTAAGGCCCAGGGATTGAACCCGGATCTCTTGCATTCAGGCAGATTCTTTACCATCTGAGCCACCAGGGAAGCTTGTTATTCATAAAGTCAATATTTATACCTGAAAGTATCAAGAAAATCCTGGAAATTATATTGCAGGTGACTACATGGACTTAATAACTGAAGAAATCTATCCTTCTCACTGCAATCCCCTACCTTGAAATATTCCTCAGAATATTGGATCTTCCCTCCATCCTGCCCTAATCACTTACCCTCCAGAAAAGATACTGTGCAAGAAAACTATCATTGCTTAATAAGGCATCTCTCCTATCCTCTGGACTTCTGTCATAGCTCAGTGGGTAAAGAATCTGCCTGCAATGCAGGAGACCTGGGTTCGATTCCTGGATTGGGAAGATCCTCTGGAGAAGGAAATGGCAACCCACTCCAGTATTCTTGCCTGGAGAATCCCATGGACAGAGAGGCCTGGCAGGCTACAGTCCATGGGATCGCAAGAGTCGGACATGACTTAGCGACTAAACCACCACCACCACGCTATCCTCTAGAAATTTGGGATTGCTACTCTATGAAGAAAATGTATATAGAAATTCATCAACTACTTGATGACTTTAGAAAAACTTTAGTAGTTCTGAGTTTTACCCTGAAAACATTAGGAAAATTCAATGTACAGATGGTAAAATGGGAAAAAAATTACTGTAAAAGATTCCTCTACATGAAATAGATGGAAGCTCAGAAAAATATACCCGCTAAAGTTCTCAAATCTCTTAGCACCCTTAAGCAGACACCTTTCCTTAAAAATATACTTGGATGTATTACTTGGCTTTCTGTCTCTTTTACTTGAAGTTAAGCTAAAACTACTAAACAGTAATTATCCACTGATGCTATCCAATCTAATATGATATTTTGTGCTCAGAAACATAATGAATGTTTCAGTTTCTATTTCCAACTCAGACTCCCCTCTCCTGTATATATGAGTTTCCAATGCCAGACTCATATATACAACTGCTTCCTCACCACCTGCATGTCTAAGACATCACAAACTCATGTCCAAAGCCAAATCCCAGATTCCCCTCGCCCCCCATCCTCAAACCTATTTCCTCTTCAGCCTTTACTATACCAGTCAGTGTCGACTCCATCCTTTTCAGGCCCCATATCTTAAAGCAGTGGGTCTTACATTTGAGTGTACATTAGAATCATTTGGAAGGCTTGATCAAAATACCAGATTAGTGACTTCCCTGGTAGCTCAGTGGTTGGGACTCTATGCTTCCCACTTCAGGGAAATGCAATCCCTGGTCTGGGAACTAGGATCTCACATGCCATGTGGTAAAGCCAAAAATAAATAAATAAATAAATAGATGACTGCTGCTACTGCTACTGCTAAGTCACTTCGGTCGTGTCCAACTCTGTGCGACCCCATAGATGGAGTGGGTTGCCATTTCCTTCTCCAATGCATGAAAGTGAAAAGTGAAAGTGAAGTCGCTCAGTCGTGTCCGACTCTTCGAGACCCCATGGACTGCGGCCTACCAGGCTCCTCCGCCCATGGGATTTTCCAGGCAAGAGTACTGGAGTGGGGTGCCAATGCCTTCTCTGAAATAGATGATAAGTAAATTTTAAAAACTCAGATTATTAGAGCTCCACCCTCCAGAATTTCTGAGTCAATAGATTTGGAGGGGAGGAGGGGGTAAAAGAATTTATGTTTGTTTTTTTTTTTTCATTTTTTATTTTTGTTTTTTGTTTTTTTTTTTCATTTTTTATTTTTATTTTTTTAAATTTTATTTTATTTTTAAAATTTACAATATTGTATTAGTTTTGCCAAATATCGAAATTAATTCATCACAGGTATACATGTGTTCCCCATCCTGAACCCTCCTCCCTCCTCCCTCCCCATACCATCCCCCTGGGTTGTCCCAGTGCACCAGCCCCAAGCATCCAGTATCGTGCATCGAACCTGGACTGGCAACTCGTTTCATACATGATATTATACATGTTTCAATGCCATTCTCCCAAATCTTCCCACCCTCTCCCTCTCCAACAGAGTCCATAAGACTGTTCTATACATCAGTGTCTCTTTTGCTGTCTCGTACACAGGGTTATTGTTACCATCTTTCTAAATTCCATATATATGCGTTAGTACACTGGTTCTCCAGTGATGCTGATATTTTGTTGATTTAGTAACCACACTTTGAGAACCACTGCCTTGGAATAATCCTTGACTCCCACATGTAATCTGTCAGGAAAGGCTGGTTCTATCCACAGAAGTATACAAAAGCTGACCACAATCTCAGCCAAGCCACCATCATGTCTTTCTAGCATTATTAAATAGTCTCCTCACTGATCTTCCGTCTACCACTGTTGCTCTCCAAGAGACTGCTGTCAGAGCAGCCAGAATGATCTTATTAAAGCAGAAAGCAGATTGTGTCACATCTCTGCTATGATACCGTAATGGCCTTCACTCAGATTAAAAGCCAAAACCCTCATCACAGACAGAGGTAAGGGTCTGGCCCCATCATCTCATATTGTCTTCCTTTTTCCCTAGGCTCCAGCCACACTGGATTCCCATTACACCTTGAACGCTCCAAGAATACACTTATTACACAACACATTCGCTGTTGCCTGGAATTTTCTTTGCTCAGATTCCAAGTGTCTAATTAACCTCAACCTCTATCAAGTCTTTGCTCAAATATCACCTTCTCAGTGAGACCTACCCTGACTTTTCTAAGCAAAATTGCAATTCCCACTACTTTTTATCCTCTCAACTTTTCTTTTTTCCCCCATCACACTTAATGACCTTCAAGTACATCGCATAATTTATTTATTATGCTTACTTATTTTTTATTTTGGTCTCTTCCTTTCCACTAAAGTATGAGCTCCAGGAGGATGAAGACCCTTGACTATATGACTTTCTTGCTGTTATGTACCAGTACTCAAATACTTTTTAGAATGAATGACTAACACATTGATTAAATGAAACACATGTTTTTCATCGTAGAAAATCCTATTCTGTTTTCTTAAAATCTTGCAGGAAATCTAAATCTTGATAGCTTCCTAGTCAGGGAATCTTACAAAACCTTGTTGAATAATCTGTTTTTTTCTTCTTTAAAATACAGATCTATAAAAATACTTTTCATTTCAGACAGTAGGAAAAGTGAGTAGGAATTCTTGCTTATTTTCTGAATAGGCAGACGGATATTTCCTTCTCCATGTAAACAAATTTAACAAGGCAATATTAAGAAACATGAAATGTGGTGAAATAATTTCTTATTCCATAAATAGCTGGACATTTATAAATTTTATATAGCACTCAGTGTTACAGGCATGCACTATAGAGCACTAATGTTAAGATATCAAACTTTATCCCCCCATTTTGGCCACCTGCTTATTATACTCACATCAACATCATCATCAAAAGTATTTATTTGTTCAAGACTGCTAGCTGTTATGAAAAATGAAATTAAACAGACATAGTCCCTGCCCTGTCTAGACAGTCTGTATGCAGACAATTCTATTATATTTCAAGCGCATAATATTTAAATATCAAACACATCACTATGAGTGCAAAGAACAGAAAATGGGGTCGATTTTGGAGGGTGGTGCCACAGTAGGAAAAGGCCACTCTTGGCTCATTCTTCTTCCTATTTGAAAATACCAAGAGACATCCTTGGGATACTAAGTTTTCATGTATACATGACGCATTTAAGAGTCCTTTGGTTTGTTCTCTTTATTCCTGGTATAAAAGATTTACAGATTTTCTTTATTTTCCTGCCAAACCATCAGTGCTTCTGGAAAAGAACATATAGGAAAACAGTGCCTATGAAAACTAATCATTACCCATTTTAACACCATACTATGGATCAGGTTCGGACCCAATAATATCTTTACAGATTTGTGATTCTATAAACTAATATGGAACTCTTGAGCTTATTCAAGCTTTGGGTCTGACCTACTCTGGGCCCACTTAAGTGAATGCTGGTTACAGGTATATTAAACAGTTCTAAACTACTCCAAATGTGTTTATCCTGGTCCAGACATAAGAGAGTCAAAATGTATGACATAATAAATCATTAACCCCACCCTAGTTACTCGATTAGAGCTTATTATCTGAAAACAAATGCTCTGCTTGGCTAGTTTTTAATGTCTCTAGGCATTTGAGAGCTGAACTAAGTAAAAACATTTCAAACATTTCATTTTAAAAGTTCAGATTTTTTTCCCCCATGGGTAGCTTTTATTGTGCATTTTTCCTTTTCCCCTCTTTTGAGCAATACAGACTTTTGGAATCCAGTTTCCTAGAGGTATTTGTAGGACTGGTTTTTGTTTGTCATATTAGACTCTTAAATTCTCTCAGTTTTGAAAATATTCATTCCTTGAGGGCTTTTATTATTTTTAGTCCCTTTCTCTGAAATAGCTCCAATTTATTACTATCTTTTCTTAAATCAGCTTTTCTAACTTTTCACTATTTTTTGTCTAAAATAAATACTCTCCTCTCTCCCCAAATTAACATATTTAAAGTGATAATCAGTAATCATTCTTGGAACATGGCATACAATTTCATTTTAAAGTCCTACAAGTCTACAAGTGTTTTCTTGTTTGTTTTCAGAGTGTATTTACCAAAATATTTGTGGTGGAGAGTAGGGTTAGAGGAAAGACTCCTATAAAGGAAACATTTTAGCATGTAAATACTTAAGCTGTTACAACTACTGGGGCCTGTTGTACACAAGTTCATTATGTTTCTATTTATAAGTGGAAACCAGTCAATCCTAAAGGAAGTCAGTCCTGAATATTCACTGGAAGGACTGAAGCTGAAGCTCCAACACTTTGGCCACCTGATGCAAAAAAAGTGACTCATTGGAAAAGACCCTGATACTGGAAAAGATCGAAGGCAGGAGGAGAGGGGACGACCGAGGATGAGATGGTTGGATGGCATCGATGACTCGATGGACATGAGTTTGAGAAACTTGATGATGGACAGGGAAACCTGGTGTGGTGCAGTCCTTGGGGTTGCAAAGAGTCGGACATGACTGAGCGACTGAATTGACCTGAACTGAAAGGTAATAAAGCTTGATGCATGACCAAAGAGCAAATACGAAGGCAGAAGACTGAAGTTGTCTTGAAGTTTATGCCAGTTGCTTAAAGAAAACTGGAAAAAGATTCCATCCAGAGCAATTCAAAGGTAAATAAAGGTATACCCTACTAATCCAAAGTTTGCTTTATGTCATTTTGCTTTTATAAAAGACGGTACACATGTTGTTGTTTAGTTGCTAAGTCATCTCTGACTCTTTGCAACCCCATGAACTGCGGGCCCACTCCAGGTTTCCCCGTCCTTCACTATCTCCCTGGGTTTGCTCATATTCATGTTCGTGGGGTCAGTGATGCCATCCACCATCTCATCCTCTGTTGCTTCTGTTTTTGCTAACTGAAAGAAATCTGAAGAGGATTTTTGCTTTTATGAGAAAAGGTGAAAAGCGAAAATAGTGTTCAGTGTTTATTTGGCGGTGAGCCTGGACACCCACTCCAAGCAGGGAAGTGGCACTGTCTTTCCCGGGGAACTACCCTCAGCATCAAGCCTATATTTGACTGTGACTGTGAGCGTCCGTGCTTTATCTGTATTCTGTGCATGTGTTAGCGAGACGTGTCCTGAGGTAAATGCTTATTCGTTTTATGCCATTTCAACTTAGAAAAGGTTTCACAGTCATGCTCCACTTTTGGACAGCACACATTAGACAAATTCAGAGACTATTCTCTTCTGTTCTCTACCTCCCAGTCTATATAACAAAGTGTCCAGTGTTGCCTGCAAGCTTAGCTTTTTTCAGTTATCACTGAATCCTGACAGCTGTCTGTTTTCCTGGCACTGTATCTAACCAAAATTCTTTTTTGGAGCTATGTAATACAGTACCATGAATACTTCTTGAAATACCTCTGTACTTGAGTACTTGAAATACTTCTAGGCACTCCTTAGGTAAGTTTTTGTAGCACACAATTTAAGGTTCCTATGTTAGTTTGTACCAAGCTGACATCAGCCTGCTATTTGAATTCTTATCCAGTCAGTTCACTGAAGTTTATATTAGGAGCAGAGCTGCTTCCCAATTTGGAAAATGTTCCAGAACCACAGGTAGAGGAGACAGATCTCTCTTCTATCAGTGGAATGGAATAGTGCCTCCTCTCAGCCAGATTCCTCTTGGGATGGTAGGTTCTAACTCTGATTATGAGAATACAAGAAGTCCTGGCAAGAGACAAGATGCTCTCTTGTATCGTATTTTCCAAAGAAAGGAAATCAGATGTTCTTATATGGTCCATGGTACCAGTGAATATTAGCTGGGTCTTTCCTTACAGTCTGTGAAATGAGGGGAAAGAGTAGAATTCCTATGGATAAAATGATCAAGAGTTTAATGACTTTCTCTGTCTTCCTTCCCTTGTCTCTTTCCAACTTCTAGATCAGAATTTCAGTTCTAGAAACCCAAGTTCATGATTTACTATATAAACTGATCCTTTAAAAGAAGTATCCTCAATTGGCTAGAAGCTTCATCACAGATATGGTGACAATACTTTCTATACCAAATGTTAGAATTCATGCTTGATAAACTTGAGGATACTTATGGCTCAGATGGTGAAGAATCTGCCTGCAATTCAGGAGAGCTGGGTTCAATCCCTGGGTTAGGAAGATCCCCTGGAGAATGGAATGGTTACTCCAGTATTCTTGACTGGAGAATTCCATGGACAGAGGAGCCTGGCAGGCTACAGTTCATGGGGTCGCAAAGAGTCAGACATGACTGAGTGATTAATACATACATGGCAACACCAGAGAAAACAGGGAAATCATGGAAAATGGGATTACCTTAGAAAATCGAATAGCCATGGAATCAGAACAAAGGAGAAAGTAAAGGAAACAGGTTGCGGAGTTTTTTTTCAATTGGTGTCAGGCGGTGGTCCTGGCGGGAAGGGAGATCCCTCCCACCATAGCTTTGCTGTAGGATGGAGTAAAAGCTTCCTTATACAGAAGGAGTTTACGCTTCCTTTTACTGTGGTCAAGTGGGACCTAGCAATTTTTTGCTCTCTTTCTTAATTAAAGGGACTTACAAGTGTCTTAACATATGAGTCTAATCAAATAATACCCTGTGCCAAATTTAGTATGTTAAGTTTACTGGTTGACAACATTCAACTTTGTTCATATGTGCTCACGCTTCTTAGTTTGTTGTTCTCTTTCTAAATGTCCTTATTGTCCCCATTCCTAGCAGCCTAGGACCTACATGCTGTCACTGATCTTAGCTCTTCCACGTCCGAGATCTCTTCACCCTGCAGGAGAGGATGGGTCCATCACTGATCCTTTAATGCTTTTCTTACCAGCTTCCTAATTTGCAGCTACAAATTGGACTGCTGGGCACTCTTTACAGAACATAGGGAAAGGTGTCAGTTTCTAAAAACTGCCCCAAAAGCCTATCTGTCAGAAGGATCTCAATATACACCTTTGCATAAGGGTGACTGGTACTGTCATATAGTGGCTTTGTAAACAAACGGGACCTACATGAATTAGTAGCAGTAAAATATTTAAATCAATATTGACACATAGTAAACACTCAATAAATGTAAGGTATTACTCTTGAGAGTCCCTTGGACAGCAAGGAGATCAAAGCAGTCAATCTTAAAGTAAATCAACTCTGAATACTTTTTTGGAAAGACTGATGCTGAAGCTGAAGCTTCAATACTTTGGCCACCTGATGCGAACAGCAGACTCATTGGAAAAGACCCTGACGCTGGGAAAGATTGAAGGCAGAAGGAGAAGAGGGTGTCAGAAGATGAGACGATTGGATGACAGCACCAAGTCAATGGACATGAACTTGGGCAAATTCTGATAGATGGTGAGGGACAGGGATACCTGGCATGTTGCAATCCACGGGGTCACAAAGAGTCAGACATGCCTTGGCAATTGAACAACAAGGAACAACAACAACAAATTACTATTATTATCAATCCCATGGAGGGGAGAATTACATAGCTCCTGGGGGCTTCAGAGGAGCCTGAGACAGTACTTGTTTCATCTAGCTTTGCCTTCCCCATTGCCTTGCTGCCTCTAGAACTACTTTATTTAGTTGTTTAAATGTAATTTTAATTAAAGGGACTTGAATGAATGTCTTAACATATGAGTCTAATCAAATAATATCCTGTGCCAAATTTACTGGGTTATAAGTTTAATGGATGACAACACTCAACTGTGTTCATCTGTGCTCATGCTTAGGTTTGTTGATCTTGGACTATGGACATATTTCAAGAAACCAAAAAAGAATTAGAGGAATATATTTCCTGACCGACCCCTGAAGCCCAGTATTTTAAGACTGTCCTCTAAAACTTAAAGCATAGCCTCTGAGCCCATAGCCCTCAGCTCAGAGGGCTGAAGAGCACTAGGTTCCCAAGTTGATTTTCTTCTCCTCTTCCTCTAAAAACTTCCATTTCGACTGTCCTAGGGAAGATGGAAGAGGAAAACAAACTGACTCAAGTTATCTACAGTCAGATTTAGATGAATTACAGTCACTCCCAATAGCTGTTAATTTCATGTAGGCTATACCGAAAGGTCTGATATATTCTCTGCCTTAATGATGCTCACCATTTAAAGGTGGAAGACAGACATTGAGACCATAAATCAAATTTTTGTTTTAAGGGTAGAATTATGGGGAGAATGGTAGATAATTCAAAACTGGAGGATGTTTTGAACAGAAGTGACCTCCCTTTTATTTGGTCTCCCTAACAGTGGAAACTGTTGGGCTTCCCTGGTGGCTCAGAGATTAAAGTGTCTGCCTCCAATGCAGGAGACCCGGGTTTGATCCCTGGGTCGGGAAGATCCCAGAGAAGGAAATGGTAACCCACTCCAGTATTCTTGCCTAGAGAATCTCATGGACGGAGAAGCATGGTAGGGTACAGTCCACGGGGTCGCAAAGAGTCGGACATGACTGAGCAACTTCACCTTCACCTTCAACAGTGGAAACAGTGTCAGACTTTATCTTTTTGGGCTCCAAAATCACTGCACATGGTGACTGCAGCCATGAAATTAAAAGATGCTTACTCCTTGGAAGAAAAATTATGACCAACCTAGATAGCATATTGAGAAGCAGAGACATTACTTTGCCAACAAAAGTCCATTTAGTCAAGGCTATGGTTTTTCCAGTAGTCATGTATTGATGTGAGAGTTGGACTGTTAAGAAAGCTGAGCGCCGAAGAATTGATGCTTTTGAACTGTAATGTTGGAGAAGACTCTTGAGAGTCCTTTGGATTGCAAGGAGATCCAACCAGTCCATCCTAAAGGAAATCAGTCCTGAATATTCATTGGAAAGACTGATGCTAAAGCTGAAACTCCAGTACTTTGACCACCTCATGTGAAGAGTTGACTCATTGGAAAAGACTCTGATGCTGGGAGGGATTGGGGGCAGGAGGAAAAGGGGACGACAGAGGATGAGATGGCTGGATGGTATCACCGACTCAATGGACATGAGTTTGAGTGAACTCTGGGAGATGGTGATGGACAGGGAGGCCTAGCGTGCTGCGATTCATGGGGTCACAAAGAGTCGGACACGACTGAGTGACTGAACTGAACTGATAAGGCTGAACCTGGAAAAGGACTGAAGGAAAGGGGCTGCTGAAACTGTTTCTCCCCCTGAATGTCCTCAGTAGTGCAGAAGCTCAGTCTGTGTTCTCTCTTCTGTATGCTGTGACAACACAACAAACGTCTCAGCAGCTTTCTGCAGGGAGCTGACCTAGCTTCACCTGTTCCGTAGCCTCAGATCTTCCTGCTTCTCCTCAACCACCCCACACTTTCCATTAGAATATCTACTATCCCCTCAAGGCTTTGCTGCTTTGGCTGACATTGTCCGATATGGCCTCCCTGTTTTCACCTGGCTGAGTCCTTAAAGCTTGAGTGTCACTTTCTATTTTCTTTTTCTCTCCAGTGGTCATGTACAGTTGTGAGAGCTGGCCTGTAAACAAGGCGGAACACCAAAGAATCAATGCCTTTGAACTATGGTGCTGGAGAAGACTTTCGAGAGTCCCTTGGACAGCAAGGAGATCAAATCAGTCAAGCTTATGGGAAATCAACCCTGAATACTTGTTGAAGGACTGATGCTGAAGTTGAAACTCCAGTATTTTGGTCATCTGATGTGAACAGCTGACTTATTGGAAAAGTCCCTGATGCTGGGAAAGATTGAGGGCAGAAGCAGAAGAGGGCATCAGAAGATAAGATGGCTGGATAGCATCACTGATGCAATGGACATGAACTTGGACAAACTTTGGGAGATGGTGAGGGACAGAGAGGCCTGGAGTGCTGCAGTCCATGGGGCTGCAAAGAGTCAGACACGACTGAGTGAGTAAACAACAACAACAACATCACTTCCTAGTTTCCTTCTTTGACAACTCCCTATCAACAGGCTGAGGGAGGCAACTCCCCCTGAGACAAAGTTAAAAAGATAGTAACAGAAAAAACATAGCCAGCTTTAAGCCAATAAATTTGAAAACCCATCTCAGAAAAAAAATTATTCAAGAAAAAAGAAATGATTCAAGAACAAAAATAACACAATAAAAGTAAATGTGTACATAGAATTGACTATATATCAGGCACTCTCCTACACTGTTTATGTATTTCAACTTCTTTAATCCTCACAACAATATGTGCCCCATTTTACAGATAAGTAAACTGAGGCACAGTGCAGTTCAATGACTTTTACATAGCTAATACATCAAAATTGAGGTTGAATCTAGATAACCTAGCTCCAAAGTTCATTCTCTTGCCCATTATGCTATATTTTGCATGCCTTTAAAGAAATACAATCAGAAATTATTAAAGAAATACAATATTGTATTGTATTAAAGAAATACAATACTTTAAAAATCTTACCAAAAAAAAATTCACTCCTGATTTTACATGCAAAGTTTAATAAACATGTAAGGAACAGACAATTGCAAGATTAAAATTTAAATCTTGTCTTTCAAAAGTCAATTGTCAATTAAAAAAAAAGCCTTGTCAATTTAAAAGTCTTGTCTTTTAAAGACTAGGAAAAGAGAGAATACTTCCCAATTCATTCTATCAAAAGCAGATAAGGATTGTGTAAGAAAGAAAATTACTCATAAACATAGATGCAAAAGTCTTAAACAAAATATTAGCAAACCAAAACCAGATGCTATGTTAAAAATATATATATCCAAGCTGTGTATATTCCAGAAGTACACCCATAAGATTAGACACAAATTAAAAAGACATATAATACAAGCATTGGCAAGGATATGGAACAAAAACATACAATTCTGGTGGGGGTGTGAATTGAAGAAATCACTGTAGAAAACTTTGGCATTACCTTATAAAGTCTGAAGAAGCACTAGTTTTTTTTGTATTTGTTTACTGTCCTTTTAAATTTTTTCTCTAATTTCTATTAGTAAGATTCTATTTTCCAGTGTTTCTTCTAATTTGGAAACTAGTGATTATACTTCTATTAACAGGTATTTTATTTTTTAAATATACATTCAACGTAAAGTTTCTGAAAACCTAACTTTATTTCATGTCTCTATCATCTTCTTGAAGGAAGGAAGGATTTTAATACATGCTAAATACTGAAATTCTAGTAACACACAACCATGAAATAAAAACAAAGTTAATGGTCAACAGTTGCTTTATTGACTGTATTCATTTTCTATTTGTTGTCTTAACAAATTACCATAAATTTAGGTGTTTGAAACAACAGTTGATTATCTCACAATTCTGTAAAACAGAAATCCAGGTACATGGTGGCTCAACTGTCCTTCACAAGGTGAAAGTCACAGTGTTGGAAGGGAAAAGTTCCTTTCTGAAATCTGGAGATGAGTTCACTTCCAAGTTCATTCGTGTTGTTGGCCAGGTTCAGTTATATGGTATTGAGGGACAGATGTCCCTCTTTCCTTACTGGCTGTCTCTCTCTAGTCCTTGGCTGTCACTTCTTCTACCTCAGGGCCAGTAATGAGTAGCACATGAAATCCTTCTTGTGCTTGGAGTCTAATTTCTTCTGCCTCTGGCTATAGAAAGCTGTCTGCTTTTAAGTCTCCACATGATTAGAGTCAGCCCACCTGGATAATCCAGGCTACTTTTCCTGTCTAAAGGTCTGTAATCTCAATTACATTGGCAAATTCCTTTTCACTATGTAACATAATGCATATTCACAGATTCCAGGAATTAGGGCATGGATATCTTTGGGAGACCATTCTGCCTATCATAGTCAATGCTATGGTTTTGTGAGTAGTCATGTACAGATGTGAGAGTTGGACCATAAAGAAGGCTGAGCACTGAAGAATTGAGGCTTTTGAACTGTGGTGCTGGAGGAGATTCTTGAGACAGCAAGGAGATCAAACCAGGAATCAATCCTAAAGGAAATCAACCCTGAATATTCATTGTTAGGACTGATACCAAAGCTCCAGTATCTTGTCCACCTGATATGAAAAGCTGACTCACTGTAAAAGACCCTGATGCTGGGAAAGACTGAGGGTAGAAGGAGAAGGGGATGACAGAGGATGAGATGGATGAGATGGTTGGATGGCATCACTGACTCAATGGACATGAGTTTGAGCAAACTCTGTGAGATGGTAAAGGACAGAGAAGCCTGGCACGCTGCAGTCCATGGGAATGCAAAGAGTTGGACATGCCTGAGAGGCTGAACAACAACAACATAGCAGATTACACTGACTACAGCTGTCAGGATATGCCAGATGACTCTAAAAATGCAAACCTCTGGTTCAACGGCACAAAATTCATTTTTTACTCAAGCACTCTCTGACTCTCCAGAGCAATTGTTATCTATAGGGTAACTGAGCAACCCAGGCCGACAGAGGATGTATTAGGTTGACCAAAAAAGGTCATTTAGGTTTTTCTACAATATCAAATGAATGTTTTTTGACCAAACCAATACTATCTGATAGAACAGGGCTTCTCAAACTTTAATGTACATATGAGTCATCTGGGGACTGTGTTAAGTCAAGATTCTGACTCTTCGGCCTGAGACAGAACCTGATTCTCCAGTTCTCATGGGAGTCTAGCAAATGCTGATGCTGCTGGTCCCCAAACCACCCTTTGAGAAGGAAAGTTTCAGAACACAGTCTCCTTGGTCAGTACTACAAGGAGGAACGGAGCATAGAGAATATCAAACTGACCCTTGATTTTTCATCCTGAAAGTAATATACTCAGTCCAAATCACATTTCAGGGGCCAAAGCTACTCATATGGTCACGCCTAACTTCAAGGGGTTAGAAAAGTTCACTCCTCCCATATGTTCATTAGAAAAGGAGAACCAGGAATATTAGGGCACAATAGCAATGTAATGTGTGTGCAGAGACAAGACACTGTCACACCACTTTGGGCTCATCACTGTTTTCTTCTATGCCCACCTGTTTTGGGGGTTGAACTTTCTTTCTGAAACACATCCTGCATTAATTATTTCAGTGAAAGTCTGTGGGTAAATTCTCTTGTCTTTGTACATAAGAACATGATTTGAGTTTATATATACTGTTTAAAAAACGTATTTATTTGGCTGCATTGGGTATTAGTTGTGGCGCATGGGATCTTTGCTGGGTCGTGTGGGATCTTCGCTGTGCACAGATTCTCTAGTTGTGGTGTGTTGGCTCAGGAGCTGTGCACGCGGGCTTAGCTCTTCAAGGCATATGGTATCTTAAGGCAGATTCTTAACCACTGGACTAACAGGGATGTCCCTTTGCCTATACTCTTGGTTGATAGATGAAGGTACCAAATTCTACAGTGACAGCTACTTTCTGGAACCACTTTGAAGATATTCAGCTCAGTACCTTTCAGACTCTTATGATTAAGAGTTTCCGCCATTAATTTAATTTTCATTTCTTTGTGGGTCATCTGTTGTTTCTCTGATAGCTTTAATATTTTCCTTTTTAATGATGGACTATTCTTCTGATACTGAACTATGTTATATTTGGGTGTATATTTTTATTTTTTCTGCTCAACACTTTCATTGCAATTCTAGTCTCAGGACACATGTCTCTGTTTTTTCTTTCTGGGATATTCCAAGTGTTGTTACCTCCATTCCCTTCTTTAGAAACTCCTTTTACATGCATGTTGGAAGCTTTTATTCACTGTCCTTCTCTTAATGGCTCTTTCATGTCATGTTTCTCTGGAATTCTGAGCTGTATTTCAGATAAATTTCTAACTGCTATCTTTAAATTCATTTCTTTTCTCTTTGTGACCAATTTATCTCTCAAGATTTTTGTTTCAGTGACTACACTGTTTTATTGAAAAATGTCTAATAGTCTTTTGTTTATCCATCTATATATTATTTCATTTCTATCTAGCTTTCCTCTCTCATTCACTCTTTATTTTTAGTAGCTATGTCTCAACGAGTTTCTTTTCAACACACTGTGTTGTGCCTAGTCGCTCAGTAGTGTCTGACTTTTTGTGATCCCATGGGCTCTGCCAGGCTACTCTGTCCATGGGGATTCTCCAGACAAGAATACTAGAGTGGGTTGCCATGCCCTCCTCTAGGGGATCTTCCCAACCCAAAGATCAAACCCAGGTCTCCCACATTACAGGTGGATTCCCAGCTGAGCTACCAGGGAAACCCAGCCAATTCTTACTATTTGTGGTAGTTATGTTCTACAAAGTTGACACAAACAATGAATTAGTGAATTGTGAACCATTACTCCTAGGAGGAATACAGTTGGTTCTGTTTCTGGTCACAACACTTTAGCCAACAGAACAATAATGAAGCTTTGCTTTATGTGCTTCTATTTAAAGACTTCTTAATTAAAATACAATGATGATTCATTAACACTGAATTCATAGCTGACAGCACTCTGATAAGTGATTAAAGCTTATCTAACACTCATTTCCTCCATAAGCACTTAACCAGGCTTTCTGAACCTAGAAACATCAGGCACACTTCAGCACTGTGGCTGGGGTTATTTTAAAGAGCTATATCACCACCAACAACAAAAAAGCACAAAGGTGGGAAATACTTGGCATTAAATAGACTAAATAGAAAGGAACACCTGTTTACAGTCTGAGAGCTGAAAAATATAGACAGCATCTCATCTTGTTCTGCCTCAGTTGGGAACATGCTCCTTTGCAACTGAAAATCTGGATTGCTCTGCTCTTGTCAGTGAACAACTGAGGCTGGATGGACAGTTGAAAACTGGTGAATTCACAATGACTGCAACCCACAAATAATGAGGATCAACTGTACCCATTTTATAGTCTTTGTCAAACTGTTTCAAATACTTTTATCTGGAGTGAGTGTTAATTTTGATGGCTTTTTTGGTATTGTGTTTCTTGTACATACTTCGGAATTTTTCTTATAGGCTTATTTTTAATGGAAAGATTTAGCTTTTCTTTTTTTCCTCTCTGTCTCTTCTGAGAGTTTTGTGATTATCTCCATGTGGTTCACACAGTCCCCAGTTTAGAATCTCAATACTGGGATTTTGGGCTTTAATCTGTAGTGAAGAAATTTTAAGTCTAGTCACAGAGCTATAGTCTGGTAAGTATAGTTTGTGATGTCCAACAGTCTCTCTGGACTCACAGATTCAAATAAGGCTCTCACCCAAAGCAGTAAGTCATAATATATATATATATATATATATATTATTTGCATTATACACACACACACACACACACACATACACATACATATTTAATTCTTTAATTTCTCTCCACACAGACATGCCCTCCAAACTCCTGACATGGAGTTCTCAACCTGGCTTCAGTGCCCCTTATTCTATAAGATAAGTTTACTTCCTGTTACCCCACAGGAGTTGAACTACTGCTAATCTTTACTTACTTCCAGGCATGGAGCCAAAAAGCCTTTGCTATCAGCCCTGTCCACCATCTTGCTTTTTTGCTTCATTTTTGATTCATGGACATTTTGGTCTTGCTCTTGAACCTGGCTGTGTCATTGTTTTATCACTTTAGATTTTATCCGACACTGCTGCTTGTCTTGGAATAGAGGGAATAACAGATTGATTAGAAGTCCTCTTAGCTCTTTCCTCATACTTTTCTTTTACAACTTAACTTATTCTATATTGAATTAGAAATATCTGTATTTGAGTCTTTTTGGTTTTTCTGCCTCCAATTTCAAAACAAACATTTGACAGTAGAAATTGTCTCATATCTATCTTTTCAGCTCCATTTACTCCCAGTGCATTGCCTTTCACACAGTCAAGAAATATCTCTTGAATCAAATAGTAATTAGAAAGTATGAATTGGCTTATTATAAGAAACAACCTTCTGGCAATTAGCATTGCACAAAAAATATGGAACATGGAGAATTTTCTTCCCTATAAATAATCAGGCAGAATCTAGAAGGGATGCTATAAAGTAGGAATTTTTGTACTCTTTTTTGTTTTATGCAGAACTATTCTTGCCCCGAAAGAATCTTATTCAGGGTGCTAATCAATAAAGCAGATTTAACAGAGCTCTTCCAAATGAATTAGGGGTGATGTACCTAGAAACCTAACACTTTAGCCTTCATCTCCCAGGAAAGATGTCAAGGTGGTGTCATTGAAATTCATTAGAAAATTGTTTTACCAACTATAACCCTATAAAGGATTGAGAGATCTGAATTACTTCATTAACAATTCAAAGCAAAACAAAACAAAACAAAAACTCCCAGCAATATTTTAAAGAAGGAAAAATAAAAATTAAAAAGTTACAAATTACCCTCTGTGAAATGTAGTGATACATCATTTTAAAACTGCTGTTTTGGGAGGGAAGAAGGTTTTGTAATGAAAGATAGCTTGGGAAAAGGAGGCTGGGATATTGGTGCTAAATGAGTTCTGAAGCATATTTGCCCCCTGAGATCCAAAGGAAAAGAAATCTAAAGAATGCCTCTTCACTCTTCTTTCTGTGATGATCATATTTCACTCAAAACTCTCAACTGGATCTGAAACCCAAAGCAGACAGACTCTAAGAACCATGTGCAGCCTTCTCTTCACAGCAAGATGATAAAGGAAAATATAGCTGGACCTGAAAGATAACCTTCCTAAATTTCACAATTTCCTTTGAAAAGGAGGACAATGGTTAAAATGCAAAGAAAGGCATATGAAGAAGATTCCTAGGACAATGGCATACATAAGAGAAAAAACTAATGAAATAAGACCCTAGTTCACTGGACTCAGCACAAAGGTCTCTGAGTGATCTCTGGGAGGAAAAAGCATGTAAGAATCTATACTGCTTGAGTTTCAGCCCAACTTGGTATTAATAGGAAGACTTGCTGCTGCTTACCATATCTAGTCTCATGAAAACCAGGCTGAGCGTAGACAAGTACTTGCAGGCTTAGCAATCTATGCATGGCAGCTTGTTTCGTTTCATTCCATGGGGCACTCTGCCAATGGATGAGCTGCAGTAGTAATTTCTTTCTTAAGTCACTGTCAAATTCCCGCTTCAAGCTTCTATCTGGGTCACCAGGGGCCAACATACATCTTATGCAATTCAGAAACTGGGACTTGGGAAAGTAGGTTTTAAGGAGTTTGGCTCAATAAATTAATATCCTCTTGACAGGCAGAGAAGCTCAAAGGGGAGGGAATTTGGTATGTTTTCAACAAGCATTTTTGGGTTTGCCTTTTCTGCTGTATTGAATTTGCACATTGAAAATTCTTAGCAGTTCATACACTTCTAGCCTTAAAGGATGATAATTGCTATAGTAAACTTTGTTGAGTATGTGTTTTCTTAAAAGAAAAAGCATGTTGGAAAAATGTTTGAGCTTTTAAACTCTTTGTATTTTGGTTTTGTTATTTGCTAAATGAGTTAGTCTAGATCATCTGTATACTCTCTTGTATGATAGGCTTTGGCATTATTCAAAACACACAGCCGCACTCCCAGTGTGACCTAGATAAAGTACTTCATCTCTTTAAACAGTCAAACTAATTTATCTGTAAAATCAGAATGTTTACTTTTCAAGGTAGTTGTGAGAATTAAAAGAATTATGGAATGGAAAGTCATGAGCACCATGCCTGGCACATGTCAGATGCCCAAAATATATGAGTTTCTTCCTAATTCTACCATCCTATAAATCTATGATTTTGCCAGGACCCTCTTGAGGTGTATGATCAATGTTTTAGTCACTTTCAGTAAGGAAGATTGTGTCACATAGATGTTAAAGATGTTTGCCCAAGGTTATGGGGCTTTCTGGAAAATGGTGCTCACAGCAGCTATTCTCTGCTTATCTAACAAGTCCTGACACTACAGAAAATGATAGACTCAGCCTTCAAACCTCTTCATCAGTTGACTGATGAAGGATTTTCTTTCCTCAAAAGTCTATCAAGCCAGTACTGTGCCATTAATAATGATACACCCATCTTCCAAAAGATTCAGCTGAACTTTTTCTCAGAAAGTTTCAATATGGCTATTGATCATGACAATACTGAAGTAAAAAAACTCTGGGTTGCCCAAGTAGGCCTTCTGTTCATAATAACAGTCTTAGGAAAGCAGCTGTGTCACACCATCTATGGATCCACATGAAAAGAGCATAGCAATTATATGAGGCCCTTTGATTTCTTATCAGGCAGCATTACATGCATGAACTGGAACTTGTGCAATTCTTCAGGTCAGAAAAGCCAGCTCCTACCCCTCAAAGGCCATTTACAAGTATTGCCAACACTGTGTCTGACAGTCTCCATGGGATGATGGAGAAAAAACTATGATCAACATAGTGGGGGGAAAAAAAAAATCTTCCGTGGTCTTTTAAGTATACCAGAAGGATGCCAAGGAGCAGAAGTCAGTCATCTCAACATATCTCCCTTTGTATATTTCCCCCAGATTTGGAGCTCTTCATACCAACGTGAGTTATGGACAAGAGGGCAAGTGTCCTCAGCGGGAGAATTCAGCTGCTCTGCAACAAAGCTCTAAATGTTCTTGCTACGCTGTAAGCAGCTGTTTCACTAGGACTCTTTCTTCTTTAAGACCATCACCTACTTATCTTTGTCAAAGTAAGGTGGAAGAAAGAACTAAAATTTCTTGACTATATCCCTTGTATTTACATGATCACACTGATTCCTGGAAAGGAAGACCCTAAAGTGACTATTACTCTTGCTTCTACTTCCTGCTTGAGGAAACTGAGATGATGAGGAATTGAAGAGCTGGCCCAACCACAAAGGGAATGAGGAGCAGAGCCTGAGTCTGTTTTCTCTCCCCAGAGTAGTGCTTATCTCACAGGACTCCTGCAGCATAAAAGCCTGAGGCAATTGTAAATGTGCTGCAATGAACACTGGGGTGCATGTGTCTTTTTTTATTTTGGCTACTAAAACACGAATTTTATTGCAGCATTATTTTATAAACACAAAACAGTTAAATGTGTAAAGACAAATTACCATTTGTAAATCTTATCACAGGCGATCCCAGAAAACATCTTTAAGGGATTGGAAAGTGACACTGGAGATAACTTTGTTGATCTATATAATTTTGAGGGGTTTTGTAGCCATCAGTATAGCCCGTGAAAATAAACCAGATTTCATAATCTCACAATAGTCTCTCTCCCATTAAAAAATATTCTATATCTTCTAGAATTACAGTTCTATGGTACACATTTTTAATCTGCTCATGAATTGTTCTGTTTCCTTATTGCCCTAAGTGAAACCTATAGGTATGTTAGCTGTAATTTACTTTGTAGTTACTCTTTATCATTACAATGGCCACAAGACTGGAAAAGGTCAGTTTTCATTCCAATCCCAAAGAAAGGTGACACCAAAGAAAGTTCAAACTACAGTACAACTGCACTCATCTCACATGCCTGCAAGGTAATGCTCAATATCCTTCAAGCTAGGCTTCAACAGTATGTGAACTGAGAAATTCCAGGTATATAAGTTGGATTTAGAAAAGGCAGGGAACCAAAGATCAAATTTTGCCAACATCTGTTGGATCATAGAAAAAGCAAGAGAATTCCAGAAAAACATCTATTGCTTCACTGAGTATGCTAAAACCTTTGACTGTATGGATCACAACAAATTGTGGGAAATTCTTAAAGAAATGGGAATACCAGACCACCATACCTGCCTCATGAGAAACCGGTATGCAGGTAAAGAGGCAACAGTTAGAACCAGACATGGGACAATGGACAGGTTCAAAATTGGGAAAAGAGTAGGTCAAGGCTATATATTGTCACCCTGCTTATTTAACTTATATGCAGAGTACATCATGAGAAATGCCAGGCAGGATGAAGCACAAGCTGGAATCAAGATTGCCGGGAGAAATATCAATAACCTTAGATATGCAGATGACACCACTCTAATGGCAGAAAGTGAAGAGGACCTAAAGATCTTCTTGATGAAGGTGAAAGAGCAGAGTGAAAAAGCTGGCTTAAAACTCAACATTCAGGAAACTAAGATCATGGCATCTGGTCCCATCACTTTATGGCAAATAGATGGGGAAACAATGGAATCAGTGATGGATTTTATTTTCTTGGGATCCAAAATCACTGTGGAAAATGACTACAGCCATGAAATTAAAAGAGACTTGCTCCTTGGAAGAAAAGTTATGACAAACCTAGACAATGTATTAAAAGGCAGAGACATTACTTTGCTGACAAAGGTCTGTCTAGTCAAAGCTATGATTTTTCCAACAGTCATGTATGGATGTGAGAGTCGGACCATAAAGAAGGCTGAGAGCCAAAGAATTGATGCTTTCAAACTGTGGTGTTGGAGATGACTCTTGAGAGTCCCTCAGACAGCAAGGAGATCAAATCCGTCAATCCTAAAGGAAATTAATCCTGAATATACATTGGAAGGACTGAAGCTGAAGTTCCAATACTTTGGCCACCTGATGCGAAGAGCTGACTCATTGGAAAAGATCCTGATGTTGGAAAAGATTGAAGGTAGGAGGAGAAGGGGCTGACAGAGGATGAGATGGTTGGATGGCATCACTTACTCATTGAACAGAGTCTGAGCAAGCTCTGGGACATGGTGATGGACAGGGAAGCCTAGCTTGCTGCAGTTTATGGGGTCACAGAGAGTGGGACAGGGACTGAATAACTCTTTATTAAGGGGCTTTCCTGGTGGGAGAGCAGTAAAGAATCTACCTGCCAATACAGGAGACTTGGGTTTGATCTGTGGGTCAGGAAGATCCCTGGAGAAGGAAATGGCAACCCACTCCAGTATTCTTGCCTAGAAAATCCCATGGACAGAGGAACTGGATGGGCTATAGTCCATGGGGCTGCATGGTCAGATACGACTTGGCAAGTAAACAACAAGAAGTCTTTATCAAGTTGAATAAGTTCACTTCTATCCCTAGTTTTCTAAGAGTAGGGGTGCATGCATTTTTTTCCATTATGGTTTTCTCTGTATATATGTTCAGGAGTGGTTTTTGGATCATATGGTAGGTTCTATTAATATTTTTATTTTTTTAAGGAACCTCCATACTTAGCTGTACACCTGAAACTAACATAACGTTGTAAATCAACTATGTTCCAATATAAAATAAAAAATAAATTGAAAAAGAAAAAATAGTCAAGGGAAAGGATAAGAAGTCAAGAACACATTAAGGAGAAAAGAAAAACAGAAAGACTTAGGAGGGGTCCAATAAAGACATGTTAGGAAAGCATTTTAAAAAAAATAAAACAAATGTGTACAGCACTCAGGAGAAGGCCTAGGGGAGAAGGAAAGCAGAAAGGCCCAAACTGCTGGGGAGGAAAAACCAAAAAACTTGGCTGGCTGCCTGACAAAGAGCACGGCAGAGAGAACTATATCCACCAGATTCACCAAAGGAAGGAATCTGTGAATCATAAAAAAAATGTTTATTTCTTTATGACACAAATGATAAAACAGTTAGTCATAAAACATGAAAAAATTTTCCTTCCCATAGTAATTGCTGCAAATATTTTTAACCATTATTCTGAATACTCAGTGCATCACTATTGAGAAAGAAACGGTATCTTGTACCAAAATCCATCTTCAGTTCTCCCCGTGGCATGCTATACACTTGTATTTAGAGATGAATTCATTTGCAAGATGGCTAAAGCTCACCTTGCATAGGTTGGAGAGAACCTCTGTCCTCAGAGAAACAGTAAAAGTCATTGATCATTTCTTACTTCTTAAAAAGTTATTTTCCTTTGTTATCTAATTTCAGCATAAACAGAAAGAACTGTGGCCCAAGTCAGGGGAATTTGGATGTTTTTGAAAATGCGTTCCCTAGAGAATATCCTTTTGTTTCAGCAGAGGCAATGCTTGTCAATGTTAAAAGGGAAAACACACACAAGAACCACAGAGCTCTACAAATAGTTAAGTCACATGCACATTTGTTCTAGCTTTGTGGCAAGCCAAACTTGTTATGGGTGATATTGATTGATCCCCTGGGAGATGTTTCTGAGAATATACAGCAATTCCAACCAAGTATTTGTCTGGCCAAAGAAAAACCAAGCTTTATTGCTGCCAGAGACCTAACTGTCCAGCATAAGGACTGGGCAGAGAATAGAAAGTCTGGTTTTCTATAGTTTCTCCAAAAGAAAGGGCATTATAATTCTACAGTTCTGCCAGAGATGAGGTCTGATGTTTTTGTTGTAAAAGACCTGGAACCTGTTATTTAGCAAAATAACCAGGAGACGTTCCCTCATGATACCAAAGAATAAGGCTGACTTTCAGAAATTTAAAGTGATCAAATTTTCAGTTTTTAAAATAATATATTCTCCTGGAAAGGGTAATTTGCCACAGAAAAGGGGAAGTTGATTTAAAAAAAAAGATTAAGGGAGGGCAGACCCAACATTATTGAGTTAGGCATTCCTGATTTTAGCTATTTTCTCGTGTAAACCTTCTGTGAGATGATTTTTTTTTTAGCATTTCAAAAATAAATATATATTCAGTGGCTTAAAATATTTTATCCCAACCTCATTTTTGGAGATAGTTTGACATTTATACCAATCATAGAATACATGTTCACTGTAAAAAACCTAAAACTCTACAAAAGTATATAGAATAAAAAAAGAAAGTCCCCCTTAAATCACTCAAATTCTCTCTCTCTCTGAATTATATACACAAATAATCACTGTGATCAGTTTGATGAGTATCCTTCAAAATTTATGACACGCCAGGTACATTTCTGTTTTAGGATTTTTTTTTAACTGATTGAGATAATGTTAAATATATTACTCCACAGCTTGCTTTATTTCACATTTACTGTATCCTGGAAGAACCTTAGGTTATTACCTAGAGATCTACTCTATTCTTTTTTTTTTTTTAATTTTTTAATTAAAGGATAATTGCTTTACAGAATTTTGTGGTGTTCTGTCATACATCAACAAGGATCAGCCATAGGTACATCCATGTCTCCTTCCTCCCAGACCTCCCTCCCATCTCCCTCCCCACCCCACTCTTCAGCCAGTCCCCGTTTGAGTTCTCTGAGTCATACAGCAAATTCCTATGGCTATCTTCTTTACACATGGTATTTAAATTTCTATGTTACTCTACCATACATCTCCTCTTCTCCCTCCCCTCCTTCCACTATGTCTGTTTCTCCACTGCTGCCCTGAATATAAATTCATCAGTGCCATCTGTTCAGATTCCTTATATATGTATCAGTATATGATATTTACATTTCTCTTTCTGACTTACTTCACTCTGTATAATGGGTTCCAGTTTGTCCACCTCATTAGAACAGATTCAAATGTGTTCCGTTTTATGGCTGAGTAGGATTCCATTATTGGAGAAGGCAATGGTGCCCCACTCCAGTACTCTTGCCTGGAAAATCCCACGGACAGAGGAGCCTGGTAGGCTGCAGTCCATGGGGTCGCTAGGAGTTGAACGCGACTGAGCGACTTCACCTTCAATTTTCACTTTCATGCATTGGGGAAGGAAATAGCAACCCACTCCAGTGTTCTTGCCTGGAGAATCCCAGGGACGGGGAAGCCTGGTGGGCTGCCATCTCTGGGGTCGCACAGAGTTGGACACGACTGAAGCGATTTAGCAGCAGCAGGATTCCATTGTATAAATGTACCACAACTTCTTTACTCATTCATCTGTCAATGGACATCTAGGTTGCTTCCATGCTCTAGCTATTGTACATAGTGCTGCAGTGAACATTGGGGTACATGTGTCTTTTTCAGTTTTGATTTCCTCAAGAGACCTACCCTACTCTTTTTAATGATTGTATAGAGCTCCATGGTATGGATATACTACAATGTATTTATTTAATCAGCCCTGGCCCATTTGTTTCCAATTTTTAAACTACCACAAACATCAAATTAACATCCTTTGTACATATACAAGGAGGATATTTGTAAAGGTAGGAAAGCTGAGATTGAAAGAGGTTAATGAATTTTGTTTAAAAGCACATTATTACAAAGTGGCAAGACTCAGAAAAGCGCATGTTCTTTCTGCTCTACTTGGATGTTTTTAGTTCTCCATGTATGCAGGATTGAAAAAGAAGAGGGTGTCTGAATTTTTAATCACTCTGAATCACTACCCCATGCACTTCTCCATACATCCTGATGGCCTCTTAGAGTCTGCTCAGATACAAATGCATGTGGAATCTAAAAAGCAGGAGAGCCTGGCCCCAAGTTTGTTATGTGAATTGATGCATATTAAAGAATAAATGAAGTCCTAATAAAGTAACTTGGAAAAGATATGTCCTACCAGACCTTAAAACGTGAGCACTTTCCTTCTCAGTGAAGATTACACTCAGGACAATTTCTGCTTTCAGCTGGGTGGGTCAGTAGGGAGGAAATCATGGATGGATCCGACAAGAAGTCCATTTTCTGGGTCCACTGCTGGACAGAGTTGAGTAGTCAGCTACCCAGGAGGCCGAGGTCAGAATTGCTTTCCTACTTAAGACACTTCAACTTGAGCTTAAGAAATTCCTCTACTGCCCTTCATATATTTTAGTCAGGGGCTGACTGGCTCTGGGCCTGGGAGAAGAGGCATGTGCACTGCGGGGTAGTCAGAGCAACCAGCTTTCTGTCAGCCTTCTGCTCCTCTCCCAAGCAATGCCCATAGGCTCTGGTAAGAGGCCAGAAATGCCCCTCACAAAATGACATTTGGGGGTAAGTTCAGATTCTTCAGCATAGATAAGGATCTGTTTCCCCACAATGTACCTTGTACTGCACCTCATAAAAGGACCTGGCAGAGCTTAAACTAAGCTGAGCTACGTCATGTCTCACCCTTCACATGTACACCTGGGCCCCAATATCACCTCAGAGGGAATTTCCTGACAGCCTTGTAAAAGTCATCTCCCCACCATCACTATCTCATTACCCTGGTTTATTTTCTTCATAGTCTTTCACTATCTGAAACTGTTACACTTCTATTTACTTGTTAACCATATGCCTTCTCCCACTAAAGTATAAGCTTCGTGAGAACGGGAGCCTTATCTTTTTCTGTCACTAGAATACCCCAGCACTTAGGAAAAAATGTCTGGTACATAGTAGGTCATGGAAGAAAGTGCTGAATAAATTCCATTCTCATTTTTCATAACACTTTCTCATTGGAGACAATCATCTTGAAAGACTGAGCTCAAGTATAACCCTATTTAGGATGTCATTCATTCATTGATTTGCCATGTGCATTAAATGTCTTCTGTGTGATAAAGGTTGCCAAACCTCATCTATTCACAGTCCTTTTAAAGTCTATGGTACCTCTAGGTCAAAAGGAATACCCTTTGGTTCTATTTATTAATTAATTAAGTCCAAGCAACTTAATAAATATCTGTGTCCTAATAACTTGGTGGTCATTGGAAAAATAATACACGTAATTTTTACAAAAAAATTTTATTTCAATCATAAGTAACCACGTTTTCTTACTGATGGGATGTATTCAGCTGTTAGGCACTATATTTTCAAGTCTGAAATGAGATTGGAAAATGCCACCTTAATTTTCTGTCCTTTGTTGATTTTCTCAAAGTACTTGCTTTTTATCAAAGCAAATGCCAACTTTCCAAAGATAAGACATAGAAAAAAAAAAAAAAAACCTGATCTGGTAGTTTGTACAGTGTCCATCAGATGTCAAGTATTGCTGTGTTTCCCTTGAGTATTTAAAACATCACTCTGAAGCTCTAGAGACTTGCTATGTTCCCTGCACATAGTTTCAGAAACACAGTGCTTACACTTCATCTTAGGTACTAGATGTACAGCAGTAAGAGAACAAGGCATGGTCCTTCCATGACCTCTTAGCATGTTGTATCTACCTCCACACAAATAGTGTTTACCCACACACTAATTTATTATGTGTTTACGTATCTGTCTTTCCTAATAGATGCTGGACTTCCCCAAGGAAAGTACCCTGTCTTTTTATTGATAATACAGACTCTTAACATCCCTAATACAGAATAAGAGTTGGGTGCTCAATAAATGTTGGCTAAATAAATGAACGATTAAACCAGAGAATGAATAAGTGAACAAACAAATGGCCTTGACACATAGCATGGTTTTTTATTTTCTGGTATTAAATAAGGACTTGATTATGAGAAAGTGATTCTCTTTCCTATCTTAGATGTGCCTCTTGGCTGGAAAATAGTCCCGCTGACACAGGCTCACTGACTGACGCCCAAAGTTCTTGTTATTTACTACAGCATTTGTCTAGACTCCAGAGGGTATTTCATGGGTTTGAATGTTGTCCCAGAAATTAAAAAAGAAAAAAAAAAATTCTGGCCTCTATTCTTGCTCTGCAAATAGGTTAATTTGTACCATTTTTTCTAGATTCCATATATATACATTAATATATGATATTTGTTTTTCTCTTTCTGATTTATTGATGCAGATGTAGAGAATGGATATGCAGACACAGAGGAAAGAAGAGATTGGAAGGAACTAAGAGAATAGTATTGACATATACAGACTAGCATGTGTAAAATAGACAGCTAGTGGGAACCTGCTGTACAACACAGGTTGCTCAGCTTGGTGCTCTACGATGACCTATAAGGGTAGGACATGGCAGGGTGGTGAGAGAGAGGCTCAAGAGGGAGGGGATAAATGTATACATGTAACTGATTCACTTCATTCTACAGCAAGATCTAACACAACATTTAAAGCAATTACACTCCAATAAAAAAAAAAAAAGGAACTTAAATGTATCCTTCATTTGGAATGAGTGAATGGACAATATCTTCACTCCTGGAGTTAAAACTTCTACCTATGGACTGATGACTCCCATTTTTAAACTCCAGTTCAGCCCTCTCAAGCAGCTCCAATACTACTTCTCTAACTTTATACTTGAAAACTCCATTTGAGTCTCCAATGGTTTCCAATTATCCTTGTCTTAAAGTAAACTCTCTGTAATTCTCCCTCTCAAACCTGATTTTCTACCTTTATATCACCTAAGTGAACCGATTCTCTGTTTCTTTCAGTGGCAAAACCTGCAAATCATAATTCAGTATTTAGACACAATTCAGCCTTGTTTTTCAGAAAATTACAATTTGATAACTAATAAACAGATTAAGTTTTTTCATGAAAGAAAATTCTGGGCCTTTCCTGTGTGGAGGACTGAGAGAGGAAGATGCCATCAGGTTGGCGGTGAGAAGATAATCCAAGCCCTGTTACTCCACCTTGGCTGCAATTGGAAATTGAATCTTTGTCTTTTGAACATGGACTTGATATTTAAAAACAGCCCAAATAGAGTGCCCTGCAACCTATTAGAAGATGGAGGACTTTGGACATTTTGGATTGAGCTGAGAAACGAGTTGAGCCCATCTGGATTTCTAACCTCCAGATCCATGAGATACTAAATGGGTCACCTCTATCTCCTCCCTCCCCCTTCTCTTCTCTGCTTAACTCTGAATCTCTTTGGGTGTTCCAGGCTGTGGAGAACACGTAGGGAACTAATCATTGGCTAGATTGGTCTCTCTCCTTTTGACTCCCCCTTCTTTCCCCCCGGTCACCTCTATCTCCTTCTTCCCTCTTCTCTTCTCTATGGAGCTCCGTGAACCTCTCTGAGTGTTCCAGACTGAGGAGAGCAAATAGGGAATTGATTACTGGCTAGATTGCTCTCTCCCCTTTTGATTCCCCCTTTTCTCCTCCTGGTCACCTCTATCTTCCTCCTCCCTCTTCTCTTCTCAATGTAACTCTGTGAACCTCTTTGGGTGTCCCTCACTGTGGAGAATCTTTACACCATTAACCTAGATGTTTTATCATCGGTGCTATATGGATGGAGAAGTCTTGAAGCTACTGTAAGAATAAGACTGAAAGCCAGAGGCAGGAGGCTTAAATCCCAAACTTGAGAACACCAGAAAACTCCTGACTCCAGGGAACATTAATCGACAAGAGCTCATCCAAAAGCCTCCATACCTACACTGAAATCAAGCTTCACCCAAGAGCCAACAAGTTTCAGAGCAAGACATACCAAGCTAACTCTCCAAAAACGCAGGAACATAAACTCTGAGCACAAAAATACAGGCAGCCAAAAGTCACACCAAACCCATAGACACCTCAAAACTCACTACTGGACACTTCATTGCACTCCAGAGAGAAGAGATCCAGCTCCACCCACCAGAACACTGATGCAAGCTTCCTTAACCAGGAAACCTTGACAAGCCACTTGTCCAACCCCACCCACATGGAGGAACCTCCATAATAAAGAGGAACCACAAACTTCCAGCATATAGAAAGGCCACCCCAAACACAGCAACCTAAACAAGATAATTAAAAAGGCAGATAAATATTCAGCATGTAAAGGAACATGATAAAAGCCCACCAAACCAAACAAAAGAGGAGGAGATAGGGACTCTACCTGAAAAAGAATTGAGAATAATGACAGTAAAAATGATCCAAAATCTTAAAAACAAAATAGAGTTACAGATAAATAGTCTGGAGACAAGGATTGACAAGATGCAAGAAAAATTTAACAGGGACCTAGAAGAAATAAAAAAGAGTCAATCAATAATGAATAATGCAATAAATGAGATAAAAAACACTCTGGAGAGGAACCAACAGTAGAATAACTGAAGCAGAAGATAGGATAAGTGAGGTGGAAGATAGAATGGTGGAAATAAATGAAGCAGAGAGGAAAAAAGAAAAAAAGAATTAAAAGAAATGAGGACAACCTCAGAGACCTCTGGAACAATGTTAAATGCTCCAACATTCAAATCATAGGAGTCCCAGAAGACGACAAAAAGAAAGGCCATGAAAAAATACTTGAGGAGATAATAGTTGAAAACTTCCCTAAAGTGGTGAAGGAAATAGCCACCCAAGTCCAAGAAACCCAGAGAATCTCAAACAGGATAAACCCAAGGTAAAACACCCCAAGACACATATTAATCAAATTAACAAAGATCAAACACAAACAACAAATATTAAAAGCAGCAAAGGAAAAACAACAAATAACTCACAAGGGGATTCCCATAAGGATAACAGCTGATCTTTCAATAGAAATTCTTCAAGCCAGAAGGGAAAGGCAGGACATACTTAGTGATGAAACAGAAAAACCTACAACCCATATTACTGTATCCAGCAAGGATCTTATTCAAATATGAAGGAGAAATCAAAAGCTTTACAGAGACAAGCAAAAGCTCAGAGAATTCAGCACCACCAAACCAACTCTTCAACAAATGCTAAAGGATCTTCTCTAGACAGGAAACACAGAAAAGGTTTATAAACTCAAACCCAAAACAACAAAGTAAATGGCAATGGGATTATACTTATCAATAATTACCTTAAATGTAAATGGGTTGAATGCCCCAACCAAAGGACAAAGACTGGCTGAATGGATACAAAAACAAGACCCCTATATATGCTGTCTACAAGAGACCCACCTCAAACCTAGGGATACATATAGACTGAAAGTGAAGGGCTGGAAAAAGATATTCCATGCAAATGGAGACCAAAAGAAAGCAGGAGTAGCAATACTCATATCAGATAAAATAGACTTTGAAATAAAGGCTGTGAAAAGAGACAAAGAAGGACACTACATAATGATCAAAGGATCAATCCAAGAAGAAGATATAACAATTATAAATATATATGCACCCAACATAGGAGCACTGCAATATGTAAGGCAAATGCTAACAAGTATGAAAGGGGAAATTAACAATAACACAATAATAGTGGGAGACTTTAATACCCCGTTTACACCTATGGATAGATCAACTAAACAGAAAATTAGCAAGGAAACACAAACTTTAAATGATACAATGGACCAGTTAGACCTAATTGATATATATAGGACATTTCACCCTAAAACAATGAATTTCACCTATTTTCTCAAGTGCTCACATAACCTTCTCCAGGATAGATCACATCCTGGGCCATAAATATAACCTTGGTAAATTCAAAAAAATTGAAATCATCTCAAGCATCGTTTCTGATCACAATGTGGTAAGATTAGATGTCAACTACAGGAAAAAAACTAGTAAAAATACAAACATATGGAGGCTAAACAACACTCTTCTGAATAACCAAAAAATTACAGAAGAAATAAAAAAAAAGAAAACAAAATATGCATAGAAATGAATGAAAATGAAAACACAACACCCCAAAACCTATGGGATACAGTAAAAGCAGTGCTAAGGGGAAGGTTCATAGCAATACAAGCCTACATCAGGAAACAGGAGAAAAATCAAATAACCTAACTCTACACCTAAAGCAACTAGAAAAAGAAGAAATGAAGCACCCCGGGCTTAGTAGAAGGAAAGAAATTATAAAAGTTAGGGCAGAAATAACTGCAAAAGAAACAAAGGAGACCATAGCAAAAAATCAACAAAGCTAAAAGCTGGTTCTTTGAGAAGATAAATAAAATTGACAAACGATTAGCCACACTTATCAAGAAACAAATGGAGAAGAATCAAATCAACAAAATTAGAAATGAAAATGGAGAAATCACAATAGACAACACAGATATACAAAGGATCATAAGAGACTACTATCAGCATCTATATGCCAATAAAATGGACAGCTTGGAAGAAATGGACAGATTCTTAGAAAAGTACAACTTTCCAAAACTGAACCTGGAAGAAATGGAAAATTAACAGACCCATCACAAGTATAGAAATCAAAACTGTAATTAGAAATCTTCCAACAAACAAAAGCTCTGGACCAGATGGCTTCACAGCTGAATTCAACCAAAAATTTAGAGAAGAGCTAACACCTACCCAAACGGTTCCAGAAAATTGCAGAGGAAGGTAAACTTCCAAACTCATTCTATGAGGCCACCATCACCCTAATACCAAAACCAGACAAAGATGCCACAAAAAAAAGAAAACTACAGGCCAATATAACTGATGAACATAGATACAAAAATCCTTAACAAAATTCTAGCAAAGAGAATCCAACAACATATTAAAAAGATCATACATCATGACCAAGTGGGCTTTATCCCAGGGATGCAAGGATTCTTCAATATCTGCAAACCAATGTGATACACCACATTAAGAAATTGAAAGATAGAAACCATATGATTATCTCAATAGATGCAGAGAAAGCCTTTGACAAAATTCAACATCCATTTATGATAAAAAAAAAAAAAACCTCCAGAAAGCAGGAATAGAAGGAACATACTGCTGCTGCTGCTAAGTCACTTAAGTTGTGTCTGACTCTGTGCGACCCCATAGATGGCAGCCCACCAGGCTCCCTCGTCCCTGGGATTCTCCAGGCAAGAACACTGGAGTGGGTTGCCATTTCCTTCTCCAATGCATGAAAGAGAAAAGTGAAAGTGAAGACGCTCAGTCGTGTCCGACTCCTAGCGACCCCATGGACTGCAGCCTACCAGGCTCCTCCATCCATGGGATTTGCCAGGCAAGAGTACTGGAGTGGGTTGCCATTGCCTTCTTCCAGAAGGAACATACCTCAACATAATAAAAGCCATATATGATAAACCCACAGCAAACATTATCCTCAATGGTGAAAAATTGAAACCATTTGCCCTAAAGTCTAGAACAAGACAAGGATGCCCACTCTCACTACTACTATTCAACATAGTTTTGGAAGATTTAGCCATGCTTTTGAACTGTGGTGTTGGAGAAGACTCTTGAGAGTCCCTTGGACTGCAAGGAGATCCAACCAGTCCATTCTGATGGAGATCAGCCCTGGGATTTCTTTGGAAGGAATGATGCTAAAGCTGAAACTCTAGTACTTTGGCCACCTCATGCGAAGAGTTGACTCATTGGAAAAGACTCTGATGCGGGGAGGGATTGGGGGCAGGAGGAGAAAGGGACAACAGAGGATGAGATGGCTGGATGGCATCACTGACTCGATGGACGTGAGTCTGAGTGAACTCCGGGAGTTGGTGATGGACAGGGAGGCCTGGCGTGCTGTGATTCATGGGGTTACAAAGAGTCGGACACGACTGAGCGACTGAACTGAACTGAACTGAATCAGAGAAGAAAAGTAAATCAAAGGAACCAGATTGGAAAAGAAGAAGTAAAACTCTCCCTGTTTGCAGATGACATGATCCTCTACATAGAAAACCCTAAAGACTCCACCAGAAAATTACTAGAGCTAATCAATTAATATAGTAAAGTTTCAGGATATAAAATTCACACACAGAAATCCCTTGCATTCCTACACACTAACAATGAGAAAACAGAAAGAGAAATTAAGGAAACAATTCCATTCACCATTGCAATGAAAAGAATAAAATACTTAGGAATATATCTACCTAAAGAAACAAAAGACCTATTTATAGAAAACTATAAAACATTGACAAAAGAAATCAAAGATGACACAGATAGATGGAGAAATATATCATGTCCATGGATCAGAAGAATCAATATAGTTAAAATGAGTATTCTATCCAAAGTATTCTATAGATTCAATGCAATCCCTATTAAGCTACCAATGGTATTTTTCAGAGAACTAGAACAAATAATTTCATAATTTGTATGGAAATACAAAAAACCTCGAATAGCCAAAGCAATTTTGAGAAATAAGAATGGAACTGGAGGAATCAACCTGCCTGACTTCAGGTTATGCTACAAGGCTACAGTCATCAAGACAGTATGGTATTGGAACAAAGACAGAAATATAGATCAATGGAACAAAATAGAAAGCCCAGAGATAATGGACACCTTATCTTTGACAAAGGAGGCAAAAATATACAATGGATTAAAGACAATCTCTTTAACAAGTGGTGCTGGGAAAACTGGTCAACCACTTGTAAAAGAATGAAACTAGAACACTTTCTAACACCATACACAAAAATAAACTCAAAATGGATTAAAGATCTAAATGTAAGACCAGAATCTAAAAAACTCCTAGAGGAAAACATAGGCAAAACACTCTGACATAAATCACAGCAGGATCCTCTATGACCCACCTCCCAGAATATTGTAAATAAAAGCAAAAATAAACAAATGGGACCTAATTAAACTTAAAAGCTTTTGCACAATGAAGGAAACTATAAGCAAGGTGAAAAGACAGCCTTCAGAATGGGAGAAAATAATAGCAGATGAAGCAACTGACAAAGAATTAATCTCAAAAATATACAAGCAACTCCTGCAGCTCAATTCCAGAAAAATAAATGACCCAATCAAAAAATGGGCCAAAGAAGTAAACAGATATTTCTCCAAAGAAAACATGCAGATGGCTAACAAACACATGAAAAGCTGCTCAACATCACTCATTATCAGAGAAAAGCAAATCAAAACCACAATGAGGTACCATCTCACAGCACTCAGATGGTTGCTATCCAAAAGTCTACAAACAAGAAATGCTGGAGAGGGTGTGGAGAAAAAGGAACCCTTTTATACTATTGGTGGAGATGCAAACTAGTACACTCACTATGGAGAACAGTGTGGAGATTCCTTAAAAAACTGGAAATAGAATTGCCATATGACCCAGGAATCCCACTGCTGGACATACACACCGAGGAAACCAGAATTGAAAGAGACAAATGTACTCCAGTGTTCATCGCAGCACTGCTTACAATAGCTAGGACATGGAAGCAACCTAGATGTCCATCGGCAGATGAATGGATAAGAAAGCTGTGGTACATATACACAATGGAATATTACTCAGCTATTAAAAAGAATGTATTTGAATCAATTCTAATGAGGTGGATGAAACTGGAGCCTATTATACAGAGTGAAGTAAGCCAGAAAGAAAAACACCAATACAGTATATTAACACATATATTTGGAATTTAGAAAGATGGTAATGATGACCCTATATGTGAGACAGCAAAAGAGACTCAGATGTAAAGAACAGACTTTTGGACTCTGTGGGAGAAGGCGAGGGTGGGATGATTTGAGAAAACAGCATTGAAACATATATATTATCATATGTGAAATAGATTGCCAATTCAGGTTCGATGCATGAGATAGGGTGCTCAGGGCTGCTGCAATGGGATGACCCTAAGGGATGGGATGTGGAGGGAGGCGGGAGGGAGATTCAGGATGGGGAACACATGTACACCCATGACTGACTCATGTGAATGCATGGCAAAAACCACCACAATATTGAAAAGCAATTACCTCCAATTAAACTAAATAAATAAATAAAAGAAAATTCTGACAAAGAAAGTCCTATAGCAGAATGTTCTTTCCTTCCATGAGTTTCTATTCCACTATGACATAAAGCACCAAATGTGCCCTTACTTTATGCTATACAAAGACCTGATGAGAAAAATGGACACAGGATCAAATGGGAATTTATTTTAGATTCATTATTAATAACCACATGAAGGATGCTATGAAAGCCATGAACCTTTACAACTTCAGTGATGAGAATAACTGGTTAAGATGGCTGATCAAAGTCTACACCAAAGACAAGAACTTTGCTTCTACAGTCCATGTGCGTGCACTTCGATTTAACCCTATTTTATTGCTGGATAAATCTGTTCAATGCAGTACTGTCAGTCACAAAACCAACACAGATATCTTCATTGTTTAGATCCAATAGTCCAGATATAAAATTTTTTAAGAACTACAGAATTTTAGAGCTGGAAGGGATCTTTGAAATCTTAGTTCAATCCTCTTGTTACTTAGGTGCAGAAACTGAGGCACCCAAAGTTATAAACTTGCCCAGGACCACTCTGTCCTATCTGACCATTATAGCTTATGCCTTTGTCTCTAGCTGGAAAGCTGCATGTAAGACATTTCATAGTAATGATGCTGTAGACCATAAAAGTGGATTGTATCCAAGTGAGGACAAAGCCAAGTAACTTAGGAAAAGACATTCTCCATCTAAAATATAGTCTACATCTTCCTACCATTGTCCACTTAGTGCAAGCATCCATTAGTACTCAGGGAAACTACTGGAATCGCTTCTGAAGTGGAATGTCTACTTCCACTCTCTTCTGTGCAATCCATCTCTGGAGTGATCCTGCAGCCAAACCTATTTTTTAAAATCCTGAGTACAACTTTATTTTCCCCTCCCTAAAAGTCTCAGTAGTTCCTCTTGGCTCTAAAACTATAACACTTTATGACACCCAGCATGATCTAGCTCCTGTCTAACTGCACCTTTATTTTTCTTATCTTCTAATACTCTTCTCCTTGCACACTAGTCTCTACACTGACTTTGTTCTTTCTTTGAACACACTACGTTCCTTCATCCTTTAGAGCCTCTGTACTGGCTGTTCCTCCTCTCTGATTCACTATTCCCCTGATATTACCACAGTTCTTTTCTTTCTGTCATTCAAATGTCCATCCCCAAGTGGACTTCTCCAACCTTCCAATCTGAAGTCACCACTGATCATTTAATTCTCTGCAGAGCACTGATCACTACCTGATATTATTTCCTTTAAATAACTTGTCTGTCGGTTTGTAATCTGGTTTCCTCCATTAGAATGAAAGCTTCAGGAGAATTAGGTTTTGGTCCTATTCATCAATATACCCCAGTCCTGAGAACAATTCTCATGGTCAGTTATTCTTGGAATGAACAATGTTTTGTCTCCATGTGCTAAAAAGGCTTTTAATGGTTTCAACCATTTCCTCAGAAGACAGAAATCCCTGCCCACCCACCTCACCCCCACTTCTGATTGTTCCCTGAGAGTTTTTAGAAAAGACATGGAAATGTGGTTTACCAACTATAATCTTGCAAGAGTATTTTTTAAGAACAGTACAGTGCTGCAGTGGAGTAATAAAATCTCAATAAGGAACATAAGAATGCCATCAGCTACTACAGGCACCTTAGCCTAATAGGATGCTAATTGTGGTCACTATCTCTTAAATCTCAGTTCTAGTGAAGATTAAGGACAGTGATGAAGAAACGGTTTATAAGACACATAGCATTCCTCTCACCACTTTGGAAGTCAATTTTAAACATCTAATTAAGATCAAAGCGTTGAGATTTGAGGTTATTTGAACAAACAGGAAAATGTGATATAAGAAGAACTTTGAGAGGATCCAGGGACAATCTGAGACCTAGTAACCCACTTGAATGGTCTGCTGGGTTTACACCCACTGTTTATCCTGATGTGATCCTTGGTTTTTGTTTGTTTTAAATTATTTTTGGCTGTGCTATGTGGCATGTGGCATCCTAGTTCCCCGATCAGGCACTGAACCCACCTGCACCCCCAACCACTGGAAGTGCACTGTCTTAACCACTGAACTGCCAAGGAAGTCCCTATCCTTAGCTTTTTCTTTCAGAGAGAGCCTTGTCACTTTTCTTAAAAAGAGCAGGGACTATCCAATGGGAAAAACTGGATGAACTACATCCTTAGGAATGAAAATAGCCTGCTTGGATCAGGTAGAAATGGTATAAGAAGGTACCATGACTCCAAGAACCATGTGAACATTATGGAAACTTTAACTTTCTTATATTGATAGACTCTGTCTATACAGTGATTAACAATAAAACCTTAAAAGCACATGAGCTGATAATTCAGTTGAGCCAGAAAAACTGGTAATCTAAGATCTTTTCTCTTCCTCAGTTTCAGGGAACAAGAACCCAAAGAAATGCTGTATATAGCAAGTACAAAGAATAGAAATACAGAGTGAATCTCTGGAGAAGAAGTGGCTCAGAAGAGGCCTAGGAAGCTGTCCAGGGATTAACAAGTGACCTTAGAGGCTTAACTAATAAGAGGCCCTCAAGTTTTTCCAAAACAAGCAACTAAAAGGGGAATATTTGATTGAATTGTTCTGAACTTCTTAGTTTGAAAAAAAATTGGAATGTGATTATGAAAAAATTCTTTCTTATGAAATTTTTCTTTTGTATTTTTGGCAGTGTTGCTTCTGTCATGGTCAAAAGCCAGAAAAAAAGCGTTGAATTACTTGAAGACTCTAGGTTCTCATAAAAAATTCAGTGTCAGTTTGATTCTACAAGCTGCAAAGAGTTGGCTCGTGCTATTGGTTTTAAGTAATGTTAGGTCAGCCTTAGCCTGCATCTGTCCAGGGAAATGCTCATAATGATAACAAGGAAGTTTTGGGCTGTTTCTGAAGATCTTAAAGGAAAGAGTAGGCAGACATCTGCTCATGATGCTTTAAGCATTCACGTCTACTTAGGATAGTCTGGACCCTTTCTATTATCCTTAAAGCTTGAAAGAAAATGAATGGTAGTTAAGGAGATTTCTTTAAAAACATCATGTCTGTGTGCTTTTCATATTTTATAATTCATTTAATTAAAAAATGTTTTCATTATGTTTGCTTTTGTGTATTTTTTTAATTGGAGTACAGTTGATTTACCATTTTGTGTTAGTTTCAGGTGTACAGCAAAATGATTCAGTTATATATACATATATCACTATTTTTTCAGATTCTTTTCCCTTATAGGTTATTATAAAATATTGAGTACAGTTCCCTGTGCTATACAGTAGGTCCTCATTGGTTATCTATTTTAAATATAGTAGTGTATATATGTTAACACCCAAACTCCTTATTTAACCCTCCCCATCTCCTTCTCCTTTGGTAACTATAAGTTTGTTTTCTATGTTATGTGTCTTTAAAATGATTATATATATATATATGTATACATATATAACACACACATATATATTACCACAATAAAAAGGATCATAAAGAAAACCAATGAGCTATAGTATATTTATACCAAAATTTTTTCATACTGTAACTACAACAAACTGTCAATTTTTAAAAAATGTAATAAAAGTCACCACAGCTATTTGATCTTTTTAATTAATCAGCAGTTGAGTGAGGGGTGTGTGTGTGTGCATGGTGAAGAAGACAATGCTATGGGTTATGTTATATGTCACTAGTATCTTAAATGGAAATAGAGAAATGAACTAGGCAAAATATTCTATTGAACAATTGCTTCTACTTCTAATTATCAGCCCTTCTAGTCACTTTTGTTCCTGGTCAGGCATTTATATAAAATACTGTTCACTCATTTTAGTCTTTCTCATCTCATTTGTCTTCTGGCCAGGGGTCACCTCTACTGTCCATCTCACTTTTTTAAAAGGAAAAATTATTGAAGTATAGTTGATTTACAATGTGTTAATTTCAAGCATACAGCAAAGTGAACCAGTTATACATATATCCACTCTTTTTTTAGATTCTTTTCCCATATAGATTATTACAGAGTATTAAAGTAGAATTCTCTGTGCAATACAGTAGGTCCTTATTAGTTATCTTAAATATAGTCATGTGTATATGTTAATCCCCAAATCCTAATTTATTTTTCCACTTCTGTTTTGCCTTTGTTAACTATAAGTTTGCTTTCAACATCTATGACTTTATTTCTGCTTTGTAAATAAGTTCATTTGTACTATTTGGATAAAGAAGATGTGGTACATATACACAGTGAATGTTACTTTACCATAAACAAGAATGAAATGATGCCATTTGCAGCAACATGGATGGACCTAGAGATTACCAAATTAAGTAAAGTAAGTCAGACGGAGAAAGACAGATATTGTATGATATTGCTCATATGTGGATTCCACTGTACATTTTTTGGGGGCATCTCAGTATTGCCAGACTAAGACCTAACAGACTCTGGACCACGTTCTCTGTAAGAGCAAGTTCTCTAATCTCAGTTGAACCCCCTCTGCTACAACAGCGTGGTCTTCAAAAGTTTTCTATATCCTCAATTTGTGTCTTTCTCAATTTGTGTCTGTTTTTAAGAACAGAGTTTATGTCCTTTCCCTCTATCAAGATTCCTTCTCTTCTTGTCATCCAATGCTGGCTTTGGGACCTGTGGCATCAAGTCTACTCTTACCTGCAAATATCACCCAGCTTGCCCTCCAGATTAAACTCATCTCTCAAGGCTCTCTTATTTAAAAAACAAAACAAAAAAAGCAACACATCCTCCCACCCTTCTGTGGCTCTACAAATGATGGAGTGTCTCTGTTAACACTTTATAGGAACAACAGACCTATAGATTCCATTTCTTTGTTAATATGCTTTATGTACTGCATCTTGATTCCATTCCTGATACACTAGAGTAACTGCTTCTGGCCTGGAGAATTCCATGGACAGAGGAGCCTGGGGTCACAAAGAATTGGACATGACTCATTGATTTTCACTTTCACTTTTCTCTCAAACCTCTCAGTGTTCACACTTTTGATAATGACATTCACCATTCTTCTAGAAGACCAGTACTCATTTTGCATTCAACAAATATTTACTGTATGCTTGATAAATATATAAGTTCTAGGCACTGGGGATGAAGGAGTGGATAAGGTAAACGACACTCTATTTATGCTTAAGGAATTCACATTCTAGAGTCAGGGAACAGAACATAAATAAAGACTCAAATAAGATAGGGACTTCCTTGGTGGTCCAGTGGTTAAAAGTCCATCAGCCAATGCAGGGGATATGGGTTTGATCCCTGGTTGGGGAACTAAGATCCCACATTCCTAGGGGCAACTAAGCTCACACACCACAACTAGAGAAGCCCACACTGTGCAAAAAAGTAAAAAAAAAAAAAAAAAAAAGCTAAATATGATTGATTGACTATTGTGAGAGCTGGAGCCAAGCAATGGTACAACTATATTAGATAAAGTAGTCAAGGAAATCTCTTTGAAGAGGTGGCATTTGAGCTGAGATCACAATAAGGAAGATGCCCATCATGCAAACAACAACAAAAAAGAACATCTTTAAGAAAGTGATTCAGAAGCACTAGAGCTCTAAACATGCATGTAAATCATTCCTTTACTCCCACTACAAGTCATCACTCTAACTAAATTACTTGGGAAGTCTTACAGAGTGACTTTAATTTTGACCTCTCATATCTATTTCCTCCTGTTTTCACCCTTCATTACTTCTCGCTCTCCACTTGTTTTCTGTTCCAGGGCATCCCTCACAACATTACAGAATTAAACTTCCCAAAGTGGAACTCAACAATATCCTACTCTCACTCCACAACCTCTGGTGACCCTCCATTAGTAACTGAAGGAAAATAAACTTGGAAGCTTAATATTCAAATCTCTTCATGGTGTAACTTCAAAATATCTTTCAATTCTTCTCTTCCATACTGCTAAGCACAATCCTATTTAAATTCGTGTTCAGAACACACCTTCAATATTCCTGTCTCCAAAGTTGCCTGTTATGTCTCCTCCACTTGGACTGGCTATCATCTCCTCCCACCTAGTCTGGGCCAATCACAGCCTTCCTAGGCTTCTCAGCCCTACGTCAAATCACCTCCTTCTGGAAGGCCCTTCAGATTTCTCTCTGCTTTTATCCCACAAGAACGTAATCCCTTTCTTTCTACATTTGTCAGCATCTGTCTTCTCTTGCTACATCCCTTACCATAACACAGATGTTTTAAGACAGCAACCACATGCTATTGATCTTTGTAGTAGTTCAGTGCCTCACATACAGTTGGTATTGAACAGTATTTGTTAAACAAATTAATTTATCAAATCTGAGTTTGATGAACTGATGTTTATTTCATGATTCCCAAGTGGTTTCTCTTTTCTCATTTCTCTTTTTGCTTTCAAGAGACCTAGATGTGAAGCCAGAAAGCAGAGAGGAAACACAGTTCTTATTTTTAAATAGTGTAGTTAGTTTCAATCTGGCCAAGTGATTAAAAGTTTGTCTTGAGGAACATTAAAAATAACTATTTTTTAATGTATATAATCCATATACCATGAAATAAATAACTCTTGGTAATATACTAATTAGTTGATATCTGCTCAGGATACATGAGACTGCTTAGCATTATTCAGGGCTTACAAAATACATTATCACAATCATAGAAGGTTAATGCTTACCACATTACTGCATGTTCTATATCGGATATTTCTTCCCTCACAGCTCCTGGGGGAAGGGAAAAAAAAACAACTCATTACCACCAACGAAAGGCCCCAGATTTCAATGGTTCTCTTACAAAATCAATTTCCTCTTTAATACCAGTATAAGAGCCTCTGTTTTCTTTTGAGTATGCCCTTGTAGGAATTAACTATCAAATACTAAATAGAGCAGAAGAAGCTGAATATGCAAATTGACTTCTCCATTAGACTTGAAACTAAGTATTAATTTTGCTTCAAAAGTTCTCAAAATAAGTATAGCAAGTTCCCTAAATATGAACCTTCAAGTTGAACACGTGCAAAGATGTGAAGGTGAGTTCACACAGCCAATCATGTAAGTTAGCTCATGGGTCTGGTGCACATTGCCACCTGTGTGAATCCTTTACAAGTGGCTGTGCTTTTGTGTACTTAACTGTAAGGTACTGTATAGAGTACAGTACCACAGTATCTTTATTTCAAGCCCAGGATGTCAGGAAGCATACAAACAGCAGAGATGTAGCTGGTCCTGCTAAGAAGCACCAGGAATTGGAGGCCCAGAGAAAGGATAAAGGAAAACAAGAGGAACAAGAAGTAACTGAAGAACCAGCGAGAGTCATGATGGGGTAAATGGCAAAGGGATTTTCTTCGTTTGAGGAGACACTGTTAGTCTTTTGAGGCACAGGACTGGAACACAGAATGATATACAAAGGTTGCAGCAGCCATTCAGAATGCAATCCAGTGCTACTGTGTCATCTATGATGAGAAAAAAAGAACTAGTGTCCAGACATCACTGGATTCTTCTTTCAAGAGGACAGATAGAACTGAACCCAGCAAAGAACCAGAACTTGTGCCAACAATGTCAGGCGTGACTGAAATTGCAGCTTTCCCTCCATCTCCTATTACTGATGAACCTTCAGCTCTCCTATCTCCCACCTCTTCTCCCTCCTCCAGTCAGTAACTCTCCTTGCCTGTTCAGTAGGCGCCAGGCCCTGTATGCTACCTGTTGTACTGTCCTATTGTACTTTTCAAGGTACTGCACTGTAAGATTAGAAGCTTTTTATTTCTTGTGTTTGTTTTTGTGTGTGTGTGTGTGTGTATTATGTATGTGAAAAGTATTATAAACCTATTATGGTACAGTACTGTATAGTCAATTGTGTTAGTTGGGCACTTAAGCTAACTTTGTTTGGCTTATGAACAAATTGGATTTATGAATGTGCTCTTGGAACAGAACTTACTTATATGTAGGGGACTTACTGTACTTATTTGTTGCTGTATTTCTTAAAATTACACATTTAAGGACACAAAAAGTCATAATTCTTAAAGCAATAGTTTCAGTGCTAAAGTACATGCTCATTGTAGAGGTTTTAGAAAAGAAAGATGACCTCAAAGAAAAAAATCCCATACTCCCATAGTTGTCTCATGTAAAGATAATTACTGTTATTTTGATATATTAATTTCTTTCCAGTTCAGAGGAAATAACAGCACTTCTACATTTTTATAGCCTGCTTTGTTTCCACTTAAATTTTTTGAAGGTATTTCTCACACTACTAAGTAACTTTAAAAACATCATTTTGAGAGCTACATACTATTCCATGGAATGGTGTAACCTGTGAAATCATTCTTTCATTTCTTGTCATGTAAGCAATTTCCAACATAGAGGTTGATATATGATAGTGTGATAAATCATGTCCATGTATGTTTTATCCAAGTTTCTGCCTATGTCTTTAGAAAAGATAAGTTTCTAAAAGTGGAATTATGACACTAAAAGCAATGAACTTTTATAAGGCTCTTGATAAATATAGCCAAATTGTATTCCATAAAGGCTGTGCTACTACATACCCCCACCAGCAATACAAGGGAGTTTCCGTCTTACTGAACTCTTGTGAACAGAAACAATCAATTTTTGATGAACCATTCAATGATGGCATAAGAACAGTAGTAATCTGCTCTTTTCAAAATAAGTCACATTTTAAAAAAAGTAAAATATAATATGAAATTCTGAGAGAATGCTTATACTAATAATAAATAAATATGGAATTCCAGGTACATTTCTGAGGTGTTTTTGTACATTAGAACCCTAGGAGACAGGGTACTAACATCAGATCCATTTTATGGATGAGATCATGGAAGCTTAGGGAGCTTAAGTAACTTGCCCAAATCACACAACTAGTAAGTAGTAGAGCTGAGATTTGAAACTGAGCCATTCAGAGCTTACACACATAACTGTGATGCTTCACTGTCCCAATTTACTTGTTTGTTCAGCACACATCTACTGAACTTCTATTATGAGTTCAACAGAACTCAATGCATTTACTTCTGGGAATATAAAGAAGAATGAGTATGACCTAGTCTTCACTGTTAAGAAAATTATTCATACAATTCTGACTTGGTGTAAGAAATGCTAGATAGTATTTGTGTTAGGTCTTCAGAACACTATCAGAAAGAAAATGTCATCTGAAAATATGATTGCTGTTGTTCAGTTGCTCAGTTGTGTCGACTCTTTGCAAATCCATGGACTGCAGCACGCCAGGTTTCCCTGTCCTTCACCATCTCCCAGAGTCTGCTCAAATTCATGTCCATTGAGTCACTGATGCCATCCAACCATCTCATTCTGTGTAGTCCCCTCCTCCTGCATTCTGTCTTTCCCAGCATCATGGTCTTTTCCAATGAGTCAGCTCTTTGCAACAGGGGACCAAAAGTATTGGAGCTTCAACTTCAGCATCAGTCCTTCCAATGAATATTCAAGGTTGATTTCCTTTAGGATTGACTGGTTTGATCTCCTTGCTGCCCAAGGAATTCACAAGAGTCTTCTTTAGCACCATAGTTTGAAAGCATCAACTCTTTGGTACTCAGCCTTTGGGTAAAATACAATTACCCAAAGGCTATCTTAGAGAGATAGAAAAGTCCTAGGCTTGAAGACTTGACTATAACCAGACTGACTACATTAATATGCACTCAACAACAGAATGGGACCAAGGAAAGACAAGGCTGGCCAGAATCATAGAAAAAAGGAGAATGGAAGAAATACTAGGTTGTCAGTGCCCTGCCCAACAATGGCCCAGGCTAATGTCCAATGATCCTCCTGATCCCCTTAGCTAGGTAGCTGCCATCACAGTACAGATGCCTCATACCAACCTACCTGCTGCCAGTGAGCTTTTTGCTTATTCCAGAAATATCCCTCATTATAACACTATGTTGATCAAGCCATTTGCCAAGAGCAGTCTTTTTTTATATGACTGCTAAGAGGCAGAGGGGCTGGTTATGCTGCGATGGGTATGGTTCATGTTATGGACATGTAAGTAAATAAATAATTTTCATTGTAAGTGAATAAATTAGTATTTTAATTAAATATTAATCTCACAGGCCAAGTCACTGTGAGTCTGCCTCCAAGAGAAGGATCTGTTCTTTATGTGATTGCTAAAAATATATCAGGTTTCTGAGTTTAAAAAGATGAGAGCTAGGCTCCAGCTTATGATAAATTTTACATGGTAATTAATTCTGTGACCTGGAGATCTTTGGTAGCATGCCATGTAGACATCAGTGTTGGCTGAATATGGTATGTTTTTTGATTTTGAAATTCCTGGAGCATATATGACATAGTGTAGTGGTCAGTGGTAACCACTTTGAAAGCAGAGTCTTCTTTCTGAAATCCTGCCCCTTATTCCTTAGTTTCTATACCTCAGTTCTGTCATCTGTAAAATGGAATAGTAATACTTATCTCCTGGGATTATTTTGAGGAGTAACCAAGTTAATATTTGTGAAGCAGTTCAAACAGTGCTTCACATACAGAAGCATTATGTAGACATTTAACAAAGTAATTGTGTAAAAGATGTAAAAATATAATAGATATTAAAAGAGATGAAGGATACGTGGAGAAGAAACCAAAGGCAAAAATTCAGAGGAATGAAAAGATATGGTGTGTTTCTACATTTTCAAGCAGTTATGGAGTTTTGGGTGTATACAGGGAATTGCAGGAGATAAAAATGCCTTCTAGCCATGAATTTTGCAGTAGGTAAAGGGGACCCATTGAGGCAGTTAAAACAAAGGCGATCCAATGATGATTTCTTGCTTGTGAACTCTGGCATTAATCATGAAGACTTTAAAATGCTATGTTTTTCACCCTCCTTTTATTTTCCTAACCTCATTTCCCTGAAAGGTTAATGGAAACACTTCTGAACTAGGAGTTTGATGATGTGAGTCATAGATTTTGCTCTTTCCCTTGCATAAGTGTCTCAGCCCCTCAGATTTTGCTTCCTCATCTGTCAGCTGGATATCACTGGATCTGGAAATGGCCCTGCCTAAAGTTGTGATGCTTTTGAACTGTGGTGTTGGAGAAGACTCTTGAGATTCCCTTGGACTGCAAGGAGATCCAAGCAGTACATCTTAAAGGGGAAAATCAGTCCTAAATATTCATTGGAAGGACTGATATTGAAGCTGAAACTTCAATGCTTTGGCCACCTGATGCGAAGAACTGACTCATTTGAAAAGACCCTGATGCTGGGAAAGATTGAAGGCAAGAGGAGAAGGGGACAACAGAGGATGAGATGGTTGGACGGCATCATTGACTTGATGGACATGAGTTTGAGCAAGCTCCAGGAGCTGGTGATGGACAGGGAAGTCCAGTGTGCTGCAGTCCATGGGGTCACAGAGTCAGATACGACTAAGCGGCCAAACTGACTGAAAGCTGTGATCACTGAGATAACTCACACAAGCTGTAGTCAAACACCAAGGGGTTATTATAGAGGTAATGCTTACAAAAATAAAACAAAACCCCACCACAAAGCAGAAAAATACCCACTTCAATACTTTAAATCAGCCTTTTCCTAGATATTTTAAAGTATGAATACTTACTCATGTTTCGAAAGCATCCTTGAGACAGAACAAGAGATTATCATGCTAAGTGAAGTAAATCAGATAAAGACAAATATATGACATCACTTACATGTGAAATCTAAAAATTACAAAACATAACATACTCACAAACACAAAAAACAAACTTATGAGCATCAAAGGGGAAAGGCAGGGGGAAGGTAAATTAGGAATATGGGATTAATAGATATACACTACTATATATAAAATAAACAACAAGGATTTACTGTATAGCGCAGGGAACTATATTCAGTATCTAGTAATAACCTATAATGGAAAATAATCTGAAAGGCATCTATATCTACACCTCTCTCTCTCTCTCTCTTTCTCTCTCTCTCTCTCTATATATATATCTGAATGCCTTGGTGTACACCTTAAACTAACACAATATTGTAAATCAACTATAGTTCAATAATTTTTTTAAAAAGCATCCTTGGATAATAGGAGATACAAGTATACAATGTAAAAGACTGAATTAAATGCTTTTCATTTAGCAAATGCAAAACAAAAACAAACACAGCAAATAAAACACTTAACATTATTTCTAAAGAACATCCTGCAATTATCTAACACCTAATAATGATTTGCAAATAATTTAATTCTGCTGCTAAATTAAGTCTTCATTTTACTGTATTGTATTACTTTTTGAGTGAGAGATTATTTGAGTGAAATATGGTATTAAACCCTGGAGAAGAAAATGGCAACCCACTCCATTATTTTTGCCTGGGAAATCCCATGGACAGAGGAGCCTGGTGGGCTACACGTTATTGGGTAGCAAAGAGTCAGACAACTGAGAGACTAAACAACAATGATATTGAAGCAGTAATATTTGAGTTTGGAAAAGTCTTTATTATTAAAAGACATTACCTAATTGTGGACAATAATATTAATACTAACCTCTACTATATGTATATTGAGTACTATAGATATCTGGTTCAGTATTAGGTATTCTGTGCACATTATCTCTACCTCTTCCATCAACTGGAAGGTTTTATCACTCCTACTTAATAGGTGAGAAAAGTGAGGCTGAGAAAGGCTAGGAAGCTGAAAACCATATATATAAAAAGAGAGAACTAGGGATTGGAACTCAGGTTTGCCTAAATAAAGTATATAAAACAATAATAATACAAAAGGAACAAGACATACTTAAGATGTGTAAAATACTAACAGTAGATCAAATCTGGGAGGCTGAGCTGAGGAGTTCACTGCATCTTATTTTCCACATCAATGTATACCACCTGCTTCTCAATTCTGAGAAATCCAGTGAGTAAATGACATCTAGATCCACTCTGTAAATTTGCAACATCTCTAAGAGAACCACACTCCTCAGTAAAATGTAGTGTGAAAGAACTTCAGTGAAAAAAACTTGCAGTTTTTAAAAGTTCAAGTTTAATAAATTTGAATACAAAATTTACTTAAGTAACAAAGTGACTATTTCACCACAAGGATTTTAATTTTTGCCAAGCATGAATTTCTTCATCCAAGGCATTTATCTGGGCACAAAAGCCTCATGTGAGAATTATGCAGTAAAAAATATTTTCTTCCCTTTTAAAACTTCTTTAAAAAATAGTCTGTTAATATAAAACAGCTGAATTATTTTCTTCACATTTTAACAAAATAAAATTCACCTCTGGAAAGGAAAACAAGCATTAGAAATTTCAGTCCAAAATGGTTTCCGAGGAAAGTTATAGGCCATTAATAACAAATGAGTTAAGTAAATTCGCCTGCTTAATGCAAACTATGAGAGTTACAGGACTGTATTTAGTGAGTTAAGTATTGGACCAATTAATGAATCAGAAACCTTCAAGTATAAAAGAACAAAATATAAAAAAATATATTTTGAAACCAAATTTGAACAGAGAGTTCCTTATTGATATCAGCACTTCACTCCTAACCAGTCATTTATTAATTTCGACTTAAGTTCCTTTTCTCAGTTACAAGCTATTGTTTGTGAATTACTCAAACTTTAATTCACTTATGATGAGATTAGTATAGGCTTGAAGAATACTTTATTGGTCTCCAATTAACACATAACAAACCATCCAAACTCCTCCAATACCTAAAATCCTGATGTTATCCTAGTTTCAATTACCATAATTTAACAATCTTGGAAGAGATGACTTGCCATAGAAAATTAAAAAGCTCCCTTTCTAGGCTTTAGCCATCTGTTGGCTTTTTTCGTCCCTGCTTACTTTGAAAGAGGAAGGTATATTTGATTTATCTCTCATTAAGAATTTTAAAAATCTGATAAAATACATCGATTTAAATTACAAATTCTTCTCATCTCTTCTCTAAGATTCTTCTGGTGAAATAATCAGACTCATCCTTGGTGTTAGTGTATCATTTCAAGAAAATCTGGTAATTATGTACTTTCAATACCAGAGTTCTTAAGGACAATAACACTTATATTAGGCTCATGAAGCTTTGCCTTTGATTACCTAAAACCAAAGAGTGCCATTAAGTAAGAACAGGTTACTGAATTTCTCTGAGTACCTCCTGCCTTTCAAATATGGACTCATGGGCAATGAATTTCGAAATAAGAGCATTCATCTGCTTATCTCTCTCTCTTTTTTAATCATCTAAAAGGAAACTATGTGCTCTTTACAAGAGAACAGGCCTGAAACCATATCAGCAACTCACGCCAGGAAGACTGTGTCCTTTAGACTATGGGTCCGAAAACGACCGTGATTTGGACAAGACCAACAGTTTGAGAGCCCCAGCCAGGGCTTCATGGAGTGCTAGAGCACTGCTTTCCTCCTTCACTTCAAGTGAAACTTTCAGTGTTCACGGGAGCCAGAGAGCAGGAGGGGGTCCCCTAGGAGCCAGTTAAAATACTTCTCCATTTCTGGGGCTTTTTACGAAGACCTCAAGAGGAATAACAAACTCTGAGAACACCCAAGAGGACCAAGTGCAAATGCACCGTTGGGCTGCTTTTCACGTTCCATAGACACATTATCATAAGAGTTTCCTTTGGGAATTGACACTTGATACCAATGAACTTGACCATTAAAAAAGAAGTTATATGAACCTGCGGACACTGTGTGTAATGCGATCCTCAGATGCTCACTATCCTAATCCGTGGGTCAAGCTGGATGCAGAAAACCTAGCACTAGAACTGGAGGTGCATGCACCGCAGATGGTTAGCAGTGGTCTTGCTTTGCATGAGGGAGAAAAGGAGTTAGAAGATATGTCATTCCTCTGACTCTCCTAAGTCTCAAGTTCTCATTTTCCCCTTAGATCTCTCTGTCTCACTCTTGTGCTTAAAAAAGTCATTCTTTAATGTTCTGTGTTTTATTCTATGTTTAAAACAGAATATCTTTCATGAGAATCAAAATGAGCCTTGTTTATGTAGAAACTTGTGTGACACTTGGTCCAAATAGGAGTCAATTCAACACTGTCCTTTCTTCAAAAAGTATATATATAAAAACAGAGAGTAGAATCCTACCAGGATCCTGGAGGTGGAGAAGTTGGAGAGATGTCTTTTAAGGGAATGAACTTGCAACTAGTAGATAAATGAGTCCTGGAGATCTAAAGAACAGCTTAGTGATTATAGACAAGACTGCATTATAAACTTCAGAACTGCTGACAGGCTAGATCTGAATTGTTTCCACTATAAAAAAGCAACAATAATTTATGTGACATGAGAGAAAACATTAACAGTCATACTGCAATGTATATATGGATTAAATCAACTTGTATGCCTTAAACTTGTATAACATTTTATGTCAATTATATCTCAATAAAAAGTGTCTATAGATGACTATGTTTATATTGTATATTAATGATGTACTATATCCCTAAATAATAGAAATGTTCTAGTATGCATCTTTCAGTCAGTTCAGTTCAGTTCAATCGCTCAGTTGTGTCCAACTCTTTATTTTTTTTTTAATTTTTTTTGTGTCCGACTCTTTGCAACCCCATGAATTGCAGCACGCCAGGCCTCCCTGTCCCTCACCATTCCCAGAGTTCACTCAGACTCACGCCATCGAGTCAGTGATGCCATCCAGCCATCTCATCCTCTGTCGTCCCCTTCTCCTCCTGCCCCCAATCCCTCCCAGCATCAGAGTCTTTTCCAATGAGTCAGCTCTTTGCATGAGGTGGCCAAAGTACTGGAGTTTCAGCTTTAGCATCATTCCTTCCAAAGAAATCCCAGGGCTGATCTCTTTCAGAATGGACTGGTTGGATCTCCTTGAAGTCCAAGGGACTCTCAAGAGTCTTCTCCAACACCACACTTCAAAAGCATCAATTCTTCGGTGCTCAGCTTTCTTCACAGTCCAACTCTCACATCCATACATGACCACTGGAAAAACCATAGCCTTGACTAGACAGACCTTTGTTGGCAAAGTAATGTCTCTGATTTTCAATATGCTATCTAGGTTGGTTCATAGCTTTTCCTCCAAGGATTGTTTATCAATACTAATAGAAGTATTTTTAACAAACATTAATGAATGTTTACTGACTCTGAATATGAATCTTCTTCTATGCACCCAATCCCCTCAGCCATGTGCTCCCAGACAACCACCTATGTCTAATAATAACAAATTCACTTACAAGAGTATCCATAACAAATAATGTTTAATCTGGTAACATTTGCCTATGAAATGCTGATCTTAACTATAAAAAAATGTCTGACCTTCCTCATAGCAAACTTCAGTTGTTTTTTTTTTTTTTTTTCCTCCCATTTGAGGTTAAAGCTCCTTCATCAGACAAAGCCACCAAAATTCTAGGAGTAATGTATTCTCAACACACACACAGCCTCCTGTGGAAGAGGGCCTTTGAAACAAGGAGACAGAGGTCTTTGGTGCTGTGAGACATACCAGTGCAAACATAAAAAACATCTCCCCTATTAAGCACTCAGTTGAAACGTCCCGGAATCTCGCGGAGGATGTCATTGCTTTGCACTGCCTCCTGCATGTGATATATCACGTAGCTCAAACAGATCAGTGCTAAGGGAGAGATTTTTTTTTTTTTTTCTGGCTAGCTAGATATGCAAGCCAAACTATTATGACAACTTGATAAATGCAGCTTTTGAAAATGCTTTCTGTTGTAATAATACAACAAACAACAAGGAGGCATGCAGCCAGGCATCATCCATCAGGTGAGCTGGCTGGGAACAGACGTGGCCCTGGTGTCATACCAGCTCTTCTCCATCTGCCAGGAACTCTGACGCGGCCTAAAGAACCGAAACAAGAGTGCACCCCAAAGCTGCATTTTGAAAACAATTTTAAACTGAAGAGGGGGTAATGAAATCTCACCCTGAAAAACAGTGCCATAAATTGAGTCCTCGATGTGAAAGTGTTTCTTTGGCATAGGTAATGTATTTTTGTAACCTTAGTTTTACAATTCAACACTTCTGCTCTATGCTAATCTTTCATTATAAAAACATTCTGAAGGCTGTGCCAGCTTGGAAACTCTGATTTATGTATACAGAGACAGTTACTATAACTTCATGTGCAGATTGAATTCAATATAAATGGAAACCATGCAGGTTTAGGGAAAACAGTCTAAGATGACATCTCTGGGTATTTGCTCTTCTCTTGACCCTAGGGAACTAAGGAAAGTGTCTTTATACTTTTACAGATTCTTGAGCAGCAGCTCAGAGTCTGCAAAGCTGCTCAATTAAAAGTTAGACCCAAGAGGATATTATAGACTGAATTTTGGAGTTTGTCCTGTGAGTTTTCAATTGGTTTATTCGCTATTATGAGTGTTTGGTATGTTCTAAATTATGACTAGAAAAACAAGTGCCAACTTTTTTCCCCAAACAAGTATGATTTTACATATCTCTGCCTTGTCTTCAAAGGCAGACATGCTACAACAAAGCATCAAGTTCTCACAAATATGGGCTAGGGTTATGAAAGTGAGGCGTGTGCTCATGTAATCAAAAGAGAAGAACGTGAGAACAATGGCACTGGAAAGCACAGTGCTCATGCCCAGCTTCTAATGGAACCAGAAACTGTTCCAAGTAGACTGCTCAGATAATCTAATGAGACAATATACAACACACCATCTCAAAGTGAAGATGAGCCCCTGGGCAAGATGCTCAGGTTCACACTGGTAGAATGCTTTCTGATTCACAGTCACTTCACACATTTATTGAGCATTCAATGGGAACCAGTACTAAGCCAGGCATTGTGAAAGGTACAACAGTGAGCACTCCCCTGACCCTTCTCAAAGCTATAATTAAGTTGTAAAGAAGTCCGTGAGTCAGTACAATGTAGGATCAACAATTAATGGGCATGGTCGGGGAACTAAATATGGAGAAACTGGACAGAGGGACCAATTGATGAGAGACAGAAGTAACTTATGAAGGTGATGTCTTAGGAGGGGTGTCATTATGGGCCATTTGAGTCCCAAGAGGGTGACGGGAGAAGGGAGAATTCAAGAAACAGCCTTGGCCTGTGAGCCACAACTACTGAGCCCACATGCCACAGCTACTGAAGTCCGTGCTCTAGAGCCTGTGCTCCATAATAACAGAAGCCACCACAATGAGAAGACCCGCACCAACACTAGAGAGAAGCCCTCATTCACTGCAACTCACTGCAAGAGAAAGCCCTTGCACAGCAGTGAAGACCCAGCACAGCCAAAAAGTATTTAATCAATTAATTAAAGAAAATAAACAGCATTCCCTCCCTACTCCAGCTTCTCAAAGTATGGCAGTAGGTTTCTGGCCCCCGAGTCAATTCAGTCAATTCAGTCAGTCTTGACTGAGAACCTACTGTGTGCAAAACAGGAAGCTATAAAGGAAAGCCAAGATAAAACCTGTGCCCACGGTGCCGATAGTTTAGTGGAGGACAGGGTCCTATAAATAGCTATAACACAAGTCAAGCTATGTAAAAGTCACTAAAAATGGTGAAAACAATGCCTTAGAAATACAGCAAAGTGAGACTGGGGGGCCACTGGTGGAAGTAACTTTAAACAACTGAGGGTTTGTGGGCAGGGGCAGCGGGAGGCATTGTAAGAAGAGGGCTCATCAGGAGAAGGGGCACAGAGTTGGTAGCGTGGCCCCCAGTTGAAAGGATCAGGACACAGACCTGCAGCCACCCAGGATGTGTGTCACTTTCAGAAAATGATTTTTTTTTAAGTGTATTTTTGCCTATTTGTTTTTCTGCTTTGTAGTTTATTTGTGTGATCTCTGAGCCCCAGCGGCCAGCGAAGCATGTTAGCACTCCACAAGCTTTTACTGAAAAATGGAATGAAGGAGGGAGGGAGGAAAGGAAGAGAGAAAAGAGGCAAGAGAGGAGAGAGGGAAGAAAGGTAGGAACAGAGGAAAGAAGGAAGGAGAGAGGAAGGAAGGAAGGTGAGGGATGAAGGTGCAGAACAGAAGGAAATGCTATACGGATAATTTCAGGTCACAGAGGAATTTTGGCCTCATGTTTGATCTAATTTTTGACCCTGAAACCCAATTAAAATCTTTCTAAAATAAATCAAAGATGAAAAGTTTAAAATGAAATTAAATAGCTAGTAAAGGAAAGAAACTTTGGCTCTTTTCTACAGGCATGTTTACTTTCACATATTTACTCAAAGTTGTATTTGTCTCTGCAATGCATTTGTCCCCTTGGAGAGAGGGCAAGGGGTGGGGGCCAAGGAACTGCTGCCTTTGGCTTGAGATCCACCAGCAGGAAGGACATGCACTTTATAATACATACACACATGCCATAAGGTTTGCAAATGATCTTACACTTGCTCAGTAGCCAAAAGAGGCAAAGAATGAGAATAAAAACAAATGTGTTTTAGCAACATCAAGTCCAACTTTTCCATCTTCCCCATGAGGAAAATGTATATTATGAAACTCTAGGACTCTCACAACCTCACCCCATACAACCCTGGAGCTGGGAATTTATGAATTATTTTGGCTAGAGACAAAAGTTCTTCAATCCGCCCATATCACCCAGATGTCTGATGCAAAATGAGAGCCTGGAGAATCACAACATTTTTCTTTAAAACTATTCATATTCAGAGCAGTTTTTACTCCTCTTCGTGTCTTACAGCAAAATGGGTCCCGTGTTTGACATGGAGTTGAAAGGCACCTTAGACATTCTTTCAATATAAATATGTATTGAACACCTAATCTGTTCCAAGCACTGTCCACATGACATCATAGTGGGTGTGTGCTAAGTCGCTTCAGTCATGTCTGACTCTGTGCAACCCCATGGACTGTAGCCTGCCAGGCTCCTCTGTCCATGAGATTCTCTAGGCAAGAATACTTGAGTGGGTTGCTGTGCCCTCCTCTAGGGGATCTTTCTGACCCAGGTCTCTTCGATCTACCTGCATTGGCAGGCAGGTTCTTTAGCACCAGTGTCACCTGGGAAGCTCAAAACATCATAGATGAGCCACTAAATCCCACATCCAATGTCATACAGCTAGAAAAAAGTAGGGCCAAGAGTCACAATTAGTAGTTTCATAAGAGAATAAAAAGGATAATTCACAAAATAGGATAAAGTTTCTAACAGAGACAATGAAATACATTGTTTTGTTTTTTTAAGATCCAGGTTCCCAAATAGTTGACTGCTTCCCATAGGAAGGGATCTCTTATCTTGACTAGTCAGTCCCACTCCAAAGGCAAAGGTAGAGACTGGCCCTTAGGCTATTTGAGCTTGGCATATGTAGTTATGGGCTTTGGCTGATGATCACACATAAATATGATGTTATTTATTGTTCTATACTTATTTTTTCTGTCTCGAGGTAAATAATTCATTCCCAAGTGTATGTAACTCTGATATCTCTCTGTGTTTTTCTTTTGCTCTTAATACCTGGTGTCTCTTTTTCTTTAAATCTCTCTCACAAACACATAAACACACACACACACACACACACACATCCTTTCTTTCCTCTACTCCCCATCCCCCACACTCAGTGGTTGAAATGGAGCAAAACAGATAAACTCCCCTTTTCTGTTGTACAAACTGGGCTCAAACAGAGGAAACAGAATTAAGGAAGTCTTTGGTGGGGGACAGGGATAATGACAGATACTGAATTGAAGATGGAAAGTTAAACTCTATGGTTGAGAAATTTAATGAGCCTATATGCAGGGCAGGAATAGAGACAAAGATGTAGTGAACAAACCTGCGGACATGGGTTGGGGAAGGAGAGGGTGGGACTAATTGAGAGAGTAGCCTTGACATATATACACTGCCATGTATAAAATAGATAGCTAGTGGGAAGCAGATGTATTAACACAGGGAGCTCAGCTCAGCACTCTGTGACTAGAGGGTGAGATGCGGTTGGGTGGGAGGCAGACACAAGATGGAGGGGATATATATATACTTAGAGCTGATTCATGTTGTTGGACAGCAGAACCTAATACAACATTGCAAAGCAATTATACTCCAATTAAAAATAAATTTTAAAAATTTGCTGAAAGAAATTTTAATGGAATTGATTCTGGAAAGTTGATCCCAAGAGAATTTGCATAAATCATGCCAGTTACTGGGCATTAACTTAGCTATTCACTAATAACCTGGAGGCTTACAGAGTCATATCCATAGGCTTAATAATGGAATGGAAAATTTTTTGAGAAAATACTAAGTCTATTCACCACTCTGGGCAAGGCTGATATTGAGTGGGTGGTGGTTTTAGTTGCTAAGTAGTGTCCGATTCTTTTGCAGCCCTACCAGGCTGCTCTGTCCATGGGTTTCACCCAGGCAAGAATACTGGAGTGGGTTGCTATTTCCTTCTCCAGGGGATCTTCCTAACCTAACTGAACTCGTGTCTCCTGCACTGCAGGCAGATTCTCTACCGCTAAACCACCAGGGAAGCTCTCTTGATTTTGAATAATACCAGACAATTGGAGAACTACTCAGAAAGGTTATCACCATGGCTCACAGGAGTACAGTGGCAAACCATTACTTTTATATCCTGACATGCTGGTGTCTATGACTTTTCTTCCTACGTTGCAGATTAAGTCATTTCATAAAAACCTGACTGAGAAATGTTAAACATAAATAAATCTCTTTACCAGAAAATACATTCTTTTTTTCATTACTCCAGCCTCTAAATTCTTAGATTGCTGGAGACAAATTCATCGTTTCACTATCATGCCATCTAGTAGAGCAACAGTTCTAAAGTTCTAACAATGGACACACGTTAAAGTTATTAGAAGAGCTTTTACAAAATTACTGATAGTAGGGCTCCAACCCCAGAGATTCCACTTTAATTGGTCTTTGGTGGAGCCCTGATATTTGTATCATTTATAAAGCTTTCCAAGTGACTGTACAGTACAGCTGGGTTAAGAACCACTGCTACAGATTACTGTCGCTTAGTTGCTAAGTGGTGTCTGACTTTTATGATTTCATGGACTGTGGCCTGCCAGGCTCCTTCATCCATGGGATTTCCCAGGCTAGAATACTGGAGTGGATTGCCATTTCCTTCTCTATGAGATCTTCCTGATCCAGGAATCGAACCCATGTTTCCTGCATTGGCAGGCAGATTCTTTACCACTGAGCCACCCAGGAAGCCCACAGAGTATTATCTATTTACAGAACTGGGAGAAATTCTCTTAGTTCTTAAAATACATTGCAACTATAATCAGTAGAAACTCAATATTATGATAAATTCTCAATAGCAAATGCCTGTTCCTTGAACTTTATATCCTAAGTTATATCTAGGAACTTGTCTAATACATAGTATATGTTCAACAAATATTAACTGAATGCATAAAAACTGAGATTCAGTCTTAAAGGCCATATGTTTCTAAGAATTTATTCATTTTTTCTAAGTTTTCCTATTTTTTGGCACATAATGGTTCATAACAGTCCCTATCGGCCTTTTAATTTCTGAAGCATACATCGTAATGTTTCTTCTTTCATTTCTGATTTTATTTATTTGCATCTTCTTTCTTTTTTTCCCCTCAGGCTAGCTAAGGGTTTGTCAATTTCATCTTTTCAAAAACCAAATTCTCGGTTTGGTTGATCTTTTCTATTGCTTTTCTATACTCTATTTGATTTACTTTTGCCCTAGTTCTTATTATTTCTTTCCTCTGCTACAATGTGGGCTTAGTTTGTTCTCCTTTTTCTAGTTCAGACCAATAGCAAACAAAAGTGTTGAAGGAGTAGTCTAAAACCTCATGACAAAGAAAAGTCCAGGACCAGGTGGTTTCACAGGTGAATTCTAAAAAACATTTTACAAATAATTAATGCAGTTTTTCTTAAATTCTTCCAAAAAAAAACAAGAGGGAATACTATCAAACTCAAAACCTGAACAAGAAAAACAAAGCTGGAGGAATCACACTTCCTCGTTTCAAACTATATTACAAAGTTATAGTAATTAATACAGTATGGAACTGGAACAAAAACAGGCATATAGACCAATGGAACAGAATAAAGAGTCTGGAAACATACCTGTGCCTATAGAGTCAACTAATCTTTGACAAGGTACCAAGAACACAATGGGGAATAGGTAGTCTCTTCAATAAATGGTATTAGGAAAATTGGATAGCCATTTGCAAAAGAATGAAATTCTACCCTTATCTCATACCAAGTAATAAAAATTAACTCAAAATAGATGAAAGACTTAAACATGTCTTTGTTAAACTATAAAACTGCTAGAAGAAAACATAGAGAATAAAGCTTCTTGCCACTGATATTAGCAACAATTCATTGATCATAACAGCAAATGCACAGGCAACTAAGGCAAACATTGACAAGTGAAGTTGCATCAAACTAAAGAGCTTCTATACAACAAAGGAAACAATCAACAGAGTGAAAACTCAACCTACCTAGTGGAGGAAAATATTTGCAAACCATATGTCTGATAAGGGGTTAATATCCAAAATATATTTAAAAACTCATATAACTCAAGAATTAAAAAAAAAAAATTAAAAAAGTGGTCAAAGGACCTGAATAGACCTTTCTCAAAAAAAGCAAAACAAAACAACAAAAAACAGACATACAAGTGGACAAAAGATGCATGAAAATATGTTCATCATCACTAACTATCAGAGAAATGCAAATCAAAACCACAAGGGGACATCATTTACATCTGTTAGAATGGTTATCATCAAAAAGATAAGTGGGAAAAGACGTAGAGAAAAGGGAGCCTTTATGCATTGTTGATGGAAATGTAGATTGGTGAAGGCATTATGAAAAACAGTATGAGGATTCCTTGTAAAATTAAAAACAACGACCATATGACCCAGCAATTTCACTACGGGGTATAAATCCAAAGGAAATGAAATCTGAATCTTGAATAGGCATATACTCATGTCCATTGTAGCATTATTCATAATATAGTTAAGATATGAAAACAACTCAGAAGTCCCTAGATTAATGAATAGATAAAGAAAATGTGGTATGTACATACAATGGAATATTATTTAGTCTTAACAATAATGGGGATCCTGCCATTTGTGACAGCATAGGTGAACCTGAAGGACATCATGCTGACTGAAATAAGCCAGACACAGAAAGACAAACGCCAAATGATTTTGCTTATATGTGGAATCTAAAATAGTAAAATTCATTGAAGCAGAGAGCAGAACAGTGGTTGCCAAGTGTGGTGGGGGGTGGGTGGAGTTGGGGGGGTGAGACGGAGATGTTGGTGAAAGGGGATGAAGTTTCAGTTATGCAAGACGAATGAGTTTTGAAGATCTAAAGTACAGGATGATAATGACAGTTAAAAATGCTGTACTTTATACTTGAAATTTGCTAAGAACATAGATTTTAAATCTTCTCAACACACACACACTCTAAATATATAGAAGGGATGAATATACTACTTGGCTTGATTGTGTCGATCTTTTCATGATGTATTCATTTATCAAAACATCAAGCTGTACACCTTAAATATACATTATTTTTAGGTATCAAGAATACCTCAGTTACTTAGCTTTTTTAAAAAAAGAAAACTGGGGAGAAATGAAAACTTCAGAAAATCTACAGAACTAACCAAATAAGGAATTTTTAAATAAACAGAAAAGGCCAGCCAAGAGTAACAGAGTCCCAGTATGGCTAGTAAAGGTTATGGACACCAAACACATTCCCAACCATCTTTTATTCCAACAAACAGGTTTATGGGACAAACCAGGCATAAACTGGCCCCAAACATTCAGTCATTGGCTTTAGTGTATTCTGCTCCTGAAAAAAGACCAGATCATGGAACAAAATATCCTTCTAAAATATATGACCTGGAATATTAGAAGTACTGGTAATACATTTAGACTAGGCTTTGACCCAAAAGTAAAAGGAAGGCAACCGCAGACTCTCAAACATATATCCCCAAATGTGAAATCTCCTCAATATAAACGACGTGACTAGTCAGACTCATTCTGAATTTGTGTATCTTTGTGTTAAACAAACCTCAGACATGTCCAAGAAAAACAAGGCTGATAACATACAACATTAGATGAAGAATAACAGATAAATCTTGCTTTGGGGCTCACTTGGGCTGAAAGTTCTAAAACCTCTTAAAACAAGTCTTGTGAACCTTAATTGGATGTTATGACAGAGATGAGGTTAAATTTTTAAAAGAGAAAATTTATGTTTGAGAAGCCAAATCTTAACATTAAAATTTCTCTTTTGGTATTTTTACACATCAAATCTTAACATTAAAAATGTCTTTTGGTACTTATCATTATAAAGTTTATAAATTATTTGCTAACTAAAGCTTCTATTCATGTAAGTATCAATATTATTATGGGAGAAAAACTGTGTTTGCAATTAAAAAGTCAGAGGAGTTAGCTTATTTTCCTTTAGCACGATTATTATGAAATGACAAGGTTGAATGATCTTCCTTATTCCCATGAGATAAGACTCCTTGGGGCTATTTATTTTAATTTTTCTATGTTTATATTGACAACATTCTAGCAGCCACATCCCTTTGGGATAATATCATAATCTTAATTTTTTTAGACACCTCTATGGTGTGATGATTTTATCTCTTGTTCATGTAATAATTTTGTTCAACTCAAAAAAAACTGTATTCAACTTAAGAATTCAATTCATGGACTTCCCTGGTGATCCAGTGGTTAAGAATCCACCTTCCAATATAAGAGATGCAGGTTCTATCCCTGGTCCTGGTTGGGGAGTTAAGATCCCACATGCCCTGGAGCAACTATGCCTGTGAGCCACAAGTAGAAAGAGCCAGCATGCTATAACTAAGACCAACGCAGCCAAAAATAAATAAGTAAGTACTTAAAAAAAAAGAATTCAATTCAAAATGTTTTAATTTTATTTCAACCTTTATAGGTATGCCTTTTGTTTGTTCTTTGGCCATCTATGAAGTTGACAAGTTTTTCATCTTGGGATTTAATAAAGTATTCATACTCAATGTATTAAATAATCTATTCTATTAATCTATTAATCCATAGTGTTAATTAATCTGGAGATTGATTTGGCATTTCAGAAAGTAAAAAGGGTCATAAAATCGTCTTCAGCCACCAATGCAACACTTCAGCCACACTATACTTAAAAAGTATCAGCTGACTAAATGCAGTCATAAATGAGCTACAATGAACACCTTTGACCTCGACCTTGACACAGACCTAATACAGTGATACATGTGACGTCAAACACACTATTCTTTTTTTTTTATTTTATTTATTTTAATTGGAGGCTAATTACTTTACAATATTGTGGTGGTTTTTTTATGTACATTGACATGAATCATCCACGGGTGTACATGTGTCCCCCCATCCCCAACACCTCTCCCACCTCCCTCCCCATCCCATCTCTTTGGGTTGTCCCAATGCACCAGCTTTGAGTGTCCTGTTTCATGCATTGAACTTGGACTGGTTATCTATTTCACATATGAGAATATACATGTTTCAAACCTATTCTCTCAAATCATCCCTCCGTTGCCTTCTCCCACAGAGTCCAAAAGTCTGTTCTTTATATCTGTGTCTCTTTTGCTGTCTCACATAAAGGGTTATTACCATCTTTCTAAGTTCCATACATATGCGTTAATATACTATATTGGTGCTTTCTTTCTGACTTACTTCACTCTGTACACATAATAGGCTCCAGTTTCATCCACCTCCTTAGAACTGACTCAAATGTGTTCTTTTCAATAGCTGGGTAATATTCCATTGTGTATATGTACCACAATTTTCTTATTCATTCATCTGCCGATGGACATCTAGGTTGCTCGCATGTTCTAGCTACTGTAAACAGTTTTGCAATGAACATTGGGGAACATGCAGACACACTATTCCTAAGTGCCTTATGCATCTGGAATTCCTTTTGGGCAAAGTTAAATGACCCGGCTGAAGACAAACTTAGAGCTCTCAGAAACAGATCTTTAGTATCAAAGTGTTAAAAACATGGTCAAGTAATTACGGTTGAAGGATTGTTTCCACTAATTTAAACATAATACTAGGTCAACCAGACAAATGAATTTGCTAGAAACACTATTTCAGAGTATTATGTGGGAGAGGTAGAGAATTGGGGAGAGAAGCAGCAGCTTTTTGAGGGAGGTAGTACATTGTTTAATTCACTTGCAACAAAACCAAGGACCATCATAAAGTACAAGTAAGTAGACTCTGTTTCCTAATTAAAAAAATAAAAGCAGACATTATATACTACTTGGCTATTCACAACAATTGCATTATTAGGGAAAGTCAATGAAACCTAAAGGAATCTTACGGAAACTAGCAAAACTCTTAGATAAAAAACTTACACAGGGCCTTCTTTCATTGCTCAAACCAAAGTTACAGCAAAATGCAATAATAAATGCTCCAATATCAGAAACTGGGAAAATCAAGCACTGCTTCTTTTCTGTGAGCACAGAGAAAAAACAGGGGAGAAGCTAAGCACATGATTCTGCTCACTATCTCTCCGGGTCAGGGCTGCTTTCCCAGCCTTAAGCACTGCCAGTTGAGAATGAAGGGTTTTATATGTAATGCTTGTTTATAATTTCACTGTGGTTTTTTTTTCCCACTGATTTTTTTTTTTCCCCAAAAGATCGCTCTGAGAAGATGTTCTACACTCAGGGGGTTAACCAAGCCTCCTCCAAGCTCCTAGTTCATCAGGGAACATAGTACTTAACTCCAGAAGGAGAGTCGTTATCTATTCCATTAAATCTATTTTAGCTTCCTTTACAGTTTTATAATATTGGGAATAGAATAATTATTTTATGATAGATTTAAAGCTATTAATATCAGACATTAATGTGAACAATGACATCATATCACTAGGACTGGAAAATTAGCCTGGCAGATTAATGCAGCAGGGGATGGAAGTTACTTGGGCTGAACTGGAATGCTGACCATTTCACTACAACACACATTCTAGTTACCTGCTTGGCCTGTAAGGACATATACATTCATAACCCCTGATCTTTCCCAAGAGTTAAGAAGGTGACTGAATTGAACTTGGATGTATAAATATAGAGTGGAGAGATGAGAGAAAACCCAGTAAGTCCGTTAACCATTAAAAATGAATTGCCACATTCTTAGATATACCCATCATGTAAAATTAGACATATAATTTTCAAATACATAAGGTTTTTAAAGTATCGTTGATATTAATTTTTTATTTGATATTAATTTCTCATTTAAATGCTATCTTTGCTACAGTCACCCTTTCAGTCTTTGAATTTTATTGAATGGGCTTCCCTGGTGGCTCAGATGGTAAAGAATCTGCCTGTAATACAGGAGACCCAGGTTTGATCCCTGGGCCAGGACAATTCCCTGGGGAAAGGAATGGTTACCCACTCCAGCAGCCTTTCCTGGAGAATTCCATGGACAGAGGAGCCCGGTGGGCTACAGTCCATGGGGTCACAAAGAGTTAGAGACGACTGAGAGACTAACACTAAATGTATATCACTAAAATAACTTTACTGAGACTTACAATGTCTAAGTCAAAGATCTCTCTTGGTAAAGGTCACATTCCACTTGAAAATATGTGGGTTATTTTCAAATATCTTGATATTGATTTCTAACATAATTCCACAGTGATAAGAGAACAGACTCTGTATGATTTCATTTCTAGACCATTAAATTTTTGCACTTTATGTCCCTGGATATATTCCAGAGTCTCCTAGTTTACAGTCTATGGGAACTTGAATAGAATTTGTATTCTACTGTTGTGTGAAACTGTATAAATCTTAATTATGTTGAATTGGTTCATGGTGCTTTTCAGGTCTACTGTATCTTTCTACTTTTCTATATATTCATTCTATTAATTTTTGAGAGTTTGATATTGAAACACCAACTAAAAATCTTAATTTATCTACTTAAAAAATAATTGTAATATTTAGTGGAACTATATGTAACTTGGTTCTGTATTTTCAAAGTCTCCTATACATGTGTTATAATACTTTCATAATTTAAAAAAAAATGAATTTCCACAAAAGACCATCTATGGTAGACTACAAAACTGGTCCCAGTTCTTTACCAACCTGGCGTCAAATGCCTTTCCTTGTAACATTTTTGCTCTCCCATACTGACTTTGAACTTGGCCAGGTAATTTACTTTGGCCGGTGTACATCTTCAGAAAAAATATGGCAGCTCTATTTATCTGTGCACAACGTACAGCAGGACACCATTCTTCCGTAGGGCTTGTGTTGTGACGTGACTTTATACTGAACTGCACTGACTCTGATTCTCTTGAGAAAAACACACGGGGTGATTCAGCTCTGCAGTCCATTTTTTTTTTCCTATTTCTTTATATTCCTACCAGATTTAGAAATGCCATTTGTTTGAAACCTTTTTTCTTCTTCTTCAAATCCCTAAAGAATAGTGGTTCACTCCTCTCCCTATTTTTTATTATTTCCCACTTACTGCAGTATGGGTTTATTCAATGCATTTTTTTTTAATATTTGAAAGTCAAAGAGGACATATATATGTTTATAAATTTTAGAATTTTCATTCTGCTTTTTCAGTTCATTATAAGTAGACAACAACCAATATTTTTCACAGTATCTTTTTTTTTTTAAGAAAAGTGGTCACACCCTTTCTCTTTAAGAATTTTTTTTTAATTGGAGTACTTTGCAAAATGTTGTGCTAGTTTCTGCTTTACAATGAAGTATCTTAATAAAACCTTAATGACTGGGGTTTTAATATACTAGGTGACAAACATGGTAGTTTTGAATTTCACAGGACACCCATGTTTGATGATTTGCCAAATGACAGACTTTGTTTGTGGTTCTAATTCATTCCTGAAGCTGTTTCTCAGTCTCTCACTCAGTACAAGATGCTCACAATGCAACATTTACATTACTGAGCCAATATGAAATTTCCCATACATTTCTTACCAGCTTTGTGAGACACATGTTTTGGCTCATCCCTATAGAATATTTCAGCATGCTAATTTGGGCAAACTATATAACAGGAATTGGAGAAGGCAATGGCACCCCACTCCAGTACTCTTGCCTGGAAAATCACACGGACGGAGGAGCCTGGTTGGCTGCAGTCCATGGGATCGCTAGGAGTCGGACACGACTGAGTGACTTCACTTTCACTTTTCATTTTCATGCATTGGAGAAGGAAATGGCAACCCACTCCAGTGTTCTTGCCTGGAGAATCCCAGGGATGGGGGAGCCTGGTGGGCTGCCGTCTCTGGGGTTGCACAGAGTCGGACACAATTGAAGCGACTTAGCAGCAGCAGCATATAATAGGAATATTCCAAATTTGTACCTTTTGGTTTTACTGTGTACAATTTATTTTCAGTTATGTCTCACAGTCCACCATGCAGCAACATGTAGTGAGGATTTACAAAGTTTTGATATTCAAGATTAAGAGAACAAGTGAATTCATAAGGATGAAAGATCTATTCTTTCTATTTAGTTCACAGATCTGGTTTGATATGAAGCTGGCCTCCAAAGAAGACAGACAAACTCACTAGTTGATTCAACCAACAAGCTCATCTTCAGGGTAGACCCAAATACCAGAATGGCTAAATACCAGAACTGATCTGGTAACTTTCAAGATATGGCTTTTAGTCATGTTTCCCAGAGTATGTTATTTATACTGGGGCCTCTGTGGAACCAAAATTATCTCTAGTTATCAATGGATCCAGTGAGGAAACATCTATTGAGCTTTCACTATCTCTCAGATTCTGTGCAGACCTGGAGGATATGGAAAAAAGTAAGACTTGGACCCTGATTTCAAAAAATTCTCACTCTAATTAGAATAAATTGACATTTTCCTGAAACTACATCTCATCACTTTCTGTTGCTTATGAAAAGTCTAGAAAAATCAACAGATGCATAATTTATCCTTCCTCTGTTTCACATATTATAATATATAATAACTTTGATCAAACCTCTTCCTTGCCATATATAATACTTTTCACTGTCAAATAAAATCTTTCATTAAAAATATTACCATAGTACTTTGTATTTTATAGTTTGGAGAAAAATCTAATCATAGACCACACAGCTCAAGAAGTTCTGACTTATCATTATTCTAAGTAAAGACTTTCCAGTCCAACACCTCAAGCCTTTTCCTTTCAGCTTAGGAACTGTGAGCTACTCTTACTTCCCCTTTCATCATCGCTCCCACTATTCACATCCCAATTTCCACAGCAGTTTCTATTCTTCCAAATTTTCTTATATGCACAACACATCATTCAGGAAACTGCATGACTTTGGGGAACTTCTGACCATTAAAACATCTAAAAAATCATATAGCCTTCATTTTCAAACTACTGGTAACATTGGAATAACATAATAGGCTATTAACACTAATATTTTTGTTATTAGTCACCACAGATGTTAAGACGGTACCAAAAGTATAATAAATTATGGAGCTATAGATACTACATCCATTTTTGAGAATTCATTTCTAATAATATTTTTTCCTTCCAGTTCTAACATGAAAACATAAGAAAATTTGCTTGGTGAATGAGGTAAATTCTATATAGCTTATCACATAAGGGCATCTAAATACCTAGCAGGAGATGGTCATATTTAATTCTTTGGGCCTGCCTTTCATTCCTTCAATCCGTATTTGCGTGCAACAAAATGCTCCGCTTTACCCCCAAAGTACGGCTCCAACCTGCTCCCTTGGCGTCTTGCAAGGGAGCCCTGTGCGTTCAGGACTTACTTGCTGCTGAGGCAGCGTCTCAGAGAGTAGGAGGCCCCTCCGCCGCAGGTGCGTGAGCACTCGCTCCACGGGCCCCAGGCGTCCCACAGGCCGTCGCGGTCCTCCTCAGAGCGCGCGGTCCTGGAGCTCTGTGAGGAACGAGAGCATGATCAGTATGAGTCCTCAGCGAACCTGGAAACGTGTGTCCTAAACCGCGGGTGGTCTAGCGTGTCTGTACACTATGGCCTTGTTGAGGATGAAGCTGAGCTCAGATTCTCAGATTCTTTCCAATTTAATAATGTACATATGTTTAGGCGGAGGAATATTTGAGTGCAAGGAATCCAGGCTGTGACTGAAAAAGGCAAGGGCCTGCATTAATGGGAGTGAATGGAAAAAGGTGGCCAGAAATAGCAGTCTGGGTCAGAGAAAGGTAAACTGCACCGAAGTCAAAAGTTTCGTGAGGCTACTCTTTGCTGCCCTGTGAAGAGAGAAGCTGCACTCAAGAGATGTTTCTGCTCTGAGAAAATGGACATGTGCATACCGTCACAGCTTTCCAAAATTCAATGTTTTATACAATGGACTTTTTTTTTTTTTTTTAATGAAGCAGCATCATTCTTGGTTTTTAGATTTGTCAATGAGAATAATTGTATGAATCAACTTTAGTAATACAAGGACTAGACAGACAGACTTGCTTGTTATTGACAGACTTCCTAGTGAAATCTGCATTTACTCTAAGGAAAACGGTTATGTGTAGGTGTCCATGTAGTGCTTCACATTTCTTAGAAGAACTAAAGAGAAAATTGGTGCCAGTCTTATAATAGTTAATAGAACAGATTTTGGAGTTAGAAACTGCCTGGGTTTGGATATGGATTCTGTTTTTTAACTAATTATGTGTCTGTGCACAAGTAATTTCCCACCTCTCTACATTTCAATTTTCCTTTCTATAAAATGGGAATAATATAACCATGCCACAACATCCACGTCTGTCCCTGTGCACACGCACATGCACACACACACTCACATACTGTAAAAAGACTACTTATATAAACTAAACTTAAGTTTCAGAGTAAATCACAAATAAATATTACTGATTATTATGTTATTATAAATTAAGAACATGTTTTTATGTATGTTCACAGTTGTATTAGTCTGTTCATGCTGCCATAACAAATTATCAGACTAGGTGTCTTAACAGAAATCCATTTTTTCGCAATTCTGGAATCAAAGTCCAAGACCAGGATGCCAGCATGGTTGGCTCCCAGTGAAGACTTTCCCCTTAGGTTGCAGATGGCTGCCTGTTCACCATGTGGTCATATGACCTCCACTTTCTGTGAGTAAGAGAGGGAGAGTGAGCTCACTGGTGTCTCTTGTTAGTAGTGTATTAATCACATCATGAGGGCCCCACCTTACAACCTCATCTAAGCTAATTCTCTCCTAAAGGCTCTGTCTTCAAATAGCATCACACTGAACACGAGGGTTTCACCATTTGTATTTGGACAGGCCATAGCTCAGTCCATGGCAAGAGTTCTACAAATAGCTAATGGAAACTGTGGCCAAGTTACTTTACTGAATAAACCAGGTGATATCCACATATTAAAGGTAGTATCATTTCATGTCAAAGGCATACACATAACAAATGTTAAAATTTTAAAACTATATTTGCAAAAAGCAATTTGTAAAGAAAATGTGTGTGATTGGCAAATGATGGTTTCACGTTCAGGTTTTTTCCTCCAAGGAGACAGCATAAGCAGAAAGAGCGTGGGATACAAAGGCAACAGGAGGGCAACCTTTTACAAAGCATTGTGAGAACCTGAGATGATGCAGGTAAAGTGACCAGCATATAGTAGGCTGTATAAATGGTAGCTCTTATTATTATTATTTTTAAAGACTTTTTCACACACTATCTAGTTATACTCAAGGCTATATCACCCAATAAGGAGGAGTCCCTGAAAAGGAAAAGAACATTGTATCACCCCTAGAATAGAAAACTATTTATTTTGAAGTAATGGGATTCTTCACAAATATGTTGCTATGGGACTCATTTGTCAAACTGACTACTCCTTGGAACTTTTACAACCTGTACAAATGAAGTCACAAACTTGGCCTTAGAGTATCATATCAAGGAATGTCTAACTGGTACATATTGTATTTACATTCCTGAATCATTTGAAATAAATAGTGGGATAGATAATGGTTAAAATCAGAGACATAGACCTACTTGGGCTTCCCTGGTGGCTGAGTGGTAAAGAATGCACCTCGCAATGTGGGGCACATGGGTTTGACCCCTGAGTTGGGAAGGTCCCTGGAGAAGGAAATAGCAACCTACTCCAGTATTCTTGCCTGGGAAATCACATGGACAGAGGAGTCTGGCAAGCAATAGTCCATGGGGTCACAAAAGAATTGGACATGACTTGGCGACTAAACAACAAAGGCCTACTTAGCCTACAGTGGAATATTGGCTCCAGAGCCTCCCAGCTGTGATTTACTTATGCTTCAGTGTTCTTATCATAGACTGGGAAGAATAAAGCTATCTATATTCCTGAGATATTGTGAGGATTAGAATAGTTAATATATAAAAGGCACACAAGGCAGAAACAACCCAAATGTTCATGGGTAGATGAATGGATAAACGAAACGTGCTGTATTCATAAAATGGAATATTACTCAGCCTTACAATATGACCCAGCCATACCACTAGTGAACACATATCCTGAGAAAACCATAATTCAAAAAGAAATCATGCACTTCAATGTTCATTGCAGCATTATTTACAATAACGAGGACATGGAAGCAACCTAAATGTCCATCAACAGGTGAATGGATAAAGAGTGCTACATATATGCATGGAATATTACTCATACATAAAGAGGAACGATATTGGGTCATTTGTAATGATGTGGATGGGCCTATAATCTGTTATACAAAGTGAAGGAAGTCAGAAAGAGAAAACGAAATATCATATATTAATGCATATATGTGGATTTAGAAAAATGGTACAGGTGAACCCTTTTTCAGGGCAGGAATAGAGACACAGGCGTAGAGAACAGATGGGTGGACACGGAGTGGAGGTGGTAGAATGAATTTGGAGACTGGAATCGACATATGTGCACTTCCATGTGTAACACAGATAGCTCGTGGGATCCTGCTGATGAGTGCAGGGAGCTTGCAGTTCAGTGCTCTGAGGTGACCTAGAGGGGTGGAGGTCCAAGAGGGAGAGAATATAGGTATACATATAGCTAACTCACTTTTTTGTACAGAAGAAACTAATACAACAATGTAAAGCAAATATATCCAAATAAAAAATAATAACACTTTTTTAAAAGGCAGGAAATTCTGACATATGCTATGACTTGGATAAATGAGGAAATTATGCTAAAAGAAATAAGCTAGATACAAAAGTATGACTATGATATGAATTCACTTACAGGAGGTACATAGAATAGTCAAATTAATAGAGACAGAAAGTCAAATGGTGATTCCTAGGGACTGAAGGGAGGGAGAGAATGGGGAGTTATTGTTTAACGGACACAGAGTTTCAATTTGAGAAGAAGAAAATAATTCTGGAATTAGATGGTAGTGATAGCCCCACATAACAATGTGACTGTACTTAGTGCCATTGAACTGTACACTTAAAAATGAGTAATACAGTGTATTTTATGTTATATATGCTATATAACAATAAAAATAAACATATATGCAATTTTTTAAAAACTCATAAGCCCCAAATAATATACTATATAAGCATTTGATACTATTATTATTGATCTAATATTAATTATTATCATTTATACACACATATGGGATCTAAAAGGTACTCTGAGAAGGTAACAATGCTTTTTTCTTTTTCTGCTGAGCTTAGTTGAGACACTGCACTCTGTAAGTTTCATCTTTCTTAAAACTTCGACTTTCCCACAGCAAAACCTTTCATTCACCTGCCACATGACACTGACCTGGTGATATGATCTGCCAGGAGTTTGAAGTTCCTATAAAATGCAGCACAGAATGTGAAAGAGAAACCCATTGATTACCCTCAAATCTGTCCTTTCTAAAGTATTTACTGAGCTCCAAAGCCTGTTTTTTAGGGTTAATAAAACCAATCTCTAATCACGGCCATACAGGATACTCCTTTTCCAAGCTTAATTACCTAGTGAGAGAGAAAAGACACTTTGCCATTGAAATATACATACTGAGTCTCTTGCTCATCCAGTAAGTTCATTCCTCAGATTTGTAAAAAGTTTTTGTACACCTCCTGACTCCATTTTTGTTTGCTCTGTGTGGTTGGAAGATGGTTCTGTTGAGAGTGTATTTGACTGATAGAGCAATTACTTATGTGGCACATGTGCATTGTACAATGCAATTTCCTTTATTTTATTAAAATTCAATCTGAGATGAAAACCAGTGTCACAAATGCTAGCATAGCATGTACGAAGTAATTAAAATAAACAAAATGAGTGGTTACAAATCATGATACTATCCAGTTACTACAACTGAAAAAAAATTTCACACACAGTATTCACATGTGAACTCTTCTTTCATGTGAGGTAAGAACACATGAATGCCAAATCCTGGAGTCATTTCTCCCTGGTGGCTCTCTGGATAAGATATTTAGAAAATAATGTCTGGTTGAAATCTGGCTTTTCTAGAGAAGGAAACTGTTTCAGACTCTGCGCTAAAGTTGCTTGATAGTTTTCATGTGCCTGGTAGGGAAATTAAAATGGAGGAAGTCTTGTTCAGCTTTCAGAAGCTGGAGAGCAGGCCTCTTACCTGCTTCTGACCTGGACACTGCCCAGATACCCTGCCTGCTTGCAGGCACAGCAAGTAAGATGGCATTTTAGATAAGAAAGGGAATGGGTCTTGGAATTCTTGAGCCCCTGGAGGTCTGGCTAACCTTCAAGATCTAATGAAATCCTATGACTCACAAGGTGAAACAAACAGCATTGTAAAAGTTAAACAAAACAAAACAAAACAAAAAACACAGAGCTGCATTTCAACACACAAACTAATAATGATAGTATCAGTTTGTGGCCTGGGATTATAAGTGGGAGCCCCCAAAACTGCACTTTGAAATTTCACCCATGGAGCGGATGCACCACCTAGGACCTTTTTCCAATTAGGACTCCAGATTGCTGTTAACGAGGGACTTCCCAGCACTGTTTAAGTATGGATGTTGGTTTCAGCCCAATTTGGTGATGCATGTGCTGTTACTTTTCTCTACTGTTTCTATTTCTCCTCTTTTAATGACTGCATATTAAAAATAAGCCAAATAATCCTCTATTAAATATTGAAACTGTTGTGTGTGACAAGTGGTTTCTTTTGTTAAAAAATTTTTTGAACCTAAAGCCAAAGAAAACTTTCAGCAAAACATAAATTGGCACTCTGAGCAGGGTTCATGAAACAAAATGCCACTCTTTAAAAAGAAAGAGGTTAAGACTAATCAAGTTTTTATTCCCAGATATGATTTGCCTTGCTGCTCATTAGCTACTGAATGGAGCATATCCACTGGATTGTGTGAAAATTAGGATCCCAAATTAAAGTGGGTCAAAGCTTTTGATGTTATTAAATGTTTGCAGCTCATGCCAAATGAGAAAGAATAAGAATGTACCGTGCAGGGTCAGAGAGGCTAGATCCTCCTCTTTGTCTACCGTAAGGTGCATGAGGCTAAATTAAAATTAGTTGAAGGTATGGCAATAGCAGAAGGGAAGCCAGAATTAGAGAAAGAATTATGTGATGTGCAAGGATGACTGTCCATGTTACAATGTCAAAATTATATTTTAGCTGACCAAGTCTCCACTTTCCAGTCGGTAGCCAAAAAAGCTTCTCTGGAGGTTGCACAAGCTAAATTATCAGCAGCAATGTGGCACGGCAAAGTTACCAAAAAGAAAGTTCATCTGGCAAAAGCTCAAGCAGGGGCAGACTTGGTCCCCAGTGCTTGGGATGGGGATATCTGGAATGATAGTTGGAACACAGAAGCAGATGATAATGCAGACTAGAGAGCACAACCTAGCTCTATGCAAGCCAAGTTGGAATCAAAACCCATATGCTCAGCCAGCATGGCACTGGAAAATGGAAACAGATGCCCGGGAGAATACCATAAGGAAGGGTACCCTTGAGGATTACACAAAATTAATGACATTTTAACCACATTTACTGAGAGGTCTGGATAGCCCTTATTTCTTGAGTAGTGTGCATATATGACACTGAGGTAGCTGGAATTCTCATAGATGCGGATAACACAGATAAATCTGGTACATCAACAATGATTCTTTTGTGTAACAAGCTTTTAGAAATAAAAGTCAAAGTCCAGAGACTCAACTCTACTAGAAGTGGTGGCTGAAGGCTGTGTTAAGATATAACCTTTAGAATCTACATGACCTGGGAGTGAATGCAGTTGGTATTCTTTAAAGGACTGTGTTCAGAGATGAAAGGAGGAGGCTATGAAATGTGGAGCATGAGGATGAGATGTCACAAAGGCCTTTAACAGTACAAACAAGAACGATCTTTAAAACAGCCCCTCCCAGCTACAAGCATGTCATTTTATCCTTTTGTTAAATGACATGGACACTCCCATTAGTGAAGTAATTAATAAAGGCCAGCAGCTAGGTGACTTAGGAGAATTGAATTTCCAAAAGACAGAGGATAGATAACTGAATAAAAGCAATAACAGAGTATCTAAAAAGGAGATGGGATTTCCTTAAAGCGGGAGGCCCTAGAGAGAAAACGGATGGACTATTACAGAATTATGGGAAATGTGCTGTGGGGAGGGATTAGATATAAGAAGGGTTTCCCAGGACACTGTTATGGATAAGGAACAGGAGGAAGGAAAAAGGGGACCAAAAGGAAATAATACATTTAGGATGATGGAGGTGAAGATGAATCTAAGTACTCAGATTTTTTCCCCAATCCAATTTATCCTTGGAAGGAATTGGGGAAAAATAAAATGAAACAATGACTTGTGGCCAAGCTCTGGTAAACTGTTGGGGTAGAAAAGATATGTACCCTCATGTTAAAGTAATGATTTTTTTTTAAGAGCTCACAAATGCCTGAGGGCATTAACTGATACTGGAGTAAAGGCCTCATTAATATGGAATTCAAAGGATTTTAAAGAACAGAAAATGATAGGAACTGGCCTTGGAGGTAAACAGATAGAAACTATACAAACTGAAATTGATTTAAACATAGGGCAGTTACCTCAAAGAATTTATTCAGTAATGATCATTCCTATTCCAGGATATATAATTATGATTGACAACTTGGTTGGCAGGACTCTACACATGGACATCACCAGATGGTCAACATCAAAATAAGATTGATTATATTCTTTGCAGCCAAAGATGGAGAAGCTCTATACAGTCAGCAAAAATAAGACCGGGAGCTGACTGTGGCTCAGATCATGCACACCTTATTTCCAAATTCAGACTTAAGTTGAAGAAAGTAGGGAAAATCACTAGACCATTCATGTATGACCTAAATCAAATACTCTACAATTATACAATGGAAGTGAGAAATAGATTTAGGGGCCTAGATCTGATAGACAGAATGCCTGATGAACTATGGACAAAAGTTCGTGATATTGTACATGAGACAGGGATCAAGACCATCCCCAAGAAAACAAAATGCAAAAAAGGCAAAATGGTTGTCTGTGGAGGCCTTCCAAATATCTGTGAAAAGAAGAGAAGTGAAAAGCAAAGGAGAAAAGGAAAGATATACCCATTTGAATACAGAGTTCCAAAGAATAGGAAGGAGAGATAAGAAAGCCTTCCTCAGTGATCAATGCAAAGAAATAGAGGAAAATAATAGAATGGGAAAAACTATAGATCGCTTCAAAAAAATTAGAGATACCAAGGGATCATTTCATGCAAAGATGAGCTCAATAAAGGACAGAAAGTGAAGAGGAACTAAAAAGCCTCTTGATGAAAGTGAAAGAAGAGAGTGAAAAAGTTGGCTTAAAACTCTTCAGAAAACTAAGATCATGACATTCAGTCCCATCATGTCATGGCAAATAGTTGGGGAAACAGTGGAAACAGTGGCTGACTTTATTTTGGAGGGCTTCAAAATCACTGCAATGGTGATTGCAGCCATGAAAGTAAAAGACACTTACTCCTTGGAAGGAAAGTTATGACCAACCTAGACAGCATATTAAAAAGCAGAGACAATACTTTGCTGACAAAGGTCCATCTAGTCAAGGCCGTGGTTTTTCCAATAGTTATGTATGGATGTGAGAGTTGGACTATAAAGAAAGCTGAGCACCAAAGAATTGGTGCTTTTGAACTGTGGTGTTGGAGAAGACTCTTGAGAGTCCCTTGGACTGCAAGGAGATCCAACCAGTCCATCTTAAAAAGATCAGTCCTGGGTGTTCATTGGAAGGACTGGTGTTGAAGCTGAAACTGCAATACTTTGACCACCTGATGCAAAGAGTTGACTCATTTGAAAAGACCCTGATGCTGGGAAAGAATGAAAGCAGGAGGAGAAGGGGACGACAGAGGATGAGATGGTTAGATGGCATCACTGACTCAATGGACATGAGTTTGAGTAAACAGGAGTTAGTGATGGACAGGGAGGCCTGGCGTGCTGCAGTCCATGGGGTCGCAAGGCGTCGGACATTACTGAGCAACTGAACTGACCTGAACTGATGTCTACTGAATGAAATAACCCTGCATGGCCAGTAAAGAAAAGCCATGGCTCTTGGAGAATGTAGATTACCAGGAAGTAAACAAAGTAACTCCACATCTGACCACTTCAGTCCCTGATACTGTAACTTTAATAGAATGCATACAGAGCAATCTGGGGCAATGGTTTGCAGTAAATGACCTGGCCAATGCTTTCTTTACCATACCCACAAAAGAACAATTATGGAATCAATTTGCTTTCTCATGGCAAGGGTAACAATATACCTTTACTTGCTTGCTACAAGGTTATGTGCACAGCCCTATTATTTGTCACCAACTTGTAGCTGAGCATTTAGATAACATAAAAATATCTAATGACATACAAATATCTCATTATATCAATGATCTTATGATACAAGACCAACTAAAGGAAAAAGTGCTAAAAACCCTAAACCAACATGTGTTAATATCTTAAAAAAACAAAGGATGAGAGATTAATCCTTCCAAAATTCAGGGACCTGCCCAGCTTTTTTGGAATACAATGGGCTAAAGGACATAGAAAAGTTTTACCTAAGGCTAAACAAAAGAGAGGAATATAAAACTCCCCAGAAAAAAGGAAGACTCAGAAATTCATTAGGGCTCTTTGGTTTCTGACAATAGCATACTCCACCTTTGGGCCAGATATTGAGTCTACTTTACAAAATAACTAGGAAGAAATATGACTTTCAATAGGCTTATGAGCAACAACAGGCTTCTGATGCTATTAAATGTGTAATATAGCACGCTTTAGACCTATGCCAGTACAACCCAGTGACATAGAATTGTATGTGTTTATAAGTGATTTGTATGTTAATTGGAGCTTGTGGCAAAAACAGCAAGGCAAAAGAATGCCTTTGAGCTTCTAGAGTAGTAAATTTCCAAAGGCTTGGAGAAATTACACTACCTTTGAAAAAGTTATTGACTTGTTACTGGGCTTTGACTGACACAGAACAACTGACTGGAGATCATACTCTAATATTGAAACCTCACATGCCAATCATGCAGTGGGTACAAAGTTTGACCAAAACCCACAGGATTGGACAAGCCCAGGAATCCAGCGAAATAAAACGGAAATGATATGTTCAAAACCAAGCCAAACCTGGGCCACGTGGGGTCGCTGCCTTACATGAAAGGATTTCTGAAATTCCTACTGAAGGCTTTGAACAAGGCTAAAATTAGGTCCAAGATAACCGAGTCGCCTGTAAAATGGAGAAAGCCTTTAAGTGCACAAGAAAAACCACATGTATGGTTTACTGATAGAGCAGCTGCATATATAGGATCCACGCACTATTGGAAAGTGGTGGCACATAATCCAGTCCTTGCTGAATTGCTGACTACTGGTGAAAGTTAAAGCAGCCAGTTTGTTAAGCTACATGCTGTTTATCAGGTATTAAAGCAAGATGATTTAACTGAATGCCGTATATGCACAGAATCTTGGTTGGTAGCCAAAGGATTGGCCACTTGGCTCCCCAACGGGTAAAGAATAACTGGCAAATTCACTCCAAAGAGCTATGGGTAAAGAATTATGATCTGACATTCGGGAAACTGCTCAAACCACTAATGTTTCAGTCTTTCACGTAGATGCTCACAGTGTTCCGAATTCTATGGAATGATGGTATAATTCTATCACAGATGAACAAAACTGAATCCAAGCAGTATAAACTGATCCTTACTCCATCAACTTAAAAGGTTTGACTTTGTGGGCACACCAAAAATATGGCCATCTGGGAAAAAAAGCAACACACAGGTGGGCTCAGGACCAAGGTATTTCCTTAACTATGGATCTTATTAAATCTGTTATTTTACAATATCCGATTTGTCAATGTATTAAGCATAGAAGTTTGCTGCTGCTGCTAAGTCACTTCAGTCGTGTCCGACTGTGTGTGACCCCATAGATGGCAGCCCACCAGGCTCACCGTCCCTGGGATTCTCCAGGCAGGAACACTGGAGTGGGTTGCCATTTCCTTCTCCAATGCATGAAAGTGAAAATTGAAAGTGAAGTATCTCAGTTGTGTCCGACTCCTAGCGACCGCATGGACTGCAGCCTACCAGGCTCCTCCATCCATGGGATTTGCCAGGCAAGAGTACTGGAGTGGGTTACCATTGCTTTCTCCATAGAAGTTTGCTATAACTAGTCAAATGACAATTGATATCTGGCAAACTGCCTGGGCAGATATGAGAAATTCATTATATTGGTCTATTAATTTGAGATAAAGAATGCCAATATGTATGTACTGCTGTGGGCACCTATTCTGGATATTTAGTGGCCATTGCTTTTGGAAAAGCCAATCAGACTAATACTATTAGAACTAATTTATAATATGGTGTCCCACTCCAAATTCAGAGTGACAATGGGTCACAATTTACAGGTAAGTTAATACAAGACTTTGGCCAGGAACATAATATACAATGGATTTTTCCATTGAATAATCCACTTTAACAGCAATTAATTAAACTTGGAGAGGGCTCTTATAAAAACTGGAGAACTAACTTTAATACTGCCCTCAATATTTTAAGTAATAGACCTATAGGAAAATCAGAAATTCCTTTGGTGAGAATGACTATTTCAAACTTACAGTTTCATAAAATAGACTTCAGTCCTGAAACAACAGAGTATCGATAAATTAGCCCAGGAGCACTAGCTCTTTTCTGAGCTACTCCTAAGGCTGTTGGACTGGATTTGTACTCTATATCTGAATACAGACTTACTAAAAGATTGATATGTGTTATTTCAACCAGCATTAGAATTAAAATGCCCTCCTGGATACTTTGAATTAATCAAAGAATGTTCCAGTTCATTTAGTCGCTCAGTCGTGTCTGACTCTTTGCGATCCTATGGACTGCAGCACCCCAGGCCTCCCTGTCCATCACCAACTCCCGGAGTCCACCCAAACTCATGTCCATTGAGTCGGTGATGCCATCCAGCCATCTCATCCTCTGTCATTCCCTTCTTCTCCCGCCTTCAATCTTTCCCAGCATCAGGGTCTTTTCAAAGGAGTCAGTTCTTCACATCAGGTGGCCAAAGGATTGGAGTTTCAGCTTCAACATCAGTCCTTCCAATGAACACCCAGGACTGATTTCCCTTAGGATGGACTGGTTGGATCTCCTTGCAGTTCAAGGGACTTTTAAAAGTCTTCTCCAACACCACAGTTCAAAAGCATCAATTCTTCAGCGCTCAGCTTTCTTTATAGTCCAACTCTCACATCCATATATGACTACTGGAAAAACCATAGCCTGGACTATATGGACCTTTTTTGGCAAAGTAATGTCTCTGTTTAGCCTTAAAAGGGCTCTGTGTCTGTGGGGGAGTTATAGAACCAGGCCACTAAGGAGCAATCCAAATAATTTTACAAAATGAAGGAAAGGATTATTTGTTGATTAATAAATGTGATCAAATTACCCAGTTGCTGATTTTGCCATGTGCAATTGACAAAATACAAAAACAAGAATCTCCCATCTTATTTACAGTTAGGGACAATGGAGGATTTGGATCCACAAATGAAATACACTTAAGTCTGGGTGAAGCCTAATGGTCCTCCCATATCTTTTGATGTAATTGCCCAGAGGAAGGATAATACATATTAGTGATGATCCTCAGACAGGAAAAATGGAAATATGTGCTATTAATCCACTGTTATTCTCATGAATATTCTTGGAAGCCTGACTGCATTGGGGATTTCCATTCATACCTCAACCTTCAAGAATATGCTACAATTTAAAAAATATTGGGGAATATTCAGATGAAGAAATAGGAGCCAGACCTGAACTCAGGATAACTTCACCTGCCCTGTAAATGAGGCCTATTCTTCTTAAATTATGACTTTCTATGGACAAAATTTCTATCTGGTCAGGAGTAAGACCTGACAACCTCTGGGACTGAGCTTTTGTACAATCTCCAAACACTTCCTCTTTGAGAGTAGAACTAAACCCTCGTGCTTCCATACTGTGTTGTAATACATCAGAAATTTATTCTTGCCCTACTGTTGGCCAACAAATGCACAGTATCATAGACTCTTGTAGAAGTGATGCTACTTTGAAACTATATAGTGGACATGACATGGCATTGACATTGAAGTCGCTCAGTTGTGTCTGACTCTTTGAGACCCCATGGACTGTAGCCTACAAGGCTTCTCCATCCATGGAATTTTCTAGGCAAGAGTACTGGAGTGGGTTGGAAGATCTACACAAAATGTATCTTTAGCATAAGTTCCTATGTTAATGTGTTTCAATAACTCTCAAATTACTGTAATAGGTACCTGGATAGATGTCCTTACAATTTTGGGGACTCATCTGAAAGTTACTCCCCCCTTATTAGAATTTCACAATGTACTCAGGTAACCCCAAAGTATCAGAAATTTGTATTAAATTTTAACATTACCTTTCCAGCCTATCCTAAATGTAGGATTAGGTGAGCATGGTTTAATGCTCTATTAGGAACTACTGGCACTGGAATGGACCTGATAAATACTACTGATGTAGAAATTTTAGCATCCAGATTACATAATATTAGTAAAGATATAGCTCAAGCCTTGACCATTAATGCTAAATGGATCCCTACAACATTAAACCAACATGAACTTAGCTTAACATATGATGCAGACTTTTTGCAGTTGTTTAATAACTCAGTTATAACTGTTTCAGCTTGGGATTCCCAGGTGGCTCAGTGGTAAAGAATCCCCCTGCCAATGCAGGAGATGCAGGTGTGATCTTTGGGTTGGGAAGATCTCTTGGAGAAGGAAATGGCAACCCACTCCAGTATTCTTGCCTGGAAAATCTCAGGGACAGAGGAGAATGGTGGGCTACAGTTCATGGGGTCACAAAAGAGTTAGACATGACTTAGCAATTAAACAACAACAAGAACATTTCAGCTACACCAAACTGAATCCTTAACTGACATGTTTCATTGGGCTGTTTGTTCCATGCAGCTGTTATATTACCTTGCTCAAAAGTATAAGGTCCAAGGAATTTTAATGTCTACTAATGTATATGCATGGAAAAAATTATTTAGAGAATGGCTTTCTAACAATCACTGGGTATTAATCCCTAAAAGCATTACAAAAGGCACTGATACCTGGTCCTAGGGAACCCTATATAATTATAACATAGGTAACATAAGTATTAGATGCCAATTCCATGTGGTATCCACTGTATTTGGAGAAGAGTATTGGTTGCCACATTTAACTGGGAATTATTTGGACTTTAATAATTGTACCTACTTACTGTAGCAAGGCTACCAAGGGATTGCTATGTGGACCAATGTCTTCCCTTTGGGAACCTGCCTTATTCGAGGTTAACTACCAACATATGTTAAGCTAAGTTCATGTCCTTAACTACTGTGAATGGACTATCTTTCTTAAATGCTATGTTTTTTGAAATAGCCCCTCAACTTGTATGTATTGTAACCAATGATGTAGAAAATACTTATACATATCAGTTAGGAACTCCTTTTTCTGGATGCCTAACACATGTTGATCATTTATATTGGAACAGGACCATCTATTACTTTGCCCCACATGAGAACTCAGATGTTATTACCTATACTTTCTGTTCCCAACATTAGCTTCCTCTTAGAACATTTATGTAAGATTTTGCAAGGAATCAGTTACAAAATTTCATAGATAAACATTCCTTGATAGAATACTCTTGTTACTACTATTCCTGCCAATAAGTTAATGGATGTGAGAGTTGATGTACAAAAACATACTTCTCATTCATGGTGGGTGTTTTCTTTACTAAATCCCATACTGCTGAACATTGTTTTCTGCATTGTTTGATACATTACTTGTTTCTTTGATCACTTTATTTCTATTGACCATCTGGAATTGTTATTTGACTTACAGATTTAAAAAAGACCGCTCATGTTATTTTGCCATATTCTTATGCTCTTCAGCCTAACAGGCCAACTGTTAGGGAAATTAAAATGGAGAAAGTTTTGTTCAGGTTTCAGAAGAAACAGACCTCTGACCTGCTTCTGACCTGCATGGACACTGCCTGGATTCCATGCCTGTCTGCAAGCACAAAAGGGAGTGGCCTTAGAATTCTTGAGCCCCTAGAGGTCTGGCCAACCCCCTATCCCCACCCCGGAATCTAATGAAATGTTGTGACTCACAGGTGAAACAGCATTGTAAAAGTAAAAAAAAAAAAAAACAAAAAAACCCCAAAAAACAAAACAGAGCTGCGTTTTTCTTGGAAACTGATGATATCCGTTCATGGCCTGAGCAGGAGTCCCCAAAACTGCAATCTGAGGTCATCACCCATGGGGTGGACACACGACCCAGGACCTTTTCCCAACTGGGGCTCCAGACTGCTGTTATCAAGGGACTTCTCGGCACTCTTTAAGTCTGGATGTTGATTAGCCCAATTTGGTGATGAATGTGCTGTTACTTTTCTCTGTTGTTTCTATTCCTCTTTTAATGATTGCATATTGAAATTAAGTCAAACAACCCTCTATTAAATACCGAAACTGTTTACTGTGTGTGATGAGTGGTTTCTTTTGTTAATGAATCCTTCGAACTTAAAACAAAAGTAAAACTTTTGGCAAAACAGTGCCTTGTCTGGAGAGGCACTAAAATGGCTCTAAGGTGAGGGCTCACTGACCAAACATCTTACCTCATCACCGGCTACAAGTTTCAGCACAACTAGACATATCAGTGTCCACGTTTCTTTGAAGGAGATTGCATGCTAGTCCAGAAGCAAGTCACAGACCTATTCTTCAAACTGGAACAAACTCCAAGCTTTTTTTTAACCAGCAGGATAAACATAATTCATTTCAACTGAATTCATGATTAATGTCAGAGAAAGTAATTTTCCTCTTCTTTAACTGTGCCAAATTTTTACATCTATAACCATAAATGACATTTCAGCAATGCCTTGCAGGTCACTTAAGACCTAGAAGCATTTGCCTATTACAGTTGTTAAGAAAGCTTTTGTGATAAATAACTTTTATGCTTATCCAGGTGAGATTTTTGATTATTCCTCTCATTGTGGAATGTGCATTCTTCACTTCACGGTGGTAGCATGTTTTAAAAACCATAAACTCTGAATTGCATCTTGGAAGAAAAACTGAGGCAGAAGAAAACAGGAATAATGAGTTGCCAGCAAGCAATGCTGATTGTTTCTGAAACCAAAAATCTAAGCATTTCCCCCTACATTCCAAGAAATGTTTCTCGATTTTATTTCCGTCACTTGAACCTAATATTTTAACGGCAGTGTCTCAGAAACAAGGCCATGAATGCTATGGAAACAGAGTGATCAAGAGATTATTCCTGACCACTGCTGGAAATTTCAGTGACAGTATCAGGTGAAAGGATGATCTTTAGCTACTGATTGACAGTAAACTAAAGAGCAGCCATTAAATTCTATATGTAAGCCAAGGTTTTACCAATAGATTTATCAGGAAAGGTCAAAACTGCATCTGATATTGAACTTGAGGGGAAAGTCTATTATAAATCTCCTTCTTAGTGTAGCACTTATTTTTCTATATAGTCCTTAGATGGTTAGAATGAATAACTGGTACCTGACATTTTAGAAATCTAGTGAACATTGAGAGAAGAAAGGCCTGAGTCTTGGGTCTATAATCCTATAGAAATTGAATACTTCCCTTGAGTTATTCAATTTAGACAAAGTCTAGCTATTTCCAGATCTTTGGTGCTACATGATGACCTTTTAATGTAGCACTGTTGATGACTCTTAAATCAACTACAGTCGATCTTTTAACACTCAGAGGTGAAGGGTGCCAGCCCTGCACTCAATCAAAAATCTAGTATAATTTATGGCTTGCACTCTCTCCTTGCAGTTCCTCCACATTCACAGGCCATGTACTACTATTCTACTTACTATTTTCAACATAAGTGGACCTGTGCAGTTCAAACCTGTGTTGTTTAAGGGTCAACTGTACTTTCCTGTTAGAAAACTCAGCCATCAGCTTCCTAGTTCCATCTATCCTTGCTCCTGGTCAGTTAAGTGTCTCTAAGCCTCTATACATGCCAATTCCATGGAATATAGTCTGTGACTGATACCATTATATCAGATCAGATCAGATCAGATCAGATCAGTCGCTCAGTTGTGTCCGACTCTTTGCGACCCCATGAATCACAGCATGCCAGGCCTCCCTGTCCATCACCAACTCCCGGAGTTCACTCAGACTCACGCCCATCGACTCAGTGATGCCATCCAGCCATCTCATCCTCTGTCGTCCCCTTCTCCTCCTGCCCACAATCCCTCCCAGCATCAGAGTCTTTTCCAATGAGTTGACTCTTCGCGTGAGGTGGCCAAAGTACTGGAGTTTCAGCTTTAGCATCATTCCTTCCAAAGAAATCCCAGGGCTGATCTCCTTCAGAATGGACTGGTTGGATCTCCTTGCAGTCCAAGGGACTCTCAAGAGTCTTCTCCAACACCACAGTTCAAAAGCATCAATTCTTCGGCGTTCAGCCTTCTTCACAGTCCAACTCTCACATCCATACATGACCACAGGAAAAACCATAGCCTTAACTAGACGAACCTTTGTTGGCAAATTAATGTCTCTGCTTTTGAAATAGCTAGGAGGTACCATTATATACCTCCTAGTTATTTCAAATCCTAAAAGATGATGCTGTTAAAGTGTTGCACTCAATATGCCAGCAAATTTGGAAAACTCAGCAGTGGCCACGGGACTGGAAAAAGTCAGTTTCATTCCAATCCCAAAGAAAGGCAAGGCCAAAGAATGCTCAAACTACCACTCATCTCACACACTAGCAAAGTAACGTTCAAAATCCTCCAAGCCAGGCTTCAACAGTACACTAACTATGAACTTCCAGATGTTCAAGCTGGATTTAGAAAAGGCAGAGGAACCAGAGATCAAATTGCCAACATCCACTGAATCATTGAAAAAGCAAGAGAGTTCCAGAAATACATCTATTTCTGCTTTACTAACTGTGCCAAAGCCTTTGACTGTGTGGATCACAGCAAACTGTGGAAAACTCTGAAAGAGATGGGAATACCAGACCACCTGACCTGCCTCTTGAGAAATTTGTATGCAGGTCAGGAAGCAACAGTTAGAACTAGACATGAAGCAATAGACTGGTTCCAAATTTGGAAAGGAGTACATCAAAGCTGTACATTGTCACCCTGCTTATTTAACTTATATGCAGGGTACATCATGAGAAATGCTGGACTGGATGAAGCACAAGCTGGAATCAAGATTGCCAGGAGAAATATCAATAACCTCAGATATACAGATGATACCACCCTTATGGCAGAAAGTGAAGAACTAAAGAGCCTCTTGATGAAAGCGAAAGAAGAGAGTGAAAAAGTTGGCTTAAAACTCAACATTCAGAAAACTAAGATCATGGCATCTGGTCCCATCACTTCATGAAAAATAGATGGGGCAACAGTGGAAATGTTTAAATAGACTTTATTTTGGGGGCTCCAAAATCACTGCAGATGGTGATTGCAGCCATAAAATTAAGACACTTGCTCCTTGGAAGAAAAGTTATGACCAAGCTAGACAGCATATTAAAAAGCAGAGATATCACATTGCCAACAAAGGTCCATCTAGTCAAAGCTATGGTTTTTCCAGTAGTCATGTATGGATGTAAGAGCTATACTATAAAGAAAGCTGAGTCCTGAAAAATTGATGCTTTGAACTGTAATGTTGGAGAAGATTCTTGAGAGTCCCTTGGACAGCAAGGAAATTGAGTCCATCCTAAAGGAAATCAGCCCTGAATATTCATTGGAAGGACTGATGTTGAAGCTGAAACTCCAATACTTTGGCCACCTGATGTGAAGAACTGACTCATTTGAAAAGACTCTGATGCTGGGAAAGATTGAGGGCAGGAGAAGGGAACGACAGAGAATGAGATGATTAGATGGCATCAGTGACTTGATGAACATGAGTTTGAGTAAACTCCAGGAGTTGGTGATGGACAGGGAGGCCTTGCGTGCCACAGTCCATGGGGTCACAAAGAGTCAGACACAACTGAGCAACTGAATTGAACTGAACTGAAGGAATATTCAAAGATTAGAAGAACATCTCTAAATCCATCAACCTCAGAATGGTGTCATTTTCTCGCCATCATTGACTTACCTAAACGTGGTTTTCATCTGATAATTTTGTGCCTAATTTCAGAGGCAACTTCAACATCCCAGTCTCAGGTGAACAAGTTTCAATGTGACAGCTATAAGTAGTTATACACTTAGAGTAATCTCATGAAGAAATAGTTTCCCTGTACCTCATAGTCCAATAGACATTACCTTCTATGTACCTCCTTATCCAGAACCTTCCTCTACTGGAAGCTGGACAGGTTCAAGGACTTAGGGAAGGTATTGTAGGATGAAGCACAAATTAGCAATAAGAAGACTTAAGAGTTATATTTGCTCTGAGACACACACACATATAGATGTGGCATTTGGAAAATATTTTTTCCAAATGTTTTAAGAAGAGGTCAAGCTATACAGAACAAAATGAAAACAAAAGTAGGTGCTGAGGAAATGGATGATAGGTTTTTTGTAAAATTGAAGTCATATAACAGATGAAGTTATATTATAAGCAAAGTGTTTTTCAGACACCAACAGAGTCTCAAAAGTAGCAAAGTGGGTAACAGGACCAATTGGAAGAGTGGTTCTTACTCTTTCAAGATCAGTGAGGAACCACCTGAATGTCTGGTTTTCCTCTTCTCCCAGACAGAGAGCATTTAGCTTAAGCCATCTGGATCTGTGTATGTGACTGTACTAAATGGATGTCACACACCTCAAAATTAAAAAGGGGGGGCGACTCCTCCAGTGATGAGAGAACCATTTTTCCTGCAGGGTGCCCATGCAAAGTGGAGCAGTCTATACACAGGAACGTCCCGTTCATGTACCAAGCTTTGGAAACAAATCTGCAGACTTCATTTTTAGCTCCCCCTCCATTAGGTTCCTATAAATCTTATCTAATCCTTGGCTTCTTTAACAACTTGGAATACGCGTTCTGCTGCCAACTGTACGTGGTCAGGGTTGTGATGCTCTGCTCCTGAGAGCTTACAGACGCTAAGCAGTAACTGGGCTCTTGTAAAAGTCCATTAGCTTTTTGATGTACTTTCTTAAAGAGCAGCATGTATGGATGGATACTGAGGCATGCACCTTCCCAGATATTTGCTGCTGGCTTTGCTGAGGAAATTCAGATCATCTGGTTCTTATCACAGCTGCACTGCTGGGGGATATGATGAACTGCCAGTGACACAGTGCATGATCTTTCAGAGGCCACTGCATGAAGCCTGTCCCTTGCTACTGAGGAGAAAAGTCCATTCTATAACAGGGTGGAAAAGCTATCCAGGCCACAGCAGGACTTCTGGGTACCTCTCCTTTTCCTTTCACTGGGTCCAGGCATGCACACACAGAGGCACCCCTTTCATACTGCTGCGAGGCACTTAACTACACCTACACCTGGGTAGGGGCTGGAAGGGAGAAATGCTGGGGTTTGGGAAGTATGCTAGAATTTACGCAAATTATCATATTTAATATTTGCGAAGAGCCATGTCAAGTTGGAACATTTTTCCTATTTTACCAATAAAAAAAATTGAGAGTCAGAGAAGTTGAGCAGTTTGAATAATGGTGCAGGAGAAACAGCCCAGGCTTGGGTGTGAGCCCTTTTCAGATCTCTTTGAGTCTCAGTTTGACCCATCTGTGAAATGGGAATATTAATGCTGCTCTTCCAAGGGTGATGTTGAAAATTAACTGGGAAATGATATGTAAGGTGCCTAGTGTAGTTTCTAGCATGTTAGTATTAATTATTTCATCTTTCCAGTCAGGCCACAACTGTCTGCTCCTCCTCCTCATCCCCGCTCACTCCACTCCCTTCTCCCCTTGCCAAGTCACACAGCTAGTACTTGGTGGCATCAGGTTTTATAACCATAATATGACCATCTTTTGTGCTGCCTGGCTTCAAATGTTGACCCTCCTTTCCATCTTAAACAGTATTTATCAGTACATGAGTTTTAAAAATTGAATGACAAGAACTACTGAACTACTGTTGCTGTGTGTCTTGTTAAAAAAAATGAATTTGTCCTCAGCATCCATTCCCAATCTAGAAATAACAACTTGGAGGTGAAATTAAGACAGCTTCATTACTTTTTAGGAAATGAGAGCCTGCCTCTGCTCAATGTCAAATGCTTCAGGAAGATTTCCATTTCAGAATGAGAGTAACTTGATTTGTTTGTATTCCATCCAAGGCCCAGGCTAGATTACAGCTCATCTCAGACACTGCTGAGAAACCTCTGGGCGCTTTGGGAGGCTCAACCAGAACACAATTTCACAGCCAGCCGAATTCAAATCAATATTTGCTGATGTGAGCGAAGATTAGCATTCAGGATATTTGTGACTGGTCTTGGAACATTTCGAGTCAGCTTATCTCAAGGAACGACCTGGTAAAATATCCTATCACTATCAGCTTCTACTACTTTAAAAGCATAAACTTTACAAATAGAAAGACTCTGTTTTGTTGTAGTGTTGATAGAACATTAACATAAATATTAATATATCTTTTTTTTCTGAGAGATTTCAAATGTTTGGATGAAAACCTAAATATATATATGTGCGTATATTGGCGTATACATACAAACGTATGTAGATTATGTATATACACAGATACAAATATATGTGTGAATGTATATATATACACATACATACACACATATATATATATATATATGTATGCATATGTATATGAATCTTCCAGGCACACACTCTGAGAGAAAGTCTGGAAGTTTTAAAGAGATTTTCTACTAGAAAGAGTCTGTCAGTCTGGTTTCTTTTTTCCACTGTAATAATTTTCTTTTTAATAACAACTGTGGCAGCCAAACTCCTAAACCTAGGGGCTGCTCAATTAGGAGTAGAAGGCTGAAACTGGTAATTCCATTTCTTTCACAAAGGAAAATTGGACAATAGGAGGATTGTATGCTGTAGAAACTGGAGTAATTTACAAAAAAATTCATCTGTTCCCCTGTTTGTGCTGACTGTCGCAACCTCCTTGGCCTTTGCACTGTAGGGATATTTTGAAGCCTTTCTTTTACTTTACCTCAAGTGTGAAACTTAAGCCTTTTACCTGGAGTTCTAAAAAATGAAACTGCTCTTCTTGGTTGCTATTTTTTCTATACTTAGGAAGGAAAAATCTCCAGTGGAAAATAATCTATAGGACAAGCACCAAGGAAAACAATGACAAGTTATCTTCTGGGGCGTCCACACCCGTCCACTCCCCAAAATAGACATATATGAAACACTCTGTCAAACGCAATTCCTTCTCTGTTCTTTTTGTGAATTCCTGACTTCCTGGTGAGCCAGTCAGAAGTTTCCGTTTCCATTTCCATCTCATCTAACCTGCGCTCCATCCAAGCTGACACTCGCATTAGCCACAACTACTTTCTGCAGCACTGGCAAGTTTTGCTGAAACGCATTTACAAAACATCTGTAGAATGAACGAAACATCGACGACTCTGGAAAGCACATGTTTGGGGTTTGGAATCATGGCAAAAGAATTCCTGACAGAGAAGAAGCTCATTTTGTGACTCCTTGAAGAAACTGGAATGTTAATAAATTAATATGGCTTCAAGTTTGCTGAACAAAAACCCTGAACTACAATTGATAATAGAGAAGCTGGAAGAAATGACTAGTTCACTTCTTGCCACAATCAAGCCTTTGGATTTAGGAGAACTTCCCTAACTCTTCCTTGGTCAACCATGGTACCATCTGAGCCAAGAAAGGAAATTTGCTGAAATGGTTCTGAAGGAAGCTCCAGAGGACTCTGGGTGTGTAATTTATGCTCCTTTCCAAAGCTTGTGATTTGGTGCTTTCTCTCTCGAGCACCATTCAGGTATTGCGGGATGAACGTTTGGAATTGAAATCTAAAGCATTCTCTCTGATGCAACATTATGTTTTCTTTTTTTCTACATTCTTTTTTTATACTTTTGCTCATATTAAATTCCCTTTATCCAGAAAAATATTAGAATGATAGGTTCTTACTACCTCAATTTTATTTAATCTGCAATTATTTGATGTTCCTTCCTGGCATTATCAATTTGTAAGAATTAGTACAGGATATATGAAACTGAAAATAAGGCTTTGTAGCTCTTTAGGATGATCATTTTACATAACAATGATCTTCCCAGTTAGAGTGTAAACTCCCTGAAGGTGGGATTTATGCTTTCTATTTTTGAGCTACCTATAGTTAGCTTTGACTAAGTGGATCACAATAAACTGTGGGAAATTCTGAAAGAGATGGGAATACCAGACCACCTGACCTGCCTCTTGAGAAATCTGTATGCAGGTCAGGAAGCAACAGTTAGAACTGGACATGGAACAACAGACTGGTTCCAAATAGGAAAAGGAGTACGTCAAGGCTGTATATTGTCACCCTGCTTATTTAACTTCTATGCAGAGTACATCACGAGAAACGCTGGACTGGAAGAAGCACAAGCTGGAATCAAGATTGCCGTGAGAAATATCAATAACCTCAGATATGCAGATGACACCACCCTTATGGCAGAAAGTGAAGAGGAACTAAAAAGCCTCTTGATGAAAGTGAAAGAGGAGAGTGAAAAAGTTGGCTTAAAGCTCAACATTCAGAAAACTAAGATCATGGCATCCGGTCCCATCACTTCCTGAGAAATAGATGGGGAAACAGTGGAAACAGTGTCTGACTTTATTTTTCTGGGCTCCAAAATCACTGCAGATGGTGACTGCAGCCATGAAATTAAAAGATGCTTACTCCTTGGAAGGAAAGTTATGACCAACCTAGATAGCATATTCAAAAGCAGAGACATTACTTTGCCAACAAAGGTTCGTCTAGTCAAGGCTATGGTTTTTCCAGTGGTCATGTATGGATGTGAGAGTTGGACTGTGAAGAAAGCTGAGCGCCGAAGAATTGATGCTTTTAAACTGTGGTCTTGGAGAAGACTCTTGAGAGTCCCTTGGACTGCAAAGAGATCCAACCAGTCCGTTCTGAAGGAGATCAGCCCTGGGATTTCTTTGGAAGGAATGATGCTAAAGCTGAAACTCCAGTACTTTGGGCACCTCATGCGAAGAGCTGACTCATTGGAAAAGACCATGATGCTGGGAGGGACTGGGGGCAGGAGGAGAAGGGGACAACAGAGGATGAGATGGCTGGATGGCAGCACTGACTCGATGGATGTGAGTCTGAGTGAACTCCGGGAGTTGGTGATGGACAGGGAGGCCTGGCGTGCTGCGATTCATGAGGTCACAAAGAGTAGGACACGACTGAGCGACGAAACTGAACTGAACTGAACTGATAGTTAGCTTTGCAATAATTCCGATCATGCCATTTAGATTGAAAGCAAAAGGAGAAGAGGGCTGCAGAGGATGATGTGGTTTGATTGAATCACCGACTCAATGGACAGGAGTTTGAGCAAACCCTGGGAAATAGTGAAAGACAGGGAAGCCTGACATGCTCCAGTCCTGGGGTCGCAGAGAACCAGACACAACTTAGCCAGGGAACAACAAATGCTTTTTAGAAGAAAATGTTACAGATGTGGACAAATAATTAAGAGGATAAAAGGCTTTGGAAGTATGTCTTGTTTTAAAAAGGAGACTGCTTGTTTACTTGTCATGTTTCTTAAAAACATACATAGGATATGCGATAAGCACAGGAGTGGGGTGGGGTAGGGGTAGAGAGAGAGACATTTCTAATTACTTAAAATTTCATAGTAGTTTCAAGTTCTGGGACTTTATTCTTTTCTCCAGTTCAGATATTTGCCACTACCCACCCTCCTCCACACTGGGAGATACATTTTGTCAAAAACACTACACCTACAACAAAGATCACATTTTTAAAAGCAACAGCTCTGTCAATTATCACATCTCCATGACTTCAACATTTACCTCTAGTTGTAACTTGTAGCTGTAGCTATAGGTAGCAGCTTGAATTGAAGGAGGAAACAGACAGAACAGGCTCCATCTTGAAAGCAGGACTCCATCTTGGCCGGACTGTGGACTTTATACATCAATAGACCCGGCCAGAGGCTGCTGGGTCTCAAACGGTGATAAATGCAGCCTTTGTCTCTAGCTACCTCTAGCCTACCCTGAAAATGTCAGATAGGGGAATACCAAGTGACTCATGAATTTTTATACATCCCTGAATGCCCAGTACCTTTGTTAGGAAGAGACTTGCTGTCTAAATTGGGGGCACAAGTGCCCCCACCTGGGTTTTTCTCCCCACGAAAGACCCACTGTTCGAGTGGGCTCAACCACCTATTCACTCTTCCTCTCAGTAAATCCTCAAGATGAGTGGAGGCTGCACAATCTCCCGGCAAGGAAACCGGACAGGCTAAACAGTCGAGAGAGAGAGAGTTAACTCAACAATTCCCTGAGGTCTGGGCAGAAGACACCACCCACCCCGCCCCGCCCGAACACCAGGCATGCATAATAAGTCCCACTGGTAATAGAACTCAAAGCTGGTACAATAACGTCAGTACCCACCTTGTGCCTGCCAGACCTTGCTTAGCCATTTACTCTTTACGTGACTGAAAAGGATAAGGTGGCTATGGGAGTGTAGTCCTAGATTACAGGGACATGGGACAGACCAATGACTTATCTCTAATCAGCTGGACAATGTTGCCACTGGGTGGCTGGGATGCTTATGGGCAGTTGCTGCAGTTGCCTAACTGGTCCGGGAGGCAACCAAGCTGACCTTGGGCCAAGATTTGTTTGTAAAAGTCCCACATGAGGTCAACACTGTCCTGCGAGGGGACCCCCATAAATGGCTATCAATATCCCGGATTACTCAATACCAGGGACTGTTATGTGAGAACCCCCATGTTACTACTGAGCCTTGTCAGGCCCTGAATCTGGGGGCCCTCACATGATTGCAAGGAAATATGCCAGCAGCCCTGACTTGAGAGACCAGCCAGTCCTGGACCCAGATTTGGTCCTGTATACCAATGGCACCAGCCTGGTGTAACAAGGACAGTGATTGTCGAGATATGCAGTAGTCATGGAAGAAACCATCTTTGAGGCTAGCTCTCTGCCATCACACTGGTCCGCTCAACAGGCCAAACTATATGGTCTAATCCAGGCCCTCCAGCTGTCAAAAGGTAAGAAGACAAACATTGACACAGACTCCAGGTGTGCTTTTGCCACACTACAGGGCTCTGTATAAGGAGAGAGGCCTTTGACAGTGAGTGAAAAAGATATTAAAAATAAGGAAGAAATTAAGACCCTAGTAGATGCTGGCTGGGAACCAGAAAGGGTTGCAGTCATACACTACTGAGGATGTCAAAAAGACGATACCCCCTGGGCTCAGGGAACAGACTGGCAGATAAGACCGCTAAACAAGCAGCTGAGGGCTTGGAGGTGAAAAGTGAAGCCCCTATTAAAGCTCTCATATTGGCAGAGCTACCTGAGTTAACGCTAGACTCTCCAAAATACACTGAAGCCCAAAAGCAACTAGCCAAAGCAGAAGGGGCCATCAAGACTGAAAAGGGATGGTGGGAATTGCCAAGTGGCAAATTATTGGTACCAGAGGAGCCAGCACCCACTCTGGTAAGCCAAACACACCAAGCGATCCATCTAGGCCATGAGAAACTGGAAGAGCGAATTGGAAAATATTTCTTGGTTCCCCGCCTCTCTTCCCTATGCAGGACAAAATCTCAGAACTGCACTGCCTGCTCATAGGTCAATGCTGCCTCTTGGCACAGACAGAAACCGCCAGGGATTCAGGTAAAAGGCACACTGCCCTTTGAACACCTGGGAGTGGACTTCACTGAAATAAAACCTCACCGACACTACCATTAATTGCTGGTCATAGTATGTACGTTCTCGGGATGGGTAGAAGCTTTTCCTACCTGGACTGAAAGAGCATCAAAAGTAGCCTGGTGCCTGCTTAGGGAGATAGTTCCCAGATTTGGATTTCCTACCAGCATTGGATCGGATAATGGCCTGGCTTTCATAGCTGATTTAGTATAACAAGGAAGCAAAACTTTAAACATCAAGTGGAAATTACATACAGCATATAGGCCCCAGAGTTCTGGGATGCTGGAAGGAACCAACCAGACACTTAAAGAGACACTCTCCAAGTGGATCTTAGAGACTGACTGTTCCTGGGTGGACTTGCTTCCGATGGCTCTGCTCAGACTCAGGATGACCCCACAGTCCCATGGCTCTTCTCCGTACAAAATTGTGTATGGGGGCCCCCTCCCATAATAAAACAGGTGTCAACAAATTTGCCTCAGGTAAGGGGAGATGAGATTTCACAGCAGATGGAACAACTGGGTAAGGTAATAAATCAGGTAACTAAGTTTGTACAAGAAAGGGTGCCATTCCCTCTTGGGGAACAGACTCACGAGTTTGTGCCTGGGGATCAGGTGTGGTCAAGGACTGGAAACACTACTCCTTGGCCCCACACTGGAAGGGTCCATATACTGTTGTTCTAACCAGCCCTACTGCAGTTAAGGTTGCAGGTGTCACCCTCTGGATCCACCACAGGAGGGTGAAGAGAGCGTACCACGCAGACCCGGAGGAGGCCGAGCAGACTACACAAAAGGACCCCACTGATTCCGTGAAGCCAAGATCATCTTAAAGAAGAAACAGAGATGAAGCTCTACAATCAACGACTGCCACAAGGACTTGCTGGTATCATCTTGAGACTAACCATAGTTTCAGTACCAAGAGGGACCTGTGCTATAATTAAAGTTGAATGTTGTGTATATATTCCTGGTATATCTGGCAATATATCAGCCACTCTAGATGACATGAAAGGTCAGGTAAAAGTTATGTCTGATGATAATCTTCCTTTTTGGACTTCGGTCCTATCTTGGGTGAAGGGTGATTGGTGGAAAGCTATATTTACCATTGTTATAGTTGCCTTGATAGTTCTGCTTTGTGAACCCTTTATTTTACAATGTATTATGAACTTTGTAACCCAAAGGTTAATGTTGTTCTCCCAGATAGGAGGTTGGAGAGTCAGGGCACAATATATCCCTATGAATGATACTTATACTATGAGTTAAGAGCATCAAGAGTGGGGAATGAAGGAGGAAACAGACAGAACAGGCTCCATCTTGAAAGCAGGACTCCATCTTGGGCCGGACTGTGGACTTTGAGCTATAAGCCCAGTATCTAAGGAAATGACATTCCAACTGGAAAATCAGGCCTCCTGGATGGAAGAGCCCCAGGGCTCATGCCTCAACTCTCTGTTGCCTAAAAGAATACCCTAATTATCTGTGTAACCAAATAGAATCATAAATTCTATTATGCTTATTGGGGTATGACCACGGGCCTATTGATAACTGTCCACTGCTAACTACCTAGGCTTAAGGCATATGAATCACGGGTTGACTTTGATTGTATCTTTCTTTTCCTTTGTTCAGACTAGTTTCAGGGAATTTGGGGAGTTGGGTTTAGGCATGTACACTTAGGGTATATAAGGTTTTCATAAAAACTGGTCAGGGTCCTTGGCTAAGAGGAGACTCTGCCTTGGGCCCACTGGTGTAATAAACTGCACTCCACTATCTATATTGTCCTTCTGAGTCAGTTTGTTTCCCAGAATGCATGGCTACAACAGAATAACTGGCAGAGTTTCCCGAGTCTCGCAGTTCGGCAGTAAATCATTTTGAGGATCTACTTTATGGTCCTGATGATACTTTTCCATCATCAATGTAAAGCAAATCAACCAGGTATCCCAGAAATCCAGAAGCATCATAACTGCTTCTTGTAGATTCATGCCTTCAGGTCAATGCCTGACTCAATGCTCTGTGCCAGTAAGGCACAAGTGGCAACCAGCAAGTTGACTTGTTGCTTTGAAATGATTGTCTCCCATCCATGTGTACCATTTTCACAGCTCCCTGTTTGGTTCTCAGTGTTGACCAGTAACTATTAGCAGAGCCCACTACCCCTTAGCCCTCTGCCTCATGGCCCACGAAGGGACCTGTTGCTTTCATATGACTCTTAAATTCTAATCCTGAATGCTTAAGTTTCTGCTTCTCCTGACTGTCTGGAGTCCAGCTTGGTGCACAACACCATTTAGAGGCTTTCTAATCTAGTGAGGAAGTGAGATAAAGATAAACAACAACAAAACATTTGACAGTTCTCCACTGTCTACACTTGATCAGGCACTTGTATTTCTGAGATGTCTCTTCCATTTCCCTCCTCTCCAACCCTTACTCTCACTGCCTTAATTATGGTGTCAACATTTCATGCTGGTATTTCACAATAGGCTTCCCATCTGACTTTTTTTACATTCAGCCTCTCCACCCACCAGCCTGTCCTCCACACTGCTGCCAGTTACCTTTTCAGAATGCAAAGCTAAACTGTATCCTCCCTAAGAGGGTTCTGTGGTTCCACTGCCTGCCTAGAGCTGGTAGCATCCAGTAATGGGTTCCAGATGGGCTGTGAGGACTCAGAAACTGTACGTGACATTTTGGGTGAATACGTATTATTATCATGCTTCTGGAGAGAGGATTCATAACTTCTATCACGGTCACCAAAGGTAGAAGATAAAGTCCAAACTATTTGGGTGTCACATAATCTCTTCCTAACTTGACCCTAAACCAACGGTCTAGACTTATCTTTGCTGCTCTTGATCACGAATGCCAACGCTCCAGTGACAAGGCACTGTTGCAATCAGACATGCTGCTTGGGCATCTCTGATATTCTGTTCATGAGCCTGCTGTTGCCTCAATTGCCTTCCTCTCCATATTCCTTGCATTTTTTTCTTTGACATGTGTACTTCTGCTTCTGTGGCTCCCATGCCATCTTCTGGTGAAATGTCCTCTCATCTCCAGGTAGAATCAATCACTGTCTCTCCTATCTACTCTGAACATATTGCTAGGACTTGATACCCATGGCTATTTTAGTATTTGTCAGCCACTGTACTGTATTTATTTATATATACACACTGTATTGTATTGTATTTATTTATTTGTTACTTATTTATATATCTATCCTGAAAAATGGGCAGTGTGTTTCATAAGGGAAAAAATGAATACGCCTTTGTACCTCCAGTGCCTCCTAGAACTCAGGATATGTAATTCGCCTCAGTGCATATTCATTGAATGAATAATTAATGCAAGGCAGGCCAGGACAAGTTGTAGTTGAGTGCTTAATTTATAACAGCTGTCAGCTTTTGCTCTCATTTATATACATTCAGATTCTCTAAAGACAGAGGGGGTAAAATATATAAGCAGAAGCTGAAGATAAGGGAATGGAAGAGAAATAAAATGAATCTGACTCATGAAAGAAAAAGATGACCACATTTCTGCTTCTTCACATGTCTTTTTATGCCAACTTTAAATCTACCCAAAATGTTAGAAGCTGAAAGATGATTAACCTGTTACATCTTGCCTTAATCTAGTCTAATTCAACTCCCAGATGTCTATCTGCTAGAGTGTCCTCATCACTGAGCAAACAACAGTCAGTCCATCTGCAACACTTGGGAACTGTGCTTTGTGGATGATGAGGGAATGAAGATGGGTGGATGAGGGAGTCCTGCCTTGATTAAAGGCACAGGCTTCTACCAGTAAAAAAGTAAGAAAGAACAATTGAATTGTATTTTCACTGATGGAAGAATGAGTATAGTACATATAACCATAGATGACGGAAAAATTCAATGTTTAGCTAAATTAGGAAAAATGATTTGATAGAAGCAAATTTTGATACAAGTTTTCAAGTAAGGTTTCTGGACTGAGGAGAATAGATTTCCATTAGATTCCATGTAAAATAATTCTAAAAAGCCAAATCACAGAGAAATTAAAAGAAATTAATGGAGGCAAAATACTGATACGAGCTTTTGAAGATAAGGGCTATGTGATATTCAGCTTGACACCCCTAATTTCTTTGGTTACACCATGGGCATGCAGAATCTTAGTTTGATCTCCAACCAGGGATTGAACCCATACCCCCTGGAGTGGAGGGGAAGTCCTAGCAACTGGGTGGCCAGAGAATTCCCTTTGACACCCCTAATTTCTAACAAAGGGCTTGATACAGAGATCAGTGTTCAATGGATGTGTACAGTTTAAATTATATTTTTGTGAGCAACTTTAGTTTTAAAATGTTTCGGAGAACACTTATGGATAATACTGATGGCAAAACTTCTAAATAGGGACACAAGCTGGAGGTCAGGACTTGGCCATTGTGGGGTTTTTGTCCAGATACTTTCTGAAACATTCTTAGCCATAAAAATGTCTACAATTCTAAATGAGTTTATCTCAAGCATATTTACAAATCAATTTTCTAACCTGGTCATAAGACATGAATATTTGCTCTATTTAACTCAGGGTTGATATAAAAATTACTTAAAAAATAAAAGTTCTAAAATATGAAAATGTTCACAGAACCAAATTGGTAAGTGAAATTCAAGTAGAGATGATCAGCTGCAACAATCATTCTAAGTAATTTTTGAAATAACCACTAACGAGGACTCTTCCTTTATAATACAATTATCAGCATCCAAAACTTCTATCAAATCCTAGTGATTCCTGAATAATAAAATATGCTAAATTACATCCTAAATTTTTGTTGATAAATATGTACTACTTAATTCTTTAAAAATCAGTAAGTACTTGTAAGCAAAAATTTCCCAAATTGTGAGATAAAAGTTGGCTTTATGTGATGATTTTCATTATTGACTTATTTCCTATCCAAGTGTTAAAGAATAATGATTTTTCATTTTGTGTTGTTTCTACTAATGACTACGTGAATAATTTTCATGACCATTTATTTTGTATCAAAACAGAAATTGCTACTGTGGTTCTCTACTGATATAAATTCTAGTGGTTATTTTTAAAAACATTGATTTCTTGATACATTTTCAACATATTATTAAGTCCTTTATCAGTAACAGTTGAGAGTCCCAGTTGCCTTCGTTTTTGTCTTAACTACAGCAGAGTAGACATTCTTTAGTGAAATAAGGTATTTCACAAATAGCCTACAATTTTTCTTTAATATTGTACAAAGTAGACTGTAGAATAAGTCCTTTATTTTAAATCACTGCAAGAAAGACTGAGGGTTTCTAAAAGGACTTGTCTTACTTGGTCAATTATAATTTGTCATTATTATTTGTAAACAAAACAGATCTACTTACACTGAGATGGAATATAATATTGATTATTAAAGGCGTATATTCCAGCTATCTGGAGAAGGCAATGGCACCCCACTCCAGTACTCTTGCCTGGAAAATCCCATGGATGGAAGAGCCTGGTAGGCTGCAGTCCATGGGGTCGCTAAGAGTTGGACACAACTGAGCGGCTTCACTTTGACTTTTCACTTTCATGCATTGGAGAAGGAAGTGGCAACCCACTCCAGTGTTCTTGCCTAGAGAATCCCAGGGATGGGGGAGCCTGGTGGGCTGCCGTCTATGGGGTCGCAGAGAGTCGGACAGGACTGAAGCGACTTAGCAGCAGCAGCATACCAGCTATCCCTATCTACCAGTCAAATTCATGAAAAGTATTTATGTTTTTAAGCTGGCTAAATTCCTTATACTGATAGCATTTTGAAATCATAGTAAAAAAATATCATTCAATATTGTATATATGGGAAGAAATAGTCTTTAATTCATTTGTAAATTAAATGACAATGTCAAGGAGCCATTAGTGAAAACTTTTCTTAAATGTTTATTAGTATATGAAACATAATATGGTTTTTGTGATTCTTATGAGCATGTCTCTGACCCTCAATGCTTGATTAAGTAAAAGCAAATACGGCTTCTCCAAGAATTCATAAAGCTTAACTTTTGCTTTCAATGTGCAAGTGTTTTGACTATGTCATTGTTTGGTTTTCAGGAAGAGGAATTCTTTTTCCCTTAGTATCATTTAATGTTATTTAATGGTAGGGATAGTATTTATATTCATTGCATTAACCATGGTTAGTAATGTGAAAAATTAATGGGCTGATACTTCAAGTAATGTTACAATCACTAAAATGCCTCAGGAATATATTAAAATGGATCTTGGCCACAGACAAAATCAAGATTGCTGAGATGCACCACAGGCATCTTTTTAAAGCCTGTTTTGTAATAAGTAGAGAAAGTGAAGGTGCTAAATCATGGTTTACTACCCCACTGGCCTCATAGCCTCTCTGTCTCCGGTGCTGGGCCTCAGAAATCAATTTCACACACGGCTGCTATCAGCATTCTTTGAGCTATTAAGACGAAATACAGAAAGCACTTTCTCCTCTTTTTATTAAAACAAGCTCACTTTTATCTCACCAGCTTTGTGCTTTCCTGCCTTTACTTTCCACTTTGTTAGTGGTGAGAGCTAAATTGTTTTCTGCCTCCTTTTCTTTCACTTCTAAACTTCTCAAAAGGCTAAACCACACCCACAGCACCCACTTACTCAATATCCCCAAATTCTTTAACACTTCATCATCTGGCTGCAGCCCTGCCACTGAGTGACATGGCTCCTCTGAAATTCATCAGGATCCTGTAACTTACCACATCCGAGGACCTTCCCCCCGAACTTCTTGTGGGACATGCTCCTTTGGCTTCTTTGGCAGCAACTCCTGGCCAGTTCCTCCCTGCCTTTTCTCACTCATCCTGACTAGTAAATGCCGGAATCCCCAAGGTTCTTTGCTTGGGCCCCTGCTCTTCCTTCTACCCTCTGTTGATCTCACCCACATTCCCTAGCTTGCAAACTTCTCTTTTGTAGATGGGAGACAAATACATATCTACCTCAATCTCCAAGCTTCTGTTTCCACTCAACTGGATGCCTCCTTAATACCTTAAACTCAACAAGTCCAAAACCAAACACAACATTTGGGTCCCAATCCGTCCTTTAGCAATTCTTTTCTTAATCCAGTGACAAATATATCAGCTTTTCTATAAAACATCTCCCTTCAGCTTCTCCATCCTCCATCTCACCCCAGCCCAAGCCATCTATCCATACACACAAATCCAAACAACTGCCTGTACCCTATACCAAGAATTTACTTTTATGATGTGTCTCCTTTCCACCCCCCGCCCTTTTCCATTCTACTTTCTGGTGCCCTAAACTGGACTCTTCTTACTATCAGCTATATAAGACACAATTGATACCTCAGTCTGCTTCTAGTCTGGCAGATCGGTTCCTCTGTTTAGAATTCTCTGTTTAGATTCTCTGTTTAGAATCTTTTCGTGCTTAGTCACTCAGTTGTATCCGACTCTTTGTGATCACATGGACTATAGCCTGCCAGGCTCCTCTGTCTATAGGATTCTCCAGGCAAGAATACTGGAGTGGGTTGCCATGCCCGCCTCCAGGGAATCTTCCTAACTCAGGGATCGAACCCAGGTCTCCCGCACTGCAGGTGGATTCTTCACTGACTGAGCCACCAGGGAAGCCCTTAGAATCCCTTTATGGCTAATTAAGTAAGTGGGGAGAACAGTGAATAAGAGTAAGTCAGTCATCTGAACAGATATTAAATTTGGCTGTTCAAGGAAAGCTGGGAGACATAAGACTGAATACTTAATCAATTACAGTGGCCATCCAGAAAAAACATAGAGAAAAGTTCAGTTGACTAGTAAAGGCAGAAGACTGGATACCTTCAGAGTATCTGTTTTGTTTTATTTTGTTTCTTCATATCAGGCTCAGAAAGGTTCTAATTTCTATCTTGTACAAAATGTGCATGGTTCCTATTTTCAAATAAAAAGTTTATGCATTCAAATGGCTGATAGATTAGACTTCAGATTACACCACATCCTATTAACTGGAAGAGTTCCAGGCCTCTTTGTGCATGCTACCTAACATAATAGGAAAATTGTCTTCTCATTATGCATCACAATCCTCCCTTTCTGTTTTTGTCTCTCTCTCACATACACATACATGTTGTTGTGCAGTTGCTCAATTGTGTCCAACTCTTTGCAACCCCATGGACTGCAGCAAACCAGGCTTTCCTGTCCATCACCAACTCCTGGAGTTTACTCAAACTCACGTCCATTGAGACAGAGATGCCATCCAATCATCTCGACCTCTGTTGTCCCCTTCTCCTCCTGCCTTCAATCCTTCCCAGAATCAGGGTCTTTTCTGAGTTGGCTCTTTGCATCAAGTGGCCAAAGCACACTTACAATTTAAAAAGTGCATTCACATCAAATATGAGTTATTGGAACTGGTACAATGTATTTTGGGCTCCTAAGTTTTGTTCTTTTTTTTTTTGAGGTAGAGAGTGTTCTGTATCTTTAACTAAGAGACAATCCCCTAACAGGTGAGAGATGTTTAGAATCTTTTAAATATTCAATTGGATAAGTGGCTATCAATTGATTGCATATTCAAATCACCTGGGAGTTCAAGAAAAATTGCCATTTCTGGACCTGAACCCAGACCACCTGATGTGAATCTCCTGTGGCTAGGAGATAGAGGCTGCCCAGACATTTTTAGTTCTCAGTTCCTAGGGTGATTTGGTTGTAGGACAGGGATGCTGCTGCTGCTGCTGCTGCTGCTGCTAAGTCACTTCAGTCATGTCCGACTGTGTGACCCCATAGACGTCAGCCCATGAGGCTCTCCTGCCTCTGGGATTCTCCAGGCAAGAACACTGGAGTGGGTTGCCATTTCCTTCTCCAAGGCATGAAAGTGAAAAAGTGAAAGTGAAGTCACTCAGTCATGTCCGACTCTTAGCAACCCCATGGACTGCAGCCTACCAGGCTCCTCCATCCATGGGATTTTCCAGGCAAGAGTACTGGAGTGGGGTGCCATTGCCTTCTCCCAGGAGATGGATAGAACCCTGAATTATAATCCTCCTGATAAGCATTTACAAGTGAAATCACAGTTTGGATTTTTTCAACCAAACTTTATCCTTGTTCTGTTTTATATTCCCTGGTTTCAACAGACTCCAGACCTCCTCTTGTTCATTAAAAAGAAATCCTAGCTTTCCTTCTCAGCCCCTTTCTTTGAGATTACATGGGAGGACTCAAGTTACCAGGTAAAGCGGTCAGAGGCTTTGAATCAAGGAAAAGATAAAAGATCATTTTCTCAGAAAGAGATAGAAAACTTCAGCCTTGTAGGAAGGGAGTATTGATACCTTCTGATGTTTATTGGGCACTTGCTACATGTGTTAGGTATTGGCTAAGTAGGTTGCATGGGTCATTTGATTAAATTTCACAGTAATCCTTTGAGGTGATGCTATCGTTGGTCCTTGTTTCACAGACATGGAAACTGAGACACAAAATAATAGAAAGGTTGTACTGGTGGAGCCAGGATTTGAGTCCAAGCAGGCAATTGGCCTCAAGAGTTCCTGCTCTCAACACTACACCAGTGAGTTTCACACTCATGTTTACCAGAATCACCTGGAGAGCTAAAAATACATAGACAGAGGCTCAGGTCCACTGAAGTAGGAGTAGCCTGGGCCTTCTAAATTTTAACAAGTGCTCAGCTGATTCTGATATTGAGCAAAGATTAGCAGCCACTGCATTATACTAATACTATATTGCTTACAGATAAGAAAACTGAGGTACATTTAGATGAAGAAGAAAAGAGATCTTCAGTAAGAGGGCTTTGACCTTTTTACAGGATGGAAGTTAAGTTGAGTTCAGGGTACAAACTCTCAGTGTCTCAGACTAGCACGCAAAGACCGGAGCCATCTGCCTCGGAAGACTGCGAACAGGAAGGGGGTGGGGTCTGTAATTCTATTTCCGTAACTGAATCTCAAGCTTCGCTCCCATCAATGAGATACTGGAAAGACCCTGGTCCACTAAACCACTGATTCCAAAGACGCCACAGATTGAAGTCACACTATTTTATGTACCATTAAGAAGAAAAAGACAAACCCATTAAACTGTGACCTGCTATCAAAAATAAGACGCAAAGTTTCTGAAATCAGAAAAAAGTTGTGTTATCTTAGGGTTGATGAAATACGGTACAAGCGGTGAACTCTAATAAACTTGGTGCTGAAACCATGGAAGTCACTCAGCAAGTTGGGGAGGTTCCTGCTGACAGAGTCCAAATAACATAGTTCCAACAACAGGGAAAAGAGTCTGTGCTGCATATTTTAATGTAATTTGTTTGCTATAAGAATTGAGTCCACGTACACTAAAGTAGAGGAATTCAGACTACCATTTAGGTTTTAGTGCTCAGTTTTCTTATCTATAAAAGAGGTGGTAAGACATATCTGAGATGACATATAGAAACAAGTAGCAGAGTACCTGGCACATGGAAAAACAGTGAAAAATCACATTTCCGCCCTTTGCTAAGTAGGACAAGACTTCTGGGCTGTTTGCATTCAAGTTGGGGGAAGGAGGAAAGAACTTAAAAGTAGTAAATGTCGAAAATTAGAATTAAAGTCAGAAGGACCATATGATTTAAAACATAAATACCTGTTTGATGCTGTTCCAAAGCAAATCTACTTTATGAGGTGAGGCCAAGCTATAATCAATTGTGTACCAATGCTGAGTAAATTGGAGACTATTCCTAATTAGGAGAAGAAATGATATACCCACAGAATTCCAATGCCTGATGAAAAATCTGACGCCTTAGCAATTGTATTCATAAAGAAAAAATAGAAAGAATATAATTATGTGACATTTAACTCACACTTTCTTTAATGAAACTTGTGTGTTTTTTTTTCTTTTTTTTCAGTCATGTTACAAAATGATGAATTGATGAATTTCAGATATGGTTTGATTTTTTTTTTTCCTGAAGACTACAATTACTATTCCATCAGGGCAGTTAACTTAAATTTAGACCCTGAAAGTAACATCTTTTACTGGAGTTTCAGTTGCTTGCAAAGGGAACTACGCATGTGGAGCCTATTTTAGATCATGCGGAGCACTGCGAGAAAGGGGGAAGAGATATTTGCTGGCTTGCCGTGGGAAGATTCATGACTGTGACATGAATCTTAAGAGCTGAATGAGGCACCGTTCGGTGAGAAAATAGATAAATAACCACACACAGGACAACACTGCCATCTCGGATGACAATAATTACCCCGAAGTACAAAAATGACTCCCCATGATGACCTTTGTGTTACACAAGGGAGGATCATAAAGCTTTCCAAGAAGCGCAGGAGTGCTCCTCTGAAATAGCCTCTATGTGTTTGGAAAGGTTCACTGAGAGTGAACAAAGGGTTAAGTCACAGCAGTGTGGCAATCTCTTCAGAAAGGATGGACCTGAGTTCTCTTTCCTCAGAGAGTGACAGAGAATTCTTCAGGATTTAGAGAATGAGATGTTTGTTGCTCTGGAAGTCCTTTTATAATACAGGGAGGAAAAAAAAATCTTTGACTATAGGTCACAATTTTGAACAGGGAGGCCATGAATAAAATGATCTACTCCTTCACACATGCCTTCTGCATGTGGCCAGCATAGCTGTCTTTCTAAAACACAATCCTGGGACAAAGCTCCTGGGCATGGCATGCAAGTCCTTGCAGAAGCCAGCTATGTTTCAGCCACTGGGAGTCACTCACTGCTCCTTAGACTCAACTTCCTTTTTCCATCCAATGTGCCTCGGCCCACGCAGGTCCCTCTGCCTAATGCCCCTTTCTCTCTCTTGTCTACCTGCTGAACTTCTATTGATCTCCTAAGACTTTCTTTAGTAGCTTTTTTGTTTTTGTTTGTTTGGCTGTACCTTGTGGCATGTGGGATCTTAGTTCCCTGACCAGAGATTGGACCTGCAGCCCCTGCAATGCAAGCAGGGAGTCAGTGAAGCACAAGGGAAGTCCCATCCCACGACTCACTTTAAATGTCTTTTAAGTCACTCTCACTGATCCACTTCAAGTCAGAGTGATTTTCTGCCTAGCACACAGACTGGAGCACTGAAGACTATAAATGCCAGATCCCTGCGCCCATACCATCTTTTATCCTCCACTCAGCCTCAGTCTGTTATCCTTTTAAAACTTTGTTTAGCATCTGTGAGCTTCCTGTGTCTCATTCATCTCTGTGTTCCAAGGAAAGCATCTGGCTTAGAGCAGGTCAGTCTAATGAAGTTTTTCACTGGTATGAAAAATAAGGAGAGTGATAAGGGCCCTGGTTAGATTTCCATAGAACTAAATGTGTTTAGTTTCTCTTCTGCAATTATATACTTGGAACTTGGGGCTTATTCAAATAATCTTTCATTTCTTCCACTGATGATGACACAAAATAGTATTGTTAGGACAAGAGTGAACTGTCCTTGTGTTTGAAGCTGCACTCTGCCACTGATAGCTGAGTGACCTAAAGCAAGTTATTTAACCTCTCTGTGCCTCAGTTTCCTCATCTGCAAAATGGGAAAAGTAACTGTAGTGAATTCCTAATGTTGTTATGACAATCAGATAATTTAATATATGAAAAGTACATCTCACACTAAAGCAAGCATTCCCTGTAGTAGTAACTATTATTATTTAACTTACGAAATTTAGCTGCTAGAACTTTGTTTTATTAATGTCCTTACTTAATTCAAACATTAGAAACTTTATTTTCCATATTTCCTGCCTACTTGCAAACATAATTTTATTTCCTTTTGAAATTTTAATGGCCTATGACATCCAAAATCTGGAAATCAGCTCTTTAAATTATCTAGACCTCTAAAATGGACACAGAGGACTGGGTTTGAGTCCCAGCACTGTCAAATTGAAGTTACCAATTAGCAAACAACCAGGGGCAAGAAGGCTGCTCTTGGATTAAGGCAGGTTGGGGCTGGTCATAGGGACATGGCAGTTCAGTTCAGTTCAGTCATTTAGTGGTGTCCAACTCTTTGTGACCCCATAGACTGCAGCATGCCAGGCTTCCCTGTCAATCAACTCCCAGAGCTTACTCAACCTCATGTCCATCGAGTCAGTGATGCCATCCAACCATCTCATCCTCTGTCATCCCCTTCTCCTCCCGCCTTCAATCTTTCCCAGCATCAGGGTCTTATCAAATGACTCAGTTCTTCACATCAGGTGGCCAAAGTACTGGAGTTTCAGCTTCAGCATCAGTCCTTCCAATAAATATTCAGGACTGATTTCCTTTAGGATGGACTGGTTGGATCTCCTTGCAGTCCAAGGGACTCTCAAGAGTCTTTTCCAATATCACAGTTCAAAAGCATCAATTCTTTGGCACTCAGCTTTTCTTATAGTCCAACTCTCACATCCATACGTGACTACTGGAAAAACCATAGCTTTGACTAGATGGACCTTTGTTGGCAAAGTAATGTCTCTGCTGTCTAGGTTGGTCATAGTTTTTCTCCCAAAGAGCAAGCATCTTTTAATTTAATGACTGCTGTCACCTTCTGCAGTGATTTTGGAGCCCCCCAAAATGGTCTCTCACTATTTCCATTGTTTCCCCATCTATTTCCCATGAAGTGATGGGACCAGATGCCATGATCTTAGTTTTCTGAATGTTGAGCTTTAAGCCAACTTTTTCACTCTCCTCTTTCACTTTCATCAAGAGGTTCTTTAGTTCCTCCCTTTCTTCCATAAGGGTAGTGTCATCTGCATATCTGAGGTTATTGATATTTTTCCTGGCAATCTTGATTCCAGCTTGTGCTTCATCCAGTCCAGCATTTTGCATGATGTACTCTGCATATAAGTTAAATAAGCAGGGACAATATACAGCCTTGACATACTCCTTTCCCAATTTGGAGCCAGTCTGTTGTTCCATGTCCAGTTCTAACTGTTGCTTCTTGACCTGCATACAGCTTTTTCAGAAGGGAGGTCAGGTGGTCTAGTATTCCCATCTCTTTAAGAATTTTCCACAGTTTATTGTGATCCACACAGTCAAAGGCTTTGGCATAGTCAATAAAGCAGAAGTAGATATTTTTCTGGAACTCTCTTGCTTTTTCTATGATCCAGTGGATGTTGGCAATTTGATCTCTGGTTCCTCTGCCTTTTCTAAATCCAGCTTGAACATGTGGAGGTTCATGGTTCGTGTCCCATTGAAGCCTGGCTTGGAGGATTTTGAGCATTACTTTGCTAGCATGTGAGATGAGTGCAATTGTGCAGTAGTTGAACATTTTTTGGCATTGACTTTCTTTGGGATTGGAATGAAAACTGACCTTTTCCAGTCCTGTGGCCACTGCTGAGTTTTCCAAATTTGCTGGCATACTGAGTGCAACACTTTAACAGCATCATCTTTCAGGATTTGAAATAGAAATTCCAGCTCAACTGGAATTCCATCACCTCTACTAGCTTTGTTAGTAGTGATGCTTCCTAAGAGCCACTTGACTTCGCATTCCAGGATATCTGGGTCTAGATGAGTGATCACACCATTGTGGTTATCTGGGTCATGAAGATCTTTTTGTATAGTTCAGTGTATTCTTGCCACCTCTTCTTAATATCTTTTGCTTCTGTTAGGTCCATACCATTTCTGTCCTTTATTGTACCTATCTTTGCATGAAATGTTTCCTTGGTATCTGTAATTGTCTTGAAGAGATCTCTAGCCTTTCCCATTCTATTGTTTTCCTTTATTTCTCTGCATTGATCACTGAGGAAGGTTTTCTTATCTCTCCTTGCTATTCTTTGGAATTCTAGATTAAATTGGATATATCTTTCCCTTTCTCCTTTGCCTTTCACTTCTCTTCTTATCTCAACTATTTTTAAGCCCTCCTCAGACAGCCATTTTGGCTTTTTTCATTTCTTTTTCTTGAGATGGTCTTTATCTCTGCCTCCTGTACAATGTCATGAACCTCTGTCCATAGCTCTTCAGGCACTCTGTCTATCAGATCTAATCCCTTGAATCGTAAGAGATTTGATTTAGGTCATACCTGAATGGTCTAGTGGTTTTCCCTACTTTCTTCAATTTAAGTCTAAATTTGGCAATTAGGAGTTCATGATCTGAGTGACAGTCAGCTCCCGGTCTTTGCAGAGGTACTAGAAAATCAGAACCCCTAATAACAGAGAGCTGAGAACATGCTGGGTGGTCACCAGGTGATGCTCAAAGATTTCTAAAGGTCTTTCACACTAATGGTTTCTACAGAGCAAGCTAAGCCTTTTGAGGAAAGAAGTCTATTGTCATTAGTGTCTATATACTGTGATTGGCCTTTTATTCACTTGAATGATGGGCTGGTATAAAGGTTTTCCTCCTTAAGCATATTTCTAAGATGGAAAAGACAGGTGTTTATGGATCACATAAACAAAGACAAAGCCATATTTTTGGTTTCAGTATGACTGAAAAAGAGGATTGCAGCAAAAAAAAAAAAAAGGCGGGGGCAGAAGGCACAACTCAAGAAGTGACCTTAAATACACATTTTTAGAGTTTTAGAGTTTTTTTTTTTTAACACATTCTTCTTGGGATCACTATAAATAATGAATTGATGTGTCTATTTCTTTAGACAGAGACTTCCTTACATCTGCTGCTGCCTGCTGCCAAGTCGCTTCAGTTGTGTCCGACTCTGTGCGACCCCATGGACTGCAGCCTTCCAGGCTTCTCCATCCCTGGGATTCTCCAGGCAAGAACACTGGAGTGGGTTGCCATTTCCTTCTCCATTCCTTACACCAGCAATAGTTAAATACACAGTTTAAAGAAAATAATACCACGACAGCAACATAAAACCAATGGAATGTACTGGCCAATTAATTCCTGTCCTCCTTCCCAATCTCAAATCCTTTCTGATACTACATGTAAGTAAATGCATCTTTAGAACCATGTCTGTTTTGCTCAAGACAATATACCCTGTGCCCAGCACAGTCAGGCATACACAGCAGGCTCTCAACGAATATAGTATTGTGCACTGAGGGATGGGAAGGAAGCTAAAACTTCTTGGAGACCTTCTATGTGCAAGGTCCCCCAAGAAGTTATTTTCACATATACATCACCATTGTGTATTTCACATTCACATTGTTCATTAATATGAAAAAAAAAAGATAAGTGAATCTTATTGATATTGGGTTGGCCAAAAAGTTCATTTGGGTTTTCTGTGAGATGATATGGAAAAACCTGAATGAAATTTTTGGCCAACCCAGTATGTTGTACAACTAGGGCAAGAAATAAACTTCAGTCCCCTCTTCTCACCAGGTCACCCCAACATATATAAACCAATAATAATCCACTCAAAATTATTTTCCATCAGCTTCATGGCTTCTTCGGCTTCTATTGCACCTCACATCTACTGAGGTGGCATTTCAACACCTCAACTTCTCTACCCAGGCTGGCTCAGCTAACTCATATGAAGGTCATCTAGCGTCATATGGTATAATAGAGAACGACCTCTTTCTCAAGGTCATCTACCGTCATATGGTAGAAAGAGAGTGACCTCTTTCTCAAAGGAGTATGGACTCAAAGGAAAGAGATCCAGATTTCAGGCTCTGGATTCTACCTACTAGGTGTTCCTGGCAAATAAGTCTCCAATCTCTTTGCAAATATTTATATTTTAAATTTAATTCTGTGAAATCAAAGGGCTGGAATAGGTGATTAATTCATTTATTCAAACAGCAGACTTACACTGAACACCTTGTGTATGTCAAACTCTTTGTCTCACACTAGGGATATAAAGATATCCAAGACATAATAAAACCAAAGTCCTGCCTTCAAAGAGATCCCAGTCAACTGAGGTCAAATTTTATGCTACCTCAAAAATTCTTTTTAACTTGAAAACACAATAAATCTATGTCCTGGGAATCCAAATGTCAGTTAAATTCACTCTGTAACAGTAATTTCAAAGCATGTTTGTTATCTTAGACTGGGTACAAGCCCCAAAGTAAAAGTAAAAATATATGTGGTACCTAGTCTCAATGCCAAATGGTTATAATAACTAGAATGGAAAAAAAAAAAAAAAAAAGAAAACCAGACTATTTCTAAAAAAGCTTTCCTCTAAATCTCACTTCAGCACCTGAACAGTAGGAGTTCTTATTGTTTCCATTACCCTTTTTCACTTCTGGTTCTATCAATGAAGTACAATGTCTGAACAACACTCTGGTAGACTTCAAATGGCGGTGCAGGCTGAGAAATCAGACAACCTACCATACCTTACTTAAGGGAACAAAGTGAGGTATATTTATTTTATTGGACAGTTTGAATTTATTATAGGTTGCTCGTAATTTCCTGTCTCATTTCGTTAGCGCTCTTGGGATTTATGCCAGGATGTCTTAGGTTATCACACTCCTTCCCTCCTTCATTGCAACACTTATGCCAACAGACTGACTTGACTTAGAGAAAGTCCCCGGACAAAAATTGAAGGAGAAAATACCCAAAGGTTTAGTTGGAGAATGGCAGAAGCTTTGGGAAAAAATCTGAAAAAGCAATGAAGATGAAAATGGAAACTCTGTGAAAATTAATGTAGTGTAGAATTGGCGAACATACCACTGATGTCTTTAAACAAATAGAAGAAAGAACCCGCTTGTGAGGGTGCACCCAAATAATTCACAGGTGGTGAAACTATTAGAGCCCTGCAATTTCTTGCCTCAGAAGTGGAATAAATCTTCACAATTATAAATGGCATATGCTCACACGTGACTTCTCTGCTATTCCCCTTCTCTGAACTATCCACCGCCCCCCTTCTATGCACGAGGCCTTTGGATTTTGTTGTAATCACCTTTTTTTAATAGGAACTTTAGATAAAAATCTAGGGAGCTAGGGAGATGCAACCTACTGTACTAATTGTACTTACAGAAATATAATTCCAAATGGAATATGCTTATTTTTGCCTGGATTTTGGTTACTATAAAATAAGCACAATGGAGTGTAAACTACATAAGAATGAAGTCTGTCATCATGATGCCCCAGTGATAGTGGGCAGATGACAACTCTTTAGATATTGGTCACACTTAATTATTGATCATTTTCACAATGATAAAAATTTACTTTGAGAGAAGTTTTTTTCCCAGGGAATTTATCTTAACTGACACTATTATGTGTGTACTGCTACACAAGTACATATTCTGAACTACAGAAATTGGACAAAAATTTTTTATGTTTGAAGTCAAATACTGACTGATCATATTCATAAGATGATACATTGATAATCTGTGGGAAGCCATTCACATCTAAGATAATACATTGATAATCTGTGGGAAGTCATAATTCACATTTACCCGGATGAGGGGATTAAACAGCCAGTGTCTAAGTAGGGAGAGGAGTGCAAAATGAACCATCTTGAGGGGTAACTGAAAATCATTATATCCATAACAAAGCTTTTGCTTACAGAAGAGTTTAAAAAAACAAACAAACAAACAAACAAAAAAACCTCTGACAACAGAATGTCCAACACACTACCAAGCTCCTCATTACAAGGACTGCCTTAAACTATCTTCCATGGAAACTGGCTCTGTGTTGGGCATATAGCTGATGATAGATTAGATTTTCACATGAATGAAAGTAACCACCTGAAAGTTTTATATTACTTTGGAGATGACAAAAACACTTCATCCTATGGTCTTTTTTCCTCTCACGGTGTCCTGGAGAGTTAGGTGGGATGGACTCTTTCATGACACTTCGACACTTTCTAGAAAAATATATCAAAGTAGGTTGAGACTAGGTGTACTCAAGAAGCGTGTTTCACTTTATGTTACTGTGTGAAACGGTTGTGTGTGTGTGTGTGTGTGAGGCTGTTCCCCTTTCGGTCCTCGTCTACTCCTTTATTTCCTGACCTCTCTCTTTGGAGCTACATCAGTCGTGCCTCAGTCTTTGCCTTCGCCTTGCATCTGTGAGAGTCGGTGTTCTTCAGGTTGTGTGATCCTGTTCTGTTCCATGAGATTACAACTGTTTACCGCAGTCGTGCCTTCCCCTCACCCCTTATTTCTTACTGCTCAATTCGCTCCTGTTTGAAGAAGGACATGGAGGGCTTTCCTGGTGGTCCAGTGGTTGGAATCTACCTGCCAGTGAAAGGGACACAGGTTTGAGCTCTGGACTGGGAAGCTCCCACATGCTGTGGAGCAGCAAAGCCCAGGAGCCACAACTACTGAGCCCGTGTTCGAGAGCCTGTGTGCTGTACCTACTGAAGCCTGAGTGCCGCGACTACTGAGCCCCACCCTAGAGCTTGTGCTCCACACAAGAGAAGTCACCACAAGGAGAAGCCCACATACTGCAGCAAAAGTAACCCCCACTTGTCGCAACGAGAGAAAGCCTGCATGCAGCGAGAAAGATCCAATGCAGCCAAAAATAATTAAATTAAAGAAAAAAGACATGGACCCATTTTCCTATTTTACCACATACCCTCAAGTATTTTAGAGCACTCTAAGTACATAATAAGTCACAAACCACACACATTAAACCACTATCAGGGTGATACGGCATCTCCTTATTTTAATTTTCCCATATAAAAAAACTGGAAAGTGATATTAGTACTATTTGTAAGCATGCATGCCATCTAAATATAAAGCATATGGTATTTAAGAAGGTTATCAATATAACAAACAAGACATTCCCCCAAATCTCAGTGTTTAAAACAACAAAGGTTTATTGTTTGCTCAAGGTTAAATGAACATTCACAAATGCAGTTCTGTGAGAGTGGCACTGCAGGGCTCTGCCACATGCAGTCATTCAGGGATGAGGCCTTACATTTGGTGCCTTTACTGTTTTCTAGAGTCTTGAAGCTTTTGCTTGATTCTCTGCATCCAGCAGGTGTATAAAGAGAGTTCTTACTTATTTGGAGGATTACGTGGATGACATCAGGCTGAGAAGTGCCATGTATCACTTTGAATGACATTCCATTGACTAGAACTCAATCATGATAGAACAACTAATTACAGACAAAGCTGGGAAAGAAAGTTTATCTTTGTGCCCAGCAGTAAAAAGAAATGAATTTTGGTGATTCCATAATATTATCTCTGCTGCTGCTAAGTCGCTTCAGTCATGGCCGACTCTGTGCGATCCCATAGATGGCAGCCCACCAGGCTCCCCCATCCCTGGGATTCTCCAGGCAAGAACACTGGAGTGGGTTGCCATTTCCTTCTCCAATGCATGAAAGTGAAAAGTGAAAGTGAAGTCGCTCAGTCGTGTCTGACTCTTAGCGACCCCATGGACTGCAGCCTACCAGGCTCCTCTGTCCATGGGATTTTCCAGGCAAGAGTACTGGAGTGGGGTGCCATTGCCTTCTCCATTATCTCTCCTACAATGAGCAACTATAACTACCTTCTGGTTTTATAAAACTGTGGCTAATGTGTCATTTTTTCCCTTGAGAACTAAATGGATTACAAAAAGATATGAAAGGTGCAAATTTCACTTTAACAACACTAAAAAGGACTGTCATTCAATTGCTTTTCATTGGGTGAAGAGAAAGAAAGCAAAATATTTAACTTCTCTTTTGAATGTATTAGGTTTATTGATTTGGTCTTACTAAAACCAGTATTGATGAAATTCCTCCCATGTGAAATGGACATTCACATGTTCCCCTTGCTACTTGTACTGTATGCTTTTCTCATATTTTCTTACCAAATTATTCTTATTCATCCATTTACTCACTCATTCAACAACATTTACTGAGACCAGGTATTCTGACAAAGGTAGGAGGAACAAGTCACTTCTGCTGTCATACACAACTTTGTTGATGAAGATGGAAACATAAGTACAATATAAGAAGTCAATGACAGAAATAAATACAAGGAAGCACAAGACTAGAAGAAATTACATTTTAAAATACTGTTGAGAATACAGTGAGTTACGTATGCCTCTGACAAACAATTACTAAATGCTGACTATACATGGATGGAATTTAGGGTGGGGTAGTCAAACAAAAAATATAGAGGCTGGGATGAATCGAGAGAGTAGCATTGACATATATACACCACCCTGTATACAATAGATAGCAAATGGGAAGCTGCTATAAAGCGCAGGAAGCTCAACTCGCCTTTCTCTAAAGCAATGGGATGAGGGGGTGTGGGAGGGAGGCTCAAGGGGGAGAGGATACACACACACACACACACATACACACACACATATACACACACATACTTATGGCTGATTCGCATTGTTGTACAGCAGAAATCAACACAATATTATAAATAAATCATCCTCCAATTAAAAAAAAAATACTCGAGAGAAACATTGGAATCTTCAACTTTAAAAAAGAAATTATGGCTTTTCTTCAAATGAAGATTACAGGGGTTTCTGAGATAAGATATATCTCTATGACTGGAAGAGAGACTCTTAACAAGTATAGGAAAATATTCTAATTGATTTATAAATACTGAGCTTCTGGAAATACAACAAACAAAAAGCCAGAGGTCACTGTTGGCTGCAGACTACTTCCACTGAGACATCTTCTTGACATGGCCAGAAGACTGCTCAACATGCTGGGTGCTCCCAGTTAGCTATTCGATGTAGTTTTTCATCTTGAAGTCTGGGAATTGGGGAGATTTAGTCATTTATTTTTGAACTCATGGAAAGAAGGGGTTGATAGCAACAGCTTACCCAGTTAACAGGCAGGCTCCCCACACAGCTGTGCTGGCCTATTTCAATTAGATCCTTTCGGACTGACATCACCTCTGCTATGCCTAAGCATAGTCCTAAGCTGCTCATGAGCTTGTCCTGCCAATCAAGCCAAAATTCAACCACATGGTATGGCTTTTATGATGCTGACAGAAGATGAACTTGTCTCACTCTGGTGAAAACACAAAGTTTGAAGCCAGCTCTCCAGATGAAGAAAATCAGTACAAACAGCAAGACTCTCAAACTGGAGTTAGACACATTTTCCTGTGATTATCTCAACATGCTTCACCAGTAGGTTATACTCAAGGAATGCTCTCACTCAAGAAAATGCTATGGTCCTCTAGCTATGAAGAGGTTACTTCCGAGTCACTCTACTCAGGAGACCGCAAGAAACAATAGAACGTGCACAATGAGAGAAGGGCAGAAAGAAACTTATTGCCAGTGAGACTTGGAACCTGAAATAGACAAAATAAAAGCAGAGCTGTCAGTTCACCAAAGAAACTGGACAACATATATGAAGTTAGGAAACCCTGAATATATTGAGAATCAGGGAGAACTGTATGAGTCTCTCTGTATTCTTTGCTCTCTGAATTTAGTTCATAAACAGTTATGATGCCTGTACTATCCAAGATATTCTAGTAGGTATTGTAGGAGATGCAGAAATTCACAGGACACTGTATTTTTTTCTGAAAGAGTTTAAAATTATATTTTGATTAAGCCATAATAAAGGGGAGAACCAAAATAGCAGACCATGTCTCATGCAAACATAAATCCTGTGCAAAATGTGCCAACAAAACGGGCTTAAAAATGAATAGCAAGAACAGGGGTTATCTACACTTCACTGATTAAAACTACATATACCCTGATTTTAATTTTGTTTTAAAGATATAAGAATGAACTCTGTACACTCCTAAGCTTGAGTAATTGCCTCTCCCATGGTCTAGAGATTCACTTTCCATTTTACCCACACATATATGTAAAGAAGAATCAACATATAGGTAAAGAGTATTCAACGTTCTGATGAATGCACAAATACATTTATTTATTCATTCTCTCTCTTTCAAAAGTCTTTAAAATATCTGCAGTCTTTCAAGGAAAACCTTGCCTGGAGTAAAATGATTCTTTTTTAGTTCACTAGTGACTACTATTGGACACACTTCCCTCAACTTATATGAAACTCTAGAACTGGTTCACATGAAAATAATAATGGAGACTGGAAAGTGGCTCTGAAACAGATTGAAATGCTAAAACAGGAGAAAACAAAAATGAAGCTGACTATGTCTAGATAAGAAATAGCTCAAAAACATGAAGTAAATAATGTTTAAAGAAACACCTCGTTACATTCTCCAGGTTACTTGAAATATCCTTGAGTTTGATGTAAGGACAATGTAGGCATCAGAGTAAGTAATAGATGTAAATAGTTATAGAAAGGTGCTTGTGCATGCATGCACACACACATACACACTATTGGAGCAGGCCACAGTCTGCTATAAATAAGGGACTTAACATTCATTCCACAAGCTAATGGTGCTATCACCATCCAAGATAGATCCACTTAGATAATACTGGAGGAGAGTGCCAGACCGACCGAAGGGAATGGGCTATTGTGTTTGACTAGTTTCCATGTATAAATTAGTACAGAGAAAAAAAAGAAATTCAACAGAAAAACACATGTACTTTATTATAATTCTGAGTGTTACCCTTGCAACTCCCACAATAGCAGGCGAAACAGCTTAAAACCACTTAAAAGAAACAAAAAGCAAATGCAAATTTGATTAAATGCCTTTCTGACAAGAAGAGATTTGACTTCAAGTCTGGATGGACACATATGTCAATGGCCGGTCATGGTTTTCCCCCACATTCCTTTTGAACTAAACAATTGGGACAAAGGAGGGAGCAGGGAAAAGGGGAGCAGGGTGGGGAGATGGGGAACATGGGGTTTTGTGGCTTAATTTAACCTGACTGTCAGAATAAAATGCCTTGCCCAGTACTACTGTCCTACTGTGTGCATAGTACAATAGCAGTTTATGATGTCTGAGCTTTGCATGCAAAGTGAGTGGTAACCAAAGATAGATATAAAAGACACAGGGACTTCATTGTGTTTTGAAGTAGAAACTGGGCTTTGCCACTAAACAGACTATTTTCCATTAAGTAAAAAGCGAGCTTTAAAAATTGCTTAAATTAATTCTAAGATTAGACAGACTCTTAAAACGTATCAAACAGTTATAAGAAAAATAAGCCACCCAGTTCCATTTCTAGATCCTGACTGAAGGTTGAGCTGAAAATGTCACACTTCCGGTTCAACTCCTGATCACATTTCAGGTCACTTTCTCTTGGGCCAGTAGCTTACTTTTGCCTCCAAAGCTACATGGGACAGTGAACGAGCAAGTGTGACAAGTGCTCATAATGTTGCACACATCTTTAGTGGCCAAGATGAAGCAAAAAGCCTATATACCTCCATTAAAGACTAGAGACCAACCTATGTCTTTGCTTCCATCACTATTAAACATTTTGTGACCATAGTACAAACCAAACAAGTCATTTTCTCTCCATTATTTCCCCTTTGAGTTCAAATATAAGCTTGCTTCCTTATCTGCAGAATGGGTTTAACAATGCCTTATTTGCAAGATTATTGTGAGAATTCACTGTAATGCTTTTCAAACAACTGACCTTGTGTTTGACACATTCAGACACACAATATATGGCAGGTACTACTAACACTGTTACTCTATACAGGGATATATCTTGGCACTCACCAGACAGTTCTTTCTTTTCTGGCCTAACTTTCAGAATCCCAATTGATTTAAATATAGGCATAAAACAAGCCTGGGTTTTATTTCCTTTTATCCTCACAGTATAATTATTGTAATTTAAACCAAAGATGTTGTATGTTGCAAATCTGAAATAAGCAAATGCTCCTGTTTATCCACGTAAGTGTCATTATACGCTCAAACACATATATGAATATTAAAAATATCAAAGAGAAATATACTGCACTTACCAAGTGGGCAGTGAAAACAATCTATCCTGAATAGGCAAGTTTTTCCAAAGGATAATGAGATCATACCTCTATACGAAGATATCAAAAAAGTACTGTGTACTGGTAATTTTGCTTCATGATGTAATTAAATGGGAAAATAACCCATGCTTTCAAAAATTCACAAAGAAGGAAAGACGAGGCAAACTAATGGTGTGTATATAAGTAACACGTCCCATATGGAAAAAATGAGACACCTTTCATAAATTGCTTGCCCCACTAGTCATAAAGCACACCTAAACATTCTGCTTTTTATATTCCTCAGAACAGCCCCAAACTTACAGTCCATTCATGCTTAAAATTCAGTTTGCCTTTACATTTCTATGAGCACTTGAAAATATATTTCTGTATTTACAGCTTTTGCAACGTAGCATTATGACTTCTTGGCTATAATGATGCAAATAAGAAGTGGGAATGTTAACATATTTAATCACTGTCTGATGAGCTGATGAGCCTTCCTGGAGTTTTAAAATTTATGCTAAATAGCTTGCTTCCCTCCTTCAAAATTACAGTGCAGATCAAATTTTTCAGAGTCTAATCAGAACAAACATTCCTTCATCTTTGATGAATCAATGTGACCTATACATGTGGTGTGTTACAATTTCCCCCTTTTCCCTTCTTGCCTGGTTACCTTCTGAGGAAGGGCTGGCTCTCCAGAAATGTGACAGGGAGAGCTACAATCACGTTTGTTTGGATTCGGTGTGTGCAAATTTTGGAATCAAACCTTCAGATGAGGTTTACAAAGCTGCCTGCCCAGAACACTCTGGTTTAAAAAAATGTGCATTGCTATTAATATTTTGAGTGTAGATTTTTTTTGGACAGTAAAGGTTCATTTTCTGCCCATAAAACCAAGTATGAGTCACAACGGAACATTTACTTCTAGTCAAAAATGCAGTGTGTGCTGACGTTCCAGAGCAGAGCATCTTATCACTGTGACTATGGAAAGCAGCCGAAACTAAAGTCAGCATTTTCTTCTTCAAAAGAAGATCTGAGATCAAAAACCATAACCCTCAATTCATAAATACTAGCATTAACTTGTATCCATAGATGACTTGCCATAATTATGAACTATAATCTGGGTTGGCCACAGAGGGGCTTTCCTTCCCTCTTTTACCTGGTTCCTTAGCACATGTGCACAGAGGAAGGAGGACTCATAACAGGCAGTGGAGGAAAGCCCCTCACAGCCCATCCTTCAGAAAAATTACAGGAACACCACAGTGAATGAGTTGGATTTCAGGACGTCTGTTACCTAAATTCCAAGCATGCACACCACCATTTATACAGCCCTCAGCACACAAACTCCATGCAGTAGATCCCAAAGTTTAAGTCTCAGTATCCTATATACCTCTAGCTATTCCCACACAGTCTTGTAGACTTTTGTTTGGGAAAGTTGGGGTTAGCTTTCTGCAAAAAGTTTTCATTTTTTTAAAGCCATGTAAATTACTTTACCTGGCATTTGAAGAGAAAGATACAGTCACACACACTCACACACGTCCACATCACCCCAACAGCACCCAGACTAAATGGCCACTAAGGATGTATTGAAACGAAAAGGCATTTACCAGGAGCAGGAAAGCCAGCAAGAGGAACGGTGTGCCAGGAGTTGCCCGACGGCAGCATTCCATGCTTGGATTCTTGCCGGAATCCGAATCGGACACTGAATAAGCTGCAAAGTGCTCCTCTGCTTGCTGTCACATCCAGGACTGGTGCTTACACTCCAGCCCTGCCTATCAGCTTCCATCAGACCCGCTCATATTTCCTGACCAAGGGGTGGGTGGGTGGGTGGATGGGTGGGGGGTAAGCTGAATGGAATCTCTCTCGGAGCAGGCAGCCAGCCAATCAGGCTCCTGCTAATCAGACATGCTGAATAACAAAGCCGAGGGGACAGAGAAAGTGTAACAGTGCGAGCGAGAAGGTGGAGGGGGGGGGTGGGGGGGTGCCCGCCGGGGACGGGGGAAAGGGCGAAAAAGAAAGGAGCTCGGAGGAGCCCGCGGCAGAGCCAGGAGAGAAATGCAAAAGATGCGGACTTGCGAAAGATGAAGCAGAGCCCGGTGCTCTTAACTAACTTGGTTAGTTTGTGAGATACTGTGAGATACGTTTGTTTCTATTTGCTATTTGCCTGTGAGGGTGCCTGTGCTTTGTAAAGTACAGTAGCTCCCTGTGACTCTGTATTGTTCCATTCAGGAGAGAAACTTAATCCCTGTCAATATATAACATATGCCATAAAGGGAAAGAACCACAGACAAAAACTGACTTAATGTGCCCCTTAAACGTGTTCTGTACAACTGCTTTATGCCTCTTCCATAAAGTTCCTCTTTATTTCCCTCCTTGACTTAGACTGTATAAAATTTGGAAAGGTCCTTACTAAGCCTAAACAGAGGCATGTTACTTTGTGTAGTCATGACTTGATGTGAAGAAGATGAAGAAGGAAAAAAAAAATCAGCAGGTTACTTCTTTGTAAAGTGACAATTTAAAATAGCCCAGGTTTACTAAGCTCAAGGCACAAGTGGCAATTTAGATTCCCTGTTTAAGAAGAAGCCCTTAACAAAGACTCTGACATGTGTGGAGCTGAAATTCGGGTTGAGAAACAGCCTGGTTTTGACACTGTGCCAACTCTCGACTATCTGCTTTAGCAGGGGAAGAGAAAGAAAGGGTGAATTAAATCCTCAATTAATCCCAAAACCTTTTAAGCAACAGTTTCAGCCTTTTCCTTATCCATGTCCTTTATCGGAGCCACTATAATATAGCAGAGAGGGCTGAAGGGAGTTTCACCTCCTCTTCCTTCTACTGTTCTAAGAGTGTTGGGCGAGGAGGTGACCTTTCCTGTCCACTGAAGCCCTGGAGGCAGTACTGATGACTGCTGACATGATGACAGGGGCAGGCCAGCAACAGCAAAGAGACGGTCAGGAAGTTTCTGGTCTGGTGAAACCAACAAGAAGCAAGATTGAATTCTAATCGAGGGGGATTTTATTACAGTTTTAGAAAAGTGTCAGATGTCAAACAAGGACTCCTTTCACCTTATCTGTTAAGGAAATCATTGAATTTTTGAAAGAATGAAATAGCAAACTTGACCTTACATTTCCATAGGTGTGTCACCAGGAAGATCTTCCAGTGTAGATCTCCTGATAGCCCTGATAGAAATACAGGTGCTGGAGGAAGAAGACTTTTAGCATTGATGTTCTTTCCTTTCATTAGTAAAAAAAAAATACTGACAAGAGGCATCAAACACACAAATATGGAAAATCTGATCAAGCTGTAATAGGCATGTGATTACAGGCAGGTCTTCTTCTATACATACCTGTAGTGTTGCTTTTCACAAAGGTGGAAAAAAGCAGGTTATTCAACTTCAGATTACTTATTTCATATGGAATATCAATGAAAGACAGAAGAGCTTTAAAAAATCCCATTGTCAACCTATTAGGAAAGTCAGGGCATACAAGGATCCATCACTTAGGAAAATGGATAGTATGAGTCCACAACAAAGAGGTCTATTCTTGAAGTATGCTTTTCCCATTCAGAAAGATTAGTTTTACAAATCTCTCAAAAACTAGCTAATGCTCAAAAGCTAAAGAGTATTCACAAGGAGATGTAAAAATGCTTGACTGGCATTATCTGAAATCCTCATCATATTAAAGATGGCTTGATTGAAATAAACATTCACTCATAGAGCTGTGTGATATATCTCTCCTTTATGCATTGGAGCTTTCTGCTATAGGTGTTTTTTTCTATCAGTGTCACGCCTTAAAGAAATGTAGCTCATTCTAAAAAATGGAATATTCTATCTAATACCACTTCCTCCCTTTCTACACATAAACATCACTCATCACGAAGACTGAAAGGGAAGAACAGGTGGTGGGAAAAGGAAGAGTAGCAAGAACGATTATGATAAAATACCATTTGTAGAAGAACCGATTTAAAAAATTGCCATGGTCAATGGATAGTCAGTAGCCACTTGTGTGCTAGTCTAGATTCCTTTGTGCTTTAGACGTAAATGCTGGTTAGATATTTTGAGTCAGAGATTTCTGCCTCAGAGTTTTGATGAACATGTCTATGTCCAGCAAGATGGTCACAATGAAGTTACTGAATAGTATGATTATTTTTAATTTAAGCCCTCAGTCATGTGTTGAAATCCCTGAGGATGCCTGCCACAGAGTATCATGATTCTTGTCCCTTTGTGAGTACATTTCCTTTCCCACTGTGGCTGCTCAGAGAAAATAGGAAAAGCAAACATACAGTCAAGAATTATACCCTGCAGGACAAACAACCAGCTAACTATAATTTCAGAAAAAGAACAAAATCAAGTTGGGTTAGGATACTTAGGTTTGGGGGATGAAGTCATTCTGATAATTAATAAAGTTTATGTGCTATCTTCAAAGTTCAAAAAAAATGATTTTATACTGAAAATCTCATTTGACTTTTATTATAAATTTATTTATTTTAGTTGGAGGCTAATTACTTTACAATATTATATTGGTTTTGCTATACATTGACATGAATCCGCCACAGGTGTACATGTGTTCCCCATCCTGAACCCCCTTCCCACCTCCCTCCCCATACCATCCCTCTGGGTCATCCCAGTGCACCAGCCCTGAGCATCCTGTATCATGCATTGAACCTGGACTGGTGATTCATTTCACATGTGATAATATACATGTTTCAATGCCATTCTCCCAAATCATCCCACCCTCACCCTCTCCCACAGAGTCCAAAGGATTGTTCTATACATCTGTGTCTCTTTTGCTGTCTCACATACAGGGTTATCGTTACCATCTTTCTAAATTCCATATGTATGCGTTATTATACTGTGTTGGTGTTTTTCTTTCTGGCTTACTTCACTCTGTATAATAGGCTCCAGTTTCATCCACCTCATTAGAACTGATTCAAATGTATTCTTTTTAATGGCTGAGTAATACTCCATTGTGTATAAGTACCACAGCTTTCTTATCCATTCATCTGCTGATGGACATCTAGGTTGCTTCCATGTCCTGGCTATTATAAACAGTGCTGCGATGAACATTGGGGTACACGTGTCTCTTTCAATTCTAGTTTCCTCAGTGTGTATGCCCAGAAGTGGAATTGCTGGGTTGTATGGCAGTTCTATTTCCAGTTTTTTAAGGAATCTCCACACTGTTCTCCATAGTGGCTGTACTAGTTTGCATTCCCACCAACAGTGTAAGAGGGTTCCCTTTTCTCCACACCCTCTCCAGCATTTATTGCTTGTAGACTTTTGGATCACAGCCATTCTGACTGGCGTGAAATGGTACCTCATTGTGGTTTTGATTTGCGTTTCTCTGATAATGAGTGATGTTGAGCATCTTTTCATGTGTTTATTAGCCATCTGCATGTCTTCTTTGGAGAAATGTCTGTTTAGTTCTTTGGCCCATTTTCCGAGTGGGTCGTTTATTGTTCTGGAATTGAGCTGCAGGAGTAGCTTGTATATTTTTGAGATTAATTCTTTGTCCATTGCTTCATTTGCTATTATTTTCTCCCATTCTGAAGGCTGTCTTTTCACCTTGCTTATAGTTTCCTTTGTTGTGCAGAAGCTTTTGATTTTAATTAGGTCCCATTTGTTTATTTTTGCTTTTATTTCCAGTATTGTGGGAAGTAGATCATAGAGGATCCTGCTGTGATTTATGTTGGAGAGTGTTTTGCCTATGTTCTCCTCTAGGAATTTTATAGTTTCTGGTATTACATTTAGATCTTTAATACATTTTGAGTTTATTTTTGTGTATGGTGTTAGAAAGTGTTCTAGTTTCATTCTTTTACATGTGGTTGACCAGTTTTCCCAGCACCACTGGTTAAAAAGATTGTCTTTCCTCCCTTGTATATTCTTGCCTCCTTTGTCAAAGACAAGGTGTCCAGAGGTGCGTGGATTTATCTCTGGGCTTTCTATTTTGTTCCATTGATCTATATTTCTGTCTTTGTGCCAGTACCATACTGTCTTGATGACTGTGGCTTTGTAGTAGAGCCTGGAGTCAGGCAGGTTGATTCCTCCAGTTCCATTCTTCTTTCTCAAGATTGCTTTGGCTATTCGAGGTTTTCATACAAATTGTGAAATTACTTGTTCTAGCTCTGTGGAACATACCGTTGGTAGCTTGATAGGGATTGCATTGAATCTATGGATTACTTTGGGTAGTATACTCATTTTCACTATATTGAATCTTCTGATCCATGAACACGGTATATTTCTCCATCTATTAGTGTCCTCTTTGATTTCTTTCACCATTGTTTTATAGTTTTATATATATATGTCTTTTGTTTGTTTAGGTAGATATATTCCTAAATATTTTATTCTTTTCATTGCAATGGTGAATGGAATTGTTTCCTTAATTTCTCTATTTTCTCATTATTAGTGTATAGGAATACAAGGGATTTCTGTGTGTTGATTTTATATCCTGCAACTTTACTATATTGATTGATTAGCTCTAGTAATTTTCTGTGGAGTCTTTAGGGTTTTCTATGTAGAGGATCATGTCATCTGCAAACAGAGAGTTTTACTTCTTCTTTTCCAATTTGGATTCCTTTTATTTCTTTTTCTGCTCTGATTGCTGTGGCCAAAACTTCCAAAACTATGTTGAATAGTAATGGTGAAAGTGGGCACCTTTGTCTTGTTCCTGACTTTAGGGGAAATGCTTTCAATTTTTCACCATTGAGGATAATGTTTGCTGTGGGTTTATCATATATAGCTTTTATTATGTTGAGGTATGTTCCTTCTATTCCTGCTTTATGGAGGGTTTTTATCATAAATGATGTCAAAGGCTTTCTCTGCATCTATTGAGATAATCATATGGCTTTTATTTTTCAATTTGTTAATGTGGTGTATTACATTGATTTATTTGCGGATATTGAATCCTTGCATTCCTGTGATAAAGCCCACTTGGTCATGATGTATGATCTTTTTAATGTGTTGTTGGATTCTGATTGCTAGAATTTTGTTAAGGATTTTTGCATCTATGTTCATCAGTGATATTGGCCTGTAGCTTTCTTTTTTTGTGGCATCTTTGTCAGGTTTTGGTATTAGGGTGATGGTAGCTTCATAGAGTGAGTTTGGAAGTTTACCTTCCTCTGCAATTTTCTGGAAGAGTTTAAGTAGGATAGGTGTTACCTCTTCTCTAAATTTCTGGTAGAATTCAGCTGTGAAGCTGTCTGGACATGGGCTTTTGTTTGCTGGAAGATTTCTGATTACAGTTTCAATTTCCATGCTTGTGATGGGTTTGTTAAGATTTTCTATTTCTTACTGGTTCAGTTTTGGAAAGTTGTACTTTTCTAAGAATTTGTCCATTTCTTCCAAGTTGTCCATTTTATTGGCATATAATTGCTGATAGTAGTCTCTTATGATCCTTTGTATTTCTGTGTTGTCTGTTGTGATTTCTCCATTTTCATTTCTAATTTTATTGATTTGATTTTTCTCCCTTTGTTTCTTGATGAGTCTGGCTAATGGTTTGTCAATTTTATTTATCTTCTCAAAGAACCAGCTTTTGGCTTTGCTGATTTTTGATATGGTCTCTTTTGTTTCTTTTGCATTTATTTCTGCCCTAATTTTTAAGATTTCTTTCCTTCTACTAACCCTGGCATTCTTCATTTCTTCCTTTTCTAGTTGCTGTAGGTGTATAGTTAGGTTATTTATATGACTTTTCTCTTGTTTCTTGAGGTATGCCTGTATTGCTATGAACCTTCCCCTTAGCACTGCTTTTACAGTGTCCCGCAGGTTTTGGGTTGTTGTGTTTTCGTTTTCATTCATTTCTATGCATATTTTAATTTCTTTTTTTGATTTCTTCTGTGATTTGTTGGTTATTCAGCAGCATGTTGTTCAGCCTCCATATGTTGGAGTTTTTAATAGTTTTTCTCCTGTAATTGACATCTAATCTTACTGCATTGTTGTCAGAAAACATGCTTGGAATGATTTCAATTTTTTTGAATTTACCAAGGCTAGATTTATGGCCCAGGATGTGATCTATCCTGGAGAAGGTTCCATGTGCGCTTGAGAAAAAGGTGAAATTCATTGTTTTGGGGTGAAATGTCCTATAGATATCAATTAGGTCTAACTGGTCTATTGTATCATTTAAATTTTGTGTTTCCTTGTTAATTTTCTGTTTAGTTGATCTATCCATAGGTGTGAGTGGGGTATTAAAGTCTCCATCTATTATTGTGTTATTGTTAATTCCCCTTTCATACTTGTTAGCATTTTCCTTACATATTGCGGTGCTCCTATATTGGGTACATATATATTTATAATTGTTATATCTTCTTCTTGGATTGATCCTTTGATCGTTATGTAGTGTCCTTCTTTGTCTCTTTTCACAGCCTTCATTTTAAAGTCTGTTTTATCTGATATGAGTATTGCTAATCCTACTTTCTTTTAGTCTCTATTTGCGTGGAATATCTTTTTCCAACCCTTTACTTTCAGTCTGTATGTGTCCCTTGTTTCGAGATGGGTCTCTTATAGACAACATATATAGGGGTCTTGTTTTTGTATCCATTCAGCCAGTCTTTGTCTTTTGGTTGGGGCATTCAACCCATTTACGTTTAAGGTAATTATTGATAAGTATAATCCCATTGCCATTTACTTTGTTGTTTTGGGTTTGAGTTTATAAACCTTTTCTGTGTTTCCTGTCTAGAGAAGATCCTTTAGCATTTGTTGAAGAGCTGGTTTGGTGGTGCTGAATTCTCTGAGCTTTTGCTTGTCTGTAAAGCTTTTGATTTCTCCTTCATATTTGAATGAGATCCTTGCTGGGTACAGTGATCTGGGCAGTAGGTTATTTTCTTTCATCACTTTAAGTATGTCCTGCCATTCCCTCCTTGCCTGAAGAGTTTCTATTGAAAGATCAGCTGTTATCCTTATGGGAATCCCCTTGTGTGTTATTTGTTGTTTTTCCCTTGCTGCTTTTAATATTTGTTCTTTGTGTTTGATCTTTGTTAATTTGATTAATATGTGTCTTGGGGTGTTTTGCCTTGGGTTTATTCTGTTTGGGACTCTCTGGGTTTCTTGGACTTGGGTGCTTATTTCCTTCTCCATTTTAGGGAAGTTTTCAACTATTATCTCCTCAAGTATTTTTTTATGGTCTTTCTTTTTGTCTTCTTCTTCTGGGAATCCTATGATTCAAATGTTGGGGCATTTAACATTGTCCCAGAGGTCTCTGAGATTGTCCTCATTTCTTTTAATTCATTTTTCTATTATCCTCTCTGTTTCATTTATTTCTACAATTCTATCTTCTACCTCACTTATCCTATCTTCTGCCTCAGTTATTCTACTGTTGTTTCCCTGCAGGGTGTTTTTGATCTCATTTATTGCACTATTCATTATATATTGACTCTTTTTAATTTCTTCTAGGTCCTTGTTAAACCTTTCTTGCATCTTCTCAATCCTTGTCTCCAGACTATTTATCTGTAACTCCATTTTGTTTTCAAGATTTTGGATCATTTTCACTATTATTATTAGGAATTCTTTATCAGGTAGATTCCCTATCTCTTCCTCTTTTGTTTGGTTTGGTGGGCATTTATCCTGTTCCTTTACCTGCTGGGTATTTCTCTGCCTCTTCATCTTGTTTATATTGCTGTGTTTGGGGTGGCCTTTCCGTATTCTGGCAGTTTGTGGAGTTCCCTTTACTGTGGAGTTTCCTCGCTGTGGGTGGGGTTGGATGGGTAGCTTGTCAAGGTTTCCTGGTTAGGGAAGCTTGTGTTGGTGTTCTGGTGGGTGGAGCTGGATTTCTTCTCTCTGAAGTGCAATGATGTGTACAGTAATGAATTATGAGATGTCAATGAGTTTGGAGTGGCTTTGGGCAGCCTGTATATTGAAGCTCAGGGCTATGTTCCTGTGTTGCTGGAGAATTTGCGTGGTATGTCTTGCTCTGGAACTTCTTGGCCCTTGGGTGGTGCTTGGTTTCAGTGTAGACATGGAGGTGTTTGGTGAGCTCCTATCGATTAATGTTCCCTGGAGTCAGGAGTTCTCTGGTGTTCTCAGGATTTGGACTTAAGCCTCCTGCCTCTGGTTTTCAGTCTTATTCTTACAGTAGCCTCAATACTTCTCCATCTGTCACTTCGAAGGCGGTTCCCTCTGTTTTAGCTTCTTCTGTTTGCTGGTCTCTTCAGTGTCTAATTTCTGCCCTGACACAAGGGGGTGGTGGTGGACACTTTTTTAGGCTCACTTGTTCAGTCATGCTGTGTAGAGGGAGGGACGCTGTAAACAAATATCACTGGCGTCTGTGGGGAGTGCTCGCGGTGTTTCAGCAACAATGGGTTTGCCCCCGCTCACGGAGTGTGTGCTTTCCCTGTCTACACTACACAGGCTCTAGGTTGCTCTGCTGGGAACTGTCTGAGGCCGGCCCTGGGTCTGAGCCACTCAGGTTCAGCTACTTGGGTAGTCCTCAGAGGCACAGACTTGGTTGGGCCCGCATTTTGTGCCCTTCCCAGGTCTGAGCCACTCAGGTGACCAGGCATTTGGCAAGCATGGTTGCTGACACTTATTGCCTCCTCCATCCCTGCCACTCAGTTTTCTGGATGTACAACCAGCGCACCTTCTCAGGTGGATGTTGACTGTCCAGAATCCCAAGAAGTCTTGGTTAGCAACTAAGCCTGCTTGCAGTTTGGTAGATGATGCCATCTCTGGAGCCGCGAATGCCCACTTCCAGCTCTGGCTGCCCTCACCTGCCTGTCTCCAGTGGTGGATGGGCCAGTCCGCAGCCGGCAAGTTAGTTCCCTCAGATTGCCCTCGGGGCATTCAGGCCCGGTTCTTACTCTAAGCAATGCAGCCAGCGCCTCCCTGTCCAGCCCCTGCTTGCTAGTGGCGGATGTGGGCGTCTGGGCTGCTTCTCCGTTGGGAGTTACCATCGGGCAGGTAATCTGTGGGTTTTAATTATTTATTTATTTTTCCTCCCGGTTATGTTGCCCTCTGAAGTTCCAAGGCTTGCCACAGACTTGCCAGTGAGAGTGTTTCTTGGTGTTTGGAAACTTCTCTCTTTTTTAAGACTCCCTTCCCGGGACGGATCTCCATTCCCTACCTCTTTTGTGTCTCTTTTTATCATTTATATTTTTTCCTACCTCCTTTTGAAGACAATGGTCTGCTTTTCTGGGTGCCTGATGTCCTCTGCCGGCATTCAGAAGTTGTTTTGTGGAATTTACTCAGCGTTCAAATGTTCTTTTGATGAATTTGTGGGGGAGAAAGTGGTCTCCCTGTCCTATTTCTCCGCCACCTTAGGATCGCCCCCTCATTTGACTTTTTGACTCCTTACAAAATTGGTTAAGAACTCACCCCATTTTATATATTTGAAAATTGAGGCTCAGAAAACTTAAGTGACTTACCTTGGGCTCCACCCATTAGAACTAGCTTTTGAACAGGGTCTTCTGACTCGAAATCACTTCCATTTAGTATACATATATGTAAATATATAGGTGTGCATGCTTGCTAAGTTACCTCATTTGTGTCCGACTCTTTGCAACCCTATGGACCGGAGCCCGCCAGCCTCCTCAATCCATAGGATTCTTCAGGCAAGACTACCAGAGTGGGTTGCCATGTCTTCCTTCAAGGGATCTTCCTGACCCAGGGATCAAACTCATGTCTCCTATGTCTCCTGCACTGTATGTAGGCATGTATGTATACGTGTGTGTGTGTGTGTGTGTGTGCAGATGTCAGCAGTGGTATCCTACTGGTTAGAGATGGACATTTGCAGTGGAGGCAAAAGAACAGAAGGCAGGCTACCCAGGTTTGATGGTGGGTTTATATTACCTGACAGTGGAGAGGCCCTTATTTTAGTCTACAACTCCTCGGTCTCTCATCTTTGTCATTTCTAAAAATTTTCTCAGTGCTGAAGGAAAATAACATAAAACCCCAGGTAACTTAGATCCATACTAGCAGCAGCCTGGGAAAAGCCTCTCACGGCATCTGAGCAGGGCGTTGGCTGCGTTCCTTTTTTCCTCTCCAGGTATCTAAATGAAAGCCATCTGCCAGTGTCTGAGCACCAGCAGCCGCTGCAGCAGCAGAGGCGGCGGCCCCAGCTGCTGTAATACTGGTTACGGGCCCCCTGCACAATATATTAGGTGAAATGAAAGCAGAAGCAAGAGAGAGAGAGAGTGTCAGAGCTGTCTGAAGCATCATTCCAAATGGTATGGATTTAACAATACTTAATTTAAAAAACACCAGCTTGGACAGGAGCAAGCTGTTAACATTCAATGTGCTTTATGGCAGGAAAGAGTGAGCTCAACTCTCGGAATTTCTCCCCCTGGGGAAAGTGCCTTATGGTGCTCACTCCGAAGCCACCTGTCTCTCCCTGAGGCTGGGCCTCCTCCATTGGCCCTCTAGTTGCAGTGACTGTTGTCAAGACAGGGCAGGGTATCTTCTGAAAAGAACTCAGGGGTGGGAAGTGATGGCGAGCTCTGTAGAGCCTCATCTCTCCCCTTGAAGGAAGTGGTTATGGCAGTGCCCAAGTCTTAGTCTTCATGGGCATGTGTCCAAGTGGTTTGATTCCCCTGGCTAGATCTGAAGATTAAAGGGAAGGAAAAAACATGGGGATGTGTTACAGAAGTTAAAATGGAGGAAGTCTTGTTCAGGCTTCATAAGCAGGAGAGCCTCTGACCTGCTTCTAATTTGGTGGGCACTGCCTGGGTTCTACATCTGTCTGTAAGCACAGCGAGGCAAGTGGCACCTTAAATAAGAAAAAGAGTGGGTCTTGGGATTCTTGAACCCCTGGAGGTCTGACCAGTGCCCCACCCCTCTTCCCCAGAGGTCACAAAAACCTGTGACTCACAAGGTGAAACAAACAACACTATGAAAGTTCAAAAAAAAAAAAAAAACAAAAACCAGAGCTGCGTTTTTGTGCACAAACTGATGATGTCAATTCATGGCCTGGGATTATAAGCGAGAGCCCCCCAAACTGCAATTTGAAGTCTCACCCGTGGGGTGGACACACTGCCCAGCATCTTTTCCCAACTGGGACTCCCAAATGCTGTTAACAAGGGACCATCCTAGTACTTTTTAAGTCTGGATGTTGGTCGGTCCAATTTGGTGATGTATGTATATGCTGTTCCTTTTCTCTATTGTTTCTATTTCTCTTGTTTTAAAGACTGTTTATTGAAATTAAGTCAAATAATACTCTATTAAATATTGAAATTGTTTATTGTGTGTGACAAGTAGTGGTTACACACAATTTGCTAACGAATTCTTTGAACCTAAACTCAAAGTAAATGAGATAAAGCTACCACAAGCCAACTGCTAGTCTCAGAGGGTAGAATTGGATTTGAGCAGAAATATGTATGATTCACTTGATATCCATTTAACATCTAAGCAACTGGAGTGTTTGCTACCATTTTCAAATCACCTTTCATATGTGACTTAATGTGATATAAACAAAAATTTTATCAGGTAGAGAATGAATACTATCCTCAATTTATATATGGGGAAACTGGTACCCCTCATGATAAGTGGATTCATCGCAGTTACCTATTTGTAGGTGGAAAATTAGAGTTATAACTAAGGTGGTTTGACTTTTCCTTAGATAATTTTCTGAGAAGTTGATAATGAAAATAGTTACATTAGTAACATGAGGGCCCCCATGTGCCAGGCATGTGCCAAGTACTTTCTATTTATGATTTCAATATAATCCTCACAACAACTCTATGAATAGGGACACATTACTCTAAAATGGATGTTATTTCTGGCAGATTAGCCATCAAAATTCATCAACCAGTGCCTTCTTGAAATGCAGAGGCCTAAAACTTACAGACTATATTTCCCAGACTCAAGATCTGAACCCAGGTCATCTGTGTCTAAAGTCACTACACAGCACTGCCTTTTTGCAGGCAAAGGACCACAGGGATTCAGAGAAGGGAGAGGTCATTACAGGTTTCAGGACTCAGTGAGGAGTAAGTATCCAAATGGAAAAAAATGGAAACTGAAAAAGACCTTGAGATATAAGGAGACTTTCAGGGATGCAAAGAAAAAAGGCTCTGCAAGTGATGAGAACTAAGTACTTGGAGACGAAGCAGGAACACATGAGACCCAGACTTGACTCACTCTGATCCACTATTTTAGGCTGCTTATAGGGGAAAGATATATTTTTAAAATTGTTTGTTCCATAGTCTCAGATCTCATACTCAGTGATCTCTCCCTACAAAATGTCAAGCACTGCACGTTACAAATGAAAGGAATGCAACAAAATTTAAAATTTGATTTGACTTATCTCTAGCTTCCTGAAGCACTAGAAGTCTCTGCTAACATCGCTACAAGACTTAATTCAGGACTTCTCATACTGCAGGGACATGGCTGGAATCTGTGATCCTGGCCAGTGGCAGAGAATTCAAGTGGCTGCTTGGTGGAGGGGAAAGAACCCAAATTTTTGAACCAGACAGTGCCAGCTGTCCTAGTTCCTACAGAAGCACTCTAAGGAAATAAACTGCTAAAAGTTCCTGAGCTCACTTTTTTGTTGTTGTTGTTTGGTTTTTATTCTGAGCTGTGAGATGAGACTACAGCTCTAGACTGCAGGGCTCTTGTGGGCAGTGGAGAGAGGGGTTTGCAGAGTCTGGCTCAGAGCTTGGTACTAAATAGGAAATCAATAAATTTTTACCATGTTCAGTGCTATATATATAAGTGTCCATTGTACATATCTTTCAAATATTCTGTGTGCTTGAAAATTCTGATAAAATTCTGGGATAAAATCATTCTATTTGAGGGCAGTCTCCTCCCTGAAAAAACAAACACACAAGCAAGCAAACGGATTAACAGAGCACGGAATTGCATTGGGGGGATAGAATTGTTGGTCACTTTCAAACTGGTGGTTCTTGATCCTCCTTTCTCTACATTGCTAGGGTTCATGTCATGGATCTCAGAGGCTTGTTACTGAATTAGTTTCAACAAAACACATACTAAGGACCTACTGTGTGTAAGGAATGATAAATAGAGAATTCTAGCAACAAAATGTCTTTTGTAGCCTTTTTAACAAAAGGAGATACCAGTTTAATCTTCAAGATTTGAATTATGGTTGTAATATTCACATATTAAACCCAAGTGTAATATATAAATCCAAGGTCCTTGATTCTTAGTTCAGTACTATTTCCATGACATCATCCTCTGCAGATAAAATAATTATCCCAGAGCCAGACAATAAGGTGAAGGGGTGTGAACAGATTTATAGTCAATATAGAGAAAGCAGGATTAAAATGCAAAAGCCAAATTCCTCAGCATGGCATTCAAGGACCTCCCTGATCTGCTTCCTGTCCCAGGATAATAGAAACTCATGTTCCAGCCCAATTGAAATACCTGCTTTACTCCAATTCTCCAAATCCTCCTGCTTCTGTACATTCGTTCATTCTGCCCCTTTTGCCTAGAAGTTCCTTCTTCCCACCTCTGCTTCCCTAAAAATCCTTTTTATTCCTAAAGGTGTAGACAATGTCAGCTCTTCCACAAAGCCTTGTACATAATAGGCATCAGATAAATATCTGTAAAATTAATACAGAGATTAATTAACATTATGCTTTGTTTAAAGATAAAATAGCAGGAAAAAAAATAAAAACAAGAGGAAGAAAAGCAAGCAGAGAAATTACAAAAGAAAAAATATAGTCTCCAAACATTAAGAGAAAATGTAGATGACATGATATTTGAAATAAAATTTGAACTTCAGAACAGCAGTTAGTTAAACCAGGGAAAATCATAGAACTCTTCCTCTAAAATAGATCATTGTGTAGCCTTCCATTTTATTTCTGTTACAGGCTGGTTATATTTGCTAACACTAGCTAGATGAACAGTTTCTCGGTTAAGTTACAAAGATTATCTCTTATCACGAATATGATAAATACTGTCAAAGACATAGTAAAATACCAAAACTCAGCTTGTCACTGAAACTAATAATTTATAATAGTTTATTTTCTAAGTTTCTGAAAAGGACATGAGGTTTGTAGTTAAAACTATTTGCTTTATCTTTCCTACTTGAAAATGTGGTGGGCCTTTCTTTGGAATATGGAAATTGGTGAGCATGGCCAAAGGAAAATAAAAAGGGATAACAATATATAGAATTGAAAATAAGCCAACAACAACGAAAATATGACTAAAATGCAGGTGTCCTGAGGGAAAAATAAGAGGTGTGATTGGAAGAAACAAGTAAAAGACTTCAGAGATTTAGCTTTTTTCATGTGCATTTCCTAGAAGTTAAAATCCAATATTGGTTTCTCAGCACAGAAACTAGTAGTTACAGGGTTCCAAGGATAAAGTGGAAAACCCCTGCTCCTTAGATATGATTGTAGAGTGAGAGCCAATCACGGAAGCCTTTGGAAGAATCTGGAAGGGACACAAGTTCTAGCCTGAAGGTTTCTTGCATTTAATGCCAGCAAGAGAAGGGAAATTTGCTACATGTCACTTGAGAGCACTCTGAGGAGGAACAGCAAGGGGCACATTTTGGGTGTGCAAAGAGGCAACAAGGCCCAAGGCACATGAGCGTGAGGGTTTGTCATGGTCTGCTCTAGACTTGTTGCATGCTCAGTCGTGTCTGACTCTGAGACCACATGGACTGTAGTCCACTAGGCTCCTCTGTCTATGGGATTTTCTAGGCAAGAGCACTGGCATGAGTTACCATTTCCTACTCCAGGGGATCTTCCTGACCCAGGGATAGAACCTGGGTCTCCTGCATCCACAGGCAGATTCTTGACCACTGCGCCACCTGGGAAGCCTGTATTCTAAACAGGTATATTCTAGTCAAAATGGTCACACAGTCTTAAGTTTCTTGTTTTGGTATTTTGTTATATGTCTTTCCTTTGTCCCCTTGCCCACTTCTTCTTTACCCCGCCACTTTCTATCACTTGTACTAAGATAGAAAAGCTCTTGTCAGTAGCATCGTAAATAGAATGCCTTTGTAAGCAGAATAGTTAACGGTAATCCTACGCATTTACTTTCTGTTCGCATCAGCTTGGCTTTTAAACTACCCTGCATTTAAAGGGAAAGGATATTTTAAATAACCTATCTGTGGCAGAAATATCACCTGTCTCCTAATATCTGCCATTCTCTTTTCTGCTTTGATAATGAACATACATCATCACCCAGAAAAGTGGCATTTCTGAGCCTCTCATGCAGCTCTCTGGGACCATGACAACATTCTCATTAAAGAGATGGAAGTGGAAGTCATGGGTACAATTCCAAGTAATGTCCTTAAAGAAAAGCTCATTTCCTGCTTCACTCTTTCCTCCTTTTTGTTGTTGGAATGATAATGTGAAGGCTGGAGCAGCCACCTAGGACTAAGACAACCTTGAATTGGATATAATAGACACAAGAAAGGGCCCTGGCTGCCTGACACTCTGCAATATTACAATGCTCCTGGACTGCCTACTTCCAAACTCTATGAGAGAATGTGTTTAATACAACATGTATGTTCTTACATAATTTATGGGTTGCAGGACTATGCAAAACTATCAAATAAATATAGACCAAGCTATATAGTCCTCTGTCAGCTTAGACCATCAGAAATCTACAAGCCTGGTCCATTTCATACTGGCCTCTTGCAGAACTGCCTTAAGATTTCTGAATAAGTATTATGCCCCTGGCTTTGAAAAATGGTCAGCATAGAAATGTGTGTTTGCAAAATGCTCTTGAGATCTTGTAAAATTATCTAGGACAATTTTGCTTTGTAGCTCAATTATATAAGAGTTCCTATGGCAAATTCTCAGCACATAAGTCAAATACAAAAAGCATGTCTCTGACAGGCTGGTAGGTTTTACTTTTTAGATAACAAGAGTTATATAACTCCCTGAATTTCCATCTTTGCTTTAGCTACTAGGAAGCTCAAAATAAAAATTTGAGCTTAGGGGCTAAATCTTTACTCAGCTTTTTTTTTTTTTTAACCCCCTCTTTTTTCCTTGATTTTCCTACTTTCTAATATTTTATGTGAGCAGTTTGGTGTTTTTCTCTTTGCACTGAAATTTTACTCTAAACAACTTTTCAATGTGTTTAGAAGAAGGTTGGGTATAAACATACAAAATAAAGCTCATGCAGCACTCTGAAGGAGATGGCGGAATAAGAGTGATTTTGTGCAGATAAAAACACTGTTTTCCTTACCCTTAAGGTGAATAAACTCATTTTTGTTACTGACATGAGCTTTTAGGCTTTCAAGCCTCTCCTACCTTTGCTAAAGTCTAACTTTTGTTCTCTTTGTGATTTGGAGCAACTTTAAAGTTGTCTGAGAAAACTTATTCAAACTGGATTATTCTTTCTTATATGTTACTTCCATTAGCATAATGCCATTCAATGGAAAAAAATAGTTGCCCCAAATCAAATTTAATACCTTAGTAGAATAAATGGAACAGTACTACAATTTCATTTGTGCAGGTTCTATTAAGCAAACTTTGGATTTAGCTGAACTGATTTTCTCTTCAAGCTACTTATTACAGATAATGTATATAGGGGAAATGTTGGCTAGGTCCAAATCACCTGATTTATTAGGTGATGTACTGTTTGCATCTGGCTCAGGTTGACTCAGTTGCTCAGAGCCTCAAGTTAGTGAAGCTTGGAGTCACGAGGGTACTCTTGCTATACATTGTACAAATATATTACCGGTTCAAGATGACCAGGAGAGATTCAATGAGTCAACTGAAAATCATCATCACCATCAAAGAAAGGACAAAAAATTACTCAAACATTAGACTGTAAGCCTTGAAAGCAATGTCTGTGTCATCATAGTTCATTCCCAACTTCAGCATGGCTACTTGGCACACAGGAAGAGTCAAAAAAATATTTGCTGAATGTATGAATTCAAAAGGCACAAGTTTTATTCCTCAAAAAAGTAAACACAGAATTACTATCAGATCAGCCTCTCAGTCGTGTCTGACTCTTTGCGACCCCATGAATCGCAGCACACCAGGCCTCCCTGTCCATCACCAACTCCCGGAGTTCACTCAGACTCACATCCATTGAGTCGGTGATGCCATCCAGCCATCTCATCCTCTGTCGTCCCCTTCTCCTCTTGCCCCCAATCCCTCCCAGCATCAGTCTTTTCCAATGAGTCAACTCTTCGCATGAGGTGGCCAAAGTACTGGAGTTTCAGCTTTAGCATCATTCCTTCCAAAGAAATCCCGGGGCTGATCTCCTTCAGAATGGACTGGTTGGATCTCCTTGCAGTCCAAGGGACTCTCAAGAGTCTTCTCCAACACCACAGTTCAAAAGCATCGATTCTTCGGTGCTTAGCCTTCTTCACAATCCAACTGTCACATCCATACATGACCACAGGAAAAACCATAGCCTTGACTAGACAAACCTTTGTTGGCAAAGTAATGTCTCTGCTTTTGAATATGCTATCTAGGTTGGTCATGACTTTCCTTCCAAGGAGGAAGCATCTTTTAATTTCATGGCTGCAATCACCATCTGCAGTGATTTTGGAGCCCAGAAAAGTAAAGTCTGACACTATTTCCACTGCTTCCCCATCTATTTCCCATGAAGCGATGGGACCAGATGCCATGATCTTCGTTTTCTGAATGTTGAGCTTTAAGACAACTTTTTTACTCTCCTCTTTCACTTTCATCAAGAGGCTTTTTAGTTCCTCTTCACTTTCTGCCATAAGGGTGGTGTCATCTGCATATCTGAGGTTATTGATATTTCTCCTGGCAATCTTGATTCCAGCTTGTGCTTCTTTTAGCCCAGCATTTCTCATGATGTACTCTGCATAGAAGTTAAATAAGCAGGGTGACAATATACAGCCTTGAAGTACTCTTTTTCCTATTTGGAACCAGTCTGTTGTTCCATGTCCAGTTCTAACTGTTGCTTCCTGACCTGCATATAGGTTTCTCAAGAGGCAGGTCAGGTGGTCTGGTACTCCCATTTCTTTTCCACAGTTTATTGTGATCCACACAGTCAAAGGCTTTGGCATAGAAAATAAAACAGAAATAGATGTTTTTCTGGAACTCTCTTGCTTTTTCCATGATCCAGCGGAGGTTGGCAATTTGATCTCTGGTTCCTCTGCCTTTTCTAAAACCAGCTTGAACATCTGGAAGTTCATGGTTCATGTATTGCTGGAACCTGGCTTGGAGAATTTTGAGCATTACTTTACTAGTGTGTGAGATGAGTGCAATTGTGGGGTAGTTTGAGCATTCTTTGTTATTGCCTTTCTTTGGGGTTGGAATGAAAACTGACCTTTTCCAGTCCTGTGGCCACTGCTGAGTTTTCCAAATTTGCTGGCATATTGAGTGCAGCACTTTTATAGCATCATCTTTCAGGATTTGAAATAGCTCAACTGGAATTCCATCACCTCCACTAGCTTTGTTCATAGTGATGCTTTCTAAGGCCTACTTGGCTTCACATTCCAGGACGTCTGGCTCTAGGTGGATGATTACACCATCATGATTATCTGGGTCATCTTTTTTGTACAGTTCTTCTGTGTATTCTTGCCACTTCTTCTTAATATCTTCTGCTTCTGTTAGGTCCCTACCATGTCTGTCCTTTATTGAGCCCATCTTTGCATGAAATGTTCCCTTGGTATCTCTAATTTTCTTCAAGAGATCTCTAGTCTTTCCCACTCTGTTGTTTTCCTCTATTTCTTTGCATTGATCGCTGAGGAAGGCTTTCTTATCTCTCCTTGCTATTCTTTGGAGTTCTGCATTTGGATGCTTATATCTTTCCTTTTCTCCTTTGCTTTTTGCTCCTCTTCTTTTCACAGCTATTTGTAAGGCCTCCTCAGACAGCCATTTTGCTTTTTTTGGATTTCTTTTCCATGGGGATGGTTTGATCCCTGTCTCCTCTACAATGTCATGAACCTCTGTCCATAGTTCGTTAGGCACTCTATCAGATCTAGTCCCTTACATCTATTTCTCACTTCCACTGTATAATCATAAGGGATTTGATTTAGGTCATACCTGAATGGTCTAGTGGTTTTCCCCACTTTCTTCAATTTAAGTCTGAATTTGGCAATAAGGAGTTCAAAAATATATTCAATAAAACCATAATTCAAAGTGACATGTGTATCCCAATATTCATTCCAGCACTATTTACAATAGCCAGGACATGGAAGCAACCTAAATGTTCATCAACAGATGAAGGGATAAAGATGAGGTACACAAAGACTATGCAATATTACTCAGCCGTAAAAAGCAATGATTCTCCGTCATTTGTAGAGACAAGGATGAGCTCAGAATCTGTCACACGGAGTGAAGTCAGTCAGAAAGAGAAAAACAAATATCATATATTAATGCATATATGTGGAATCTAGGAAAACGGTACAGATGACCTATGTGCAGGGCAGGAGAGAGACGCAGATGTAGAGAATGGACACATGGACGTGAGGAGTGGGAAGGGGGCGTGTGATGAATTGGGAGACTAGGCTTGACATATATACACGACCACATGTAAAATAGACAGCAAACGGGAACCTGCAGGGAGCTCAGCTCAGTGCTGTGTGGGAACCCAGATAGGTGGGATGGTGGTGGGGAGGGAGTCCAGAGGGAGGGGTATATTTATACATACAGCTGATTCACTTTGTTGTATAGTAAAAACTAACACATTGTAAAGTATCTGTACCCCAATTAAATATATATATATATATATTTATTTAAGACTATTATTGTGTTCCAACACCTTGCTCTATTTCTCCCTCCTCTCAAGCCTGAAGTCTGTGTTTGACAGGTTAAGATAAACAGCTCATTGTTTTGCAAATACATACAATTTCTTCTTTAAACTTCATTCTAGGAAACCAGATTAATAATTATAGTGGTTTGGTAGATTAATAAAAATGCAAGAGAAATTAATCTACATCTACCTTGTGTGTGTGTGTGTTAGTCACTCAGTCGTGTCTGACTCTTTGCAACCCCATGGACTGTAGCTCTTTAGGCTCCTCTGTCCATGGAATTCTCCAGGCAAGAATACTGGAGTGAGTTGCCATTTCCTTCTCCAGGGGATCTTCCCAACCCAGGGATTGAACTCAAGTGTCCTGCATGGCAGGCAGATTCTTTACTGTCTGAACCACCAGGGATGTCCTTCAGATCAGATCAGATCAGATCAGTCGCTCAGTCGTGTCCGACTCCGCGACCCCATGAATTGCAGCACGCCAGGCCTCCCTGTCCATCACCAACTCCCGGAGTTCACCCAGACTCACGTCCATCAAGTCAGTGATGTCATCCAGCCATCTTATCCTGTCATCCCCTTCTCCTCTTGCCCCCAATCCCTCCCAGCATCAGAGTCTTTTCCAATGAGTCAACTCTTCGCATGAGGTGGCCAAAGTACTGGAGTTTCAGCTTTAGCATCATTCCTTCCAAAGAAATCCCAGGGCTGATCTCCTTCAGAATGGACTGGTTGGATCTCCTTGCAGTCCAAGGGACTCTCAAGAGTCTTCTCCAACACCACAGTTCAAAAGCATTGATTCTTCAGTGCTCAGCCTTCTTCACAGTCCAAATGTCACATCCATACATGACCACAGGAAAAACCATAGCCTTGACTAGATGGACCTTTGTTGGCAAAGTAATGTCTCTGCTTTTGAATATGCTATCTAGGTTGGTCATAACTTTCCTTCCAAGGAGTAAGCGTCTTTTAATTTCATGGCTGCAATCACCATCTGCAGTGATTTTGGAGCCCAGAAAAGTAAAGTCTGACACTATTTCCACTGTTTCCCCATCTATTTCCCATGAAGTGATGGGACCAGATGCCATGATCTTCGTTCTCTGAATGTTGAGCTTTAAGCCAACTTTTTCACTCTCCACTTTCACTTTCATCAAGAGGCTTTTTAGTTCCTCTTCACTTTCTGCCATAAGGGTGGTGTCATCTGCATATCTGAGGTTATTGATATTTCTCCCAGCAATCTTGATTCCAGCTTGTGTTTCTTCCAGTCCAGTGTTTCTCATGATGTACTCTGCATATAGGTTAAATAAACAGGGTGACAATATACAGCCTTGATGTACTCCTTTTTCTATTTGGAACCAGTCTGTTGTTCCATGTCCAGTTCTAACTGTTGCTTGGGATATCCTTCCATATGAACAAATATGATACACTAAACACATCTATAGTAATGGTATAAGAACCAAGACTTCTCAGGTGGCATAGTGGAAAAGAATCTGCCTGTCAATGCAGGAGAAACAAGCAACATGAGTTTGATCCCTGGATTGGGAAGAAATGGCAACCTACTCCAGTTTTCTTGCCTGGAGAATCCCATGGACAGAGGAGCCTCAGGGGTTACAGTCCAGAGGGGTCACAAAGAGTGGGGACACCACTGAGCACACACTGAGTGATAAGATACAAAATTACATAATTTTCTCTCCAAATTAAAGAGAAAATTATTTTTATCAATAATAATATATTTTAACATATGTTAAAATCTTACAGTTAACAGAATGTGATACCACTGCTTACTAAACCTGTACATTCATGTATTATCTTTCTTATAAAAAACATTTATTTTGCTTGCTATGCCATTTTTTGGAAAATACAGGAAAATAAAATATTTCAAAAGTCATACTGACTAAAAATTAGAGTAAAAACAAGTATTTCATTCTCATTGCAAAATGACAATGTTTGAAATCTTTAAATGGCCAATATACCACTCATGGGCCAATACCAAATTTTTAGGAGCAACTGGCAAAAGTGATCTATGTTGCCATTAACTTTAGGATTCTGTATTTATTTCTCCTTTTGGAGGGTAATTGCCATTGAAATGTGAGTTTGTTCATCATGCTAAGGATGAAACCCACCATGTGTCTTATAGCTGAATAGGTTCCCTGTTGAGATTTCAAAGTGTTATTCTGCAGACTTTTGTGGATGATCCAATGCAGTATTTTCACAGGTCTTTTTAAGGAAGAGTTTACTTTTGCAAAGAAGGAAAGCCACGAAGAGAAGCTTGGGGTAGCGATAGTACCCTGGTATAAAACCTGCATGTACACCTAGTAAAATTTGGAAATTGAATTCACTCTGCTTCAGATTTCATTTTCCCCCCTATTAAATCAAAGTACGATACAGGCATCACAAAATCTGCCATAAATAATTCTTCACAACCGTCTGCTTCACTTTGCCCTGGACTCTCTCCAGCCATAAAACCTGGATCTACTTTTACCACTAAATAGGAGAGTCTCCCCTTGGTTAGGGCTGAAGAAGTTAAAACTGAAAAGGAGCTTATTTTTGTAGCAGTGACTCTGCGTGCTACATCTTATACACCAAACAAACAGAGGTTTCGTCAGGGAGCTAGGCAAGTCCTTGAAAATCTTCACAAAATTTACAAATAAGATACGGTGTTTATTTATTATTTTTAAAACTTTCCATTGTGCTATCCTTGTAATGTAATATGATGTATACTTTTGCCAAGAATAGGGTGTGGTTGCTCCACAGCTTAGTCAATCATGAAATGTCATGCTTAAGACTTGAGTCAGAACATCAAAACAATGCAATTCTAGAAGGAGAGTGCCAGCAGTCTTCCCACTTCTGCTAGATCCAACTCTGTCCGAGTTGGGAGCTTTAGTAGGTTTCCTTGTTACTATGTCTAGTCATGACTCCAAAAATATTCTTGGCAAAGCTGGAATATGATACTTGCTTACTTTTTCATTCTCAGAATGTCTTCTTCCCCTACAGCCTGATGTCCTCCCACATTCCTTCTAGCCCTCTCTTCCATCCTTTTGTTTCTTTGTCAATTACTGTTGGTTAATACTATCATTCTTTTAGGGGTTAAAATCAAACAGAGACTCATATACAGGGCTTGCTCTTCAAAACATCCAGCAATGTGGGCTAATGAGATCACAACTTTTTAGATAACCCAATGAACTCAATTTCTTAAATATTCATCTCCTTAGTTCTGTTGGAGATCTGGGAATTTTCTTTTAAAAAATTGAGGCAATTTAATACTTTCCTAAAGAGTCTGATGAATTAAGTCAGATATGGGGGATGAGGGGGATTTCTCTACTCATCATGGGCCCCCCACCCCTGGTATGTAAATTCTCTGAGTGCAAAGACTTGGTTTTTCCTATTGACTTCTGCAATTTCAGTGTCTAGAATATGCTTGACAGATCTAAGGTAGTCAATACATACTTATTGACTCAATGAATAAAAGAGCTAGTAAAGTAGGATCCAAAGTGCAACAGAGGACTTAAAGTCAAAAGGTGTAAGTCCATGCCAAGAAACAAGGATCCAGAGTAGTAGAGCAAATAAGTCCAATAAAACACTAATAAAGTCTGACCAACAAAGTACAAAGGATACATTGTTTATGATGTCTGAATTCTTGGATAACATAATTTGTATTGTAGAAAACAAGCATTTTGTATTTCATGATAATATAAGCTGCTTGAGTTCAGATACTACATTCTCAAATAATATTTGTTGAATGTCTAAATAACAGAAAATCCAGGCCCAGAAGATTACTGTCTCAAGTATGTGAGAGTAAGGCCTCTACAGTTCAGTGATTATTTATAGTATTTCTATAATACCAAAACAGTTTAGTCCTTTGTTTTCTTAAAATGTAAAAAGTCTATTTGCTTAAAATATATCTGCTCATGTCAGTAAATAGCTGTTTTTTAAAAATATTGTTGATAAGGGAATGAGACTCATGCTCTGAACTTCTCAGAATGGGCATGGGAAAAGTTTTAGTCCTAATATCAAAGGGTTGGACTAGATTTGCTAAAGTCTCTTCCAGCTCTAAAATTTTATGACCCTGGATTAAAAAAAAAAAAAAAAACACCCATGGGGAAGCAGTGTCTTTGTAATTCACTCAGAATTTCCATTGTCATTGGATGAAGACTGATTCGGCATATTCTGGCTCAAGTCTTGTTCATAGGATATTAAGCCTTGATAAAGTCTTTCTCTTTTAAGGATGCTCTGGAAATCTGAAATAAGCTGAGGAGAGCCTAACATGAACCATCACTGAGTTCGGGAATTGACGCCCAGTAAAAGAAGACACCAAGTGTCATGAAAGGTTAAGGTCAAACTATGTGAAGTGATCACATCTCATGTTTGCCCTTCCTGCAGAATGGGGAAAGCACGAGTTTTCAACTGGAGGTAGTGACACACTAAGAAGTCATTAAATCAATTTAGTGTGTAACAACTAGCATTAAAAAGAAAAGGCAAAAAAGAAGTCAATCAAAGTAGAATGGAAAGTATTGAGTACATCTCCTGTACTAAGGGTAAGCATTATTTGGTGAAACTTTAATTTCAGAGGGGTGTGTGGGTGTGTGGGTGTGTGTGTGTGTGTGTGTAGGTTTCAGTGTAGGCGTATGCATACGACGTGACCATGTACAGTGTATTTCTTCTGGGAGGATACATTGAAAGTAGTTTGGAAACTATGGAAATGGAAACAGCCTTTTGAAGTCCCTTCATACCTATATAATTGCTTCTAGGTAATCCTGAAGATCTCATGGGCATCATTGGCCATCATGGAAAAGAGGCAGGGTTGGCATAGAAGGATTTCTCTCCTCAGAGGAAAGAAGCACCCAATTGACCCACTGCTTTTAAACACTAGAAGCCAAGGCCACAGACCAACGTCTTCCATCTAAAGGATCTGACTGGAGACACAGGCACATCCCGTGTTTTGGCCCTGGTGGATGGTGGATGTTGGTTATGCCCAAGGGTAATTGTGCCTGTAATTAAGGCAGGGAATAGGTCAGCCAAAGGATTTTTTAAAACAATTTGATGGAAGTATAACATTCATACAGAAAAGTGAAAATAGCAATTTATTCTCCGTCCTGAGGGGAAAGGAGAGGCACTATAGCTTTCTCCCACTCCTCCTCCTTTGGCGCTCTGTATTTTTGTCTAAAGGATTCCTCAGAACCCACAGCAGCTTCTGGTGAGCAGGGAGGGGTATTCTAGCAGAGGAGATACCTCATCTAGAAATTCCTCTTTTTTTCTAGGTGTATGTCTATCAAAATTTGTTTTTATGTAATCTTATTTTAAGTAATGAGTCAGTAATCCCATCTCCTTTTAGCAAAACATTTTTTGCTGTTTTTTTAAAAAGTAAAACCTCAAAGTGAGCTCAATAACTGGATGGCCACAGCACTCTAAAATAATAAGTAATTATGTACATAAAGTATGTGGAAAAATAAAGATTTTTCACAAGGATATGGTGTTTAAAGATTGTGAAGTGTGATAAATAGGGGATGAGACAGTTTATATTAAAAACCACCCAAAATACATGTTTACTGGAGGTGCCGGGTATGTCAGGGACTGTTTCAGATACTACAGGATGAATGAGACAGCCAAATAAGATGCCTGATTTTCAGTGCCTACCCTAGTCAGGGGGATAGGTATGAAAAAATATTAAGCAAATAAAGGAACAGGGTCATTTCAGATAGTGATAATTGCTATGATAAAGAAAAAGCAGAAGTGACCTCATGGTGAAGTTGGGGTGCAGACTTCAGAATTTCACTGATCACTGACTGACCTTTGAACCAATATCTCAGTGGACAAGGAGGTAGCGAAGAGTTTCCAGGGAGATTAAAGCAAGCAGGTGTGAGCACTGATATTTAGTAAGCCATTATTTAAAAAATCTTTTGAATGGAAAAGAAAGTGAAACAGAGATGTATTAACTGAAGAAAAGAAATCTAGGTAGTAAAAGTTGTTCAGAGATGCTTATTTTAAATGGATGCATTAGTACTAAGGGAAGGGCCTCTACTTACCACTGCACAAGCTGTCAGTGATGCCCCTGGAGTTCTGGAAATGGCACGCCTGAACAGCACAGCTTGCCTGATGAAGAGATATCATGTATCCCAAAAGGGAAATCTAGCCGACTGAGCAATCGAGTATCACGGATGAAATTTGCAGCAACTTGTTAAGGTGGGATTTCCAATATGGCAGGAAAAGTATGCACCCACCAAACTCAGGATAGTGGCTTTGTTAAGCACAAAGGCCTCTTAGGTAGATGTTTGCTACAGTCTGAGAATAGGTATAGGCTCAGTAATCTCAGGGGAGTATGGAAAACTTGAAGACTATTCAGAGGAAGTCAACAAAGATGATTAAGAATTGAATAATGAGGCCTCTGAGAAAAGGTATAGCCAAACTGGAATTGCTTAGCTGAGATTATTTATCTTGGTGAAGACATATCCAAGGTGTGGCTTAATATGGCCTTCAAGAATATGAAAGGTAATGGTGACTAACTGTTCTTTATGACCTTTATGAAGAGAACAAGTTGAAATGGGAGGGCTATTAGTTAGAGATAAGAATTTTTGGATTATAAACTACCCAAAACAGAGTGAGTTACCTAGCAAGAATGTTGGGTCTCTTTCTTTAAAATAGGGGCTATTTTGATCCCTTTCACATGGATGGGTTTGGTGATCCTTGCCAAGTTCAATGTAAAGTGCTGTGGGTATATGTACACAGATGTATATTTTTTGTTCTGGGAAGAGGATTCATAACTTTTACTAAATTGTGTTCATGCCTAAAAATGCTTAAAAATCACTGCTTTAAAAAATCAATTATATTCTCATCTGCTTGGATCAGCTGAAGAACAATTTGTCTGAAGAAGGAGAGTAGACTAGATGCCTGTTCAGGTTTGCCTAGCATCTTACAAGCTGCTAAAGAGACTTTGAGACCTGTATGTATGACTGCTCTACAGATTTTTCTTAAATTAGGAGTTTAATGTTTAGTTTTAAAAATTACATTTAAGTGAAAAATACATTTATGAATATATATAGGGATACTTGTCATAAAACTGGAGAGTTAGTGGTATGTCTCAGGAATAGTACCAGCTTAAAAAAAGTTTGCAACATAGGAACAAATGGGAGAAAGGTATTCTGTGGAATATTTAAAACATATGGTTTTTGTTTGTATTTCTTCCAAATGTTTGAGAAAAGTGAACAACTTGTACCTGTATACAATCGTGACTATGAATGCACTATTCTGTTTTAACAAAAAATGTTTTTATAAGCAAGCAGTAAAACACTGAAAGAAATCATAATGTTATAAGTAGGAGGCTATCAGGTTCCATATTAAATTTCTCATACCTAAAGCTTACTTTGCAAAGAACAGTCATTTTAACTTGATGGATTAAACAGTTTTCAATATAGTATAAATTTTACAGATCCATAAGCAGTGATTAATAAAAATCCTAATCAATCAGGCATAGAGATAATACACATACACACGCACACTCCTATGAATTATATAAATGGGAAAATGGCAGCATCACTGAAACAGGTAAAACACAAAGTTCCACTTTGTTCTTATGTCCATGTTTGAAACAATAATAAAAGGTAGAAAGCTTAGGAGGTCCAAAAAAGCTCATAGGTATCTTTAAAGTCAATGTGGTTGATTTTGCATAAATTTGCCATTGGATTTTCTTATTTGCTCATCAGTAATCATTTCATTTTTTATATAAATCAAGTATTTTATGAAAACACAATGAAATCTTAAATTCTCTTTTGTTCTGACTCCGTTTTTTAAAAAATGGAGAATAGTATACAAACTAGTAGAAAAACCAGAACCAGAAATAATGAGAGAGAAGACTAAACTAGAGCTCTGTGCTCTGGATTCTTGAACTGGGAGCACAAAGTGTGAGCCTGAGTTCACAGAGTGGAAACAGAGTGATGGGTGCATACATCCAGGGCATACTTGAGACATTTACATCGAATCTTTGGCCTCCAGCCTCTTCAGACTTGACGGAGAATTACATGCAATAAAATGAAAAGTTCAGATACAGTAAATTAATACCACATGGAGCTGAAAATTATAAGGTTTCATTTCTGGGGTAGCAAGATAAACAAATATATTTACACAAGAGCTGTTTGAGTCATATGAATTTTAAGCTAGTACTTATGTAAGTGGCAAAGCTTTTCTTAAAGTTGCTCAAATAATGATTTCAGTAACATAACTTCTCTTTCCTACCCATTCATATCACCATAATGTAGGTACACATAAAGAACCTCATTTAGACAGTATTTAATCTTACAGGTGTAAAATCAAATAGGAAATTACAGACATAAAACCATCTCTAAACTGATGGTGAGCTAGGTTAAAAAGATATATATATATATATATATATATATATATATATATAATGAGAGCAGATTCTCTTGCAATAAAAACTGATGCACTGGTATGATCTTCATACTGAGTATGCATGAGGGCACCCAAAGCCTTTCCAAGGAATACACAAACATGGTTGTTTTAAGGGGAGGACTCTCCATATTCTTAACTTCTATATAGATTTTTTTCCCTAAAATTGAAACTTTGGGACACTGCACATGCAGTTGTGGTGTTCTGATGGCTTTCTATCCCAGTCTCCAATTTGAAATCATGTTATTTGGCTTTTCAAAAGTACCTGAAACTTACACTGGCCTAGTATTCCAAAACTAGGGGCACTGAATGAAATAGTGATTCAAAATATTGGTTTCAGTGAAGACTCCTTTAATTAAGGCATTATCAACCCACAGCAAGGTTCCTGTCTTCCTCTGTTTTATGCAATTTTCTGTAAAGACAAAGCAGCTTTAGGAACAGAATATCTGGGTCTATGTAAAACCATTCTGAATCCAGATAGGGTGGGCAATGAGAGAGATAACAACTTTCATTCAATTATTACTGCCTCTTCCATTCTCCAACTATTATCAAAGAATGAGTCATCTCAGAGGGCATGCATGAGAGCAACACAGAGAGCCTCGAGTAAAGAATATTAACGGGACATTGACTTGTTTTGTCCAGGTCACAGGAAGCTCTTTACCATATGCATGTATATATGTATCTATGTATGAATATATGTATGACTCTGTCTTCTTAGAATTAAAAAGTGATATCATTTTCATGCAATTAAGTATTAACATATCCATTTTCATTAAAATTGAAGGAAGATCTTTTCTGATTTTGCTTATTAAGGTACATGACAAATATTTTTCCCATTAATTGAGGGCATGAAATCTGCAGCTACAAAATGTTTGTGTTTTTTTAAACATCAGGTTTATTGAGGTATAATTTGTATACAGTAAAATCCATCTATTTTAGGTATACAGTTCTACGAGTTTAGACAAATATATACAGTTGCCTAAACACCATGGCAATCCGATTATTTCCATCACCCTGTCTCTTTGTAGCTAATCTTCTCCCTACTGTATTTTGCTGACTATACATCCATCGTATGAACGTTTGCTTATCTATTCACTGCTTGTTGACCATTTGGGTTGTTTTCAGTATTTAGTGATTATGAATAAAGCTGCTACAAATATCCCTATAATTCATTTCTCATGTAACTGCCTAGGAAGGAGATTGTTGCACTTTATGGTAAGTTCGTGTTATTGATATAAGCAACTGCCAAACTATTGTCCAAAGTGGTGGCCCCTTTCTGCACTCCCACAGTATAAGAGTTTCAGTTTCTCTGCATCCTGTAGCATTTGGTATTGTCAAATTTAAGATTTTAGTCATTCCGCAGGGTATTAAGTAGTAGATCATTGTGCTTTTAATATGCTTTTCCCCAATGACGAACGATACTGAACATCTTCCCATGCGACAACTTGCCACCTTTCCCCATTCTTTAGTGAAATGTCTGTTTAGAGCATTTGTCCACCTTTGCGGGGGTTGTTTCTCACTGAGTTGTGAGAGGGTCTTATATTGATACATTCCAGACATAAGTTCATTATCAGATGTATTTCATAATTTCAAGTTTTTGACAAAAGTCTATTTAAAATATGGGATGTGGTAATACCATTTATCGAGACATATTGGCAAAGGTACAGTAGGTTGGGGCTTCTCAGGTGGTGCTGGTGATAAAGAACCCACCTGCCAATGCAGGAGGCATAGAGACCTGTGTTTGAAACCTGGGTCGGGAAGATCCTCTGAAGGAGGGCGTGGCAACCTACTTGAGTATTCTTGCTTGGAGAATCCACGGACAGAGGAGCCTGGCAGGCTACAGTCCATAGGGTCATAAAGAGTTGGACATGACTGAAGCAACTTTGCATGCACTCATGCACAGTTAATTGGCTATATTTCAATGTTCCCAATTTTTCCTGAATATATTAAATTAAACAAAGTGCCTCAAAGAGAAAGAGCAGCAGGTATGGTTAATTAATACATCTTGGTTAACCAGAAACAGAGAAGGTAAGTGGCTCTAATCATTTTGTTGGTCAAGCCATTTATAATTCTTTGCTTTTACGTGATATAACTGAGCTATTATTAATAATTGATAAATTATTAAATAGAAATTTTGATGAGTAATCACTAAGTGATTTTTGGAGTTCAAAGAACTCAGTTACATTATTACAAAATTTGTTCCTTCAACCCTCAAATTCATTCCCTTTATGTAATTAATGCTTTTTAGCATTTATATGAATAACTGTGAAATTAGAAATATGATTTCTTGCCCTCCTATTCTTATTGCCTATTAATCCTCCATCCTTCTACTCTAGCCCCACTGGCCTCCTTGTTTTGGCCTCTTATTCATGAAACCTGCTAGAAAATGGTACCACCTCAAGCTTTTGTATTAGCTTTTCATTCTGCCTAAAAAGATCACTTCCCTACATCCTCCCCGCTTCCCATCATGTCCTTCCCCAACTCCCCCAATCAACACATGGTTTGATCTTTCTGTTTCAGGTCTTTGCTCCAGTGTTACCTTCCTAGTCCGAACCTCCCCACGACCGTATTTAGAATACTGTAGCTTTCCCTCCACTCAGCTCTTGGCAATTAATATACTTCTTTTGCTCCGTTATTCCATAGCAATTCTCATCATCTCATGTGATACATAGTTTTGCTTACTTAGTTTTGTTATTCTCTGCCACCCTTCACTAGAATGTGAGCCCAGAAAGGAGAGATTATTATCTGTTTTGTTCACACTTGTATCCCCACAGCCTAGAAGAGTTACTGGTAGACACTTAATAAGTTTTAAATATATAAATATATACTGATATACTTTTTTAAAAAAGGAAATAGGATTTATGAGTAACCCTGTCTCATCCTGGCAATAAATAATGTTTATCCCCTGACAGACTACTTAGGAAACAAGGAAAGAATCATATATCTATAGAAGTATTTTTAATAAAGCATATTACTTATCAAAATTTATATTATGTGTATTATTGTTTGAACACTGATAATAACTGAAATAATATAACCCAGAAAGACATTTTTCAAACCTAGAGACTTGTGGACATAGAAAATTCAACAAAAATTGTTTCATTTTATACACCTTTTTTTTTTTTTTTTTGCTTATTTTTCCTTTTTCTGGTGATCATAATTTGGTTCTTTTTACTTTTAAAATGTTAAAGGAGGAAAACTTTCAATCATAAAATGTATTAAGGTAACATGAACTCGAATTCCAGTACGTATTTGCAATGGCTAATTATGTGTCTAATTGGTATAGTGTTAAGATTCCAGTAGAAATGGCTACAATTGACAATATTTATCATTCAGCCTTTGCAACTATTTTAACTTACAGTGACATATGTTCAATACTACTTTAAAAATATGCCTCTGGTAGGCAATTTTTCTCAATTCTTTTAGGGAGTTTGAAAGTAAAAATTTTCAAAGGTAGGTCATGACCTTTATAATTCTTCCCCTTTTCTCCCTGGCAGTTGTGACATTTGGCCCTGATCTCATTGTTCTAGTTTTTAAGCTTCTCAATGTGCGATTACAATGGCAATAATTTTCCCTGGACACTGAGTGGATGACGGCCTCACCCAGTACCCGTGTCCTTCCCACGCTGGCTGGCAGCAGACCGTTAGTGGTCGGTGCCAAGCGCCTTTCTCCAGAGCTCAGCCTTGACATTCTTTCTGCGCAGCTCAACAAAAGCATCATAAAAGAACTAAACATTCAAAGTGATTCTTAACTGGGTATTCAGAAATTTCTAAAAGGATTTATTATTGAGGCTTGAGGTTTTGTTTATTAATTGGTTTTTGTTCTCTCTTGTTTTCTGGTCAAACAAATATTTGGTGCAAGAAGAAGAGAGAGGAAGGGATGGAGGCAGGGAGAGAGGGAGAAAGGGATGAGGAGAGAGAGGGAAAAAGCAAGAGAGAGAGAGGGCAAGAGAGAGCCTGGAAAACCTCTTGTTTTGTTGGAGGCCTGAAAAGTGTTTTCCAAACTTTTCAATGCTTGGGACAGAAATTTATAAACCAAGCTGTACTGCTCACATACCACAAGTCCAGAGCCCTGTGTACTTGACACCTGCAATCTTTTTTACAGATTAAAGTTGTGCCCTTCTGCATTCAAAAGAGCTCCTGCCATCAGGCCCCAGGGCCATGCCTGTAAAGAAAGGGAGCAAACTCGCGTGGGAGAGGGGTATGCCACACTGTCAGAAGGAAGGTGATCTACTTTAAGAAAGAACAAACAGAGAGGCGTCCAAAGGGGGTCTAACAAAACGATCCAGGAGAACTCACCTATCCCTGTGTGCTGTTAATTCCCCAAATATACACTTAGAGTTGCAGGATATTTTGTTTTGCATCAGGTGAAACAAACAGCCTGATCCCCCTAGTAACGACCCGAAGGACAATACCACCGCTTTGCTTTCTTCCATTGGCTCTGTTTTCCCCCTTTCTTTAAACCCTGAGCTGAGGTCTGTGCGGCGTTCCCCTCTCCCCGCCTCCCCATGATCTGGCACTCATTTTCCCCATTATTCAATGAGTAATGACACCGAGGGCACAGAGCCAATCCCACCGGCTCTTTACACTTCCCTCTTTCTACAGAATAAAAAAGACCCAAACCAAACACAACACGCTGCAGCTTTCAGCTTCAGGGATTGCGACTAATTTCTAAACTCTCTTCGCTCTGTAGTAGAATCTGGCTGTCATTCGACATTTGGCTTTTTTTCACAAGCCCGTGAGCAAACTTTATTTACAATGCATGCTGACTTTTATTACTACATAATACAGAAAATATTTGCTTCATTATGAAGCCAACTGAATATTTATTTTGATTTTTGTTCCTTGTGGTAAACAGAATTCAAAACACTCTCTACTACGATTGTTCCAAACGAGTCACAAACTATGTAAACAATCAGAGTGATTGTGTGGCCCAGATCTTGTGATTGCTTCACCTCCCTTTGCAGCAAAAGGAAAAAAAAATTTTTTTTAAAGAAGTTCAGGTCCATTTTAAATTTTCAAGCAACTTTTTGCCCCTCAGGGCTGTCTTTTAGTCCATTCTGGTGGTTGCCTTTTATGGGAAGTCACCTCACAATGAAGTCTTTTCAAGGTTCTTTTGGATCCAAACCTCTTTGAATACAGTCCAAGGGAGGCCTAATTCTGCTTTAACACACACAGTATTGCCACAAACATCAAGTGCTGTATTTTAGGTAATACCTGGGTAAGAACATATGCTGTTAGAAATATATAAGTGCGCTCAGATGCGTTCTATCTATATTTAGATATGCTGATTCCATTTAGTTCTGGAACCAACCTGCCTTGAGTACCTTAATTGGCTGTAAAAGATTGTCCAGGCTTGAAATGGACCCATTTGATCAGCTTTACAGTTTAGGGTCTGCATATTCACATAGCAATAACCGTCCCTCCTGACTGCCTGCATCTGCATCCTTGCTCTTTGATTTTTTTGTGATTAATATTTTTGAAATTTGGTAGACTTTTGACTGACTTTAAATCCCACCTTTAAGCCTGTAGCCTGGTGGGCTGCAGTCCATGGAGGTTGCAGAGGCAGAGGTGACCCCGCGACTAACATAAACCCTGTACCAGTTTATTTCTTGGATTTTAAAGAGAAATAGACCCAGAGCATCAGAATATTTTTAGTTATCATTAAAGGCTTTGAGAAAATCATTTTGCCAGCACAAATCCAGACTAATACGTATATCAACATTTCTCCCTCTGTACGTACCTTCCCACTGAGAATTTGGAAGTAAGCTTTAGTTTAGGTCTTCGATACAGGGATTGAACCCAGGTCTCTTGCATTATAGGTGGATTCTTTACTGACTGAGCCACCAGGGAAGCCCAAGAATTAAATGTAACAATATCTAAAAGGCATCTGACACAGTATATTGTGTATAGTAAGCATTGGTTCTGATTATTCTGACAAGAGTTATTAAAAAATTTTTTTTAAATGTAGTTTATAAAAATTGGACTTCCTACATACATGGAGAAAAGGGCAGTCAAAGATGTTTTATAAAAAATGCAAACAGTTTTCAAGATGTCTCCAAGCAAGTGGGTTGTCAAATACTTCTAATATTTTATATATGAGTCTTGGTTAGTATTTTCTTTCTTGGTATCCATTTGGAAAATTCTTTGTTTAGCATGAATCTCTTACGTCTTCAGTTTCCCCATCGATAAAATGAAGGACAAAAACTTTGAAACCTTAGAATAAAGCAAATACCAAAGATTACTATCTATTTCATAAATAATAGGACTGAAGAACTATTTTACATGTATATACTGTGATTAAAGGTGCAGGACAAGGACATCATTTTTTTTTTTTCTAATTTTATTTTATTTTTAAACTTTACATAATTGTATTAGTTTTGCCAAATATCAAAATGAATCCGCCACAGGTATACATGTGTTCCCCATCCTGAACCCTCCTCCCTCCTCCCTCCCCATACCATCCCTCTGGGCCGTCCCAGTGCACCAGCCCCAAGCATCCAGCATCGTGCATCGAACCTGGACATCATTTTTATATTTAGGAATTTAGATGAAATCTGATGAAGATCCAACATCCAATTCATTTTTGTATATTGGATCATGGTCACTTATTACCCATGATCTTAATTTTTTTCTCCTAAAGATAAAACATATATTTGGTGCTTAATAATAGTGACATACTGGGGAGATTTGGAATCAGTTTTTAGTTCTAGGGACCACTAAACCAAGCCAGTGAAGAGAAACTGGTTGTCACTGCCAGAACAATCCCAAAGGGAACTTCAAACTTGAGAAGGACCCTTTTCTACCAAAGAAAACGAGTGCAGGCATTTATCTGACTGAAGAACAGCACAGTGTTCAAGAATTGAACTTGGGAATATATATGACTGGATTGGAATCCCAGATCCAGAACATTCTATTTAATCTTAGACAATCTACCTAAACTCCCTGAATTTCAGTTTTTTCACCTGTGAAATGAAGCTAATCACAGAACCTACCCTACTGAATTACTGAGAGAAAATTAAATAAGACTTATAAAGGATGCATCTGGAACAAAGAAAGTGCTCAGCATTAGTGGTTGCTGATGTTATTAGTCCCTTGGTAAAATTCACAGACGTTTTATTTTAACTGGTAGAAGGCAAAACATTAAATATGGCATTTTTACATTTGGATGAAATTTCAAGGCTGTTTGCCTACCCTCATCTCTGCATACCATCATTTGGCTCTCACTTCACTCTCATCACTATTCTAAATCTTCTAAATGTTCTTGGCTTATGCAGCTAATGGGGAAGGAAAATTATTGAGAACATACAGAGGATCAGTCACTGCGCTGAGTGTTTTGCAAATGGTACTTAATTCTCACATTGATCTTTTGAGCTCACATGCAGATCAAAACTACAATGAGGCATCACCTCACACAGGTCAGAATGGCCATCATCAGACAATCTACAAACAATAAATGCTGGAGAGGGTGTGGAGAAAAGGGAATCCTCTTGCACTGCTGGTGGGGATGTAAATTGATACAGCCACTATGAAGAACAGTATGGAGATGCCTTAAAAAACTAAAAATAGAACTACCTTATGACCCAGAAATCCCACTCCTAGGCATATATGGAGAAAAAAACAGTAATTCAAAAAGACACATGCACCTCAATGTTCACTGCAGCACTACTTATTATAGCCAGAACAGGGAAGCAATGTAAATGTCCATCAACAAATGAATGGATAAAGATGTGGCACCTATATACAATGGCATATTATTCAGCCATTAAAAGGAACAGAACTGGGTCATTTGTAGAGATGTGGGTGCACCTGGAGTCTGTCATACAGAGTCAAGTAAGTCAGAAAGAGAAAAACAAATATAGTATACTAACACATGTATATGGAATCAAGAAGAATGGTACAGATGGACCTATTCGCAGGGTAGGAATAGATATGCAGATGTAGGAAACGGACATGTGGGTGTGGGAGGGGTGGGATGAATTCATTTCCCACACGAATGCCATGTGTGCAACAGATAGCTAGTGGGAACCTGCTGTACAGTGAGGGAGCTCAGCCCAGTGCTCTGCGGTAACCTAGAGGGCTGGGATGAGGAGAGGATAGGAGGGAAACTCGAACAGGATATATGTATGCATAGAGCTGATTCACTTTCATCGTAGAGCAGAAATGAACACAACACTGTAAAGCAACTATACCTGGAGGGCTGCGATGAGGAGAGGATAGGAGGGAAACTCGGAGAGGATATATGTATGCATGGAGCTGATTCACTTCACTGTAGAGCAGAAATTAACACAACATTGTAAAGCAGCTATACCTCAATTCAAAAAAAAAATAGATTTGAAGAATTCTCTAAAACCATGAAGCCATTCTCCTGTATTCTTGATTCAATGCTAAATGCTTGCAAGCTTTCTTTTGTCCATTTTATCCTCCAAATAAAATGGCTTCTGGACACACTCACCTACGATATCAATGTTGTTTTAATAGTACAGGCCACACAATTGTTCATCTTACCTAAATTTGAAAATGATCTACATCTCTGTCATTAAAACACAAAATTACTTCCCTCCCTTTCACAACCACTTATTTCTACTCCACGATCAAAAAAAGATTTATTACTTTACACTCCAGATTCATTTCTGCTTGTGGCATATATAAACCATCTATCCAAATGCACATGGCAATATGTTAAATATTTCTATAAAGAGAAAAGTCCTAGCTTTTGTCCTCTAAGATAGTAGTTCCCCTTCTTCCCAACTCTGATGATCTGGAACTGTGAAGCATGCACACTGAATTAAAGATTTGGACCACAGATATACAGCAGAGCTCTTCCATATCCTTACTGAGAAACTAAAAAATGGCACACATCTAAGGAGAAGGCAACAGCACCCCACTCCAGTACTCTTGCCTGGAAAATCCCATGGACGGAGGAGCCTGGTAGGCTGCAGTTCATGGGTGGCACAGAGTTGGACACAACTGAAGCAACTTAGAAAAAAAAAAAAAAAAAACGGTGAGAAAGAACTGCAAATTCACCAGACCTCTGATTCGCCCCAAGCTGGTTTGTGAAATCATTTTCTCTCCAATAATCTCCAGCCTTCATCTGCTTACAAACCCTCTCTCCCCTTCACCTTCCAACTTTGAATGATTTCTATTCCTATAACTCTCGTGGCTGATTAAAAAGCAAAAGATAAAACCCTGCAAAGAACATCTCACTGGCTTTGCCTTTCACTCGACTTCTAAGAAGTTTCAGTTTTCTTTTGCAGGTAATTCTTTAACATTTACACAGGCACTGGTATTCATTATACACTGAAAAAGAAAGACAAAAGTAATGTATCCTCAGCTAGATCATAAAAGGTTGTCAGCTCATCAGTGACTTCCTATGATGTCATTAGCAACAGGAAAGCTAGAACAGTTAAGCTCCAAAAAAACTGAAGATGAAATTACAACTTTAGGATTGACTCGGTTATGTGGCTGAGTGTGTACAGCAGAGCTGAATTTAATATATGTTTTCTTATCCCTATAAAACACATCAAAGGCCAGATTTTCAAAGCCCTGCATGGCTGGCCATTTGGAAAGAGGTATATCCAGGCCCCCAAAGCCTTCATTTTAAGCAGATGGCAGTGGCAACTGCAAGACTGGAAACCTAACACACAAGCTTGTAAAGATATTGCTTAACAGCATCATTGACTAGGGGTTGGGCACAGAGGGAGCCGGAACCACCGTTCAGTTCTATAAAACCAGGTACTATGCTGACTTGTGGCAGGTAGCAGAAAGCTAAACAGAAACTCAGTTCCTATTTGCTTTTCCTTGACTGGGCTCGCCCCGGGAGGACAGCCCAGACTCAATGACCTGTATGGCCACTAGATGGCACCCTCTTGCACTCCCAAATTAAAACATGATGGCAAAGCCACCTGTCTTGAGCTCTATCTTATTAAAATGTTTAAAGGGAAAAGAATATGGTATCAGGTTCTTCTCCTTATCACAGCAGCTGGAGGTGAGTTATTAAACCTGTTTTATAATCCTGTAGTTAACTTTCTCCTCTGGCACTGTAAAAACAAATATCTAGCACATATAAGAGATTTAGTAAGCTTTAAAGAAAAAAAAAACAACTAAATTGAAGATTCAGATTTATCTTTTATTTGTTTCCTTTTTGAGAGAGCACAAAACATACATCCAACTGAGCTGTTAATGTCTGTCTGGAACTATCTAGGAGGCAGTGTCTCCCAACTTTGAACCTGAATAATGCCCTCTGAAAAATCTCCATACAAGATATAAATTAAACCTTTAATAAACACTTGGCAAAATTTCAGAGAATAGAATATTTTGTTTTCTCTCTCTCTCATATTTTCCTCAAACTTACAACATATTACTACTGAAAGACTGAAGCTGAAGATCTGCTATGTAGATAAAAATACACATTTTTTAAAACATCCTAAGACACTTGGAGGTATAACACTACCTTTAAAATTTAAACCAAGCTCTTGGATATAGTGATTCTTTTAGAATGAAGCTCTAGCTGACATCTTCAACATATATTTTGAGTCTTAAGTATGAAGGGAGTTAAAGAACTGTCCACTTCTAACACACAAGGCCACAGTGAAAATCCAGCAGCTATTTTCCTATTTCCAAAAGTGTATTCACAAATGGTGTGTGTATACTTGTGTAACAGCCATTATAGTCCTTCCATTCCAAAGTAGCCATGTACTGGGTTTGATTTGGCACATATTTTTTGCCTCTTAAATATTTGTATACTTTTACAGCACCAAAAACTTCGTTAAAAATTTAACTAAGGACTTTTGTTCCAGGTAACATAGCTCAAAACTTTATGTTCAACCATTTGGAGAGACTGTATTTCAAATGTTGTCCCTCCCAGGCTGAGATCATTACTTTCTAAGCCTCCTGGGACACACATATCTAAAGATTTTATTTTGTTCTTCTTAGCATCTCCCATTATAGAAAAAAAATGAGTTCCTTTTACAAACTCAGCAGATCTTTGAAGAGGCATCGTGCCATTCTTCATCTTCTGACATTACACCGGAGGCTTTAGCTTGTTTGTATTTTTTGTAGTCAAGTCTTTTCCTTCCTGCGCTAGTCTACAGTGAATTTCCCAGATCTTCTATCCCCAGAAGGAAAACCCTGGATTTGAAAACCTGTCCTATTTTTAAAACTGATTAGAATTAAGACTTTAGAGCAGCCTTGTGATTAAGAACTAATATTTGCCAGCCCATATGAATCTGTCTTTAGTCTGGGTTGCACCACAGAACAGATAGTAGAAGAATGAATAGAGTCAGCATTTTCTTTTTAAAAATTGAGACATAATGGACATGCTACAGAATCTGCTCTTTTCAAGTATGCAATTCAGTATCAACTACATTCACAAAGTGGTACAACTTTCACCAACATTTAATTCCAAAACATAGCCATCCCCCGCTAAACAAACCCCACATCCATGAGCAGTCTCTCCTCACTCCTCTCTCCACCCAGCCCCTGACACTGATTAATCTTTCTGTCACCATGGGTTTGCCTATTTTAGACACTAAATATAAATGGAGTCATACAATCTGTTCCCTTTTATGTCTAGCTTCTTTCACTTTGCATCCTATTTTCAGGGCTCATCCATGTTGTAGCATAATCAGTATGCTACATCCCTTTTTCTGGCTGAATAGTAACCTAACATTTCCTTTTCCAATTGCCCATGATAAATTATTGCCCATCTTTGGTAAGTTGCCGATTTAGGCCTTAGAATAGTCTCGAGGAGAACATATGCTACATGCTAAAATATTAAGAGCTCAATCAAATACATTTTGAAGGAAAGAAGTTCCTAGTACTCTGGTAAATAAAACAACATTTCTTTTGATTTTCCCCTTTCCTATTTTTACTTCTCAGATAATGATCATTAGAATAAAAGAAATTCTGCTGAAAAAATCTCCAAAATATGATTACCTCTCCAGATGGTATATAAGATATTAAATTGGGGACAATTTTTAAGAAAAGCTACTTATAAAATAAGAAATATTTGGCTTTGAATTGAAGAGATATACATTTGAAACAGTCTATTATTGACTAAAATACAGTGTCATTCTTATTCATCCAAAAATCTAACCTAAAATATTTTTTATGAATTAACTCTGTTGGACTGATCACTATAACCTAATTCTCAGCATGCTGTTTGGTCCACAATAGGTGCTTGTTGATAGATAAATGAATGCAAGGATGGATATTGATTCAGAAATCAAACTATTTCCTTTTCTAACACTACGTAATCTATAAAACTGATCATACCATCCATTTTGTCATGGTTTTCACATTTATGTTAAGCAATACTATATGCAAAATACAAAGCTAAAGGGTATTTAAGAAAAATATACTACGACTAACACATACCTTCAGAAGCAAGGACTTGATTATTTATCAGGGTCAGTTATATAAATGATATACTGTCAACCACATATATATGGTTTTATAAAAAAAAAACTAGTAACATGTACACATATGCATTCTTTGACAAGAGAGGGAGATGGAGACTAATGCTTTGCCACTGTACTAAGTGTTATGTGCTGGGGATATGGAAAGTGTTGAGCGGTGGGGAGATAGAAAATGTTCTTTGCCCCTCTAATAATTTACCTTCCTTAGGGGAAGAAGAGTCTCCTGTTTCTCCACTGCAAAACGACTTATATATTGGAGGTGGAGGAACGAAGTCAGAATCATTAGAATCTTCGTGGCTGACATACAGTTCCCCTCCCCTTGCTGGACACAGTGCTTACCTACCCTGGGCCAGCTGCAGAGGGCTGCGGCGTCCTGCCCCACACCTCACGCTCCATCTTCTCCCCCAGTTCTCAGGCCATGTGCTCTGCTGGCAAGTGTTTGTGGCTGGTTCTCCCATCTTGGTGCATTTTTTTCTTCCTCCATTACCCAACAGTTCTGCCCTTCTATTAAGCTACCTTTACTTTTTGGTTTAGAGGTAAAGTCCTATATCTCTCGTGGTATTTACATATTCTTTAAATGGTGCGAGTGCTTTTCAGGTTTGTTATTGCTTTTATGGGTGTTCTACTCCCTAAGTTCCACCACTGTTGAATGGCCTGCCCTGATTTAATTTTCTTATAATCCTGTTAGTTTTATTGCATATTTCCCAGGATGAAAAGCCTTTACAGAAATGCCTACCACACAACAGTAGAACTGCTTGGATATGTAAAAGCATAATGCCAAGTAGAATGGACTACATGAGAATATAAGAAAATTCTAAGCGTGATCTGAAGTGGTTAGTAAGATCTTGAGGATTTAAGGGTTGATTAAAAATTGAATAAAAATAACAAGTTACTGGATGATATGAAGCATTGTCATGTAATAAGAGCCTAGGCTCAAACCACACTGGAGATCAAAATGTTGACTACTTTCTTATTATATGACCCGGGACTCACGGATCATCCTCTACATCTCCATTTAATTATCTATCAAATGACAGGACTGAATGAAGATGAAATGAGATGATAATGTAATGTGCTTAGCACACTGCCTGGCATTTGTTCAATGAGAACTGATTAAGCGTCTGGGAGCCAGGCACGCACTACTCTGAAGACTGAGGGTATAGTTGCAAACAAAGTACAGTGTAAGTATTCAATTTTTTCAAAAAATGTGGTCATTATGATGATGTTTCTCATTTCCTCATATCTGCCCTATGTTCCTAAAAACTGAATCTCTCCAGTAAGAAGAGTAAATCCTTACTGGATTTATAAAGAGTAGATCCAGTTGTTAGGAAGTTATGTATTCTTTACTGCATTGCTAGAACACATTATTCAAGGAAAAGGAAGACAAAGGCACCAGAGGTGACCACATTGCCCAAGGGACAAGGGAGTTACCAGTGCTGGCTAGGCAGGGTGGCCAGTCATGACCTAGGGAAGAAGGCTCTGTTTCCTAATCATCTTCTTGAATGTAGTGCACAGGGAGCTTCCAAGAGAAACTCTGCCAAATATCAATATGGAATTATTTAAAAAGAATAAGTAAGAAAAAGGCTTGCTGCCCCCTCATCATCATACAGCAGGGGAGTGTGCATGGATGGGGAGGGGGTACAATAGCTCTGGAAGGGAGCCCTGGGGGCCCTGACTGCCTGGGCGCTGGGGACCATGCCTACCTGGTGAAATGTCCACTTGGTGAAATGTACATTTGGTGAAATGCACAGACTAGATTCAGAATGCAAAGGCGGGGGCAGGGGTTAGGGAGAGAGGGGCTGCCCTGCGGGTCCAGATTCTCTCTGCGCTGGCTTGTCTGTTTGGATAAGCTGAGCTCAGGGTCCTTGCTGACTGCTGAAGAGCTGGCGCCAGGCAAGAGACTTGGAGCCAACAACAGCAAATGGTGGCGGCGAGGAGGAAGCCTGCGGTGCTGTAGCCCCCTCTAGGGTAACATTCAGGAGCGCCAGAAGAAAGCCCATGTAAGAGGGCAGCTCAGGAGGGGCAGGCTTGAAATCCGAGTGAGGGGACTGGGCCAGGGGGACAGGAGGAGAAAGCCAGCCGTGGTTCCAAAAAACTGCCGTCAGGTCCTGCTGACACCAAACGAAAACATCCCTCATCACCAGAGGGGCTGGGAGGCTGAGTTCAGCTGTCCATGGTTGGGGGCTGTCCTGGTGGTGTTGGGTTCCCCACCAAAGATCAAAAGGGGAACTTGCTACTCTTAAAGAAGAACTTGGCTTGTACTCTTCAGAGAGCGGGCTCTGCCTTCACCAGAAGTTATTTTTCTAAAATAACAAGTTTTGGGTACTTCTCTCCCTCTATGTCTCTGATTATTCCTATTTTGATTCTGTCTCTCTCACCCCCTCTTTCTTTCTCTGCCCATGATTAGGACCAGAAATATGCAATGAATGCTTCCTGTAACATAAGGCCAATGAAGAGAATTTATATCCTGCTTTTGATGTTATCTGGCCTGATGGGAAGAATAAACAAGACACAGCATACTGCCACCAGGCACATGGTGACAAGAGTCCCCACTGCCCCTCACTAACTTGGGGGTGACCCTGCTTCTCTCTTGTCTATCCCAGTGTGCAGCCTGTATAAATGCCCGGGGAATGGTACCTGATTGTGGCATTGAGAATGTATCAGCGTTAACAGCTGAGTGCATACGTCATGCTCAATAAAGGTTTAGTGGCAACATTTGGTCTCAGATTAGCCCAGCAGGCAGGTGAGAGCCGTCTTCTTGCCAAGGTTGGGCAGCTCCAAAGGTCACGTGACCCCCTGGGATTAATACTGGCATTTAATGAAATGCTTTGCTTATCACTGCTCTGGGCCAAAGGCTTTGTTTCTGACTGAGATGAAATCACTTCCAAATATAATGTGATCTGGTGTGTGGGTTGCCTTCCTAAAACCTCAAGAGTTGCCTATGTTCATCAGACTCTTGAGGGTCAGTTAGCTAGGAAAAAGTATTCAAGGGGAATTCAGAAAGGGAGGGAGATGACAAGAAAGGCAGATCATGAAATGACTTTCGTGACACCTTAAGGGTTTGATCCCTGGGTCAGGAAGATCCCCTGGAGGTGGGCATGGCAACCCACTCCAGTATTCTTGCCTGGAGAATCCCATGGATAGAGGAGGCTGGTGGGCCACAATCCATAGGGTCACAAAGTCAGACACAAATTAGCGACTTAGCATGCATGCATGCAAGAAGTTTAGACTTGACCTCAGAGCAATGAGAAGCCAGTCAAAGGATTTTAAACTTTGTACAAAACAGAGTGGTAGACTACAGTCTGTCATGACTGGACAAAGGGGCCCATTGGGAGGAATGGCAGTGAGAAATGAGGGTCTAAACCAAAGCGTTAGCAGTAAAAATGGAGGGAAGGGAAAGATGCAAGAGGTATTAAAAAGGTAAAATTTACAGGACATGGTGATTATTTGGCAACAGGACATGAAGAGAAAGAGAGGAACATGCCTGGCTCTAGAAATCCAGCCAGGTGAGTGCTGCTGCCATTAAAAAAGATGGGGAATTAAGAAGTAGGTTTGCAAGAGTGTTGGAGCAGAAGTAGTGAGTTTAGTTTTGATGTGCGGAGTGTGAGGTCCTCATAGCGGCCAATGTCCCTCAACAGGAATCCCTCTCAGCGCAGGGAATTGCTTTGCCAAACATCACAACCCTCCCAGATGGTGGTGTGTCACCAGTGACTGGCTGACACAAACATCCAACCCCCTGGCCTCAGTTTGGGACAACTCTCAAGGGTTATTCTGGCTCTAGGGCTCCCCTTAGGCTTGGCTACAGCCTTCCTGCGGGTCAGCTTTCCCCTCTGCCCATGCCTGTCTGCTTTCCTCCTTGCAGGTGCATCTCTCAAGGGTCCTCCCCAAAAAACCTTCTGCAGGTAACTCTCTACCCCTCCGTCCCCTTGCCCAGTCTGCTTCCAGGGACACTGTATGAGAGGATGTGGTTGGAGAAAAAGGACTCCATAAAGACGGCTAAGAAAAGAGAAAAGATGTGAGTTCTGAAAACTAATGAAAGAAGTTTCTGGGAGCAGATAGGAGTCAGTAGTATTGAACATTGCAGAGAGGTGTAGCGTGAAATAAAGGCTGGAAAGTACATGCTAAAGAGCCAGGAGGTGGGTCATGGATAACCTTGGCCAGGGCAGTGCAAAGGAGCAATAGTACCTGGAAGACAGATAGCAGTGGGTTGAAGCCTTAATGAGCAACACGTGCAAGTGGAGCAGGGCAATGTAGACTGTCATTTGAAGAAACCTGTCTGTAGAGATAAAGAGAGACCACATGGTAGACGTTAGGGAAAGATACAGGATCAAGTCCCCACGAAGAGAAAAGAACCACCTTGGGCAAAAGAGCCAATGGAAAGAGTCAAGTGCTGCTGCTGGGGAGTGATGAGTTTGAGGGGGAGGGCAGGATGCCACCAGGCTTGGCCTTTCTGACATCCTGGCCACAGGTGTGCAGGAGATGGAGAAGGTGAGTATCGATCCATCTCTGAGCACTCTCGGTCTTGCACAAGGTTCTTCAACTTCTGTTTCTGTCCTTGTGCCCCTCTTACCTCTTTCAGGCTTGAAAGTCTCAAACCAACCCAGACTGCAAACCCTTCCAGATCCTCCCAATTCTATTGCCTTGGGCCTCTTCTTGCCATTTCCTTAGCCTGCCCTTCTGGATTTACGCAGAGTAATGTGTTTTTAATTTCCACCTCTTCTTTTTTTTTTCAGTGGAGTATAACTGCTTTACAATGTTGTGCTAGTTTCTTTTGTACAACAATGTGAATCAGCTGAATGTATACATACATCCCTTCCCTTCGTAACCTCCCTCCCATCCCTGTCCCCATTCCACACATCAGAATGGCCATCATCAAAAAATCTACAAACAACATATGCTGGAGAGGGTGTGGAGAAAAGGAAATCCTCTTGCACTGTTGGCAGGAATGTAAATTGATACAGTCATTATGGAGAACGGTATGGAAGTTCCTTAAAAATCGAAAAATAGAGCTTCCATATGACCATATGAGGGTCCTTAAAAAGTAGAACCACCGTATGACCAATACTGGGCATATGCCCTGAGAAAACAATAATTCTGTCTGTTCTTTAAAGTAGAAGGTCAAATACTATTAATACTATTAACACATTCTTCTTTTGTCTTTGTCCTGGCAACAGCGACCTGTCCTCAGGTCTATGAAGTATACCTGAGAGGGGAAGCCACATCCACTTCTGCCTGGCACACAGTACACTCTCCTCCAGAACCCTTTCCTGGACTTCGGTTCTCCAAGTTCACCAAATATAGACCACATGCCTTCTCCAAGCCCCATTATACAGTCTCAGAGCAGTCCTTCATTCCACTACATATACCACAGTGGCACTTACGTATTTCACTGAGTATTGGACTAAGTCTGATTTCCCTATTAGACCATAACTGTGTAAAGACAGGGGCTTCATGGAGTACCTCCTGGAACATTTTTTTTGGTTGGATAAATAAATGAATACTTGCTACAGTCTACCTGAGAGTTACCTGACTTACGGAAAGACTAAACAAGATGCAAATTCCCCAAGGACAGAAGCTGGGCATTTTTGTCTTTTTATTTTCTCAATGTCTAGTATTAACCCCTGTACATAATAGTTACTCAAAATACTTTGATGAGAAACAACAGGTTTTAAACTGTACTTGAAAAAAATCACTAGCCCCTGTGTCATGGATCTGACTGGTATTGGGAACTGCTGTACATTGGTATCTGAGATCCCTGAATGGCTCTCTCAGGCATTCACACATTCCCAAAGGTGTATTTAGCATCTATCATGTACCCAGAAATTGTGCGAGGTGCTCAGTAAACACTGGTGAGCAAAAAAAGGTGTGGTCCCTATCTGCATGGGGCTTCTGGTCTACTACTGGGTGAATCAGAAGTCATGCCCATAGATGAAAAGTTCCAATTGATTATGAAGACATATAAGCTGAACAGCCAATATAGAGAATGTAGCACATGAAGGCAGGGTACAGAGAGGCAGGTAGAACCAGACCTTTCAGGGCCATCCAGCCATGTTAAGGATGGAGATTTGGTCCTCTGAGCAAAGGAAAGTCATTTGAGACAGAGTGGGAGTGATATTAGCCAACTACATCTCCAAAGTATCACTCTGTCTACAGGGAGGAGAATGGATGGGAGAGGAGACATACCTCACAGAATTTTGGGGCTATTCCAGTCTACAGGAACTGCCCAGGCACACCATCAGATCACCTTGTGTTCTTTTCATTAAAACCTTAATCACTAATGTACATTTTCTTTCCTCTTTCTAATTTTCTGTTCTTCTCTGTCCCAGTCTCCTCCTGTGGTAGAATGTAGGCTCCATGAAGGCCAGGAATTTTGTCTCCCTTTCTTTCCTATAGAATGTAGAGAACTGTTCCTGGCACATAACAAGTGTCTGTAACGTTTTGCCAATATTGAATTTGAAATTTTGTTGTTGGAAGGTTGCAGAGAGGGACATGTTCCTAGGATTCTGGAATGATAATTCTTCTTTACCAATTTGGCAGAGTCTCCCAGTTTTTTCATGAAAATGGGCTAACTAGACCTTGACCGAAGCTTTTAAGACACTCTTTTCAACAAGGGGATTTTTGAAAACCTCTTAAAAGCTCTGTCTTTATGGGACTAAGAGTAGGACTAGATATAAATGTGCACTGCTGTCTGTAATTGTTCTTTTCTAAGCTACTAAATCTATAATCTACCAACTACCTTTCCTGAGTTGGAAACATTACATAAACTTTCAGCGTTTCTTTGCCAGACAACTTGTAATCATAACCAATTTGTGTGAAACAGTAAAATTTATGTTTCCTAACATTTCCTTGAATGGTGGAAAGATATGAGAATTGCAATTAACATCTCCTTAATCAGCAAAGCACTATGTGGACACATTTTGTGTTGAATCCAGTGGAAATTCCACATCCTCTATGTCAGGACATCCACAAATTATGGATCAGGTCGGTTAGACTGTTATGAGTTATTCTGTTGAAACTTGTGGAACTATTTGAAAGTTCTCTTAGTCTACTGTTAAATGTATAGTTTAGATTCTAGCCAGTATTTGGGTTTAATTAGCTTTGTGTGAATAAACTGAATTCTCTGCTCTGGGATTATTATAAAACTGGTTATAAAATCATGACTTCCTTTTCAAATTGTGCCTTTAATTTGACCTGTATGAGTAGCAGCTCAGTTTTTTTCTGATGTGTATCACCATCTTGATACACATCCAGATCCAGTCTATCAAAAGCGATTTGGATTCACCAATTTTAGCACCATGGGGGAAGTTCAAGTGCTTTTCTTTAAAAAAAAAAAAAGACACAAACAAAAATAGCAGTAATAAATCAAATCAATTCATTACAGTTTCTGAGAAATTTCAATAATTTCCTTATAGTCCATACATAAAATTCTCCAGGCCAGAGGTGGTAAGCAATAATGCTGTTATATTTCATTTCATAAAGGTATTCATCCTTCTAGGGGAAATACAAACACTGATACCTTTTTGATTATTATGGACCGTCAAGGGAGTCTATATAAAGAATCAATCCATGGTTGTTAAAACTGTTCACGGCTTTCATATGATGAAGTCACATAAACGAAGTTTTTGTTTTGGCTTTTTTCATTGTAATCAGCATGGTAAGGATTTATAAGGACCTACTCTACTATCCCCATTTTGCATGATTTGTGCTTTCCTCTCCTTTTTAAAACAAAATTAATAGAAGGTTTTGCTGCTTAAAAAATCTGGCTAAAATTATTTTAAAGTTTTAAAATAGTGTGTGTGTCCACAGTGGAGGATAGAGATGAAAATGTTATACTTTTTCATATACTTATACTCATACATTCTTATACTCCCATTCACTAAACAGCATTGCAGAGTTTGAGTAAATAGAATCAGAAACTGAATTTTCCAGCACAGTTAAGGTTATGGAAGCTAGGTCAAAATGGGAAACAAAGAAGGTAGGGACAGCTGCTGGTATCTGAAAACACCAAAACCCACGACTAAAGGTGCTCGGATTAGTTTTAACTCATAGAAGAACCATGCTACTGAAAAATGCTGTGGACAATGGGCATGATGGGAGAGCAAGAAAAAACGCTCTCATTCTCACACTGCTTCAGCAATTTCGTATACACATTGTCAGTTTCACTACCTGTGAAGGAAATCGGTGGAAGACTCATAAGAAGAAAAGCTTTAGAAGTAGTAGAATTAGACTTGACGATAAAATAACAAAAAGCCCCAGATTCAGAATTACTTTAGGTGAGGGTCCTTTGTGAGCACATGGAGAAATAAAGTGATGATCACTAGCATCCATTACGGCATCATTAGGAACAAGTGGTATTAATTGAATCCTATTTCTTTGGCCTATGCAATACTAACTGATGAGTAGATCAGAAGAATGGCATAACACAATCATGAGTGCTAACACTGTGCAGTTAGGAGTTGCTAATTTATAGCCTATCTTCACATATATTATTACAGTTTCTACTTATAATAATCGCATGGGTATCAGGCCAGATAATAATAATTCTCATTTAAACACAAAGTGGAAACAGACTAAAAATGACTATTTGAGACTCACAGCAAGCGAGTACTAAAATCTGGGTCTACCTAATCTAGTGTGCTCTTTTCTACTATATGACTGTGTTTTAGCAAAGCATCTGATCATCCTTGGTGACATACAATGGGCAAGAAAAAACAATATGAACCACATGAGATTTTAGCTGAACAGATGTAGAAAACCTGTACATTCAATTCAACACAAATTTATTGAGCAATTACCATGTACTTTGTATTCCTACGTACTTAGGGCTCCCTGCTAGGTCTTGTGAAACTAGTAAATTAGTGTCAGGGTAAAGACAGAAGTGAAAGATGTGGTTATCTTTGGCATTTTCATCAGTGATTAGATTAAAAACATGGGAGATATTTTTTTATGGAACCTGTGTTTAGAACTTAGCTCAGATGAGTAGTTGAAAAAACTTCTGAGGAGCTAAAATAACAGACCAAAATTAATGAGCTAACTGCCTTACAGGGATCTATAATATATGTTAGATTTTGAATTTAGATTAAAAGGGAATCTCTATCATCCAACATGGCCATTCATTGTTCATGTGGGAATGTGTGGATTATTAGTTTTTTGTAAACTCAGTGAAAGTCAGCAGGATCATGTGACTGGTGAAAAAGGGGTGCAATTTTATGCTACATGAACAAAAATAAAACTTCAGCATACAGAGACAAAAGTTCTGCTGTATCAGCATTGATTGATCACATTAGTATTGTGTTCAGTTTTGGGGAATCACATTTTTGGGGTATTGATCTTCTGCTCATTTGGGTGGGTAAGGGTTGGTCATGGAAGAAAAGATGGAGGAATTGGGGCTATTAAATTGAGGCAGGGAAGACTTTGGGGCAACTGAGAGCTTATCTTCATCAAGGTGGAAGAAGGTGAAGACATCCTTTATGGCTCCAATGTGGTAGAAATTGGACTCCATGGGTGGATTAAGAAAGGCATATTTGGACTCTGTGTCACGGAGAATGTTTCATCATTGGGAACTGTCATTAGGGGATGGGTTATTTCAAAAAGTGGTGTGTTTCCCACCCCTGGAAATATTCAGATGGAGGCTGGATGACCATCTGCCAAGGAATGCTGCAGAGAAGATTCCAGCTATGAGTGGGAGTTTGGACTAATGACCTCTAATATTGCTTCCAACTCTTAATATTTGGCATTTCTACTATAGTGTTCTATGCACAAATCCTTATACCCTGTGAAATTTGTTTTAAATCTCAGCAATCTGTGTCTTGACACATCTCAAAGGATGTTTATAATTGTCTCTGAATAAACAAGTTCGGTATTTTCTGTTATCTTTGCAGGAAGCAGGTTCCCATACAACTTATTGATTGTAAGGCAATTTTGCTGTAAAAGACAAAATAACTGGTTGACAGGTTGGCTTGACAGTTTCTAAACAGGTTTTATGTTATATTAATCTTAAGCTTTATAGTCATCTATACAGTGCTGGAGAAGACTCTTGAGAGTCCCTTGGACTGCAAGGAGATCCAACCAGTCCATTCTGAAAGAGATCAGCCCTGGGATTTCTTTGCAAGGAATGATGCTAAAACTGAAACTCCAGTACTTTGGCCACCTCATGCGAAGAGTTGACTCATTGGCAAAGACTCTGATGCTGGGAGGGATTGGGGGCAGGAGGAGAAGGGGACGACAGAGGATGAGATGGCTGGATGGCATCACTGACTCGATGGACGTGAGTCTCAGTGAACTCCGGGAGTTGGTGTTGGATAGGGAGGCCTGGCGTGCTGCGATTCATGGGGTCGCAAAGAGTCGGACACGACTGAGCGACTGATCTGATCTGATACAGTGACCAGTAGACCAGGTCTTAAAATAGTGGATGATGAAATTGTTTATTTGTGTGTAACGAGTGGTTTCTTTTGTTAATGAATCCTTCAAACCGAAACAAAAGCTTCAGCAAAACATGGAAGAGAACAAGATGTGGACAGAATTTTGGTATTTGGCTCATCAGATTTAGATGATTTGGTAAAATACAAGGACTGTGCATATAATGGAACATTTAAATGCAGTTCAGATATATACTACCAGTTGTAAGGATTACATATATTGATAAGAAATACCAGCATCCTTTATATGTTGTATTTCTAGGGAAATGTTAAAAGATTTATGGAAGGTTTATATATATATTCAACTCTGAATCTTTAGTGACTGACTTTGAGAAAGGGAGTGTCATTGCTTTCTCTGAGATATACTCAAATACAATTATAACCATGAAGCCACACCTATTTTAAATGTATTCAAATATTTTCATTTTTTTCACAATAAAAAATTCTTAAATCGTTAACAATTTTTCCTGTTTCATCTTGTCCTTTTCAATGACCCTTAAAATTTTTTTTGTTATTTTATCTTTTAATGGCAAAACTGCTTTATAGCCAATTAGTTGTGCAGCAAAACTGCTTGCGGCAAAGATTCTTATGGAGAAAATACCTAGAACCGAGATGCAGAAGCTGGTCCAAAAGAGATTTGTGAATAATGAGCCACATCGATACTCTTTTAGCTTCTTCCACAGATGGGATATTTTATGGGATTTGCTTCTGACAGTGCCAGGTTATTGGAAGTCATCTCAACAGCTTTCCTTTGAGTTCATATTCTGGACGTGGAAATTCAACATCTCAACAAATAAAAATACCTCCGGGGCATTTCTGAAAGTGACTTGATAGCCCAAGTCTTGACTGAAATCTACTTTTTTTGGTGACTAGGGGCTGGCTGGTGGCATAGTGTGGCACATGTGTACACTCAGTAGGGTACATGTTACAACTATTCTGCATATCTGGACGTACAGTCTGTTTGGCATTCAGCATATCCACTTGGACAGGTTGGCATCCCTTTCCTACCATCTCTGTGGGGCCTAAAAGATGTAAATATTACATGGCCCATTCATTCTGCTATTCTATAGCTCAGTAGATAATTTATGGCTAAATCACTACAGGGCTGATAATTTAAATCTACCCTTTACCCCAGCTAAAGTACTGAGAGTAGTATTGGTTGGTAGTGCAAGTGGCATCTTTGTTCCTCTTATTCAAGTTCATTCATCAAATTTTATTTCCATTTTGAGATATACAATTTCATTCCAGCTGGAGGGGTGTAAGCCTAGTACAAGGGGTTTTCCGGGGACCAGGGAAGTTGACGGAGGATGGATTGGCCTTGCCTTAGTATCTCTAGTAGAGAGGAGTTCACAGAGCTGCTTTTACATCTGTGATGCTTGGGACTTAGGGAAAGAGTAGAGGTAAGTTTGGGATGGGACTGCTGGCATCACATTAAACTCAGTTACACGTATACATCTAAAGCATATTTTCATTTTCTACCCAAGGCTAGCACATTTTCAAAATCTTTACAAACATACACCTGGAGAAAGGTTAGAACCAGCTCAATTCCAAGTCCCTAAGCATTGGTGACCTTTAACATAAGCAGTGCAAAGAGGAAGAAAGGCTGAACTTGGCATGTGAAGGAGACCTCAGGCAAATATACCCTAGAAAGCGACTTTGGGTTCACAGGAAAATGACACTATTGATGAAGGCTTGCAATAACACCTGCTTATAACTTACATGCAGAGTGCATCATGAGAAACACTGGGCTGGAAGAAGCACAAGCTGGAATCAAGATTGCCGGGAGAAATATCAATAACCTCAGATACGCAGATGACACCACCCTTATGGCAGAAAGTGAAGAGGAACTCAAAAGCCTCTTGATAAAAGTGAAAGTGGAGTGTGAAAAAGTTGGCTTAAAGCTCAACATTCAGAAAACGAAGATCATGGCATCCAGTCCCATCACTTCATGGGAAATAGATGGGGAAACAGTGGAAACAGTGTCAGACTTCATTTTTTTGGGCTCCAAAATCAGTGCAGATGTTGACTGCAGCCATGAAATTAAAAGACGCTTACTCCTTGGAAGGAAAGTTATGACCAACCTAGATAGCATATTCAAAAGCAGAGACATTACTTTGCCAACAAAGGTCCGTCTAGTCAAGGCTATGGTTTTTCCAGTGGTCATGTATGGATGTGAGAGTTGGACTGTGAAGAAAGCTGAGCGCCAAAGAATTGATGCTTTTGAACTGTGGTGTTGGAGAAAACTCTTGAGAGTCCCTTGGACTGCAAGGAGATCCAACCAGTCCATTCTGAAGGAGATCAGCCCTGGGATTTCTTTGGAAGGAATGATGCTAAAGCTGAAACTCCAGTACTTTGGCCACCTCATGCGAAGAGTTGACTCATTGGAAAAGACTGATGCTGGGAGGGATTGGGGGCAGGAGGAGAAGGGGACGACAGAGGATGAGATGGCTGGATGGCATCACTGACTCGATGGACATGAGTCTGAGTGAACTCCGGGAGTTGGTAACGGACAGGGAGTCCTGGCGTGCTGCGACTCATGGGGTCGCAAAGAGTTGGACACAACTGAGCAACTGAACTGAACTGATGGTCCTTTAATACTACGCTTTCAAAGTGTCATCTGCAGCTCAGGGGCAGCAACATGACACCTGCCGATTGCTAAGGATGTGGCACTTCTAAGGATTGTTCAAGATGTGCCTTCTGAATCCATACCCACAGTTCAAGATGCTCCGATGATGCCTATATGTATTAAATCTTAAGAAGTCCTGCTTTAAAACTTACTGTGATCAGATCAACAGAGAGTTGAAATGAAACTTCACTTAATGAAAAAAAAAAAAAACCTTTGTGTTTTAAAAGCAGAAACAAAACGTTTAGAATCCCTACCCCCAAAGGGGAATGATGAATTAGTAAGAGAATTACTTATGCCTAATGAATAAAATTAATGATGTTCTGCATTTGAAATTAACATTAATCTTTTCTTCAGAGTAGAGGGACCCCTGAAAACATTGTTCTGGGTGATTCAACTTTAATTTAATTAGTAACTAGAGAAGCAATAGAGTCAAAGCTTCAGTTCAAATAAAAAATGCTCCTGTAATTAACCTCTCAGATTTTCTGCTCTCCTTGGCCCACAGACTCATGAGTCACATCAAGATGCCAACACCAAACAGAAACCCAAAACATTTTTAGGGTACATCGTGACAAGTCACTTTGTTTCCCCTTAACCACACAGAGCTCTTTTGCAATCACAATATGGTTTTGCAAAAACATGGCGTGAAAGCTATAAAAGTTATGAAGTCATATTTAGATTGACTAAAGGGTTATGATTTCCAAGTAAAGAGAGTAATATTTCCAAAAATACTGCAGTGAGCTGGTGGCAAAGAATATGCCATTATGAGATGCAAAATTTATAGATGCAAATGTGCATATATGTGTATGTATATTTATGTACATACATAAACTCGGAAAATGTTATGAACTAATGAAAATAGCAATTACTGGTGGGGTTTGCAAAATGCTGTAATTCAGAAAAACATCATTAAAAAACTCATTGATAAATCATTGGAACTTAGATCTGACTTTTGATTTATTTTTGCGCCGACTGTAGTTGTGACTCTAGGGAGATGTTTATATGTCGATGATTTCAGTGAGGAGCGGCAGCAATAGCTAATCTGCTCAGTTTTTGAACTCTAAGAGTTATGCTTTGAATTAAAGAAGATTTATGGAGGGAGCAATGGCCTTTTATGGATTACATGCTAAAGATCAGAATGAGTAAGAAAGAAGGTATTCAAAAGAACTGAGGTTTTTTATTTATACACATTAAAGAAAAATACAGTTGAAATGGTCAAAAATCATGTATGTCGCCTCATTTTTATATACAACATAATTTTCCTCTCCTATGTACATGCTACTATGTGATTATGTTCTGACTTACAATGTTTTGCAATTGTTGTATAATTTTTTTTTTTTCTGCAAACAAGAGAGATCTTTGCAATCCTTTCTGTTCTCTTTAGTGTCAAGTACCACACCAGGTACATAACAGATTTTACAAAAGCCTGCTGAATTTTGTGGAAAAACTGTATAATGATCTAAAATTGTTTTACTATGCTTGGATGTCTGTGAGATCTTAAAAGGTAACTCTTAAGAAAGAACATTTTTTGGGGGTGGGGAACAGCGTAGGTATAGAAAGAGGGTGGCAAACTGCCTGACAACTTCAACGTTGTAATACTTTGCAACATCAGACATCAAAGACCTGGAGCATGCACAGACGAAGGATGGGGACTCTGTTCTCGTCCACGTACTCAGTGCAGACCACATCCACTTGAAGGCAGTTGGGGGGAAATGGGTAAATGAGTGGGGATTGAGCGGGTTTCATCATCTCTGAATTCATTTTGAATGTCATGGCAGTCCCTGACTCTGCTTGAGAATGAATAGCCAACATTTAGCCACAAGCTTAAGCAAAACCTTTGAGCTAATGGAAAGGTTTTGGAAAACATAACCTGCAGGGCCTTGTGTTTACCTCTTGAAGCTTCAAACTTCAAGGCAGGTCCTGGGCTCTTGCTTGAGCAAGAACATCTCTAAAGATTTTAAGAGATGAATGAGGAGAATGAGGACAAAGCCAGTCAGCTTCTCCAGTTCAAGTTAAACTGAACTGAAGAAAGGGTTGTAAGGATATTGGGTTGTAAGGTACAAAATTTTTGAGATTTTAAAAAAATTTTGCTTTCTCTTTACCATCTACTGTCTTATTTACCTCCTTTCATTTAATATCCATTTATGGTGAATCATTATAAAAGTCACCTCACTAATATTTTAGCAACATACATCTGTAAAATAGTCAGAGGACCTGTTTTTGCTATCTATCAAATTGCTTTCATCTCTGAAATATAGAATAATTCATGGGAAAATCCATTGAAAGTATATTTAACTGAGTATATCTCTATTCAGCAAGTCAATGAAATATATTATTATACAAATATAAACTGAAATCTTACTAACCAAAGCTGTTAACTACCTTGTTAACTGCTAAATTTGTCCTTAAGTAACTAAGACTTGGATGTATTGGACTTCAGTTAGATTTAATTCTAAGTTTTCCCAGTTTGTTTTAAAATATGTCTTAGATGACTAGACAAGCAGGTGGAAAAAGCCATTTGGGAACAATAATCATAGAAGCATCAATATAGTCATTCTACTTAAAATCTTCCAAGAGAGCTATAATTTCAAAACAAGGCTTTATATGAGGTATACACATTGAGTGATAAAAATGTTTCCAAGATGTTACAATTCTCCAAACCTAGTAAAAAAAAAAACCTTTGATAATATTGACCTATTTATTAAGGAATAGCCTCTTTGGAAAAAATAAGGAGGTAAATTGTTCTCTATTCTTCATTTGGTTAAGGGCTGTAGATGTTCATTTCAGGCTAACAGAAATTTAGGAAGTATGCAGGCTTTGGATTCTGACTCAAGTGAGTAGCCAGCTTGTGTTACCTTAAGCAAGTAGAAACATCTCTGGGCCTCAGTTTCCTCACTGGAGACAGCATTATGTTGTATTTGAATGTGGGACACCCCTGAGTTCAGAGCTCTGTACCTGCATGAACTCTGTGACTATTGGTATGTTACCTAAGTGCTCGTCTTTTGAGAGGTTATTAGCTCTGAAGCAGAAGATGGGTTTAAAATGCTTTGAAAAACTCCTCACTATCGTAAGATATCAATAAACAATAGCTCCTATATTAGTATATGATTTCATAATTATGACTGCCATCAGGAAGTCTAGAAGAACTCAGTCTCAAAATGCAAAAGAAATACTGAGTTTCTTACAGTCCTTTGACCACATTCTTTTCTTACATCTAGGGAATTACTTCCAATCTATTTTAAGAAAAGTTGAAAATGCAGGTATCCCTACAGGGAGAGGACATAACTTGAATGCAAAATTAAAAGCTGTTATCTAACAACTTTTCTTTTACCCCAGTCCTTTGCTCTCTGAGTCATGGAGATTTCCAGGGCATAGCATAGCTGGCCAGTGGACTGACCTCTTGGCACGGATTCTTTCCTCCAGCCCTGGGTTTTTGTTCTTAATTGAGTAGTGCCATGAATTGGGCTATCTCATCTGATCTATTTATGATTCTGAGAAATTTAGGAGTCAGTGCCCCTCCTCTAAAGAGTTCTAATTAGAATCTCTGTAGCATCTTTGATGGGATAAACTAAGCATATTATGGGAAAAAATAGACATACCCCACACTAAATGTTGAAGCTCAAGCTATCTCAGATGGGTAAGAATTTTTCTGGGAAATTTTTTATTGTCTCCTCTTTCAGTAATAATACTCCCTGTACCTCTTTATTATTTAGAATCTACAAAGATTTCTTTTTCAATCCATACATAAATATTGCTGTGAAACTAATAACTATATTCAATCTGTGTCAGAACCATCATGAAGTAAGAAGTTGGCTTTCATTTTCTTCTAAATTCTCTCAGGCATTGGCATTTCTCTTGGATGCTTTAGCAACATTTGGGGATTAATAAATTTCTGGTGTTTGACTAAAGGGTGTATTTTGGGGCCACATGGAAAAGGAGAATTCTTAGACAAGGTAGCAAATCTGGCTAAGGGATAGCTGTCATAAGACTGAATGTGAGGTTTCCCTGGAGGCTCAGTGGTAAAGAATCTGCCTGCCAATGCAGGAGACATGAGTTTGATCCCTGATCTGGGAAGATCCCACATGCTGGGGAGAAACTAAACCCCTGCTGCAACTACTGAGCCCACGTGCCCTAGAGCCTGTGCTCTGCAACAAAAGCCACCGGGAGAGAAGCCTGCGCACTGCAACTGGAGAGTAGCCCCCATTCGCCACAACTAGAGGAAAGCCCACGCAACAGTGAAGATCCAGCACAGCCAAAAATAAATGAAAATTTTTTAAAAGACTGAATGTGTGCATTTAGTACACATCTTGCCCAGGTTATTCCACTCTGCTATGGGAACTCCCATAATGCCAATTATTTTACAAATCCTTTTTAAAGTGAGAGAGAGTCAGAACATGAGAAAATACACACAGGAACCCCAATAGCAAGACTGTAGTGCAGATATTATCAGTTCCCAATTTCCGCCTCCATCCCTCCTCTTGGAACTTTCAGTAGCATTTACAAAGGATAATGAGACTTTAGCACAATAGATTATTCAGTTCAGTTCAGTTGCTCAGTCGTGTCCGACTCTTTGCGACCCCATGAATCGCAGCACGCCAGGCCTCCCTGTCCATCACCAACTCCCGGAGTTCACTCAGACTCACATCCATCGAGTCAGTGATGCCATCCAGCCATCTCATCCTCTGCTGTCCCCTTCTCCTCCTGCCCCCAATCCCTCCCAGCATCAGAGTCTTTTCCAATGAGTCAACTCTTCACATGAGGTGGCCAAACTACTGGAGTTTCAGCTTTAGCATCATTCCTTCCAAAGAAATCCCAGGGCTGATCTCCTTCAGAATGGACTGGTTGGATCTCCTTGCAGTCCAAGGGACTCTCAAGAGTCTTCTCCAACACCACAGCTCAAAAGCATCAATTCTTTGGCGCTCAGCTTTCTTCACAGTCCAACTCTCACATTCATACATGACCACTGGAAAAATCATAGCCTTGACTAGACGGACCTTTGTTGGCAAAGTAATGTCTCTGTTTTTGTTTTTTTTTTATTTTATTTTATTTTTAAACTTTACATAATTGTATTAGTTTTGCCAAATATCAAAATGAATCCGCCACAGGTATACATGTGTTCCCCATCCTGAATCCTCCTCCCTCCTCCCTCCCCATACCATCCCTCTGGGTCGTCCCAGTGCACTAGCCCCAAGCATCCAGTATCGTGCATCAAACCTGGACTGGCGACTCGTTTCTTACATGATATTTTACATGTTTCAATGTCATTCTCCCAAATCTTCCCACCCTCTCCCTCTCCCACAGAGTCCATAAGACTGTTCTATACATCAGTGTCTCTTTTGCTGTCTCGTACACCGGGTTATTGTTACCATCTTTCTAAATTCCATATATATGCATTAGTATACTGTATTTATGTTTTTCCTTCTGGCTTACTTGACTCTGTATAATAGGCTCCAGTTTCATCCACCTCATTAGAACTGATTCAAATGTATTCTTTTTAATGGCTGAGTAATACTCCATTGTGTATATGTACCCCAGCTTTCTTATCCATTCATCTGCTGATGGACATCTAGGTTGCTTCCATGTCCTGGCTATTATAAACAGTGCTGTGATGAACATTGGGGTACACGTGTCTCTTTCCCTTCTGGTTTCCTCAGTGTGTATGCCCAGCAGTGGGATTGCTGGATCATAAGGCAGTTCTATTTCCAGTTTTTTAAGGAATCTCCACACTGTTCTCCATAGTGGCTGTACTAGTTTGCATTCCCACCAACAGTGTAAGAGGGTTCCCTTTTCTCCACACCCTCTCCTGCTATCTAGGTTGGTCATAACTTTCCTTCCAAGTAGTAAGCGTCTTTTAATTTCATGGCTGCAGTCACCATCTGCAGTGATTTTGGAGCCCCCAAAAATAAAGTCTGACACTGTTTCCACTGTTTACCCTTCTATTTCCCATGAAGTGATGGGACCAGATGCCATGATCTTCATTTTCTGAATGTTGAGCTTTAAGCCAACATTTTCACTCTCCTCTTTCACTTTCATCAAGAGGCTTTTTAGTTCCTCTTCACTTGCTGTCTGAGGAGGCCTTACAAATAGCTGTGAAAAGAAGAGAAGCGAAAAGCAAAGGAGAAAAGGGAAGATATAAGCATCTGAATGCAGAGTTCCAAAGAAGAGCAAGAAGAGATAAGAAAGCCTTCCTCAGCGATCAATGCAAAGAATAGAGGAAAACAACAGAATGGGAAAGACTAGAGATCTCTTCAAGAAAATTAGAGATACCAAGGGAACATTTCATGCAAAGATGGGCTCGATAAAGGACAGAAATGGTATGGACCTAACAGAAGCAAAAGATATTAAGAAGAGGTGGCAATAATACACAGAAGAACTGTACAAAAAAGATCTTCATGACCCAGATAATCATGATGGTGTGATCACTGACCTAGAGCCAGACATCCTGGAATGTGAAGTCAAGTGGGCCTTAGAAAGCATCACTACGAACAAAGCTAGTGGAGGTGATGGAATTCCAGTTGAGCTATTTCAAATCCTGCAAGATGATGCTATGAAAGTGCTGCACTCAATATGCCAGCAAATTTGGAAAACTCAGCAGTGGCCACAGGACTGGAAAAGGTCAGTTTACATTCCAATCTCAACAGACTATTACTTAGTCATAAAATAGAACGGAATTCTGCCATTTGCGCAATGTAGATAGATCTAGAGAAAATTATTCTTTATGGTATCAGTCTGAGATAGATAAATACTTTATGATGTCATTTAAATGTGGGACATAAAAAATAAAACAAATGCATACAGCTAGACAGAAACAGACTCACAGACATAGGGAGCAAACTAGTGGTTACCAGTGGGGAGAGTTGAGGAGGAATGGGCAAGATAGGGGCACGGGATTAAGAGATATAGAGTACTATGTGTAAAATAGATAAACAACAAGGATATACTATATAGCACAGGGAATTACAGTTTGGGGACAACAAAGGAAGAGATGGTTGGATGGCATCACCAACTCAATGGACATGAGTTTGAACAAGCTCCAGGAGATGGCGAAGGACAGGGAAGCCTGGTATGATGCAGTCCATGGGGTTGCAGAGTCGGACATGACTGAGTGACTGAACAACAAGAAAATAACTTCTAATGGAGTATAATATGTAAAAACACTGAATCACTATGCTGTACACCCCAAACCAATATGATACTATAAATCAACTACAGTTCAATATGAAAAAGCTTTTAGTAGTTCAGCCTTGTTTTCAGGCAATTGCCAACTGATGCTGAAGCTCTAATAGTCTGGCCACCCGATGCAAAGAGCCAACTCATTGGAAAAGACCCTGATGTTGGAAAAGATTGGCGTCTAAAAGAGAAGAGGGCAGCAGGGGATGAGATGGTTAGATAGCATCACTGACATGAATTTGAGCAAACTCTGGGAGACAGTGAAGGGCAGGGGAGCCTGCTGTGCTGCAGTCCACCGGGTCACAGAGACTTGGACATGACTGTTGTTCAGCGACTGAGCAACAAGAGTCCAAACCGTAAGTGGTCAACCACTTTATGAGGGGATATCTCAAGTGTCATCATTTCTTACAACATCTTCTGGAGAGTTACTTCCCTCACAGTAATCGTGTCCCTTCTCTGTGAGCCTGTTAAATGAAGTATTGACTTAAGGTAGTGTAGGCTCACTGTTGTCCCACTGGGCTACGAGTGCTGTCGTGGGGACCGTCCGAGACCCAGCTTTCCAGTCCTTCAGCTTAGCACAGCATTGGTACCAAGGGCTCACTGAGTGCGTCACTGGGCATGGCATGAATTTTCTCATAGCATGAGTTCAACAGGGCAATTGCCTTCAGCCTCTCTTGCTTGTGCTTTGGTTGCCTGGGAGGGTCATCAGAGAGTCTTGAAAATGGCAAGTCATTAATAGCTCAGCCTCTTGTTCTCTTCCTCACCATTAAGCAAGACCGTATCGAAAACATCCCAGACTGGGGGGAAAATTGATCTTATTTTAGAAGATATTCAGAGATACCAATGAAGTAATAACTTCTTTGAGGCTTAAATTTAGCATATCTTTGAAGAGCTAGCTCAAATGTTCTCATGTTGAACTACATTTTTGCCCTTTCCTCAGAAGCATTATCTACATACCAAAACCATACCCATTAGTCTGAGGGATAAAGACTTGGAGGATATTACTAAATGCTATTAAGGGATATGTTTATCTTAACCCTATGCTGGAAAAATGAAGATATGAAATTTAGGACTGAAGATATGTGTACATTTTAAATCTTTAAATTCTTTTCAAAGGCCATGGAAACCATCCTACATTGTAAATAAATGGATTTCTTACTCATTTTGCAAGAAGATTTGGTTCCGATAGCCGGTCTTCTATAATGTAGCTCTGGCAAATGTGCCTTCCCTTTCCTCTGTTCTCTAAATGCACATCCCTATACCTCTCATCAAGTGTAATGGTATTTATATCTTGGTTTACAGATGTGCATCATCTTGCCAATTGTGATTCCTTGAGGACAAAATATTCCCATCTCTCCAAGTTCCTAGTTCAGTGCCTCACATCTAGCAGATTCTCCATTAAGGTTTGTTGAATGAATAAATAATATATTCGTGTAAGCTACTTCTCTCTCAAGAAATGACAACAAAAGAGCAAGACTGAATGCATGTTTTTACAAGTTGATTATTAATGGAATTTGGGGTAAGGATCTAAAGGGGTATCAACTGGATCACAGACTACGGGGTAATCAATTCTTTGTTGGCATCTCTTAAAATGCACATTTCCTACACAGATGGCTTATGCCATACACCAGATTTAAGGCCCTCTTTCTTAAGTTCTGGTTAATTTATGATTTTTTCCATTATTATCTAAAACATATATAGGAAGAGAACCCAGTTTAAATTGTCCAGAAAGTAATTTCTCTCTCTGAAGCAATAAACCATTTTTAGGCTCGAAGCCAGGTTAATTCCTACACATGTAATCCCTGGAGACCTTTAGGTCACTAGCAAAAGGACCTGAAAATTTTAATTAAAGAGATTTCCAGGAAAGAGAAAGAAATTAAAGCAATTGGCCACCGCAACATGAAGGAGTTTTTATATCCCACACAAATGTCTTACAACACAGGACACACCAAAATCTGGAAAGCACAGACCTCCCAGAAGATTCAACAATGAAGATTATTTAATAATTTAGTTCTACTGTCAACCCTGAGAAAGAACATTAGGGGTGGGGTACTTCCCCGGTGGTATAGTGGTTAAGACTTGTGCTTCCACTGCAGGGGCTATGTGTTCGATCCCTGGTCTGGGAACTAAGAGTCTACATGTCGGTGGTGTGGTCAAAAAGAAAAGAATATTGGGGGGCAGGGGAAAGGTATTTTATTTGGTCAGGCATGCATGCATGTTAAGTCACTTCAGTTGTGTCTGACTCTTTGCGACCCTCTGGACTATAGCCTGCCAGGCTCCTCTGTCCATGGAATTTCTCAGGCAAGAACACTGGAGTGGGTTGCCATACCCTCCTCCAGGGGGTCTTCCCGACCCAGGGATCAAATCCAAGTCTCCTACATCTTCTGTACTGGCAGGCAGGTTCTTTACCACTAGCACCACCTGGTAAGCCCATTTTATTTGGTCACTCAATAACATTTAAGTATTATTTGTTCTGCTTAAGACACTGTCGTAAGTGTTTGGAATACAAAAATAAGAAAATAAAGTCTTTATTCAGATGGAGTTTATCTTTAGGGAAGATTAACAGGTAAGCAACCAGTTACCAAATATGATAAGGACTTTTGATAGAGGTCACACCAGATGCTAGAGGAACAGAAAGGAAGAAGGCTCTGCATTCTTTGATGGACACACAAGCAGGATTCCCAGGGTGTGCCTTGATTGTGTTGTTTATGAAGACCAGAGAGGAAAAGATATTCTTTGTGGTAGGGCAAGATAGGAAATGACTGAGAGGAACAAGGGACAAGCTGCATATGAAGAACAAGTAGTGATGTTGCTGGAACACAGTGTATACCTGGATGAAAAATGAGGTTCAGGGAAGCTGGGGCAAGATCATGGCTTATCTTGTTAAAAGAGGGATGATAAAGAAACCACATAAATACCACAGGGAGGATGTATCTGAATGCCATAGGAACACGGCTTAACATTATTCAGAGAGAAGTCAGTGTACATTTCCTGATCTAGAAGAAGGGGATTCAGTGAATGTATATGCACAATTCACAGGGGATGCCAGCCAATCAGATCACAGAGACAGATTGCTGCGACGTGACTAAAAATTTTATGGACCTTACCAAAACCCAGAAAGTGCCAGATATCCTAAATGCACTTCCAGTGTTTAAGGTTGCTTGTGTGTGTATAAGATTTCATTCAATAGCCAGAATATGCTGAACCTTCAACTGAAGAAAACCACTGGGGAAACTTAATAGGAGACCAGGGAGAAATGAAATGGAGATGAGCCAGACATAGTTATAAGTTGTCAATTTTATGACATTGTTTAACAGATACAGGCAGTATAACATTTAAATGGCTGCCATTGTTTTACTTCGTTCTATATCACAAAGCTATCACCAGTTCCAGCATTCTGACAATTAATACTAAAACTACTCCTTTAGCATTAGAGAGCAAATTCTGAGGAAAGAAACATCTTGCAAATACTACAATCTAAAATCCTTAACCATTTATATTAATCTATTTCCATTATTGGAGAAGGCAATGGCACCCCACTCCAGTACTCTTGCCTGGAAAATCCCATGGATGGAGGAGCTTGGTAGGCTGCAGTCCATGGGGTCGCTAAGAGTCGGGCATGACTGAGCGAGACATTACAGAGTAATACTCCATTGGTAAATAGAGTATTGTGTTTGAGTAACTGTGCAACACTTGCCATAACTGGATTTGTTGAACACCTCTTTTACTACACATTACATTTGTATTATTGCAAAAGCCTTGCCAGTTTTTATGATTCTATTCTTAAAGGTAAGAAAACCAGCTTTGAGAGGTTAAGAAAATTGTCCAATACCACACAGTTAGTAAGTGGGAGAGCCAGGATTCAGATTGGCTCAGTTCACGCTGTTTCTGTTATCAATGGCAATCTCTACTTAGAATATTAAATGTGTTTAAATATAATAGCTACAGCCACGTTTCCTATCCAGCTCAGCCCAAAGATGGATGGATGGGAGTTCAAGAGGGGACCAGAGAAGGAATTCTGGTGATGTGGCTGACCTCTCTATCTGCATTTCCTCTTCCAGGTGTTCACCTTTTGATGAGGTTTCCCCTTGCACCTTTGCTGATACCCAGTCACCTTTCTGACCTCTTCCTTAAATCCTGCTGCATTATCGTTCTCACTTCCTGCCACCATTCTTTCTCCCTTGATCTAGGCAGACAGTCATGATTATGTCCACTACATTTTCTTATAGACCACGAATACAACCTCAAATTTCCACTCAACCTAGAGCTCCAAACAACCTTTATCACTCAACTGATGTTGGCATTTGAACCGAGAGTTGTTTCTTTTTCTGCATCTGGTCCTTTCTTCTGAAGCGCCCTAAAGAATACCCCATTATAAGTAACTCAATAGTTCCACTGCTCCCTTCATTCAGCAAACTGTAAAGAACTTTCTGTGTGCTTGTGCTGAATGTATCACCCTCTCTCTCAAGCCCTCTCCCTCTCAGCATGTCTGAGCTTTCGATGATACCAGCAGAGTATGAAAAGCATACATGCCCAAAAACATAGGTGAGTGGATGCAGTTCTCCAACTTCCTCACAGAGGCATGCCCAAAGTTGGGAGGTCCCGATAGACAAAGAAGAAGACACCCACCGAGTTAGAGAAACTCAGAGCTGCAGGCTTGTTGCCTTTCTTACTTAGGCATGAGGAGAAGCCAGGTTAGCACTGAGGAGTCTACCCTACCTACCACTCACTGTATAAGTGATTCCTTGCCTGATGCACATACTTCCAATTTATCTTGAGTTACAGTGGTATGGGGAGAAGGCAATGTCACCCCACTCCAGTACTCTTGCCTGGAAAATCCCATGGACGGAGAAGCCTGGTGGGCTGCAGTCCATGGGGTCGCTAAGAGTCGGACACAACTAAAGCGACTTAGCAGCAGCAGCAGCACAGTGATATGGTCATAGTCAAGGCGCCATTTGAATTCAAGTCCTTATCATCTCACATATGGATAATTGTAACTTTTCAGGTCATTTTGTAATTATCATAGGTTAAGCATTCAATATTTATTAAATTAATGAAACACATGGACATAGAGTCAGATGATTAGCCTTGAAACACTACTTCTGTAACATTGGTTCCATGCCCTAAACCAATGGTTTCCCAGCAAGCAGTTCAGATTTTATCACTTGGAATTTAAGTCTCAACCTTCTTGATCCAACTTATTCATGATATTCCTTCTTCTGTTCCTACTCAGTTCTTAGTTGCAATGACAATAGCCTCTTCAGTCTCGTCTTTCCCTTCCCTTCCTCTCTCTGCACCTCCATCCTATCACACATGCACATAAGTGAGCATTTTATGCGATGCCTGCCATCTTGCTTTGAATTGTAAACACCCCACCCCTCCGGAAGTTTGATAGGTACCACATGCCTACCATCTTGCCTTGATTGTAAAGAACCCCCCATCCCAGAAGTTTGATAGGTACCACTTTTATGCTGCATCTGATCCATCCACTTTGGGAGGGAAATAAAAATGTTATTGCCTCATTCTTTGAGTCATGCATATTTCTTACAGTAAGCATAGCTGTGGTATTAGTCATTTATTTTTTATAATAGCTTTATGAGGTATATTGACATATTATGCATTTTAAATCAATTTTGTAATTTGTTTGCTGTTACCCAAAGATGTTGGCAAGAAATTGTTGTTATAAGATTATAAAATGATCTATACTTTGTGAACTCATTTATTCAGTAAAAAAAAAAATGGGTATACCATACATAGGGGAAAATCTATTAATACTGGTCACCTCAAAATGGTGGATTTTATTTATTCTTTAATTTTTATTTTTAAAAAATTTCATGTTTTGGATTATTGTACATCAAAAGGACTTTCTGACTTACAGTCCTATGAAGTTTAATATATGTACAGATTTATATTGCCAGCATCACATTAAGGATAAAAAACAGTTTCTTCATTAGTTCAGTAGTCCTTTATTCTTATTCATTTATGGTCAAATTCCATCCCTTACTTCTAACCTCTGGTAACTGCTGATCTGTTCTCCAACACAATAATGTTTTATAAAAGGATGTGAAATAAATGGGATCATAGACTGTAACTTTTTGAGACTAGCTCTTTAACTCAGAATAATGCTTTTGATGTCAATCAGAGTTGTTGCATGAATCAGTAACCTGTCTCTTTCTATTGCTGAGGAGTGTTCCCCGGTACACATGTACCACAGTTTGTTAATCCATTCCCCTAGTAAATGCATCTTGGGCAATTTGGGGTAATTATGAATAGAGCTGCTATAAATATCCCAATCCAGGTCTTTGTGCAAATGAAAGTTTTTCTTTCATTAGTGTAAATACCCAGGAGTGGAACTGCTAGGCTACATGATAAGGGTATTTATAAGAGCAACGCACTATTTTCATTTTGATTAAGTCCATTTATTAGCCTTCTTAGAAACAGACTGTGCTTTCAGTATCATGTCGAAATACTCTTTGCCTAGTCCTAGGTCACAGGGATTTTCTCCTGTTTTCTTTTAAAAGTTTTATAGTCATACAATTTACAGTAGATATAGCATCTATTTTGAGTCAACTTTTATGTAAGGTATAAGGTTGAGATGGGTTTTGACATTTAAGTAAATGTCAGCATATTCAACAGAATATGTTGTATTCTTTCTTCATTGAATTGCTCTGTAACTTTATCAAAAAGCAACTGGCCTTATTACTGTGCGTCTATTTCTGTACTTTATATTGTTCCATTGGTCTCCGTGTCTCTCTCTTTGTCAATACCATAGTGTTCTGATTACTATAGCAAGCATTCAAACCAACAAATGTAATTTTTCCAACTTTCTTTTTTTCCCCAAATTTTTTCAGGTATTCTCTTTCCTTTACACATTATTTTAGAATAAGCTTGCCCATATATTCAAACAATTCTCTTTGGATTATTACTGAAAATGCATAAAATCTATAAACCAACTTAGGGAGAAATAATATCCTTACTATATTAAGTATTCCAATCCATGAACAAGGAATTCTTCTCCATCTACTTAGGCCTTATTTGACTTTATTCATCAGCATTGTTTAGTATTTTTGCAAACAGATGCTGTACATTTCATCAGATTTAACTGCATTTCATTTTCACTCCTTATCTCTATTATTTAAAATATTATTTTTTATTTCAATTTGCAATTTTCCATGACTAGTATATAGAAATACTATTAATTGTTGTATGATCACCTTGTGTCCTATGACCTTGCTAACAAGCTCACAAACTTTTAGAAGTTTTTAAAAATAGATTCTTTTGGATTTTCTTCATAGATGAGTATAATCATGACTTCTGCAAATAGAAATAGTTTTATTTCTTCCTTTATGGTATGTATGTTTTAAAATTTTTTCTTCTCATTTTATTTACAAGCATTGGCTAGGATGCCAGTACATTGAGGAAAGAGTGATGGGAATGTACAGCCTGGCTTTTTTCCCAATGTTAGAGAGAAAACGTTCAGCTTTTCACAATAAGTATGATATTACCTGTAGGATTTTTTTGTGTGTGTGAAGATTTGCCTTATTATGTAAAAGTTCCCTTTTATTTCTAGTTTGCTGAGGGATTCTATCATGAATGATGTTGAATTTTGTTAATTTTTTTCTGGATTAACCAATAGTCTTCATTCTTTAAACCATTAAGGTGGTGGATTGTTTTAATTTTTAGAAAGGAATAATGTATCAGCTTTTCATATCCAGAAATAAGCTATACTTGGTTGTAATGTATTATTCTTTTTCTATTTTTTGAACTTGATTTGACTGCTTAATAGAAGCTGCTGATGTTGAAAAAATGCACAAATAAATTAATCTATTATCCTAATATAATGAAGAAATTTTCACGATATATTCTCGTTATATTGAAATACACACTCTCTTTAGAACCATAGAACAATCAATAGGGAGAACATTCTATAAATCCCAGATGTTGATAAATGCATTAATCAGCATATTTTATGTGACATCTCAGATTTAGTTTCTTTGAAGCATAAACCTCTTCTGAAGAATTATAATTTAAAACTGATGAAGTGATAGAATTTTATGATACAAGCTTTAGACTTTATTGCACTGATAGTTAAACAGCTGAGAAAGTATCTTTTGTAGAACCAATTAAAAATGCCAACCGTATCCAGCACTTCACTGCCCTTGATCAACTGGCAACTCCTTTTGCTTTATTGCCACTCACTATAATCCTCCAACAATTCAGATTCTATAATTTTACAAAATGTTTAGTAGTTCAGACAGAATTAAGCCATTTTTTACCAGAATTTGAGAAACTGAAAATTTAGCCAGGATATCATACTGTGGCCAATCTTCCATTTTAAAGCTCTGTTGGAAACCCCATAAACATGTCTTGAATAATTCTGCCATGATGGAAAGCAAGAAAAATGGGACAGGAAGTTGTGTGAGGAAAGAAACTTTACAACCAACACTTTGAAGCTACAACAATTCAACAATAAAAGGGAATGAAGAGTTGGGCTCTGGGGTAATTGAAACTTTTCCTTCCATCTTTCCTTCACTTAAAAAAAAATCATAAGTCGATATATTGTACCAGATGTGCTGAGATAACCCTCCCAATAGAAAACATCTAAAAATGCTATGGAAAATATTAACAATTACTTCCTTTCTTTAAATCACAGCTGAGCTGGTGGTAAATGAATTAGTAAAGAGATGGAATCAGTTGACAGATATGTTTTCACAGAGAAACCACTGTTCTGAAAAGGCTTACAAAGTAAATATGCTCAACACTTAATGAACAAATAATTCCACTCTTCTCTTATACAAGTTCTTTCCAAGTATGGAAAAAAGGAGAAATCACTCCTTAAATTTTCTGTGTGGTTACTAAATCATAAAAAAAAAAAACAAGACAGCATGTGTGTGTATGTCTGTGCGTGTGTGTCTAAAAAACCAATGTCATTCTTGAACAAAGATGCAAAAAAATCCTATACAAAATATTAACAAACCTTACCCAAAAGAAAGAACCAAAGCTTCATGGAGAAATGGATAATTCCGCATCTTGTGAAGGAAATAAGTAAGGTTAATCTGGGAAATATTGTGTCAGAAAGGAGGGAGGCTTTTAAACATGAGAGGAATCATGTCAAAAGGGCACAGGATAAACTATGAAGGGGTTCTCACTGGTATAGGATGAGACAATTTGAGAATAGAAACAATAACTATATAGAACTAAAACACAACAAAAATATAAAATCCAGAGGACCATAATGATACTGCTGCTGCTGCTAAGTCGCTTCAGTCATGTCCGACTCTGTGTGACCCCACAGATGGCAGCCTACCAGGCTCCCCCGTCCCTGGGATTCTCCAGGCAAGAACACTGGAGTGGGTTGCCATTTCCTTCTCCAATGCATGAAAGAGAAAAGTGAAAGTGAAGACGCTCAGTCATATCTGACTTTTAGCGACCCCATGGACTGCAGCCTACCAGGCTCCTCCGTCCATGGGATTTTCCAGGCAAGAGTACTAGAGTGGGGTGCCATTGCCTTCTCCGATAATGATACTAAAATCCCCCAAAGAATAAAACTACTTCACTGATAATCAGTAGTGGTTGCCAGGACAAAGTCTTATAGTCTGAAAATTGATGAAGGGAAAGCATAAAACATTTTCCCCTCCTTTTCTGTATGGACTCTATTTTACTGTACCTAAAAAATCAATGAGAGAGTTCTGTGAAAAAGAATTCATTTAATAAATGCAAAATTAATGAGATAATTAGATCAATATTTTTGCAACACCAAATGAAATAGTACATGTGGGTAGGAATCATGGATGTGGAAATCGTTAGATAAATGGTGATGAGAAAATTCACAAAGGAGGAATTATATTGACTCCACCTGAGCCCACTGATCAATCTGAACATCACTAAGCATGGAACAGTCAGCTAGTTTGTACCTCACAATGTGATGCAATAGGAGGGACACAGCATCACCATGAAGTATTTTTGCCTTAAAAAACGACATCTAAATTCAATAACGTTTCTCAATTTGAATTTTAGTTAACAGGAAAAGTGGAGGCTAGAAAAGTAAGTGAAATGACATCATGAAAAACAGCCAGGCCCAACGTATAGAACATTCTAGAACAAATGACCTAAATTTCTCAACAAATCAATGTCTTAAAAAAGGGACCATGTGTTTCTGTGTATGTAAAGGGGAGAAAGTTATAGAATAAAGGAGACTTATACATAATCATGATGTGCAATTTGCAATGCATGGATCTCGTTTAGATAATGATTTGGAGGGGAACAAAATAATGTAAAAAGATACCTTTGAGACTCTCCTGGCAATATGAATATAAAATAGGTATTAGATTATACTAAGGAATTCCCATTAATTCTGTTGGATGCAATACTGAAACGGTTGTTACATATTTTAACAATACCTTTATCAGTTAATGATGCATACCAAACTATTTATGGGTGAAATGACATGATGTCTGAGATTTTCTTTTAAATAATCCACCCTAAAAAAATGGGGTTGAAAGAGGGATGGATAAAGCAAGAAGAGCAAATTGTTAATAATTCTTGAGGCTCAGTGATGATAGCATTAAGATGCATATTACTATTCTCTCTCTTTGAGTGCATATTTGGAAATTCTGATAACAAATCCACAAAGTATAAAGAGAGAATATATTTTAATCAAGTTGAAGTGATTAAAAAATTTTAAGGTCTGTTTTACATTAGAAAATCTACCAATGTAATTTAATGCATGAATAGATGAAAAGATTTAGGGATCCCATTAGATCCAGGAAATATCATTTAATAAATTCAACAGCTATCCACACTAACACACTTCAACCAAGGATATAAGGAAAGTTGCTTAATGTAATGGAGGGCAGCTAAACAGTGCACATAATTATTATCTTCACTACTGAAATATTAAAAATATGGCATTTAAACTCAGGAAGAAAACAAGGATATCTGTTTTCAGTATTCTATTGCAATGCATGTCCCAGCCAAAACAGTCTGGAAAGAGGGAAAAGAGCACAATACAGAAACTGGAAAGAAAGAAAGAAAATCTCATTATATGTATATGTTATCCACGTCTATTTAGGAAACTCCAAAACTGGCTACCACAGGTACTGAGAGTACTGGAATAAAACATGTTCAGACTAGAAATATTGCAGAGAATTGGTAATAAAAAACTTTATCCCTATACCATAAACATTTCCTGTTTCATTAAACATTAATCAATGACTGCATAACATGCAAATAGGAGTATTTGATTAGACTTGCAATTTTTAAATTACATCTGTGGGTCTTAGTCAAGTCTCTAATTTCGCTGGCTCTTCGTTTTCTCAACTGTAAAATTAATTATGGATTACCTGATCATTAGGCTCTCTTAATAGTTCTATTGTCATGTGAACTTCATTAATTAAAAGAGCAATTAAGATGTATGTTTTATGCATAGCCTAGCAAACCAATAGAATCCTGTAAAAGTGTTTATTTCTATTTAAACATTATATGTGATCCTTTATTATGTGAAAGGACTTCTTGAAAGATTTCAGTCCAGTTTGCATAATTAGTTATAAGCTACATGTAATAGGATATATATTTTGCAAATCCTTGTTTCTTTTTATGATTGATTGCTTGACAACATTTGATGCCCAATGAATACCTATTGAAATAAAAATGTAAAAGCTTTGTGGCTGATAATGCAGATAATTGTGATATGAGAAAGCTGAAAGGTGGAAACATGAGGCACACATCTAAGAAAGAATATAACACAGTTACGGAGAAGGCAATGGCACCCCACTCCAGTACTTTTGCCTGGAAAATCCCATGGAGGGAGGAGCCTAGTGGGCTGCAGTCCATGGGGTTGCACAGAGTCGGACACAACTGAAGCGACTTAGCAGCAGCAGCAGCAGCATGGCAGGGACTATGTTTGCTTCACCCACAAAAATATCATCAGGACCTAATTCAGTGATGGACATATAGTGGATGCTGAATATACTTCTTAAATGACAGGATATATGGTTATCTGTTCCAGCTTCAGCTTCAAGGAAGTCACCCATGTTTCCCAAATTTATTTTTCAGCCATATCCTGCAATAAACATACTCATATTTTATTGATTAAACCATCAAAAGATATTTTCTAGGAACTCAGTAAAAAATTCTAAGTTACGTGGATACATATGTTTTATATATATGTGTGTGTGTGTGTGTGTATATATATATATATGTACATATACACATAAAACATAAAAATGTGTTCCAGTCTTCTCTATTTGGACTGAAATGTCCTTGACAATAGTTTTGTCTTCTCTGGTTACAGCCCTATATAGTTCTGTTTTTTCATGGTCTAATTGCTGGTGATAAGCATCAACATTCCCTAAGACCTTTGGCACCTTGATCCTTCTCAGACCCTTTCTATTCTCTTTCTATTCTCAGCTAATAGAGAATAATTACTTATTACTGTCACCTTTAGACTTGCTGTTTACACCTCAAAACATTGAGATAATGCTTCTTGATCTCTTCCTTGATTGTCATTCAGGTTATTAAAGGATCATTGATTTTTTTTTTTAATCCAGTGGATACATTTAAGCCTTTTTCTTGCTTGATCTCTCAGTTGTGAATAATTTCACCATTGCCATTCCATTCTTCTTACTACTAATCCTTTCCCCTGCTAATTTCTGAATCACGACTCTCCTCTGGTTTTCCATCTACTTCTCTCACTGCTTCTTCTCATTCTGTGACATGGGTTTCTTATCTTTTATCCTTCTGAAACTACCCTCAGCTCTCATCTCCTCTCAATCCTGGATTCAGTCAGTTCCTATATGATGATATCTTCTAAATAAATGTGCTTTGTTCCCTCATGTTTTTGTGTCCCCACACATTCTTTCCTTCTCCCTGGATCAATTCCCACTGCTTGTTCATTGGGCAAAATCTTACATGTCCTTCAATTAGCCCCAATCCTTATTTCTGGGATTCCTTTGGTGGCTTAGACTGTAAAGAATCTCCCTGCAATACAGGAGACCCAGGTTAGATCCCTGGGTCAGGAAGATCCTTTGGAGAAGGGAATGTGTAGCACCTTTCAACACCTCCCACCCCCACTCCCCCAGGCAGATGTGAGTTCTTTGCTCTTCGTTCACTTTGAATATAGTTTAATTAAAGCAATTATCTCCTTATTTAAATGTTTGTATTTGACCTCTACGGATGGCAAAGTCCCATAAGATGGCTTTCAATTTCCATTTTTATAGTCCTAGTACCTAGGACAATGCTTGATGCCTAGTAGGAGCTCAATAAATTTGTTTGTTGGGGGAATAAATAAATCTCTTGTTGTTGTTTTAAACCCGCTTTTTATGTTCATTCTCAAAGTCAATTCTTATAGTCTCACCAAGAAGAGATATGATTATTATGACCCCTGTTTTACAAATAAGGAAAAAAAAAACAGCACTTTCCCACATGTGTGTGTGCACATGTGCTCAGTTGCTCAGTCATGTCCAATTCTTTGTGACCTCATGGACTGCAGTCTGCCAGCTTCCTCTGTCCATGGGATTTTCTAGGCAAGAATACTGGAGTGGGTTGCTAGTTCCTACTCCAGTGGATCTTCCCAACTAGGATGGAACTTAAGTCTCCTGCATCTCCTGCAGTGGTAGAAAATGGCAGACGAAGGACATGAACCCAAATCTTCACTCTATCTCGAGGGTTCTAGTCACTCTATTGGGGCAAAATACAATTGGGCAGCTTGAGTAGAACAGATACTAATATCAACAGCTTTTGCTTCTCTGAGTCAGTTAAAGGCTTCTGATTAACAGAAAGAGATAAGTAGTTTTCCATTAAAGAAGTTTTTTATAGGAATGAGTCCTGTCATTTCCCTCTACTTTCATAGCAATTTCTTTGAATGGTGTATTCTTCACCAAAGGCTATATGATTCTTCTCCTTGGTCATGTTTTCAGAAATGGAAAATGGGATTGCTCTTTAGAACAAAATCTTCATGAGTTGGCAAAGAAAAGATGTGTTGGGGAATATCTAAAACACGAGCAGATTTTTTTCAATCTACATGTCTTACCAATTTGATAATGGATATAAAATTTGTTCAAGACTTAACATTCCCAACAAGAGCTAAACAACTTAGATTTGAAGATATTTATGATAAATTAGTTGGGTAACTGCTCTGTAACCCTCTCTCTTTATAATCCTTTAGAGAAAGAAGAAACATTTTTCAAAATTATTTGCTTTTCAATAAGAAATAGATCCAAACCAAGCTATTCAGCGCCATTGTCAGGCAAGGAGGAATACCCATGAGATTATATTAATTGACACAAGTGTTCTTTTGCCTCATTCACGCTCTCCTTTTACTCTATTTTATCTAAACATAATACACTGTTCTGTAAAATTTTAGCTAGCAATAATTTACAGGCTTCCCAGGTGGCTAGGTGGTAAGGAATCTGCCTGTCAATATAGGAGACACAGGTTCGATCCCTGAGTTGGGAAGTTTCCCTGGAGAAGGAAATGGTAACCCACTCCAATATTCTCACCTGGGACATCCCGTGGACAGAGGAGCCTGGCAGGCTACAGTCCATGGGGCCAAAAAAGTGTCAGACATGACTTGTGACTAAACAACAAGAAATGATTTACAAATTAACTGGTATCACTAGGCTAGTTTTGAATATAATTGAGTCACATGTAACTCTTTTTTCCTGTCCTATTTTTTCAAGTTTTCCCCTTTCTTCTCTCCAAAGGGAATTCTTAGAGGACCACGAGGGTGGCATGACTTTTTTCCTTCATCTGAGAAGGATCTTCCACTCTGATCTCACCTTTTGATTGGCCTGACTGGAATCTGCAATCTCCAGCACACAGGATGGTCCAGGGCCAAATTAATTAATTCTGGAATTAATTCTGTAAAGTTAATTCTGGAATTTAAACTGTAGATTTTTATAGCGGTTTGGAAAGGTGCCCCTGTCATCCCCTGCCTGACCATCCTGTGTCATCATTATCATCTTCTATTTACATCCTCTCAAGAGACTCAGAGTTTAGAGACACCTTAGTTGGTTCCCTTCAACAGTATGTGAACTGCAAATTTCCAGATGTTCAAGCTGGATTTAGAAAAGGCAGAAGAATCAGAGATAAAGTTGCCAACATCCATTGGATCATCAAAAAAGCAAGAGAGTTCAGAAAAACATCTACTTCTGCTCTATTGACTATGCCAAAGCCTTTGACTGTGTGGGTCACAGCAAACTATGGAAAATTCTTCAAGAGATGGGAATACCAGCCCACCTTACCTGCATCCTGAGAAATTTGTATGCAGGTCAAGAAGCAACAGTTAGAAGTGGACATGGAACAACAGACTGGTTCCAAACTGGGAAAGGAATACATCATGGCTATATATTGTCACCCTGCTTATTTAACTTATATGCAGAATACATCATGAGAAACGCTGGGTTGGATGAAGCACAAGCTGGAATCAAGATTGCCTGGAGAAATATCAATAACCTCAAATATGCAGATGACACCACCCTTATGGCAGAAAGTGAAGAGGAACTAAAGAACCTCTTGATGAAAGTGAAAGAGGAGAGTGAAAAAGTTTGCTTAAAGCTCAACTTTCAGAAAACTAAGATCATGGTATCTGGTCCCATCACTTCATGGCAAACAGATGGGGAAACAATGGAAACAGTGAGAAACTTTATTTTCTTAGGCTCCAAAATCACTGCAGGTGGTGATTGCAGACATGAAATTAAAAGATGCTTGCTTCTTGGAAGAAAAGCTATGACCAACCTAGACAGCATATTATAAAGCAGATACATTACTTTGCCAACCAACTTTCATCCAGTCAAAGCTATGATTTTTCCAGTAGTCATGTATAGATGTGAGAGTTGGACTATAAAGAAAGCTGAGCACCAAAGAATTGATGCTTTTGAAATGTGGTGTTGGAGAAAACTCTTGAGAGTCCCTTGGACTACAAGGAGATCCAACCAGTCCATCCTAAAGGAAATCAGTCCTGGGTGTTCATTGGAAGGACTGATGTTGAAGCTGAAACTCCAATACTTTGGCCACTTGATGCTAAGAACTGACTCATTTGAAAAGACCCTGATGCTGGGAAAGATTGAAGGTGGGAGGAGAAGGGGACGAGAGGATGAGATGGTTGGATGGCATCATTGACTTGAAGGACATGAGTTTGAGTAAGCTCCAGGAGTTGGTGATGGACAGGGAGGCCTGGTGTGCTGCAGTCCATGGGATCACAAAGAGTCAGACATGACTGAGTGACTGAACTGAACTAGTTGTCTGCCTACCTAAGAAAGGGGAGAAAACATAGAAGATGTGTTGAGAGTGAGGAACAGATGCTTAAAGGCGGTGAACAAAAAGGTGTCTGCTGCAGCTGACAGGATTAGAAAGTCAAAAGATTCTTTGCCTTCAGAAAAAAAAAATGTTTGCAGCAACCCTACATCAAACAAGTCTATTGGCACCGTTTCCCCAACACATTTGCTGGCTTTATGTCTCTGAGTCACATTTTAGTAATTCTAGAAATAGCACAAACTTTTTCATGATTGTATTTGCTATGGGGATCTGTGATCAGTTATCTTTGATGTCACTTGTATGATTCACTGAAGTCTCAGATTATGGTTAGTATTTTTCAGCAATACATATTTTTTAATTAAGGTAGAAGATTTTTTTTCAGACATAATGCTTTTGAACACTTAATAGACTATATAATGCAAGCATAAATTTACATGCACTACAAAACCAAAAGACATAATGACTTGCTTTGACCACCCTACTCACTTTATCGTGGTGGTCTGGAACCGAATCTGCAATATCTCAGAGGTTGGTTTCTAGTTGGAGTTGGTACCATAAGGAAGAGATGCAGCTACAGAAGTTGAACCCCATGTCTTGAAGCAGAGGGAGGCAAATACTAGAGGTACTTAGGGACTGGAGTGGAAGCTGGGCTCTGGAAAGAAAGGAAGAGGGAATTGCAGGCCAGACTTGATGGCAGGCTAAATCCAAGGCCCAAAGGGAAGGAGGCTGAGAGATGAATCAAAGAAGATGGAAAGCAGGGTACACGGAGCAATGGGAAACAATATGGAAAAGGAGAAAATGTAATCAAGAGGTGAGTAATGGTTTTCCATTCCAGGGAGTCAGGAATGCTGAAAACACCTAGTTTGTTCAGCTTCTGTAATGGGAGACTTTGCAGCTCTCAGTGGTGGCACTTAGGAATCTAACGGAAATCCCACTGATGAGCTTAAATAGAAATTTACTGTTTTTTCTTCCACTAGGCACAATGCCAGGGTTCTGACAGAAGAGGTGACGAGAGAGGAGAAAAACTGATTAAGATACTCAGACTATTTGTTGAAAGATGCTTAGGTGGGTTGAGAGAAACATAGCTGGAAAGGAAAGCCTGGATGAATCCATCATCTGGCCGTTCTGAAAGAGATCAAGATTAACAGGGCACCTCCTCAGAGGCTGACATTAGTGTGGTGAACAAAACCCCGATATGATTTAGATCTGCGTTCTTTAGGGTTCAAAGCAGCTAGAAACCCATTAAATCTGCATTCTTTGAGCTAAAGGGAGAATGAGGCTTTTTAGATTCAAATATTCATAAAATCCTTTACAACTATTAACTGCCATGATTATGCTTCATTGTTTGGTGGTACAAAAGGAAAAACGCTTTGAAGTATTCGAGAGTTAATCATACTAATGAAAAAGTGAAGGATGAAGCAAAAAGATAAAATGCTTCTATAAAATGATAATGACTTTAAAAATGCATGAATTCATCTCAGATACTTTAAATAAAAGTTGATTTAGATTTAGAGAAGCTATATCATGGTAGAGTAGAACGGTGTTCTTGAAAAACGTTCTATTAGAAAAGACAGAATAAATAAACTTACCCTTATAAAAATTATATAGCATTATTTTATTATAAGCCATAAAATGATGGAACCGGAGGCCATAACCTCATCATTATTTTTTTCTATTGATCTTTTCTGGTGGAACTACATTTGAGAAATTCCTTGGAAGTTTATTTTTACATGAAAGGCTCATTCATATATTACAACAATTCCTCCCTCCCTCTCTAAAAACAAAGAAGCACTTAAAGTTAATATGTGTAAAGAGACATAATAAAATATGAATTTAAATTCTTTTTGAGTGAAATAATAAATATTCTTAAACTTCAGGTAGAGGAGGTATTGGGTTGACCAAAAAATTCATTTGGGTTTTTCATAAGCTGTTAGAGGCAAAATTGTGCCATTTGGCTAGAAAACAGAAGCTTTAGGAAGAGGGGACAATAGAGTAAGGAGACATGAACTGTACCTACTACAGATCTCTACAGCAAAAAAATCAGTGTCAGTAGAATGTCATGAGCTCATTAATTAATTTATTCACCACTCTGGCAATAAACCCATTTTTAGTGATAGCTTTCGGTATATTAGGCTCTGTGCCATGTGCTGCTGAGACCCAGAGACAAGAGGCCAAGTCTCTTTTCTCAAGGAGTTAGCTCAAAATAAGGAGTTTGAAAGTTACCACTCCATCCTAATGAGTGAAAAGCTGAACAGATCAACAATTCTTCTCAGATCTCTAAGAAAAGAACAGTCACACAACAAACATCTCTCCCCCAAATTGGAGAGACAGACAGGCAGAGACAGAGTATCACACTTACTGGGACAGACATACACAAGAAGAGGTATCCATGGGAAGTAGTGTCAGGGTAGGAGAACCTACCCTGTAATTGATGAGTAGATAGAGGCTCTGTGTGAACAACTTGGAGGATAAAAAGCTTCAAGAAGACCCGGGGCATTCCTCATGCATCAGTGAGTTTTACCTCTAGGCGCTTAATCAGGTTCTCACAGTAGATAGCAGAGAAAAATATCTCATGCTTTGGCAGGAGGAGAGGAAAAAGAACCATTTTGAGATACACCAGAACATTCTATTCTTCTCATATAACCAGGTCTGCCCTTGGGAGAAACTGTTTAAGCAGAGCCTAATCTGCTAGCCTAATCTGTTTTAACAGAGCTTAACTGACCAGAAAGAAGGGAAACACCTGGCTCCAGCCTGCTGCAGCCATCTTGTCCCATGAGGTAAGGTAGGTCTGAAAAGTGCGTGTGAAGTTAACAGTTCAGAGGCACACGTTCACTAAAAGGCTCAGACCTTATCAGAGACTGCTGAATGCTTCCTCTCCCCTACATCTTACTACGACATTACTAAAGGCCTATGTAGAAGAGTCCCTTTTACCCAGTACATCAAATCTGACTTCTAACAAAAAATTACAAGGCATACTAAAAGGCAAAAAACACAGTCTGAAGAGACAGAGCAAGTATCAGAACCAGATCAGATGGCAGGGATACTGGAATTGTCAGATGATGAATTTAAAGCAACAGTGATGGATATGCTAAGACCTAAAACTGATAAAGTAGATAGCATACAAGAAAAGATGGGCAGTGTAAGCAGCGGGAAGGAGATTCTAAGAAAGAATGAAAAAAGAAATGCTAGAGATCAGAAATACTAAAACAGAAATAAAAATATCTTGAATGGGTTTATTCTAGACTGTACATGGCTCAGAAAAGAATCTTTGAACTTGAGGATATCCCAGTATAAACTACCAAAACTGAAAAGCAAAAGGAAATAAGAATGAAAAAAACAGAATAAAATATCTATTAACTGTGGATCAACTATAAAAGATGTAACATGTGCATAATGGGAATACCAGAAAGAGAAGGAGGAGAAGGAAGAGGCGACATGTGAAGCAATAGTAACTGAGATCGTCCCCAAATCAGACACAAAACCACAGAGCCGGGAAGAAGCTCAGAAAATGTCAGAAAAGATAAATGTTAAAAACATAAATAAATAAGAACAACACAAAACAAGCATAAAAATGATACCTCTGTGGACATACCATATTTACACTGCAGAAAAACAAAGGTAAAGGAAAACTCCTGAAAAAAGCCAGAGGGAATAATATCTATAAAGGAGCAAAGATAAGGATTATATTAGATTTCTCCTCATTCAGTGCAAGCAAGGGGAGAGGTAATTATTTAGTATTTATTTACTTTTTATTGACGTATAGTTGATTTACAATGTTGTATTAGTTTCTGGTATACAGCAAAATGATTCATTATTTATATATAATTAATAACATGTATATTATCAATAATATATATTAACAATACATATAACCGAATCTATATATACATATATTCTTTTCAGATTATTCTCACATATAGGTTATTACAAAATATTGAGTATAGTTCCCTGTGTTATACTGTGTGTCCTCATTGGTTATCTATTTTATATATCGTAGTGTATACATGTTACTCCCAAATTCCTAACCTATCCCTCCTCTCCCTTCCACCTATCCCCTTTGGTAACCACGTTTTTTTTCTATGTCTATGAATGTTTCTGTTTTGTAAATAAGTTCATTTGTATTATTTTTTAAGATTCCATGTATGTGATATCGTATGATATTTGTCTTTCTCTGTCTGACTTCACTTAGTATAATAATCTCTAGGTCCATCCATGTTGTTGCAAAAGTCATTACTGCATTTTTTATGACTTAATAGTACTCCACTGTATATGTGTGTATATATATACCACATCTTCTTTGTCTGTAGATCTGTTGATGGAGTGAAATATTTAGTGTTGAGAGAGGAAAAAAACACACATTAGCATATCATACACTGCAAAAGTTACCCTTCCAAAGTGAAGGAGAAATATTTTCTTAGACAAACAAAAATGGAGATGATTTGTGAAGTTCTTCAGGAAAAAGGAAAAGGATATAGGTTACAAACTCAATGTGGTATTGGTAAAACAATAAAAAATAAAAAAAAACAGTTCAATGGAAAGAAGAGAGAACTCAGAAACAGACTCACATAAATACAAGTCGGCTGATCTTTGTAAAAGTAGCAAAGGCAGTAAAATGAAGAGAGACAGTGTCTTCAACAAACGGTGCTGGAACAACTGGACATCCACAAACAAACAAAAAAATAAATCTAAGTAGAGACCTTACACTCTTCACAAAAATAACTCAAAATGAATTACAGGCCTGAATGCAAAATATAAAGCTATTAAACCAGAGGAACATAGGAGAATATCTAGATAACCTTGGGTTTAGGAATGGCTTTTGAGATACAACACCAACACTTTCACTTTCAAATACCAACACAACACTTTCTTTCATGATCCATGAAAGAAAGAATGGATAGGCTGGACTTCATTAAAATTTAAAAGCTCTGCCGTGAAAGACATTTTCAAGAGAATGAAAAGACAAGCTACAGAATGGAATAAAATATTTGTGAAAGCCATATCTCACAAAGGATTGTTACAAAAAATATACAAAGAATTCTTTAAACACAACAATAAGAAAATGAATGATCAATTTAAAATGACCCAAATACGTTACCAGCCACTTCACCAATGCAGATGGAAAACAAGCGTGTGAAAAGATGTTTCATATGACACCCAGTTCAGTTCAGTCGCTCAGTCGTGTCCGACTCTTTGCGACCCCATGGATGGCAGCACGCCAGGCCTCTTACCACTACACACCTAGCAGAACAGTCTCTACCCAAAACCCTGAAAACACTATCTGTGGATGAGAATACGGAGTAACATAAACTGTTAGTTATTGCTGGTGGGCAGGCAAATGGTACAGCCACGTCAGCAGTCAGTTTAGTGGCTTCTGACAAAATTCAACATATTCTTTTCATACAATCCAGCAACCGAGCACTCCTTTTTAATTACTTAAAGAAGCTAAGCTTATTTTGACACAAAAACCTGCACATGGATTTTTATAGCAGATTTATTCATTCTGTCACAACTTGGAAGCAACCAAGATGTCCTTCAGTAGGTGAGTGAGTAAACTGTGATATATTCAAACAATGGAATATTATTCAGTACCAAAAAGAAAGGAGCTGGAAAAGACATGATGAAATGTCTTTTATTACATATTACAAAGTATATTACATTACAAAGTATATTACTTTGCATATTCCAAAGTGAAAGAAATTGACCTTAAAAGGCTACCTAGTGTATGATTACAACTATATAACATTCTGGAAAAGGCAAAACAATAAGACAGTAAAACAATCAGGGAGTGGGAGCATTCAGTAAGCAGAGAACAGAGGATTTTTATGTCAATAAAACTATTCTGTATGATAGTATAATGGTGAATATATTTCATTAGACATTTGTTCAAACCCAGAGACTACAACACTAAGACTGAACCTAAATATAAACTATGTATTCTGCAGGATAAAGGTGTATAAATGTAGGTTTATCAGTTGTGACAAATGTACCACTCTGGTGAGGGTCATTGATAATGAAGGCTACTAAGTATGTGTTGGGGCAGAGGGCATATGGGAGATTTTTATACATTTTCCTTAATTTTGCTGTGAACCTAAAGCTGCTCTAAAAAGGGAAAGTGAAAGTGAAGTCGCTCAGTCATATCCAACTCTTTGTGACCCCATGGACTGTAGCCCACCAGGCTCCTCCATCCATGGGATTTTCCAGGCAAGAATACTGGAGTGGGTTGCCATTTCCTTCTCCAGGAGATCTTCCTGACCCAGGGATTGAACCCAGGTCTTCCACATTGTAGGCAGATGCTTTCCCGTCTGAGACACCAGGGAAGTGCTCTACAAAATAAAGTCTATTATAAAAATCTTTTTAAAGATGATTGTAATCAACTGTGATGAATGAGAGGCTATTAGGCTGAATATTAGGGAAATTAAAATGGAGAAAGTCTTGTTCAGGCTTCAGAAGAAGGAGAGCAGGCCTCTGACCTGCCTGGACACTGCCCGGATTCTGTGCCTGCCCACAAGCACAGCAAGTCAGGTGACACTTTAAATAAGAAAGCGAGTTCGTCTTGGAATTCTTGAGCTCTTGGAGGTCTGGCCACCCCCCACCCGCAAACCTTGGGGTCTAACAAAATCCTATGACTCACAAGGAGAAACAAACAGTAGTGTACAAGTTAAAAAAAAAAAAAAAAGCTGCATTTTTTTTTGCACAGCCTAATAATGCTATCAGTTTGTGGCCAGGGATTATAAGCACAAACGACTGAAACTGCAATTTGAAGTCTCACCCATGGAGTGGACACACTGCCCAGGACCTTTTCCCAATTGGGACTCCAGATTGCGATTAATGAGAGACTTCCCAGGATGCCATTTAAGTCTGGATGGTGGTTGACCCAATTTGGTGATGTATATGCTATTACTTTTCTCTATTGTCTCTCTTCTCTTTTAATGACTGCATATTGAAATTAAGTCAAATAATCCTCTATTTATGAAGATTTATTTATGAGGGCTTCCTCATAGCTCAGTTGGTAAAGAATCTGCTTGTAATGCAGGAGACCCCAGTTCGATTCCTGGGTGGGGAGGATCCACTGGAGAAGGGATAGGCTACCCACTCCAGGATTCTTGGGCTTCCCTGGTAGCTCAGCTGGTAAAGAATCCGCCTGCAATGTGGGAAACCTGGGTTCTATCCCTGGGTTGGGAAGATCCTCTGGATAAGCAAAAGGCTACTTACTCCAGTATTCTGGACTGGAGAAGTCCATGGACTGTATAGTCCATGAAGTTGCAAAGAGTCAGACATGACTGAGTGACTTTCACTTTCAATCCTCTATTAAATACTGACATTGTTTATTTATGTATAACTAGTGGTTTCCTTTGTTAATAAATCCTTAAAACCTGAAAGTGAAATTTCTGGCAAAACACTGAACATCATTAGCTTTGGAATCCATTAGATCAATTCAGGCTAAAGTCACACCTCTGTTCCTTACTATTTATGACCAGAGTCATCCATCTTGGGCAAGTCAATAACTTAAAACCCCAGCTTCCTCACCTGATGGTAAATTAATGAAGCCAACCTTATAACATTTTGTGAGGATTAAATAAAAGAACACGTATCAAGTACAGAATCTAGCAGCCAATAAGTGTCTACTTCTTGTTGGTATTAGCCACAACAATTCTGCTTGTGATTATAGCCCAATGGAAGATTTGGAATCTCTAATTCAGGCTGCTGGGTAGAGTGTGAGGTCAGTGCAGGCTTTCTGGAAAGGATATTAGTTGAGCTGAATAATGAAGGACAAAAAGGTATTTCAGGAGAGAATAACCAAAAGATGCAAAGACCTGGGATAAGAAAGAGCGTAGCACGTTTAGTGGACTTTAAGATGTACTGCAGATGGTGACTGCAGCCATGGAATTAAAAGATGCTTACTCCTTGGAAGGAAAGTTATGACCAACCTAGACAGCATATTCAAAAGCAGAGACATTACTTTGCCAACAAAGGTCCATCTAGTCAAGGCTATGGTTTTTCCAGTAGTCATGTATGGATGTGAGAGTTGGACTGTGAAGAAAGCTGAGCACCGAAGAATTGATGCTTTTGAACTGTGGTGTTGGAGAAGACTCTTGAGAGTCCCTTGGACTGCAAGGAGATCCAACCAGTCCATCCTAAAGGAGATCAGCCCTGGGATTTCTTTGGAAGGAATGATGCTAAAGCTGAAACTCCAGTACTTTGGCCACCTCATGTGAAGAGCTGACTTATTGGAAAAGACTCTGATGCTGGGAGGGATTGGGGGCAGGAGGAAAAGGGGGCGACAGAGGATGAGACGGCTGGATGGCATCACTGACTCAATGGACGTGAGTTTGAGTGAACTCTGGGAGTTGGTGATGGACGGGGAGGCCTGGCGTGCTGAAATTCATGGGGTCGCAAAGAGTCAGACACGACCGAGCGACTAAACTGAACTATCTGAACTGAAGATGTACATGTGTGTTGGTACAGGGGAGGGCAGTGGCCTTTGCTATTAAAAAGAAAAGAATGGCTGGAGAAACATGGGAAGCAAGGGCTGAAAGCTATTATAGGGATACCAAGAAATCTGAACTTTATCCTGAGATCCTCAGCAGAGAAAAGACAATAAGAGATTGATGATTCAGGTAGTAATTTTTTAAAAAAATATAAATTTATTTATTTTAATTGGAAGTTAATTACTTTACAATATTGTATTGGTTTTTCCATACATTGACACGAATCCACCACCGGTGTAGACGTGTTCCCCATCTTGAACCCCCCTCCCTCCTCCCTCCCCGTACCATCCCTCTGGGTCATCCCAGTGCACCAGCCCCAAGCATCCTGTATCCTGCGTTGAACCTGGACTGGTGATTCATTTCATATGATATTATACATGTTTCAATGCCATTCTCCCAAATCATCCCACCCTCTCCCTCTCCCAAAGAGTCCAAAAGACTGTTCTATACATCTGTGTCTCTTTTGCTGTCTTGCATACAGGGTTATCATTACCATCTTTCTAAATTCCATATATATGCGTTAGTATACTGTATTGGTGTTTTTCCTTCTGGCTTACTTCACTCTGTATAATAGGCTCCAGTTTCATCCACCTCCTTAGAGCTGATTCAAATGTATTCTTTTTAATGGCTGAGTAATACTCCATTGTATATATATACCTCAGCTTTCTTATCCATTCATCTGCTGATGGACATCTAGGTTGCTTCCATGTCCTGGCTATTATAAACAGTACTGCGATGAACATTGGGGTACACATGTCTCTTTCAATTCTGGTTTCCTTGGTGTGTATGCCCAGCAGTGGGATTGCTGGGTCATAAGGCAGTTCTATTTCCAGTTTTTTAAGGAATTGCCACACTGTTCTCCATAGTGGCTGTACTAGTTTGCATTCCCACCAACAGTGTAAGAGGGTTCCCTTTTCTCCACACCCTCTCCAGCATTTACTGCTTGTAGACTTTTGGGTCGCAGCCATTCTGACTGGCGTGAAATGATACCTCATTGTGGTTTTGATTTGCATTTCTCTGATAATGAGCGATGTTGATCATCTTTTCATGTGTTTGTTAGCCATCCGTATGTCTTCTTTGGAGAAATGTCTATTTAGTTCTTTGGCCCATTTTTTGATTGGGTCGTTTATTTTTCTGGAATTGACCTGTAGGAGTTGCTTGTATATTTTTGAGATTAGTTGTTAGTCAGTTGCTTCATTTGCTATTATTTTCTCCAATCAGAAATGAGGGAGGGAAAATGGGTTGGCTGATGACTTAACTCATCATGAGATGTTGAGGGCCACGTCAATGACAGTGGAAGTGAGCTAAAGACAAGTGGGTGGATTTGAGAGATGTTTCAAACTCATAATTGATACATTTTATGGACCAATTAGTCTTCCCTGGTGGCTCAGTAGATAAAGACTCTGCCTGCAATGAAGCAGATCCAGGTTTAATCCCTGGGTTGGGAAGATTCCCTGGAGAAGGAAATGGCAATCCACTGAAGTATTCTTGCCTGGAGAATTCCATGGACAGAGGAGCCTGGTGGGCTACCTCCATGGAGTCACAAAGAGTCAGACACGACTGAGTGACTAACACTTTCACGGACCAAATTAAATGAGAAGGGCAATATACAAGTCATGTTTAAAGGGGTTCTTTATTGTCACAGGCAGCTGGTATGGCCAAAAAGTGGTGGTATTTACTGTGAAAATAAATAACAGATCAAAAGTAGATCTGGAATAAGTCTGGTTTTAGACAAATGGGTCTTCTGGAGAGTTTTATGGGAAGCTCAGAGGAGGACGATCTGGCAGGGAGGCAAAGATCTGGGAAATAATTCATAGGAATGAACAAACTGAGAAGAAAATAAACTTTCACATGTCACCAGATAGCTCACGATAATACCACTTTCATTCAGAGATAACTAACTCTGCAAAATGACAAATCCTACATTATAAATGTGTATTTCATATTTAAATATTTATTTGTCCCAGAAATGCCATCATGGATCCTACTTCCCCCCAACCCCCTTTGTGTGAAAATGGTCTTCTCACACTTTGCATTAAAAGGAAACCCCCAGAATCACAGCTGAGATCAGGGGAACAGCTTCCTCTCCTGGAATGCATTCTCCCAAAGTGGTGTATTTGTAAGTATTTTCAAGACATTTTTATCCCTATTCTGTTGAAAAGGATTCACTGTGATGTAAAGACTGAGAAACCTAGTAATCAAGAGATGGAATTCCTTTAAATGTAAGCCCTCATCATTAAGCAAATATGGGGATGTCATAACCAAGCTGGCCTCGTTACTTGAGTCACTTCCCTACTTTCCTAATGTTAGAACCTGGCAGTGCCTTAGAGCAGTCCTGTTCACAGCACGCAATACTATACTCTATGGTTTCCCTGCTGGCTCAGACAGTAAAGAGTCCGCCTGCAATGCAAGAGACTGACCCAGTTTCGATCCCTGGGTCAGGAAGATCCCCAAGAGGAGGGAATGGCCACCCACTCCAGTATTCTTTCCTGGAGATTCCAATGAATAGAGGAGCCTGGTATAGAGGGCTACAATATATGGGGTCGCATAAAGTCGGATACGACTAAGCGACTGACACTTTCACTTTCAATACTGTCCCCCACTGACCCCGTGATCAGAGGCAACTATTCCAGGTATTCGTACAAACCAAAAGCAACTATTCCTAGAGGGAACAAAGTAGGCAGTAAGAGATTAAATTGAAAGGCTACAGTAAAAGAAAGTAGAAGGTAGAACTGGGTTCCATGGGAATGAAGAGAAACTATGAGTAGGAGGAAGGCCTAGAATAGAAAGAGTACTGTGTGGACAGAAAAAGTCCAAGTCCTCTGGAAAGAAGAGAAAAATGAAACTCGGAGGTAAAAAGCTGAACAAGTTTAAGCTTTAGACTCCTCAAATGCATGAGTCCTTCCTAAGACGCTGGGAAGGGCCCTACCGATGTGTTTATATGAGCATAGTCTGTACAAATAAGATTGCAGAAGCAAAATTTCAGCCACAACAATAGAGAAGCCTGCTGTCTCTCTTCACTTCAATTTTGGCTTCGTTATAGTCTCTCTGGTCAAGTCTCAATAGTGATTAAGAGCATTTCTGAAATTCAGCTAAGGAGAAGTTGAAATTGGGGTAGATTTGGTTCGTACTTAGGGAGGTATATTTATATTGTTTACAGTTTGCTTATTGCAAGTTGTTCTGGTATATATATGAATGGCTTCCAGGAATACTCTGACTGTGTTGACTCATCCAGTATCAATGACACAAAAGTATAGGGCCAGAGGTCCTGTTGAAATTCACTCTGATGTATGGAACACTTAACACCAGAAGTATGCAGATAATAAGTAGAAACAAGCTTTGAAATGTATGGAACTAGACTCTGGTCTGTGGAAAATTCTTCCATTCATTAGACATATAAAAATTTTAAGCTGAGGATTTGGTTTCCATTGACACCATGTCAAAATGGAAATTCACTCCTGTAAGAAATATATTCTATATATAATTATAAACATCATACATTTTTATGAGAGTACAAAATAGAATTTATTTGAATTCCTGTGTCTGCAAGTCACAAACTTACCACAGTTCCACAAACAGCAAGTATTCCATAAGAGCATATTATGAAAGAAACTGGATAAAGGTTTTCTAAATTGGACAACAATCCTAAAAACTAGAATGGTATAACCAATGTTGAGAAATGAAGTTAAAAGAAGCTTCTAAAAACATCAATAAAATTGTTTTGATTAACCAACCATACTAGAGGAAAGACTGAATTATATTGTTAAGCTTGCTACAAAAATTATTACTAATTTGTTGACATACAATAGGATAATCCAAGAATATACAGGACACATATTTAAGGAAAAAGTTTTATAGAAGTATGTCAATAGTTAAAAATGTTGTTTCTTTTTCACAGAAAACATATCATAACTTAAAGGTTTTGAAAACAAGGGAATTGTTACCGCTAGATTTAAGTACAAGAACACAGTGGAAAATACTGCCTTTAGCACCAGCAGCTAAAAAATATATTCTAAATAAAGCATTGTTATTGATCACCAATATACTGCATTTGTGCTCAGTCGAATCTGACTCTTTGAGACTCCATGAACCATATAACCCACCAGGCTCCTCACTCCTCTGTCCATGGAATTTTCCAGGCAAGAATACTGCAGTGGATTGCCATTTCCTTCTCCAGGGGATCTTCCCAACCCAGGGATCAAACTCGCATCTCTTGTCTCCTTCATTGGCAGGTGGATTCTTTACCACTGAGCCACCTGAGAAGTCCCATCAAGTAGTGCTATCATGCATCTAATTAGGCTTTTGGGTTGTTGTTACTGAGAGCAGAGACCCTTCCCCAAGTTACTTCCTATAATAAAGGCGTTTAACAACTTATGTAGACTGGAACAAAAACTAGAAATCTGTCAGGAACCAATATAATCCCTAGAAACTTCAGTCTCTCAGTCACAGAGCAAGCCAGATCCATGATTATGGTTTACTTACATTTAATTTTCATGCTTTTCTATGATTTTCCACAATAAAATATATTATTTAGTAAAGCTATGGCACAGCGTATTCTAAAATGAGAACTTACACATATTAGGTCAATTGCTAAAGTGGAGAATGGAACTATAGAAATGTATAGTCTCCTTTAATCTTTGAGTTTATGAATTGTCTCAGGGCAAAGAAAAGACTGCTACGGTTTCTTCAGTTCTTTCCCTACAAATGTTTCTGATACTTGTAATTCCAACCACCAACTTATACACTCCCTGGCAGCCTGGAATGTACTAGATCCATCTCTGCAACTCCTGGAGGGAATAGTTACCGAGCATGTGAGTGGTAGTTTGTAGTGAATGTGTGCTGAATTGACTTTTCCTACCATGACACCTCTCTAACATATTAACTTAAGATCCTGGCCCTGGTGATGACTATCACTTCATCATTTGACATTTACTATCTACTCTATCACTGAGTCTCATTCTTTAGCATCCAACATGATGCCTGACATATAACAGACACTCACTGAATATTTGTTGAAAGAAGGAACAAATGAAGGAATTAACAATTTATTGATTAAGGAGGTTTGATTTCTTTATCCTCTTGGCATGTTATATTAGATTATTCCCTCACTTAAAACCCTTTAGTGGGTTCCCATTAAAACAAGTCTGCCCAAGCTGCCTCCTGCTTATGTCTGTAATCACTGCTAATAGAGTCAAAATGAATAACAGTGATCCAGATCAGCATCAAAAGTGTAACACCAGGAAGAACAGATTTTATGAGAAAGACATGGCTTTATGGTAAAATGTCCAGGAAATGTTGACTAGGTTTCCTAACAACAGGGCTTCTCAGAGCATTTAATATTCAATTATATACCATGACTTTTTAAGGGGGGAACAGAGTGTGCAGAATTTTCCAGATATAATTCATTAACTAGACTAATGTTTCAGAGTTAAAAACCCTGATCCAAATCGAAATAGAGAAAAACCTGCATTTATTTAGTATCTGATAAATACAAAAGTTTCCATCATTCTTAGTGTAAAGAGAAACATCTTAAATTACTTTAACACAATACAGTCTTATGTTTCTATTTTATAATCATGACATTATTTTCTCTGACACCATGGGAGGATACACAGGTCAGTAATAGTCACTCAGCTGCACATATGTTGCATTAGGCATCAGAGTATTTCTTGAGGGTCAACTATTCAATGTGAATGAGAAGTTTGATCCCACTTAATTTGAGAAATTTAGTGAGATGACGGTCTGTTGTGTATCTGATGGAAAGAGAGTGTTGAAAACCAATACCACAAAGCCAGCTGTTAGACTGAATATATTTTCAGTGTCATTTTACATCTGACAATTGCATTTTGATGCACATTGCCTTAACATAAGACAATTCTTCATTGCTCCAGGGGTCTTTAAAATGTACACACCTCATTTGGACATTAGCCTCTAAAATCTTCCATCTTGGTGGAGGCTGAGAGAAAACATCAAGTTGAACCCAGAGAGATTTATCCAGTGATAAATGACCTTAAGACATCTGGAAATCCAGTTTGGAACAGAACAATAAGGTATAGATGCTTATCCTAATCTTTCAGAATTTAAGAAAATATAGGCAAACCTATAAACACCAACTTCAAAACAACTGAAATTAATTCCTTTCTAAAACAAACTTTTTCTTACACATATCAATGTCTCTGAATTGAGATATGTCTTATAATCCAATAGCGATTTACAGTCACTTTGTGAATTCAAACTGCAAAGCTGTGTTTGTATTAGATTTTGGCTCAAGTAATCAGGGGAGGCTTTGTTTTTTTCTTCTTCTACTCAGGGCTAATGTTGAGAAATGCATTTTCTGGCTATCCTTTTCTTCATGGTGGTTTTGTTTGTTTGTTTTTTCATTTACTGATATAGTAAGGATGTAGCCCACATGTGCAACAAGTTTTTTATATTATTAGTTTCTCTTAGATTATAGACTGTATTAGATTCCTTGTCTTGAACTTTTTTCTTTTGGGGGTGCACATAAAACAATGGTGCTTTTTCATGGAGGTATTATGGATTCAAGAAATATAATACTTACAAAGCTCAGAGAATTTGCCCCTTTCTCCTCCAGGAAAGAGTAATGCAAAAAGGCAGGATTTCCTTTTGGGATGATAATATCATATTGAAAAGGAAGCAAGGCACTCTCAACTAAGGCTAACTTCATAACTTAAGTTCATAGACCATTGGGAAATCATTCAAGAACACCACTTATGAATGAGTAAGAGAGCCGAGAGAGAGGAAAGAAATATGGGATAAGAAATTTAAACAAACCCAAACCCAGTGAGAATGTCCAATATGCAAATGAATGTAAAAGAGATTCCAGGATCACATTAAATGGCATGAGGTGGAAAATAAAAATAATTATCAAAGATTCTGTTAGGAGTCAGATCACTTTTAAGATGCAAAGAGGCAGAGTGCATACAGAACCAATACATACATTTCTTAGGACCTGGTCGTCTTTAGGAATGTGCCGAGTTCTGATGCTTACAGCTAAAAATGAGTTAACAAAAGAGGATTTGAAAATTTCCAGAAAGTGATTTAACCTAGCCAATTAATATTATCATGGCAAAACAAAAAGAGTCTCCTTTAGGGGAACAATCTTTAAGTAGATAAAGGCTTGTATTTTATTTTTACTAAATAATGTTAACATAAACCAATAACTGTAGCATAAGGGACTAGCTTTTAAGGAGTAACAACAGACTTCCTCTATCTAAGTCAGAATCTAACTCCAGGTTGGTTTCTTCCAGGGACTCACCCTGACCTTCTGGGATTTAGGCAACCTCCTGCAACCTCCTGACTACTTCCATGTTGAGCTACATTTTCTCATCCATGGGCAACCACTGTCTTAGCATCACCTGAGACTGTGTAAAGGCAGGAACAGCTGAGAAGCAAGTCACCAACTTACTGAGAAGGACAGGAGTGCTTTCAAGATGGGACAAAGTACAATCCTGCCTGCCTCGCAGGCTGCACGAGAAGACCTACGAAAGACTTTCTCAGAGACAAGACCCAGCTTTAGGAATATTCAGCCTCAACTGTCTAACTCGAATGTTGATTAGCATCAAAGGTTTCCCCTTCGAGAAAGGCCAGTATGAAAGGCAGTCACTTGGGGAACATCTGGAGAGCAGAAGACAGCATACAGGGATCGTGCATTTCCTCTTTGATGTACAATCACCTCTGCAGAGAAATGGCACATTAGTAAATTTTCGTTTAGCTTTTAGCATACCACTCATCCAACAGGCATCTGCGTCACAGACCCTAAGAAACTAAAATGTGTCCACTTACACCAGGCTGAATAGAGACCAGTTCATGACCCTTCCCACCATTATTCAGTTCCAGATTCACAGGCTCAGAGCTCCTTGCCCACTCACAGTTGAGATGTACAGGTCCAGATGAATCCAGCGCAGATGTAATTAGGTCTAGGGATGCCCCAGAAACTACAGGATTTCTTCTACATTGACTCTCCAACCACCCAATTTTTAAATATTGCCAAATTCAAATAAAGTACCCTGTTAGAAAGTGGGTCAGTTTCCATTATGTCACTTAAAGTACAAATTTCAAAGTTCTTCCTTTGGAGGAAAAAAACAGATATATTCCACCAGTCATGTTGCTAAATGATCTCATTCCTCAGTGGATGACATTTCCATTGAATAAAGCATGGGAATTTAATTCTATCCTGAATTGCTGTGCCCTTCAGGTCAAGATCTGGTTTAGCAACAACCAATACCCATGGTTTTCTTTTCTTTTTTTATCTCTAGTGGAAAAAAGCAGGATTTAAAGCTACCACTGGTTGAACACATGCCTCACTTTTTAAAACCTAAGTAAATGCAGTCTGGTTTCCTGTGAGTACTGTTTGGAAATGCAGTTTACAAATCTTACTTTTCCATGACATAATACAGGAAGGCTGAAATAATACTCACGCACCTGGAAATGGCTTAAGGAGGAAGCAGGGATGAAAGAGGAGCAAGAGGAAAGTTCATGACAGACCTGCCATGAAAAATGCACTATTTACCAAGTTGGTACATCAAACCTTAGACTAAGTGATAAACAGAGCTACTTAAAACTAAGGTTTCCAACAGTCTTTGTGTATTATTCTCTCTGACAAAGGCTGCCTCTGTAGCAGTTTATGAAACAACCAAAGTCAACAGACACAGGCCCACATCCTTGCAGCTTGCAGATACTTTTCCCACAGCCCTATTTATAACTTAACATAATGGGAAGTTCTCTCTTGGCAAAAGAGCTGATTAAGTGTTCCATTTAACAGTGTAATGCAAAGAATGCTTTCTTTTGCTTCAGACCTGCTGTTCTCATATTGTCTCATGCTGTTGAAAATGGAGATTTAGTAACTATTTTCTGAGTTGGTGTGCCTTTGTGATGAGGGTAATCTGGAGACACAAAATGAATAATTAAATTCATGTTGAATTTCTAATCACTTTCTTTTACTTACCCCCAAAGCCATTATTTTAGCCTATTGTCTTTGCAGCTTGAGAATATGAAATGGACTTTCTGTGGTGAGTTTAAAGCAGAAGAGTTTATCACAAATTTCTCTCTCTCACAGAATGATCCCCTTCATTTATATTTCTATTCTTGTTGATCTGCTCTGACATCTATACTGTCAGGGATATTACATCCATTCAACAAATAACATCTGAAGATGAAAAAAAAAATGAAAAAAAATAACTTAAGGAGGTATGGGACTAAAAAAGAATGCTGTGAAGAGATTTTGTTATTGGAGTCAATAGGAGTCCAGGCGTATAGTCTTTAAAAGGTTTTTACTCTTTTTACGAATCAACTTGAGGGATTAAAATAATGTAGTCTCAGCTGATTTTGATTGTTCAGTTATCCATCCAATTATTTCACCTTCCTCTTCTTTTAGAATATTATTTGCTCCAGTTGTTCTTCTAAAGCTGAAGCAATCATCAGTTAGAACTAATAAATGAATTCAGCATATTTTCAAGTAATAAAGTTAACATGTGAAAACTGTCATATTTCTATACATTCATGATGAATTTTCAGAAAGAGAAATTAAGAAAACAGTTCCATTAACAACTGCATTAAAAAAAATAAAATGCTTGGGAATAAATTTAAGCAAAGAGATGAAAACTCTGTACTCTGAAAACTCTAAGACATTGATGTAAGAAATTTAAGAAAACACAAATAAATGAAAAGATAAACTGTGTTTGTGGAATGAAAGGATTAACACTGTTAAAATAGCCACACTACCCGATCTACAGATTCAATGTGATCTCTATCAAACCACCAATGACATTTCTCACAAAATTAGAATAAATAATTCTGAAATTTGTATGGTACCATGAAAGACTCTGAACAGCCAATGCAATCTTGAGAAAGAAGAACAAAGATGGATGTATCATGCTCCCTAATATAAAACTACACTATAAAGGTATATTAATTAAAACAGTATGGTGCTGGCCCAAAAAAAGACACATAGATCAATGGAACAGAATAGAGATCTCAGAAATAAACCCATACATACACTTCCAATAGGGCTCCCCAGGTGTCACTAGTGGTAAAGAACCTGCCTGCCAATGAGGGAGACATGAGAGACATGGGTTTGATCAATGGGTCAGAAAGATCCCCGGAGGAGGGCATGTCAACCCATTCCAGTATTCTTCCCTGGGAATCCCATGGAGAGGAACCTGCCAGGCTACAGTCCACTGGGTCACAAAGAGTCAGACTAACTGAAGCAGTTTAGCCCACATACATACATACTGCCAATTAATCTATGACCAAGATGGGAAAAAATATACAATGGGGAAAAGGCAGTCTTTTTAATAAATGATGCTGGGAAAACTGGATAGTTACATGTAAAGGAATGAAAGTAGAACATTATCTTATATCATATACAAAAATAAACTCAAAATGGATTAAAGACTTGAATGTAGGACCTGAAACCATAAAACTGCTGGAAGAAAACATAGGCAGTATTATCATAAACATCACTGTTAGTGATATTTTTCTGGGTTTAACACCAGAGACAAGAAAAACAAATCAAAAACGAACAAATGAGGCTACATTAAATTAAAAATTTATTGCACAGCAGGAAAAATCAGCAATAAAATTAAAAGTCAACCTAAAACTTTTAAAGAAAAGTTGTTTTTTGTTTGTTTGTTTTTTTAAAACAACTTACTATACTGTTCTCTTTTTTTCCAGTACTGCAAATCTGGCTTAACGCCACCTCACAAACAACATGCTACTAATAGAAACATGTTGACGGCATGAAATATTTTCACATGCATTACATTATTTCAGTCCTCACAACAACACTTTAAGATAGTGAAACTGGTATGACTATATTTGTTATTGATAAACGGAGACTCAGATAATTTAGGGTGACTTCTCCAAAGTAAGCTACAAAGTAGTTGACTTGGGACTTGACCTCAGAATCATTTGAGTCTTTAGTCAGGGTCTTTTCTGCTGAACTATATCCCATTTCCAATTAAAGGTTCTTTTTAAGAACTAAAGAAAATCAGTTTTAAGACAGAAATGTACTTTTAGACATTCGTTTTGGAAGAGGCTTGAGGTATTAAGCATGTAGATAATGCCTGTGCTTTATAAATATGATGGCCAGAGAAGCCCATATTTCAAGTAACAATATTTGACTTTTTAATATGGTTGTCTTGCAGAAAATTTCCAAACATTCCCATTCAAGTCATCCAAGGATGACTTTTCTTTCTGGAAATTTGAGTGAAATCCTGTTAGTATTCAAGTTTAAGATGGAATTAAAATATTTCTAAGAAAACTCTTCTGGCTTTATTAAAGCAAAGGAAACCTGGAGTTTTAAACTTCTTTCTTAAGGGCCATCAAGTCAAAATTTTTAGTAAAACTAGTATGACGAAAGGTTTCAGTGGCAGGTTCCAGCACACACACGATGGAGTATTTCTATTTGTCTCGTGAGGGTACCTTGATTAAGGTTTCATGAATGTAACAGTGATATGTGAAAGAAAGAAATATCTTGTTAGAGGTGCCCCCAATTAACCATTTTGTTCATCTAAGTGTAAAGATAATGTTGACACTGAATTATGCAAAAAATAATTTCTCTTAGGGAGTTAGAAAACCACACTCAGAATCTGTTAGGAAAAAAAGACTTCACTCTGCACATCTTGCTTAGTACTAACAACTTCAGTGAAAGATTCTAGAGTAAATGAATACAACATAATCTATAATATTTAGCAAACTATAGTAATAAGAATATAATTGACAGTAAAATTTTTGTATATAGTAATTTTGAAGAACTATATGGAAAAGATTTGTTTTTATTCTGAAAGGTCAAAGAAAACAGATCTTAAAATATCAGAGTTTTGATAGAGAAAAGTTTTGAAAAAGTAAATCTAAATGGCAAAAGTGCCCACCATATTTCAGATCCAACAAGATAAATGAGACCCTCACCAACAGGGCAGGCTATTACTGTGATTAATTAGAAATGGTGTGGATCCACAGGAGATTCAGCTTTTTTTATGCCGGCCAGCAAGAAGGGCTTGTGCAGATGACTGATCTTACAGCCAAAGCAATCATTTTCACTGGATGACCCCAATGTCTAGCCTATAGTTAACAACTATAAACAAATTAACACCCCCAGTTATCTCAGCATATATTATGAGGCCCTGTTTATCTTGGAGAGCTCCCTTGGACAGGCTTCCTTCCATTAGTAAAAGTTAGAGCACTGTGAATCTTTCAAGGTGTTTTTTCTATGTTTATCTGTGTGTTTAGGTGAACTCCAAGTTGCTTCCTGAGGAAACATTGGACCTAAACACAGATATCTTGGTTTTTCGTCCACAGAGAAGAGGGAAAGGCTTCTCCTTAGATATTCTGGTTGGGAATTTGTCAACACTTCTGAGAGGATGTTGGCCAGACCCTGTGCAGATGATTGTTACAGCCTGTCACTAACAGGCAGAACAGCCGCGCTCCAGATGCTGGCCACGGGGTGAAGACTCTCCTGCTGACTTGCCTGGCAGTACCAAAGAGAAGGCCGATTAAGAAAAAGAAAGTTTAGCTGCCTGAAGGATAGTCCAACAAATTCAGACCTAGAGACTGGCCATACAGAGTGAAGTCAGAAAGAGAAAAACAAATATCGTACAATATCACTTATATAGGGCTTCCCTTGTGGCTCAGCTGGTAAAGAATCCACCTGCAATGCAGGAGACCTGGGTTTGATCCCTGGGTTTGGGAAGATACCCTGGAGAAGGGGATGGCTACCCACTCCAGTATTCTGGCCTGGAGAGTTCCATGGATTATAGTCCATGGGGTCACAAAGAGTCAGACACGACTGAGCAACTTCTTCACTTCACTTCATATGTGGAATCTAGAAAAATGGTACAGGTACACTTAGTTGCAATGCAGAAATAGATAGGTGTAGAGGACAAATGTATGGATACTAAAGGGATGGAATGAATTGGGAGATAGGAACTGAGACACACACATACACACACGAGAACCTGGGTTCCCAGGTGGCTCAGTGGTAAAGAATCTATCTGCTAATGCAGGAGACACAAGAGATGTGGGTTTGATCCCAGGGTCAAGAAGATCCTCTGGAGAAGGAAATGGCAACTCACTCCATTATTCTTGCCTGGAATATCCCAGGCACAGAGGAGCCTTGTGGGCTGCAGTCCATGGAGTCACAAAAGAGTCAGTCATGACTGAGCAACCAAACAACAACGACAATAAGAACAATAACAGGGAACTTTATGACGCTACTTGTCTACCCCAAAATGCCTGCGTGCCTCATAGCAGAATTTTTTGTACTATAGAGATAATTGTGCCCAACATTTCAGGGGTTCATGTCTACCTACAAAAAAGTCATTTTCTAGTCTCTGTGCCAGAAATAGTATGTTTCCCTGAGTGGTTTTCTTTAATCGTATGGACATTATGAATCCTATAATGATACCCCCTCCAAACCTCTCCTCATTCGCTGCTACGAAGTCTAGAGCTGCATTTGTTTCCAGCCTCTAATACACATTTAGGACATCAAGGCAGATGTTTTGCTAAATTCTGGTTTAAATATTCCAATTTTGAACCAACTCAACTTTACTACCTATTTATTTATATTTTATTTTATGTCACTGCACATCTTCCTTTATATATATAAATTAAAATATATATATTATATTTTAATTTATAAAATTAAGTATTTTAATTTTTATATAATATATATAAATAATAATATAAAATATATATTTTACATACACATTACATATGTGAAGTCACTCAGTCATGTCTGACTCTTTACAACTCCATGGACTGTAGCCTGCCAGGCTCCTCCGTCCATGGGATTTTCCAGGCAAGAATACTGGAGTGGGTTGCCATTTCCTTCTCCAGGGGATCTTCCCGACCCAGGGATTGAACCCGGGTCTCCTGTGCTGCAGGCAGACTCTTTACCATCTAAGCCACCATACATTAAATATATATATTTAAAGCTCTTTTGGAATGATGCAAACTGCACATGACTGTAAGATCAGAGCTACTACTATAAACAAGCAATTTGTATCTCTCTCTAGGAGGCTTTGGGTTTCCCAGGTGGCGCTAGTGGTGGTAAAGAAACCGTGGGCCAACACAGGAGAAAAAAGAGATGTGGTTCAATCCTTGGGTTGGGAAGATCCCGTGGAGGAGGACATGGCAACCCACTCCAGTATTCTTGCATAGAGAATCCCACGGACAGAGGAACCTGGCAGGTTACAGCCCATAGGGTCACAAAGAGCCAGACACGACTAAAGCAACTTAGCTCACATGCATGTGAAGGTCTTCAGCTACATCTGTCTCTAAATACATGCTCTTAAAAGCTATTCTAAATAAGATTATAATTTCAATTGTTTTTCCTTATACTTTTTACTTTTTATTTTAATAATAATATGCTGCTCATCTGTACCTGTTCTTGCAAAGTGAAAGTCGCTCACTCCTGTCCGACTCTTTGCGACCCCATGGACTACAGAGTCCATGGAATTCTCCAGGACAGAATACTGGATTGGGTAGCCGTTCCCTTCTCCAGGGGATCTTCCCAACCCAGGGATCAAACCCAGGTCTCCCGCATTGTAGGTGGATTCTTTCCAGCTGAACCACAATGTAAGCCCTCTCTCTTACTAAATTTAAAATTTAGTGTTCAAAATTTAATACATGGATAAGAATGTATAATTTGAAATATATTTTTTTCTATAATGGGCTTGTAAAATTTTATCCCTAGGCATTGCAATGTATACCTTCAAGACTCTGAATCTAGGATACTGGTAGAGACATAAGAATCGTGAAGCTCAAGATCTCTAAGAACTACAATGTAATTGGCTGACCAAAGTCTGTGTGAAATAATTTCAGTAATTAGAATGTAGGATAGCTATTTTGGTATGATAGAAAGGAAACTAGATGAGCAGCTTCCTTACATTCCTCAGTACACACTGAACACCTTGGTTTAGTTCTAGAAATATTCTTGATGCAAAATTTTAATTTTAGTGACTGGATTGAAACTGGATTATGTACATTAACCAATTTACATTTCTAGAAGATACATAGAAAGCAATTCTTGGAATAATTTATTGACACAGCCAATATACAGCCCACCAAAGGCCATTATACTCCAGTAATTAAGCAAAGAATTTAAAATTCTGTTTCATTTTCTCAAAAAAAGAGATAGAAGTAGAAGTACAAGTGACTGGGATAAAACTAAATCTAAGTTATTTGTATTGCTTGGGGAAAATGTAGAAATATTAATATTTAAACTTATTGAAATTAAATATGTGTTAAAATTTAATGTTATCCAACAAAAAATTGAAATAAAACATTTAACTTCCAAATAGGTATAGTAGAAAAAAGAATAGTGAAAAAACAGAAAAAGTTCAGAATACCCTATACTTCAAAATAAAATATCACAATGTGAAGGAGAAATGTTGAACTGGATCATGTTATGAGCTAAGCATCTAAGGAATAAAAGCAATTTCATATACAGTTAGCAAAAATACTGAAAGAGTACAGGTAAACATCCATAAAGAGAAATATAAAAGGAAAAGAGAGGTTCCTTATTAAATAAGCAAAATCTAAAGAATCTCACACAATTGCACTCATCTCACATGCTAGTAAAGTAATGCTCAAAATTCTCCAAGCCAGGCTTCAGAATATGTGAACTGTGAACTTCCTGATGTTCAAGCTGGTTTTAGAAAAGGCAGAGGAACCAGAGATCAAAGTGCCAATATCCGCTGGATCATGGAAAAAGCAAGAGAGTTCCAGAAAAATGTCTATTTCTGCTTTATTGACTATGCCAAAGCCTTTGACTGCGGGGATCACAATAAACTGTGGAAAATTCTGAAAGAGATGGGAATACCAGACCACCTGATCTGCCTCTTGAGAAATTTGTATGCAGGTCAGGAAGCAACAGTTAGAACTGGACATGGAACAACAGACTGGTTCCAAATAGGAAAAGGAGTTCGTCAAGGCTGTACATTGTCACCCTGCTTATTTAACTTCTATGCAGAGTACATCATGAGAAACGCTGGACTGGAAGAAACACAAGCTGGAATCAAGATTGCCAGGATAAATATCAATAACCTCAGGTATGCAGATGACACCACCCTTATGGCAGAAAGTGAAGAGGAACTAAAAAGCCTCTTGATGAAAGTGAAAGTGGAGAGTGAAAAAGTTGGCTGAAAGCTCAACATTCAGAAAATGAAGATCATGGCATCCGGTCCCATCACTTCCTGAGAAATAGATGGGGAAACAGTGGAAACAGTGTCAGACTTTATTTTTGGGGGCTCCAAAATCACTGCAGATGGTGACTGCAGCCATGAAATCAAAAGATGCTTACTCCTTGGAAGGAAAGTTATGTCCACCCTAGACAGCATGTTCAAAAGCAGAGACATCACTTTGCCAACAAAGGTCCATCTAGTCAAGGCTATGGTTTTTCCTGTGGTCATGTATGGATGTGAGAGTTGGACTGTGAAGAAGGCTGAGCACCGAAGAATTGATGCTTTTGGACTGTGGTGTTGGAGAAGACTCTTGAGAGTCCCTTGGACTGCAAGGAGATCCAACCAGTCCGTTCTGAAGGAGATCAGCCCTGGGATTTCTTTGGAAGGAATGATGCTAAAGCTGAAACTCCAGTACTTTGGCCACCTCATGCAAAGAGTTGACTCATTGGAAAAGACTCTGATGCTGGGAGGGATTGGGGGCAGGAGGAGAAGGGGACGACAGAGGATGAGATGGCTGGATGGCATCACTGACTCGTTGGACGTAAGTCTGGGTGAACTCTGGGAGTTGGTGATGGACAGGGAGGCCTGGCATGCTGTGATTCATGGGGTCACAAAGAGTCAGACATGACTGAGCGACTTAACTGAACCGAACTGAAAGAACCTCTGAAGAAAGACAAATGTTCTAGTATTTTGTCTGGGGAAATCTGATAGCAAATTTGAGGGGAGGCACACTGTTAGCTTGGAATGGAGAAATAATTCTGAACCCTAGTTTCTCAGCATCTTTAATGTGATACAGTCCCCAATTATGCCTGGCTCCAATAATTACCTCACCACTAACCAGCATGGTTGAAAAATCATGAATCTTGGAGACCTGAAAAGCTGAACCATGTCAAATGGAAGATTCAGCAATTTGTTATTTTGTTGCCATGATTTTGCAATGGTAGAATTGGTGATTGCTTTTCATGAACCAACAGTGTATTTTCAGCTTTGTGTAAAAGAATATTTTTCAGCACTCTATCAAACAACACTTTTAGACAGTGAATCCTAAAAGAAAACTATTCCTACAACAATAAGGGAAGCAGAACTAAAATAATAATATTTTGCTGATTCAAAAAAAAAATAATAGTTAAGCACAGATATCATGAATGAATGGTTTTTGGATACTGGTTTTATTACACATTCTTTGACTTCACTGGCATTTATGTGCTGCCATAAAATTATTATTATCATTTTAGTGGGAAATAGAGAGGATGCAGGTGGGGAGAAAGCTACTTGAGAAACAAGAGTGAATAAATGATATTCTCACATCATTTAAAACAAATCCTGCCACCAATTGCCTATAACTCCCTTCCTGTACCATGTGTTGCTAGTTTGGGACTATAAATGTGACAAGCATTAAGTGAAATCTCAGCCAAATACTACTGGAATAGTGAAAACTACAATTCATCATGTACCAAGGATTTAAAGATTAATTTTGCGCTTAAAAAAAAAGAGGGCTGAAATTTTAAAGGTAGATAATTATTCTTTTCATTGTTGAAATTAGAACTTAATATTCATTTTACAGCTAACATTACTAAGCTTTGGGGATTCCTGTTTGGACTCAGTAACGGAAAAGGAAGGGTTAGGAAGATGCTTTATTCTTTACTGTTATATATTCTTCAAATTCAAGGTAAGTAAAATATATATAAAGTCGTTTTAACAAGGGTATTATTCAAAGTAAATTCAAGGAGTAACATAAAAGTGAAGTGAAATGTTTTAAGCCTGTAGAAAAGTAAATTCTTCATTACTTGCAGAGGAGACACTTAATTCATTTCACCATAGAATGAGTCATACCATTCCTGCCCTCAGCTGATACCTGGCAGCTGTACATCTTGGAGGCTAGTGTGGGAATTTGGAGAGATGATAAAGCCAGAAGCCCAGGGAAGTGTCCAAGAAATGCAGACAAGAGGTCAACTCTGAGGAAGAATTTAGGTGGAAAAGCTGTTGGGTCATACTTTCTCCAGTGGGTAAAAGAAAAATTGCCCAGAGCCGCCATAAGAGTATCATTTCAATCCCCTGCCCCCGCCCAGATTTTGCCAGCAGCCTGTCCCTGTTTGGCTGTGTGCTCCCTGGGGGCAGGATTTACGTGTGTGTTCCTGGTGATTCTGGCAAAACAGGAGGAGATCAAGGAAAGTTTATCTCTGAGGAGAGAAAAAAACTGAGAGATAAAGTCCCACGGCATAGATTTAGAAGATGTACCTAGAACTTGTTCTTTGCAAAATGTTGATAAGGAGTGTAGGAAGAGTATGGGAGATGGTAGAACAGATGAGGGAAGAATAATGTGATCCAGGAGATGTGTAAGCAGAATCAAGAAAACTTGATAAGCAGAACAGAGGGAGGTATGTTTCAAAAGTAAAGAAATGGTCAACAGTGACAAAGGGAGCAGAAATGTCAAGTATAGGGAAAATTGGAAAACACACAAGTCCCCTATATATGAACAAGTTCTGTTTCCGGAGAACATCTGTAAGTGCAGTTTGTTCGTAAGTCCAACAAATTTAGCCTAGGTACCCAACCAGCACAATCAGCTATGTAGTACTGTACTCTACTAGGAATGAAAACAAATTATAGTGGTGAAGGTAGTTCATTCCCAGTCGATATGAGGGCTTTGTAGAGTCAGATCTTTTCATATGAGATTTCCTGGGGATGAGAGAGATTACGACATCAAAGGAGGAAGTGTCATGTGTAGAGCATCATCTACCATGATCAGCTACCAAGCATTTGATGATGCAAAGCCTCACTACTCAGGAGTGTGGTCCACAGAGCAGCAGCATCCGTGATGCTTGGCAACTCAGTAGAAACGCATCATCTGCAGCCTAATCTAGATACCCAGACCTGCTCAAACAAGACTCTGCATCTAACTAGACCCCAGGCAATTCACATGCACACTACAGCTAGAGAAGTACTGTTTGAAATTTACATCAAAAGACTTCCTGAAGCACAGGAGTGTAATATTCTTTATTCCTCCATACCTGAACTCGACCTCATCACAAACATTCAAGCTCCCATCTGATGGGGACAATAACTACTCTACATGTGTCGTTTCCAGTTAGGGCAGTGTCTTCCTGGAGTAAATATGTCATTCCTTCAAGATTCAACTTCAGTTAATAGAACAATCAGGGAAGTACCCTCATATCAGAAGTCTCACATCTATTATTTATTGCTCAGTGACAAATGACCCTGAAATATAGTGACTTAAAAGTAACTACCACTTGTGAAAAATTTCTGATAATTCTCTGGGTCAGCTGGACAGTGTCTATTCTAGGCTGGTTTGACTGATCTCTGTGGTCAGCTCACAGCTGCAAGATCTCTCCTGGGCCCCACTTTTGCCAGTGAAAATCAGAATTTCAAGGCCTTAGACACATACTCAATGTCTTTGTTCTAGGGGAATTAGGACCTCTCACCAGCCCTCCCCACTGCTCTCTCTACAGCCAAGAACAACTTGTACAGCAAGCTGCCAGAAAAGTGAGAGAAAGTGACATTTTTAATATTTTAAAATACCTTTTATATTTATAACTTAACATGAGATATTTAATGCACATCAGTTCAGTTCAGTTCAGTCACTCAGTCGTGTCCAACTCTTTGCGACTCCATGAATCGCAGCATGCCAGGCCTCCCTGTCCATCACCAACTGCCGGAGTTCACTCAAACTCACGTCCATCGAGTTGGTGATGTCATCCAGCCATCTCATCCTCTGTCGTCCCCTCTCCTCCTGCCCCCAATCCCTCCCAGCATCAGAGTCTGTTCCAATGAGTCAACTTTTCACAAGAGGTGGCCACAGTACTGGAGTTTCAGCCTTAGCATCATTCTTTCCAAAGAACACCCAGGGTTGATCTCCTTTCGAATGGACTGGTTGGATCTCCTTGCACGTACATACACACAAAAGGGTTTCCCAGGTGGTGCTAGTGTAAAGAACTCGCCAATGCAAGAGACGTAAAGGACTCGAGTTTAATACCTGAGAGGGAAAGATCCCCTGGAGAAGGCATGGCAACACACATGAGTATTCTTGCCTGGAGAATCCCATGGACAGAGGAGCCTGGCAGGCTATAGTCCATGGGCTCCCAAAGAGTTAGAAACGACAACTGGAGCGACTTGGCACGCGCACACACACAAAACTCCACCACCTTGTAATAAAGATATTAACAGAGGAGAAAAGTTTATCTCGGGGTATTTAAGGAACTTCCCACAGGGATAGAATATATATGGTGGGGCCAGAAACGGAACCTAGTCTAGTTGTCCCTCTCTACTATGTAAGGAAATGCCTAAGCACAGAGCACGGCATTATTAGTCCCTATTTACCCTCAACGTTCTTTTCAGTGCAGGCCTGTGGCCATTTTCACATGCTCCCTCCATGTACTGGCCACCCTTTTATTTGGCATCTGATCACCCTTTGGAAATCCACCCTATAAAGATGTCCAGCCTAGAAGAGTTGTATTACAATGATCATTGCTCATCACAACTTAGAACTCTGTTAGTAGGGATCTCTCCCCCGTAGGTGTTCAGCAGGGCTGGGAGGTAATTTCAAAGAAACCACAAAAAGCTCACTGCGATGTTATTCCTACTGTAGTTGCACACATATTCAGGATGTATCCTTGAAGCACAGGTCTCCTTCCTGCTACTAACATATCCCTAAACAGACTCTGGGTTTTATGGCTCCTTTGTTTCTTTGGAGATACTGATATTTCTTTCCTTTCTGTACTATAAGATTCCATGTGCCTGCAGACATTCTCCAAAACAAACATTCCTCTCACTCTTCCCAATCTAAAGCACTGTTCACTATTAAAAAAGGAAGAAAGTCATCTTACCACAGTTGAAAGGGAAAGTGGCTAAATTTAGACACAAGTTTTGGAGTCACCTCTCCTGCCAGGACTCTGGCAAAATTAAAATTTCCAAACAATTCTGCATTAGGAAGTCAGATAGGTAACCAACAAGGACCTACTGTTTAGCACATGTAACTATGCTCAATATTTTGTGATATCCTAAAAGGGAAAAGAATCAGAAAAAAGAATATGTGTGTAAATATATATATATGTGTATGTACGTATGTATATAATATACGCATTACATATATTTATATATGTAACTAATACAACCTTGAAACTAATACAATTTTGTAAATCAACCATACTTCAATTAAAAAAAGAAAAAGAACATTCAATAATAAAAAACTGGGGAAAAAAGTCACATGTGGTAAGACTGAGATTTGTGGCAGGAGCCTTGGCAACCGGCAATATGAGCATCACTGGAGCAGGAAAGGCAGCTTCTCCATCAGCTTCTTAAACACTTAACCATCTCTGATCTTGAGCTACTCTTTTCTATTTGCCAGCCTAGAAAACACACACATGATCTCGGAAAGTTGTTAGCTTTCAAAGCCAGTCCTTTTCCAAGCCATTATGCAAGGAAGAGAAAACTGCCTGCCACCTGTTAAACATCTCCAGCAGTAGGCTGAGAATCTACACCATCATGTAGATAAACCAGGAACCTGGTTTATTGTCTTTGTATGCCAGCAGTCATTGGAAAAGCAGAAATCCTCAGGAAGGAGCCAAGATAGAGTATAGGAAAACTATTTCATTGAGCTGTCTAGAAACGGTATTTTATAGGCTATGGAAGGGAAAAAGGAAACATCTAAAATCACCACTTCAAATAAAAGGTGCAAACATTGGTGTTTTTTCTTTCATCCTTCGGCTGTCTTTAAAGTGATTCTCATGGGTTATGGTGAAACTTCATTGGGAGAATATGAAGAGAGCCAAAGTCTGGTTCTTTTTTTTTTTTTTTTTCTTCCAATTTTATTTTATTTTTAAACTTTACATAATTGTATTAGTTTTGCCAAATATCAAAATGAATCTGCCACAGGTATACATGTGTTCCCCATCCCGAACCCCCCTCCCTCCAACCTCCCCACACCATCCCTCCGGGCCGTCCCAGTGCACCAGCCCCAAGCATCCAGCATCATGTATCAAACCTGGACTGGCAACTCGCTTCCCACACGATACTTTACATGTTTCACTGCCATTCTCCCGAATCTTCCCACCCTCTCCCTCCCCCACAGAGTCCATAAGACTGTTCTATACATCAGTGTCTCTTTTGCTGTCTCGTACACCGGGTTATTGTTACCATCTTTCTAAATTCCATATATGTGCGTTAGTATACTGTATTTATGTTTTTCCTTCTGGCTTACTTCACTCTGTATAATAGGCTCCAGTTTCATCCACCTCATTAGAACTGATTCAAATGTATTCTTTTTAATGGCTGAGTAATACTCCATTGTGTATATGCCCAGATTATTGTACCCAGCAAGGATCTCATTCAAGTATGAAGGAGAAATCAAAAGCTTTTCAGACAAGCAAAAGCTGAGAGAATTCTGCACCACCAAACCAGCTCTCCAACAAATACTAAAGGATATTCTCTAGACAGGAAACACAAAAACGGTGTATAAACTCGAACCCAAAACAATAAAGTAAATGGCAACGGGAACATACTTATCAGTAATTACCTTAAATGTAAATGGGTTGAATGCCCCAACCAAAAGACAAAGTCTGGTTCTTTCCTCCCCTGCTCTGAATAAGCTCTCGGAGAGTTTAAGAAAAAGGTCAGTTTTCTTTTCCTTCTCTTTTACAGAGTCTATGACACCATGGCCCTTCCTCAAGTGTAAATTCCAGATTTCTGCACACATTTCATTAAAGGCAAGTTCTCATTCTCCAGTAGACAGAGACAATTCTTTTTCCTCCAGGTGAAGTCTTTCTCCCTCTCTTCCCACTGTCACCTGGCAACATGGTATTACACCACTTTGAGAGATGGCATGCTGTGGACAGTCCTGGATTCAAATATGGCTCTATTCCGAACAAGCATGATCCTGGGCAGGACATGTAACTTTTCCAAGCCTCGGCTTCACAGTTTGTAAAGAGGGACTAGTTATATCTGCTTCTAAAAGCTGCTCAAAAAACCAAATGTAAAATATCTGAAACAGTACACTCAATCATTGGTAGCTATGATTAATACTATTATTGCACCTTAAGAAAACAGATACTAAAAGCTACTAATTTTTCATAGCAGGAACAAAGTAAGTCTTTAAATGAGGGGAAAATTAATGGATGGATGGACAAACTGAAATAACATTTTATTTATTAGCCTAGACACCTTTTCTATCCATTTCACATATCAAAACTACTTCCTGAAGAAGGTCTAATATGCCTTGGTCAAGGGGTGACATGAAGGCCAAGCTCCAGAAAGAGTTTAACCACTTTAAGATTAGTGTAAGCTTTCATTATTTGAGTCCAATGTATGAATATTACATTTAATTTCAATTATTTTCATCCATTCAGATGCATGCATTCCACCTGCATGACTTTACCCAAGAGGAGAACTGAAAGATCTAGAGAAAATGAGAGAAAAGCAAATAAATACTGAAACATGTCAGCACACCTTGTGGGAGAAAAGAGCTGGGGAGAAAGGGAGAGAGGACTAGCAGGAACCACTTGCTACCCATGTGGGTTTTCCTCACATCCGACGGGAGCGTCTATGCTATTTCAGAATAAAGGGCTCTCCTTGGTGGAAATGACCCACCCTCCTCACTGCATTTTGTAATGGCTCATGTGCATTCATTTATGGCCTGGATTTACCTGAAGAACTGGACTAAGTGAGGAAAATGAGATGGATAGAAATGGAGGTAAATTCAGCCTTAATGAGAAAAACATGAAAATTCTTTTTAAAAAAATGAAGCGCTAATATATAAAATGTGAACTCTCCAGATTGACTGAGTCATTTGGAAGTTTATTCATAAAAGCATTCACTTTCTTCCTCCCCCAAGTTTTTTCATTAAACTTCTCTTTGCTTCAGTTTAAAAGTAGCAACATTTTATGTTCTTTTCCCAGAAGGGAAGACCAGAAGAGTCAAGTCAACAAGTAAAAAATTATTTATAACTCAAAATAACTATTAGGGTTATTGGTATGGTACAGAGGGAATAGAAAATCCAAATTAGCTTTATAGTATCCATTTAGAATACTATATATACTCCTTAATTTTCTCATTCCCTTACTTTTTGCTTCCGCCTTTATATCATGTCTATTCATTTTGTTTTTCTCTCATTTATTGTATACTTTCGTTCTGTTTTATAAATTGTGTATTCTTTCTGAACCATTCAGGTTCTCATTTATTTCTTATAAATGAAGAAATTCATATTTCAGGTTTCTTATATTTTTCTGTTTTTTTTATCCTTCCTTCATATTCTTTTTTCTAAGTTCTTATACTAACAAAGTCAAGTAAAAAGAGAAGCTTAAGGAATTAACAAAACAGAGGAAAATCTATTACAAAAATAAACAGTGAGAAATCTTAAAACAGATGCAGTGGGTGACAAATAAGAACAGAGGAGGAAAGGGAACCAGCAACGATAGAGAGAGAAGGAGAAAAAATAGAAAATAGGAAAAGAGGCAACAGTTCTTATTTTAACAGCCCCTAGGTACTCCCTACACTCAACTCCCCCATTCAATCTATGCTTTATTTCTTTATGCCCATGGAATGAGAAAACAGGAAAGGGGACTTGCATGAAAGCACTTAATCCCCAATGGGATGATGGAGTAAAGGAAATGGCCCAAGAACGCAAATATGGGAAGTGCTGCCCATTTCCTAATTCTCTTATTCACATTTACACCTCTTTGTAGTAGCCAGGCCTTTTATTTTTTGTTCCATGACACTCAGTTGATGTCTTTTCTTACCTCAGTCTCATATTCACTGTTTCTTATGTTCTTATCCTCTCATCTCTTAGAAATCCATGTTTCCCTTTCCCTGTTCTGAACTTTGAAGGTTAACTATAGATTCTCTGGCAGCCTCATCAGCTTCCTTGCTCATGCCAGTCATAGCTGTTCTGTTGCCCTAGCTCTTCCCTATCGAGCTTCTCACCTCAACAACCATGATCCTTACTCTCAGAAGATGACTTTGCTTCTTTCTTCATAGAAAAAAAAAAAAAAAAGGTAGAGGTGTTGCTCAGGAGCTCCCTCACTTCCGGCATTCACATGAGCGTCTACTACTTCACTCACTCCTGTGATCAAGTGTTTCATAGCCCAAAACTAATTCTTGTACCAGCACTCTCAATCCCATCCTTTCTAAGCACCCTACCTCATCAATTATTTTCAGTCCCACTCCTGTGTTGATGTCACTAGCCTTTGTGATACTATATATATATATATATATATATTTATATATACGCATGCACGTGCACACACACACACACACACACACATATATATATATATGGGATTGGTCAAAGGATGCTGTTAAATTAATTAAACAAGGAGGCCGTTAGCTTGAGGTGGCTCTAATTCTTTGGTGACTTACAGAAACAAATTAGAATCTAAGCCTGTAAATGGCTAAAGGGTAAGAAATTGAAACCCAAGGACAACCAATCACAGCCAACTAGGCTTTAGACTTGGAGAAGGCAATGGCACCCCACTCCAGTACTCTTGCCTGGAAAATCCCATGGACGCAGGAGCCTGGAAGGCTGCAGTCCATGGGGTCACTGAGGGTCGGACAGGACTGAGCGACTTCACTTTCACTTTTCACTTTCATGCATTGGAGAAGGAGATGGCAACCCACTCCAGTGTTCTTGCCTGGAGAATCCCAGGGATGGGGGAGCTTGGTGGGCTGCCGTCTCTGGGGTCACACAGAGTCAGACACGACTGAAGTGACTTAGCAGCAGGCTTTAGGCTATAGCCAATCAAATCATTTCCTTTCCTTGCTTCTGCACTTTCTCTCCTTCCTCTGGCTCCTATTGGCAGAGCATTTCTAACCTCTTTGGTTTGACACCTCTCAATTTGAATGGAGTTTTGCCCAAGTGAACTCTCTAAAAATTTTAGCATACTTTAGTTTACATTTTAACAATGATATGACCAAAGAGGAAGAGGAAGGAAAGAACTTAATGAATAAGATGGAGGTAATGAACATAATTAAGAGGGAGGGTGGGGTGAGGGGAGGAAAAGTCTTACGGCAAGAGGTAGAGGAGGAGAGAGATTTGTTCTGGAGAGGGTGAGGAGTGAGAAATGGGACCCTGCCAGGGGATTTGAGGTGGATCTACTTTAGCATCCTGCAAGAGATGTCAGTAAGACACATTTTTCTCTTAGGATGTGCTTCTTTTTCTGTGACACAAGAAAACTTTCAGTGTGTGAGATGTGGCTTCGATTAAGTTACATCTCCCCATCTTTAAAACAAAAGCAAAAACAAGCAAAATTTGAAAATATCCCTCAAGCCGACATCCCTCTCTGGCTGTATTGCCACTGGGATTCTTGAAAGGTTTCTATGGGCAAGGTTTCTGCTTGCTCTCTAACCGTTACTGTTGTTCAGTCGCTAAGTCGTGTCTGACTCTTTGTAACCCCATGGACTGCACCACGACAGGCCTCCCTGTCCCTCACCATCTCCCAGAGTTCACCCAAGTTCATGTCCATTGAAGCAGTGATGCTATCAAACCATCTTATCCTCTGCCACCCTCTTCTTCCTTTGCCTTCAGTCTTTCCCAGCATCAGGGTCTTATTATACCAGCATCAGGTATAATCACTCTCATTATACTTTCAAAAACATAGTTCAAAAGAGTTACCATTCATCTTGCGTCTACTAGGTGCCAGACCCCTAGCTTCACAGACATTATTTCCTTCATTCTTCAAGTAACCATCCCTGCATTTTAATGTGGTTGAAGACTTATTTCCTAGGCCAAAGGCAGAACTAAAACAGGTCCTTTCTCCTTTCATCTAGTGGCTTTACACAGATAGCCGCCAAGCCAGCAAATAGGGGTAAAGAAAAGCCATGTTTATTGCCTCCTCCCTCCACTCTTTTGCTCAGAATAGAAAGAAAGCATTGCTCTGCTTTCTCTCGGAGAAATGATCTCATGCTCCCATCACTCAGGGGACTCATTGTAGACTGAGGACCAATGTGCTGGAGGGAGTACCCACAGGGGCCTTCAGTGTGCTGAGAACCATCCTGCTCACCTCATCTCATGAGCACAGGGATGGAATGCATAGCTGTGCTGTCCATACACACCTTAGTGTGGAATGGAATAGAAAGTCTCGATCTCCAAATGCTCCCTTGTTTCTAGAAGATTCCCTGTTGGTAGTGCCAAGAAGTCTAATGGAATATTATCACACAGGACAACAAGGGCCAAGAATCAACTGGTAGATTTCTGATGCCTCTGCTGACTCCCAAAGGCAAAATTAAACTGCCAAGCACTCAGGCACTACTTGGGGAAGAAAAGGATTAGAGATTATCTGAAAGGACTACTGTAAACTGAAAGTAGACAAAATATTATCAGGCAAGTGGAATTTTCTCCAGTAACCATCCGGTATTTAGAATCAGATTAAATAATTTCCTAAAATGAAGCTACTACATTTTTCTTTACACGTAAGTGTGTATTAGGCTAAATTCCAGACCCCACAGGAAAAACGGAAAACTCTTTAGCCAGTGCTTAGCCTAGAGTAAATTCTTAATAAATGACAGTTGAGATAGTTAATTCAGAAGTCATCGTGTGTCATAATGATTAATGATCAAATTTTTTAGAACTGGGAGGTTCAATTAAAGGTCATTGAATGCTATAGTTGAATGTGAAGAGAGTCTAGAAACAATCCAACGAAACTGTACAATTTTAGAAATCACAGCAGCAAGTTCCAGAAGATAAAGAATTCCCTGAGGATCATGCAGATAGCTCTCTTCAGGCCTTTCTGATAGCCTGGCCCATTCTCACTTAGTAATCACAATATGTTGACGGCAAGGGTTATTTATAAGATGGTCACCCACCCTCTCCACAACTTCCCCCACCCCCCGACCTCACCCAAGCACTGTGAGTAAGTGAATGAAATGGTTCCATAGTTTGCTGCTTTGTCTCATTTTTGTTATTTTTTCTATGGCTATGATTTTATTATGCTTTGTCCCAGATTTCAATATGGAATCAGGAAGTGGTTGTGTGCACAGAAAGTGTATATTTAAGAGAGCTCCACATGTAACCAAATCCTTCAATACTGTATTATATCTGTAATAGATGGGAGTAAGCCTTCAATTAAGAGCCAAGCCAAAAGTCCTCGATGATAGAGTTTAGTGATTATGTGTTTTCATAGTGTTGGTGGATGCACATTAAATCTAGAAAAATGAGACTTGTGACATTTGGAATACGGGTGTGTGGTAATGGAAAGAGTCCTGGACTAGGGGTCTGGCGACCTCAGTCCAAGTCCACTACTAAGACCTTGGGCCACCCTGTATTCTTCTCCCTCTCCCTCAGTTTTTTCTCAGCTATAAAATGTAGATGGTTCTTGCTCTACTTTTCACAAGGTGATCATGGCAATCAAACCAGATACTTCAAAGGGTTTTGTAAACACTAACAGGTTCAGTGGGAAAGAATCCACCTGCCAATGCAGGAGACATGGACTCCATCCCTGGGTTGGGATGACCTCTGAAGAAGGAAATGGCAATCTACTCCAGTATTCTTGCCTGGGAAATCCCATGGACAGAGAAACCTCCAGGCCTACAATCCATGGGGTCGAAAAAGAGCTGGACATGACTTAATGACTAAACAACCAACAACCAGACTGTAACAGCTAATCAAACATGCAATGCTAGGACTTTCCCAGTGGTCCAAGGGTTGAGAGTCTGCCTTCCAATGTAAGGGATGTGAGTTCAATCCCTGGTTGGGGAACTAAGATACTACATGCCATGGAGCAACTAAGCCTGCATGCTGTAATTATTGAGCTGTGAGCTCTAGAGTCCATGCTCCACAATGAGAGAAGGCTCCTTGCACCACCGCAAGTAGAGAAAGCCCTTCCTCCCCAACAAAGACCCAGAGCAGCCAAAATTAAAAAAGAAAAAACATTCAACGCTATTCACCATTCTAATTATCCATGAGTGTCCTTCTCTATGTCTCTTTCTCCTCCTTTAAACCTTGGTGAGGATATTCAGTGATTCTCTTGCTGGTTATTTAGTCCTGAGAGCTGCCATTTCAAAGTTAGCTCCAGATTATTTTTATTATGCATCCCCTCTTGTTTTAAATGCTGAATGGCAGACACATCTTATTTTGCTACTTTTAAGCTCCCAGATTTGTTCTCTAAATCAATTGGAAATTGCAGTTAGAGGATTCGTTATTTGACTTTTAAGTTGCTTTACTGTCCAGGCCTATTCTTGTACTGATTAAAAATTTCCATTGTCTATAACATAAAGATATTTGGCTGGTCTTAGAATTACCTGGAGCATCATTCCCATTGTGGGGCCCACTGGTGAGAAAGAACAGGTCATGCATATTCAGAGATCTGACACCAGAGCTGAGCCCAGGGCCCTTGTGGGGAAAGAGCTTTATTTACACAACATATATACCTTTTGAGTTCTAAGTTTCATCAGGACCGCATCTGGTTCCAGAGAGATATTCTAAACTAGAATAAGATTTGCCTCTTTACATCCTAATGTCAACATTTGTGTTTGCAAAAAACACTTTCAAAATTCAGGACATCATACAAACGTGTTGAGACATTTTATAGTGTCATGTATTTGTGGTTCTAAAAACCTGTTTATTATAAATTCACTTTCCTTTTGTGTTTAAAAATGTATGTTTAAAGAACTACATAAACATATCACAATAATAAAACTATTATGCTTCAGCAAACATATATTTATAAAGCACATAAAAATAACCAGTGAACCAAAGAGAAGCAACTCAGATCATATCAGATTCCACTAGGAAGAAAAGCCTCTCTCTTGTGCCTAGTGTATTTTTAAGGTTTGGCAATACATGCAGTTTGCAATGTGATATACGTTTCTGATGTATCCCACCCTTAGTAAAATATCAAATACAGGGGAAAGACATTTGGTGTATAGTCATAAAGTATTATTCTAATGATGGAATGCATGATAGCTATGCTGAGTTTTATATCAAAAAACAAACCTAAATTGAGATCCTTTAACAAGGTCAGGGTGCACACATACATGGCCCAAAATATAAAGCATTAGAACATGAATAAAATTTCTATGAGCACTGCAAAATCAAGGACCTTATTCTATCTGAGACATGCATTGCTTAAAGCAAGCAATCACTTTCCAAATTTAGATAGGTTTTTATCCAAACAGAGCAAATAAATAGAATCAGACATAAAGGTCAACCAAGAATTCCTATAGAGGCATTTACCCTTTCAAACAATGGCTTTCAATATATCATCTTGTATCAGCCAGAACACATGCCAATGTTTAAAAATGGCTCTATCTAGAATATTTACATCTAAATATTTCCCTAACTCACATGCTAATTTTACGAGTTGACATAATCATGTGAGATTATAGTCCCTCACATTTATCCACCTAAAAGAAACCACACAAGATCATTATCTTTTTTCTCCATCTCCATCCAATTGTTACAAAACTGTGTCTAGCTCATAGTGGCTGAGTTCAAGGTAAAAGTGCTATGCTCTCTTTTAAATAAAGATACTCTATACACACAACTTATTCACATGTGAAATACACACACATACACAACCCCAAAGAGGAAATAGTGCTTTCATATGCAGTAATAATAAGTAAAATAAAAGCTATAGCAATTTCTGTTATTTACCTTATCGATATAGACATGAGCTGCTATCATTTCCTGACTCTTCAGCATGTATGAGGTAACATGTTAAGTGCTTTAAAAATTATTTTGTTTAATAAACAGCCTCACAAAATAGATATAGTTATTATATCCATTTTACAGATGAGAAATGTAAGGCTTAGTGAGGCTAATTACCTTGCTCAAGAGCTCATGAATAGAAAGTGCTAGAAGTGAGTTCACCATGGCAGTCTGACTCAAGAGCCCAAGCTTCTACCTAGTGAAGAGAGTATGATATTTACCCAAAATGTGAATTCTCCTTTAAGAAACAGTAAATTTAGCAACTCATTTTTCTATATACCACAGTTAATTGATCAGTGTCTAAATTATCCTATAATATTATAGTTCTAATTTCTCTCATCATATCATATTTAGACTATTTTTTTTCTAACTGAAGATCAATAACACCAGAACAGAATCCTTATTTGGGGCATAAACAAAGTTAAGCAAGAATTAAAGGACAAAGAATGCATATTAGATTAAATCATTAGTGAAATATTGTTTTGTGCTTTTCCTACAAAATTTTGGCCAAACAGTAACTCCCTAAGGTCTCAGTAGTAATTTTTTTTATCCTACCTGAAGTCCACCATTTTATTATATCTGTCATATCAATGAACATTACTGAAATGCTCATATCATGGCTTATATACTGATCTTTAATAGAATGAAACACATTTATCCTCCAGAACTTCTCTTTCCATCCACAGACCTGGTCTCACCTCAGAAGGCAGCTCAGATACATAAAGAGCTCAGATAAACTTTAGCGGCAGCTGACTGACTCTGCACTCCAATCCTACCTATGCCATCTAAGAGCTGTGAGACACTGGGCAAATCTCTTAGTTCTTCTGTGATTCAATTGCCTTTTGTATGAAATGGTGATAAAATACATAGTAGAAAGGTCACCCTGCCCAACATGTTGTGCCTATGCTACACGTGAGAGTTCCACTGCCTTTTCTCCTGGTCATGTACTGGGAGCATCTCTGTGCCCCAGCAGACGATAGGTTAGCAGTTCATTAAATCACTCAAGTTTTAAAGTGTTATTGTTAGAGATCAAGAAACAGAGCCAGACGCTAAGCCTTGAGCAGAGTTTCTCAGCTAGTAAATGGCAACCTAGAGCTGGGAACCCAGGAGGTTTTTTTTTTTTTATTCTTCTTCGTGCTCAAGTTCATTATTCCTATTCTGTATTTCTATCTTTTTAGAAAACAAAGAAACTCATCTTCCATTACCTGAAAATGAACCTACCCCATAATATTTGAATTCCAAGAGCTAAATCATTATGATTCATATAAATGGACAAACTTGAATGAATTTCACATTCCTGAGGATGCAGTCTCTTTTAAATAAAATCCTCTGTTTTAGTACATAAATAGTAAATAAATAAAAATTCTATGTTTATATATGTTATAACTCAATTTTATCTCAATTTTTTGGTTGTAGTCTCTGTCAGTTTGGACGTTGGTAGAAACCTTTAAATAAGCTGATTACATTGGCCAGTGAAGAGAGTTTTTCTGAGTAGAATGAACAGAGGGGGTTAAAGAGGGAAGTGTCAAAAAGCTGCTTAGTGAGAAAATGTTACCATTTTAATACTCACTGTATCCAAGGAGGGAAAATGTATGAACCTACACCTGAATCAGACAAAAGAATGAGTTCATTATTGACTTCCATATTTTTCCAGTCTAATGATAGTTGATTTAAGAGACATCACATTTTAAAAATAGAACTTGTTTTTTTTGTTTGTTTTTTGGAGGAGAAATTACTAGACCACAGGAAAGTATGTGCTAATTCTGCAATGCCTCCAAGTTTTTGAAGAGTAATAATATGAAAAATCTGGGTGTCTCAGAAATAAGGAAATGGTGCGTGATGATACTCAGAAATATACAGATAAAGGAGAATTATGATATGTGGGACTAATGAGGATGGGAAATAGAAATGGGATAAAAGTAAGGGAATATGATCAAATGGAGCATGGTGATGACTTGAGTTATGTATGTACAAGAAGCCAATCGAAGTCTGATTTTTTCTTACCATGAGAAACTTACACAAATACAAACACAAAAATAAAGGCTATAACTCATACAACTTGGATCTGCCTTGTTTCCTTCTTGGATGCATTCAAAGAAACTCCACTCTGGCATCCAAAAATAAATAAAAAGTAGATTACATCATTATTACTATCTGTCAAGAAAATGTCAAAGGGAAATGATACTCAAAATATGCAGCAATAGTCTAACTCAGTCCACATTCTCTCACTCTTATCTGTTACATTTCAAGATCTCCAAATTACAATTCAAGACCTCCTTAACCTCAGCCTAAATCTTGTTTCTTTTGCCTCTTTCTTCTAATTTCTATTTGCATCTGTTTATTACTGTGAAATTACCATGCATGCAAAGAATGTATACAATGCATATGTATTTGAATAGAGTTTAAAAAATAAATACCTCTGTGCCACCATTCAAGCTTATAGGCTTCTCTAAGATTTTCTTCCATGGCACTAAATTTGTATTAAGCAATCCATTGCTTTTTTGGCATACATCTCTAAATAATGTATTGCTTTTGAAATTTATATTAGTAGAAATGTACTTGATATAGTTTTCTATGACTTACTTTTTTTTCTCACTGTTTTTGATATATAACCATGTTGATAAGCTAACTATAAGTCATTAATTTTGAGGGCCTCCAATGAATAAATACACCATACTTTACTTATCTAGTGTACTACTGATGGAAATTTTAGGTTGATTCCAATTTGGAACTATTAAGAAAATCCTTGTTATTGATGTTTTATACATATTTCCTGGGGGCATATGCCATGCCTTTGTATGTATATGTCATAGAACATGGGCATGTTATTCTGTTATCTGATAATTTCAATATCTGTAGGTTTTGAGGGTCTGCTTATATAGTTTATTGTTTTTGCTTATTACACTTCATAGGGACATTGCTGTTGTTTAGTCACTCAATCATGTCCAACTCTTTTGCAACCATATGAATTGTAGCTTACCAGGCTCCTCTGTCCATGGGATTTTTAAGGCAAGAATACAGGAGTGGGTTGCCATTTCCTTCTCCAAGAGATCTTCCTGACCCAGGAATCAAACCCACATCTGCTGCATTGCAAGTGGATTCTTCACTGCTGAGCCATGGGGAAAATCCTTTCATAGAGACATACGTGAGTTTGTCTGTGAACTCCTATTTCTTGGAGTTTTCTCTCCAGGAATACTTTAAGGTCAGATAATCAATTTTAGTGTTTCAGAGAGCATTTGGGCTTGCTTCTATTCTGTGGCATTATCAGTATGGACCCACTTTAACTTGAATTGTCACCTGAGTTTTTATCTGGGGCCCCACACTTGTGTGTGTAAGTAGACATCTTAGATTCTTCCCATTCTTTCTCCCCATTCTATTCAGAGTCAAGCAAAGACATGGAGAATTAAGGTGTCCCTTTAACAAGTGGCTTTGCCCATGGAGAGTACCACTATTTAGATGGGAAAGGCCCTGGCTTTACGAAGGAGTTTCTACTCCATCTCCTGCCCTTCTCTGGTCCTGAGGCTTTGTCTCTTGCTCAAGAAAGTATACCACCATCAAGACCAGATAGACAGCTCTAGCCCATGTTTTCCTCTCTGGATTCACACTTTCTCTTCAGTTTTAGCTTCTAAGAATTTCTTTTAATTTGTAGCTCAGATATGCTTTAATAACGTGATTATAACATTTTAGTTAGTATCTTCATGTGTTCTTTTCAGGATATCTAGACCACCGTGTTGCTAGCAACTATACTCCTTTTTCTATTTCTGGTGGTTTTAATTCTTGCTACTTATCCATTTATGATTTCTCTTTATTTTTCTTTTTAAATTTCTTCATAACTTCTTTAATTTTCATTTCTTATTTTCTCTTGAACCAATGCAGCTGGGTATTACTTAGAGCTGTAACATGTTAGAAAGGAGGAATAGGCAGCTCTGATTTTCTCTTCCCTCAAAACTAATCAGAAGAACTTTGTTATGCATTACCTTATCTCTAATACAGACTCACCACAAGTACCAGCAATATTTTAAAGATCATCTTTAGTAATTGTAGCTGTGTGTCAATCTATGTTAAATGGTTCATAAGCATTCCTTACAAAAAGCATGAAGAATTATCTATTCTTATTTTAAGAATGAATAAACCAAACCACAAAACCTAAAGTAATTTAAGGTCACATAGCAAATCAAAACTGAATGTTAAATCTGATTTCTAAGCCTAGGGTCTTTCTATGTTGCCTTCCAACTGAGTTCATTAATTCCTGTATATGTTGGTCAATTTATAACTAGCAAATAAGATACTGGATTGCCTCCACAGCTGAGTTTATGACTGTTTCTTTAAGACAGACCTCAAAAGAATCACATTAGTTACTGCCAAAAATCTGTAGCAGGATGCCTGATGGGTAAGTTGGTGGGAGTGGCATGAGACCCTCAGTTAACACCTCATCTAGATGGGAAGGGCACTGATATTCTGGGGAAGATGGCTAGAGTTCCCAGTCAGCAAACTGCCTTGGGATATTCTTGATGGAATATTCCCATCATCAGTTGCTTTGTCTCCAACATTACTTTTAGGTATGAGGCTGAAGAGCGAGGAAGTTCTGTTACCAACACAAGCATGCCTGACTAGCTTGGGCCCTTTAGTTCTTAATAAGAAAGAAAATCTGTTTAATACCCCTGCCAGTTTCTTGCGAAAAGAGTTAAGATACAAATACACTTATTTGGGTTATTGGCCTTTGGCTACTGGTTGGATTTCTTTGCTCACATTAGTCAACAATTTGTTGGTTTTCATTAAGTTTTAATTAGTGCTAAAGCAATAACCAGGTGCTATTTTAGGTTTTGTTCAACTACCAACACACTCTAATTCCAGTATTTTAATAAATTTAGCCACTTATGTGGGACTCATTCAGAGAAAGAAATATCAATCTATCAATAGCACAACTCCCAGGCTGGATTTACCTTGCCACTCAGGCTTCACTAATGAATGACATTGAGTGGACTCTTACAGCCCAGTCTCTGATAATGGGTTATGATTATTTGTGCAGGAGTCAAATTATTTAGTTGTACACACAATAATCTTGCCAATAAAATGCCAACCCCTTAAGAATTAGAACTCAAAGCAAGGAGCGTTTTGCTATTCAGCATACTTCTCTCTAAATAATTAAAACAAATCCAAGTTGAATATATGGAATGTGAGAGGAATGGACCATGGAAAGAAAAAGTTAATTGCTAGAATTTTCATTTCCTGAGTTGGCCTATGTTCAATCAAATAATTATTGTGCATTACTGCAGTACTAGACATATTTGAGATTTCTAGAGATTCCTAATATATTTGTTCCAACTTATTAGGCACCTCATCAAGTCTGAATTTTTTTCCTAACTACCTTCTTAACTGATTTTGTATCCTTCCCTATGTTCCAAGGTTAGGAAAATAGAAATTTTTCGTGGATCTTAACTCACTTGTGCCAACTGTGGCTGGAAATCTACGAGCCCCTTGGTGTTGGAACTGTCAACATCCTTTGAATGAAGACTCTAAGAGTGAGAAATTTCACATGGTAAGCATAGATGATGTCCAGTATCCATTTATCACCAGAGTCATTATAATTGATAATACTTCTACCCCATTCTTTTCCAATAGGTAATACAACCTTGACCTGAGAGAACAGCTCCCACTAGGAACAAGAAATGTTTTATTCTTTCCTTAAGCCTCAAAACAGAGGGCTTCTCCTAAGTAGGGACTGGAAGTTGTGCCAAATTGAACATAATTATGTATGATGAATTTGTAATACAGGCTAAAACTTGCTGGAAACTCAGCTGAGACCACCAAAATCATTGAGCGGGGTTTGGTCGGAGGCCAACCCTTTATTTGCTAAGCTACAAAGTCTCTAGAGCTTTTATTTGCTCACGAAAATATCTGAATCCAGTACCAGAATCCTTGTCTACACGAAAATGAAATCAGTTTGATGTTGCTTTTCAGTTATGCTCCTTGAAGTACTCTAGGGGATTAAAAGTTGGAAAAAAGAAATGACTTTGGAGTAGAACACAGACAACTCTAGATGCTAAGAAGACGGAATTTTTCTTGTTATTTGTTTCAAGAAACAATGCAGCATTAAATTCAAATCATTTTAATGGAATCTATAATATTCCCCCCAAAGCCTGCAGCCACAAAGACATTTAGTGAAAAATTATTTATAATTTCAAAAGGAGTCATATAAATATTAGATGGAATGTTCAATGAAAAAACTCTGGGTAAACAATTGAGACTATATCAAGTGGAAAAAAAAATACTAAAAGGAAATATACCAACATTTTAATAGTGGTTATTTTGGAAGTGGAATGATTATAGATGATTTCTCTGTTCTTTTCTCTATTTTCTAAATTTCCTATAATGCAAGTTTAATATTCTTTATAATAGGAAAGCAAATTTATTGGAAAAGAGCCCTAGATACTTTACAGATGGTTTCGTTTCTTCTAATGCCATTCACATACTGCTGTAAATGTAAACCTGTCGACAGTATGACTTGTAGAGGCCCCCCAAATCAGGGAAAACAATACCGTCTTGTATTTTATGTAACTCCTGTACTCCAAAGGGCCTACCACACATTTAAGATGCCTCATTTCGTGATTCAAATCACTTTTTTGTTTTTACCAATTGTTAACCCTGAGATTTACTCAGATTCAGATTTATTTGGTGGCACAGAAGACAAAATATGGGAAATGTAAAATTACATATCCTAGGGCACTGTCCAAGACTTGCTAGTAATAGAACACAGGAAAGGAGACCCATCACCTGCCATTTGAACCCACATTATTAATTAATGAGTACGAGTGGGTACTGTCTAACATTTTATGTCAGATGTTTGATTTTTAAAACATATTAATCAGGTGCAATGTTTCTAAATAGTAGTGCTATTGGCATTTTGAGTTTTTTTATTTTATTTTTAAACTTTACATAATTGTATTAGTTTTGCCAAATATCAAAATGAATCTGCCTGAGAAAGTCCCACATGGTGGAGTATTGCGTGTCCCTGCTCCTATACTCTGAATTAGCCAGTGATGCCCTCTTCCAGTCATTGGGATAATTACAATCTTCCCACACCTTTGTTCATCATCAATAAAGTTTCTTACTTGTTTACACTAAAACACAAAGTCATTAGTGCAAATACCACTAGTTCCGTCTCACAGAAGAGGGAAATGAAGATCAATGAGCTTAAAAATCTTGCTCAGAATGTCCTATATACCTATGAAATAACAGAATCAGAACTAGAACTCAGGTTTCTGACTTCCTACAGCCCAGTACATAGAAACTGTGATAGGACTCTTAAAATCACCTTATCATTCCTTCAACTTGTTTTTATGTAGCTTCTGGATCATATAACTTTACTATTACTTCATAGTGTTTTCAATTCAACTCAGTTCTGTCTGGATTTAAGACAACTGAGTGGGATGAGCAGACGAGGTAGATGCTTAGGGACCAGGAGGATGGAGCATTTCCTATGAAAGCTCCAACAGACACATGAGCTATCCATGAATGCCCAAGGCCTGGGAAACCACATTCTGATTTCCCTTCACTGGGAATAACATCAATAATAAAAGTACCATTTATTGAGCATTAATTAAGTGCTATATACTCTGCTAGATGCTTTCATCTTAACCCCCACTACAATTTGGAGGATTTATATTATGATGATTGCTTTAGAGCTCAGAAAACTGAGGCCCAGAGAGTTAAGTTAAAACTTCAGCCCAGATGTATCTAATATCAAAGCAGGGTGTATGTGTGTGCATGTGGTGGGGAGTGGATATTAACACTGATGGGTGGAGACTTTTGGTATGATGCCAACACTTTATGAGAAACACCCTTAGACAGATTAAAAATAGTATGTGGTGGTGGTGGTTTAGTTGCTAGGTCATGTCCGACTCTTGTGACTCCATGGACCATTGCCCACCAGACTCCTTTGTCCATGGGATTTCCCAGGCAAGAATACTGGAGTGGTTGCCATCTTCTTCTCCAGGGGATCTTCCTGACCCATGGATCAAACCCAAATCTACTGCAGTGCAGGTAGGTTCTTGACCACTGAGCCACCAGGGAAGTCACAAAATAGTATGAATTATGCTTAATCCCCTGGAGGAGGGCCTGGCAATTCACTCCTGTATTCTTGGGCTTTCCTGGTGGCTCAGTCAGTAAAGAATCTGCCTGCCATGTGGGAGACCTAGGTTTGATCCCTGGATTGGGAAGATCCCCTGGAGGAGGGCATGGCAACCCGCTCCGGTATTCTTGCCAGAGAATCCCATGGACGAGGAGCCTGGTGGGCTACAGTCCATAAGGTAGCAAAGAGTCAGACATCACTGAAGTGACTTAGCATGCATGCATACATGCTTAATCTATATCATACATGACAAAAATGGCTGAATGCACAAAGGTAGGTAAGACCTGAAAACCCAATTTTGGTACACAAGAAAGCAAAGGGTACAGTTACCTCCCTGATGAAAAGCTGTGAATACTGGCAAGGATTCTGATTCAAGTGCATCCCTGTAAGGAAAATACCATCTTTAGTGACCATGTTTGTGTTAAGCGTTGTCCTTACTCTTTGTTCTTTAATGTGGAACTATCTCTAGGGGAAAAATAGCACATTATTAAACCACAGGTCACCAGTGAATGATTTAATCACATAACTGTTCATCAAAGATTACAGTAGGCCAAACATTCTTAGAACAGCCCTGGGCTCTGGGAGCAGAGGAATGGAAGAGACAGGAGATGAAGCAATCAGGAAGGGCCCATGGGAGGGAAGGGGGTTACTTCATATACAAAACTCCTAAACAACTCAATCCAGGACCAGCTTTATTTTGTACTAGAAAAGTCCTGCAGCTCAGCAGGAGCATGGATGTGTTTGTACGTGTGCCATATAATTGAAGAGTTATTATAAAAATGAAATACTGAATGAGTTGATATTTACCATAGTTTATTGATTAAGAGCACAACAATATATCTGACTAGGACAGGTACTCTAATTGAAATCACAGAAACTTAATAACTCCTCCTCTCTGCTGTGACTCTAAATCCCTGTTTTAGATGACAACAATCTGTACTATTCAGCACATGATACTGGGAATCAAATTCTTTACGATCTTAATTGAAAACATGTTCACACCAAAATTTATACATGGACGTTCATAGTAGCATTAGCCCTAATAGTCCTGCAAGGGAGTAGTATTCAGGTATAAAAAGGAATGAAGCATATATTACATAACATGGATAACTTTGAAATAATTATGCTATGTGAAAGAAGCTAAACACTAAAGGCCACATATTATATGATTCCATTTATATGAAATATCCAGGATAGGCAAACTCACAGAGACAGAAAGTAGATTAGTAGTTGCCAGGGAATAGGGGGAGGGGTGGAATTGAGAGGGACTGCTTAATGGTTATAGAGTTTATTTTGGGGGTGATGAAAGTGCTTTGGAATTAGTGGTGATGGCTATGCAATATTTTGGGTATGCTAAAAACCACTGAATTTTATACTTAACACCATGCGTTTTTCATGAATTTTAGCTCTATTAAAAAACTACCCCCAAATGTCCCTAACTTTCGCATGGAGCGATCAAATAATGGAAAAACCATTGAAGCCATCTATCATTTCTTCCATGTTCTATTCTTCAACACATGGGAAAAAAATAGCTCTGAGGTTAACTAGCATTCTTTAAGTTCTCCTAAAGGAAATCAGTCCTGAATATTCATTGGAAGGATTGATGCTGAAGCTGAAATTTCAATACTTTGGCTACCTGATGTGAAGAACTGACTCATTAGAAAAGACCCTGATGCTGGGAAAGATTGAAGGCAGGAGGTGAAGGGGACAACAGAGGATGAGATGGTTGGATGGCATCACCAACTTGATGGACATGAGTTTGAACAAGCCCCTGGAGTTGGTGATGGCCAGGGAGGCTTGGTGTGCGGCAGTCCATGGGGTTCAGAGTCAGACACGACTGAGCAACTGAACTGATTAAGCTTTTCTGCATGCCAGGCACTGCAACGTGACTCATGTATTTCTCATTTAATTCTCACAACAACCCTAAATAGGCTACTGGTAACCTTACTGTACAGATGAAAAAACTGATGAACTGATGTGACCATGGTCATATGTCATCTAGTAAATGGAAGAGGGAAGATTTGACCTGTTTAGGTCTAATACTCTCATTCACTACTGAACCCCTTGGAAAACACTGTGAAAAGGAGATGCAGACTGAGCAACAATGAAGTAAAATATTTACTTCCTTGGAGTCTAATCCACTGTGTTGGGGGTGGGGGTGTGGGGAGTAGGATATCAGGATCATTCTACTAAAATAATAAACTTAGAGATGAACTTGCAAGATTGCAGTGAATGACAACTCTTCTTCATTTTCATGTTTTCCTTTATTTTCATTTTCCGAGGCTATGGAAAAACAAATGAAATACATATTCTACCTTGTAGTTGGCAATACTTATACAACTGTGCTTTTGGCACTGTATTTGACTCTACTTGGGAACAAATAATAACTGAGGGAAAAAATTCAGATGAAGAAAGAGAATTAGATTCATATTCTGAAATGTTATCCTTATGGAAACTTGAAATGTGAAAAAAAAATCCAGCAACATCACAGGAACCCTTAAGGCTAATCTCTGGTTACAAAATGTCCAAAGAACTCTAGGAAGCATTTGAGATATTCTTGAGTTAGAAAAACCCTGATCCAGAACTCCTTGCCCTCTGGGAATCCACGGGTATAGGCATGGAGACTCAGTCTTTATCCTTTATCATCTTTCTGCTCAAGTAAACAGAGTTTGTTAAAAATACTTCCACCAAAGGAATTACCGATGGTTGGGCCACAACCTATTTTTAATTAAAGTCTTAATCAAAGCTTTCAGTTTTCTCAGCAGGATTCTTCTGAATTAACTGGGGGAAAAACATTGCACAGTGGCCCTACTTATATTTTCAATCAAAAGTACCCAAAGGTGAGGTTTCTTATTAGAGCATATACACTCGAGGGCCCTTTCTATTAAAATACATTCCCTCATACATTTCAGACCATCAGTAACTTCTTGGAAATTTGGAGAGAAAATGCCTTGGTATGACTCTTATGTATGTGGGCTGGGGACATGGGGGTCAATGACAAATTTAAGGTCCCTCAGCTTGGATAACACTGTTTGATATGTATTTGGAGAGCTTAGTGTAAATGTTACTAAGAAGTTGTAGGAATCACCAGATCAAGTTGTGCTGGGAGTGGTGGACTTTAAAAGTCAAAGTAGATTTCAGCACAGAGGTCTTCAATGTGTGTAGTATGTGAAAATTTTTATGCTTTTTGGAACATGAATCAATGGGCTACAAATCTTTCTTTCTCTGTGAGGCCTATTAGTAGCTTGCAATAAATTCTTCATCCTCTCAGATCCCCTCCTGCTGCCTTATCTCTCTGAAGCTTATTCCTTACCTCCTGAAATGTGTCAACTTTATTGATTTATTTTAACACCTTCTAGGAAGTAGTGCAAAGTGGAATACAGATGCTCTTTTTTAAGAGAAATGAGTATTGAGTACGGGCTTCCCAGGTGGTGCTCAGTTCAGTTCAGTTCAGTTCAGTCATTCAGTCGTGTCCGACTCTTTGCGACCCCATGAATCGCAGCACGCCAGGACTCCCTGTCCATCACCAACTCCCGGAGTTCACTCAGACTTACATCCATCGAGTCAGTGATGCCATCCAGCCATCTCATCCTCTGTCGTCCCCTTCTCCTCCTGCCCCCAATCCCTCCCCGCATCAGAGTCTTTTCCAATGAGTCAACTCTTCGCATGAGGTGGCCAAAGTACTGGAGTTTCAGATTTAGCATCATTCCTTCCAAAGAAATCCCAGGGTTGATCTCCTTCAGAATGGATTGGTTGGATCTCCTTGCAGTCCAAGGGACTCTCAAGAGTCTTCTCCAACACCACAGTTCAGAAGCATCAATTCTTCGGCGCTCAGCCTTCTTCACAGTCCAACTGTCACATCCGTACATGACCACAGGAAAAACCATAGCCTGACTAGACGAACCTTTGTTGGCACTAGTGGTAAAGAATTCGCCTGCCAATGCAGGAGACATGAGAGATGTGGGTTTGATCCCTGGATTGGGAAGATCCTCTGAAGAAGGGCATGGAAACCCACTCCAGTATTCTTGCCTGGAGACTCCCATGGACAGAGGAGGCTGGTGGGTTATGGTCCATGGGGTCACAAAGAGTTGGACACTACTGAAACTACTTAGCACAGATGCGCACACACACACACACACACACAGGTATTGAGTAGGTGCGTGAAAATTTTAGGGTAGAGATAAAATAATTTTTTAGTTAAGAGTCATTACTTAGATTAGTCAGGGAAAGTAAAAAAAAATTAAGCCTGATCCAGACAACCCTTTTAAGGTCTGGGCTGATAGTGGAAACTCTAAACATTTACTGAATCAGTTCCGGAACATGACCCCTTTAAGAATATTCATTCAGTTCAGTCGCTCAGTCATGTCCAACTCTTTGTGACCCCATGAATCGCAGCAGCCAGGCCTCCCTGTCCATCACCAACCCTCGGACTTCACTCAGACTCACATCCGTCAAGTCAGTGATGCCATCCAGCCATCTCATCCTCTGTCGTCCCCTTCTCCTCCTGCCCCCAATCCCTCCCAGCATCAGAGTCTTTTCCAATGAGTCAACTCTTTGCATGAGGTGGCCAAAGCACTAGAGTTTCAGCTTTAGCATCATTCCTTTCAAAGAAATCCCAGGGCTGATCTCCTTCACAATGGACTGGCTGGATCTCCTTGCAGTCCAAGGGACTCTCAAGAGTCTTCTCCAACACCACAGTTCAAAAGCATCAATTCTTTGGTGCTCAGCCTTCTTCACAGTCCAACTGTCACATCCATACATGACCACAGGAAAAACCGTAGCCTTGACTAGACTAACCTTTATTGGCAAAGTAATGTCTCTGCTTTTGAATATGCTATCTAGGTTGGTCATAACTTTCCTTCCAAGGAGTAAGCGTATTTTAATTTCATGGCTGCAATCACCATCTGCAGTGATTTTGGAGCACAGAAAAATAACGTCTGACACTGTTTCCCCATCTATTTCCCATGAAGTGATGGGACCGGATGCCATGATCTTCGTTTTCTGAATGGTGAGCTTTAAGCCAACTTTTTCACTCTCCACTTTCACCTTCATCAAGAGGCTTTTTAGTTCCTCTTCACTTTCTGCCATAAGGGTGGTGTCATCTGCATATCTGAGGTTATTGATGTTTCTCCCGGCAATATTGATTCCAGCTTGTGCTTCTTCCAGTCCAGCATTTCTCATGATGTACTCTGCATATAAGTTAAATAAGCAGGGTGACAATATACAGCCTTGACGTACTACTTTTCCTATTTGGAACCAGTCTGTTGTTCCATGTCCAGTTCTAACTGTTGCTTCCTGACCTGCATACAGATTTTTCAAGAGGCAGATCAGGTGGACTGGTATTCCCATCTCTTTCAGAATTTTCCACAGTTTATTGTGATCCACACAGTCAAAGGCTTTGGCATAGTCAATAAAGCAGAAATAGATGTTTTTCTGGAACTCTCTTGCTTTTTCCATGATCCAGCAGATATTGGCAATTTGATCTCTGGTTCCTCTGCCTTTTCTAAAACCAGCTTGAACATCAGGAAGTTCATAGACTTCTATAAAATAAAATGGAGTTTTGGATACTGTATATCTTTCCCTAACTATAAAAATGTATCAAAATAGCTTTAGAAATATACTCTCATTTATATTTGAAAGGGGTTTTAAGATTTTAAGAATCTTTCTTGCTATGAAATAGCAAATAAGATGGATGAAAACACCACCTCCAATTTTTGAGCCAGCTTAGTGTTCTACTGGCACTCCTAAAAAACACATATTGAGAAACCCTAAGCTATTTGATTAACCTATTTTTGACTTTCTATAGAAATCAAAATATATCTCTATATACTTTATATTATACCTTTCTGCCATTAAAAATTGCTTCTAGAATTTCAAGGATCTTCAAGTAACTCGTGTTTTGATTAATTTTTTATGGCACCATCTGAGAAAGATGGCAGTAATACAAAGAAAGCAGCATCTCAAAGAGGTGAAACAGCAGGATCCAGGAACCTCACCAGTGAGGGTATCCCAGGCCTGGCTTCCAAACCAGTGATTTCCAAACTCAGTCTTTCTGGAGCTCCATGGAATGCAGCAGGGACAGTTGGGCAATATCAAGGTATTTTGTCTCCTTCTACAGTCTAAATGGGCTTCCCTGGTGGTTCAGACAGTAAAGAATCTGCCTGCAATACAGGAGACCTAGGTTAGATCCCTGCGTTGGGAAGATCCCCTGGAGAAGGGAATGGCAATCTAATCCAGTATTCTTGCCTGGAGAATCCCACGGACAGAGAAGGCTGGTGGGTTAAAGTCCATGGGGTCACAAGGAATCAGACACAGCTGAGCAACTAACACTTTCATTTTCATAACCTATTTATTTATAACCCATAATCACATTAGACACACATTACTTCCCACCTTCTACATCTGCATTGCTTCCTCTTTGCACTAATATCATGTTTTATCTTCCATTTTCCTCTTTAAAAATGGAGAGAGGAATAATGAAATCTTGAATCTATAATACACCAGCGATCTCATTGTGTCAGGGGAAATGAGTTCTCATTTAAAATAAAAAGACTATTCCTCATAGCAACAAAGTAGCTGACCTATTTCTCCATATGAAGACATACATTTATTTACGGACCTTGTGGTTGCTGCTGCTGCTGCTGCTAAGTCAGTTCAGTCGTGGCCAACTCTGTGTGACCCCATAGACGGCAGCCCACCAGGCTCCCCCGCCCCTGGGTTCTCCAGGCAAGAACACTGGAGTGGGTTGCCATTTCCTTCTCCAATGCATGAAAGTGAAAAAGTGAAAGTGAAGTCGCTCAGTCGTGTCCGACTTGTAGTGACCCCAATGACGGCGGCCCACCAGGCTCCTCCGCCCACAGGATTTTCCAGGCAAGACGGCTGGAGTTCGGTGCCACTGGGACTCTGTGGTTAGTTGCTAAAGAACCTAACAATGAAATGAACATAATATAACCAGAGGTATGGACAAAGATGTATGTATACTAAGTATTTATATGTACTAGCAAAAACTCTATATCTAAATGGAGAAGGAAATGGCAACCCACTCCAGTACTCTTGCCTGGAAAATCTCATGGATGGAGGAGCCTGGTAGGCTGCAGTCCATGGGGTCGTGAAGCGTCGGACATGACTGAGGCGACTTAGCAGCAGCAGCTATATCTAAAAGTAACGCAATAGATGATTAGTTAATTAAACTATGGTATATCCATACAAGGGAATACTATATAACTACTTAAAAAGATGGTGTAGATATTTATTTATAACAGGAACATACGTGCATGATATATTTATTGTGGAAGGAAAGCTGTGTGGAATATAATCCTATTTTAGCAAGGAAAAAGATTAGTATTTATAGTCACATACAGGTATAGAAGTCTGGAAGAATATACCCTAAACTATTAGCAGTAATTTCTATTTTTATGAGATTATATTTTGACTCTTTTTCAATATTTCTTTATATTTGATAGCATCTTCTAAATTTTCCTGCAAAAGGCATATATTACTTTTTATAATCAGGAGAAATAATAAGGCTGTTCTGATTTTAGAGAAAAGGCAATTGAATTTTATACACACACACACGCAGATGGAACAACAGGTTTATCAACCTGTGAAAATAGAAACCATGGCTATGACTTTCCATCGCCCCCTGGTGGAGCAATATAAGAATTTCATGTGTATCCTTACCAGCTAATTTTAACCCATGAAATGTTTGAATCCAAAGTTATACCAATGCCAGCTTTATGACCAAGGGAATGCTTGCCTATTTCATCCTAACTTAATTCGGTGGATTAAGACAAGATGCACCTACTTATCCTCAATAAACAATTACCGATGTCCTTGAATTTACCTAAAACTTACAAAGAGCTATGAACCCTGTTCACTTGGAGGTGAATTCCTCATAGCAAGCTATTTTAGGCCTAATGTCTGCTCCAGGTTTGGTCACCAAAGAAGAACTCAAGTTCAGGATTAAGGTTGATTTACTTTAATTTCACCAGGGCTTCTCTAGTGGCTCAGACAGTAAAGAATCTGCCTACAATGCGGGAGACGTGGGTTCGATCCCTGGGTTGGGAAGATCCCCTGGAGAAAGACATGGCAACCCACTCCAGTATTCTGGCCTGGGGAATCCCCATGGACAGTGGAGTCTGGTAGGCTACAGTCCATGGGGTTGCACAGAGTTGGACACGACTGACAACTAAGCAAAATTACAATTACTTTTGAGTTTAGAAAAAGTACATACTGGGAACCATGTTTGGTACACAACAAGTTATCTGAGTATTAACTACTGTACTACAACTACTCTTTTTACATCTAAGTTAAAGAAGCACTGCAAAGATATCCATGAGATAAGAGTACAGATTAGTTCCTTGGTTGCCTCCCTGTTCCCTCATACAGGCATATCTGATGTTTTGGGGTCAAGGACAGCCACAGGGAGTGAGATACCACCACATCGGAGGAACCCAGAATGGAAGACTTACTTTTCTCGGAGTGCCTGCTCAACACATCATGCTGACACTCAAGGGTCTACACTATTATCACATAAGGGATTTTCAGCTTGCCACATTTTCTTTCTCACTTCATTAAGGGCCTATGGTGGGCTTGGTCATAGCCTACCAAATATGTATGTATTTGCTTTTGTATACAAAGAAAGTCTCTTTTAGAGAGGCATAAGAAAGATGTTCAACAGAGGTTGTATCCTGCTGGGGAAGTTAGGTGATGGGGGAATAGGGGTGGAAGCTGACTTCATTTTTCCTATATACCTTTTTGTTACTTTTATTCTGTGTACCCTGTGTCTGTATCACTAATCAAAAATGAAATAAAAGCTTTTGATGGTTTCTTATACAGAATACATTGAAACTGCTTGATACAGTATACATTTTTAGATGGGGTTGACAAATAGAATGATACATTACCAGAGTACAAAGGCAGAGGGACATGAACACCTAGGAAGTTATCCTACGTACTGGGATATAGAAAAGAAAAATTTTTTAATAATCCCTAATCTGAAAGCTGCTAGACTCCTCTGTCCATGGGGATTCTCCAGGCAAGAATACTGGAGTGGGTAGCCTTTCCCTTCTCCAGGGGTGCTTCCTGACCCAGGGATCGAACCCTGGTCTCCCACATTACAGGCTATTCTTTACCATCTGAGCCACAAGACAATAATGTTTTATACACTTGAAAATGTTATAAGAGTAGATCTCATGTTAAGTGTGGAGGAGGCAATGGCACCCCACTCCAGTACTCTTGCCTGGAAAATCCCAAGGATGCAGGAGCCTGGTAGGCTGCAGTCCATGGAGTCACTAAGAGTCAGCCATGACTGAACAACCTCACTTTCACTTTTGACTTTCATGCATTGGAGAAGGAAATGGCAACCCACTCCAGTGTTCTTGCCTGGAGAATCCCAGGGATGGGGCAGCCTGGTGGGCTGTTGTCTTTGGGGTCACACAGAGTCAGACACAACTGAAGCGACAGCAGCAGCAGCAGCATGTTAAGTGTTTTTTGCCATCGTAATAAACAAAAAGGTTGTTAAATCCCACCAAATACACAGGTGTTAGGACAACAAATTCCATCTTTTATTTCTCACAGCTTTTAAAGAAGCTACAAATACAGTGATTATAATTGAATAACTAGGTCATCCTTGACATTTGAAACCGTTGTCCATGGCCCCTAACCGCCAAGTGAAATGTAAAAGAATATTTATATAAAATGTTTTCTCTTAAAAATTTCTCTAATTTTCTTATCACAAAGTTACCCTACACTACAGTGGTTGCTTTAAAGAATGTGATGTCAGGAAGACTAGTACACATATTTTTAATGGACTATTAATACAGCAAATATTCTTCTTCAGAATATTTAACTGAATTTTAGTTCAGTAAGTAAGTATGATCCAGTATATCCAAGTCTATAACTAGAGAGAGCTGATGAGAAGGAAGGTCAAGTTTAAGCTTTCTGGGGGGTCTAACCTCTGTTTCAGCCAGACTTCTTTCCCCTTTCAGCCTGAACTTACTAAACATTTGCAATTATATTTAAAAAATATAATGTGCTATTACATGCCAACACTGCCTTGCCCCTGCTTGAGAACTGGTATTACTAAGTGTACCTTCTCTCATCATATTTCCCAATACTTTAAGAATCAAAAACTAATGAAACGCAAGAGTTCTTATTTATGTGTTTTTCCTCTGGTCAAAGATATGACTAATCATGCCTTGCAAGTAAATCATTAAAACTCTATGAAAACCATCCACCATGCAGCTTAAGTACCTTTTGTAAATTGTTTTTTAAAAAAAGAAGAGGTTTGGACCACACACAGACTTTTTTTTGTCTTTCATCTTGAAAGTGTTTTTTTCAATCCTCCCAAGGAACCTGACCTGCTTTAAATCTTCCTCTGCCAGATGATGTAGCGTCTTGCATCACCTTATTCATCTTGATGCAAGGCATTTGCTTCGATCTGTGTTTAGGCAGGCTGCTTATTATTTGATGTCTTCAATTTAGTTATTTCAAGGCAATGTGGGTACAAATGGAGTAAGAAATCCAGTCCATGCGAGATACAACTTGTGTCTCTATTGCTAAAAGGTACATGTAAGAAAATGAACTCCAAGTACACAGTCATATGGTGCTCTTCCACTGCCCCTCAGACACAAGCCTACGAGGTGCTCACCACCCTTTCTCCTCACAGGAAATGTTGAGACTATCACAGACTGCATTTTGCCTTGAGACTCGTGAAGTTTTCCTGCCAATTCTATACAAGAGATGAAAACCTCCTGACCAAGTCACTCACATCTCTCATAATGTGAAGTCTCTGTCTGGCCAAAACAAAACCTGTATCCTCTTCAGGTAAAGGAAAAGTGGAAATTCCAGAAATTACCATCTTATTTTGATGATTTCCAGTGTGAGATAATTAACGCCTAAACAAACTCTCCAGGGCTTTCTTTATTCCGCCAAATCCATATGTGGAGTCCAGAACACACCCAACTTTCCATTCTGGCAACTGTCTTGTATTTCTAGACTTAAACTCCCAGGTTTTTGAAGAAATGTGTGTTCTCCCTGCTCTTCTCCTCTCTCAATAGGCAACAAATTCACCTTAACCTTTATTTCAGACATTGGGTGTGGGTTGGGGGGCAGGCAGGAGGGAAGAAATGGCTTCATATTTTCTTCATGGGATTTCTTCCTACTTTCTGATGGTTTTCACTGGGGCTGAATTCCTCCAACTGTACAATCTCTTTTTCTTTCCTTCTTTCCTTCCTTCCTCCTTTCTTTTCCTCTCTCTTTCCCTCCCTCCCTGCCTTTTCCCCCTTGGCTTTCACAGTAGCAGACCTCTCTTCAGGCACCTAAAAGTATAAAGCAGTTTTCCCAGGCGGGCAGCCCGGCTTGTACCGTGCCACACGCAGCAGCACAAACAGCCTTCTGCGGTTCTTACACACCTGGGGACCAGGTGGGGATGCATCAGAAGAAGCTGGGAGAAGAGACTGTGTGACGGACCATTTGCCAACTAGTCAAAACTCGTTTCAAATCTGCTCCTTCTCTTCCAACTCTTTGGGGGTCTTTTCCACTTGGGCTGTGCTGGTGTCCAGGTTACTGCAGGCTGCTATCGCATCCGTGGTGGGCTGCTTTTTTTTTTTTTTTTTTTTGTCTTCAGAAGTCTAGGCTGAAAGGAAGTTAGAAAGCTTCCTTCAGACTACATTTGAGCCTAGTGTCTAAGCAGACCAAGGAGGTAGTGGGCAGCCATTCTCCCCTTTAAGATCAGCCCCATGAGTAGCTCATAGTCTACAGTACTCTGCAGGGTCTGTGCCCCAGCGCAGGCTGACACAGGAATAGCTCAGTTTCACCGTGATTATGTTCTCCTCTGGCGCCTGTAGGCTCATCCGTCCATTGAATTCTCCAGGCAAGAATACTGGATTAGGTTGCCATTTCCTCCTCCAGAGGATCTTTCCAACCCAGGGATTGAACCCAGGTGTCTTGCACTGCAGGCAGATTCTTAACCAACTGAGCCACCAGGGAAGCCCAGTTATATTCTAATGTGGAGGAAATGAGTAAATGTGTTCCTAGATTTGATTTTTCTGAAGCTGGTAGAGGAAACTAGGAAAGGGTATCAAATCATCACTCTCCACTCTCCTCTGAGGCAGAGGTCTCCTCTGGGGATCTCTTACACACCAGGGAGTTGGATTTATGCCTGACTAAATCCAGACAAAAATACCTCAGGATCACTCTTATTAAAAAACAACAACAAAAACAGGTAATCAGTTCTAAACCAGGGTAAGGACAAAAGTTCAGCCTTCTAGAAAGACACAAAAGCAGGATTGGAATACAGAGCTTCAGACACCTGAACTTATGATTTCCTTTTAGCTAGAGGCAACCCACTCTAGTATTCTTGCCTGGGAAATCCTGTGGCTGTAGAGGAGCCTGTTGGGCTACAGTCCATGGGGTTGCAAAGAGTTGGACATGACTAAGGGACTAACACTTTCACTTTGAAAACTACCTGTAGCCTCTGGGCACTCATTTAAATAAATTCATATACTGTGATAAACAGGATGTAGCTGTCCAAGTTTAAAGTTCTTCATGATGTGCTCTCATTGTTTTTCAAGTTGCCTAGGGAGCTAACAGTGGGGCATGAATCCTGTGTGTCTCATTTACTCAGGAGTACAACCAACAAATACAGTCAGAATGCTGGTTAAGAAGGCTAATTCCAGAGACAGGCTTCCTGCATTCAAACTTGCCTCTGCCTCCGGAAAATGTAGGACCTTAGCAAATTATTTAAGCTCTCTGTGGTTTACTTTCCTCAACCTTGAAAAACAAGTACAATAGTAGTACTTACCGAACAAGGTCATTACAAGGGTTAAATGAGATAATAGAGGTAAGGATTTAGTAGAATGACTGGAAAACAATACTTGCTTAATAAGATGATTATTCTTTTACAGAACTGTTTTACTATACAGAGGTATAATATTGTGATTTTATATAACTATGAAATAATTATTTTAAAGTAATTACTTTAAAATGGGACTTCCCAGGTGGCTCAGCTGGTAAAGAATCTGTCAGCAACGCAGAAGATGAGATATGGGTTCTATCCCTGAAGGGGGAAGATCCCCTGGAGAAGGAATAGCAAGCCACTCCAGTATTTGTGCTTGGGAAATCCCAGGGACAGAGCAGCCTGGCAGGCTACAGTCCCTGGGGTCACAAAGAGCTGGACACAACTAAGAAACTAAACAACAACAATTATTTTAAAACAGCCTGATAGCTTAATATGAAGTCACTTGGATGAAGAAAAGAACCTGGGTTCTTGCCTTGGCTCTGCAGCTTTTGGGTCATGATACCAGGAGAGAGAGATCCTCTTTGATCTCAGGTTTTTCAAGTGTTAAATGCAATAAGCTGTTGATACTTGATACTATTTCTAGACCTTTCTAAGGATCCACAGCTTAATGTGTCCATGACATGGAGAATTTATTTACTCTGTAGCAATCATTATACTTTACATGCATCTGCTTACTTAAATGTAACAAAAACATTCCCATTTTACAGATGGTGTCAGTGAGGTTTACTTACAGGGATTAGGCAATTTGCCTGCTATCCTAATTCGCAACTGGCAGTGCAGAAATTGTATTCGGGTCTGACTGACTCCATGTGCTGGCACTTATCACCGTGCTCTGCTCCCAATCTGTTCAGCTGGGGACCCATTAATGAAGTAACAATGGTCTCTGTTTTAACCACCCAAGTAAGTAAAAGTCCATTATAAACAGAAAATACTAAATCAGTTCCCTATTAGCCACAATGGCCATTTTCATTCCTAAAAAGATTAAAAGTGTGAGAAGCTCAATTTAAATCTACAAATGGCCAGAGAGTAAACTAACACAGGTCTGTTTTGGAAGGAAGCTTTTAAAAGGCCAGAACTCAACTTTTCGAGTTAACGGGACTCAAGCTTTCAATGCTTTCCTTTCTCCTTCCCTTTAACTAAATTCAACTTTGCATTTTTCATCTTGTTTTTGGAATCTTTCCAAGTCACCTCTGTTAAGAAACACAAGGCCCTTGGCACTGAACTTTTGGGACTGTGCCCACATCTGCCTCTGGATGTCTGCTTGCCTAACTTTGATGCTGCATTCAACACCTAACTTAAAACAAAGCAGGGCTTGAGACAAAAAGCTACTCAGTATGATGGATCCAGCTCACCAATCAGTGGCCTCAGTGATAAATATCATGAGCAAAAGAGGCCTGAAAACCCCCAAAGAATTCAATATTTCAAGGCAGGGCCAACCGATTTTCATTTAGTGGCAGAAAAAGAGCAGTGCTACATTACAGAGGAAGAAATGACAGTGACAGTCATGCTGATTCATTGTTTTTGTTTTTAAGTAATTCTGAAGCATTCTAACTATGTTGGTGTCCCATAGATCCTTCCCAGAGCTCAAGAGGTTTGGTTCCTATTCATATACGTTCTTTTATTTATAAAAAGGTTTTCATCTTGACATGATAACTCCAATTTCAAATGGGAAATTCTTCTTTGCTTTAGTTCTTTAGATTTAAATATGTCATTCATCATCTTGGTGGTCCCAGTAAACTGCCCTGGAATTCTCATCCCAGTTTTCAATAGTTACGCATCCATCCATATGGTAACAATATTACCACAACCAAATTCCTGCTACCAGAGACATCAAATAGTTTAACTTCACCCCACACCCAGGATATTTCCTTGTCTCTAAGTAGGAAATTTCAATCTCTAAATCATCAGGATAGAATAAATATGATATAAACTAAAGTAATATGTTCTATTGAATGTACCCTATTGTACCTTTTGAAGAGAGCGGGTAACCACTTATATATAGGGCAGAAAAAAGCAGAAGAGACTGGGGTGTATTTCTGTTTCAAACAAGATGAACCTCTACAAAACTTGGAAGAACTGAGTCAAACAATCACCGTGGCTGAAAAGCAGGCTTCTGCAGCAAGGGCTCTGTGTGTTTGCCTCTGAACAATAGCTTTCTTATTCTAGGATCCTGAAAGGAGAAGTCTGAGATGAGGAATCGCTTCTATGGAAAAATGAATGGAGGTAGAAGAATGTGCCAGGGCCACCAGGTCCTGACAGATCACCTCCAGTCTCAAGCTCTCTCAGTGTCGGCTTGAGTCCCTCAGTACATCAGCAGTAGCTAGGTGTGACAGTTGCGAAAGACTCAGGTAGGAACCAGGTAGCCTTGATTCTTTCCCTGTCCTCTGGTTAATTAGATTTTCTGGAAATCTTCTAGCTTTCTGTACTTCGGTTTCCTCAGTCGAAAAGGAGAGAATCCAACTTACCAACAAGGTCACTTTTATTTCTAAACTTTCTGCTGGGGGCATTTAATCAAGTGGGACTTCTATAAACCTAGCTGAATCAGAGCGAATTACAGTAGCTACCATTTTTTATGAGATATCTGACACAGGCACTGTACTAGAGCTTTCCCTATGTGATCTCTAACCTCCCAGAGCCTTCTCAGGTTGATATGATTCTCATTTTACAGATGAGAAAACTCTAAGTTGCTTACAGTCACTAAACTAGTTAAGTGACAGGCTGGCATGGAACCCAAACAGTCCTTACTCCCAAAGCTCAAGTTGTTCTGCTGCCACACAATGACCAGTGTCCAACCCTGCTCTGAGGGGGCCATTGCAGGAATACCCCAGGTCCCCACCAGGCTATCCATATGCCATGTCCAGGAACACGAAGAATCACAGATAGGGACAAACTCACCCACAAAGCAGAGTAACAATGAGATTGCCTTTTAAATGCAAGACTTAAGATTTGTAAAGTACTTTGATCAGTATATGGCATATGCTAACATAAAAACTTTCCAGGTGGTGTCAATGGTAAAAGAACCCGCCTGTCAATGCAGGAGATGCAAGAGACCTGGTTTGATCCCTGGGTGGGGAAGATCCCCCGGAGAAGGAAATGGTAACCCACTCTAGTATTCTTGCCTGGAGAATCCCGCGGACAGAGGAGCCTGGTGGTCTACAGGTCATGGGGTCACAGAGTCAAACATGACTGAGCACATATGCAACATAACAACTATAGAACTTGTTATACAAGTTTAATGAATAAGAACCTTCAAGAAGTAGAAGACTAATGAATGTGTAGTCTTAAAGAGCCAGAGCGGAGCTACAGACTGGAAGGGATTGAAAGCTGGGCATGGACAGGAGAATGAAGCAACAATAGGAGCGAAGTGAGAGGGCCAGGCTGACTGCCATCAAATAATCTGCAGTCCCTAACCTGTGCTTTGGTTTTGTGTTTGCTTGTTTGTTTTTTCTGGACATACTGTACTTGAATGGGTCTCCGTACTCCTCTCTATCATTGATTTGGGGTCACGTGCCCCTTGTGTTTCCAGATGCTGAAGGGCCAATTCCTTAGCTCGGAGTTCTGTGTAGTGGCCGTGGTACCTGTGAAGCGGAACCCAAAGGTAGCTACCACAGAAGCCGTTCCTCCCACTTCTGAGATGCAGGTTCATGAACTTGTGTGTCTTCCTGATTTAGGCAGTGGTCGATATGCTGTCTGACCTGTGAATACTCTTGATGGGGACTGGGTTCATAGAGGGAACTAAATCAGAGTGAAGTTGTTCATGAGGAAAGTGCTGCACTGTTTCTGGGTGAAAAGACTCAGCTCCAGGGATGACACAGGAAGGTCTGAGTCACCTGGCTACTTTCATCATATCGGTCAGAAGCCAGGACCATGCCTTTGAGCTTAGTGGAGACACGTCTACCAGGCCTCAGAAGAGGCCCTCCAGAGGAGAACTCCGCTTAAACGGCTTCAGCAGAATGACTAGAGAGATTCCAAACTCCCCTGCTGAGCTTCCTGCCAAGCCCCCTGGTCTCTGAATTCAGATCAAGCCTCAGATGTCAAGCATGTGGTGTGGTCAGACTTGGCGCCTGTCGCTATTCATGTCGTTCCCACCCCTACCTCAGTGCGGTTGATTTACCCAGCCTTGTGGGTCCGCTTACACCTTTTCTAGGATTGTAACTTGTTACTTCTTTATCAGCGTTAATGGCCAAAGGCAGCTCTGGGGTTCAACCCCCCTTTCCCCATCATCCCAAGTACTCAGGATGGGTCCCTTCTGAGTGGAATGCCAAAGTTTCTTCTATTATTGTTATCAACAAAACCTATTTGTGAATCTCACATATGTATCAGCCATTTAAAAGTTTCCAAATTTAAAAGACAGTATAGATATGGTTCCAAAGATGTTGATAGAAATAATTAAAGTGTTAACAAATAGTGAAAGGAAAAGTTAGATTACCTCTTTGAAGATCTCAGTAGTTATTATGAGAAGGAAGCAGGGAAAAAACGAAAATTAAATCAACTGCAGTTTAAGATATTTCAGTTAAAAGAATTTCAGCATGGGTGGGAACCCTACATTTTAGTGCTTAATACATTTTCTACTCTCATGACAAGAAGAGTAGGTTGTACATTGCATAGACATTCTTTAAGACTACCAGTGTTTCCCTGAAACACATGAAGTAATTTTTTGGAGGGAATGGATGGTTTAGCACTCTGTAATAAACATGGAGAAATGAAGTTTGATTCCATTAAGAGACATTCTACTGGACCTCAAGAGAGACTTCCATACAAGGAATTATGAAATTTGTTTCCCAAGACAGTAAATATGCCTATCACATTCTTCAGAGGTAATGCTATTTTATTAATAGTAACAGATTGAGTTTGGAGTTCCTGCATTAAAGTCAAGGACTCAATAAATGGCTTTTTTATTCCCAAACATGAATGCCCGGGAATCCTTGGCTAGATCAAATGTATCACAAGTTTTTTTTTTTTTTTTTTAATTTTCTAAGATAAATTCTAAGAAGCTTAAGGATCTTAGGTAGTATTACCTATTCACTACCATACAAAGCTTTGAAATAAGCTTTCGTCTCCTCATTCTTCATCCCAACTGTTTACCTGTGGCATAGACATGTAAGAAGGTAAAAATCTAAGGGAGGATTTAGAATTAGAGAACTATTTTAGTTCCATTGCACAAAATACCAATGACATAAATATATTCTTTGGGGGTAATCAATCAGGATTATATATTCTCTTGGTTTACCAAAGAAGGTTGATTTCAAGCCAAACTAGCTCATGCTGGATGAATGTTTGTAACTGATACTCTCTTCATTGATCTCTGCTGGGGTTCAGATGAAGGAGTGGGAAATTCACTTATAGATATTAACATGCAAAGGAGAGGAGGAGACAGAAAGCAAAGAAGGTTTAAGATTAGTTTTGAAAAATGAAAGGGGGCAGAAACAGTCTTTAAAAATGTAAGAGGAGGGGAAGTTTCCTAAAAGAGAACTAAAACCCCTAAGACCTATAAAACTTAACTGATATGCATATTAAAGAAGAAAGTTTTTTTAAAAAGAAAAAACATTCAGTCTAGTGAGAATTATGTTCACTTCCACTAAATAAAAGTATAGCTTGTTATCTGTACACCAGTGGCCTTATTATAGGAAGTATCAATAGGCGAGGGCTTGCTTGTAGGGAAAAGTTAAGAGATCAGAAGCTTGGGATGGAATCTTCCTTGAGTCCAGTTCCTTTTCTTTTTTTTATTTATTCATTTTATTTTAATTGGACAGAGCAGTAAGAGATATGGTCCTCAGTAGATATTAGATACAGAACCAGGAGTAGAAAATCGTTGAGTTCTACCTTTCTCTGTCCAGTACTCTTTTGTATGTCAAGGCTTGACACAACTTTAAGTCTTTTAAATTAATGTAAATCTCAGGGGGAAAAAAATCAATACACATATTTTCAAGGGTCTCAATTGCTTCAAATAGGTACAATCACCTGGGACAGAGAACAGTTAGGCAGGAGTGGCCATTTTACCACCTCCTTACCACACAAAATATCTTACTAAACCATAATCAGGCTTAAAGGTTAAAAGGTAAAGTATAAAAGATTAAAGTATATACATGTAATTTAAAAAGTAAAAGGGATGGTATTTTCTAATATTGATATCTAAAATAGAGAAATGCAGCTAAAATAAGATGAGCTACAAAAACTAATAGGTTCTCCTCATGGTCCCTTTTATGATACCAAGGTACTCTAATTCTTCTTTGCCATTTCTATAGCCCAAATGGCTTCTACCATTTGAGGTGATACATGTGAATAGTATCTGAAACTTACAAAACCAACATAAGTCATGAAATAAATAATTAAAGGAAATTATCTATGAACTGCCTAAGCAGTTCTAAAAATGGTTTAAAGGAAGATTGAAGAAAAAAGTTCCGAATTTTCTCAGGTTGTAATTAACTTGCAACTTCACTGGGCCTGTGCCTTCTCTACATTGAAGACCAGAGCCCCTCTGTCCATGAGGCAAGAATACTGCAGTGGGTTGTCATTTCCTCCCCCAGGAGATCTTTCCAACCCCGGGATCAAACTTGTATCTCCTGTAGCTCCTGCATTGGCAGGCAGATTCTTTACCACTGAGCCACCTAAGAAGTCCCAAGTATCTAAAATGAGGTTAAGAAAAAGACATGTATAGGAATGGAGGGAATGGGAATGGGATTGGACTCGTGAGCAAGGGGGGGAAGTATGATAGAATAAAATTTTACCTAAATAAGAGCTGAAATGGTCACTTTTGTACTTCAGACAGATTATCTTGCTGGTAGGGAGAAGACTGCTTATGGTCTGTTGGAACAGATGTAAGCACTGCTGACCAGCTAGGAGACTAGAGGTTCGTCATTTGAAAGGTGGTGGGAGTCTGGTCTGGGGTAATGACAGCAGAGGCAGTAGATATGAAGGAAAAGTAGACAGCTTTGAGAGATAAGTAAGTTAATTTGATAGAACTTGATGAACATTTAGTGTGGTTTAGTTGCTAAGTTGTGTCTGATTCTTGCGACCCCATAGACTGTAGCCCACTAGGCTCCTCTGTCCATGGGATTTCCCGGGCAGGAACACTGGAGTGGGTTGCCATTTCCTTCTCCAGGGGATCTTCCTGATCCAGGGACTGAACTGGTATCTCCTCTATTGGCAGGCTGATTCTTTACCAACTGAACTAACAGAGAAGCTCTGATGAATACTTGGGTTATAGGAAACACAGGCAAGGGGAAGAGAGTTTATTTAGATAGTATTTAACACCTTGATAAAATGGACCCAAATGTGCACAGTGAGAAGACGTAGCTGATGACAGAATCTGAGAAACTCTGGTATGTCAGAAACAAGCAAAGAAAAAGGTATCTGTCAATAAAAGAAAAAAGCAACCAGAAAACCAGAATAAAATCAAAACAATTAGTGGCGTTGGAAAAATCTGACCTAAATTTAAAAGCTAAAAATATAAAGCTTCCAGTAACAATGTAGAAAAAATCTCAAGTGTCTTTATAGTTTGAGGAAGGCAAATCAAGTCCAATATCTGTTTCTGTTTGCAAGTATGGTCAAATAATTTCACCTAGCTATAAAAATAGAAATCACACTACATTAAAAATGAAAAATTCTACCACACAAAAAACCGGTTCACTCTATAGCACAGGGAACTATATTCAACATCGTGTAATAATGTATGGTGGAACAGATTTGAAAAAAGAATATAAATAGATACTTATATACGTGTGTACAGTTATAGATATAAAACTGAATCTATTTGTTGTACACCTAGGATTAGCACAAGATTGTGCATATCAACTATATGTCAATAAAATCAATCAATAAAAAATAAACAACTGTACCATGTGCAGAATTGGATATAAACCACATGCTTTTAATAGTTAGCCATACACATAATTTCTTGAATATTATACTCTTTTACTCTGGCAACTCTAGAGCAATTTTATCACTTTTTAAAAAAATGAAATATATAAACATCTTTATTGAATAATTTCAAATATGCAGACCATTAAAAAAAAATTCAGCTTAGATCTTTTCATCAGTGTACAAGGCTGATAGTTCTCGGGTAGAAAAACTGGTGTCTGTGGTTGAAAAAAAAAGAAGGGAATGTGAAATTATGACTTCCTAAAAGCAATATGTTTAAAGATCATTATGAATCCTTACAAGTTACTTAAAGTTTCCTGCAGTCTGTCTTATAGACAAAAGTACCTCTCCAAAAGTAACTCTAAGTTTTTTTCTAGGTCCAGCTACCTGGAACACAAACTCTTTAGGCATTTCACTAGAATTTATTTGAACTCTATGGCATACATTTAAGGTATAAAGTTTAGGTAAATTGTAATGTTATACATGGTATAATAAAACCTGGACTTGCTTAGTCAAATGAAAATATGCCTTAAACACTTGCTTCAGAGTCCCTCCCATTATAATAGGTTATCAGTATCCCCTATAGACTATACATCCATAGTCAATTAAGTCATTCCTACAGATTCTAAAATCAAGGCTTCCCAGGTGTCTTAATGGTAAAGAATCCACCCGCCAATGCAAAAAATGCAGGAGATGCGGGTTTGATCCTTGGGTCAGGAAGAGCCCCTTGAAGAGGCAATGGCAACCCACTCTTAATATTCTTGCCTGGAAAATTCCATAGACAGAGGAGCCTGGTCCATGGGGTAGCAAGGAGTCAGACATGACTTAGCAACTGAGCGTGATCACAGATGCTAAAATCAGGGCCAGAATTTTCTTTTCTCTTTGTGAAAAAATTTCAACATTTTCCAAATTCAATTCAGGAAACCCTCAAATCTTCAACTACCTTATGAAACTCTGAAGGTATTAAAGAAAAAAAAAAAGAAAACTTTTAAAGTATGGTAGTAAATCCAAATACTTTGAAAGTCTAATGGTATTAATATATTTTAATACCAATTCACATAGGTATGGTATAAATGGTTCAGATTTTAATTTTTGAAGTTCTTTGGAATACATGGTTCTAAAATAGGAAAGCTATGAGGTTATTTAATGGTGACAGTGAATAGTAAGACTGTCTTAAATTGAGCCTTCCTTACAATGTATGAAGTACCTGGAGATCCAGAATCTATTCTTTTTATTGCAGAGTAATCTATGTAGAAGGCAATGGCACCCCACTCCAGTACTCTTGCCTGGAAAATCCCACGGACGGAGGAGCCTGGTGGGCTGCAGTCCATGGGGTTGCTAAGAGTCGGATACGACTGAGTGACTTCACTTTTCACTTCCATGCATTGGAGAAGGAAATGGCAACCCACTCCAGTGTTCTTGCTTGGAGAATCCCAGAGATGCGGGAGCCTGGTGGGCTGCCATCTATGGGGTCACACAGAGTTAGACACGACTGAAGCGACTTAGCAGTAGCAGCAGCAATCTATGTTCAGAAAATTTGGTTACATTTTTAACCAAACCCACAAAAGACCTCTGTATAGATTACAACATGTGGCAACTCCATTATGAAGACTGGAATATTGCCTTCCCAGTTTGGAACTAATTAGTGGTCAGTAAACTCCAATACTTTGGCCACCTCATGCGAAGAGTTGACTCATTGGAAAAGACCCTGATGCTGGAAGGGATTGGGGGCAGGAGGAGAAGGATATGACAGAGGATGAGATGGCTGGATGGCATCACCGACTCGACGGACATGAGTTTGGGTGAATTCCGGGAGTTGGTGATGGACAGGGAGGCCTGGCGTGCTGTGATTCATGGGGTCGCAAAGAGTCGGACACGACTGAGCAACTGAACTGAACTAAACTGAGCTGAGGTTGTTAGTAAATATAGAACCAGGGGAAAAATGAGTTTGGTATCTGCTTAGAATATTTTCACTGTGTTGTAGTAGCTTGTCTCAAGCCAACAACTTCAGGAATATTTTTTTTAAATACAAAAGACATATGTGTAGATCTGAGGTCCCTTTGCCATTTGAATTTGAGCCCCATGGATAAGAAGAATATTTCTTTTTCCCACATGTCTGTTATGGCAATCAGCCCTCTGACGGTCATTATATTGAGATGCTGACAGATTTCACAATGTGTTATTCAATATTCAGGTTAAGACATCTAAATTATCAAGAGATTTTATTATACATTAAAAATTCTTTGAAAACTGTAGATGGTTATGTTCATGAGGATTTGTCTTGGCTAATGGAACAATAGAAAATGTTCTAAATAAAGAACTGGAGAAGAGAACACTTAGCAGTGGTAGTTTTAAATAAGAATAAATGAGAATAAATTGAAAATAAATAAGAGAGAAGTCTTTTAATTCCATTGGATTTGTTTTTTTCAAGCCTCAGTCTTGTGACCTAAATTGATAACAGACTCTAATTTGTTAAAGATTATTCTGTCCACCGTATGAATTTGGAAGAAATGTGTAAATTAGCTAGATGAATTGGCTTATTTAGAAAATGATTTGTAAGTATGTTAAATGTTAAAAAAAAAAAAACAAAGCAAATATTGTCTGAATAAAACCACTATTAGGACTATGAACTTCAACTTTACAAACTAGCCAATGATGTAATTTCAGAATTAAAGTGGAAATAGCACCACTTTAGGCAGGAGAGAAATAACTTTCTGTATAATCTTTTATGAATCATAAAGTACTATACAAGGACTAAATCTAGGCATATTTGTGTGTGTACACGTGCACAAGCATTTATGAAGAAGGTGATAGCTCACAAGCATCTCTCCTGAGAAGTCTCCGGCAAAAGACTGCATGAAACCTAAGTCAGAGCTTTACAATACAAATGTGTATTGTGCTTACAAAATGAATGGCACTTCTGGAACCAGAAGCAGACTGTTTAGGCACACTCCTCTCTCCCTTTCTGTATATTTTATTTCATGAAATGCTTACTAACACTCTAGGAAGTAGGTATTAATATCACTATCTCTTGTTTGTTTGTTTTTTAACAATGATTTGACAGCTTAAGTCAATTTGCCCAAGTCTTCAAGGGACAGTAGGTAATAAAGCTGAGATTGAACCAAGGGTAGCTTCACTTCAAAGCCAACAAAATCTCTACTCTACCAATGTCTTCCCTGGGTTGGTTATGAAGCCAGTTGATTCTCAGAGTAAGGCCTCCAACGTAGGATCTGCCCAGAGCCTACGTATATCTTTCTGCCTTGGACAGGACTGGGGCTTTCCTGGTGGCTCAGGTGGTAAAGAATATACCTGCAATGCAGGAGACCTGAATTTGATCCCTGGGTTGGAAAGATCCTCTGGAGAAAGGAATGCCTATCCATTCCAGTACTCTTGCCTGGAGAATCCCATGGACAGAGGAGTCTGACAGGCTACAGCCCATGGGATCATGAAAAGTTGGACACAACTGAGTGCCTAACACTTAACACACTTGGACAGGACTAACTGTACTAGTCAGAGTCCGAAGGATATGAGTTAAGAATATCACCTATCATATTAAAAGAAATACTGTCTCTAAAGAGTCCCAGTGAAATCACTAAAATAAGAACTTTTTTTGAATACCAGGCAAAACTCTGTCTGAATTGCTATCTTTTTTTCCCCCTCTTATACTGAAAGCTACATATAGTGAGAATTTTCTTGGCCAAAAATTATACTCATTTACAGTAACTGTTGTGCCAAAGGCCTTTGGGTAACTCAGTGAACCATAGCCATGCTATGCAGGCCTACCCAGGACAGATGAGTAACAGTGAGGAGTTCTGACAAAATGTGGTCCATTGGAGGAAGAAATGGCAAACTGCACTGGTATTCTTGCCAGGAGAATCCCATGAACAGTATGACATCAGAAGATTACCACCCTCCAGGTCAGAAGGTGTCCCATATGCTACTGGGGAAAAATAGAGGGCGATTATTAACAGCTCCAGAAAGAATGAAGCGACAGGGCCAAGTGGAAACAACCCTCAGCTGTGTTTCTGGTGGTGAAGGTAAAGTCTGATGCTGTAAAAACAATATTGCACAGGAACCTGGAATGTTAGGTCCATGAATCAAGATAAATTGGAAGTGGTCAAACAGGAGATGGCAAGAGTGAACATTGACATCTTAGGAATCAGTGAACTAAAATGGACAAGAATAGGTAATTAATTCAGATGACCATTATATATATACTACTGTGGGTAAGAATCCCTTAAAAGAAATGGAATAGCCTTCACAGTCTACCAAAGAGTTCAAAATGCAGTACTTGGCTGCAATCTCAAAAAGGACAGAATGACCTCAGTTTGTTTCCAAGGCAAACCACTCAACATCATAGTAATCCAAGTCTATGTCCCAACCATTGATGCTGAAGTAGCTAAAGTTGACTGGTTCTATGAAGACCTACAACACTTTCTAGAACTAACAAAAAATAAAGATATTTTTTTCATCATAGGGGATTGGAATCCAAAAGTAGGTAATCAAGAGAGACCTGGAATAACAGGCATATTTGGCCTTGGAGTACAAAATGAAGCAGGGCAAAAACCAACAGAGTTTTGTAAAGAGAACATAGTAGTCATAGCAAACACTCTTTTCCAATAACCTAAGAGACAAGTCTACACATGGACATAATCAGATGGTAAATACCGAAATCAGATTGATTATGTTCTTTGCTGCCAAACATGAAGAAGCCCTATACAGTCAGCAAAAACAAGACCTGGAGCTGACTGGCTCAGATCATGAGCTCCTTATTGCAAAACTGAGGTTTAAATTGAAGAAAGTAGGGAAAACCACTAGGGCATTCAGATATGACCTAAATCAATCCCCCTATGATTATACAGTGGAGGTGACAAATAGATTTAAGGGACTGGATCTGTAGACAGAGTGCTAAAGAAATATGGATGGAGGTTCATAACATAACAGGAGGTGGTGACAAAAACCATTTCAAAGAAAAAGAAATGTAAGAAGGCAAAGTGGTTGTCTGAGGATGCTTTACAAATAGCTAGAAAATAAGAGAAGTGAACGACAAGGGAGAAAGGGCAAGATGTACCCAACTGAATGCAGAGTCCCAGAGAACAGCAAGGAGAGATAAGAAGGCCTTTTTTCAATGAACAGTGCAAAGAAATAGAGGAAAACAATAGATTTGGAAAGACTAGAGATCTCTTCAAGAAAATGAGATATCAAGGAAAACATTTCATGCAAGGATGGGCACAATAAAAGACAGAAATGGTAAAGATCTAACAGAAACAGAAGAGATTAAGGAGAGATGGCAAGAATTCACAGAAGAACTATACAAAAAAGGTCTTATGACCTAAATAACCACAATGGTGTGTCAACCCAGAGCCAGACACCTTGGAGTGTGAGGTCAAGTGGGCCTTAGGAAACATTACTAAAAACAAAACTAGGGGAGGTGACCGAATTTCACCCAGGCTATTTAAAATCCTAAAGGATGATGCTGTTAAAGTGTTGTACTCAATATGTCAGCAAATTTGGAAAACTCAACAATGGCCACAGGACTAGGAAAAATCAGTTTTAATTCCAATCCCAAAGAAGAGCAATGCCGAAGAATTTTCAAACTACTATACAATTGCACTCATTTCATATGCTAATAAGGTTATGTTCAAAATCCTTCAAGCTATACTTCAGCAGTATGTGAAATGAGAAATTCCAGATGTACAAGCTGGGTTTCAAAGAGGCAGAGGAACCAGAGATCAAATTGCCAACATCCACTGGATCATGGAGATAGCAAGGGTATTCCAGAAAAACATCTACTTCTGCTTCATTGACTACACTAAAACCTTTGACTTTGTGGATCACAACAAACTGTGGAAAATTCTTAAAGAGATGGGAGTACCAGAAACCACCTTACATGTCTCCAGAGAAACCTATGTGAAGGTCAAGAAGCTGCAGTTAGAACCAGATATGGAACAACATACTGGTTCAAAATTGGGAAAGGAGTACAACAAGGCTATATATTGTCACCCTACTTATTTAACATATATGCACAGTACATCATGTGAAATGCTGGGCTGGCTAAATCATAAGCTGGAATCAAGATTGCTGGGAGAAATATCAACCACCTCAGACATGCAGATGATACCACTTTAATGGCAAAAAATAAAGAGGAACTAAAGAGCCAATTGATGAAGGTGAAAGAGGAGAGTGAAAAAGCTGGTTTGAAATTCAGCATTCAAAAAACTAAGATCATGGCATCTGGTCCTATCACTTCATGGGCAATAGAAGGTGAAAAAGTGGAAGCAGTGACAGATTTTATTTTGGAGGGGCTCCAAAATCACTACAGACAGTGACTGCAGTCATGAAATTAGAAGACACTTGCTCCTGCGAAGGAAAGCTGTGACAAACTTAGCATATTAAAAAGTAGAGACATCACTTTGACAACAAAGGTCTGTATAGTCAATGCTATGGTTTTTCCAGTAGTCAAGTATGGATGTTAAGAGTTGGACCACACTTGGAGCTCCACAGTTGGAGCTCCCCTTCGAGAGCTTCCTCGCGCCGCAAGCGGCCTTCGGGTTAGTTGGGCCAAAGATCTAAATAGACATTTCTCCAAAGAAGACATACAGATGGCTAACAAACACTTGAAAAGATGTTCAACATCACTCTTTATCAGAGAAATGCAAATCAAAACCACTATGAGGTACCATTTCACACCAGTCAGAATGGCTGCGATCCAAAAGTCTACAAATAATAAATGCTGGAGAGGGTGTGGAGAAAAGGGAACCCTCTTACACTGTTGGTGGGAATGCAAATTAGTACAGCCACTATGGAGAACAGTGTGGAGATTCCTTAAAAAACTGGAAATAGAACTGCCTTATGATCCAGCAATCCCACTGCTGGGCATACACACTGAGGAAACCAGAAGGGAAAGAGACACGTGTACCCCAATGTTCATCGCAGCACTGTTTATAATAGCCAGGACATGGAAGCAACCTAGATGTCCATCAGCAGATGAATGGATAAGAAAGCTGTGGTACATATACACAATGGAGTATTACTCAGCCATTAAAAAGAATACATTTGAATCAGTTCTAATGAGGTGGATGAAACTGGAGACTATTATACAGAGTGAAGTAAGCCAGAAGGAAAAACATAAATACAGTATACTAACGCATGTATATGGAATTTAGAAAGATGGTAACGATAACCCTGTGTACGAGACAGCAAAAGAGACACTGATGTATAGAACAGTCTTATGGACTCTGTGGGAGAGGGTGGGAAGATTTGGGAGAATGTCATTGAAACATGTGAAATGTCATGTATGAAACGAGATGCCAGTCCAGGTTCAGTGCACGATGCTGGATGCTTGGGGCTGGTGCGCTGGGAAGGCCCAGGGGGATGGTATGGGGAGGTTGGGAGGGAGGAGGGTTCAGGATGGGGAGCATGTGATTTTTTTTTAAAAGTAATAAAGAGAATTAAAAAAAAAAAAAAAAAAAAAGAGTTGGACCATAAAGAAGGCTGAGCGCCAAAGAATTGATACGTTCTAATTGTGGTGCTGGAGAGCAGTCTTTAAGAGTCCCTTGGACTGCAAGGAGATCAAATCAGTCAATTCTAAAGGAAACTGACTTGAATATTCATTGGAAGGACTGATGCTGAAGCTGAAACTCAAATACTTTGGCCACCTGATGTGAAGAACCAACTCACTGGAAAAGACCACGATGGAGGGAAAGATTGAAGGCAAAAGTAGAATGGGGCAGTAGAGTATTAAATGGTTCAAGAGCATCACCAATTCAATGGACATGAATCTGAGCAACTCCAGGAGATAGAGGAGGACAGAGGAGCCCGGTGTACTTTAGTCCAGGGCATTCCAAAGGGTAGGACATGACTTAGCAACTAAACAACAACAATAACAAGTGAGTTAGAATATTTGGTCCCTGTTCCCTTATCTTTTCTCTCCACTATCATTTTTTTTTAATTTTTTCATGGTGTTTTAAATTTTATTTTTTAATATAAATTTATTTATTTTAATTAGAGGTTAATTACTTTACAATATTGTATTGGTTTTGCCATACATCAACATGAATCCACCATAGGTATACACGTGTTCCCCATCCTGAACCCCCCTCCCACCTCCCTGCCCATACTATCCCTCTGGGTCGTCCCAGTGCACCAGCCCCAAACATCCAGTATCATGCATCGAACCTGGACTGGAAATTTGTTTCATATATGATATTATACATGTTTCAATGCCATTCTGCAAAATCATCTCACCCTCCCCCTCTCCCACAGAGTCCAAAAGACTGTTCTATACATCTGTGTCTCTTTTGCTCTCTCGCATACAGGGTTATCATTACCATCCTTCTAAATTCCATATATATGTGTTAGTATACTGTATTGGTGTTTTTCTTTCTGGCTTACTTCACTCAGTATAATAGGTTCCAGTTTCATCCACCTCATTAGAACTGATTCAAATGTATTCTTTTTAATGGCTGAGTAAGCAGCCATGAAATTAAAAGACACTTACTCCTTGGAAGAAAAGTTATGACCAACCTAGATAGCATATTGAAAAGCAGAGACATTACTTTGCCAACAAAGGTCCGTCTAGTCAAGGCTATGGTTTTTCCTGTGGTCATGTATGGATGTGAGAGTTGGACTGTGAAGAAAGCTGAGTGCTAAAGAATTGATGCTTTTGAAATGTGGTGTTGGAGAAGACTCTTGAGAGTCCCTTGGACTGCAAGGAGATCCAACCAGTCCATTCTGAAGGAGATCAGCCCTGGGATTTCTTTGGAAGGAATGATGCTAAAGCTGAAACTCCAGTACTTTGGCCACCTCATGCGAAGAGTTGACTCATTGGAAAAGATTCTGATGTTGGGAGGGATTGGGGGCAGGAGGAGAAGGGGACGACAGAGGATGAGATGGCTGGATGGCATCACTGACTCGATGGACATGAGTCTGAGTGAAGTCAGGGAGTTGGTGATGGACAGGGAGGCCTGGCATGCTATGATTCATGGGGTCGCAAAGGGTCGGACACGACTGAGTGACTGAACTGACTGAACTGAACTGAATACTCCATTGTGTATATGTACCACAGCTTTCTTATCCATTCATCTGCTGATGGACATCCAGGTTGCTTCCATGTCCTGGCTATTATAAAACAGTGCTCCCATTTCAGAATGGGAGAAAATAATAGCAAATGAAGCAACTGACAAACAACTAATCTCAAAAATATACAAGCAACTCCTGCAGCTCAATTCCAGAAAAATAAACGACCCAATCAAAAAATGGGCCAAAGAACTAAATAGACATTTCTCCAAAGAAGTCATACAGATGGCTAACAAACACATGAAAAAATGATCAACGTCGCTCATTATCAGAGAAATGCAAATCAAAACCACTATGAGGTACCATTTCACGCCAGTCAGGATGGCTGCAATCCAAAAGTCTACAAGCAATAAATGCTGGAGAGGGTGTAGAGAAAAAGGAACCCTCTTACACTGTTGGTGGGAATGCAAACTAGTACAGCCACTATGGAGAACAGTGTGGAGATTCCTTAAAAAACTGGAAATAGAACTGCCTTATGACCCAGCAATCCCAGTGCTGGGCATACACACTGAGGAAACCAGAATTGAAAGAGACACGTGTACTTCACTATCATTTTTACACAGTTACTACATTTGTCTTATTTGGAAAGCTCTCTGAAATCATCTTTGCAAGAAAGGCATAGAATAAATAGATGGCAACATTTAAAAAAATAAATAAATCACACCTGAAGCCATTAAAAATCCTTTGTAAGCAGATCCCTTCTTTGCCAGATAATGTGATATACATGTCCAGGCATTCTGTCCACTCACAAATAATTACATTCTGAGATGGGAAAGAGAAAGAAAGATACAAGAAAAAATAATGTATCATTAAGCTTCTGCTGGGTTGGGTGCTTCATGTACATAATTCCACTGTATTCCTCACATCTTCACAGGTGATGAAAGAGACTCTGGTAATCACTAAACCCAGGCCACTCATCAGTGCCAGAGTTGGGATTTTAAATTCAGTTATATCGGATTCCTAAACTTATATTCCTTTTACTCTGTCCAGCAGCCTCTTGATAGAGTCATGCTGAGCTCAGGTACTCCAGTGGGCCAGAGCATACTGCCTTTCAACTTTGCCTACAGAAATAAATGTATAGGTTCTAATGTAGAGGGGTGGGGTGAGGGATGGGGTGGGGTCTATATACTTATGGCTCATTTACATTGTTGTACAGCAGAAACCAACACAACATTCTAAAGCAACTATCCTCTAATTAGAAAAATTTTTAAACTTAAAGTAACTTCACTTACAAGTATGTAGTCAGCAATCTATGCTCATGCTATATGTTCATATTGCAACAATTTTTTTAAAAAGAAAAGCTGGCCTGCTTCTTATCAATAAAAGATAGAGAGAGAGTAAAATCTATAATATGTGATAGGATGGGGTATGCAGTTTTTCCTGCTACTTGTTTATGGAAAACTTCAAAACTAGTATCTCTATTTATATGTAATATTTTCATTTTTAAATACAAAACCATGAAAATTTTATAAGGCTCCCAACCTTTTCCCCAGATATTGTGTAAAATATATGTTTACACCTATGTAGGATACATAAGCTGGATGAGATCCAGCCATGAGCATAAAGTGAGGAGTGTGCCTTTTGTAGTTAAATAATATATTGACTTTGGGCTTGTGCTAGAGGGATTGTTCTTGCCTCCAGCTCCTGAATTTACTACAGCTGCCAAACACTTCCAAAACCTCTCAGTCTCAATCCCAGGCCTGGATAAATTCCACAGCACTGGGAGATCAAATTTCACATCAATATTTTGGTGGGCTCCTTGCCAATGCCTTATCAAGAAAAAATATAATTATAGGCGAGACTGCAGCAAGCTGATTCTATAATATTCTCCCCTCCTGTCTCAGCTGCTAAAATATAATGCAATAAAAGTGATATAAGATACTACATCTGCCCTTTCCATAATTCCATTTTCATTTTAGTTCCATGACTGGATGGAGGAAGATTCTAAGCATGCCAGAGCTACTGACGCTTAGCTCCTAAAACTCTTAACATTCGATTTAAGAAAGTTATAGCTTAAAATAGAACTCACGATAGAAAGAAAAGATGCAGTAGGGGAGAAAATTTGGGGTCTTGCAGTAAATGGAATATTCCTGGTTTTCTTCCTAGGACTGTTTTAATGAACAGTTCAACTTCTACATCAGCAGTACAATTAGCATAAGGACCCCAATAAGCCATTCATATAGCTTATGTGTCTATTGTTCATTCAGATTGGGTTACACCAAGCTTTTATCCATGGCCGACCTAGGAGAAAGGCATGATTTGATCCGTGGTATCTTAGAAACCATAGCTAACAGGATGGGGTTGAACGATACCAAGAGTCATTTTTTATTTCTCTGTTTTTCCAGCTTAATTGAGATATAATTGACATGTAACACTGTATAAGTTTAAGGTGTATAGCATGATGATTTGTATAGGATATGTCTATATTGCAAAAAGATAACCACAATAAGTTTAGCTAACTATCTGTGATCAGAGTCATTATTTTAAAATACAGACTTTTCATGGCTGTTCATCAGTTATACACCCAAGTCCAGATGCTTTAGTATTGCATTAAAGACATGTCTACCATCTTGCGCCACCCCAACATCCTTCCTTAGCCTTATCCCTCATTCTTCTCCATGATTATTTTCCTCTGCCACATTCTTTTCTAAAGTCCCTTCGATTGACTTCTGTATTCTCAAACATTTGTTACCTTCTCATACTTTTACTTTTATCTCTTATGCACCTCTCCTTCCTCTGCCTGTAAAAACTGCTTGGAAAGTATGCCCTGACTGTGCCATCCCCAATCTAGACTGAACTAATGATTTCTTCTTCAGATTCATAATCACCTGCTATTCGCCTCACTTCCCCTTCCTTGTTTACATGAGTGCCTTTGGACAGGAACATGCCTACCCATCTCCAATACTGAGCATCTAGGAAGTCACCAGCATGCAACTGGTGCTCAGTAAATATTGGTTAATCAGTGATTTCATGAATTGGCTTCCAGGGAGGCCATGCATCTCTTAAAATACAGTCTGTAACAATTTGCTTGCTTAGGGCTACACCTAAGGGTTGTATGTCTTTACAGCTGGGATTTATCTTGTTTTTACAGCTTGGGATTTATTTTGTTTGTTGATTCAATCACCAAGTCCTGTTTGACTCCTTGGGACCCCATGAACTGCAGCATGCCAGGCTTCCCTGTCCTTCACTGTCTCCTGGAGTTCGTCAAACTCTTATCCATTGAGTCGGTGATGCCATCCAGCCATCTCATCACTTTGTCTGTAGGGAGTCACTAGATACTGGATTCTGAAGAAAGAGTTCATATTCCAGCTTCACCACTTTCTACTGTGTGAATTTGAGATGATACTCTGCTGAGATCAGACATGCGTTTGCACTCTAGAGCAGTGAAAACTAACAAATTGGTTAACTGGCTAACCTGACATCCAGGCAAACCCTTCTTAAAACAAGATTTAACTTTTCCTATATATTCAGTTTCCTTCTCAGATCTTGCAGGGTTATCTTAATCAATGATGTTGTTTCACACTTTTATTGACTTGTAATGCCTCTTTCACAGATGTCTTCTGTTATTGGCGTCTAATACAGTTACTCAATTCAAGTTTTCTAGCATGTATTTCTTACCCTTATAACTAGATCCTAATTTACTTTAAAGTAGGAAAATCATCTTAAATATCTTGAAATTCCCACAATCTAAAACTATGCTGAAAATACTTACTGAATAAATGAATGAGAAGCCAAGTTCATAAGATTGGTAAGCAAGTTGTTTTTCTTCCTAACATATTTTCCTAATAGGATTACTTTGAACACAAAATATACCTCTATTCCTTTACATATTAATCTCTGGGTCATGATCTTTTGCAGTGATTTTAACATTAGCCCAAAGGCATTCATATCAATAGACTATAATCCATTTGCCTAACAAAAGGAACATTAATATGTTGAAACAAGATTTGGAAACCCGAGGTGTAATTGTTGCCTCTCTGCCTCTTGCTGTGGCTTTAGAAACCCAATTGCCACTCTGTTCTTTAGCAGGTGCATTTGAAATGGGAAGGCAATTTCTGATGTATTGCTATTTCCCACAGGTAAGGGAGAATCAACACATACATGGGTTGACTGACTTTCAGTTCTGCAGAGGAAAGAGCCCAAATTGTCTCGTTTAAAATTAGAGGGTCAGTTGCTAAATGCCCCAAATAAAAAGAGAACATATGCCCACAGGGCCTGACTCTAAATGGGGTCATGAACGGGTCTCCTCAGTTCACTCTTTGGAGCAGGTCATTTAAGTCAAGAAAAACACAATCACACTATGACATCATGCCAAACACCCGTGAGTCTAATTCCATCTATGTTTCAGTCCATTTGGTAAAATGCAATACTAGAAGAGCACAGTGTTTTGCCCAGTCACTTATTACAAAAGCAGGAATGTCACTGCTATTCAGCAAGAAGCTACATATAATTAAAAATGACCTACTGTGAAACTCAATAAAAGTGGAGGATCAGTAATTTGAGGTTTTTATCAGCTTTTGCTAAGTTTTCTCTATTCCAAACCAAGAAACCACTCTTCGATTTGCTAAAAAGATCTGGAATATATTTATTGGCTCTTTTTTATTCCTTTGTATTGGCAAAAATAAGGCTTTTGAAAAAAAAAAATTAACTGGCCTCAATGTTTTGCTCATGGTTGACTTTGCATTTAAATCCAATTGTAAGCAACAGGTCATATTTCACTTAAATAATGGCAGGCAGCCCTATGTTAGAGACATTGTCACATAAAAGTTCCATAGAAGGAAAAAAGCATTCTGGGAAATAATGAACTACCACAAAGAGGTCAAGTATATGGAAACCAGAGCTCTGATCTTCAAAACGTTTCAATAGCCTTCATTCATTTACCGGTGGAGGGGGTGAGTGGGGCCCTGCAGGGCCAATGTGTGAATACCAGTTCCTCAGGAGAAATGTGCTAATACTTAAATACTTCTGAATCAATTTTTGGTTAAAATAGAAGATGACCAATTTAATTAAATACCCAATGTTTAAGATGAATTTTATTAGAGTAAGGAAAATCCAAACCACACTATGACTGATTTCTGTAATTATCTAGCAACCAATCTCAAATTATTGCTCCTTTTTTTCTTGAGGTTGAAAAATTACATAAAGGAAAAATGCACACATTTTTAGTGTGTAACTGGATGAATTCTGATAAAAGAATTCATCCATATAATCACCACAATTGATACAAATTTCTATCACCCTAGAAAATTCCCCTGTGTCTCCTTCTAGTTAAGCCCTCCACTCAGAGGTAACCAGTATTGATTTCTATCGCTGTACATATGATTTCCCTATGGTTGTATATCATAGAACTAGTAGATATCTGACTTCCTTCACTTGATATAATACTTGAGATTCATCCAGACTGTTGTAATATTAGTTCTTCTTTGAATTGATAAGGAGTATTGGCTTGTATGAAAACATCATAACTCCGTTCTCCATTCTACTGCTGATGGACAATTGGGATGATTCCAAAATTAGGCAAACTTGAATATAGCTGGTATGAACATTCCTGTGTATGTGAAGGAGGAAAAAGACAGAACAGGCTCCATCTTGAAAGCAAGACTCCATCTTGGGCCAGACTGTGGACTTTGAGCTATATGCCCAGTATCTATGGAAACGACATACCAACTGGAAAACCAGGCCCCCTGGATGGAAGAGGCCCAGGGCTCGTGCCTCGACTCTCTGTTGCCTAAAAGAATACCCTAATTATCTGTGTTACTGAATAGAATCATAAATTCTATTCTGCTTATTGGGGTATGACCATGGGCCTATTGATAATGGTCCACTGTTAACTACCTAGGCTTAAGGCATATGAATCACGGGTTGACTTTGATTGTATCTTTCTTTTCCTTTGTTCAGATTAGTTTCAGATGATTTGGGGAGGTGGGTTTGGGCTACACTTAGGGTATATAAGGTTTTCAGAAAAACTGGTCAGGGTCCTTGGCTAAGAGGAGACTCTGCCTTGGGCCCGCCGGTGTAATAAACTGCACTCCACTATCCGCATTGTCCTTCTGAGTGAGTTTGTTTCCCAGAACGCGTGGCTACAACATTTGGTGCATAGGCCGGAAGCTCCTCACTTTGAGGAGACAAGTCCCATTTGGGACTACTCCAAGGCCTTGTGGCTCGAATCTTCTAGAGAAGGGAAGGTGCCTCGCCCTTCTGGAAGGATTCTGCTTCTCAGCGCCTGGACCTTTCACGTTAGCAGGTAGTGGACAGCAGCAGGGGAACTGAGCGCTCAGTTGAGGAGGAACCCACCCAGTAGGGTTGAAGAGGGGGCCTGATCACCCCCCGGAAGAAATTATAAGGGGCACAGACCCACAGGAGCCTGGAATAGGCAGGTGGCAACGATTGCTTGGTACACAGGTTGATGAACGTGTTAGGGCTTAGGAAGGAAATTTGTGAAGGTCATTTAGGAGATGGTGCCCATGCCATCTCGGGGAAAATTATTACCAAGCAATTGCCAGGGGATTTTTAGGAGAAGAAACTTGGTTTTTGTGTGCTCGTATTCTGCCCTCCCCAAGAAGTTGTCCCATCTGCTATGAAATTCTTGACCCCCTCAGAATTATCAGGCTAGAAGTAGTGGGATACGTAAGTGAGTATGAATTGGCTTTTCTGGAGACGGCCTGGGACATGGGATATTTAATCCATCTGTATTTTCATCAGCACCTGATCAAGCCCACCAAGGCAGACTGGACTTTAAAAGTTAAGGGAGAAACAGTTTTGGATCACGTGGTATTCTGGTTCGGCTGTGCTGACTGGCAGGTGAAGACACACCGATCCCCCTTCTCCCTTTGGGATCTGGCAGGTAAGGCTCTTCTCACCCCAATTAGGAAGAAGGCAGAATGGCAATTTAAGTGTCACTGAATGGAAATATTAGACATACATAGGGTACTGACAACTTCGTGGACAGAACGAAAAGGAAAAGTAGAAGAAGGTCCGAGAAGGTAAGCGAGATGGGGGGAAGTGAATCTAAGGCAACTGTATTGGAGCGCATGATTAAAATTTTAAGAAGGGATTTGGAGGAGACTATGGGGTGAAGATGAAGCCTAACCACCTCCACATACTCTGTGAGGTCGAATGGCCCCCTGTGGAAGTAGGATGGCCACCAGAGAACACCATGAACTTAAAAATAGTGGAAACAGTCTATATAGTAGTCACAGGAGAGCCAGGACACCTGGATCAATATCCATATACTGACTCATGGCTAGGGTTAGCTCAAGACCCGCCTACTTGGACAAGGTTCTGTATCCAGAAGGGAAAGGGAAAAATATTAATGGCACAAAAATTGACTGGTGATAAAAAGGGAAATTCTACAGGATTTGGAAGGGGATGACCTGACCCTTGACCCATACTGGATAATGACACGCCTGCCTCCCAGCGCTCCAGCAGGACCAAAGGCCGCCTTAATGCCCAATCCAGGGCCAGGTGAAGTTCCTGCAGCGGCCACTGCTCTTCCACCAGCTCTCCCGGAGTTCGCAGAGCTGCCGTTTTGGCAGGCTCCAATCCCAGCAATGGAGACCTCTGGTCAATGCCCCCAGAATTCCACCTCAGCTTGACCTCCTAGATTGTATCCACCTCTCCTGGTGAGTACTGATGGGAAGGGGGAAGAAAACACAGCAATTAGACAGAGGCTGCACTCCGCCAAGGAACAGGGGGAACGGATCTACCTGAGCGAACGCTAGACTATCCAAAATACACTGAAGCCCAAAACCAACTAGCCAAAGCAGAAGGGGCCATCAAGACTGAAAAGGGATGGTGGGAACTGCCAAGTGGCAAATTATTGGTACCAGAGGAGCCAGCACCCACTCTGGTAAGCCAAACACACCAAGCGACCCATCTAGGCCATGAGAAACTGGAAGAGCTAATTGGAAAATATTTCTTGGTTCCCCGCCTCTCTTCCCTATGCGGGACAAAATCTCAGAACTGCACTGCCTGCTCACAGGTCAATGCTGCCTCTTGGCACAGACAGAAACCTCCAGAGATTCAGGTAAAAGGCACATTGCCCTTTGAACACCTGGAAGTGAACTTCACTGAAATGAAACCTCACTGACACTACCATTAACTGCTGGTCATAGTATGTACGTTCTCGGGATGGGTAGAAGCTTTTCCTCCCCGGACTGAAAGAGCATCAAAAGTAGCCTGGTGCCTGCTTAGGGAGATAGTTCCCAGATTTGGATTTCCTACCAGCATTGGATCGGACAATGGCCCGGCTTTCATAGCTGATTTAGTATAACAAGGAAGCAAAACTTTAAACATCAAGTGGAAATTACATACAGCATATAGGCCCCAGAGTTCTGGGATGGTGGAAGGAACCAGCCGGACACTTAAAGAGACACTCTCCAAGTGGATCTTAGAGACTGACTGTTCCTGGGTGGACTTGTTTCCAACGGCTCTGCTCAGACTCAGGATGACCCCACAGTCCCATGGCTCTTCTCCGTACAAAATTGTGTATGGGGGCCCCCTCCCATAATAAAACAGGTGTCAACAAATTTGCCTCAGGTAAGGGGAGATGAGATTTCACAGCAGATGGAACAACTGGGTAAGGTAATAAATCAGGTAACTAAGTTTGCACAAGAAAGGGTGCCCTTCCCCCTTGGGGAACACAAGTTTGTGCCTGGGGATCAGGTGTGGTCAAGGACTGGAAACACGACTCCTTGGCCCCACACTGGAAGGGTCCATATACTGTTGTTCTAACCAGCCCTACTGCAGTTAAGGTTGCAGGTGTCACCCCCTGGATCCTCCACATGAGGGTGAAGAGAGCGTACCACGCAGACCCAGAGGAGGCCGAGTGGACTACACAAAAGGACCCCACTGATCCCCGTGAAGCCAAGGTCATCTTAAAGAAGAAACAGAGATGAAGCTCTATAATCAACTGCTGCTACAAGGACTTGCTGGTATCATCTTGAGACTAACCATAGTTTCAGTACCAAGAGGGACCTGTGCTATAATTAAAGTTGAATGTTGTATATATATTCCTGGTTTATCTGGCTATGTATCAGCCACCCTAGATGACATGAAAGGTCAGGTAAAAGTTATGTCTGATGATAATCTTCCTTTTTGGACTTCGGTCCTATCTTGGGTGAAGGGTGATTGGCGGAAAGCTATATTTACCATTGTTATAGTTGCCTTGATAGTTCTGCTTTGTGGAATTTTACAATGTATATTGAACTTTGTAACACAAAGGTTGATGCCATTCTCCCAAACTGGATGTCGGAGAGTCAGGGCACAATATATCCCTATGAATTATGCTCATACTATGAGTTAACAGCATCAAGAGGTGGGAATGAAGGAGGAAACACCAGAACAGGCTCCATCTTGAAAGCAGGACTCCATCTTGGGCCGGACTGTGGACTTTGAGCTATAAGCCCAGTATCTAAGGAAATGACATACCAACTGGAAAACCAGACCCCCTGGATGGAAGAGCCCCAGGGCTCGTGCCTTGACTCTCTGTTGCCTAAAAGAATACCCTAATTATCTGTGTAACTGAATAGAATCATAAATTCTATTCTGCTTATTGGGGTATGACCACAGGACTATTGATAATTGTCCACTGTTAACTACCTAGGCTTAAGGCATATGAATCACGGGTTGACTTTGATTGTATCTTTCTTTTCCTTTGTTCAGATTAGTTTCAGGGAATTTGGGGAGGTGGGTTTGGGCAGGTACACTTAGGGTATATAAGGTTTTCAGAAAAACTGGTCAGGGTCCTTGGCTAAGAGGAGACTGCCTTGGGCCCGCCGGTGTGATAAACTGCACTCCACTATCTGCATTGTCCTTCTGAGTCAGTTTGTTTCCCAGAATGCATGGCTACAACATATGCCTTTTTGTGGAAATCATGCTTTCATTCCTCTTGGATGAATACACAGAAGTAGGATTACTGGGACACAGGGCATGTATACGGTTTGACTTTATAAGAAACTATCAAACTTTCTGCAAAATGGTTGTACCTGTTCACACAGTCATCATTGAAAGATGCTGCTGCTGGTTGCCCCACATTCTTCCCAACACTTGGTGTCATCAAAGTCTTAAATTTTATCCATTCTATGAATATGTAGTAAACTTTATATGGTTGTACTTTAATTTCCTCCCAGAATAATGGTATTGAGAACTCTGTGTGTTGATTGGCCACTTGCAGTGCTCCGTCTGTGAAGTGTCTGTTCAAGTCTTTTTGTCCATTACAAAAACTGAGTTGCCCCTTTTTATTGATTTGTGGCAGTTCCCCATATATTCTGGATACAACAATTTTGTCATATATGGATTGGAAACATTTCCTTCTAGTATGTGACTTGCCTTTACAGTTTCTTAATAGTACCCTTTGATGAGGATGAATTCTAAATTTTGATACAACCTGTAATTTCTTTTTACATTTAGTACTGTTTGTGTTCTCTTTGAGCTTCTCTGGTAGCTCAGGGGTAAAAGAATCCAGCTGCAATGCACGAGACACAGAAGACGCAGGTTCGATCCCTGGGTCAGGAAGATCCCCTGGAGGAGGGCATGGCTTCCCACTCCAGCATTCTTGCCTGGAGAATCCCATGGCCAGAGGAGCCTGGTGGGCTACAGTTCATGGGGTCACAAAGAGTCAGACATGACTGAAGTGACTGAGCAAGCACTCACGCATTCCCTCTAAAAAAAATCTTCACCACTTCAGGCTATAAAGACACTCAAGGTTTTCTTCTATGCTGTGACTAGAAGCTTTCAATTTTTATCTTTTAAGGTTAGATCTATTGTCCATTTTGAATTGTATTTGTGTGCACTGTGAGGCAGTAGTCAGTGTTCTTTTCTTCCCCTTATATTTACCTAGGAGCTCCAGCATACCTGGTAAGAGCGCTTTCCTTTCCCATTGCACTACATTGGCAATCCCGTCAAAGGTCCATTTATGTGTGGGTCTGTTTCTGATCTCAATTCTGTTTCATTCATCTAGTGTCGATCCTGGTACAAACACCACACTGTTTTTATTATTGTGACTTTAAGTCTTGAAATCAGGTAGTGTGCTTCCTATTTAATCTTCTTCTTCTCAAAACTCTTTTGGCTCTTCTGGGCCTTTTGCATTTTTATGTAAATTTAAGAATCACCAGGACACTATCTACAAAGAAGCCTGCTACAATTTTAAATGGCATGACACTGAATCTATAAGTCAAATTGGGGAGAACTGGCATCTTTAGCAATATTGAATCTTCCAATTCAGGCACATGGCATATCTTTTCATTTATTTAAGCCTTATTTGATTTATCTGAGCTATGCATGTGGTTTTCCACATATTTTGTTAAATGTATTCCTTATGTATTTCATATTTAATGCTATCATAAAAGTGTTTTTTTAGGTTCAATTTCCAATTGTTTGTTATTGGTATCTAGAAATATAATTGATGTTTGTGTATTGAATTTGTATCCTATGACTGCTAAATTTCACTTAATTATAATGAGTGTTTTGTATATCTTTTAGGATAAACAACTATGCTGTCTGTGAATAGAGTTTTACTTCTTTCTTTTCTTTTACTTAAAACTTACCTGTGGCTTTATATTTAAAGCGTGTCTCTTGCAGAGAGCATAAAATTTAGTGCAACTTTTTTTTTTTTTTAAAGAGAAGTTATACTGGAGTAAGTAGACATTCCCTTCACCATGGATCTTCCGACCCAGGCATTGAACCCAGATCTCCTGCATTGCAGGCAGTTTCTTTACCATTTGATCCACCAGATTTACTACAGAAATTATAGGTTCATAGCAAAATTGAGCCAAACTTACAGAGATCTCTCACATACTCCCTCCCCAACATATGCAGACTGCTGCTGCTGCTGCTGCTAAGTCACTTCAGTCATGTCCGACTCTGTGTGACCCCATAGAAGTCAGCCCACGAGGCTCCCCTGTCCCTGGGATTCTCCAGGCAAGAACACTGGAGTGGGTTGCCATTTCCTTCTCCAATGCAGGAAAGTGAAAAGTGAGAATGAAGTTGCTCAGTCGTGTCCGACTCTTAGCGACCCCATGGACTGCAGCCCACCAGGCTCCTCCGTCTATGGGATTTTCCAGGCAAGAGTACTGGAGTGGGTTGCCATTGCCTTCTCCACAACATATGCATAGGGTACCTCATCACCAACATCCCCCCTCAGCATGGTACATGTGTTACAATTCATAAACCCTCATTAGCGTTATTTTTTATTCATTCTGTCAATCTGAATTTTGTCAACTAACATTTAATGTAATTATAGATACAGTTTATTTATATCCACTATTTTGTTATTTATTTTCTATTTGTTTCACCTCTTTTTTATATTCCTTATCATCTTATTGGATACCTCTTTTTAGTATTCCATCTAAATTTCTCAAAAGGCTTTTTAATCGGTTCTACATGCACTCCCTTAAATCATCAGTTTACTTAGAATTAATGTTGTATTATTTTATATGATATACTATAAGTATTTTGCAAATACTACATATAATTATATTAACCTCTCCCATATTCTGTGATAATCATTTTTATACATTTTTGCTGACTTATTTTTTCCACTGACTTATAAACTAATGCAGTTTTTGAATTTTGTATTAAAATCAGTTATCTTTTAAAGAAATTAAGAAAATGGTCTTTGTATTTACCATTTATTTACCATTTCTAGTGTTCTTCATTTCTTCTTCCAAATCTGGAATTTCATCTGGTATCATTTCCCCTTTATCTCAAAGAACCTCTTTTAGCATTTGTTATTGTATAGGTCTGCTGGCATCAAATTGTACTCATTTTCATTACCTGAAAATATGGTTATTTCACTTTTATATTTATAAAAGATATTTTTGTTGGATACAGAACTATACATGGACTTACTTTCCTTTAAAGGAAACCTGAGAAGTTTCAAGTCGTATAAAGGACTTTATGGATATTTACACATTTTCTTCAGTATCAGTTTTTTTAATACTACAATAAAAATTATTACCAACAGTAGCTTAAAACCAAACAAATATACTTCACAGTTCTTTAGGTCAGAAGTTCAAGTACAGCATGGTTTAGCTGTTCCTCTGCTTAGTGACTCACAAGACCGACAGCAGGGCATTGACACAGCTTCACTTCCTCTGCAGGCTTTTGGAGACAATGTATTTCCTTGTTCATTCAGGTCACTGGCACAATTTAGTTCCTTGCAGTTGTAGGACCAAGGTCCATTTTATCCTCGCTGGCTGTCAGTTGAGGGCCATTCTCAGCTTCTAGAAGCCTCTGTATTCCTTGGCTTAGAGCCCCCTTACGCCCCCTTCAAAACCAGCTTACAGAGTGGGTACAAGTCCTCCAAGTATCAAATCCCCTTTGCCTCTTCTTTCTTTCTCTGACTCCAGCTGGAAAAACTCTGATTTTGAAGGTTCATGTGATGAGACTGAGGATGAGATGGTTGGATGGCATCACCAACTCAATGGACATGAGTTTGAGCAAACTCCAGGAGATGGTAAAGGACAGGGAAGCCTAGGGTGCTGCAGTCCATGGTTTTGCAAAGAATCAGACACAACTTAGCAACTGAACAACAAAATAGCTAGCCATAGGAGACTCAGCTACTACCAGAATTGGAAATTCCTCCTTCCCTTGCCTTAGTTTAAAAGTTAGAGAAATACTAAATTGCTGCAGTTCATGAAATAAATGATAATAACAGGGCAATTAACATGATTTTATATTTAAGGAAATCCACTCAACAGATCAGCAGACTATTTAGACTGCTATATAAATAGAATATAAAATTGAAAGAAAAATATCCAAGTTTTTAAGGATACAATAAGCTTAAAGCTCAACTCTGTCATTATTAACTGTGTGAGCAAAGGCAAATAACTTATATTCCTTGATCCTCTTCCTTTATTTGTAAAGTGTTAATAATGAAGTTATGAATATATACATTCAATAGTTTATACTGAGTAAAATAACTTAGCATAGAACTTGAAATATAATATCCTTTAAATAAGAGTTGGCTGAATCTGAATCACTCCTAAAATTATGGCCTAAAAACAAAAACATTTTTTAAAACACTTTTCAACTACAGGGACCATGGTCTCTAGACTCTGTAGAGAATCTAAACCTCTGGGTCACTTTTCAAGTCACATATGCCCTGGAAGCACTGACACAGCACTGCAGGGAGAGACACAACCTTCTCCCCTGCTCAGGAACCAGTGGTTCAGATCAATTTTGGGAATGTGTAGCAGACTAAAAGCGTTTTTTTTTTTTTTTCAAGCAGCTAGTCTTCTAAACCAATGTTTCTCAAACTTCTGCGTATATTAAGATCACCTGAAGGGCTTGTTGAACCACAGATGGCTGGGAATAATTCTGAGTTTCTCATTCAGTAAGTATGGGGGCGGGGGGAGGCAAGAATGTACATGTCTAACATATTCCCAAGTGATGCTGCTGCTGCTGATCCATGTAAAGACCACAGTTTGAGAACTATTGGTCTAGAAGTTTGAGAATGAGAGAACAGGTGTGTCTCCATAAAGTACACTTTGGGACCATCATCTAAAAGCACTGCTGGGTCTGGATGAACTATGACCTGGCTGAGAGGCAATGATGCTGAAGAACATGAAGTGAACTCACCAGTGCAAATGAACATCAGTATTGACACTGACCTTGACAAATCACTGACAAATCACTTGACAAATCACTTGACAAATCACAATACGTGTATTGTATTGTGAGATGTGCTTGATATCGATCATCTGATCTAAATCTCCCAAACCCCCCATGAGGTATCCATTCTACACAGAAGCAAACAGAGGCTCAAAAAGACTAAATCAGGGGTCCAGGCAGCACAGTAAGAGGCAAGTGAGCAAAGCTTCATCTGTATTTACAGCCACGCCTCATTGTTCACATGACCACCTGAGCTCCCACTGATTCTGCATTATGGTGAGTTGTATAATTTCATCATATATCACAATGTAATAATAGAAATATGGTGCACAATAAATGTAACACACTTGAATCATCCCTAAACCACCCCACCCCCCACAACCTGGTCCGTAGGAAAACCGTCTTCCAGGAAACCCATCCCTGGTGCCAGAAAAGTTGGGGGCTACTGGACTAAATAACATGTCCAGAGCTTGTGAATGGCAAAGCTGGGTCTGCCCTCTACTCTATTTCAGGAAGCATCACAAAAAACCAAAAGAGTTCTATTAATTCCTTCCAAAGCCCAAAGTCAACTGCATCCTGTTTTTCAGGCATGGAATTGAGAGAAAATTCAGACCTGGTGTCTGTCTTCAAGAAATTCACCTTCTCATAGGAGCAACTGATTAAGTCCACAATGATTGCAAACATCGTGAACACTGTTTTGATAAAAATGATTTTAAGGAGGTGGAGGAGCGCTTCATTTTAAGCTGATTTTAAGGAGGTGGAGGAGGGCTTCACCCTGCCTGGGGGTGGACATGTAAGGGACCCTTCCTTCCTGAGGTGGGATCAGGCTGGGTGCTGAAGTAATTAGTCTGGGAAAGCAGGGGGCTAAGGGCCTTCTAAGAGGCTTTCAGTCAAACCTTGGCTGTACAGGAGAAATACCCAGAGAGGCTTTTAAGAAATACAGATGTCTGCACTTAACACTGACCAGCTGAATCGGAATCTCTGGGAGTATGACCTTCAGATCAGTATTTTTAAAAACCTCTCCAAGTGATCCTACTACACATTTAGGGTAAAGAGAACTGTTGCCCTAAATGATTATTAAAATAGGTTATTAGATATAACAATCACATGATTCACCTGGGGAATGTTCACAATATGGTCTAAATTTCCCTGATGACTGAAAGCACCTTGGCCTTTTGGAGAAAGAAAAATAAACATCTGAGGATCCCTCCCCTGCAGATTCTGTTCCAGTAGGTCAGGTAAATTTGGGATACAAGATAAATGGTTCTCAGGGTGTTATCCAGGTTGCATTAGCATAGCCTGAGAACTTCTTAAAAATGCAAATTTTTGGGCCCTACCCAGATCCACTGAATCAGGAATTCTGTAGTGTAAGCCAGCAAGCTGTGTTTTTAAAAGTCTCATTTGATTCTGATATACACTCCAAATTTAAGAACCACCCCAAATTTGACAACCAATTAGTGATCTGTGTCAGGTCAATGTCATGTGATGATGTTTGCTGTTACAGACCTATTTTAAATCCAAGGCCTTTGGTCAGAGGCAGGGTCAGTGTCCCTTATTACCGTTCTAAAAAACTGGCTCAATGGTAAACTATCAGCCTGAAATGCAGAAGACACAGGGGACTTCGGCTCAATCCCTGGGTTGGGAAGATCCCTTGGAGAAGGAAATGACAATCCACTCCAGTATTCTTGTCTGGAGAATCCCATGCACAGCAAGCTTGGTGGGCTATAGTCCATACAGTTGCAGAGATTCGGATACAACTTAAGTGACTTAGCACACAAAAGAACAGAAGTGTTCTTCGGCTAGTGGTGGCCAGAATCAGCACATTACTCATATAAATATCATTAAAAACACTCTTTCCATTATAGGCTAAGCTATTAGGGTGACTGCCATTAGGAAAAAATGGAGAGAGATCAATCATCTTTGCAGAAAGTTGTATGGCAGCACGTTTAAGGAACTTTAAGACAGTGGGAGAGGTTGTGGATAGGGTTGTGGGGTAGACAAGAATCAACAGATTTGATTCCTGTTTTCAAACTGAGGGTGAAAAATGGGTTCCCAGAATACCCATTTTCAGGCTTTGCACAGAAGCCTTGTGTTGTTTCAGGAATTTTTAAAGTACCCAGTGGGAACATCTTGGCATAGCTTTTGCTGTGATCCATCTGGCTACCTCAGGTGAAGCCATGTGCACACTCCAAGTCACTGGCAGGCAACAGGAATTCAGGTTCAAGTCCAAGGCCAGTGCACAAGGCCACCACTTTGCAGCCATTTCCTGTGACTTCTGCTCTCACTTCAATTTTTCTTTGCTTTAAATCTTCTTACATGCCATGGTATGGCATTTCAATTCCCACCCAACGGAGGCTATGAAATCAGCTTGAGGACTTTTGCTCCAGCAAATGCCAAAATGAACACTGTTGCACTTTTAGGCACACTGTCTGGTTTTAATTTCATTCACAGAAAGTCATCATCCATCCTGCTCTCCAGAGGGCAACTGGTCAATACCCCGAGGACCCATATTACAGGTTAAAGTTCAGATTCCTTAGCTTGTCTTTCAAGACCCTTCTGATGGGAACTAACCTGTATCACCAGTCTCATCTTCATGACTTCCCCTCATTACACTAACTGACTGGCCATTACCGGAACACTGCAAGTTCTCTCATTCTATTAGGATATGAGTTTCATGGGAACTAGTACTTGGTTTCGGAGAAGGCAATGGCACCCCACTCCAGTACTCTTGCCTGGAAAATCCCATGGATGGAGGAGCCTGGTAGGCTGTAGTCCATTGGGTCATGAAGGGTCAGACACGACTGAGCGACTTCACTTTCACTTTTCACTTTCATGCATTGGAGAAGGAAATGGCAACCCACTCCAGTGTTCTTGCCTGGAGAATCCCAGGGACGGGGGAGCCTGGTGGGCTGCCATCTATGGGGTTGCACAGAGTCGGACACGACTGAAGTGACTTAGCAGCAGTACTTGGTTTTAGTTGCTGTTTTATATCACTGCATTCAATAAATATGTAGTTCTCTGTGCCCTTTCCCATTCTATTCTGTCCCTGGAATGTAGCCTGCTCACATCCCCCTTGGCAAATGCCTTCTTGGCCATTAGGTCACATTTCTAGCCCACCCCACCACCACCACCAGCATAAGCAGAGGGCACTCTTTATTCAAGCTGTGTTATAAGTATTCCTGAATTTTTCCTGTAAAAGTAATTTACAGTGATGACCTAGAGTGGAGGGATGGGGGTGTACTGGGAGGGAGCTGAAATGGGGGGAGTCCCTGTATACATATAGATGATTCATTTCATTGTACAGCAGCAACTAAAACAACATTGTAAAGCAATTATACTCCAATTTTTTTAATATATTTTTTTTTAAATTAAGTAACTTACATTAAAGCTTCACTAAATAAGACTCATGAGACAGTGATTGTTAGATTAATGCAAACAGGAATTACAGAACAGTCCTAAAATCCATACAAGTAAAAGAGATAGGACATTTGTGAAATCATAATATTGATTAGAAAAAAAGGTTTACAATTAGCCTACTAAAGAGTCCTCACAAAAAACAAAACAAAAGCCTAGGCCCTTCTGTTACAAAGCTTGCCTACATTAATAGCCCCAAATGTGTTTCAGTTCAGTTGCTCAGTCATGTCCGACTGTTTGCGACCCCATGAACTGTAGCACGCCAGGTCTCCCTGTCCATCACCAACTCCAGGACTCCACCCAAACTCATGTCCATTGAGTTGGTTATGCCAACCAACCATCTCATCCTCTGTCATACCCTTCTCCCCCTGTCCTCAATCTATCCCAGCATCAGGGTCTTTTCAAATGAGTCAGATCTTCACATCAGGTGGCCAAAGTATTGGAGTTTCAGCTTCAGCATCAGTCCTTCCAATGAACACCCAGGACTGATCTCCTTCAGAATGGACTGGTTGGATCTCCTTGCAGTCCAAGGGACTCTCAAGAGTCTTCTCCAACACCACAGTTCAAAAGCATCAATTCTTCGGCACTCAGCTTTCTTCACAGTTCAACTGTCACATCCATACGTGACTACTGGAAAAACCATAGCTTTCACTAGATGGACCTTTGTTGGCAAAGTAATGTCTCTCACATTTTCTAAATGCGTTTGGAAGCAATTTATTTTCTCAACGTAGGCATACAACCTTCTTGTACTTTTTTATAATTGTGATTTTCTGAGGAAATACTTTGCTTCACTGTTAGTATTAATAAAAGATAAATTTGAGCTTGCATCCTTTGGGAAGGATTGGTGGTGATGGTTTAGTCACTAAGTTATAACTGATGCCATAGACTATAGCCCACCAGGATCCTCTGTCCATGGGATTTCCCAGGCAAGAATACTGGAGTGGGTTGCCTTTTCTTTCTCCAGGGGATCTTCTCAACCTAGGGATGGAACCCGGGTCTCCTGCACTTCAGGTGGATTCTTTACCTACTGAGCCACCAGGGAAGGATTGTTGATTCCAAATACCAATTGAGGTTTTGCTATCTTGATATCACACAACAACCAACACTAGACATATTACAGAGGAAATGAAATAGACATTTCTGGAAACAGTGACAGATTTTATTTTCTTGGGCTCCAGAATCACTGCAGATGGTAACTGTAGCCATGAAATTAAAAGATGCTTGCTCCTTGGAAGAAAAGTTATGACCAACTTAGACAGCATATTTAAAAAGCAAAGACATTGTCAACAAAAGTCCATCTAGTCAAGGTTATGGTTTTTCCAGTAGTCATGTATGGATGTGAGAGTTGGACTATAAGAAAGCTGAGTGCTGAAGAATTGATGCTTTTCAACTGTGGTCTTGGAGAAGATGCTTGAGAGTCCCTTGGACTGCAAGAAGATCCAACCAATCCATCCTAAAGGAGATCATTCCTGGGTGTTCATTGGAAGGACTGATGTTGAAGCTGAAGCTCCAATACTTTGGCCACCTGATGTGAAGAACTGACTCATTTGAAAAGACCCTGATGCTGGGAAAGATTAAAGGCAGGAGGAGAAGGGGATGACAGAGGATGAGATTGTTGGATGGCATCACTGACTCAATGCACATGAGTTTGGGTGGACTCCAGGAGTTGGTGATGGACAGGGACGCCTGGCGTGCTGCGGTCCATGTGGTTGCAAAGAGTCAGACACGACTGAGTAACTGAACTGAACTGAATGTTCATGGGCTCGTAATGCTTTCTTTTTTTTTAGAAAGTAGTTTTTACAAAATTCTGCTTCTTGAAACCCATCAGGAGCTGGTAGAGGTAGGAATGGGAGTGAGAGAAGCTAGCCAATTTCTGACCCCTGCCTTCAACCTTCACATCCAAGAAGCCCAGGTTCATGTTGCTTTACAGACAAATTGGATTCTGTGTGAGAACAAATTTGAACCAATTATTCTATAACAGAAAAAAAAAAAGTTTGAAAGCCACTGTTTCACAACAGTGACAGACATGTAGAGGACATGTAGACAGGAAAGTAAAAATATTAAACTAATGCTTAAATAGACCCTGAAAGATTTACATCTCCCACAGGCCAAGGTTAAATTCATTTTATTGGTGTGGAGCAATGTAGCTGTCTAAATGGGTAGAGAGCTGTGGGAAGAGAGCTGTCATCTCCCCATGGATCTAGCAGAGAAGGCCCCACAGAGAAAAGAAGACCAAAGGCTGGAGGATGAAAGGAAGTGAGCTTAGTGGGGGGGCAGAAGAGGACTGCAGGATAGTCTCAGTCCAGGTGAAAACTGCAATGGACTCCATGATGATGAAAAAGTGAATTCTTGCTGCTAAATCCATTCATGGTCATAAAAACGTCATCTTTTCCTCATTAGACAGGATTTTGCTTTACTCTCTTTGGTTTCAAATGTCAGTTATTTCACAGTCTTATTAATGCCTTCTCCCCCCACACCCTCAGGAAAATATTTTATTTATTTATTGAAGTATAGTTTTAGGTGTAAAATATACTTGTATTGGTTCCCAATTTATAAAGGTTTATAGTTATTATAAAATACTGGCTATATTCCCCACACTTTACAATATATCCTCTTAGTTTATTTTATGCCTAATCATTTGTACCTCTTACTTCCCTGTTCCTCCTATACTACTCCTCTTCCCTTCTGTCTCTCCCCTGGTAACCACTAGTTTGTTCTCTGCATTTATGAGTCTACTTCTTTTTTATTATATTCACTAATTCTTATAGTGTTCTTGTATGTGATGTATGTGATATCATACAGTATTTTTCTTTCTCCATCTGACTTATCTCACTTAGGATAATGCCTTCCAAGTCCATCCATTTGCTGAAAATGGCAAAATTTCATTCTTTTTATGGATAAATAGTATTCCATTGTGTGTGTGTGTGTGTGTATACACCACATCTTCTTTATCTGTTCATCTGTTGATGGACACTTAGGTTGTTTCCTCATCTTGGCTATTGTAAATAATGCTGCTATGAATATTAGGGTGCATGTATCTTTTCAAATTAGTGTCTTTGTTTTATTCAGATACATACCCAAGAGTGAAATTGCTGGGTCATGTGGTAGTTCTAAGTATTTTCAGTTTTTTGAGAACCCCTCACTCTGTTTTCCACAGTGGCTTCACTAATTTATATTCCCACCAGCAGTGTAGGAGGGTTCCCTTTTCTCACATCCTCACTGACATTTGTTACCTGTGTTCTTTTTGATGGGAGCCATTCTGAGAAGTGTGAGATAATATCCCTCATTGCGGTTCTGATATGCATTTCTTCGATGATTAACAACATTGAGAATATTTTCATGTGCCTGTTGGCCATCTGCATTTTCTCCTTGGAAAAAAAATGTCTATCAGTTCTTCTGTCCTTTTTAAATCGGGTTGTTTTCTGATGTTGAGTTGTATGAGCTGTTTATATATTTTGGGGGTTTGATCTCTGATCAGGGAACTAGATCCCACATGCCACAACGAAAGATCAACTAAAGATCCTGCATGCTGCAATGAAGAACTGGCACAGCCAAATAAATTAATTTTAAAAAATTTATGTTGATAATTTAAAAAAGTGCCGATTGATTCCCGAGACAATGCTAGACCCTTCCCATACTCTATCCTTTTAAATTGTTTGAATAAATTTGATGAAAAGAAAAAAAGTATGAGTTTCTATGACTCCTTCCTTATGTACTGAATCACCCTTGTGAACTGAATATTCTCTCATGGGAATGAAGTTCAGATCATTTCATGCCCAAGATATTTCATTAACTCAGATCCTTTTTCTGAGTTACACACATTCATTCTAAAACTGGGAACCAAAATACAAATATCTTTGGCTACTTGTTAACAATAAAAATTAAATAGCCTTTTGCAAAGACTATTCTATTATAAGTATTGCAAGTATATGATTTAAAAGATGCCTAAAACTCTAAGCCATCATTAATTATTAGTTAGAAATTTGATACTTAGGCATAAAAGAAAATATAAGTAAGTAGTTATTAGACTGTTATATATGCAATTAACTCTTAGAAGCCTCAAGCAAGGAAAACATTTAAATCATAATAAAATCAACCAGTAAATATTGATAGCGTACCTGCTATTTATCAATTTAGATAACCTGTTTACATACTTTTATGCTTTCTATTTAGCACAAGAACACTAGGAGTCTAGACCCTCAATATTTTACAGTTTTATTATAGACAAGACCTAAACATATGGAAAAAAGGGAGAAATAAATAGAAAAAGCAAGAGAATTCCTGAAAAATATCTACTTCTGCTTCATTGACTATGCTAAAGTATTTGACTATGTGGATCACAACAAACTGTGGAAAATTCTTAAAGAGATGGCAATACCAGACCACCTTACCTGTTTCCAGAGAAACCTGTATGCAGGTCAAGAAGCAACAGTTAGAACCAGACATGGAATAGCAGACTGGTTTAAAATTGGGAAAGGAGTACATCAAAGCTGTTTAGTGTCACCCTGCTTTTTTAACTAATATGCAGAGTACATTATACAAAATACTGGGCTGGCTAAAGCTCAAGCTGGAATCAAGATTGTTGGGAGAAATATCAACAACCTCAGATATGCAGATGACACCACCCTAATGGCAGAAAGCAAAGAGGAGCTAAAGAACCTCTTGATGAAGGTGAAAGAGGAGAGTGAAAAAGATGACTTAAAACTCAACATTCAAAAAAACTAAAATCATTGCATCAGGTCCTATTACTTCATGGCAAAAACATGGGAAAAAATGGAAACAGTGAGAGACTTTATTTTTGTGGGCTCCAAAATCACTGCAGATGGTGACTGCAGCCATGAAATTAAAAGATTCTTGCTCCTTGGAAGAAAAGCTATGACAAACATAGTATATTAAAAAGCAGAGACATTACTTTGCTGACCAAGGTCCATATTGTCAAAGCTATGGTTTTTCCAGTAGTCATGTATGGATGTGAGAGCTGGACCATAAAGAAGGCTGAGCACTGAAGAAGTGACGCTCTTGAACTGTGGTGTTGGAGAAGAGTCTTGAGAGTCCCTTGGACTGGAAGGAGATCAAACTAGTCGATCCTAAAGGAAATCAACCCTGACTACTCTTTGGAAGGACTGATGCTGAAGCTGAAGCTGAAACTCCAATGCTTTGGCTACCTGATGTGAAGAGTCGACTCATTAGAAAAGACCCTGATGCTAGAAAGAGGAGAGGGGGACAACAGAGGGTGAGATGGTTGGATGGTATCACCAACTCAATGGACATGAGTTTGCACAAACTCTGGGAGATGGTGAAGGACAGGGAAGCCTGGTGTGCTGCAGTCCATGGGGTCACAAAGAGTCAGACATGACTGACTGACTTAACAACAAAGTAGTAGGGCTCTCAAATTTTTTGGCCCAACGGGATAAAAAAATATATATATATATTATAATATATAATTTATATATATTATATAATACTTTTATCAGTAACAATGGCAACGCCCCAAGGCAACAGGGCCTTGATGAGGTAGAGAGCATTATCTTGGAAAACTGTTAATATCAGTAACTCATTTGTGTGGTGTTGTAACAGTCCTCACCAGCAGGCTGAGCTTTCTTTTGATGTTGGGGTTCAGCCCCTAAGTCGTGTTGGACTCTTTGAGACCCCATGGACTGCAGCACACCAGGCTTCTCTGTTCTCCATTATCTCCTGGAGTTGGCTCAAATTCTCGTGCCTGTGCCCAAACTCTGTCCTCTCCTCTGGCATGGAGAGTTCCTGGAGTGGCTCAAGTACAGGAGAAACTCAGAAACGGCAGAGGTCACATAATATCAGAGCTTTTGACAAGCTTTAATGGAATGGAACGTCCACTGAAACTTTAAAGACGGTACAGCCTTGGGACTTTCCTGGTGGTCTGGTGGTTAAGAATCCACCTTCCCGTGCAGGGGGCATGGTTTTGACCCCTGGTTGGGAAGCTAAGACCACACACGCTGTGGGGCAACTAAGCCTGCCCACTGAAACTACTGAGCCCACGTGCTCTAGAGCCCATGTGCCCCAACAGAGATCCTGCATGCTCCAACTAAGATGATATGCAGCCAAATAAATAAACAAGTATTTTTTGTAAAAAGATGGTATAGCCTTGCTATGCTATGCTATGCTAAGTCACTTCAGTGGTGTCCGACTCTGTGTGACCTCATGGACGGCAGCCCACCAGGCTCCCCCGTCCCTGGGATTCTCCAGGCAAGAATACTGGAATGGGTTGCCATTTCCTTCTCCAATGCATGAAAGTGAAAAGTGAAAGTGAAGTCGCTCAGTCGTGTCCGGCCCTCAGCGACCCCATGGACTGCAGCCTACCAGGTATAGCCTTAACTCTTTGCAAATGAGTACAATCTTCCATACTTTTCCTGTGGAATATAACCTAAGGCTTCTACAATCGTATCCTGTGTCTGAAGTTCAGAGGGGCTGCCATTAGCACAGAATAAGAAACTTTTTTCACATATTTGGAATATGAAACAGTTAAATTTAGATAATTTTTATACTTATCAAAATATTGTATGCACACCATTAAGAAAGACAAAAAGTGCTCAAAGATTTGTAACCAAACCTGGAGACTCTAACAGAGTTTTCTTCATCCTCCAATTTCCCTAAATAACATAATCACTTTTTGTGTGATTTCTTTCTGCTCTTTGCTCTATTTTTCTAAATATGTTTTATAATTTCTCGATTAACCAAATTAAAATAACATATATTTGCTTCTGATAATGTTACATGAGGATTTTAGTTCTTTTACACTTCTTTCTAATTATTCTGCTGCTGTGCTGCTAAGTAGCTTCAGTCGTGTCCGACTCTGTGAGACGCTATGGACTGTAGCCCACCAGGCTCCTCCGTCCATGGGATGTTCCAGGCAAGTGTGCTGGAGTGGGTTGCCATTGCCTTCTCCTTCTAATTATTCTAGCCAACTGCATTTTATCAATTCTAAGTTACATTATTTTCATACATTTTAATATCTCTGAAATTGATAGGTACTTGGTCATGAATTTGTGTCGTATATTCTTTTTCCTTTCTTATGGGTACCTAAGATAATGGTGCATGTTATAATTGAAGGTAACTTGGACTGATAGAATAATTTTGTATTATATCCATATTCCTACCTCTTTATTATGACTACAAAATTAGTACATACTGTGGCGCTAAGTAATAACTTGATTATATTTTTCTTCTACAATTTTTCGCTTACAATGAAATAACTGTCCAATTTTTTGTTATTAAAATTCTTTTTAACCTGTAGCTAATTTACCCCAAATATCTGTAAAATGCCTATCAATATAACTTTCTACATGACCCCATAGTATTAAGAAATCCTTAGTTTAATAATTTTGTAAACTTCCCTTTGAAACCCGGCATACTTTTGCTCTCATTTGGGCTGGGCACTTTAGGCTCGATATTCAGCTGTCACCCGGGGATTTAGTTCTTTGTCTTCTTCTTATAAGTTTCCTTTGCCTTTCTCCTGTATTAGGTCATCTGGTCACTGGATCTCATCCATGGTTTTGTGGTCACCACTAAGAGCTTCCTTAGAAATCATTTTCATCTTGAATTTTGAAAGCATTGTCCTACTGTCTTCTAGCTTCCAATTATGCTGATGAGAGGACATGTTCTCTGGAAATTTTTAGGCTTGCCCCAATTTCCTTGGGATTTTGAAATTTCATCAATGTCAAAGTGTGCTTTGGTGCAGGTTTTTTTTTTTTTTTTTCCATTTTACAGGTTCCAGACTCGTGTTTCTTTCTGGCTCTTATTCCCCAGATCTATGTTTGCCATTTGCAGCGAGTTACCTGTGACCCTTGAAAATTCTCACACCCACTCTCTGCTTCATCACTCAGATTTTTCATCTTCAGCTTTTAGCCAATTCTTGTGCAAGCTAAGAATTCCATGTTTGAAAACAGCAAGTGTGTATCCTGGTCCCATGATTGTTTTCCTCAGAGAGAACATGGCAGGGCTCAGAAATCAGCCAGTTTCTTGAGTTGTGTCTCTGAGATTCCTCTTATGTGTGGCATTCAGAACACCTAAGTTCAATTCTAAGCAGTATGAGAGACTATTAATAGCTTTGTCTACTCTGCAACATTAACTGCCGTTTCAACAGATGATAGTAGTAGTTGTTCTATGGCATTTCTTTAAAACCTAACCAACTTGAGACATATCAAACTCTTTTTACCAGGTCATTTTCTCAACCAGTGGAGAAGATACAGATGGACACCGAGGAGGAAAAAGTTCAGATGTGTACAGTAAAATCTACATGAAGAGGCAGAACAATGTGGCTGCTCAGAGGCCAGGCACTGCCATCAAACTTCCTAGGTCTGAACGACCTCCTAGCTGTAGGATATTGAGAAACTTACCTAACTCCTCTCAGCATCAGTTTCCTCACCTACCAAATGATGCTAACAATAATGTTTTATACCATGCAGTTACTGCGAGGACTAAATGAAGTAAGGATACATGCTGCCTGGCAGAAATGCCAGCTATTACTATTCTTGGCTGGCACTAGTTCTGTGACTGAGCAAAGTGCTTACCCCAAGTCTTGTTTTTTTTATTTGAAAAAATGAGAATAATTGAGTGCTTGCTTCATAGGGTGATTCTGAAGAACAAATGGTTAAATGAGCATACAGTTCAGCCCAGCACTAGTACACTAAGTACTTAATAAAAGTTAGTTACCCACACACCCCCAATCCCCCTCTCCCCACACACACACACACTGGAGATGATACCTCTGAGTCAAAATTCAGTGCACTGTGGCTCATGGTTAATGCTACTGGATTCAGAGTAACTTCTCCCACCTTTTATTGTGGATATGACCTTTTTTGGCACCTGATTTTGTTTTCTGGCATCTCTTTCAATTATAAAAGAGGAATCTGTTCTCTATGAATCATGGGATGTATTTCTTTATTTTTTACACTGTTTTTTGGCCCTTTTGGGATTTGGTCTCTACTTTCTTTTATATACCTGCTCTTCTCCATGCCTTTACTTTAACTCCAGCCTCCTTGGAGTTTCCTTTTTTCCTAATCACTGCCCTCATCCCACTTGTTTAAGCTGCTGTCTTTCCCCCCCTGGGACTATATCCTAGCACAGAGAAGCTACGTCTGGTTGTAGCCGACTCCAATAGAGAAACGATGGGTTAGCGGAATAGAGACTAATTCAAACCTGCAGGTCTCTTTTTATGATGCTACTTTATCATTCCACGTTAAAGAAAAAGGTAAAAGAGGAAGTGGAACTAAATGATAAATGCTGCCAATAAAACAATAGCATCAAGTCCCCTGCTCCAAAACGATACCAAATGACCCCCAAAAGACTTTTACTGAGGTTCAAAGAGTTCCCATTTCTGAAATACTAGGTACAATATTTTTTAACAGAGTAAATAGAGCCCAAGAGATAGTAAGTCTTTTAAACACTTCTCTCCCTTCCCCTTCAGTTAAGAGGAGCCAACTTAATATATTTTTCTTCCAATTGAGCCCAGGGGACCCTATGCACTACTGGGGACTACAGAAGGTATTTGGGGGTCTAACCAACAGCAGAAGACAGATGGCAGGCTCTGTGGTAATCGCAGGTTCATCTGAGGGGTGCTTATTAAGCCCATGCCCTCTTCCAGAGCCTTCTGACACACAGCCCTTTTGAATTTAACCCCTTTCATTTTCGTGTGGCAACTTGTAGCTCATGATGCCTTGGGGCTAGTTATAATAAGTTCATGTCTGAGATTACACATCTGATATTTATAAAAACACAAATACTCCAGAACTTTCTCCAGGCAGGAAATGACAAATCTTTGGTAAACTATTTTCAGGACTTAAAAAAAAGAAAGAAAAAAAAAAAAAAGAAGTTGGTGATGAACTAACCATTGAAAGTACGATGTTGCCTTACTGCATATTGAAACCAGTCCCTTCTAACAAAAATGCCAAAAGCCATTATCTATACAATTTAATACTGTGCAGTAAGTCCTTGGCAATCCCCAGTAATCTGAAACATTACATAGTATTGCGCCGGACGGGACATGAGATAATATGGACTGACTTAATTAGACTTGGGGATGCCGGCCTATCGTGACTCTATAAGTCCAACTTTGTTATTTCTCAATGAATTCCAGTTGGAAAATATGATCTCAGGTGATAACATTTCCTTAACTTTTATGTATCTCATTTTATTACTTCAGAGGATCATGGTGGTGGTGGAGGTGGTGGCCAGTGGCAGCTGTGGTATGTTTTCTTTTAAAAAGTACTCAACTTTAGTGTTTGCCAGAAAGCATTATTGAAGTCTTCAAGATACAAAGTCCCTCAAAGCAATGCTGTCTTTTTAGTATTCAAATCACAGATTCTTAATCATGTTTACCTCTGGTACGAATGGGAGAAACAAAGAGAGAGCTTCACTGTGATATCTTGGTACTGGATGACCTTTTGTAAAATGCTCCTTCTTGGCTCTGTGAGGCCAAGCTATTCAAAACCAACTATTTCAGCCAAAGGTCATACATTGATAGAATACATGATTCAGAATCGTAAGTCCTCGTGCTATTAAAAAAAATTTAATTCATTTTTTTTCTATTTGTATTTTGAAGATTTCAAGCATAGAGAAAAGTTGAAAGAATGATATAGCACATTAAGATTTTCCCATATATACTTTATTTATATGTATATATATTGTATACACTGATATCTATCAAATATATAAATATATAAAATACTATTACATATATGAAAATTGACAATTATTCTCTAATTTGATACAAATGACAATAATTCTCTAATTTCATCTACTATCTGCTGCTGCTGCTGCTGCTAAGTCGCTTCAATCGTGTCCAACTCTGTGCGACCCCATAGACGGCAGCCCACTAGGCTCCCCCGTCCCTGGGATAATCCAGGCAAGAATACTGGAGTGGGTTGCCATTTCCTTCTCCAATGCATGGAAGTGAAAAGTGAAAGGGAAGTCTCTCAGTCATGTCCGACTCTTAGCAACCCCATGGACTGCAGCCTACCAGGCTTCTCCATCCATGGGATTTTCCAGGCAAGAGTGCTGGAGTGGGGTGCCATTGCCTTCTCCTCATCTACTATCTAGCTTGTACTAAATTTTTCTTAATTATCATCCAAATATTTGTTGGTTTCTTTTTATCTAGTTTGTTTATTTGAATCGGAATCCAATCAAAGTTTATATTTTGCATTTGGTTGTTATGTCCCTATAGTTTCTTTTAATTTACAACAGTCCTCACAGATGTTTTGTTTATTTGTTTGGTTTATAAAGATCTTGACTTTCTCAAGGGTCCAAACTAGCTCTCTTGGAATGTTTTGTATTTTCAATTTGTCCAATTGCTTTCTTGAAAGAAATATAATTTTGCTTATTTTTTTAGTTCCTGAATTTTTTATCAACTAGAAGTTAGTTCTAAAGGCTTTTTTAGATGAATAACATATTTTGGCTGTCATACTGCAATAATTATGCATTTAACTTTATCAGGAGACACATAATGCCAGGTTGGCCGACTGTTAGTGATGCTAAGTTAAATCATTTAATTAAGGTGATAATGAACTCATTTCTGCATGGTAAGTGCATTTCTCCTTTTTGTTATTACATTAAAAAAAATCTGTACCTATTTTGATGTTACTTAATATATTGTGTATAAATCATTACCATTTCATCTTCTTGAAGAATTTTTAACCTCAGACCCATGGATAAGCTTGGAGGATATACATGAACTCCTTGAAATTCCTTGCAAAATGTTATACACATGTTATGTCTAGGGATGAGGAAACCCATGCAAGTTTCAAAAGGGATAAAGATACAAAAGTGACAGGAACAGTGTTAGCACATCAAAGTCTTCCTCCTTGAATTATATTGTAATACCATCCATTTTGGGAGAAGGAAATGGCAACCTACCCCAGTTGCCATGCTCTTGCCTGGAGAATTCCTTAGACAGAGGAGCCTGGCAGGCTACATTCCATGGGGTTGCAAAGAACTGGATATGACTGAGCAACTGAGTGCACACACCATTATTTTTCCCTCTTCTTCCTCTGGCAAGTTGGTGCTCTCTGCACTGGAACCTCTCAATAAAGCTGACGACTTACTGACGTGTGGCCTCACTGCTACAATTAACGGGCTCATCACTTCAGGACCATAAAGCTGTGTGACCCATTCCCATTATGACTATGATGTAGACTGGCACTTTATAAAGACATTTTAAAAGCTTTATTGAAACAGAAACATGACACGCAGGTGTAGCAAGGGGAAATAGGAAGAGGAAGTTCATGAGAGGAGGGGAGATGAGAAAGGGAGAGAGACAGATACTGTGATCTAAGCTGATCTCAGTAGTGATAAAAGGAAGGGAGAAGCAGAGAATGCAGAAGGGGAAAGCAGGAGGGAAGAGAAAGGAAGGGAAGAGAAGGGCACAGAAATCTATCAAATACAAAAACTGAGAAGCAGCATAGGCCTTCCTCCTCCTCTTACAACCCATGCTGCTGCTGCTAAGTCACTTCAGTCATGTCCGACTCTGTGTGACCCCATAGACAGCAGCCCACCAGGCTCCCCCATCCCTGGGATTCTCCAGGCAAGAACACTGGAGTGGGTTGCCATTTCCTTCTCCAGTGCAAGAAAATGAAAAGTGAAAGGGAAGTCGCTCAGTCATGTCCGACTCTTTGCAACCCCATGGACTGCAGCCTACCAGGCTCCTCCGTCCATGGGATTTTCCAGGCAAGAGTACTGGAGTGGGGTGCCATCGCCTTCTCCATACAACCCATGAGGATTCCCTTAAAACACTCGATTAGTCAACCTCCTCCTCTCATTGGCCTTCCCTTGGGTCTTATTTATCACTGACTTCATTGTGCAAAGTTCTGCTCTTAGGAAGAGGGTACAGGGCTCAGTTCAGCTCCCTCTCTGGATCCCACAGAATGTTCCTTGGAGGTTTCACTAGAAAGGCTTCAAGCATTACCACAGGATCCTCCTTCCCCAACAAGTTCAAGATGAGCCCAGACTTCCAGTAGGTACCACCAGGTAGATCCATCACCAGACCACATCTCATTTATGTAAATGTGGAGAATGGTGACCCATGGGGCAGAAGAACTGGACAAAGGAAACCACCTCTACCCTACCTCACCTCCCCAATCTTGGGCGAACAGTTCATTGGCTCATGGCTTGGCCCTCAGAACCTGGCAGGGTCTTGGCTCCCTTTACCCCACTGACTGGGCACCATTGCACCATTATTGTTATTTTTAGCCTGTCAAGCAAAAGACCCCAATAAGTAGATTCAGAAAAAACAATTCAAGGAAGAACTTCCCTTCCCTTCTGTTTCCAATATTAGAGGAAACCTGAAGAATCCAGGTTTATAAACATACTCCTGCTAAGTATCCCCCTCCACTAATAAAGCGGAGTCTTTTTGAACTTTTAAGAAAAACCACTCCACATCAACCTGGGATTCAGATGATTTTTGGTGTGAAATTTCAGGTTGGCAATTACAGGTATTCCATTCATATTGGTTCATTTACCCCCAATAATGCCTCTGTGTTTTATAATGAAAACCTCAGCACAGGAACTCTCTCTCTAAGCCCATGCAGCTGGACAACAACTTAAATTCATGGTTCTGAGTCTGGTAACTGATTTTTCCTATTAGCTTTAAAGAAATATTTTCCCTGTTATTTCAAGTTTAGTACAGTTTAATATGGCTATTACAATATATCATCTCCACCTCCACTCCATCCCCAACCCATTTTTTACTGATTAGAAACACCATATTCCTTATTTAGTATTTGCAAATCCTTTGATTGTAGAGTCTATATAAGTAACTCATGCAGTGTCTAGAACTAAGACCCGCTCTTTGGGCAGAAGGTAATGCATCCTAACAATAACTAGTTAAGCAGAAGTTTATCCTCCTTCCTATATGGACCAGGGCCCATATTACCATCCTGCAGAGGGGAGGAATGACCAAAGACCATATGAGGGTCTCAGAATCTGATTTTCCCCACGATTATTCATTTGCTCACTCTGGCAAAGCCTGAGACAAACCATGAGGACAGCAGAGTTCATCTTAGCCACAGAGCTCTTATGTGTGACTTGTAGTGTTTGCCTCTGAGGCATGAATCTGGGTTCCCCTTGTTAACAGGAGCCACACTGCATTGGCCCAGGCAACTTCCTTTTTAAGTGAATGACTGCCTGTCTAATCAGTTAACATGGTTTTATAAGTTAACAAATCTGTAGTTAAATACACCTGACTCCACTGGTGGTAGAGGATACTACAGGTTTTTTAGACCAGGAGACTATAAACTAAAACCTGTGGACCAGGTCCAGTTTATAGCTTGGTTTTTTTTTTTTAAATAAAGTTTTATTGGTACACCTGTTTATTTACAAACTGTGACTGCTTATATACCACAATGTGATGAGCAGTTATATCGGAAATTGTATCATATGGCCAATAAAGCCTGAAATATCTACTTTTTGGACCGTCACAGGGAAAACAAAAAACAAAAAACTTGCTGATCAACCCTGATCTATATAACAGCTACTCCTTTCTTCCTTTTTGATGTACAGAACCAAACCATCTGGAATTTTGTCACTTACAATTGATTCCATTCTCACTGGTATATCCCCTTTATGAATATATCTGTGTACCACTTGCCATATCCCAACTTAAAGGAATGCTTACAGCAGAGGAATCTATTGGCACCCTCTAAGTTTGGTGTGATAACATAATAACCTGGTCATGCATACCTGTGAACCTCTTCACTGAGTGTTATCCAGCTCATTTCTGAATGCCATTTGTGTCCACACAGACTAAGAGTCCATAGGATAGGTATGTCCTGTTTTCATCTTTTTGCAGAATGGTGAAGTGGGAGACATTGACTTTTGGGTCAGAAAGACCTGGATTGCATTTCAGGGTTAATAAGTTCTTGACTGTGTGACTTTTGGCTAGTTATAAACCTTACTAGGGCACAGTTTGTTCATTTCTAAAGAAAGTGCTTGGTGCATAACTGTGTCATGTTTGAAGAAGTATGAAGAAAGAAGGTAGCATCTTTTTACAAAGTTTTTGAGAGATAAAAAAGTTCGGAGGGAATGTCTGAGACTAGATACTCCCTCAGTAAATATGCTTTCTATTCTCAGCTAGTTATACTCTACTCCTGATACTTTCAAATCCTCAATAATCATGACTGGCCTTGAATCCCTAAGACTGAGAACATGCCTGCTACCCTGGTCTCCTATTGACTGCTTTGCTTACCATTTGATCCTATTGTTCTGCACGGTATTTCTTTTAGACAACTCTAGCACCCAAGATGTCAAGCTGGGCCAGACCTCTGCTGATTACTTGCAGTTCATGTGCTCTAGTCCTGTCTAGGATCTGAACTTCATTTGAAATTTCTTATTAATTTGGCTCTGATGGGTAAAGAAGCTGCCTGTAATGCAGGAGACACAGGAGGCACAGTTTCAATCCCTGGGTTGGGAAGATCTCCTGGAGTGGGAAATGGTAACCCACTCCAGTCTTCTTGCCTGAAAAATCTCATGGACAGAGGAGCCTGGCAGGCTATAGTCCACAGGGTCAAAAAGAGTCAGACATGACTGAGCGACTAAGCACACACACATTAATGGCTCTTCAGGAGTTATCTGAAGCTTCCTTTAGGGACTAATCATCTAAATCCAGATCTTTATTGGGATTAATATCCCATTTATCAAATGACTAGTTCCTGACTTGGGTAACGTTCCAGTGCCCAATGCTGGCCTGACCCAGACTGGTCCAAGCCCTGCTGCTGAGTCTCAGCCATACCATTCTCTTCCACTTGTTAGGGTTTCCCTCAGTCTACCTCATAAAGTTCTCATTATCTTATGTATGTGATTATTGAAATATGAATATATGATTTTGTATGATCAACACTTATAGGTTGTAAAGAGTAAAGGCATATCCTCATATTAAGGGGAAAGCTAAAGTTAGGTAAGTCGCTCAGTCATGTCCAACTCTTTGCGACCCCGTGGACTGTAGCCTGCCAGGATCCTCCATCCATGGGATTCTCCAGGCCAGAATACTGGAGTGGGAAAAGTCTCAGCTAAAAGGTTAAGTCATTTGTAATATCTATGGGTACCTGTTTTGGATAATGGAAGAGAATTTAAAGAGATTAAAATCTCTCCTTGGAGATGGAAGTGTCTGTGTGTCAGAGGATGGGGGAGGTTGTCTTTTGGTTTGGAGCCTAAGAGTGGCAAGAATCCAGCAGACAGCTTATCAATTGCAGGTATAAAGACAGGAAACATGGAGTTCACAAATGGTGCTGGTTCCAGCTCATTGGGGCTGGAGTAGATATTTTAAGATAGGGGGTGGGGAAAGACAGTCCTTAGGTCATATTAGCTGCTATACCTTCACCTAGAACAACGGCTGACATTCAGTTCAGTTCAGTTCAGTCACTCAGTTGTGTCCAACTCTTTGCGACCCCATGAATTGCAACACGCCAGGCATCCGTGTCCATCACCAGCTCCCCGAGGTAACCCAAACTCATGTCCATCGAGTCAGTAATGCCATCCAGCCATCTCATCCTCTGTCGTCCCCTTCTCCTCCTCCCTCCCAGCATCAGGGTCTTTTCCAATGAGTCAACACTTCGCATGAGGTGGCCAAAGTATTGGAGTTTCAGCTTCAGCATCAGTCCTTCCAATGAACACCCAGGACTGATCTCCTTTAGGATGGACTGGTTGGATCTCCTTGCAGTCCAAGGGACTCTCAAGAGTCTTCTCCAACACCACAGTTCAAAAGCATCAATTCTTCAGTGCTCAGGTTTCTACACAGTCCAATTCTCACATCCATACATGACCACTGGAAAAACCATAGGCTTGACTAGATGGACCTTTGATGGCAAAGTAATATCGCTGCTTTTTAATATACTATCTAGGTTGGTCATAACTTTCCTTCCAAGGAGTAAGCGTCTTTTAATTTCATGGCTGCAATCACCATCTGCAGTGATTTTGGAGCCCCCCAAAATAAAGTCTGACACTGTTTCTACTGTTTCCCCATCTGTTTCCCATGAAGTGATGGGACCAGATACCATGATCTTCATTTTCTGAATGTTGAGCTTTAAGCCAACTTTTTCACTCTCCTCTTTCACTGTCATCAAGAGTCTTTTTAGTTCTTCTTCACTTCCTGCCATAAGGGTGGTGTCATCTGCATATCTGAGGTTATTGATATCTCTCCTGGCAATCTTCATTCCAGCTTGTGCTTCTTCCAGCCCAGCATTTCTCATGATGTACTCTGCATAGAAGTTAAATAAGCAGGGTGACAATATACAGTCTTGACGTACTCCTTTTCCCATTTGGAACCAGTCTGTTGTTCCATGTCCAGTTCTAACTATTGCTTCCTGACCTGCATATAGGTTTCTCAAGAGGCAGGTCAGGTGGTCTGGTATTCCCATCTCTTTCAGAAGTTTCCACAGTTTCTTGTGATCCACACAGTCAAAGGCTTTGGCATAGTCAATAAAGCAGAAATAGATGTTTTTCTGGAACTCTTTTGCTTTTTCCATGATGCACTGGATGTTGGCAATTTGATCTCTGGTTCCTCTGCCTTTTCTAAGACCAGCTTGAACATCTGGAAGTTCACAGTTCACGTATTGCTGAAGCCTGGCTTGGAGAATTTTGAGCATTACTTTACTAGCATGTGAGATGAGTGCAATTGTGTGGGAGTTTGAGCATTCTTTGGCATTGTCTTTCTTTGGGATTGGAATGAAAACTGACCTCTTCCAGTCCTGTGGCCACTGCTGTTTTCCAAATTTGCTTACATATTGAGTGCAGCACTTTTACAGCATCATCTTTCAGGATTTGAAATAGCTCAACTGGAATCCCATCACCTCCACTAGCTTTGTTCATAGTGATGCTTTCTAAGGCCCACTTGACTTCACATTCCAAGATGTCTGGCTCTAGGTGAGTGATCATACCATTGTGATTATCTGGGTCATGAAGATTTTTTTTGTACAGTTCTTCTGTGTATTCTTGCCCCCTCTTCTTAATATCTTCTGCTTCTGTTAGGTCCATACCATTTCTCTTCTTTATCAAGCTCATCTTTGCATGAAATGTTCCCTTGGTATCTTTAATTTTCTTGAAGAGATCTCTAGTCTTTCCCATTCTGTTGTTTTCCTCTATTTCTTTGCATTGATTGGTGAGGAAGGCTTTCTTATGTCTCCTTGCTATTCTTTGGAACTCTGCATTCAGATGCTTATATCTTTCCTTTTCTCCTTTGCTTTTCGCTTCTCTTCTTTTCACAGCTATTTGTAAGCCCTCCTCAGACAGGCATTTTGCTTTTTTAAATTTCTTTTCCATGGGGATGGTCTTGATCCCTGTCTACTGTACAATGTCACGAACCTCTGTCCATAGTTCATCAGGCACTCTGTCTATCAGACCTAGTCCTTTAAATATATTTCTTACTTCCACTGTATAATCATAAGGTATTTGACTTAGGTCATACCTGAATGGTCTTCAATTTAAGTCTGAATTTGGCAATAAGGAGTTCATGATGAGCCACTGTCAGCTCCTGGTCTTGTTTTTGCTGACTGTATAGAGCTTCTCCATCTTTGGCTGCAAAGAATACAATCAATCTGATTTTGGTGTTGACCATCTGGTGATGTCCATGTGTAGAGTCTTCTCTAGGTGCTCAGTAAATATTTGTTGAACAAATAAGTGAATGATAGCATAAGAGCCTCTAGTTTTTAAGCTGTCTTCTGCCACTCAAGGAACCATTTGATATTCAAGGGTCTCAACTTGTTCAGGTATAAATATGAATAAGTTTTAATTTTTGAATAGCTACTCTCAATGGGTATAGAGCTTCACTCTGGTTATTAGAGTTTAATCTGTTTCATTTTAGAGCTTTAATCTCAAGTTTATTCTAAGTTCTGTTCTTATCCTCTTGCTCACCTCCTCTACAGCCCTGGCTAGATGACCTGGGGTAAAATTTGACCTCTCATCCAATTCACAAGTCAGCTTTCAACCTCAGACTCTTGCAGCCCTATGATGGAGTAGGATAAAGGGAAAATACTGTCTGTGATAACTTGGTTGTTGTCATTTCTGGGTCTAACATTGAATGGCATGGGACCTAGGTGTGTAGCTGATTTCTGAATCCTAATTCTTTCATGGAGTACATGTGTTAGCTTTGGGGCAGATCCTGCTGTGGCCTTTTGCTCCACAGTCCCTATATGAGAGATTCATCCTAGGCTTGACCCCTGCCTTACCTTACCTCAAGCCTCTACCCTGCTAGTAGTTGAGAAGGGGGATGACAGGAGAAAAGATTCTTACAAGATGGCTCAACCCCAGCCATCTTCTTTGGTGTCTATGTGATCGATGGTGAATTGGCCTCCACATCAAGTTGTGGGAATGCAACACTCCTCTTGGCTGTCTTAGCACAGTTTTGCCATCTTGCTCTTGTTAGGTTTTCCACCCTGCTGCAGCACCAGGCAAACCCTGTTCTATAGCAGAGCTACTTTCGAGAAGGAGACCAACTCTAGTCCCCAACGCAACAGGGAAATCAACAGTGATTCCATTTAAATGTATTAGTCAATAAGATCTAACAACCACAGGGTTTACCATGGAACTAGTAATGCCATCATTTTCCTTTATAATTAAAATTATATTCATTATAAAAAATAAAATGAAAGACAAAGAATAGCAAAAATTACCTATAAACTCAGTATGTAGGAGAAACTTTGATATATGTACTTCCAGGTTTTTAAAATATTATATCTACATTAAATTTAATAAGTAGGAGAATGGTGGAACTATATTGCTATATTGCTTTGTGCCCTGCTTTGGTCATACAGTAATAAAAGTACATCTACTACTCTATACTGTTACTTATGCTGGCAACATGGCATTTCATTCTAGAGATACACAGAAAATCTTATTGTAGGACATTTGGGTTCCATCCAATTTTCCACTCTTATAAATACTGCTTTAGTAAGTATGTCTATACTTGTAATTTTGGTACCATTTCGAATTATTCTTCAGGATAATTCCTGGAAGTATAAAGGCTAGGTCAAAGGATGTTTACAATTTAAAGTCTGGATCAAAGGGTTTACATCTTTGTAAGGTTATAACCAAGACACTCTTCAGAAAGCTTGTCAAAATTATGTACAACAGTGCCTGTTACCTACATCCTCATCCAAGAGTAGGTATTTTTTTCTTTCTCTGTTTTTATCAGTGATTATCTAAGAATATCAAGGAAAGGATAAGCTTATTTTACTTCACCTTATAAAGTAGGTGTAAGTCCAGCCTCTGCAAAAGGGTAGTGAATGAACTTGGGCAATTTCTTTTAGTGGAAAACAAGTATAAAACTGGATAAAATTATTCAATATAGTTATTTTAGGAGTGGAAATAGCCACAAATTGGCAACAGTTGGATAAGTGTTTATTCATGAAAAACAGCTACTATATTTGATTAAAAACTGAATTAACAGCCTTCTTACTTGTAAGTGTTCCCATCCTGTTAAAGCTTAGATGGCAAAACTACACAGCTTTACCAGTTGAAGATGATGGACTTGAGTAAGTTTAGGGGACAGAGCAGCTAGGAATTTAAGGTAGAAGGGATTTTAGAAGTGAGAGAGCTATAGAAGTGTTGTGGTAATAAATTCTCCATGTACCGCTGGATGAGTGCTAACCTATACTTGCCTGACCAAAATTGAAAGTCTGGGGACACATAAGAATATGCTGCGCCTTTATGTTTTCAAGCCGCACACAGCCTAATATCAACAATGGAAACTGGCTTGACTGTCTGAATATAACCCATGCCCAATTATTGGCTGGATAGCCACTAGATTACATAAGTGCAAGGAAGATGCTTAGGAAGTCATACTAAAAACAAGAAGAAGGAAAAAAGGAAGCTGAGCTGAGATACAAGAAGCTGCTTATTATGAACGTGACAGATTTCTTTCAGATATATTTCAGCACAGGAAATTTAATCACCTACAAAGCAAAACAAAACTACCAGTTTCCTCCTAATACAAAATGAAAGTCAGAATTGATACAGCATATTACCTACAATGTCCACATTTCAACCAAAAATAACTAGATAGTTAAATAAAACATAAACTCATTGAATAATGTGCTCAATAGAAAATGACATCACCTGGCCCATATGTTAGCAAAACCTTTAAAGTAACTATTATAAATATGTTCAAAAACTTAAAGAAAATATGTCCAAATAATTAAAGAAAACATATACTAAGTAAACACAGAGAATGTGTTTACTTTTGGTTAAAACCAAAAGATAGAAACTAGAGAAATAATCTAATAGAAATCATAAACCTGAACCTAAATCAACTTGACAGATTTGAGAAGAAATAAGAATCACTAAGGGCTTTCCTGGTGGCTTAGCCAGGAAAGAATCTGCCTGCAATGCAGGAAACCTGGGTTAGATCCCTGGGTTGGGAAGATCCCCTGGAGGAAGGCATGGCAACCCACTGCAGTATATTTGCCCAGAGAATCCCCATGGACAGAGAAGCCTGGTGGGCTACAGTCCATGGGTTTGCAAAGATTTGGACACGACTGAACAACTAAGCACAACACAGCCAGCACAAGAATCATTAACTTGAAGACAGAGCAATGAAAAGTTTTCAACTTGAAGCACACAGTGAAAAAATTTTAAAGAAAATGAACATAGAACTGAGGTATTCCAACATGCATGCCATTGGAATCTCAAAAAGAGAAGAGATATAAAAAGAGGAAGAAAAATATTTAAAGAAACAGTATCTAAAACCTATGGAATTTGTTGTATTAACTACTGTGAACTAAATCAACTAAATTAACCAATATTAACTGGTTAAGTTAATTAATATTAACTAAGATGCTCAAGGCTGTATATTGTCATCTTGATTATTTAACTTATATGCAGAGTACATCATGAGAAATGCTGGGGTGGATGAAACACAAGGTGGAATCGAGATTGCCAGGAGAAATATCAATAAACTCAGATCTGCAGATGACACCACCCTTAGGGCAGAAAGTAAAGAGGAACTAAAGAGCCTCTTGAAAGTGAAAGAGGAGAGTGAAAAAGTTGGCTTAAAGTTCAACATTCAAAAAACTAAGATCATGGCATCTGGTCCCATCACTTTATGGCAAACAGATGGGGAAACAATGGAAATAGTGACAGACTTATTTTCTCGGGCCCCAAAATCACTGTGGATGGTGACTGCAGCCATAAAATTAAAAGACACTTGCTCCTTGGAAGAAAAGCTATGACAAATCTAGACAGTATATTATAAAGCAGAGATGTTACTTTTTCAGAAAAGGTCCATCTAGTCAAAGCTATGGTTTTTCCAGTAGTCATGTATGGATGTAAGAGTCAGACTATAAAGAAAGCTGAGCACCAAAGAATTGATACTTTTGAATTGTGGTGTTGGACTAGACTCTTGAGGGTCCCTTGGACTGCAAGGAGATCAAACGAGTCAATCTTAAAGGAAATCAGTCCTGAATATTCATTGGAAGGACTGATGCTGAAGCTGAAACACCAATACTTTGGCTACCTGAAGTGAAGAACTGACTCTTTGGAAAAGACCCTGATGCTGGGAAAGATTGGAAGCGGGAGGAGAAGGGGACAACAGAGGATGGTTGAATGGGATCACTGACTTGATGGACATGAGTTTGAGCCAGCCCGGGGAGTTGGTGATGGATAGGGAAGCCTGGCGTGCTGTAGTCCATGGGGTTGCAAAGAGTTAGACGCAACTGAGCAACTGAACTGACTGACTGAAGATGCTCAAAGACACCAAGGAGGACCAGCTGAAGAAAGACACACTGAGTTCATCATCTCAGCCAAAATGCTGAGACCAAAAATTGCAAAAAAAGTTGTTGGAAGCATCCAGGGAAGAATAATATATCATATACAAGGAACAATGACATGATTAGGTGAAATATGGATGTAAGAGAATTTGTCACTAGTAGACCTATGATGTAAGAAACGCTGAAGGGATTTCTCTAGAAAAAGGAAGTGACAACAGATTATAACTTAGATTCACAGGTAAAAATGAAGCACCACAAAAATGGGCTGTGTGTGTGTATATATATGTATATGCATAGTGTGGGTGTGTTATTTGCTTCTTTAATTACTTTAAAAGATATTGCTGTTTAAGCTAATAGTGGTTAACACTGTACTTTTGGGTTTACAACTTATACATGTATAAAATAAAAAGACACAAAGTGAGAGAAAGAGATATACTGATATACAGTTCCTATATTTTAACACAAGTCAGTTAATTTCAAGCAGATTATAAGTTAAGGATGTAAATTGTCATCTCTCTAAGCAATTGTTAGGACAAATAGATGAAAAGTAAATAGAACTGCAGAAGACTGAAAAATTTATAACTGATCTGACCTAACTGACATCTATAGAAAGCTCCAATAATAGATACATTTTGTAAGTACATATAGAAAATTCTATTCATTTTATGACTGGCATAGACCACATATTAGATCATAAAATAAGCCTGAAAATATTTTTAAAATCTGGAATTACGTTCTCCAACAACAACAGAATTTAATTAGAAATTAATGACAGAAATAAATCTGGAAAATTTCCACATATTCCCACAATTCAAAATAACCCATAGGTCAAAGAAGAAATAAGAAACTATATTAAATTGACAGAAAACAAAATACCTAATCAAAATCTGTGGGATTCAGCTAAAGCAGTACCTATGGAGAAATTTATTGCTTGAAATCTTTATATTAGAAAGTCTCAAGGAATCCAAAGAAACCTACTAGAATTACAAAATGAATTTAGCAAGGTCATCATATTTCTATTTGGTAACAAAGATTAATCTGATATTAACATTTAAAAATGCATTGATAATATGATCAAACAAAACATTTAGGAATAAATTTAACAAATGATATATAAGACCCAAACACTAAAATCTGCTAATTTTTGATGAGATAAATTAAAACAAGACTTAAATAAATAAAAGTATATACTAAGTTCATAGATGGGAAGATAGTATTGTTTGGATGGCAATCTTTGCCAAACTCTTCTATACATATAATGCACTCTTAATATGAATCCAATAGGCTTCTTATGCATGTATAAAATGGAAAAGTTGACTATAAAATTAATATGGAGATTCAGAAGACTAGAACAGCCAAAATAATTTTTAAAATAAGAAGAACAGAGCCAGGGGACCTACACTTTCTGATTTAAAGGTTTATACAAAGTTACTATAATCAAGTCAGTGTGATTTTAGAATAAAAGACTATCCATAGATCAATGGAACAAAAATTAAGGTTAAAAAAATAGACACACTTGATTTGATATATGAAATGTTTCTTGAGAAAGGTGCCAAGTAATTTAATATTGATAGGAGAGTCTTTTTAATTAATGCTGCTGGCATAACTGTATTTTTATATGGGGAAAAAAGTAAACTTCAATCTTCACCTCATACCACAAACATTAACTTGAAATGGATAAGAGGCCCAAACCCAACTGCTAAAATCATAAAACTTTCAAAAGACACAAAAAATCTCAGAGACTGAGTTAGGCAAAGACTTCTTAGGACACAAAAGTAAACGAATCATAAAAGAAAAAAAATACTTATATATTGGACATCAAACATAAAATTTTGCTCATCAAAACTATCATTAATAAAATGAAAAGGTAAACCACATATTGGGAGATAACAACTGCTGAATATATATATATATATATATATATATATATATATATATATATATATATGACAAAAAATTATTTTCTAAAATATATAGAGAAATTTTACAGCTCAATAATAAAACATAAATACCCCATAAGAAAGGGGTTGGAAGATAGTTTTGAAAAAACAACTCACCAAAGAAAATATACAAATGGCCAGGAAGCACAATGAGATATCAGTACACACCTACTAGAAAAACTCAAAGAAAATGACGTTTAGTGAGCACATGATCAATTCAGAACTTTCACACTCTGTTGATGGAAATGAAAAATAGCACATGCACCTTGGAAAACACTTTAGCAGTTCAACATAAAGTTAAACATGAACTTATCATAAAACCTAGCAATCTCACTCCTAGGTATTTATCCAAAAGAAATGAAAACATGCCTACATAAAGACCTGTACACAAATATGTAAAACGCTTTTATCAATCATGGTCCCAAACTGGAAACAGCTTCAAACAGCCATGACTCATAGACGGATTAACAAATACTGGTACATCCATGCAATGGAATAATACTCAGGAATTAAAAAATAAAAAGAATGGATTATTGATACATGAAAGAACATAAATAGCCCTCAAAAATATGCAATGTCAAAGAAGTCAGACTTAGAAATAATGAAACAACAGAAATTATACAGCATCTGATTTGATTTAAAATTCTACAAAAGGCAAATCTATAGTGACAGAAAGATCAGTAGTCGCCTGAGGCTAGGGGTGGGAGACAACTGCCAATGAAATAAGAGAATGTTTATGGTGATGGACTCATTGTGAAACTTGATTGTGGTTGGTGGTAGCTGGATGACTACATGTATTTATCCAAACTCACAGAGCTGTACACTTAAATTGAATTAATTTTATTATTTGCAAATTATACATGAATAAAACTGCTAGATCAATGGGTGTGAAGCTATGCAGAAGCACTGTGAATAACAGTTTTTATAAATCTCTATAAAGTAATGTGCATAATAATGGGAATAAGCAAACAAGCTCTCTCTTATCCTCATTTCATCACTTTTAGCTTCAGTATTAGAGTCAATGACTAAGAGGACTTTTGAAATTAGTTTTTACTCTTTCTCTAAATACTCCCAACTGAATAGCGTTGGTTCCTTCATCTAAAATACCAAATACAAATTCTGCCCAGATGGACAAAAGATGTATTGTCTTCAAACCACTTGGTTGGCTCTCTTATACTTAACTTTTACTTCAGATATCCAAGTTTAAAAGCAACCAGATGACGTTTTATGGAATTTTGTAAAGGGGCGGGGGAAGAAGACAACAATGAAGAAGAAATAATGAAAACAACTTTTGCTCATGGGAGGAAATTTTCTGTGCCAACTTTTAGTTCAGAATGATCTTTCATTGGCTACATTTCAAATTCCTCAAAGTACAGGCTTATAATGGAAGTGCTGACACAATCTCAAATGTAGCGCTGCGAACAGGATGATATAATAAATGGTGGGTAAATCCACTTACTATCTTTTATAATAGTCTCCTTCTTTTGCAACAATTCAACTCACTTTAGTTTCTTTAGAATTATGTGAGAAAAGTGACTCAAGATCATGTCTTTTCCATACTTTATTTCATTGCACTTATATATAAAAATTAACCTTGGTGCTGAAAATTCTCTCTACATGGACATAATAAAATCTTTTATTTTTTGCATCAAACAAACTTTCTTTTCATTTTACCCACTCCTGTTGTCTTACTAAATAACTCAAACATCACAAAATTCTTTTTAAACTACTACTGCCGTCTATGAAGATTTCATCGATTTCCGTCTGAAAAAAATTTAAATAGATTAATAACTGTTATTTATTTGGGGGAAAGAAATATTAGCTGAGTTTGCACATGTGTGCTTTTGTACTGTATATTTCTGCTATATGAAGAATCACACAACTAAATAATGTTGCATTATTACCATATGTTAATCTGAAAAAAGTATAGATGGAAAGAGCACTAGATATCATGTACATTTTTTAAAATGTCTCAAATAAACCATGTCTATAGAGAGTGTTAATGATTCAGGTTTTTCCATAACATATTTGAAATTATTGGACTAAACTGCATGGAAGAGAATTCACAGTTCTTACTTTGGCGATGCATGTGTGAGATTCTTAAACCTTTCATTTAAAAGTTTCTTTTCCATGGTTTCTGGGATTCATCCTTCAAATTATTTAAGCCTAAATGTTAAATAGGTCTTTCAAATTATGATCTGCATGTGTGCACCAAGGGGCATGACTTACATTGTTGTGACCAGCATACATGAGAATTTCCTGAATTTAGTGCGTATAAAAATCTCTAAGGGTTTTTCTGCACAGTTGACAATGATTAAGATCTGGTACGATAAATGCAGACATCTGATACTCAACCGTGGAGGACTGATCACTCACAATTGAGCAACAGGACGCGGAGCCTTCACATTACATTTTGCCCATTGAGATATAGGTCCCATCCAAGGAAGGGGATGGGGTTTACCACATGGCTGGCACTGTGGGTGCAATGAATCTGGTTTCAACTTTCAGGTGGGATCAACACATAAAACATGCCATCCTAATGGTACACCATTGACATTTTCACTGGTAGAATAAGAATGATGCCAAGAACTAAATTAGCTGAAAATACACTCTCAAATGTGGAAGATGACTGTAGCTAAGGGGCCTGTGTGGCCAAAATTACCAGAGATGTCTGCACCGCACTTGATTAATTTTCTACTTCTCTGCTCATAAATAAATGTCTTAATTTTTGTGAGAAAGGTTCAGTGACTACTATATCATTTCTGAGATATAACACTAAAAATATTCTACTATGAAGGTCAATGTTATAGTGAGGTACATATCCTGAACCCTCACCCCGCCCCCATAAGTATCTTCCTAAAGGCAAAAACAAGTGTCTACTTTCAGTATCCTGTTTTTAAAACTACATTCTCCTGTCCTTCCTTTACTTTTAATTTAGGCAAATGATGCCTCTACTCATTAAAAAATAATGTAACAATGTGACTGCTCTCACTAGGAGAGCATATGAGACAGAACAAAGATTGGTACAGTTTAATTGCCGTGAGTTCAAAGAAAGGAGTGATACTTGTAGTGGTAAAAGAAAGCTTAATGGAGGAGATGGGAACTGAGTGGGAAATGGGTAGGAAAGAGGCAAATAGATTAAAGAGAGATAAAGGTCTAGGATGGCCTTAGTGATATCTAGGAAAACCATTTTGGGGAAGGTGTGAATGGGAGTGCTCAGCATTCAGAGAATGTATCTGCCTTTTCCATGTTTAAGTCCTATAATATTAATACAACTCTTAAAGGATACCTTCATTGCACAAATCCTAAACATAAGCATTAACAGAGAATGTGAATAAATCAGCCATTTTACAATGACCTTTGTTGGGGACATTTTTATTTATCTCCTGTATTTGTTCAACTGAGGCTAGATACTGGAACAGATAAACCATCAAAATTTCATTAACTTAACACAATAAACATTTCTGTCTTGCTTACAATACAGACTAATGTAAATGTTTCAAGTTGGGTGGCCTTCTTCCCACCAACCACCTGATTGTTCTGAAACTCAGGCTCCTTCCATCTTGTGGTCCCACTCCCTTCTATGGTCTTAGACTGTGACAGAGGATGAGGTGGTTGGATGATATCGTTGACTCAATGGACATGAGTTTGAGCAAACTCCAGGAGTTAGTGAAGCACAGGGAAGACTGGTGTGCTGCTGTCCATGAGGTCGCAAAGCATCGAACAAGACTTAGCCACTGAACAACAACAAAAAAGAATGACCTGTCACTTCCACTCATACGTCCCTTGGCTATAACCAGTCACAGTGTCCTAATTAGATGTAAGGAGGCTGGAAAATAGAGTCCCTAGCTGGACAGGTACTTCCCCATGACAACTCAACATTGTGTAAAGGAAACACTTCTCCTGCAGCACCTCTAAAAACATATATATGTGTCATTATGTCTAAATGATCTTGCATTTTTGGATAAAAGCTCCAACAAAGCAATAGATCAGTTGGATTATGGTAGAAATATTTATAAGACTTACATAGGAATTAATCTGCTGCTGCTGCTGCTAAGTCGCTTCAGTCGTGTCCAACTCTGTGCGACCGCATAGACGGCAGCCCACCAGGCTCCCCCATCCCTGGGATTCTCCAGGCAAGAACACTGGAGTGGGTTGCCATCTCCTTCTCCAATGCATCAAAGTGAAAAGTGAAAGTGAAGTCGCTCAGTCGTGTCTGACTCCCAGCGACCCCGTGGACTGCAGCCCACCAGGCTCCTCCATCCATGGGATTTTCCAGGCAAGAGTACTAGAGTGGGTTGCCATTGCCTTCTAATTAATACTCGTATTTCTCAGCTGGCATTCATTCCACTCAATTATCATTCTGAAAAGAAATTATCAGAAATTCAGCTTCCAACAGAGGCTTTCTGGCTCTCGGGAAGGACAGTAAGATAATTCAGTCTTTGTAGATTTTGGTATTCCAGTTGAAGTGTCTCACTAAAAGTTTCTCTGGTCTTTTATGGAAAGCAGTCTCCTATAGACAACACTTGATTACAAATCTCCCAAAAGTTGCTTTTCCAAAATCCTGGTCCCTAAAATGTCACTGAACAGAGCTAGATACTCATCCATGAGAAAACAGGATAAATCTAAATAAGCAGTAGGGATACACACACACACACACACACACACACACACACACACACACACACACACACGATGAAGAGGAAATAATCTCTCCATGGAGTTTCCCACAATGGTTTGTGGTAACACTTAAATTTGTTTACAGTTCTGGGGAAAGTTTAGGGTATGGCTTTGAACAGCACCCAAACAAAACTACAAGGGGCTTGTCCATACTTTTTTCCAAGGAAATGACTCTTTATGGTTCATCATGTTTTCAAGTAGGTCAATTATAAAATGAAAAGAGACATTTTTGCAAAAACCAATTAGTGGCCAAGATGATTATGCTCTAATTGTCCCTATATTTTAATGAAAATCTACTGCCATATTTATCAGTAATGAGACCACATTGATCTATTCTTAGAAAACAATTACATATTCTCCTTTTGGTGTTTTTACTGGCATTCAACTGTCAGGTATTTTCATTTGATGTTTTATGTACTTTTGTAGATCTCCGAGCTTTGGGTTTATTCAAAAGACCTATAGAAAGAAAGTGAAAGTCACTCAATCATATCCAACTCTTTGTGACCCCATGGACTGTAGTAGCCTGCCAGGCTCCTCTGTCCATGGAATTCTCCTGGCCAGAATACTGGAGTGGGTTCCCTTCCAAACCCAGGGATTGAACCCAGGTCTCCCATGCAGGTGGATTTTTTAATCGTCTGAGCCATCAGGGAACCCAAGAATACTGGAGTGGGTAGTCTACCCTTTCTCCAGGGGATCTTCCTGGCCCAGGAATCAAACCAGGGTTCTCCTGTATTGCAGGCAGGTTCTTTACCAACTGAGCTACCAGGGAAGCCTTACCTATAGCAGGTCTCAAGAAGTCCATGTGGAAGGATCCTGCAGTGTGCTTCCTTCATTTGTAGATGCTTATCAAGCACTTATGACACAGAGACATTATGCCAAAGATTTTAAATGGTACAAAAGTAAATTGGACCCTCCCCTCAAGGAATTTAGAACATAGCTGGAAAGAGAAGATATTTATACAAGCAACTATAAAGCAAGAGTGTACACACTTTATTGGGCATGATATCATACCACATTCCCTCATTCCATAGACTATTTTCCAGTATGAATCCAAAATGGATTATTACTTATTGTTTTATAAATATTTACCAAAAGCATTTTAACACATATATGATTTTCCTCTTCTATAGCTATGTAACAGTATAGACTGACTAGGATATGTATAGCACTTTATATAGAATCTCAGAACTCTAAGAAATACCATTTGTTTTTTAGACAACAATCTTCTTTCTCTAGGATCCTTTGAAGTTTTAAATGCTACTGAAAGTTGGGCTTATTGAGGCGTATATGTTTATTTCTGAAGGAGTTGGGTATTCAATTTTATATGCCATAGGAGAAAAAGAACATAAAAACCCAATGAGGTATGACTCAATACTCTTATTTCCCAGTGTCATGAATAGACAAAAGATCTTACTAGCAAAGGAATCACCATGTGCTGTACGGAAAGAACCTATTTCAGGTTTCCTTCTTTTAAAAGTACATAATGAAAATGAGCCAGTCTGTCAGCTGTAAAGGTATTTGATGATTTGAAAAGGATTCCACTGCCCTTTTCTCTTCCGCTTTCTCTCTGGCCAACCCACACTCCTGGAAGAAAGGAAAAACATATTCCCTAAGGCTAGAGAAATGAATGGAAGCATTGTCAGCTCAGAGAGGATAGGAATGCTTGACACGTTTATCATCATTTTCTTGTTAATGTCCACTCTTCTCTCTTTCCCTACATATTTTTAAATGACTAAGATCTGACCAAATGACATAAAAGCAATTCTGAAATCTTATCATGTGTATTTTTGTGGAGCTGCTGTGATCTGCAATTTAAAATGGATTAATTAAATCAAATTAGAAAGAAACTAGCAAGTAGGGAAAATAAGCCACTGGTCCTGGGACTAATACCCAGAGGAGGTTATTTTGTTTATTTATAATGTTACAGTCAATACAGGAACCAGTGACTTCAACCCCAGACTCTAGAATATAGATGAAAGGAAAAAAAGAGAGATCAGAATAAACACAGTGACCAAAAGCATCTAGGAAAAAGCATTCCAAATTTGAAGCTAAGATTCAGCTTCCCAAGCTTCTGGTAAAAGACACATAATTTAATGCGGCAATTTAAACCAACAAAAGGTTCGCATCTTCCTGGCTTTTAAAAAATTTAATAAAGAAGCATTTATTTCTTATTCAAATGAATTTTCAGTGCAATGCTTGCATGTCAAAAATCTGACTATTTATTTTATAAAATACAACTTAGAAATTGCTAGATCAAAATGTTTAAAAATAAAAGTGATTCTAGAGTTTACTTTGAGAAAAGTGAGTGAGATTATGAGAAACTAGAACTCAAGGTAAGAAGACTTCTAAGGAAACTTTCATTCAAAAAGAAACTTTTGGACTCTGTGGGAGAGGGAGAGGGTGGGATGATTTGGGAGAATGGCATTGAAACATGTATAATGTCATATAAGAAATGAATTGCCAGTCCAGGTTCAATGCAGGATACAGGATGCTTGGGGCTGGTGCACTGGGATGACCCAGAGGGATGGTACGGGGAGGGAGGTGGGAGGGGGTTCAGGATGGGGAACATGTGTACACCCGTGGCGGATTCATGTTGATGTATGGCAAAACCAACACAATATTGTAAAGTAAAAAAGAATAATAATAATAAATAAATGATAAAAAATAAAAATATAGCTTTGTTTTAACAACAACATAAAAAGAAATGTACGGGTCAAAGATCAGTGTCCTACTTTTCTAAGATTAAAAAATTTTAAGGGATAGATTGCCCCTGAATAAGTTGAGAAAAGTTCACGTGTTTATGATTCATAAGCTAATTTCCTATTACTTTTCTAAAGTTAAAAAATAATAAAGGTGGTTTTGGAATCGAGTTCTCTATATCTAGAACATTTACAGATTTAACAATCTGTAAATGTTCTAGATATAGAACAATTACAATATAGAACAATATAGAACAATTACAATCTATTACAGAATAGATTGAATTCTGTCTGTTCTTTCTTGACTTTTCACAGAGGGCTCACCCCTTACCTAAGAACTCCTGTGGACTGAATGCAGTGGCAGGTCCTTTCTGCAAGCCACATGCTGAAGTCCGGGTAATGCACACATTTTACATTTCCTCCCATTTGTCCTCTCTTCTGGTGGCAAGAAAAACATGTTTCTGATCAATTTTTGAGTAAGAACTAATCTGAATGCAATTTGGCCATTTGCAAGACTCAGGTCTCATGTTTACCAGCTCTCTCACCTGAAAGACCTATAAAAGATAAAAGCTCAAAATGTTACCTTTTAAATACCATCTGGAACTGAACTTGGCTGATACTCATACAATGAGGTAAGAAATCACTGCATGACTGACTATATTGCCTCCAAAAATAGTCCCCAAACGACACCGCACCTAACTTGGCCTTGGGAACCCAGACATGATTCAAAATAGCTCCAGTGCCCCTGGGAGAGCACTAGTATAGCCTGATGTCTGCACGGCCCCGCACTGCAGGCCGTTAAAGGCCATTGCAACTCTCCAGGCAAAGCGCAACGAAATCTGATCAAAATAAGCAGTGGCAAGATACTGTAGCCTGCAATCCACCCTGTGCCTGAGTAAGCTCTGTCTTGCTGTGTACAGTGTCTCCAGGCAGGAATGGAAGAGAGTAGAGGCAATCCAATTCCAATGGCGAGGACCCAGGAGGATTCATCTCAAGGACCCTGGGCCTGAAGTGTCATTGCAGTTTGGCAAGCCCAAGCCTCATTAACTGTATTTCACTTGTCCAGAGAAAAGGACAAGATAAAACATAAGATTAAAACATGAATTACTGTTGTGAGGCTCAAAATGGAAAAATTTCAGTCAGAGGTTAGTCACATTTACTCAAGGGTGGTCAACATGGTTAATCACCATGGTCCCTAAAGTGAAACCACAAGTTAGTGAAGAAGATGGATGCAATTCATCTTTCTGGAGGGTGACCCCTTAGAGACACCTGGATTCCTCTGTTTTGGCTTTACATATATAAGCTCAGTAAACAAACACAACTTCTTATTCTAGTTTCAGCTTTCCCAGACATAGGGAGAGTATGTCTCACTGTCACTTGATAGTTTATATAACAGTAGAAACTCATGAAGCCTCATCTTTGATTATGAATGGATACCCCTATTTACCTCTGACTACTTAAATCATTTTGATCAGTAAGTCTCATTCAGTTCTCTTGGATGATAGGCTTTGGATAATCCAACACAGTTTGCTTGTTTGTTTTACGAAAATATTATTTTACATAGTTTTTAAAAAAAGTTTTCCTCCTCATATTCATTTATTTATTTAAATCTTTTGGCCACATTGTGTGCCATGTGGGATCTTAGTTCCCTGACCAGGGATCAAATCCACACCCCTGGATGGAGGCACAGAGTCTTAACTACTGGACCACCAGGGTGGTCTCAACAACACAGTTATTTTTAAACTGAGAACTTGACGCTGGTCCACAGTGAGTTCATAAGCCGATGGCCCCCTCCATGACACCCATTCCCTTGTCACAACATCCTTTCTCTCAAACCTCAATTTACCCAGGTGAAAAAGTCATACTAGAAAATAAATGCAAATGAGGAAATGATTAATGGTTTTTAGGCAAAGGCAAGACAATAAGAAGTGCACAGTTAAAGAGAGTAGTGGTTCCTGCTCTCCTTCTAAATATTAGGGCTGTGCTGTATCCGACTCTTTGTGACCCCATGGACTGCAGCCCACGAGGCTCCTCTGTTCATGAATTCTCCAAGCAAGAATACTGGAATGGGTTGCCATGCCTTACTCCAGGGCATCTTCCCAACCCAGGGATCAAACCCGAGAGATTCTTGCATTGCCAGAAGGATTCTTTACCACTAGTGCCACCTGGGAAGCCCTAATATTATTAGGGATATCCATACCTAATAATGCTATAAACCAGGTGGTAATTTTTAAAAAATTAAATGTTTTTAAAGTTATTAGTCTATTTTTACTTTAAATTTTAATTATTTTAATTTTAAATGTAAAGTTTTTGATTTCAATGTGAAAAATAACACTAAAAACAGTGAGCTCTCTAGTGTATTTATTGGCACAGTCTGGGTCTTCATTCTGAATGATAGGTACAGTTCAGGTAACATAATCCTGCCTCTATCATATCTGCAAATTTATAATAATAAATTGAAGTTCAGCCCAGTTTGCTCTTAATTTAATTTTCTTAAACAGTGAAGCACCCTCCTTCCCTTTAGAACTGTATAGCATGTGTGTGAAAATATTCTGTTTTAGATGATTTTAAAAGGCACGTTTGTAAAAACTTCCCAGTGCTCATATAAATACAGTAGCTAACATACCCTATATATTTTTTAAAAATGAATAGTAAAAAATTCATATCTTTGCAGACTGTCAAATGAACACATCTTGTTCACAGAGTTGAATAAGTGGAATATTTTACTGTAACTTATTTATTCAGTTGTTAAATATATATTTACTGAGAACCTATTAGTGATAGGAAACAAATAGACAAAAAATCCTTGGTTTCATGTAGTGGGAGAAGGCAAAAATAAAGGATGAATAATTTAAATAAAATGTGCTAGGGATAAGAATGTAAGAGAATAAATAAAGTAAGAGGGGAGGTATAAAGCTTTGGTGCTGGAGTAGGTGTGTAAGGGCAATGCTGACATTCGGATGAGCTGGGCAGGCAGACCTCACCAGCAAGATGAGTCATGAGTGAAGACCTGCATGAATCAAGGATAGACATGTGCAGATACCCGAGAGAACAGTGTCTGGAGAAAGGCCCCAAGGTAGGATGGGCCTGGTATATTCAGGGAGCTGGAGGAGGTCAGTGCATATGAAGCCTAGGTCAGTGTTTCTCAAACTGGATTCCTTGATCCCTAGAATTCTAAACTGGTTGTTTTTCTTTCTTTCTTTATTATGGGATTATGAGAAAATAATATAACGATGGCTACCACTAATTCCAGCATAAATAATGACTGAGGACTTGTAAGCCAGGCACTGAGCTAAGCACTTTGCCTTATTTAACCCTTACGACAACCTTGTAAAACAAGTTACTATTATTAAAACATACAGTTATTATAACCATTTTGCAGAAAGAGAAGCAAAGGCTGGGAAAAATAAAGTCGTTTGTCCAGTGATACACTGTGAGTGGTAGAACCATTAAAGCTAAGCCATTTGAATCTCAATACAGAGCCTCCAATACAAATCAATACCATATGCTTCTGTGTGTGTGTGTGTGTGTGTGTGTGTGTATGTGTAAAAGAGAGAGACTTTAAAATTTTTCTACTTCCACTATTTGCATACCAAAATCAACTTTGATAAGTGTGTTCGCTGGTCATCAGGAAATGACCTGCAATAAGCATTAAGTCAAATGCCCATCGATCGGTAAATAAAGAAAATGTGGTCTATACATACAATGGAATCTTATTCAGTCAGGAAATCCTTCAATTTGCAACAATAGGGATGAACTTCAGGAACATCATGTTCAGTGAAATAAGCAAGTCACAGAAGGACAAATACGGCATAATTGTACTAAGTCAGATATCTAAAACAGTCAAATTTAAAGAACCAAAATGTGGAATGAAGGTTGCCAGGGGCTACAAGGAAGGGAAATGGGGAATTACCAATCAACATAAAGTTTCATTTGAAAAAGATGAATAAATTCTAGAGATATGCTCCACAACTTGTACCTGTGGTCAATAATACTGTCCTATACATTAAACATTTAAGAGGGAGGATTATTATCTCATATTAAGTAATTCTTACTGTAATGAAATACTTTTTTAATGCGAAAGAATAATTTTATTTGAAAAAAAATTTTTTAAATTAACATTAAAAAAATTCTCAAACACAGTGTCATTAAATTGGAAATAGAAATTCATCATGTCAGGTAAACACCGTACTTTCTTATGTCCTTCACTTCATTCTTCACAGCTAAGGAAATGAGGAGTTGCTTGGCTCCCTCAGGGGCCTTGGAAAAGGGTTTCTTTCTTTCTTTATTTGCTACAACACAAAACATGTGGGATCTTAGTTCCCCAACCAGAGATTGAACCTGTGCCCCCTGCATTGGAAGCACAGAGTCTTAACCACTGGACGGCAAGGAAAGTCCAGGGAGAAGATTTCTTAAGCAGTACCCCTGGCTTCTGAATGCCTCCTCAGCTTCTCTGTGGACATCACTTCCCACCCCTACAGGCTCTTCTGGATGACTCACCTCTTCAGCTGAGGGCGCTCCTGTACTGCCCCCAGGAATTTAGACTTGGTAGGAATGAATGTATTTTAATGAGGACTGATAGATGATCAGGTGTTTTAGAACAGTAATTTTGGAGGCAAGGTGGAATATGAATTTGAATCTGTAGAGAATGAGCTCAGAGACTGATTCAGAGAAATCTTAGGCAAGAAACGATGAGATCCTGAAATACAGATGAGGAGGCCTGGGCTGCCATAATAAAATATGACCGGCCAGGTGGCTCAAACAACAGACATTTATTTCCTTGAAGATCTGGAGGCTAGAAGTCCACAATTATGGAGCCAGAAAATTTGGTTTCTGGTGAGAGGACTCTTCATGGCTTACACATGGCTACCATCTCATTGTGAGCTCACATGGCCTTTCTTGCATGGGTGTGTGGGGTGGGAGAGATAGAAGGGAGAGGGAGAAAACACTCTTTCTGATGTCTCTTCTTATAAGGACACTAATGCTATCAGAGCAGAGATCCTTATGACCTCATTTAATCTTAAATTCCTTAGAGACCCCATCTCCAAATACAACCACATAGGGTTTAGGGTGTCAATATATGAAGGGATGGGGATGGGGAGATAAACATTCAGTCTACAACAGTAACTGGGATTTTGGTTTGGAATTTGAGTTCAGGCTAGAAAAAAGAATGTCAACATATCAATGACAGCTGAATCAATTCATGTCGATGAGATTACTGAAGAGTACTGTAGAAAGGATAGTGCAGAAGGCTTCCAGAGTTCCAGATAAGGCCAAATTAAAGAAGCACATGGAGGAAGCAGCAGGAAGCAGGATATTAAGGAAACAAACAGAAAGGCAGAGGTATGATCCGGCAAGAGGGATCTAAGACATTCAAGGAGAGGATGACTGGAGATTGAATAATGTTAAGACCCCATTTCTAAGTAGCATGTGCAGTGAGAAAAACCTGTTAGATCTGATACCAAATGAGTTATTAGTAACCTGCATCCCTTCAACATAACTTGCACCATCACATGGCTATGGTTTCTTTATTGAGCAATCATTTACCGAGCTTCTCATGTGCCAGCCATTGGGCTAGGGGCAGTGATGAAAAAGATACCTAACATATGCTGTCCCCTTCCAACATATGCCTCCCAAGATCTTAATAGTGAAACATTTACTTTACTGCCGTCAGAGAGCTCTGGGCTACAAGCCCTGAGCACACAGGTTCAGGGCCTGTATGAAGCCTCCTTGTTCTAACTAGTCTAACATAGTCTAACCATTAATCAAATGTGTAGCAGACAGTTATAAATATTTTCAGTTTCTAATTCTTTCTCTGAATCTGCTCAAATATTCTTTCCATGTGGATCCATGTGTACTCTGGTTGAAGGCACTCTCTCCATAGTCATCCGAATAATCCATATGGTCTCTTTCACCTCCTTTTGCACAACTTGACCAGAACCAGTTTATCTTTTAGGGCCCACACACCCCAGTGATCCCTCTTGGGTTTCTTCCACCCTTCTCTTTGAAATATTTCTGGTAGACTTGTTATCAGTGTATCAGTATATAGCTCTTATTTAGAGAAGGGAATGGCTACTCACTCCAGTGTTTTTGCCTGGAGAATCCCATGGACAGAGGAGCCTGGCAGGCTACAGTCCATGAGATCGCAGAGTTGGACACAACTGAGTGACTAAACATCCAATACAACTCTTGTAGGTATCGTATGAGAATCTCTGGCTTGTACCAAATCATCTCACTCCTCCCCCTGTTCTCAGATTCTCCACTCACTCCCCCTAGAAGCTTCAGTATTTCGTCACATAAATCGTCACCTTCAAGAGTAAAAGAAATTCACTGGCAGCCTATCCATTGAACGGGTCTTGTAGAATATGCTTTCTTTGGCCAACACTGTATTGTAAATTAAAAAAATAAAAAGGTTCTAACATTTAAAAGTCAGGATTTCTTGCATTAAAAAAATCTGGATTTCCACATTCTCTTGAAAAATCTGACAATCTGACCACAATCCTGCCTGCCAAGCACTGGTTAGAGCTGCTGGCCCTGCATCCTTTACCAGGATCATAGGTGCTCTGGTTTGCCACATTCTCTACCACTCCTAACATGCAACCCACAGCTCCTTTATACTCTGCCAGTCATTATTCTCATTTCATATCTGATTGAGCTCTTAAAATATTTGGGTTTGTGACCTTCACTCTGGAGAGATTCACCTACAATGAAGTTGTAGGGCTTGCTCAGCTATATCAATCATGCAGTACTTCAGTCAAATTCTCACTTTTTATAAATTCTAGCATGTCTAAAACTATAATCTATATTATAATTGTATCTTTCAAGCCAGATGAGAAATTCACATATTTTACCAAGGATGAGTTTCAGAGGTTTTCTGTTAAAGACTCATTGACCCCTGCTTCTTTCATGGAACACTCACATTTACCAATCATTACTAAGCTGTTTTACTGTCACCTGTTGAAGTCTATTTTTTCCACGCTCTGAGTTCTATTCTTGATTTTATTTAGGCCACTTCCAGAAAACACATAACATATGAATACAGTGACAGCAGTTTTCTTTTTGCTTTTAGTAAATGTATATTCTGTTAATACTGCAGTGTAGCCCCCCAGGAGTGCTGAGACAGCTGCTATTCAAATTGTATTTACATACTGATAAATGGCAGACTTCAGTCTACAGCATTGTTAATCCAGCACCTTGAACTGGCAAAGGTTAGAAGATTGTTCCACCCTAAATCTTCCCAGAACCAAATATTTACTTGAAAAACATATGTGCAGAATTCTAGAATAAATAAGAGACAGACAATGCAGCCCTGGGTGAAAGGTCTGAGACTCAGAATGCATACTTGTGTTCTTAGATGTGTTCTCTAGCTTCCTGCAGGATTTCAAATAAGACTTAACTTCGTTACATTCAGCTATAGAGTGGAAATATTATTTATCTGCTGTACATTGTACAATCATGTTCAATCTTTGTAAAGCTTTGGATATGGCATCATGCAAAGGGAATCCCATGACAGTGTAAGGATCTTCAAATATGTGAAGCAAAACGGAGCACAAAAGGCTTCTCTCCAGCAACCAACGGTCTATTCTCCTGGAGAAATTTAAGATCAGGGATGACATCTGTCCATAAATGGACTTGTTCCTACTCCTGTATTACTGGACAGGCTGCCATTGTTTCCTTACTTTCTATTCTAGTCAAATATTGGGACTTTCTATCTTTTCCCCCGGACTTCCCTGGTGACTCAGACGGTAAAGCGTCTGTGTATCAATGCGGGAGACCTGGGTTCAGTCCCTGAGTTGGAAGATTCCCTGGAGAAGGAAATGGCAACCCACTCCAGTACTCTTGCCTAGAAAATCCCTTGGACCGAGGAGCCTGGTGCAGGCTACTGTCCATGGGGTCGCAAAGAGTCGGACACAACTGCGTGATTTCACATCTTTTCCCCCCAGCACCCCCCATTTAATAAGAAACATATTCTCTTTCTATAATACAGACAGATACACACACACACCCAAAAAAAAAAGAAGAAGAAGAAAAGAAAGAAAAGGATTTAAGTAGAAGAGCAGAATCTCTACCTACAGACAACTTGCTAAATATATAGAGCTGAAAATAGCCAGAGCTGAGAGAAAGGGAAAAAAAGAAGAGTGTTTTAACAGTAAAGTAAAACCACAACTAATGACTTCAGGAGACAGGAGCTAGGTGGACAAGCAAAGCATTACAGTTTTAAATATATGGGATTTGGCTTCACCTCCCCAGTAAGTGGCCTGGCACCAATTCAAATAGGCTGGTCTGGCACGCTAGTGCCTCTAAGAGGGACCACACTGGCGGATGGAAGCGACCACAAAAGCCACAGAGAAAGTGCAGGCTTCCAAAGGCAACAAGGAAGCAACCAGACTGGCAGTGCAAGCAATGCCAAGGCCCCAGCAGAGGGAGGGGTTGACCTTGCCAAGTTGGGTGTTCTCTCTCATTAAACTGGGATGGATGGCAATCAGTCCCCGTGGTGGGAGGACAGGCAGTGAGCGATCAGGTACCATGGAAGGCTGGACCCAGGTAGCCCAAGAGCTGATGACACTGCAGAGAATGCCACAGAGGAGGAAGAGAGGATCTTCCGCCTTCTGGGTACCATATTGCAGAAAGCCGAGAAAGTCATGTTTGTGGAATAGTTCTGTGTACTAAAAGGATGGCAATAATCTTTATGGGCTTCTAGTTCTGGAAAATATTTTGCTATACAAATAGTTGTTTTTTCATGCCACTGAAGACTGCCAAATGATTTGGTACTTGAAACATTCTTCCTTTGAGCTGCATGAAAGAGTAAAGAATCCATTCCAGTGGGTGGAAGACTCAGCAGGGGGCTTTAATTGGCCAGTCCCCATTTTTAGCATCTACGCTGGTGTCTGCACAATGCCAGCATCGCTAGCTGGAAAGCTGAAGTGGAATTAAAGCTTTTCCCTAGGCTAAATAATACATAATAGTGTGACTATTTGCCCAGAATCGGCTGATTCCTTTGATGGCCTAACTGCCAGTCTCAGTTTTCTCAATGTTAAAATATGGATAGAAACTGATTTCCAAGATTTCCAGTGAGGAGGGAGTATCAACAAATTATTCCCAAGTCCTTTAATGACTAAAATATACCAAGCAGTTATCCAAGATGTCTCTCAGTGACTAGAAAACAATCATAATTATGAATTTACTATGTTAGTTGTTTTGCTTTTGTGTTTTAATCTGAACAGACCAGCATGAATAATAAATGATAATAAACATTGTAATATTTCCTACTCGAAGCATCTCAGATATTATTTTGGCTTAAAAATCATAGAAGTTAGGTGTTAAAGACCCCCAATTACAGAGAAAATGAGTTTGGCATATCTGGGAATGAGAAAGGACATGGAGGCAGAAACCCAGCGAGGCAAAGGTAGTGTTATGTTTGTTGTTCAGTCAAAGTCCTATCCAACTCTTTGCAACCCATGGGCTGCAGCACGCCAGGCTTCCCTGTCCTTTACTATCTCCCAGAGTTTGCTCAAACTTATGTCCATTGAGTCAATGGTGCCTTCCAACCATCTCACCCTCTGTCATCCCCTTATCCTCCTACCTTCAGTCTCTCCCAGCATCAGGGTCTTTTCCAATGAGTTGGTTTCTTGCATCAGGTGGCTAAAGTATTAGAGCTTGGGCTTTAGCATCCAAAGAATATTCAGGACTGATTTCCTTTAGGATTGACTGGTTTGATCTTCTTGCTATTCAAGGGACTCTCAAGAGTCTTCATGAGCACCAGAGTTTGAAAGCATCAGTTCTTCAGCACTCAGTCTTCTTTATGGTCCAACCCTCACATCCACACATGACTATTGGAAAAACCATAGCTTTGACTGTATGGACATTTGTTGGCAAAGTAATGTCTTTGCTTTTTAATATGCTGTCTCTAGGTTGGTCATAGTTTTTCTTCCAAGAGCAAGCATCTTTTAATTTCATGGCTACAGTCACAGACTACAGTGATTTTAGAGACCAAGAAGATAAAATCTTCCACTGTTTCCACTTTTTCCCCATTTATTTGCTATGAAGTCATGGAACCAGATGCCATGATCTTAGTTTTTTGAATATTGAGTTTTAAGCCAGCTTTTTCATTCTCCTCCTTCACCCTCATCAAGAGGCTCTTTAGTATCTCTTTGCTTTCTGTCATTAGAGTGTTACCATCTGCATATCTGAGGTTGTTGATATTTCTCCCGGCAATCATGATTCCAGCTTGTGAGTCATCCAGGATGGCATTTCGCATCATGTACTCTGCATATAAGTTAAATAAGTAGGGTGACAATATACAGCCTTGATGTACTCCTTTCCCAAAAATGAACCGTTGTTACATGTCTGGTTCTAACTGTTGCTTCTTGTCCTGCATACAGGTTTTCTCAGGAGGCAGGTAAGGTGATCTGGTATTCCCATCTTTTAAATTTTCACGGTTTGTTCTGATCCACATAGTCAAAGGCTTTCATGTAGTCAACGAAGCAGAAGTAGATGTTTTTTCTGGAATTCCCTTGCCTTCTTTATGATCCAATGGATGTTGGCAATTTGATCTCTGGTTTCCCTGCCTTTTCTAAATCTAGCTTGTACATCTGGAAGTTCTCGGGTCATGTACTGCTGAAGCCTAGCTTGAAGGATTTTGAGGATAACCTTGCTAGCATGTGAAACGAGTACAATTGTGTGGTAGTTTGAACATTCTTTGGCCTTGCCCTTCTTTGGGATTGGAATGAAAACTGACCTTTTCCAGTCCTGTGGCCACTGCTGAGTTTGTTGGCATACTGAGTGCAGCAGTTTAACAGCACCATCTTTTAGGATTTGAAATAGCTCAGTTGGAATTCCATCACCTCCACTAGCTTTGTTCATAGAAATGCTTCCTAAGGCCCACTTGATTTCACACTCCAGTATGTCTTGCTTTAGGTGAATGACCACACTATTGTGGTTATCTGTGTCATTAAGACCTTTTTTGTACAGTTCTTCTGTGTGTTCTTGCCACTTCATCTTGATCTCTTCTGCTTATGTTAGTTCCTTGCTGCTTCTGTCCTTTATTGTGCCTATCTCTGCATGAAATGTTCCCTTGATATCCTTAATTTTCTTGAAAAGATCTCTAATCTTCCCCATCCTATTGTTTTCTTCTATTTCTTTGCATTGTTCTCTTATGAAGGCTTTCTTTACTGTTCTTGCTATTCTTTGGAACTCTGCATTCAGTTGCATATATCTTTCCCTTCTTTCTTTGCCTTTCATTTCTCTTCTTTTCTCAGCTATTTGTAAGGCCTCCTCAGACAACCTCTTTGCCTTCTTGCATTTCTTCGTCTTGGGGATGGTTTTGGTCACTGCCTCACACACAATGTTGCAACCTCTGTCCGTAGTTCTTCAGGCATTTTGTATAGCATATCTAATCCTTTGAATCTTTTTGTCACCGCCACTGTATAATCAAGGGGCTTTTATTTAGGTCATATCTAAATGACCTAGTGGTTTTTCCCTACTTTCTTCAATTTAAGCCTGAATTTTGCAATGAAGAGCTCACAAGTTGAGCCACAGGAAGCTTCTGGTCTTGTTTTTACTGACTGTATGGAGTTTCTCCATCTTTGGCTGCAAAGAATGTAATCAATCTGATATCAGTAAAGACCATCTGATGACGTTCATGTGTAGAGTCATCTCTTGTATCGTTGGAACAGTGTGTTAGCTAAATACACTTGGAAAAAGTCTGTTAGCCTTTGCCCTGCTTCATTTTATACTCCAAAGCCAAAGCTGACTGTTACTCCAGGTATCTTTGTGTGATGGAAGAGTCAGGAAAAGAGGGTAGGGCTGTGCTCACTTAACCTTGTAACCTGCATCAGCAGAGCACATTGAGCTTGCTATGCTAGCTAAAGAATTTAAATAGAGATGGGTAATAGGTGGAGAAGGCAATGGCACCCCACTCCAGTACTCTTGCCTGGAAAATCCCATGGACGGAGGAGCCTGGTAGGCTGCAGTCCACGGGGTCGCGAAGAGTCAGGACTGAGCGACTTCACTTTCACTTTTCACATTCATGCATTGGAGAAGGAAATGGCAACCCACTTCAGTGTTCTTGCCTGGAGAATCCCAGGGATGGGGGAGCCTGGTGGGCTGCCGTCTGTGGGGTTGCACAAAGTCTGACACGACTGAACTGACGCAGCAGCAGCAGGATAATAGGTAATTTGGCTATTGGGGCTCATACTCTGGATGCAAAGTTTGGGCTGGACTACGACTTTGGTAAGCATATGGATGGTATTTTAAATGATGTGAATAGATAAAATTGGCCCTGAAGGAAATGTAAAGAGGACATAACTTTCAATCAAGAGAAATATGCAGAACAGAAGCAAGTAAGGAAGAGAGAGTGAAAAACAGGCAGCTTTACTGAAAGCCGAGGACAGAGAATATTCAAGAAAGGAGTAATACATTGTGTTGATCCTTCTTGCAGTTTTGATGAGACAAGGATTAATATGTGTTCACTGGACTTAGTGAGATAAAGGTCACTGCTGACCTGGGCCATGGTAATTCTACTGGATGGTCCAGAGAGAAACCACATTAGAATAATTAAAGGCTCCATAAAAATGTGGAAAAGTAGATGGCAAGTGAAGATGCCTGGTTATGAAGAGGAGGAAAAAGATGGGTATAAAGGAAAGATTTGCAGGCTTCGCTAGGTTGTTCATTTGGAGCACGATCTAAGCAGACTTAAGAACTGCTGAAGGAATCCAAGAGCCAGGGAGATACTGATGATGGAAGAGGATCACTTGGGGCCCAGGTCCTAAAGAAGGTATAGAGGTCCAAGCTACACACCAGCATTTTTGCCTTCACTAGGTGGGAACTCTGCTTAGGATGGCAAGAGGTGAGGATGGGCAGACGAAGCTCTTCCAGAGCTGCAGATGAAAGGCTCTTGTGGCAAAGCTCTCCTTGCATCTCCCAGTCCTGTTCCTTCGCTTGGGTGCTCGGCACAGAACCCACAACCCCCACGGTGTTCTTTTGGTTCTTTTGTTGTCTCTAGCTTACTTTCTCTCAATCCTTTCAGATAAATACTCATTTACCTCATTTTGCATAACAGCATACTGCCTTTAATTTTTTCTTATGTATACAACTTGGGAAACGAACTTCTTACCTTTCAAAATATTGTGGTAAAATATACATCATATGACATTTGCAATTTTAATCATTTTTAAGTGATTAAATTCAATGGCATTAAGTACACTCATTCACAGCATAGTGGAACAATCACCACTATCAGAAATTTTCATCACCCCAAACAGTATTAACTCTGTACCCATTAAACAGTAACTCGTCCTTTCCCACACCCCAACCCTGGTGACCACCCTCCTACTTTCTGCCTCTCTGAATTTAGCTCATCTAGGTACCTTATATAAATGTAATCATATAATACTTGTCTCTTCATATATGGCTTGTGTTATTTAGTGTGTTTTCAAATCTTATCCATATTGTATCATGTATCAGAATTTCATTTCTTTTTAGAAATGAAATGAAATTTCTTTCTTTCTTTGTATGGCCAAATAATAGTTCACTGTATGAATACATCACATTCTGTATATTTACATACCTGTTGATGGACACTTGGATTATGTTCGCCTTTTGGCTATTGTGGATGTTGCTGCCAGAGCATGGATGTACAACTATATGTTTGAATGTCTGCTTCTAATTCTTTTGGGTATATATCTAGGAGAGGAGTAGCTAGATCCTATGGTAATTCTATGTTTAATTTTTTGAGAAACTGCTAAAGTATTTTCCATGGTAGCTGTATACTTTATATTCCTACCAGCAATGCAAGAAGGTTCCAATTTCTCCACTTTCTCACCAAACCTTTTTATTTTTGGTTATTATTATTATTTTGGATAGTAGCCATTATAATAAACGTGGAGGAGCATGCTGTTGTAGTTTTGATTTGCATTTCTCTCAGGATTAAAGGTGTTGTACATCTTTTTCACATGCTTCTTGGCCATTGGTATATCATCTTTGGATGAATAACTGAAGGATAATTGCTTTACAGAATTGTGTTGGTTTCTACCAAACATCAACATGAATCAGCCACAGGCATACATCTGCAATGCCCCTTTGTGAACTGAGTGTTTTGGTTGTATTTATGGAGCTCTTTGTCTTTTGTAGTATTAGTCCATAGTAAAGCACTATTAATAAATGAATGAATTAAGAAATGATTCTTTTCCCCAAGATGATACAAAAACTTTCAAATATTCAGAAAAGTGGTAAGAATTACACTGTGAACCTCACTATACTTAATGCAGTATAATTCTTCCAAATTAACACTTTAATATATTTGACTTAACCTCATACTTATCTATTATCTATCCAACCTTCTACCTGTCTATGAGTCAAGCTTATTCTGTAGGAACATTTCAAAACTAAGTTACAGATACCAAAAAATACTTTTTAATGAATAAAAAATGCAGTCTCATGAAATGTATCAGCAAAAGGTTGCGGCAGGGATACAGCTGTCTCTGGGACTTCTCACAGCAGATAAAGTACAGGGCAGAAGAAGGTTAAAAGTCAGTAGGGGTTTAGCTCCTTTACTTTGAACATACCTTAATGAAATTTCTTGGGAAATGAATCAAAGAAAATATGCCCAGGGAACAGGCAGTGCTGACAGGGGGATGTCACCATCACAGCACTGGGGCTGTATATAACTATGGTTGCTGGGCAACATGGCCGGCTCCTGGGGAGCACATGTAAGAATGAATCCTGGGGCTAGAAGTAAAACTGCCTGAGGCTAGTAGCTTCAGGAATTAGCTCCAAGTCTCCCTGCCCCTCTCTCCCCGTCTATTGACCTTCTGGTCTTCCCCACTGGCTTGTTAACTCCTTGGAAATTAGGGATCATGTTCTACTCATTTCTATACCTACCTCATTTTTAGGACACCGTCCAGCATCTAGAAACGTGTTTTAGACAGAGAAGGTCTACAATGAGCTTTTGGAAGCACCTATACAGGGCTCCCCAGGTGGCTCAGTAGTAAAGAATCCACCTGCCAATGCAGGAGACCAAGGTTCGACCTCTGGGTCGGGAAGATGCCCTGGAGAAGGGAATGGCAACGCATTCCAGTGTTCTTCCTTGGAAAATCCGGTGGACAGAGGAGCCTGATGGGATGCAGTTCTGTAAAGGTTGCCGAAGAGTTGGACATAATCTGGTGACTAACCAACAAGCACCCATATGCTCCAACCTTAGAGCTCATCAGACTTTGCACTTGGCTTCTTTCCCTGTACTCACACCCTACCTCTGCAGAGCTCTCAGAAATCCTGTCAAGATCTCAAGGGTCCACATTGCTCCTCCTTATCTATGGCCTGCCTAGCATCTTCATCAAGCTCCTCATGCCAGCTAAACCTCCCAACCTGCGTGGTGGCCTTGGACCTTGTCCTAGTTCTACACAAACTTCGTCCCAACTCAAAGCCAAGTACAAGGGATCACGGATGATGAGGAAGGCTGGAAGGAACAGAACCTTCAGGGCAAAGGTACAGAATGTAGACAGTGCTCAGAGAAACACAGTGTCCCCAGGGGAATTTTAAGAAATGGAATCATATGATAAGCACATGAGAAATCATACTTTTAGACTGGAAGAACATTTTAGGTTAGGGAACAAGAAATACTGGCAAAGATAGTGTTACAGTCACCGGACATGAAAAATCAAACACAGGATCAAACAAAGGGTCTTTTGATGAAGTCAAAGTCAGCGGCATCTGACAAACAAGGCCACAAGCAGATTTAGAAACGGATTATAATTTCTCCTTCTCAGTTTTGTTGTCAAAAAGACTCCATGGGTCTGCTGGCAAATAGAGTAGATGGTAAAGCTTATGAAGGGCCTGTGGGAGACCAGGAAAGAGGCAGGGAGGTGGGAGAGAGTGGGCAGAGAGACAGTAGGATTTTGACAGGACGATGAATTGCATCCAAATAAATAAGATTTAATAACAGAGTATGAAAAGACAAAGTCCTCATTTTCACCTGTCCTTGGATTTGCAAACACAGATATTTCCTTTAGAGAGGAAACCACAGTATTTATGATTGGTTCATATTTCACACCTTTATTCATACATATCCTGTAATGTAAAAGGCCTATTTCTTATTACATAGGAAATGCTAAATGCACTGGGGATTCACAGAAAAGCTCAAAGCTTTTCGAGGAGAAGTTCACATAAGTAGTTGGTCACAGGAGTACAGCCTAAAAAACAAAGCCTTCTTTCTGACTCTGCAGAAATGAAGTACTGACATGTGAAACCTGCTGAGAGTTTCATCTGTTTTTACTCTGAAAGCCTCATTCTTTTTGTCTAAGTATGTGCATGCACACATCATGCTCTTAAAGATGCTAGCTAACACTGACATTTCCAGCACTGGGTAGAGAATGTAGCAGCGCCCCCTAGTGCTGTCTGTATCCATTTACAGTCCAGGAATGTATGAAGCGATCGGACCCTTCCAATTCTCATCCCCAGGCTGACAGAACACTCAAACCCCAAAACTTGAATTTGTTAATATGATAATTGCTAACCAAAACTCAAACAATATGAAGTTTTAGTAAAAGGAAAAATGAAGGCAAGTCAGAAATAGGAACTTTCAGTCAAACCTTTTAGTTAGCAATTTTTACAGTTATGATGCAGATCAATGCAATGTTACTTGCACATACAAAAAGTAATACTTGCAATATAGGAACAACATATACCTATGCATTATCAGGTGAAGGTGAGTTGGCTTTAAAAAAATGGGTCCCTGGCGCTAGGATATGGGGGGCTGACTAATTTGATTCTTGCTCTAGATAATCTGATACATTGAGTTCCTTTATATCAGATTTAAACTTATTAAAGAGTAAATCAGTAGAGTAGAGAAGGAAATGGCAACCCACTCCAGTATTCTTGCCTGGAGAATCCCATTGGCAGAGGAACCTGGCAGGTTACAGTCCATGGGGTCGCAAGGGTCGGACACGACTTAGCAACTAAGCCACCACCGCCACCACCAAATCAGTAGAGAAGATCAAGTTTTCCCCTTCTTGTCACATAGCCAGTTAATATTACATCTTCCAATACTTTTTAAATAATGAGGCCTCCTGGTAGATACAAAAATGCTGCTCTCACATTTCCCTTCTTCTTGTACTTTTTCCTTATTCAGTTCAGTTCAGTCATTCAGTCGTGTCTGACTCTTTGCGACCCCGTGAATCGCAGCACGCCAGGCCTCCCTGTCCATCACCAACTCCCGGAGTTCACTCAGACTCACATCCATTGAGTTGGTGATGCCATCTAGCCATCTCATCCTCTGTCGTCCCCTTCTCCTCCTGTCCCCAGTCCCTCCCAGCATCAGGGTCTTTTCCAATGAGTCAACTCTTGGCACGAGGTGGCCAAAGTACTGGACTTTCAGCTTCAGCATCAGTCCTTCCAATGAACACCCAGGACTGATCTCCTTTAGGATAGACTGGTTGGATCTCCTTGCAATCCAAGGGACTCTCAAGAGTCTTCTCCAACACCACAGTTCAAAAGCATCAATTCTTTGGCGCTCAGCTTTCTTCACAGTCCAACTCTCACATCCATACATAATCACTGGAAAAACCACAGCCTTGACTAGACAGACCTTTGTTGGTAAAGTAGTATCTCTGCTTTTCAATATACTATCTAGGTTGGTCATAACTTTCCTTCCAAGGAGTAAGCGTCTTTTAATTTCTTTCCTTATTAGAAGTCTATTAATCAGCACGTCAAATGTAGGTCCATAATTATGGCTTTTTAAGATCTTAGTAAAAAAAAAAAAAAGCTGACTGTCTCTCAAGAAATGTTCATGTCTACATAATAATGATATTGATGACTATAACTAACATACTAGTTACTAATCATGTCTGACTCTTTGAGACTCCATGGACTGTAGCCCACCAGGCTCCTCTGTCCATGGAATTATCCAGGCAAGAATACTGGAGTGGGTTGCCATTCCCTTCTCCATGAGATCTTCCCAACCCAGGGATCAAAGTCAGGTCTCCTGCAAGGAGTTTTACAGAAATGATCTCATAACAAACCAGTGAGTGGGCATATGCTTCCGTGTTTTATAGAAGAGGAAGGAAACCAAGTCTAAAGCCACACAGCTGACGGGGGTGGCTGCAGAGAGATTTAAACCCAGAAAGTCTGACTATGGCTCCTGCCCTGAATCACTCCAGAGTATGCTATCTTGCAAAGGCAGTAGTAGAATTAGAATCTACAGAGGAAGGTAATACAGATGGGTGGGCACATGAACTGGCATGTACTTTTGTTGCCATGGACCCAAGATGGGGATGGTAAGGTGTCTGAGAATTTGTGCATCAACACTGGCCTTGAGGAGCAGGTGTCATTATGCACTACTGGTGTTTGCCTCGTTCTACCACTTCTGAACTATAGCTGAGACTCCCCCCCCCCACACACACACAATGCTCCATTGAGATCAGAGTCTCTGTTGAGGTTACTTAATGTGACACTTAAGAGAAAGTTTTTTAAGGGGAGATCTCTGTAGAATTTAGAGGCTGCTCTTACCAGTTAGAATTTTTTTAAAAGCATAAAATCCAGGTAAAAAGAAAATATTGAACAGTAGTTCTAGCTAAGAACAAGAGGCCAGCTAAACCCATGCTGAAAGTACTGGAGCCTTGACTCCAGAGAAGCTTGACGACCTCTGGAAATAGGTGTTTTCTCTCAGTGTACTGCATAGCAACCTGAGAGGATGGCCCAGATCACTGAGACCACACTTGATTTTTTTTTCTGTACAAGCCTCATCTGTTCTTGGAGACAAGGCAGTTCCTGTCATAATGGAGAATGTCAGAGTTTTAGCCCTGACTTCACACAAGAAATAAAGCCTCAACTTTTTATATTATCTTTGATAAAATTAGATAACTAGTTTTATTTTCTTTTACTTTCTTGTCATTTATTACTAAACTAATGCTTGGTTATTGCTACCAGTAAAATCATCAGAAGTTGTATAAAGGAAAAGAGTCATATCCATCTACTCAGTTTTCATTATTCCCAGACATGTGCAAGATGTTTTGTCTTATAAATAAATGCCCTATACATATTGTTCTGCCTCAGGCAAAGCATTGGTGCTGTTGTTAAGTTGCTCTGTCACATGCGACTCTTTTGTGACCCCACGGACTGTAGCCTGCCAGGATCCTCTGCCCATGGGACTTCCCAGGCAAGACACAGGAGAGGGTTGCCATTGCCTCCTTCAGGGGATCTTCCTGACTCAGGGATCAAATTTATGTCTTCTGCAATGGCAGGTGAATTCTTTACTGTCGAGCCACTAGGGAAGCCATTTTACATTTTGTTTGACATAACTTGCAAAAATGGTAACAATTGACTATCCAACCAGCAATGTATAAGGCTGACCATTTCCTAATATTCTTAACTGTAATGGATTAAATTTTATCAATATGATGAATTTTAAAATATCTCATTTTCAATTTGCATTTATTCTATGATGAGTAAATGAGATTGAATATGTTCTTATCTATAGTCTATTTAAATTTCACATCTATATTATTTGCCTGTTTTTCTACTGGGTAATATGCCTTTTTAAAAAAATTCTAAATATTATTTTAATATTAGGGATCTCAGCCCTTTGCTTTACATATCCACTGACACTTTCCTCCAGTCTCTCAATTTTTTCTTTCTATAATATCTTTTACCACCCAATTAAAAAAGTTACACAGTTTAATGTATCTTTTCTTTGGGTTTCACGGTTGCCTGTCTTGCTAGGAAAGTTTTTCTAACATTTTCATTATTTCATATATTTTATTTATACCTTTAACTGATCCGGAATTCATTTTGTAAAACAGATTGATATTTAGTTTTCTTCTTTGCTGTTTTGGTTTGTTTGCTTCTATGCTGGATACTCAAGTATGCTATCCAATTTTTTGTTTAGCTGAACCAAAGTTTTCTCACTAGATTTAAATGCCATCTTTGTCAAATGTAATTTCTTACATTTCTTTGTATCTATTTCCAGACATTTATTGTGCAGCACTAACATCTGTGTATAAGTCTTTGCTGGTTCCATTCTGTTTGATTTTCAGTAGCTTTATAGAAACATTTGACATCCAGTAAGTTTCCCCCAGCACTTTGAAACTCCAGTACTTTGGCCACCTCATGTGAAGAGTTGACTCATTGGAAAAGACTCTGATGCTGGGAGGGATTGGGGGCAGGAGGAGAAGGGGACGACAGAGGATGAGATGGCTGGATGGCATCACTGACTCGATGGATGTGAGTCTCAGTGAACTCCGGGAGTTGGTGATGGACAGGGAGGCCTGGCGTGCTGCGATTCATGGGTTCGCAAAGAATCGGACACGACTGAGCCACTGATCTGATCTGATCTGATCTGAAGTTTCCCCCAGTGTTCTCCCATCAATTTTTTGGTTCTTCTCACATTCTTTTTCTTCTATGTGAATCTTGAAATTATTGTATACAGTCCCTTCCCACCAACTAGCAAAAGCCCACTGATGGTCTACTAGAAAATGAATTCAATTAGGCCAAATTTTTAAAAGGATAAGCAGTTACAAAATGTCCCACCATAAAGGAATGCCCATTGTTAGTAACTTGTGATTTCTGTCTGGAAGACAGATTTTTTATTTTCACACTCTGGAGTTTAGAAAATAATTAGGAAATGCTGAAATGTACGTTCTTTCTCAGGACTCAATAACTCTCTCTAGTCTAGAGATTCAAAATGCTCTTTAGCTCAGGAAAATTGTTTTCTATTATCTCTGTCTTCTAGCCTCATTTTTTCGACCCAGAATTTTTCTATGGTTGCATGTTATGCCTCTAAATATGTTCTCCAAGTCTCCTGTTTTCTCATGACTTTAATTTCCTTAGGCCTTCACTCCAGATTGGGCTATTTCTGCCTTTTGATCCTTTACATAACAAATTCAGTTTTCAGCACAAATCATTCTCCCGTTCAGGTTATGTAGTAATTTTTTTAGTTTTAGAATTTAAGTTGGTGCCCAAATGACATCTTCCCAACACCTCTCTGTCATTGTGATGAGGGTTCTCTCCTGTTTCTCTCATTAGTTGTACTTCATCGAGAACTGCTGTTCTTAGATGGTTCTGTGCTCTCAAGATCACATTTCTATTCAGTGAGTCGTGTTCCCTCCTGACTGGGATTCTGTACTCCTTCAGGACTCACAGACCTCAGGTTTTTAAAGCCTCTTGAGCAGTGACGAACCAGTCAGGGGTGGCAGACAAGAGTTTCCCCCACTACTATTTAATAGTAAATTAGTTCATAAACTGTGAGTCCTTTGAGGGGTGACACAAAGAATTGCCACTCTGCTCCCCACCCTCCCCAGGACAGGCACCATCTTTTCCATTCACAAGGCCTGGCAACACTCTCAGCTTCTTGTCGGAGGCACCTCTGGTATTACCAACCAGGTGACGTGGAGTAACTGGGTAGGTTGGCGGGGTGCGGGGTGGGGCGGTTTGCAGGGACGGGATCCCTAGGGTTCAGAAGGTACTATAGTTTCTAAGTTTGGGTCTTTGCTTTGCCTTGGAAAACAGCGATTTTTGCTTCTTTCTTCAGGCTCCCATTGGCCACTAGGAATAAGCATTCTTTACCTGCCTAGTCACTGGGGAACCCAAGAGAACCACAGCCTCATAGGTACCCTGCATCCCCTCCTGAAAAGGGAGGCAGGAAGAGGCGTTCCATCATTTTCTCCCTTGATCCGTTATTAGATTAGAACAGAGGCAACAGTAGACATCTGTGCTGTGTCAAACAGTTATCTTCCATTCACAGAGAGTCAGAGTGAGAATTTATGTCAGTTAAGCGGGGGACATTTTTCTACTTCATCTCTATTTCATACTTCTGAACAGAGGGACTGGAGATTGGATAAGAAGCACTGGGTTGCCCAAAAAGTTTGTTCAGGTTTTTCCATAAGGTATGAAAGAAAACCTTAATGAGCTTTTTGGCCAACCCACTATTTAATGTAGATAAATATGGGTATGCCATTTTATGGGCTTTCCTGGTGGCTCAGATGGTAAAGAATCCGCCTGCAATGTGGGAGACCTGGGTTTGATCCCTGGGTTGGGAAGATACTCTGGAGGAGGGCGTGGCAACCCATTCCAGTGTTCTTGCCTGGAGAATCCCCATGGACAGAGGAGCCTGGAGGGCTACAGTCCATGGGGTCGCAAAGAGTCGGACACGACTGAGCGACTAAACACAACAGCACATGCCATTTTGCTTGTGGAAAGGATACATTTTTGAGAAGCCTCATAGTATATGATCCCATCAGGGACAATATCAGGGATTCCAAACAGCTCAGCAACTTCCCCTGAGAGAATCCCTTCCCTGACCTTAACTCACAACCTCGTCAATCACTGAGTCCAGGCCAACCTCTCTGGCCTGAACTATTCCTTCCAAAGAATATTTCAGTCTAATAGTTTCTGAGGCATGCCTTTTGGTTTGGCTTTTGGTGAAGGTAATATGAGGAGCCTTGAGACCCATGCATCCTTAGGGTTTTCAAGAAATATCATGTTTGATTATTCTTGATTCACAGTGCCTTACCAATATCACATAACAATTTCCACTAAATGTGAAATCTTCTAACTAGGCATGAAATGTTAGCAGTAGTCCAAAGTAGCCTAAACTCTTTAAAAAAAAAAAAAAAAGAATATAAAGCAAATATGGCAAAAAAGATTGCACTGGTTAAATTCAGGTTTGGTCACACTGGTGTTTGTAATGTCTCTCTCTAAACTCTTCTGCAGGTTTGAAGTATTTTGTTTCAAATTCAAAAGATTCTTCTTGATGGAAATGATAACTCTCAGTAGATTTAGTACAAACTGAGAATCAAACAGTTAAAAATGCATTTATAAGCTGTTAATTTCCACTTGGCGATTCTGGGTGACTTTGTGATGGGAGCAAAGAGAAAGTCTTTTTACGGTGTTCTCCTGCCTATACTTCAGCAAATTTTTATTTCTTGCTGAGGACTCACTTTTCTGACTTCAGGGTTAATGGAACAACCACTTAGCTGGGTTCCCTGTTCCGTGTCTGAAGATGAAGGAGGTAAGTAAGGCTCTCGACCACAACACACCTTTCATTGCCTAACAATCTCAAGCATGTCCTATCCTTATAATAGCCAAGCTCCTTCTCCACAGTTTCATTCTCTCTCAATTCATATAGAAGTATGCAAAACGGGATGAAGTCAATGCTCAGACTGTGCACACAAAGGTGACACATCCGTGATCTTTCCTCGCTGGGTCACACTGTACCGTACTTTCTCTGTTCAAACACAGGAACCATACAGCCATGCAGGGAAAAAATACAGACACAGAACACACTGTCAACCTATTTTTCAATTAGAGTGAGGGTGACAGATATTCAAAAAGAGAGAGAGAAAGAAAGAGAAACTGCAGGAGAGAGAGAGAGAGAAGGAATAGGAATCTCTTTGGTGACAAGGCACACAGACCAAAGCAGGGTTAGGGGACCCCCTAACGGAGGATGTTTTTGCTGCAGCTCAGGAATATAACAATGTTAGAAGAGTCCAGGTCCTGCAGTGGCTCTGAAATCTTCTGACTCTGATATTTATATCCTACTGCTTCATTTTCTTTTCTTTCTTTCTTTGGGTTAAATTGCCACTAGTTCCTTTTTTTAATACTAAAAGTCACCACATTCAGGAACTTAAGACATTACATAATGTTCAGACTTAGCGTTTCTGAACATACAATAGAATCGTGTTTTGGAAACCACACAGAGGATCCTGAACTGGTTGGATACACCCTGGATTACAGGTCCCTATGCAACAGGCTGGAAGAGCCGGGGTGGGAAGCCAGGTTTTTTATGTACTCCACAATCGATGGCCCATCATCGCTGAGTCCACATGCCACTGCTTTCGGAAAGAAGGGCCAGGGTACATGCCAGCCCCCACCCTCCCAGATACTAGAATTACAGCTTCCGTGTTACACTACCATCCATGGTGGGCACTGTGAGTGTTCAGATTTACTACTTTTGAAAATATTGAAATTACAGTATCTAGAGAATTTTCAAAGTTGCAGCCCTCAAATTATAAGACAGTTGACTTTGGAATATCTTTCCCTGTCAATGGAAAAGGAAAATAAAATTACTACCTCATCTGACAGGTCAAGTTATTCTTCTGGACAAATTCTCCATCCCCTTCCTTATTAGTATAAAATATTAATTTCTTACCACACCAGCAAGCCCCTTCAGCAAGGCCCTCTTTCTTCTATCATGCCTAGTGCCTCCCTCCACCCCTCCGTCTCTCTCCTTGCCCTGGCTTCCTCACCATCTGTGCTGTTCATCCTCACGGTTCCCTCCCTCTTTCTTCGGGCCTCTGCTCAGTTATCACCTTAACAGGGAGAACTTCCCAGGCCACCGAGTCAAGACCATCATCTGCCATCACGCCCTGAACTTCATTCGCTCAGTTTCTACTTGAGCTGCAGCTGCTGCTGCTAAGTCACTTCAGTCGTGTCTGACTCTGTGCGACCCCATAGACGGCAGCCCACCAGGCTCCTCCGTCCCTGGGATTCTCCAGGCAAGAACACTGGAGTGGGTTGCCATTGCCTTGTCCAATGCACTTGAGCACTTCCTGCCAAAAGAGCTTCAGGGGTTTCCTTCTCTTATCTGTGCTTTCTGCCAAGGTAAACTCCTCCTGTGTTCCCAACACCTAGAACACCAGCACTCAATAGGTATTCATTCAAGAAATAAGTGAAATGCTGTTGGAGAAAATGAATAAATGACACTTTCCTCCTGTTTCTTCAAAACTTAAGCCTTCAGGATAATTATTACATCCTACTTCTCAGTAGGACACTCTAATGCATTTGATAAATGTCATAGATGATAACAAACTGTCAATACTATTGTTTCTAATACTATTAATAGTTACTGTTAATATTAGAACATGGAGATGATGATATTATGCTTCATTACTTGAGAAGAAAATGCTACACAATTCAGCTCCTGTCTGCAACACTCTCCATTCTTTGCATATGTTAACAGCCATTCTCAACCTTTTTGTTGTCTTTTATCTCTGGGAATCTGGTTGAATCTGATTGGATCCTATACCTAGAAAAATGCATAAAAACCTAAATTCTCTAGAAAATTGACAGGTTCATAAACCCTCCTAAGTGTCACCAAAGCATCGGTTAAATGTTTCTGTTACTGAGCTCTAGAAAGAGGTAGGTGTCTTGCAGTTATTAATTAGAAGGTCTTCTCTCCACATCAGTATATGCTTTAAATAGGACTTACTGAACTATTCATTTTCTGGAGATACATATTTCATTTTAATGTGGGCTGATGGTGATAATAGTGGTGTTAGCAGTGGTTTATGTGTGTGCATGAGTGTAAGTGTATGTGTTCCCCTAGGACTCACATATTAAAACACATTAAAAAGTAGTGGGGAAATCTTGGTTTGTGCATCAATTATTCACTTTGCAGCTATTAGACCGCAGGTATGTAATTTAATTTCTTTCTGATTCATTTTTCTTATCTTTAAAAGGAGGGAAATAGCATATACCTTAGAGCACTGTTATAAAAATTAAAGAAGAAGACATACGTAAAGTCTCTTCGGTTCTATGTACCTGACATACGTAAGCAAAGAGCAAATAAGTATTATAATCCTGCTTAGATATCATTTTTTTCTTTTGTCTGATGTCCTCATCTCCCTTTTATTTGGGAACCCTTAGACCAATGTACTAGATGAACATATTTTAAAAATCATTTTGAGTTTCCACATAGAACTATACATTGGCCTTTTGATGACTTTTCTAAAAATAGAACTAATTCACAATTTATTGCAGTTCACACAGAATGAAAGATTAAATCACTGTTGGATTATAAGCAGACATTAACCCAATTATTCTTCAAAATGGCAATATATTTGCTGCATACCATCAGTATCATCAAGCAAGAGTAGAAATTACATTACTCTAAATATACACCAGATGGCTCTAGGGTGACATGGTTATTACAAAAATAAGAGTCCTGATTGTTTATAGTTCCCCCAAGGGCAAAAATCTGCGTCTAATCTGTATCTGTAACCCACAGCAACCAATTGAGGGCTATAGGAGTGAAATATATTTTAGTTTGTGGTAATAGCAACAATTTGCCATTCTTTTCAGAACTACAGTCTCTGCTAATTTGTCTAAAAAGATTTGAAGATTTCAAAGTAGATAAGAGAAATGGCAATATTGGATTTCTAAGGTGGGGGTTAGTTGATGTCCAAGGATATGAAAGCAGAAGAATTGTATTTGTAGATGCTCAATTTAAAAACTCAGAGTGGTAAATTATGCTGCTACTCAAGATGTGGGCTGAGTGAGAACATCAGACCATATGCCTTTGCCCTTTTATTTTACTTCTTCAGTGAAAAAATTACAGTGAATAATAATCATTTAAAGAATGTTGTGTGCTTACTTGTGCCAGGTACTGTTCTAGGTTCTGGGGACTCAATGGAGAAAAGAACAGATGTGCGTGCATGCATGCTAAGTACCCTCAGTCGTGTTCAACTCTTTGTGACCCCATGGACCGTAGCCCACCAGGCTCCTCTGTCCACAGGATTCTCTAGGCAAGAATACTGGAGTGGGTTGCCATTTCCTCCTCCACGGGATCTTCCTGACCTAGGGATCAAACCCATGTCTCTTAGGTTTCCTGCATTAGCAGGTGGGTTCTTTACCACTAGGACCACCTGGAAAGCAACATAATCCATCCTCCTTCCCCTGCAGGGGAGGGGGTGGGAGGGAGAGAAGGATATCAGTGAGGAAAAATGAAGGCTTTACTTTTCATTTCCTTTAATAAAATTTCTTTTCCTTTAATCTGACTTTTGCTGTTGTTTAGACACTAAGTCCTGCCTGATTCCTTGCAATCCCATGGACTGTAACCCACCCAGCCTCCTCTATCCATGGGATTTCCCAGGCAAGATTACCGGACTGGGTTGCCATTTCCTTCTCCAGGGGATCTTCTTGACCCAGGGATCGAGACGATCCCTGGGATCGAACCCATGTCTTCTGCATTGGCAGGCGGATTCTTTACCACCCAAGAGGCCAATCTGACTTATAGTCATACATAAATACATATCAAAAAAATAAATGCTTTTAATAAGCAGACAAACCTTTCCTTTAAAATTCAACTAACCAATCAAACATTGGGTTCAGTTCCTTTGCAAATAACTTCCGTTCTAAGTTTCTCCAAACCAATAAAATGATCTCTTACTGAACTGATCACTTACTGAATTTCTTTAACCTTCCAGCAAAAGGTAGATACTATAGAGTTCGTGAGCTTGATACTTTGGAATCAGTGGTTGGGGTCAATTTGGTTTCTTGGCTCTCAAAATTTGAATGAGCTGCTTATGTGATCACTCTACCAATTCTAGAAAAAACTTACACAGATGACTTAAAGCGGAGCCTATGGGTCCTTATTCACTTTTCCTGCCCTGACGTCCCTACTGGGGTACCAGTTATATCCTGGCACATTTTTTCCTCATCCCCATCATTCCTGGCTTCCTAGTTCTCAACTCTGGCTGTGCCTTCAGTGCTTCCGTTGCTCAATAAGGTAGCCGTCAGCCACATGCGGCTACCAAGCATTTGGTATGTGAGGTCCAGATGCAGATGTGCTGCTAAGTGTAAAATATACATTGGATGTCTAAGACGTCAACAAAAAATTATAAAATACCTCAGTAGCACTTTAAAATAATGATTCAATGTCACAATAATATTTTCAACATACTAGGTAAAATGAAAATCTATTACAATTAATTTCATTGTTTCTTTTTAAAAACATTATCAACTGGAAAATTTTAAATTACATATGTGGCTTCCATTATATTTCCATTAAACAGTGATGTGCTAGGCTCCCTTAATGATACATTGGATTTCAGCTTTCCAGATGGTTTAAGGATGTTTGCTTCCTTGATAGGAAGCAGGAATTCACCAGATCTTCCCTTTTCACCCCCACCTTGATGGTCAGGCTCTTTGCCAGATACAAGTAATCCATTTCAGAACTTCTAAATGAAATGCAAAGGAGAAGCAATATGCAGCATTATTTTATCATAGTTGTTTGTGACAGTTCTATCTGATCCTCTCATACCAGAAATGACAGGAGGCACTGCATAGACTACAAGGAAGCTGGGTAGGGCTCGGGAGCAGTCCCTGTCAGCAACGAGCTTCCAGGCAAATCGAAGCAGACAGGCATGATTCAATAGGCAGATGAGTTCCCTGGGTGATGTGGTCCTTACATAGTACCCCATTCATCACCACAGCTTGTTTACATCAGAAAGTTGCAAGAGACCACAGGGATTTAGAAATAAGAGAAAATCCAGATAGGTGGGGGACATGAGGAAAAGTCTCATGAAAAAAAGTGATAAATGAGCTCATGCTTGAAGACTGGGGTGGAAGAATGAAGGATCATGTATTGGGGGTAAAGAGGAAGAGGACAGAGAGGTGTAGAGAATGCTTGGGGAAGAATGAGTCATTGAGTTTGGCTGCAGCAGAGTGGCCAAAGACTGGAGAGTAGTGAAGGTTGTGACTAAGAATGTGGGAACACTGGACTCTGGGCTGGACTCCTACCGTGGTTGACAGTGGGAGCTGCCATAGCTATGCCTAGGGAGAACCATCATGCTGCACAGTTGACGTGAAATAGAGAGGCTAGGAGTAAAGAGATCAATTAGGAAAGTCTGAGCACAGTCTATGCCACAGAGGTTGTAATTTGCCCTTCCACATTCCTGGTGCAGAGTGCCTGCTGATCATGGCATTCTTTCCCAGATGTAACCTCTGGACTCTTCTCAGTGGGGCTTTGGGAAGCTATATACTCACACATGGAAGAAAACTGATTCTCTACGTTTTATTTAGCAAAAGGGTCATGACCCTTATTTAGGGTGGTAGCAATGTGGCAGATGAGGAAAAATGCAAAATCATCTCAGAGATTGAATACATACACCTGGTATCTTATTAGAGAGGGGGAATACAATTGTACTAAGCATTCTTACCATCTTTACAAGGATAATGTTGGTGCCACCAACAGAAACAGAGCTGCCCCTGAAGACTGGTCTTTCCATCCAAGATGACAAGTTTCACGGTAAGCTTGTTGAAAGACTCTTCATGGTTTTTCCACCAAAGATGATGAACTTTGTTGTAGGCCTGTTGCATAGGAGGCAGCGGTGGATCATTTATAAAGATAAGCCCAGGAAGCTTTAGGATGTATATCCTGGGGCAGTGGATAGAGGATGGGTCAGACATACTTGATTGGAAAGTCTTCTACCTAGAAGTCAGAGTTGAAAACATGGGCTTACATGGGAAGGTGTGAGGCGAGAATTTCAGGGCATGCCTACATTTGTGTTCAGGATGAAGGGGGGTGGGTGTATAGCACACATCTGATCCCAGAGGCCCAGACAGAGCAAAATTAATAGAATTCCATAGAGGCTGACGGGGAAGAATTTTAAGGAGATACTTTGTTTCAAAAGTCAGAATAATTAGAGGGGGTAAAATGACAATCACGTTTGCTCCCTGGGGGATCACTGGTCATCTCTCAGAGAGTTCTCAGTTAGAGAGGTAAAGATGCAAGCAACTCTGCAATGGAGTGAGCTGATTATTCAGGGCATAAAAGCACTGAGCAAAAGAGAACAGAAGAAGGAATACTACTTTGAAAAAATTCCAAGAGAGAAGGAATGCATTTTGACTTTTGTAGACTATAATAGACTTGAAACGGGTATATTCATAGGATGAAAGGAAGGCCTTGATGCAAAGGGCAAGATGAATATAACCTGGAAAAGGTATCATGGATGGAGCAAAACTCAGGAAGCTTAAGGAAATGTGATCAAGGACACTGGTGGGGTAAACTTAGAAGAGGCCAGACCTTCTGAGCCAATGGTGAAGAGAGAGAGAGAAAATACAGACACAGGAATATTTAGCAACTCGGGGAAGGTAAATAACTCATCATTAGTCACCAAATAAGTTAGGAACCCATGACTCGAATCCAGGCCCACCTGGCTCCAAAGCCCCGTCAGGTGGCCAGTACCCTCAGTCTTCAGGCTGTTAAACTGCACCCTCCATCTCAGAGCCTGGCAGACAGAAAGGGGATGAATGTTTGTTGAACATACAAATTAATGAATGACCAAATCATTGTGACTATCAATTACTACTACATAATACGTTAGATGTAGTAAGTATAAGACCATGGGCTGGAATATCATTCTCTAATGTTCTCTCATCCTGGCCATTCAGACTGGTTCAGGCCCTGTCCAATTCAGGCTATCAGGTGAAAAAGCCTGATTGGACACACATCCACTGGTCAACCATGAACCCCTGCACACAGCAGAGTTAGTGACTGGCAAGCACAAACATGTGTGACACAGGCATCAGTATTGGGCTGGGGTGGGGCGGGGGGAGGGGGAGGTAGACCAGATGACTGAACTTTTATAGACCCCACATGATACTGGACCACTGTATACAATATTAAGTAACAACTTAGAGTGAAAAAAGGTTCAAAACTCACTCAACATGTCTATGGTCTATCCTTCGCCATTGTATTTTATTTTGCTGCTCATTTCAGTATCAGCCCCCACCCACATTTTCATGCCAACAACACTGTTATATAGCTCTCAAAGGGAGGAGTACTGAAAATGCAAATATGTGACTTAAAAACTGTTTGAGAACACCGCTTCACTAAAACTATAGAAAAAAGGCTTCTCTTCTTCTCCCAAATATTTTGTTTACAAAAAATACTGAAATCAAACATTTATGTTATTCAGAACAAAAAACAGCAAAATTCACTGCCAGTAAAATTATTCCGTAGTAGTTACTGTATTAAGCATAAGGAAGAGAAATCATTTGCAACAATCTGACAGGTACATGGAGGCCAGTCTTTCGCTCTACAACTCCCTGATTTGATCTTTATCACACTTGATCTGTTTCTCTTCTCCACCACTCCCAATCCTAATCTCAGTTCGTACAAGAAAGTGAGTTGGAAAAATCCTTACCAACACTAGCACTTTACTATAAATCAGTGTAATGATATCCACTAGTATCCTTGCATTTTATGTCTTCTAGTCCATGGGGTTGCAGAGTTGGACAGGACTGAGCGACTTCAAAAGGAGACAATGCTGGGAATGACTCTCTAATGAAAATAACTCTTACACCTAAGCTGGGGAGATAAAAGAACAAAGGGCTCAACAATTCCAAGACCCACCCCTTTCTTATCTAAAGTGCCTCCTGACTTTCTGTGCCTACAGGCAGGCATAGGATCTGGGCTGTCCAGTGTCAGAGGCCTAGTCTCCTGCTTCTGAAGCCTGGGCAAGACTTCCTCCATTTTAATTTCCCTGACACTTCAGATGATTCTTAAAGCGTTTTTGGATGGTTTTCCCCTTGTTTCTCTTCATTAGAGCTATATCAATGTTCTTCTTTGACTCCTCCCTTCTTTCTGTAATGTTAGAGAAGGATCAGAAACGGGAATTATCCATTTTGGGGCACCTGTTACAAATCAGGCACTGTGTTGGTTAATCTCATCTAACATTCCTAACAATCCTATTCTATTCCCATTTTACAGATGGGAAATGCATTCAGATTAATATCTGGAGGGCAGAGGCAAGATCTGCACCCAGGTCTAACCCCAAAGCCCAGTTCCTTCCACCTATTCTCAGCTGCCTGCAAATGAGGTTCAAATCGGGCATTTCCTGCTCCCAAAGGCACTGTGTGATGAATAAGCCACCCACTCACTGCAGACAAGAGAGGATGGAAGTGTAACGACAGGGTCCTAATTCATTTTCCTCTCTTTTGCAATTATCTCATTTCAAAATTATATTGAACATTGCAGGGATTTCCCACACAATTCTAGTATTCATTCATTCTAAATCTCTTAAAGCAAACAGTGTGGTAGTTATTCTCATAGAGGGCTGTAGTCAGAATCGAGGCCTCTGAATCTAAATCAGAATTGTAGATGAAAAGTGGCTCTCTTCAGACAAATATTTGGAGCCCAGATAAAAAGTTCACAGTTCTTCAGGAAGCCTCCAGAGGGCGATAAAGTGCAAGCAATGGCCAAGCCTGGGACTTCCACACACATAGTCCAGTGTGACCGGCTCACAGGCTAGTACAGGAAGGTTTTGAAGAATAAACGAAAAAAAAAAAAAAAAAAGACCTTTAGCAAAATAATTGCATTTAATGTTGCTTCGTATTAACTAAAAGATACATCAAATACAGAGTTTAAAATTAAAAATTTTAACAAAGGAAGGAAGTGTACTATTTCTTGGTGATGCTCTGTGTAAAATGGAATGGGACAATTTATTAGGAATACAGAATCTTTTCAAACGCATCAAGGTGCAACAAAGACGATACAGTGTTTCCTTGTGTGTGTGTACTCTTGCTCAGTCCTCTGATTCTCTGCAACCCCATGGACTAGCCCACCAGGAGGTTCCTCTGTCCATGGGATTCTCCAGGCAAGAATACTGGAGCAGGTTGCCATTTCCTACTCCAGGGGATCTTCCTGAACCAGGGATCGTACCCAAGTCTCTTGTCTCTCCTGCATTGCCAGGTGGACTCTTCACCACTATCGCCATGTGGGAAGCCCCCTGTGCTTAATTTTTTTTTTTTTTAAGTACCCATTCTTCATTTCTCTGAAGTCAATCAAACATTGGTATCTTCAAGGCAGTCTATATTATGTTTCTGTCCAGGGGAACATTTTGGAATTATTAGATTTATATAGTGATTTTCCTCTGAAGAGCTCAAAATGTCTCATCCAAAACATTCATATAAAGAATACCAAATGCTTCCCCAAATGCCAAAAGCAAGTCAGGTAAGCAGCAGAGCATAGAATATGAGAGCAGTGAGAAAGTAAGAGCAGACACGTAGATGCAAACAAATCTAAAAGTGCCAGTGTGGAATAATAAGTCCATCTCTCCTGCACACTGTGCCCCTGTCTGCAAACTCCATGCCATGCTGTCACTCCTGAGCTAGTAAACAGGTATGCCACCCCAGACCACTCCACTTAGGGGTGTGCTGATACAGGTGTGAATTCCAGGGAGGCTGATGGGCAGGTGACCCTTCCCCCACACGGGAGGGCTCATGGTCTGCCCAGCAAGACACATCTCCTGACACATGACATCTTTTTGGATATGTTTGGGGGCATAGATAATCAAAACGTGATTGTTTGTTTGTTAACTGGATCTGTTTTCACTTGGAGGTACAAAAGATATCACTAAATATTAAGAAGTTTGAAAATACATAGGACAGCTATATATAAAACTATATATAAAATATATATTCATATATATATAAATATATTTATATATATAAATATACAACTATATATAAAATATATAGGACAACTATATATAAAATAGATGACCAGCAAGGCCCTACTGTATAGCTTAAGGAACTATACTCAATACCTTGTAGTAACCTATAATGGAAGCGAATACAAAAAAAGAATACATATATTTATACATATATATATGTATAACTGAATCACTTTGTTGTTCATCTGAATCAGAACTTTAAAAAATCAATTATATTTCAACATTTAAAACAAAATACATCTCTCTTTCAGTCTCTGAAAGAGACCGTGTGAAGATTCAGCCCCTCACACTGGAATAAAATATATTTACATAAAATAAAATATATTTACAACTAATTACTTCTATAATTCTAGAGGCACATAACTCTGGAAGTATTCTGAACCATATCCTTTATGACTCTTGAAAATAAAATACATATTACATTATGGGAAACTGACTAGCACTGGAATGTCAAGAATATCTATTGTCTGCATTGCATTACACTTTGCATTTTCCAAAAGAACATATGTGAATAAGATATGTATTTTTCTTCAGAGTCTCCTGAAAATATATCAAAGCTTTAATTTAATTCTTGTGCTTCTGAAATAAACTAACCGAAAAGATCTAATCTTGGCTGTATGAATAGGTATTAGATTTAGTAGACAGACGTGCAGCTTATCTTTTTTAGCAACCTAAAAATAAGAACTGGATGCAATTTCTTCCGAACTCTGATGAAAAGTGCAAACATACTGTTTCCATCATAATCACGGGAAAGGGAAGTAGGTCTGTGTACTGCTAAGGATGGAACAGCATTTGATGTGAACAGTAGGAGTCTTTTCACTCAGAGATATTTAGCTGGGTCCTAGAATCTGACATGCACAGAGGTAGTTAGACACAAGAATGTGAGCGGCATAGTCAGAACACCAAATTAATTATTTGGAATTTAAATAGAAAGACAACAATCTCTACGGGAGCCTCCCAAAAAAGTTACTTCTGCTAATCAGGAAAATCAAAGTGAAAGATTCTGGACTTCTCTTCTCAGACTAGAAACCTCGCAAGTCCTACATCCCCCATGAATGTGCTTTTTCCTTAGTTTCTAGCAATGTGGTCATGAACAACCAAGGCTAAAGGAAAGGAGCAGAAATCAAAGCCAATGACTTTAACAAAGGCAGGGAGAAACTCCCAGCAGGAGGACGCCAAGACTTCAGGGCCTTCAGCAGGGCCTTTCTGTTTGGTCCTCAGCTGTGCTGAGATGCACTCAGGAGGCTCAGCTCCACCCCTAAAACATGCACAGGGTCCCATTGCCTGGAGCTGACAACTGTATAACTACAGGCAGGTTCCATAACCTCTCTCAGCGCGGAGAGGTTTTATTCCTTATATATAAATTAGAGAAATTAACACTCTATATGGGATTATTTCAAGGTAGTCCCTAAGCCCAATGCTAGGAACTTGGTAAGTACTCAATATTCTGCTAATTACTGGATCTAGTTCCTCTGTAGGCATAACATATCAACTCTGGAAGCACATGAAGGAAATCCGGGACAATGAAAATATGCACCAACAGAAGGAGTGGTAACTTTACAGTGGGGAAACTTGGCAAACACCACCAGAGCCAAGGGATTAAGGTCAACGTCATCAGTGTTGACAGCAGGTACCCCTGACATGACATGGTGAAGAAGGCGCTTCCCTCCCAAAAAGTCTAACATCTTTCTAATTAATTGAAAAGCATCAGATAAACACAAATTGCAGAAATTCTCCAAAACGCCTATCCTACCTGGTACTCCTCAGAACTGCCAAGGTCATGAGAAACAAGGAAAGTCTGAGACTCTGTCACCATCTAGAGGAGTCTAGGAGACAGGATGATTAAAAACACTGTGGGATTCCAGGTAGGAATCTGCACCAGAGAAAAAGATATCAGGGGAAAACTAGTGAAACCTGAATAGAACTTCAGTTCAGTTCAGTCGCTCAGTCGTGTCCGACTCTTTGCGACCCCATGAATCGCAGCACGCCAGGCCTCCCTGTCCATCACCAGTTCCCAGAGTTCACTCAGACTCACGTCCATCGAGTCAGTGATGCCATCCAGCCATCTCATCCTCTGTCGTCCCCTTCTCCTCCTGCCCACAATCCCTCCCAGCATCAGAGTCTTTTCCAATGAGTCAACTCTTTGTGTGAGGTGGCCAAAGTACTGGAGTTTCAGCTTTAGCATCATTCCTTCCAAAGAAATCCCAGGGCTGATCTCCTTCAGAATGGACTGGTTGGATCTCCTTGCAGTCCAAGGGACTCTCAAGAGTCTTCTCCAACACCACAGTTCAAAAGCATCAATTCTTCGGCACTCAGCCTTCTTCACAGTCCAACTCTCACATCCATACATGACCACAGGAAAAACCATAGCCTTGACTAGACGAACCTTTGTTGGCAAAGTAATGTCTCTGCTTTTGAATATGCTATCTAGGTTGGTCATAACTTTCCTTCCAAGGAGTAAGTGTCTTTTAATTTCATGGCTGCAGTCACCATCTGCACTGATTTTGGAGCCCCCAAAAATAAAGTCTGACACTGTTTCCACTGTTTCCCCATCTATTTCCCATGAAGTGATGGGAGAACTTAGGATTTAATTAATAATAATTATGGAACAATGATGGTTCCTTAATCGTGATACATGTACCATACCAATGTAAGATGTCACCTACAGAGGCCTCTGAGCAGGGCATATGGGAATGCTACTAACTGTAATTTTCTCATAAAGGTAAAACTGTTCTGAAACAAAATATTTACGTAAAAATAGGTTCCATAGAACATTTGGTACTTGACCTGTTGTGGCATGTATTTGAACCTTTCATAAAAGGCTGACACGTGCAATGATAGGGTTGTCTGAGGACAAATCCGTTTCTAAATCATATACAGGGTGATATTTTATAATGTGCTGTATTAAATGGCAAATATATTGCTCTCATCTTAAATACTCCTAAACCATGGTTAGTTGAATGTCCTTCTAGACAATTCTAGCTCAGTTAAATGTCAATCCGATGAGAACAATTGTCAGTCTTTGTGGGCTGGAAACAGAGAAGACTTCTGAGCCAGGCAAGCTGGGATTCAAGTCTTGGCCCTGACACACACTATTACCATTTAGGAAAAGTCAGGTCCACCACTCTGACTTTCAGGGTCTCTGTCTGTTAAACAGGTTTATCTCAAGGAATCTCTCAAGGTTCCAGGCAGTATTAAGCAACATATGCACAATACCTAGCATTGCAGATGCTTGAGAAATGCCAGTTTCCTCCCTTTTCATTTCTATTTTCAGCGGCTGCCATCTGACTGCCTCTCTGACATCTCTGCCTGGATATCTCCCAGATATCTCCAACATAACAGATTTCAAACTAAACTCCTGACTCATCCTACACCCTCTCACACACCCCTTCCCCTGCCAACACATTTTTCTCCTAGACGTTCCCGGTTCTGTAAATGGCACCACCAGCCCACTTGACACCCAGTTGCTCAAGCCAGAAGTGTGGGAGTCATCGTCAATTCCTTCCTTTTTCTCGCTCTCGCCCGCCATATCCAATCCAGCAGCAAGTCCTGTCCTTGCCATCTGTGAGATATTTCTCAAACGTGTCCACTTCTCTCCAGCCTGTTTCAAGTAATTAATGCCTTTACAGGTCTCTGCAATTTTCCACATACTGGGCAGAGTGAAGTTTGAAAAACATTCATCAAGGTATGTTATTCCCGTTCTTAATGGAGTTCAAGGACTTTTCAGGATAAAGTTAAATCCCTGCACCATGGCACCCCCTCTTCCTCTCACCGGCCACCCAGTGCCACTGGACTGTTCTCAACCTCCCGTGCCCTCCCCTCTGTTGGGCGTGCTACTTCCCTAGCGTCTCCCATAACTGGCTGCTTCTCAGCCTCTAGAGAGTGACTGCTTTTCTTATCATCCCTTCCAAAAACATTTTCAAGAGTTGTTTACCCCCCTCTCATTGTTCCCTTATCATTTTTTTACAGCAGTTTTCACATTTTATAATGCTTTATCTCTTTGTTTGATGTTTGTCTCACCTTTAAATTGTTCGAAGCTTCTAAAGGGAGGACAATGAGTTTTCTATTCATTGATACAAGCTCAGTGTCTAGAAAACTGCCTGATGTACCTCTGGTGCCTAACTTATTGAATGAATTAATAAATGAATAGGTAAATAAACTCTCTTTCAGTTCTCCTGAAAAGCACTACAGAAATACAGACTCAGGGCATGATCCTAATTCTATGTAAATAAAGCATATGATAAATACACGTAAATTAAAAAGACAACATTTATTAAAATGCTTCTGGTTATTATCTTCTACTGATGGAGTTAGATTTTATTTCTCATATTTCTATACTTTAAAATGTCTCTAGCATGAAGATTACCTTCATGCTAGGAAAGAAATTTTATGTTGAACTATAGAAAACAGTGAATTCATGATAATAATATAAGGCACTTTCTGGGTAAGTGAATCTTTTTAGTGTGTGCTGCAATCTAAGGAGATTTTTGTTATTTTATTCTGTAAAAGATATGGTTTCTTCAGTCTGATGTTATTGCTTTAATTTTAGCACTGACTCGCTCTATATTTGACAAACAGAAATCTTGCAGTATTTCCTTGGATGAGAAATAGGGATGATGATAATAATGCCTGCCCTCCCTTTGTCTTTGGAGAACTACAAAATAGCATAAAAGTTAGTTGTTATAATTCTCCTTTAGTCTGTATGCTACCAAAACCTTTCAGAAGAGATGAAAATATTCTGCCTATAAATATATCATGGAAAAAGTAACAGAGTTCCAGAAAAGCATCTATTTCTGCTTTATTGACTATGCCAAAGCCTTTGACTGCATGGATCACAATAAACTGTGGAAAATTCTGAAAGAGATGGGAATACCAGACCACCTGATCTGCCTCTTGAGAAATTTGTATGCAGGTCAGGAAGCAACAGTTAGAACTGGACATGGAACAACAGACTGGTTCCAAATAGGAAAAGGAGTTCGTCAAGGCTGTATATTGTCACCCTGTTTATTTAACTTATATGCAGAGTACATCATGAGAAACACTGGACTGGAAGAAACACAAGCTGGAATCAAGATTGCCGGGAGAAATATCAATAACCTCAGATATGCAGATGACACCACCCTTATGGCAGAAAGTGAAGAGGAACTCAAAAGCCTCTTGATGAAGGTGAAAGTGGAGAATGAAAAAGTTGGCTTAAAGCTCAACATTCAGAAAACGAAGATCATGGTATCCGGTCCCTTCACTTCATGGGAACTAGATGGGGAAACAGTGGAAACAGTGTCAGACTTTATTTTTCTGGGCTTCAAAATCACTACAGATGGTGACTGCAGCCATGAAATTAAAAGACGCTTACTCCTTGGAAGGAAAGTTATGACCAACCTAAATAGCATATTTAAAAGCAGAGACATTACTTTGCCAACAAAGGTTCGTCTAGTCAAGGCTATGGTTTTTCCTGTGGTCATGTATGGATGTGAGAGTTGGAATGTGAAGAAGGCTGAGCACCGAAGAATTGATGCTTTTGAACTGTGGTGTTGGAGAAGACTCTTGAGAGTCCCTTGGACTGCAAGGAGATCCAACCAGTCCATTCTGAAGGAGATCAGCCCTGGGATTTCTTTGGAAGGAATGATGTTAAAGCTGAAACTCCAGTACTTTGGCCACCTCATGCGAAGAGTTGACTCATTGGAAAAGACTCTGATGCTGGGAGGGATTGTGGGCAGGAGGAGAAGGGGACGACAGAGGATGAGATGGCTGGATGGCATCACTGACTCGATGGACGTGAGTCTGAGTGAACTCTGGGAGTTGGTGATGGACAGGGAGGCCCGGCGTGCTGCGATTCATGGGGTCGCAAAGAGTCGGACACAACTGAGCGACTGATCTGATCTGATCTGATAAATATATCAATACAACAAAATATGAAAGCAGCTTGTCTCCACAACCAATGTGGCTTTTCTATCAATTGCTATGTACACTTGAGCAAGACACTATTTCTCTAAATAAAGATCTCCTCCCTGCCCCCCAGTTACATTAATAATGACACTGCTATCATGTAAATTCAGAAAGAAAGATTTTTGTGACCCAAACTTTCTCTTTAGCAGGATGATTCAGAGTTGATATAGAAGGATTGTGAATGACTCATATCCTAGAGGTCTAACTACAAACAACAATTCATTCAATGAACAAATAGTAAATTTCAACTCTGTGCTAGACACTTAACTGGGCCCTAGATATACAGCAATGAACAAATGGGCAAACACAATACCTTCATGGAATCAACAAGATAACTGAGTAAATTACATGGAAGTAATGAATTGAGAACTATAAAAGAAGAAAAGGAAATGGAGAATTGCAGCCCAGGGTAAGAAGTTGCAATTTAAATATAGTAGCCAGAGATAGCCTTACCAAAAAGACTACTTACCAAAGAAGATTTGAATTGTACAAGGGAGCAAACTATGCAGATACTGAGTGAGAAATAGTCCTAGTAGAAGGGACAGCAAATACAAAGGACCCGGGAGAATATTTAGGAATAACCAAGAAACCAGCCTGGCTTGAACACAGTGAGCAGGGAAAAAACAGAAGAAAAAAGGGTCAGCGAGGAGATAAGACAGTAGCTCCTATGGGGCCCTGAGGGCACTGTTTTCACTTGGGCTTTTACTCTGAGTCAAATGGGAGACCCAAAGGTGACAGGACCCAGCTTGTGTTTTGACAGGATACTGTTATACTCTGGCTTTTGTACTGAAAACAAACTTTAGCAGCAAGGCTAAGGGTGGAAATATGGAAACCAGTCAGGAGAAACCAAATACTGCCTCCTGGCAGAGGTGATACTGGCTGAGACCAAAGTGGTAGTGGTTCAGGTTATGATGACAAGATTTAGGATATACATTAAAGGACTTCCCTGGTGGCTCAGACGGTAAAGCATCTGCCTACAATGTGGGAGACCCGGGTTCAATCCTTGGGTTGGGAAGATCTCCTGGAGAAGGAAATGACAATCCACTAGAGTATTCTTGCTTATAATGGAAGTCTCCTGAATGGAGGAGCCTGGTAGGCTTGGAAATCCCAAGAATGGAGGAGCCTGGTAGGCTACAGGTCATGGGGCTGCAAAGAGTCAGACACGACTGAGCGACTTCACTTTCTTTAAAGGTAAAACAACAGGATGCACTGTAGGCCTAGCCAAGAGGAGTCAAAGATAATTAGAGAAAAAATTGGCCTAAGTAACTGTTAGGATGGGCTTACCTGGGGGCTCACTGGGAAAGAATCTGCCTGCCAATGCAAGGGACATGGGTTCGATTCCTGAGTCAGAAAGATCCCCTGGAGAAGGGATAGGCTACCCACTCCAGAATTCTTGGTCTTCCCTTGTGGCTCAGCTGGTAAAAAATCTGCCTGCAATGCGGGAAACCTGGGTTTGATCCCCGGGTTGGGAAGATCCCCTGGAGAAGGGAAAGGCCACCCACTCCAGTATTCTGGCCTGGAGATTTCCATGGACTATACAGTCCATGGGGTTGCAGAGTCTGACACCACTAAGCGACTTTCACTTTCCAGTATTCTTGCCTGGGAAATCCTATGGACAGAGGAGCCTAGGGGGCTACAGTCCCTGGGGTCTCAAAAGAGTCAGACATGACCGAGCAACTAAACAACAACAAATAGGATAGAGTGGCCACAACTGGCATGGGGAGAAGACGAGGAGTTCAGTTCAGCTGGAGATCCCTGATAGATATCCAAGTGGTAATCATGTAGGCATTAGATAGATGAGTCTGGAGATTGTGGATTCAGAGCACAGTGAAATTTTAGGAGTTTCAGTGCATTGATTACATTTAAAGTCAGGAGACTGGTTAAGATCTCAAGCACATGAATACAGAGTAAAGAACAAAATCTAAGTTCTGAGCCCTATAAACAAGGAGGAACAAGCAAAGGAAACTTAGAAGGAATTGCCAGAGAGGTAGGTAAGAAAACAAAAGAATGGTTGTCCTGGAAACCAAGTGCAAAAGGATTCCAAGGAGGAAAGATTATTAGTCAACTGGCCAAATGCTACCCCTAGGTCATCGTACATGTGGACCTAGAACTGGCCTTTGCTTTAACAATATGGAAATCACTGGTGACCCTAACAAGGACAGTTTTGGTGGGAAGGTGGGGGTGAAAGCCTGACTAAAATGAGATTAAGAGAGAACGAGAGGAGAAGAAATGAAAACAGTGAATATAGAACATGTTTGGAAGGGCTGGTATCAAAAAGGACAGAAAAGTGGACAGTACGTGGGGTAGGAAATGGCAGTTTCCAAGTAGTTTCCCAAAGAGAAAAACAAAAAATTGCCTGGGAGTCAAGGTAGAGCTGGTCTGGATAAATCATATCTTAATGGACAAGTATGTTGCACGATAGGAAAATGTCCCAAAGAGGGACTGTTGGACACATTTGTATCTAACAGTTGAGTAAATTTCAACAACATAGAAACATCAACGAACATGATACATCACATTAACAAAAGGAAGGATGAAACCAGTATGATCCCCTCGATAAATGCAGAAAAAGCCCTTGACAAAATGCAGCATCTTTCCATGATTAACAGCGCTCAACAAACTAAAAACAGGAAGAAATTACCTCAACACATTAGTAAACTTCAGCCTTTTAAATCTCACTTAATACAAAAGTGCTAAACCCAATATCCTCTCTCTAAGGAAGGAGACTTTGGTGTCCCCCACTGACATTTTGAATGACTCCTGCCTAGAAACACTGTTACTCAATCCATAGTATTTAGATAGAACATGACTATTAGATTTGCAGTTTTATTATTGGTGAAAGAGTAACCTGAACTTAAAGAGCTAACTCCTTATATAATATTAATATGTTTCCATGTCAAAATGGAAAAATAAACTCTGAATTTCAAACAACTGATCTTATTATTCTTTGAGCAACTTACTAAGTACAAAACATGACTTGAGTACCCTCTACAAACCAGGTTCTACGGAAAAAGGAGGAAAGGAATGGGAGAAAGGAAGAAAGGAAAGTTATCCACAAACAGTACCAACCACACATTTTTGCTCCCCATTCTAAAACAATTATGATATATTGCATTGTAATACATCCATAGATAACACTATAAGAAACAGGAGATGAAATGGTCAGTGCTACCTGGGGTGTTAGGGAAGATTTCAAAGAGATTTTCAAGCTAAATCTTCAATAGGTAGCAAAGAGCCTAAGAGTTTTCAAATATTCTTACATGAAAAAGACACAGAGGTTTGATGTTCAGGCATGTTTTTGCTGCCCAATCAGGGGATAAATGGACACATTATATAGGGTTGGGTCTAGTATGCAAATGAGGTGAGTTCTGAAAATAATGTGGAATACAGCTCGTTTCTACAGTAATAACTGTCTGCTCACTAATGTATATGATGGGTTGCCTCCCACGAGTTTACAATCTACAGACAACATAAGTGTTGGGGGCAGTGTGAGAAAAGCAAGAGAGACTCCATCTTGAAGCCTGTCATCCATCTTAAAGACAGGATATGAACTGGGCCTGAACCCTGCCCAGGAGTGAGGAAACCTTTGCTAGTAAAAACCAGGTCTCCTACGGACTTCCCTCCCTACAGACGACAAACAGAGATTGTAGTTGAGGTTAGGCTGCCCCTGTTAGATTAACCAGGGAGACATCCCCGCTTGATGAATAATCATTGTTCCCCTCCTTTAACCTTAATTGTTTGTTTTAGCACCTACTTCACAATAAACTGTGGAAAATTCTAAAAGAGATGGGAATACCAGACCACCTGATCTGCCTCTTGAGAAATCTGTATGCAGGTCAGGAAGCAACAGTTAGAACTGGACATGGAACAACAGACTGGTTCCAAATAGGAAAAGGAGTTCATCAAGGCTGTATATTGTCACCCTGTTTATTTAACTTATATGCAGAGTACATCATGAGAAATGCTGGACTGGAAGAAACACAAGTTGGAATCAAGATTGCCGGGAGAAATATCAATAACCTCAGATATGCAGATGACACCACCCTTATGGCAGAAAGTGAAGAGGAACTCAAAAGCCTCTTGATGAAAGTGAAAGAGGACAGTCAAAAACTTGGCTTAAAGCTCAACATTCAGAAAACTAAGATCATGGTATCCGGTCCCATCACTTCATGGGAAGTAGATGGGGAAACAGTGGAAACAGTGTCAGACTTTATTTTTCTGGGCTTCAAAATCACTACAGATGGTGACTGCAGCCATGAAATTAAAAGACGCTTACTCCTTGGAAGGAAAGTTATGACCAACCTAAATAGCACATTTAAAAGCAGAGACATTACTTTGCCAACAAAGGTTCGTCTAGTCAAGGCTATGGTATTTCCTGTGGTCACGTATGGATGTGAGAGTTGGACTGTGAAGAAGGCTGAGCACCGAAGAATTGATGCTTTTGAACTGTGGTGTTGGAGAAGACTTGAGAGTCCCTTGGACTGCAAGGAGATCCAACCAGTCCATTCTGAAGGAGATCAGCTCTGGGATATCTTTGGAAGAAATGATGCTAAAGCTGAAACTCCAGTACTTTGGCCACCTCATGTGAAGAGTTGACTCATTGGAAAAGACTCTTGATGCTGGGAGGGATTGGGGGCAAGAGGAGAAGGGGACGACAGAGGATGAGATGGCTGGATGGCATCACTGACTCGATGGACATGAGTCTCAGTGAACTCCGGGAGTTGGTGATGGACAGGGAGGCCTGGCGTGCTGCGATTCATGGGGTCGCAAAGAGTCGGACACGACTGAGCGACTGATCTGATCTGATCTGAGCACCTACTTGTTGTAAAACTCAATCATATACAACAAAGAGGTTGCTAACATGTAACCAGTCACGTAGTAGGGGGTATAAAACTGGACCTCTCAGAAACATCAGGGTCCTTGTTGGGAACTGATTCCCCTTGGACCCACTGGTGTAATAAACTGTACTTCACTCTCTTGAGTGTCCTCCAAAGTGTGTTTTGCAACTCCGAACTCCACAACATAAGAGGTATGCCTGGAATGAACCTCTACTACAGCATCATCACATGACAGTCTAATAATTATCTGCTTTCCTGTCTTTGCTCTCCCAGTAAGATGAGAATCCACTGAAAGGCAAGTGTCTAATTTTCCTTAGACTCCACCATTTTGTTTAGAGCTTGACATAGTAGATACTCAATAAATAACTGCTGAGTTAAGAATGGATAACAATGCAGAGAATAAGTGTTTTGGGATGGATTAAAATAAATCAGGGGGAAAAAAGCAAATAAAAGAGATTAGAAAAGATGAGGGAAAATAGCCATTTGTGCTTTGAAGTATGAGTACGGTTTTGTTATGAAAAACTGGAGGGGTTAATTCTGGATACATCTTCTAGGTAAAGAGAACAACAGTGATGAAATCAAAGCAGGAAAGGTGTGAAAGGAACAATGAGACATCAAATCAGGCTGGACTGGAATGCATGCAAACACAAATGCATTATAAATTTCTTGAGCCCTAGGCATTTCTGCATTTGTGGACCCCTTTCTCCACTGAAATACATGAAAAATTATATTTTATAACTGTTTTGGTATAAAGGTAAATATTTGCAGCCTGGCATCATAATTAATCTTCATTACTGTCATTATATTCATTTTTCTCCTGATTTTAAAGCATGTTAAAATTAAAACACTTTCATGAACTCACAAAAGCAGCTTAGGCACTAAGCAGTATGGGTAAGTTGGCCCTAGGACAAATGGAGCAGGAGGAGATAAACCTAGAAAGAGGTTAAAACTGAAAAAGGAGACCCTCAATGCTATAGTAAGCTCAAAAGAAGGCAAGTAAAGACTTAAGTAGGCAAGTGACATGATTAGAGTAATGAGAGAAAAGGATGGATATGAAAATATCTAGAAAGAGATGGAAAGTTCTGGAAATAAAGAGGACCAAGTAGGATATGCTTGCAGTCATCCAGGAAAAATGCAAAAGACCCTTGGCTGGTAGAGGTTATGATGAACAGACAAGTTATAAAAGAAATAGAACCTCAAGAACTGAAGCCAGATTGAGTGGGGAGAGGAAGGGTAGAAGCTTCAGAAATAATTATCTTTTCAAGCCAGAGTGACCACAAGAATGGCAAGTCCAAGAGAGGGAAGGTGAGAGGATGAGTGGATTTGACGGAGATATTCTGCTATGGTGAATGGTACAAATACATTTCCAAGATCAGAAAAACTATTAAACGTATTAAATATAAGGCTGCCTTAAAAATGACACCCCCTTTAGCTCTCTACTGCTAATTTGACCTCTCCACACTCTTTCATACAAGGAAGGCACAACTAAAGAAAATATTTCAGTTCAGTTCAGTTCAGTCGCTCAGTCGTGTCTGACTCTTTGCGACCCCATGAATCGCAGCACGCCAGGCCTCCCTGTCCATCACCAGCTCCCGGAGTTCACCCAGACTCACGAACAGCTATGTGCCTAACATAAATCTTTACTCTCAAAATATAAACTTTACTATAAAATCAGCACCCACATATCTGGTGTAGCAGATAATTAGAAAAAGGGAAAAAGAATCAGACATAAACAGAACCAAAATAGATGGCTTCAATTCACAAAGACTTGTTACTTTAATGTATTCCTCAGGCAAGAATAAAGCAAGATTAAGTATCTAGAGATTTTCACTAAACTATACAAAATAATTATTCTATATATGACAGTATTTAATTCTAACTGCTCAGGAGCCAAACTCATTTTTCTTTCTTATTGGCATTAATTATCCTCAGCATTATTAAAAGTGTCTCCAGATATATTTCTACCAAGCTAATAGTGTAAACATTCGATTAGGATAACTGAGGATCATCTGAATGGGTCAGAATTTAGCATTTTTTAATATTGTATAAAATATGCTTTTATTGTTTTCAAATACAAAGAATAATTCAAACTGTGCTAATAAGGAATTGCCTATAATGGTTTCTTCTAGGCAATTCCTTATTAGCACAGTTTGAATTATTCTTTGTATTTGAAAACAATAAAAGCATATTTTATACAATATTAAAAAATGCTAAATTCTGACCCATTCAGATGATCCTCAGTTATCCTAATCGAATGTTTACACTATTAGCTTGGTAGAAATATTCAAAGTTTTATCTACTGAATAAACATACATTTTTTGCAAATACTAAATTTTGAAAATGATTGTGTGTCTGTGTGAAAGTCTCTCAGTCGTGTCTGACCTTTTGTGATTCCATGGACTGCAGCCTGCTGGGCTCCTCTGTCAATGGAATTCTCCAGGGAAGAACACTGGAGTGGGTTACCTGTTCCTTCTCAGGTATCTTTCCAAACCAGGGATCAAACCCAGGTCTCCTGCATTGCATGCAGATTCTTTACCATCTGAGCCACTTTTTGCAAATGCTAAATTTTAAAAATACTTGAACTCACTTAAAATACTTATTTAAAATTTAAAATTTAAAATAAAAATTAAATTAAATTAAAAAAATAAAATAAAATACTTATTTATTTCCATTATGGAGACACTTGTTAGGACAGGTAAAATTTTGCCTATTATAATTAAACACATATACACAAACACATATATAATGACCTAATGGGATCACCAGAAATGAAGTTTTACTTTATATATCTGCTTCTTCTAAACTAAATTAACAACTTATTTGGGCTTCCCAGGTAAACAATCAGCCTGCCAAGGCAACAGACACAAGAGACTTGTGTTCAACTGGGTTGGGAAGATCTCCTAGAGTAGGAAATGGCAACCTACTCCAGTATTCTTGCCTGGAAAATTCCATGTACAGAGGAGCCTGGTGAGGTACAGTCCATGGGGTCATAAAGAGTCAAACATGAATGAGCATACAGCAGATAGAGCAAAGCATCCTCTGCTTTTCAGCCAGGTCTATAGAAATTCAGTGCCTCGTATTTGGAGGAAGGTATTGATTAGGCCACACTCACCATCTGGACCAGCCTGAAAGCAGGGAAAAAACCACAAATGGCTTTTATAACATCAAAATGTCACAAAGTCCATGGATTTAATCTTCCCTTGGAGCCTATTAGCTTTTCTCATAAGTTTACTTCTAATAAGCTTGTTTTACAGGTTTCCTATCCCAGAGAAGTTAGAAGCAGCAAATTAGTAATTTACAGGAACAGTTTCATTTGCTTTAAAAAGATCAGGAACTTTTCTAATTTTATACAGGAAGAGGTTCATAATAAGGTATTTGCAACAGTAAACAGCTGGGAAAAAATCAACCTCTTCCAAAAAGGAAAACAAATTGCAGAACACCATCACATCAGAGTGCTATACATATGTTAAAATAATTATATTGTGATACTCTTACATCATATGTTGTTAAATGAAAAAAGTAGGTTATAAGATTCTATTCTTATAAAGAGTAGATTACTCTTACAGAGTTGATGTAACATGCATGGTTACATACCTACCATTGGGCTTGAGATAGAGTTAATGTAAAATATCAACTCTATCTCAAGCCCAATGGTAGGAATGTAACCATGCACACACTTTACTCTCACCTATGGCATTAGTATTATAATAAATTATAGAAAACAATATAGAAAAACCATATGCCAATAAAGCAATATTTGGAGGAATGGCCACTGTGTCTTTGGTAGCCTATTTTAGGGTAAGATCTGAGAAGTTTACATACACCTCAAAGAATGATGTAACGAAGCTGGAGAATTTGAACTAAACATAAGAAGTACTTTGCAATCTGCCAGTGTAAGAGTCTACTCTAGATTTAAAATGTTTTTCGCCACTAATAAGTTGTATGACAAAAATAAATAATGCAGTTGTTTAGCTGAGCTGTTCTACCTGTTTTTTCATCAGTTTTGCTTTCTGGGAAGGGAAGAAGCTCCATCTCCTTTTGTCCCTTGATGGGAGCTCAGGTAAAGCTGCTGGGTGAGGTGCTCTCCTTTCCCTTTTGATGGCCCACACGTTCAGTCATGTGTAGAAGGGGCACACAAAAACAGAAAGGGTACAGAAGTTGTCTGAGTACAACTGGTGATGGAATTTCAAGGGCTACCTATTCTCTTCTTTTCACAATGTGTTACTTCTATAAATAGAATACAAGGCTATTTTAAATATACGCATGGGGGAAAGTTGGTATATTTTAGAGTCAAGAAGTGAGTGGGGTATTCCTATATAGGTAGGCATGCCCACAAGCATTAAGAGCATTTGATTTTAACCAAAACTCATAGAAATCCAGGACAATATAATGTAGTGGAAATATAATATATAAATAGTAGGAAAGTATATATATAATGTAGTGGAAAGTAGTTTACATAAATAAATCAGTCTTGAGACTGCCATTTATCCAAATGACATGTAATGAGCTCCTACTATGTGCTGTGTGTCTCACTGTATTTGATGCAATAAAAGAACTATTATTTATATTGAAACCCTAAGTATCAACACAAAAGATCAAACAATGCTGAGTAATTCTACTTAAGAGGGTAGGAACTTCCCTTCCCAACAATTTGGTAGACGTCTGGTGGTTTGGACGGTAAAGAATCCGCCTGCAATGTGGGAGACCTGGGTTCGATCCCTACGTTAGGAGGATCCCCTGGAGGAGGACATGGCAACACATTCTAGTCTTCTCGCCTGGAGAATCCCCATAGACAGAGGAGCCTGGCAGGCTACACAGTCCATGAGGCCACAAAGAGTCAGACACGACTGAGCAACTGAGCACAATGTTTAGAGATACCCTCCTAGGACAGCAAACCTGAAAGCATTAGACAAATGTGTGTGTGTGTGTGTATTATAGTATTATATTCAATACCTGGATCGGGAAGATCCCCTGGAGAAGGAAATGCCTGGAGAATCTCATGGACAAGAGGAGTCTGCCGGGCTGCAGTCCACAGTGACCCACACAACTGAAGCGAATTAGCACGCACACATATATATATATATATATATATATGGCTGACTTGGCTTTAAAAAAGAGAATTTTCCAGAAATCAGAAACTTCAGAAAGCACAAACTAAGAGGAGTAAGTGAGTTCTGGAATTGGTATTTATTATGTAGGTATCTGGGAGAAGGCAATGGCATCCGACTCCAGTACTCCTGCCTGGAAAATCCCATGGACGGAGGAGCCTGGAAGGCTTCGGTCCATGGGGTCGCTGAGGGTCAGACATGACTGAGCGACTTTACTTTCACTTTTCACTTTCATGCATTGGAGAAGGAAATGGCAACCCACTCCAGTGTTCTTGCCTGGAGAATCCCAGGGACGGGGGAGCCTGGTGGGCTGCCGTCTGTGGGGTCACACAGAGTCGGACACGACTGAAGTGACTTAGCAGCAGCAGCAGCATGTAGGTATCTGCTAAGAGCCATGAGAGTGTTTGTGTATTACTGTTTGTTTTTTAAGCTATTCATTCTGGTAACTGAAGGCCAAGCCAGAGGCCCAAGGGAAATAAACTGAAGAACTGGAGAACCTCACGCAACTATGGACACCTAGAGTTTGCTTAACAAATGAACCAGGGGAAAAAACCTTACTTCTGAGGAGTGCATAGGATATGCTTCAGTCTTATCCTCATCTCTGGAAGAGTTGAAAAAGAAAAAAAAGCAGGACACAGTTTTTAGTCACACTGATTTGGACATGGCTTAGTAATACTTCTGTGGCTTTAAAAAAAAAAAAAAGATGAATACAAAAGAGTCCTGGTAACCGTAGTTTGCTTTCCAACTCTGTGAGATATGTATAACTGAATCAAATTGCTGTATACCTAAAACTAACACAACACTGTAAATTAATACTATACTCCACTATAAAATAAAAACATTTAAAATAATTCAAAAAAGTAAAATTCTAAAACAAAAAACAAAACAATAACAACAAAAAACACAAAAGAGTCCTGGGATGGCAATGCTCCCTGATGTGGAAGCAAATACAGAACCACTGTGGAGGGATGTGCTTTAAAACTAGATTTCAAAAAATCCTCACAGATAAATTCAAAAGAAAATGAACACAGAGTGGAAAAAAATCACAGAAGTTATGAGGAAACAAACCAGCAAGAGTGAGAGTTGTCAGAAATAACATGTACAGAATTCAAGTCAGATGTACTGCATATATTGGGCTTCCCAGGTGGCTCAGCGGTAAAGAATCCACCACCTGCCAAGCAGGAGACATGGGTGTGGCCCCTGGGTCAGGAAGATCCCCGGAGAAGAAAAAGGCAGCCTAGTCCACTATTCTTGCCTGGGAAATCCCATGGACAGAGGAGCCTGGTGGGCTACAGTTGGACACGACTTAGCAACCGAACAGCAGCAGCAGCAGCACTGCATATATTATAATTTCCAGGCACAAGTATAAAACAGACACGTTTAATATATTTAAAGGAATGAAATAAAACTCTTGAATATATTAAGTAACAAGATATATTCAGAATTGATCAAGCATATTTGAAAAATAGCCAAATAGAACTTCTAAAGAGGAAAGTATAAATATTTAAATAAAAAATTCAAATTACAGATTAAGGACCAGATTAGACATTGTTGAAGACAGGATTAATGAACTGAAATAAAGATAAATGTACATTAAACCAAAGGCTCAGAAAGAAATAAAAATCTGGTAAAAAAAAAAACATAGAAAATAAAATGAAAGCTCTGATCTATATATTCATATTTCTTAAAGGAGACTATATAAATGTTGGTGAACAGGAAGATTTTGAAGCTATATTGGCTGAAAAATTTCCAGAATTTATTTTAAAAATAAATCTTCAAATTTTGGAAGCTAAAAAGAAAAATCCCACAAAGAATGAATAAAAGTGAAATCTTCACCCAGATACATCACAGAGAGATTTCAAAGAAACTATAACAAAGAGAAGACTTGAAAGCAGAGGGAAAAGACAGATTATTTTTAAGGGAACTAAAATTAAGCCAGCAGCTGTATCCTCAACAGCCATAGTGGGAGATAAAGCACATTGTTGTAAATTCTGGAGGTGACAGAGAGAAAATAATTGTCAACCTACTTTCTTTACCAAGGAAACGATTTTTCAAGAACCAGAGTGAAACAAAGACCTTTGCAAGCAAACAAATAAGGAAAGTATTATTAGTAATTTCCTAGAAAGAAGAGAGTGAAAAAGTTGGCTTAAAGCTCAACATTCAGAAAACTAAGATCATGGCATCTGGTCCCATCAATTCATGGGAAATAGATGGGGAAACAGTGGAAGCAGTGTCAGACTTTATATTTTGGGGCTCCAAAATCACTGCAGATGGTGACTGCAGCCATGAAATTAAAAGACGCTTACTCCTTGGAAGGAAAGTTATGACCAACCTAGATAGCATATTCAAAAGCAGAGACGTTACTTTGCCAACAAAGGTCCGTCTAGTCAAGGCTATGGTTTTTCCTGTGGTCATGTATAGATGTGAGAGTTGGACTGTGAAGAAGGCTGAACGCCGAAGAATTGATGCTTCTGAACTGTGGTGTTGGAGAAGACTCTGGAGAGTCCCTTGGACTGCAAGGAGATCCAACAACTCCATCCTAAAGGAGATCAGTCCTGGGTGTTCATTGGAAGGACTGATGCTGAAGCTGAAACTCCAGTACTTTGGCCACCTCATGCGAAGAGCTGACTCATTGGAAAAGACTCTGATGCTGGGAGGGATTGGGGGCAAGAGGAGAAGGGGACGACAGAGGATGAGATGGCTGGATGGTATCACCTACTCAATGGACATGAGTTTGAGTGAACTCCGGGAGTTGGTGATGGACAGGGAGGCCTGGCGTGCCTCCCTCCCTCCCTCATGGGGTCGCAAAGAGTCAGACACGACTGAGAGACTGAACTGAACTGAACTGTTACATGTTCAGTGGGCTTCCCTTGTGGCTCAGTTGATAAAGAATCCACCTGCAATGCAGGAGACCTGGGTTCGATCTCTGGGTTGGAAAGATCCCCTGGAGAAGGAAAAGGCTACCCACTCTAGTATTGTGACCTGGGGAATTCCATGGAGTGTATAGTCCATGGGGCTGCAAAGAGTCAGACAGGACTGAGCAACTTTCACTTTCATAGATTTTTAATACATGAAATTCTGACTATTTCATGAAAAAGGAAAGTAATACCAGAATCAAGAAGAAAGAAGGAATGGCATGGGAAAAAAAAAATGGTACGTGAATAAACTGAAACATGGACTGTATTATATAATAATACTAATAATTAATTCTTGGAGTAAAAATAAAATCAAAACAGAACTAAGATACTGGACAAAAGCAGCAAACAAATGGGGAGAGGGGTGGCTGGAGGAAAAGCATTCCGAACGGCCTTGTTTGTTAGATGATTAAAGTTATTAACTCTTGACCCTGTGAACTTAAATATACACGTTACATTTTCCAAGATAACTAAAAAAAAAGGCTAGAGACTTTAAGTTCCAAACTATGGAAGAAAGACATAGAGTTAAGCAAATAAGAAGATAAGAAAGCATGAAAAAAAATATAAAGTAACAGAAAACAATAGAAAATATAAATGAGTCAAAATGACAATAATAACAATAATATAAAAAGACGAAACTTACAAAAGATTGATCAGACTGGATAAAAGAAAGAGCAAAAAATAAAATTATATGCTCTATATGAGATACTCCTAAAAATAAGGAAACAAAATGTTGTAAGTTAAAGGTAAAGTTGTTGTAAAGTTGTAAGTTAAAATGCTGTAAGTCAGTGTAACTTAACAAGAAAATACTAAACATACATTGTAGATAGCTATTTTAAAAGAAAATAAAACACACTTCAAGGCAAAATTATTACTAGATGTAAAGAGAGTACAGGATACATATAAGTTTTATGATACAATGCTAAGCTCGTATGTATTTAATACGCCTGCAATATAAAAAGTAAACATTTGAACCTTTTTTTTTAAATTGAAGGAATGATTAGTTTTATCATTAAAATTAAATAACAGTCAATATATCTGTGACAGAAAAAAATCTTTACAATAAAAATTAGCAGCTAAATAGTATATATTTAACATCTAAAATTAATTTAAATGAAAAGCCATTTTCAATGGTGATGTCAGATAAGTTGTGTATATAATTGTAAGAAAGGCACTGATATTTGGTAGGACTTGTATTTTCTATAGAGTTGGGCATGTTGGAAAAAATGAGAGTAAACATATATTATAAGATTTGATATTCAGCCTATGATTCAGTTTTGAACTGACTAAGTATAAGACAGCTGTAGCTGGAGAGATTTTTTAATTTTTTTTTTTCACTTATACTAAGCAAGCATTTTGAAAATGTCAGGAGTCAATTAAACTTTCTGACTTTTCATATTTCTTTGAAATGTATTTTTTTTCTCCCACAACAATAATAAAAGCTGATTATGATTTAAGTTGTTGGGTGCTAAAAAGAACTTCAAATTCCAGCCCTCAGCAATTATTCCCCTTCGAAGTTGAGGGTCTCCACATGCTTTTCAGCACTGCGGGTCCTTAGGGTACGGGAGAAAAAACACCACTGCCCTGAGTCTAAATCAAACAGGAGCCTTTCTGTGGTGAAGAATCCAGCCATCAGTCACATTTTCTGGAAAACCTCACTTTTCTGGTGAAGTCAGCATCCATCCTGGCTAAGATCAAGAGGCACTATGACAGGTACACATGGCCCTTGGAATTAACACAAGAGCTGAGTGCATAGGAACCCAAACTATATTTTAGCCAGCACGAGTCATGTCCACAGTGATCCAGACATCTCCTTAGAGATCTAAGAAATAGAGAGATGAGTTCCAGTATTCTTGCCTGGAGAATCCCATGGACAGAGGAGCCTGGCAGGCTCCAGTCCATGGGGGTCACAAGAGTCGGACACAACTTAGTGACTAAACCACCACCAATCTTTTAAAAGGAGACCATCATAGGGCCCTTCACTGGTTCCAGAAAGCAGGAAAGAAAATACAAGATCCCAAGATTTCTGAAGTGAAAGGAGGGTAGGGAGGAGAATAGGCAGAGTAAGTGGTGGTGGTGTAGTTGCTCTCATGACCCCAGGGACTATAGCCCACCAGGCTCCTCTGTCCATAGGATTTCCCAGGCAAGAATACTGAAGTGGGTTGCCATGCCCTCCCCAGGGAGCAAACCCATGTCTCCTGAATTGCAGATGGATTCTTCACCACTGAGCCAGCAGGGAAGCCCCAGGTAGGTGGGGGTGAGGGTAGTGCTACTTCAGAGCTCAAGGAAGCATCTGCATGAGAGCACCTACGCTGAGGAGCCACAGGGATTGTAGAAACAACCCATGAGCAAAACAACAAACTTCTCTGAATCTGTTTCCTCGTCTAAATTTCACAGGCTTGTTATGAAAAATAAATGGTATAAAGATACAACATGTGAAAGCAACTTAATTGCTATCGTTACTTGGCAGCTCAATGACTAATCTTTCTAACTGAAAACACAGACAACTTAATAAAAATACCTCTCAGGACAGTAGTAACAGACCCCTCTCTCCTCCTTTAGGTCCCAGGTTAAATGATATTTCCTTGGAGAGTCTTCCCTGATTATCTACCTAGAGTAATTGTCTGTAATTCTCTTCTTGGCCTTTTGTTTTCCTCATAGCCCTACCTTAACACTCAACAGTCTAATGAGGCGGTGCTACCAATACTCCCATTTTACAGATGGGAAAGCTGAGTCCAAGGAAAGCTTAGGCCACACAGCAAGTAAGAGATAAAGCCAGGGGTGAACCCAGCCAGTGTGGCTCCAGCATCCTTGCTCTTAACTCCTATGCTCTAGGGCTTAATCTAGAATTTGAATAAAAAAATGGAAAATAACAAAACAAAAATATTATCTGGATTCATCATTCACCACGAGGATGGAGTAGAAAGGAGTGGGAAAAGACTAACGGAGAAAGGAAAGGAACTTCTTGGAATAAAACAACGTTTTTTTTGTTTTTTTTTTTAAGGAGAGCATGTAGGATGATCATCTGACGGTGTAAGTAAGTGCTGCTGCTGCGTGCCCAGATCAGCCTGGGGAAGTGCTGGCTTGTCTGGTTTCCCCGTTTCCGCTCAAGAGCTTACCTGTCAGAGTGAGCATGATGTTGCCGCCAACCTTCCAAATGTCATGGTGTATGCTTCCCTCATGCTTAGGTTAAATTCTTCTGCTAATACTCTTATATGTTTTTCTTTTGGAGACATCTTGTGCAAGTGTAAAAGAATTAGTTGTGATGAAAGCCTCCTGATCAACAGCTATAACCTGGAAGAATTTCTACTTCCAGCCCTACCTGCAAATTGCTTAAAATGAAATACTATATATGTCTACACTTCATGGAGCGTTCCAATCTCAGATTAAAGCCAACCTTTTATTCCAAAACAAGACATGCCTGAAAGTGTGCAAGGAGTCCTAAAAAGGAACAACAAAATTTGGATCTTATTTTTTCACTGAGCACAAACCTAGTGGGTTTTTTTTTTTGTTTTTGATGTAGCTGCCTTGAGGATCATTTAGAGACACACCCTGATTCAAGTAATCAATGGAATGCATGTGAAAATGCATTTAAGTATGAATTACTACATGTAACCAGAAGCCATGGAATTCTAAGAAGCACTATTAGAGGACTTTACCATCAGTTCAATTCAGTTGCTCAGTTGTGTCCGACTCTTTGCGACCCCATAGACTGCAACATGCCAGGCCTCCCTGTCCATCACCAACTATGGGAGCTTACTCAAACTCATGTCCATTGAGTCAGTGATGCCATCCAGCCATTTCACCCTCTGTTGTCCCCTTCTCCTCCTGCCTTCAATCTTTCCCAGCATCAGGGTTTTTTTCCAGTGAGTCAGTTGTTTACATTAGGTGGCCAAAGTATTAGAATTTCAGCTTCACAATCAGTCCTTCCAATGAATATTCAGGACTGACTTCCTTTAAGATAGACTGGTTGGATCTCCTAAGTAGTCCAAGGGGCTCTAAGAGTCTTCTCCAACACTACAGTTCAAAAGCATCAATTCTTTGGCACTCAGCTTTCTTCACAGTCCAACTTACACATCCACACATGACTACTGGAAAAAACATAGCCTTGACTAGATGGACCTTTGTTGGCAAAGTAATGTCTCTGCTTTTGAATATGTTGTCTGGGTTGGTCATAGCTTTTCTTCCAAGGAGCAAGCATCTTTTAATTTCATGGCTGTAGTCACCATCTGCAGTGATTCTGGAGCCCAAAAAAATAAAGTCTGTCATTTTTCCCATTGTTTCCCCATCTATTTGCCATGAAATGATGGGACTGGATGCCATGATCTTAGTTTTCTAAATGTTGAGTTTTAAGCCAACTTTTTCACTCTCCTCTTTCACTTTCATCAAGAGGCTCTTTATTTCTTCTTCACTTTCTGCCATAAATGTGGCATCATCTGCATATCTGACGTTATTGATACTTCTTCCAGCAATCTTGATTCCAGCTTGTGCTTCATCCAGTCCAGCATTTCACATAATGTACTCTGCATATAAGTTAAATAAGCAGGGTGACTATGCAGCCTTGATGTATTCCTATCCCTATTTGGAACCAGTCTGTTTTTCCATGTCCAGTTCTAACTGCTGCTTCTTGACCTGCATACAAATTTCTCAGGAGGGAGGTCAGGTTGTCTGGTATTCCCATTTCTTTAAGAATTTCCCACAGTTTGTTGTTATCCACACAAAGGCTTTAGTATAGTCAATAAAGCAGAAGTAGATGTTTTTCTGGATGATGTTTTTCTAGATGTTTTTCGATGATCCAACAGATGTTGGCTTTCGTTCCTTTGCCTTTTCTAAATCCATCTTGAACATCTGGAAGTTCATAGTTCACGTACTGTTGAAATCTGGCTTGGAGGATTTTGAGCATTACTTTGCTATCATGTGAGATGAATGCAACTGTGCGGTAGTTTGAACATTGTTTGGCATTGCCTTTCTTTGGGATTGGAATGAAAACTGACCTTTTCCAGTCCTGTGGCCACTGCTGAGTTTTCCAAATTTGCTGGCATATTGAGTGCAGCACTTTCACACCAGCGTCTTTTAGGATTTGGAATAGCTTAACTGGAATTCTACCACCTCCACTAGCTTTGTTCGTAGTGACGTTTCCTAAGGCCCACTTGACTTTTCATTCCGAGATGCCTGGCTCTAGGTGAGTGATCACATCATCATGGTTATCTGGGTCATGATCTTTTTTTGTATAGTTCTTCTGTGTATTCCTGCCACCTCTTCTTAATATCTTCTGCTTCTGTTAGGTCCATACCATATCTGTCCTTTATTGTGCCCATTTTTGCATGAAACTGTTCCCTTGTTTTCTCTAATTTTCTTGACGAGATCTCTAGTCTTTCCCATTCTATTGTTTTCCTCTATTTCTTTGCACTGATAACTGAGGAAGGTTTTCTTATCTCTCCTTGCTATTCCTTGAAACTTTGCATTTCAATGGGTATATCTTTCCTTTTGTCCTTTGCTTTTCGCTTCTCTTCTTTTCTCAGCTATTTGTAAGGCCTCCTCAGACAACCATTTTGCCTTTTTGCATTTCTTTTTCTTGGGGATGGTCTTGATCACTACCTCCAGTACAATGTCACGAACCTCCATCCATAGTTCTTCAGGCACTCTATCAGATCTAATCCCTTGAACCTATTTTTTCACATCTACTGTAGAATCATAAGGAATTTGATTTAGGTCATACCTGAATGGTCTAGTGGTTTTCCCTACTTTTTTCAATTTAAGTCTGAATTTGGCAATAAGGTATTCATGATCTGAGCACAGTCAGCTCCCAGTCTTGTTTTTGCTGACTGTATAGAGCTTCTCCATCTTTGGCTGCAAGGAATATAATCAATCTGATTTTGGTATTGACCATCTGGTGATGCCCCATGTGTAGAATCTTCTCTTGTGTTGTTGAAAGAGGGTGTTTGCCATGACCCTCTTTTCTGCTATGTTTTTTGTTAGGTGTTTGCTATATTGGAAGATGGTGTTTGCTATGGAAGGGGGTGTTTGTATGACTTTACCTTAGACCCTTTCTTAGTATGGGGTTTGAGACTCTAACTCTGTTCTCGTGATGGAGTCTCCCAATCAGGAAGAAGAGCGTTCAGAATCTGAACTTTCAGTGAACTGACAAAACTTGCCTGAGGTGTCTCTCTTGCTCTTTTGACTGCTGTCCCATTTGTGAATCAGAATTCTGTGTGGGGACAGTAGGAGCCGGTCACCCTGCCCTCTGCAATTCAGAAGCTCCCTCTGCAGGTCAGTCTAGCATTTACAATAGCAGGGCCAATGGAACACATGGGGGCTCTCACACCACAAACCTACTTGGTTAAAAGGCTCTAAGTCAAGTTAATGAACCATTAAAGTATTCTACCTCCCCACCACAATAAATAAACCTCCATGACAACAAAATTGAAAAAGTGTAAAACTATGTTTTTTAATGACTGATAGTCAGTGGAACATCAAAGATGACTAATGTTCATTAGTACTGTGTATGTCCCAATTGTTGATGGGTCGGCAATGCTGAGATGACTCATAAAATAAACACATACATAACTCATAGATATTATACGTGTATTGCATAACATTTCATTTTACTGGCCTCCATTTTTGTAAAATATGATGTGATATTATGGTTAAGATGTTCACATAGATTTTTCTTATATTGACAGTAATGCTAAATTAAATCATCTTTCTTGAGTCATGGTACTTCTTATATTCATTTTATTAATTCAGATAAATTTCTTTCTACTGGGACAATAACTTGGAATTGTCAATAAAATTCTTATTATAAACTGAATTTGTTAAATGCCCCATTAGTTTTATATATTGCTTTAATGTTCAAACACTGTAATAAAATCAGATATGAAAATTTTTCATTTTTGTGGAAAATATAACAACAATTTCATCATTTAAACTGCCACGCATTTTTAACTTCCATTATCTCCTAAAGCAATATCTAGATCCATAAAGTATTTAGGTTGTCTTCTTTCAAATTTTTCAAAACTGAGTTATTATAAAGAAACCAAAGCCAGCAGTAAGTTTCTCAATTTAGAAAAATCTTACAGTTAAGACTACCCCTTGATACATGGTGACCAGAAAATAACGGTGACAGAAATTAGTTTTAGGACTACATAAACATAAATCCTTCACTTTAGAGTGTTCATCACATTATTGGAGTGCCACTTTTGTTAAGCAGCTTCCGAGTTTATTTTTATTTAGTAAGATTGTTTTCTCAGTAAAATATTTTAAGTCTTTTATCAAATAAAGTTAAAAAAAAGGTAAAAAAGTAAAAGTGTTAGTCACTCTGCTGCTGCTGCTGCTGCTGCTAAGTCGCTTCAGTCACGTCTGACTCTGTGTGACCCCATAGACGGCAGCCCACCAGGCTCCCCCGTCCCTGGGATTCTCCAGGCAAGAACACAGGAGTGGATTGCCACCTCCTTTACCAACGCATGAAAGTGAAAAGTGAAAGTGAAGTCGCTCGGTCGTGTCCGACCCCCAGCGACCATATGGACTGCAGCCCACCATTTGGGTCTGATGAGTGTGTATAGGAGAATTTCTGCCAAAATATCCAACACTAACTTACCTTTAAGAGCATGTGGTAACGGGCAAGTACTGCATTATTGAAACTCAGGCTGAGTTGACCTTATATAACAGTTTAGTTCAGTCGCTCAGTCGTGTCCGACTCTTTGTGACCCTATGGACTGCAGCATGCCAGGCCACCCTGTCCAGCACCAACTCCTAGAGTTTACTAAAACTCATGCCATCCAACCATCTCATCTTCTATCGTCCCCTTCTCTTCCCACCTTCAATCTTTCCCAGCACTGGGGTCTTTTCAAATGAGTCAGTTCTTTGCATCAGGTGGCCAAAGTATTGGAATTTCAGCTTCACAATCAGTCCTTCCAATGAATATTCAGGACTGATTTCCTTTAGGATGGACTGGTTGGATCTCCTGCTGTCCAAGGGACTCTAAGAGTCTTCTCCAACACCACAGTTCAAAAGCATCAATTCTTTGGCACTCAGCTTTCTTTATAGTTCAACTCTCACATCCATACATGACTACTGGAAAACTATAGCTTTAACTAGATGGAACTTGGTTGGCAAAATAATGTTTCCACTTTTTAATACACTGTCTAGGTTGGTCATAGCTTTTCTTCCAAGGAGCAAGCGTCTTTTAATTTGATGGCTGCAGTCACCATCTGCAGTGATTTTGGAGCCCAAGAAAATAAAGTCTGTCACCGTTTGCACTGTTTCCCCATCTATTTGCCATGAAGTGATGAAACTCCAATACTTTGGCCACCTGATGGGAAGAGCTGACTCATTTGAAAAGACCCTGATGCTGGGAAAGATTGAGGGCAGGAGGAGAAGGGGATGACAGAGGATGAGATGGTTGGATGGCATCACTGGCTCAATGAACATGAGTTTGAGTAAGCTCTGGGAGTTGGTGATGAACAGGGAGGCCTGGCGTGCTGCAGTTCATGGAGTCGCAAAGACTCAGACATGACTGAGCAACTGAACTGATCTAAACTGATGGGACCGGATGTCATGATCTTAGTTTTCTGAATGTTGAGTTTTAAACTAACTTTTTCACTTTTCTCTTTCATTTCCATCAAGAGGCTCTTTAGTTCTTCTTCATTTTTTGCCATAAATGTGGGGTCATCTGCATATCTGAGGTTATTGATATTTCTCCCAGCAATCTTGATTCCAGCTTGTGCTTCATCCAATCCAGCATTTTGCATGATGTACTCTGCATATAAGCTAAATAAGCAGGGTAACAATATACAGCCTTGATGTACTCCTTTCCCAATTTGGACCAGTCTGTTGTTCCATGTCCAATTCTAAATGTTGCTTCTTGACCTGCATACAGATTTCTCAGGAGGGAGGTCAGGTGGTCTTGTATTCCCATCTCTTTCAGAATTTTCCACAGTTTGTTGTGATCCACACAGTCAAAGGCTTTGGTATAGTAAATAAAGCAGAAATAGATGTTTTTCTGGAACTCTTTTGCTTTTTCAATGATCTGACAGATGTTGGCAATTTGATCTCTGGTTCCTCTGCCTTTTTAAAATCCAGCTTGAACATCTGGAAGTTCACAGTTCACGTACTACTGAAGCCTGGTTTGGAGAATTTTGAGCATTACTTTGCTAGTGTGTGAGATGAACGCAACTGTGTGGTAGTTTGAACATTGTTTGGCATTTCCTTTCTTTGGAATTGGAATGAAAACTGACCTTTTCCAGTCCTGTGGCCACTGCTGAGTTTTCCAAATTTGCTGGCATATTGAGTGCAGCACTTTCACAGCATCAGTTTTCAGGATTTGAAATAGCTCAACTAAAATTCCATCACCTCCACTAGCTTTTTTCATAGTGATGTTTCCTAAGGCCCACTTGATTTTGCATTCCAGGATGTCTGGCTCTAGGTGAGTGATCACACCATCGTGATTATCTGGGTCATGAAGATCTTTTTTGTATAATTCTTCTGTGTATTGTTTTCACCTCTTCTTAATATCTTCTGCTTCCGTTAGGTCCATACCATTTCTGTCCTTTATTGAGCCCATCTTTGCATGAAATATTCCCTTGGTATCTCCAATTTTCTTGAAGAGATCTCTAGTCTTTCCCATTCTGTTGTTTTCCTCTATTTCTTTGCATTGATCACTGAGGAAGGCTTTCTTATTTCTCCTTGCTATTCTTTAGAACTCTGCATTCAAATGAGTATATCTTTTCTTTTCTCCTTTGCCTTTGGCTTCTCTTCTTTTCATAGCTATTTGTAAGGCCTCCTCAGATAACCATTTTGCCTTTTTGCCTTTCTTTTTCTTGGGGATGATCTTGATCACTGCCTCTTGTACAATGTCAGGAACCTCTGTCCATAGTTCTTCAGGTACTCTATCAGATCTAATCCCTTGAACCTATTTTTCACATCCACTGTGTGATCATAAGGGATTTGATTTAGGTCATATCTGAATGGTCTAGTGGTTTTCCCTACTCTTTCGTTTAAGTCTGAATTTGGCAATAAGGAGTTCATGATCTGAGCCACAGTCAGCTCCTGGGGTCTTGTTTTTGCTGACTGTATAGAGCTTCTCCATCTTTGGCTGCAAAGACTATAATCAGTCTGATTTTGGTGTTGGCCATCTGGTGATGTCCATGTGTAGAGTCTTCTCTTGTGTTCTTAGAAGAGGGTGTTTTCTATGACCAGTGCATTCTCTTGGCAAAACTCTGTTAGCCTTTGCCCTACTTCATTCTGTATTCCAAGGCCAAATTTGCCTGTTACTCCAGATGTTTCTTGACTTCCTACTTTTTCATTCCAGTCCTCTATAATGAAAAGGACATCTTCTTTGGGTGTTAGTTCTAGAAGGTCTTGTAGGTCTTCATAGAACCGTTCAGCTTCTTCAGCATTACCAGTAGGAGAATAGACTTGGATTACTGTGATATTGAATGGTTTGCCTTAGAAATGAACAGAGATCATTCTGTTATACGTAATGCTGTTAACATAAATATTGGAGGTTTCATATGATAATATCCCTAAGGCAAGTAATTTGCACTTACGATCATGAGCTGCAAATTTTATTTATAAAGGCAAAATGGAAATATGACTTTCAGATATTCTGTCTCAAATATTTTTAGCGTTATGATTGATGTAAAAACTTTTTTCATGTTGAAAAATGTCTCACCTGGTGTCAGCACTCATTGCCTGACTGCCTATGAGCCACTGTCCACAATACAAAGGTGGAACCTGCTGCAGAGCCAAAAGTTGTCTTGCCTTTGGATGGAAGACAAACTACACATTACAGGAAATATATAATTTAGTGGCTTCTTATACTTTTGATGTGTACGTTTTTTAAAAGGACTAACATCAGTTTACATAGTTATTTGCAATTGCATACGTCAAGGCTGTATATTGTCACCCTGCTTATTTAACTTATATGCAGAGTACATCATGAGAAATGCTGGGCTGGAAGAAGCACAAGCTGGAATCAAGATTGCCAGGAGAAATATCAATAACCTCAGATGACACCACCCTTATGGCAGAAAGTGAAGAGGAATTAAAAAGCCTCTTAATGAAAGTGAAAGAGGAGAGTGAAAAAGTTGGCGTAAAGCTCAACATTCAGAAAACGAAGATCATGGCATCTGGTCCCATTACTTCATGGGAAATAGATGAGGAAACAGTGGAAACAGTGTCAGACTTTATTTTTGTGGGCTCCAAAATCACTGCAGATGGTGACCGCAGCCATGAAATTAAAAGACACTTATTCTTGGAAGGAAAGTTATGATCACCCTAGATAGCATATTCAAAAGCAGAGACACTACTTTGCCGACAAAGGTCCGTCTAGTCAAGGCTATGGTTTTTCCAGTGGTCACGTATGGATGAGAAAGTTGGACTGTGAAGAAAGCTGAGCGCCAAAGAATTGATGCTTTTGAACTGTAGTGTTGGAGAAGACTCTTGAGAGTCCCTTGGACTGCAAGGAGATCCAGCCAATCCATTCTAAAGGAGATCAGTCCTGGGTGTTCATTGGAATGACTGATGCTAAAGCTGAAACTCCAGTACTTTGGCCACCTCATGCGAACAGTTGACTCATTGGAAAAGACTCTGATGCTGGGAGGGATTGGGGGCAGGAGGAGAAGGGGATGACAGAGGATGAGATGGCTGGATGGCATCACAGACTTGATGGACATGAGTTTGAGTGAACTCCAGGAGTTGGTGATGGACAGGGAGGCCTGGCTTGCTGTGATTCATGGGGTCGCAAAGAGTCGGACACAACTGAACGACTGAACTGAACTGATGTTAAAATTACAAAAGGAAGATTGTACCAAGTTATTACAATAACTTTTAAAATTATTCTTGAGCCTGATTAACCCAATCTTCTTCAAGACCAGCAATTTGAACCTGGTGTTTGATAAAACTGATGGGTAAAGTATTAGTTCTCTGAAGGTTTTTTGTTTTTTTTTTTTTTTTGGTGGTTGGTCAATATGAACTAGTTACAAATACCTTTGCCAAACATGACCTATACAAAATTTAAAATCTTGGGAACATGTGGAATTTAGTCACATCATGTAGGAAACACTGGTTCAGGAGGTTAAATCACAGTCCCAGTACACAGAAATGCTGCTATAAAGGTAAAGGGTGAAAATTATTATTAACAATGCTTCTTTATTCTTGCCATTACCCTTGTTTCATGAGAAACATCAGACTGATGTGATTTATGAATCATTCATTCACCAACAATAACCTCAGTTACCCTGTTAGGAGGTGGACAGTGGCTCAGCTCACTTCTATTTTTTTAAACTTCCACGTTCTATTTTCAAAAATGAAGAAGTGAGAAAATAATAATGCCAATACTGTGGAGCATTTGAAATCTTTACATCTCATAAATTAAAACCATAAATTCACAATGTAATTATGCGATTTGTAGGATAATTACAGAAGAGTATATGAAACAACTATTGTAAAGTGCCCTACAGACTATACCATGTAGTAAAGGGACACAGATCTACAGTTACAGAATGAACATCTTTCAATTCCCTTAGTGTATCTCTGTGTATAGAACTTCATACAAAAGATGATGATACTATGGAAACCTTGTGAGCATGTGAGGGCTAACCGAGGGGCCTTCATCCCACCCTACTCACCAATGATAGTGGGAGACAGATTTGATTCTTGCCCTCACAAATCTTGAATTCCTAGCAGGGAGACAACTTTCCCATGGCAATTTAGGGAACAAGATTGAGGCCGCTCTGAGGGCCATAGCCATTACAATAAGACAGAACAAGCATCTAAGAGGAAGCCCCAGTCTTGCTTGGAGAGCGTTCTGAGCTGAAACTTCAAGGATAGAATAGGAGTCATCCAGTGGAATAACAGAGAGAGTCCAACAGGCTGGGAGGGCAGGCCCAAACACACGGAATTTTCACATACACGTGTATGTGTGTGTGTGTGTGTGTGTGTGTGTATGAATCACTTTTCTGTACACACAAAAGTAACAGAACATTGTAAATTAACTATACTTCAATTAAAAATAGCTAAAGATTAAAAAGAAGATATAAATAAATGAAAGGAAAAACCATGTAGTATATAGATTTGAAGACTCGATATAAATTAATAACTCATATAACTCAATATAAAGTTAATGAATCTCTCCTCTGCCCCCAAAAAAGTTAAAGGAGGGACTTTTAGCATGAGGGTTAGATTTTTAGTCCCAAGTCCAGAATTGTGACATATATCTATTGAACATTCAGTTTGGAAATCCAGGTAGGATATTCACAAAAAAATCGATTAGGAGATTCTCAATCCCAAAACCAGAGGGGTTTTTGTTTTGTTTGTTGTTTTTTTTAATAAAACATTCTATGCCAGAAATATTGAAGCTAAATAAAGAGAACATTTGTTTGAGAACAGTGGTTTTCAAGTTTGAAACGGCTTCTACCCATTTGGCTTATGAAATTCATTTTGTGGGCCTTAGGACTGACATTCTTAGAATAAAACAAAATAGGAAAAAAAACAGAAACAGAAAGAAAATAACTAGAATGTCCCACATATTAATAATGTTATTTTGTGAAATATCTATTTCAGTTTGTGTATGTGAGAAGTGGGGGAGCAACATATTTCTTACTATATGGGTGGTCATAGTCACAAAATTTTTAATAGCATGCTGACATAGAAGTTAACCAAAAAAGCTGCTGAATTATAAACTTGAAGACATTTTAAGAATGAAGAGAGAGTGGTGACATGAAAACTTCAGTGCTTTGGAGAAAAGGAGATAGAAGATTAACTGAAGAGGGTTTAAAGATTTGGGACCATTCAATACATTCTGGGCTCCCCCAGTGGCTCAGATGGTAAAGAATCCACCTTCAATGCTGGAGACCGGGATTCAGTCTTTGGGCCAGGAAGATCTCCTTGGGAAGGAAATGACAAGCTAATCCAGCATTCTTGCCGAGATAATTTCACGGACAGAGGAGCCTGGCAGGCTAAAGTTCATGGGGTCACAAAAGAGTGGGACATGACTGTGACTAACACACACGCACACGTCAGTTAGCGACTGAGCAGCAGCAGCAGCAGGAGTCGGGGGAAAGAGGAAAGGAAGAATATGGAGCCTTGGCTAGCAGGAAAGGATACTTGGCCACGGCTGAGGACTGGTGTGACCCAGTTGTGGTTATATTAAGAGAAGAGACTGATGAAAGGAAGAGAGGAAGCAATCAGAAAGAAGGTCCATTTGACTCGCTTAACAGGAGACAGCAATGTAGCACTTTTACAAGAGAGAGTTTGTTGTAAACAGAGCTGCTAAGTCGCTTCAGTCATGTCCGACTCTGTGCGACCCCGTAGACGGCAGCCCACCAGGCTCCTGCGTCCATGGGATTCTCCAGGCAAGAACACTGGAGTGGGTTGCCATTGCCTTCTCCAATGCATTAAAGTGAAAAGTGAAAGTGAAGTCGCTCAGTCGTGTCCGACTCTTAGCGATCCCACGGACTGCACCCTACCAGGCTCCTGCATCCATGGGATTCTCGAGACATAAGTCTAAATAAAATATAACATGTGGGAACCGATACCTGTTCTTTCCACACATTCTGGCAGGGCTTTCCATGTTTAGAGTCCACAGTCTAGAGGACGTGACACAGCTTCAGAGGTGATTCAGAAGAAAGTTCTATTTTGTTTCCATTGTCTATCTGCAAACAGGGATATGTCCCACCAAAATCAACTACTAACAAAATGAACTAATTATTCATTATGATACGTCACTCAGATAGAGTTCAGAAGAATTCCTACAGAGAAGTCAGTATTATCTTGGTTGTGTCAGTCTCTCAGCCTGGTCTGATTCTTTGCAACCCCATGGGCTGTAGCCCACCAGGCTCCTCTGTTCATGGGATTCTCCAGGCAAGAATACTGGAGTGGGGAACTACTCCCTTCTCCAGGGTGTCTTATTGATCCAGGAATCGAACCCTGGTCTCCTGCACTGTAGATGGATTCTTTACCATTTGAGCTATCAGGGAAACCCTGATTATCAGCATTATCTAGCAAAAAGCAATTAGAAGTGTGTTTAAATGAGCAAGGATATCTTTCACTAATTAAAAAAAAAATGGCATCAGTAAAGCTAACACTTGCATTTCTTCAACACCACCAACCTGTTAATTAGAATGGCTAAGATCCTTAAATAGAATTCAAGTGGTTTATTTCAATTCCAAAATTAAGTTAATCAGAGCTTCCCTATAACTTTATAAAATTAAATTCCATTTATTAAATCTGGACAGAGAGTTTGAGCAGAATTTGGTTTTGGTTCCATGGTCTAAATATTTATAATAGGTCTCAAATGAGAGTTCACATAACTCTGAGTAAAAGGTACCGATTCTATAACAAAAAGGCATTTACTATACATTCCAGCAGTAACATAAAATGCATACATGTGCCATATTCAGCAGGACAATAGAGAAGGTTCTACCAATGATACAATGCATAATAATAAACCCAAGTGGTTTCTTGCAGTCATCACAATCAAGTCTGTTTGGCATGAATTTTGTATTCACTTTCCTCACAAAGATTTTTTTTTTCCAACTGTAAGCAAACATAACACTTCAAAAGGCAAAAGAAGGCAACTTGTACAATGTTCCTGCAAGTTCACACAACACATTTGAATTTGCAACATGCTCAGACACTCCAGTACTCTTGCCTGGAAAATCCCATGGATGGAGGAGCCTGGTAGGCTGCAGTCCATGGGGTCACGAAGGGTCGGACATGACTGAGTGACTTCCCTTTCACTTTTCACTTTCCTGCATTGGAGAAGGAAATGGCAACCCACTCCAGTGTTCTTGCCTGAGAATCCCAGGGACGGGGGAGCCTGGTGGGCTGCTGTCTATGGGGTCGCACAGAGTTGGACATGACTGAAGTGACTTAGCAGCAGCAGCAGCAGCAGCAGACACTCATGCATGCATCCTGGCATAATATAAACCTAAACCACAAGCAATAAGTAATGCTTCCCTTTAGACAGCATTTCACAATTCACACAACATATCTGAGTAAATCATCTTCCTCACAATTTTATAAAGTCACTCACTGTTATCATCCCCATCTTACAGATGAAGAAATCAAGGTTAGAAGTCTGGTTTGTGGCCACAGAACTGAAAAGAGGCAGTCATGTATCAGTTAAGGTCTTCTGCTTCCAGTTTTCATGTTTTACTCTCTAAACATAATTCATTCAGGTAAAACAAAAACTATGACATGTTCACCACTGCAATGAAAGCAATTCATACTCCCTGGATTAAAGTCCCAAGTCCACCACTTATTAGCTATGTGTTTTTAGTCAAGTTACTTAACTTCTCTGTGCCTGTTTCACCAGCTCTAAATTTGAGGTAACAGTATCCCCTACCCTACACATTGCCATAAGGATTAAAATATTTATGAATCCCTTAAAACAGTATCTGGCACCTAGTAAAGAAAATACTACTCTTTAAATTTCAGCATACCAAAGTAAAATATTGACGCCAAACGCCTGGTTCACTACCTGGACGTCTGCTGACTCATGTATCTGATGATCCATGGGCTGTAGGTGCAGGAAGATGGAACTTCCAGCACTGATGCCCGCATGCTCTCCAGGAATCCTGCCACGAGGGGTTGGGGAGCTTCCTTTTCTACCTTTTATTGGGCAATTTCATAGTGTCCTATCCAAAGACATGGAGGAACTCTGCCACTTGGGACTCACAGCCTTCTTCCAGCCTGGGGTAGTAATTACATGGTATATTTTAAGAAGTCATACTCTTTTCTATCTTAATTTGTTGAACATAACAGCTGCCACTTACTGAGCAACTATGAGATGTACAACATGTGGTAGGTGTTTTCAGCCATTTTTGTACTCCTTACAAAGTATGCATCATTCAGTTTTGTTCAGTTCAGTTCAGTCACTCAGTCGAGTCCGACTCTTTGCGACCCCATGAATGGCAGCACGCCAGGCCTCCCTGTCCATCACCAACTCCAGGAGTTCACTCAAACTCACATCCATAGAGTCAGTGATGCCATCCAGGCATCTCACCCTCTGTCGTCCCCTTCTCCTCCTGCCCCCAATCCCTCCCACCATCAGAGTCTTTTCCAATGAGTCAACTCTTGGCATGAGGTGGCCAAAGTACTGGAGTTTCAGCTTTAGCATCATTCCTTCCAAAGAAATCCCAGGGCTGATCTCCTTCAGAATGGACTGGTTGGATCTCCTACGCATCATTACCTCCATTTAAAAAGCAGAACTCAAAGGAGTCAGTTTATCCAAAGACATGGCAAGTTGTAAAATCAACATTCATTTGGTTCACAGCTGCTGTCTGACTCCAAAAGCCCTGCCCCTGACATCCTACAGTTCTTCCTCCAAGTCGTGCCATATCTATGTTCCCTATCATGCATTATCCTATGACAAAACCTAACTGATCCTATTTTGTTTTATGCTCTGCCTTGTTTCAAAAGGACTGGAGACCCCTTATGCAAATATATGGACCAAATATCAATTTTCTAAAAGGATGGAAAAGAAAAACAAGAGTGGAAACCAGATAAAAAGTTAGTCTATGAAACACACGCAATAAAGATGTGTGAAAATGGCTAGTACTGGACTATGCTTTAACTTCCTATTAGCAATGAAGAATTAACTCCTTCTCCTCTACTGTGGGAGGAGCATGAAACATTAAGATTATGCGGGGGAAGGTGGGTCCAGGAACACACTAGTTACTGTTGAATACAGCAATGCTGAACTATTCAAAAACAACTATTAATTAGCCAAGCAGACTTGACTCCTAATTTCAATTTGGCCACTAACTATCTGGGAGATTTTAAGTTAGCTTTTTCACCTGTAAAACTGTGTTTATCTCACAAGGTGATTCAGAGCACTAAATGAGTGGCAGACTATAAAGTATCCTGTCTGACAAATAACATAAGAACTCAGTAATTGCTAACTAGTTATTAGGATAATAGTCATGTATGGATGTGAGAGTTGGACTATAAAGAAAGCTGAGCGCCAAAGAATTGATGCTTTTGAACTATGGTGTTGGAGAAGACTCCTAAGAGTCCCTTGGACTGCAAGGAGATCCAACCAGTCCATCCTAAAGGAGATCAGTCCTGAATATTCATTGGAAGGACTGATGTTGAAGCTGAAAGTCCAATATTTTGGCCACCTGATGCGAAGAGCTGACCCATTTGAAAAGACCCTGATGCTGGGAAAGATTGAAGGTGGGAGGAGAAGGGGACGACAGAGGATGAGATGGTTGGATGGCATCACTGACTCAATGGACATGAGTTTGAGTAAACTCTGGGAGTTGGTGATGAACAGGGAGGCCTGGTGTGCTGCAGTCCATGGGGTCGTAAAGAATCGGACACGACTGAGCAACTGAACTGAATTGAACTGAAGCTTTTCCTCCTTTTTACCTTTTACTTCTCTTCCTCTTGCCTTCTTCTTTCCTTTCTTTTTTACTTTCCTTCCTTTTCTGGCCAATCCCCTAGAGAATTTATCTAGATTCTATCCATGTCAAGAGATTGCTATATATTGTAGGGATCAACTCTAAGGTGCCACTGAAGATAGCCAAGTTCTAGCTAAAGAAAAGTGAAGATGCAAAATAAGTAGTTATGTCTTCTGGTTTTAAGAAATTCATATTCCTAACATGGAGTGGACAAACAGATACTTTAATGCCTACAAGCCTAGGATATAAGGCAGAATAAAGAAACATAAGGAAACAGGCACTGAACTCTGGACACAATATGGTGAAAAAAAGAGCTAGGAATCTGCATAGGGTATTTCAGGAGCATGGAGATGAGTGGGTCACATATAATAATGAACAATTACAATAACATACTTGTTAAAGTCTTCCCTGGTGGCTCAGACAGTAAAGCATCTGTCTATAATGTGAGAACTGGGTTCGATCCCTGGGTTGGGAAGATTCCCTGGAGAAGGAAATGGCAACCCACTCCAGTACTCTTGCCTTGAAAATCCCATGGACGGAGGAGCTTGGTGCAGGCTACTATCCATGGGGTCGCAAAGAATCGGGCACGACTGAGCGACTTCACTTTTTTCTTTTCACTTTAAAGCCAAAAGAGAACAAAAGGGGGTTTTTGTTTGTTTTTACTAAGAGCTTCAAGAGAAGTAACTTGAGAAAGAAGGAAAGATAGGAAGAAACAGGTAGGAGGAAGAAGGCAATGCAGGATCATGGGCAGCAAACACACTCAGCTCCCTTGATTCCATATCAAGCACCTACAGGGTTCTGAGAATCTAAATCAAATACATACTATACACTGTACACTGCCAAATGCCTTAAATCAAAGAAGATGACAGGAGTCAAGGACAAAAGGTGTATCAGCTTCTAATGAACACCTTCTTGGCCAGAGGTTCCAATTTTTGACTTCTGCAATGAACGCATGATCCCTAGTGAACATCAAGATATCACAAAACTAACGTTGGAAAGTTTCCATATAAAAATTTGAGAACTTGGCTTTTGTGAAGAACCCTCTTGATTCCAAACGTCGTGAGACTAAGATTTCAGAGGAGATTGCTAGTGTTTACCTGCTTCACACGAGGTGAACACATTCACAGGGAAGAAGAGCATGGCGTATGGGGCAAGCACAGGCTTTGGAACCAGAGACCTGCGCGATTTTTTTCCCCTGTGGGACCTTGACCGTGTTTCCTGACCTCTCTGTGCCCGACTCCTCAAGGCTGACATGAGAATTAAGCCTAGTAAATATAAATCATGTAATAGAAATGAAATACAAGAGACAGTAGAATGTTTTTTGGGGCTAACTCAAAACAAAAAGGGGGTCATAAATCCATTATTGTATTTATTGTAGTAACAGTAAAAGATGTTTGTTTTGGGAAATACAAATTATGAGAGCTGTAAAAAATCATCTCCTAAGAAGTCACTGTATTTTTTCATTTTTACCTTTCTTAGTTCTGAAATCAATTAGACTGGTAGTTGTATTTCTAAGAGTATTATAGGATATATAATTATAACAGATGCTTAAAGTCCTTTGATGGCTTTTTAATTGTTTTAAAAGAGTAAAATCAGTGTTTACATGCTGCCCCCAAGCAATAATTCTGTCAGATCTCCTTAAGACAGCACTGAGCTTGATCCCTCCTTGGAAGGGAACCCTGCAAGAAGACGCACGGTGTGCCCACAGCTCCGAACTCACGTTCATGGCTCCACTGTGGGTCTGGTTCTACCCTCCTCAGTCTGTGGGAAACTTACAAAAGATAATTTTGGTAAAACTCTGCCTGTGGGACTCTGCCTGTTGAAATGTCCAATTCTAATATCAACCCAATCATAATCATTCCTCCTCATCAGGGCCACAATATATGTACCTTAAAATGGACATAGATGTTGTCACAAGCTTATTCTAGAACAAACAAACGAGTCTGAACAGAGAGTCCCTCTCAAGTCTTACGTTGGAGTTATCATTCAGGGCAATCAGATTGCTGACTTTGGATATCATTTGCTGTACTGTAGCCAACAGAGTCTCCTCCCTTGTAAATTTCTGGTTGAACCCCAATACATCATGCTGAACAATAGGAGGTTCAAATGAATCTGTAGATGTTCAGATAGGTCTATCTGGAAGCAGTATGGTAAGATGGTGAGCAGGGAAGCTAGTAGATATCTGTATACATCTACTTGCTCAGCAAAGAAGACACTAGATTGCTCCATTTTCTCAAATGCCTATTGTATCTGTCACATAGGGTTGCTTAAGGAACACTGGAGAAAATTCAAAGAGAAGTTATTCTGCAGCGGACACTAAAGAGTGTTATCAATATTGTTACAGGTTCTTACGAAAAGAATCAGAGATAATACTTAGTGCCCAGATCAAAAAAGAGGACAATATCTCAGATTCTCCTGCTTACATCTATGAAATAGTTCAAGTAAGTTACACTGCTGTTTCTTTTGTTAATGTGCCAACCATGGAGGAGGCATTATTTCTTTCTCAACCCTATTTCTAACATATAAATATAGAGAAAAGACTCCTTTTGGACCAGATTCTTTCACTGACAATGTTTGTCTGTGAAGTTTGAACCAAATCTGAGACACACTTGCATTAACTACTTCAGATTCTGTGATCCTCAGCTCATTTCCTGCAGACTTGCCATTGAGGATAGTCTGTGTTTTCCCCCATATTTGATTTTCTATTATTTTACGTTTTTCTACCTTGCAAGATAATTAGGATATATTAAGGACCATCATTTGTAGGACTGTATACCAGTTCTATTCAAGTTGGCCCCATCACTGGACTTCATCTACTGCTCTGAGCCCACTTGCCCACTGGAATGTTATTCTGTCTCCCAAGCTTCCCTGGATGCCCAACCTGCCTGCCCACTCTCCTCTGTCAAAAGCTAAACGAAGCCTTTCCTGATTCCTGGTAGAATGGATGACTCCTCTTCTATGTCTCTACCATATCCCAAACACAGCCCTGCCTTTGCACTGGTAAGAATTTTCTCCCCCTATTCATATGTGCATAGTCTTCCTTCTGAAAGATGGAATCCACTCCCTGGAGGATCTCCAGGGTCAAGTCTGTTTTCGTCTCCAAAGCTTATCACAGAGCAGGCATTCAGTCTTCTGTCGAGTGGGTTGGGTTGACAGGTGGATGGATGGATAGATGTAAGAAATGAGTAGACTGTCAGATAATGATTTCAAGAGTTCTTTCTAGAATGTTGAAAAGATACCTGAATGGAACTAGGGATGCTGCCTCCCAATAGGAGTAGTTATTTTTATTATTATGGGACACAAGGCCCTGGGGCTGTCAGGGTCTCTAGGTGTCAGATGGCCACCCTCCCCTGCTCTTCCCTGATCAGGTTATATCCAAGTCTGACTTTGATTCCAAAGCTGTCCATGAATCCCACAAGGCCATACCATGCTTGCTTTGTAAATAGAGGACAGAAGTGAACTTGGACATAAGCTGAGTTTTATATTAAGTCCCAAACACTAGTTTTAAGTATTAGCAACATATTCTCTTCAAAACAATTCTTTGAGTTTTAAACAGCTTTATCTTTTTTGTCCTTTTAAATTAAAGACCAAATAAACTTGTTTAATTAAATTTCTCTTGTTTACGTAGCTTATGTTAGAAATAGAATCTTTAACGTTATCAGAATCTACATTCATACTTTTCCTCTCTAACTTCATGTTTGTCTTGGAAACACATGGATTTTATCTATTTAATTATAACCCACCTCATCTCATCTACCATAACCATCACTGCAGATGGCACAATGACCACAATCACAATCCTGAGCAAAATGGTAATAGCAAATCACATTGAGTGATTTTCTTACAAAATACTCCATTTAGGAAGTATATTAATTTAATATGTAGGATTTTTACGAAAGATAAAACCCCCTTCTGTTAAAGATATACATGTCAAGTTTACTAATTGCTTTGTCTATATTTTGCATAATAAATTCTCAAGCAAAATAGAGATATGAATATTATTACGCTTATTTTGCAGATTGAGAAACTAAAGGTCAGTAAGTCTGATAATATATGCAAAGGCGTGAAGGCAGTAAGTTGTAGATCCAGTATTCAACCTTAGGTCGTCAAGATTCCAAGGAACATGACCAGAGATAATGGTAGCTTTTCTATTATTTACTTGGCTTGTACATAGTCAAAGTCCTAGTCTATTCCCTAAATTCCTGCTCTGATCTCAATAAAACAAAAGTTTTTGAGTCCACTGCTCCTTCTAAGGACACAATATTGTATAGTCTTTAGTAGGGACCCTAGAGAAGGAAATGGTAACCCACTCCAATATTCTTGCCTGGAGAATCCCATGGACAGAGGAGCCTGGTGGGCTACAGTCCATGGGGGTCACTTAATCGACTTAGCGATTAAACCACTACCACCATAGTAGGGAAAATGGGGGCAGAGAAAAAGTGAAGAAAGAGGAATATTCTGAGGACCCTTTCAAAAATGTGTGGCAAAACCTGAGTTGCCTTTGATTATTAATGAGAAATATCAAGAAAATACATGAAAGCAGCTAAAAAATGAATAATGATGAAAGCAATGTAGCATAATGATGCATGCTCTGCCTAATCAGAGATAACATCATCAGACACAGTAGACATACTGGAAGGTTCATGCCTAAATCATCAAATGTATTCCTCAAAGAGATTCCCAAATGGATACAGCCAAGCATTTCCTTAATAGAGCCAATGTGCTGAATTCATTTCTGGACCAAATTTCACTCTCTGTGGGAAATCAACTTCTTTCTTCAAACTCTGAGACACTGTTTGATAAACTGTCTATGCTTTCTGTCTTAAAAAAATGTCATCTTAAGTTATAGTACATCAAGCAACATGAATGAATTTTCAGAGGGATACACTCAGGAATTTTTCCAGATTGAATATTTTACAGCTTGATTAAATTCCTCAGTGTTGCAAAACATCAGCAGAGATGAAGACTAGGACTCCAGCATTAGAGGTAGCATAATTGCATTTCTAATTCATGTAACTCATGTGGTTCTGAGGGTCACCTGGAGAATAAGAAAAGTACATTTAGAGATGATGACATCATGACTGTTCAATCCTATTAGTCTTCTATTTTATTTACCTTTTTATTCTATTGCTAGGCTCACCTGAAGAAGAGGAAAAAGAGATATGTGATTTTTTAAAAATATGCATTAGGCTAAGTTTTCAACTTAAAGATAATTCATTTAGACATCATGTTCTGAAGTGGTACTCTATTAATTTACATTTATGTGTATGTTGCATTGTTTCTCTGAAAAGCAAAATCATGAGAAGTCTGCTGTCTGTATGAACAACACTGTAGCAGAGGACTCAAAGTCAAGTGATGTGTGCAAAAGCCATGTTTGCTACCACTAAGTTCAATGTTATAGTAGTACAGAACAAGAAAGGTTTATGAGCTTGTTTCCCTTGGTATAACTTTTATGGGTTTTGATCATTATTGATCAGGATAGATACTTTCCCAGGATAAAAGTAACAGTTATTGTAACATATATAAACACTAACCAATATTTCATGCAAAGATGGGCTTGATAAAGGACAGAAATGGTATGGACCTAGAGAAGCAGAAGATATTAAGAAGAGGGGGCAAAACAGAAGAACTGTACAAAAAAGATCTTCACGACCCAGATAATCACGATGGTGTGATCATTCACCTAGAGCCAGACATTCTGGAATGTGAAGTCAAGTGGGCCTTAGAAAGCATCACTACGAACAAAGCTAGTGGAGGTGATGGAATTCCAGTTGAGCTATTTCAAATCGTGAAAGATGATGCTGTGACAGTGCTGCACTCAATATGGCAGCAAATTTGGAAAACTCAGCAGTGGCCACAGGACTGGAAAAGGTCAGTTTTTATTTCAATCCCAAAGAAAGGCAATGCCAAAGAATGCTCAAACTCCCACACAATTGCACTCATCTCACATGCTAGTAAAGTAATGCTCAAAATTCTCCAAGCCAGGCTTCAGCAGTACGTGAACTATGAATTTCCAGATGTTCAAGCTGGTTTTAGAAAAGGTAGAGGAACCAGAGATCAAATTGCCAACATTCACTGGGTCGTGGAAAAAGGAAGAGAGTTCCAGAGAAACATCTATTTCTGGTTTATTGACTGTGCCAAAGACTTTGACTGTGTGAATCACAATAAACTGTGGAAAATTCTGAAAGAGATGGGAATACCAGACCTCCTGACCTGCCTCTTGAGAAACTTATATGCAGATCAGGAAGCAACAGTTAGAACTGGACATGGAACAACAGACTGGTTCCAAATAGGAAAAGGAGTACGTCAAGGCTGTATATTGTCACCCTGCTTATTTAACTTCTATACAGAGTACATCATGAGAAATGCTGGGCTGGAAGAAGCACAAGCTGGAATCAAGATTGCTGGGAGAAATATCAATAACCTCAGAAATGCAGATGACACCATCCCTATGGCAGAAAGTGAAGAGGAAATAAAAAGCCTCTTGATGAAAGTGAAAGTGGAGAGTGAAAAAGTTGGCTTAAAGCACAACATTCAGAAAACAAAGATCATGGCATCTGGTCCCATCACTTCATGGAAAATAGATGGGGAAACAGTGGAAACAGTGTCAGACTTTATTTTTAGGGGCTCCAAAATCACTGCAGATGGTGACTGCAGCCATGCAATTAAAAGACACTTACTCCTTGGAAGGAAAGTTATGACAAATCTAGATAGCATATTGAAAAGCAGAGACATTACTTTGCCAACAATCGTCCGTCTAGTCAAGGTTATGATTTTTCCAGTGGTCATGCATGGATGTGAGAGTTGGACTGTGAAGAAAGCTGAGCGCCGAAGAATTGATGCTTTTGAACTGTGGTGTTGGAGAAGACTCTTGAGAGTCCCTTAGACTGCAAGGAGATCCAACCAGTCCATTCTGAAGGAGATCAGCCCTGGGATTTCTTTGGAAGGAATGATGCTAAAGCTGAAACTCCAGTACTTTGGCTACCTCATGCGAAGAGTGGACTCACTGGAAAAGACTCTGATGCTGGGAGGGATTGGGGGCAGGAGGAGAAGGGGACGACAGAGGACGAGATGGCTGGATGGCATCACTGACTCGATAAACGTGAGTGAGTGAACTCTGGGAGTTGGTGATGGACAGGGAGGCCTGGCTTGCTGTGATTCATGGGGTCGCAAAGAGTCAGACACGACTGAGCGACTGAAACGAACTGAACTGAACCAATATTTCAGTGACATGTATAGACTCTTTAGGGGGAGTAATTATTAAAGAGATTTTGACCATTGAAAAAACTGAGGCTAAATGTACACTAATCCTTTTGCAAATAGATTTAGCAAAAGCGTCTCTGAATCACTCATGCAGGTTATTTTCCATATTCCCAGATATCTGCATCCCTGCCCTACTAGGTTGCTTTTCCTAAAATTTTATCAAGGAATCTAAGGAGACCCAGCTACTCAGTTTGGTTGGCTTCAATGTCTAGCTTTCTACAACTGAGCTTGAATTCATCTATTCCTTTGGTATCTCTGAGCTTAGTTTCCCAGAACTCTAACTCAAAGGCACGTTTCTTCTATGAGAAGGAAAGAATAAAACAAGGCTCATGCACATACACACCTTAAAATGCAAGTGAACTCATGTTATTTCTTAAATTACACACGTCACTAGCTCATCTACTTCCCAGCCAACTGGATTTAGTTTAGAGAAAGTGGCCTGAGAGCGGGTGTGGAAAAAGGAATATAAAATCTGGAGAACTCTAACTTCATGCAAGATATAACTGAACTAAAGCTCTATGCTTTGAATAAGTGACAACATCCTGGGATTTGAGTTTTATTACAAAACTTCCATCTAGAGAATGCAACATTCAATTTCCTAAAATATACAAACTATTTAATTGGTCCTAAATAGAAAATAGAAAGTGATATATGACTAGTCTTTTTTTCCTAAGGCTTAAAAACATGGTTTTAACTTTTCATGGAACAACGTCAATCAGCTAAAATAGTTTCCAAGAATAAAGAGAGAAAGATACGAAGAAAATCACTTTACCCAGATACCTAATAAACAATTTATTAAACATCTTACTGAATGAACACATGATTTCCATTTGAGCAAAGAAAATAGAAATAACTTAAAATGGCATTGAAATAAACAAGTTTTCAAGTGTGAAGCTAATGCCTGATGCCCATTACAAATAAGGCTTGTGGCTCATGGCATTTGCTTGTACATAAACTGTCTTCCAGTGATGGATTTAACTATCAAACAAAGATCAACAAGTACCAGCTCTTTTGAGATTGTAAGGCCAAAGAAAACACCACTAAAAGCAATTCCTCCTTGTGAATGCACCATTAATTTTTCGGAACCATTTTTTAAACTTCCAACCATATCCTAAGACATAGCATGAGACTTGGAATCAGACAAACAACTTAAGGTTATTTCCACTCCTGCCACTCACTAGCATGTCACCCAGTCCCTTGTCTCTAGTTCCTAATCCCTAAAATGAAGGTATGAGGGCCTGATTTTCAGGTGGTCAGGATGATGGGATGAAACGAAACCATAAGAGTGAAAGTATCTAGCACATAGCCTGGCACACAGGATACCTTTCCAAAGGCAGGCTTGATCCTTACCATCAAAGACAAGGTTATGCAGAAGGACGGCAAGAGAGATGTCACCACCTGGGCACTTGAACACTGTCTGTTCCAACCACAGAAAGGATTAGACACAGGCTAACGGAGGGTAGAACCACTTTACAGTCAAGAACTGGTGGACTCAAGTGTGCTGAATATATAATTTATTCTTGATAGACAGTAGTAGCTAAATAACCCCCCCACTCCAAAAATAACATAATACAAATAACAACAGCTAACTTGTATCAAAATGAAATTATAAGACTCTTGCTCTTCAGAAGAAAAGCTATTATGATAAACCTAAGCAGCATATTAAAAAACAAAGACATTACTTTGCCAACAAAGGTCCGTAGAGTCAAAGCTATGGTTTTTCCAGTAGTCATGTATGGGTGTGAGAGCGGGACAATAAAAAAAAAAAAAAAAAAAAAAGGGTGAGTGTGGGAAAATTGATGCCTTTGAACTGTGGTGCTGGGGAAGAGTCTTGAGAGTCCTTTGGACAGCAAAGTGATCAAACCAGTCAATCCTAAAGGAAATCAGCCTTGAGTATTCATTGGAAGGACTAATGCTGAAGCTAAAGCTCCAATACTTTGGCCACCTGATGCAAAAAACTGACTCACTGGAAAAGACTCTGCCTAATACTGGGAAAGATTGAAGGCAGGAGGAGAAGGGGACAACAGAGGATGAAATGGTTGGATGGCATCACCGACTCAATGGATATGAGTCTGAGCAAACTCTAGGAGATAGTGAAGAACAGGGAAGCTTGGCATGCCACAGTCCGTGGGGTCTCAAAGAATCAGACATAACTGAGCCGCTGAACAACAACAACAAAACGTATCAAGTGCTTACTATAATGGCATATACAGCACTGAATATTTGTATGAATTATTTAATTTAATCCTTATAATTTATAGGTACTTTTATTTTAAAGGGTTTCCTAGATGGCTAAGATGGTAAAGAATCCATCTTCAATGCAGGAGACCTGGTTTCAATCCCTGGATCAGGAAGATCCCCTGGAGAATGGAATGGCTACCTACTCCAGTATTCTTGCCTGAAGAATTCCATGGACAGAGGAGCCTGGTGGGCTACAGTCCATGGGGTCACAAAGAGTTGGACATGACTGAGAAATCAACACTTTATTTTAAAAGGACTAACTGGTTACTAGCCTTCCATGTATTCTTAGCTTAGACATTATGAAGAAGCAGAGATGTCATTTGTGTTAAGCCAACAATTTGAAATGATTAAGCTCATGGGTCACCCACTCCTTAATATTAAGTACTTGAATAATGACTCCCCTACTAAGGGAATCAGAAGAAACGAGGACTTAGCAGCAAGTATATGGGATACAAATTGGAGAACTTGGGTATGAGGGAAGTATGAATGGGGGTGAGGAGGAGGGAGAGGGAAGAAGCAGGACAGGGAAGAACTGCTTTTCATTTGCCATTTTGGCTCAAGTGTTGGGGTTCTGTCAACATCATTTTTATACAATTCTTGACACTTGGGCCATGAGTTACATATAAGTTTGGCCAAAAAGGTTTGTTCGGGTTTCTCTGTTACGTTGCAAGGGAAAACCCAAATGAACTTTTTGGCCAATGTAATATATTGCCAAGGATGATGGAAAAACAAGGAGAAGAAAGAAGATGGGGATGGTGACCTCTGAAGCAGAGGAAGTGAGGTTATTGATTCTCAGGACTTTGATTCCCTTGAGCTGTTCCCACCCCTTCATCAGGTATCATTTACTCAGGTTGGGGAGGGGGGCGGTGGACATGGGTAGGGTGAGAAGGCATGTCATATCAACATTTTTACCAAGCCAAGTAAGGGGATCAGCAGAAGCGACCACTGATGTGTGGGGTCCGATGTGTTCAGTGCCTTAGAAGATGCACTTGTAACTTTTTGTTAATTTTCTATTCTGTTCATCCCCTTCTATGATAACCACTTGCTCCCTTGCCGAAATTCGGAATCTCTTCTCTAGTGTAACTTCTCTTTCTACCTTTAAATATGTTTAAATTTATAATGTAAAGAAAACTCTGCCACTTCTTTTCTATCATGGTTTATTCTGTGTTTTTCCTCGGACTAAGGAGTAACCCAAGGTCACCACTTTAGTATCTAAGTTCAAAAGAATGGTCTTTATCTTCTCACATACCTCAATTCTTAGCAACTTACTTGTTTCCCAATTACAGCTAAACTATTGCTCCAGTTGTCCGCTTTACTAGGTTTATCAATAAAAATTTCCTAGCCAAATCTAATCCAATAGCTCTTTTCCGTTGTAATTCTGGCTGTTGTTATGATCTGTAGTATTGAGTAGCCACTGAACACTATTAAATGCAACATATTGAGTGAAAAGAACACAATAAAGAATTATTAAGCATATACTCCATTCTCATAGAAAAAAAAAAGATGATAAAATTTATTGTTGTTCAGGTGCTAAGTTATGTCTGAATCTTTTTGACCCCATGGACTGTAGCATACCAGGCTCCTCTGTCCATGGTGATTTCTAAATAATAATACTGGAGTGGGTTGCATTTCCCCTTCCAGGTAATCTTCCTGGGCCAGGGACTGAACCTAAGTCTCTTGCATTGGCAAGGAGGTTCTTTACTACTGAGCCACCTGGGAAGCCCATGCTAAAAGTTGAGTGAGTGCAAATAATTTTCACACAGGGATTGAAATAGTACTAGGCTGGCACAGTTAGTCCTCCCTGAAGAAAGCAGTAGGGTTACAATGCAGAGAAAGCTGCTCTCCAGATACCATACTGCGGAGCTCAGTCAGTGGTAGGAAAATTTGGTAAATCGCCATGGAAGGGGGCTGTCCAAGCAGACAGTCCTGTTCCTTCCCTCTTGATGAGCTGACAAGTTGTAATTTTCTTTCTCCTTCCGTTTCTCCATTAATTCTTCTATTTTCCTGGCCCCTCTTCCTTTTAGTTTCTCATATTTACATTTGGACATTACGGCAATATCGGAAATCTAATAGGTGAAAAAGAAGGAAAAGGAGTGGGCATAGGAGAGGGCGGAGGGTCTTCATCTGAGGCAAAGAGGTTTTCCCTACAGCAGCTTCACTGGAGAAGGCACATCCGCTCCCTCTCATTGTGTCTCAGCGACTGGAACCCTTCCTAATTCTCCTTTCACCCCATATATTTTGCGCCACCATGTCCCCTCACTTTGTCTTTCATAACATTGTTTCTATATGAGTCTTCCCAGTATCCTAACCCACCTGAAATTAGGTTGCTATAGATGCCTGATTATCTTTCTTAATCTCACAACTCATAGGATCATCCCTTAAAAGCCATTTCAAACTGTTTAAAATCATTCTCACTTTACAGTGACTTGACGAATCTTCAGTGACTCTTGAGGTTCAAATATGACTTGGAACATAGCTTGAATCTATTGGGAGTATGTTCTGGGAGGAAGAGAAAACCTGAGCAATAGAGCTTTAGCAATCCAGATCTGGTACAACGACTCAGTAGCCATTAATCCTCTTTCATGTCTTCAGTATATTTTGTGTAAATATTCATTATACTGTTCATGTCTGTGGTTAGACAATCCTGTGTATATTACATATAAAATTTGAGTTATGTAAAGCAAGAATAATCTACTTTTAAAATTTGTGTTTAGTATAGGACTCAATACCACTCAATGGATGAATATTGAACAAGTAAAACCTCCTAGGAGTAGATTTATATAAACATTCTAAGTTGGCCAAGTTTTCCCTCCTTTCTTTGAAGCCACGCATTGAGTGTTTCTAATGTTTTTACATTTTCTTCTGTATCAATTCTTCAAAACAGTACTCTACATATTTCCTCATTCTCATAAAAAAAAAAATGTAGCACTGAACATCTGTGAAGATTCATAAATTATATATAGAGAGGAATCTAGAAATGTCTTCTCTGAGAACCAGAGGTCACTATCATTTACCAATGGAGAATACTATAGCTTCCAAAATCTTATTTCTTTTTTCCAAAAGTCTCTATGAATATTAAATCACAAGAGTGTCCAGCAAGTTTCATGCCCTTCTTAACATTGAACACAAATGTCAGGATGAATTTCCTCCCATCCTCTAAATATGTTTAATTTGTATTACATTTGATCTGTTAATAATCACAATCCACACAGTTAACTTGATAACATTTCTTAAGTGCATTTGAAGAAACTGAAATATAAGCAGTTTTTCCCAGATCAGAGAACAGCTCAATTTAAAATTTACCTTCTTAAGATGCTCTAAGCAACAGCATTTCAATAACAAAGTCTAAGGAAACAGGCCTTTTAGAAACACCATTTTCGATTTATCAAAATAGAGAAGAAAGGGACTTCCCTGGTGGCTCAGATTATAAAGTGCCTGCCTACAATGCAGGAGACCTGGGTTCGATCCCTGGGTCGGGAAGATCTCCTGGAGAAGGAAATTGCAACCCACTCCAGTATTCTTGCCTGGAAAAATCCCATGGACGGAGAAGCCTGGTTGGCTACAGGCCATGGGGTCGCAAAGAGTTGGACATGAGTGAGCAACTTCACTCACTCACTCAGAAGAAAGAAGTAGAGTAAGTCATTGTAAGAATAGCCAGTGCAGCAACCAAGAATCTAAGTATTCCTGTTAGAAAAGTTAAACAATTACTTTTAAGCACAAAGACAGCAAGAGGAGAAAATTAAATGACTATTAAAACTATATCACTTTCAGGAAAGATTATACCATCAACATTGTACATTATGACTCCAGTGCAGCTTCTTTCATCACAAGCAGATCTTAACTGCATTCATCATGGGGTCAGTTACGCAACTTTGACTAAAATAACAATAAAGTTTCCAGAGAGACTGTGGATAGAATAAAACATTTCAAGAAATAAAGACAAGTCCCTGGAATAATCAGTTTCACAAGACCCTGTAAGAACTGATTCCAGTTTCCCCAATTATCTATAGTCCTTAAGTGACATCTTAATAAACAGGCCTATAAATTCATGGAAGCTGGGTCTCTGTGCTGGCAACTGCATTTTAAGCTGATAATTAGATTAGGGGAAGAAGCTATCCTGCCAAGGCTGGAGCCCTGAAGAATTTTTTTTTTATTTTTAATTAAGGGATCTGATGCTCAGCTATGAGGCCCTGTCCGGTCCCAGCTAACAGGCCACTTTCTTCAGGCTGTGGGCTGAAGCTGCCAGGCTCCCTGACCAAGGTTTGTGCCTCCATGGATGGAGGCAAACAGAGGTCAAGTATGGGTGTGTTCTCTGTTGCCAGAGATACCACCAATGTCCAAGCCATGGTGGCTGGGTCTCCTAGTCAAAGCAGGTCTGTCTTCTTCGGCCTCTGGGGTCAGGAGGCCTCATAAGAGCAGGGCCTCTATAGACCTGAAGCATACAATACCAAGGAAGCAAGTTCCTATTAGCGATTATCTGAGAGTGCATGAGGGACAAGCACACAGGCTTTCTTCTTCCCCTAACCACCGTCTGTCAGGCCAGATGACTGGCGAGCAGCCACCCAGGCAGAATATCAAGGCCTGTTCCTGTGCATTCCTCACTGAACCCATTCCCCGACTGGCACTTTCCAGCAGAAATATAAGACCTAAATATTTCTTTTGGAGTCTTCTCCTGTTCTTTTTGCCACTGTAAAAACTATCGTAAGAGGCTAATTTCCATCTGCTTATTTGTAACATCGTTCTAGATTTCATGTGGACATTTGGATTATTTGGACACCTGCAGGTAGGTTAATAAGAAAAAAGAGTAGGCTCATTTGCCCTAAGAGTGTGTCAGAGCAAAACCCACTACTCTGCAAAACCCCCACTGGGGACATGACTGAAATGACTTAGCCCTGGGATGGCCAAAACATAGCGCCACCTGGTGGTAGGTGGTCAGAACTGTTATTTCCAGTCTTGCCATGACATTTATGAATAACCGACTCGATGGACGTGAGTCTGAGTGAACTCCGGGAGTTGGTGATGGACAGGGAGGCCCGGCGTGCTGCAATTCATGGGGTCGCAAAGAGTCGGACACGACTGAGCGACTGAACTGAACTGAACTGAAGACACAGTTTGATAAACCAAAGAGATGGGTTTTAAATCAAATGAAATAAATTTACTTTTAAAAATGAATGTGCACTCAAAATTCTTTTGATCAAATTTCAAAGAACAATTGTAATTCTTCAGCAGGACCTCCTTGATTTATTTAATGGGTTCAAATCCGGAGTAGGCTGTGGCTAGACTCAGGGCCAGAAATTAATTCTTATGTAAATAGCTGAATTCTCTCCCATTTGAGAACAATCAATAAAAGCCTGGCTGGAAATCTGGTTGAAATAGTCACTCTAATTAACAAAATAAAGGATAAAATTCAGAGGAGCATAATAACAGCCCTCTGTTTAAAGTACTAGAGTGTGCTGGTCACAATGACAGCTCTTAATCTCCACCACTGAAAAGTGACTTCCATGGAATAAAGTCAGCTTAGATAGGTTTTCCATTTAAATGGTCAAGGATTAAAATGAGTTGGGTTAGACAAGCGTAACTCATTCATATAACATTGCACTTAAAATACACACGCACACATCATGATATCCTTAGGAAAATAAGCTGTCTTTTATTCATTGGAATTTAAAAGCAAGAGCTGACACTAAACCATTTTGATTAATATATGACATAGCTGGAAGACTATTCATTCCCGTAAATTTCTGAGCTTCTGTGACTCTTGTATCACACTCTGCAATTTGCAGGGCTGGATCCCCTGAGAGGTTACTTCTACAAAAACATACATTTCATTCAAAACCTGACCTGACTTATTCCTGTTCTAGATAGACTCATTATGACAACCTTTAATTGGGTTAAAGCCAAAATGCAGCCAGTTTAACAGGCCTGTTTAAATGCTACACACAGACTAATATGCTTATTTGACTTACTTGCTGAAAATGATTTATTGAATAATACTTGATAGAGAGTGCAAAACCTTTCAAAGGGCGGTTCTCTCAGAGTTGAAAAGTCCACAAAACCGGCAGCAGAAAAGAAGGAACTTGAGAGGAACTTGAGAAGTATTGAAAAATGTGTACCTTCCAAGTAGTTCTGTAATAGAATAGAAGCCCTGTATAATTCTGGGAATTTAAAGTGTTAATTTCTAACAGAAATTACTTCCTATGAGGCTTTTACTCTGCAGCTGAGGGATTTATGGGCAAGGAGAATGGGAAGAGTATACCTATTTCAAGCTATATCATATCCATAACTTACATTTTTAAAGGAAAATTGGAGGGGAAAGGCATTCAATCTTGCCCTCTGGAGCAGTATAAAAAGACTTCTTAGGTTCTCAGGATCTGGCTCGATATAAAGACTTGTCTTCGGTTGGCAGGTATCTTGAGAAAAATCTTACACAGACATTTCCTAGCCTCAGATGGAGCAAGCTCACATCAACTAGCAACTTTACTGCTTTGCAAATTACAATAGCAAAATTTACCTAATAAGTATGCTTTGAAATTATAGCAGATAAAACTTCAATGTGGCTATTCACAGCCATTTCAAGAGCAATTTCCTCTGTGATCTGCATTAGAACAATGCTCTTGTGCCCCCTGTCCCCCACCTCGGTTGGAGGCAATACACACTTCAGCCTGGCAACTCAGAGTGGAACTAATTCCTTCCTCTTAACGGCTGTCTTCAATTAGCTGGTGGGAAATAGAAATGATTTACTTAAGAGACAGCTTTTCCCACTTACTCAAGCTTGTTACCATTCTCTTCCAAGCATCATTCAGCCACTGTCTTGGGAAGCTGTACTGTACAGTGGTAAAGTGCTCAAACTTGCTAACATATTGACCTCAGCAAGTTGCTTAACCTTCCTACACCTCAGTTTCCTCATAGTCAAACAATGATCATTTCTGCTTAAAATTCTTACTGTGAATATTAAATGAAAAAAAATTGCTAATAAGATTTAAGGCTGCCTGGCTCATCACAGAGTCCACTGAATTAGTCATCATCATGTAACAGGTGCTGTTGTTGCTGTTCAGTTGCTTCAGTTCAGTTCAGTTCAGTCGCTCAGTTGTGTCCGACTCTTTGCGACCCCTTGAATCACAGCACGCTAGGCCTCCCTGTCCATCACCAACTCCCGGAGTTCACCCAGACTCTCGTCCATCGAGGCAGGGATGCCATCCGGCCATCTCATCCTCTCATGCCCACCTCTTTGCAACCCCATCAACTGCAGCACGCCAGGCTTCCCTGTCCTTCACTGTCTCCTGCAGTTTGCTCAAACTCATGTCCATTGAGTCAGTGATGTTATCTAACCACGAGTTAACAGATAAACAAATTATAAAACAATGAATAAAGAAATTATAAAATGTACATATAAGACACAGGTATGTACAAAAACCAAGAAGGGTTAACCCATGAAATCTTCTCTAAAATATCCCTGAATCCATCAGAATAGCTTTGGCAAAAACAACTCACTACCTCACAGGACAGCTCCAACTACTATACTGTTTCCCCTTAAAAATAAGTCTTAAAATTCTCTACAATAAAAAATATTATTTAAGTAAAAGAACACAACACTGTCAACCAACTATACTTCATTTAAAATAAATAAAAAGAAACAAAATTCTCTAAAAGTTGTCTTCCATTGATTTTCACCCATCTGTGCCCTATTTCACCCAGTGAAAGTCAAACTCATCATCTGTACAACAGCTGTTTGGAAGATAGTTACCAGGTTCCCAGATAACAATTTCTCATCAAAGGTTACTAGTTCATATTTTCACGGGCCAAAGAAGAAACAAAACTGGCAAGCCAGTGGAGAGACTCCAAAGACTTCAATTTCCTAAGAAGTGTTAAGTAGCAATGCCAACCAATTCCTAATGATGTTGGTGCCTCTGCGGTGGAGGACACCTGAAGGGCGCACAGACTTCAGGAGCCAAGAATAACATACTAGAGACCTTTACATGGGCTGAGGGCAGGGGAGCCAGGGAAGGCAGTCGGGATGCCAACTATTTATCATCACTATTAAACAGGCTGTGAACTCCCCTAGGTCTTTTTTATTTTTCAAGTTTGGGGTCCTAGTTTGTTCATCCTGTACTCCCCTGCACCTAGCTGCAACAGTGAATGATCTTTTTTTATCATATATTTTACACACTCAAGAGTATTCACCGTAATCTCAGATTCTTAAATTTCAGTAACATAAGCAATAAATGTCATAGAAAATGTATAAATGACACTTTAAAATATTTATTGAAGTATAGGATAAATACACTGCCTAATTATACATAATATATTCTTATATTTTTTTTATAATGACAAACAAGACAAATTATATCTATGAGTTAGCAAATGAAGGCCCTCTCAGCTGTGAGACTAACTGTTCATTTTCCTTCCTTCTTTCCTTCTATCCTTCTTTCTTATTACTATACTTATAGGATACTTTTAAATTACAAAGCTATTATTTGATCTTTGCTACAAGTGAAAAACTCCAGATATATACATTTTTAAAAAACTAAAAAATTCCAACTTTTCTCATGCACTTGAGATACCAAATAATCTAGCTGCTTCTTTCATGTTTCTCTATGCTCCTATAAACAAATGCACATATTTAAATTTCTTTTTATTTATTTCTGATCAAAAACTGGTACCATGTTATATACATTTTTATGCAAGTGTATCCTTTTATTACTATTATATTTAGATAGTCAAATCCTTTAAATCATTACATAAATAATTTAAAGAATAAGTAACTCCCAATATGAAGGTAAACTGCTACTACTGCTAAGTCACTTCAGTTGTGTCCGACTCTGTGAGACCCTATGGACGGCAGTCCACCAGGCTCCCCCGTCCCTGGGATTCTCCAGGCAAGAACACTGGAGTGGGTTGCCATTTCCTTCTCCAATGCACGAAAGTGAAAAAGTGAAAGTGAAGTCGCTCAGTTGTGTCTGACTCTTAGCGACCCCATGGACTGCAGCCTACCAGGCTCCTCCATCCATGGGATATTCCAGGCAAGAGTACTGGAGTGGGGTGCCATTGCCTTCTCTGATATGAAGGTATGGACAGGTTTTATTTAAACTTTTGTTCTTTGATTAGATCAAATACAGCTGTTCATGGAGTATTGATACTTTAAATGTGAGTTAATTATCTTCAGGGTTCTATGCACAGGGAGAAAACCCATGTTTTTACCATCTTCTATTAGGAACAGGCTCCACTAAGAGGAGTTACCAGACAGAGGTTGATGACAATGGCTTCCTGTTTACCCAGAACTCTGTATGGACAGAAAGCAGTTAGGCCTGAGGTTGATGCTCATCACTTCAAACATGAGTCAGTAGCTTGGAACATAACATGGTAGTTGCTGAGGAAAAGGTAGCATGGTGATTCAGAATCATCTTTGCTTTCAATAGATGACTACTTCTGCTTGTAAGTAAGTGGTATGTTTCCAGAGTTAGAGCTAGTCAAAAATCTTTGTTCTCAGTCCTGATTTCACCACTCACCAGTTATGGAGCACTGGGCAACTCCATCCTTCAATAATCACTAACACTGTGTATAAAGCAATAGGAGACACTGCTCCCATGGCACGATGCTAGTACTTATTTCCTAGAATGACCAAGATCAAATCATAGGCTGCAATGAAAAGTACTTCATAAACTAAAGTGAGATCCCACATCCAAATTACATAAAGGTGTCTTTCTCAAAACTCATCTTATGGACTTTATAAACACATTTGACAGCTGTGTTTTTTTTTTTTTAATCAGCACCATTCACAAAAAATATTGTAACAAACTGTCCTACAATCTATCAAAGGCGTTGATGGTATATAGTCGATGTTTATGGTAGAGAATATAATATTTTCTATTATTACTATTCTAAAATTGCTAAAACTAAATCTCACTTAGGCTACATGACTAGCAGGTGTGTGAGCTAGAATTAGCTTACTGGGTTTCATTTTCTGCAGATTCAAGAGCATTTTCAGTATTTACTCACATGACCTCTTCCTACTTCAAACCTCATGGGATGCAGAGAAGACTATGAAAAATCACCTCAAGCAGTTTTAATGGCATGGTTATAAAAATATGCTTCAAGTTTGGGTTCTTTTTAATAAGCAATAGATGGTGGTTCCTTCCCTTACTACCTCTTCCATAGACGAAGGAAGCTCTCTCCCTCCCATACCTGGTAAGCCTAAGGATACACCAACCTATAGCCCACCACCATTATCAGCCATTCTTCATTGCTTCCAATTCCTGGTACCTTTCCTTCTCGGAAACAAAGGCCAAATTGTCCACAGGTTACATGGAAGTAAGTGATACTTGAATTTTTAGCTCAAGTATTTATTCATAAGTTAAAATTCTCACTTCAGATTCTATAAGCATTCTGACATATCACATTGTGAGAAAAGCATATGTAACTCTTTGATCATAGATATTTATTTTACTATCCCTTTGAATTAAACCTACACTAAATATCAAATTCTCAAAGAATTCCAAGATCCATGGTCAAACATTGTCTAATGCTACATTAAGATTCTGAATTTTTTCATGTCTGTGTTACGGACACCTCTACCTTCTTGACAGAATGGATTTTGCATGATATATCTTCTGCTTGTGGGCTCAGAGTGATAACTATGAACACCACTTATTGTTTAGTTATGCTTTCAGAGATTATTCCTGTTATTCCTCTTGTTTCCTTACTTGTCAATTGTTTCTTCTCTTGTTGCTATCAATACCTGATTCATGTAGCAATACCTCTCTCTTACGGCTTAAGAAACAAACTGTGTTAGTTTGCTATGCTTTGTAACAACTATTACAAAATCAAAGGCCCAAAACAATACACATTCATTATTTCACAATTTCTGTGGGTCAGAGGTCTGGCCACGCCTTAGCTGGGTCCTCTGAAAGACTGCAAAATGCCAGCCAGGGTTGGGTTCTCATCTGGTGGCTCTCTGGGGAAAGGTTCACTGCTGGCTTAGAGGCTGTTAGCAGCCTGTCTGTAGGAATCACCATGGCTTGCTTCTTCAAAGCCAGCAAAAAGGAGAGTAAGACTCTTAAATCTTCTAGCAAGATGGAATCACAGGAAACATATCTGAACACCTTTGTCATGTTCTACTAGTTAGAAGCAAGTCACTCGTCCTGTCCAAATTCAAGGGGAAGGAATTATACAAGGCCAAGTCACCAGGAGATAGAGATCATAGGGGCTACTTTAAAATCCAACAACTATACCAATTAATCCACTTCAAATCAAATGCAAAGTTAGAGTAATACACTCAAAGCAAGAGACACAGGGGCCTTTGTAAGTTAACTACAACTATTTTTAGCCCTTCCATGTTACTTAGTTTCTGAATCTTGACAATGTTTTGGACAGTCCAGGCAATTCTGTATGTGATTTTTATATATAAGGATGCTTTTTCAAGACAGAGGTCAAAATTTTGAAAAAGTAACACTGTTGCCTCCTATTTTCTTCTTCTCCAGATGGGTTGTGGAAATGCTGGCCCAATGACTTAAGTCATTCCTACTTTAAGAGTTTGTTAGTAGGTAGGTTTTGTCTGGCTCTGGCAACTGCTCAGCCACTAAAGACCGCCTGAGCACCGTAGTTGGTCAGGAGCAAGCATTTGCTGCTATGAAATTCCCACAACTCTAGGCAAAGGAAAAGTAGGAATCTTCCTTCTCTGACTCCTGAAAAATTGAAAGTCTATGCTCTTAGGCTCTATGCTTTTTACCATCAAAATACCTTGATATTGGCAAGTAAGGATTAAAAAACTCCTTGTAAAGGTTCTGTGTAGGAAATCCCTGAAAAATCCTAGATAAATGAACAAAATTGACCTCTCCTTTATCATACCCACCAGTCTGGAACTTGTTTAAATTAGTTTCTTCTTCCAGGTATTAAAAGATCAGGTCCTTTTGCCTCCTTTGGTACCAGGAGTAGAGCTCGCAGGCATTGTACTTAATGTGCATAACTCTTTTAGACCCAAGTTGTTTTAAACTTTTTTTGAGCAGTTATTTGGAGAACAAGAAACATAATCAGTGGAATGAACTTTGGAGTTCATTCAAAGAATATCAAATGCTTGTCACTTCTGTCAGCATTTGTTACATTTAGGAATTATTTGTTGGAAGATGAAATAATCTCTCTCTCTTTTAGACAATACTGGGGAACAAGGCGACAGGGTAAGTTTATTCTATTTCCAAATCCTATCTGTAAAACAATATCTCTTATTTTAAATCACAGTTAAAATGTCTTTTCCCCCTAGTCATTGTATTTAATTAGCTTGTGCTCATTACAACTATAAAATTTAATGCCACAATTCAAACTCAAAATAGAGAGTTTAGCAGTATAGAAATCTTCAAAACTGCAACTGGAACAATGAAATGATGCCCAAAGTCACCCACTCTATAAATAAAACTAGCTTACCCATTTTTATATAACTTACTAAATGTTGTACATAAGTTAGTGTGGTGAAATAATCATTTGTGATATTAACTTATTTTTCAATTTTTTTTTCGTTTTCTCTATAAGATATGACAGTGACCATGAATCCCATGTAGAAGAGCATCAGATCAGACCAGGACAGAGATGCTGAATTTCTGAGTTCTAAACTCAAATGATAAGGTTCAGATTAAAAATCCAATATATGACAGTAGATGTGGCCTAGTATACCACTTTTTCCCCATGCATTCTTCTCTCAACTACCTCTGTGTGATGTGAACCTCCTATAGAAGTTGAGAAGGAAGAGAATTCAAGGTAGTTAGACAAGTCTGGAAACTGGATGCCCTTCTCACTCACCATAAAGAGTCTTGCTTGGGGAAAAGGGCAGCATGTACCCCTACTTTAAGGGTGGGGATCTTATCAAAGAAAAGACATTGCCTAGCTTGTCTTAGGGGAGTGGGATGTCAGACATCAGAGAAAGGTCCCCATGTAACCCTGCTGGATAGAGTAGAAATGGTGGCATGATATACGGATTGAGGAATGAAAGAGGTTCCAAATTCACATGTCCACACCATCAATTTGATTTCCCTTGGTGCTAGAGTAGCATCTAAAATATCCTATAGATTCAGGGATCATCAGAGAAAGAGAAAATGGTGGTCTGTCTGCCAGAATGTTTATCATTGATACTGTCTTGTCAGACAGACAAGACCTGGACAGTTCCTACCAGGAATCTGATGGATGAGGCTCCTTGGCAGGTAGGTAGCAGCAAGGATTCAGAGCTCAGTCAGCAGTAGCAGGAGGTACAGGCTGCCTCTCCATCTACTGCAGGTTTTCTTTTAGGTGGCCATAAGCCTCATCTATGTCACGAACCAGTGCGAGAGTAACATCTTGAGAGAGAGGCCAGGTTAGAATCATGTACCATGCATCCACCCCCTCTTCTCTGTGGTGTTATTTATATATGTTTCTCAGATAATAGGGATGGGTATGCATACAACAGGGCTTCCCTGGTGGCTCAGTGGTGAAGAATTCACCTGCCAATGCAGGAGATGCATGCTATGCAGGTTTGATCCCTGAGTTGAGAAGGTCCCCTTGGGTAGGAAACAGCAACCTGCTCCAGTATTCTTGCCTGGAAAATTCCATGGACAGAGGAGCCTGGTGAGTTACAGTCCACAGGGTTGCAGAGCTGGACATGACTGAGTGCGCACACACACACATCAAGAACCAGTGAGATGAGTAACATCTTGAGAGAGAGGCCAGGTTAAAACCATGTACCTTCTCTTCTTCTCTGTGGTATTATTTATACATGCTTCTCAGATAATGGGGATAGGTATACATACAAAAAACAATTCTGTACCCAAATTACTCACTTGGACTAAAGTTACCTGTGACTGTGTGAGTAAAAGTCAGTCAGTCATGTCCAACTCTTTGTGACCCCATGGACATAGTTCATGAAATTCTCCAGGCCAGAATACTGGAGTGGGTAGCTGATCACTTCTCCAGAAATCTTCCCAACCTAGGGATCAAACCCAGGTAATCCTGCATTGCAGGTGGATTCTGGAAGGGACTAAATTAACTTTCTGAGTCAGACCAAATAGGGTGGTGTGAAAAAAATTTTAGTTTGATTATAAAAAGAACCAAAGTCACTCTTGTGCACACCTGAGTATGTGACTCACATTTGTACCCACCACATCTGTATTTGAGTAGGCAGAATTATAAAATCTGAAATACACATTTAAAAAAATACTTTTGAAAGTGTTCCAAAGCAGTTCTAGTTCACTGGAGATGATGGATATTCATTAAAGAAGCCAGGTAAATATTCTTACTGTCTTTCCATTAAAACCATCATATATCCATGTTGATATCATATGTCCCTCTGTATGATTGTAGGTTTTGAAACCAAAAGATCTGAACAATTTTTGTTCTAATGCTTGCATGAACATAGTCCCAGTCCCATCATTTCATAGTAAATAGATAGGGAAAAAGTGGAAGCAATGACAGATTTTATTTTCTTGGGCTGCAAAATCACTGTGGACAGTGACTGCCACCATGAAATTAAAAGACGCTTGCTCTTTGGAAGAAAAGCTATGACAAACCTAGACAGTGTGTGACAAAGCAGAGACATCATTTTGCTGACAAAGATCCATGTTGTCAAAGCTATGGTTTTTCCCGTAGTCATGTACAGATGTAAGGATTGGGCCATAAAGAAGGCTAAGTGCCAAAGAGTTGATGCTTTCGAATTGTGGTGCTGGAGAAGACTCTTGAGAGTCCCTTGGACAGTAGGGAGATCAAACCAGTCAATTCTAAAGGAAATCAATCCTGAATATTCATTGGAAGGACTGATGCTGAAGCTCCAATACTTTGGTCATCTGATGCGAAAAGCCAGCTCATTGGAAAAAAAAACTGACGCTGGGAGAGATTGAAGGCAGAAGGAGAAGGGGGTAATGGAGGATAAGATAGTTTGGATGGCATCATCAGCTCGCTGGACATGAGTCTGAGCAAACTCTGGGAGATAGTGAAGAACAGCAAAGCCTGGTGTGCTGCAGTTCATGGGGTCGCAAAGAGTGGGACACAACTTAGTGACTGAACAGCAACAACAACGTAATCACAGAGTAAGTCAAATGATGGTACAGAAGCAGTTATCCCACAAGTACAAAAATATACTACATTCATAGTATAAGGCAGCACCCATCTATAGAGAACACTCAAATTTTTACTTCTTTGAATATGTATATTCCCCCAAGTTTTGATGTGTTTTACACATACCATGTACCCTGATTCCATAGAGAAGAATTCCATGTACATACATTTTGAAAGAGAATATTTCTGCTCCAAAGCAGGGCTCCTTAGACTTTGAACTGTCTTGAAAACTAAACTCTTCATATTCACATGCACTGTTTTAATTATAGCAATAGGAGTGCAATAAACAGCTATACCCTAAATGGTCAAAAACTACAAACAACTTCAATTTTAAGTGAAAATGCAATGCCTGTCAAAAGCAAGACATGCACTTACAAGGGCCATATGAGATCATCTAGAAGAAAAAAAAATGAAAAAAATTTGTCTTATTGCAACAGGTGAAGTTTGATAAAGGAAATATATGCTTTAAATATCTAATTAAAAGCAAGGCTAGTGTAGCAGGTCACCTTCCTTGGTAATTTGTGTGTGTGTGACTTGATGATTGATCACTCAGTCCTAATTACTCCAGGAGAACATTTTAGTTTGAAAATGAATGAGATAATCTCGAGGCAGATGATGTCCAGTCTTGCCTCAAGAAATCACTCGGCTAACTATCTTCACATTTAATTTTAAGCATATATTATAAATATCACAAAATCCAAAAAAGATGATGACTTCCTCCAAATCAGAGAGCTCACTTTTGCCAGCAAGATAGTCTTTCAGTATAGGGCAGCAGTTAAGAGAATGCAGCACAGACCCAGACTGTTGAATTTGAAACAAGGCTCTACTCCACACAAAGGATGTGACCTTGGAAAGTTAGTTAACCAACAGGTGTCTCAGTTTTCTCCTAAGATTATCTGAAATCTTTGCCATTATGACTCTCATATACATAACAAATGTAGCCAGTATCTGAGAGACAAATATTTGCTGCTGCTATACTCATATACCTGGGTTTGATCCCTGGGTCGGGAAGATCCCCTGGAGAAGGAAATGGCAACCCACTCCAGTACTCTTGCCTGGAGAATCCCATGGAGGGAGGAGCATGGTGGGATACAGTCCATGGGGTCACAAAGAGTCGGACACAACTGAGTGACTTCACTTCACTTCACTTCACTATACTCATATACTCAGAGCCATCACCACCAGCTGCTCCACTGTTCAGCCAGTTACCCTGCATCTTCCTTCCATTCCAACAACAGGCAGACATCCTAGTGTGGGGGCAGCTCTCCTCTGAGAAAACAGAACCATTGAAACATATTGTGATAGCTTTTGGTCTCTCTTTTGAGCTACCTTCCTTACATTCTGGGAAATAAAGGTCTTTACATCTTTGTCCTCTCCTCTTTGACTGAAACTTATTGAATACACATTTTAAAAATTGAGGTGTCATGCATATACCATAAAACCCACCGTTTTAAAGTATATAGCTCAGTGGTTCTTAGTATTTTGTGCAACCATCACCACCAAACCCAAAACCATTTCAATATCCTCCAAAATCTATTAGCCACTGGGAAATGAATTTCTCATTCAGCATGCATAATTTTGGGGATTTATTAGAATTATTGTTTCACCTAGTACTTCACTGTGGGAGAAAATCTTAGTGGCTCACTTCAAAGTTTATTTTCCCTTCCTTAAATTGCCCTAAAATATGGCTGTGCAGTATATAAAGACTCATGGCTCAGAGTTCTCTGCACTTAGGCATGTCTGTGTAACTAAGCCCTTACCAATGAGTTGTTAAAGGCAATACTAAATGGCAGCTTCTGGGAAAGTCCTTGTGAGCCAGCTGATTGATGCCTTTTTCTTTATTACTATCTTATTGTTTGTCCCTTCCTCTTTCCCATTTCCTAGAATGAGAATCATGGCAGGAGCTCATTTAGCATCACAACATATCCTTAAGAATGGGAGGCTAGAAGGATTTAGGAGAAAAGTAGAATAAGCTTGAGTCCCTGGTACCCCTGGTCATACTGAATTTGAAATATCCCTCTCTAGAAAACTTCTTTTACATAGAAGAGAAGCAAATGTCTATGTTGATGCCACTACTTAGGGAGGTTTCAGTCACATATAATAAATCTGATACTAAGTGATGCAACCTTTTAGCCATATTCCCATCAGGGTCATACGTTTTGAGATGCCAATAAGGTAGGATTTTTGAAAAGCTTAGGCCAATTTTTTTTTTGGTTCTTTATAATAATTATATGAAATTGGAGTTCAGCACAGGATATCACAGTTTCTAGAAACTTATTTATTTAATTTAGCTTCCTACATATATTCTCCATACACTCACTCATTTATACTGTGGGCTGTATATAATGCATGAAGATCCACAGTCCCCATAGAAATTTGGAATACTAGCCAAAATAGTAAGTAGTCAAACTTTCAAACCAATCTACTAATCTGTACTTTCAAACTAGAGGCAAGCAGCTACCTCAACATACATACACTCACACTCAAACCCACTGAAGGGCAATGGAGTGTGCAAAGCCATAACTCTATGTGGGAATCTAACTGCAAACTATATATATATAGTGTGTGTGTGTGTGTGTGTGTGTATATATATATATATAAAAAACTATAATTTTAGTTTGCAGTTATATATATATATATATACACACATACACACACACACACACACACACACACATATGTATGAAGCCTGCCAGGCTCCTCTGTCCATAGAATTTTTCAGGCAAGAATACTGGAGTGGGTTGCCATTTCCTACTCCAAGGGATCTTCTGGACCCAGAGATCAAACCTTCATCTGCTGCATTGGCAGGTGGAATCATTACCACTGTGCCACCTGGGAAGCCAGTCCTTAGACTAGTGTGTTGAATATAGTAGGTGCTCAGAAATTGTTGGTGAAATGAATCAGTATTCTTCATATGTGGATTGTTTCAATCATTTAAGTAACAGATCAGTTTTGTGACCTTGGGTAAATTCCTTTTCATTTTCATTTATTCATCTGTTGGGGTGGGGTGGGATTAATACCTATCTCAGAAAGGATTAATACCTATCTCACTAATCCTTTCTTCCAAGGATTAATGAGATAGGTATACAAAGCGACTTAGGCAGTATCTGGTGCAGAAGACATCGACAATACATGATGATTGGCATTCGCATTACTATTGTTACTGGTATTTTTATTGTTTTACATCATGATTACTCTGCTTATGGAGAAGGCAATGGCAACCTACTCCAGTACTCTTGCCTGGAAAATCCCATGGATGGAGGAGCCTGGTAGGCTGCAGTCCATGGGGTCACGAAGAGTCGGACATCACTGAGTGACATCACTTTTACTCTGCTTAAGAGTCTATTTTGTGTGCTGGGCAAAGTGATGTAAAACATACTGTGTTAGTCATTCAGTCGGGTCCGACTCTTTGTGACCCCATGGACTACAGTCTGCCAGGCTCTTCTGTCCATGGAATTTTCAAGGCAGTGGATAGCCACTCCCTTGTCCAGGGAATCATTCCAACCCAGGGATCAAATCTGAGTCTCCTGCATTGCACACAGATTCTTTACTATATCAGCCATCAGGGAAGCCCTAGTCCTTGCTCAAAAGATTTCCAGGGTAGATGGTCTATGTATAAGAAAGATGAATGAGGATGCAAAATAAGAGAGATGCTTCAACCAATGGACAACATTCTTGGAACAGGAGCCCAGAATTAATTCCTAGTCTGATTTTTTGACTCCCTGTGCTCCACTACACTTTTGGCCAAATCCTTACTTCCCTATTCCTCTACTCCCTTCTTAGTTCTTCCATCATATCCTATTCTCTGAGATCTCATGATTTCCTGTTTGTTTCCCCAGACTTGCATTCATACTCCACTCTTGGCAGATAGGGATGATCTGCAAATTAAGAGTCTGATAAGGAACTGTCCTGAAGCTTGAGCCAAGGACTCGCCACATCTGTTTAGTGTCCTTTGGGCAGCCCAAGAAGGCAGGGCACTGACTGCTTCCATGATCTAGGACAGTGAGTCCTGGAGGAGTTCAGAGAGCAAGCTTCCTGGAGCAGGGGGAAGAGGGTTGGGTTAATATATGAAGGTCTAGTGAAGAGGGGAGGAGGATATTCTAGGAATAAGATGCCCTTGGAGCAAAACACTGAACTGATCATTTGATATGGGAACAAAGTATGGTCTGAGTAAGCTGGAGTGAAGAAAGTCTAAATGATGTCATCAGAAACAAGTTAGAATTAAGTACATGCCACACTAAGGGTTTTTGACATTAAACTCTGTTTGAGGAACTGGACTTTCCCAGAACACATAATTAGCTTTGACATACAAGTGCTCATTATGTGAAAGGCAAAGTGAACTTTAGGGATATTATGTTTGTGAAAGTTAATGGAGAATGAATGGGCAGTCAGTAATTGTGAAGAACTGGGGAAGCAAAGTGAGTCTACAATGGGAAGATCTGACTCCAGAAATACATAATTGGTTTTTCCATAAAAAATGACTTGAGTAGAGTCAAAAAAGATTCAAATCAAATCAAAAAGAAACTGCAGTGGTAGCAGCCTAGAGTTAGTGCCCTAGGATGTACACCTGCTGCACCATGACACTCGCTGTGCACGCAAAGCAGTTTGTGCTGTGTTCTGTGCACACCCTTGCAAGCAAAGGCACTGTGAGACTTCCAGCGTATGAGTTGAATGGATCGCAGCAGTTACCATTGCCGCTGGGACAGATGCAACTGGTTATCCAGCCTACAAAAGATTTTATATTAAAGATCATCACAACAAATCTATGGTAAACCCTCACATCCAGAAAGACAACCCCAAGGTAGTATATGCTTTTGACATGGAGGATTTGGGAGATAAAGCAGTGTATTGCCATTTTTGGAGGTTCAAAAAAATTTCCTCTCTGTGATGGATCTCACACAAAACACAATGAAGAAACGAGACAACATGGGACCTCTGACCAACAGGGGCTCTGTATCAACCTAGAGGGGAGGGACGCGGAGGGAGATGGGAGGGAGGTTCAAGAGGGAGGGGATATATGTATACCTATGACTGATTCGTGTTGATGTTTGACAGAAAACAAAATTCTATAAAGCAATTATCCTTCAATTAAAACATAAATAAAATTTTAAAAAAGAATAAAGACACTTAAATGGACATTTTTGATGCTGAAAACCAACTTGTCATGATTTTTCCTGATTGTTTAATTAGAATGACTACCATTTCCGTCTAATTTACTTCCCCTGGGTGCTAGAGGTGGTATATTGAAATTACAGCTTTCATATTCAAGGCCTTTGCCTTACATGTTGAACCACTGTGGTGCACATTAATGTTGAAACAAAAAAGGAAAAAAAAAACTGTTAAGGAATTTGAAGTTTCCATTAAATATCTAATTTGAAACATAATATCTAAGGCTGCAGAATCATTCAGAGCATGTTTAGTTTAAAGGTCAGGAAGGACCAAATAATGCCATTTGCAGCAACACGGATGCAACTAGAACCCATCATACTAGATGAAGGAAGTCACAAAGATAAACACCATCTCACTTATACTTGGAATCGAAAATATGACACAAATGAACCTTCTGGGAAATAGAAACAATCATGAAAAGAGAGAACAGTGTAGTTATTGCCAAGCGGGAGGGCATTAGAGAAGGGAGGGAGTGGGAGGCTGGGGTTAGTAGATGTAAGTTTTCATATATAGCATAGTTAAACAACACGGTCTTACTGTATGGCATGGAGAACTATCTTTAATATCCTATAATAAGCCATCATGGAAAAGAACAAATATGAAAAACAAATAATGTATAAATATGTAAACTAAATTACTTTGTTGAAAGCAGTAATTAACACAACATTGTAAATCAATTATATTTCAATAAAAAAAATAAAATGTCAGGAAAGCAAGATTCAGAGAGTTACATGACTTGCCTGAAGTCTTATTGTCAGTTGGAAATAAAGCCTTAAACCAACAACACAACCACTTCTCAGGTTTTCGTCTCCATAAGCGACACTTGTACATTGAATGCCACATTTTTAGTTTTGATAAAGCAATTTAATTGTAGATAAAGTTATTTTCTCTTGGCTAAAATTACATACCTATACTGAAGTAGTACATGCAATAATTTTTTTCTTTAAGTAGTCATTCTCCTCTTTGTCAATATCAAGTCAAAATCAAATAATACAAAGGAATAATAAAATGTACTCCTTTTCAAAACTTTTCACTGAGTAATTATGCTGGTTTTTTTAAATTGAAGTATAGTTGATGTATAATCATGTGCACAATATAGGGATTCATGCTTTTTAAAAGTTATAATCCATCTATAGTGATTATAAATATTGGCTAGATTTATTGGCTATATTCTTCATATTGTACAATATATTCTTAGAGCTTATTTAATACCTAATACCACTCCCTCCCTTCTCTATACCTAATAGTTGGTACCTCTGAATTCTCTACCCCATATTTCCCCTCCTCTCTTCCCTCTCCCCACTAGTTTGTTTTTATATCTGTGAGTTGGCTTATATATGTTCAGTAGTGTTATATTTTTTAATTCCATGTATTAATGTCATATTTTTATATTCCACATATTTGTCTTTCTCTGACACTTCACTTAGCATAAAATCCTTCAAGTCCATCCACATTTCTGCAAATGGCAAAATTACATTATTACATTAATTTTTCTTTTATGGCCGAGTAGTATTCCATTTTGTGTGTGTATGTGTGTATCACATCTTCTCTATATACTCTTCTGTTGATGGACACTAAGATTGCTTCTGTATCTTGGCAATTGTTAATAACACTGGTATGAATTTTGGGGTGCATGTATCTCTTTTAATTAGTGTGTGTTTTTTCCAAATATATACTCAGGAGTGGAACTGCTGGGTCATATGGTTGTTGTACAGCTTTATTTTTAGCTTTTTTTTTTTTTTTTTAGCTTTTTGAACAAAAATATGACATTATTGTTTTTTACCTATAAGTTACTATAACAAAGATAAAATGGTATACAGGCTTTTAAAATCAACATTTAGAGATTACATCTATTCAATAATATTACATTGTAAGTGATGTTTTAAGGTTTTGCTTCAACTGGCCAACCTAATTAAGGACTGTTTAAAGGTCTACATTTTTACCTACTCTGAAACAGAACCTACTCCAAAAACAAAAGGTCTATCCATATCAGAAATTAAAAAAAGAACCTCTAAGAGGATGTGCTACATCAAAGTGACATTTTGCCCCTACATACAACCCACAGTATCCTCTCATAGCTTCTTAAATTCAGGTAAAAGAATTTGTATTCTTATTTACATAATTCCATTAGATTGTCTTCTAACCTCCCAGAAACTACTCAGCACCACCCTATGCAGATATCTAGTGAAGAAAGACCTAGTCCAGCTGCCAGAGGAGTCAGTAATCACTCCTCTCTACTTGCCTTCAGCTACTGATGGACTGACGCTTTCCACGCGGCACTAGTAGCAAAGAACCTGCCTGCCAATGCAGGAGACCTAAGAGATGCAGGTTCGATCCCTGGGTCAGGGAGATCCCCTGGAGGAGGGCATGGAAACCCACTCCAGTATTCTTGCCTGGAGAATCCCGAGGACAGAGGAACCTGGCAGGTTATAGCCCATAGCGTCGCAGAGAGTCAGACATGACTGAAGCGGCTTAGCATGTACACACATCAGCACTGATGGGCCACGCATCTACACACAACGAAGTCAAAAATGGCATATTAATAAAGATAGGCATTTACACCCAGTACACATGCTGATAGCTTGAGCGGTAACTTATAAACAGCTAAGGAACTCCTTTAAAAGTGATTTGTCTTTCCATGAGATGAATTAGCTCTTTATATTAAGGAAGCAATAAATTATTCTTTGGTGCCCCAAGTGATTTTCTGAGGTGTAATTTACATTACAGCCCATAGAATTAGTTTAAGCTTACTAGGAAAGTTCTGATGTTAAGCAGCAAACAGTCAGCTCCTCACATTTATAACTTTCACTAAAGATAATTAATATTTAAAGTATGTTAGCTTACTTTAGGATAACTATAAGTGGAGACTACCCCAGCAATTTGAATACTAGCTTACAGGAATAAAGCTGAATTCATGCCTAGAATAGTTTATTTAATATTGAAATTTCACCATTCCTGGCAAAGACTTTTGGGGAACAACCTTACAGTAGGAAACTTGAAAATGTGCACAAAAAGAGTCCTAAATTTCACATGTGTAATTTATGTATTTCTGAACTGATGTTAAATCTTTAAAAGAGAATTATGCTTTATTTAATTTCAGAGGTTGTTTGATCTTAAAAATCTACTCTTTAAAATTGAGGTTGTTTGATCTTAAAAATCTACTCTTTAAAAAAAGATTTAGGATTTTTAGTGCTTCACATTTTATTTGGGTGTCTTTTAGATAATTCATCTTGTTAGCTATTTGTTGTTTGGAGGTAATGACAGAATCCTAGCAAATGGAGGACAACTCAGCAAGGAGGAACTGTATAAGCTATATGTAAGTTAGAAATGGATATAGAAAAAAAACCTTTTTCTTAAATGATAATGGTTTTTTCAGTTAATTCCAAAGGTCAAGTGTGAAAAAGTAGTCCCTCTCCTTAAATGCCGAGATTCATCATCTTGACATTATTTACTAGCGTTGCAGTTCATGAACTGATAGGAGGCCCCGTGGTCTTGCGGTCTCTTGTCCTACATCTGACTACTCTTTAATTATATTATGAGGCAAAAATGTGAATAGTGTGCATATTACATCCTGGGCGCCAAGCTTTGTCACTTTATGTTTCAATGATTTGTCAGTTCAACCACTGCTAATAAAAACAGCATTTATTTTGTGCTGATTATTTGCCAAATATTATCCTGAAGGTTTTATTATGCATGTACTTATAAATACTTGAACCATAAAAAATTGCAGTGAATAATAAAATAAACTTTTCTGTAAACCACTAGCTATTTAAATACATATTACCATTTTACCATATATTTTTAAATAAAATATTTAAGATAAAGTAAGCTACGCACACCTTCCCAACCCATTTCTTCTCTCTCTGTCCAGAGGGCCACAAACATACAAGGCTGAAGCATATCTTTCCCACCTCTGTTTTTGTCTATAACTGTTTTCTCCATACACTATCTAATAAATATTTGTGTAATATTAAAATTGATATAGACTGCATCCATGAAATTGAGACGCTTGTTCCTTGGAAAGAAAGCTATGACAAACCTAGACAGTGTATTAAAAAGCAAAGACTTCACTCTCCCAACAAATGTCCACATAGTGAAAGCTATGGTTTTCCCACTAGTCATATATGGATATAAGAGTAAGACCATAAAGAAGGCTGAGTGCCAAAGAATTGATACTTTCAAATTTTGGTGCTGGAGAAGACTCTTGAGAGTCCCATGGACTGCAAAGAGATCCAACTAGTCCATCCTAAAGGAGATCAGTCCTGGGTGTTCACTGGAAGGACTGATGCTAAAGCTGAAGCTCCAATACTTTGGCTACCTGATGTGAAAAGCCAATTCACTGGAACAGACCCTGATGCTGGGAAAGATTGAAGGCAAAAAGAAAGAGGGCAACAGAGGATGAGACTGTTGGATGGCATCACCAACTCAATGGACATGAATTTGAGTACACTGTGAGAGATAATGAAGGACAGGGTAGTCTGGTGTGCTGCAGTCCATGAGTTTGCAAAGAGTTGGACTTGACTTGGTGACCAAACAACAAAGTAGTATCATATTACACAGTGGTCTCATCTTCCCCCACAACATTATATTTTTGAGATTTATCTATATGAATGCATGTGGAACTAGTTATCTATTTTAATTGCTTTGAAAGCATTTTATTATAAGAATAAACCACAAGATATTTACCCATTTACCTTCTGATGGATATTTAAGATTTTCTATCAACTTTAGGCTATAATATTCAATACTATATTAAACATATCTGTGTTTCTCCAGGGTAGATTCCTAAAGGGAAATCGGTGAGAAGCAACACGTGTTCATATTCAACTTTATAGACATTGGCAAGTTACTCTTTAAAATAGCTACACCAATTTATACCCCAACAGCAATATAGGAGTATTTCTTATTACTTCTTCCTCACTGACAGTGCCTTTGACAGTTCTTTTGTTTTTTTTTTTTTTTTTTTTTTCAGTCCAGTGGGTATCAAATGCCATGTCCTTGTTATTTTAATTTGTAAATCCTTGATGACTAATATGGTTGAACATATATTTAGTGAGTATTAGTTATTTATATCTCTTTCTGATGATCCTTGCTTTTTTGTCCCCCCACTGGACTGTCTTTTTAAATATAAATTCTAGGAGTTCTTTATATATTAAAGGTATTACTTTTTGCCAGTTATATACATTGCAAAAAATGTTTTCCAACTTGTGTCATCTTTTCATTGCCCATAAATTTTTAGACATTAAACACTTAACTACATATTAAATTTTAATCTAATTTAAAGTATCAATATTTTCTTTTACAGGTTGGGCTCTTTATGTCTTAAGAGAATCTTCCAACTGTGAAGTCATAAATAAATTCTACATTTTCATTTATAAGTTTTAAAGTCCTAGTGAATGTTTATTGATTAATACATCTTTTTCCAATTATTTGTAATACTTCTGTTATATGTGTGTGTCTATAGGATTCTTACTCATCTATGTTGGTCTGTTTGCCTATGTTCTAAAATCACACTGTTTTAGTTTTAATAGCTTTGTTGTGAGTCTTCATATCAGTAGGGCATGGCTCCATCTCTTTTCTTTTTCAAAAGTACTCTGCTTATACTAGATATATTTATTAATTCGTGGGGAATTTGGAATCTTTGTGATATAAAGACTTCCCATTCATAAACACTGCATATCTCTTCATTTATTTGTCGTTTTATATCACTCAGTAAAGGTTTATAACTTTATCCTGAGAAATTTTGATCACAGAAATTATATACTATGGTGTAATGAAAAGGGGCTATTAACATGGAAACTCAACCAAGTGAAGAGAAAGCCCATCCATCATGCATGCACACAATTAACCCTCAGTGTTTTCTACAGAATCCATGGACACACAGTAGTCGCTGATGATTCAGTTAGTTGTTTAAGGCAAAAGACTCACTGGCCTCCTTGGTTCAGTTCAGTTCAATTCAGTCGCTTAGTCATGTCCAACTCTTTGCGATCCCATGAATCACAGCACACCAGCCCTCCCCGTCCATCACCAACTCCTGGAGTTCACCCAAACTCATGTGCGTCGAGTCGGTGATGCTATCCAGCCATCTCATCCTCTGTCATCCCCTTCCCCTACCTGCCCCCAATCCCTCCCAGCATCAGGGTCTTTTTTCAACGAGTCAACTCTTCGCATGAGGTGGCCAAAGTATTGGAGTTTCAGCCTCAACATCAGTCCTTCCAATGAACACCAGGACTGGTCTCCTTTAGGATGGACTGGTGGATCTCCTTGCAGTCCAAGGGACTCTCAAGAGTCTTCTCCAACACCACAGTTCAAAAGCATCAATTCTTCGGTGCTCAGCTTTCTTCACAGTCCAACTTTCACATCCATACGTGACCACTGGAAAAACCATAGCCTTGACTAAATGGACCTTTGTTGGCAAAGTAATGGCTCTGCTTTTGAATATGCTGTCTAGGTTGGTCATCACTTTCCTTTCAAGGAGTAAGCGTCTTTTAATTTCATGGCTGCAGTCACCATCTGCAGTGATTTTGGAGCCCCAAAAAATAAAGTCTGACACTGTTTCCCAATCTATTTCCCATGAAGTCATGGGACCAGATGCCATGATCTTCGTTTTCTGAATGTTGAGCTTTAAGCCAACTTTTTCACTCTCCTCTTTCACTCTCATCAAGAGGCTTTTAGTTTCTCTACTTTGGTTTTAGGAAAGGCAGAGGAGCCAGAGATCAAATTGCCAACATCCGCTGGATCATGGAAAAAGCAAGAGAGTTCCAGAAACACATCTATTTCTGCTTTATTGACTATGCCAAAGCCTTTGACTGTGTGGATCACAAGAAACTGTGGAAAATTCTGAAAGAGATGGGAATCCCAGACCACCTGACCTGCCTCTTGAGAAACCTATATGCAGGTCAGGAAGCAACAGTTAGAACTGGACATGGAACAACAGACTGGTTACAAATAGGAAAAGGAGTACGTCAAGGCTGTATATTGTCACCCTGCTTATTTAACTTATATTCAGAGTACATCATGAAAAATGCTGGGCTGGAAGAAGCACAAGCTGGAATCAAGATTGCTGGGAGAAATATCAATAACCTCAGATATGCAGATGACACCACTCTTATGGCCTCCTTGGTAGCTGCCAGCTAATCAGCAAGAAATGAAAAGCACAGCTTGCTATTGCAGACAACCAATTTTTTTCTCCCTCTCCCTCTTTTTTCTTATTTAAATTGTTTTGCCTTTGGATACAATCAATTATTGGTTTCATTGGCTTTGTCTATATACTAGGAAAGAACATGCTACAAATGAACTGTTTATCATTGAGTTATTCATTGATACTCTTATTCATACTTTGTACCTATTTCAGTTCTTAGAGTTTTATTACAAGTATAAGTAGTATCTTTCAAGAATTACATTCCTGATTGGTTATTACTACTGTAAGATGGAGCTACTGTTCCCTCTCTTGAGTTGTTCTGAGGAATCTGTTATCAATACCTTAGTAAAGTGTTTGGTGTGCATTTGGCCTTCTGTAAGCTTTCTCTTTTTCATAGAAAATGTAGAAATATCATAGGTTATTAGTTTAGAATACAAAAAAAAATCAGAAAACGTGCAGTTATGTAAAATATTCATATGGAGAACCTTAAGTATTTTTAATAGTTCATGACAGGAAGAGTCATAATGAATCAGAGAAGTCCTGCAAACAGTGGCAAATAAAACCATTTAAAACCCTTACACAGTGACATATTACACATACTTTGCAGGGTGTTGTGATTTTTCTTTTGTGATGTCTTATTACATAACTCAAAGTAGCAAAGGTACTAAAACTAAATCCAATCTTTCTATCTCAGCATATTTTCCCAAGAAGGAATTTTGGTAGCCAGTTCAAATAATACCTATAAGCATGACACAAACATCAAAGATGGGATTAGAATATACTTCCACTTTCAAACCACCTGGCTCCTTCAATACCACTGCACATTTCTCCTTTCCATATAATTAGTTAAGAAAAAACTATGGTGGTCACTAAATACAAGGCTTTATGAAGCCAGAAGTAACTTTGAGCACAAGGAGTTTTGAGCACATGTGCAAGGGGACAAATAGATCAAACTTTTGTTTGGAGAAAAGCTAAGACTGTGCTGAATGAATGCAGGTGAGAAGACGCTCAACAGAGAGCAACAAAGTGAGTCACTCTTAGTAACTTGCTTGCTCTTGACATATTTCTACTTCCTGGAATTTATGTCCACTAAATACTCTGAAATAGTAGCCAGCTTAGAAATATAATTAAGAAATTATTATCGTCAGACCTTAGCAGTTGAATTCTCATGTTTCCTCTCCCTTGGCAGAATTGAAAAAGAGGCTGGTAAACACCTTGAGAACATATGGGAATAATTATAGGCCATTTTATCTAAGTGTTGAACTAATTTTTTAGTTCATAGAAATGCAACTTGTGCCCCTACACTCCCTTCCCCAGCCAGTCTTCCCAAGTGAGGAAGAATAAATAAGTTAAATTAAAGCAGAACTGTTTTTAAATAAACTGCTTTTTTTTGTGGTTTTAGTTGAGCTTCAGAAAATTACTGACATGACCTTAAAAACAATCTCCATCTTTTCACACAGTCTTTAAAGATAGGAGTTTCTCTAAATCGTCTCTTGAAAGTTCACCTCCATTCCACAAATGACACCTCTATTTTACCAGTCATGAAAAGGAACATGGTATCCTCAATTGGAATACATTATGATTTATTTTATAATAAATTATTTAAATAACTTTTCTTCTATACCAAGGGAGAGCAGCGGCTTAAATAACGTTCTGTGAACTACAGATCTACAAGCAAGCAAGGTTTGCACCAGAATAAAATTTCATTCTGTAGTGAATTTCATGTTAATTTTTATCCTGACTTTGTTGTATACAGCTGACAATGCAAACCTATACGATCTGTATCTTGACTATTCTGATAATGACTAACAGCCTTTGACAAACAAGCTCTTTCTGCATACAACACAAATCACATATACTCAGAGTTTCAGGCTAAGATTAGAAGTTTGGTCACCTGCCATGGATTCTAGAAGAACGCCTCACTTATATTGCTTTTCCAAGGGTGGTGAATGGAATTCACCCTCTTACAGAAAGCTAACAGAAAAGTTTTTCAAATGCAACGTGAAAATAAACTCATGACAAAAGCCCTAGTTGAGGAGGAATTGAGAAAGTGTCACTTAAAAGTCAAAAAGTGACCCCCCAAAATTAGGCTTTTACGTGAAAGAGTTCCACAAACAAGTGGTAAGTGAGGCTGTTCTGGTTTTCAAAAGTTATTTGAAAGGGTAAAGAAATAGTATGAACAAAGAAAAATTACAGACCTAAAAAAGATGGGAATAATTTTACCCAGAAATATGACAAGCTGTTTGGCACAGTTAATTCTACTTCCAAAATGTTAGACATATTGGGGATACATTTGTTACTTCCACAACTATAAAGTCTAGTAGGCAAACATCCTCAAATTCACATTCTTTATTATAAACCCATACAATGGCTTTAAAGGACCACATGGAAGATAATTCCAAACAGTTTTTCATCACCTCATTAAAAACTGAAATCTTTCATACCATTTTAACAATAATCACTTTGCATTTAGAAAGATTTTCATGTGTAAAGCTTTCTTCATGTGTATTCTGTGATAGAATTCTTACAGTGTTTTTGATATAAAAATGTTAACCACAGGGCAATAGGGAATGGTAGTGGTGTTTTTTTTCCATCAACAAATACTTAACACAACTAATTTATCATATCACTTATCATATACAAGAGCTGGGGAGATCCCAAGAAGGTGAGAATCTACATGGGTCCTGGCCGCAAGGAACAGAAATACTAACCTAGCAGCAGAGATAAAATAAGTGTATAAATGTCAATGGGTTACTAGGGAGGATTTACCTGAAAACAGAATTGTACAAACAGATTATGTTGTGAAACCACTTTTTCTCTCTCACCCACTGCCTTTGTGAAGTGGTTTTGGTGACCCAGGAAGCTGTCCTGTTCATGACTCTCCCATTTTCCTTCCTTCCAATGAGCAGAAACTCATATAAAAGAGGCACAAAAGGAGTTTCACTTTTCTGGCTACAAGTACAAGTAACAACTCATGTTTGAACTCTTCCCTTTAAACAAACACAGAGATTATGGTGATTCATCTTTCCATGTCTATTTGGAAAATAAAGTGACACTTTAAAAGTTTTATAGCCTGTGGGCCAAATGAAGTTCTCAGATAGAGAGACACACCCTCTGAAGAAATTGTTAGAATTTCATAAACTTATTAGGAGGCTGAAGTAGCTTCTGGTATTCAGGAAGCTTTGCCTTTTCCTTTTCCCTCACATGTTCTTGTACAACTCCAGTTCTGATCATTTGTGTTGGTCAGTAATTTCTCTTTCAGCTTAAATGCTTCTACCCACTCAACTACTTGTGACCTCAGTAAATTTGAGGAAATTTGGCAGCATGCAGTTTTCAGTTCAGTTCAGTTCAGTTCAGTAGCTCAGTCGTGTCCAACTCTTTGCGACCCCATGAATCCCAGCACGCCAGGCCTCCCTGTCCATCACCAACTCCTGGAGTTCACTCAGACTCACGTCCATTGAGTCAGTGATGCCATCCAGCCATCTCACCCTCTGTTGTCCCCCTTTCCTCCTGCCCCCAATCCCTCCCAGCATCAGAGTCTTTTCCAATGAGTCAACTCTTCGCATGAGGTGGCCAAAGTACTGGAGTTTCAGCTTTAGCACCATTCCTTCCAAAAAACACCCAGGGCTGATCTCCTTTAGGATGGACTGGTGGATCTCCTTGCAGTCCAAGGGACTCTCAAGAGTCTTCTCCAATACCACAGTTCAAAAGTATCAATTCTTTGGCGCTCAGCTTTCTTCACAGTCCAACTCTCACATCCATACATGACCACTGGAAAAACCATAGCCTTGACTAGATGAACCTTTTTTGGCAAAGTAATCTCTCTGCTTTTCAATATGCTGTCTAGATTGGTCATAACTTTCTTTCCAAGGAGTAAGCATCTTTTAATTTCATGGCTGCAATCACCATCTGCAGTGATTTTGGAGCCCCCCAAAATAAAGTCTGACACTGTTTCCACTGTTTCCCCATCTATTTCCCATGAAGTGATGGGACCAGATGCCACAATCTTAGTTTCCTGAATGTTGTGCTTTAAGCCAACTTTTTGACTCTCCTCTTTCACTTTCATCAAGAGGCTTTTTAGTTCCTCTTCACTTTCTGCCATAAGGGTGGTGTCATCTGCATATCTGAGGTTATTGATATTTCTCCCAGCAATCTTGATTCCAGCCTGTGCTTCTTCCAGCTCAGCATTTCTCATGATGTACTCTGCATAGAAGTTAAATAAGCAGGGTGACAATATACAGCCTTGACATACTCCTTTTCCTATTTGGAACCAGTCTGTTGTTCCATGTCCAGTTCTAACTGTTGCTTCCTGACCTGCATATAGGTTTCTCAAGAGGCAGGTCAGATCAATGTAATACTATGTAATAATAATGTTTGGGACAGCTTCAATGCTTGCCAAATGACAAACATTGTTTTTAGTGGCACCACTTAGATAATTCCATTATGTTCATAATTAGCTCATATTATTCAATTTCCTTTATGGTATAAATTATGTAATAATTAGACTTACACATGAAGTTTGCACAGAGTATCCACATAGCAGCACTTTCTAGGACTTTTGCATAAACCAAGTCCAAAATGAGCTAACTACTTCAGACACTGAATGACATCAAATGGGACAAAATTAAAATGTAATTACAAGATAACATTCATTAAAGAAATCATAAAATTTTGCTGGCAATGTGTGTGTCCCATAGTAGATCACCAAGAAAGCTTTGAGCAAACAGTTAAAGTTCAAAAGGCAGCCTCTGCATTTGCAGAGTTTAATATACATATGTAAATAAAATAGATTATATGAAACATTTGAAAATAAATGACAGTACACTTGGGAAATTTCAGTACCATTCCTGCCCACTCTGAGAGAGGCTGGGACCTAGGACCCTTTGCTGCAATGCTTGTACCTGGACAAAAGTCTCCTAGAGCAACAAAATGCAAACAAACTATAAGGGACTGAAAATATCTAACATACATGCACAATTGGAGCAAATCTGGACAAGAAACAAAGAGACCAAAAAGCTCAACTGCCCCTTCTGAGGAGCCGGGAGCAAAAGCAGGGGTTCGGGAACACGAGCAGGTTACTGTGCATGTCCCCTGCACACACTAGCAGCTAAGGGGTAGGGAAACTACCGAGGACACTCCTCAGGTCCAACCCATGGACACACCCGGTCCGTTACCCTACATAAGGGACCAGCTCGTGCCCCGCCCCGCCCCAGTGAGCAAGCCAGCAAGGGAAACTGTTGCTTGTTCCCATTCCTCCTTGCTACAGCAAGGGCCCCATTAAAGCCTTGCCTGAATTTCTTGTTCAGACTCTGATCAATTTCTATTGATTAAGGAGGCCAAGAACCCTGGTAGCTAACAGCTTGGGCACAAACTTTGAAAAGAATGTAAATGTCCATCACAGAGAAGGTGGACATGACAAAAACAGTAAAGATGGCCTGTGAGTGACCACTGGGAGATTTAATTTACTTGGTGTCTAGAAGAGAAGTTGATGAGATACATATGCCAAAACACCTTCTTGAGAGAGGACCATAAGAACACAGGGTAGAGGAGGTGTAATTTTTTTGGAGGTATTCTTACACATTATCTTCTGGGATCCTACCATTTTATGACCGGACAAGAAATCCACTGACTTATTGTTCATACATCATCCTCTAATTTTAATATACTTCTGAGTACAAGGTCATCACCACGAAGAGCCACATTTTGAACTTTTAGAAGTTATCTATCCCATTCTCACCCCAAGTACAACTTACAAATCACGGCTTGATTTGCAAAAAGAGAGGAATTTACATCGTGACATCTCCAGTCAACTCTATCCCTTGCTTTCCTTTGAGAGCTCATTTTTTAAGACTTTCATTTTTCTCCCCAAACCACCAACAGACGAAACAAATTTTCATAAAATAAATACGACTAACACTTTGAAGTAAAGATATCCACAAAGAAGCCAGGATTGGAAGATGGTGGCATTGCTACTGACCCATACCACAATTTGGGCTTTACATATCAATTTCTTTTTTGTCTTTACTCATTTAAATCATTTCAAGTTCAGACTCACTGGCAAAACATCAGTTATTTTCATGTGACTCCTCTACATGCTGCCCCATACAAACTTCACCATTCCAGTAAAATGTTTGAAGGTCATCAGACACAGGAAAAGTGAGAAAGTTACCCCAGGCAGTCTGTCCACTTCCCTGTCACTCTGTCTCCCTCCCCTGCCAACGGATATGAGAAAATACCATCCAAACCTCTTTAGATTTGCGAAAACCAACCACCACCACGAGGCAGAATTAGCAACTGAACTTTTGTGCTTCTAAGAATAAATAGAAGAGGCACTGTACCGGGTCTTCAGTTTTGTGACTATTCAAGAGGTCAGACAGGAAATCTTCATGTAGACTCTCTCTTCGAATCAGTGTAAATTCCCTTAGGAAAACAGCCCCTTGGCTTTGGTCTCCACATACCTAGAGAGATAAGAGAGCCGAATTAAGCCTTCAGATTGAGCCCAGAGGGAGGGGCACTGAGAAATTAACCTCTTGGATTCATTTCAAGTCTGATTAGGGCAATCAGAAACGATGCACAAAAATACATATTCATGTGAGAGCCACTAGAACATTCTGGCATGTGGCTCGTGGGATGGATGCCAGGAAAGTCTCCTGCTAAGTTGGCACATCTTAATTGACTGGCGTACAATGTCAAAATTTAGTGATTTTAAGTTATCTTTGAGGCCAAGTCAAGCATAGTCAGGCTCCTAGATTTAGTCCATTGGAATATCCATCTGTATGCCTCACAATAGGGGTCTTGTACCCACAGGGATCCATCCCTAGTCTTCTTGAGCGTCTAGGTAGATCCTGATGTCCTGCAAACAACTGGCAGGGGTATAGCAGCTGGCCTGCACCCACATCAGACTTCCTGAATTATTCCAGGACTTAATAGAACCAGATGCATTTAGCTACTCTGGTGGGAGGCACTGGAGAATTTTTATCTAGAGCTTATCACATACCAGGTTCTTTACACGTGTTATCTGGCACCAGCCCCAGGAGGTGTCTGTTATTAGCCACGCTTTACAAATTAGGAACTGGAGGCAAAAGGGTTTTAGGAGTTTGCCAATTTGGTAAGTGCTGACACCAGCACTCAAATACAAGGCTGAATCTAAAACCCTTTTGTGTTCACTATCTCATTTTACTACTGAGTTACTCAAACCTCCTCTGGTGAAGGACAAATTGTTAAGTAACTTCTAGAAATTCAAGGACTGGTATCTATTCACCCAGGACTCCTACCATCTCTGTTTCTGAGCCTCAGTTTACTCATCACAAAACTGGAAAGATATCATATTACTGGATCACTGAGAGGACAGGAGATAATATATGTTAAGTACTTTGTACAAGGACTTGCATATAGTAAGGTTTTAATAAAGAACAGCCATTATTGCCATTTGGAACAACATGGACGGACCTTGGAGATTATCATACTAAGTGAAGTTAGTCAGAAACACAAATACCATAGAATATCACTTATATGTGGAATTTAAATACCACACAAATGAGCATATCTATGAAACAGAAACACATTCATACATATAGAGAGAACAGACTTAATGGCTGCCAAGGGGAAGGTGGGTAGGGAAAAGAAGGATTGGGAGATTGGGATTAGCAGATGCGAACTATTATGTATAGGATGGATAAACAACAAGGCCCTACTGTATAGCATGGAGAACTATATTCAATATCCCACAATAAACTATAATGGAAAAGGACATAAAAAAGAATATATATATGTATAACAGTCACTGTGATGTACAGCAGAAATTAAACACAACAATCTAAATTTTAAAGTAAGAGCCACTATTACCATTGAAAGCACAAGGAACAAATAAAAATCTAACCTTTTAACATACATAAAGCTCTTTGACCACATTCATAATATCTATAGATAACTGTTAAACTATCTCCATATTATTTTCATATTATTTTAACTTTTATACCTTTTCCTGGTATTGGCAATATTTGTAAGGAATATATGGGTGTTCATCATATTAATTTCATATCCTTCCTGAATGTCTGCAATAGTTCATAATAAATTAAAATAATTTTAAACCTGCAGTCTTTTGGGTAGTATAATTTTTCTATACTTTATATGTAAATGGCTTCTGTTATCACACAGTACAGTCAGTATCACTGTGGTGGACAGAATCTTGGGCCCCTCCCTCCCTTGTGTCATCTCTGTGAATACACTGCTTAACATGACAAAGGGACTTACAGATAAAATTACGTTTGTCAGCTTCAAGGTAGGGTTAGTATCTTAGATTTTCCAGATAGGCCCAGTACAATCATCAGTTCAGTTCAGTTCAGTTACTCAGTCGTGTCCGACTCTTTGCTAAAAACAGAGCTTTCTCTGGACTGAGGGCAGAAGAGGAAGTCAGGGAGATTCAAAGGGTGATAAGCCAATGCTGGCTTGAAGATGGAGGGGGCCATGAGGGAAGCGTGAAAAGAAAATGAGTTCTGCCAACTATGAAGGAGCTTGGAAGAGGATCCTTGACCTGGAGAAATAAATTTTTGGCCAACACTTTGATTTTAGCCCAGTGAGACTCTGAGCAGAGAATTCAGTCATTCATGCCTTGCTAGACTTCTGACCTGCAGAAATCATGAGGTAATACTTCTGCGTTGTTTTCAGCAATCAAGTCTGTGGTAATTCATTATGGCGGCAAGAGAAATCTGATAGAATTATCAAGAGGCAGGGTGCAACGAGAGGTTATCTCATTTCCTCTCCTAGACTGTTTCGTAAGAATTAACCAGTATGATACAAGTAGAGGTAGAATCTAAAAGACTGGTCCTTGGAAATGTATCCATCTGGCTAACCTAATACCTGTTACATTTAAAATTAATTTCTCTTCGTTCTTTTCCCATCAGAGTCAACCATTTCTTGACTCTACAAGTTAAATACACTTCAAAAACCCATCTTGACTATGTAATTTCCCTGCTCAGAAGCTTGCAGGATACCCCAGCTACTGTTGGGTATAATCCAAATTCATGTCTTCATGTTCAGGATCACTCACAGCTGTTCAAGTTCTAGATATGGGTTGGCTGCACTTGTGCAACTCCCTTTTTGGAAAAGATCAAGATTCAAATTTAAAGTAAACTAGAATTGATGTGTGTTGACTTTCTTGTTTTCAAAAAGACTAATATATGCTGATCACCAGTGAATCTCATATTTTATGAATCTTTTCTCCAAATATCATAGGCTATTTAGAATTTAACTTATTATTCAAAATGGTGACCATCTGTAGTCATGCAGTGCTATAGTTCTTAAAAGCTACAATCAGAGAAGATGAATAAAAACTTCACACTTTCTTTGCGAGAATTTTTTTGCCTGTGTAAGACATGTTTCTTTCATTAAACTGATTAAAGAAATAAACAGAAATGACTCAAATATCCTCCAAAGAGACAGTGAGATGTCAGATAAAAAGACTGAATATTCAATACTACAAAGATGAAAGACAATCAGCAAACACCTTGTCCATTTGGTTTATACTTTAATTCTCAATCGTAACCGTGTATTTGTTTTAGAAAGCATCTCTGCCTGTTTATTTTTCCCAAGAATGTTGACACTTTATAAGTCATACAATTCTCACCAAATGCTCAACCATCAAATACTACTATGTGATACTAGGGCAGAAGGAATTCATTAAGCTAAAATTCAATTTAATCCTGGAAAAAGATAAGAATATATGTTAGATGAATGTAATTATAACCATTTTCCCCCTACAGATATCATGTGCATATCTGTTTTTAATTTCTATTCATGAATGCTATGAGTAATTAAACAATTTAAACTACCCAAATTAACTTGGTCAACATTATGTGGTTTTGAAAATCTCTATTAACTATGGACAATATTATATATAATATAATTATATATATATAATATATATATAATATATAATATATATAAAGATAAAGGAGATATATAAATATATAAAGATATATAAACATATACATTTTATACTTCTATTTCAAGCAGATTTTTAGCTTATTTAAATCCAGAGTAGTCCTTTATCTTACTGATGCTTTCATTCATTCATGTGTACACACATTTATTCAGGAATTAACTTGTGTCAAGAGCTCCACTATAGCACATATTTCCTCCTTACAGGGCATAGCTATCTAATGAGTACACGGATGTGGTAGAGATGAGTAGATGGTCCCAAAAGCCACCATCTTCTCATCATCTTTGCACATGTCTAGAGTATAATTTCCAAGCTTTCTTTGCAGATAAGGTGATTGAGACTGAGTTTTAGCTAGTGGAAGTGATGGGTGATACCACCAGGCCCATAAAAATCTCCCTATTACCCTCCTCCATGCTCTTTTGCCTCAAGTCTGTTTAGAATGAAGAGAGCCTCAGGAAAATCTTGGAGTCCCTTATTAAAGGTCACTGAGGTTCCATTAGCTGAACAACTTCATGCAAGAAGCGAACCCATGACCTGTTCACTACCTAATATTGTAACGTGAGAGGGAAGAGGAATGGAGGGAAAATAAGGATAGAAAACTAAAAGATACAAACCACTACATGTAAAATAAATAAACCACAAGGGTGGATTGTATGGCATAGAGAAATACAGCCATTACTTTATAGTAACTTAAATGGAGTATAGTCTCTGTAAGTATTGAAACGCTATGTGTACACCCAAAACTAATACAGTAAGTCCTCATCATATGAATGAGTTCTGTTCCGAGAGCACTTTTGTAAGTTTTCTTTCTTCATAAATCAAACAAATAAATAAAACAAAGTTAGCCTAAGTATCTAACTAACACAATTGACTAGACTGTGTATTACTATACAATAATAGGTTTATACTTTTCACACAAAAAACACAAAAAAACCAAACACATACAAAGAATAAAGACAACATTTTTAATCTTACAGCACAATACCTTGAAAAGTACAGTAGTATAGTACGACAGTTGGCATATAGGGGCTGGCATCGAGTGAACAGGCAAGAAGAGTTACTGACTGGAGGAGGCAGAGGAGGTGGCAGATGGAAGAGCTGAAAGATCATCAGCAACAGGAGATGGGGCAGACTGCAGTTTCACTAATGCCTGAGGTTGATGGAGCCTGATGGTGATGGTATGCACACTCTTTGAAAGTCTGCAATTTCAAGGTTAGCATGTAGGGAACTTACCATAGCATGTAGGGGACTTACCATATTATAAGATCAACTATACTTCAATAAAAAGTGCAAAAAAAGTAGCTAACACTCTACTGTGTTTGAACCACTACTCCTTACTAGGGGTTAATCTACCTTTACTACACAATGAAAAATTGGATTGGAACAGAATGTGTACAGTGGTACACGAATCATGAATCAAGCAGCCAGTGTCTCAGAAGTGGACTTATAAGTTTAGAGGTGTGTGCGGGTGGTCCTAAGGAAGTAAGACTGGAGATGAGGTAAAAAGTTTCAGATTACTGCAATTATTTAGATGAGAATTAATGAAGACCCTGGTGGCTCAGTGGTAAAGAATTTGATTGTCAATGCAGGAGACGTGGGTTTGATCCCTGGGTTGGGAAGATCCCCTGGAGAAGGAAATGGCAACCCACTCCAGTATTCTTCCCTGGGAAATCCCATGGACAGAGGAGCCTGGCAGGCTACAGCCCATGGGGTCACAAAAGAATTGGACATGGCTTAGCAACTAAATAACAACAGGGGCTGGTGGGGAAGGGAAATATCAAGATTTGGTGGCTAACTGAATGCACAACACAAGTCTCAGGTTACATCCACATTTTCTGTCTGAATTTGAGCAGAAGAGCACAGTGGATAGTAGCACTTTCAACAAAATAGAAAATAGAGGAAGAGAAACAAGCACATGGGTTAGATCGGAATTTTATTCCAGAGAAGTGGAGAATGAGGTGATTTGGGCAAAGAAAGCAGAGCTTCGGTCCTCAGAAAGAAATTTGTCTGGAGATAATATGTAGGGGTTGGCATCATGTGGGGAGGAGATGATACTTGGCATGAATGAGCTTGCCAAGAAAAAGTATGGAGAATGAGAAGATATGACCCTTGGGAGCACTGATTCTTAACATGGAACATGGGTCCATCTCAAATGGCCCATTTATGCCAACAGAAAATGTCAACAAGGAGAACCCAAAGTTATTACTGATTTTCATCATATTTAGGCTTCCTTTTATTGGCTTCTATGAAAATTTACTGCTGACAGCACTACAACCAACTTATGACAAATAGTTCCTTGAGAACAGAGAACGTGGCTAATTGGCCTATCAATCCCAGCCCCTGAACTCAGCTAAAGTTGAATGAAACTTGAAAATTCCCAGGATAACTGAGACTTCAGAAGTCTATTTCTGATGGTCAGACCAGGTTTCTTGATTTTGGGTTTTGAAAATACTTCACATTCGATATGTCAAAATTTCGCTTGCACTTATAAGGTACTTGCTGCTGCTACTGCTGCTAAGTCGCTTCAGTCGTGTCCGACTCTGTGTGACCCCATAGATGGCAGCCCACCAGGCTCCCCTGTCCCTGGGATTCTCCAGGCAAGAACACTGGAGTGGGTTGCCATTTCCTTCTCCAATGCATGAAAGTGAGAAGTGAAAGTGAAGTCGCTCAGTCGTGTCCGACTCTTGGTGACCCCATGGACTGCAGCCCACCAGGCTCCTCCATCCATGGGATTTTCCAGGCAAGAGTACTGGAGTGGGGTGCCATTGCCTTCTCCGATATAAGGTAGTTAGCATATCATAAAATGCTTCAAAACTGGCATCCCATAGCATGTTATGGTTCAGAAGTGTTACTTTCACAGATGGAAAAACAGAAATGTGAGAAGTAGAAGAATTTTCATTGCCAGTGGCTATGTTAGGACTAGCGACCAGAGACAATGTCTCTTAAAACTCAAGACTCTGCAAGATTCTCACTTTGTTATTCACCTAGATAAATAAGGCAAGAAACAATCATTACTAATATTCATACCTATAACAAATAATCATGCCTATCTGTTTCTATAGGATTTCTAGACTCATAAGGACTGTTCCTCAGAAAGCATGAAGATTGCTATGTGCTTGAATTTGTACCCTCTGATGAAGGCTGCTTCTCCAATTGCAGTCTGATTTCCTTCTTCATGGACTCCTCTTTCTACTCGTTGGCACACCAAAGTACTCCTTAGAGAATCCAGGAATGTAGACATACCAGCTCCCAGAATAGAATCTCATTAGATCCAGGAAAGCATGGAAGCAATTTATTGTTGTGGTATATGTTCTCTCTAATGGGGCTGAGCCATCAACCATGCAGACATTTTAGGGAGGGACATAGGTAAATACAGGGAACAAGGATGTTTCCAACTAACTCTCTCTATCCCATTAGAGGGAAAAGGGAGGTAAAGGTAGTTGGAAACAGAAGTCACTGAATAGTAAGAAAAGTGTTTGCAATTGGCTTTTGGACACAGTTAGAAACTATATCTATGATAACTTTGTCTTCTATTTAAAGCTTGCTTCCATCGTAATCCAGCAGCAAACACCCCCCTTGGCTTGCCTCTCCTTTCAGTGGATCCAGAGAACACTGATTAGTATTCTGACTTGTCTGCTCACCATTCACATGCTTGTAGTAAGAAAAGATTACCTCCCCCCACCCCCTTAGAATTTCCTACTTCTTACAAGTTTTCCCTATGAATTGTGACTAGAATTTGGAAAGTTAAAATACACAACAACTGGTTTACCTCTACATCATTCAGGAAGAGTCATCATTTCTATAGAAATTGTAATGTTGATGACGGGAGTGGATTAAGGCCAGAAGTTTTAAGTGGCTATAATGTTCTCATAACTCCAGGAGACACAGACATTTACTAACAGGCTGAGAGAAAAGGATGTAGAAATAATAGAAGTTTAAACGTACAAACATGCCCTCACATTATCATTTTATTGTTCGTCTTTCTTCATTTAGTTTTTCTGTGAAAACTTAAACATAGCCAAACTTTTGTCCCATGGGTAGGATTCAGGTTTCTGTATTACTTACAAAGTGCAGCACTGAAAACCACACAGTTAAATCTATTTTCCTACCAAAAGGATTCTGTAAAGTATATTTATGCCCATATTTTGGTTCACAGTTTACTAAGAATTAAGATAGTGAAGCTGTAAATTCTGACCAGATTAGAATAACAATTTAAACAGCTTAAGTAGCCGGTCACTGTGTTATCTGAATACACACCTATATTTAAAAACCAGTGGGTAGTGAAACGATTGGGTCAGGGTTATGAGTTCTTGGCACAAAGGGGACACTGAAGTGTTTATTGAATGAATAACTGTATAGATACTTTCCTTGGAGCCAAAAAAATCTCTAGCTCCAATTCTGAGAGTTGCTGCTAAGTAACAGGGAGAAATAATGAGACCTTGAAGTGAAAAAATGAAATTCGCTCAGTTGTGTCCAACTCTTTGTGACCCCATGGACTGTAGCCTACCAGACTCTGTCCATGGAATTTTCCAGGCAAGAATACTGGAGTGGATAGCCTTCTCCAGGGGATCTCCAGGGGATTCCCTTCTCTAGGGACTCTTCCTGACCCAGGGATGAAACCCAAGTCTCCTGCATTGCAGGCAGATTCTCTACTGTCTGAGCCACCAGGGAAGCCCCCAGTGAAACCTTATACTGACTCAATCAAATGTCCCCAGTGTAGCTGTGCAACCCAGTATCATTACCATCAGATCCTCGAAACTCCTCAAAGCTCCTCAGAGGCCAAGGGAAGAAAGAGAAAACATGTTCCCAAAGTGAAAGCATAAGTAACTTCTGGTTTGAAGAAAACTGAGCCAAAGAATGAATATCCTATCACTAGCCCTTAAAATATTGATATAGTTAGCTTAGACCAAAAATTAAAATAGTCCCAGGTGAAACTTCAGGATTAAATTAATTAAGTAGATTTAAAATAAAAGTATAGATCTCTCCAACTTGGTTAAAGATCAGGTTTGGAAACAAACTGAGTTTAGTAAATTCTACATGGCAATAAAAAAGGGTCCTGGTTTTTGGAAGGAAATCAATCATTTTACAGCCTGTCTCTGGCAGGACTACTCTAATAGATTCAAATGCTATGGGGAAAAAATGCAATCTACTCTCAGTGGCTCTTTTCCATTAACCCCACTAACCTCTTGCCTGGTTGGAATATTGTAACACAGTAAGATGGGGAAATGAATGAAGAGTAATTCAAATGTCAAGGATAGGAAAACATTATGAGCATAGAATCTTACTAAAGACATTTCCTTATTAAAATGCAGAAAAAGTATTTCAGAAGTTTATGAGAACAATGCAACAACATATTTATAATTGTCTCCAAACTCAGAGTCACCCAATTGAAGAGGCTCCACAAGCTTATCATGCTTGAGCTCAGCAATTCTGCCTGCATACATTCACGAATTTGTACAAAGAGCAGGGAGGCAGTGCCAATGAAGAAACTGCCTTCATTGTTGAAAAGGTCCACTCTTAAAATCATCTCTTTATCTTTGAAAGTATTTTCAGTTGTCAGGTTGGGGGGGGTGGTGACTAAGTCTTTTTAAACAGAGACTCTGTGAAGCCCCCTAGACCTCTATTCATACTTACTTGTACAGACAGTTTGTCTAGGAAAAGCAATAGATTCTTGAAGTAGCTTCAGGTGTCCCAGTTAAGGGCTGCCAACTATGCAAGCTGATTAGCAGAATTATACTCCCCCAAAGGAAGGGGTAAACATGATCCTGAGAAGATGGGTGAGGGAAGTTAATAAAAACATTCTTATAGCCATATTTAAGCCACTGACATTTAGATACCTGGTGTTTGGAACTTAATAATCATCTCAGGATTCTGTTTGTTCTTCGACCAACTTTAATTATTATTTCTAAGGATTGTTAAGATAATTGCTGAAAGGTTAAAGCAGAAAGACAGAGAAGGCGATGGCACCCCATTCCAGTACTCTTGCCTGGAAAATCCCAAGGATGGAGGAGCCTGATAGGCTCCAGTCCATGGGGTCATGAAGAGTCGGACACGACTGAGCGACTTCCCTTTCACTTTTCACTTTCATGCATTGGAGAAGGCAATGGCAACCCACTCCAGTGTTCTTGCCTGGAGAATCCCAGGGACGGGGGAGCCTGGTGGGCTGCGGTCTATGGGATCACACAGAGTCAGATAGGACTGAAGTGACTTAGCAGCAAGCAAAGCAAAGCAGAAAGAAGTGAGATGGGACATGTTGGTCCAAAATGTTCAACTGAGCCTCATAATTCTTGGTACAGATGTTCCTACTTAGTTCAGATCTGATTTAGAGAAATAGCTATAATATGGTTTGAGGCAAGGTGACCAGATGTAGTTGAATTTAAAGATCTGTCCCAGAATGTCAATGAAAAGAAACTCTATTACACTAGCAAATCTTTACAGAAGGGGAAAAGTTATCCTTAAAAATTGTCTACTTTATCTTTAAAGGAGATGGATATCGATCTCGACGAGCCACTGATTCTTTTAAAAAATAAAATTTTCAAAATGAACAATGTGGAGAAGTTTACCTTCACAGTACTAGTGGGAAAAGAAAAAGTAAAGCTAACAGAAGGAATCCCATCTGAGGCGACGCACTGTACAATACAGGCTTGATCTGTGGCTAAGCTGTGCATTTCTATCCCTTGTGAGAAACATGGGCGCTGAAACAAAAGTGCTGAGAATTTTAGAGAACATCTTCACCAGGCTCTTATCTTTTCAGATGAGGAACATAAATTGCCTTCCTAAGTACAGGGAAGAGAAAATATGTGGGTTTTCAGATATCTCCTTTGGCATACGTAAGATGGAAAAACAGCCAAATAACTTAAGAAACTCAAATAACTTCCCTCAAATATAAAGCCAACTCTCTTCTCCCTGATTTCATTCTATTCCATTCTTCTCAAAAGGGGAACAGAGTTCAATTTCCAGAATTCAAAAGTCAATCGGCTTCAGAATACTGATGAAAGTCATGACTCAGATCTACACTTAGATAACAAAAGAAAACAGAAACAGAAAAGGCGGAATCTTCTGTGCTCTATGCCTAGGTGGGTGGGCACATAATTATCACATCTCCTAAAGACAAGGAGAAACACACATAGTTTTCAAAGTGTGCACGTGTGTGTGTGTGTGTGTGTGTGTGTGTATGCATTCAATTTGACATTTAAATGAAACCCTCACTACTGCCAAGAACTAAGGGACAGAATTGAGCAGCTGGAGGAGAATTGAAAAAAAAAAAAAAGGAAGAACATAAAGGTGTGTATAGACACAGGCAGTGGTAGAAATCAACTTTTCTCACTGTTTTCTTAGTAAATGTACATATAGGTCAACATCATTACCAGGTGTTCTGAAAGAGTTGCTTGCCTAAGGGGAACTTATAGTCAGAGTACCACTCACATTCGGAATCAAGATGGAGATATTAATTAGGGCAAGATGTCTCTCTCTCTCCTTTTCATTATAGGGGACTGGAATGCAAAAGTAGGAAGTCAAGAAACACCTGCAGTAACAGGCAAATTTGGCCTTGGAATACGGAATGAAGCAGGGCAAAGACTAATAGAGTTTTGCCAAGAAAATGCACTGGTCATAACAAACACCCTCTTCCAACAACACAAGAGAAGACTCTATACATGGACATCACCCGATGGTCAACACCGAAATCAGACTGATTATATTCTTTGCAGCCAAAGATGGAGAAGCTCTATACAGTCAGCAAAAACAAGGCCAGGAGCTGACTGTGGTTCAGACCATGAACTCCTTATTGCCAAATTCAGACTTAAATTGAAGAAAGTAGGGAAAACCACTAGACCATTCAGGTATGACCTAAATCAAATCCCTTATGATTATACAGTGGAAGTGAGAAATAGATTTAAGGGCCTAGATCTGATAGACAGAGTGCCTGATGAACTATGGAATGAGGTTCGTGACATTGTACAGGAGACAGAGATCAAAACCATTCCCATAGAAAAGAAATGCAAAAAAGCAAAATGGCTGTCTGGGGAGGCCTTACAAATAGCTGTGAAAAGAAGAGAAGCAAAAAGCAAAGGAGAAAAGGAAAGATATAAGCATCTGAATGCAGAGTTCCAAAGAATAGCAAGAAGAGATAAGAAAGCCTTCCTCAGCGATCAATGCAAAGAAATAGAGGGAAACAACAGAATGGGAAAGACTAGGGATCTCTTCAAGAAAATCAGAGATACCAAAGGAACATTTCATGCAAAGATGAGCTTGATAAAGGACAGAAATGGTATGGACCTAACAGAAGCAGAAGATATTAAGAAGAGATGGAAAGAAAACACAGAAGAACTGTACAAAAAAGATCTTCACGACCCAGATAATCACAATGGTGTGATCACTGACCTAGAGCCAGACACCCTGGAATGTGAAGTCAAGTGGGCCTTAGAAAGCATCACTACGAACAAAGCTAGTGGAGGTGATGGAATTCCAGTTGAACTATTTCAAATCCTAAAAGATGATGCTGTGAAAGTGCTGACCTCAATATGCCAGCAAATTTGGAAAACTCAGCAGTGGTCACAGGACTGGAAAAGGTCAGTTTTCATTCCAATCCCAAAGAAAGGCAATGCCAAAGAATGCTCAAACTACTGCACAATTGCACTCATCTCACACGCTAGTAAAGTAATGTTCAAAATTCTCCAGACCAGGCTTCAGCAATATGTGAACCGTGAACTTCCTGGTGTTCAAGCTGGTTTTAGAAAAGGTAGAGGAACCAGAGATCAAATTGCCAACATCCGCTGGATCATAGAAAAAGCAAGGGAGTTCCAGAAAAGCATCTATTTCTGCTTTATTGACTATGCCAAAGCCTTTGACTGTGTGGATCACAATAAACTGTGGAAAATTCTGAAAGAGATGGGAATACCAGACCACCTGATCTGCCTCTTGAGAAATTTGTATGCAGGTCAGGAAGCAACAGTTAGAGCTGGACATGGAACAACAGACTGGTTCCAAATAGGAAAAGGAGTATGTCAAGGCTGTATACTGTCACCCTGCTTATTTAACTTATATGCAGAGTACATCATGAGAAACGCTGGACTGGAAGAAACACAAGCTGGAATCAAGATTGCCAGGAGAAATATCAATAACCTCAGATATGCAGATGACACCACCCTTATGGCAGAAAGTGAAGAGGAACTCAAAAGCCTCTTGATGAAAGTGAAAGTGGAGAGTTGAAAAGTTGGCTTAAAGCTCAACATTCAGAAAACGAAGATCATGGCATCTGGTCCCATCACTTCATGGGAAATAGATGGGAAAACAGTGGAAACAGTGTCAGACTTTATTTTTCTGGGCTCCAAAATCACTACAGATGGTGACTGCAGCCATGAAATTAAAAGACGCTTACTCCTTGGAAGAAAAGTTATGACCAACCAGATAGCATATTCAAAAGCAGAGACATTACTTTGCCAACAAAGGTTCGTCTAGTCAAGGCTATGGTTTTTCTTGTGGTCATGTATGGATGTGAGAGTTGGATTGTGAAGAAGACTGAGTGCTGAAGAATTGATGCTTTTGAACTGTGGTGTTGGACAAGACTCTTGAGAGTCCCTAGGACTGCAAGGAGATCCAACCAGTCCATTCTGAAGGAGATCAGCCCTGGGATTTCTTTAGAAGGAATGATGCTAAAGCTCAAACTCCAGTACTTTGGCCACCTCATGCGAAGAGTTGACTCATTGGAAAAGACTCTGATGCTGGGAGGGATTGGGGGCAGGAGGAGAAGGGGATGACAGAGGATGAGATGGCTGGATGGCATCACTGACTCGATGGACATGAGTCTGGGTGAACTCCAGGAGTTGGTGATGGACAGGGAGGCCTGGCGTGCTGCGATTCATGGGGTTGCAAAGAGTCGGACACGACTGAGCGACTGATCTGATCTGATCTGATCTGATGTCTCTCTCTCTCTCTTGCCTACTTTACATCAGCTCTAGACCCCACCCCTCCTACTCCCCCGTTATCTGGCCAAACCTTTCTTAGCATTGCACCATGGTCCTAAACTCTTCCTATCCAACCTGTGTGTCTTGTTTCTCCTTCACTGGGATAGCCCAAGTTACAGGCTGCTGGCTTTTCTGACTTCCTCTGCCTCTTCACCTCTATTACCAATAATCTCTTGCTTTCTCATCCTGTGTTGGCACCTGCCCTGGGCCTAAACTAACATAGCTTCTCTTCTTCTTTTGACCCAGGTACTAATGAGCTGGACCTAATGCTTTCAATTCACCACCCCATCTGTATCAAGAAGGCCACCCAGACTCCATGATGGCAAAGAAATACTGAGAACACGTCTCTCTGCTTTCTTTAACTGAAGGCTCAGTTCATTCTCTAAAAAACTGAGTAATAAGGATCAGAACTGGTGGATGAGTAAGAGCTCTGATTTTGACCCATGATCCTTACCCAGGATGCCTTTACCTGGCTAGAAGTTCACTGTTTTTCCAGCATTCTTCTTCCCTCAGCCCTGAAATGCAGATGTACATCAGACACCCACAGGTGGCTCAATGACTTTAATTATTAACACACACAAAAGGATCCAGGTAATAAGTTATTTTGTGGGCAAGCTAGCTTTTGTTATTTCACAAACTTTTGAGTCTGCTCTTATCCCTGGCTGGAAGTCTCACCAACATGTGTCAATATTTCAAGGAAAAAATTTTTAAAAAAAGAAAAGCTTGAGCCATGCAAATTTATTCCCCTTTATAAAATATTCAAAGCACAATTCTCTGGATAGTGCTTTAATAGTATCATTAAGGTAACTCAGATATATTTGAGTTCACCACACCGTACTCCCACTACACACACACCTCCCCATGGCCCAGTGTCTAAATAATGCAAACTTCAAAAATGGGAGAAATGTATAGCAGTATTTATATCGTATATGTAACTGAAAGAACTTCAAATATTTACTCCGTATCTTAAGAAAATACCCAAGAAATGGGAAGGTGGACACTTAATGCATTGCAAGCATTCTTAAATGTCCACTCTTTCCTCTCCACCAATTTCTGTCATTCTCAATATATTTCACACCAATGGCACTTGGTTCCTTAAAAATTTTATCTCTCAACTCCCAAGTTATTTCTGAAATTCAGTCCATGTACTTCTTGGGGAAAGAGAATTGGAATTCTGAACATATTTGTGTATTATGACTTTGTCATTGCTTTATATGAATATTAATATTTTCCTCCTATTCAAGAAGCATGATCTTTGTAAGGAAATGAAAGCACTTGATACTTACATGTATCTTTATTTACATATGAATGTAAATGCGGGTGAGTTTCTGTGAGCAGCTGAGATGCCATTGTGACCCTAAATTGTAAGACCGAGGCATGTCTGATAGATGATGGGTCTCCCTGCGTGAGGGATGGAGGAACCTCCTGAGAGAGAGTTCATCCCAGCTTGGTTGGTCTAGGTCCCAGAGCCTTGGATATCAAAGAAATGAAGATGTACCCTACACTCAGGTAGAGTTCATGGTAAAGAACATGCCTGCTAATGCAGGAGACATAAGAAATGAAGGCTTGATTCCTGGGTTGAGAAGATCCCTTGGAGGAGGGCATGGCAACCCACTCCAATATTCTTGCCTGGAGAATCCCATGTACAGAAAAGCCTAGCAAGCTGCAGTCCACAGGGTCACAAAGAGTTGAACACAACTGAAGCAACTTCACATGCATGCACACACTCAGCGTAGTGATTCCTACTAACATGTCATTTGGTGGAGAGAGTCTGTAAGTGAAAAGCAAAAATAGTGTGGTGCTAAAAACTCCTCGAGCATGGAAGCCAAGCATTTCACCAGGTGGAAGCTCTGGTTCCTCAAGATTTTGAGCATCAGTTACATGGACTAGCAAGAGTGCCCAGCAAGGACAATGACTGTACCAGGGGACACAAGAGCACCAAGAGGGGGCAGGGAGAGCCAGGAGGAAAGGAGGGGCTGTGGCAGAAGTGGTAAAAACACTGCAGGCAGCCACATGGTGCTTCTAACCTCCCGGGCACGGAGGCCTTGGCAGTGAACATCACCATAAGGGCTGGAACAGGAAGTGAAGTGAAGCCAAAGTTGTACAGTCATGTCCAGCTCTTTGTGACCCCATGGACTGTACTCTGCCAGGCTCCTCAGCCCATGGAATTCTCCAGGCAAGAATACTGGAGTTGGTAGCCATTCCCTGCTTCAGGGAATCTTCCCAACCTGGGGATCGAACCCAGGTCCCCCGCACTGTAGGCAGATTCTATACCATCTGAGCCACCAAGGAAGCCCTGCTGGAACAGGAGAGGTAGTTATCAGGGCTTAGTTGTAGGCACAGCACATATGGAAGCAGCCCAAAAGAAAGAGAAGAAGGACTTGCAAAGACCTGAAAAGCCTACAGTGAAAGGTAGGGTACAAGTAAACCATATATGTCATATAAGCTAATGATATTCATGTGAATCCTTTCCATTCTTGCCTGCATTTGACTGAGTACTTTTTAGCCTCAAAACATCACCATGAGACTATACTCTCCATGGATGAGAACCACCTGTCTTGGGTGTCACTGCATTCTAAAATCCCAGCAGTGCCTGGAATAGAATCAGGTCTATAATTACCTGAGTACTAAACTAAGAAGGTCTTTTTTTGTTACTAGTTACTAATTTCAGAATTTTTAGAGTTTGAAAAAGGCTTAGAAATCATCCAATTTAGCTCCCTCTGGAGCCCAGAGAGAAACTGACTTTCCCAAGAGCATATATTTCATGTGTCAAAATCCAGACTAAAATGTAAATTTCTGGATGCCAGTCCTGCGCCCTCTCCACCCCATGGCTCCAGAGTCCCTCTCTCCTGTTTGGGTTGTCTCCCCCAGTAGTTGGCAAGTACAGGATGTGGATGACATGGAATCATAACTGACTGCAAGCTCATCAATCAACAGTGAAATGTGGCACATTTAAACGAGACTGTGGTTAAAAATACAGTATAGGAAACAAAAGGCAAGAGAACTGTCTTCCACTCCATGTTCAACTGACCATTTAGAGTCAGTTATTAGATCCCAAACATTAAGAGAGACAACAGATGGACTTCCCTGGTCCAGTGGCTAAGAATCTATGCTCCCTATGCAGGGGGCCTGGGTTCAGTCCATGATTGGGAACTGGATCCCACATCCTGCAACTAAGAGCTTGAACATCGCAACCGAAAGATCATGCATGACATAGCAAAAACTGAAGATCCTGACCCAGTGTATGTAAATAAATAATTTTTTTGAAAAGAAAGACAACTGATAAATCAACAATTCCTATAGAAAGAAAATATGACTCAGAGTATCTAGAAAGCCCATGATAATCAGCTGAATTAATTAAGAGTATTTTTCTTGACATAAAGAAGCTGTGGTACACACATACAATGGAATACTGCTGCTGCTACTGCTGCTAAGTCGCTTCAGTCGTGTCCGACTCTGTGCGACCCCAGAGACGGCAGCCCACCAGGCTCCCCCGTCCCTGGGATTCTCCAGGCAAGAACACTGGAGTGGGTTGCCATTTCCTTCTCCGAAGCATGAAAGTGAAAAGTGAAAGTGAAGTCACTCAGTCGTGTCTGACTCTTAGCGACCCCCATGGACTGCAGCCCACCAGACTCCTCCATCCATGGGATTTTCCAGGCAAGAGTACTGGAGAGGGGTGCCATTGCCTTCTCCGACAATGGAATACTACTCATCTATAAAAAGGAATGCATTTGAGTCAGTTCTAATAAGGTGGACTGACCTAGAGCCTATTATACAGAGTGAATTAAGTCAGAAAGAGAAATATAAATATTGTACACTGACGCACAAATATGGAATCTAAAAAGAAGATACTGATGAATTTATTTTCATGGCAGCAATAGAGAAATAGACACAGAGAACAGACCTATGGACATGGTGGGGAGGGGAGGAGGGTGAGGGTGAGATGTATGGAGAGAGTAGCATGGAAACTTACAATACCATATGTAAGATAGATGGCCAATGGGAATTTGTTCTATGACTCAAGGAAGTCAAACAGGGGGTCTGTGACAATCTAGAAGGGTGGGATGGGGAGGAAGATGGGAGGGAGCATCTTTTCTTTGGTTTCTTACCCTGGGATTTTTATTAGCCCTCAGAGAGTCAGTTCTCTGTTCTGGACAGATGATTCCCAAACTGTCTTTAAGATGTGACGGTCCCCTTCAGAGAGAAAAGTATCTTACTTGCCTCAGTCCTTCTCTCCCCCTTCCTGATGTTCTCTTCCTTCTCACCTACCTGCTCCTTACATTCTGACTTCTGTAGTAACTGCTCTTTTCTCTCAAAGATCGTCAAAGCTGGGTTTTCATCCATCTGTCCTCAGTCGTCATCCCTAATGATCATATGTTCTCTTAAAAGTCTTTCCCTCTTGTTTTCTACAATAATTTTGAATGATACTAACCCTTTGGCCATTCCTTTGGTTTCTTATTTGGTAGTTTCTCCTTCACCTTCCACCCACTAACCATAGGTAACCCCAGGGCTCTGCCCACAAGCATCTTTTCTTCTCTTTGGTTTCTTACCCTGGGATTTTTATTAGCCCTCAGAGAGTCAGCTCTCTGTTCTGAACAGATGATTCCCAAACCCATTGATGGAACCATGACTCTTAAATGAGCATGTCCTGTATTTCCTGCATCTACAATTTGAACTGTGCCATGCCCCACCTACCTCTGCTTCGCTGACCACCCTAAAGCCTTTCATTGTGTGAATCACGACAAACTGGAAAATTCTTAAAGAGATGGGAATACTAGACCACCTTACCTGCCTCCTGTGAAACTTGTTTGCAGGTCAAGAAGCAACAGTTAGAACTGGACATGGAACAACGGACTGGCTCCAAATTGGGAAAGGAGAATGTCAAGTCTGTGTATTGTCACCCTGCTCATTTCACTTATATGCAGAGTACATCATGCGAAATGCTGGGCTGGATGAAGCACAAATTGGAATCAAGATTGCCGGGAGAAATATCAATAACCTCAGATATGCAGATGACACCACCCTTCTGGCAGAAAAAAAAAGAGGAACCAAAGAGCCTCTTGATGAAGGTGAAAGAGGAGAGTGAAAAAGTTGGTTTAAAACTCAACATTCAGAAAACTAAGATCATGGCATCTGGTCCCATTACTTCATGGCAAACAGATGGGGAGACAATGGAAACAATGGCAGACTTTATTTTCTTGGGATCCAGAATCACTGTAGATGGTGACTTCAACCATGAAATTAAAAGATGCTTGCTGTTGAAAGGAAAGCTATGACAAACTTACTGTATTTTAAAAGCAGAGACATTACTTTGCTTGCAAAGGTCCATATAGTCAAAGCTATGGTTTTTCCAGTAGTCATGTATGGATGTGGGGGTTGGATCATAAACAGGACTGACTGAGTGTTGAAGAATCGATGCCTTTGAACCGTGGTATTATAGAAGACTCTTGAGAGTCCTTTGGACTGCAAGGAGATCAAACCAGTCAATCCTAAAAGAAATCAGTCCTGAATATTCACTGGAAGGGCTGATGCTGAAGCAGAAGCTCCAATACTTTGGCCACCTGATGCAAAGCGTGGACTCATTGGAAAAGACCTTGATGCTGGGATAGATTGAGGGAAGGGGGATAAGGGGATGACAGAGGACGAGATGGTTGGATGGCATCACTGACTCAATGAACATGCGTTTGAGCAAACTGCAGGAGATGGAGAAGGACTGGAAGCCTGGTGTGCTGCAGTCCATGGGGTCACAAAAATTCAGACATGACAGAGTGACTGAGTAACTGAAGAGCAACAACGGTCTGAAAGCCCTCCTTCCATCTCCTTGTACTGAAATTGCATCGATCCTTAAAGGCTGCTTTTTCTCTACATTTTCCCTATCCCCTCTGCTGCTGCTGCTGCTGAGTCACTTCAGTCGTGTCTGACACTGTGGGACCCCATAGACAGCAGCCCACCAGGCTCCCCCATCCCTGGGATTCTCCAGGCAAGAACACTGGAGTGGGTTGCCATTGCCTTCTCCCCCCTTTCCCTCTAAGCATGTATAATTTCTCCTCTTTGGCATCCATTGAGGTCTTGCTCTTCCAATTGAGATCTGGAGGCATGGGACCTGGATGTCTTAGCTCTTCACTTTGTAGCTGTTTGATCTGGCTAAATTATGTAAGCTGAGTTTTAGGTCCTTTATATGTAAATGAGAGAGAACATTACTACTTACCTTACGTAGACATCACAATGATTACATGAGTTAACATAAGAAAAGTGATTTGTAAACTCAAGTGCCATACAGAGATTGGTAGTATCATTACAACCAGAGAGCTTTTTGGCAGTGTAAGCTATCAGAGTGAACATGTCAGTTACGTAGTCATGTCTGACTCTTTGTGACCCCATGGACCATAGCCCAGCAGGCTCCTCTGCCCATGGAATTCCCCAGGCAAGAATACTAGAGTGGGCAGCCATTCCCTGCTCTAGGGGATCTTCCCGACCCAGGGATCAAACCTGGGTCTCCTGCATTGCAGGCAAAGTCTTTACTGTCTGAGCCACCAGGGAAGCTATCAGAGTACGTCCAGTCAAATAAATTAATATTTCCATCTCCACTGACTCACTTGGCTGGAAAAACATGTGGACATTCCAATATAAACAGGATTGGGGAGGGGGTGTAGGAGACACATGTCATAATGTATTGAGATATGAGTCCCGGCACCTCATTTTTAAACAAAACCCAAAAAAACCACAGCATATTATTACTTCTTTAATGGTACATATTTATCTCTCTTTTGGTCATTTGGGAACTTGTCTTACCTCTGTAAGGATATCAAGGTCTGAGACCCTGACCTACTGATCATCCTGGAAGGCCAAGAATAACACCTTAAACTTAGTAAGGGCACAGTGTTTCTTGAATTGAATGAAAATAAAATTTGGCACATCTAGGTTTGGGAAAGTGAAATTTAGCCATAACTTATCCTGATAAAATAGACTTTCAAACAATTAAATATGGTATCTTCAAGATGAAATTGTCTATTTAGTAGGTAATGAAGACTCTGGCACTGTAAGCTTCCACTCAGGATTTGAAGAAAGCACTAAGATGAATTCTGAGAGTCTGTGATTAATTAGCTTAAGTTATTTCTATTATGTCTGCTATCATTTAGCACCTCCTGTATAATAGTAGACACAGAATAGATGTTCAGCAATCAGTGGAAACATTTAACCTGATAATGCTGATGCTGTGGTCAAGCATTCACTTTCAGTAGCAAGATTCTACAGATTATAAACCAATCTCCTTTTAAAGCCCCCCAAAGCCTTCTTTTGCCCTCTACTTTTCCCTGCAGCCTCTTATCCAATCCTTTATTTCTTGTTTTTAATGCTCCAGCAACACTGAATAGCCAGTGGCTATCCAGATACACTGTAACCATCAGCTCCTTTTGCCTGCACACCTTCAGTTCTACCTGCTTTGCATGCCCACCTATAGAAATCTACTGGTTCAGTCTTACTGAACTCAATTCTATCTTGGCAAGTTTGTCTTCATACCAGACAATGAACTTCCTGAGAGAAAATTTTGGTTCATTTCGAGGTCCTCACCTAGCAGAATATCCTGGCCCAGAGGAGTTAGTCTCTGAAGTTTGGTGAATCAGTACTCAGCCTATTTATCTAGAGCACCAGATTAAAGAGTCCCATTGCCTCTTAAATACTTCCAAGGGGAAGGAAACATGTTGCTTAATAAACATAAAACAAAAGCCCCAGTGAGATGAGTATAGAATACTTTTCCTTTTAGAAGTGAAGTGTTAGTTGCTCAGTCGTGTCTGACACTTTGTGACCTCATGGACTGTCACCCAACAGGTTTCTCTGTCCATGGGATCTCCAGGCAAGAATACTAGAGTGCACAGCCATTCCCTTCTCTAGGTGATCCTCCTGACCCATAGATCGAATCTGGGTCACCTCCATTGCAGGTGGATTCTTTACTATCTGAGCCACCAGGGAAGCTCTTTCCTTTTAGAGGTTAAAGCAAATACTAAAGCAGGAGTAGATGAGGAAAAATATCTAAAAGGTAAACTCATATTGTATGTAGATTTAGACCCTATCTTCTAAACTGAAATTTAGACAAATTTATCGCTAATAAAAATGTTTTCATGTTTTGAAAATTGCTTCACCAAACTCTTGCATTTAAATGTGCCTCTCTAGCATATTACTAAATGTGTTAAATGTGTTATCCATTATAACATGGATAATAATGAAGGATTAATGAATGAGTCATTTAAGGGTCCTGCTTATTAATTTTTAAAGCCTCATTGCCTGGAACCTAATTATCAACTGCTATCCATTCACTGGAAAAAGCAGAAACAATAAAATTAATTCAACATTTATTTACTTATTAAAGGCAAGATTTCTTAGAATGTTATAATTTGTCCTTCTTGTCTTTCCTAGACACAACTCAAGGATACCCTCAACGTTTTTCTTACTTCTTTATAAATGTTGCATATTTTAATTATATTTTTGCAGATTCCCATTTCACTCAACTTTAATATTTGATCTTGACTTTAAGAGACATTTCTGTTTTAGATACCAAATAAATTCCTGTACCCTGTTAGTCATCTTTCTGTTCTGTCAGTGAAGTGTAGGTGACTAAATGTTAAATAAACATTCTTTTCCAAACTCACACTGAAAATAGGATGTTCCATTTATTTATACTATGTAGACATGAAAAAAATCTGAGCTTTCTTTCCTTTGGTATCAAAAAGCCCACTTCATATACTCCTAAAACTAAATTTTTTAAACTCTAAAAGTCTGTTATGTTTCCCATTGTTAAAACATTGCTACGTTTCTAAGGGTTGTAAGCCTTCTTTATATTTGTGAAAAAGCGTTTGGTCCTTTATTACCTTGTTTTATTTCAACAAATATTATTTTAGCTTCTGCTATGTTGGTGATGGACAGGGAGGCCTGGCGTACTGCGATTCATGGGGTCGCAAAGGGTCGGACACGACTGAGCGACTGATCTGATCTGATCTGATGTTGTAAGAACTGTGCTCGGTGCTGAAGGAGGTGGACTCAGAAATAAATACGGCTCCTGTTCACGATCTCACAGTCTAGTAGGAGAGACAGAATGGTAGACACCATAGTAGGAAGGTGTACTTCACTGGTTTTAATTTCTATTTCCTTAAACTATAGTAGTAGCAAAATGTCAAAATGCCCAAAACACAGTGATGTTTGCTACATGGGGATACAAGCTCCTTGCCTTGGATCTGTAGAAAATAGTGGAATAGAATGTTCTCTCAAAGTATAATGACATGTATCCTGAGATCTACAAACCACTCATGTTCACTCTCAAGCTTGCTAATGTATATCCCTGAAGCCCCACTGAAGAATGGAATAGTGTCTAAATAACAATTTCTTGGGTTATCTTGGTCTTTTAAAACAATCATAGGGATGGATCAATCAATAAATAGCAATGAGCCTCCATTCTATTTGCAAAACTCTCTATATAAAGTCCTACTCCACTTGTTGGGTGGCGGTGAAAATAAGACCCATAAAAGGTCATGTATGTCTACTTCTCAGGTATCGTTGCCAGTGTCAACACCACCTAGGAAGAGGGAATTCCCAACAATTATGGTCCTTCTACAATAATGCAGGTAGACTGGCTGCAACTTGTCCCAAGCAACCAATAGTCTGATGGAAACCAAGATTATGCTCAATAGGTGCTGAAAGATGAGTCACCCTCCTCAACACCATACAACCCACCATCTTTCTCATTCTGGTTACTGAGCCTTTCTCTTCCTGATTAATTGAAATATTCTGCCAATCTCCTTTTACCAATATATACAGCCATTACTTTCTTCAAGACCATTTATTGGACTCCTAACTTAGGAACTGGTCTAAATTATTCTAAGACCTTTTTCAAATCTTCACAAAACAGCAAGACAAATTAAGTGCTATTATTTTTATTCAATAGTTGAATCTGTCAGAGGGGTTATATACATTGCCCAGTAGTAGAGCTGAGATTTGAATTTAGGACTATGTTTTCTTAGAAATTAAGGCATAATATGGGGTTGGTCAAAAATTCACTGGGGTTTTTCCATACAATGCTACAGAAAAAACAAAACAATTTTTGACCAAAGCAATATTTACTTAAATAAATATTCCTGAGCACATAAGTATATGAAGAACAGTGTGCTAAAAGCTGCAAATAACTCAAAGATCCTTACCCTCAAAGAGAATCTAAAAGGAGAAATGGGGAATGGGGGAGGTGTTAATCTCTTAGAGCTGTGGAATAGAATGAATTTTCTTTATCATCATAAAAAGCTACACAATAAATTTTGTATTTTATATAGAAACCTGTATGAAGGTCAAGAAGCAACAGTTAGAACTGGACATGGAGCAATGTACTGGCTCCAAATTGAGAAGGAGTATGTCAAGGCTGTATATTTTCACCCTGCTGATTTCATTTATATGCAGAGCACATCATGAGAAATGTTGCGCTGGAGGAAGCACAAGTTGGAATCAAGATTGCTGGGAGAAATATCAATAACCTCAGATATGCAGATGATACCACCCTTCTGGCAGAAAGTGAATAGGAACCAAAGAGCCTCTTGAAGAAGGTGAAAGAGAGTGAAAAAGATGGCTTAAAACTCAATATTCAAAAAATAGATTGTGGCATCCAGTGCCATAACTTCACGGCAAATAGATGGGGAGACAATGGAAATAGTGACAGACTTTACTTTCTTGGGCTCCAAAATCACTTTGACAGTGACTGCAGCCATGAAATTAGAAGATGTTTGATCCTGGAAGGAAAGCTATGATAAATCTAGACAGCATGTTTAAAAGCATAGACTTCACTTTGCTTACAAAGATCCGTATAGTCAAAGCTATGGTTTTTCCAGCAGTCATGTATGGATGTGAGAGTTAGACCATAAAAAAGGCTTAGCGCTGAAGAATTGAGAGACTCTTGAGAGACCCTTGGACTTCAAGGAGATCAAACCAGTCAATCCTAAAGGAAATCAACCCTTAATACTCATTAAAAGGACTGATGCTGAAGCTGAAGCACCAATACTTTGGCCACCTGGTGCAAAGAGCTAGCTCATTGGAAAAGATCCTGATGCTGTGAAAGACTGAAGGCAAAAGGAGAAGGAACAGCAGAGGATGAGATGGTTAGATAGCATCACTGACTCAATGGGCATGAATCTGAGCAAACTCCAGAGACAGTGGAGGGCAGAGGAGCCTGGTATGCTGCAATCCATACAAAAAGTCAGACATGACTTGGCGACTGAACATAAACAAAACAAGTATGTAGTGGTTAACATTGGCTTTAGTGTGTCTTTTGCTGATGACAATATAGAACGTATTTTAATATGGTTATCTGCCTTATGCATATCTTCTTTGGTAAGTTGTCTATTCAGAACTCTTTGTCCATCTATTTGTTTTCTTATTAGGGCTTCTCTGGTAGCTCAGATGGTAAAGAATCTACCTGCAATGCAAGAGATCCAGGTTGGGAAGATGACTATTTAAGTTTTATGCACTCTTTGCATGTTTTAGACATAAGTTCTTTATCAGATATGTGTTCTGAAAATTTTTGCCCATTTTTTGGCTTTTTTAAAAGCTGAAGTATAGTTGATCTACAATGTGTTAGTTTCATATATACAGCACAGTGATTTGTGACACACACACACACACACACATATTACATCTTATTTATCCATTCCTCTGTCAGTGGACATTCAGGTTGCTTCCTCTTAGGAGTTTCTTTTATAGATCTGAAGTTTTTCATTTTAATAAAGGCTAACTTATCAACTTTTTCTTTCTTTTTTGTGTTATATCTATAAAATTATTATCAAACACAAGGTCATGAGACTTTCTTGTCTGTTTTAATCTAGCAGTTGTAGGCTCTTGTATTTTATATTTGCCCATGATTCATTTTGTATTTAATTTTTGCAAAAGATGTATGGTGTCTGGGGTCATTTTACTTTGCATGCATGTCAAGTTGCTTTAGCTGTGTTCAACTCTTTGTGATACTATGGACCATAGTCTGCCAGGCTCCTCTGTCCACGGGATTCTCCAGGCAAGAATACTGAATTGGGTTGCCATTTCCTCCTCCAGGGGATCTTCCTGACTCAGGGATCAAACATGCATCTCTTATGTCTCCTGCAGTGGCAGGTGGGTTCTTTACCACTGGCGCCACCTGGGAAGTCCATGTGGACATCCAATTGTTCCAGTATCCTAATGGTGAAATGTAATATCAGAAGAATAAATGAATGTTGTAGGTTATATGATGAATTAATAAATAAAACCAACCTGATGATTAACATGCTTTTGAGTCTGTAAAGTATTAGGAGTCATTAACATGAGCCATTTACAAAGAAACTGGGGCTCAGCAGATGCAGTGACGACTAAAGTAAACTACTACACAGTCCTCAGAGAACTGAAAACAAACGGCGGTCATCTATCGGTGTTCGGTATCTACGGAGCCTTATTCAAGAAGGTTCAACTCTTGATACTGCTGCTGCTAAGTCACGTCAGTTGTGTCCGACTCTGTGTGACCCTATAGACGGCAGCCCACCAGGCCCCCCCGTCCCTGGGACTCTCCAGGCAAGAACACTGGAGTGGGTTGCCAATCCTTCTCCAATGCATGAAAGTGAAAAGTGAAAGTGAAGTCGCTCAGTCGCGTCTGACTCTTTGCGACCCCATGGACTGCAGCCTACCAGGCTCCTCTGTCCATGGGTTTCCAGGCAAGAGTACCGGAGTGGGTCACCAGTGCCTTCTCCACTCTTGATGCCACTACACCTTTATGGTTTCTCTCTGTTGGCTTCTGGCATCTTTTCTGTCTTCAGCAGTCTACTTTTAACACATGCATACCACTCAGACTGGTTTCACTTCTTTAGTTAGAATTCCTGGGTTACACCTAAATAGCATACATAGTATTGCAGACCCTCAGCCACAATGAGGCTCCTCTCCTCCCCAACTCAAACAGCAGTGCTCACAGTCTCTGTGGGGACTCTATTTCCCATGGGTTTGCTACTTCCTTAGGCCTGCCTGCTGACATTTTGACAGCTCCAGATACTAGCAGGGGCATATCTTTTGCCATTTTACTGAGGCACACAGTTCGTTTCCCTGTACCACCACCAAAGCCCCTGTGTTTTTAATCAAAGAGAACATCCTCAGCCTGGTATCATGAAAGGAACACTGACTAAATGAAAGATGTTGAGGTACCAGTTCAGGTTAGGTGATTCTGTGCCAGGCATTCCATTTCTGTAAATCTTAATTCTCTCATTCAACTGAAAGTTTTTAAATTCTCTGCTTCTAAAAAAGCATGTAAGTTGGCAAGAGTTTTTGCTGCTTTTTTCTTTAGATTTTAAAAATTGAAGTAGATTTGATTTATAATGTTGTATGAGCTTTAGGTTTAAGACAAAGTGATTCAGTTACATATACATATATACATTTACTTTTTTAGATAAACATATTACTTTTTCAGACTCTTTTCCCATATAGGTTATTACAAAGAATTAAGTATAGTTCCCTGTGCTATACAGTAGGTCCTTGTTAGTTATCTATTTTATGCACACTACTATATATATAATAGATAACCAAGAAAAATTAGGTTTTTATTCAACTAAAAATAAACTAAATAATGGTAAAGCACTCTAGGAGTAAGAAAACAGTAGAAAATATGAAAGGGGCATTGAAATAGGAGAAAGGTGGTTTAAATAGCCAACTTGCATAGGTTCAGCCATAAAGAAATAGACAATATTATGACATGTTAAGTGGCTTCCACAGCCTTTACAGAAACACCATTCTCAAAATTTGTCTCTGTCATAAGTTCTAGCTTTCAAAGGCAGGAAGAACACAGATCCAAATAGCACGGTCTTTCCCCAGGGAATGTTTTACTCAGCTGTTAAATGTTCCCACCAGAAATCTTTCTGAAAGTCCAGAAACATATTTCATCCGCCCCTCCCCATTTTCCTACAGAAACAAAATTAACTGTTCCCTCATTGGCAGTTCCCTCGCTTCTTTTAAAACTTTGTGAAGGAAACATGGCTTTGTGTGGGTTATTTTCATTCCTCTAACATCCATAATGAAAGAGTCGGCTTCATGGATTCACTGAAAGAATTACTGAAGCTTCAGTTCAGCCCTTCATTATTGCCAGGGATAAAAGAAACAAAAGGTGATTTGCACTGGAGAATTTGCAGCATGAAGTGTCTGTTAAATAAAGCCAGCAGCAAACATCCTCCAGGCAGGAATGGGGATCCCTTCTATAAAGCATGCACACGCCTCCACTTGACCCATGGGCTTTGGACAAGGGAGAACGCCAATATGATTCCATTGGACAGAGTGACAAAATCCAGGGTTTGAAAAAACACAAAGGCTGAGGGCAGCTCTGAGATTCGCTGCTAAGCAACCCAGTCCTCCTTCCCCAGCCCTTACCTCCCCCACCACCACCATAAAAATAAAGTGAAAGCTACTGACTGTGGGAAAGGAAGATGGACTCAGGTTGAAGAGAAACTGCAAACTGGCTCTTTAAAATCTTTTCATGTATATCTGTGGCTGATTGATGTCAATGTATAGCAAAAACCCCCACAATATTGTAAAGTAATTAGCCCCCAATTATAAAAACTAAATTAACTAAAAGAAACAAACAAACAAACAAAAAATCCTTCCATTAGAGCCAGCTGGCCTGAGCTATAAGTAATTGCTAAGTAAAGGAGAAGAAAACTTGCTTTGGGGGCCCCAGGGGGGTCACTCGAAGCACTCTCCTTATAGGGAACATGCCAAATATGAGTATTACGATAAGTGTGTCCTGTGACTCTGGCTCCATTCTCCTAGATGGCAGTGGAGAGGGCATGGTGGTTAATCCCTGTAATTGCAAGCTTGATCAGCTTCAATCAGCTCTACTTTATCAGGCTCTGTTCTAGCTAGTCCAGATTAAAGTGAGACTGTGAAAAGAAGAGAAGCGAAAAGCAAAGGAGAAAAGGAAGGATATAAGCATCTGAATGCAGAGTTCCAAAGAATAGCAAGAAGAGATAAGAAAGCCTTCTTCAGCGATCAATGCAAAGAAATAGAGGAAAACAACAGAATGGGAAAGACTAGGGATCTCTTCAAGAAAATCAGAGATACCAAAGGAACATTTCATGCAAAGATGAGCTTGATAAAGGACAGAAATGGTATGGACCTAACAGAAGCAGAAGATATTAAGAAGAAATGGCAAGAATACACAGAAGAACTGTACAAAAAAGATCTTCACGACCCAGATAATCACGATAGTGTGATCACTGACCTAGAGCCAGACATCCTGGAATGTGAAGTCAAGTGGGCCTTAGAAAGCATCATTACGAACAAAGCTAGTGGAGGTGATAGAATTCCAGTTGAGCTATTTCAAATCCTGAAAGATGATGCTGTGAAAGTGCTGCACTCAATATGCCAGCAAATGTGGAAAACTCAGCAGTGGCCACAGGACTGGAAAAGGTCAGTTTTCATTCCAATCTCAAAGAAAGGCAATGCCAAAGAATGCTCAAACTCCCACACAATTGCACTCATCTCACACGCTAGTAAAGTAATGCTCAAAATTCTCCAAGCCAGGCTTCAGCAATATGTGAACCGTGAACTTCCCGATTTTCAAGCTGGTTTTAGAAAAGGCAGAGGAACCAGAGATCAAACTGCCAACATTCACTGGATCATGGACAAAGCAAGAGAGTTCCAGAAAAGTGTCTATTTCTGCTTTATTGACTATGCCAAAGCCTTTGACTGTGTGGATCACAATAAATTGTGGAAAATTCTGAAAGAGATGGGAATACCAGACCACGTGATCTGCTCTTGAGAAATCTGTATGCAGGTCAGGAAGCAACAGTTAGAACTGGACATGGAACAACAGACTGGTTCTAAATAGGAAAAGGAGTTCGTCAAGGCTGTATATTGTCACCCTGCTTATTTAACTTATATGCAGAGTACATCATGAAAAACGCTGGACTGGAAGAAACACAAGCTGGAATCAAGACTGCCAGGAGAAATATCAATAACCTCAGATATGCAGATGACACCACCCTTATGGCAGAAAGTGAAGAGGAACTCAAAAGCCTCTTGATGAAAGTGAAAGTGTAGAGTGAAAAAGTTGGCTTAAAGCTCAACATTCAGAAAATGAAGATCATGGCATCCGGTCCCATCACTTCATGGGAAATAGATGGGGAAACAGTGGAAACAGTGTCAGACTTTATTTTGGGGGGCTCCAAAATCACTACAGATGGTGACTGCAGCCATGAAATTAAAAGACGCTTACTCCTTGGAAGGAAAGTTATGACCAACCTAGATAGCATATTCAAAAGCAGAGACATTACTTTGCCAACAAAGGTCCGTCTACTCAAGGCTATGGTTTTTCTTGTGGTCATGTATGGATGTGAGAGTTGGACTGTGAAGAAGGCTGAGCACTGAAGAATTGATGCTTTTGAACTGTGGTGTTTGAGGACTCTTGAGAGTCCCTTGGACTGCAAGGAGATCCAACCAGTCCATTCTGAAGGAGATCAGCCCTGGGATTTCTTTGGAAAGAATGATGCTAAAGCTGAAACTCCAGTACTTTGGCCACCTCATGCGAAGAGTTGACTCAATGGAAAAGACTCTGATGCTGGGAGGGATTGGGGGCAAGAGGAGAAGGGGACGACAGAAGATGAGATGGCTGGATGGCATCACTGTCTCGATGGACGTGAGTCTGGGTGAACTCCAGGAGTTGGTGATGGACAGGGAGGCCTGACGTGCTGCAATTCATGGGGTCGCAAAGAGTTGGGCACGACTGAGCGACTGATCTGATCCTACTCTGCATACCATCATCATTCTCATTCCAGCCAGTATTTACTGAGTTCTCCTGGACTCCAGAACCCAAACCATTCCTTTTTTACCCCAGCTCATGTAGTCTTCAAAATCATACCAAAAGTAGACATTATTCACCCAATTTTATAGACTAGAAAACTGATGCTCAGAAGGTGAAAGTTAACGTGAAGTTGCTCAGTCGTGTCCGACTCTCTGCGACCCCATGGACTGTAGCCTACCAGGTTCCTCCGTCCATGGGATTTTCCAGGCAAGAACACTTGGAGTGGGTTGCCATTTCCTTCTCCAAATGCTCAGAAAGATCAGGGTAAAAACTGGCTGGGGCAGGATTTGAACCCACGCCTACCTCATTCTGAAGTCTATAATTTTTCACCCTTTTATATACTAACTATAGCATGTACAATGGCCTTGGTCACTTGCTAGGAGGGTGGCTTTGTGATGTGACCCTGTTGTGACTTCCTGTTGAAGGCCACTCTCTTTTTAAAGAGCCAGTACAGTATCACAGATGAGTGTATAGATTCCATACTTTCTTGTTTCAGATTCTAGACTTCATCTCGCTAGCTGAGGAACTTTAGCAAATCACTTCTCTTCTGTGTCTCAGTTTCCTCAGCCCCACCTACTTTATAGGCCATTTATGAAGCTGGGATGGGTTTCTGAATATAATGCCATTAGAGGGACTCTTGGCACACAGAAGGCCACTCGTGAAATCTTTCCTATTATTGCTTGCCTCATAGGAGACTGAGGAAGAAGGGACATGTCACATCATGTGTTAGTCGCTCTGTCTTGTATGACTCTTTGTGACACCATGGACTGTACCCACCAGGATCCTCTGTTCATGAATTCTCGAGGCAAGAATACTGGAGAGGGTAGCTGTTCTTTTCTCCATGAGATCTTCGTGATCCAGATATGAAACTTGATCTCCTGCATTACAGATGGATTCTTTACTGTCTGAGCCACCAGGGAAGCCCCGGAAGAAGGGACATGTTACAACAAAATATAAGTGCACTCCTGATGCTCATGGTTTTTGAAAAGGAAGCATAATGTACTACAAATCAGCACAGATTTTATAGAGAAAGTTGGAAAATACCAGCATCAGCTCTGAGTTTTGTCATGTCATTACTTTTAAAGTCTGATGGTTCTGAGCTGTGCCTGTGGAAAGGGCCAATCGATATGAAGTCAGCCGACTGCCTTGCCAATTTTTTTTAATGTTGTTGTTAAAACATCTGTTAGTCAAGAATTATTATACAAGAGGTGGAGAAGAGTTCTTGAGAACAAGAGGTTAAGTAACTTTCTCAGAGGTTAAATCAATAGTGAGACTAAACACAACCCATAATTCCCAATCCTCAATCCTCTCCTCTTCCTCTTGAGTCATGCTTTTCTTTTGAATGTTTGGGAAGCCATTCACTCTTCAAATCATGGGAGAAAAAAATAAAACTTTCACATAAAAACATACCTATTTAGTCAGGAGGAGCCAAAAGCAAGTCACACCAGTTTGTTATTTACTTTTTTAAAAAATCATAACCAAGATAAATGTGCATGCAGCCTCACAAGCATTACCAGCTTGGCGTTCTAACTTAGTACTTCCTCCACCTGCTCGCAACTCAATCCCCCACCAAACAACTGTGATGAATAGGTTTCTCAGAACCACGCTTGAGGATCCAACCTGCTTCTCAAGGTTATATAAAGAACCAGTGCAAAAGAAGTTAACTAGGGTTGGGCCATTTGTTAACACCCTGGATTACGGTTCTATCAGCAGCAAGTAGGGCAGAAAACAACTATAGCAGTCTGCTAGTATGAGGGCTGTGCTGTGCTATAAGACAACATCCTAACTCTAGCTTCAGTCTAGAAGAGGAAGGAGAGTTACATTCCATAATAAGGCCATCCTGAGATTTCACCATAGGTTTGCCCCCACCGTGAAAATCACTGCAGTTCCAGCCTAGAGAGAACACAACACAGGAGGTCTATTCTAAGGGCCACAATCATCCTTTCAGACACATTTCAGCTTAGAGACCAGAGGTTTAAAACTCTCACTGGAGCATTCTCCCCAGTTCTACAGTGAGGACTTGGAACACACACCCTCCTTGCTCATCAAAGAGGGGAAATGCGAGTTAGAGACAAAAGAATTCCTGCTTGTTTTTTTTTTTTTTTAAGTTTTAAAGAAAACAGAGCATATATAATTAGGGTAAAAGAGCCTAGATCAATTTCACTGTTTCCTGACCTACTCAATGCTTCTTTGTCCTTTGGAAGCAAAGACAAAGACATCAAGAAACTTCAAGAAATCATATTGGAGACAAGAAACATGGGTGATGTTTGGCATCCAACGTCTTCGTGTTTTCAGTGAGGTGTGTGTGTAGAGCAGGGAACAGAAGCAATGGTCCTCTCCAGATTCATTCCATAACTCAACTGTGGAAGACACTACAGGCAGGGAAAAAGAAGCTGCAGCCCTGGAACCCTTGGTCCTAGAGCTATAGGAATAGTTCTCTGTGTCCTCTACCCAACAAAGTAAGCTACTTACTGAATTTGCTTACTCTGTGTCAGGAGCCAAGCTGGGTGACATCAATGCATTGTTTCAGTTAAACCCAGCCAAAGCCCTGAGAAGTACTACTATCCTCTTTCCTAAATAGAAGATGGCTACTCAGAAAGGTTAAGACACTTGCCTGTAGCTGCATAGCCATTTGTGGGGATAAAGAATCTGCCCAATCCCCTAAGTTTGAAGTAGGAGTAGGTCCTTGCTCAATAACACCTACAGGAGATAGTGACAGTAACAAAAGTTGACAGAGATGTCTGATGTGTGGAATATGCTTTTGGCAGCTATCATGAGGCATTTGCCAACAATAGCCAGGACAAGAATTACTTTTCCAATCCAGTGAGAGGTGTGTCCACCAGGGAAGGTCACCAACATGGAGACGGAGGGCTACCTGGAGGAGGCATTGATCACACCTGTGTAGTTGGGTTGCTGGGCACCACAATGCTGCCTCTAGCTGGCTACATGGAGAGGAGAGAGAGGTCTATCATTTTCTCCAATAGTGGGAACTGGTGTTTGTTTCAATTGCTTTAGCCTCAGGGCCCTTAAGTCTATCCCAGGTGCCTTCTGTTGCCTTGGGAGACAAAGGACAGAATCTAATACTTACTTAGGGAATAGAATATGCTGCCTCAACATTGAACACAGAAACCAGGCTGACAAAAGCTTGCCCTTTCAACACTGCACCTAAAATGAAAATACTATAAAGTCCAAGGTCTGTTAAGTCAGCCGGTGAGTTGGTTGGTCACAAGACCATAGAATGTTAGAGTGTGGTATTCTGCCCATTTTCTTCCAAGGGAAAGTAATGAGATTCAGATAGGTGAGATGATTTCCGCCACAGTTTCATATAAGGTTGTTGCAAATGTAATTGCAGTTTGGGACCATGAATTTTAAATCATTATAACCAGGCTCAAACACATCTTTATTCATCAAAATAGGAAACACTACAAGCAATACATTTTTGCCAATGAGAAATAAGTTCATTCCTGTAGCATAAAAATCCATGCTTCAGGATTCAACGAACTCTTGAGAAGCATTTCCTGCCTCCGTCTGGTTGTGGAAGCATTTTCCCTGCAAAAAGTTGTCAAAATGCTTGAAGAAGTGGTAGTCTATTGGCAAGAGGTCAGGCGAATATGGTGGATGAGACAAAACTTCGTACCCAACTTGTCCAACTTTTGAAGTGTTGGTTGTGTGACATGCAGTTGGCACAGTCATGGAGAAGAATTGGCCAATTTGTTGAGCAATGCCAGCTTGCAGGCATTGCAGTTTTCAGTGTATCTCATCAATTTGCTGAGCATACTTTTCAGATGTAATGATTTCACTGGCACTCAGAAAGCTGTAGTGGGTCAGACAGGCAGCAGACCATGAAACAGTGACCATGACCTTATTTTGGTGCAAGTTTGACTTTGGGAAGTGCTTTGGAGTTTCTTCTCAGTCCAACCACTGAGCTGGTCATTGCTGGTTGTCATATAAAAATCAACTTTTCATCGCATGTCACAATCCTGTTGAAAAATGGTTCACTGTTGTTGCATAGAATAAGAGGACAACTCTTCAAAACAATTTTTTTTTATTTGCAGTCAGCTCATGATGCACCCACTTATCAAGGTTTTTCACCTTTCCAAATTTGCATCTAATGCCAACCAACCACAGAATGATCGACGTTGAGTTCTTTAGCAACTTCTCGTGTAGTTGTAAGAGGATCAGCTTCGATGATTACTCTCAATTGGCCATTGTCAATTTCTGATGGTTGGCCAGTGTGTTCCTCATCTTCAAGGCTCTCATCCGCTTTGCAAAACTCTTGAACCACCACCACACTGTACGTTTGCTAGCAGTCCCTGGGGTAAATGCCTTGTTGATGTTGCAAATTGTCTCCACTGCTTTATGACACACTTTAAACTCAAGTAAGAAAATCACTCAAGAATGAAACTAGAACACTTTCTAATACCATGCACAAAAATAAACTCAAAATGGATTAAAGATCTAAACATAAGACCAGAAACTATAAAACTCCTAGAGGAGAACATAGGCAAAACACTCTCCGACATACATCACAGCAGGATCCTCTATGACCCATCTCCCAGAATATTGGAAATAAAAGCAAAAATAAACAAATGGGATCTAATTAAAATTAAAAGCTTCTGCACAACAAAGGAAACTATTAGCAAGGTGAAAAGACAGCCTTCAGAATGGGAGAAAATAATAGCAAATGAAGCAACTGACAAACAACTCATCTCAAAAACATACAAGCAACTCCTACAGCTCAATTCCAGAAAAATAAACGACCCAATCAAAAAATGGGCCAAAGAACTAAATAGACATTTCTCCAAAGAAGACATACACATGGCTAACAAACAGATGAAAAGATGCTCAACATCACTCATTATCAGAGAAATGCAAATCAAAACCACTATGAGGTACCATTTCACGCCAGTCAGAATGGCTGCAATCCAAAAGTGTACAAGCAATCAATGCTGGAGAGGGTGTGGAGAAAAGGGAACCCTCTTACACTGTTGGTGGGAATGCAAACTAGTACAGCCACTATGGAGAACAGTGTGGAGATTCCTTAAAAAACTGGAAATAGAACTGCCTTATGACCCAGTAATCCCACTCCTGGGCATACACACCAAGGAGACCAGAATTGAAAGAGACACGTGTACCCCAATGTTCATCGCAGCACTGTTTATAATAGCCAGGACATGGAAGCAACCTAGATGTCCATCAGCAGATGAATGGATAAGAAAGCTGTGGTATATATACACAATGGATTATTACTCAGCCATTAAAAAGAACACATTTGAATCAGTTCTAAGGAGGTGGATGAAACTGGAGCCTATTATACAGAGTGAAGTAAGCCAGAAAGAAAAACACCAATACAGTATACTAACGCATATATATGGAATTTAGAAAGATGGTAACAACAACCCTGTATGCGAGACAGCAAACGAGACACAGATGTATAGAACAGTCTTTTGGACTCTATGGGAGATGGGGGTGGGGATGATTTGGGAGAATGGCATTAAAACATGTATAATATCATATAAGAAACGAATCGCCAGTCCAGGTTCGATGCAGGATACAGGAAGCCTGGGGCTGGTACACTGGGATAACCCACAGGGATGGTATGGGGAGGGAGGTGGAAGAGGGGTTCAGGATGGGGAACACATGTACACCCGTGGCGGATGCGTTTTGATGTATGGCAAAACCAATACAATATTGTAAAGTAAAAAATAATAATAATAATAATAAAAGAAAAAAAAAAAAGAAAATCACTCAAATTTGCTTTTTGTCTAACATCATTTCCCTGAAGTGAAGTCGCTCGGTTGTGTCTGACTCTGCAACCCCATGGACTGTAGCCTACGAGGCTCCTCTGTCCATGTGATTTTTCAGGCAAGAGTACTGGAGTGGGTTGGCATTTCCTTCTCCAGGGGATATTCCCGACCCAGGGATTGAACCCGGGTCTCCCACATTGCAGGCAGATGCTTTACCTTTGACCCACCAGGGAATAATTTCCCTAGTTTAAAATAAATACAAATTAAATAGTAAGTAACAAGTCATTAGCAAAAAAAAAAAAATTAAAGTAAAAAATGCACATTAAAATAATATAACCACATTTATTGAAGAATGCATTCCAATATCAAATGGCAAAATTCAATAATGCAAAACTACAATTACTTTTGCACCAACTTAATAGTTTTTTAGGGACAGATATCAGAGTAGGTAGGACCCGTGTCTCTAGATGTTTTCTCATTAATGTCTTCTTAGTCTTCCCTGTATATGCACATATACACACTCACATGTACTCAGTTACACACACCCTAAAAGGCTCATGATGATGGTATAATCCATCCAAGGCAATGTTATTTAGGTCTTGACACTTTAACCACTCTGGATAAGGTCTACCTTAAACTAAATCATCTCACTGAAATGTGAATGTTCCAGCAGGAGTTCATAAATATGCTACAAAAAGCACACTCCACCCTCCTTATTTTCTCTGGGACTCCTAGAACTGACTTGCTATGTCTCTTCAGTGCTTCCTTCCTCATCCAGGTATTTTGAGAACAGTTACAATACAAGAAAACTTGTTCTCAAAGCTGATTTTCCACAGGTAGAACAGCATAGCAGAAGCTATGGTTCATCTCAGTAGCCCAGATCCCATCGTGGCGCACCAGTTTTAGAATGGGAGGCTCCACATTGTGTCAAAAATTGCAAGCAACTCATTTGGAAAACCAAATTACACAAACCTAGAGCTTTCTCATGTTCATTGTTCCCTAAACTTAGCACACCCAGCCTTAAAAGTGTTCACAGCCGGTGATGTGGATAAAGAAGACATATTGAGGGAGATAACAATCTAGAAAAACACTGCAAGATACATACATAAACACAACTCAGCTTTATCTTGAGAAAGTTCTAAAACTATAATAATTACAACTATACCAGACTTTCCAACTTAACAAAGCAATGGAGACAGGTTACCTCGTGTAATTAGTTTTGACAGTATTCCCATTAGGCAAATTTTATCACCCGTATCTAACAGAGAAGGAAAATGAGGTCCAAACACTGAAGTTTGTTGCCTGAGAACGCACAGCCCGCCTGTGGCACAACAGGGGCCCACACTTAACTCTACAGGATTTCAAAACCCAGAGCCAAAACTTGTGTCTGTCCGGACTTCTTGATTCTTGGTCCAGCTTTCCAGAAGGTGAACCTTACTTCAAGAAACCCTCCCTCCAACCAGAACCATCCTCCTATCTGCATTTACTTGACTGAATCTTAGGCCAAGGGTGCCTCCCTTTTGAATATTTCTCTCCCTTGGGAAAAAGTTATTGCTGTCTACCAATGGAATTCTTAGCACCCTAGAATAATGTGTTTGAAAAGGCAACTTCTGGTTACTAAAAGGGACCTTTAATTATTAAACAGATTGTGAAATACAACACAGAATTCTACCATTATAGGCATTCCAGCATTTCGGGTGGGGATTCTTTATAATTATTTTTTCTTCCACAGGGTTTTATTTTATACATTGTTTTAGCTTGCTCCAAAGTCATTATATATATCCCGATGGAAAAATTCATCTAATGCAGAGCCATAAAATGTTTTCTTAAAAATTCCATCACTCACTTTATTACTAGAAAGCAACTACAGAAAGACTTACATGTCAAGAAATTTAAGTTTGACCAGTGGGACTGATGGAGTTTGGACTTTCAATAATAGTCTATCAGAAAAGAGTTAAAAAAACAAACAAAACAAAACAAAACAGTTTTCTTTTTAAAGATCCCATTGTCTTTTTTTCCCCCATGTCTCTTTCAAAGATGACTGTGGAAGGCCCAACGCTTCAAACAGTCCCAATTTAGCATGAATAAAGCCATAAAGACCCACACTTCTCTTTCTATTGTGCTTTAGTCACTCTAGTAGCTCAGTTGTGAGAGACTCCATGGACTATAACCAACCAGGTTCCTCTGTACATGTGGATTCTCCAGGCAAGAATATTGGAGTGGGTTGCCATGTCCTCCCCCAGGGATCTTTTCAACTTAGGGATCGAACCCAGGTCTCCTGAATTGCAGGCAGATTCTTTATCATCTGAGCCAAAAGGGAAGCTTTTTCTATAAATATTATAATTATCTCAATAATAAAAGTCTTTCTTTTTTCACTTGTCTTCAAATTTACATTAATTTATTTTTTATTTAAAATGACGGACTCTGCCAAAAAAATAGAAAGAAAATTTAGGATTAGACAGTTTCTCCAGCAACAACAGATATTTTCCCAGACCTGGGATACCATCATCGCCTATAGAAATCGGAGCCTCCTCCCTGACCCATCTCTAACCAGCCTCCCCCATCTCAACCCCACAAAGTAAGTTCTCCTTTTCTTTGGAGGTTGTCACAGGCATTTTGCATTAACCCCTCCCCTTCCCTCCACATTCACTCAGCTCAGTTCAGTTTAGTAGCTCAGTCATGTCCAATTCTATGCGACCCCATATATTGCAGCACGCCAGGCCTCCCTGTCCATCACCAACTCCTGCAGTTCACTCAAACTCATGTCCATCGAGTCGGTGATGCCACCCAAACATCTTATCCTCTGTCGTCCCCTTCTCCTCCTGCCCCCAATCCCTCCCAGCATCAGAGTCTTTTCCAATGAGTCAACTCTTCGCATGAGGTGGCCAAAGTATTGAAGTTTCAGCTTCAACATCAGTCCTTCCAAAGTACACCTAGGACTGATCTCCTTTAGGATGGACTGGTTGGATCTTCTTGCAGTCCAAGGGACTCTCAAGAGTCTTCTCCAACACCACAGTTCAAAAACATCAATTCTTTGGCACTCAGGTTTCTTCACAGTTCAACTTTCACATCCATACATGACCACTGGAAAAACCATAGCCTTGACTAGACGGACTTTTGTTGGCAAAGTAATGTCTCTGCTTTTGAATATACTATCTAGGTTGGCCATAAGTTTCCTTCTAAGGAGTAAGCATCTTTTAATTTCATGGCTGCAGTCACCATCTGCAGTGATTTTGGAGCCCCAAAAAATAAAGTCTGACACTGTTCCCACTGTTTCCCCATCTATTTCCCATGAAGTGATGGGACCAGATGCCATGATCTTCGTTTTCTGAATGTTGAGCTTTAAGCCACCTTTTTCACTCTCCTCTTTCACTTTCAACAACAGGCTTTTTAGTCCCTCTTCACTTTCTGCCATAACGGTGGTATCATCTTCATATCTCAGGTTATTGATATTTCTCCCAGCAATCTTGATTCCAGCTTGTGCTTCTTCCAGCCCAGCATTTCTCATGATGTACTCTGTATAGAAGTTAAATAAGCAGGGTGACAATATACAGCCTTGACGTAATCCTTTTCCTATTTGGAACCAGTCTGTTGTTCCATGTCCAGTTCTAACTGTTGCTTCCTGATCTGCATATAAGTTTCTCAAGAGGCAGGTCAGGAGGTCTGGTATTCCCATCTCTTTCAGAATTTTCCACAGTTTACTGTGATTCACACAGTCAAAGTCTTTGGCACAGTCAATAAACCAGAAATAGATGTTTTTCTGGAACTCTCTTCCTTTTTCCACGACCCACCGAATGTTGGCAATTTGATCTCTGGTTCCTCTACCTTTTCTAAAACCAGCTTGAACATCTGGAAGTTCATAGTTCACGTACTGCTGAAGCCTGGCTTGGAGAATTTTGAGCATTACTTTACTAGCATGTGAGATGAGTGCAATTGTGTGGGAGTTTGAGCATTCTTTGGCATTGCCTTACTTTGAGATTGGAATGAAAACTGACCTTTTCCAGTCCTGTGGCCACTGCTGAGTTTTCCAAATTTGCTGGCATATTGAATGCACCACTTTCACAGCATCATCTTGCAGGATTTGAAATAGCTCAACTGGAATCCCATCACCTCCACTAGCTTTGTTCGTAGTGGTGCTTTCTAAGGCCCACTTGACTTCACATTCCAGGATGTCTGGCTCTAGGTCAGTGATCACACCATCGTGATTATCTGGGTCGTGAAGATCTGTTTTGTACAGTTCTTCTGTTTATTCTTGCCACCTCTTTTTAATATCTTCTGCTTCTGTTAGGTCCATACCGTTTCTGTCCTTTATCTAGCCCATCTTTGCATGAAATGTTCCCTTGGTATCTCTAATTTTCTTGAAGAGATCCCTAGTCTTTCCCATTCTGTTGTTGTCCTCTATTTCTTTGCATTGATCGCTGAGGAAGGCTTTCTTATCTCTTCTTGCTATTCTTGGAACTCTGCATTCAGATGCTTATATCTTTCCTTTTCTCCTTTGCTTTTCACTTCTCTTCTTTTCACAGCTATTTGTAAGGCCTCCCCAGATAGCCATTTTGCTTTTTTCATTTCTTTTCCACATTCACTCACTTTGCCTCAATTAGAGCTTTTGCTATTTCATCCCAGTATTACTAAGCTTCCTGACCAGACTCCATCTCCCTTTCTCCAAGCCACCTGAATCTGTTTCAAATGCAGCCCTTCTCTTTCACTCGACTGTTTAAATATGTCAGTAGCTGTCAATTACTGCACATTTTCACTTCTTGCCATGGTATAAGACACAAACTATACTACAACTTCTGGTTGTAGCCCAAATATCTGATTTCTGGCTACAGAGCCTTTGATCTCAGAGTCTCCTTCTTGGAATGCCTTCCCGTCACTTTTTCTCTTTTGTAGAGACAATGCAAAGTTCCACTTAATTGATATCCCCTCTGCGAAGCCTTAACTGATTTCCTCAAACAGAGGTAGTTCTTCTCTCCCCTGGTGCCATATTGGGGTGATTCTTTTGTCCACCTGTAATTAAGCACCTGTGCCTTCCAGTTGACTGATCTGTCTCTCCCAACACATTATCATGTCAGGAGCTGTTTTCAGAATTCACACTATACCCCTAATACCAACGTACCTTTTGTTTTTCACAAAAAATTTATTGGAGTATAATTGATTTACAATGTTGTGTTAGTTTCAGCTGTATAGGAAAGTGAATCAGTTATGTGTCTAACTCTTTTTGACCCCATGGACCATAGTCTGCTAAGATCCTCTGTCCATGGGATTCTCTAGGTAAGAATACTGGAGTGGATTGCCATGCCCTTCTCCAGGGAATCTTACCAACCCAGAGACTGAACCCGTGTCTCTTTTGTCTCCTGCATTGGCAGGTGGGTTCTTTACCATTAGCACCACCTACATATATCCATTCTTTTTTAGACTCTTTTCCAATACAGGTCATTACAGAGTACTTAGTAGAGTTTCCTGTGCTATACAAAGGTCCTTATTAGTTACCTATTTTATATATAGTAGTGTGTATATGTCATATTAAAGTGAACAGTGAAAGTGTTAGTTTCTCAATTGTGTCTGACACTTTGTGACTTCATGGACTGTAGCCCACCAGGCTCCTCTGTCCATGGCATTCTCCAGGGAAGAATATTGGAGTGGGTTGCCATTTCCTTCTCCAGGGATCTTCCTGACCCACACATCAAACCCTGGCCTCCTACATTGCAGGCAGAATGTTTACTGTCTGAGCCACCAGGGAAGTTCATATGTCATATATTTAGTTCTTTCTTACGGCTGAGTAATATGACATATTTCAAAAAAATCACCTGCTTCATTGACTACCCTAAAGCCTATGACTGTGTGGATCACAATAAACTGTGGAGAATTCTTAAAGAAAAGGGAATACCAGACCACCTTACCTGCCTCCTGAGAAACCTGTATACAGGTCAAGAAGCAGCAGCTAGAACTGGGCATGGAACAACAGACTGGTTCCAAATTGGGAAAGGAGTACCACAAGGTTGTGTGTTGTCACTCTTATTTAACTTCCATTCAGAGTACATTATACGAAACGCTGGGCTGGATGAAGCATAAGCTGGAATCAAGATTCCAGGGAGAAATATCGATACCCTCAGACACGCAGATGACACCACGAAACCAAAGAGGAACTAAAGAGCTTCTTGATGAGGGTGGAAGAGGAGAATGAAAAAGTTGGCTTTAAACTCAACATTCAAAAAACCAAGATCATAACATCCGGTCCCATCACTTAATGGCAAATAGACGGGGGGAAAGTGGAAGTACTGACAGATTTTATCTTCCTGGGCTACAAAATCACTGCAGACTGTGACTGCAGCCCTGAAATTAAAAGACGCTTGCTCCTTAGAAGGAAAGCTGTGACAAATCTAGACAATGTATTAAAAATCAGAGACATTACTTTGCCAACAAAGGTCTGTATAGTCAAAGCTATGGTTTTCCCAGTAGTCACGTATGAATGTGAGAGTTGGACCATAAAGAAGGATGCACACTGAAGAACTGATGTTCTGAATTGTGGACTTGGAGAAGACTCTTGAGAGTCCCTTGGACTGCAAGGAGATCAAACCAGTCAGTCCTAAAGAAAATCAGTCCTGAATACTCTTTGAAAGGACCAACACTGAAGCTGAAGCTCCAATACTTTGGCCACCTGATGCAGAGAGCTGACTCATTGGAAAAGACCCTGATGCTGGGAAAGATGAAAGGGAAAGAGGGTGGCAGAGGATGAGATGGTTGGATGGCATCACTGATTCAATGGACATGAACCTGAGCAAACTCTGGGAGATAGTGAGGGACAGGGAAGCCTGGTGTGGTGCAGTCCATGGGGTCGGGAAGAGTCAGGCACGACTTGGTGACTTAACAGTGATAACAATTGTTTTAATGATATTCTTACTGCTGAGTGCTACCCTCCTTCCTTTCCTGCAACACAGTTCATAGTAAATAGCTTTTTTCAAAGGCATTTAAAATTTGAGTTTCTGATATGTTCTTCAATAATTGCTTTCCTGATAATCACATGAATCTTATTAAATACTGTGTTTATGTTGAAGGTTTTCCTTGAAAATGTGATTTGAATGTATAATTTGTATAACGTGGTCTATTACCATTCAGTTCTGACTTATTTCCCTCATGCATTGGTTTTCTTGGGCTTCCCAAGTGGCTCAGTGGTAAAGAATCTGCCTGCCAAGCAAGAGATGAGGATTTGATCCCTCAGTCAGGAAGATCCCCTGGAGAAGGAAATGGCAACCCACTCCAGTATTCTTGCCTGGAGAATACCACGGACAGAGAAGCCTGGCGTGCTACAGTCCATGGGGTCACAAAAGTGTCAGACACAACTCAGCGACTAAGCAACAACAACTGTTTTACTTCCTCACTGAACCAGAGCAGATTTCATACATGGAATTGAACATGCAGGTCAGTTTTAAGTCAGATGTTTATAAGCAGCAGTATTGAAATATCTCATTTAACCAGGCAATAAATAGAGGTCAAATGTGCCACAGGTGAAACCCAGGGTTTACCAGGATGACAGAAGGCAAAGCAAGAACAACATGGCTTCCTTTGTCCAGTCACGGATATTCCTTAAGCGAAGAGACCAGTGTAATTAACTAGATGGAATATCACTGCAGATCTGTATCGATAATGCATTTCCTACAGTGTTTGAAGATATGCTTATGGATTTTTAGTCATCCTAGCTGTAAATCTCCCCATGTTGGCCGATGGTTTTGCTGTCACTTCTCAAAGAGCTGTCTGTCTCCCCGATAGTTACTCTGCCATTCTGTTTCCTATTTTGAAGATCAAAGAATCATTTCAGAAGCCTGGGCTTCATTTCTCCAGTGGATTCATTTCCCTGTATTCTATAATGACTTTGGTAAAACTCAGGCTGTTTGCTTACTTTAAGGACAAAACCACCACACCCACTGGCAAGTTTTGAGTACATTACACAGAACAGTACTTCTTCAGTGTCAAATGTGTGCTTAAGTGAAATGTTTAGTACTATGGGAACAATCTGTAAATGTCAAACATTAGGATGATTAGCACTTAACTCATCTCAACAAATTATATAACTGTACTTTTTACAGGGCTCTGAGAGACATTATACTCTGAGGGCCTATTTCTTGCAGCAAAGTTCATCTAAGCTCCATTCCACCATTTGTCAATAACCAGAATTAAATCTGAAGCCAAAATAGGATAATGGGTGTGCTCCCAAGACATCAGCTTAATGATATTAATAATCAAATGGTACCCATGCCATGCAGCAACAGCACACAAGCTCTTGTAGAAATTAAAATAAGTAGCAGCACACTGGATATCTCTGTCAATTCTTGCATTCAGAGGACTCACAAATCTTTACACTAAAACCTTTCAAGCCAGAGTCCTATTTCCTTTAACTATGGATACTTATTTCCACATGTGGAGTTCCTATTAAATGATCAGAATTGCACTGTGCCAAATTAGGCTTGCAAAGATCTGGTTTAATGGGAGTTTATTTCAAATAATGGCTTGCAAATGTAGGTTACTTAAAGAATTACATGCCCCATTTTCATTCCTTAATATTCAATAATACAATATTGTTACTGTTATTCCATCTTCTCCCAACACTTCCCAATGTGCCACCTTGCCCGTGAATGCCTTTTTATTAATAGATGAAGAAGTTATGCATTTGTTGAATCAGATTCAAAGAGATGTAATAATACATTGTGGCTATGGGCTATGTTCTCAATTCTAGTTGACTACTGGAATCATTTATTTGCTTATTTGCTTTTTTAAAAAAATTATTATTATAGGCATCTCTTACCCTAGCTCCATCATAACCTCCCTGATGTACATTATTTACAGATTTACAGGTGATTCTGATCATAGTTAGGATTGAGAACACTGGGTTAAAAATAGTCCGGGTTCCAAAGACATGGAAGGCTAGGTTTGAACGTAGGTTCCACCACTTACTGGCTGCATGACTTTGAACAAGTTACACTGCTTTGGGGTCACATCCCAGACCAATGGGATGAAAAGCTCTAGGAGTAAAGCCTAAATTTAAGTCATTTTTAATAGCACCCCAGATGATTTTAATGTGTAGCCAGATTGGAAATCTCTATTCTAGTACTTGGTTCTTGGATTGGTAAAAAGCAGATAAATATGAGAATTCAATTAAATATTTTATGAAAAGGGTTAGCCCAGACCTAGGCCAACACAGCTCAATAATGCTGGCAGTCATTGTTAAGGCAGAAGATAAAGAGCATTGGCCACAGCTGGCCTGGCCAACTGGAATGAAGCAGACTGAGGTGGCCCCTCAACACTGATCTCCATGATCACCTCACTGCACCAGAGGAGGTACCAGCTACACATGCCCACCTCCTCCCCAACCCCTGGAAAGAATCTGAATCCTAGCTCTGTAATATTGGACACGTTCTTGAACCTGTTTGAATCTCAGAAGGACAGAAAATAAATACAACTACCACAAAAAAAGAATGTATATTTGTGTGTGCTGAGGGTGGCAGCGGGCAGGCCACCAACCTGACATGGTACAGGATATGCAACAAAAATGGTGGGAAATTGGAGTTTGCGGCAGATGGGACTGTGAGCCTTATAGTTTCTGAGTGACAGGAAAAAAAAAAGAGTACAGTTGATTCAGTTCAAAGTAATGTCCATGATGGATGGGAATTTGGAGTTGCCAGAGGCAAAGAAATTATCTAAGAAGGTATAATGAATATAAGAGTAGTAGTTGGAGAAGGAAATGGCAACCCACTCCAGTACTCTTGCCTGGAAAACCCTATGGATGGAGGAGCCTGGTGGGCTACAGACCATGGGGTTGTGAAGAGTCCAACACGACTAGGTGACTTCACTTTCACTTTTCACTTTCCTGTATTGGAGAAGGAAATGGCAACCCACTCCAGTGTTCTTGCCTGGAGAATCCCAGGGACAGAGGAACCTGATGGGCTGCTGTCTATGGGGTTGCACAGAGTCGGACACTACTAAAGTAACTTAGCAGCAGCAGCAGCAGCAGAATGAAGGCCAGCTGAGTACATGGTTTAACCCATCTGGGCTACAGTTGCCTTATATAAACTGTCAAAGGGTTGTAGCAGATGATCTTGAAGAACTTATTTAGCTCTGATATTCTAAGATGGGCTTCCTTGGCAGCTCAGATGGTAAAGAATCTGCTTGCAATGCAGGAAATCTGGGTTCAATCCCTGAGTCAGGAAGATCTCCTGCAAAAGGGAATGGCAACCCATTCCAGTATTCTCGCCTGGAGAATTCCATGGACAGTCCATGGGGTCTCAAAGAGTCGGACATGACTGATTGACTAACACTTTCACTTTATTTCATTCTAAGGTATTCTGATATGCCATTCAGAGTAGACATGAAGATACTCTTCAATGGATACAGAGTTCCAGTTCGGGATGATGGAAATGTTATGGAGATAAACAGTGGTGATGGTTGTAGACAATGTGGATGTACTTAATCCCATTGAATCATATACTTAAAAAAGGGCTAAAATAATAAATTTGTGTTATATTTTAACACATACACAGAATAGACAGGAAAAAATAAACATATAGGGTCCTTTAAAATTAAAAATATGGCAGTAAGGGTGACTGAAAGAATGTAGGTGATAAAAGACAGATCAAAAAAGACCATGGGGACTTTGGCCTGGTGCCTGGGGACAGCATTTTTAGAAAATTGGGAGTGAAGCAGGATATCTTGTTAGGTGGGGAAGATCATATTGCAATCATGGACATTTTGCATTTTAGGACTGGAAGTTGTCATGTTGATCAGTTGCTAAGTTGTGTCCGTCTCTTTGCAATCCCATGGCCTGCAGCATGCCAGGCTCCTCTGTCCTCAACTGTCTCCTGGAGTTTGCTCAAATTCATGTCCACTGAGTCAGTGATGCTATCTAATGATCTACTCCTTAATTGTCCCATTCTCTTTTGTCTTCAATGCTTCCCACCATCAGGGCTTTTTTTCAGTGAGTCTGCTGTTCATATCAGGTAACCAAAATATTGGAGTTTCAGCTTCAGTATCAGTCCTACAAATGAATATTCAGGGTTGATTTCCTTTAGAATTGACTGGGGTGACCTCCTTGCAGTCCAAGGGGCTCTCAAGAGTCTTCTCTAACACCACAATTTGAAAGCATCAAGTCTTCAGCACTCAGCCTTCTTCATGGTCCAACTCTCACATCCATACATGACTACCGGAAAAACCACAGCTTTGACTATACAGACCTTTGTTGACAAAGTAATGCCTCTGCCTTTTAATACACTGTCTAGATTTGTCATAGCTTTCCTTCTAAGGAGCAAAGATCTTTTAATTCCATGGCTGCTGTCACTGTAAAGTGATTTTGGAGTCCAGGAAAGAAAATCTGTCACTGCCTCCACTTTTCCCCATCTATTTGCCATGAAGTGATGGGACCAGATGTCATGATGGTTTTTTTTTTTTAAGTGCAGATGAAGAGAAATGACTGATCTTTAGTAGACGGAAATGCAGATCAGAGCTTGAGTGAAATCAGCAATGATTCTATAAATTCATAAGTTATCACTAATGTTGCCAAACAGAACTCTTGGTTCTTCCTTCTGAAGAACTTACTAAGATCATCTGATCCCATTCTGTTCTTTTCACAGATGGCAACACCAAGTCTTAGGGAAGGGGAGTGGCTCAGACAAGATCACCCAGGAGTGAATGAGGCTTTTTGAATCTCAACCCTTTCCCCTTCATTTTATTTATCCAGGAGGGATCATCCCAAATTTGGTAAAAACATGAACTCCTTGTGAAAGATGATTGAAGGAAAGCATGAAGGAGGTGCTGCTGCTGCTGCTAAGTCGCTTCAGTCGTGTCCGACTCTGTGCGACCCCATAGACGGCAGCCCACCAGGCTCCCCCATCCCTGGGATTCTCCAGGCAAGAACACTGGAGTGGGTTGCCATTTCCTTACTCTAAAGAATGGCTGTCCCCACATGGTCCAGTGAGGAATTAGAAGAAATGAGAGACCTTAGAGGGAAGTTGATTAGGACGCAAGTGACAGAATTTCAAAAAAGTGTGAACTAGGAAGGTCAAAGTGAAAGCTCAGATAAGACCCTTCTGCCTCATTTCTACAAACCCTCTGAGTCATTTCTACAAACCCTCCGAGTCACTCGATGCCTGCATCACATGGCATTGCCCTTCTCAAAAAAAAAAAAAAAAAAAACCCAAAACCTTCAAAAACAGTAACCACCCCTCTGCCACAGGATCCCTCAGCACACACACACAATCTTTACTACAGTAATGCTATGGCCATGTCTTTGGAGATTTCAGCTGTACTTAAAATATTATTATTTAGAGACAAATTTCCTATAGAAATATTGGTATAACTGGGTGCTATTCCCAGAGAATCCCCAAATGTCCTATGACACCATAAAATGTGGTGAGAAAAGTTAAAATAATTTATCAAAATTTCCTTAAATAGCTTAGTCAAAATAATTAAGACCCAAAGATAACCAGTGACACCAAGACTTAAGATACAAAGATGTTGTAGGTAGAACACAGGATTTAGAGTCAAACACGCCCTTTCTCAGCGATAGCAAGGTACCAAATCAAACTCTCTAAGACATTTCCTACTCCTACGATTGGTTATGTCTTGGGCTATATCTTGGGTTATATCTTTCTTTCATTTCTTAACGTGCTCTTGAGGCTTTCAGGCCACCCAGCCTTCAGTTTCTGATGGAACTGATTAAAACCAGGAACCAGGAATGGCAACCACTTTTCAGAAAGTCCAGAAAAGTTGATGATAGAGACATACGTTACCAAACCACAGGGGGCCTGCCCTCACCTTTGCTGCCTCTACTGATATCCTAAGGCTGTGACAGAGACTGATTATTCATTGGATCCTACAGATGCTGGAGCAGACTACCACCTGTTAAGGGAAAAAAAGTTTTCCTTATGTGTCCAGTGAAAATGTTGGGTTTTACATCATATTTAGGGCTTCCCTTGTGGCTCAGCTGGAAAAAAAATTCCCCTGCAATGCAGGAGACCTGGTTTCGATCCCTGGGTTGGGAAGATCCCCTGGAGAAGGGAAAGGCTATCCACTCTAGCATTCTGGCCTAGAGAATTCCATGGAGTGTATAGTCCATTGGGTCACAAAGAGTCAGACACGACTGAGTGACTCTCACTTTCACTTCATATCATATTTAGTAGTCTGTCTTCCTAATATTCACTAAATGCTTTCCTGTCCATCTAAAAGACTTCATCAGTGTCAATAAAAAAACTTGCTAGCCTCTCTTTGTAATGATAACTAATGAAACAGAGGAAATCATGCAATCAGGCCTATTGAAGTCTTTACCCTCATTTGCCAATGAAATGAACACTCTATTCCAGCCTGATTCATTCCAAGAAGACATGACAAACATGTATATACAACTGGTCAGACTGTCAAAAGAAATGTCATCATAACAACTGGTTAAAAGGATTAAGGAAATGGAAGCTGCAAAATAAGAGAATGTAGTAGTAGCACATGTGAAATAATAATTTATGTTTAACTCTTAAAATATTTTATTTTTATTTTTTAATATTCATTTTAATTGAAATATAATTGATTTAAAATATGTTAATTTCAAAATACCTAGGGATAAAACTACCAAAGGAGGCAAAAGAGCTGTATTCCAAAAAACTATAAGATGCTGACAAAAGAAATCGAAGATGACACAAACAGAAAGCTATTTCATGTTCTTGGATTAGAAGAATTAATACTGTTAAAATGACTATACTACCCAAGGCAAGTGTCCTTGGTGGTTTCGTGATAAAGAATCTGTCTGCAATGCAGGAGAGGTGAGTTTGATCCCAGGGTGGGGAAGATCCCTTGGAGATAGAAATGGCAACCGACTCTAGTATTCTTGCCTGGGAAATCCCATGGATCAAGGAGCCTGGTGCGCTATAGTCCATGGGTTCGCAAGACCTGGATACAACTTAAAAATTAAATTACCACCACCACCATCACCACCCAATGCAGTCTATAGATTGAATGCAATCCCTTGCATTGAATTGATAATCAAATTACCAATGGCATTTTTCACAGAACTACAACAAAAAATGTTTTCAAGTTATATGAAACACAAAAGATCCCAAATAACCAAGCAATCTTGAGAAAGAAAAACAGAACTGGAGGAATATAGCTCCTTGACTTCAGATTATATTACAAAGCTACAGCTATCAAAACAGTATGGTACTGGCACAAAACCAGAAAGAATAATGGCATAAAATAGAAAGCTCAGAAGTAGACCCAGGTGTCTATGATCAATTAATCTGTGACAATGGAGGAAGGAATATACAATGGAGAAAAGATGGTCCCTTCAATAAGTGGTGCTGGAAAAATTGTACAGCTAAAAGTAAAAGAAAGAAATTAGAACATCCTCTAACACCTTACACAAAAATAAATTCAAAATCAATTGAAATATTTTCTTTCTCCATTTCAAGAAGATATCCAGCAAGCAAAAGCCATGTGATGACTATGGTGCTTCCTACCTTCCAGAAAAGGTGATACCGGGTAAAGATACAGCTGGGGCAGGCCTGCAGGACAAAGAGAGAGAGAAACCACAGACTGTTGTGATGGCGAGAAGTTAGCGGGAGGCTGGAAGTTGCACAGGAGACAGGGCCCCGCATTCTTCTCTCTCTGAGCCAGTGCCCTGTGGTGGGATGTGGGTGCCTGCAGGCACACATTGTTGCCAAAGACCCCTGAGGGCAGGACCTAAAGATGCCAACATGGAGTGACAATGGGCAATTCCAAGAAAGAAACGTGGACAAGACCAGTTACTGGATACATCTCCCTAGATCAACATTTCCTTCCTCTTCTTGTTTCCCTGAGAAACAGGAAAGATTTCTTCAAAATACTACCTGTGGGCTGGGAAGCACACACCAACTAACAATCTCTACTTTAGCCATTTTGCAGGTTCTGATTCAGAATTACAGAATCTCAGAGTTGAAAGGAATTCAATAGGCATCCATCTTTTTCATAAAAAGCTGGCATTTTATGTTCATCCAAAAGAATGGATACCTGTTTATAATATGCTTAATATTTTGTTATTATAAATATTATTAACTATATAAAATATAAAATTTATGAAACATCCCATTCCTTATGGACCCTTTACTCATCTACATATTGATACAGAAGAAAGATATGCACCTAAAGAAAAGAAATGAGACTGGAAAGATAATGAGGAAATAAATAAGGCAAAAAGATAAAGTTTGTTCTGAGTACCTTGTGTTCTTTTGAGAACTTTGTGTCCAGTCCCAACTTTGCTCCACCAAAGCATGTGGCCTAGGACAAGCCCTTGTTCCCCTCTGGACTGCAGTGCTCTCGTCTTTAAAAAGGATTCAGTCCCAAAATGCTTGCAATCCCGTCTCCAGCTCTATCAGTCTCTGATTCTGCATCTCATCTCTGTGATAATAAGATAATGAGAACTTCCTGAAAAATGCATTTGCTTACAAGAGGCTTTTAGGATTTCACAATTTAACACCAGCAAGAACTGCTGGTTTTCAGAGGGAAAGATATATTTAGCAGGTGGGTCTTTTGTCTCCTTTCATCATAATATTATGCTAGGCTGACCAGAGTTTATTTTCCCCCAGACATAGATATAAAACAGATTATACCACTGGTGAAATAATGTGTTATTAAAATGAGAAATTTCTGCACATAATTTGGATAAAACAAACAGGAGATATACTTATAAGCTTAATGTATTTGTGGTCAGTTTTATAAAAGACTTCATAAATTGTCTCCATGTTTTTATTAGAATGAATGCAAAATATGGCTTCTTCTTTTAATAAGTTCCACAAAAGTCTCCTATCCTTACCTTCTGCTATTAGTTGTTATGGTTATCTATATGTTAGGGTTATTCTGTAGCCTAAATACCTACTTATTTATGTGCTGGGGAAGTATAGAAAAGGAAGAATAGGAATTGGGGTGGAGGACAAGGCAGTGGGGGAAAGAGAGAAACGTCCTTAATTTCTGTTTATAATTGAAGTGCTGAATTTGTGGAATCCTAGTGATGCCCTATTTCATTAGAGATAGTGACTGATGTACCATGCTCAATATTTTAGTTCAAATTGTACAACTTGAGGCTGTTTCTACCAAAACAGAAGACTTCTAGAAATACTATCATTACTGCCATGTTTATTAATGCAAATCTCATTACCCTACGAGGACATCAATAGCTTAAGTAGAAACAGAAAGTACTTTTCTGATTTTCTATGATCACATCCTACTAGAATCATAGTCTAATAGAACTCTCCCCAAATTTAAATTGTATTTGAGACTTTATAGGCTTAGATGTCTTTCTACCTATCTCAAACTCTCCCATGACACAAACCACCTGGCAACTTTTTGTGACCACTTTGTAGACCAACAAGGTATGTAAAACTCAGCAACCATTGGGTAACTTGTAATCTCTTCACAAAAAAACATCTAAAATTGGTCATTTACTGAAGCCCTAATATGTTTGCACATGCATTTCTAAACAAAAATAAAAGTCCAACGTTCATATCTTGTACTGCCACACTATTGCCATAGAAACATGAAGGAAACAGATGTAAGATTCCTTGTGTGTGAAGGGGGGAAAAAATCAGATGATGTGGGCTTTGGAGGCTTTGCTGTAAACAGCCATTATAGGAAGGTGGTGAGTTTCTGGTGACCATGTCCACTCTGTGTATTGATCAAAACTGACACACACCTCTCTTCTCTCTCCACCCAGTCCCAAGGTCACTAACCTCCGTGCTGACAGCAAGGACTCCTTAAAAGAAGGATGACAAAACATGAAAATTTTCTTCCATATGCAGCATGCGAAATGCCTAAACTGATGTATTACTTTTCAAGCCTACCAAGCTAGAGGAATACTTTGGCTCTGGTGAAGAGGCATTCTCCTTTTATTAAAGTGTGTGTGTGTGTGCGCGTGCATGCGTATGCACACACACATGCATGTTCAAGTGTGCATTCACATGTTTTTGCACATGCCTGTGGATGCATCCCACACACATCCACACACTCCATTAGTTAAAAATCCTCTTTCATTTTTTTCTCAACCCACTCCCACTCCACTCATATATACGCACACCCATTTTACATTGCAATTACATCAAAAAAGGCTGTCTGCAGTCCAGTACAATCCATCTGGTGGCCTAGACAGTAGATCATGAAGGGATTAGCTTACGCTATGAAGGAAAATAGTTTTATCACCCACTCTTTCTGAGACAGACTGGGACCTGGGACCCTTTGTGGCAGTACTTACACCTGGACAAATGTCACCTCAAGCAACAAAATACAAAGAAAGTATAAGGAACTAAAAATGACTACATGCATAAGCAACTGGGCTAGATTATGGACAACAAGATACAAAAAGACCAAAGAAATCCATTGCCACTTCTGAAGAGCCAGGAGCAAAACCAGGGTGTCATGAGCAAAAGCAGGATACTACACACGTCCCTGCACTTACCACCACGAAAGGGGTAGCAAACCGCCTAAGCCACCTTCCAGCCTGATCCCTGGGACACACCCCTACCTTCACACCATATAAAGAACCAACTCACCCCTCTGCCCACTCAGGGAGTAAGCAAGGGAACCTGTTATTTATTTTTGCTCCCTCCTGCTGCAGCAGGGGCCCCAGTAAAGGCTCATCTGAATTTCTGGCCTCTTATCAATTTCTGTTGATTGGGGAAGGTCTGTATCATCCCCATTATCCGTAGGGGCTTCTCTTCAGGTTTTGATGGTCTTGCTGTGTCTTGATGCTTTCCTACTAGCTCGCTCTGCCTGGACGACACCCTTACCACTGTGCCATGTGTCACACATTATTAACCATGTGTCCTGGTTACCCACTAAAATGCTCTCTTTACAACCTGTAGATGCCTCCCTGCTCACTGCCCTACATTCTGGTGGACACACAGCTTAGAAGGTCAACATCGACACTTCTTCCCCACCCAGGTTGGCAAAGGCACACTGGTTGCGATCATGCACTTTGCTGTGCATAACCGAAATAACTCACGTAGGAAACTCCCCGTCTCTTCCCACACTGCAACTATTTGTTGCAATCTGGGTTCTCATCACGCTGTGTTTACATCTAGAGCCTAACTATAGACACATTTCTCAAGGACTCACAGATAACTCATTAAAACCTACGTGGAACTGTTTGGATAGCTGCTTACTATTAGATTTGACCAAATCATGAGTTCACCCAATCTTCCATTTCTATATGACTCTGCCAAACTGCTGTCACTTTAAGTTTTCTCAAATATTATAATAATAGCTTGAAATAGTTTTTGTCTCCACAGGCTCAAAAACCATCAGCTGATTTCGTTCCCCAAGTGTTTACTGAACGCCTGCTACAAATGGTGGGTACTCTGCTGTGTGTGGTAGACACAGCAATAAATAGTGGAGACAGTCAAGGAAACAGATGTTACAACACAATGTGATAAAGATGATGTCAAAGGAGCTTTGGAAGCATATAGAAAAGTTTTGAGTCCCATCTGGAAAGCTCCAGAGGTGCTTCTAGGAGGAAGGTAATGCTGAAACATTGACCAGAACCTTATGAAATAGTTATAATTATCTTCATGTTGTAGATGAGGAAACAGATTCATTCACCACTCAACAAATATTTTCCGAATCTGTTGTACTGCGATCTTTGACGGTGCTGGACTTTGGTGGTGAGCAAATCAGGCTCACCTGGTCCCTGCCAGCGTGAGGTTCACACTCCAGTTGCAACTAAGTAATTTGTCCCAGGTCACACTTTTAATAAAAGGCAGAGGAAGGGGTAAAACTGTGCCTCATTCATAGCTCCTGACCTTTCTAGCATGCTGCACATGGCCAGATTTAATGTTTTTCTTATAATTCATATGGTGGCTCAAATGGTAAAGAATCTGCCTGCAATACAGGAGATCTGGGTTTGATACCTATGTTGGGAAATTCCCTGGAGAAGGGAATGGCAACCCATCCAGTATTTTTGCCTGGAGAATTCCATGGACACAGGAGCCTGGTGGGCTACAGTCCATGGGATTGCAAAGAGTCAGACATGACTGAGAAACTAACACTTATAATCCATGGAAGCCCCTGAAGATATTTTAGAAGCAGAAAAACATGATCAAATCTACAATTTAGAATAATCACTGGCAACAGGGTAGAGAAAAAATTCCATAGAGAAAAGCCTTTTACATTGATGGACAATTGCTTTTCAACAAAGGTGCTACAACAATTAAATGAGGGTAAGAAGCTGTAGAAGGCAATGGCACCCCACTCCAGTACTCTTGCCTGGAAAATCCCATGGACAGAGGAGCCTGGTAGGCTGCAGTCCATGGGATCGTGAAGAGTCGGACACGACTGACTACTTCACTTTCACTTTTCACTTTCATGCATTGGAGAAGGAAATGGCAACCCACTCCAGTGTTCTTGCCTGGAGAATCCCAGGGATGGCAGAGCCTGGTGGGCTGCCATCTGTGGGGTCACACAGAGTTGGACACGACTGAAGCGACTTAGCAGCAGCAGCAGCAAGAAGCAATTGGATATTCATATGCAAAAGAATGAACTTGGATTCCTACCTTATCATGTAGAAAATTTAACTCAAAATGGATCAAAGACCTAAACTATAAAACTCTTGGAAGCAGACACAGGTATAAATCTTCATGACCCTGCACGAGGCAATGACTTAAACATGACAACAAAAATAAAAGCAATCAAAGAAATACTAAAGTTGTACTTCCCATTAATTTTTTTTTAACAAGAAAAGGAACCTGCTCTAAAAATGTGAAATAATTTTCTTTTCAATACCAAACTTGGTGAACGAGTCCCTCTAAGAGATTCACAAGGAAGAAGAAAGTTCTATTTCCTATCTTGCAGTCAACAGTTTCTGGCATTAGACATTACGAATTCTCCATAATACATTCAAAGAAGAAAATATTTAAGGAGAGAACTTAGGACCAGAAAACTATTTTTTTTTGAAGCCACTAGAAAATGTTTATACTTACTGCATTGACTTTTGCATTGCAAAGGGGTCAGTATGTCTTGCCTTAAAAGGTTTTCCTTTTTTTTTTTCTCTGAAGTAAGTTTCTAAGCACCCAGAAACTCTCTTTATATAATTACTATTTTTAAAGGCCTGTTCAAGTATGACCTTAATTTTGTGTATATTTATGTGTGTGTATATATATATGTGTCCTCCACATACTGTATCACATATGTCAGGTGTATTCAACTGGACTTCATAAAAATTAAAAATGTTTGTATAGAGGACATTGCCAACAATGTGAAAGCACAACCCATAGAATAAAAAAATATTTACAAATCATATATCTGATAAGGGCCCATTATCCATATAATCTATATAATTTATATTTTTTAAGTATTACAACTTAATAATCAAAAGGCAAATAAAGATGCACAAAAGATTTGAGTAGACATTTTTTCCAATGAAAATATACAAATGGCCCATAAACACAAGAAAAGATGCTCAACATTAGTCACTGCTGCTAAGTCGCTTCAGTCGTGTCCGACTCTGTGCAACCCCAGAGACGGCAGCCCACCAGGCTCCCCCATCCCTGGGATTCTCCAGGCAAGAACACTGGAGTGGATTGCCATTTTCTTCTCCAATGCATGAAAGTGAAAAGTGAAAGTGAAGTCGCTCAGTCGTGTCCGACCCTCAGCGACCCCATGGACTGCAGCCCACCAGGCTCCTCCGTCCATGGGATTTGCCAGGCAAGAGTACTGGAGTGGGGTGCCATTGCCTTCTCCGTACATTAGTCATTAGGAAAATGCAAACCAAAACCACAATGAGATACCACTTCATAGCCAGTAGAATGGCTAAAATTAAAACGACAGACAATAATGTGGCAGTAATTACACTTCTAGGTATATACATAATAGAAATAAAAACCTGTGTCCATATCAAACCTTGCACGTAACTATTCATAGCATTATTATTTATAATAGCTAAAAAGTAGAAACAACCCATATGTCCATGAACCCATGAATGGATACACAAAATATCCACATAACAGTATGCTATCCAGCCATAAAAACAGAAGTACTGATACATGGCATAATATGGATAAACCTGGAAAACATTATGCTAAAGTGAAAGGAAGTTGACAAAGACCACGAATCATATCATTCTGCTAATATGAAATGGTCAGAATAGGCAAACCCATAGAATTACATGGCAGGATAGTGGTTACTTAGGGTTAGGGGAGGAAGAAATGCAGAGTGACTAATAATTGGTATGGGGTTTCTTTCTGAGGTGATAAAAATGTTCTAGAAAGTTCTAAGAGGGGTGATGGTTACAAACACTGTGTACAAAATCAATTTGGTAAGGTACAGATGGCAGGAAATGATCACCCAGAAACTTGTCACAGTTTCAGAAATTCTGTCTACACTGTAAAAATGTACTATCATTTTCAGTTTTTTCCTCATAGCATGTCTTACATATTTCCCTGTTGTGTGATGTGTGTGTATGTCATCCATACATTATACATATATATGAGGCACATAGACCTTAGGGAATAGGTCAAAATATTAATAGAAGTTATCTTTTTCTAAAGTAGCTATCTTTCAGTGGGATTGTAAATAACTTATATTTCCTTATAGCTTTTTGATATTTCTCAAATGGTCTACAATGAGTTTGCATTACTTTTGTAAACAGAGAAAAATACATTTTAGTGGTTTGTTTAATAAGCTGAAGGTTGTACAATTGCTTTTACTTCAAGGTCTCCACTGTAGGAATTGACCCTGTGCTGAAATAGTGGGTAGGTATTAATCCCTGTGCCAACAAAATGAATACCAATTCATTAATACCACAAAAACAAATTAGTTTGAGTTTTTTGTATGCAAAACTATCATGGTACTTCAAGTTGTCTTCTAAAAATGGAATCATTTCAAACTCATGGCCAAATTTCATACACAAGCTTTCTCTTTATGTAGAATTGTCTGTATTTGTTTTTAGCATGGGGAAAAGAAAGTCCCTGATGACATTTTGCAAATGCCAGTTGATGATTTTCAAAACTATTTCTTTTTCCTAGAGCCAACTGTATCCTTTGCAAGTCTATTCCCATCTGTCATCAATAAAAATAAACCTTATCTCAAAACACGGTTTTTTGAAATGTCATTGCAGTACTCCACCTATTTTCTTGTAAGGAGGAGAAGAAAAAAAGAAAGGCTTTGGTTGACTTCCATATTCTTGAAAGCCAGACTGTGTTTCCCTGTAGTGTGTACAGGAAAGGAGTCAGGGTTGGGGGAGGGGCAGAAAAACTAGAGAACTTTAGTATCAAACATTAATTTTATAGGTAATTTTGTTAGCTTTGTTCCATTATTAATTTTCAAGATATATCAGGTTTTATGATTGAAAAAGTATAAATATCAATATATCTTACACCAGTGTTTCCCAAACTTAACGTGCTTATGAATTATCTGAAAGAAAAAGAAAGAAAGAAAGTGAAGTCGCTCAGTCATGCCCGACTCTTTGCAACCCCATGGACAGTAGCCTGAACCAAGCTCCTCCATCCACAGGATTTTCAAGGCAAGAGTACTGGAGTGGATTGCCATTTCCTTCTCCAGGGAATCTTCCCAACCCAGGGATCGAACCCAGGTCTCTCGCATTGTAGACAGACGCTTTACCTTCTGAGCCACCAGGGAATTCCTGAGGGTTTGGTTAAAATGTAGATTCTGATTCAGTAAGTCTAGGAAGGACCAACAGCATGCATTGCTAATATGTGTGCTTTTGTCTGTGTGCACAAACAGTATCCATACACAAATAAAATTAGGATGTTTAATGAAGAATACATCCTTTCAGATATAACTTTTGTCATTTTATTTTCAATTCACACTATTATAAAACTATAGCCTTATTCCTAAAAAGGAAATAAAAGTTTCTCTTAAAAAGTTTAATATGGTTGTGGCCACCAGCTTCCAAGATGGCTCCCCAAGGATCCCTGCCTCTGGGACTTACATCTCCTGTGTCCCCTCCCGTTTTAAATCAGAGCGGATGTGTCATCAACAAAACTGAGCCAAACCGATGTACATTACTTCTGAGATTAGGTTATAGAGAAGTTGTAGTTTCCATCTTGGGCTCTCCTGCATGCTTCTCTGAATTGCACACTCTCTGGGAAGCTAGCTGCCATGATACGAACTATTCTATGGAGAGGCCCACGTGGTGAGGAGCTGAGATCTCCTGCCAACAGCCACGTGAGTGAACTTGGAAGGCAATCCTTCAGCCCAGTCAAGTTTTCAGATTACTACAGCCCCAGCACGTATCTTGGCTCCAACCTCAGAGAGAATCGGATCCAGAATCACCCAGCTAAGTTACTCCCGGGTTCTTGACCCTCAGAAACTCTGAGTTCATAAAAGTGTGTTGTTTGAAGCTGCCAAGTTTGGGAGTACGTACATAGTGACAGATAAACATATGGGCAAAAATGATATATGTAATAATGAATCCATAGAAAATTGGTCTGTATCTCCATAGAACTCATGAATTTTTTCTAATAGGATTTTTTTTTTTTTTACTTCCCACAGTTGAAAGAACATACTGTATAAACGGTTTAGGATGTCTTATCTCTGTCTCTCTTCATAGGGTGGTGATGGAAGAGGGGGAGAGTGAAGCCAGTCCCCCTCATGCACACATGCCCTAAACTCCACACCCGTCAATGTTATCACCGCACATTTCCCCAGTTCAGCGCCTGGTGTGGACTCCTCCAGAAAGAAAACAGTGACTTTCAGTAGTAGAAAGCAGCACTTTACCTTATCTATTTTCCTTCCTTGGCATGCTACATTACAATCTTATGTTAAAGATATTCAGAGAGGCAAGAACTAATTCTTAGGTACAAATAATAATGTCCAGTCTACATCAAAAGTAAGAGCTTCATGGATGACAAAAATTGATTACTGGAATAAAAGCAAATGTATACATAAGGTTCACTATTACTGTGCAAGCGTGCTAAGTGACCTCAGTCATCTCCGACTCTGTGTGACCCTGTGGACTGTAGCCCACCAGGCTCTTCTGTCCATGGGATTCTCCAGGCAAGAATACTAGAGTGGACTGGCTTGCTCTCCTCCAGAGGATCTTCCCACCCCAGGGATCGAACTCATGTCTCTTATGTCTCCTACATTGGTAGGCAGGTTCTATACCACTAGCGCCACCTGGGGAGCCCCTCACTATCTTACAGAACAACTAAGCCTGTGCATCACAATGAGTGAGCCTGTGCTCCAGAGCCTGTGAGCTACAACTACTGAGCCGGTGTACCATAACTACTGAAGCCCACATGCTCTAGGGCTTGCGAGCCAGAACTATTGAGCCTGAGTGCTGCAACTACTGAAGCCCATGCCTAGAGCCTGGTCCACAACAGGAAAAGCCACTGCAGTGAGAAGCAGTAGCCCCTGCTCCCCACAACTAGACAGAAAGCCCAAGCAAAAGCAATGAAGATTCAGTGCAGCCAAAATAAATAAAAATTTTAAAAAGAAAAGAAATATAGAGATTCTAGACAACTTGGGAATAGTGGTATCAATACCTTCAAATCAACTACAATGTCTAATAAAGGCATAGAGGCTCAGAGGGGGTTTGTGAACAATCACCTCGCCTCTGTGCCATACTGAGAGTGCAGATGACACTGATGCTTTTTAAGTTCCACCTAATCCTTACTGCTGAGTAGGGAAAGACAAAACTGTCCCGTCTGCATTTGGCGATTTTAACACTTGGCCATGCCGTTTCTATGTTTATCTTTGTTTTCTGCCTCTTGGTTCCAAAGTTTTTTCTCTCTCCTGCATTAAAGGCGATCTCAGACTGAAAGCTGGCTGGCCCATTGCTCTAAGCATACCAATCAGATCATGAGTAATGACCGGGCACTTTCATTTAGGGATGTTCCTAACGACAGGATTGAGTCCAGCTGCCACGTGTTGCCTAAACTGAACATTCAAACAAGGTGGAAAACACTAGGTCTGTGTCCTTGGATACTGGAAGCTTCAAAGACTGTTTATTGTTCAGCATCTTAAATCAAAATAGAAGGAGATTTCACAGTTTCCAGGGTACATCTCCTTAGGCAAGAAGCAAATCTGTTCTTTAATAAGAATCATTGACTGAAAAGACTTGTTGCCCATCTTCTCCATTTTTTCGTTTTTCAAATAGCAATAATAGTTCTTTTTTATATTTTAATCAAGAGGCAAGTGATCCTTTTCAAACTCTTAGAAGCAAACTCATGATAGAAAATCCAGCCATACCAGCCAGATGTTCTCTCTACAAGTTTGGGTTTTAGATAATGATGCATTCATGATGGATTTAATTAAAATGGGGGATGTTATTTTTAGGGCTGTGTTGAAAATAGGTACATTCAATGGAAGATTAAAGACTGCAAAGCTTTAAATAGTCAAGTGTTAAAGCAAAATGTACAGTATAAATTTGTAGCCCTTGTGTGGTTAACCGTGGAGGAATGAGAAAGCAAGGAGCTAGGGAGGGTTCCATTAGAGGGGTCCAATGTAATACACATTTTAATTAATTCTTTTATTTATTCAGTTCAGTCACTCAGTCGTGTCTGACTCTTTGTGACCCCATGAACCACAGCACACCAGGCCTCCCTGTCCATCACCAACTCCCAGAGTTCACCCAAATCCATGTCCATTGAGTTGGTGATGCCATCCAACCATCTCATCCTCTGTCATCCCCTTCTCTTCCTGCCCTCAATCGTTCCCAGCATCAGGGTCTTTTCAAATGAGTCAGCTCTTTGCATCAGGTGGCCAAAATATTGCAGTTTCAGCTTCAACATCAGTCCTTCCAGTGAACACCCAGGACTGATCTCCTTTAGGATGGACTGGTTGGATCTCCTTGCAGTCCAAGGGACTCTCAAGAGTCTTCTCCAACACCACAGTTCCAAAGCATCAATTCTTGGGCGCTCAGCCTTCTTCACAGTCCAACTCTCACATCCATACATGACCACTGGAAAAACCATAGCCTTGACTAGACGAAACTTTGTTGGCAAAGTAATGTCTCTGCTTTTTAATATGCTATCTAGGTTGGTCATAACTTTCCGGCTGTGGTCACCATCTGCAGTGATTTTGGAGCCCAAAAAAATAAAGTCTGACACTGTTTCCACTGTTTCCCCGTCTATTTCCCATGAAGTGATGGGACCAGATGCCATGATCTTCGTTTTCTGAATGTTGAGCTTTAAGCCAACTTTTTGACTCTCCTCTTCCACCTTCATCAAGAGGCTTTAGTTCTTCACTTTCTGCCATAAGGGTGGTGTCATCTTCATATGTGAGGTTATTGATATTTTTCCTGACAATCTTGATTCCAGCTTGTGCTTCCTCCAGCCCAGAATTTTTCATGATGTACTCTGCATATAAGTTAAATAAGCAGGGTGACAATATACAGCCTTGGCGGACTCCTTTTCCTATTTGGAAACAGTCTGTTGTTCTACGTCCAGTTCTAACTGTTGCTTCCTGACCTGCATACAGGTGTCTCAAGAGGCAGGTCAGGTGGTCTGGTATTCCCATCTCTTCCACAGTTTATTGTGATCCACACAGTCAAAGGCATTGGCATAGTCAATAAACCAGAAATAGATGTTTTTCTGGATTGAATATCTACTCTGTATCAGATGCTATTCTAGACACTCAAGATTTTCCAGTGACCAAAGCAGACAAAGATTCCTTCCCAAAAGAATCTACTTTGTTGTCACAGGAGACAGACACTAAATGATCAATTGTAATAAGTAAATTCTACTGTTTGTTAGGAGAAGGCAATGGCAATCCACTCATGTATTCTTGCTGGAAAGCCTCATGGACAGAGGAGCCTGGAGGGCTATAGCCCATGTGGTTGCAAAGAGTTGGACATGACTTAGCAACTGAACAGCAACAAGCACTATTTGTTAGGTGACAAGTGCTATGACAGAAGAAAAGGGAAAAGAGAGGTGGAAGTACCGGAAGACCTATTTTAAATAAGATGTTCTGGTCAAACCTCATTACGGAAGTGACAGTTTAGGTAAGATTTTTTTTTAAAGCAGAAGGAATTTGCCATGGGGATTTCTGGGTGAAGGGCCTTCTAGTCAATGGGTACAGCCAAAGTAAGGCTCCAAGGCAGGACTGGGTCTGATAGATGAGAAGCAACAGTGAGCCAGGGTGGCTGGGGCAGAGAAGTTAGAATGAAAGTAGCTGGAGAGGAGGTAATGGAAAGGACTGGAGAGGAGCTGTCGAAAGGACTTTGACTTTCCCCCTGAAAGGGACCCTATGACAGGATGTACTGACATTTGTCAACATGTCTCTACTCAATAGCTTTGGCTGCTCTAGAGGGATAAGAGGAGAAGTAGAGAGACCATTAGCAGACTGTTCTGAGTAGAAGATGGTGGATCAAAACAGGTGGGAGCACGAGGTAAATAAGGATCGACGTGATGTTGGACATGCTCTGAATGCAGAGCCAGACTTTGTTGCTGGACTGAATTAGGGGTGGGAGAAAAAAAGAGATCAAGGTGCCTCTGAAGTTTCAGACTTCAGCAATTTGAAAAACAGAATTCCCTTCAATTAAGATGGGGAAGGCTGTGGGTAAAAAGGGTGTCATTTTAGATATCTTAAATTTGAGATTATCAGTTAGAAATTCAAGTGGATATACTAAATAGACAGTGGGATACTAGCGTCTAAGGAGAGAAGTGTGGACTAGAGATAGGATATTTTAATAAAAACAGCTTATAGTTTTGACTACTGTATGAAATATTTACAGTGTAAAATACATGTCCATCCATAATGAGCCACAAGACTTTTGGGATAACTTCTACTGGCTATAAAGAATCAACACTGAGACTTCATGATAACATATGAGGAACCTTATATCCAAGTAATGTGTCAATCAAATAGAAAGGTATACTGTACAAAAATACCCAGGAACCAAGCGTCTTTACATCAGTTTTTTTTTTCCATTTTTGAGAAATAACTGATATACACCACTGTATAAGTATAAGGCATAACAGTTTGCTTTACATATGTTATGAAATGATTACCACAAAAGCTTCAACTAACATCCATTTTCTCAAATAGATACAATAAAAAGAAAAGAAAGAAGAAAAAAGGAAAACATTTTTCTTCCTTGTGATTATAACTCCTAGTTTAACAGCTTTCCTATATATCATCCAGCAGCATTAACTATAATCACTATACTGTTCATCACACTGCTAGGAGTTATGCATCTTGTAACTGGAAGCTTGTACCTTTCAACAACCACTTCTGGTTACTACAAGTCTGATCTCTTTTTCTATGAATTGTTTCAGATTCCATGAGTGAATGAGATCATACTGTACTGGTTTTTCATTGTCTGACATTTCAGATAGCAATAATGCCCTCAAATAATATCCATGTTGTTGCAAACAATAGGGTTTCTAGGATTTCCTTTTTTTTAAATGGCTGAGTAATATTCTATTGTGTACACATATACCACAACTTCTTTATCAATTCATTCATCAATGGAGAGGTTATCTCCAGGTCTTGACTATTGGAAATAATGCTTCTGAGTGCAGATATCTTTTTAAGTTCATACAAAACACTAATTTTTCAAAATATTCAGTATAACTGGTACAAATATAGTGATTTTGTTCTCAAAAATGTATGTCTCAAGAGAAAAGTTCTTTGCAGAAGCTATTTACACACTTTTCCTCTCTCATTTTCTGCTTCTCACAACTTCTTGAAACTACTGGTTGTCTGAAGACAATCTGTGAGAACCATGTAGTCCATAAATTGTTCAGAAATGATTGTGTTCATAGTTTATACAGTGGCAGTTATTCCTATTTACAATCTTTCAACATATGCTGAAGACCTCAGCACAGAAAAGGAAACCAAGATGACCCCACACCGTAAGGTTACCAGGGTCGAGTCTCTGCTTCCTCTAACAATCCCAGTATGATGTGATAGATGGCTAGCTCCATGAAACCAAAGGACAGTTTTACAAGGCACGATGTAGTAAAACTGGAACCAAGGAGAAGCTACCATGTGGGAAAGTCATTCTGAGTCTTATTGGAGATAATAGGTACAGACTCTTGAAAGGAAGTGTTGATTCTTTTGCTTTCTTTTATGACATGGAGCATGCATGGTGGCTAAAAACATGGGATAACTAATGAGGACCTACTGAATAGCACAGGGGCTAAAAAGAAGGTACACTCTGTTTATAGGACATTTATTAAGTTAACCTTAAAAATGCATTCCAATTTACAGTAGGTTCAGACAAATACTGTTTGATTTCACTTATACAAGGTACCTAGAACAGCCAAATTCATAGTCAGAAAGTACACTGGTAGATGCCAGGGGCAGAGGCGGGTAGGGGGTACAGAGGAGGAATGGAGAGTTTGTTTTTAATGGGGACAGAGTTTTAGTTTAGAAAAATTTGGGAGAGGGATGATGGTGAGAGTTGCATAACAATGTGAATGTCCTTAGTGCCACTGAACTGTCCCGTTGAATATGGTTAAAATAGTATGCTTTACATTATAGGATTTTACCACAGCAAAAAAAAAATTTTTTAAACCTAAGGAAAAGTGAATAAATGGTGGATATTAGTTTTTTTAAAAGCCTGGACTCTAGAGCCAGGATCCCTAAGTTGAAATCTCAGCTCAGCCCCAGCTGTGTGACCCTGCTGTTGTTCAGTTGCCAAGTCACGTCTGACTCTTGGAGACCCCATGGACTCTGGCACACCAGGCTCCCCTGTTCCTCACCATTTCCCGGAGTTTGCCCAAGTTCATGTCCATTGAATCGGTGATGCGTCCAACCACCTCATCCTCTGTTGCCCTCTTCTAAGTGGAAGTTGTGGCCGTGAGCATGCTACTTAGCCTCTCTGTGTCCTATCACCAATGCATATAAAATGAGAATAATTCCAGTACCCAGCCCCTAAGGGTTGTCAAGAACATTAATGAATTATGATTTATAAAGCCATTAGAAAAGTGCTAGAAACCCAGTAAAACCTATAAAAATGTTTAGTAAATAAATAAAACCCAATTTTTCTTCTAAGGCATACCTCCTTCTGCTTACTTCAGCCTCTGGGGCATGTTTTTCATATTTTTAGAACTTTTCAGAAACTGATGGCAGCAGTTAAGTATTTTTTTGACTTTTATTCCTATAATTGTAGACTCGCTCTTCACAAAAGCTCATCTCTAAGTTAGTTTCTGAGGTATGCCGGGTCCCCCTGCCTGCCTTCCAGAAATTGCCTGCAGCATGTCTGGTGGGGTTCCAAGTTCGCTTCAGTCAGCCAAGTAAGGTTTAGTGTGATTTTTCATCACCTTGACGTCAGTGAGAAATATCACTAAATTAATGCAAAAAAGATGTTCAATAGGATTTCATGAATAACTCAAAGCCCATTGCAAATACAAGATTGTCTGTGATGTTTTGAATTGATGGAAATCTGTCTAGGGATTTCCAGCAATTCATAAACCAATTTCAGCTGACCGATCTAAAGCTTCGTTTTTTAAAACCTGGCTTGTCAGAAGGAAAGTGCCGTCTCTTCCAGGCAAACACCTCAAATTGATTCAATTATCATTGACATCTAATGAAATCACTGCAGGTATTAGCAATAGTCCCTCATGGAGAAAGTTGACCACAGCAGCTTAGGTCCAAACACTCTTGACTTACCTTAAAACATGACTGAGTTAAGAATTGTCTCCACCTCATTAGGCCTGCCTGCACTGATTTCCAACTCCCACGTTCCTCCAGCCTTCACCGCTGTCTTTGGACATGCTTTTTCCTGCATGTGCAAAAGTCATTCCCCTTGTACTCTAAGCTTGAGAACTTTCTCCCACGTGTTTCTTGGAGGTTGCCAATATCCATCAGCAAGGGATTTAACATGAATCTTCTTTTTATTCTTGATATTTTGAGCTCCAGAGGCTGATGTAACACTTATTTCTTCATACATAAGCAATATGAAAAGCAAAGAATTTGAGTCTCAGAAATAATGATTTTGAGAATATTCTCTATAGGGTAACCTCTTCAGTTTTCAAATTTTACTGTGGTTTTCACTCAGGTTTCCATTCCTTCCTCCTTCCTTCCTTTGTTTTTAGTGTGATTGCTTTTTGAGACTTGCCCATTCTGATATCAGTGTAGGTAGCTGTAGTCTCTAGAAAGCATGGCTCATTTGAAATTTCCTCAGATAATATCTGCAGCACAAACTTGTCAGGTCAAATTCATTCTCTAGGATAGATTCTTCTAGTTGGGTTAAGCTGTTTGGCTCCTATAGCTTTACCTATAGCTGCTTCTTCTAGCCCTGGTAGAACACTTGATTTGAATAGCCAACCTGGATCATCTCATTAAAACTGACTTTTTTCCAACATGAAATCAATCCAATGGACATCGTTCAGCCTTCTTGTTATTTGATCTCTCAGTGGCACATGACCCAAGGAAAGCCTTCTTTTTAATTCTAACCCTCCTAAGTTTCTCCCTTTTCCCTGATACTTCTTTCACTTCTTTTGATGGTCCTCACTGGTCTTAAAGGATCACTAGTTCCCAATCAATTCTTTACAGTTATGATGCTTGTCTTTTCTGTTGACTCAACTGATTGATCCTAAATCCATTGCTCGCTGGCTGTATAACTTTGAGAAAGTGATTTAACTTCTCTCTGCCAAGTTTCCTCATCACCAAACCTAATAAAGTTGTTGAGTTAGATACTAAGTTAATATTTAGTATCTTAATTGATAAGTATTAATAAATAGAGCTACTTCATATCTAATATTCTTAATAATAAGTATGCTTATAATTATACACAGTTAATATTCATAAGTACTCAGAACAGTGATTGGTATAGAGTAAGAACTACTTAACTATTTCTTTCAGTAAATCCCATGGCTTCAAATCACCACCTGTGATGCCTGGCAGTAATGTCTCCAGTCTATATTTCTAACCAGAATCTCTCTCTCTAGAACCCAGATATTTTTACCTGGAGGCCTTATGGGTACCAGGGAATCTATTAACTCTCATAATACTATTTGCTCACCTGCTCTGTCTCAAGAATTGACACTATCTGGCTCATGCCAAGATATGGACCTTGACTCTTTCCTTCCACCTCAACCTACACATCTCACCATCCATGCTATTAATCCTTTTCTGGACCTAACTGGAACCCATTCTGCTATCTCCAGTCTTGCTCAATTTCATCTATCCTCCTTATCGCAGAAGAGAAAACTTAAGAATTTTCTTTCCAAGAGGTAATCACATAGTGCCCCCAATGAAAATCCTTCTATGATGCCCTCATTAGGCCTGTCTACACTGATTTCAGAACTCAGACTAAGTACATACTACCCCACTTTCTGAAGTTCCAATACTTTGGCCACCTTATGTGAAGAGCTGACTCATTAGAAAAGACCCTGATGTTGGGAAAGAGTGAGCACAGGAGGAGAATGGGATGGCAGAGGATGAGATGGTTGGATGGCATCACCAACTCAATGGGCATGAGTTTGAGCAAGCTCCAGAAGATGGTGAAGGACAGAGAAGCATGGGGTGTGGCAGTCCATGGGGTCGCAAAGAGTTGGACATGACTGAGCAACTGAACAACAACAAGCCCCATTTCCTAATCATCATCACCCTTTTAGCTAGTACTTTATCTTTTTAGAGTTGGTTGCAGGGAAAGCTCTGAATTAGAACACATGAAATTCAGTATCATTACTGATTGACTGAACTAAGTGATTGTACCCTTCTAAACCTCAGCGTTCCTTCTGTCAAAGAAGGAATATTCATTCAACAAATATGTGTTAAGATCTTATATGCCAGTCCTATTCTAGACTTCAGAAACACAGCAGTGAATAGATGTTACCTCTGCTTTCACTAGGTTTACACTGTAAGGAGGGATACAGACTTTGATCTTATAAACTTCCCACAAATCTCTACCAAAAGAAACATCTAGTTTGTGTTCTGCCACTGCCTCCTCTTATTGTACCTACTCCTGTTACAGTTCATATCACTACATTGCAACTCTCAGTTTCCTGTGCGCTTTACCTTAGGTCTCCCTGTCAAAGAAACCATGAGACAAGAACTTGGGTGCAGGTAGTTTATTTGGGGGATGAGCTCAGAAAGAACAGATAAGGGAAAGAGAGACAATAAAGGAAAGAAGCCCAGCAATAGCTGTTTTAATGAACAGATGACTGCTTAGGGCAACTGGGTCTTGATGCCCCTGAAATCTCTCTGAGAAATTATATGGAAAATATCTCAGGACCATCACACTAGATGGTGTGGGAGCTGAAGCACCTCATCCCTATGGATGAAACGTGGCCCCCTGGGGACATTAACTCCACTGTACTTTCACATTGCACTTGCACATGGGTTAATTCAGGTGGGCCAAACAAGAATGGTAGGACCTCAACAGCATCTCCTACACTCTCCAGTTTGCTTACTGGTCTGACCACTGCAAGAAATGTACAATACCCATCCTCCAAGAGCACCTACTCGGTGGGTGGAATGAATGGACAAACCTCTACTACATCAACATGATAAAATAAATACTCTCAAAGAGTCTTGTTTCTCTGTAACATTGAAGGCTAAAAGGGCACAGAAGAGGAGGCACCTATGAAATACCATATACAAAATTCACTGATGAGATGCCTGAAAAGGTTTCTTTCTAATCGGTGACCACTGTTATGGACTGAATGTTTGGGTCCCCCACTGCCTCAAATTGACATGTTGAAGTCCCAACTCCCAATGTAATTATATTTGGAGATAGGGCCTTTATGGAGGTTAACTAAAGTTAAATGGGGTCATAAACATGAGGGGCTCTGATCCAAAAGGGTTAATGTCCTTAAGAGAAGAGATACCAGAGAGTGCTCTATGACTCTCTTGTTCTTTCTCTCTCCACCATATGAAGACACAGTGAGAAGACAGCTGTCTGTAAGCCAGAAAAAATCCTCACCAGAAAGCCACCTTGCCATATCTTGATCTTGGACGTTCTAGCCTCCAGAACCGTGAGGAATAAATTTCTGTTGTGGAAGCCACCCAGTCTGTGGTATTTTTGTGATGGCAGCCTGAACAGACTAAGACACCATACTGAAAAAGAAAAATAGTACTGGTGAGCTGGGTTCATCAATGATACCAGCAAAGAGTTGCATGGACAGAGTCAGTGACTTGAACATATATTTTGTATCTGGTACTTCCCTGGTAGCTCAGACGGTAAAGCATCTGCCTGCAATGCAGGAGACCCAGGTTCGATCCCCAGGTTGGGAAGATCCCCTGGAGAAGGAAATGGCATCCCACTCCAGTACTCTTGCCTGGAAAATTCCATGGATGGAGGAGCCTGGTGGGCTATAGTCCATGGGGTCGCAAACAGCTGGACATGACTGAGTGATTTCACTTTCACTTTGACACCTATTCCCGTATGAAGTCCTTGACCCCAAATTCTTTCGTTAAAAAGGCTGTATTTAAGTACAAAAGCCCCTAAACACACAGACTGCCTATAGAAAATGATATGCTTTATATTGATCAGTCTAGAACTATTCAGAAATTTCTTGTTCAGATTTTTAAATCAATCATGAACTTTCAGAGATAAATATTTACTAGCAATGTGGTGATAGGCTTTGAGCAATTTACTTTCTTGGCATAAAATAACTTCCCATTTCATAGGCACATAAAATGGTTAAAAGACTTCTTGGACATCAAATAACTCATATGAAATATGCTGATGAGTTAAGTGTAAATAAATGAGAAACACATGGATAAAATTTTCCTTAAATACATAAAGCTTTAGACATTAAGTGAAAAAAGAGACTGATAAAAACACATCTGGGGTTTTGCCCACTACAAAAATTATTTTCAGTTTTTGATATTAAAACAAATTACAATTCAATGTGTATAACTTGAGTATAAGCTCTTGATTTATAAAATAATGCTTGTCATATAATGATTGGGGAGATAGTATAGATAAACATTTATGAGAACTCAGCCCTGACCTAACTCAGATGGAGAAAATTCTTTGCTTATTTAGAAGCAGAAAGGTCAATTTTCTTGCTGCTATTTTTAGCAAGGGAAGCTTAAAGCAACATATTTCTGTACTTCACTCTGAAGAATAAATACATGGGAAGAACATCATTGTAGAGAATGAAATTGTTGCTACCTTTTGGACATCCAACTAAAACCAGATTATAATTTAGAAGTAGATGAAAGGGGTATTTGCTTCACTTATATTTGTCAAAGTTGATCAAAACTAAGTTTTACTATCCCCCTATGTTAACTGATGCATATGATGTGAAGGAAGGTTTGGGTTAACTTACACTGTTCATGTATAGCCAGTTCAGTTTGCCCCTTAACTGTCACGTACAAGTGGACATAGCAAAAGTAAGATCAAAAGAGAAACTGTGTTCTGGGTCCTAGCTAAGTGACTTTTGTGTAAACCAGTAGCTTTTCCTAGTCAGTATAAAGGGCCTATTTCTATTTCGCCTGGGAAGTCCTCGTGGCTGAGCTATAGTTCTGTGGTTGCCATTAAAAAACACGGCCACTGGGCTTCCCTGGTGATCTAGTGGTAAAGAATCCACCTGCTAATGCAGAATACAGACGTTTGATTCCTGATCCTAGAAGATCCCACATGCCACAGAGCAACTGAGCCCATGCACCACAGCTATTGAGCCCTAGAGCCTGTGTCCTGCAACAAGAGAAGCCATTGCAATGAGATGCCCACCCACTGCAACCAGAGAAAACTCTCAGACAGCAACGAAGAGCCAGCACAGACCAAAAAAAAAAAAAAAAAATTTAAAACACAGCCACTGACATTTCCATCCCACCAGTATTTCTCCTGCAAAGACATACAATGGATGACTGGCTCAAATCTGGACCCATAAAAGCTTTTGGCTCAGGATGTCCCAGTTGGGAGTTGTGGCTGCTTCAAAGGATAATGCAAAGAAAGGAGGTCAGAGTAAATTATCTATCTTTAGGCTTTATCCCTTGAACTAAGGATCTAGATTTTAGTCCTAGACCCTGGTGACCTGAATTCTCAGAGATTCTCTAAATCTCCCTAGTCCTATACCTTCCCTATCCATACCATTCTCTGAGCCATGGCTCTCAGAACCATGCCCTTCTCAATGATCCACTGACCAACCTGGAATTGATGTCAACTGGAGAAGAATGAATGGCCAGGGATAAATCTTGATCAGCCTTAAGATTCTTGAGAGCTGAGAATAGGACACTCTATAGCCAATAGCTCTCAGGTCTAGGTTGGAAACAAAAAATAAATGGCTGTGGAAAATATTCAGAGAAATGGAGCCCTTGGGGAACAGAGAGGAGAATGCAATTCAAGGACAACTGAGTAACTGAAAGTAGAATTTAGGGAAAGAAGAAGGTTAAAGCATTAACGAATAAAGACAAGGCATCTGGATGTAAATTGAAAACTTTCAGAAAAGATTTACCATTCAAGGTGCCATAAAAGCATTCAGATTCATGGGAAGAGGTGAAGTATCAGGACACTGGCTTCCTTGAGTGTCTGCGAGTGAAGAGCAGTCCCTCTTTCTTTCATCTAGGTCACTCTCTCTTCTTTCATGAAATAAATTAATTTGCAGAGAGCAGCAAAAGTTGAAAGGAAGTATGATATCCATCAGTCACTCTATCTGGTCTCTGGTTTTATTGGCAGGGGCAAGAGGCATTACCAGTGTAATGATAAATCACTTCCATGTATGTGTCAGGGGGCCATGGCTTGGTACAACTTAAGAGAGGTATCGTGCTGCCAACAGCTAAGCATTCTGAGGGAGCCAAGATTCACAGTGCTTAAGAATTAGGCTATATATTTCTTTTTTTTTTACACTATTGTTCATGGTTTTATTGAAATATAGTTGATATATAATATTAAATTAGCTTCAGGAATACAGCAAAGTAATTCAAAATTTTATAGATTATACTCCACTTAAAGTCATTACAAAATAATGGCTGTATTTCCGCATGCTATGCAATATGTCCTTGTTGGTCATCTATTTTATGCTTGGTAGCTTGTGTCACTTTTTAAAATATTTATTTTTTTATTGAAATATAGTTGATTTATAATATTGTGTTAGTTTCAGGTGTATAGCACAGTGATTCAGTTACACACACACACAAATTCCTTTTCAGATCCTTTTCCCTTATAGGTTATTACAAAATATTGAGTATAGTTCCCTGTGTTATATAGTAGGTCTTTGCTGCTTATCTATTTTATGTAGAATAGTGTGTATATGCTAGGCCCAATCTCCTGAAGAGGCTATATGTTCTATTGTAATATCATGAATCTGTTTCAGGGACTCCAAATTCTGAGATAAGGATGCCCTTTTATTTCCCTAATTTCAAAGACACGGCCAAGAAATCACAAGGCTCTGTCTTAAATTCATGCTTAGGAAAGAAATAACACATGAGTCCTACTCTGAAGTTGGATGATAGAGAGCAGGAGAGAGATTCATTGCCTGGGCACCTACATTCTTCAAAATATCCTCAAAATAGCCAAACATATGATTCAAAGAAGGCCTGCAGTCAACTGTGCCCCAGGTTGATGTGTATAGAATCCAAACTCTTTCTGGATGACCTGCTGTATGGAAGAAAACAGCTGAATGTTTCTGAGTGATCCCTGGCAGTGCCATATAGAGTACCAGGGTCACTCTAGGGAAAAGGTGACACAAAAGAGGGTACAAGAAATGTAGGAAAAAGCAGATATGAATGCAAAAGAGGAATAGTCTCCTGAGAAGTTATTTCTTCCAACAAACTGGAAATTAGGTGACGGATAGAGATCTATTCTCTAAAATGTGTATTCAATAGTCCTCAACTTCTAGTATGTACACATGCAGTTGAGAAATCTTTCATGAAACATTCTTTTTAGTCATTTTTTATTTTATGAAATTGATGATAGGTTGTGTAAAGATTTCATGATTGACTAAAGACTATCAACTCATTATGGCTCCAAACTTCTGATAATTTCTCTATCAGGGCAAACAGTAGAATGTATCCTCTCTCCACCATACACACCAATGCTTTCATGTGGAAATTCCTGTGAATTTAAATGGCAAATGCATTTTTATAATATTTATTTTATTTTATTGCTTTTACTTTTGGGGTAACCCTAATCTATTTTATTTTTTACTTTTTGGCTGCACCACGCAGCATGTGGGATCTTAGTTCCTTGACCAGGGATTGAACACACACCCTCTGTATTGGAAGGTAGAGTCTTAACCACTGGACCACCAGGGAAGTCCAATATTTAATACTGAAAAGAGTTTCACAAAAACACAAATTCAGGAGGTGCTAGGGGTGACTGAAGCGGCTTATCAGCAGCAGGGGTAAAGAATCCGCTTGCCAATGCAGGAGACGTAAGAGACGCAGGTTTGATCCCTAGGTCAGGAAAATCCCTTGGAGGAGGCGATGGAAATCCACTCCAGTATTCTTTCCTGGAGAATCCCATGGCCAGAGGAGCCTGGTGGGCTATAGCCCATAGGGCCACAAAGAGTCAAACACAACTGAAGTGACTTCACACATGATTTGGCCTCCCAAAATTGTTAAACTCTTGCCTTTGAGAGTTTTTTAAGGATTTAAGAATGCTTTTGCCCACTTCTGTCAAATTTAAGATTCTTAGGCCTTGGAGGAATGCAAACATTACAGATTCTTTCTTCCAAGTGGCATTAATTAGCTTTGCAAATCCTTTGCTCTAGTCTATAACAATCTACTTTTTAAAACCATGAAGTATAAAGCTGCTCGCTATATGCTTTCAGTTCAGTTCATTTCAGTTCAGTTGCTCAGTCGCGTCTGACTCTTAGAGATAAGGTTATTTCATACATCATTTTATTCTATTTGCCCACTAGAAATCAGCAATAGTGTGGTGGCACGAAACTGCACTAGAGGCTTGGCACTGTGGACGTGAAGAGCTGAGCTGGTCTAGACTCACTCCATGCTCAGCACTTCAAACCTAGTGGCATAACTTTCGAATCCATTCTGGGCTTTGTACCTGCCTTCTTGTCAAAGTCCTAAGGTATGCAGTCAACCTTATCTTCACAATGATGATTGAACATTTGGGGGAGAAGCATGTGAAGCACATGCATTGTTCTGGTCTAAAGCTCAAGGAAATGAGTCTTTGCTTTTTGTTTTATTTTTTTCACTTAAATTATTTTCAAATCTCCAAAGTGATACTCTTTTTTTCTTGTCTTTTTGTTTTGAGTCTATCTTCTTCTGTTTTGAAGTCCCAGTTTAGCTGTAAATATCACGTTATTCCCATAATCATCTACATTTCGGCGCCTTTTGCACGAAGTACTGCCGTGTGCAACATGACATCAAAACATTGTTCTTATTTAATATTTTCTCTCACCATGCATTTCCACACAGGAGGTTTTGTTTTAGCTTCATGCTAGCTTCATAATGCTTCTACTACAGAAGCTAGAAGTAAATTCCAGCATTAATACAATTAAAATCTGTGTGAAAACGCTAAAGGTTGCAAAATTTATATACATGAACACAATCAATATAAAACTGCTGGATTGGGAACCATCTAACTCACAGATCAGGAGAGGCGTTGAGAACTATCACAGTCTTATATGTGGATTGTTTTTATCTCCAACTCAGAAAAGTAATTTACATATTTATCTTCACTTGAAGTATCTAATCCAGCCTCTCTATGCCCCTCAGACATGTGTGGTGCTGCAGATACACAAAAAAGTTTAGATGTGGGCTTAATAAAAGAAGAATAGGAGATTAGAAGAATAGGGAATACAATGAATACAAAAGAATCATGAAAAAATTATATTCCCAAATGACTGGAAGAAGGTGCATTAAAAAATTCTAAACATATGCAATCCACAGTCTATTCTTGTTAACTAATCAAGAAAATTTTGATGTGGGTAATGCTGTAACTTTCAAAATTTTCTCCCTTTAAAAAATGGCCCTGGCAATGAAAAGAAGCACCTTCAGAATGGGAGAAAAAAAGTACAAATAAAAAAACTGACAAAGGAGTAATCTCCAAAATATACAAGCAGCTCATGCAGCTCAATCCCAGAAAAACAAATAACCCAATCAAAAAATATGCAGAAGACCTAAACAGACATTTCTCCAAGGAAGACATACAGATGACCAGCAAAGACATAAAAGGATTCTCAACATTACTCATTATTAAAGAAATGCACATCAAAACTACAATGAGGTATCACCTAACACTAGTCAAAATGGCCATGATCAAAACAATGAATGCTGGAGAGGGTGTGGAGAAAAGGGAACCCTCTTTTACTGTTAGTGGGAATGTAAATTAATACAGCCACTATAGAGAATAGTAAGGAGATTCCTTAAAAACGTAGGGATAAAATGATCTTATAACTCAGCAATCCCCCTACTGGGCACATACCCTGAGAAAACCGTAATTCAAAAAGATACCTGTACTCCAGTGTTCATTGCAGCACTATTTACAATAGCTAGGACATGGAGGCAACCTTGACATTCACCAACAGATGAATGGATAAACAAATAGTGGTACGTATATACAATGGTATATTACTCAGGCATAAAAATGAAATCAGTTTGAATCAGTTCTAGTGAGGTGGACAAACCTAAAGCCTGTTATACAGAGTGAAGAAAGTTAGAAAGAGAAAAACAAATATATTAATGCATATATATGGAATCTAGAAAAATGGTACTATGGACCTATTGGTAGGGTAACATAGACACACAGACATAGAGAACAGATTTTTGGACACAGCAGGGGAAGGAGAGGGTGGGATGAATTGGGAGGGTAGCACTGAAACATATACATTACCATATGTAAAATAGACAGCTAATGGGAAGCTGCTATATAATACTGGGCACTCAATGCCATAGTCTGTAACACCCTAAAGGGGTGGGATGTGATGGGGGTGTATGTGAGGGGGGTTTAAGAGAGAGGGGGCATATGTTTACTTATGGCTAATTCATGTTGTTTTATGGTAGAAACCAGCACAGTATTATCCTCCAATTAAAAAAAAAAAAAAAAAGGCTCTGGCAAAATACAGCCTGATTATGTTTGGATTGGACAGCAGGCCCATTCTTATTATTAAACTTAGACCATTTTCCTTGTTGGCTAGAATCTCATTCCAAAACTCAAATACATAACTGTTGCTACTTGCAAGCTGCTGTTGCAAATAACTTAGTAAGGGATGGTGAGGGTGGCGTTTTCAATGTCAGAAAGAGATTATGTGGATTCCATTTTAATTTGTCTACATTCTGTCTTTGTGATCACAGGTAATTGTGAATTGGCTCTGGTTCAAAGCCAGATGGACTGAGATCTTAAACTCATGCAATCTTTACAAGATTCACAATAGTATGCCCTGCTTCTTTGGGCCTTTTCTCCTTAGCACAATCAGTGTGCACGAAGCAGAGTTGAAACTTGTCCTGAAAAACTCATAGCCTCAGGGGTTCCATTGAGAAATGCTGTGTGGGCAAACAAAGCTCTCTCTTTGCAGCTTTACAAATGATAGGTTTTCACTTTATAAGATGTTTTCACTGCATTCTTAAAGCATCTGCTGATGCAAAACAGCATGGACCAGCGATCCCAGTTTAGTATTGTATGTGCAAACAAATGTCTATTCAAGGAAACCTCACTCTCTCTCTCCCCTCGAGTTAGCTGCTTTCATTGAGAAGCTGGGAGAACTAGATGCAAAGTAAGAGGGCTACAGAGAGACTTCAGCCTTCAGCAATGGGATTCCTCTCCCTTTAAAGCACATCCTTCTCATCACTGCCCACCAAGGGACAGCATGAAGAACTTAGAATGAGCACTGCACAAAACTCCCAGGAAAGAAAGGAGATGTTGAGAGTTGTCCTAGGAGTTCAAAGATAGGAAATTTCTAGTATTATACTAAAAAATTTATGGTTACCAAAGGGGAAAGTGGGTGGGAAAGGATAATTGAGAATTTGGGATTAACAGATACCCACTACTGTACATAAAATAAAACCCAAGGACCTACTGTATAGCACAGGGAACTCTATACATATCTTACAATAACTTGTCATGGAAACAAATTTGAAAAATAGCCATGTATGTATGTATGTATATATGTATAACTGAATCTTGATACTGGGGAAGATTGAAGGCAAAAGGATAAGAGGGCAGCAGACGATGAGATGGTTGAATGTCATCACCAACTCAATGGACATGAATTTGGGCAAACTTGGAAGACACTGAAGGACAGGGAAGCTTGGTGTGCTGCATGCAGTCCATGGGGTCACAAAGAGTTGGACACAACTGAGCAACTGAAGAACAACAATGCCACAACTGAATCACTCTGCTGTACACCTGAAACACTGTAAATCAACTATACTTCAATTTAAAAAAGAAGTATCTGTATGGAGAATAAGTCAAGAACCTCCAGACCAACACCACAGAATTGAGCATATGTTCAGTTATAGAACAGAGCATGCAACTGCTCTAACTAAATCTGTCCTGCAGTTAATCTGTTTGATGATCTTCCCTAATTTTTAGAACCCCTGATATGGTCCAGAGGGCCTGAGTTTCTTTGTTCTACTCTCAAGGGAGGATTACTTGACTAATATGACAGTATGGTTCTCCCAAAGGGAAAAATGGCTATGCCATACACGGAGTCAATAACTTAAACAGAGTCGTGCCTATGTATACATTCTAATCCTTGTCTCTTTCTACAGCATCTTTCCCATGGAGACAGTCCATGTCCTGTATTGCATTTGGCATTTTAAGTAAGGTCTGCAAAGAGCTCTTTGGGAGACCAGTTTACTTTTTGCTTTCTTGTTGCTATGTTATTTCTCCAACACAGTGACATTCTTTAAAGTACCATATTCTTCTCTCTCACCCAGAACTCTCCAAAAATTAAGAAGTGGTGTCCTGTGAAACAACGGGCTTAAAAATACTCTTAACACAAACAGTAAGGTGATTTTAACTCTGCGATATTAAATGAAATAAAATGTGTAGCTGGAAGGTTGTCAAAACATGAACAGAGCCTCTGCTTTTCCTTCTCTTTCCAGGCCATTCCATCAAGATGCTGTCAGTCTGAACAAGTGCAGCCAAATCTTGATTATCCATGGAGATCAAGACATGGACAATTAACACTCCAAGATCATAGACTCACAGGAAGTTAGAGCTAGAAGGAAGATCAGAGAGCATTTAATCCAATTCATTTGTTTTACAGGTGAGATAACAGGTCAGAGAGATTAAGTGTCTTGAACAAATTCACATATTTAGTGGTGGCTCAGACAGTAAAGCGTCTGTCTGTAATGTGGGAGACCCAGGTTCAATCCCTGGGTCGGGAAGATCCCTTGGAGAAAGAAATGGCAACCCACTCCAGTGTTCTTGCCTGGAGAATTCTGTGGATTGAGGAGCCTGGTAGGCTACAGTCCATGGGGTCGCAAAGAGTCAGACACAACTGAGCGACTTCACTTCACTTCACTTCAGAGCCTACAAGAGAACTGAGTTTCTGGCTCACTGTTTATCTCTCTCTATACTCTCTCCCATGGATTCTTTTTAAGAAAAGTTTTATTTTTATTTATTTGTTTTTCAACCTACAACCCTGACCTCTTTCTCCCAAATGAAAGTTCTTAGGAGCATAGGTACTAAGTAAACCCTAACTCAATCTTTTGAGTCTGATCTGCCTTACTTTGTCTCTGTTTATCCTCAGCTGGAAACATCATGGAAGTGATAAAACAACAAACAGGAACAGGAGGAAAAAGCAAGCAATTAGCACTAGTGATTCACAAATGGAGCTTGCAAGCGATGAATAATTACATTCAGCAATGAAAGGCGCAGTCCAGAACCCTGACTGTGGTCATATGTGGGTACAGGAAGCAGGGAAGAGGCAAGATCAGGGCAAAATTCAGAACGGAGGTGATGGACTCCAGTTTCCAGCACTAAGCAGAGCAGAATTAAGCCAAAGAGTTTGTCATTAGGATGGTGTGGCTCATCTCTGAGTTCATCTGAGTGAAAAATTAATTGTGGAAGGGAAGTTTCTAGTAACCAAGGAAAGAGGAGAAGAATTACAACAAACCAGTGCTACATCACCTATAGAGCCACGCAAGCATTGAAAACGGAAGTGGCCATATGGGAACTGAAAAATAGGTTCACATTTCTGCCAAGAGCTGTGTGACCTGCAGAGAGAAATAAACCTTCCTTGGTTTCAGTTTCACATAAAGAGATGGAGCAATTCGTTTCCCAAAGTATATTCTAAACAACATGAGTGACACAAGATGTTAATTTACCAAATGAACGCTTGCACACATGTGTGCATATACACACACATAAACACATATACATGATCAAGTAAGTTTGAGAATCTCTGGGTTATAAAAAGCCAAACTGCCTTCATCACTAGGAAAATCCCAGACCCTTCAATATGCTAAGACTCATGTATATATCTTCAGGGTGAGGGGTGCAGGATACAGAGGTGCCCTCAGAAATCCTTATTTACAGGCCATCTAAGGAACTCGTGTTCCACAAAGCATACATTCAGAAAACTGGCCAAGAACATATCTTATGCCCCTTCCAGATGTTAAATTCTTAAGCGTGTTTCCATGGAATATAGGTTGAAGGATCTAAATTTCCAGAAAAAGGATGCACACAATGTCACTCTTTTTGTAAGAGGCACTCAGATGTTACTCGAAACCTCCAGTGATAGATACATACAGCTGGGAAGCCTAAAATATACAATTCTCACACTTTCAAACTGTTGATCAAGCAGAGAATATAATCCTGGAATGCCTACTTGCCATAGGAATCTAAGATGGTCTTATATCTAGTTTTTAGAAATTCATAACGCCAACCTGAGATTATTTCTTAAAATATGTTTCTGTTCTTGACATTAAAATCCTTAGAAAAGACTAACATCTCTTAAGAGAACATAGTTATAAGTCTCCAACTCTGATTTTTAAAATATATGTAGCATATAACAAGCTTAAAAGTCTTATGTTTTACTGCAAATTGCCCCTAAAATTATCAGTTAGCCTAGTCCTAACCATGTAAAATATATACAATGAAAAGTCCAGATGTCTTTCATTCTCAACGAAAAAAAAATATATTTTCCTGACCTTTCACAATCTAATTTGTTACATATCATTAAAGATCTCTTTATACCAGAAAGTTTTGGCATCTCTGCTTATTATGAAATGGCCCAGGAATACAAAGGAACCATTTCTCACTCAACAGTCTACTTTTCAGAAAACAGACATAAAAGTGACATGTGTATATATGTATAAGGAGAGGAGAATACTATAAGAGTCAAGAGCATCAGTTTAGATTTAAACAAAAACACCCAACTTTGTTATAATCAAGTCCAAAGTGATCATCTCTGTGGGTCCTTTACCTCTGTACTCTCCCGTCTCTGACTCACCCTTTCCAGAGAGTCATCATCTAGCTTTGATTACATAAATCTATTATTTGAACACGTTTTAAGGATTCCTTTATTAATTACTCAGCCATTAAAAAGAATACATTTGAATCAGTTCTAATGAGGTGGATGAAACTGGAGCCTATTATACAGAATGAAGTAAGCCAGAAAGAAAAACACCAATACCGTATATTAACGCATATATATGGAATTTAGAAAGATGGTAACAATAACCCTGTATACGAGACAGCAAAAGAGACACTGATGTATAGAACAGTCTTTTGGACTCTGTGGGAGAGGGAGAGGGTGGGATGATTTGGGAGAATGGCATTGAAATATGTATAATATCATGCATGAAGTGAGTCGCCAGTCCAGGTTCGATGAATGATACTGGATGCTTGGGGCTGGTGCACTGGGATGACCCAGAGGGATGGTATGGGGAGGGAGGAGGGAGGAGGGTTCAGGATGGGGAACACAGGTATACCTGTGGCAGATTCATTTCGATATATGGCAAAACCAATACAATATTGTAAAGTTAAATAAAATAAAATTAAAAAAAAAGATTAAATGTAGATTCCTCTACCTGTCATTCATCCCTTGGTAATATATATAAGCTTTTTAGGCTCTTAAAACCTTCTTATGCATGTGATGCATTCTAGCCGAATAGGTCTATTTGGAGTTGCCTGAGTACACCCTATATTTTGTTTGTTTGTTTGTTTTTGTTTGTTTTTACCTTCCTTCCTTTGTTCAAGCAAGCCCTCTGACTGAATGGTCCATTCTATTTTTCCTCATTTCTCACCTTCATATCCTGCTGGTCAAAATCATATTCATCATCTAAGGCATTGCCCACTTCTAACTCTTGCATTAACCATTCTGTTTCTTTCATGTAGACATGACAGCCAACTGAACCAATACCCCCTTCCCATCTTGAACACTTTTTGAAGTACTTATGATGTGCCATGATTGCATATGATACGTTGGAAAAAGACCATGATATACCATGCCTTTATCTCAGGCACTTGATAAGTAATACTTTCAGAAATAAATAAATTTCAAAGCTCTGTATCAGATAAAGTATAAACACTTAAAAAATGTAAATGTATGAAAAGATCAATTTAAGTTAGAAGGTAGGAAATTACATTCATCACGATTTAGACTGGCATCATTCTGAGGAGTTTCACTAGTATATATATTTTTTAAATGATATGTTTAAGTAATATTTTTCCCAAAAGGCACTCAATGAGTAATCTAAGAGAAATATAAAAATACACTACCACATATTTTGAGGTTAAATGAAAATCTCTGTTCCTGTGCTACATACAGTAAATTTTATTTCTGTTCTTCTGCTCTCTCATCACCACTATCTAACTTGAACATAGAATCAACCTTCTTATCAGAAGAAACATCAATGTGAGACAAGACGCCTCATTCCTGACCTACTCAGGATTTACAGCTCTTCAGAGCAGCATAAGAACTGAGGGCTACAGTTCTTTCATTTACTAACCAGGTGGATGCTCAACTATGCCTTCTCACTTGAACGCAGCACATACATTCTCTCCTACCTACAATAACTGTCTAACTTGCCTTATCGCTACCATCTCTTAGATCTCCATCCTCTGCCCTTATATCCAAGTTCAGAGACATCCTTCTTCCCAGGACTTACACTGAACCAGACTAGAAGCCCTGAGGAGTAGCTAAACCAGCAGATACTTTGACAAGACTGTGCGACCTAGGCAAGGCAAGTGGTTTTCAAGTTTTCTAAGAAACACAGTCCACATTTAATGCATTTATCATTTAATTGACTTCAGTTAGGATTCATTTTTAAATAAAAGGACTATACAGGAATTCTAACAAGATGGCAGAAACCATGGTAGTCTTAACAAGACAATGTGTCAAGATGGATGGATGGATGGATGGAAGGGAGGAAGAGAGGGAGAAAGGGAAGTAAGGAAGAGGAAAGAAAAGAAATCACATGGACATCATATACAACAAACTAGGTGAAAATGTACCCACATGAGTTCCCAACTACAAACAGACAAGCCACCCATAGTTAAAAAAAAAAAAAAATTGGCATGGTATTAGTGTGAAGGATAACAGAGAGAAAAAACGGGATATATATGAAACATCAGAGAAAAGAAGAAGCCTCAAATATCCAACAGGTGTTTACTATAAAAGACAGCAGGCCCATTTTAGAACAGAAGCTGAAACTGAGAAGACTTTGATCAATCAAATAATAGGTGAGTACAAGTAGTCCATGGGGCTTCTCTGGTAACTCAGACAGCAAAGAATCTGCCTGCCGTGCAGGAGACCCGGGTTTGATCCCTGAGTCAAGAAGATTCCCTATAGAATGGAATGGCAATCCACTCCAATATTCTTGCCTGGAGAATCCCATGGACAGAGGAGCCTGGTGGGTTACAGTCCCTGGGGTCGAAAAGAGCCGAATATGACTGAGTGACCAACAAGGAGGGATCACAAGGGGTCCATGGCAGGGTGGGGCAGGCTGGCCCCCTCCAACGTACAAAACTTCAGAGCCAGGACTCTATTCTATGGAAGAGCCCCATGTGGAAAAGAAATGGCTGGGAACAGAATCAAAACTGAGCAAGAAAAGGAAAACAAAGATGATGCAAACAAAGAGTAAAGAAAAAGCGAAGGAGAGGAATAGAGTCAGGAAACTTGAGGAAGCAAGTTCTCATCTTTCATCGTTTCAGACTGGGCATCTTTCAATATGTATACTGGCCTTCTTAACTGAAAATCTATCCCTTATGTATTTTTCTTCTTTTCCTCCTATTTCAGAGGAAGAAATTTCCTTTAATTACCTCATGCTTCCTTTGCATCTCATTTATCATCCCTTGTTAGCAACTTCAATTTTCCTGTCTTCACAGAGTTTTCTCAACTTTCAGACATAATCAAATTATAGTGATCTTGGAATAAAAGACTTTATACAACTCTACCATTCACAGAAAACTCCTCCCTTGCTCTCGCCAACCCTAAACTTGCCAAAGAGTGCTCCACATCCACTATTCTCACCTACTTTAATCAAGGATGCTCAGCCCTAATTTTATTAAACTGTTTCATGTCTTTTTAAATCTCACTGCTGTGTCCTTTTAGTAACAATCTTCTCTTAACACCCAAAGCACCATCTCATTTCACTCATTAATTCTAAGACTACTTTCTTTCTTTCTCAAGTTTGTTTGTTTTTTTCCTTCCCCAAAAGTGTGGATTTTCAGCATTTCCTGTTTTGGGACCTTTGTTCTTTTCCTTCACTTTTTCCTTTGGAGATTTCACCCATGCCAAACATTTCAGCTGTTATCTCTATATGTAAATAACTCCCAAATCAATTTCACTAGCCCTGATGTCTCATTAAAAATCCAGTATTTTCATTTGTATGTTTGCCATATTTTTAATAGCATATAAAATGACAGAGGATGAGATGGCTGGATGGCATCACTGACTCAATGGACATGAATCTGAGTGAAGTCCGGGAGTTGGTGATGGACAGGGAGGCCTGGCATGCTGCGATTCATGGGGTCGCAGAGAGCTGGACATGACTGAGCGACTGAACTGAACTGAACTGAAAATACTATACAAGATGGAGCTCTGTGAAGTTAGAAAAACTACCCTGATGGTCCTGATATTTCAGAGACACAAATTTTGCATAAAAATGAGTAACATAAAAACACTGAGATCAACTCCCATGCAAGATTACTGAAAACAAAAAAAGGATGAAAGAACTGAGTAACACTCCTGTAGACAAAGAAAACATGCCTGAAAGACATTCACAACAGAACATTTTAAAACTGTAACATTCTATTTAACTAACTAGGTAACTAGGCTAAAGCACATTAAGAAGAGGTTACAAAACAAAAATGACAACATAAATCAGAATTTGAAAAGCTAAGAAATGAAATTATTACCTCAAAAAATAATTAGAAATAAAAGAAAATATTACAAAAGGAAACTAAATTAGGAGGAACACAAACATTTGATCATAAAAGATACTGGTTTGATACAATTAGAAGATGAAAAACAAGAAACATTAAAAATGAAGAAGGAAGAAATTAAAAGGTTTCAAAAGCAAGTGGTAAATATTAAAGGTAGACAAAGAAAATTTAAAGTGTGGATAAAATGAGTCCATAAATAAAACTACAAGAGAATGGAAAAAAATACTAAAACTTTACTTTTTAAATAAGTTCCTGAAATTAAAGGAAAATATGGAAGCTTCTCCGGAGAAGGCAATGGCACCCCACTCCAGTACTCTTGCCTGGAAAATCCCATGGACGGAGGAGCCTGGTAGGCTGCAGTCCATGGGGCTGCAGTCCATTGGGTTGCAACATGTCAGACACAACTGAGTAACTTCACTTTCACTTTCACTTTTCACTTTCATGCATTGGAGAAGGAAATGGCAACCCACTCCAGTGTTCTTGCCTGGAGAATCCCAGGGACGGGGGAGCCTGGTGGGCTGCCATCTATGGGGTCGCACAGAGTCGGACACAACTAAAGCGACTTAGCAGCAGCAGCAGCAGCAGCATGGAAGCTTCTTATTGAAACAATCAATCCCATATTGGAGAATATCAATCTCCAGAATGGCCAAAACAAAGACATATTCTAATAAAATTACAGGACTTAAAAAAAAATCCATCAAAGAAGGTTCCCCTCTTGAGTCTCAGCCAGGGGCTAGACTGTGCATGAGAGGGAAACTATCTGAAGGTTGCCCAGGAAAGTACACCTTTGATCTCTGACTTAAATGGAAAAGAAAACTAGATTTTAATCAGACTTTTTTCAAGGGCAACACTATATGCCACAAGAAAATGGAGCAACATAGCTGAATATTCAAGTACAGAAATTGTGAGCCAAAGATTTTACATCCAGCAAAACTGACTTTCCAATATAAAGGGTACACTCAAAAAAAAAAAAAAAACAAACCCAAAAAACCTGTCAGCATGCAAGACCTCATGGAATGAATTTCTACTTCCAGGTATGACGGAAAAAAACAAATTAGTCCTCCCACTATAAATGATAAAACTGAAACAAAATATATAAGGAAATTATTTTCAGATATTAATCTACAGACAGAATAAAATTGTGATCCTTGAAAGAAGAGAAGCTCACAAAGTGAGCCCCAGAATTGACCTAATTCTGTATAGGGACATTTGGCAATTCCCTAGTACAGTTCAGTGATCCATAGTCTCAGCTGAGCACTGTGGCCCTTCACAGATTAGAAGGCATGGATCACAGCTCAAAGTAGGTGAACTGCTGGAATCTGCAGAGCAGAACGTCAGAGAAGGGAGAGGCACAAAGAAAGTGCCCAGAATTCTGTGAAGGTTAGGAGAGGGGGCGGGGAAGGTTCCCCTCTTGAGTTCTGAGGCAAAGGCTAGACTGTGCATGAGAGGGAAACTATATGAAGGTTGCCCAGGAAAGTACACCTGAACAGACCCTTTGCCAAATCCTAAAATAATGCTTCAACATTCTTTGATTCCAAAATGAATAAATGAGAAATCAATAAAGTATCTAGAAAATGTTCAAATGACTGGAAGTTAAATAACAAACTTCTTCCAAAGATCAAAGAAGAACTCATAAGGAACATTTGAAGATATATCAAATTTAATGGAAATGGAAAGTAACAAGATTTATGAGATATAACTATACAGTTCAGTTCAGTTCAGTCACTGAGTCATGTCTGACTCTTTGCAACCCCATGAATCGCAGCACGCCAGGCCTCCCTGTCCATTACCAACTCCTGGAGTTTACCCAAACTCATGTCCATCAAGTCAGTAATGCCATCCAGCCATCTCATACTCTGTCATCCCTGTCTCCTCTTGCCCCCAATCCCTCCCAGCATCAGGGTCTTTTCCAATGAGTTAAGTCTTTGCATGAGGTGGCCAAAGTATTGGAGTTTCAGCTTCAGCATCAGTCCTTCCAAAGAACACCCAGGACTGATCTCCTTTAGGATAGACTGGTTGGATCTCCTTGCAATCCAAGGGACTCTCAAGAGTCTTCTCTAATACCACAGTTCAAAAGCATCAATTCTTCAGCACTCATCTTTCTTCACAGTCCAACTCTAACATCCATACATGACCACTGGAAAAAACCATAGCCTTGACTAGATGGACCTTTGTTGGCAAAGTAATGTCTCTGCTTTTTAATATGCTGTCTGGCTTGGTCACAACTTTCCTTCCAAGGAGTAAGCGTCTTTTAATTTCATGGCTGCAATCACCATCTGCAGGCCCTCAAAAATAAATTCTGACACTGTTTCCACTGTTTCCCCACCTATTTTCCATGAAGTGAAGGGACCAGATGCCATGATCTTAGTTTTCTGAATGTTGAGCTTTAAGCCAACTTTTTCACTCTCCTCTTTCACTTTCTACAACAGGCCATTTAGTTCCTCTTTACTTTCTGCCATAAGGGTGGTTTCATCTGCATATCTCAGGTTATTGATATTTCTCCCGGCAATCTTGATTCCAGCTTGTGCTTCTTCCAGTCCAGTGTTTCTCATGATGTACTCTGTGTATAAGTTAAATAAGCAGGGTGACAATATACAGCCTTGACATACTTTTCCTATTTGGAACCAGTCTGTTGTTCCGTGTCCAGTTCTAACTGTTGCTTCCTGACCTGCATACAAATTTCTCAAGAGGCAGATCAGGTGGTCTGGTATTCCCATCTCTTTCAGAATTTTTCACAGTTTGTGGTGATCCACACAGTCAAAGGCTTTGGCATAGTCAATAAAGCAGAAATAGATGTTTTTCTGAAACTCTCTTCCTTTTTCCATCATCTAGCGGATGTTGGCAATTTGATCTCTGGTTCCTCTGCCTTTTCTAAAACCAGCTTGAACATCAGGAAGTTCACGGTTCACATATTGCTGAAGCCTGGCTTGGAGAATGTTGAGCATTACTTTACTAGCATGTGAGATGAGTGCAATTGTGCAGTAGTTTGAGCATTCTTTGGCATTGCCTTTCTTTGAGATTGGAATGAAAACTGACCTTTTCCAGTCCTGTGGCCACTGCTGAGTTTTCCAAATTTGCTGGCAGATTGAGTGCAGCACTTTCACAGCATCATCTTTCAGGATTTGAAATAGTTCAACTGGAATTCCATCACCTTCACTAGCTTTGTTCATAGTGATGCTTTCTAAGGCCCACTTGACTTCAAATTCCAGGATGTCTGGCTCTAGGTGAGTGATCACACCATCGTGATTATCTGGGTCATGAAGATCTTTTTTGTACAGTTCTTCTGTGTATTCTTGCCACCTCTTCTGAATATCTTCTGCTTCTGTTAGGTCCATACCATTTCTGTCCTTTATTGAGCCCATCTTTGCATGAAATGTTCCCTTGGTATCTCTAATTTTCTTGAAGAGATATCTAGTCTTTCCCATTCTGTTGTTTTCCTCTATTTCTTTGCATTGATATCTGAGGAAGGCTTTCTTATCTCTTCTTGCTATTCTTTGGAACTCTGCATTCAGATGCTTATATCTTTCCTTTTCTCCTTTGCTTTTCGCTTCTCTTCTTTTCACAGTTATTTGTAAGTCCTCCCCAGACAGCCATTTTGCCTTTTTGCATTTCTTTTCCATGGGGATGGTCTTGATCCCTGTCTCCTGTACAATGTCCATGAACCTCCATCCATAGTTCATCAGGCACTCTATCTATCAGATCTAGTCCCTTAAATCTATTTCTCACTTCCACTGTATAATCATAAGGGATTTGATTTAGGTCATACTTGAATGGTCTAGTGGTTTTCCCTACTTTCTTCAATTTAAGTCTGAATTTGGCAATAAGGAGTTCATGATCTGAGCCACAGTCAGCCCCCGGTCTTGTTTTTGCTGACTATATAGAGCTTCTCCATCTTTGGCTGCAAAGAATATAATCAATCTGATTTTGGTGTTGGCCATCTGATGATGTCCATGTATAGAGTCTTCTCTTGTGTTGTTGGAAGAGGGTATTGGCTATGACCAGTGCATTCTCTTGGTAAAACTCTATTAGCCTTTGCCCTGCTTCATTCTGTACTCCAAGGCCAAATTTGCCTGTTACAGCAGGTGTTTCATAGAAGGCGATGGCACCCCACTCCAGAACTCTTGCCTGGAAAATCCCATGGACTGAGGATCCTGGTGGGCCACAGTCCATGGAGTTGCTAAGAGTCAGACAAGACTCAGCGACTTCACTTTCACTTTTCACTTTCATGCATTGGAGAAGGAAATGGCAACCCACTCCAGTGTTCTTGCCTGGAGAATCCCAGGGATGGGGGAGCCTTTTGGGTTGCCATCTATGGGGTCGCACAGAGTCAGACATGACTGAAGCGACTTGGCAGCAGTAGCAGCCAGGTGTTTCCTGACTTCCTACTTTTGCATTCCAGTCCCCTATATTGAAAAGGACATCTTTTGGGGGTGTTAGTTCTAAAAGGTCTTGATAGAACGGTTCTTCATAGAACCATTCAACTTCAGGTTCTTCAGTGTTACTGGTTGTGGCATAGGCTTGGATTACTGTGATATTGAATGGTTTGCCTTGCAAACAGAGATCATTCTGTCATTTTTGAGATTGCATCCAAGTACTGAATTTCGGACTGTTTTGTTGATCATGATGGCTACTCCATTTCTTCTGAGGGATTCCTGTCCACAGTAGTAGATATAATGGTCATCTGAGTTAAATTCACCCATTCCAGTCCATTTTAGTTTGCTGATTCCTAGAATGTCGACGTTCACTCTTGCCATCTCCTGCTTCATATACTTATTTTAGAAAAGGAAATTTAAGTGATCTTCATGCTTATTTTTAAGATTCTACCTTAAAAAACTGGCAAGGAAACACAGTATGAAAAAAGTAAGAAGAAAAATAATGAGCTGAATTGAATGAATGAAATAGGAAACAACAGAAAATGTTACCAAAATCAGCAGTGGAATATTTGAAAGTATTAACAAAATTAACGAACCATGGAAAGATTAATCAAAACAGGGAGAAAACACAAAATACTTAGAAAATATCAAGAGCCATATCTACTAAAGAAATTGAATTCATCATTAAATAACTTGACCCCAAAACTCCAAGTCCAGAATATTTCACTGTGAATCATATCAAATACTTAAGTTTCAAATAAACTCTTTCAGAAAATAGAGAAGGAGATGCATCTCAACTAATTTTATGAGTGCAGGAAAACCCTCATACCAAAACCTGAAAAGGATATTTAAAAAATGAAATTCACAGCCAATATCTCTCATGAACATCAATGCAAAAACTCTCCAAAAACTTAGCAAATAGTATTCATACTTTGTCAACAAAGATCCGTCTAGTCAAGGCTATCATTTTTCCAGTAGTCATGTATGGATGTGAGAGTTGAATTATGAAGAAAGCTGAGCACCAAAGAATTGATGCTTTTGAACTGTGGTATTAGAGAAGACTCTTGAGAATCCCTCAGACTGCAAGGAGATCCAACCAGTCCATCCTAAAGGAAATCACTCCTTAATATTCATTGGAAGGAATGATGCTGAAGCTGAAACTCCAATACTTTGGCCACCTCATGTGAAGAGCTGATTCATTGGAAAAGACCCTGATGCTGGGAAAGATTGAATGCAGGAGGAGAAGGGGATAACAGAGGATGAGATGGTTGGATGGCATCACCGACTCAATGGACATGGGTTTGGGTAAACTCTGGGAGCTGGTGATGGACAGGGAAGCTTCGAGTGCTGCAGTTCATAGCGTTGCAAAGAATGGACACGGCTGAGCGAACGAACTGAACTGAACATATAAAAAGAATAATACGTTATGACTGAAAAAGATTTATCTCAGGAGTATGCAAAGTAAAGTTATTAAAACTAAGGTAATCCATCATATTATTAAAATACAAGACAGTATCCTCAACAGTTACAGAGGAAATGTAACAAAATTCAATGCATATTGACGAAAAATATCTCAGCATACTAGTAACATATAGAATCTTCCTGTAGCCTGAAAAATTGACAGTAAAACAGCAATTTATGCCATACTTGATGAAATACTCTTTTTCTTAAAATTAAGAACAAAGCAAGAATTCCTACTCTACCCATTAATATTCAATATTGTACTCTGGAGGTGATAACCAGTAGAGTAGAGCAAGATACAGAAATAAATGGCTCATAGATAGGAAAAAAGTTGTTAAACTGTCACTGCTTGTAGATATCATCATCTATAGAAATAACACTAAGTAATCTGCAAAAATAAACAATTAGATTTAATAAGTTAATTCAGCATGGTTGCATGATACAAGGTCAATATACAAATCACCTGATGTCTCTATATTAGTACTTGGAAAATTCTATTTAAACAGAATGTCACTTATGATAACATCAAAAAGGATAAAAAATCAGGAATAACTTTATCAAAAGATATTCAAGTTCTACCCTGAGAACTACAAAATCATATCAAAAGAAATAAAGAAGATCTAAGTTAAAGGACAGACATGTCATGTTCATTAATTGGGAAATCCCAAAGTGTTAAGACTTTCTTTTCCTCTAAATTGATTGACAGAATCAACACAATCCAAATTATAATTTCAGCAAGATTTTTGTATAAACTGATAATTTGATTCTAAACTTCACATGAAAATTCAAAGAATTCACAGCAGTCAAAATACACTTGAAAAGGGAAGAAAAAAGTGGGAGAATTTATACTACTTGGCTTCATGATTTGGTATAAAAGTATATTAATCAAGTCACTTTGGTATTAGAATAAAAATAAACATACAAATAAATAGAACAAAATAAATTATATAAATGACTATGAAACTAATTTTTGACAAAGGAACAAATATAATTTAATAGGAGACTGGTTTACTTTCTCAATAAATTCAGTAAAAACTGGAGACTAATTCTGGACAAAAAATAAGCTTTGACTTTTACTTTATATCGTATATAAAAATTAACTCAAAATGGATCAAAGACCTAAAGCTAAAAGCTGAAACTATAAATTTTCTGGAAAAAGTATAGCAGAAATTCTTCAGCATTATTGGAGGAACAAAAGATTTCCCAGTACACAAAGAAAACACTAATAGAAAAAAAAAAAGATAAAATGTAAAAATACATTTGATGAAGGACTTGTACCCAAAATATGTAAAGAATTTTTACAATTTAGTAATAGGGAGAAAAACACTAATTTCAGTTCAGTTCAGTCTCTCAGTCATGTCTGACTCCTCGCAACCCCATGAACCTCAGCACTGCAGGCCTCTCTGTCCATCATCAACTCCTGGAATTTACCTAAACTCATGTCCATTGAGTCGGTGATACCATCCAACCATCCCATCCTCTGTTGTCCCCTTCTCCTCCTGCCCTCAATCTTTCCCAGCATCCAGGTCTTTTCAAAAGAGTCAGCTCTTCACATCAGGTGGCCAAAGTATTGGAGTTTCAGCTTCAACATCAGTCCTTCCAATGACCACCCAGGATTGATCTCCTTTAGGATGGACTGGTTGGATCTCCTTGCAGTCCAAGGGACTCTCAAGAGTCTTCTCCAACACCACAGTTCAAAAGCATCAATTCTTCAGTGCTCAACTTTCTTTATAGTCCAACTCTCACATCCATACATGACCACTGGAAAAACCATAGCCTTGACTAACAGAAGCAGAAGATATTAAGAAGAGGTGGCAGGAATACATAGAAGAACTGCACAAAAAAGATCTTCATGACCAAGATAATCACAATGGTGTGATCACTCACCTAGAGCCAGACATCCTGGAATGTGAAGTCAAGTGGGCCTTAGAAAGCATCACTATGAACAAAGCTAGTGGAGGTGATGGAATTCCAGTTGAGTTATTTCAAATCCTGAAAGATAATGCTGTGAAAGTGCTGCATTCAATATGCCAGCAAATTTGGAAAACTCAGTGGTGGCCACAGGACTGGAAAAGGTCAGTTTTCATTCCAGTCCCAAAGAAAGGCAATGCCAAAGAATGCTCAAACTACTGCACAATTGCACTCATCTCACACGCTAGTAAAGTAATGCTCAAAATTCTCCAAGCCAGGCTTCAGCAATATGTGAACCGTGAACTTCCAGATGTTCAAGCTGGTTTTAGAAAAGGCAGAGGAACAAGAGATCAAATGGCCTACATCTGCTAGATGATGGAAAAAGCAAGAGAGTTTCAGAAAAAACATCTATTTCTGCTTTATTGACTATGTCAAAGCCTTTGACTGTGTGGATCACCATAAACTATGGAAAATTCTGAAAGAGATGGGAATACCAGACCACCTGACCTGCCTCTTGAGAAACCTATATGCAGGTCAGGAAGCAACAGTTAGGACTGGACATGGAACAACAGACTGGTTCCAAATAGGAAAAGGAGTATGTCAAGGCTGTATATTGTCACCCTGCTTATTTAACTTCTATGCAGAGTACATCATGAGAAACGCTGGACTGGAAGAAACACAAACTGGAATCAAGATTGCCGGGAGAACAACAGACTGGTTCCAAATAGGAAAAGGAGATGAGTGCAATTGTGCGGTAGTTTGAGCATTCTTTGGCATTGCTTTTCTTTGGGATTGGAATAAAAACTGACCTTTTCCAGTCCTGTGGCCACTGCTGAGTTTTCCAAATTTGCTGACATATTGAGGTCAACACTTTCACAGCATCATCTTTTAGGATCTGAAATAGCTCAGCTGGAATTCCATCACCTCCACTAGCTTTGTTCATAGTGATGCTTCCTAAGACCCACTTGACTTCACCTTCCAGGATAAAAAGGGTATAAGTGCTTTGAAAATTAGTCTGACAGTTTCTTTTAAAGTTAAATACACAGTTATTATCTGACCCAGCAATTCCATTCCTAAATATTTACCCAAAAGCAATGAAAATATACAAATACCAAAATCCTGTACACTAAAGTTCATAGCAATGTTAATCTTAATAGCCCAAAGCTAGAAAAATGCAAACATATATAAACAGGTGAATGGGTCATCAAATTTTGACACATGACTACAATATGATGCTATATAATAATAGTGACACACAATGTTCAGTGATTATACTGTGCCAAGGAAGCCAGACTCAAAGAGTGAGATCACACAATTCCATCTACATGAAATTCTAGAAAAGACAAATCTATGTAGAGTGACAGAGATCACTGTTTTCTCATGGTATGTGTGTTAATCGCTCAGTCATGTCCAATTCTTTGCAACCCCATGGACTGTAGCCCACCAGGCTCCTGTATCCATAGAATTTTCCAGGCAAGAATACTGGCATGGGTTGTCATTTCCTTCTCCAGGGGACCTTCCTGACCCAGGGATCAAACCAGAGTTTTCTGCATTTCGGGCAGAGATAGGTAACTGACTAGGAAGGTAGACAGAGAACACTTTTTGATAATGGAAATGCTGTATATGTTGACAGTGTACCTGATACAAAGATAGTTACATTTGTCATAACTCATCTAAATATATACTCAAATGGGTGTCATTTATTACATGTACACTATAGTGTTAGTTGCTTCCAGGCAAGAATACTGGAGTGGGTTGCCATTCCCTTCTCCAGGGGATTTTCCTGACCCAGGGATCGAACCCATTTGAACCATGGAACCCTGGTCTCCCACATCGCAGGCAGATTCTTTACCATCTGAGCCACCAGGGAAGCCATGTGGTTTGTATATGTACACTGCTGCTAAGTCGCTTCAATCGTGTCCGACTCTGTGTGACCCGGTAGACGGCAGCCTCCTCCATCCTTGGGATTCTCCAGGCAAGAATGCTGGAGTGGGTTGCCATTTCCCTTTCCAATGCATGAAAGTGAAAAGTGAAAGTGAAGTCGCTCAGTCCTGTCTGACTCTTTGCGACCCCATGGACTGCAGCCTACCAGGCTCCTCTGTCCATGGGATTTTCCAGGCAAGAGTACTGGAGTGGGTTGCCATTGCCTTCTCCAGATATGTACACTATATCCTTACAAAATTGACTGGAAAAACATGCTGAGTAAAAGCTGATACAAAAGGAATACATACCATTTATTTACATAAATTTCTAGAACTGGTCAAACTATATCATAATGATAGAAATCAGATGAGTAGTTGAAATAGGAGTAAGAAAAAATTAATTGGAAAATTATATTTGGGGTCATTTCCAGAGTAACAAAAATGTTCTAACCTTCACTGGAGCAGTGAATTTACAAAATATGCATTTGTCAAAACTCGTTAAAGTGAATTCTTAATGGGTACATTTTGTGTAAATTATACTGCAGTAAAAGATGATTAAAAAAAAAAAATCTTAGGAACTACTGCTCCCATGAGCAAGAGAGAAGATTCAAATAAATAACATTTTAAAAAGAATAAGAAATATTACAACTGAAATCACAGAAATATAAACAATCATAAGAGACTACTGTAAACAACTGTGCACCAAATTGAACAGCCTAGAATAAATTAATTCCTAGAAACATACAATATAATAGGACTGAATCATACAGAAATTAAGTCTGAAGAGACCAATAATGAATAAGATTGAATCAGTAATCAAAAAAGTCTATGAAAGAAAAGCCTAGGACAAGATGGTTTCACTAGTGAATTCTACCAAATTTCCAAAAAGATTTAGTCCCAATCCTCAAACTCTTCCCCAAAACTGAAATAGACAGAACATCCCCAAACTCACTTTACAAGGGCAGCATTACTCCAATACCAAAGGCACATAAGGATACTTCAAGAAAACTACAAGCCTATATCCCTAATTAACAGGGATGCAGAAATTCTCAACAAAATGCTTGCAAATCCAATTTAACAGCACATTAAAAGCATCATACAGTATGATCAAGTAACACTTATCCCTAGGATGCAATGGTGAATCAACATCCACAAATCAATAAATGTGATATACCATAGTAATGGAATGAAAGATAAAAATCACATGATTATCTCAACATATGAAGAAAATACACTGGACAAAATTCATCACCCTTTCATTAAACATTCTCAGTGAACTGGGTATAGAAGGAATATACCTCAACATATTAAGGCCTTACATGACAACCCAAATACAGGTAAGTTCACACTCAATGGTAAAAAGTTGAAAACTTTTCCTCAAAGATCAGAAACTAAATGTGGAGGACAATTCTTGCCACTTATATTCAACAGACTTCTAGAAGTCCTAGACAGAGCAATTAGGCAAGAAAAAGAAATAAAAGTCATCTGAATCATAAAGGAAAAAAGTAACACTATAACTATTTGTAGATATATGCTGCTGCTGCTAAGTCGCTTCAGTCGTGTCCGATTCTGTGTGACCCCATAGACGACAGTCCACCAGGCTTCCCCATCCCTGGGATTCTCCAGGCAAGAACACTGGAGTGGGTTGCCATTTCCTTCTCCAATGCATGAAAGTGAAAAGTGAAAGTCAAGTTGCTCAGTCGTGTCCGATTCTTTGCGACCCCATGGACTGCAACCTACCAGGCTCCTCTGTCCATGGGATTTTCCAGGCAAGAGTACTGGAGTGGGGTGCCATTGCCTTCTCCGAGATGATATATATAGAAAACCCTAAAGACTCCACCAAAAAGGTGTTTGAATAAACAACCAGTAAGTTTCAGGACATAAAATCAATGTACAAAAGTCAATTGTCTTTCTATACAGTAACACCAAACTGTTGGAAAAAGAAATTAAGAAAATAATCTCATTTAAAAAGCACCAAAAAGAATAAAATACCTAGGAATAAATTTAACCAAAGAGGTGAGTGAAACACATACTGAATACTCTTAAGGTATTGATGAAAAAAACTGAAGACACAGATAGGTAGAAAGATACTTTTGTACTCATGAGTTGAAGAATTATTATTGTTAAAATGTCTATACTACTCAAGGCCATCTGTATATTCAATGAAATTCCAATTAAAATCCCAATCACATTTTTCAAATTAACAGAAAACGCAATCCTAAAATTCATATCAGTTCAGTTCAGTCACTCAATCATGTCCGACCCCTTGCGACCCCATGAACTGCAGCACTCCAGGCCTCCCTGTCCATCACCAACTCCTGGAGTTTTCCCAAACTCATGTCCATTGAGTTCGTGATGCCATCCAACCATCTCATCCTCTGTCATCCAATCTTTCTCATCATCAGGGTCTTTTCAAATGAATCAGCTCTTTGCATTAGGTGGCCAAAATATTGGAGTTTCAGCTTCAACATCAGTCCTTTCAATGAACACCCAGGACTGAATGGAACACAAACAACCCCAAATAGCCAAAGCAATGTTGAGAAAGAACAAAACTAAATATATTACTAGGCTGTAGTAATCAAAATAGTAAGCTACTGAAATTAAAAAAAAAAAAGACACATAGACTAGGAACAGAATCATGAGTTCAGAATTAACAAGCTCACATGGATGGTCAATGAATATTTGATAAGGGAACCAAGAATATCCAATCAGAAAACTAGATATTCACTTGCAAAATAATGAAATTGGATTCCTGTCCTAAAGTACTTCCAAAATTAACTCAAAATTGATTAAAGACTTAAATGTAACACCTGGAATGACAAAACTCCCAGAATGAAACATAGAGGAAAAGTTCCTTGACAACGATCTTGAGAACAATTTTTTGGATATGGCACCAAAAGCACAAGCAACACAAGTAAAAATAAATGAATGGGATTATGTCAAACTAAAAAGTTACTGCATATCAAAAGAAGCAATCAACAGAACCAAAAGGGAGAAAATATTTGCAAACCACATATCTAATAAGAGCTTAATATCCAAAATATCCAAGGAACTCATGCAACTCAATAGCAAAAAGATATTAAAAATGGGCAAAGGATTTGAACAGACTTTTTCTTTCTTCTAAGAAGATATACAAATGGTCAACAGGTCACAGTCAACATCAGTAATCATAAGGGAAATGTAAATCAAAACCAAAATGAGATGTCACCTCATACCCATTAGAATAGCTACAGTCAACAAGCCAAGTGATAAGTGCTGACAAGGACATAGAGAAAAGGGAACACTCATACACATTTGGTGGGAATGTAAATTGGTTTGCAGTCAATTATATGGAGGAGAGTATGAAGTTTCCTCAAATAATTTAAAATAGAACTGATTCAGCAATCCTTACAGGTATATACCGGAAAGAAATTCATTCACTACCTTAAAGAGTTATCTGCACCCTCAAGTTCATAGCTGCATTATCTATAATAGTCAAGACATAAAACAACCTAAATGCCCAAAGATGAAAAGATGAAGAAATGTAGTATGTATATTAATAGAATATTCAGTTCAGTTCAGTCACTCAGTTGTGTTCAACTCTTTGCAACCCCATGAATCCCAGTACACCAGGCCTCCCTGTCCATCACCAACTCCCTGAGTTCACTCAAACTCACGTCCATCGAGTCGGTGATGCCATCCAGCCATCTCATCCTCTGTCATCCCCTTCTCCCCCTGCCCCCAATCTCTCCCAGCATCAGAGTCTTTTCCAATGAGTCAACTCTTCGCATGAGGTGGCCAAAGTACTGGAGTTTCAGCTTTAGCATCATTCCTTCCAAAGAACACCCAGGGCTGATCTCCTTCAGAATGGACTGGTTGGATCACGCAGTCCAAGGGACTCTCAAGAGTCTTTTCCAACACCACAGTTCAAAAGCATCAATTCTTTGGCACTCAGCTTTCTTCACAGTCCAACTCTCACATCCATACATGACCACTGGAAAAACCATAGCCTTGACAAGACGGACCTTTGTTGGCAAAGTAATGTCTCTGCTTTTCAATATGCTATCCAAGTTGGTCATAACTTTCCTTCCAAGGAGTAAGCATCTTTTAATTTCATGGCTGCAGTCACCATCTTCAGTGATTTTGGAGCCCCCCAAAATAAAGTGTGACACTGCTTCCACTGTTTCCCCATCTATTTCCCATGAAGTGATGGGACCAGATGCCATGATCTTAGTTTTCTGAATGTTGAGCTTTAAGCCAACTTTTTCACTCTCCTCTTTCACTTTCTACAATAGGCTTTTGAGTTCCTCTTCACTTTCTGCCATAAGGGTGGTGTCATCTGCATATCTGAGGTTATTGATATTTCTCCTGGCAATCTTGATTCCAGCTTGTGCTTCTTCCAGCCCAGCATTTCTCATGATGTACTCTGCATAGAAGTTAAATAAGCAGGGTGACAGTATACAGCCTTGACATACTCCCTTTCCTATTTGGAACCAGTCTATTGTTCCATGTCTAGTTCTAACTGTTGCTTCCTGAGCTGCATACAGATTTCTCAAGAGGCAGATCAGGTGGTCTGGTATTCCCATCTCTTTCAGAATTTTCCACAGCCACAAAAATGAAGAAATACTACTATTTCCTGGAAGAGGGCATGGCAACACACTCCAGTATTCTTGTCTGGAGAATCCCATGGACAGAGGAGCCTGGTAGGGTACAGTCCATAGGGTTGCACAGAGTTGGACATGACTGAAGTGACTTTAGCATGCACGCATGACAACATGGATCGACCTGGAGGGCATTACAAGTGCAGTAAGTCAAAGACAAATACAAATATTGTATGATCATACTTATACATGGAATCTAAAAAGGCCAAACTCGCAGAAACAGTAGAATTGGATTGCCAGTGGCTGGGAATTATAAGAAACAAGAAGATATTGGTCAAAAGGTACAAGCTTCCAGTTATGAGTATGTTTTAGGGGTATAATGTAGAATAGGGTAACTAAACTTAGTAATATTATACTATATACTTGAAATTTGCCAAAAGAGTAGAACTTAAATGTTATCACCATACACATGCAAAGAAAAAAGTAATTATGTGAAGTGATGGAATGGTTAACTAACCTTATGGTGGTTAATCATTCCATAAGATATACATATATCAAATCATTATGTTATAAACCTTAAACTTATACAATCTTCACAGTGTTATATATCAATCATATCTCAATAAAGCTGGAAAAAAAATCAGGCAGAGAAAAAAAATCAAATACATAGGTGACAGGAGTTCAGGGGAAGAAGGAAAGAAGTAGGCAAAGAACTCTAATATCATGATCATAACTAACCAGCTCACACGTGATGGTCAGGGACACTGTATGGAGTCAGATAAAACTCTCATTTCAGTCTATCACCTACAGCTGAGTGATGACAGAAGAGAGATCTAATCTCTCTGAGTTTTAATTTATCTATGAATTTGAAATATGTTTTTAGAGAGTCTTTTTAAAAAATATATCCAATTTTTGTACCACAATGAGAGGTAATTAATAGACAATTAAAACTGGCATCTAGCTAGTATTACTCACAGGTATTCCTGGCCTCCAGTTTCTAACTTCTGAAATTTACTCTGGATACATTATCCAAGAAAATCACTCTCTCAATGATTTACCAGAATCTGACAAAATGAAATGGTATATCAACTTCCAAACTTAGAATTCCACCTGGGACCTTCATAGTTTTTCAATAACCTACATGACTTGTAATTATCTATCTTTTTCCCCTTCCTCTTGGAGTTGCCCCACTGCACAACGACCTTCCCATATTTCTCTCTCTAGAGCATCCCATCATTAATTAGTGCCACCCTTATGTAAAGGGGCTTCCCTGGTGGCTCAGACAGTAAAGAATCTGCCTGCAGTGCAGTAGACCTGGGTTCAATCCCTGGCTTGGGAAGATCCCCTGAAGAAGGGAATGGCTACCCAATCCAGTATTCTAGACTGGGAAATCCCATGGACAGAGGGGCTTGGTGGGCTACAGTCCATGGGGTTGCAAAGAGTTGGATACAACTGAGCAATATCTTATCTTATTATCACTATTTAAAACCGAGTTCTAATTCCACAAGAAGCCCTCTATAATCTCTTCCTCAATGAAAAGTGATTTATCTTGGAAGATAAATCTTTGGTCTTAGAAGACCAAAGCTCACATACTAAATTCTTTGCAAAGTCTTATGATACAATTTCCAGGGATAGCTGAAAGCTTTAGACATGCATATTTCTCAGTTCCTGAAGAATTGATTAGATTTCTATAATTATTTTGTTTCTAGGGAATTCTAAGTAATAGTATTTATATTTTTCTTATATCCTCTTAATATATTGGAATAAGGAGCAGAAACTTCAAAAAATAAGAATAGATCTAATAGAAGTTTTATGAACCTAAAGGAACAGTTGAAACTGATTAATTTTTAGAACTATTTCCAGTGCTGCTTTGTGTCATCTGAATTTGAACATCCCTTCTTAATCTTTAGCTACTGGAGGGAACAAAATATATTCTACTCAAAACTGTATTGAAATTACAAATTTAAATTAGATATCTCTTAGTCAGTTAGTTCAACCAGCAAAAGAGCTAACTGAATGATGTAACACAAGATAAAGAAAATATAGAACAGATAATACAAAGAAAATTTTCTGATTTTTAATCCAGTCTTCAGACAAATACTGCAGAATTTATTCTTTACTATCTTTCTTCTAAATGGCATAATTTCCCCTTTGACATTTACAAAAAAAAAGAAAAAAGAAAATCAGTTACAGAACCTAATTTTTCTGTGCTTGTCAGCTACTACAGCTATGCAGTTCCATTATGAATGGTCATTAGCTGCCAATCTCAGCATTATTACCACAAAGCCTCTATAAACCCTGTCCCATTGGTCAGTCTTAAAATATGGCACAGCTGCAAAACAATGTCAGTTATGATTCAGCCCTAATTTTCCCTGTCAACAGCCTTGTTCAACTTCCCAGATATTCCTACTTGTTGCCAAGTCCATTTTGTAAACGAAATCTGCCTTTTGAAAACCACCATATGAATATGTCAACAGGTCATGAAATATTTTCATTACAAATCTTAAAGAAAAACTTAGCTCTAAAGAAACAGTTTGGAAAACGTCTATTTCATTAAGTGCGAGTGTGAAATCTTGATGGAAAACATTTATTTTGGCAACTTGCTATTCTGTTGGTGGCCCCAAAGTATCCTTACCAGACCATCTTTGTGGGAGGTGTAATTGGGGGAATTCTAGAGCAAATGAAAAATTCCTTACTAGGAGTCCCTTGAACCATGAGCCCTGAGGAAAGACTGAGAAAATCCAAAGTGCAAATGCGAGGCATTAGAGCTTATTCTAAAAGCTCCTGTGTCAGTAGAGTCATGTCTCAATTATCCACATTAAGAAAAAAGAAGCAGAGGTATGGAGCAAAAGTGTCAGATAATCCCCAAACTACTTGTGCTTGACTTTGGAATAAACATGCACATGTACACGTACACACACACACACACACACACACTTCTCCTGCTCAACTCTGTTTAAGTCGTTTTCTCTGCCTGGGAATGCTTGGTACTGTCATTTGCCTGATAAGGTCCATTCATTCTTTATAACCAGATACAATGTCACTCTGTGAAGTTTCCCTGTCTTCCCCAGGGAGATAATCAATCAATCAATCTCTTCCCCTCTGTCTTTCTCTCTTGTGCTTTCCCAGCCTTGGCTGCCGACACGTACTGTGTCTACGTGGCGTATGTTCGGTTGAACTGTAATTATTCATAGAGCATATGTTGCTCTTCCTCACCTGTCCTAGGAGATACATAGGGTAAAGCCAATGTTTTATTCATTTAACGATTCCTAAGAGCCAAACCCCAAGCTACAAAATGCCAGGTAACATTTTTGAATGATTATTCTCCAAGGTAATCCCAACTTGATGGGGAAATAGGTAACCCAGAAATATGTATAGATAAACAAAAGTATTAAGTGAAATATCAAACTGAGATTCAAAACTGACAAGACTATTCCCAAATAACTCAATCAAGAGAGGACTTCATGATATTTCTTAAAACAAACAGTTCTTATTGGACCTTTATGATTTTCTTTTGATTTCTCCAACATTCACTAGTCACACAACTCACAGTGCTCTGTGAGCTCTGTTTTTTCATTTATCATTTTAAACACAAGTGCTGTCTCTGTGCTAATGGATGGGGCCATTGCGTTAATAATCATAAAGCTTCTTGATGTTTTTTAGCATGCTACATTAACAAATTACTGTTAGTCACACTGTTCTATAAGCTTATTGTGGCAGCTGTCCTCATTTGCAAATGAGAAAACTGAGAATCAAGAAAATTAAGTGACGTGGATTAAATTTGCACGTCAAATAAATAACAAAGCTGGGATCAGGTCCAAAATATTGACTCTAATGTCTCAAATAAGAGTATCACAAACACTGTCTGGTGACACTATAGCTTATTCTCATAGTACAAGGAAGATAACAGAAGGTAAATGGTATATCCAAAGATCTTCAAGAAGCACCTCCAGAGGTAGGGGTAGAATTCAAGTCCCTATACAAGTTTATTAATTCAAAGACTCACCCCCTTGATGTTCTTTTTCCAAAATATGTATGATAATTTACTATCCTCACACTTCAGTATGACTCTGCAAAACACAGATAGATAATGACAACAGGACAGGCAAGACACCATTTCGATGTTGTAGAAGCAACCATTTTTAAAGGGAAAAGTTATGTCTGATACCAAAGAAATTACAAATGGTGCAGTGGAGTGAATGGTTGGCAGTCAGTGATATTCAACAGGTAACTTGTTTTCATGTTAGGTACTTACAGGCTTCCCAGGCAGTGCTAGTGGTATAGAACTTGCCTGCCAGTGCAGCAGACATAAAAGACGTGGGTTCAATCTCTGGGTCAGGAAGATCCCCTGGAGGAGGGCATGGCAACCCACTCCAGTATTCTGGCCTGGAGAAACCTGGCAGGCTGCAGTCCATAGGGTCTCAAAGAGTCAGACATGACTGAAGCGACTGAGCACGCACACGCATATCAACATACGCACAGAGTGCTCCCTGCTTAACAAAAGATTCTCTACAGCTGGTAAGAAAAGCTTCATGGAGAAGACAGCTGTGAGCAGAATCAAAGGCTAGGGAAGAGAGGGAGGTGACATAAAGGGCATTCCAGGTTGATGCAAGCAGAGAAGAAGGGTGAAGTGGTTATAAAGAACAGCAGGAAAAACATCTTCACATCCCAGGAACATGAAGCAAAGAAGGCAGAGATAAAGTTGGAAAGGGTCTTAAATGTTAAGCTAAAGTAGGGTGAAGCAGGCTTTATTTTATAAGGCTGTCTTATTTCATGGTTAAATATATGTAGCATAAATTTACCATTTTAACCATTTTTTTAGTGTGTAGTTTTGTGGCCTTAAAAAATTCCTTATAAAATAAAGCCTGCTCCACTCTACTTTAGCTTGAAATTTAAAACCCTTGCCAGCTTTATCTCTGCTTTTTCTTCATGTCCCTGAGATGAGAAGATGTTTCTCCTGCTGTTTTGTGGCATTAGGGGCTTCCAAGGTTGCAGTGGTAAAGAATCCGCCTGCCAATGCAAGAGACACAAGAAACATGGGTTCCATTCCTGGCTTGGGAAGACTCTCCTGGGGAAGGAAATGGCAACCCCCTCGAGTATTCTTGCCTGAAAAATTCCATGGACAGAGGAGGCTGGTGGGCTACAATCCATAGGGTCACAAAAGGGTCGGACAGGACTGAGCACAGAGCACCTGTACTGTTTGTGGCATTAAGTACATTCACATTGTTGGGTACGTTGGGTGGTGTCTTCACCACCACCCATCTCTAGAATCCTCTTTGTCTTTCCCAGCTGAAATTCTATACCCATCCAACATTAACCTCCCATTCTTCCTACCTCTAGCCCTTGGCACCTACCTTTCTACTTTCTATATGAATGACTTTCACTCTTCTATGTACCTCATATAAATGGAACTATATAAGATTTGTCCTTTTGTGACTGGCTTATCTCACTTAGCATATGTCTTCAAGATTCACTTATATTACAGATGAAGCCAAAATTTCTTTTCTTAAGACTATATGAATAACATTCCACTACATGTACATACCATATCTGGTTTATCAGTTCATCTACTGATGGACACTCGAGTTGATTTCACCTTTTGGCTACTGTGAATAATGCTGCTATGAACGTGGATGTACAAATATCTGAGCCCCAGCTTTCAATTCTTTGGGGTATATACCTAGAAGTGAATTGCTAGTTCTTAGGGTAAATCTGCATTTAATTATCTGATGAACCATCATATCCATTTTCAAAACAGCTGTACCATTTTACATTACCTTAAACTTTCTATCAAAATATGCAAGTCTAAAATGACACAGCTACAAAGATCTAGATCTATGGATAAGAAGGCATGTTTTATGAAAACATGTAAATTCATTTAATTTATGAGACTTCAGGTTGATCTGTAGAACTGACCACTTTCATATTGCTTCCCTTAAACTGACCCAAATTTTATTAAAAACTAGTTAAACACATGGACAATTCCAACCTATAGTTTGTCAATTAAAAAATTGTCCATGTACAAAACTTAATCCCTTTAAAAATGGAAAGCTTATTTTCTTCTATAAAACATATTCAATGCTAAGTATATTATGCTCGAACTTCCAAAAGAGTGTGCTTTGAGATGAAATTAAGCATGAAAAAATTCTGGCTGAAAGCCCTTTTTTAATTTTAAAGTATTCAGGGAAGGATTGAAGAGAAGGCTTTAACTGAAATGAACTATATCTGTGATAAATGAGAAAAACAAAAGGAAAAAAATTAAGTTTATACAACAAAGTGGCTGTCTAATCCAAGTCAAACAAAGCCAGGATTAAAGGTCTAATAGCAAAATTAACTCAACCTCATAAGAATTTTGATTGAGAAATGACTTTACAAAAGAGAGTGATTGTAGAGTTACATAATTGGCCAGTGTTTAACTTTTCTTAAAATTACAAGCAATCAGCAGTTTAAATTCTTCAAAATTTTAAGTCTTAAATATAGAAAACATAAAAGTATAAATATTCACTGTTTTCAAATTCTTTGAAATCAAATTAAAAAATAAAGCTAATATAAGAAAAAAGATAGTCATTCCTAATTAAGAGACAAGGCCCAGTTTTTTACAGAAATTGTCATAAGCAGAATTTTAATCAACTATAACCATCCTTGTCATATAAAATCACTTAAAAGCTTTCTTAAGTACACATAAATCAATTAACCAAAGTACCACAGTTAACCAATCACTTAGGATTTTATTTAATATTCTGTGTATCAGCGTGTACAGCACAAATTCTTATCTTACTGCTTAATAATAATCTGTTTTATTTTTACAGTAATAAATCAGAACATGGAAGAATGCAGTTATCACAGTCATGGAATTCAGAGAGGCAGCATTATCCTGCTCAAATTTTAGGAAGATTTAAGATTAAATGATGGCTCTTAAAGAAGTTGATTTGGGCTATTTATTTTGCTTTTATTATTCATTATAAATTCCCTTGTACCAAGCACAGGCAAGAGAATTCAAGTAATTGGTTATTCTGTTTTATTTATGGTTAGGCTCTATCCCTTCAAACTGAAACTGCAGTTTCCAACTCTTCATTCCTCTCTCCAGTGGTCCCTCTCTCTGGAGAGGTCTGCTCTTCCTTCAGTCAGGATCCATCTGATGCTAATCAACCCCCATAGATGACCAACAGGCAAATCAAATGTCCATCCAAAAATAAAATTTCTGAATCCACCCTCCCATTGCCAAAAGAAAAACTGCTTCTAACATACCCTTCCTCCATCTTGGTAAATGATGATTTGCTCTTTCCAAGTTCCTTGAAATCAAATAAGAAAGATAAAGCTAACAAGTGAACAATTAAAAGACAGCCATTCCTAATTAAGGGCCAAGGCTCAGCTATTTACAAAAATCGTACAGAATTGTACAGGGTCATTTTTACAGAAATTTTATAGCAATAGTCCTGGAGCTCTCCTTGAGTCTCTTCTTCCTCTCACAACCCACATCCAATCTGATAGCTGGTTTTGCTGATTCTACTTATCTAAATATCTCTATCATCTAACCATATCTTACTACCACCTCTGTCACTGCTGTGGTCTGAGCCACTGTCGTCTCCCGCTTACATGACACAAACAATCTCCTATGCGCTACCCTTGCTCCAGCCTTGATCCTGCTCTCCTCACTGTCCACACAGAAGCCAGAGTGAGCATTCTAATGGCCAGTTAATCAGCACCTACATAACATTATACCATGTAACAGGCACACAACATACTTTACTTATATTATGTCACTTCATCATCACAACCCTTTGAAAAAGGAACTATAATCATCCCTATTTGCAGAAGAGGCAATAGAGGTCCAGAAAGATTAAGTATTTTGCTCAAGGTCACCCAGCTGGTAAGTGGCAAAGCTGTGATATGAATCCAGGCAGTCTGGGCACTAGTACCTCTATTGTCTCCAGAGGACTCTCATATTATTCAGAGTGAACACAAAGACTGTGTGTGTGTGTGTGTGTGTTTGCGTGACTCTTTGTGACCCCATGACTATAGCCTGCCAGGCTTCTCTGTCCATGGAATTCTCCAGGCAAGAATACTGGAGTGGATTGCCATTCCCAGAGGATCTTCCCAACCCAGGGATCAAACCTGAGTGTGCTGCGCTACAGGCTGATTCTTTACTGTCTGAGCCACCAGAAGTGAATTCGCTCAGTCATGTCCGACTCTTTGCGACCCCATGGCCTATATCCCACGAGGCTCCTCCGTCCATGGGATTTTCCAGGCAAGCATACTGGAGTGGGTTGCCATTTCCTTCTCCAGAGGATCTTCCTGACCCGGGGATCGAACCCAGGTTTCCTGCATTGTAGGCAGATGCTTTACCGTCTGAACCGCAGGGAAGCCCCTAAACACAGTCTCCGTTCAGTTCAGTTCAGTCGCTCAGTCGTGTCCGACTCTTTGCAACCCCATGAATCGCAGCACGCCAGGCCTCCCTGTCCATCACCAACTCCCGGAGTTCACTCAGAGTCACGTCCATCGAGTCAGTGATGCCATCCAGCCATCTCATCCTCTGTCGTCCCCTTCTCCTCCTGGCCCCAATCCCTCCCAGCATCAGAATCTTTTCCAATGAGTCAACTCTTCGCATGAGGTGGCTAAGATCCTGTATAATTTGGCCCTCTCTCAATACGTCTCCCACTGATATCCTCTCTCACCCTTCTGCAGTTTCACCGCTTCCTTGCTCTTTCTCAAACACATCAGTAATCTCCTGGCCCAGCAGATGGACACTTACTATTTCCCCAGCTTTGAACATACTTCCTCCAGATACCCACATAGTTTGGTCACAAGTCAGATGATTAGCAGAGTCCCACCTAACTGCTCCTTTTAAAACCATAGTCCTCTTCTGTCTTCACTCCCTATGTCCTCTTGCCTGCTTTATTTTTATCCCCAACATTAGCATCATCTAATGAGATACATATTTCAGTTGGGTATATTTCCACCTCATCCCACTGTAATGTAAGTTACATGAAGGTAAGGATTTTTGTCTGTTTTGTTCACGCTTTGTTTCTCAAGCCTAGAGTAGTGTTTGGCACTTGGGAGAAGAAAAGAAAGGAAAGAAAGGCAGGAAGATGGGGAGAGAGAAAGGGAGGGAGGGAGGGAGGAAGTTTGAACTTTATGTTGTAATTAATTAGTTTTTTCTAACCTGTCTACAAATAAACACTTAAGAGAAGCTAAGAGAATCCCATTATCACCTCCAGATCTGACTCCCAAGAGTGGACCACACTCACGTAATCTGTACAGGAAACAGTATTCCAAGACAAGAGTCTTGGGTTTAGCTAAGGCACAGAACTGAAGCTCACTCTATGAAGTCACAAGGAAAGTAGAGAAGCTTGATTACAATGGGAAATGAGAAGAGAGAAGTCCTTCCTTTCCTTCTTAATAATCAGAAGCAAGTACTTTTCCATTGTGAATATATTAATTGACCTCCCCTCATTTGCAGAATACTTTATTTCATCTTGACTAACTCCTATCCAGAATTCTCTGACTGCAGAGAATGCAGGACTACTGTCTTGGCCTATGTCTCTAGAAATGAAAATTGGAGCAAAGAGTTTTCTAAGGGAGTAAACCCTAAAAAAACAAATCACCCAATTTTTAGGGCTAGAGCAAGAATTCTGATGTTAGGAGAGGGGTTAAGCTAACATTAATGTCAGGAATAATATTGACAAGTTATGCAGAATATCCATAAACATTGTTTAAAATGAATGTCTTATGGACAAAGTTACTCACACAGTTCTGAAGAGCAGGCACAAAATAGCAAATTGTCCCTCGTAAAGAGCCCGAGTTGCTCCAGTTTTAGAATTAGAATTCCAGATGACTGCAGGTCTGTCTTTCATATAACTCAAGTGCTCTGAGATTTTCAGAGCTTTACACAAGTGAGGGTTTAAGCCTGAAATTACCTACAGCATTTGAACTTAGCCAAAGGCTAAATACCAACATTAAAACCAGACAAAGATTTTTCTTGGGTGATGTATGCCATAGTCAAGCTTATGGGCATTTTTATCCAGAAAAGCCTAGTCTCACTGGCATTGAAAGATTTCCTAACACAATAACTTTCTTCTTCAATGACTTTAGCCAATTTTAGATGAATATCTTGAGGCACCATTTCAGTCTTACCTTGAGGCTTGAAGTTACACGAGAGGAACCTGCTTTTAAAGTGCCTGAACCTGCATTTACTCCACTGCTTTTCCAATACTCATAGGTTCATGGGCTACCAGCATTTCAGCGGTCCTGAAAACATCACATTTTTACTTGTGTAATAGTCAAACTTAAAGATACAAATTTCATGTTTGGCCCCCCAAACCTTTAAAAAAATAAAAAACAGGTTTTTTATTGGTCTCAAGTCCTATATTCCATGGGTCTGTAAAGATACTGCAATAAAGACATGACTTTAATTTCTCCATTTTCAATCCTTATCTAATACTATTTTTCTTAGTAATTAATTATTTCAGAGTTCAATATAAGTCTTTTTATTATTAATGCACACTTACTAGTAATATAGGGAGCTGGACAGTAGTTAGGAAACAGATTTATTGTCAGACATTCCTGGTTAGGATACTCTGTTTTGTGACTTTCTAATTATGTGATCTTGAATTCTCAGATTTATCATCTATGAAACGGGCATCACAATATTTTCCTATTAGAGTTTTCACAATTAAATGAAATCATGGATGTAAAATGTATCAGGTATGACTAAATCAAATCCCTTATGATTATACAGTGGAAGTGACAAGTAGATTCAAAGGATTAGATCTGATAGATTGCTTGAAGAACTATGGACAGAGGTTCATAACACTGTACAGGAGGTGGTGATCAAAACCATCCCAAAGAAAAAGACACGCAAAAAGGCAAAATAGTTGTCTGAGGAGGCCTTACAAATAGCTGAGAAAAGAAGAGAAGCAAAAGGCAAAGGAGAAAAGGAAAGATATACCCATCTCAATGAAGACTTCCATAAGAATAGCCAGGAGAGATAAGAAAGGCTTTCAAAGTTAACAATGCAAATAAATGAAAATAATAGAAAGGGAAAGACTAGAAATCTCTTCAAGAAAATTAGAGATACCAAGGGGACATTTCATGCAAAGATGGGCTCAATAAAGACAGAAACAGTATGGAACTGAGAGAAGCAGAAGATATTAAGAAGAACTGGAAAGAATACACAGAAAAACTATACAAAAAAGATCTTCATGACCAGATAACCACAATGGTGTGATCACTCACCTAGAGCCAGACATCCTGGAATGCCAAGTTAAGTGGGCTTTAGGAAGCAGCACCACGAACAAAGCTAGTGGAGGTGATGGAATTCCAGTTGAGCTATTTCTTTTTTTTTTTTTTTTTTTATGGCAAGGTATTTTGTGAACATATGTTTCTATTTATCTTGGATAACTCTTGGGGTAGAATTGAGGGGTCATAGAATAAATGTGTGCTAAATTTTATAAGAAGTGATCAGAGTTTTTCCCAAAGTTATTGAATCGTTGCTGTGAAAGTGCTGCACTCAATATGCCAGCAAATTTGGAAAACTCAGCAGTAGCCACAGGACTGGAAAGGTCAGTTTTCATTCCAACCCCAAAGAAGGGCAATGCCAAAGAATGTTCAAACTATCACACAATTGTAATATTCATCGGAAGGACTGATGCTAAAGCTGAAGCTCCAATACTTTGGCCACCTGATGTGAAGAGCTAACTCATTAGAAAAGATCCTGATGCTGGAAAAGATTGAAGGTGGGAGGAGAAGGAAATGACAAAGAATGAAATAATTGGATGGCATCACCAATCAATAGGCATGAGTCTGAGCAAGCTCTGGGAGATGGTGAAGGACAGAGAAGACAGGCATGCTCCGGTCTATGGGGTCGCAAAGCATAGGACATGATTGAATGACTGAACAACAACAAAATGTATATACACCTAAATTATGATATTGTCTGTAAGTTAATAGGCTCTCCTCCTTCTATATCTCCTCCTCCTCATCTTCAGTTCAGTCGCTCAGTTGTGTTGGACTCTTTGCCGCCCCATGGACTGCAGCATACCAGGCCTCCCTGTCCGTCACAAACTCCCAGAGTTTACTCAAACTCATGTCCTTTGAGTTGGTGATGCCATCCAGCCATCTCATCCTTTATCGTCACATTCTCCCACCTTCAATCTTTCCCAGCATCAGGGTCTTTTCAAAGGAGTCAGCTCTTCCCATCATGTGGCCAAAGTATTGGAGTTTCAGCTTCAGCATCAGTCCTTCCAACGAATATTCAGGACTGATTTCCTTTAGGATGGACTGGTAGGATCTCCTTGCAGTCCAAGGGATTCTCAAGAGTCTTCTCCAACACCACAGTTCAAAAGCACCAATTCTTCAGTGCTCAGCTTTCTTTATAGTCCAAGTCTCACATCCATACATGACTACTGGAAAAACCATAGCCTTGACTAGACAGAATTTTGTTGGCAAAATAATGTTTCTGCTTTTTAATATGCTTTCTAGATTGGTCATAACTTTTCTTCCAAGAAGCAAGTGTCTTTTAATTTCATGGCTGCAGTCATCATCTACAGTGATTTTGGAGCCCAAAAAAATAGTCTGTCACTGTTTCCACTGTTTCCCCATCTATTTGCAATGAAGTAATGGGACCAGATGCCATAATCTTAGTTTTCCAAATGTTGAGTTTTAAGCCAACTTTTTCATTCTCCTCTTTCACAAGAGGTGTTTTCTTGTGAAAACACCTTTCTTTCAAGAGGTGTTTAGTTCTTCCTCGCTTTATGCCATATGGGTGGTGTCATCTGCACATCTGAGGTTATTGATATTTCTCCCAGCAATCTTGATTCCAGTTTGTGCTTCATCCAGCCCAGTTTTTCTCATGATGTACTCTGCATGTAAGTTAAATAAGCAGGGTGACAATATGCAGCCTTGACGGACTCATTTCCCGATTTGGAACCAGTCTGTTGTTTCATGTCCAATTCTAACTGTCGCTTCCTGACCTGCATACAGGTTTCTCAAGAGGCAGATCAGGTGGTCTGGTATTCCCATCTCTTTCAGAATTTTCCAGTTTGTTGCAGTCCACACAGTCAAAGGCTTTGGCATAGTCAATAAAGCAGAAATAGATGTTTTTCTGGAACTCTCTTGCGTTTTTGATGATCCAGTGGATGTTGGCAATTTGATCTCTGGTTCCTCTGCCTTTTCTAAAACCAGCTTGAACATCTGGAAGTTCATGATTCATGTACTGTTAAAGCCTGGCTTGGAGAATTTTGAACATTACTTTACTAGTGTGTGAGGTGAATGCAATTGTGTGGTAGTTTGAGCATTCTTTAACATTGTCTTTCTTTGGGACTGGAATGAAAACTGACCTTTTCCAGTCCTGTGACCACTGCTGCATTTTCCAAATTTGCTGGCATATTGAGTGTAGCACTTTCACAACATTATCTTTTGGGATTTGAAATAGCTCAACTGGAATTCCATCACCTCCACTAGCTTTGTTTGTAGTGATGCTTCCTAAGGCCCTCGTCTTAGTATCTTAGTAGTAATAATTAGTGAGAATTATGATTTTTAGGATTATGATGTTAACTTGGAAGACAAGTAATTGTTCCAGTTTAGGCTGGGAAGATGGGTTGAATTTAATTCAGAGAATTCTAAGATTGACAGCACTGGGGCTCTCTCAGGCTTGGAGCACTTGGCAATATAAGTTGTGACATATTATTTTCATGTACAATTGGTCACCACAGTTTTTACTTTTAACTATGGACTTTTCTGTACTCCTTATTACAACTTTCTCACATCCTTAGTCATTTAAGGATTTTTATAGAATGAAGGCCAGACCCTCTTCTTTGGTCCCTTATGTTCTTCTCCTTCTTCCTTGTCTATTTCTTTTCTCAGCCCCTCCTTCCTCTGCCAGCTCCCTCACACTGGCTAGCAGAAGGCTTCAGGAAAACAAGTCCTACGCATGAGTCTACAGCAGGAGAGCATATAGAACCAGGCCAGAGGTACAGGGGCTTGTGGACAGCCTGGGGTGTCATCTTGCTTGGGGAGGCTTAAAGAGGGGGCAAGTGAAGAACAGTCTGTGCCTTTAGTCATTGATCCCCAACTTTTTTGGCACCAATGACCAGGTTCATGGAAGACAATTTTTCCAGGGACCAAGGGGGAAGAGACATTAGATATCATCAGGCATTAGATACCAGAGGTTGGGGACCACTGTGTCCTTAAGAAGCTAAAAATGTGAGCTTACTTTAGGTAAAGAGAAGTAAGCAAAATGCAAATCTGTCCTCAGTTTCCATTTTCTATTCTTTTGCAACTTAATATGGGCATGTATTTAGTTTCACCTTCTTTATCCTCTTTATGCCATTTGACAACATAAAGGTATTACTCTGCCCTTATGCTTTCCTAGTGGTTCAGGGGTGAAGAATTCACCTGCCAATGCAGGAGATGTGGGTTTGACCCCTGGGGTTGGGAAGATCTCCTGGAGAAGGAAATGGTGACCTACTCTAGTAATCTTGCCTGGAAAAATTCCATGGACAGAGGAACCTGGCAGGCTATAGTCCATGTGGTCACAAAAGAGTGAGATATGACTTAGCAACTAAATAACAACAATGCCCTTTTATAAGCCTGCTGCCCTAAAGAATATGAATTCAATTTTCAGCATTTAAAATAATCATAGTTGAAAAAATGATTACTCATGTTATGTTTAAAAAATTATTCCAACAGATGTAACATTGAAAGAATGGCTTGTAAGAAAGTAAAAGCAGTTTAATACAAATGAATCTACCGATTTATAACTTTTATCTTATAATAAAGACTTTTCAATAATTTCAACCTTGTACTTCACCATAAGTGCCTGAGAGTTTATCTAGAATGTATCCATGACAAAGCGTACCCTTATATTTCCACAGATACATAGCTTTTCTTCATTGTATTAAAACTGTCAGTTAATATAATACAGATAGCACTTAGATATCCTAGTATCATAAGGTAAAGGTAAGGTGAAGTCGCTCAGTCGTGTCTGACTCTTTGCCACCCCACGGACTGTAGCCTACCAGGTTCTTCTGTCCATGGGATTTTCCAGGCAAGAGTACTGGAGTGGGGTGCCATTGCCTTCTCCAAAGGGTCTTCCCAACCCAGGGATCGAACCCTGGTCTCCCACACTGTAGGCAGATGCTTTACCGTCTGCACCACCAGGGAAGTCTAGTATCATAACCTTTAAAAAACCTGACCTCAAAATTACATCAAAATGCAAATAAACAAAAATCAGGGACTCTACTTTGCTCTCAGTTTGGGAGAGAGAAGAATAAAATGAGAAAGTCATTTTCTCATTTTTAAGACTCTGTCTTCTGATTTTAAATTCTTCAAGGATATGAGTTTTACCAAATGACAAAAGCACTGGATCTATGAAAACATGCAAAAACGTGTCATTCAGATACTGATTTTCAAGAGTTTTGCTCTGAGGCACCTGCATACAGTTTTCATGAAGCCTTGTTAAATGTTTCCTAGGGCTCCTGAGTATTCTTGTGCACAAGGTCAGCTGTGTAATGGTGAACGATTCTTAAAGATGGGGAATGTTTTATAAAGTGAGAGTAATATAAGGCAGAAAAACAATGGAAAAGAATTATTTGTATTACAGGCTAAAAAAATACTTTTTCACAATAAAGCATGACTAACTGTGGAAGAACTAGTAATAAAGAATGTTGGGCGCATATAACTATAAACACGAGATGGGCTGGCATCTTCGCTGACTTCAGAATTACAAGAGCAGTTTTTCACTCCTGGGCTGCATTAATTCTCTGCCTACTAATTCTGACAGACTAGACTTCTTAAAGTCCTCCACGACTGGAGGCTGCAAGCTGCAGAAAAATTAACAAGCTTTACAGTGTTTCCTTTTTCCAGAAGAATGGAAAAAATGTTTAAGTTCAAGATACTCTGTGTGGAAAGCACAACAGAAATATTTTTTCAGTTTTAATGTTGACATTTTATCACCAGATAAATTATTAACATAAAAAGATTGACTCTCAAATGTAAAAATATTAATAAATATTTTTAAATTTCCACTAAAATATTTTTAGGAATGACACTATAATCATAGTAAATATTTTTTAAACTCAGCCTTCGCTAGTGGCTCAGCTGGTAAAGAATCCACTTGCAATCCAAGAGACCTGGGTTTGATCCCTGGGTTGGGAAGATCCCCTGGAGAAGGGAAAGGCTACCAACTCCAGTATTCTGACCCAGAGAATTCCATGGACTGTATAGTCCACGGGATCGCAAAGAGTCAGATACGACTGAGTGACCTTTTCTAAACTCAAAATACAAACGGTACTAATCTGTATCTAAACGGTACTGCTATATCTAAAGGAAAAAAGAACAGGATGATTCTAGAGTGGAAACAGAGGGCACGCCACCTGGGACCAGAAGATTTACATTCAAGTCCAATTCTACTATTTGGCTAAATTAATGTTTCTCAGTTTCCAAATTATAAAAAGGATCAAATAAAGTGTAACAGATAGAGTGGTTATCCTTAAAAAATGATGACTTGACTTGATTACAAAGGTAGTTTGTAAGCTGCTCTTTCAATGTAAAGGTTTGGCTTTCAGGATTAAGTGACTTGTCCCAGATCACACAGCCAGTTATTTGTAGACATAGCATAACTTGCAGAAATCTGGTTTCCTGGCTGTTGTCGGCACCCTTGTTACTACAATGTATCTTTCTCTCCTGTATTATATACCTATTCTCAGTAAAAAGAATTAATCATAAATTTGAGTTTGAGTAAACTCTGGGAGATTGTGAAGGACAGAGAAGCTTGGCATGCTGCAGTCCATGGGGTCACAAAGAGTTGGACACAACTGAATGACTGAACGACAACATAAATCATAGTGCATAATGCAGTCTTAATATTTTATTTCAGAGGCCTTTTATATGTATCCTTCTAGCTTGCCCTTTTCACTTCTGCACTGTGCCTCCCCTCCAGTCTTAAAAAAACAAACAAAAAAAAAAAAAAAAACAAGCAAAAAACCCACTGTTCCTTTAAGCCTCACACCATTCAAATACTCCACCTCCTGGTGCGCTAGCCCACGGGGTCACAAAGAGCTGGACAGACTGAGTGACTAAGCTCACTAACAATAAGTATGCTACCCTCTTTGATGTTTCTACCAACTTATGGTCACTACTCCTACTCTACTCAGGGCTTTTACTTTTGGTTTATTTTTCTCACGTGGGCTTAACCCAGTCAGAAATTGTAGAACTAGAGCATCCTGAAGAGGAACTAATCACTCTCCTTTCTTGTTACTTGACTACCAATTCTCTTTTCCTCCATTCTATGTCTGCCACACTCTCCTGTGGTCATGTTTTGACTCGTGCTGTACTCAGTAAACAATCTATTCTAACCACCATTTCCTCTCTGCTCAGCTTATCTGGCCGAGTACTTCCGCTACAAAATTCTTCAACCTCATTGTGACCTTCAATCCATCTACTTTTTCATTCCATTGGTCCTCTCCTGGTTTCAGTTATTCTTATGGGTCAGCTGGGATTCCAAGGTCCTTCAGGAAAATCACCCCTTCAGGAACACAACTCTCATGTGCTTACACTATTTGTTGGAAAAAAATTGAAATCTGGATTTTTCTATCATGGTGTCCTTCAGATGTGTACCAAGGTTCACTTAAAATATTGTGCAGACAAGTTGAAAAGCTATTACATTGGGACTTCGGGTAACAGGAAATGATAGAAATGAAATCCCAACATGAAATGTTAACTAGAATGCAAATCTTCAAAGACAAGAGTAAAAGTGATCCCGTGACATTTAAAAATTTCCTCCTGTGGATGGTAGTAAAAGACTCAAGATGCAAGAAGAGTAGGAACTGTTTGGTGGGAACTGCTAGAACTCTGAGCTTGGACCCATTACCAAAGAAAGGTGCATCTAGGCATACCCAGCTCCTCAAGTCAACACTGATGAAGCCTGCTTCTATGGGACCGCTCAGAACTCAATAATCCACATCTATGGATGGAAGCTCAGTGGACAAAGTCCTCACCCTTGCCCTGGAAAGACTGAGGACAAAAACCATGAGTTAATAAGTGGCTTCAATGTGGGAGCCACTAAGAGGTGACTGAATGGAATCCACTAGCCTACAATTTATTAGAGCAAAGGAAACATTATTATTCCTTGAGGCCCAAGATGAGCCACAAAGGAAAGTGCAGACTTGAAGCCTTTTGGGCTTGTAGGTGTGAGAACCAATGGAAAGGGTAATGGGATTCCCACAGAGAAAGTGTGTGGGCTGAACTTCCCCAAAACTAGAAGCTGAGTGAGGAGAAGTGGCCAGAGGAATGGAATATGCCTGTATCATAGGAGGTGCCATTAGAAGGGAAATCTAGGAAAACCCACAGAAGTACTCAGAAAATGATACAGGTTTAAATATATGCCAAGTCCTAAAATTGTTGATCCAGTTTACAACTGCATCTGTCAGGCAGAGAAAAATCTTCAGTACATTCTTTTCTCTTTCCCCAAGCACCATCCCTGAATGAGCCAGCAAGGCAGAATAACACAACCATGGTTTTGGGGACAAAGTAAGTGTGGGGAGAAAAGAAGTCTTCCCCTTGGATGAAGATGGAAGGCTGATGAATATGTAGAACTGAACATTCTATTTTCTGAATCCAAAGTGATTTTTAACCTACTCCACCTATAGGACCTTCTATCCCATAGGACACATAGGAATTTTTCAGAGTTTTCAATCTTTGACAGAAAACTTTCTCAACTGTACAACTATTATAAGGATAATGAGAGAGAAAAATGAAAAATAAAAGAATTAAAAATGATAGTTTTATTCTATATCATGAGTCATGTTTTTAAATATACTAGTTATACTTGTTTCATGCTAACTTCATTTTCATAAGCCCCAAATGAGCACTTAGCTTGCTACTATTTGTCTGGCAATGCTACTATTTTTATTTCTCTAGGAGGCTTCGTCGTCATTGCCATTTAGTTGCTAAGTTGTGTCCGACTCTTGTGACCCAATGGACTGTGGCCTGCCAGGCTCCTCTGTCCATGGGATTCTCCAGGAAAGAATACTGGAGTGGGTTGCCATTTCCTTCTCCAGAGGATCTTCCCGACCCAGGAATCGAACCCAGGTCTCCTGTATTGCAGGCATATTCTTTACCCACTGAGCTACAAAGAAAGCCCATAGGAGGCTTGCTGTCCCACTATTCTCCTATTTGACTGTTTTCTATCTTCACTCTTGGTTCAAATCTCCACCCCTCTCCCTTCCTACCATCTCACCTTTAGACGATGAGTATATTCCCATACTTCATTGAGATGCTAGAAACTCTAAGATGGTGATCCAAACTTCTCACCAACAAAACTGTCTAAATCAGTAGCATTTTCTCTCATCTCATCCCCAAGACACACCTCTGTAAAAGGTTAATCCCTCTCCCTTTTCATTTCCTGGGATGATCCTCTACTCTCCTCAGCAGATTCTCCCTCCTACTCATTCTATCAGCATACACACATGTTTTAAGAACAGTTTTGTTTTTACAAAAAAATTAAAAAAAGGTATACAAATTTCCTATATACCCCCTGATCCCACTCACACATAGCCTCTCCAGCTGACATGACTCACTGGAATGATACATTTTTACCAAGGATGAGCCTACAGTGACATATTATGATCACCCTAAGTCCATAGTTTACCTTAGGATTCTTACTTGGTATTGTACACCCTATGGGTTTGGACAAATGTATAATGACATAGACCCATCATTACAATATCAAATGGAATAATTTCACTACCCTAAAAAATCTTCTGTGCTCTGCCTATTCATCTGACCCACTTCACCCCACAACCATTGATCTTTTTACTTTCTGCATAGTTGTGCCTTTTTTTCGGAATGTCATAGAGTTGGAATCATACAGTATGTAGCCTCTTCAGATAGGTTTCTTTCACCTAGTAACATGCATTTAAGGTCCCTTCTCCAAGTCTTTCGATTGCTTGATAGCTCATTTCTTTTTATTGCTGAGTAATATTCCATTGTCTGGAAATACCACAGTTTATTTATCCATTTACTTACTTATAGACAACAAACATTTAAAAATCTTCCTTGGGTTCCACACTCTCTCTGATATTTTCCCACTTCTTGGCTTTTCTTTATAAGCCATCTTTTCATGTAACTAACATTTGCTTGACAATTACATATCTTCACCTCACACTCACTCCTCAGCCTCTTCACTGTGGCTTCTGACCACCATTCCCATCCCTGAAACTGCTCAACAATGTCACTGGTGACTTCACATTGTCCAACTCAAAGGACTCTGCCGGGGACCAGCCCCGGCTGATCCAGGGTACTCGAAGGAGAGACGGCGTCGGCGAGGGTCAGGATACGATAGTTTCAATTAGATATTAATTAGAGATATAAAGAGTAATAGAATAAGGATAGCTCAGTAAGAAAATTCAGTGGAGAAAAGAGGCTGAGTAGATTGGTTTACGCAGGGGACCAATAAAACTTCAAGACAAGAAGCTTGCACCACTTACGTAGGTCGCAGGCGTCCTTCCGTTCTCCCGAGGGAGAGGAGACACTGAGGCCTCCCCGGTCGGATCTTAGAAGCCCAGGCAAAATTAGTAAGCTTGGTGGGTTCCGCGCTCCAGATGGAGACTCAACCGGAGGGAGAGAGAGACATGGGGAGACCAGTATTTTGAGAAACTGATCCCAAATCTTTATTTTCCAGAGTCTGTTTTTATACACTGAGATGTTATACAAAAGTCACGTGGGGACAGCAGTCCTGACTTTTATTAAAGTCAGGTGCTTCACACAAATGTATACAGAGGTCTTAGGGGTGTTACATCATCTTCTGGCCAGGGGGGCCTGCTGACAATTTACGACCCTCTCCTTGTGACAGCGGTCAGTCAATCAGGACACTTATTTCTCCAGGGCTGATTATTCTCAAAACAGACGCCACCCAAGTAAAGTTACATTCCTACAGGGTGAGGGTGTAGTGGGTTTTAGTTAAGGAAAGAATTTACTTAGCCTAAGGTCTAACGTGATTAATATCAAAGGTTAATTCTATATATTCATTAATGTGTGTAAGGGCAGGGGATGTGGAGACTTAGCAACAAACATTGGCTCAACAAATGAAAAACCCTTCACCAATACAATTTCTAATCAGCCCATTATACTTATACTAATAGTTTTCTAACTTTTCTAAGGAACCTGTTTTTAGAAGGTTTAAAGCATCTCGTGCCTCTCACGGTTGGGAGGCTGTGAGCAATCACATGTGGCCGGACGAGCCTGTCAGGCAGGCTAGAGAACCTTCAGAGGAGTTTGTAGGTTAAAACACTCTTATCACGCCCAGGAATTATTATAAACTGGAGCTCTAAGTTAACTCCTTCTCCAAAAGAGGTGGTGGGGGACAGCCCCCCGTAAAGTCAGAGGTGTAGGTGAGCACAAAGTAGTAAAGTAGGCAGGCTCTGGTTATGGGGGTAGACGCTCGAGGATTTCCAGGGGGACTCCTGAGGCTCGATCCCACCTTTGCGTATGTCGAGCCTCCTTCCTCATGACCTTTGTCACGGGCGGAGTACCTCACTCTGGCCCCCAACAGGACTCTATTTGGATATACGATTCATCAGTTCCATATCACCATCCCCTTTCTATCTCAAAGCACTTCTTACTCTTGACTTCCACCATCTCACTGTCTTCTAGTTTTCCTCACTCCTTGGATGTTGCTTCTCCATCTCCTTTGCAACCACCTTCTCGTCTACTTAGCCTATTATTTGGGAGGTTCAGAGCTTGCCTCTGAGCTTTTCTCCATCTCTTCTCTCCCCTGTTTCTCTCCATGGCTTTAAACACCATTTGTGTATTGATCACTACCATAGTTATATTTCCAGTCCAAGTTTCTCCTGGGAAGTTCAGAGTCTTATATCCAACTTCTCATTTATACCTTCATGGTTATTTCAGAGGCACGTGAAATTTCAGTTATTCAAAATAGACTACTAAATTTCCACCCTTCCCCCCCTTTCAGACCATTTCTCTTTTCATACATTTCATCTTAGTCATATCACCACCATTTAAAGATACCAGGAACCTGGGAGCCATTCTGTATTCCTCGCTTTTCCTCATCTCCCACAGCCAAACTATCAAATGGTAATTTTAAACAGGTCTTGGCCACTCACCTCCATTACTGCCACTCTCAGATGGTGCCTCTGGACCAGTGCAAAAGCCTCCTGATTACGTTTCCCCCTATCTCTCACCAACCTACACATCCCAGGGTATCAAAAGTGATGTTCCAACAACATATGGTATTATCCCCAACCCCTCTCCACACACAGAAAGGTTCTCAATTCACTCAACAAAATTCTATTCCCCACAAGCCATGAATGCCAGATCTTTGCTCATGTGATGCAGCCGCACCAGCCAGCCTTAGTTGTCCATACACACCTCTGAGAGGGCTTGAAATGTTCTATTCTCTCTGACAGGAACACACGCCAATGCTCTCATGTCTAAATCACACAGCCTGCTTGTGATTCCTCTTCAAGACTCAGCTCAACGCTCAGCTTCTCAGAGCAGCTTTTCCAGATCACCCCATCAAGGCCCTGTTTTTTATCCGTGTCTTCACCACTTCTGCCACTGCAGTCAACACCACTTGAACCTACGCATGCACTTGGCTACTTATCTTTTTCTACAAGCTTCAGGGTCCTCCACACTGTGAACTGTGTCAGTGTTGTTAACCTGTGTACGCTCAACAAGAAGGGCCATACCTGGCCTCCAGAGGCTCTCTGTATGTGCAGACTAATGTACTCACCTGGTAGCACATCAACACAGCCATGACCGAAATTTCATAAAACATGTCAGATACTCCCAATGTTGAGCAATTACGTTATTGGGGCTCAGCAACCCACACAAAGAAAGGGAACAAAATAAAAGGCCAAACCACAGGAAGAGACCATTGTTTTGAAGGACTAGAGGAAGTCATAAGTATTCAATACCAAACTGTGCTGGGAAATCAAACAGGAACCTGATAAAAAGAAAGCCTAATACCTTTTTCTTGAATTGGGTATTCAACCTGAAGTGATCTTTAAATTGTGCCATTTTTTAGGCTGTTCATTACTTAGATCAATTTGTTTGTGTAGACACGACACTATTTCCTTTGGAATTCAGATGGATTGAATGACAGTTGGGGGTGATTAGGAATTCATTGATAGCTTATCAATAAATATTTAATCAGCATCTTTTATATGCACATGCTGCCCCCAGCAGGAATGTCCCTAATTGTTCAGCCTTCAGCTTGGAAATACCCCAAAGATAGGGTCAGCTCTAAGGAGCTGTAGCCTCTTGCTGAGGTCACATGGCCCCTTCAGGGTAGGCTTAGGGCCAAAAATGTTACTATTTTTCCTTAACTCATTTTCTGATGTTGGCTATGGTTTTACCTCTTCTTCCTTTAGAAATCAAACTGTATTCCTTCTTGGATAAATCAGTGCAGTCAGCTAGGGTATATGCCAAAAGCAAATGATTTTGGTGTGCTATAAAGTAATGTAGTTGACTTTTACAAAGCCTCTATGTTGAAACTCACTTCTTCAAACTACACATGTTAAACTTGTTTTATGACATAGTAATCAAATTGCAGTTTCAGAAGGGAGGGGCGGGGGGAATGAGTCCTGAGAATTATGAATGGCTCCCATTCGAGTTAAACTACCTTGACTTTTTTGCTTCAAATAAAACTTTTAGATATTGACTGTAATCTCAGATTAGGCACTTGGTTTTTAAAAACACTTACAAGTGTTACCCTACATACTACTTCATGTTATAGAAGTCTTAATAACTTTAATAACAGCTATTTCAATATTTGCATTAGAATAAATAAGTCACACAAATGTCAGTTACCATTATAGAAAGACATTTGTATCAGGGGTCAGAAGAAAGAGTTAATACTTCCCTCACAAAACTTTTATGAAAGAAGGAAGGAGGAAAGACAGGAGGGAGGGAGGGAGGAAGAAAGAAAGAATGAGATATGGAGGGAGAGATGGATGGAGGGAGGGAGCAAAGGGGAGGAGGAAAGAGGGAATTGAGGAATGTACATTCATTTCAAATACATTTGTTCTGCCTGGCTGAATAGCATCCCTCACTGAAGATGGAAAACACAAAGTGGAGAAATGGATAAATTTGCCAAATAAAAACATGGCCAAAGTGAAAGGCACGAGAGAGCTTACAGAAGAAGGAAGCTGTTGCCACACTTGCATATGTCCTGTGTAACACAGCAGAACCATGCAGAACCTAAGGAATTTCTGAGATTCATGCAATGCAAGCTGCAGAGCAAGAACTTCCAGAGTTCACTGCCCCGAACCACTCTAGGAATGAGTGCCAGAGCACTCAGCTCACCAGGTCAAGTGCAGTGCAGGAGATAGAAAATCAACAGCCCACTCTCCCCAACCCTTAAAACTGCTGAATCCTCTTCACCTGAGAACAGGCTACATCCCCCTTGTTTCTCTGTTCAAGTCACATCCATAGATCTGCAGGTATCTCCATCTTAAGCATCACATCCTCCAACAGCACAAGCAGTTCCCAAATGGTATTGTGTTTACAGTTTTGTAAAAGGAAATATGCCCAGAAGCTCCCAAAGAGATTTGTTAAGCCAAAGGGAAGTCCAAGTCACCTGCCACTACAGCCAATGTGTCATGGATCAGTTGGGGGTACCTTGGATCTGCTCTAGAGCCAAGGAACTTGAGTTTCAATCTTTTGTCCACAATGCTCCAAGTTTAAGGAAATCTGAGGGGCACCAAGAAATGAGAAATGGGACTTTCCTGGTATCTCAGTGTAAAGAATCTGCCTGCCAATGCAGTAGACATGAGTTCAATCCTTGATCCAGAAAGGTTCCACGTGCCACAGAGCAACTAAGCCTCTGAGCCACAGCTATTAAACCTGTGCTCCAGAGCCTGGGAGCCGCAAATACTGAGCCCACGTGCCACCACTACTGAAGCCCAAGCCCCCCAGAGCCTGTGCTCTGCAACAAGAGGAGCCACCACAGTAAGAAACCTACGCACCATGGCTAGAGAGTACCCCACACAACGAAGATTCAGCAAAGTCAAAAATAAATAAATACAATTTTTTTACATGTTTAAGAAATGAGAAATGAACCTAAACCCGTACACCATTCACTGAAAAATAAAGAAACCTGATTCCTCCTATACCCTCATCCTCTTTAATACAAGAAATTTCGTTTTATAAGCCAGGCACAAAACTGGCTATCAATCTTTTGTAAAAATCTAAGTCTTAGAGAATTGACCTACAATAGGGCCTGAGGAGTCTGGTGTGGAATTCTTGCTCCTTGAGTGTATCCTGCAGTTATATGTAAGACTGCTTTATTCACAAAGGATGACACCCAAGCCCCAGAAGTAGGCTGACTTCCTTGTGGTCACTCAGTGGCAACCAGAATCTTGTTTTTAATTCTTTGCCAGGGCTCCTTCAAGCACATCATGTGTCTCTCATCCCAGTACACTTCCATAGGTATCAAAATTGCATGTATGTTTTTACAATGCAGCAGCATGATTTAGTGAAATCACGGGTGAAAGAATTCCTATCTTTGTTCCAAAAAGACAGACTGCTGATTCTTCAGAATGGCACTGCTTCTGGATATGCATGGCGGCCCCACCTAGGGGCCTTCACCAATCCCTCAATTGCAAATATCACTCAGGCATCTAACACTCTCTGCAAATGTGCAAGATACAAATGAAAAATACATGTGACCCCCTTTAGGTCCTAATGGTTCTACAAAGACACCCAGATTGACTCACAGAGCAGCTCTTCACAAGAGTGCATATGACCAAGTGGAAGGCAGCAACTTCAGTTGAGCTGGTAGCTCAACAGGCTGGGTGCCTACCAGGCCTGGATCGCTGATCTGCGTGCAGCCCTCTCCACACAGCGCACGCAGTGCAGGTTATGGACTGCTGTATATCAAAGACTTTGGGGGTTACTTTGAAGAGTTGAGAGTAAGTATATTTAATCCATAAATTCCAAGGAATTTGGAAGAATGGAAAACAGGCGGAGACAGGCCTGAGGTGCCTGTTCTGTGCCTCTTAAGATGCCATGAACTTCAGTCCACTTTGCTGATGAACTTAACTACGACTTTGATGAGAATTCTCTGAATCTACCCAATGGGAAATGACCTCCATCCATATCAGCTTCATTATGTCCTGAACAAGAAACAAACACTGAACTGAATAGCACACAAAACATCCTTTTATGCTGCCCCTAACTGCAAAAGGATAACAGAAACAACATTTACTAGCAAGGAGTAATATCATTTTGTCTTTAGGATGGAGAAGGCATGTTATGTAAGCCTGAGGATGGTTTTGCATGCCCTTCCCTGTTAGACATGCCCTTCTCAGCCTTCAGCAGGCACTGAAAATTGTCAGCCTGATAGCTACCAACCTTCCAAAGAGATGTGGAGGGTTTTTTTTTTTTTTTTAATCAAATGTCCTGATAAGAAATACAAGTGGGCTAAGATTTTTTTTTTTTTTTTTCCTATTTGAGCAACACTGACTCTGAGATATGTGCTGATGATCAATCTTTGGTCATAGCAAGTTAAAGGCACGTTATTTATAAGGAATAAAATAATGTTCTGTACTTGGAGAATAAAAACAAAACACACTCTAGCTGGGTTCCTACACACAGCTCACAGAGAATACTAGCAAATTGTATGAGTTTTGAAGAATGAGTCAAGGCCTGCAAGACTTCTCAAATATAAATTCAGAAACCTGTACAACATGTGGGCAAATGACCAAACAGTGGAACATGCTTCAGGCTTGGGTTGTTCTACTGCGACTCACATCAGAGGGTCACATTTACTCAATTCCTGTTGTTGCCCCTCCAGCAAAGTGACTATGACATGAAATCACACTTTGTATAAGAACGGTGGGAAATAGAAAAGCCACCAATTGCCACTGAAAGGAATTAAAAATACTCAAAAAAGCCTTCTTGCATCAGTCCATTTTTTGCTTTTGCAATGCTCATCTCCCTGAAAAAACAAGAAAAAAATGACACATTCTGTCCAAAAGGGGGATCCCCAAGGCCCATGGTTTTGGGACCACCCGGAAAACACAAGCTTGGCCACATGAAGGGCAATGTTCTTGTTCTCACAGTTGCCAGAATAGCTAAGAGGCTTAGGAAGTTTCTGGCACCATCAACGGTTTGGCACTGTTAAGCTTGTTCTATATTAAAACAGAACTCAGAGTCCTTTTTCTCGAATGGGGATTAAGCTGAGGATCGTGTTCTAGCAAGGGACACATAGGAAGTGAGGCTGATGAGCCTCATCATTTAGCACCCTTCATCAGATCTCTGCAGCACTGATGTCCCAGCTCCCCAGATTGAGGTATCCTGGAACACACAGTACATCAAATAATTCACTGGCTTCACTCTGAGGAACGGGCACATGTTTGGGACAGTTACCTCCATCCTCTGAGGAAATACCCTGATTCAGGGAACTTACTGACAGGAATTTTTCACTTGAGTTCTGCTAGGTGAATGGATAAGAGTAGAATGTCACCAGACAAATGCCACTTCACTTGGACCTGCCACTAACCTTATCATTACCACCCTCAAAGAATATTAGCGTTCCTTGCATGTTTCTCACATTCTAATAATTTACAAAGTCTTTTTCACATCTGAGAATCTGTTAAAATCACATCTTTTAACTGAATCCTGAACTATAGTTCACTTAACTATTTCTTCACCATGGAGATCCTTTTGGATAAGGCAGGAATCACTGTCATTCCAAATATCTGGATAGAATAAGAAACACACACATGTACACACACACACACTTCTTGTTATCCAAATTCCAAAAGGCACACACAGACACTGTCTTGAGTGACCAAATCTTTGAATATTTTAGACCTGAAAACATCTAATAACAGTTCTGCCTCCTGCTCACTTGTGTCTGTGGGATGATCAGCCCCTTGAGTACCTGCCACTCTCTGCAAAAAAAAAAAAAAAAACTCTATCTTGGAAAACTGGTCTTAAAACCAGAAACCTTCACTACAGTCTTCTCTCCCTGCTATGTTCTTCCCTTTTCATTCAAAGTTCACTTAATCTTGGGCCTCATTCAGATCCTTAGCCCTCAGCCCTTCGTCTCTCCCACTGAGTTGCTATGCTCTTCTTGACCTGTCCAGCTCAGTTCCAGACTGACTCAGATCCTGAATCAACCCACCATCCTTCCCCCTGGACCTAGGCTGATGATGAAGAAAGGCTTCTCTGTGAAGAAGAGGCCGCCACCTGTATAGAGTATTTGATCCCTGGGCTGGTGTTGGGGGTGAGAAAGAGGTCCTTTTATTCTGCCGAGCACCTCACCTTCTATTCCCACAACCATCCTATTTCTTCCATCTTCCTGATCTAGTCCCTTTAATCTTCATTCCATGGTTTTCTCTTTAGTTTTAAGACTTCTCTATCTCCTAAAGGGTTTTGCTTAATCATCCTCATGACTGTATCTTCAAATCCTGCCTCTCCATTGGTCCCTTTAGCTCAACTTAGAAGAGTACCTAAATCCTTCCATTCTTAAAATTTGAAAAAAGACAAATTTGATGACCAAAACACTTGTTCAAAGTTTCATCCTCCACTTTCTCCCACTCATTCATTAATTTGTGCACGCCTCTCTCCCTCCCTCCTTTCCTTAATCTCATATTCCCTCTCCAGCCCAAACTGGTGTAAAACCGTATAAGTCTATCACCTCTGTCCCTTTCCTTGTGACTTTTCAAACTGCAGTGCCCTGCTAGGCTTCCATGGAAGCATTTCCTCTGATTAGCTTCCTAGACCAAGTCTGATCAGCTTTTCCCAGAGCTACCCTCTCTGTAGAAATGACTAGCAATCCATACCTCAATACTCTCTCCTCGCTTGGCTTTGTTAGACTATGTGCTCCTATTTTGTCCTTTTTAAAGTCACTTCTGGCTTTTCATGTGTCCATATTTCTCTGAATTCAGTCCTTCTCCCTAGACTCTTTTACTTCACAGTGTCCTTGAGTTTTCCCATTAACCTGCAGTCACATAATGACTGTGCTCAATGGTTCACTCTAGATACCACGTAGACGTCTCCAACCAATATACCTAAACCTGAACTCCTCACCTTCCCCAAACTGGCTCTGTCTTTATTGTTTATCACTGAGAAGGGCACTGGAATGCAAAAGTAGGAAGTCAAGAAACACCTGGAGTAACAGGCAAATTTGGCCTTGGAATACAGAATGAAGCAGGGCAAAGACTAATAGAGTTTTGCCAAGAAAATGCACTGGTCATACAAACACCCTCTTCCAACAACACTAGAGAAGACTCTATACATGGACATCACCAGATGGTCAACACCGAAGTCAGATTGACTATATTCTTTGAAGCCAAAGATGGAGAAGCTCTATACAGTCAGCAAAAACAAGACCAGGAGCTGACTGTGGCTCAGACCATGAACTCCTTATTGCCAAATTCAGACTTAAATTGAAGAAAGTAGGGAAAACCACTAGACCATTCAGGTATGACCTAAATCAAATCCCTTATGATTATACAGTGGAAGTGAGAAATAGATTTAAGGGCCTAGATCTGATAGATAGAGTGCCTGATGAACTATGGAATGAGGTTCGTGACATTGAGACAGGGATCAAGACAATCCCCATGGTAAATAAATGCAAAAAAGCAAAATGGCTGTCTGGGGAGGCCTTACAAATAGCTGTGAAAAGAAGACAAGCGAAAAGCAAAGGAGAAAAGGAAAGATATAAACATCTGAATGCAGAGTTCCAAAGAATAGCAAGAAGAGATAAGAAAGCCTTCCTCAGCGATCAATGCAAAGAAATAGAGGAAAACAACGGAATGGGAAAGGATAGAGATCTCTTCAAGAAAATCAGAGATACCAAAGGAACATTTCATGCAAAGATGGGCTCGATAAAGGACAGAAATGGTATGGACCTAACAGAAGCAGAAGATATTAAGAAGAGATGGCAAGAATACACAGAAGAACTGTACAAAAAAGATCTTCATGACCCAGATAATCATGATGGTGTGATCACTGACCTAGAGCCAGACATCCTGGAATTTGAAGTCAAGTGGGCCTTAGAAAGCATCACTATGAACAAAGCTAGTGGAGGTGATGGAATTCCAGTTGAGCTATTCCAAATCCTGAAAGATGATGCTGTGAAAGTGGTGCACTCAATCTGCCAGCAAATTTGGAAAACTCAGCAGTGGCCACAGGACTGGAAAAGGTCAGTTTTCATTCCAATCCCAAAGTAAGGCAATGCCAAAGAATGCTCAAACTACCGCCCAATTGCACTCATCTCACATGCTAGTAAAGTAATGCTCAAAATTCTCCAAGCCAGGCTTCAGCAATATGTGAACCGTGAACTTCCAGATGTTCAAGCTGGTTTTAGAAAAGGCAGAGGAACCAGAGATCAAATTGCCAACACCCACTGGATCATGGAAAAAGCAAGAGAGTTCCAGAAAAATATCTATTTCTGCTTTATTGACTATGCCAAAGCCTTTGACTGTATGGATCACAATAAACTGGAAAATTCTGAAAGAGATGGGAATACCAGACCACCTGATCTGCCTCTTGAGAAATCTGTATGCAGGTCAGGAAGCAACAGTTGGAAGTGGACATGGAACAACAGACTGGTTCCAAATAGGAAAAGGAGCACATCAAGGCTGTATGTTGTCACCCTGCTTATTTAACTTATATGCAGAGTACGTCATGAGAAACGCTGGACTGGAAGAAACACAAGCTGGAATCAAAATTGCCAGGAGAAATATCAATAACCTCAGATATGCAGATGACACCACCCTTATGGCAGAAAGTGAAGAGGAACTCAAAAGCCTCTTGATGAAGGTAAAAGTGGAGAGTGAAAAAGTTGGCTTAAAGCTCAACATTCAGAAAACGTAGATCATGGCATCTGGTCCCATCACTTCATGGGAAATAGATGGGGAAACAGTGGAAACAGTGTCAGACTTTATTTTGGGGGGCTCCAAAATCACTGCAGATGGTGACTGCAGCCATGAAATTAAAAGACACTTACTCCTTGGAAGGAAAGTTATGACCAACCTAGACAGTATATTCAAAAGCAGAGACATTACTTTGCCAACAAAGTTTCGTCTAGTCAAGGCTATGGTTTTTCCTGTGGTAATGTTTGGATGTGAGAGTTGGACTGTGAAGAAGGCTGAGCACCGAAGAATTGATGCTTTTGAACTGTGGTGCTGAAGAAGATTCTTGAGAGTCCCTTGGACTGCAAGGAGATCCAACCAGTCCATTCTGAAGGAGATCAGCCCTGGGATTTCTTTGGAAGGAATGATGCTAAAGCTGAAACTCTAGTACTTTGGCCACCTCATGGGAAGAGTTGACTCATTGGAAAAGACTCTGATGCTGGGACGGATTGGGGGCAGGAGGAGAAGGGGATGACAGAGGATGAGATGGCTGAATGGCATCACTGACTCGATGGATGTGAGTCAGGGTGAACTCTGGGAGTTGGTGATGGACAGGGAGGCCTGGCGTGCTGCAATTCATGGGGTCCAAAGAGTCGGGCACAACTGAATGACTGATCTGATCTGATCTGAGAAGGGCACTTCCTCCATCTCATCATTCAAACCAGACACTAAAGACTCAACTTTAGATTCATATGCTCTCCCTTCCCATGTCCAATCACTCACCACACCCCATTAATATATCTTCTTATTAGGTTTTCCCTTTCTCTCCACCACCTTTATATGGATCCCCTTCTCTCCCCAATTAATGCCATAGCTATAGTCCAGAGTCTCCTGATGTTTCTCATAGACTATTAAGGCAATTTCAACTCCATGTCTACATTCTGGTCATTGCTTTATTGCTACCCAATCCACCCTACATATATGAACATTGGTTTTTTAGACAAAATCAGTAAGACTACTGATTTTAAAAATATTTCACAAACAATAACTAAAGCCTGGATTAGTGGATAAATGTATTTGGGTGCTTTTAAAACTGTAAATTGTGACCCATTGGTGGATTTTAAAATCAATTTAATGGGTCTCAACCAGTATTAAAACAAATTGAAATAAAATAGGATACACAATACTAGAGTATATTACCAAAGAGAAGGGCAAACTTGTGAACATTTTGTTTCAGTTTTTGTGTGTTTCTGTGTATGCACAGATAGACCTGTGACATATATGTATGTATATATGTATACCTATATACAATATAGATATACATGACAGGGTAATATGTATTTTATATTGGGAGGCTACAGAAAATATTGCTAAATCTTCTGCAGTACAGTAGTCTGATCCATCAATACTTCTCCATTTTAATCTCCCATCACTTGCCTGACCTCTTCTAGAACTTTATATTCTAGACCAGGGCATTCCAACAGAAATAGAATGCAAACTACCAACATAAGCCAAATATGTATTCAAATTTTTCTGGTAGTCACCTTAAAAAAAGTAAAACAAAATAGGTGAAATCAGTTTTAATGATATGCTTTCTTTAATTCAACACATCTAAAATATTATCATTTCAGTTGAGTTCAGTTCAGTTGCTCAGTGATGTCCGATTCTTTGCGACCCCATGAACCACAGCACGCCAAGCCTCCCTATCCATCACCAACTGCTGGAGTCTACCCAAAACCCATGTCCACTGAGTCAGTGATGCCATCCAACCATCTCATCCTCTGCTGTCCCTTTCTCCTCCTGCCCTCAATCTTTCCCATATCAGGGTCTTTTCAAATGAGTCAGCTCTTCACATCAGGCGGCCAAAGTATTGGAGTTTCAGCTTCAACATCAGTCCTTCCGATGAACGCCCAGGACTGATCTCCTTTAGGATGGACTGGTTGGATCTCCTTGCAGAACAAGGGACTCTCGAGTCTTTTCCAACACCGCAGTTCAAAAGCATCAATTCTTTGGCACTCAGCTTTCTTTATAGTTCAACTCTCACATCCATACCTGACCACAGGAAAAACCATAGCCTTGACTAGACGGACCTTTATTGACAAAGTAATGTCTCTGCTTTTTAATATGCTGTCTAGGTTGGTCATAACTTTCCTTCCAAGGAGCAAGTGTCTTTTAATTTCATGGCTGCAGTCACCATCTGCACTGATTTTGGAGCCCCCCAAAATAAAGTCTGACACTGTTCCCACTGTTTCCCCATCTATTTCCCATGAAGTGATGGGACCAGATGCCATGATCTACGTTTTCTGAATGTTGAGCTTTAAGCCAACTTTTTCACTCTCCACTTTCACTTTCATCAAGAGGCTTTTGAGTTCCTCTCCACTTTCTGCCATAAGGGTGGTGTCATCTGCATATCTGAGGTTATTGATATTTCTCCTGGCAATTTTGATTCCAGCTTGTGTTTCTTCCAGTCCAGCGTTCCTCATGATGTACTCTGCATATAAGTTAAATAAGCAGGGTGACAATATACAGCCTTGATGTACTCCTTTTCCTATTTGGAACCAGTCTGTTGTTCCATGTCCACTTCCAACTGTTGCTTCCTGACCTGCATACAGGTTTCTCAGGAGGCAGGTCAGGTGGTCTGGTATTCCCATCTCTTTCAGAATTTTCCAAGTTTATTGTTATCAACACAGTCAAAGGCTTTGGCATAGTCAATAAAGCAGAAATAGATGTTTTTCTGGAACTCTCTTGCTTTTTCGATGATCCAGTGATATTGGCCATTTGATCTCTGGATCCTCTGCCTTTTCTAAAACCAGCTTGAACATCTGGAAGTTCACGGTTCACATACTGTTGAAGCCTGGCTTGGAGAATTTTGAGCATTACTTTATTAGCGTGTGAGGTGAGTGCAATTGTGTGGTAGTTTGAGCATTCTTTGGCATTGCCTTTCTTTGGGATTGGAATGAAAACTGACCTTTTCCAGTCCTGTGGCCACTGCTGAGTTTTCCAAATTTGCTGGCATATTGAGTGCACCACTTTCACAGCATCATCTTTCAGGAATTGAAATAGCTCAACTGGAATTCCATCACCTCCACTAGCTTTGTTCATAGGCCCACTTGATAAATAAAAATTACACTGAAATATATTCCTTTTTTGTATCAGATTTGAAATCCTGTGTATATGTTGCATTCAATGTATAAGTTAGTTCAGATACCACATTTCAAGTGCTCATTAGTCAGATGTACTTAGTGACTACTCTAATCACTCAGTACATGATAGACTAGTTATAGTTGCATAGTTACCTAAATAACTCATGCTTCCTTATACTTTCATGTTTTCTCACATACTATTCCCTATGCTTAGAATCCCCTTCAGTTTTCCCTTGTCTTTAAATCACCTGGTAATTCCTGCTCATCCTTTTAGATTTGCCTCAAGGGCCACACCCACTGGAGACTTCCCCTCCAGTATCCTAGAGCAAAATGCTCCTAAGGCAATACTCTTCTGCCCTATAGCTGTTCATTTACACACTGCCTTACCTACTTAGAGTGTGAGCTTCCTGAAGTCAAAGAAGGTTCTTAGAACTTAGCAGTTACTAGCACACAGAGGGTGCTTAGTGAAAGCTTGTTGGATATATTAAAATGTCTAAAGCCACAACACGGAACACATAGAAGGATCCAGGGGTTCACACAGTGAGTCATGCCTTGAGCAGGGAGCCTCAGTGCCCACACCTGCCACAGTTATGCTTCTGTTTAATAAACCTGCGTCGTGAGCTTTAGTATTTGGGACTACTTACATTCTTACATAAATGAGAAGAGGCCCAATCTTAATAAAGCAGCTGTATCTGAGGTTCCTTGTGTCAGCCCTTTACTGATCTGCAGAAGATGTCTTCTCTGGCTCCAGACCCCACCCACCATGCCTCAAGGCATGGCCAGGCCAAACCACTTCGGATGATGATTATTAAAACTTCCAGGAAAAACGAAAAAAAAAAAAAACACATGGTCCTCCATTCAAATTATTTTAAAGACTCTCCTGTTGAAAAGCTTTTCTTACCTACCCTAAATCCTTTGTGCTGCACTGTCAGCCCACCTCCTCCTGTTTGGATCTCAGGAGAGCTACAGAAGAGCTTACCATGAGACTCAAAAAAAGAACCCTCTTATGCTTCAATAACAGCATTAAATCACCCTTAAGTCTTCTCTTCTCCAGGGTAAACAATCCAAATTTCTTTAGCCTTCCTCCATAGATCTTCTTTTACAAGCTTTTAATCGCCGCGGTGGCATGCCTCCAGACCAGGCTCTCCAAGTTCCTACGTCCTACTGCTGTTGTAAAGCTTAGTGCTGCCGACAGCTGTGAGTGTTACTACAGCCTTACGAGGGGTAATATCCGCTTCATATTGTGTAACGGCCTCAAGAAAACTTGAATCAGCATGACGGTAACTCTCAAAATTAGGAATTTGTGATGTTTAACTTAAACTGCCTACCACTTTTATTCTTTAAAATTTTGACAATAGGATGAATATGATTATGGTTTCACTGTAGTTATGTGGCATTTCATACATTTATCTCTCTTCTAAGACTATGGCCAAGCGCCATCTGGAAAGAAATAGCAGTAGTCATATCAGCTAATGCTTTTGAATATTTTGTGCATGCCAGGTATTACTCTATACATTCTACACATTTAAATTTTCAAATAAAACAAATGAGGTAGATGCTATTACTATTACTGTCACCTTACTAACGAGAAAAGAGGCACAAGAAGATGAAGTAACTTGACCAAAGTTATGTGGATGGTAAATGCTAGAGCTGAGATGAGAATACAAAGAGTCTGCTTCACTCTTAGCCACTTTGGTTTCTAACATAATAGTATGTTTACTGAAACCACTGCTACTTGCCTTATTCTGACCTCATAGCCATATTTTTTTTTAATTTCTCCATAAGCTGCTTCTGTAATTAAAGGAATAAGCACCAATGAAATATTTAAATAAAAAATCTCCTGAGACTAGTAATCATTCAGTTCAGTTCAGTTCAGTTCAGCTGCTCAGTCGTGTCTGACTCTTTGTGACCCTATGAATCGCAGCACGCCAGGCCTCCCTATCCATCAACAACTCCCGGAGTTCACTCAAACTCGCGTCCATCAAGTCGGCGATGCCATCAACTTGCCATCTCATCCTCTGTTGTCCCCTTCTCCTCCTGCCCCCAATCCCTCCCAGCATCAGAGTCTTTTCCAATGAGTCAACTCTTCACATGAGGTGACCAAAGTACTGGATTTCAGCTTTAGCATCATTCCTTCCAAAGAACACCCAGGACTGATCTCCTTTAGAATGGACTGGTTGGATCTTCTTGCAGTCCAAGGGACTCTCAAGAGTCTTTTTCAACACCACAGTTCAAAAGAATCAATACTTTGGCACTCAGCTTTCTTCACAGTCCAACTCTCACATCCTTACATGCCCACAGGAAAAACCATAGCCTTGACTAGACAGACACTTGTTGGCAAAGTAATGTCTCTGCTTTTCAATATGCTATTTAGGTTGGTCATAACTTTCCATCCAAGCAGTAAGTGTCTTTTACTTTCATGGCTGCAATCACCATCTGCAGTGATTTTGGAGCCCAGAAAAATAAAGTATGACACTGTTTCCACTATTTCCCCATCTATTTCCATGAAGTGATGGGACCAGATGCCATGATCTTCGTTTTCTGAATGTTGAGCTTTAAGCCAACTTTTTCACTCTCCTCTTTCACTTTCATCAAGAGGCTCTTTAGTTCCTCTTCACTTTCTGCCATAAGGGTGGTGTCATCTACATATCTGAGGTTATTGATATTTCTCCTGGCAATCTTGATTCCAGCTTGTGCTTCTTCCAGCCCAGCATTTCTCATGATGTACTCTGTGTATAAATTAAATAAGCAGGGTGACAATATACAGCCTTGACATACTCCTTTTCCTATTTGGAACCAGTCTGTTGTTCAATGTCCAGTTCTAACTGTTGCTTCCTGACCTGCATACAGGTTTCTCAAGAGGCAGGTCAGGTGGTCTGGTATTTCCATCTCTTTCAGAATTTTCCACAGTTTATTGTGATCCACACAGTCAATAAAGCAGAAATAGATGTTTTTCTGGAACTCTCTTGCTTTTTCCATTATCCAGCAGATGTTGGCAATTTGATCTCTGGTTCCTCTGCCTTTTCTAAAACCAGCTTGAACATCTGGAAGTTCACAGTTCATGTATTGCTAAAGCCTGGCTTGGAGAATTTTGAGCATTACTTTACTAGTGTGTGAGATGAGTGCAACTGTGCGGTAGTTTGAGCATTCTTTGGCATTGCCTTTCTTTGAGATTGGAATGAAAACTGACCTTTTCCAGTCCTGTGGCCACTGCTGAGTTTTCCAAATTTGATGGCATATTGAGTGCAGCACTTTCACAACATCATCTTTCAGGATTTGAAATAGCTCAACTGGAATTCCATCACCTCCACTAGCTTTGTTCATAGTGATGCTTTCTAAGGCCCACTTGACTTCACATTCCAGGATGTCTGGCTCTAGGTCAGTGATCACACCATCATGATTATCTGGGTCGTGAAGATCTTTTTTGTACAGTTCTGTGTATTCTTGCCACCTCTTTTTAATATCTTCTGCTTCTGTTAGGTCCATACCATTTCTGTCCTTTATTGAGCCCATCTTTGCATGACATGTTCCCTTGGTATCTCTAATTTTCTTGAAGAGATCTCTAGTCTTTCCCATTCTGTTGTTTTCCTCTATTTCTTTGCACTGATTGCTGAGGAAGGCTTTCTTATCTCTTCTTGCTATTCTTTGGAACTCTGCATTCAGATGTTTATATCTTTCCTTTTCTCCTTTTCTTTTCACTTCTCTTCTTTTCACAGCTATTTGTAAGGCCTCCCCAGACAGCCATTTTGCTTTTTTGCATTTCTTTTCCATGGGGATGGTCTTAATCCTTGTCTCCTGTACAATGTCAGGAACCTCAGTCCATAGTTCATCAGGCACTCTATCTATCAGATCTAGGCCCTTAAATCTATTTCTTAACTACCCCAAAATACAGAAACCATATTTCAAAAAAGTGTGATTCTTCTTATAATCATATGCATCCTGGAAATACAGACACGTATTATATAAAGGTATCAGCTACTTATTTTCAAAAAATTTGGAGTGTAGATGCATGAAGATAAAATCATTATTTTACATATCTTAAAGCCACCTTAAAATTAACCATATTTAAATAATTATTTCTGATTCTTAAGGTCATGAACATATGTAACTGTCTTTCTCTATGTAACTCAGAATGAGTTAGCTAATGATGCCAGAATCCCAGCAATATCAGAAATATACACCTAGTAACTTGATTATTATTGCTGTTTCAGTTTCCATGCTGAAATCCTTTCTTTATCAGAAAGCATGATATCCTAAGACATGGGGTCCTTTGCCACTGATTGTACAATCAATTGATTGTACAAAGCTCAATCTGCTTTGTGGAGTATGTGAGATGATTCAAAGGAATATGGAGACACTATTTCAAATGACATCACATAGTCACAAGCTGATTTCTTTCATCACCTCTTTCAATCATTCTGATTGAGTGAAAGAGAATAGGTTATTGTTGAGGTTCTATTTTTTCCCTTCCTGAACACTTAATAATCTTTCATTTAACAAAGAATGAACAGACCACAAGCGCAGAGACTTGAACAGACAATAGTACATAATAGAATTTAATTACACTGTTTTATTTTCTTCGTATGTACTTTTACAGTTACCTTTGATCTATGGCCTGTGGCAGTGACTTTCCATTTCTCATAGTGATATAAAGTATACTCTTAAATGAATTATAAAGTGAGCTGAAATATATTAAATTTTAATAGTGCATGAAAAATGGCAATAATTATAAAGTAGGCATACAAATGACTCAACTTGGAGAAGGGAATGATGAAATATCATGGCTTAGCCCACTGTAATAAAAGATGAAAAACTAAATCCTTGAAGACATGCAGTTTCCTCACTCTGTGATCAGAAATGGCCAGCAAAGACAATAGCAATTCCATCTCCACACACAGGAAATTCTTACAGGCACATCTTAATGGAGATGGGAATCTGTCCCTTTGGATAACACATGAGTCAGTGCGGTGTACAGAGCTAATCTTCATGTTCTGGAGTTCACTGTGAACAAGGTTTTATACACATTTACTTTCCCAGCTGCAGAGAAGCTCTTGGAATTTGAAATTGTTTTTCCCCAAGGTACTGAATTGCTTCAAACATATTTAGTAAAAAGCTGTATCTTTATCAACCATCTCCTTGTTCCTGGATTTATTCTGAACTCAAAAAACAAAATATACAGCAAATTTTGTTGTATAAATCAATCTCCAAATACTGGGGTGATTCTGCTGGGAATGAGTACAATCCTGTTTGGTATTTCATTCCAACTTCATGACTCAAAGGTATCTCCAGAAAATATTAGCCTACCTGTCTATAAAGTTTTCTAAAACATATATAAAATTTGAAATTAAGCATTTCCAAACCTCAAAAACAGGTATGAATCTATAAGTTAAAAAGAAGCCAAGAAGCCAATGAGATTTCACAGAAATCTACTCATTGATCATCAGTTTTAAGCAATGTGTAATAACTGTTTTATTGACACACATATTCATTAATGTTTACAATATTAGGCTTATGATATAGGGTATATAAAAGAGAAGAGAACCCCTGCTATCAAAGTATGAATATATAATAATATATCTGTATTCATGTATTAGATTCCTTAGAGTGAATGTAGAAATTATGGATTAAAGAGATGGTATTAGGAGTTTGACTTTATGTTCTTACAGAGAGGCTTTTGGAATTAATTCTGATGAAATAGGACTCTCAACATGTAAATGGTCAAAGAAACAGACAGAAAGTTCATCTAAGCCTGACTTTTCAAATTCCAAGTGTCTCTAGAATGCTACTGGAAACTGACAATTGGAAAGACTGAGACTCATCTGGGATGGAGCAGATTAACATTTTGCAGCTTTCCCCCTGCACATCCCTACAGATTACATTGATCATTCTATTGTATGTCCCAACCCCCAAACACACATTCCCTTCTCCTTGGCTCTTTTGAATTAAACATCCCATCCAGATGCAAGTTCCCAGGAGGGGAAGCTCAAGACAGCTCAGTGCACTTCCTAGATCTACAGCTTGCTCATTTCAGAAAGCAGGTTTCCATATGGAGTTATAGCACAAGCATCTGTGTTTACCAATTTTTTTTCAACTTTGTGAAACGGAGAGGATTGATACAAATATACGTAGCTGAAGAATGAGGGAGGCAGTAGCGGGATGAAATAGGAGTCCTGCTATCACCCATTTTAAACCAGGATGGAAACTGGAGCCCTGGCTCTGGCATAGGACACCCACTTGTAGAGGATGTAGTAAGCCAGACTTTTCGGCAAGAGCCAGAGGTAGAAGCTGCAGGAAGAGGGTGTTTCGTGACAGCCAAACCACTCAGCCTAAAACTTAATGCATGGGCAGACACTGGAAAGATAATTCTAGTTTACTTCTCTCAAATATTTTATCTAAGGGAAAGAAACCAAAGCATACTATCTGTGTGCATTACCCACAAGCTCTTCTCTGTGGCATAATGACTGAGGAGTATCATCCTGTCCTGGGTGATGGCCCCACCTGTGACATGCCCCACTCAACCTGACCTTCCCCTGCAGTGGCTTCATTACCACAAAGAAGCACTGAATTTTGTCTGTTTTGAACACTTCTTGTCCTCTGGCCTCCTTCAGGATAGAAAATGAATATTTTCCCAACATGTTTAAAGAGAAAATAGATTTAAGCTATTTGGTTCAGAATATAATTTTTCCTCCTTAACTTAGTTAACTAAGCAATCTTGTATAATAGGAACATAGTAAATCACTTGAATTTATTTAATTGACTTTTATTTGCATAATATGCTATGCAAATAGTTTCTTTTCAACAACCTAAGGAACAAAATGAAACTAAATTTGAGGAAATTAACAAAACCAAGAAGGAAGCAATGTTATTAAAGATCTGTTAATGGAAGGCTTCAACAACATCTCTGGCCACAAATCACAGGAAAAAATTGAAAAATATTTTTTAATTGAATTTTAAAAGCATTAGAATTGCTTTTCAGTGCCATTACTACACCCCCAAGACTAAATGAATAAAATACAACTATCCAACGGGTACTATAAATTTTAAGAATTATGTGTAATTCCTTAATTCCAAATGTCTGTTGTGACACTTCTTATAGACCATTCAAAATCATTTCATTCTTCTTATAAATCTCTGGGTTTGGCCCTTAACTCATTTACAATTAAGGGTAGATGACTTAAGACACATTAGATCACTTATGCATAGTAACAATGTAGTACTTACTGAATAAAAGGATAATTAATTACTGCACAACTTTCCTCACATATTTATTTTTAATGTTATTCTTCTTGCCTTGAGAATCCCATGAACAGTATGAAAAGGCAAAAAGATGTGACATTGAAAGGTGAACTCCCCAGGTCAGTAGGTGCCCAATATGCTACTGGAGAAGAGCAGAGAAATAGCTCCAGAAGGAATGAAGAGGAAGAGCCAAGTGGAAAAAACACCCAATTGTGGATGCACCTGGTGGTGAAAGTAAAGTGATGCTCTAAAGAACAATATCGCATAGGACCTGGAACGTTAGGACAATGAATCAAGGTAAATTGGAAGTGGTCAAACAGGAGATGGTCAAAGTGAACATCGACATTTTAGGAATCAGTGAACTAAAATGGACGGGAATGAACAAATTTAATTCAGATGACCATTAGATCTACCACTGTGGGCAAGGATCCCTTAGAAGAAATGGAGCAGCCCTCATAGTCAACAAGAGAGTCCGAAATGAGGTACTTGGGTGCAATCTCAAAAATGACAGAATGATTTCAGTTCATTTCCAAGCCAAACCATTCAATATCACAGTAATCCAAGTCTATGCCCCAACCACTAACATCAAAGAAGCTGAAGTTGAATGGTTCTATGAAGACCCACAAGACTTTCTAGAACTAACACCAAAATAAAAGATGTCCTTTTCATCATAGGGGACTAGAATGTAAAAGTAGGAAGTCAAGAGATACCTGGAGTAACAGGTGAGTTTGGCCTTGGAGTACTAAATGAAGAAGGGCAAAGACTAGCAAAATTTTGCCAAGAGAATGCACTGGTCCTAGCAAACACCATCTTCCAACAACACTCTACACATGGACATCACTAGATGGTCAATATGGAAATTAGATTGATCATATATATTCCTTGCAGCCAAAGATAGAGAAGTTCTTTACAGTCAGCAAAAACAAGACTGGGAGCTGACTGTGCCTCAGATCAGGAACTCCTTATTGCAAAATTCAGACTTAAATTGAAGAAATAGGGAAAACCATTAGACCATTCAGGTATGACCTAAATCAATCCCTTACAATTATACAGTGGAAGTGACAAATAGATTTAAGAATTTAGGTCTGATACACAGAGTGCCTGAAGAACTATGGACGGAGGTCTATGACACTGTACAGGAGGCAGTGATCAAAATCATCCCTAAGAAAAAGAAATACAAAAAGGCAAAATGGTTGTCTGGGGAGGCCTTGCCATAGCTGAGAAGAGAAGAGAAGTGACAGGCAAAGGAGAAAAGGAAAGATATATCCATCTGAATGCAGAGTGCCAAAGAATAGCAAGGAGACACAAGAAAGCCTTCCAAAGTGAACAATGCAAAGAAATGGAGGAAAACAATAGAATGGAAAAGACTAGAGATCTCTTCAAGAAAAGCACAGGTACTAAGGAAGCTTTTCATGCAAAGTTGGGCACAATAAAGGATAGAAATGGTATGGACCTAACAGAAGCAGAAGATATTAAGAAAAAGTGGCAAGAATACACAAAAAGATTTTAATTACACAGATAACCACCATGGTGTGGTCACTCACCTAGAGGCACACATGCTGGAATGTGAAGTCAAGTGGGTCTTAGGAAGCATCATTATGAACAAAGCTAGTGGAGGTGACAGAATTCCAGCTGAGCTATTTCAAATCCTAAAAGATGATGCTGTGAAAGTGCTGCACTCAATATGCTAACAAATTTGGAAAACACAACAGTGGCCACAGGATTGGAAAGGTCAGTTTTCATTCCAGCCCCAAACAAGGGCAATGCCAAAGAATGTTCAGACTATCACACAATTGTACTCATTGCACATGCTAGCAAGGTAATGTTCAAAATTCTCCAAGCTAGGCTTCAACATTACATGAACCAAGAACTTCCACATGTACAAGCTGGATTTAGAAAAGGCAGAGGAACCAGAGATCAAATTGCCAACATCCGCTGGATTATCAAAAAAGTAAGAGAGTTCCAGAAAAACAGTTACTGCTGCTTCATTGACTATGCTAAAGCCTTTGACTGTGTGGATCACAACAAACTGTGGAAAATTCTTCAAGAGATGGGAATACCAGACCACCTGATCTGCCTCCAGAAAAACCTGTATGCAGACCAAGAAGCAACAGTTAGAAATGGGCATGGAACAATGGACTGGTTTAAAATTGGGAAAGGAGTAGGTCAAGGCTGCATATTGTCACCCTGCTTATTTAACTTATATGCAGAATACATCGTGTGAAATGCTGGGCTGGATGAAGCACAAGCTGGAATCAAGGTTGCTGGGAGAAATATCAATAACCTCAGATATGTAGATGACACCACTCTTATGGCAGAAAGTGAAGAGGAACTGAAGAGTCTGTTGGTGAAAGTGAAAGAAGACAGTGAAAAAGGTGTCTTAAAGCTCAACATTCAGAACACTAAGATCATGGTATGCAATCCTGTCACTTCATGGCAAATAGATGGGGAAACAATGGAAACAGTGACAGACTTTATTTTCTTGGGCTCCAAAATCACCAAGGATGGTGACAGCAGCCGTGAAGTTAAAAGACACTTGCTTCTCAGAAAAAAAAAAGATGACAAAACTGTGCTTAGTTGCTCAGTTGTGTCCGACTCTCTGCAACCTCATGGACTGTAGCCTGCCAGGGTCCTCTGTCCACAGGGATTTTCCAGGCAAGAATACTGGAGTGGGTTGCCATGCCCTCCTCCAGGGATGACAAAACTAGACAGCATATTAAAAAGCAGAGACATTGCTTTGCCTACAAATGTTCCTATTGTCAAAGCTATGGTTTTTCCAGTAGTCATGTATGGATATGAGAGTTGGACCATAGAGAAGGCTGAGCACCGAAGAATTGATGCTTTCAAACTGTGGTTCTGGATAAGTTTCCTGAGAGTGCCTTGGACTGCAAGGAAATCAAACCTAAATCTTAAAGTAAATCAACCCTGAATATTCATTGGAGGGACTGCTGCTGAATCTGAATCTCCACTACTTTGGCCACCTGATGCAAAGAGCTGACTCATTGGAAAAGATCCTGATGCTGGGAAAGATTGAAGGCAGGAGGAGAAGTGGACAACAGAGGATGAGATGACTGGATGGCATCACCGAATCAATGGACATGAGTTTGAGCAAGCTCTGGGAGATGGTGAAGAGCAGAGAAGCCTGGTATGCTGCAGTCTGTGGGGCTGCAAAGAGTCGGACATGACTGAAAAACTGAACAACAACAAATGCTATTTATTACATATTATATCTGTTATTTATTGACTAACATCAGCATTCAAATAAATTCTGTGATATTCTGAAAGCTACATTCACATTCAGAATCTTGGATCATTTTAACTCAGTATTAAACTCTGATTCATCTTTATCTGAAAAGACTCATATGAAATAAACATATTCTCTACCATTCACTTGTAAGTCAACTGTGACACCTTTCATTAGGAAAAAACTGTTATAAACCTGAAATGTTCCAGAAATAGAAGTCATTACATTGAAATATTCAGAAAATAAAGGCAAACTATTTTATGTTGTTCTAAATTATCACTTTCTCTCTAGGCCATCCTTAGCCATGTCTCTTTCATGAACTTATGTGCTTCATAAAATACCCACTCTTTCTGGTTTTTTTTTTTAATAAATCCACCATTGAATGTGACCTAAAGTGGTGACTCATAGTGATGTGTGTAGCTTGTGGGCTGGGCCCACCTTGCACACTGAAACTCAGACTTATAGCTGGTATATCCTGGTAAATGACAATGCAAACACTGCAAGCGTTTACTGGACCTCAGAGTCTATGCACAAATCACTGCTCATTCGTCCACTGAAAACTGTACATGCTACTTCATAATACTTTTATTATCAAAATACTTTTATTATCAAAGACTCTGCAACGCAATACATTTTGCCTAATGCACAGACTCAACTAAACAGGCCACAAACTGATGTCTTTGAAATACAAGAAAGAATGATTTATGAGAGACAAGGAACTAAAGCTTGTTTTCAGATAATGTAACATCAACTTCTGATAAACTCATTTCAAAGAGTATTGAATGCAATGAGCACACAGCACAATTCTAACCTCTATGGTAGTCCCTAATCTGATCCTCACTGAGGAAACAAGATGAGGTCACGTGAATCAGTCCAGGGTCAGTTCCAGTCCACATGCAGGGAAGCAACAATGTAGTATTTTATATTTTTGTAGTTTATGGGGAAACCGCCCATCCATTATCATTGTTTAAGCTCCAGAGCAATTCTATGAGACAATCAAGGAAAGAGTTAGGAGTACCAATTTCCATGGAAGTACAAACTGAAGCTACAATTTGTAGTGAAAGCAAATACATATTATAAGATATCAGGGAAAAAATGAGAAATTAATGAGAAACAAAAGAAGGCTACATGAAAGAAAAACCTACTCAACTTTAAGCACGCAAGCATTTCATAAATACTGTCATAGCCCTTCCTTCTCTCACAGTAGTTGCCAGTGCTACCACCACAGATGCCAAGCGGCAGTTCAAAGGTCACACAGCTACTAAGCGCAGCTTAGGTTTGGTTAAAATTCTCTGATGATGTCATGGCTCTTTCTTCCATTACTCTTACTCCCTGGGTTGGGAGGTATAGAATTCGGATTTTCTGAAACCCCTCCTCTGTCTCAGTAAATAAATAAAACAAAAAAACAGAAGACTACTCTTAGAATAAATGACACTAAAACCCTCATTGCAAGAGAGTTTGAATCACATTATCATGAACAGGCAGAATTCTTCTCCTGTTCAGTTTGAGTCACTTTCTCAGGTAGGTGACACGATACCTGTTTAACTTGTATGGTAAAGAAATAAAAAGGAGGAAAAACACCCCTGTTTTCTATCACTGACATTTTCTGGTCCAGCAAGGACAAGCCCGAGAGTTAATAAGTTCCTATCTGCTAAATGTGGGGAAAAGCTAGTAACGCAATTCTAAGGACCTGAGAGTTTCTACAAATTGAGGTGGGAGTGGTGAGAAGAATTACAGAGCTAACCTGACTCAAATCAGTAGGGTAGACATGTCAGAGCGAAAATAAAAAGAGGTGTTTTCTAAGGAAACAAATACAAGAAGCAATAAATGATAGGCATTTCTTGTTTCTTTGCCAAACTTCTACAGGCAGCTTACTAAATCAGTTTTGTGTTTAGTCTTGCCCAACAAGTCAGAAGCTGAAACTGGTAATAAGGATAATCATAGAGACTTTGACCCTCCATGGACAGAAGCCAGATTCTTATCCATTTTTTGAAACGAAGAAAACAAAATATTGCAGGTGGCTTAGCCCATAGGGTCATTTTACAGATTATCTGAATTGCTTACAACAGTAACTGAACAGACTTGCAACAGACAACCACATGAAACCACAGATGGAAAGTCTTTGTAAATACAACTATTTGACCCAGGCTGAAGAAAGGATTAAACATATACTCTAAAGTGAAAACAAGTGGAAAGCATATACGGTATGCTACCATTTGCATTTAAAAAATGCGTGTGTGTGTATGTGTGTGTGTGTAAGCATAAACCAACTCTAAAAAGGTACTTATGTCACAGTCAATAGTGGTCAATTCCAAGGAGCTAAACTGAGTTGCTAGGGATCGACAGAGGAAAAGAGACTTATCTTTATATTCTATTTTATACCTCTTAAATTCAGTGCTATGAAACTATATTGCCTATTCAAAAAAAAAATTTGAAGCTTTTTTTGAAGAAAGGTTTGTTAAGGACTTTTGAGTTAGGAGGGGAAAATGCACATAAAGAGAATTTAAAATGGTACCAAAGTAAGATTTACAATACAGGTTGAGAAATCAAGCCAAATTCTGTATTTTTATTTAATTCCAAACTGTAATGTTTCAAAATTTAATGAGTGAGGTAGAAATCCACTTTTATAGCTTAGAAGTATAAAAATATGGGATAAACAAACATCCCTGAGTAAGATTTTACAAGGTCAAGAGCAGTCATTTAAGAGTAACCTTGTTGTATTTGCCTTTACACAGAGTCCCTGAATCTACTGTCGAGTCTGTGTGCACACGTAAGAGTATCTACTTCTTTATCAGTGTCTGGGGAAAATTCCATGTTTCACTAAAGCCTATCAAAGTCATACCATAAACTGTACTATAATTATATGTCATGTGTATCAAAATATGACTAGGCTTGAATATGCTTGCTTCTCTAACACCATTTCTCCCACTAAATTAAGAGATGGCAGTTTTATACACATTTCAAAATTTTACAAAATACATGACACAAAATTCGTACCATAAGTGACTCAACAAAATAAAAAATACTCAGTTTGATTCAATCAGCACTTACTGAGCATCGTCAAGACCCCAGCTGCTGTCCCAGCATTGAAAAATGCAAAGGTGAGCTACGTCCTATCTTTGCAAGGAGTTAATGGTCCAGTGGGAAAATTAACTTCTAGGGGAGACTGTGTGATGAGTGTTATATACATCAAGAGTTTGTGTTGATGACACCCTGCAAGCCAATGAAGCACAGAATTTAATGGAAAACTGGAAATATTTGAGAAAGAAGGAAAAAAAGGAGGACAAAATAGTGGACAGAGACCAAGTAGCAGAGGTTAATCTTAAGTAAACATTAAACACCATTAGTCCTTAGACTTAAATAAGAATATGCCTTTATCATTGGCGGAAGTTTATCCCAAAGCTAAAATGCAGGAATCTCCATAAAATTTGCAAGTATTGCAAACTTTCAACTTGGAAGCTCACGTTGGCCCGAGGAGTAATTTGTTAGAAATTTAAAACTGGCAGTTACATCTGTGGTTTCTTCTGCTGGAATTGTTCTTGTTAAAGATTTATGGGAGGAAAACCTTCCTCCTTGGCTTATTCATAAAATAAAATGGTGTAGGAATACAATAGATACACAGACAAAGATGTTTTAATATGTTCTTCTCTGTGCATTCACAACATAAGGACAAAGCAAGTTCTTTGATTTGGAAAGAATTAATGAAACTCATTTCGTGGGTCAGAGTGTGGAGTTTTATATTGTTTTCCTCATGTGAGCAATGCCAGTATTTATATTGTATCAGTGTGAGTCCATTCATCACCAAATCCTCATTTATAGTTAAATTCACTGAAAAAGGAGTGTGTCCATAATATTCACAATGATGGTACATTACATTCTGGAATGTAACAAATGGCACACATACCAATGAGATGTAGTATTTTCTTTCCAAAGATTAATCTTATGATGGGATGATGGCTAAAGTAAATAGAGCTGTTGTATATTAAACAAAGATTCCCAGGGAGCTCATGTGCCCATTTAGTCTCTTCTCTTTGTAGAAATGTTATTTTCAGGCACCCCCAAGATAGACTCACCTGGCATCTAGGGATGGAAGGGATTATTTCCTGCTCTTAATTAAGGTGACTGTACTCAGACTACTAATTAAATAGAAAAAAAAAGATTATTCTAGATTACTCAACACTCTTGGATTCTTTCATCTGTTGTTTCATTCATCTCCTCTTTCAAGCTATCCATTCTCTTACCCATCCATCCTGCAAATACTTATTTAGACACTTTGATGTGTCTATCCATTCTCTTACACATTCATCCTGCAAATATTTATTTAGATACTGCCATGTACCAAACTCTTTGTTGGATGCTGAAGACACAATAATGAACAAGGTAGTGGGTTTCCCTTTCCTTACCATTTATATCCTATCCAGGGAGACGAAGGAAAACAACCAACCAGATGACCATGCACTCATAGTAGAGATATGCGGTCTCAAGAAGAAATACATAGACAACTAAGATGAATAATATGGGGGATCTAATTGGAGAAGGCAATGGCACCCCACTCCACTACTCTTGCCTGGAAAATCCCATGGACGGAGGATCCTGGTGGGCTGCAGTCCATAGGGTAGCTAAGAGTCGGATACGACTGAGCGACTTCACTTTCACCTTTCACTTTCATTCATTGGAGAAGGAAATGGCAACCCACTCCAATATTCTTGCCTGGAGAATCCCAGGGACGGGGGAGCCTGGTGGGCTTCCGTCTATGGGGTCGCACAGAGTTGGACACGACTGAAGCGACTTAGCAGCAGCAGCAAACAAGACTAGTTCAAAGAAGATGCCCTTTCAACTCTGAAAGAATGACATTAAAACCCAATCCACTGGACCGAGAGTTTATTATACTAAGTGAAGCAAATCAGACAAAAACAAATATTATATTGTTTATATGTGGACTCTAAATTAAATCACAAATGAACTTATTTATAAAACAGAAACAGACTCACACAGAAAACAGACTTATGGCTACCAAAAGGGAAAGAGGGGGAGAGATAAATTGGGAGTAGGGGATTAACAGATGCATACTAGCATTTATAAAATAAATAACAGGGATTTACTGTAGAGCACAGGGAACTATATTCAACATCTTGTAGTAAACTATGATGAAAAAGAACAGGAAAAAGACATAGATAAATATGTAAATATAAAACCAATTAACTTTGCTGTACACCTGAAATTAACACAATATTGTAAATCAACTATACTTCAATTAAAAAAAAAAAAAAACATCTAGAGTGAGGAAGAATTCAGCTGATCAGAGTACTTGAAAGACCATCGAGGGCAGAGGGAGTGACATGGGTAAAGGCTATGAGCAGAGAGAAGCTTGGATGGTCCAGCAGACAGAACTGGAGCCAGGTGGTCAGATGGTGGTGGCAAGACATGACTTCTGAAGTTGAGCTGGATGATGTAGGATCTACAGCCCAAGGTCAGGCCACAGTCAGATTTTCATTTTAAAGAGATGTCTCAAACTATTCTTCTAGAGAACTAGATACAGAATTTGTTTATATGAGTTTTTCCTTGTTTTCAATACTTGAGTCACAAGCACCCCTCAGCTGGGATAAGAAAACTTGCAAATCCACCTGTGGCCAAACTTCCCTGTATTTTCATGGGCATTTTGGGAATATGCTTCTAACCATTATATTAGGAGAATACAATAATTTTTGCCACTTAAAAAAAATGTGTTCATTTCCCTATACATGATGTTTGTATAAACCATTCGTTAAACTAGCAGCACATAACCAGTTTCCCATAAATGAGATAGTAAAGAAACAGTTCAGCTTCCTATTGTAATATTTCTAAAAGATTCTCCATGATAGAGGGAAAAATCATCTGACTCAACACTGCACATCAATTTCACACTCTAGTAAGACTGAGTGTAGAGTCATTCTTTATGTGAAAACTGCAAAGCCTGTGGTCTCCACAGCCTTCAGAAAAAAAGTTCCAAAGAGGCCACTATACAGCTTCTGGGGGGATCTGGGTCACAGGGAGTTCTCTGCTTGAACAAACATGGAAATTCTCCTCCACAGGGAAAATGTGAAGCCCACTTGGGTGTTTCCAGATGCCCTTTAAAGCTGTTCCCTAGTGAGAGGTTCCTGGTTGATGAAAGGGAGAATCCGACCCAGCAAAAAGTGATGGCATGTCTAGGTTAGACACCAGTTTTCAAAGAAGCCAGTACAGAGAGACAAATGAAAAGAGGAGACAAGGAACTGAAGACAGGGCAGGAGGTGATAGTGAGCACAGCCAGGCTAAGCAGAAACACAGAGGGGGCTCTTCTGTGGGGTCCAGAGAACAGACATTTCCCCACTGCAGAGCTACCTGGAGGGTCTTCAAGATTAGACGTGTGTTTGTGCACTTAAAGTTCCTCCTCTTGGCCAGCTACCACACTCTGAACTGCTTGCCATGTTGAGATTTGTAGTTTTCAACTATCTAAGTCTCTTTTTATTGCCTCTCCTTTTGCTCCCTACCTCCCACAAAAATAGACCTTGCCAACAAAGAACCAGCTCCCTGTGTGTTGTTTATACTGAGACCCTGTAAGGAAGTGCCAACAGGTTCCCCTCAGAAGGTAGAATGAGTCATCTGCCTGCCGCAGCGGAGCTGTGGGTAACATTAACCTCTAAGCTGCTGCTGTGGGCGGCCCTGATGGAGCCCACTCTGGGGATCAAGGATGTGAAACCAGCCCTAGTCCAGGCTGTCATACACTAAAGGAATGTAAGCCTGCCTCCTTTTCATGACAGCAGACATCCAGGTCTCCTCACTGAAAACTTACCCCTCCAGACCTGCACTTCATAATTTTGAAAAACTGTTTTATGGTTTGTTTGTTTTTTTTTAAAAAGAGATTGCTTTACAGTATTTTTATCTTAAGAGAAGGGCCAAGGAGGATAAAAGGTTTTTGCTTTTGCTGAGAGGAAAAAATAAAGTCATCCCTCCTGAATATCCACCTATTTCCAAGGTCCCTTTCCCCTTACAAGGTGAATCATAGCTGGTATTTGTCATGATGATCCGATCAGTATCTTAAGCAGGAAAATCTTCCATAAAATGTTTACCGCCACAGCAGCATTTCGAATTAATGAGTCTATTGGTTCAAATTAATTTTTATTGGAATATAGTTGTTTTACCATGCTGTGATAGTTTCTTCTGTACAGCAAAATAAGTCAGCCATACATATTCACATGTCCCCTCTTTTTGGACTTTCTTCTCATTCAGGTTACCTAGAGCACTGAGTAGAGTTTCCTGAACTATACAGTATGTTCTCATCAGCTACCTATTTTATACATAGTGTCAATACTGCATATGTCAATCCCAGTCTCCCAGCTCCTCCCACCATGCACCTTTCCTTCTTGGTATCTATACAACTGTTCTCTACATCCGTGTCTCTATTTCTGTTTTGCAAATAGGATCACCTTTGGAAGGAATGATGCTAAAGCTGAAACTCCAGTACTTTGGCCACCTCATGCGTAGAGTTGACTCATTGGAAAAGACTCTGATGCTGGGAGGGATTGGGGACAGGAGGAGAAGGGGACGACAGAGGATGAGATGGCTGGATGGCATCACTGACTCGAAGGACGTGAGTTTGAGTGAACTCCGGGAGTTGGTGATGGACAGGGAGGCCTGGCGTGCTGTGATTCATGGGGTCGCAAAGAGTTGGACACGACTGAGCGACTGAACTGAACTGATATTTCTAGATTCCACATATATACTTTAATATATAATTTTTGTTTTTAATCTTTCTGGATTACTTCAATGAGTACATTTTCAGATTCTTCAGGAACTAAACATGAAAGTATAGATAACATCTGAGTACCCTCACAAAGACTTCCAGCTCATATTTTGAATATTAGACCTTGTTAAGGAAGGCAAAAGCATGACTTGGACTTGTAAAATCTAAGAAATTTAAAACCAAAGCCAGAGCACCATCCTAATTTACCCCAGCACACTTCTCTATTGCAAATATTCTAAACTGCCAGGGGTATGTGTGGATTCCTTGATTGTACGCACGGCACACTCTAAGACACAACACTGTGGCCATTAGGTGACATACAAATGCCACCTGCCTCCAGGATTCCTTGTGGTTGTAATTTTGAAAGACTGTGGAATTTTAGAAGGGAACCCTAGCAAAGCAAAAGCCACTTTGGTCTTTGTACATACATTAAGCATTTCATGTACAGATATTCAAGTAGCTCTTAGGGGTTTACTTATAGTTTATAGAAGGATTTTTAGATGAAACTTTATAGTTTCTATGAGAAAACTTTAATCCACAAAAGCACAACGTGACTGACCCTACTTTTACTCACTTCCTTTGACCGGGGTGTGGCAGCACTTACCACGTGGAGGAAAGGTAACGCAATTACAATGATTATAAACAAATGTTTTGAAAACAGAACCAATAAAACCAGCTTGTGATAGGGAGGCCCAAAGTCTTATATTTTACGATTCGGTTTGTGAGAATAGCTGCATAACTGCTTTTACTACACTAAGAATAGGTGCTGAAAAGAACCCTGTTATTACTTGAATATTTTGGTTGCGATACCAAGTCCAGTCATTCTACCCAGATTTGTAGGAAAACTGCTCAGTAGAGACAGCCGCAGTCCGTTCACAGGATGCATGATGCTGCGTCCAAGGACAGGACTGACTCCACGTCCCTAGGGTGCAGTCATTCCGTGCTGACTCCGTGTCCCTGGGGGTACAGTGCTTCTCGCGTGCTGACTTCATATGCTTGGGGTGCAGGGTTTCTCATGCCAGAAATCCACTCCCTTCTCTCCAGGGGTGCCAGGTGGGACTGGGCATTTGCCCTCATGTCAGAATCAATGTCCTTCCGAACTCTGTATGATATTCGAAGTAAACAGTTGGACCAGTTCAGTTACTTATTCTACAAAGGGATTTGTTTTAATGTTTTTTTAAGTAAAAGGAAGCAAAGAAAAAACATTAGAGTCATATATTATAAAAAGCAGCCCTCCTCCATCCCAACTACCAGCAGAACAATGTCAATTTCTAATTTTAAACTCATCCTGCCAAGCATCTGGATACATATGGAACTATCTAGATAATGAAAAGACAACTTCGATAGAAAAGGAGTTTTCTTAAACACTACCCGTGTGCATTCAACTTCAAATCTTTTACTTAATAGCTGAAGACACTAGTAAGTTGAAGTCCCTGATCTGTAAGTTGGACACAACATCCCAAGGGTGGTTGGAATAACTCAATGAAAAAGTATGTGCTAGCTTAATAGCACCTAATAAAAAAGACTCCCCAATGTTCATCGTAGCACTGTTTATAATAGCCAGGACATGGAAGCAACCTAGATGTCCATCAGCAGATGAATGGATAAGAAAGCTGTGGTACATATACACAATGGAGTATTACTCAGCCATTAAAAAGAATACATTTGAAACAGTTCTAATGAGGTGGATGAAACTGGAGCCTATTATACAGAGTGAAGTAAGCCAGAAAGAAAAACACCAATACAGTATACTAACATATATATATGGAATTTAGAAGGATGGTAACAATAACCCTGTATATGAGACAGCAAAAGAAACACTGATGTATAGAACAGTCTTTTGGACTCTGTGGGAGAGGGAGAGGGTGGGGTGATTTGGGAGAATGGCATTGAAACATGTATAATATCATGTATGAAACAAGTCACCAGTCCAGGTTCGATGCACAATACTGGATGCTTGGGGCTGGTGCACTGGGACAACCCAGAGGGATGGTATGGGGAGGGAGGAGGGAGGAGGGTTCAGGATGGGGAACACATGTATACCTGTGTTGGATTCATTTCAATATATGGCAAAACCAATACAATATTGTAAAGTTAAAAAATAAAATAAAATTAAAATTAAAAAAGATTCAATAAATACTGGTTCCACTCCCAAAGCACGTGTAACACATAGGTTGAGCATAGACTACATACTATAGGTTGAGAAGACTATAATCCAACATGTTAACATAAGTTATCTCTTAGAGGTAGGATTGCAAGTAATTTATTCCTTGGGCTTTTTCATAGTCTCAGTTTTCTATGTTGTGTATGTATGTGTGTATATGTACACATATATAATGTATGAACACATACATATATAAGACATATGTCTGTATCTAGATATCTTGTGTAATCAGAAAAATATGCTAGATAAAAGATGTGGACAAATAATTGCTAGTATAAATAAAATCTGCCCTTTTATGTCTGGGGCTGTGCAGTCTACTAAAACATTGTGAATAAATGAAAGTATTATACCATTTTCTACACTTTCACACCAACAGAACACTGACCAAAATGTCCTAAACAGTAAAAGCAGAATACCGACTATTAAAAAAGACAAAAATTTCACTCCAAAAAACACTCTTTTCTACATTTGTAATAAATTGTAAGGTTGGGATTGACATATACACACTGCTATATATAAAGTGTGTGTGTGTGTATTAATAATAAGGACCTGCGATATAGCACAGGGTACTCTACTCAATAGACTGTAATGGTCTATATGAGAAAAGAATATAAGAAAGAGTGGGTATACATATAACTAATTCACTCTGCTGTACACCTGAAACTCTCACAACATTGTAAATCAACTACACTCCAATACAAATTAAAAGCACTGTCTGATAACTATAATGGCTTGCAAGATACAGAAGAGTAAACAGTCTTGCCCATGTTTTTTCCTTGAAGCCTGCTCAGAGTCTGGTGCATTGTAAGTGCTCAGGAAATATTTGTTCAAAGAACTAATAAATTAATGTAGAATGGGAGTGATGGATAATCATAATGGCTTTCATGGTTTCTATTTTTTTTTCTTGTTAATAAAAAGACTTGAACAAGTAATGCCCAAAGAAATACATTCAGAATGAGACAAGACTGGCTGACAATTAAGAAGGTGGATTACATCATATGATTACTAAAATATACAACCTTCTGTGAAATCAGAAAATGTCTCCTGTTTGTGAAAATTAAGGAGGTGTTATGCCTAAGACATACCAAACCAATTTCCCTATAATAGCTGGAAACAAATTCATCTCTTTACTGTCAAAAACCATGATAATTTTAATTCCCAAGAGGACATTTCTTTTTTTTAGAAAATAAAAGTATGCTATAAGAAGCAATGAAGTAGATGCTTCCTCCCTTTCTTGCCCTCTCCACCTCACTATTTAATTTAGGACAAAAGCTAAAGCAGAGATTGTTCTCATCAGAGTAGCACTTACCCCCAGGGCAGCTGTCCTACCTGAAGGCCTTCGCCATGAAGGTGAGCCTAAACACTCAGGCAGTATAAAATATTATATAAGGTATACAAAATAGATAACCAACAAGGACCTACTTACTGTATAGCACAGGAAACTCTACTCAATATTCTGTAGTAACATATATGGAAAAGAATATGAAAAAGAATGAATTTGAATGAATACATGTATGCATATAACTGAATCACTATGCTGTACACTTGAAACTGACACATTTTAAATCAACTGTACTCCAATACAATTTTTTAAAAGATCTTATCTAAACAGAATATTAAGAAAAAAAAAAAAAAAAAGGTCCTTGAGCTCTCAGATTCTGAGATCCCATTTCCACACAAAACTGCAAGAAAAGAATCACATATTTGGTGTTCTCTTATCTTTATGGGTTTTTATTTTGACCCAGTTTGACCCAGTCAAAAATCAAAGAAATAAAACATCTCCCTAAGGTTTACTTGAAAGACTGAAGAAACAGAAGGGGTGAAGCTTTCAGAAAGATAATCTATTTCTTAGATTTCCATGTTCAAACTTATTAGCTCCTGAAAAGATACAGCCATGAGAACATGGTAAAGATGATTTTACTCCAGTTTGTGTTAATTCTCACAGCTTCCAAAATGTACAGAGGATTCGTGCTCTGACTTTCAAAACATGTGACATCTCTCCCACCACCCAGTATAAAACACAATGAAAGTGAAATTCTTTGTGACCCCATGGACCATACAGTCCGTGGAGTTCTCCAGGCCAGAATACTGGAGTGGGTAGCCTTTCTCTTCTCCAGGGGATCTTCCCAATCCAGGGATTGAACCCAGGTCTCCTGCAACTGCAGGCAGATTCTTCAAGAGTTAAGCCACAAGGGAAGCCCATAAAGCACAATGGGGCTAACTGAAAAACAACATGAGAAAGACTCTTCAAAAGATAAACTGAGAAAAATGACAATGGTGATGATGTTAATACAGTGCTTGCTACACGCATCTTCTTTTTGTTTTCTTTAATCCCCAGGACAAAGATTACTATTGGCCCCACATTTCAGCCAAAGCAACTGAGGCATCAAGAAAGCAGGGAGCCTAATCACAGATAGGTGAGGCAGGTAGGAGACACAGAGTTGCCAAGCACAGTCGAGGCCTTTCTGACCCCAATCTCTTATTTCCAGCAAGTTCACCCACTTTCAGCAAGTTCACCAACTCTCAGGGCCTTTCATACTGGGTCCTCTGAATGGAAGACTGTCCTTGTCTCTCCATTGGCACAGCTCCTACTCATCTAAAATTCAGGTTAAACACCACTGCTTCAGAAAAAGTTTTACCTGTCTACTCAACCTCAAGTAAGTACTTCATTATTCTCTTGCTCCTCATCTTGTTCTTTTCCTTTAGTACATTTACCTGTACGAAGTATGCATTTATTTGTGTGCTTATGTATATGGTGATTGCTTTCTGACCTAGACTGTGAGCTCTAGACAGGCAAGAACATTATCTCCAAATGTAATTGTTAAATAAATATTTGTTGGCTGACTGACTGACTGAAATAAGTATAACACTGATTTTCAAAAGATGGAAACGAAGACCTCCTGGCACTTGGCACTCCACCTATTCTAAACACAGGAGCTCCTTTGATTATCTGTTCATGTCTTGAACTAACTTAAAAGATGTTCAAGGGACTGTTAGAAGAAAAATTTGGAAATGACTCTACTAGTCCCTGATATTTCTCTATATCGACAGATACAGACAATCAATGAGGTATGAGAAAATCTACTTAGGTCTACCAAGCTCTGTTTATGCAGACAAGGTAGTGTAATAAACAAACCAACGGAAAGAGCAATGGATGAGCTATCTCAAAATATAGATGCGAAACAAAATTTTGACAAAGTCACTCTTCTTCCCAAAAGCTTCAAAATGAGACCCTCTCCTCTATTTTATTTATGCCATATTAGATAAATAGCAATTTGATAGGCATATGCCATTTAAATAGAATATACAAAACAAATAGCTTAACTGTATTTGCGGAATGCCCACTTAATCCAGGAGTTCCCTATACATTAAAAAAATTCTAAAAAGTTATCTGTATCCTTCCATCTTTCTCACTCTCCAGCAAGAACTCAATTCTGGGGCTGAAGCCATGTTTCCCAAGAGGACATGAGCTACTGAAATGGTCCCTTTGTGTCTATCCCTGGTCAGATGTTCCAAGTATCCCTCCCTTTCCCTTCATTGATGACATTCTCCCACTCAGTCCAGCTTCCAGCCTAGAGTAACACAGTAAATGATAACTAGTCTTTATAGTCAAGATATTTTAAGGAATAAGTAAGGAGACTTACTGATTAGGATGGAATTCAAGAGCACTAAAATCACAGTGTGTAGGAAAAAATATCACATCAAAACTGATATGCAACAATCATATTAGCAACATTAGAATTACAAAAGAATTTCCTTGTTTTACTAAAAGAAATGTTTTGACACAGAAACATGGCAGCCTCATTGATGACACAGCCTACACCTCTCCCTTTCTCCACTTATACCCACAAGGTGATTCGTGCTCCCAACCTGTGTCACCTGATACAATGTCCCTTTAAATGTTCCTGTGGCCCTTGATAAGAGTGACTCAGCACAAAATGTTCATGCCAATAAAGTTAGTCATAAAATAAAATTAGGAAATAATAATATCAATCAAATCAGTACTAAAATACAATCAGCCTGAAACTAGTCTAAAAACAGTGAAAATAATTTTTTAAAAAACAAGTAAAGTTAGCCTGTAGACATAAAGTCCAGACTTCCCACAGTGCTTTTTTTCAAAATGATCTGATTTGGAGGAAATATATTTCCAGCTCCAATATTATTTCACAGAGGACTTAATTTGATAAAATAAAGAGATTCCTCCAGGGTGGAGCAGCTGTACCAGTTTAGAGATTTGGCATATGATTTGAGGCTAGAATCCTTTAGATAATAATTAAATTACTTTTTATTCTTTTTACAGGGGAAATTCTTATTAAAAAGTCACTTCTGGAAGGTAGCAGATTACTGACTCCAAACCTAAGTATTTAATAATTTGTTATAGATATATGAAAACTTGACTAAAACAGTCTATTGGTATTTATATTTGCTTTTAGAAAGGATTACCTATTTATCAGAAAATTTTAAAGTAAACTTAAAGAAAGTATTTGGTATATCAAAATCCACTAGTTAATGCTCAGACCATATTTTTACTTTAATTTTAGTAGTTTAAGTAGGATATCTTGTGTCTCCTATATAATGAGATTTTAACTCCATACAATTTAAGTTTTTATTCAATGTCATTCTAGGTTGTGAGAAAACTCTAACAGTATCTAAAATTTTCCATTGGATGACTGAGACCATTAAATTTGCTTGCAAAAATATGTAAACATAGATAACATATCTGTTGCACTTCCTTTGGCTGCAGGGGATGGAAACTCTCAACTCAAATGCCTTACAAAGCAAAGATATTTTTATCCTAGACAATAAGATGTCTGAAAATAGGAGGCTTCAGGTATAAATATATCAGAATTCTAAGTAGATTTCTTTCTGACCGTTGGCTCTGTCCTTATAGTGTCTCCATAAAGTGTTTATCATTGAACAAGATCTCCATATGCTCACATTATGCCCCTGCAATTCCAGTCACAATATCTAGACATACCAATGTTCAAAGAAAGGAGAGGGGCTTTCTTTTCCCTCTTTTAATCTTTAAGAGCAAGAAAATCTTTCCTAGGCTATCCCACTGAAATTTTCCTTTTCATCTCATTGGCCAGAATTGTGACAAATTACCATGCTGAAAATGATCACTAGTAGAGGCCAAAACTGATCACCAGCCACACCATTAACTAGTCAGGATGTAGCAGATTGAACTGTGTTCCTGAAAAAGATATGTCCAAGTTTTAAGCCTTGGCAACTGTAAGTGAGAACTCATTTAGATGTAATTGAGCTAGGGATCGTGAGATGACATCATCCAGAATTTAGGGTGGGCCCTAAATGCAAAGACTGTGCACTTTTAAAAGAAAAGAGAGGAACAGCAGACATAGAGAAGAAGGTGATGGAAAGATGGAGGCAGAGGTTGGAACAATACAACCACAAGCCTAATAACACCAAGAATTGCCAGCAACTGCCAGCCACCAGGAGAGAAATGTGGACTGCATTCTCTCTCAAGAAGGGATCAATCCTGCTGACACTTTGATTTTAAACTTCTGACCTTCTCAAATCTCAGAGAATAAATTTTTGTTGTTTAAGCCACCCAGTTTGTTGTACTTTGTTATAGCAGCCCTAGATAATTCTAACGGGGTCTAATCTCTAGAACTGGATTATCCTTTCTGAAGCACAGGATGACATGGAAAAGAGTAGTGTATGAACAAAGCTGGTTAGGTGGGAGGTGGGCAACTAAGGATGTCTGCTTATACATTTTTCTATTTCTCAAATCTCAACCATTCAGAAAATCTTTAATAGGGAAGAACAAATCTAACTCCATATTAGATCTGCTCCTTTTGCTTTAACCTTTGTGCTTTGTTGCTTGTGCTTCACTCATGCTGGTTCTGTCCTTTTGTAAAAGAATGTTGCCTATAGCCTGAAACATGAAGGATAGCCTATTTCAGGGCTCTGACCTTTAAGAGTCCATTTATATAGAGATAAAAAGTTGCAGAACAGAGAATAACATTTATTTTTTTGGAGGTTACAGGAACATCTGACCTCTGTGGACAGCTGCAACAACAAAGGATTCCAACACCAAAAATTTACAACAACCTACTTCACCCTTCCCTCACCTTGCCTTTAAAAGTGCTTTGCTGAAACACTTTGAGGAGTTTGGGGTTTGGGGGGCACCAGCTACCTGTCTCCTTGCATGGGGCTGCAATAAATCTTCCTCTGCTCCAAACTCCATTGTTTCAGTATCGTTTGGCCTCACTGTTATCAGACACACAAAAGTTGTTCTGTAACAATCTCCTTCTTAAACATTTCAGAATAGTTTTAGATTTACAGAAGCATTGTGAAGATAGTACAGGGTTCCACACCAAACTTCTATTATTAACATCATACATTAGTATGGCCATTTATTATAATTAACAAACCAATAGTCGGACATGACTGAAGCAACGCAGCAGCAGCAGCCATATTACTATTAGTTAACTTATTCATATTTCCTTAGCTTTCACCTATGTCTTTTTTGTTCCAGTATTCAATACTTAACAGTATATATAAAAACAAGTGGAAATTTGCCTTTTTAAAAAAACTATGCAAAATTAAAAAGCATGATTATAAAAATCATTATGAAATTTGTATATGCACACATTTCCACACACATTTCTTGCCCAAGGAAACATGGGAAGAATGAGTTCACAAAAAGACTCTATAGAGTATAAATAAGTGGAAAATGGGTTGATGAAAAAATAAACTTTTTTTCAAGAATAGCCTAAAGATAAGAACAAAAATGACCTGGTAAATACTATGATACCCAGAAGAGACATTACCAAAGCTGCAACATTTCCAAATAAAAACTCTAACAACTCTTCCAAGATAAAGATGCTAGGAACATGATGTGTTTATTCCCTGTTCCTAAAGGGGGAGGTTATGACAGTTCCATGCTCCATACTCAGTTCCTTTCACCATTCAGTCTCTCCCTTGCTGATTTTAACCTCCTCTTAGAGCTTCAAGCTTGACCTCTGGCAGAGGACTCGTTTCTTTATTTTCCTTCCCTGATCTCTACTGTCCTCCCACCTGTTAGATGACTCTACTTGAGGTGGGGGGGAGGGTCAATAATCTAAACACTGAAAATATCTCTTTACAAATCAACTAGTTGCAGAAGTACTTCTCTCAGTATTAGTAGAAGTTAGAATCCAACCTAAAAATCACTTTTATTCCTCTTTGCCTGTACCCTATGTCTGATTACATGCCAATATGCCAATTTTAACCATTCAGGTGGATCCAGTTTGTATGTTCCCAAACACTTAGCAAACTAGCCTCACTGTCCAAGAGGTGAGCACCATCTAACAAATGGCCCCCTCCTCAGTTCAGTTCAGTCGCTAAGTTGTGTCCGACTCTTTGAGACCCCAATGGACTGTAGCACGCCAGGCCTCCCTGTCCATCACCAACTCCTGGAGTTTACTCTAACTCATGTCCATTAAGCCAGTTATGCCATCCTATGAACTCATCTTCTGTCATCCCCGTCTCCTCCCACCTTCAATCTTTCCCAGGATCAGGGTCTTTTAAAAGGAGTCAGTTCTTCACATCAGGTGGCCAAAATATTGGAGTTTCAGCTTCAGCATTAGTCCTTCCAATGAATATTCAGGACTGATTTCCTTTAGGATAGACTGGTTGGATCTCCTTGCAGTCCAAGGGATTCTCAAGAGTCTTCTCCAACACCACAGTTCAAAGGCATCAATTCTTCAGCGCTCAGCTTTCTTTATATTCCAACTCTCACATCCATACATGACCACTGGAAAAACCATAGCCTTGACTAGACAGACCTTTGTTGGCAAAGTAATGTCTCTGCTTTTTAATATGCTGTCTAGCTTGGTCATAACTTTTCTTCCAAGGAGTAAGCGTCTTTTAATTTCATGGCTGCAGTCACCATCTGCAGTGATTTTGGAGCCCCCAAAATAAAGTCTGTCACAGTTTCCACTGTTTCCCCATCTGTTTGCCATGAAGTGATGGTACTGGATGCCATGATCTTCGTTTTCTGAATATTGAGCTTTAAGCCAACTTTTCCACTCTCCTCTTTCATTTTCATCAAGAGGCTCTTTAGTTCTTTTTTGCTTTCTCATATAAAGGTGGTGTCATCTGCATATCTGAGGTTATTGATATTTCTCCCAGCAATCTTGATTCCAGCTTGTGCTTCTTCCAGCCCAGTGTTTCTCATGATGTACTCTGCATATAAGTTAAATGAGCAGGGTGACAATATACAGCCTTGACGTACTCCTTTTTCTATTTGGAACCAGTCTGTTGCTCCATGTCCAGTTCCAACTGTTGCTTCCTGACCTGCATATAGGTTCCTCAAGAGGCAGGTCAGGTGGTCTGGTACTCCCGCCTCTTTTCAGAATCTTCCACAGTTTGTTGTCATCCACACAGTCAAAGGCTTTGGCATAGTCAATAAAGCAGAAATAAATGGTTTCCTGGAACTCTCTTGCTTTTTCAATGAACCATCGGAGGTTGGCAATTTGATCTCTGGTTCCTCTGCCTTTTCTAAAACCAGCTTGAACATCTGGGAAGGTCACGATTCACATACTGTTGTAGCCTGGCTTGGAGAATTTTGAGCATTACTTTACTAGCGTGTGAAATGAATACAATTGTGGGGTAGTTTGAGCATTCTTTGGCATTGCCTTTCTTTGGGATTGGAATGAAAACTGACCTTTTCCAGTCCTGTTGCCACTGCTTCATTTTCCAAATTTGCTGACATATTGAGGTCAGCACTTTCACAGCATCATCTTTTAGGATTTGAAATACCTCAAGTGTAATTCCATCACCTCCACTGGCTTTGTTCGTGTGATGCTTCCTAAGGCTCATTTGACTTCACATTCCAGGATGTTTGGCTCTAGGTGAGTGATCACATCATCGTGATTATCTGGGTTGTGAAGATCTTTGTCCCCTCCTCAGAGGTCTGAGTTCTAGCACTACAAGTCTCCCTCTCTAATCTTGTCAATGTTAATCATTCCAATCCCTTTCCTTTATTCTAGAAGCCCAGAGGTGGTAGCTGTTTCCCACAGCCACTACCTCTTGATACCATAAAGCAGGGCTTCTCAGCCTCAGTAATACTGACATTTCAGGCTGGATACATCTTTGTTTTGAGGCTTATTCTATGTACTTCAAGATGGGTAACAGTATTCCTGTCCTCTATCCATCAAATGCCAGTAACCTTCCCCGCAAGTTCCCTAAGACCAAAAATGTCTCCAGACATTGCCAAATGTTTTGGGGGTGGGAGAGGCAAAAATCACACTGGGTTGAGGATCATTATCTTAGACTTTATTTTTAACCCTTTTTGTTAATAATTTTACACTCATTTTAAGAATTCTCATATGAAAGTCTCTCATTCAAGTAAATGGTGCAGCTTCCATCTTTTGGCTGGAGCATTCTCGAATTACAACTGCTACATTTATCCCTATAATTTTATTTTCACCCTTGTCAGTTTGATCTAAGGCCCCATGATCCTAGGTACTCAGTTCCTATGACATTTCCCTATATTCCATTTCTCTACTCCACAATCTATCCTGACCCTAAAACATATCTGTCATCTAATTTTTATCATTTTCTTCAATTTCTGACATTCTATGGAAGAAAATTCAGCATTTTTTTGCTAGCCTTCAGAGAACTCCAGAAATCAGAGAATTTATCTATAATTTCAAAGATGTTATTCTAGCTATGTATTTTTTTTAAACAAATTGATTTTCTTTTCTGAGTACCAGTTTTCTTCTCTGTAAGATTATTGCTTCACTTGTAAGATTGTTGGAAGATTAGATATAATGTAAGGAATGAAGCAGTTGCAGTTCTATTGCTATGATTATTATTATAGTTCCAGAGTAGGAAACGGAAACCTGCTCCAGTATTCTTTGGCCTGGTGGGCTACAGTCCATGGGGTTGCAAAGAGTCAGACATGACTGAGCACATCCACACCACAAGGGTCACTCTATTATTATAGTTGTCATTATTATTCACATAGATAATTAACTGCACAAAATAGAGATTCAGAACATTTTATTTACTGTGACACAGACTGCAATTCTTCATTGCTAACCTACTAACAAGCCAGCTGTGTACACAGTCACCCAGCTTAAGACTACCTAGTCTAATCTCCTTTGCAGCAAGATGAGACTGCATCACTAGGTTTTGGCCAAATGGATGAGAATAGAAGTGATAGTGTAACTTTTACATCATGTACTCAACAAAAAAGAACATGCCTGCATCTTCTTTTTCCTTCTTTCTGCTGACTGAAGTGTATATGTGGTGATCAGAGCAGGAACAGCCATCCTGAACCACTAGATAAAAGCCATGCATTACGGATGGCAGATCACCAAAACAGCAACAGCTTGTGTCCCTTTGAGATCGTGAGGCCACCACAGGAACCTGGGGTGATCTAGCCGACCTCTGACATAAGATATAAGTAAACTGCTATCCTATTTAAGCTGCTGTTGTTTGAGCGTGTCTTCAGTACAGTAGTCACTCTTGTATCTTAACTCGTACCTTTCCTTTATGATACGAGTCTCCCATAACTTAGCCTCAACTTGCCATTTCCTTAAAAAGCCCATGTGGTTTTATTCTGATGGATTTAAACACCAAGAAAAAATATTTCCAGAAATCATCATCCAGGAACAAGATGATTCTCTCCACAATGGCTATGAACAAATAATTTTTCTCCTGAGGTATTTTCATTACAAATGGTTTCTCTGATATCTATCTCCCTTTTCCTTTTACTCTTTTTAGAACAGGGAATTTTTTGGCTCCAAAATTACTGATTGTGATGGAAAAGTTAACATATTTGAATTTATCTATGTCAATATCACATAGAAAACAAAGATGTCAGTTGAGTGTCTAGAAAATAAAGGTAGCATCCAAATGTCAGGACCTACAGGAGGAAAGAGACTTGCAACTGAAATAAAATGATGAAAAAAAAAAGTTTTTTAAAAAATCTAGATGGCTTGATCCAAGGAAAGTGATGATTGCAATGCATGAGTGTAAAATAGAGTTAAATTCACAGCAGAAAGCTATAACCTATCACTATATGTGAGAATTGCTATGGAAGACAATGCTTTTGTATTTGGGCAATGAATTCCCTCTGGGCCATAGTGATTCATCTAATTTAATAAGCATTCATTGATTATGAATGAGTATCTTTGTGGACAGACTTAAAGCAAAATGCCAAGTTTTAGTCAAAACCATCTCTGCAGATTTTTTCTCTCTTGCTAAATTTTCCTAGAGTCAGCAAAAGAAAGCAAAATTACGTTCTTTGTGCTAAGATTTCAGAGCTGCACTCATTGGTGACCCATTCGCTAATGCCAACTCTAACAACTGATTAAGAAATACTTAGCATGTAATAGAATAACCCACCACATCAGTATACATTTAGCAAGAGGCTAAATCGTGCAATTCTCCTACTACATATTCTCGGTTGTGACACAGTCCAACTTTCTAGCAAGTGATACCTCCAACACGAAAAAGTATTCAATTCAGAGCAAATCAAGACTCCCAGTCTTGTTCAGTTCTGTTCAGTCCAGTCACTCAGTCGTGTCCGACTCTTTGCAACGCCAGTGAACTGCAGCACACCAGGCCTCCTGTCCAACACCAACTCCTGGAGTTTACTCACTCTCATGTCCATTGAGTCAGTGATGCAACCCAACCAACTCATCCTCTGTCATCCCCGTCTCCTCCCGCCTTCAATCTTTCCCAGGATCAGGGTCTTTTAAAAGGAGTCAGTTCTTTGCATCAGGTGGCCAAAGTATTGGAGTTTCACCTTCAACATCAGTCCTTCCAATGAATGTTCAGGACTGATTTCCTTTAGGATAGACTGGTTGGATCTCTTTGGAATCCAATGGATTTTCAAAAGACTTCTCCAACACCACAATTCTAAAGCATCAATTCTTTGGTGCTCAGCTTTCTTTATATTCCAACTCTAACATCCATACATGACTACTGGAAAAACCATAGCCTTGACTACATGGACATTTGTTGACAAAGTAATGTCTCTGCTCTTTAATATGCTGTCTAGCTTGGTCATAACTTTTCTTCCAAGGAGTAAGAGTCTTTTAAGTTCATGGCTGCAGTCACTATCTACAGATTTTGGAGCCCAAAAAAATAAAGTCTGACACTGTTTCCACTGTTTCCCCATCTGTTTGCCATGAAGTGATGGGACCAGATGCCATGATCTGAGTTTTCTGAATGTTGAGATTTAAGCCAACTTTTTCACTCTCCTCTTTGATTTTCATCAAGAGGCTCTTTAGTTCTTCTTTGCTTTCTGATATAAGGGTGGTGTCATCTGCATATCTGAGGTTATTGATATTTCTCCTGGCAGTCTTGATTCCAGCTTGTGCTTCTTCCAGCCCAGCGTTTCTCATGATATACTCTGCATAGAAGTTAAATAAGCAGGGTGACAATATACAGCCTTGATGTACTCCTTTTCCTATTTGGAACCAGTCTGTTGTTCCATGCCCAGTTCTAACTGTTGCTTCCTGACCTGCATACAGATTTCTCAAGAGGCAGGTCAGGTGGTCTGGTATTCCCATCTCTTTCAGAATCTTCCACAGTTTGTTGCAGTCCACACAGTCAAAGGCTTTGGCATAGTCAATAAAGCAGAAATAGAGGTTTTTCTGGAACTCTCTTGCTTTTTCCATGATCCAGCGGATGTTGGCAATTTGATCTCTGGTTCCTCTGCCTTTTCAAAATCCAGCTTGAACTTCTGGAAGGTCACGATTCATGTACTGTTGAAGACTGGCTTGGAGAATTTTGAGCATTACTTTACTGGCATGTGAAATGATTGCAATTGTGTGGCAGTTTGAGCATTCTTTGGCATTGCCTTTCTTTGGGATTGGAATGAAAACTGACCTTTTCCAGTCCTGTTGCCACTGCTGTGTTTTCCAAATTTGCTGACATATTGAGGTCAGCACTTTCACAGCATCATCTTTTAGGATTTGAAATATCTCAACTGGAATTCCATTACCTCCATTAGCTTTGTTCGTAGTGATGCTTCCTAAGGCCCATTTTACTTCACATTCCAGGATGTCTAGCTCTAGGTGAGTGATCACACCATCGTGATTATCTGGGTCATGAAGATCTTTTTTATACAGTTCTTCTGTGTATTCTTTTCACATCTTCTTAATATCTTCTGCTTCTGTTAGGTCCATACCATTTCTGTCCTTTATTGAGCTCATCTTTGCATGAAATGTTCCCTTGGTATCTCTAATTTTCTTGAAGAGATCTCTAGTCTTTCCATTCTGTTGTTTTCCTCTATTTCTTTGCACTGATCACTGAGGAAGGCTTTCTTATCTCTTCTTGCTATTCTTTGGAACTCTGCATTCAGATGTTTATATCTTTCCTTTTCTCCTTTGCTTTTTGCTTCTCTTCTTTTCACAGCTATTTGTAAAGCCTCCTCAGACAACCATTTTGTTTCTTTGCATTTCTTTCTCTTGAGGATGGTCTTGATCCCTGTCTCCTATACAATGTCACAAACCTCTGGCACTCTGTCTATCAGATCTAATCCCTTGAATCTATTTCTCACTTCCACTGTATAATCATCAAGGATTTGATTTTGGACATACCTGAATGGTGCAGTGGTTTTCCCTACTTTCTTCAATTTAAGTCTGAAGTTGGCAATAAAGAGTTCATTATCTGAGTCACAGTCAGTTCCCGGTCTTGTTTTTGCTGACTCTATAGAGCTTCTCCATCTTTGGCTGCAAAGAATATAATCAATCTGATTTTGGTGTTGACCATCCGGTAATGTCCATGTGTAGAGTCTTTTATTGTGTTGTTGGAAGAGGGTGTTTGCTATGACCAGTGCGTTCTCTTGGAAAAACTCTATTAGCCTTTGCCCTGCTTCATTCCATACTCCAAGGCCAAATTTGCCTGTTACTTCAGGTGTTTCTTGACTTCCTACTTTTGCATTCCAGTCCCCTATACTGAAAAGGACATCTTTTTGGGGTGTTAGTTCTAGATCTTGTAGGTCTTCATAGAACCATTTAACTTCAGCTTCTTCAGCATTGCTGGTTGGGGCATAGACTTGGATTACCATAATATTGAATGGTTTGCTTGGAAATAAACTGAGCTCATTCTGTCGTTTTTGAGATTGCATCCAAGCACTACCTTTCAGACTCTTTTGTTGACTATGATGGCTTCTCCATTTCTTCTAAGGGGTTCTTGCCCATAGTAGTAGATATAATGGTCATGTGTGTTAAATTCACCCACTCCAGTCCATTTTAGTTCATTGATTCCTAAAATGTCGACATTAACTCCATCTCCTGTATCACCATTTCCAATATTGTATATTCCCAATATTGTAGTACCCTCTTATCATAACCTCCATCCTTTGCAGACGAGGAATCCAAGGCCAACAGAAACTGGGAACCTACGTAAGGTACTGTAAGCTAGCCAAAGTCACAGCCTACAGTAGAACCCAGAATCTCATGTTCCAACACTGCTCTTGCCTCGATTTTCCATTGCTCCACATTCAAAATTAAGAATGAAATCTAATGAGCGAAAATGAGTTGGAAGTCTCCAAATAAGTCACAATTCAGGAAATTGAAAAAGAATCAAACTTACTAATATTGCATAGTTGAAGAAAGTCACACTTTGCAGAGCAAAGAGCTTCAAAAGCTAACTTTCTGACTCAGCTAACTTTCTGAGTTGACTAAGATAAATCCTGCTAATGTAAAATGAAAGACTGAATAATATTCTCCAAAGCTCCCTACCTACTTTGATGCTATGATCCCAGCACTGGGAGAAAGACACTAGACATTTAGCTCAGCATTTGCAATTCAAATGTATCCATCTTCTGTGTCTTCTAATCTTCTCATAAGTTGGTAATAAGTTGCTAAAGAAAGTAGTGGTGAAGTAAAAAGCCAACCTAATCAGCTTAATATTGTCTTCTACCTTAAACTCACTATACCAAAAAAGTATAGTTCTAACTGTCTAGCCCGGGCTTCCCTTGTGGCTCAGTGGTAAAGTATCTGCCTGCCAATGCAGGAGATACCCTTTGATCCTTGGGATGGGAAGCTTCCCTGGAGAAGGAAATGTCAACCCATTTCTTTGCCTGGGCAAAGGAGCCTGGTAGGCTATAGTTCCCTGGGTCTCAAGAGACTCGGACATTAGGATAAACAACAACTGTCTAGGTCAGACCCTCCCCCTTAAGAAAAACAACCAAACTGCCCTCTCACTTGGCCTATTTGTTGTTTTACAGAGAACCATAAGCTTCCCTGCTTCTGGATCTTTGCTGAATACCCTTTATTTCTATCAACTTAAGTCCTGATACTTCCTTCACTTCCTAGTTTGAACCCCAGCTACTCCATACCGCATCTGCCTACTCTTCTACAATATATTTTTTTCTGACCATCTGTTTGATCCTTAGCCACCTGGCACTTGGTCTTGATGAATGTCCTCTGTCTCAAACTAGATCAAAGTCCACTCTCTCCAGGAAATGACTTAGACTATTTCTGTACCTCGTGCAATAGCCTACACATAGCAGGTGCCTACTATATATGTGGTGTTGATCATGATAACAGTGGCTCCCAAGGGTGACAAACGGAGGAAATGATAGAAAATAGGTTACTAGGTGGGAGGAGGTGCACCCATGAGGATAGGTGATTGCAAAAACTCACTAGAAACTGGATGAAGGGGGATAAAGAAGAGGATGCCCATCAGGTTATGTAGTACTGGTGCTAGTGGGATCATTCATTATCACTCAATTATACTCTTTCCTTATCTATCACCCTAATCATAATTTAGCAGAATTCACTAAAATCTATACTTATTCTTATACATCCAGATTATCTTTTGCTTGCTCAAGCACAAGAGGTAAAATAACTTGAACTATCTAGTCTCTCTGCCTCTAAATATCCCCCCAAAATCTCTACACAAATATTTTTAAAGGAACTAAACTACTTTCCCAGGGCAAATTCTTTCCAAGTAACTAAACGCAGCAGCTTTCTATCACTTGAAAGTACTCTGGTCTAGTAGTTCCTAATTCTGACTGGTCAAAGAATCACTTTGGAAGTTCTTAAAAATCATACATGGATCCCACTGCCTGAAATTCAGATGTAGCCCTTCTCAGGGAGCATATATGTACAATTTGACACGTCCCAGGTAGTTTTAATATATGGCATGTTTGAAGAAGACCAGCCTATATCACACAGTTTTGGTCTCTTTGGTTTTCAAGACTATAAATATTCTTTTTGATGATTTTTCCTCCTAATTTTTGCCTTGAAGAAGGAATCCTCATTTAATTACCCAGTTATGAATGTTGGATTAAATCACCTGCTACCACAAAATATTTCCACGAGTTCCTGTGTAGATTTTATTTTTTTCTCAGCTGGCAGATCTCTAAGTTTAAGGAGGTCTTGATCACTACAGACTTGGAAAAATATCACCTGACAATCCCATCCTTCTGCCTTATATATTAGCTATGACTGACACTGAAATGCAAAACTCTGAAGAATATCCTGTTGGGCACTCTGTTGACAGCTGAGTAAAAGTTTTATCTCCAGGCTTTCCTGACTTTAATCTCCCCAAAACATAACTTTCCATTTCAACTGGGGTCCAAAAAGAAACATCAACTAAATAAAGGCTGTAAGAGTGAACCACTGGAGTTGTAAGAGCTTTCTCTGATAATTCTGTCATAATCCTAACCACTCAGAAGCTGTAGAGAGTAGTAACCAAGAGTGCTTTCTTGTCAGGAAGATCTGGTTTCAAATCTCATATATTAGTGACGATCTTAAACAAGTGACTTGACATTTCAATCCCTCATGTCTTCATCTAGAGAACAGATCATTTTATTTAACCCATCTCAGAAAGCTGTCATCAGGACTTAATGGGTAGTCTGTGAAAAGTTGCTGGCATATAATCAACACTCGATAAATGTTATTTTTAGTTTCCTCTGGTAGAAATTCATTGATTTTGTTAAGTTCAGCCAGAATTAGAATCCGAGTGTTTTTAATGTTTGTAACATTATGCAATTTTCCCTAAGTCAAGCTAAGTACACTTTTGCATATGAAATGTCACTATTTATGTGACATAATTTTTATATCACTTAAGCTCTCACAGTTTAATTTATGCAGTACCCCCCATATTTATGGAGAAATAAATTCCAATTTCACAGTTTGCAAGCCTTTCTTCCCCCTCAGTGACTGCAACTCAGAGTTTTAAAGGTAAAACGACAAAAAAATGACCTTTTATGTATTGACTACTTTGATCAAAGCCTTCACCCAACTGATTTTGAACAAAATGTAACCAAAATTTAGAATACTAAAAATTTCAGTGTGATCATAGAACACTAAAGTTGATCTGAAAAGAGAGTGTTCAAAGTTTCAAACATTTCTAAAATCTGGTCTGTGAACAGCAAACAGAGAAAAAGCATGTACTACCATACTTTAGTGTCTTACTCTGTTTTATATTGAATATCAGTGGACTTTGTATATCAGTTATTCAAAATACCTCCATATGTATATAATACTTATACATTTGGAGACGTACAATTTCTATATCAATTGGTAAAAATATCAGCTTTTGCAGTGTGTGTTTGGTTGTTCCAACTCTTTGTGACCCCATGGACTGTAGACAGCCAGGCTCCTCTGTCTACAGGATTTTCCAGGCAAGAATACTCGAATGGGTTGCCATTCCCTTCTCCAGGGGATCTTCACAACCCAGAGACTGAACCTGTGTCTCTTGTGTCTCTTGCATTGGCAAGCAGGTTCTTTACCACTAACGCCATCTGGGAAGCCCCAAAAGTATCAGCTTGGTTGGAATTATGAATTACATACACATTGAACCATTCCCAATAATTTTTTGCTATAGGCCTATTAATTTAACAAGGCCATTTTGAAGATGATTCAGTCCTCCACCATGTGTAATTTTATTATCATGGCCAAAAAAATAATTCAAATTATATTTGGATTTTTACCTGAATCTACAATAACATTTACAACAGTGTCAAAGGTTTTGCCTTCAACAGAATCAACTTCCAAATATTGACCTTTATTCTATAAATTGAATGAAATAGTCAAACCATTACTGGAATTAGCTGAATTGCTTTTTCTATTTGAAGCAGCTAATAACATTGAAATAAAATTTGCACCACTTAACATATGCAAAATTCTTCTCTAATGAAATTAACACAGCTCTTTTTGTTTTACTGTTTGCACATGAAAATTAGAGATAAATGAGCTAAATCAACTCAGGCAAACAGCCATTTATTCTAAATAAGAGGGTCTGTTGTATAGTGATGATAGAAGCACTTTCTGCAGCTGTATGTGCTACATCATCTTCTTCATATACAATCTTCTTAACATAACTAGTAGTTACTGAAATAGCTTCTAATGTTCCTTCAGCAGATTTGTGTCTTGGGTTTTCACGTGGTTACTGACATCACCACAGCGCCCCTTGTGGATAATAAATGTCAATAAGCATTCTCTACATGTTTCTCATTCATTATCAGTTACTTGAGAAATTGATATTTTCATTACATTACATTTAAAAGTCATCGAGGCCAAATGGGTCTATTGAAATATTTTTAATAGAAGCATTAAAAAAAGCAAAAAAGCACAAATGATCATTTAAACTGAACCTCAGACTTTCAGGGTATCTCACTGGGCACTCCTTTGGCAACTAAACAGAAACTACATTTCCAGGTTTTCACTAATCTAATCTCCTCAAAATTCATTTTCTATTTTTCTAGCTTTGAGAAAGAAATGAAAATCAAGTAAGAGTTGAAACAGCAAACCATCTGAGTTGTAAGAACTCTCTTTGATAATTCTGAAATATTAATAGCTCAGACTACCTGGACAAAATAAATACTTAGATATAGATTTGTATTGGTTGCCCAAAAAGTTCATTTGTTCTGGGGTTTTTGGAACTATCGTATAGAAATACCTGAACAAAGTTTTTGGACAACTCAACACCATGCCATAAATCACTAAATATAGATTTGTATTGGTTGCCCAAAAAGTTCATTTGTTCTGGGGTTTTTGGAACTATCGTATAGAAATACCTGAACAAAGTTTTTGGACAACTCAACACCATGCCATAAATCACTAAAATCACTACAGCAGATTTATTCAGATTTCTGTCTACACTGGACTGCTCAACCTCTATTTCCCATATACAGTTCATATGTTCATAATGTATAATTTACTCTGTTTCCCAATGGCTCTACATCCACATGGCTTGAAGGGTTTGTTCATTTTGCATGGTTGGGTCATAGCTCCAACTTGCTGGAAAGCCAAGTAACCAGCAAGGACAGCAAGAACTTCTTCTACCACAACTTAAGACCAGAAGCAGTTAACTCTCCTTATCTACTCAGGTTCAGGAGGGATTGTCTTTATCAGGGAGCCTGCTGTCACTGAAAGGGAGATGTCCTGGAAAGGGCTGGAAAAAAAGCAGCATAGCACCATGTGATCTTTCAGACTTAATCACAATCTAAAGGGAAAACTCTCTTCCCTGCAAATGTATCTCACATGCTACTGAATGAGACTGTGATAGAACTCAAGCTGGTTTATTTTTAATATACCATTGATGATAACGCTTTGTTAAAAAAAATAAATACTGGATAAATGTTAAACCAGACAAAATGCAAAGACATAAGGCACAAATTAGGACTGCCCTGAGGAAACAAGAATATATGGTAACCTTACCCTTTACACACACATTTTGTCATAGCTCTATATAGCAGCACAGGCCTACAAAGGAAAATTGCCAATTTCCTCATGCCAAGCAGAGACACAAATCAGATTCAACCTTTGATTAATTAGTTAAATAGACAAACATCCTTAGAATCAACCTTCCTTCCTTCCCTAATTTTTATCCTGACTCAGAAATAAAGTTAACAGAGTGTCCTAAAATCTTAATTTTAATACTACTTGGATCTATGGTAGTCATTAAGAGAAATGGGATGAAATCAAGTTTTTTGTTCTGCTTATGTGTGCATGTTTCCATAGGGTTAAACAGTTTTCCCAATCTAAATTTTTTAAATTCCCTTCAGTAATAGTCTTGGAAACTAACTTAGTTCATTCAATGTATTGTGAGAAGAAAAGTTCCTTGTGAGAAATGTTTGTTTTACAGAAAGAAACTCCATCTCATAACAAGAAGAAATCATAAAAATAAACTCATACTGGTTCTTTAGTGCACCCAAATTACTGGAAGACTCTCTTAACTTACTCTGATTCTTTGAAGGGAGAATTATTTTTTAAAATAATCTATAGGAAAACATTGTTTGTCATTAAGAAGAAAATATAATAATATCCCATTAATATGTCAATGTGATGTTCACATGATATTTTCCAGATGAGTAAGGATAACTATTTATGTGTCTAAATCTCAATCACTTCATGGCATTATAAAATAAATACACCAAACATAATTCAAGTGTCTCTTAATGGCACAAGATGACCATTCTGTTGTATTTAGTCACAAAGTTTATTCCTAAAATAATAACTCAAGCAATTTAGTGTCATATTTTTTTCTGTAAAGTTATTTCTCAGTTGATGCTAACCTTTCTTTACCACTATTATTTCTGAAGTACTAGGATTCCATTTCATGATATCTGGTTAGGCTCTAGGGTTAACACTTTGTTGTTTCAATGAAAAGAACTGCATGGTTTTTATAGCAGGTGACCTGTCCATTCTTTAACTTCTTATGTGTTCCCAGCTTTGTCATTGCTAATTACTGTCCTAAATCTGACCTTCAGCTACACGGAAAGCTATGGTACCAGTAAATTTCACACAATGGTCTCTTTATAACATGTTTATTCCTATGGAGAAATGGAACTAGCGTGTATTCTACATCTTACTGTTAGAGTTTTTGTATTCATTATCTAATCCAAAACTTCACGTGAAAAGTTTGTGGTAACTTTTTAAAGACAGACCATTTGCTGGTAGTGCTGGGGTTCACACTCACGTCAGGCAGACCCCAGGCCAGTTTTTCTTCCTCTAGGTCATGCTACTCCACCCAGCTGATTTCTCAATTCTGTTTTCTATAACCCTTTGAAATTCTATAGGCAAGAAATCAGATAAGAAAGTTCTAGGTCAAGAAAAAAATCTTAAATTTCCATCAGGTTGAAAGATATTATGATGACTAATGTATTTAATACTTTTGAAATCAGATTTATTAAAAGTGAAAAAGCTCTTTCCAGGTTGACCTTTCAAGGAGATTAGGGCCTTCTTGATTTCCTAACTAATTGAAATGCTGGCAGGAATGGTTTGGGTTGTGATTTTGGTTTTGGCTTGGCATATACAGAGAACGGACTATTCTAAGATCCCCAGAGGCCCAGAGAGGGCAACAGTTAGAAGGGCCACTTTGAAATGGCCCCAAGCTGCTGTCCCATTATTAGCCATCCTGGAATGAACAGCCAAAGCTCACTTGGCCAAGTAGCATGAGCAGACGATCTACCTGATGACGGAGGAGCAGCTGACACTTCCAGGGATAGATGGGCATAATTAATGACCATGATGGCAGCAGCCCAGGAGTTGGGTCAAGCCAGGTCCCTGATACCCATGGATACCACCTCGTATTGGGCCACATTTTGAATCATACTTTCCCAAGCACCCTTTGATTTCATGGAACATGACCCCTAAATTAAAAGACTGCATCACCCTAAAATACTTTAGATTCTTAGCTTAGTTTATATGCTAGACAAGACAAATGCAAAAGTAGAGTCAGGGTTTTGAGGCCTGCGAGGGACATTCTTCCTGGAGAACAAGGCTATTTTAATTGTGCACCATTTGTTTTGTTTCTGTAATAAATCTTCAGATGTTATTCCTGCACATTCTATTTGGAGAGGATATATTTCTCTTATACGGTACAATTTTACTTCAGTCAAATAAGGAGTTATAACTGGGAGTTCTGGTTAAATAAATAAAAATATATGCCTTTTAAATGTTATTATATACATCAGTATTTGAATTGCAATAGACTTGAATTCTTCATCTGAGAAGCCAGTCTAAATCTTACACAAATAAAATCTATGGAACTCTAAAACAGAGCATTTAAATACTGTCTCCTATTTGTGTGTACTTTGCAGTTTTCAAATACTTTGATAATCATTTCATACTTATTTTATGGAAATATATGGAAAGAAGTATATTTTAGAAATGGAGGGGAAAAGTCAACAACTCTCCAAGAAGTTAGACAGCAAATCACTCTCAGTGACTACTGGGTTGCCATGCCCTCCTCCAGGGGAATCTTCCAACCCAGGGATCAAACCTGGGTCTCCTTCATTGCAGGCAGATTCTTTCCATCTGAGGCATCAGGGAAGCATTGGGAATCAGTGCTCCTCTAAAACGGATATTTTTGCTGTATGCAGCCAAGCAGCTTCACCTACAATAGGGCAGACTGCCACAAACACTGAGGAGACAGTAAAATTCTTCTGGCATGTTATTACGGTAAATCCCTTGGGGACTTCCCTGGTGGTCCAGTGGCTAAGAATCTGCCCTCCAGTACAGGGGATGCAGGCTTGATCCCTGATCTGGGAACTTAGTTCCCCCGTGCCACTGGGCAACCAGAGAAAGCCTGTGAACTGCAATGAAGACCTAGTGGGATCAAAAAATAGTAACAATAAAAGATTCCCTGGGAATTGACCAGTCATAAACAACCACATATCAGACATGTAAGGATCAAATTAAAGTGGCTACAAGTCCCATCTCTCATTCTTATTTTTTTTTCCCTAATAAACAAGATGTTGTCAACTCATTAGCCCTGAAGTAGCCCTGAAGCTTGAGATCTCATGAGTACAAACTGATTTAATGCATCTTTCATCATTTATAGTACAAATACTTTCAAGAGGTAAAGCAGGCATAGAGGCATCAGGATGAATTAAAATTAAGAGAGGTTAGTTAAAAAATCACCTAGGAAGACCCAAAAAGGATGGAACTGAGGATGTATAAGTTTTGAGGTTTTCAGCGATAGAGAATACAGATTGGTCAGATGAACAACCAATAATCCCATGTAATAATAAGTGTAGGGTAGCCCTCTAGGTAGGGCTTCCCTTGTGGCTCAGAGGTAAAGAATCTGCATGCCACTGCAGGAGATGCAAATTCAATCCCTAGGTCATGAAGACCCCTGGAGGAAGAAACAGCAACCCACTCCAGTATCCTTGCCTGGAGAACCCCCATGGACAGGAGCCTAGTGTACCATTGTCCATATGGTTGCAAAGAGTCAGACATGACTTAGAGACTGAAAAACAACAGTCCCTATATGTAACCATTCATCACAGAAGGAAACTCCGTAAGAGAACTCTAAAAGAACAGAGAAGGATCAAAGGTAGAGCATTAAAAGACAGTTTCTTTCTCTCTCTCTCTTTTTTTTTTTTTTAATTTTGTTTTTCTTGGCCATACCACTTGTGGGATCTTAGTTCCTCAACCAAGATCAAACTGATGCCCCCTGCCTTGGAAGAGAGGAGTCTTACCCTCTGGAACACCAAGGATGACCCCAAAAGATGGTTTAAAACAAACCTCTACTTTGTATCCCTCTAGGGAGGGTTTTGGCCTCCAAGTATACTGAAAGCAGAATTTTCACACATAATTAATTAGAGAAGACCTGTATCACAGTAGGACTGTACCAAGAAAGATCTTTGATATCTCCTAAAACTATTTTCTTTGCTTTGCCAACATGTGTCACTGATCTGATTATGCTGGGGAATAACATGAAATTGCACTATGCTGTTTTAAGCAAGCTGTGAATATTATTTAAACAACAAGCTGTTGGCTAATGCCAAACCAAATGCACCGTGGTCAGAGCTGTGACAGCTCCACAACCACAAATGCTGCAAATAAAAATGTAATATTATACCCAACATGCCTGTGACCAAGTGTGCACTTCTCTACCAAGTATTTTTCCAACCAATTGAAGAGCAAAGTCAACTGGAAGAGATTCATACTTGAAAAGGCACACATATCCCGGGAGTAATGGAATGTGTACTGAGAGACCACTAGCCTTTGGGAAAAGTGCAACCTCCTTAGAAAGACTTCAAAAGACCTCCCCAACTTCTTACCTTCTTCTCTTTCTTGCATCAGGCTTCCTTCCACTTTCTATAGTACAGTCATTTGATTTGTTGCAATTTTTTGAACTAGTAATATTTAAATTATGCCTGGAAGAGGCCACTTCCTTCTTCTAACATCATTCTTTACTTGGCCAAATCCTAGTCATCCTCAGGTCTCAGCTTGGTCATCCTTTGTTCAGGGAAGCCTTTACCAACATCTACAAGGTCCCTTTATCGCTCAGAGAAAAATGCTCATCTCATTTCCTTATAATGTCAGTTTTGGATTTTCTTGACTAGATGTAAGGCATATGATGGCAAGGACCAAGTCTGTATTATTTTCTACTATCAGTCCCTGTGATCAGTACACTTCTTAACATGTACTCGGCATGACAAAAATTATTCATTGAATTGATTGATTTTAACTGAGAACCTAGTAGGCTGGCAGACATCATTCTAGGAGCATCATCACAATAATACAGTCAATGACCCCTGTCACATAAAGCTTAAATGCCAGTCGGGACAGCAGACAATGAACACAGGAAGACGGTAAATGATAAGGAATGTTAAAAGGTTGGGGGTACTATGAGGAAAAGATAAAGCAGAGTAAAGGGGAGTAGGAGTGTCCAAGGGAAAGAGGTTGCAACCTTAAAAAAGATGACCCAGAAGGCCTCTGTGAGAAGGTGGCCTTGTGAACAGATCTGACAAGGTGGTGAGGAAGTAAACCAAACACATCACAGAATGTTCTGGACAAAGTAAATGGCCTGCCTTCTCTAGGATAACTTACGCTACTGCATTTCCTCTTCTACAGGACAGGGACACAATCTGGCCTTTCTTTCTGACTCCGCTTGACTGCCAAGGGTACAGGAAAGACCCAGTTTAATTAAAATATATCATTTCTCCTCTCCCTAAGCTGAGAATCTTAGAAGCAGAGGAACAGCTTTAGGAATCTTAAAGTCTTCTTTTTTTGCACAGTCCTTTGTTCAGTAATACACTTACTTAAGCACAATACAGGGGCAGCGGCCGAGAGGAGCAACCCCATGTCCAAGGAGCGGCGGCTGCATGGGCACAGGAAGGCTGAGAGGAGCTACTCCACGTTCAAGGTCAGGAGGGGCAGCCATGAGGAGATATGCTTCACCCAAGGTAAGGAGCAGCAGCTGCACTTTGCTGGAGCAGCCGTGAAGAGATATCCCATGAACAAGGTAAGAGAAACCCAAGTAAGAAGGTAGGTGTTGCGAGAGGGCATCAGAGGGCAGACACACTGAAACCATAATCACAGAAAACTAGTCAATCTAACAGACCACAGCCTTGTCTAACTCAATGAAATGAAGCCATGCGGTGTGGGGCCACCCAAGACAGGCGGGTCATGGTGGAGAGGACTGACAGAATGTGGTCCACTGGAGAAGGGAATGGCAAACCACTTCAGTATTCTTGCCTTGAGAACCCCATGAACAGTATGAACAGGCAAAACAATAGGCTACTGAAAGAGGAACTCCCTAGGTCAGTAGGTGCCCAATATGCTACTGGAGATCAGTGGAAAAATAACTCCAGAAAGAATGAAGGGATGGAGCCAAAGCAAAAACAATACCCAGCTGTGGATGTGACTGGTGATAGAAGCAAGGTCTGATGCTGTAAAGAGCAATATTGCATAGGAACCTGGAATGTTAGGTCCAAGAATCAAGACAAACTGGAAGTGGTCAAACAGGAGATGGCAAGAGTGAACATCGACATTCTAGGAATCAGTAAACTAAAATGGACTGGAATGGGTGAATTTAACTCAGATGACCATTGTATCTAATACTGTGGGCAGGAATCTCTTAGAAGAAATGGAATAGCCATCATGGTCAACAAAAGAGTCCGAAATGCAGTACTTGGATGCAATCTCAAAAACGACAGAATGATCTCTGTTTGTTTCCAAGGCAAACCATTCAATATCACAGGAATCCAAGTCTATGCCCCAACCAGTAACGCTGAAGAAGCTGAAGCTGAACGGTTCTATGAAGACCTATGAGACCTTTTAGAACTAACACCCAAAAAACATGTCCTTTTCAATATATGGGACTGGAATGCAAAAGTAGGAAGTCAAGAAACACCTGGCTGCTGCTGCTGCTGCTAAGTAGCTTCAGTCATGTCTGACTCTGTGTGACCCCATAGACGGCAGCCAACGAGGCTCCCCCGTCCCTGAGATTCTCCAGGCAAGAACACTGGAGTGGGTTGCCATTGCCTTCTCCAATGCATGAAAGTGAAAAGTGAAAGTGAAGTCGCTCAGTCGTGTCCAACTCTTCGCGACCCCATGGACTGTAGCCTACCAGGCTCCTCCGACCATGGGATTTTCCAGGCAAGAGTACTGGAGTGGGGTGCCATCGCCTTCTCCGAAAAACACCTGGAGTAACAGACAAATTTGGCCTTGGAGTACGGAATGAAGCAGGGCAAAGGCTAATAGAGTTTTGCCAAATACAGTTTTGCCAAGAGAACGCACTGGTCATAGCAATCACTCTTTCCAAACAACACAAGAGAAGACTATACATGGACATCACCAGATGGTCAACACCGAAATCAGACTGATTATATTCTTTGTGGCCAAAGATGGAGAAGCTCTATACAGTCAGCAAAAACAAGACCGGGAACTGACTGTGGCTCAGATCATGAACTCCTTATTGCCAAATTCAGGCTTAAATTGAAGAAAGTAGCGAAAACCACTAGACCATTCAGGTATGACCTAAACAAATCCCTTATACAGTAGAAGTGAGAAATAGATTTAAAGGACTAGATATGATAGACAGAGTGCCTGATGATCTATGGACGGAGGTTCATGACACTGTACAGGAGACAGGGATCAAGACCATCCCCAAGAAAAAGAAATGCAAAAAAGCAAAATGGCTGTCTGGGGAGGCCTTACAAATAGCTATGAAAAGAAGAGAAGCAAAAAGCAAAGGAGAAAAGGAAAGATATAAGCATCTGAATGCAGAGTTCCAAAGAATAGCAAGGAGAGATAAGAAAGCCTTCTTCAGCGATCAATGAAAAGAAATAGAGGAAAACAACAGAATGGGAAAGACTAGAGATCTCTTCAAGAAAATTAGAGATACCAAGGGAACATTTCATGCAAAGATGGGCTCGATAAAGGACAGAAATGGTATGGACCTAACAGAAGCAGAAGATATTAAGAAGAGGTGGCAGGAATACACAGAAGAACTGTACAGAACAGAGCTTCAAGATCCAGATAATCACAATGGTGTGATCACTGACCTAGAGCCAGACATCCTGGAATGTGAAGTCAAATGGGCCTTAGAAAGCATCACTACGACCAAAGCTAGTGAAGGTGATGGAATTCAAGTTGAGCTATTTCAAATCCTGAAAGACGATGCTGTGAAAGTGCTGCATTCAATATGCCAGCAAATTTGGAAAACTCAGCAGTGGCCACAGGACTGGAAAAGGTCAGTTTTCATTCCAATCCCAAAGAAAGGCAATGCCAAAGAATGTTCAAACTACTGCACAGTTGCACTCATCTCGCACGCTAGTTAAGTCATGCTCAAAATTCTCCAAGCCAGGCTTCAGCAATATGTGAACGGTGAACTTCCTGATGTTCAAGCTGGTTTTAGAAAAGGCAGAGGAACCAGAGATCAAATTGCCAACATCCGCTGGATCATGGAAAAAGCAAGAGAGTTCCAGAAAAACCTCTATTTCTGCTTTATTGACTATGCCAAAGCCTTTGACTGTGTGGATCACAACAAACTGTGGAAGATTCTGAAAGAGACGGGAATACCAGACCACCTGACCTCCCTCTTGAGGAACCTATATGCAGGTCAGGAAGCAACAGTTGGAACTGGACATGGAACAACAAACTGGTTCCAAATAGGAAAAGGAGTACATCAGGCTGTATATTGTCAACCTGCTTATTTAACTTCTACGCAGAGTACAGCATGAGAAACGCTGGGATGGAAGAAGCACAAGCTGGTATCAAGATTGCCCGGAGAAATATCAATAACCTCAGATATGCAGATGACACCACCCTGATGGCAGAAAGTGAAGAGGAACTAAAGAGCCTCTTGATGAAAGTGAAAGAGGAGTGTGAAAAAGTTGGCTTAAAGCTGAATATTCAGAAAATAAGATCATGGCATCTGGTCTCATCACTTCATGGGAAATAGATGGGGAAACAGTGGAAACAGTGTCAGACTTTATTTTTCTGGGCTCCAAAATCACTGCAGACGGTGACTGCAGCCATGAAATTAAAAGACGCTTACTCCTTGGAAGGAAAGTTATGACCAAGCTAGATAGCATATTGAAAAGCAGAGACATTACTTTTCCAACAAAGGTCCATCTAGTCAAGGCTATGGTTTTTCCAGTGGTCGTGTATGGGTGTGAGAGTTGGACTGTGAAGAAAGCTGAGCACCAAAGAACTGATGCTTTTGAACTGTGGTGTTGGAGAAGACTCTTGAGAGTCCCTTGGACTGCAAGGAGATCCAACCAGTCCATTCTAAAGGAGATCAGTCCTGGGTGTTCATTGGAAGGACTGATGCTAAAGCTGATACTCCAGTACTTTGGCCACCTCATGCGAAGAGTTGAATCATTGGTAAAGACCCTGATGCTGGGAGAGATTGGGGGCAGGAGGAAAAGGGGACTACAGAGGATGAGATGGGTGGATGGCATCACCGACTCAATGGATGTGAGTTTGAGTGAACTCCGGGATTCGGTGATGGACAGGGAGGCCTTGGAGTGCTGTGATTCATGGGGTCTCAAAGAGTCGAACACGACTGAGCGACTGAACTGGAACTGGAAGCACAATATTGTCTTTGATAAAATGTTGATGGTTTTAATTGTTAAAATAACTTTAATTACTGTCATTTTCTATAAAAAGCATCCTATAGTCTGGGTGAATAAATAGGTTCCTGGAATCAAATCTGAGACAATGATGACAGAGTGCAGAGTTAGAATACTGGATATGGAGTAGGCAGACACGTTAAGTCTAGAACATTCTGACCTTCTGGCCAAGGAGTTTAAAATTTACTTGTTAGTACATGAGCAGAGACTGATAACTGAAAAGCAGCAAAGAATACAACTTTTGTGTGGTGTTATAAAGATAAGGCTAGAAGTCTTCAGTATGCTTCAAATGGGTAGAAAATAGAGGAAAATAGAAAACAAATCACCTATGTAATCTTAATATTAATAGTTCAAGTATGGTTCAGTTCAGTTCAGTTCAGTTGCTCAGTCGTATCCGACTCTTTGCGACCCCATGAATCGCAGCACGCCAGGCCTCACTGTCCATCACCAACTCCCGGAGTTCACTCAAACTCACATCCATCGAGTCGGTGATGCCATCCAGCCATCTCATCCTCTGTCGTTCCCTTTTCTTCCTGCCCCTGATCCCTCGCAGCATCAAAGTCTTTTCCAATGAGTCAACTCTTCACATGAGGTGGCCAAAGTACTGGAGTATGGTTAGGGAGGGACTAAGCCAGGATGAAGGGAATATGTCTGAAAATTAAGGCATGAGTAACAGAGAAAGAATTACCAGGATTGATGATTTGGATGGAGAAGGAGATAAAATTGCCCAAAATTGTATGAAGTTTTGAGGTAAGGTCATACAAGGAATGATGGTTTTCTTTACAGATGTATAAAAGTCAAAGGAAAAATAGGTATGACAGAAAGGAAAGAAAATTATGGGTTTATGTTTATATGTGCTTAAGTTAAAATCCTGGGGAGAAACCCAAATGGATGTTTCTAGGAGCCAAATAGAAACATGGAACAGGAATGTGGTAGAAAATTATGGGATTGAGATAAAGATGTACAAGTTACTTGTATAAAGTGAAAGTTGAATCATAGGACTAAATGAAATGACAAAAGAAAGAGAATGGAAAGAAACAGCAGAAGTGGATGGGAGACAGAAGTTTGCAGCTGATATCCACATTTAAATAATAGAAAGAAGAAGTGACATTGAAATCAGAGAGGGAATGATCAGCAGAGAGAGTAGATCAAGATGGCATGGTGCCAAAGCAGCGAGGCGAGGAGAGGTTAAAGAAAGAAAGAAGGGAGATGAAAAGGGTCCAGATTGGGAATCAGAAAGTCAAGAGTAATGTTTAGAAAGAGTCATTTAAATGGAGCCATGTGGCAAATGCTGAAGAACAAGAAGGTCAGAAAATGAATGGACGAGTGGTAAGAAAGTGGAGGTTTATTTTTTCCAGAAGGCTGATAATGAAAGGGGTAAAAAGCTAGAATGTTAACTCAAGGGGTTAGGAATTCAAATAAACCTTTCTGTGGTACGTTCAAGGTGAGAAAAAGAAAAGTATGCTCACAGGAGGAGAAAAAAATAAAGACATAAGCAAGCAGTGGAAGAAGCAAGAGAGACAGAAGGACCAAAGAGAACCAGATAATTTGAGCCAGAACCAGTAGCTTCAATTCCTGTCCTCTTTCTCAGAGAGGAAAAGAGAGAAGGAAAACACAAGGAGTGAGAACATAGGCAAAATATGAGTTATAGAAAAGGATTTCAAAATAATCTATATTAAAGTAAAAAGACAAAAACAAGAAAATTGTACTGAACAATGATGTGTTACATGGGGGACAGACATAAGTAAAAGTTACTCTCTCTTCTTAAAGAAACTTAGGCTAGTAGTTATACTTAAGAGGTGCAAAAGAGAGATGCTTATTACAGTACATGGGGCTTCCCTTGTAGCTCAGTCAGTAAAGAATCTGCCTGCAGTGCAGGAGAGCCAGGTTCCATCCCTGGGTTGGGAAGATCCCCTGGAGAAGGAAATGGCAACCCACTCCAGGATCCTTGCCTGGAAAATCTCATGAACAGAGGAGCCTGGTGAGCTGCAGTCTGTGGGGTTGCAAAGAGTTGGGCACAACAGAGCAACTAACACTTATTACAGTACAAAGGGCAAAATTGAAACCAAGGTCAATAGATGAAGAGAATACTAATTATGGACTAAATATGAAACTTGGTTGTCTCATAGTTCCCAATGGGGACATCACATTGAGAGGCTATTTCCATTTCTGTTTCAGTAGATGTCTAGCATGAGACTCATACTTCTAGCCCTCTTTCCAGGAAATACACAAAATAGAGGCACCCTCCTTAAATGTCCATTTTCTCCCCATAGATGAATATTTGTATTTTAGGACAACTCTGGACAACTGATAGAGCTTTGGAAAGAAGTAAAAATGATGTACCATTATTACATTTACAGCATTCAATAAACTTTAGCAAGTGGTTGTTTTTCATTAAAGTGGAACCATAAGAATATAGAAAAACCCCAGCAAACTTTTTGGCCAACCCAGTACCTTGCTACCTACCAAGCCTTGGCATAGACCATAAGAAGAATATGCTAACTCAACCAGAAAATGTGGTTTGGTCAAAAAGTTTGTTTGGGTTATTCCAAAAGATGTTATGAAAAAACTGAAACAAAAGTTTTGGCAAACCCAATTTCTTCACTAACTTTGAAAAGCAATAGTGATTGTCATTGATGGAAGGATCAAATGAGGATTGAAGGCATCTGCATGCTACAGGCTAGTAGGGTCAGGACTATTTGTCCTTAATTTTAACAAAATTACTTTAATGACTATAGAAATTATAAAACAATTATCAAGACAATGAACACTATCAATCTATTTTTACTAATAAAAAATTAAGTAGTAAACTATATTAAAGTATTTGATCAATTTAAGATGCACAGTAATTTGAAGCAGATAGGAAAGAAGAAAGAGAGGGAGGGAAGATCTTTAAATATTTAGAAAGGCGAAGTATTTTAACTGAATATCTCATTATTTTAAAAAGTAAATATTTTCACTTTTCTTTCTGAACATGACAGTTTTAATAAGTTGAGATTTCTTCACAATTCAATTTCACCAAACTACTTACTTGTAGAGTCTGTATATTATGACATATTTGAATTTCCAGATCATTTAGCAAATTTCCTGTTTGCTTTCATTGCAAATTACTAAACTATTCTTTGAAGAGACATAGGAGCAGTTATTTGGAATTTTCACGCGAAGAAACAGAAAAAGCATGCAAGTATCCTAAATTGGAATATTATGCACAGATGGCCGCAATCCACCCAGCAGGAGAAATCTGGGGAGATGATATGCCATAATACTATTCCATTCCCACCCAATGAAAATAAAATTCCAAAGCCAACAGCCACCCTGGCTCCATCAACAGGAATGTAAATTTAAGTGTTAATGAGCCAGATACAGGGCATTTCCTGGAGATTAAGGGTAGTCTGGAGAAAGTGGATGATCTTGGGGTTCTTAACCCCAGATGGTCATTCATCTCTGGAAAATATCCTACCACAAGTTTTTCTTCTCTCATTTTCCACAAAGAAGGACACATTAACAAACAAACTGCCCCTAAAACAATGTCCCAAGTCAGCGGTTCAGAAAATGGGGTCCCAGGCACAGCAAAACCAACTGGAAAGTTACTAGAAATGTAAATCCTTGCACCCCTTCCCAGATCTACTAAAATCAGGTATTCTGGAAGTGGTACCCAGCAATCTGTGGTTTAACAAGCCCTCCAGGTGACTCTAATGCATCCCACAATTTGAAAGCCATTGTCCGAGGTAAATTGCTAACTTATATACACGTCATAAATTATTCTGACACAGAGAAATCCATAAATAAAAGAAGTACCTGCAGGAAGCAGTCACTTTAGAATGACTTCCAAACCAGTCATACTACTGTATGACTAAGCCACATGTGAAAATGTTAAGAACACAGGGAGAGGGAGAAGGAAGGAAAAAGGATCAGAAAAGGGGAACACAGGCAGGGAGAGGAGGCTGGGGAGGGAGACCATGAGCTAGGGGATCCATTTCCACCTACCCAAGAAGACAGGCACCAAATCACGCATCGTAGTCCAGAACCAAAACTGTCAAATCATGGGTGCTCAAAAAACATTTTCAGAGTAAATATTTATAGAGGAGACATCTCAGGTTTATGTTCACAATGGAAATAGTTTAGCATAGATATATAAATCATGCTTCTGTGTATATTTGAGTTATAAAGCTTGTTAACTTTTTAAAAATTGCTTTTGCTTGATGGTATCCCTTAGTAATAGGGTAGTTGTTTCTTTGTAATATAAATTTCTTTGAAATTCACAAGCCCTATAGGACACACTGTAAAAATCAGATTTAGCACAATATTCAGCCTTCATCAAACACTCCTCTTCAACTTAAAAAAAAAAAAAAACACTTATGTTTCACGTATGTTACAACCTGGAGGAAGTGGTGAAAGAGGAGAGAATTATTGCAGGATTTATGACCCAAGCCCTCCTTGGTGGGTTAGTAGGGAGGATATCTTGTTGCAGCAAGAGCAAAGTTAGTGGGTGGTACCCACCTCTGTTACAGGATTAGGACTTAGCAATAGTACTGCGAAGAGGAGGAAAATAGGGAACAAAAGCTCCTGTATCCCTCCTGGACCTAAGTCTGCATCCCTGCCAGACAGCTGCTCAGATAGCTAGGACTTCCCTAAGGATACTCTGAGGCAGAGGTAGTGCTCAAATCCAAATTCGACCTCAGATTCTTTCCTCCTCCTTTCTGGTGGTCTTTCTTGTAGGGCCTACAGGTGCTGAACCAAACCTAGCTCTCCAAGATGGTGATCAGCACAGGATGGGTGGTTTAGATCCAGACTCCTTGAAATATCAATATTAAGAAAATAAAAGGAGAGAAGAAAGAGTATTCTGACACTTAGAGGCCATACAGAATCCTCCACTCTTTAATCCACCCCCTACCATTCCTTTCATCATCATTTTTATGAAGCTGCAGGTCTAAGCCAATGATCATTCATTATGAACATTCTTCAGAAACATCCCTGATGGCCACCTCTGACCTGTTCATTAACTCCCAGGCCAGTTCCTGATTACAGCTTGTCAGAAATGTTTATTATCTTCTTGCTCTGAAGAGACAGGAAAGATTAAGAATGTTCCAGCCTTAACATGAGGCTCCACATCTGTAAGAAGCTTAAAATAGTATATAAATAGAGGAATAATTTCCTGGCAGAGTTCAACTGACAATTAACAAGAAGACCCCCAGATAGATTAAGAGATACCCATCTTCTTTTAAATAGTGTCATCTGAAACGTTATATAACTAAATAACTTTTTATCTATAATAAACGGTTATTAGAGCTTGCTAATAATTGTTTTCTAACGGCTTTGGAAGTTTATGCTTGCTCCACGGAACCATGACAACAATCACTTGTTTTGTAAAGAAGGGATTTAAGTATAGATATTTCAGTTATAACTACAAACTTAAATTCTGAAGCTGTTGCAATTAGTAAAGTTAATGGCATTTTTCAAATGAAAAGAAAAATTAAAAGACAGACAAAAGTTACAAGAGGGGCCACAGGGGAAAAAAGAGTTATATGAGCATCAGTTTGCTCTGTTAAGGCGTTTCCCCTGTTGAAATGATTTCTTGCAAACTTCACTACTACACAGAATTTAAAAATGAGGTGTTAAGATAAAAATTTACTGTGAACAAAGTGACTCTTTCCAGAAGAACTAAAGCTGTTTATTGCAGCTTTCAGAAACCTGTGACAATGTTAATCAAACTTACAGGCCAGGATTACAAGTTTGCATCAAAAACTTCAGTGTGTGGAGAAATTACTGGGAAAAGCACAGCAAGTTGGGACCAGCCCCAGAAATCCTAGCTCATCACACCTGGATGGGCCTGAGTATTTGTATTTTTAATAAGCTTGCAAGTGATGTGGACTCTACCAGTGGACAGCACCCTCCTGAGTGTACCTATACCCTGACCACTAGGCATTCAGAGAACAGAAACAGGGTTCAAATTATACTGCCAAGAGCATCTACATCTTTCTTCTTGATATAATCATGGCTTTGAAATCTTAAAAGTGACAGTGCCAATAATGTTCAAAGTCCCTGATGTCTTGCTCACTCTTTAACCAGTAGCAGATCAACAGGGAGAAGGCAATGGCACCCCACTCCAGTGTTCCTGCCTGGAGAATCCAAGGGACGGGGGAGCCTGGTGGGCTGCTGTCTGCGGGGTCGCACAGAGTCAGACACTACTGAAGTGACTTAGCAGTAGCAGTAGCAGATCAACAAGCAAACCAAAGTGATGTCTCAGAAGAAACAGTGGGGTGGATGGACATATTAAGAGGCCCACTCGATGTCAGTCAACACTCCCTCCAAGGAACTCAGAAGAGCATACTGACAACTGGCAGTTGTCTTTAATAAAGTCTGATAGGCTCAGCCTCCCAGAGCCAAAAGTCATATCCCTTTACACCAGGTCCCAGGAAACCCGCACCCCACCTCTTCTCCATTAGAAGAAAGAAGTTGAGCTGTGTGACTATTGAGCTGTATCCACAAAATCTTGGTCTCCTCGTGGTGACATTTTGCACACACAAAAAAAGAAAGAAAAAGAAATAGATAATGTGCATATAAAAACAGTGAGACTTAGTAAATTCTTCAAATTGAAGTTATCACCTAGCAGTTTATTGTAGCCCTGGAATCAAAGAGAACACTTGGGTCCCTGGCATGTTAATACCTGATGAACTGACTGAATTACTTGTATGTGATGGTGCCATTGGAAATTCCTTAGTGAGAACTTGATGATTCACGCTCACTTTTAAAAGGTATTACTTGGAGGCTGTGAGCCTGAAGGGGTCATGGCAGCGGATATTAGGGAACTCTCTGTACCTTTCTCTCAATTTTTCTGTGAATCTAGCGCTGCTGTAGGAAATAAAGTCTATTAATAAAAACTTTCAAAGGCATTAGCTTAAACACAAACGTGACTAATATAAATGACTTCTTTTTCTCCTCAAATCATGACTTTGAAACCACCCTCCTTTGCATGGGCCAAAAAGTTACTTAAATTAGGAGTTTGACATCTTCATCTTACTCACAATGTGTATAATGTTATAAATAGTAATAAAAGGGGGAAACTCAACTGTAGGACTTACCCCATTGTTTTACGTTTATTTACTAGTCTCCCTAAAATTTGAGGCCTTGAGGCCAAAGGCTGTTTCAGGAATTTCCTGATGGCAGCAGAAGGCTAGCCTGGACTTTTAGTATTGTTTGAAAGAAAAGGGTCATTTTAAAAATGCGTGCTTGACAAAGGGAGCTCAGTTCTGTGCTCTGTGATGACCTAGATGGGTGGGATGGAGGCGGGGTGGGAGGGCATATATACATATAGCTGACTGACTATGTTGTACAGCAGAAACTATACAACATTGTCAAGCAATTATATTCCCATAAAAAGTTTTTAAAAACCAAATATATATACACACATACATACATATATACATATACATACATACTGGCAACCCACTCCAGTATTGTTGCCTGGAGAATTCCATGGACAGAGGAGCCTGGTGGGCTGCAGTCCATGGGGTCACAGAGAGTCGGACACAACTGAGTGACTAACACACACACACACACACACACACACACACGTGCTTGAACACAGTACCACCTGCAATAGAGTAAGGTCCCAGAAGGTAACATTCCTGATTTCCAAGATGTTCACAGTGAGTATAGCCATGAATGTCTTTTGACCACATAACCAACACATACACCAGCAAATGCAGTCTTAATGCTCGTGTGCCCCAGTTACTCATTTAACAAATGTACACTCTCATCTGCTTTACTTTAGTCTCTTATGACCTTTGTGAATCTAAGTTCAGACTCTGCAGCCAAATTGCCTGAGTTCAAATCTGAGCCCCACCTGTCATTAGTCCAATGGCAATGGAGAGGTATCTAGCTCAATTTCTTCAATAAAACGGGGGTGAGGGAACTTCCCCGGTGGTCCAGTTGTTAAGACTCCATGCTTCTACTGCAGGGGACATGGGTTCAATCCCTGGTCAGGGAACTAAGATCCCACATGCCATGCAGCATGGTCAAAAGATTGAAAATAAATAAGTAAATAAATAAAGGCAAAGGCACACAACTGCCTTTATAAAAGAAAGAAAAGCAGCACGTGTTTGCAGCTGAACAGCTCTCCCAGGTTGCTTCCTGCCAGTAGAATTCTGAGGGTCCAAAGGTGTTTCTTCATTCTGCCCTTTGTTCCCTTCAGTTAAAGTTTCCATGTTTCTGCATGTGTAACTGCTACAAGACCTTAGTAAGTCTCCTGTGAATCTACTTGAGTTCACCCCTTTACACAAAAGTCACACCTACAAATCTCCTTCAAATTAGTCCTTCTCCACCTTGGACTGTTATGGAAATAGCTGAGACAATAGCCTGAAACTTCCCAGAGGTCCTGTGGTTTAACTGAGAGGATGTGTAAGGAACACTCTGAACTTCTTCAAAGAGCCTTTTATGTGGCTGAAGAGTATACTGAAGCACTACATTTTATCTTTCTGAGGCCTTAACAAAAGGTTTATAGTCATACTATCAGCTTCATCTTAGATTATGTTTTTCTGACAGTGCCCCATTTTTCACCTTTGCTTAGAAATTCCGTTAATGTTAGCATCATGTGCCATTTGTAGAGATTGAGAATTACCCAAACCATCAAGTCCTGGCTCCTTTTTGTTTATTCCTCAGTTTATCTCTCTCCTCTTAGTTTACTGTCACTAAGAAGTGAGGCAGCACTAAGCATCTAAGTTGGAAGTGGGAAGTTGGATATAATTTCCTAAGCTGAAACCCAGCCAGTATACGGGATGGGGATGGGGTAATGCAACCTATTAGACTCAAGACAAAATTTGATCATGATTCCCAGTCAGTTATAAAGACAGGGATGCCAACCAAAAAAAAAAAAAAAAAAAATGCTTACAGCCTACATCATGAGACCTGTATGTTGCTTTGGTTTCATATACAAAAGAAGAACATGTAGAAACCTCAGAGCTGAAGAATTGATGCTTTTGAACTGTGGAGTTGGAGAAGACTCTAGAGAGTCCCTTGGACTGCAAGGAGATCAAACCAATGAATCCCAAATGAAATCAACACTGAATATTCATTGGAAGAACTGATGCTGAAGCTCCAATACTTTGGCCACCTGATACAAAGAGCCAACTCATTGGAAAAGACCCTGATGCTGGAAAAGATTGAAGGCAAGAGGAGAAATGGGCAGCAGAGAAAGAGACGGTTAGATAGCGTCACCAACTCAATGGACATGAATCCAAGCAAATTCCGGGAGATAGTGAAGGACAGAGGAGCCTGGCATGTCCATGGGGTCATAAAGAGTCAGATACAACTTAGCAACTGAACAACATCAACAAAATATAGCCTATATGTAAGCAGAAAGGATCACAGGAGGGCATGAAGGCCAGAGCTAGGAATTATTGGGGACATTTTTGCCTTCAATACAATCTCACAGAGTGTTTATAAAGATTAACTGAGTTAAAACATGAAGAATGCTTAGTACATCTTATAGCAAGTGCTATACATGTGGGCTTTTATTAATACCGCTACTATTATTATGATCACCTTAAGCAGGACTCATAAAACTTAGTTAATACTTTAGGTTTTGCAGGCCATATACAGTCTCTGATGCACATTCTTCTCTACATGTGTAGGTGTTCTCACAATGCTTTAAAAGTATTAAACCCATTCTCAGCTATACAAATAAAAGTCACAGTCTGTATTTAGCTCATGGGCCATATTTTGCTGATTTCTATGATACATTTTTGAGTGCAATGAAGAGATTGGTATTCATTCTTTATATTATAAAGTACACCATTACCTGAGCGCTGATCTGATAGGTACGATGCCATTTATCAAAGGGACATTACTTTATAGGCCAGCAAAAGGCAGCCTGTTCCTGTAAGGAATGCCACAATCATTCCTTGCCAATACAGCTTTAATGGGGGCAAGTAAAGAAACAGAATAATCTAAGTTGGAAGTTGGGAAGTTGGATATAATTTCCTAAGCTGAAACCCAGCCAGTATACGGGATGGGGATGGGGTTATGCAACCTATTAGACTCAAGACAAAATTTGATCATGATTCCCAGTCAGTTATAAAGACAGACCTGCCAACCAAAAAAAACTGCTTACAGCCTACATCATGAGACCTGTATGTGGCTTTGGTGTCATACCCAAGAGAAGAACAAGAGGTGCCACGGATAGGACTCCATGAGTTGTGGGGGAACTGAGCTCTAATGTCCTTGATGGTCAATCCTGTAAGGCTTAAATGTGATTTCTCCCAACTGGCTCCTCTAGTGTGAGAGTATTGTGAAATAAACTATCAGCATTGAAATTGAGCATGTATTAAAAACAGAGTGTAGGAAGGCAGGGTACTCCCTCTGCTGGGTTTAGGAACATAGAGGTATGTTGAACAAAAAGAATACTTGCAGTTTCCACCTATCATTGAAAACAAGTACGAGGAGCTACAATCAGCACCACCTTATATCTTGTAGAGCTTTTAAATTTACAAAGGGCAACATTAACGAGGTCAGTTCAGTTCAGTTCAGTCGCTCAGTTGTGTCTGACTCTTTGTGACCCCATGAATCACAGCATGCCAGGCCTCCCTGTCCATCACCATCTCCCGGAGTTCACTCAAACTCACGTCCATCAAGTCGGTGATGCCATCCAGCCATCTCATCCTCTGGCGTCCCCTTCTCCTTCTGCCCCCAATCCCTCCCAGCATCAGAGTCTTTTCCAATGAGAACTCTTTGCATGAGGTGGCCAAAGTACTAGAGTTTCAGCTTTAGCATCATTCCTTCCAAAGAAATCCCAGGGCTGATCTTCAGAATGGACTGGTTGGATCTCCTTGCAGTCCAAGGGACTCTCAAGAGTCTTCTCCAACACCACAGTTCAAAAGCATCAATTCTTTGGTGCTCAGCCTTCTTCACAGTCCAACTCTCACATCCATACATGACCACTGGAAAAACCATAGCCTTGACAAGACAGACTTTGTTGGCAAGTATTGGGCCTGAATATCATGTTTAAATTATGTGTGCATGCTCAGGTGCTCAGTTGTGTCCAACTCTGCAACACCATGGACTGTAGGCTGCCACACTCCTATGTCCATGGAATTGTCCAGGCAAGAATACAGGAGTGGGTTGCCATTTCCTTCTCCAGGGAAATCTTTCCAACCCCTGGGATGGAACCCGTGTCTCCTGCATTGGCAGGTAAATTCTTTGCCACTGACCCATCTGGGAAACCCTTGTAAATTATAATTTGCTATAATAGAGATGCAAAATAGCTTTTGTCTTTTGTGCCAAATCTGTTCTATCGATAGTCACTACACAGGTCACTGTGTCGAAAGGGTTTGAGTCCATGCCTGTGTTTAACCAGAAAAAGAGATAAAGTACCATGACTCATTATTAATATCGTCCAGGGACAGGGCATGAGAGGGTAGAGTAAGAGTAAACATGTTAGATATCTGCCATTCAACTAGTATGCAGATATGCAATGTCATCATCTCCTCCAATGTATTCATATGTAATTCCTAGGAAAAAAGTATCATTTCAATCACAAATTCTACTACAAAGCCAGCTTCCACAGTTTGAGTACACCATTTTAAACTTAACATAGAATACTAATAATTTAAACTCAGAGACCAAGTTCTGCTGGCCACTCACCAATTTGCAGTTAAATTTAACATCATAATCACCAACACAAATCATTACATACTTTATTTTACACAGTACCTTTATGGGATGTGTAGTAACTATCTCAGAGAATCTTTAAAAATACAACTGAGTCTCTGACTTCTAGAATAGTTTTATCCCAGAATTTCTATTCCATTTCTTAACTATTTACAATGCTCTTAGAGCTGGGAAAGGGATCAAGGGTGGGAAGGAAGAAATAGAAAAAATACTGTATACATCTTATTCTCTTTAGTCACGTATCTTGCAAGTGTTGTTGGGAGAAAATCATTTACTCATAGGACCCTTTGTTCTGTGATTCTATAAGCCTCATGAATATAACAGATTTTGTGCCATGCCAGCCCATACTATGTAGATCCTTGTCTTGCAGATGGAAGACATATGGGGAACTAGGACAAGAATTGGTGCTAGTGGTAAAGAACTAGCCTGCCAGTGCAGCAAACTTAAGAGATACAGGTTCAATCCCTGGGTCAGAAAGATTCCCTGGAGGAGGGCATGGCAGCCCACTTTAGTACTCTTGCCTGGAGAATGCCATGGACAGAGGAGCCTGGCAGGCTACAGACCATAGCGTTGCAAAGAGTCGGACATGAATGAAGCCACTTAGCATGCATGCATTCGTTGACGTTAATAGTGGGGACTCACCAATGCAAAAGGTCAGCACAATGACAATAACTTTCTTCCCAGTCCACCTAAGGCTCTATTACCCTACCCAGGATCTGGGTACTCTGATATTCACGGGAATATCAGTCCTGAGTTCAATGGTTCCTAATTCCACTTCTATTTCTACTAGGAAGCTTCCCCATGGGTAAATGCTGAGGATTAAACTAACATTTCAGAGCTTCTCTGGTGGCTTAGTGGTAAGGAATCCATCCGCAGTGCAGGAGACGCAGGTTCCATCCCTGGGTCAGAAGATCCCCTGGAGAAGGAATTGGCCATCCACTCCAGTATTCTTGCCTGGAGAATTCCATGAATGGGGAGCCTGGTGGGCTACACAGTCCATGAGGTCTCAGAGTCAGACACGACTGAGCGACTGAACAACATACTTTATCCAGTGTAGTAAACATTCAATGAACACTATTTCTGATAATGATTCCATTACCGATACAGGCTGTTCCTAATGTTTATAGTCTAATTTTACCGTGTTTTTTCTTGATGCTCACCATACTTGAGTTTTACTCATTAAAAATATTAATAGAGAAGGGAAGACCCTACAGAACAACCGTTTCACCACAAGCTCCACACACTCCTAGAAATGACTTTAAAACACAGAGGAAAACGGTTGTGATGTATTGGGATGCATCAGCCAACGTCATTCTGGATGATTCAGACCCAAGCTGTCAACAGCCTCCGCTGCCTTGGGCTCCCTGCTAGTCCTCTGCGAGCAATTCCCACTGATCCAACATGATCCTCCAGCATTAACAAGTTTGCTTTGAAACCCACAGTTAAAACGATTTTGCACGCAGAGATGGTGGTGTGAAGATCTCTGCCTGCAGTTTTCTGGGCCTTTCACACATACCCAGATTGCATTAAAACTGTTGAGTTTCAAACGCATCAGGTACAAGTCCTTAGTGAATTCATTTTCACTAGGCTGTTTCTATGTTTTATTGCTAGAATAATTCTAGGTTCTGAGTTCTCTCACCAGAGGATTTAAATAGATCCCCTTCAGGACATTCTGCGAGTGAATGAGAACGAGTGTTACGCTTATATTTCCTAAATAGGACCAAGGCTTCCATTTCCAAATTATGCTTTGATATGACTGTAAATCCATTCCACAAGGTTACGGAAACAATACTAAATTTTCACATGGCATTGCATTTCAAGTTTGAGTATGATTTGCTAGCACCACACCTTGCCAGTAGAGCATGGGGCATCCTTAAAGTGATTGTCAAGTGGTGGCACACAGCCCTGCAGCCACAGGTCCTGGGGTTGGGGAAAGGCAGCAGCGTAAATAGGATGTGAAATGGTGTATTTAATGAACCTCTTTATTTTCCGAATACAAACTTCAGTGCAGTTTTACCAAATGAGCTTGACCATGTGCTTGATTGATGGCTATCTGTGGAAGATGGCATGAGAACATTTTCTAGGGGCGTAAGTTTTGAATGTTTGAGGAACACTCCCTGCTCCCAATTTCTCTATTTTTCCATAGTTACAGATGGATGAAAAGTGACCTTTCAAACTTGGTTTCTCATCCTAACCATTTTTGTATATGGAGAACTTGATCTGTTCAGTTCTAGCTAGCAGCATCTCAGTAACTCTGTCAAGTGGCAAGACTTAAGAGAAGTCTTCCATTAGGTACGAGCACTATGCCTTTTATAGCTGTACATAAATGCTTTAAATTCACTTAATTAGAATAACAGAAGTAGGGAATTTTGCCATGGAAAGTGTTATAGACTGAATGTTTGTAACCTCCAAAATTCATGTGTTGAAATCTGAACCCCAAAGGCAAGGGTACTAGGAGATAGGCTTCCCCAGTGGTTCAGCAAGTGAAGAATCTGCCTGCCATGCAGGAGATATAGGAGATGCAGGTTCGCTCCCTGGGTAAGGAAGATCCCCTGGAGGAGGGCATGGCAACCCACTTCAGTATTCTTGGCAGGAAAATCCCATGCACAGTGGAGCCTGATGGGCTAAGGTCCCTGGGCTCACAAGGAGTCAGACAGGGCTGAAGTGACTGAGCACACAGGCACACAAGAGAGACTGTAGGGAACTCTCTCGGCACTTTTGCCATGTGATAACTCACTGAAGATGGCCATCTATGAACCAGGGCCCTCACCAGACACCAAGTCTTCTGGAACCTTGATCTTGGACTTCATAGCTTCCAAAAATGTGAGACTGTGAAAAATAAACATTTGATGTTTATGCCACCCATCTATGGTATTTTTGCTACAGCAACATACATAGACTAAGATAGGAAATGAAAGAAACACCATTTGGCTTAGCTCCATCACTTTTCAGATGGGAAAGGTAAAGTTAAGTGATATAACCAAAGATGTATTTGCTTGTGACACCAAAAACAGGGACTGAAAAGCCATTCTTTTTACTCAAGAATATTTTCATTTAAGGTTTAACGAGCCTTTGATTTTGTTTGGCTGGTTGGTTGATTTCTGCAGTGCCTATTTACTCTAACAAAGCTCCTTCCTTTCAAAGTCTACAAAACTATGTCACCCTGAAATTTTACTCAAACAACCAAGGTAAGACTGTACACACAGTCACTCTCACGATGTAACCATACAAAACTATCAACCATAAAAAACTATCAACCTTGGTCAGCCTATGCTCTGATAAACACATAATTTTGAAATCTAGATTACCTTCAGACTGTTGGAAAAAGCATCTGATTTGCAGTCAGAAAACCTGGACTGGAATCAAAGTTTTATCAGTCATTAGTTGAGAGCCCACGGGAAGGTACTTCTATCTGATGTTCAATTTCCTGAAAGGAACCCATCCCTCTTTACTGGCTTAGTGAAAATTTGAAATGATACAATATATGTGAAAATGCTGTGCAAGCTACATATAAAGTGCCGCACATCAGCATTTACTTTGTTAATGTCACTACTTCTGGTCATTCAATACGTACAATGGCAGGTGAGGGGACAGGATGAATGGATCATGAAATTAAGTCCTTAAAGTACTTAGAATCTAAGGGTGAGAGAAACAAGGAAATAAAACATCACAAAGTAATATGTGCTGTAATGAAGTTATAACTGCTTTGTGAAGAAACGGTAGGGGTGGTAAGGAGTTACCTTGGACTAAGAAAACTATCTTGGAATTCAACTCCTAACTGTAAAGGTATCTTTCTATAAATGCCATTTCTGAGTAAAATTTATGTAATGCATGTTAAGGGTCTTGTCATTCTTTCTTCTTTTCTTTCCAGGCACAGAAAATATAAGGTAGAGCAAGAAAAACAAAGCCCCTACTTCATGATATTTGTTCAGTCAACTGTGAAAGATGCTACAAAGGATCAAAATATTCCAGAGGTCTCTCATGGGAAAAGCCCACGCCCCACACTTTCCCTCCTAATAGCTACCAACGGCATCTGTAAAGGCCCTAACGGTTTGGGTCTTTGGCTACCTGTCTCAGCATCCCCCAGTAAGTCATAGCTGTTCTCTTTCCTCATGCTTTTAAACGCCTCTGCAGGAAAGCAACATCCACATATTGAGACTTGGGCTCCAGGACAAGCCCAACCCAGGGAAATGGACAAATGAAAGTAGACGCCATTGACATGGGCTGGTCTCAGTGGTGCTTCCAGATCTACGGCTGATGCTTCATAAAACAGAGATTTCAGTGATTTGGTTTGCTAATCGCTTGCCTAGAGGCTATGCCCTAAGTGCAGTGCTGGTTCCAAGTTCTCCAGATGTTCTTGATCCTGTTTGGAATGCACATGCCAAAAACCCTGGAAAGCAGCGGGCTCTTCATAAAAGCAGTGGGCTCTTCATAAAAGCAGTTCTGACTTGGTGGTCAGATGGGAGCCATCTGTTAGATGGTATCACTCTTCTCACCAGCCACAAGGCAAGGGGCCAAAGCCTGGAGTTCTTGGGGAGACCCTTCCCCAGTGGGGTTCTCTCCGACAAGCCAAGGCAAGTTTCTGTGACTATGGTCCCACAGAGAACACCTGCAACGTCTGGGCCCTCTCCAGGGCAAACTTGTTTCTTTCTCTAGAAAGGAACCTCCTTACCCTGACAGCTGAAGATCCCAATGGATATTTTGGATTTCTCAATTCTAACACTGGGGACGTTTTCTTAAGAATGGCCCCTTTGTGTTAGAGGGAACACTCTGCCAAAGCTACATACCTAACTCTCTCTTCAACTGCTGCCCCACCCTCATAATTCTAGGCTCCCTTCTCAGGATGACTCATGTGTTGTGTTGTGTCATGGAAAATACACTGGGCTAAAAGTCAAGAGGCTGGCTTTTGTTTCTCACTCATGTGAGCTTGGACAAGTCACAGAATCCCTTTTGGCCTCAGGTTTCCCATCTGTAATATGAAAAGAGGTAGGCTCAGCGATACTACCACTCCTTTGAGCTCTAAAACTGAATTTTAGCTGTCTGTTCCCTATTTGATAGTTTCATTTAGGTCCTCGACTCTGGCAGGCTCAAGATCCATCTAGCAAAAGTGTCAAGAGAGGAAGGAGGCAGATTTCCAGAGGCAGTGACCTCATATGGACCTGCCTTCTCTAATTGTGAGAATCTGAGTTCCAAAAAGAGGGAGGGGGCAGCTGTCTGCCATGAACCATCCTGCTCTCCTGGGCACAAGATTGACCTCCTCCATCCCTTGCCAGGGGTAAATATTCCTACTACCAGCTTTAAGTAATTTTTGCCTGTACCACCTCCTGGCTCAGTAAGAGTTTAATTCGCTGAACATTTTTTCTGTTAAAATCCATAAATAATATTTGACTGAGATGATTATATTATGACAATAACTCAAACAAAATTGAGCTATTATTTTCACAAGTAGTAGCTCTCAAATTACCTTCAATTTAATCTCATAGTTGGGAAAGATCTGTTCTGACTTACATCTGTTTTGTCCTCTTGCAATCAAACATTAGTTCTCGGCTATCTATAAAGTACAGAAAACTTTTCAGCACTTTCCTGTCATTTGGTGAATAATCTTTTTCCCATTATTCTTCTTATACGTGTTTTTACCATTCATAAGATACCTGACACTGTGTCATAAAAATCTTTATAGTTTTCATTCCACACGTGCTTCAAGTCTTTGGGAAACTGACTACCTTAAGAAGTTATAATCTAAACAAATATGGTACACCAAAGTAACTATATATCAAGATATAACGATCACATAAAATTCATGAGCAAAATTAATTGTGCATTATACATATGGCATATAAAGTTGAAAGGATTTGAGCATATTGCAAAGGAGTGTTTGGATTTGGTAATTATATAAAGAATACCCTTAGGTCTAGGATTATGCTGACAAAATGGAATAAATCCAGGCCTGGGAGCCCATTTGGCTAAGCTAGCCCTCCACCCACTCTTCTGGGGTCATGTACATTTCCTGGGTTGAGAAAGCAGAGAAGCAGAACTGTAGATATTCCCGGGTTTTCTCTTCCCCAACATCCCATGGAATTGACACCTATCCTTCAGCAGATGCTGTATTTTGACTTTAGAATTTACTCACTGAGTTCACTGTTAACCTCTGGCCAGTTTGGACCCTGAAGGAAACCAGTACAGGTCTATTCAATCTGAGTATTTTATAGAATTAGACTGTTGGTTGTTCAATCCTTTATTTGCATGTGCTCCTTTTCCATAAAATGATTTTCCCCAGTGTTTCATGTTCTGGGAAAAATTTTTCCAGACCTTAAAGCACATCACATCATGTACGTAATTATCTATGTGTGTGTGTGTGTAGTCAGAAAACTTTCTTTCTGCTTATATACTATTATCCCCCTAATTTCCTGGCAATTTTTCTACATAAGGCTCAGGGCTAATCCTTAATGCTTATACTTTAAGTATCTGCCTTAACAATTGTGTTAATTTTCAGAGCTGCCTGAGCCTCATCTGAGAAACTTGGCAAATTGCGGGACAGAATTTGAAAAACAGGCCAGTGTACAGAAACTGATGTTCAAAACAGCCTCCTCAAGTAATTCAACAATATACAGTGTCAACTGTGGAATGAGAAAGAGAATTATTCTTGAGTTTAAATTTCCCACATAATTGCTGCATAGGTTAGAAGTTTCTTTTGAAGATTTTAAAGAGAAGAAATATTTATGTTTTTTTTCTTCCTTGATTCTATTTTCTAAACATTCAGTGAAGAAAAATAATGTATTGAAAGAAAATTGACATGTTTGTATTGAGTACCTGTATCTGCAAGGTTGGATTCTAAGAACAAGCAGATCTTGTTAGGTGACCATTTGCTTTATGTTCATAAGGGCCATTAAGTTAGAATATTTTGCTTTGAACTTTAACTTGATCTTCCACACTACTGCTCAACTCCATTTCTGATGCTACAAGCTTCCCTGGCTAGTTTTATTCTTAGCCACTTGGAAATTCACTCTGAACTGTTCTCATCAAATAAAATCAACAGACCTAGAATTGGATAATTTTGTTCAAATAAAGCAATAGTCTAAAAACCAGAGTAAAGGAATTTCTTTATCCATTATGATGCTAAGTTCTTTGCTATAAGGAATCTCTTAACTAATTCACTCAAACAGAAAACACTAATAAGTTTTTAACAATTGACTCTCTGTCAGGCATCATGCAAAGTACTGGGAGTACAATAGTCTCCAAGACAGAGATGGGTTAATAAGTGATCACAATGCAGTGTGCTCAGATTTACATTAGAAGGACTCCCCTGGTGGTCCAGTGGTTAAGAGTCCTGTCCGCACTCCCAGTGCAGCCTGGGTTCGATCCCTGGACAAGAACTAGATACCATATGCTGCAACTAAGAGTTCTTATGCATTCATTAAAAATTCCACATACTACAATTTAAGAATAAGATTCCATGTGACACAATTAAAGATCCTGCATGCTGCAACTAAGACCTGGTACAGCCAAATAAATATTTTTTAAAAAAAGATTTATGTTAGAGGGACCAGAAAGGACAGAAAAGTCAGCCTCCTGCAGCTAAAGAAGCCTCCTGAATGAGGTAGAAACACTGAGTTTCTACAATGAGTGTAGAAACACTGAGTTGTAAAGAAAGAGAGAAGAGGAAGGGGAGGGAAAGAGGAGAAAGAATATCCTGAGAATCAGTGCAAAGTGGAGGAGGAGGAGGAGGAGGAGGAGGAAGGAAAAGAGGGGAATGAATGAGGGAACTGCACAGGTGACCTAGATGAGGGAATGAATCCGGTGACATGATTAAGGACATGAGTGACTAAATGAATGATGCTTTCATGGCATCAGGACTGAAGATCTCAAGGGGAGAGTAAACGGCAAGAGACATGAAGCTTGTGACAGGTGCTTGCCAATATCCAGTCCTGCTCCACACTAGAGGGTTGTCTTCCTGGCTCTCTCATGGTTTGATGAGACCATGCAGCTAGTTGTCACCAGGAGTTGACACTTCTAGGCTACAGTACTAAACTGTTGAGGTGGGACCTGCCAGAGCTCTTTTTCCCTCTGACAAAACATCTGTGATGCCCAGGTAGATAGAGTCCCTGAGTAGATGGCCATGAGAATAACCTCTGCAGACTTGAGCTGTTCTTGGTGCCTGAGTAATCTGAGAGCTGGGGTTGCTGACACCATGAAATGGTCATAACCAAACTGAAATGTGGCCTGCCCTATTCAAGATGAGAGTGGCAAATAAGAATTGTATCACATGCCTTGCTGAGGAGTTTGAATCTTACACTGAGAATGTTGGAACTCCTTTAAAGGTATATAAGGGATGTTTTGATCAGATCCGCATGTTAACACTGATCACTCTGACTGCAAAGGACAGAATGGATTGGAGGGGACAACACGACAACCTCAAATTCCTGAACAGCAGAGACTTACTTAACCATTTCATCCACTAGTTAAACATCTCTTCTAGACCTACTTTCAAAGTGTTGAGACAACAATAACTTGCCTTAGAAAAGTTGAAAAGCTCTATGAAGACATCTAAAAATATTGTTTAAAATATGTTAAAACCTCATGGCTAACATAACTTCAGTATAGCACAATGAGGTGAAATTACCAACTCAGTTTTATCCCATTTTCTTAAACTTTCTAGTAAAAGCAAAATACCCTTCTTTGAATTTTAAACTAAAGTATGAGGGGTTAATTTCTTTGAAATCTGATCACCTTAGATTCTGTGTAAGATGGTTGGAGGCCAAATTATTATGGAAAGAGCAAGTAAACTGAGCCAGCATACTTCATAATTTTCCTTCATTAGCAATTTTTGCAGGCTTCACTGAATTTAATGAAAGAAGTCCCACGTAAATCAAGCCTGTCCTCCCAGAGGAAATTTTTTTTTTTAATTCTCTTGGACCGAAGTACCGTTGAGCATGTCAACATTCAAATATCAGAACATTTAGCTTAATTAAACTCTTCTATGGTTTCCCCTTCACTTCTAAATGTGTTTAAAGCTTTAGTACCATAATTCTCTTCTATGCCATGGTTACAAAGGCTAATAGTATCAATCATAGACCCTTAGGCTTATCTAATCCACCTGCCTCATTTTACAAATACAGTGACCAAGGTGGCAAATTATACTAGACATATCTTCAGAAATCTGGAAGAGGAAAATGTCTTAGTCTTTCTAGATTTACTCTGAGATTACACTAATATACCATCTGGTTTTGCTTTTTACTACAAATCAAAGGTTTTGGTAGTATGATACCTGGAAAGGTAGAATTCTAAATGATTGAAAACCTGAAACTTCAAAATTATAAATTACTCAACATACATAAACAAATTGTAAAGCCTTTTTTTTCCTTCCTGGTCCAATTCATGGCTGCTTATCAGAGAGAAGCATCAAGAGCAACATTTGCCAAACTGGGTTCCTTGGAACACAATTGTCCCCTCAGGGTTTACTGAGATTCGCACAGGTTAAAGGGGTTCTAGGATCAGGTGAGTCTCAGGAACATGTCTTAAACTATGTTAAATATTTCATCTTTAGTACTTATTCTGATTTCCCCCTCAAAGGAAATGCTTGGCAAGATTAATCTTAAGCTCACAGCTCCAAAAAGTTAGCATTTAGAGCTTTATTAAATATTTGAAAATGAGGAATTTCTGTTCATTTTTTCTATCACTTGAAGAAATTAGCTTTTTTTCATTAAATACAAATATATAAGAACACATGACGATGCCCAGTTACAGCAAATCTAGGCAAATGTTCTAATGATTCAACAATAAACCAAAGCAGGGACTTCCCTGGTGGTCCAGTGGCTAAGACTCTGCACGTGCAACGCAGGGGCCTGGGTCCGATCCATGATCTGGGAACCAGATCCCGCATACTGTAACTAAGGCCTGCTACTGCTAAGTCGCTTCAGTCGTGTCCGACTCTGTGTGACCCCATAGACGGCAGCCACCAGGCTCCCCTGTCCCTGGGATTCTCCAGGCAAGAACACTGGAGTGGGTTGCCATTTCCTTCTCCAATGCATGAAAGTGAAAAGTGAAAGGGAAGTCGCTCAGTCATGTCCAACTTCTAGCGACCCTATGGACTTCAGCCTACCAGGCTCCTCCATCCATGGGATTTTTCCAGGCAAGAGTACTGGACTGGGTTGCCATTGCCTTCTTCTAGCAACTAAGGCCAGGAGCAGCAAATAAATAAATAAATGAATTGTAAAAAAGAAACCAAAGCAAACTAATTAGTCTCCTTTTTTGTTCAAGAGAAATTAAGTTCTGAATCTACCATTCACTTAGTGCTTAAGTCCTAAACGAGGCAGCTACAATGACAAGTGTACAGCTCAGAAAAGAGTGAACATAATCACAGTCCTTGCTTCTGGCCATTAGAACACATAGAATGTCAAAGCTGGGGGAAGTTTTAGATCAGCCCAAGTCCCTTGCCTTAAGGAACTGAGGCCAACAGAAGCCACAGGTTGTATCCAAGGTCCTTTTTATATGAGGCAGTAACTTGGTTTGACATTTGTATTTGCCCAGTTTCTTCTTCATCATTTATTGACATACCAAACATCTGAGTTCCAGCTTAACCAAGTTCAGTTAAACACTGAAACACAAAGATGAACAGAAAAAGGTCTTGCCTTAGAGGCTCATGATTCAGTGCTGTGTTAGAACCAGCTGCTACCAGCTCAGATGGGCCAATTGTTAAATTCCCAAGAATTTTGTGACCCAATTATTAAACTCAGCCATGATTAACAATTAAATCATAAAAACTGACAAATTATAAGAAAATGAAAAGTAACAAATACTCAAAACACAGCACTTTCTAATTATCTTACTATATCTCCATGCTCTCGAGCTTATTTACATCTAGTGTTTGTGTACGATGAAAATCTTAAATACTGGGGCCCTCCGGCTCATCTCTTCCCAAGTCCACACTCAGTGGTATCACATGGGTCACTAGAAATCAGAGGAGTGTTGATACAACAGAAATTGGCAGATGCTACAAATTAGCAACATTTTCTCCTTCGAGATGGTTATTCAACATTTACTGCCTCACCACTCAACTAAAATACATGGAGTGCACTTTACTGTGGATAGGAATTTACACATACATGATCTCATACACTCTTCCAAAGAAGTCCATGAGACAGATTTTATGACTTATAAAAGATGGCACTATGCAAAACTAACCATAATACAAAAAAGTCCTATGGTCAGACACAGTAGGAAGCAATGAATTCTGCATGGCAGTCAAAAGAGTACAAGAAGAAAGGGTTTAATCTGGATTTAGTAAATTCATCTAAGAATGGGGCTTCCTTGGTATCTCAGCTGGTAAAGAATCCAACTGTAATGCAGGGTACCCAGGTTCAATCCCTGGGTGGGGAAGATCCCCTAGAAAAGAAAATGATCACCCGTTCCAGTCTTCTTGCCTGGAGAATTCTATGGACGGAGTAGCCTGGCAGGCTACATTCCAGGGAGTTGCATATAGTCAGACATGACTGAGCAAGTCACACTTTCACTTTCACCTAAGGATGACATGATACACTGACACTTTAAGAAAACTAAACACCATCTGGCTTCTGTTAATAATATATTTCTGTCACTGTGCTTCTTAAACATACTCTCCAAATACCTGCTACTCATTTGTTCAGTGACTATGAAATCTTTTCACTGAAAAGATTTGGTGTTATTTAGAGGCTAAGATCTATGTGATTTATCATTTAAATAACCACCTGCATATCATAAGTTATTTTTTCCTTGAAACTAAGGGAGATAGGCTAGTACACTGAGAAGCATAGAGGAGAAGGGACCAGAATGGCTGAAGCTGGGTTGGGGTTGGTAGTAAGCTGTGTCTCCTTGACCAAGCCACTTATTCTCCCTGCACTTCTTTTTTCCTCATCTATAAAATGAAAGCAAAATCTGCAGCACTGAAGATGAAACATGAGAATGCAAAGAAAGCACTGGCTCACGAAGGGTACTTAATGGACACTGATTCTCATCCTCCAGTTCCTTCTGCAGCAATGGTCAACCTATTCCACAAGCCTCTCCAGTGAGCTGCACGGGCCTTTGTGGGTGTTCTCCAGGTGTAACTGATCACTCTTCCACATAAAACTTGTCTTTGCCTGGATAGCTCTTTCCCTTCAGGCATCAGTTAAGTGTCTCTCCCCTAAGGAGCTGTCCATGATACACTTTAAACTTGGTTAGGTGCTTTTATACTTTGCCTCATTATAGTGTAACCTTCCACCAGAATACAGGTTAAATGCCAATATCATCACTTACTTATTTGCCCACATGTGCCATGAGATCAGAAACTATGCCTATCTTACTTGCCCTTATATTTGAAGGGTGCAGCCCAGGCCTTTAAAAAAAAATTTTTTTTTTTTTTTTTTTGCTAGGGTGAATGAATGATCTTCTTAGACCTTTTGAGACAGTTGGTTACATTTGGTACCTATTGTCACTTATTTAGCACCCACATGTCTATTTAATTTTCCTCCTTCAGTCAATACTTTTGTGTAAGCCCTGTTATGTCAATGATTCTTCTTCTAATAAATGATACCAGTTTCCACATTTTCCAATAAGTATAGGTACTGGTACTAAGTTCTTATTATACTGTGTAACCCATCAGAAGTACCATTCTATAGCTCCTAGAGATGCATGGACATCAATTCCCTAGGTAGAGGGGTTATCAAAGAATCTTAGACTTTTTTCGCTAAATTTGGTTTTATATTGGGTTCTAGTTTTGGGGCTTGAGATTCCTGAATAGAATAGAAACCTTTTGTGTGGCAAATGTACATTTTACCTCTGTACATCTTTCCGCTCCCCTTGGTGTGTGGCAGTTCCCATGCTCTGCCCTCCTCATCATTTTGCGCCTGTACCTGCTCTGTTTTAGAGGGTTGACACCCATGTGTGAGGCTGGTCACAGGCCATCTGTGTGAGTCCCTTTACCATTAGAGAAGCTTCCAGGTTGCACCCCATGGAAGCAACCAAAGTCCTGAAACACAGCCTCTTTCTTTCCCTCTTCCCTTCAAACCTCTCCTTCTTGTCCTTCCCTTTACATTCCCTCTTTAACATTTCTGATCCTTGCGGTTTTTTCCCTCTCCCTTCAAGTCCTTCCCATATTGTAAAATCATTTCATTTGTATATAAAACCCTTTAATTCCTAGTTGAAATAAAACATTTCCTCTTCAGTTGAACTAAAAGTATCCTTCTTTCAAACATCAGTGAATTCAAGGTTCCCTTATGAACCCTTTCTTTGGTGTGTTAGTGATTACATTAACACTCATTAAAAGAAATATTTTCTTTTTTAGGTGTCCAAATATTGACATTCTGCAGCTTAATTGTTTTAAAAATACTATTGGAATTCTTCCTTCAATCTTTAATGTTTGACTCTTTAAGGCCATGAAGTGGGAATGCATTTTGAATGTAAATCCTAAGTGTCTCTAAATTAAATAAAGCCTGACCCAAAAGAACCTCATTTCTAAATACAGAGAACCTGCTTTGTATATGTGTTTTCTTTCACATGGTAAGGCTGGACTGCACAGAAGGCCCATTCTGCCTCCTAATCCTGTTGTGAAGAACAAGGGTAGTTGAACTATTCAGGAGTTTGATACTTGTGTACATCTGTCTGCCACACCACGATACATCAAAGAAAGGTCATGATGGTATATAACTTTTGGAACTAAGATTCCCCTCAGATTCACCACAAGAGCAGAAACAGAGTCAGGTTTTTATCATCAAGTATTCATACAACCATCCAAATGGTAAGTCTTCGGGTGTTTCCAAAGTGCTGAATCTAATGACAAGACAACAACTGGCCAACGAGAAAGCCATGCAGATATGCAGGTAGAATGCCCACAGATGTGTAGCTTCTTTGGAACTGGCCAGTACAGATTTCCTTCACTACATTCACAGAAATGAATGAAACACTTATACACATGATGGTATATCCTCTCTTTCTTAAATGTTTGCAGCCTGCATCGTGAACTTGCACACTTGGCTTTAGCAGGTGGCACTTGTGGTACAGAACTTGCCTTCCAATGCAGGAGACGTAAGAGATGTGGGTTTGATCCTTAGGTCGGGAAGATGCCCGGGAGAAGGGCTTGGCAACCCACTCCAGTATTCTTCCATGGAGAATCCCACAGACAGAGGAGCTTGGCAGGGATTGCAAAGAGACTGACACGGCCAAACTGACTTAGCCTGCATCAAGCCCTTACAGAAAAGCCTTTGGTGAATCAAACTTCTACTCACTTCACATACGTACAGATATTTAGGAGCTGGAGCTGGAGCTGGAGCTGGAGCTGGGGCAGCAGGTCACACAGGCAAGACAAAAAGCTGGCTGGCTGGACCCAAGGATGAGCCTGGAGGCTAATGGTCAAGATGAACTCACAGAGTATGTGATGTTAAGCAATTCAGAGTAGGATGAATAAGTCCTAAAGGTCAAAGGGAAGCAGTGGGTCAGATGTCACAGTGTAATGCTAAGTGGATCAAAAGTGGAGACACAAGTAATCAAGGTCTCAGTTTAACTCTGTTCTTTGCTGGTTATCTGGCCCTGTATAAATCATTTAAATCTTCTGAACTTTCAGGCCCTCATAAAATAGAGATACCTATATATACTGGAGAGTGCTGTTTTGGATTGTGAATAAAAATTAAAGTACTAATAAGATTTAACACTTACGTAATTCTCTCTGAGGGTTTTAAAGGAGTTAATATAATCTCCACAGTAACCCCATAAGGTAGATACTTTTTTCAGCCCCAAGGTCACACAGCTGATAAAGTGTGTAGGCAGAGGTGTGACGCTCGGCTCCAGAATCTACAGGGTCTAGTCCTAAACATGAGACGACGCATATTTAAAGTAACTCACCCATACTATGTTCATCATGAAAATGACAGTTGCCCAGTCATGTCTACTCTTTGTAACTCAATGGACTGTAGCCTGCCAGGCTCCTCTGTCCATGAGATTTCCCAGGCAAGAACACTGTAGTGGGCTGCCATTTCCTTCTCCAGGGGATCTTCCTGACCCAGGGATTGAACCGCATCTTCTGCATTGCAGGCGGTCTCCTGCATTGCAAGCAGATTCTTCACCACTGAGCCACCAGGGAAGTCCTTAAATTTTTTATGGAGTTGGCCAAAACATTCATTTGGGTTTTTTTCTAAAATTTTATGGAAGAACTCGAACAAATTTTTTGGCTAACCCCAATAGAAAAGTGATATAGAGGCTGAGGGTGGTTAAAGCTGATTCATCCCAGAAGAGATTTTTCTTTGTCACCTGGATTCCCCTGAACTGCTCTGGCCTATGTTATCTTCAAAACCAGACCCTTAAACTTTTCCACCCTTATTATATCTGTCCCATACATTCCTTCTCGGTTCAAAGAAACCAAAATCTGTTTCCATTGCTTACAAACAACTAACACTACAGGGTAAATAGCTGTTCAACAAATGCTGCCTGAATGAATAATATGAATAAATAAGTGAATCAAAGGATGTTCTTCCCAAGTTAAAAAAAGACATACAAATTCCTAGAAGTATGAAGCTATAAAGAAAGATGATGAACAAAGGAAGACCCCTGGGGTAGCAAGAAAGAAGATCGAAGTTGTGGATGACAAAGGGACTTGGCTCAGAGTAAAGGCGCCCTTCCCCTCCCTCTGGTTCTGGTCCTAGGAGAGAGAGGTTAAGCTAAAGAAAAAGAGCAGATGAGGATGGTCAGTCTGGAAGACCTTGATTTTTATTTGAGAAAATTATGTGAGGTAAGATCTGGATGTAGGGGTTTTTAGGAGACAGGAAAAATATCTGAAATGGTTGTCTGGGGAGGACACTGAGAAATCAAAGACGATGAGGGAGATGAAGACACGTATCAATATATTCCAATATTAAAACACCAGTGGTAAATCTTTCCTATTGCAAATATAACAAAGATCTACAACGGCTAACAAAAGTCTTAGTAATAATAAAACTAGTAAAAGTATTCTTTAAGGAAAGTAAAACTTCTCTACGTGTATTTTTTAGAGAGGTATCACTATTTGCAACTAACATATTAGAGCCTACAGAAAGAAACTTTCTCTGTCACCTCTGCTACACAGGCTTTACTAGTTCTAGTTTCTGGTCCCAGCATAGTGAAAAGATTAGCCATAATTTGTAGACAGTTGCAGAAAAACTATGAAAGGACTGCTTCTCCTAGCTTAATCTATGTATACAGTGTTGTATTATCTTTGTGTTCACTATTACAATCTCATATTCAAATATAATTCTCTTATGATTTCTTTTCTTTTTAGGTGTATTCAGTCAATGTTGCTTTTTTTCCCCCCTTACACAGAATAAAGATGCTATGCAAGGATCAAAAAAGAGGCAGAATGTTTTCCCCAAAGAGAGGGTTTTTCAGATGTGCTCTGTAATCTGTCATCCAGAGGAAAGAGTGTATCATCAACGCTTTAAAAAAATAAATGAATTACATTGACTTGATGCACAGCAGGCTCACAGATTTCACAGGCCCTTTGTATTGAACATATGCTTGCTCTCTGTTGTCTCCTCACAGATTATTCTAGGCATTCAGGAGATAAAACAGACAGGAAAGCATCAGACGTCACAGAAAATAGCTTGATAGGTCACCTCACTTGTAAGACACAAAGTCAGAAACCCACTTCCCAGACAGGAAATTACTTATAAAGAACCCACCAACTCATGCCACAGTCTGACTTCCTAAGACTTTCCCCTTCATTACCACTTCCTTTTCCAAAGCATTTCCTTCCCCAGACGACCCAGTAATATCAGATGATTATTAAAACAAAAAATGTATAGCTAAACATACCTTGATCTTACTGAAATCACACATAAATCTTCACAGCAAGTAGAAGATACTTCCTTTTCTTCTCTCCAGAAAAGCTTCTTACATAGTATAGCTTGATCTGTGAGTCTGTTACCACTCATACACTTTCCCTGGTATCAAGGACCAGAAGCCTGGGGTTATTTTGCTGGCAGGCCACTCATGTTTCTTCAGCTTGACACAAGTATAGGTATGTATGGACATAGGTTTGTAAGCACACGTGCATTTATTAAATATGTATTCTAATATAGAAGGCAATGGCACCCCACTCTAGTACTCTTGCCTGGAAAATCCCATGGACAGAGGAACCTGGTGGGCTGCAGTCCATGGGGTCGCGAAGAGTCAGACATGACTGAGCAACTTCACTTTCACTTTTCACTTTCATACATTGGAGAAGGAAATGGCAACCCACTCCAGTGTTCTTGCCTGAAGAATCCCAGGGATGGGGGAGCCTGGTGGGCTGCCGTCTGTGGGGTCGCACAGAGTCAGACACGACTGAAGCGACTTAGCAGCATTCTAATATAAGTCTGCTTCCAATTACTGGGCTAAATTGACTTTTTAAATTTTTTACCTTGATGAGAATAGAAAGACTAGAACTATGTGATATGCCTGAGTGGTTCAATTTTTGTTAATGGAGGATGGTGCAATTTCTATTAATTGTGAATAACACTTTTATTTTTGTGAATGGAAAATACAGTGGTGCCAGTCATTCCAGACAACATTAAGACACAGTCATCAGTATAGCATTTTTAGTAAGGGACAATATTTGGAGGCAACAGCTAATTTGGAGCTCAAGAGATATAGGAGGAAGACAAGAGATATAGGAGGAAAGATAGATCTTTTCTATGGGTCTTCATCTTTATGAAAAGTTAATTTCATTAATACTATCTGCCAATTGTTGAATGCTAGCATATGACATTTATTACACAGATGATCTTGAAAAGACCCTTGGAAGGCAGGTATTAGTACTTTTTAAAATTTTTCCTCAAACAACCTCTATTTAGTCAGGACCAGAATCTCAGTGAGAGGCAATAAAAGTCAAAGTACAGGATAGTTGAGGGAAGCAAAGTAAAAAGCCCAAATCAAATATAATTATCAATCAACACTGACTGTCTTCACCATCTCTACATTAATTCCAGATAGACACATACACGTTGGCATGTTCATTACACAAGGGCACTGACATTTTCAGCTGACAAAATCCATCAAGCAGTTCAAAATGGCACTCTTTGGAGAAGAGAAGATAAATAATCAGAGAAAGGCACAGAACAGAAAATGCAGCAAATGCTTACAAATGGTATTAATACTTACACTTTGCCTGTGCAGAACAGTCATATGTTAAGGCAAGAGCAAGCACTTATTTATAAAGTTCAGTGACAGGGTTTCCCAGGTGGCTCAGTGGTAAAGAAACCGCCTGTCTGCAGGAGACATGGGCTTGATCCCTGATCTGGGAAGAACCCATGTGCTCGGAGGAAGGAAGTCCATGAGCCACAGCTACTGAGCAGTCTACTGCTCTAGAGCCGGGGAGTCGCGACTATTGAGCCCACATGCTGCAACTCCTAAAGCAACTACAACACACCCCTCCAGCCTGTGCTCCGCAACAAGGGAAGCCAGCGCAAGGAGAAGCCCACATCCCAACTGGAAAGTAGCCCTCATTCACTGCAACTAGTGCAAAGCCTACCCACAGCACAGCCGAAATAAATAAATAAAATTATTAAAAATAAAATAATGTTCAGTGACACACAGGCATCCCTGTGCTGAGGATGCTGCTGAGAAGTATTTTTCTTTTCAAATAGATACTTGTCTTTAATAAAAGTAGAGCCATTTATACAGAATTAATAAGTAATAAAAGTAGAGCCATTTATACAGAATTAATAAGTAATAATGGAGAAGGCAATGACACCCCACTCCAGTACTCTTGCCTGGAAAATCCCATGGACGGAGGAGCCTGGTGGGCTGCAGTCCATGGGGTCACTGACGGTTGGACACAACTGAGCGACTTCACTTTCACTTTTCACTTTCATGCACTGGAGAAGGAAATGGCAACCCACTCTAGTGTTCTTGCCTGGAGAATCCCAGGGATGGGAAGCCTGGTGGGCTGCCGTCTCTGGGGTTGCACAGAGTCGGACACGACTGAAGTGACGTAGTAGTAGTAGTAATAAGTAATAAACATTACCAAACATATGCATAAATAAGATTCCCAGTGAATTTCCTAGCTAGAGTTTTGAGGAGGGACAAATGTTCTCAAATCTAATATGATACATATGTATCCCCTCACCCATCTATGACACAATAATTCATCCTCACCAACCATCAGTCCATTCTTTATTCAACAAAATAACTGGGCTCTATATAATTGTAACCAACAACCTAGTTTGTTATAGTTAATATCAAATGCAAGAAAGTCCCCTTAACTCCAAACCTCACATTCTAATTAGGGAACCTATTTTTAGACCCACTGGCTTGATTTAATTGTTTTCTTTTAGATTCAGGGCAAGTTTCAGCTAGCCTCTAAACTGATTGGGACACATCCAACTCTGTACAGTACTTTGCAACATGCATACTGAAGGCTAATGGCACCAGTGGAATGCAGAACGGCCCTGAGATGTTCACTCTCAGAGGGTCAAGTTTTAGGCAAAACGCCTGCTCAGATGACAGCCTGTGTAAGTTCTTTATCTGAAACAGCAAGGGAGTTAAATCAGAAAGCAGCCTAGGCTATTCAGTGGAATTATGTGTAGATTTTTTATAAATAATAATAAAAAAATTCATCATCTTCCTTTGACTTATCTTACCAAAAAGACATGCAAAAATAAATGCCTTGTTATCCCAGTGAGCTTACACTAGTTATTTTATTCACCATAAAAATGCAATGGGGCTGGTGGTGGTGAGAAGGGAGTATAGGGAATGAGATACGGAGCACAAAGATCTAGAATTTGGATAAAACAGAGGAGATGGGGTGGGGAAGGAATAGAAAACACCAGGTGAAAAGCTGTTGGCAGCTAAGGGGAGGCTGAAAGCACTTGGGGATTCTATATGGAAAACAATACCCAGTACATTAAGACTATTAAGTAGCACTGTGATGACCTTTCAGAACTGTGGGGCAAAGTGTTGAAGAGTTCGCCAAGAATTAAGTCTGCCTTGCCCAATGATCCCTGTGTTTAATCTTCACCTCCCTGCTCCTTCTGAACAAGTAACAAAAGAGGCAGTTACTTTCATTGACAGTAACACTGTGGCACAATCAGCATCATCTTCACCTTATACTAAAAGGGTCTCTGCTATCCCCAAACCCATCTTGTCAACATCTTGACTTCCAAGCTAGGAAAAGTAAAAGGAATCAAGTGAAGAAGAAGTCAGGCTCTATATTCACCCTCCTAGCAAATGCAGTGTCCAGTCCGGTCCTAAAGATGAAGTGAGAGGAGGGTGGGGAGGGTCTGGGCACAATGGGAAGCTTGCAAAACAAAGTCTGTTTAAAAAAAAAATAAATGAATGAAAAACACAAGTTGGACACTGGTAATTTATAATGTGATCATTTAATAGAGATGAAGTTTACCCATGAGAAAGGGCGTGGTCAAAGTATTGGCAGTATAAAAAGACTGATGTTTACTCAGTGGTAACACTTTGCATTTATAGAGCACTTACTTTGGGCTGGACACTATTCTGAGACACTTACATTACTTTCATCCTCATTCTGGCCCAGTGGCTTAGGTACAGATTCTGTGTCATTTCAGAGATGACAACATTGAAACGTAGATGGGTTAAGTCAGTGTCCAAGCCCACCAGATGTAGAACTAGGATTTAAACCTGGATCATCTGATTCCAAAACCAGCGCTTTTATCTGCTATACCACAGACAACACAGTATGTTTAAGTTTTTAGCACTCTAATTTCTATTATACAAATACCACTAACAATAAATGTATCTCTCCTATTAAGTAAAGCAATCTTGGCAAGGTTCTTTCCTGAATGCCTTCTGTGAAGGAAATAATTTGATAAGGAATTAGCAGAATAAAAAGTCAGAATTAAATTAATCTCACATTAATAAAATTAAGTTACTTCAAATTTTACTTATGAGTCTTCAAAACTGTAGACCAAACTCTTCCCAACTAATCTAAAGTAAAAGGGCTTTGTGACACTGCTATAGTCTAACAGTTAAGCACTTAACTCTCTTTTCTCCAAAAAGGCAAGTTCCTCTTTGTTGAGTCTTTTGGTTCCTTAATACCTCTTCTCTTCAACCTACCCGTTTCATATTTTACTAGCTGCCCTTCTTTTGCCAGCGGAGATAAGCAGCACTTTGGTTTTTTTCATAGCATCTAGCTGGTTACAGTCTGTAGGGTCACTAGCTGGCTGCAGTCTATGAGGTCGCAAAAAGTTAGATACCCTGAAGCATCTTAGCACACACATACCTCAGATCAAGGGTGGCGCAATGGTAAAGAATTTTCGCCTGCTAATGCAGGAGATGCAAGAGACATGGGTTCAACCCCTAGGTCAGGAAGATCCCCTGGAGTAGGAAATGGCAACCCCTCCAGCATTCTTGCCTGGAAAATTCCATGAACAGAGGAACCTGGTGGGCTACAGCCCATGGAGTCGCAAAGAGTCAGGCGTGCACACACATCAGGCCAAAGCAGATATTCAAAGAACATCTTCCTATTTCCCACCAGAAATACAATTCCCCATGCCTTGACTAGACTTAACAGGCAATGAAGAAACCATGGTATTTCTCACCTCTTTCCTTACGCTTCAGAAAAAAAAAAAAAAAAAAGGAAAGAAATCGGAAAGATGGATTCTGTAGCTTAAGCAAGAAAGGGTAGATGTAAGTACCAGTGCAAAATGTAGCTAAAAGAATAGACACTGCTGGCCTTTAACTTCTGTCTCCCTTTCTCTATTAAGAGAAAGAAACTGGAGGGAGAAAAGCTTGAGATTCCTTAGGTAGTACTCCGGAACCCATTCTGACTGTGAGAAAGAATCTCCTGGAGAGAAAAAGAAATAAACATAAACAGATGACATTCCTCTTTAAAAATGGTTAATCTCCGTCTCCAAGTGTGCTTTCAGCTAAAGGGAATTTTGGTCCTGTGACGGGCGAGGTTGCATCTATTTCCTTTTTAATTGTGTAATCGCTCAAGGATTTTGCATGCATACAGAAAATACTGATGTATCCACTTTAATAAATCACTATAAAGTGTTTAAATAAACATTTCTGTCTACCTAGGGGAGTTCATGCTCAGACATCAGAGGAACATGAAAAATCAGAATTGTAGATGAACTGTCTGTTTTAAACCTTGACCCTAAATTTATCACCATCTGATAGCATTCTGATCTAATCTCCCCGCTCTGTTAATTTTATCTTAAATATAGGGTAGTTCAGTTCGGTTCAGTCGCTCAGTTATGTCCGATTCTTTGTGACCCCATGAATCGCAGCATGCCAGGCCTCCCTGTCCATCACCAACTCCCGGAGTAGTAGAGTAGTTAACTCTCAAACAAAATGTACATGTGCTGGGAATTAGTATTTGTGAAGTATGCTGCATTCACAGAAAAAAAGGTAGAACAAAGTAGAACTGGATACACCAAAAACCCAGCAAATACATTTTTAAATTGCACTGAGCCATCTGATTATTAACAGGTCTACATGAATATGACATAGCAGATAATTCCCAATTGCTCTTTCATCAGTGTCATCTTAAATAATAACTTCAGTAGCTTCAGTAGCTCTGTCAACATTTTCTGTGATCTATGATGTTGCCTGCACAGTAGTAAAAAGCAAACAAACCTACTTGAGACAGATGCTCCAAAAATATCCTCAACCAGCAGCACTCAACCCTTGCGCATGGACCCACCTACCCCAGCTGTTTATAGCCAGTGTCCTTGTAACCAGTCAGAGCAGTTGTTCAGATGGTCAGTGCCTTTGGTGAACCAGTGACTAAATATTTTGAGTATCACTTCTGCCAGTCATATAGAATGACCAAAAAAAAAAAAAAAACAACCAAAAAACAAACATTTCTGCCAAAGCAGAGCAATAATCTGTAATGAAAGCAAACATGGCAAAGTATCATTGTAGGTCTAACGGTGGAAGCCAAAGCACAAACAATTCATCGAAACACACGTTGGTGTCTGAAGATCTCTCTGATCGCTCAAAAAAATAGACAAAGGTAAGGACGAAAAGGAAGTATACTCCTACTATTACAAACGTCTAGATTTCAAGGAATTCATTATTCTGCAACAGAAGCACATCCAAATCTCACAAGATGTTGGTGTCCAGTCATAGCCATGCAGTTTAGGACAGCAAGAAATTTTAAAATGCTAAAGACAACCAACAAAAATTTGCAGAATGTGATAGTTGATTTCATTAAGAGAAGTAGTAATGATCCAAACAGTATGCTGAGATAGAAAAACTTCAGGGGTCAGTCAGTCCCTAACTTACCACCATTAATAAGCATAACTGTGTGATTCCTGTGAGCAAAGTGACCAAAAGAAAGGTTAATGGTGATCAAATTGAGATTGTTGACATTGATGAAATCCTGTCACTTTTCATTAGATTGGAACAGGTTGCCCCAAAATGGAAATGGATGACCAACAGACATGAATGTACACACATTTCCAAGCGCCAAAGAACTTCTACTCAAACAGAATTCTGTGAGCTATAATGGGCTCCTCTTATATTTTTTTATGCCTGCATGCTAAGTCGTTTCAGTTGTGTCCAACTCTTTGTGACCCCATGGACTGTAGCCTGCCAGGCTCCTCTGTCCATGGGGATTCTCCAGGCAAGAATACTGGAGTGGGTTGTCATGCCCTCCTCCAGGGGATCTTCCCAACCCAGGGATGGAACTCCCGTCTCTTAAGTCTCCTGGATTGTCACCACTAGTGCCACCTGGGAAGCTCTATGGATAATCTGAAAAGCATGAACTTCAGTCATTATTCCCACCAGTATATCTGGGGTACCCATCTATTCTTAGAAAACACATCTATTCTTAGAAAACCCACGTAAAAATCTTTAAAATGAAAGAGAGAAAAATTCATGACCAAAGATGTAACTTAACATATTGAATAGAAATGAATGTCACACTTTCCCCTGACTTCATAAAAGGCCAGATGTGTGCCACACCCTCCTGTATGATTTCATCATTCTTACAACTCCACCCGACGAGATAACCTACCAGCATTTTTATGATCTTTCTTCCTTTCCATGAAGAGCTGCTATGTAAATCCCTAGAGAAATAAACCCATGCTCTTAAGTCTGTACTACCTGCCTCCACCACCTTTTGAATATAGTATTAGGATATATCAGGTAATTTGTAAGCTGTGAGTTGGCTATTTGCTTTAGTAAATGTAGCATCATGTATCAGTTTAACTAGATTAATAGTCCTCTCTCCACATTTGTAATTTTCTATTCAGCTTGATTTTCAAATTTAATAATGGCCATGTATGTGGAAGGGCAGCATGGATGATACATCAAGTAGTTTTTGGAATTACAGAAACCTGGGTTTTAACCTTGCCTTCACTCTCCAGTTGTGTGATATTCCCAGTTCCCCAAATTATGGTTGTTTAGTTGTTAAGTTGTGTCTGACTCCTTGTGACCCCACGAACTGCAGCACACCAGGCTTCCCTGTCCTTCACTGTCTCCCAGAGTTTGCTCAAACCCTTGTCCATTGAGTCAGTGATGCCATCCAACTCTGTTGTTCTCTTCTCCTGCCTTCAAGCTTTCCCAGAATCCAGGTCTTTTTCAATGAGTTGTCTCTTCACATCAGGTGGCCAAAGTAATAGAGTTTCAACTTCAGCATGAGTCCTTCCAAAGAATATTCAAGGTTGATTTCCTTTCGGATGGACTGGTTTGATCTCTTTGTTGTCCAAGGGACTTTCATGAATCTATTATAAGAGGCTGAATAACAACATTTACTTCCCACAAGTTAAAGAGACCAAGTACAAAAGTATTTTTCAGAAAGCAGGGTGAGGTCACTCAGACATGTCTGACTCTTTGCAACCCCATGGACTGTAGCCTACCATGCTCCTCTGTCCATGGGATTTTCCAGTCAAGACTACTGGACTGGGTCACCATTTCCTTCTCCAAGGGATCTTCCCAACCCAGGGATCAAACCTGGGTCTCCCGCATTGTAGGAAGATGCTTTACCATATGCACCACCAAAGAAAACTAATCATTCATTATATTTTTTCAGATGATCTAAAAAAAAAAAAAAAAAGGATGGACTTCCCTGGTTGTTCAGTAGTTAAAAATCTGCATTGCAATGCAGGAGACACAAGTTTGATCTGGGAAGATCCCCTGGAGAAGGAAATGGAAACCCACTCTAGTATTCTTGCCTGGAGAACTCCATGGACAGAGGAGCCTGGCAGACTATAGTTCATGGGGTTACGAGGAGTCAGACATGACCTAGCAACTGAGTAAACACACAAACATATGTGTGTGCATGCATTTGTATGTATTTATAGTTTAGAACCAAGTCTTGGAATAATGTTTAATGAAATAAGTAAATAATTGGGGTATTGAGAGGTATTGTGCATGCATGCTCAGTTGTCTGACTTTGCAACACCATGGACTGTAGCCCACCAGGCTCCTCTGTCAATAGGATTTTAAAGGCAAGAATCCTGGAGTGGACTGCCATTCCCTCCTCCTTAAAGTTTATGTTTTCATGATTGTAATGTCTTATCATCTACTTCATTATTGAGATTTTTTGATAAAAGGATCCTAGCAAACACCTTCTTCCAATAACACAAGAGAAGACTCTATAAATGGACATCATCAGATGGTCAACACTGAAATCAGATTGATTATATTCTTTGCAGCCAAAGATGGAGAAGCTCTGTACAGTCAGCAAAAACAAGACCGGGAGCTGACTGTGGCTCAGATCATGAACTCCTTATTGCCAAATTCAGACTTAAATTGAAGAAAGTAGGGAAAACCACTAGATCATTCAGCTATGACCTAAATCAAATTTCTTATGATTATACAGTAGAAGTGAGAAATAGATTTAAGGGCCTAGATTTGATAGACCGAGTGCCTGATGAACTACGGACTGAGGTTCATGACATTATACAGGAGACAGGGATCAAGACCACCCCCATGGAAAAGAAATGCAAAAAAGCAAAATGGCTGTCTGAGGAGGGCTTACAAATAGCTATGAAAAGAAGAGAAGCAAAAAGCAAAGGAGAAAAGGAAAGACATAAGCATCTGAATGCAGAGTTCCAAAGAATAGCAAGGACAGATAAGAAAGCCTTCCTCAGTGATCAATGCAAAGAAATAGAGGAAAACAACAGAATGGGAAAGACTAGAGATCTCTTCAAGAAAATTAGAGATACCAAGGGAACATGTCATGCAAAGATGGGCTCAATAAAGGACGGAAATGGTATGGACCTAACAGAAGCAGAAGATACTCAGAAGAGGTGGCAAGAATACACAGAAGAACTGTACAAAAAAAATCTTCATGACCAAGATAATCATGATGCTGTGCTCACTCACCTAGACCAGACATCCTGGAATGTGAAGTCAAGTGGGCCTTAGAAAGCATCACTACGAACAAAGCTAGTGGAGGAATTTCAGTTGAGCTATTCCAAATCCTGAAAGATGATGCTGTGAAAGTGCTGCACTCAATACGCCAGCAAATTTGGAAAACTCAGCAGTGGCCACAGGACTGAAAAAAGGTCCATTTTCATTCCAATCCCAAAGAAGGGCAATGCCAAAGAATGCTCAAAATACCGCACAATTACACTCATCTCACACGCTAGTAAAGTAATGCTCAACATTCTCCAAGCCAGGCTTCAGCAATACGTGAACCGTGAACTTCCAGATGTTCAAGCTGGTTTTAGAAAAGCCAGAGGAACCAGAGATCAAATTGCCAACATCTGCTGGTTCATCTAAAAAGCAAGAGAGTTCCAAAAAAACATCTATTTCTGCTTTATTGACTATGCCAAAGCCTTTGACTGTGTGGATCACAATAAACTGTGGAAAATTCTGAAAGAGATGGGAATACCAGACCACCTGACCTGCCTCTTGAAAAACCAGGTCAGGAAGCAACAGTTAGAACTGGACATGGAACAACAGACTGGTTCCAAATAGGAAAAGGAGTATAACAAGGCTGTACATTGTCACCCTGCTTATTTAACTTATATGTAGAGTACATCATGAGAAATGCTGGGCTGGAAGAAGCACAAGCTGGAATCAAGATTGCCAGGAGAAATATCAATAACCTCAGATATGCAGATGACACCACCCTTATGGCAGAAAGTGAAGAGGAACTCAAAAGCCTCTTGATGAAAGTGAAAATGGAGAGTGAAAAAGTTGGCTTAAAGCTCAACATTCAGAAAACGAAGATCATGGCATCTGGTCCCATCACTTCATGGGAAATAGTTGGGGACACAGTGGAAAGTGTCAGACTTTATCTTTTTGGGCTCCAAAATCACTGCAGATGGTGATTGCAGCCATGAAATTAAAAGATGCTTACTCCTTGGAAGGAAAATTATGACCAACCTAGATAGCATATTCAAAAGCAGAGACATTACTTTGCCAACAAAGGTTTGTCTAGTCAAGGCTATGGTTTTTCCAGTGGGCATGTAAGGATGTGAGAGTTGGACTGTGAAGAAGGCTGAGCACCGAAGAATTGATGCTTTTGAACTGTGGTGTTGGAAAAGACTCTTGAGAGTCCCTTGGACTGCAAGGAGATCCAACCAGTCCATCCTAAAGGAGATCAGCCCTGGGTGTTCTTTGGAAGGAATGATGCTAAAGCTGAAACTCCAATACTTTGTCCACCTCATGCGAAGAGTTGACTCATTGGAAAAGTCTCTGATGCTGGGAGGGTTGGGGGCAGGAGGAGAAGTGGGCGACAGATGATGAGATAGCTGGATGGCATCATTGACTTGATGGACATGATTTTGGGTGAACTCTGGGAGCTGGTGATGGACAGGGAGGCTTGGCGTGCTGCAATTCATGGGGTTGCAAAGAGTGGGACATGACTGAGCGGCTGAACTGAACTGAACCATACATTAAGGGTATACATCTTTATACCAGCTAAAGTTGGTATAGCAGTTAATACCTCATATGCCAAAAAGTAGAAGATAGTTGTTATAATTTTGGACAGAAATGATATAATCATCAGTCCTTGGAAAATATATCATTTCAAATGTGAAATAATATTATCCAGAGACAAGGTTCAGCTTCTAAACGAACAATGGTTATAACCATCTCTCAATATCTCATTAAAAATCATCTGGCTTCCTAGGTTGTGTTGTTGAAAACGGGCCTTAAAGACTCATTGTGACACCCAGGAAGTTATGAGCTTAACTCAAGGTGAGGCCAATAAAATGTATGTAATGACGCATTTTGATACTTAAATCTACTTTGAAAAATGTGAAAAGAATCAAAGATCTTGAGGTTCCCCTTGTGAAGTAGCTCATGGCTACTGAGAATTGTAACATAGATTAGTTACTATTTTGTGGCAGTAAAGTGATGAAATTCACTGAGTCAACAAACTGAACAAAAACAGAATGAGAGGAGTCCAAATATCCCAGGGATAAAGTTGCAGACTTTTGAAGACCAATAATGTGGATGAAACCACGTAAGTGACCACCTACAAAATCACCCAAATAGAAGAGTTATTTTTCTAACTATTCAAAAGGTCAAGCTTGTCACATAAAAAGTAAGCTCACGGACCTATGACAGAACATAATTTCTCTGTGCCATGTTAGCAACTTATAAAATGTCTTCTTTGAGAAAGATTATTTTTTAATAAGTCCTAATTCTGAAAATAATTCTTTCTTGGTCCCCGTAACCCTCTCTCAACCCAAAGAAGGTTCGGTTTAAATAACCTTATGTCTCATTTGATATATCTGTGTCTTAAATATAAATAACTGCTTTGTCTTAATGTGAACTTACATTCAGGACCTGCTTGTTCTCACAAAAAGTTTTTTTTACACTGACCTTGTTTTTCATGCTATAAAAAAAATCAGATGCTCATTTTTAATTTACAGAAATGCTATACAAAATGCAAATGGCCAATAAATGTATTTAAAAAGACCACTCTTTCTAAAAATAAAAGAAAACCTACTAACACAACCATTTTACTTATCAGAGGGCAAATATTTTTAGAAATGGTAATAGTGTTGGTTAAGTTGCAGGGAAATGGACATTCTCAATTAACGCATGGGAATAGAAATATAAACTAGTGCAAGATTGTTGATAAAGGCTTTATAGTGTGCATGGATTTTAACCCTTCTGAAAATTTTTAAGGAATTAATGTGTAAAAAGTTTTAGTTACAAAGAAAGCATAGAGACTTTTTTACTTGAATTACTACTGGTTTACAATGTTGTATTAGTTTCTGTTGTATAGCAAAGTGGCTCAGATATATATATACACACACATACATACATCTGGTGAGACAGGAAGAGAGAATATATTACTTTTTCATATTCTTTCCCAGTATGGTTTATTATAGGATATTGACCACAGTTCCCAGTGCTACACAGTAGGACCTTGCTGTTTATTTTATATATAGTAGTTTGTATCTGCTAATCCCAAGCTCCTAATTTATCCCTCCTCCCATTCCCTTTTGGTAACCATAAGCTTGTCTTCTATGTCTGTGAGTCTGTTTCTGTTTTGTATCATATTCTAGATTCCAGTATAAGTGCTAATATATATTTGTCTCTTTCTGACTTACTTCACTTATGATGATAATCTCTAGGTCCATCCATATTGCTGTAAATGGCATTATTTCATTCTTTCTATGGCTGAGTTGTATTCCATTGTGCTTATGTATATGTATGCCTACATACACACACGTACACACACCACATTTTCTGTATCCATTCATCTGTCAATGAACATTCAGGTTGCTTCTGTGTTTCGGCTATTGTAAGTAGTGCCACTATGAACACTGGGATGCATCTTTTCAAATTAGAGTTTTTTCCAGATATATGCCCAGCAGTGGGATTGCTGGATAATACGGCAACTCCATTTTTAGTTTTTGAGGGAAACTCCATACTGTTTCCATAGTGGCTGCACCAGTTTACATTCCCATCAACATTGTAGGAGGACTTCCTTTCCTCCACGGACTCTCCAGAATTTATTTGTAGATGTTTTAATGATGGCCATTCTGACTCATGTGAGTTGATACCTCATTGTAGTTTTGATTTGCATTTCTCTAATAATAAAGTTGCGCATCTTTTTACATGCCTATTGGCCATTTGTACAATAAACTGTGGAAAATTCTGAAAGATGGGAATACCAGACCACCTGATCTGCCTCTTGAGAAATTTGTATGCAGGTCAGGAAGCAACAGTTAGAACTGGACATGGAACAACACACTGGGTCCAAATAGGAAAAGGAGTATGTCAAGGCTGTATATTGTCACCCTGTTTATTTAACTTATATGCAGAGTACATTATGAGAAACACTGGACTGGAAGAAACTCAAGCTGGAATCAAGATTGCCGGGAGAAATATCAATAACCTCAGATATGCAGATGACACCACCCTTATGGCAGAAAGTGAAGAGGAACTCAAAAGCCTCTTGATGAAGGTGAAAGTGGAGAGTGAAAAAGTTGGCTTAAAGCTCAACATTCAGAAAACGAAGATCATGGCACCCGGTCCCATCACTTCATGGGAAATAGATGGGGAAACGGTGGAAACAGTGTCAGACTTTATTTTTCTGGGCTCCAAAATCACTGCAGATGGTGACTGCAGCCATGCAATTAAAAGACCCTTACTCCTTGGAAGGAAAGTTATGACCAACCTGGATAGCATATTGAAAAGCAGAGACATTACTTTGCCAACAAAGGTTCATCTAGTCAAGGCTATGGTTTTTCCTGTGGTCATGTATGGATGTGAGAGTTGGACTGTGAAGAAGGCTGAGCGCCGAAGAATTGATGCTTTTGAACTGCGGTGTTGGAGAAGACTCTTGAGAGTCCCTTGGACTGCAAGGAGATCCAACCAGTCCATTCTGAAGGAGATCAGCCCTGGGTGTTCTTTGGAAGGAATGATGCTAAAGCTGAAACTCAAGTACTTTGGCCACCTCATGTGAAGAGCTGACTCATTGGAAAAGACTCTGATGCTGGGAGGGATTGGGGACAGGAGGAGAAGGGGATGACAGAGGATGAGATGGCTGGATGGCATCACTGACTCGATGGATGTGAGTCTCAGTAAACTCCGGAAGTAGGTGATAGACAGGGAGACCTGGCTGCTGCGATTCATGGGGTCACAAAGAGTCGGACACAACCGAGCGACTGATCTGATCTAATCTGGTGTCTTCTTTGTAGAAATGTCTATTTAAGTCTTCTGTCCATTTCTTATTGAGTTGTTTTGGTTGTTGTTGTTATTGAGTTGTATAGGCTGTTTGTATATTTTGGAAATTAGGCCCTTGTTGGTTGGCTCATTTGCAAATATTTTCTCCCAGTTGGTAAGTGGTCTTTTCATTTTGTTTATGGTTTCCTTTGCTGTGCAAAAGCTTGTAAGTTTGATTAGGTCCCATTTGTTTATTTTTGCTTTTATTTCTTCTGCCTTGGGAGAGTGATCTAAGACAATGTTGCTACGATTTACGTCAGAGAATATTTTGCCTATATTCTCTTCCAGGAGTTTTATGGTCTCATGTTGAAGTCTTTAAGCCATTTTGAGTTTACTTTTCTGCATGGTGTGAGGGTGAGTGTGTGCTCTGACTTCACTGATTTACATGTAGCTGTCCAGTTTTCCCAACACCACCTGCTGAAGAGACTGTCTTCATTGTATATTCTTGGTTGCTTTGTTGAAGATTAATTGACCATAGGTATGTGGGTTTATTTCTGGCTCTCTAAATGATTTTGAATCAATGCTATGTTTCTAAAACAACAAGATCAAATAATAAAGGTAAAGAAATTTAACCCTAAAAAGATACATTCAGTCAAGTAAAAATGAGGTTGTTCAAGTCAATTTTTGTCTTGAAAAAAATGTTCATAAAATATTATTAAATGAATAAAGCAAGTTACAAAACATGACATACGGCATAATATATATTTTTGTCTGTCTAAAGTACTAAACATATCAGGACAAGGGTTTGCAAGTATGTACATCAAAGTATAATCATTAATTGTGTCTCAGTAGATGCGATTATGAGTGTATATTATATTCTCTTTGCTTTGTGTTCTGATTTTTATTGTTTCATAATATTCAAGAAATTTTTAAGAACTGGTTTACTATATATAAATTTATTTAAAATAAACCATGCATTTTCAATGAGGGCCATACACTCCCAAAAGTGGGAAAATTGGGTCTTGGAAGTATATGAATAACCCAGTCCAGTAAAATCTTGTTATTCTTAATATTTAATTTCATGTGGAGAACAATTTGGAAGAAAAAAATTATCTAAAAATATGGTCTTTGGGGGAAAATGATTTTTAAAAATTTGAGAAACACTGAAATTGACCAAGATAAAACTTTTTTTTACAATATACACAAAGTATAAAAATCACAATTTATAATTAAAACTAAAACCATTATTCTAACACATATTTTCTTTGCATATTCTCTTCCTCTGGAAAAAAGGCAAAGGTCTCGCAGATAACCGAAAGCAGTCTCACACTCAAGCTGACATCAACCAAAGAAAAGTTAAATCATTAACAGACCTTAATATCAAATTGGCTCTTCTTGGCAGGTGAAGTCAGAGATTTTACTCTAAAATGATGGTACTCTTGGCCATCTCCTCAAATAAATTGATTTTTTAAAGACAGATAAGGGATTTTACAAATAGAATTACATAACTCATAACACATGGGTTGGTGTGAACACTGTTATGATTTTTCACATCAGTGTAATAATCCCTAGGGAAACCTACAGTCTATTCACTCTGGGGCCATCTAATCTCTTATTCTGGTTACTGCTCATGGTGGGAAAGCATAATTACTGAAGTAAATATTTGAAATTTAAGGTTAAATCTGTCACCACAGCAATGGCAACAGCAAGTAACATATGAACTCACAATCAGGTCACACCTTTAACAGGCTTCAACAGGCCAGTCCTCCCAATTTCGTCAATATTTCTTATTTCACCTTCTGAAAGGAATCTTGAGGAATAAAACAATGCCAATAAAGTTTCACTTACTCTTTTCTTGCACCTGCCAACTCCCAGTTACAACTGCACATGGTTTCCAAGATGAAACACAGCCATAAATGTCAGAACAGTGGAACCAGCGATCAACACCAGGCAACGCAAATGCAAACATCGCAGAACTGAATTCGGAGTGTATTTCTGAAACTACTATTCTAGTAGACCAAAACTTACTCATTCTAACCAGTCTAACTGACAATAAGATACAAAAATACACGTGGGATTCTGGGCTGGGGTCTCAACAAAAACAAGCATGCACATCCTAGAATATAACAGAGAGACTAACCATAATATAGGAGAAGCTCCTGATGATTTGAGCTGCACTTGACTCCAGTAGTCAAGAACACATTTACAGAACTTGATTCCACTGATCTTGGAAGAGAGACAAGAGAAGGTTTCAATAGTCCCAAAGCAAAAGCTTGGCACTGGGGACCATCATGAGCATGTTGCTGGCTGACTTCTATAAGGATTTGATAGTTAATCAATTCTTTTATTACCAGATGCTTCTACAGGCACATTTCAGGTGGTTTCACTGGCCAAAATAGACTCTCCCTGCCCAGCCCTTCAAAAAGGCTGCTTAGTAACCTACTCCAAACACATTAACTCTACAAGTCCAAAATGATCCAATTATTCCAAGAAGCTCCCTCATCCATAAGTATTTCTTTTAAAAATCATCTTTGCTTTAGCTGTGCAGATCAGATCTGCATGTCATTTTCCAACCTATGTAATATGACACTGAGGTCAGAGTGCTGGGACATTTACTTAACTTGAGCCATTTTTCTGTTATGACAGTCATCAAATGGTGTCTCTTTTTTCTCAATTCCCTGTTTCCTTAGCCTTCCAAAAATAATTCCAATCTGGTGCTTACCGTGTGGGTACCCACCTTCAGGATGGGAAAACATGATGTGAACACAATGAAAGAAATACCAGTTTGTGTTCACTGCTCTGGTGTACCCAGTACTGCCATTGTTTTAGATCTCTCAATGCAAGTCAATCTTGCCTGTCATCAAAATTTACAGACCCTGAAAACTAAAAGAGCCATGACATTTAGCTATTCTCACGAATTCTGTGAAAGAGAACACGAGCATCAAGTATTCAAGGGATTAATGGAAACTGTTCCCTAACAAGCTGTAAATCTGTCCCTAATTTTAGGATTTCTATTATCTGACTCATAAAACACTGAGATGGCTATAACAAGAAAACCCAATTTGCTAAAGAAATAGCCCACATTTACATTTTAGCACATTTGTATTTACCTTTATAATCTCCCCCCAACTGTGCTAGTGTCAAGTGGAGGATGAGGTAATGTTTGCACCTAGTCAACAGTCTTCAATTCCAGACATCTGTAATAAATTTTCTTCAGGCTCAACACTGGTACTGCATACACACCTGGAGTTTGAAATAAGTTACTGTGATATGATGCCACACTCCCTGTTACGGTTTGCTAGCCTGGGCAATGGGGAGGGCTTACCAGAAATCTCTGACCTCACTAGAGAAAAAGAGCAGAATTTTAAATGGATGTCTTCATCTAGCCTCTGTAAATTCAACAACATCTTAAAGAGGTATCTTTTCTTTGAATCGTGCATAGGACAGAAAACAGAAAAGACTTAAGAACATTTATTTACACATGGATAGTGAATTTGTGATCCATGGGGTCGCAAAGAGTCAGACACGACTGAGCAACTGAACTGAACTGAGTGAATTATGGATCATTCTTACTCTGATATTTGTTCACATTGAGTTTTTGTCTTATGTTTGCTGTTTTTTACTAGCGTGTGAACTCAGAACTATTTGGGAGGGGGATAGCTCTTCTGGGTCTATTCCTGGTCTTGCACCTTATGGATAATAGAGCTGAATGAATGTGAATGGGTCAGCTTTTACATGGAAAGCCAGAGAGGACCAACAGATGAGTTCTTCTGGGCAACACTCACTGCAACTTAGCAGTTAAAGCAATGTGTGTCTTCCAATGATCAATTGACCTGAGATAGAAACCCTTAAGAAAATGGGCCTGGCTTTTCAATATTCCTTAAAAGATTTCCCTGAAAACCCTTCTACACTCAGGAACTCAGAATCTCCATGAAATATCCAAAGAGAAAACTGTTGATTCAAATTTCAGTTGATTTTGAGTTCTCCTTCACAGTTAGAAGAATCTCAGGCTAACAAAAGAAGTCATGTATTATTCTTGCCCATTCAACATGTGTGTTGACCCATGTTAGAGGAACACTGGAAACAGTCCTAGGCCTAGGCTCGGATTTATCACTGACAGGGCATTTCACATTCCCTAGCCATACTTCCCTTTGCATGAAATGAAGTTGGTGTCTGCAATTCATTCTAACAAAAATTTTGGTTTCTCCTTAAACCTTCAAATACATCAGAACCTTCCTGAGTCTCATTTTGCTCATTTATAAAATGAAGGAATTATATGATTTCTAAACTTGCATCCCATGTGATATTTAGAGATTGTAGAATCCCTTATAAAATTATGCCATTTATACAAAGTTTTCAATCAGAGAAAAAAACTCTTTTCACTAAGTTGCTCTAACTCAAACTCAGTAAGACAAAATGTTTCAGCCTAAAATCAATCCATTTCTTTCTTGTCTTATATACTACAAGTTAATTCTTAACTTTATATCTTAGTCCACGTGAATCTTTGTATAATACTCAGAACTTGAAAGTGTTTCCCAAGATTTTCTTTTCCCTTGGTTAAATCTGCCCAGTTAAGTTTTATGACATATGTAGAAAAAGAGACACTGTGATAACTATTTTAAATGGTCTTGCTAGTTATCTTTGCAAAGGAAGTTTTAACAGAGCAAAAATATATTTCAGTACTGAAAAAATATGTAAGAAGCTTGTTTTGTAAATAAGGTGATGATTTTGTTTTATTCAAAATATTAAATATCAATTGCCTGGAAATAGAGATAGCAGAATGAAGTCTCAAGCAAGAATTGAAAATGTTCCAACCTTTTATGCAATTCAAACAATGATAAAACTAGGAAGAATTAATTGAATTCCATCTTCTCAGGTTCAAGTAGAGAGAAAATAAAAAATACACTGAGCTTTACTGTGTTTTAAGCCCCATTCTAGCTACTTTTACAAAACTGTCCTCTCCCAGAAGGGAACCCTCCTACAGAATTGGTGGAAATGTAAATTGGTGCAGCCACTATGGAGAACAATATGGAGGTTCCTTAAAAAACTAAAAATAGACCTCCCATAAGACCCTGCAATCCCACTTCTGGGTATATATCTGGAGAAAAACATGGTCCAAAAGGATACATGCACCTCAGTGTACACCGCAGCTTTATTTACAATAGCCAAGAATGGAAGCAACCTAAATGTTCACTGACAAATGAAGAAGATGTGGTACATATATAAGGGAATATTACTCAGCCATGAAAAGGAATAAGATAATCCATATGCAGCAACCTGGATGGACCAAGAGATTGTCTTCCTGAGTGAAGTAAGTCAGACAGAGAAGGAGAAATATGTATGACACCCCTTATATGTGGATTTCTAGAAAGAAATGATACAAATAAACTTATTTATAAAACAGAAAAAAAAAAACAACCCTATCCTCTCCCAAAGAAATATCAATAACCTCAGATATGCAGATCACACCACCCTTATGGCAGAAAGTGAAGAGGAACTCAAAAGCCTCTTGATGAAAGTGAAAGTGGAGAGTGAAAAGGTTGGCATAAAGCTCAACATTCAGAAAATGAAGATCATGGCATCCGGTCCCATCACTTCATGGGAAATAGATGGGGAAACGGTGGAAACAGTGTCAGACTTTATTTTTCTGGGCTCCAAAATCACTGCAGATGGTGACTGCAGCCATGCAATTAAAAGACGCTTACTCCTTGGAAGGAAAGTTATGACCAACCTAGATAGCATGTTCAAAAGCAGACATTACTTTGCCAACAAAGGTTTCATCTAGTCAAGGCTATGGTTTTTCCTGTGGGCATGTATGGATGTGAGAGTTGGACTGTGAAGAAGGCTGAGCGCCGAAGAATTGATGCTTTTGAACTGTGGTGTTGGAGAAGACTCTTGAGAGTCCCTTGGACTGCAAGGAGATCCAACCAGTCCATTCTGAAAGAGATCAGCCCTGGGATTTCTTTGGAAGGAATGATGCTAAAGCTGAAACTCAAGTACTTTGGCCACCTCATGCAAAGAGTTGACTCATTGGAAAAGACTCTGATGCTGGGAGGGATTGGGGGCAGGAGGAGAAGGGGATGACAGAGGATGAGATGGCTGGATGGCATCACTGACTCGATGGACGTGAGTCTCAGTGAACTCCGGGAGTTGGTAATGGACAGGAAGGCCGGGCGTGCTGCAATTCATGGGGTCGCAAAGAGTCGGACACAACCAAGCAACTGATCTGATCTGATCCTCTCCCAAAATTGCTTTAAGGCAAATTTTATTATCTTCACTTTATGAAATGAGAAAACTGATAATTTAAGTGATGATTAAAATAAAAATAGGCAGTGTTAAGGCAAGAATTTAGATCCAGGCTTCTGAACTCTTGCCACTAAGGCAGAGCCTCAGTGAGAACTACAGCACAGTCTGAAATGCCTGCTGCTGCTACTGCTGCTGCTAAGTTGCTTCAGTCGTGTCCAACTCTGTGCCACCCCATAGACGGCAGCCCACCAGGCTCCCCTGTCCCTGGGATTCTCCAGGCAAGAACACTGGAGTGGGTTACCATTTCCTTCTCCAATGCATGAAAGTGAAAAGTCAAAGTGAAGTCGCTCAGTTGTGTCCGACTCTTCGCAACCCCATGCACTGCAGCCTACCAGGCTCCTCCGTCCATGGGATTTTCCAGGCAAGATTTAATGGAATGGGAATAATTTAATGGAATGGGATTTCCCATTTAATAAAGTGGGGTGCCATCGCCTTCTCCATCTGAAATGCCTAACTGCCATCAAAAGAATAGGTTTATTTTTCCAAATTCTAAAAGTTCATAACTCAGAGGCAGAGAGTTTCCACTTCTAGAAATGAAGCCTTGTAAATAATCACACAAGTGCCAAAATGTAAAACATCAAGTATCTTCCTCATAGTAATGATTATAATAGAATAATTTGGAAATAACTTGTAAATGATGGTAAATCTCTGTAGTAGAATATGGCACATTGTGTGTAGATAAAACTTATTAGTATAAGGATATTATGTCCAAAGGAGACTATTGAAGGAAAAAGAGTATAAAACAGCACATGTAATACCCCATTTAATCAAGGAAATATTAAATAGATGATAGACAAAGAGACATAGGTCAGCAAGCCAACCAATCACTGGACCGGATACATCAAAATGCTACCAACTGCAATCAGGGTGCTGTGAATGAAGGTTTCACTTTATTCCTCACTTTTTTTTTGCATTGTGAATCATGTGTCACTTTTTGAAAGACAGTGAAAAAGACTATTTCAAGTTTGAAAAGGAAAAGGAAAAATCACAAGAACTCAGCATGTGTCAAAGTAATTTTTTGGTATTCATGAGAATGGTTCTTATACATACCATTAAAGATGATCTTAAAAGACCATCTGTGACTACTTTGAAAATAATATTCAACTAATTAGAGTTATAATTTAAGAATTCTAGTATTTCTTATGTACTTAAATTGAACTTATAAATCTCATTATTTATTTATAAGCCAAAAATATATTGTTAATCATCTTCAAGGGATGATTTGATTAACATTTGGTCTCATTTATGAAATTAGACAATTGAATCCTCTAAATATTTCAAATTGCACTCTAAATTTTAATATGTGGGATTTTCTTTTTAAAAACTTCAAAAGCCTAACAAACAAAGTGCTCCTTGGTTATTAATCCTAATAAGTCTAGTCAATTAAACATAAATATGGTCTCTTTCAAGTACTTTAAGTAGTCCAACTCTATCCATAAATTCAGTCAAATTAACTTATTACATTTCAATTTTAAAATCCCAAATATTAATATTAATTACACATTTTCAATCAGAATAACAAGGCTAGTCAAATATCAAATTCTCTTAAACATTAATGAAAACTTTAAATACTAACTATATACAGAGCTTATTCTCAAATGCAACACAAAATTTTAATTGAACGCATTTTTAGAATATTTAATGTTAACCATTTCAGGGATAAAGTATACAGTTAATCAATAAGGAAGAGGTTCTCAACCCTGACTACACATTAAAATCATTTATAATTCTTTAAAGGAAAAAAATGACTAAAGCCTACTTTCAATCTGATCCATTTAACTCAGAATCTCTAGGGATAATTTTTTTGCTAGAAAAAGTCCAGGGGATGGTAATGTGCAGCCAGGGTTCTAAAGATCTACTGCTCTAAGAAAATAATTATATCATTCCAAGCAAGAACTGGCTTTACCATCTCAGGGGTAACTGGCAATAAACTGACACTGCTTATTCTGATGAAGTTTTGGAGGCTTGCAATGAGGTTGAAATACCTAAAACTTAGGACAGGTAAGCCCCTTTAAATATTTCATTCCCTAAAAATGGAATGGACTGGCAGGCAGGCTATTCATTAACTAATTGTGCTATTTGAACAGAGTCTGCAAATCCATACATTTGATTAGCTAGTCTATTTCCTGACTTCATTCTTAATTGTATTCATAGTCTTCCTGTCTGACAGGGCCACAACTTTTAAAGATAAATTATTTAATTGAATCCTGTATAATTTTCATGGCTTTACTGTGAAGCTAATCCCATGCTATGTCAGTAATGAATGTGAATAATCATAAATTGACTAGTATTTAAAAGTATAGAATTATGGGTATAGAAAATATTTAAGCAAGAAGTATGTGGTTTGACTCTGAATTGTGCCTTTTGTCTTTTTTTAGGAGCATCTAGCCACTGTTGCCCCAAGGGCATATCCTAACACCTCAACCTTGAGCCTTTGTTTTTCCACCAAAAGTCAAGGTCAAGGCCCATTGTGGGAAGTCTTACACATTAAAGGGGTGTCCCAAAGGCTACATTCTATAGTCAAAGTAATCCAGAACTAAACCCCTGCCCCCCTTCCATCAGCTTCCAGGACTAAAGGAAAAGATGTCCTGGTACAGAGCAAAGCAGGGGAAGAAAAAGGACCAAAAAAGCCTGTATCTAAACACGCAATCACAGATTGGACCTTGAGAAGATCTAGACATCAGGTGCCAGCAGACTGAGTATGGCAGGGAACTCCACCATAAATCTGTGAATGTGCTTTCTCGAGACAGTGCCCTCAGGTACCCTGCAGAAGAAAATGAAAAGCGTCTCCGAAGAAGGGCACATTAGTCCTAGACTATAAAGTTGGCTCACACTACGTCGAGAGTCAACGATAAACAAGCAATGAAAATTAATGAGGCCCACAGAAAACAAGACAACATAAGTAAGAACTAGCACAAATAACGAGCAGAAAGAACCCTGGAGCGACTTCAGATATTTAAACTATCTACATAACTGCGAGTGCTTAATGAAATAGGTGACAAACTTGAAAATAACTCCAGGGAACAGGGAGTCACAAAAAGTGACACAGATGATTTGAAAAAGGTATTTGTGCTATAAATGAAAAATATAAATAATGAAAATTAAAATCCACTGGCCATGTGTGATAACAAAAGAGAGAAATAGTGAATTGGAAGATAGCAAAGGAAACAGAAAAAAAACTATCCAGACTTTGATACAGAGAGACAATAAGATGAAAATATAGAAAAGAGACATTGAGGATACAGGTAGACCTCTAACCTGGTTCTCATTAGAATTTCCCAGAAGGAAAATACAGATAGTGAGATTTACATTGGCTTCCACCCCTCCACCCCTCCACCCCATAAATTAAGCAACACACAAAAAAATATTTCCTCCTAATCAATGCTCACATTTAAGAAGGTAAAAATGTATCTTTTGGACAGGCATATTCAAGTATCCAGGCAGAAGAATCACTAAAACATAAGTACATTTTATCAAATAAAATTGAATAAAAATCTCATTTAGTTAAACCAATAGAGCTACTTAAACCTGGTCTAAGGTTAAAAACAGCTATTGACATGTAAGAAATAACTTTAATAAATAAAGTCCTGTACAGATGATCCACAACGTTCAAGGGTTCAACTTATAATTTCTCAACTTTATCATGATATGAAAGAGATACATATTCAGATAAAACTATACTTTGAATTTTGATCTTTTCTGGGGCTAGTGATGCTCTGGTGATGCTGGGCTGCGGCAGTAGCTGCAGCTCCCGGTCAGCTACATGATCACAAGTTTAAACAATTCCTTATAAGCATTATAAGCAACTCATAAGCACTCGACTCACACAAACATTAGAGTCTTCACTTTTAGTACAGCATTCAAAAAACCAACATTGTATTATAAAAGAGACTTTGTTAGGTCATTTTGACCAACTATAGGCTAATGAAGGTATTCTGAGAACATTTAAAGTAGGCAAGACTAAGCTATAATTTCAAGTCAGGTGTATTGCATGCATTTTGGACTTGAGATACTTTCAATTAATGGTAGTGTGGGACAGGGAAGCCTGGCATGCTGCAGTTTTTGGGGTTCCAAAGAGTCAGACATGACTTAGTGACTGAATGACACCGTATGTCAGTCAGCTGTAAATCCATCCTAAATCAAGGAACATCTGAACATATTTACCTTTCCAAAAACAACACATGTATGTTGCAGATTAGGACTTTTCTTTCTTTTTAATTTTATATTCATAGGTTAAATTAATTATGGACAAATCCTAAGATTCCTGAAACTGCTAACTCTGACCATGTGTACCTAGATTTAAGAATCCACTTAAAATCAAATGAGCACTGATAGTTACCAGGCATTTGGAGGCTAAATGGCAAAAACAAAGTCACAAAAATTATTCATTAGTTTAGAGATTCTAAGGACTTTGTTCTTTTTAGATGAGAAGACAAGGAGCTATTTTCTTCAAAGCCAAAATCTGGCTCCAGAAAAAAAAGAATATTTTAATGTTCAAAGGCTGCTTGGCAGTTTGTTTGACTACATTTTTTGCACCTTTACCCTGTGTGCATGCTAAGTCGCTTCAGTTGTGTCGACTTTTTGCAACCCCGTGCATGACAGCCCTCCAGGATCCTCTGTTCATGGGATTCTCCAGGCTAGAATACTGGAGTAGGTTGCCATTTACTCCTCCAGGGAATCTTTCCAACCCAGGAATTGAACCAGGTTGGAAACCCATATAACGCCTCTTTTGTCTCCTGCATTGGCAGGCAGGTTCTTTACGCCACATGCGAAGCCCAATACTTTACCCTGTACCCCCAAAAATCAATTGAAGAAAATAGTGTTCTGATGGTACATTTAATTTTCCCATACCTGCTTGCCCTTCACAAAGCAAACAGCAGAAAGTTTAAGTTTCATAAATCAAAGTCTTGGTATATAAACAGATTTATGTGTATATGTACAAACAGATCTACATGAACCAATAACCAAATTTACTAAACATCAAATGAATATGCAAACATTTAGAGAAATATTTATTAAAGCATGACATATAACTATATATATATAATCTAGTTTACAATCATTTTCTATTCTTTAGGAACTATACTAGATATTAGAGTTGATTTTAACCTTCTGAAAACATGGAATTTCATGAAGAAGACACAAGATCAGATAATTTTTGACAAGCATCATGCCAGAGGTTCACCCAGACAATTATAAAGATAGGAATAAACACAAGGTGTCAGTGGAGCACAGAAACCCCTAATCCAGTCTATACATGGATATGTGCTTGTAGGGATGGGGAAGGAGGTGTGGAGAAGACAGAACCAGGGACAACAGCCCGGAGAAGATGAATCATGAGCTGAGACCTGAAGGATGAGAGGAGCATGTTAACAGAAAAGGGCAATGGTGTTTCTGTACATAGGAAACAGCCACCGCCTAGAAAGGAGCTCAGTGTAGAGGCCTGAACATCCACACAGCTAAGAACCACTGAAGCACAAAGTGACAAGTGGTAAGGGAAAGCAGACAGGCTCAGGAAGCTCACTACATGGCCTGAACTCCATGCCTAAGTGTTCTGATTCCATCCTGAGGACAGTGGTGAGTCACATGAGGGTTTTAAATAGGAAAATGGCATAGATATTCTTTGGAATAATTTGAACAGATAAGAAGGATATTGCCATGTTCTGAGTAACAGCTATCAAGGTAGTCAGGATAGAATGGAGAGGATGGTTTTGTAGCCCATTGGTAAGATATAATAGGTCCATATAGGAAGAGTCTAAGAGGGTTCCTGTGGTTTTGTTGGGATTGGACAAATGGTTGGAAGATCAACTGATTCAGGAAATACTCATGATCTAAAGTAGGACCTGGAGAAAGATGATGAGGCCACACTATGTAAAAGAAATCAATCTTCAAACCCAATAGAAATATACATTAAACATCTAAATATACTACTTGAAGATTAACTAAAAGCCAAAGCCTGGTGAAAGAGGTCAGTCTAAAGATATAGGGTAAGGTTACTATAATGATCTAAGATGGTTTCAATTTTTTTTCTAGGTAAGTAGGCAAAAAATAAGGAAGGACTTTAAACTTTCAAAGAAAGAGGCATCAGCATCAGTACAAGGGCACTTAACACTGAAACCAACTTAAACCCCAGTGGGCCTTATAATTCAAAGGTAGTGAAAGTGTTAGTCACTCAGTCGTGTCCAACTCTTTGTGACCCCATGGACTGAGTCTGCCAGACTCCTCTGTGCATGGGATTCTCCATGCAAGAATACTTGAGTGGGTAGCCATTCCCTTCTCCAGGGGATCTTCCCAACCCAGGGATCCAACCTAGGTCTCCTGCATTGCAGGCAGACCCTTTATCATCTGAGCCACTAGGGAAGTCCCCATAAATAAGTTACTGAAACACAGCCAGATCTGATTGCTTGAGAGAAATATGCTGCCATGTCATTGACTCTACAGGTAAACATTTCTAGAAATGTGGCAAAAATGCCTTCCTTTGACATATCCCCCTTTTGCCCAAGAAAATAAAGAATCTAACATTTACGGGACTGAAGAGTATCATAAAGGGTAAACCTAGGGACTTCCCTGGTGGTCCACTGGTTAGGACCCTGAGCGTCCATTGCAAGGGATGGGGTTCAATCCCTCCGTGGTCAAGGAATTAAGATCCCACATTCTGCATGCAGTGCAGTGCAGCCAAAAATTTAAAAACAAAAAACCAAGAGTGACCCCAGGTCATTCAGTTTTCATGCATGAAACCATGTATACATTACACACACATTTTCACACCACACTCTCTACATGAAAATACCGGTTGTGTCCTTTTTTTTTTCATTTCCCTAAGCCTTTATTTCACTAAATAAGCAAGAAGGCTACCTGTTCTTTTTTTATATATAGCTATTCCACCTACTTGGAAATCCTAAGTAGGTGCTTGAATCATCAGAAGGCATTAAAAAGGGCATTTGAAGAAATAAAAATTTAACGTTTCTATTTTAAATAGATGTATAGCCAATCCCAGTACATTATAATAGGGTAATACAACAATGTTCTATTGTGTTATTTATCTTTTTTTTTTTTTTAAGTGTATACATAGGAACTTGGGCTTCCCTGGCGGCTCAGTGGTAAAGATTCATGTGCCAGTGCAGAAGCTCCAGGAGATGTGGGTTTGATCCCTGGGTCCGGAAGATCCTCTGAAGAAGGAAATGGCAACCCACTCCAATATTCTTGCCTGAAAAGTTTCACGGACAAAGGAGCCTGGCGGGCTACAGTCCATGAGATCCCAAGAGTCAGATATGACTTAGCAACTAAACAACAACAATACACAAGAACTTACATGATACGCCTTTAATTCAACAAACAAAACTGGGCCATGATCCATACTGGATATTACGGAAGTCATCCATGGAGTGAAGCACACAAATAATAGTATTTCCTATATCAGTACACAGTGTCATGGCTTTTCATCTTAGTGTTGTGCTCTATGAACTACTTTCATGATTTTATCTTTAAAAAGAGTTTCACTTTAGGTTTTTAATGTAGCATGTAATATGGACTCAACACCAGTAAAAGTATGCATATGGCTAAAATAACTTTTTCATAAAATTATTTACTTTGTTACTATTACAAGTATTAGACTTCAAAAATTATCAACATTCAGTTTATTAAAGATACTCTCTAAGAAAAACTTAACAATGTACAGATAAGACATATGTTTTCAATGTACAACTAGGTGTTCTACCTCATTTAGTTTACCACTCAAATATTTTTTCAGATCTCCTTTTTAGATAATAAATAGCATCTAATACTTGACAATTTCATGTACATTTCCTTAGCTCTGGGGGGGAAAAAAAAGGTAAGATTTGTAAAGGAAAGAGTATTGCTGCATAAGACCTTAAATCCTTCCAAAGAGTGCTGATTTACTGACTATAATTTCTTTTTGTTTAATTCGAATGTGGCAGAATGATGTGTCTGAAACCAGATACCTCATGAAGACAAAGTCAGTCTCCTCCATCTCAGAGCTTCCTTCCTCATAACTCAGCCTCATTCACTGTTCCAGGAAGCATTGTCACATTGTCCACCCTGCTGAGGAAGGCTCAGGGTTGGCCAAGACACATCATTCTCTAATATCACATCTTCTGCCTATTTTCTATAAAGTTTATTTCTCCCAACAGAAGAGAGAAAGCTGATTTCAACTGGCAATCTAGTAAACACTCCATTTCTGTTCTAATCGTTCGGTGGTGTTTTAGGCAGGGTTGGTGTTTATGCAAATAATCAAAATTAGACAAAAAAAAAAAAAAAAATCCTAGACAGTGAGTGATGTAATTCAATCAGGAGAAAAGCTCCTGCAGCTATGGCAGGAGGAACAAAGTTTGATCATACAGCACTCCTAAAGCAAGATTCAGAAAGAGATCTCAGAAGAAAGAACTGGTAAAGGACATAAGAAATATACCATGGGTCAACGCAATTAAAAGCCAATACTGGCAGTACAAAGAACACAGGAAAAAAATCCTATCTGAAATGTCACTGAGGTAGTTATAAACCATTCTGCACATGAAGAAATTGTTTAAAACCCCATCAAAGGACTACCAATATATTAACAAGTCTCCCAAAGATCTTTCAAAATGACAAATTGTCAAAATTTATTTTTGGATGCTGGTTTAAAAATGGCATGGCTCAGGCTAGTGTAAAGCAGAGCCTTTCCTAACATTACACAATAACCTCTAAGATTCAGAAATAGATGAAGTCAAATCAGCTCCAGTAAATGAGAATAAAATATTGTCAGAATCTGAGAGAGAATTCTAACTACGTTACAATGGAGGGAGAATGGCATTGAAACATGTATAATATCATGTATGAAACGAGTCACCAGTCCAGGTTCAATGCACGATACTGGATGCTTGGGGCTGGTGCACTGGGACGACCAGAGGGAGGGTATGGGGAGGGAGGAGGGAGGAGAGTTCAGGATGGGGAACACAGGTATACCTGTGGCGGATTCATTTCGGTATTTGGCAAAACTAATGCAATATTGTAAAGTTTAAAAATAAAATAAAATTAAAAAAAAAAAAAAACATCAGTAGTCAATGCCTGCTTTACCAGCTGAAACAAAGCACACTCACCAACCTGCATGAATATAGGGATGGAATTTCATCCATCCTGCTTTACCTAGGAGACCAAGCGTTTGAACTAATCAGCTAAAATTGGGCAGCCATACCTCTATAGCTCACTGTGTATACCATCTGGATGTCCAGTATGCTGTTCGTATAGTATCTACTCGGTTCTGATCCAACATGTATTTAGAAACTTCAGTGTTCAGGAAGAAAACACATACACAGACCACAAACACACACTCCCTGGAAAAAGGATGGGAACTGCCAGGGGCACATGCACCCTGGGAGTTGTAGAATTAGCACATACTGTACCAAGAGATGGTGGAGGACAAAGGTGTGATAAACCCAGTTCCTGCTAAGATTTGTAGTCTTTGCTATAACTAGGCAGTTCAGTTTTAGAGAACCAAGAAGAAAGGAAGAGAATATTCCTCTTCAAACAAATAAAGCTATATTACACAAACATCTGTTAACAAAGATTGCAGTAAGAGCAGTGGATAGCAACTTGCCCTACAGTTGAATAAGAGAAAATGAGATCTGACAGTTCACACGTGGTCAGTGACCGAGGCCAAGTGCAAGCTACACACCCAGTCTGCTGGCAGATACCAAGTTTGGATAGACTTTTCATTGTCCTAGGGTGAATAAACAGAAAAAAAAACCTTGAACAAAACAAAGAAAATTAGACAACACTGGGAGAAAATATTACAAGAACCAAAAGAATATTTCAGAAAACCAGTTGACATCCTCAAAAGGACATGAAAAGACCTCTATAAATCTGGAACAGGCATCCATACAGAAAGAAAAAGCTGAGATAAAAAAGTAAGCTAAATCAGATACAGTATGATGACAAGGAAACTAAAAATCCAATTAAAGATTTATAATCTACATTGGAAGACTTAACCTCCATAATCTTGTTTTATCATCTAGAAAGGAAATATAATGTTAGGTTTACCTAACTGGGTTGCTTTGATAATTCTGTGGAAAGTGCAATGGAGAGTGCCTGCTTCATAATGGTAGCTCAAGAAATATTACTTACTATTATTTTTATTAATGCCCCTCTGTAAAAGAATTATAAATATACAGAGTCGGACACGACTGAGCAACTGAACTGAACTGAACTGAGGCAACTCTGAGATGAATTTAAATTAAGAACATAAGAATAGCAACTCACGGTAAACTGGGTTGGCAAAAAGATTGAAATGAATTAACAAACTGAAATTATAACCATATTCATTATAATGAATAAATAATGCAGCAGTGAAAGTCACTCAGTCATGTCCTACTCTTTGAGACCCCATGGGCTATACAGTTCATGGAATTCTCCAACCCAGAATACTGGAGTCGGTAGCCTTTCCCTTCTCCAGGGGATCTTCCCAACCCAGAGATCGAACCCCAGTCTCCCGCATTACAGGTGGATTCTTTACCAGCTAAGCCACAAAGGAAGCTCAAGAATACTGCAGTGGGTAGCCTATCCCTTCTCCAGGGGCTCTTCCTGGCCCAGGGATTGAACTGGGGTCTCCTCCATTGCAGGCAGACTCTTTACCAACTGAGCTATCAGGGAAGCCCAATGCAGCAATAGGAGCATAAACTGGTATAAGCTGTCTGAAAAGGCATTAGGCAAAAAAAAAATTAAGACCTTTAAGTTTGACTATATCAGAAATTCCCAGAAATTTCAAATCTAGGAATGACTGTGTACATGGCAGCTTCCTACCTAGGTCTACTGAAAGCCCTAAAGACAATGATTAATCCAGTAATGATAAGCTTCCCTTAGTGCCCATATTAGGATCTGGAAATATCACTCACACTGAAAGTAATCAAGACTTTTGAAGAATTATCTGAACTCAGTCAATTTGAATTTCAATAATTAAAAAAAAATCAATGGATTGAAACTTTTAATTCATGAATTCATAATGATACTTTAAAATATTAGTCACTTTCAATGTTGGAGAAGACTCTTGAGAATTCCTTGGACTGAAAGGAGATCAAACCAGTCAATCCTGAATATTCATTGGAAGGACTGATGCTGAAGCTGAAGCTCCAATACTTTGGCCCCCTGATGCCAAGAACCGACTCTTTGGAAAAGACCCTGATGCTGGGAAAGATTGAAGGCAGGAGGAAAAGGGGACAATAGAGGATGAGATGGTTGGATGGAATCACCCACTCAACGGATATGAGTTTGAACAAGCTCTGGGAGATGATGAAGGACAGGGAAGCCTGGCATGCTGCAGTCCACGGGGTCACAAAAAGTTGGACACGACAGAGCAAATGAACAACAACAAGTCACTTTCAAAACATGATAGAAAACTAAGTAGTTATCTTGGTAACTGTTAAAAGAAATTATTAAGCACTTATTTTCTTTTCTTCCATGAACTGTGCATACATGCTAATAAGTCACTTCAGTCATGTCCAACTCTTTGCAACCCTATGGACTGTAGCCTGCCAGGCTCCTCTGTCCATGGAATTCTCTAGGTAAGAATACTGGAGTGGGGTTGCCATGTCCTTCTCCAGGAGATCTTCCCAATCCAGGGATCAAAACCATGTCTCTTAGGTCTCCTGCCTGCCACCTGGCAAGCCCTACATGAATTGTACCACTACATTATCAAACAACCAAAAGAGGAAAAACTCTCTTTAAATGTAATCCAGCTGTTAATGAAAAAGAAAGGCTAGAATCAGAATATCACCATTTATAAGCTTTAATGGATGAAGAGACATAAGCATTCAGTATTAACATTTGTTAAAACCATAAAAAAAGAAAGACAACAAACCATTTTAAGCTACAAGTGATAGAGTCTTGTCAAAAAGATGGAAGCAGATCTCTGAGTTTGGTGGATTTTGCAGAGATACCAAGGACAGAGAACCATGTTAAACTGCTTCATAAATGGGCAATCAACAAAACCCAGCTGTGGGAAACTCTGCTGGTTAAACAACCCTTGTTCTATAATGGACAATTTTAAGAAAAAGAAAGGGATGGAGTGGGGAGACATACAGACAGAAGAAAAATTAAGGCACTTATTTTTTAAAGGCAAAGACTAAACTGTATTATCTGCAATCTGTAGATGTACATTTTGTACAATCACATTTTGGTGATAAAACTATAAAATCAAAAACACAAGGAAGAAAAAATACTATAAAAGGCAGAATAATGGTTACTTATTACAGAAGGAAAGGAGGATTTGTGACTGGAATGGGGCACAAAGAAGAGACTTCTGAATAAATGGCAAAATTCTATTTCTTGACTGGGGTAGCATTTACCTTATAGTCATTAAGTCATACGTTTGAGTCTTGGCGTTCTCAATATCCATGTTTTATTTTACAGGAAAAAGTGAAAACAAAAATGAAAAATTAGTAAATCAGTAAATAAACTTCTTCCATCATAGCACTCTGATTATAATGGTTTATGCCTCTTCTCTCTCCTGAGACTTGATTCCTTAAGGCAAAAACTGTGTCTTGAGGTGTTCATTACATATATGCAGTAGGTTTCCTGGACACATCTTAACCTGCAAGCTCTCTTTGGGTCACTTCATTCCTAAAATATATATATTTTACACTACTGCTGCTGTTGCTAAGTCACTTCAGTCGTGGCCGACTCTGTGCGACCCCATAGATGGCAGCCCACCAGGCTCCCCCATCCCTGGGATTCTCCAGGCAAGACCACTGGAGTAGGTTGCCATTTCCTTCTCCAATGCAGGAAAGTGAAAAGTGAAGGTGAAGTCACTCAGTCGTGTCCAACTCTTTGCGAACCCATGGACTGCAGCCAACCAGGCTCCTCCGTCCATGGGACCCTCCAGGCAAGAGTACTGGAGTGGGTTGCCTTTGCCTTCTCCATATTTTACACTAGATTTTCAAAAATGTCACAGATAGCTTTTATTCCACTGAATTGATACTCAGTAATAGGAGATTAATTTGCATCTTTTCACTAGTTCAAAACTTGGCAGGAGAGGAACAAAGCAGAGAAAACACAGTGATTGGATAGGCAGCAGTTCCTAGCTAATAGATATGCTGTCATCAGCCCCCCCCCCCCCAAAAAAAACCTTCAGTTTACTTTGGGGATGTAGGAGCAGCTTACCCACTGGAATGGGATATCTGAGCATCCAAGCAGACTAAAGCTATGTGGCATTCTCAAAGCCTGGAGACACAGTAACCACATGTACTTGGTTGGATACTTGCATGCCCTTTGGGCCTCCAGCTCTTACAGAATCAATTATCCAAGGTCCATTGAATTAAAATTCTGAAAATAATTTCCTTTCAGTCATGGAAATTGTCAAAACCCTGAATACCCCAATTTATCATGTATAATGGAATTTTCTTTAAGGATATCATAGCAGTCTCTACCAGGACCCCCTTGGTTTGGTTTGTCTCTACTGATTAGATAAACTTAGTAAGTGGTATGATTGCTTTATTTTTTTTTTAAGTCTATACACAGCACATCAGTTAGTAATTAACATTGATGGAATATTTTTTATTCCACAACACCAGAAATTCAGCATTTAATCAATGAGAAATCAATATGCATGCCTTTATGGTCTATAATAATTCATTGTTATTTAATGTAAGTATATTCTCTAGGGATACAAAGTTCAAAATATGTTACATTTTGGTTGTATCATATTTCTTCTTCTTTTTAAAAATAAATGGTTCACTTTTATTCTGATAAAAATATTCCCTTTAAATGTTCACAGGAAACAACAGGACTGTTTTAATGAAAAATACATCAAGAAAAGGTAGAAAAGAAAATTATCATGAGGTTTAAGAAATTAAGTGATATTTTATTGAGATTCCAATTAATTTCCAACTTGTTCAATATATATCACTGAAATTGTAAAAAATGCTAGTTGAAAAAAAAACCTAGATGAAGTGAATGCTACTTTTTAACAAGAAAATTATCCCCCCCTAAAGAAAGTCATTGAATAAATTTCTTTAGCTTTTCATTTTTACAATATTGTAGATACATATAGTTGAAAAAAAAAATTAGTGCAGAGACATCCCACGTACTCTTCACCCGGTTTACCTTAGTGGCAACATCTTTTTTTAAATTACTTAATTTATTTTAACTGGAGGCTAATTACTTTACAATGTTGTAGTGGTTTTTGCCATACATTGACATGAATCAGTCATGGGTGTACATGTGTCCCCAATCCTGAACACCCCACCCACCCCCTCCCCATCCCATCCCTCAGGGTCATCCCAGTGCACTGGTCCTGAGCACCCTGTCTCATGCATCGAACCTGGACTGGCGATCTATTTCACATATGGTAATAGATATTTTTCAATGCTGTTCTCTCAAATCATCCCACTCTCGCCTTCTCCCACAGTTGTCTCACATATAGGGTCATCATTACCATCTTCCTAAATTCTATATATATGTGTTAATATACTGTATTGGTGTTTTTCTTTCTGAATTACTTCACTCTGTATAATAGGCTCCAGTTTCATCCACCTCATTAGAACTGATTCAAATGGATTCTTTTAAATAGCTGAGTAATATTCCATTTTGTATATGTACCATAACTTTCTTATCCATTCATCTGCTTATGGACATCTAGGTTGCTTCCATGCCCTAGCTATTGTAAACAGTGCTGCGATGAACATTGGGGTACATGTGTCTCTTTCCATTCTGGTTTCCTCAGTGTTTATGCCCAGCAGGAGGATTGCTGGGTCATATGGCAGTTCTATTTCCAGTTTTTTAAGGAATATCCATACTGTGCTCCATAGTGGCTGTACTAGTTTGCATTCCCACCAACAGTGTAAGAGGGTTCCCTTTGCTCCGCACCCTCTCCGGCACTCATTGTAGACTTTCTGATAGTAGCCATTCTGACTGGCATGAGATTGTACCTCATTGTGATTTTGATTTGTATTTCTCAGACAATGAGTGATGTTGAGCATCTTTTCATGTGTTTGTTAGCCATCTGTATGTCTTCTTTGGAGAAACGTGTGTTTAGTTCTTTGGCCCATTTCTTGATTGGGTCGTTTATTTTTCTGGCATTGAGCTGCATGAGCTGCTTGTATATTTTTGAGATTCTTTATCAGTTGCTTCATTTGCTATTATTTTCTCCCATTCTGAAGGCTGTCTTTTCACCTCGCTTAGAGTTTCCTTCATTATGCAAAAGCTTTTAAGTTTAAGTAGGTCCCATTGTTAACTTTTGATTTTGAGGATCCTGCTGTGATTTATGTCAGAAAGTGTTTTGCCTACATTTTCCTCTAGGAGTTTTATAGTTTCTGTTCTTACATTTAGATCTTTAGTTCATTTTGAATTTATTTTTGTGTATGTGTTAGGAAGTGTTCTAGTTTCATTCTTTTACAAGTGGTTGACCAGTTTTCCCAGCACCACTTTTTAAAGAAATTCTTTTTTCTCCATTGTATATTCTTGCCTCTTTCGTCAAAGATAAGGTGTTCATAGGTGCGTGGATTTATCTCTGGGCTTTCTATTTTGTTCCATTGATCTATATTTCTGTCTTTGTGCCAGTACCATACTGTCTTTATGACTGTAGCTTTGTAGTACAGTCTGAAGTCAGGCAGGTTGATTCCTCCAGTTCCATTCTTCTTTCTCAAGATTGCTTTGGCTATTTGAGGTTTTTTGTATTTCCATACAAATTGTGGAACTATTTGATCTAGTTCTCTGAAAAATACCATTGGTAGCTTGATAGGGATTGCATTGAATCTATATAATGCTTTGGGTAGTATACTCATTTTCAGTATATTGATTCTTCTGATTCATTATCATGGTATATTTCTCCATCTATTTGTGTTATCATTGATTTCTTTCATCAGTGTTTTATAGTTTTCTATACATAGGCCTTTTGTTTCTTTAGGTAGATATATTCCTAAGTATTTTATTCTTTTTGTTACAATGGTGAATGGAATTGTTTCCTTAATTTCTCTTTGTTTTCTCATTGTTAGTGTATAGGAATGCAAGGGATTTCTGTGTGTTGATTTCTCTATATCCTGCAACTTTACTCTACTCATTGATTAGCTCTAGTAATTTTCTGGTGGAGTCTTTAGGGTTTTCTATGTAGAGGATCATGTCATCTGCAATCAGTGAGAGTTTTACTTCTTTTCCAATCTGGATTCTTTTATTTCTTTTTCTTCTCTGATTTCTGTGGCTAAAACTTCCAAAACTATGTTGAATAGTAGTGGTGAAAGTGGTCACCCTTGTCTTGTTCCTGACTTTAGGGGAAATGCTTTCAATTTTTCACCACTGAGGATAATGTTTGCTGTGGGTTTATCATATATGGCTTTTTTATGTTGAGGTATGTTCCTTCTATATCTGCTTTCTGGAGGGCTTTTTATCATAAATGAATGTTGCATTTTGTCAAAGGCTTTCTCTGCATCTATTGAGATAATCATATGGTTTTTATCTTTCAATTTGTTCATGTGGTGTATCACATTGATTGATTTGCGAATATTGAAGAATCCTTGTATCCCTGGGATAAAGCCCACTTGATCATGATGTATGATGTTTTTAATATGCTGTTGGATTCTGTTTGCTAGAATTTTGTTGAGGATTTTTGCATCTATGTTCATCAGTGATATTGGCCTGTAGTTTTCTTTTTTGTAGCATCTTTTGTCTGGTTTTGGTATTAGGGTGACAGTGGCCTCATAGAATGAGTTTGGCAGTTTACCTTTCTCTGCAATTTTCTGGGAGAGTTTGAGTAGGATAGGTGTTAGCTCTTCTCTAAATAATAAATGGAGTCATACAATATGGAATATTGTTTTTAGAGTTTGAAGAAATACATGGTTCCAGTAAATAGAGTTTTTTAAACTCATAGGGAAAAAAAAATCTGGGAAAGGAAGATACAGGGATGGCTTATCTTATGAACAAGACTCCAGAGCATACGGTGTTACATTGAGAAAACAACAAAATATTTTTACTACCCAGGAAGGGCTATTTTTCCATGCATAATGAGTCACCAATAATTAATTTTGCAAACTTTGTGATCAATTCTCAAAGGTTAGGGTGTTCCAGGGTACATGGTTTTTTTTGTTTTGTTTTGTTTTCTGTTTTCTTTTCAATTTTGTTTTAGCATGCTTTGCAAAAGTTTGTCTAATTTTTATGCTGTACATCCCACTAAACTAAAAATTAAAAATATGTAGGACATAAATCTATCAGCTCATCAAAGGCACAGCTATCCATCACTGAGGAGGTTTAGAAAGTGAGAGCCAGCACAACTCTCCCCGTTATCACTAAGGATTCCTTTTTAAACATTTTGTTCTTAAGTAGGAAAATAAGGAGTCATGGTGTACAATTCTGTTATTCCTGGGAATCTTTCAACAATAAAATTGAAGGGATCTACTAACAAAGATTTCTGTTAGGCTAAAGGGATAAAGGTACTTCAATCTGGATCTCAATCTGGACTGCTTGGTGTGACATAATGATGTGACTCTAGGAAGCCTCTAGAATTCATATTTTCTGAATTGAAAATCTGGGCTTACCATGTGGCTCAGTGATAAAGAAATCTGCCTGAAATGAAGGAAATGCAAGAGATGCTGTTTCAATCCCTGGGTTGGAAAGATTCCCTAGAGGAGGAAATGCCAACCCACTCCAGTATTTTTGCCTGTTAAATCCCATGGACAGAGGAGACAGGCAGGCTGCAGTCCATGGGGTCACAGTCAGACACAACTGAATGACTACGCATGAATTGAAAATCTGTCCTTTCACAGTCAACAACATGCAGACATTAGAGTACAAGGACTTTCTAAAACTGCACTCATTTCTTTAGAGTCTCTATTTTTTTCATATGGAATTTTTTTTTCACCTTCAATCTCAGTTTCATTAATAATGCTGTCACAATGTGTTACTTGAACAATAATTATCTTAAAATCACTTTCTGTCAAAGAATGTTCTTGAAGGACTAGTAGCCATGCTTTAATTTTCCTTTAAATTCCCAAATGTATGCAGTCTAATAGCTGGCCTTTGTTAGTGCCTAATGATGCTTAAAAACTCCATCAATATAAAGGGATAGATGAATAAATGTGTGATTAAGCAAACATAGCAAAATGTTATTTGTAGAAACTATGCAGAGATATATAGGTTTTAATAGTACTCTCCTACGTGTTTGATTCTTATGTATGTTTGAAATATTCAAAATACCAGGATAAAAAAACTTCAACCTCTGAAACAGAGCTGGATAAAACTGGGAAAATCATCATAAATTAAAAATTTTAGATTACTTAATTGGAATTTCTCAATTGAACCTCTTAATCTCATTTATTTAGGTAGTTAGTAGCAAGTTTCTATACCCTGAAGGTCAGACAGAATCCTGTCTTCTGGACCCCTGCCTTGACACCAGTGACATCATGAGAAATAGTTTCAACTGATGTGGGTTCTTAAATACCAACAGACAATTACTTCATCAGGAAACTTGGCAATAAGACTGTATAGTTTGAGTATGATGTCACTGTTGATTCAAAGAAATAACTACATGCTGTGCAAGGTTGTCTTCAAAGAAAAAAAAATGAACATATTTCTTAAAAATAGTTGAAAATATATTTGAAAATATACAAATATATCAAGAATCATATTTTTTAAAAATACCATATAGGAGAAAAGGATTGCAATAATTGGTCTGAGGAACCTCCACAAAGAGGACCATAAAGCTAATCTAGAACTTCAAATTTCTGAACTTGAAGCATTGCTTATGCCATCATCTCATATTTTTCTGCTATGTCATAATTATAGGCATTAAACTTTGAGTTCTCAGATTTGTGGTGGCCAAAGGGGGGTGGGAGGTGAAGGAGGAATGGATTGATTATATACAGAACAGATAAACAACAAGGTCCCACTGTGTACCACAAGGAACTATACTCTATATCTTGCAATAAATCATAATGGGAAAATATATATATATATATTATATATAGCTGAAACATTTTGCTGTACTGTAGACATTAATACAACATTGTAAAATCAACTCTACTTCAATAAAATAAAGCTTTTAAAAAACTCTGGGCTCTCTATCACAGCTGAAATTAACCCCAACAAATATACTACTCTTTTTCTCTGTGACTCCAGTGTGAGATCTGAAAGGGAAGCAGTGCCCAAGCCAGTATTAGCAGAAGGTGATAAAGACCCATTTTACAGATAACTCAGATCAGACTTGTAAACTCAAACTGAGAAGGTCATACTCTAGAACAGGGTCCAGGGGTGAGGGGCAAAATAAAGAAGAAAATACTGGGGGGGGGGGGTGGGAAGGGATTAAAAAACTGAACATGTCTGTGACATATTTCCAATACACAGTAAAGTTATGGGTGGGAAAAGAAGGGCTTTCATTATCATTTATACAATATCAGTTAAATAATCATACAAGAAAGCTAAAAATAGCAAATCTTGAAAGCAATAGGAGATGAGAAAAAAAAAAGTATGACATTAAAATGATCTTCATCATAAAACTAAAAGTCTAAATGTTGTTTGGTAAAATTCTAGGCACAAATTTAACTTTTCCTTTATCTTCTTTAAGAATGTAAACATATTCAGGATATTTAGAAATTCTTTCAGGGTTCCTTTTCACATCATAAACTACATATAGAATTTTTGTTGGCACTTGAAAATGTCGTATTAATGCACTATAGGAGTAACTGTTTTAAGTTAATATTCCCACAGGCAGAAAACTTTAAAATAATTTAAAATATAAATTCTGAAAGTCTCTAAAATCTGGAAGTACTGGTGAAGTGCTCATCTGACTACGTTTAAAGTCCTGATAAAATAAAAAGTTTATATTTCTGCCTAGTCAGGATTTGGTTTTGCCCTGATTTAAAGTATGACAGTATTAGTACCAAAATGATACAGGTTTTCTCAACTACTGCCTGAAATTATAACAAGCCATAATTTCTCATGGAATTTAATAGGGTTATCATTCTGTAATAGTACATATTGTTTATATCAGGCAAGATCTCACATGTTCTTAAATGTAATTTTTAGGACTTACTTTCCTTTTCATTGGCATGGGAGAAATGTAAGTTTTGGTTTGGTTTGGATTTGGGGTTTTGATACACAAATCCAATTTTTAAATCACCTTACTTGAACTTCCCTGGAATGTGTTATGCACAAAACATACAATGCCACAGAAACTGTGGCTAATTAATGTAATTAAGGACAAGGAAAGGAAAAGAACATTTTGTCCAATGCCCAATTAATGAAGCCATTATTCATCTAGGGATAACCAAATTATTTTGGCTCAGGATTCAGCCTAAGACACTGTTAGCACTCCATGAATTTTACTTGGAAGAAGAATGTCAGCTAAAATAATCTTCCTGTAACAAAAATTAATGCAATAAACTTGCTCACAAAACTTGAGCCTTTAATAAACAAGACTGCTAAGTATTTCCCAAGATGGAGGGAATGCTTCTACATGTTGCCTCTTTTCCCCATGATCTCATCTGAATGTCTAGTGGAAAAACAAATCTTAGCACCATTTATTGTGGCTCTATTGTCTACACTGCTCTTAACAGGAAAAAGGAAGCAGTTTTGTGTGAAAGGTTGGCTTACACTCTACATCTAAAACTTACTCATCCCTTATTAAATAGTGGAGTTTGACTACAAGGAGGTGAAATAACTTAAGACACAAAAATGAAGAATGAAAGAAGAGATATTTGGAAGAAGGACTAGAAAGAAAAAGAGCTGGAGAAAAGTGAGACAAAGGGTATGATCAATATATTTTGGTATGTGAGTTATTAGTGTTCTAGGGTTGCGATCATTGTCACAATCTAGGAGGCTTAAAAGAAGAGACATTTATTCCCTCACAGTCTTGGAAGCTAGAAGTTGGAAACTGAGGTGATGTCAGGGCCATGCTCCCTCTGAAACACCTAGGGGAGCGTCCTTCCTTGCCTTTTGCTAGCTTCTAGGGGCTCCCAGTTGGAGAAGGCAATGGCACCCCACTCCAGTACTCCTGCCTGGAAAATCCCATGGATAGAGGAGCCTGGAAGGCTGTGGTCCATGGGGTCGCTGAGGGTCAGACAGGACTGAGTGACTTCACTTTCACTTTCATGCATTGGAGAAGGAAATGGCAACCTACTCCAGTGTTCTTGCCTGGAGAATCCCAGGGACGGGGGAGCCTGGTGGGCTGCCATCTATGGGGTCGCACAGAGTCAGACACGACTGAAGTGACTTAGCAGCAGGGGCTCCCAGTACCCCTTGACGTTCCTCGGCTCATAACTGCATCATACAGTCTGTACCTCCTTCTTCATGTGGGTATCTTCTCTGTGCCTCTGTGTCTCCTCTTCTTATATGGACACCAGTCACTGGATTTAGAACCCACCCCAATTCAGTAGGAACTCTTTGTAATTACACTTCCATATAAGGTCACATTCTGAGGTTCCAGGTGGACATAAATTTGGAGGGACACTATTCAACCCATTAATGTGGGGAGCAAAGGCCTAATCTGAGTTACTGCTTCCCTTACCACTGGAAACTGATCTATGGAGAGGCAAAAAGATAGGCTGGCAAGAGAGGAGTAGAGATAATGAGAAAGCTTAAGGATGGACGTGTCAGAATCTCAAAGAGCTGTAAGGACAATGATGGCAACCTTCCTCTGGTAGTAATGTTTTTCAGAGTCTGTTAGAGTGTAAGGCATGTCCATCAAAAGTAAAAGCAAATATGAGATTAAAGAGAAGTAGCAGCAGCAGTTATCTGAAAGGTAGAGAAGGGGTAGAGGACAGAATTCTAAGGCATTTACAAGAGGCTCATCTATGCTCTGATTCTCTAGCAGTGTTTCTCATACTGAGGCTTTATGGTTCTGTGAGTTTCTCTGGAACATTTCATAAATAATTACACAAAACACACATATTTGATCCATCTTTGAATTTCAATCAATCTTTTTAATAGTAATTTTCTTATGAGCATTGAAGCATTTTTTAACTCTTAGTTTTCATTTTCATGAAAATCTAAGAAAATAAAATATACATTCTGGATCATATGATAACTGTAATTTTCACATGCACTTTACTGGTAATAATTAAGTGGCACCAAAGCAGGATGATTTTAATTTTTGCAAACTAGTGAGAAGAATAGGCATGAACTCAAAATTAAGCATTCATTTTTAAGCCAAGGTGAGGACAGTAGCTCTATTTCAGCAATACAGAGAAGGCTTTCAGCATTCCAAACAAAGAAAGGGAGCAGGAAGACTGAGTTCTCCTACAGACCACAGCCTGCAAGCATCTTAACCTGCTGAAATTACCTAGGTGGCCCACTCATAAGGTGCTTTACTCTGGAACTTTCTATGCTACCCTCAAGTCTTTTATTTGCTTAAATCATATAAAAATCTCACTAGAATTTCTGTTTTACACCAAAAGAAGGGTGCACAGCCAAAATTATCAAGTCTATCAGTACTGCCAATAATCAATATTACCATCAATACTATCTAATCAACACCACTATCAGTACTATTTGTGCCAGGCAGTTTAGCCAAACAATCAAGATCAAACTATATTCTATATGCAGGGTAACTGATTATGAGACTTAGATCATCTCTAAGCAAAACACTGAGGACATGTGTCTCCAAAGAAAGCTTTATAACAACTTCACAAAGAAGGTAAAATGCACTCATGAAAAATGCAAATTTCTGTTAAATTATTTAATTTACATAACATTAGTCTACTGGATAACTGAGCATACTTGGATGTAAAAAATGAAATATTCATATTTTTCCATCGCATTTGGTTGCCATTTATAAAAACTTCAGCAAATATTTTAAAAATGCTTTTCTCCCCTGAAAGCTTTCAAATTAAAATTTTTTTCCTAAAATAAAAATTCAATAGAGAAACATAACATTAGAAGTCCAAAAGACATTATAACCACAATCCTAAATTTGGAATTTTTTAAGACTCATGCTTCAACAAACCAAGCAAATTAAGAAAGCAAAAGATTTCTTTTTGCTGACAATATAGCCAATAAAGTCTTCTATTCCAGGTCCCAGGAAAGGATGAGGCACTTTGGCGACTTGCAAGGTTGCCAAGAGCCAGAGAGCCACAGGGAACAGACTTGGCAGTCACATGAGAGGCAGGCTATTGTGTTATTAAGAAAAAGCCATGTCATATGTATGCTGGATGGTAGATTAAATCTTTCTATAACATTCTAGCCACATGATATAACATACCTATACATGACATAAAATATGCACACATACACATTTGTATGTGTACATTTACCTTATTATTCATTATTTTTAACTGAGGCCACATTCATTTGCATCTAACCTCCATCTTGCAGTCTGGATGCTACTGTGACAGGTCCTAAGGGCCCTCAGAGTTCCGGAGCAGCCCAGTGCCTTTCACCTTTGGTTTGACAGACTCCAGGTCCAGCACCATCACATGGCTGAATTGGAAGGGGTGGGAATTCAGGACGTTTAGGGGAAACATGAACCTTTCCTGTACAGAGTGATTTCAATTTAAGTGAAAACCCTAAACAGACCCAACTGTGTTTAATTTTTTTCCCCCTTTTAAAACTTCAGGTTGTTAACTTAGATTAAAACTCTAGCCCTCTACCTTCTCTGTTCTCCGAATCTAGCCCCCTTATCTGTGGAAGACTGAGTATTTTCTAGGCACACTGAAGGACAACTTGAACCGCTGAGTACAGCTCCTTGCTGTGTGCCAACAGGCCATACAATCCTAAAATCCCTGAGCTGCATGAATAACAGTTACGTCCGGGGCTGTTTTCCTGAAAACATCATACAGAAAGAATAAGAATTATTTTTTAATTAAACCATTCTGAAAAATATACAATTAAATATGTCTCCCTAATATCCAAACCCTCTGGGTCCCTCTCCAGACGCAATTACTCTTAACAAACTTCTTATATATCTGAGTTCAGACACAAATTAAGAGAAATTAAAGACAATCAAAGTTAAGTTTACAAGCAGGATATTTGCAATTTTTTTGCTCTTTCACCTCTAAGAGGGGGAATCTAATTCCTTAAATCTGGACTGGTCTTAGTGGACTCACATGATTAATGGAATGTGGTAGAGGTAATATTCTGCAACCCCCTCAAGGCCAGGTTATAAGAAAGTTTGTAGCTCCCACCTGGGCCTTTAGAAACACTCACTGTGGAAGGAGCCAGCCATCTTAAACTCCAGCATTCTTGCCTAGAGAATCCCGTGAACAGAGGAGCTTGGTGAACTGCAGTCCATAGGGTTGCAAAGAATCAGACACAACTGAAGTGACTTAGCACACACTACTCTGAGACTGCCATTGCTATGGGGAAGCCCAAATTTGCTACATGAAGATGCCATGTGGGAAGAAGTGGGAAGGAGAGAGAAATTTCCCTGGCTAGGGAAATTTCCTGATCTTCCAACTAGCTCAGCCTAGCCACCAGCCTTGTGACTGAAAAAGTCACATTAAATAGACCAAGGAACCCAACCAACAGCCAGACATATGGCTCCTTCAGGCAACCCAGCTATCTGCAGCCATTCAAGTGACCTACCTGAGACTCCAGTTTTTCTGGAGTACAAGTAGGCCTTTCCAGTTTGTTCTGCCCAAATTCATCACACACAAAGTCAAGAGCATAAAAACTTGCTTGTTTGGAATCATGAAGTTGCAGAGTGGTTTGTCTTGCAGCAATAGATAACTAAAACAGTATCCTTCCAAAATTTCTCTGTGCCTATATAAGCATAACCTTTTCTTTTATTACATGTCTTATTCTGAGCCTTGAGGTTTGGGTTTTTTTTTTTTTTTTTTTTTTTCCCATATTTAACATTAGATCTTTCTAACATAAATCAGTGCATGCAGACTTACTGAATATGATTAAAGTTTGCAGAGTATAAAACCAATTCCTTAGTAATGGACATTTAAATACTTTTCATTTTTGGTTTTTATGAATAATACTGAATGACAGAATGAACCTCTTCATAAATAAATCTCTGTGTGCATATGACAAACTACTGTAACTTAAATTTCTAGACTGAAAACACTTTGCTTCTGTAAAGATGGTTTTCCATTCTCTCCTTAGAAACTTGATCTTTTAACAAACAAGGCCAAACCCAGTTGTTGCCTTCTCTGTGAAATCTCCCAAGATTCTAACAGGTAGGATGAATTGCTCTTCTTCTCTGGTGTCCCTGAATATAGCATTTAAATTATTTCCACTAATAAACCATAAACCTTGTCACAGGCATGGTTTCTGCCACACTTATTATACAACCTACCCCACTTCAGGGAGCAGCGGCTACATGGCACTGGAGCAACTGTGAGGAGATACCCCATGTCCAAGAGCAAAGGAGAAGCCCCAGCAAGATGGTAGGAGGGGCAAAATCACATTTAGAATCAAACCCCATACCTTCCAGAGATGCTCAGAGGGCTCAAACATACCTTGTGCACACGGGGATTCAGAGACCCCCCAAAGACTGAGACAGAACTGTGTTTGAGTATCTCCTGCAGAGGTATAGGTCAATAGTGGACTGCTGCAGGCACAGGGGCTCTGGGTGCAGCAGACTTGGTATAGCATAAGCCCTCTTGAAGGAGGTCACCATTAACTCTACCATAGAGCCTCCAGAACTTCACAGGACTCAGGAAACAGACTCTTGGAGGGAACAAACAGAACCTTGTGCACCAGGACCCAGAAAAAGGGAGCAGTGACCCCACAGGAGACTGACCCAGACTTGCCCGTGAGTGTCCAGGAGTCCCTGGTGGAGGTGTGGGTTGGTGGTGGCCTGCTGCAGGGTTGGGGGCACTGCGTGCAGCAGTGTGTGCATGGGACCCTTTGAAGGAGCCCACTATCTTCAGTACCTCCACCATAGATTGGCCTCAGGGCAAACAACAGGGAGGGAACACAGCCCCGCCCATCAACAGAAAATTAGATTAAAGATTTACTGAGCATGGCCCCGCCCATCAGTGATCAATGCAAAGAAACAGAGGAAAACAGTAGAATGGGAAAGACTAGAGATCTCTTCAAGGAAATTAGATACATCAAGGAAACATTTCATGCAAAGATGGGCACAATAAAGGACAAAAAATGGTATGGATCTAACAGAAGCAGAAAATACTAAGAAGAGGTGGCAAAAATACACAGAAGAACTGTATGAAAAAGATCTTAATGACCAAGATAATCATGATGCTGTGATCACTCACCTAGACCAGACATCCTGGAGTGTGAAATCAAGTGGGCCTCAGGAAGCATCATTACAAAGCTAGTGGAGGTGATGGAATTCCAGTTGAGCTATTTCAAATCCTAAAAGATGATGCTGTGAAAATGCTGCACTCAATATGCTAGAAAATTTGGAAAACGCAGCAGTGTCCACAGGACTGGAAAAGGTCAATTTTCATTCCAATCCCCCAAAGAGGCAATGCCAAAGAATGCTTAAACTACCGCACAATTGCACTCATCTAACACACTAGCGAAGTAATGCTCAAAATTCTCCAAGCCAGGCTTCAACAGTACGTGAACCCTGAACTTCCAGATGTTCAAGCTGGATTTAGAAAAAGCAGAAACCAGAGATTAAATTGCCAACATCTGCTGGATCATTGGAAAAGCAAAAGAGTTCCAGAAAAAACATCTACTTCTGCTTTAATGACTATGCCAAAGCCTTTGACTGTGTGCATCACAATAAACTGTGGAAAATTCTGAAGGAGATGGGAATACCAGACCACCTGACCTGCCTCTTGAGAAATGTGTATGCAAGTCAAGAAGCAACAGTTAGAACTGGACATGGAATAATAGACTAGTTCCAAATTGGGAAAGGAGTACATCAAGGCTGTATATTATCACCCTGCTTATTTAACTTATATGTAGAGTACATCATGAGAAATGCTGGGCTGGATGAAGCACAAGCTGGAATCAAGGTTGCCAGGGGAAATATCAATAACCTCAGATATGAAGATGACACCACCCTTATGGCAGAAAGCGAAGAGGAACTAAAGAGCCTCTTGATGAAAGTAAAAGAGGAGAGTGAAAAAGTTGGCTTAAAGCCCAACATTCAGAAAACTAAGATCATGGCATCTGGTCCCATCACTTTATGGCAAATAGATGGAGAAACAGAGGAAACAGTGGCTGACTTTATTTTTTTGGGCTCCAAAATCACTACAGATGGTGATTGCAGCCATGGTATTAAAAGATGCTTGCTCCTTGGAAGAAAATCTATGAGCAACCTAGACAGCATATTAAAAAGCAGAGACATTACTTTGCCAACAAATGTCCATCTAGTCAAAGTTACGGTTTTTCCAGTAGTCATATATGGATGTGAGAGTTGGACTATAAAGAAAGCTGAGCACCAAAGAATTGATGCTTTTGAACTGTGGTATTGGAGAAGACTCTTGAGAGTCCCTTGGACTCAAGGAGACCCAACCCAACCATCCTAAAGGAAATCAGTCCTGAATATTCACTGGAAGGACTGATGCTGAAGCTGAAGCTCCAATACTTTGGCCACCTGATGCAAAGAACTGACTTATTTGAAAAAACCCTGATGCAAGATTGAAGGTGGGAGGAGAAGGGGACAACAGAGGATGAGATGGTTGGATGGCAGCACAAACTCAATGGACATGAGTTTGAGTAAGCTCTGGGAGTTGGTGTTGGACTAGGAGGCCTGGCGTACTGCAATCCATGGGGTCGCAATGAGTTGGACACTACTGAGCGACTGAACTGAATTCCACTTCAGGTAGAGTGCCTGAAGCATGCTCTTGTTCTATCAAAAGTTGTAGAATGAATAAATGAGTGAATGGGTAAATATACTGGTGCAGATAGCAACAAATGTACTGTTGAGCATCAGTAGCCGTAAGAAAAGCCTGAACTTCTAGCAATGCAGTGACTTGTGCAACAAAGCGTTCTGCCAAGGGCAGCTCTTTTGTTGGACAAATTGCCACATGACTCAGTGCTTATAAAGGGTCCAATCAAAGCAGGTCCCTGTGTATCTGTCAAGGAATGACTCAAGTACATGAGGGATTGGGGAGAGAAGGCCTGAGTGCTCAAGAAGTTTCCAGGACTTCAGAGGAGACCATGCAGGAAGAACATGATGTGTCTACTTGGGCATCCTGTTAGCCAATCATGTGTGAGCCTACCAGAGTCCTGGGGAGAAGGGGTCATAATAAAAGGATGTCTCTTCCAATACTGTCATGATCTGCACACAGTTCTACTATCGTGTCTTTGATTTCCTAACAGAGAATTCCACAAAGCTGCTGGATTCATTTACTCACTCACTCAAACAAGAATTTACCAAAAGCCTACTGAGTACCAGGCATTGCTCTAGGTATAGAAATTACAAAAGTAAATAAAACAAAGTCCCCATCATTGTGGAGCTTAATTATAGTGTGGTGAGGCAGGAAAGAAAACTTAAAGATATAAAGTGCCAGTTAGTAACAAGAGCTATGAAGAAAACCAAGTATGGTAAAGGAGAAAATGAGGGAGATGTATCATATAGATTTGTAAGGGGAACAAAGATGAGCAGGGTAAGAGATAAACCCAGAAGGCAGTCATGGGACCAGATCACAGTAAGGCTGTACAAGCCACCAAATGACTTTGGATGTTACACTAAGTCAGATGGAAAGCCTACGGAAGCAAAGAATAATATGTTACAGAAGTGATAAAATGTAACATTCTTCCATACTAATGACATAGCTTTTCTCCACACTGATAATGACCAAAGAGAAAATAAAATGGAGAAAAAAGATTCTAGTTTCAATAATAACAAAAAATAATGAGACAGGACGAATTCCAATCAAAGATATATAAGATATTTCCGAGAAAATTATGAGATTCAATTGACGGGCACAAAAGAAGATTTGATGAAGTGGAGAGCAATACCTAGTTCAAGAATGGAAAGATGTCATATCATAAAGATGTCATTTCTACCCAAATTCATGTAAGCAATCCATGCAAGTCTAATCAAAAAATTGGACAAAAATTAATGAAATTCATGTGAAAGAATCAAGGTTTGAATACGGCTAAGACATCCTGAAGAATGAGGGAGGATGAGGAAGTGGAGTGGAGAGAAGGGAGGTTATTTCCAGGTAACAAAACTCACAACATCATAGCTTATTAAATCACAGTAAAGAGAACATGGCTGTATCTGTGCAGGAGCATTCAGAATGATCCATGCAGCAGAATGAAAAGCCCAGATGCAAGCCTATGCTTAAATGAGAACTTGGGTGTAAGACAGAAGGCATAGCAAACAGGAGAGAGATGACAGACTAGTATGTAAACTGTATCTGAATGAATTTTCCATGAGAAACAAATCAGATGTCTATATCACAGTAAACAAGATGTCTGTATCACAGTAAGCAAGCAAAAAGTCCAAATAGATTAAAGCCCTACAAGTCAAAAGAAAAACTTTCAGACTAAAAAATTTTTAGACTAAAATTTTAGAAAAATACTTCATAAGAATACTTTATCTGTCACCCTGTTTATTTAACCTATATTCTGAACACATCATGAAAAATGCTGGGCTGGATGAGTTACAAGCCGAAATTAAGATAAGCAGGAAAAAAATCAACAACCTCAAAAATGTGGATGACACCACTCTAAAAGCAAAAAGTGAAGAGGAACTAAAGAGCCTCTTGATGAGGGTGATAGAGGAGAGTGAAAGAGCTGGTTTAAAACTAAATATTAAAAAAAAAAAAAAAAAAAACTAAGATCATGACATTTGGTCCTATGACTTCATGGCAAATAGAAGGGGAAAAGGTAGAAGTAGTGACAGATTTCCTCTTCTTGGGCTATAAAATCACTGTGGATGGTGACTGCAGCCACAAAATCAGAAGAATTGTTTCTTTGCAGGAAAACTGACAAATCTAGACAGTGTGTTGAAAAGCCGACATTACTCACCTGACAAAGATCCATACAGTCAAGGCTGTGGTCTTCCCAGTGGTCACATAGGGTTGTAAGAGCTGGAGTGTAAAGAAGGCAGAGCACCAAAAAATTGATGCCTTCGAGCTATGGTGCTGGAGAAGACTCTTGAGAGTCCCTTGGATAACAAGGAGATCAAATCAATCTTAAGGGAAATCAACCTTGAATACTCATTGGAAGGACTGATGCTGAAGCTGAAGCTCCAGTATTTTGGTCACCTGATGTGAAGAGCCAACTCATTGGAAAAGTCCCTGATTGGGAAAGATTGAGGAAGAAGGAGAAGGGGACATCAAAGGATGAGATGGCTGTGTGGCATCATCGATGCGATGGGCATGAACTTGGGCAAACTTGGGGAGATGGTGAGGGACAGGAAAGCCTGGTGTGCTGCAGTCCATGGGGTTCACAAAGAGTCAGACACAACTACGCAACTGAACAACAACAACATCATCTCCAGTTCAGGAAGCTGTTCACAAACAGAACTTATGCTATGTTATGCTAAGTCACTTCAGTCGTGTTCGACTCTGTGTGACCCCATAGACGGCAGCCACCAGGCTCCCCCGTCCCTGAGATTCTCCAGGCAAGAACACTGGAGTGGGTTGCCTTACACATATTTAATAAGGGAAAAATAGTTTCATAAAAATTTTAAATATTGGAACAAAGAAAGTGAAGAACAGTTAAAAGATAAGCCATATATTAGAAGATATTTTCAACATATATAACAAGTACTAGAATCCAGGTTACATTAAAAAATCCTATAAACTGCAATGATTTACTGTATAGCATAGGAAACTATATTCACTATCTTGTGATAAATTATAATGGAAAAGAATAGAAAAAAAGAGATATTTACATATATGTGTGTGTGTGTGTGTATAACTGAGTCACTTGCTATACACTTGAAATTAACGCAATATTGTAAATCAACTATACCTCAATTTAAAAAAAAAATCCTAAAAATCAATGAGAATAAACAACTCAATAGAAAATAAGCAACTGCTACAAGTCGTAAAACACAGGAAACAACAACAAAAAAAATAGAATATCTAGTAAACATGAAAAAAGTCATTCAATTCACAGATAATCAAGAAAAGGTATGCTAAATCCATGTCATGATACCATTTCAAATTTACCACTGTGGCAAAATAAAATGTCAAGTGCTGTGAGGACACAGGAAAAGTAACTCAGGTGCAGAGTTGGTAAAAATATAACCACTCTGGAGAAGAAGATGACAATATGCAGACAAATGTAAAATCTATATTTTTAAGAGTATGCAATTCCACTGCTATACATATACACCCTTAAAAGATTCTGGACAGATGATAAGGAGGCACAACAAAGATGGCTCTTGAAGCAGTGTCTGGAGTAGCAAAACCTATGAAGCAAAGGTGTGCTGCCTCTCTCGTTTTACCCTTCCAGACACACAGTCCACCCTCCACCACGATGCTGTGACCTGGGAAGCTCATTTTTAGGGACTAGAGCAATGACCCCCTTGTCCTCTGTCTTCCACTTGAGATTATCCAATGGGAAGACCCAACAGGAAGCCAGAGGGAGGGAAGAGAATGCAGTCAAAGTGTTTCACCGCCTCTCTTTCAGAGGGATCATGGGGAGGTAGTCTCATTTCTGTGGAGGACACAGCTCACATCAGGCCTCTCAAGATAGTTCTCTCTGGGAACAACAGCCCTATGTCAGGCCTAGGGATGGTAATAGGTGTGCTGTGTTTTTTTGTTTGTTTGTTTTCCTGTGGAATACTGTCCCTTCCCTTGTTTCATTCTGAAATCTGGCCCACATAGTCGTTAACAATCCCTTTATTAAGCTCCCCTCAATTACACTGCATGAGCATGCCATCTACTTTTGTTAGGATTCCAATGAATATCAACCTATATGTTTATCAATAGAGAAATGCATGAACTCTGACATTCACATAATGAAAATATTAAACAGCCACTAAATTCATGACTAGCTCTTCATGTATCGACATGAGATCACACAAAACTGTGGCATAAAATAGCTACAGACTATTTCATGCAGTACAATATATAAAATTTATATAAATGTTCAAAATTTAAAAATGCAACTATATTTATGTGGTCAAAAATATAAAAAAGAGAGAGAGAAGGAAACTCATAAAACTCACAGGGCCAGTTGTTTCCAGAGAAGAGAGAGAATTAGGAAAATCATCCAAAGAGGACCTCCCTGTTGCTGATAATGTTTAATTCTTTAATAAAATAAGAAAAAATATGATAATACAGTACACATTATTTCTAGGTGGTAAGTTCATGAGTATTTTTATAGTAGTATCTGTATGGTTTTTTCTGTATAATTTCTGAATTGTCTATTTAAAAAAAAAAAAACAAGAACATGAAGCATCATGGTAACAAGATGTAACAAAACTGGGGGAGAAGGCTGGTTTTCCATATTTTAGGGTCAAATGAAGAGTGGTTACATGCCAGCAGCATTCAGTAACTCACACCAGAGACCTGACAGACACATGGCCATCTTTGCAAAGACAATGATGCCACACACTGGCCAGAGTACTACTGTGGAAACACGCAAGACACACTAAGGCACGGGGTGCATCAGTCCTAGAGAAGAGAGAGAAGCAAGAAACTCAGATTTCCACTACTCCGCCAAAGAGGAATGACACAGAAAAATACAATTTTGTCCATACTGTTGACAACTAGGCTGCTACAGTTTGGAGTGACCAGGATTTCAAATAAATAAATAAAAGTCTTACACAGCTAGAATGTGTTGATTAATGAAAGGGGAAAACAAACCCTCCAGTCAACCAGCTTTCTCTTGAGGGCCCTGGGATGTTTTCTTGTTGAATTATGAACACAAAACCTTCACTCTCCTCCAAAGTTCTGCTCAATAGTAGAATAACCTAATTAGTTTTTCCTTGACCAACTGACTTCTCAGTACCTTCTGGGCAAACTGTTATGGCAAGAACCCTGCATCCACTCATTCAGCTCTTTTGCATTCAGCTCGGCTCCAACTGGCTGACTCTTTTGATGGTAGACCACCTTTCTCACTTCTACACCACCCCTCTAAGCTCCAAACGGTCCTGCTGGGAAAGTAGTCATAATTTAGTTTCTCATTCAACCCTCTTGCACACGATGTTAAGGTTCCATAAAGGAATACATGTAAACGTATTTTTAGACACAAGTTTGTATTCAGGACCCACAATTACTTAACACCATACCTTTACTGTAGACCTAAGGTGGTTAGATACTAAGATGGCAGTGATTTGCAGTGAGATAAGAGTTTGGAATCATATAGATGTTTTTAGCTAGTCATGTGATTTTTGATAAGCAGCTTCAACTACCTGAGCCTCGGTTTCCTCCCGGGTAAAGTGGGGGTAATAACACCAATCTTGTGAAGAAGATTACATTATAGTCATGGTTTACGTAACTACCCCTGCATCCAGCCAACTTTAGCATTTGTTCTAGGGTTTGATGTTACTGTTTTATTTTTTTAAATACTTTTATTAACATTTGCATTCAACTAAATCAGTATGAATTAACTAGTTTCTTCTAATATTGCCATAAACCACTCTATACCTTCAGTTTCCACCATGGTCTTATCTATTAGAAGGTGAGACACGTGTGTATGTGGTCAAGAGTTTTCACTGTAACATAGGGTCAAATCTAGAGACAACCAGTATTCAACTGGCACTGTTTTCCAGATACTTTCCCATGTTGAAACAACTGACATTCCATTTACAAGGACAGTACACACTGCACTCCACAAATTAAAGGATACTCTAATACCAATAGCTTGAGATAGTTACTTCTGGTATCAAACGGTGGTGGGAACACTCTAAGCTTCTAATTTCAGCCAACAACTTGATATACCAGTCAGTGACTGTGGTCCAGGCCTTTGCTTGTGAAAGGCACAAAGCTGCTAATTCACCAGTCATTTGGGGAGATGAAAAATGGGAAAATCAGGTATTTGTGAAATGTGTGTAGGAAATAAAGAAGGGGCCATCCGGCTGGAGAGTATACAGCATGTAGTTTGAATACTCTCATTACAATGGTTTCATCGTTTATTGTAAGGGAAGGCTGCAACTTTTTTTTGGTAATGCTTTGTAATATTTTAATGAATGCTTCTGACAGGAACAAGCTCAAAAAAAAGTAAAAATGCATGTTTAGTGAAAAACGAAGTACAGAATATCCATTTCAAAAGAAAACTGAGGATGAACATGTAACTTGAACAGGATGTTTGTCAACATTTACCACCCACAATGGGAGCCATGATGACTCACTGACCACATGAACATCAGAAAATATCAATCTGCCCAAAAACCATCGACTTCTATTTCAAAAATTGGTATTTTCAGAAGATGGTGCCTGAAGATGATGGTATAGCATATGCAGCTGCAGAAGGTGTGTTTATGGATTACTCTGTGATGCATGACTTTTCATTTAAGTAAACTAGTTGTTCCTCTAATTCCACTTATTTCAATTCTAAGTTTTCTTGTGCAAAAAGAATGGATCAATACTATTAACTGAATTCTTGGCTAATTAGCATAGATTTGCAAACAATTAAATGGTTACTGTCTACAGACACTTCAAAGAGAAGTTAGTGGAGTGAATGTCAACAGTCATTTCATTCCTCACACACTTCCTGTGTAAGAGCAAAGCTTTGCGAAGTTTATTGTCTTAACTGAAACAGCTGACAATAGAGTTTGCTATTGCAAATTCAGTTAAAAAGTTCATCGTTGAAGGTAAAAGTACTTGTTTTTGTGATATAAGTATGAACACAAATTTGGATAATACAGCATCCTGGTAAAAAACAATGTTCTTACAAAATTAAGAAATGTATAAGGCAGAAATATACTTGAAATAATTTGAAAATGCTCCCATACCATGATAGTCAACCAATCAAAATAAATGGGATCGACACATACACTATGGATACTATGATAACAAATGAGAACCGACTGTAGAGCACAGGGAACTCTACTCCACGCTCTGTGGTGACCTAAAGGGAAGGAATTCCAAAAAGAAGGGATACATGTATACGTATAGCTGATTCATTTTGCTGTACTTCAGAAACTCACACATTCTAAAGCAACAATATTCCAATGAAAATTTTCAAAACTACAGCTTACAAAATGATCATGTATGTGTTATTATGATCAAAACCTTATAATTTTTGTTATTTGACTTACTTTAAGTGTATATATAAATACATATATATTTACAGATATACATGTACATTCATATCACATATACATATGTAGATAGCTTCACAGGTTTTGATTGATAGTTGTTTCATGTAACTAAATATAAATTATATAAATAACTATATGCACAGTTAAATAGTAAGAGACTATGGCACCCCACTCCAGTACTCTTGCCTGGAAAATCCCATGGACGGAGAAGCCTGGTAGGCTGCAGCCCATGGGGTCTCTAGGAGTCGGACACGACTGAGCGACTTCCCTTTCACTTTTCACTTTGATGCGTTGGAGAAGGAAATGGCAACCCACTCCAGTGTTCTTGCCTGGAGAATCCCAGGGACAGGGGAGCCTGGTGGGCTTCCATCTCTGGGGTCACACAGAGTCGGACACGACTGAAGTGACACAGCAGCAGCATAAATATATTATTTTATACACACACATGGACCAGCAGCCAGAAACAAAGTTTTGATGGCAAAGTTGATGTTCCTTACTCATGTAATATGTGTTTCCTCTCTTTGTTCTCAACCATCAACAGGATTTTAGAAAATTTGTAGAACTATTTCACAAATAATCTCCAGTATCCTACAGCAGTGTTGATCTATTTTTAATAAATAAATCCTTTAGATTTTATTGCATTCTGTTCAAAATCCATTAGAAATATTTGTATGAAGCAATCAAAGTGCCAATCAGTGAAATGGCACAACACTGAAGTTTTTGAAGCTTTTAGCATATTTCAGTTTAAAAACTCAAAGCTCTCAAACAGGAAGACATTAAAATTAATCCCTACAAAAGGGAGCAACTGAAATAATCAAATAATGAGAGCACCTCAAATAGCATGCACAATTTAAATTCTCTAACTGTACTTTGCATTAGATCCACTAGTAGGAAAAACTTTTGATGGAATTCCAGAATTCCTATCTTTGCAAATTATAAAACATTAAATAGAATGGAAAAAGTTTCAAAGACCTCAAATTTCACATTGGAATTTAGCAAAATATTAAATAGGATCATAAATAGAGGCAAGTTATTTGATGAATTTTATCCTGTAAAAATAGTTTTCAAAAAATACTAAAAGGAGACCCAAAGATGGCAAACTTCTTGAGGCTAAAATAATTATATATTTAATTATGGGAAAATATGGATATGAGGAGATTTTCTATTTGTCAAAACATTTTCTGACTTACCAGGTACCCAAGTACCAACTGACAAGATACTTTTTATATCAAAAATATTACAGTCTACAGAGAAGAGATGTCTGAAAAAGAATGTAGTTTCAAAAAATGTAATCATAAAATATAAACTGAAAGAAGTTTTTAGGCAATTATTTATGTACATAAAACCATACCTTAAAGTATAACCTTTAAAAAATACTAGAGATACATTATTATAAATAGAAATGCTGAGGTAACTAACTTCTGTACATATTTTCCAAGAATAATTTTTCTGTCTTTGTTGCTTTTAATATTCAGATAATCAATATAAATAAATTCCATATTTAATATGCAATGTTTTCTTAGAATTTTAGGAAAATTTAAAATAATACTACATATATATACTAAAGGGCTTCCAAGGTGGTGCTGGTGGTAAAGAACCTGTCTGCCAATACAGGAAACATAAGCAATGCAGGTTTGATCCCTGGATTGGGTAGATCCCCTAGAGGAGGGCATGGAAACATGGAAACCCACTCCAGTATTCTTGTCTGCAGAATCCCATGGACAGAGGAGCCAAACCAAACTACTAATTAATGCTTTTTAGAAAAGTCTATCATTCTCATTTTTACTGTCCATTTTCACTCACAAAACCTCACCTCTTTGAACATTAAATTTTATGACCACTCTGGTAATAATTTATGTGAAAAGCCTAACAGAATACCTCTCTCAATAAACGGTAGCCATTATTAACTGGACCACATCAATCTGGCTGCCAGCAAAGCAGATTTAAATATGCAGTTTATAAAGGAACGATGCTACTTCATTCATTCTCCTTGTTCGTGTTCACACTATGAGCTTATTTATCAAGACAAAGAATTATCAACACACAGCTCATTTGTGGCAAATTTTCTAAAGGGTGACAATAATGTTTTATGCAAAATAATACAGAGTCCATATTTATGGAACATGATGATAGTCACTAGGGAATGATTTGAGGAGCTTTCACAGTATTTTCTCATTTCTAAAATGGTTCAAATTCAGAATTCATAAGCTATTCTTAACCCATGTGAAAAAGAGGCAAAGTGATCATGTCTACCCCAGAGGAAACAACAAAATAATTTATACAGGAATCCTGCCACTACCTGCTCATCAAATTCAGGGAAAGTTTATGTAGGAAGTAAAAAAATACATATATAAAATATATACATTTGAATTTATATTTACATATAAATATACATAATATATGTTTATATCATAAGTATATATATCTGCATTAATGATGATGGTATAAGAATGGTTTTCACCCCATCTCAAAATCAACAGCAGTACCTCTGAGCAACTCAAAATCCAAGAACAACATGGCAATCTAGGTCAAGTCCAGGTATAATATGTTAAACTCTAAGGAATAACCCATTATAATCTACTCTTAATGAATATCATTCTTGTAGACTCTCATATAAGTAAAACCCATTGTAGTAAGTAACGAAGATCGACATTCAGATTGTATGTTCTGGTAGTAAGAATACTGAAATACTTCCATGGCAGTTGATAAAAAGAAAACATCTATTTACTGAGACTATAAGTTACTTAGTCATGTCACCACATGGCTCCCTGGGAGCAGGGACTAGAGCTCAGAGTGCTGCCAGCACAGATATGAGTTGCTTCCAGTGGCTGCTGAAATGCCCTGGTGGGGGCAGCATGAGGGAATGCATGGTTCTGTGAGTGGGAGGGGCTGCAATGGGCAGGTCAGCAGGCCATGTGGGAAGGACTGGTTTTCAGGTGATCATCACCCAGTGATGCACCAGTGCCAAGAGCCTAACTGACCATCGATTTAATGGAGAACCTGTAAGAGTCTGACCCAGTCTGCACCACATCACAACTCAGACTAAGATATTCTTTATCAGAAGGGTTGCATCCATAATTTCTAACCATCAACTAATAACTTGGAAATGATTATAAGAACCTGATGAGTAATTTGAGCTGTACTATTTCATAGACAATTTTATGATGTGTATTTATACTTTATCTACAGAATACAGGCAATATTCTTAAGTGTAAAACTGAGTGCCATTAAGTACATTCACAATTTTTGGCAACCATCATCACTATTCATTTCCAGAACTTTTTCATCACTCCAAACAGAAACTCAGTACCCATTTACTCTCCCTTCCCCTAGCCCTTTATTGACCTCTGTTCTACTTTCTGTCTCCAGGAATTTGCCTATTATACACTGTGTATAGGTGGGTAGAACCATACAATATTTTTAAATAAATAAACATTCACATATTAATATACTAGTTGTTAAGTTTTAATATCACACCCCTGACACTATATTCAAAGCTTGGGATCTTTGAAAAATAAGGTTAGACATATGTTGGACACGGCATACAAAATATTCTCCCCATTGATGGTATACCTTTTTAAGGCTTCTCAAATTGGTCTTCTCAAATTGGGAATAAGTCACAAGTATTCAAAAACTAGATTAATAGTTGAAGTCTTTTTAACAATGCTAATAACAACATCGGTTGTTTTGGTTAGCAACCAAACCATAAATTTCTGTAACTACAAATTAAAAATTACAGACCTTCAGAGTTTCCACTTTGCCCAATGAGACAAAGAGAGGATTGGGAAGATTTCCAAGAGACAACAGCTGGGAAATCACCTGCCCAAAATGTTTACACCAGAAAAAACATGCTTGACTTCTCTTTTTTATGATATAGACAAAAACATGGTTAGCCAAAAAACTGCAACTTCAAAATGGCATAGAGAAACAAAATTATTATCTCTTCAAACTGTCTGAAGTTGAGGCCAAAAATAACAACTCTTATTAAGAAAAAAAAAAGAGGCAAAATCTGGAACCATGGAATAGATGTTAATGGAACAATTAATCAAGAAAATGTGAGAATAACTAAGAGGGAAAAAAAGTAATAAAAGCATAAGCAGGACTGTCCTTAAGAACTTTAAGTGTATATAAAAAGTAGCAGTGCTCAGATCATGGACACCTGAGGATATTACCTGTTGCTATTTCTAAGGCAAACTCTGTCTTTGTATAACCATCTTGCATTTCCAAATGTCTACTTGACAGCATCTCTTGGCTGCCAGCCAGTCAATTTCAACTCAACAAGGAAACAACTAAACTCTTTATCTGCTGCTGCTGCTGCTAAGTCGCTTCAGTCGTGTCCGACTCTGTTCGACCCCATAGACGGCAGCCCACCAGGCCCCGCCATCCCTGGGATTCTCCAGGCAAGAACACTGGAGTGGGTTGCCATTTCCTCCTCCAATGCATGAAAGTGAAAAGTGAAAGTGAAGTCGCTCAGTCATGTCCGACTCTTATCGACCCCATACTTTTCTTCCTGTATTCCTATTTCAGTAAATTGCACTGATATGCACATGAGAAGGCAATGGGACCCCACTCCAGTACTCTTACCTGGAAAATCCCATGGATGAAGGAGCCTGGTAGGCTGCAGTCCATGGGGTTGCTAAAAGTCAGACACGACTGAGTGACTTCACTTTCACTTTCCACTTTCATGCATTGGAGGAGGAAATGGCAGCCCACTCCAGTGTTCTTGCCTAGAGAATCCCATGGACGGAGAAGCCTGCTAGGCTGCAGTCCATGGGGTCGCACAGAATCGGACACGACTGAAGTGACTTAGCAGCAGTACACGAGTTATGAATTTCTTAGAGCCCTCTCCATCTCTCATGCAGATCCTAGGAATACTTATACCAATACTCATCTTCCCATTTGAAGTTTTTTCTCTCCTTAAATCCATCCTCCACAATGGTATAAGGGTTACAGTCTTAAACACAAAAGATCATTTCATTATGCTAAATACACCCACACAAACATGAAACAACTCTAAAAACTCTGGGCTAACATTAAACTTCAAACAAGGTTTGCATTTTTCACAAATCTAGTCTAACCTACCACCCTGTCTTATGTCCTATTACGGGTCCTACCATACTCTACATTTTAACTAGACTTATTGTGTTCTTCTTCCTCTCACCCCAACACACCCTTCTTCATGTTTCTACACGTCTGCAATGCCATCTTACATCAATATCCTGGTTCTCCCCATTCCTCCACTCAGCCAAGAAGATTCAAGTAAGTCCAGTGTCACTTTCTTGGTGACACCCTCCCTTACTTGATCTGACTCTTGCTCTCTCCTCCATGTGCCCACAGGACTCTTAAAATACTCATCACAGTAGATACAGTCTACTGTAATATAACTTATACATGTCTATCTACTTCTGATTATTACTTTCCAAGGGTGGGGTAACATATTAATCATATTTTTATCCCCAGCGCTTAACACAGTATAAGAATATGGTACAAGTTCAACATACGTAAGTAAATGAACGAATGATGTAGAACATCACATACCAGCTGAAAAAATAGAAATCCAAGCAACATTCATTATGATCTTAGAATCATTCTTTCATTAAATAAGCTAAAGTTTCCCTTGAGGCAGAATTTTATATATCAACAGTCATGCATCATTCTTACCAGCCAAGTATACACTATTTTAAAAGAGAATCTTAAAAGATTTTTGAATAAGATAAAAAGATACTGATCAGGTAAAAAAAAAAAAAAAGTCAGTATTTTAGACGTTAGAGATGGCATGGAACATTATTCATGATTAAGGAAAGAAATGAAAGTGACCCCAAAGGAGATGTGTTTGATTAAAACCAAACAAACAAACAAACAAAAAGAAACCCACTGTGAACCTGAGAGGGTAACAGGCATGACGACCAGAGTTCCCAAGCGGCAGGAGGAAATAAACGGCAAGTGGCAGATGTTTTTTTCCTTCTGTACACAAAATTAAAAGAGGCTTCTTTTAATTCTTTGATGGCAACACCTGGTTCTGCTTTGAGCTGACCAATGCGGGTTTTTTTATGTTAATGAAACTATTTATTTGCTTTGCAACTTGCCTTTCTTCAAAATGGTTCTGCCTAAGACTTATTTCTTTTCTCAAACTCTGGGCTGATAATAGCTCAACAAACCAGTACTCCTGTCAACTGTTTTGTGGCCGGGGGATGACACACTTCATGCCTTCCTATATCAAACGTGCATACTGTGGGAGCAGGGCCTGGTGAAACACTTTCAGCCTTCAGGTGTCTCTCTTATTTGATGAATAGTTTTCTAATTGACATAAAACGGCTTGCTATACACTTAGCAAGGGGGCACTCTTTCTGTCCCCTTCTGATGTCTATTTCAGAAGCTTTCCCTATCTCTATTATACTTGAATAAAACTTTGCTATACAAAAAGCTCCAAATAGTCAAGCCTCGTCTCTGACCATGGATCAAAATCATCTCCTCTAGAGGTCATGAATCCCAGAGCAACACACAGCTTGCAGCAGGAACATTTCAAAATCAACTAAAAACTGTAAGAGTTAAAAAGTCTTATGAAGGAAGGCTCTGCAAGGTAAAGTAATATCACATATATGCTAAAAGAAATAGTTCAAAATGACCAAGTAATAAAAATGGTTTGAAACTGCAGAATTTTCTAGAAATTGAAAGTAGGGCAGTCCTCATGAAATCAGATGACTAAACTATACAAAAGTTACCAGACTCTACAAATGGAGCCTAAGAGTGGGAACTGATTGATATTTTTAATAGGAATTTAATATGGGGACACCATAAGCAGAAGGAAAATATTTTCCCTGCTAAGAGGGAGGGAGGCACTAGGTAGAGAAGTGTTTAATGATTAGCCCCCAAGAAAGGGGGGAGGGGATCTTCTCCACTCCACGTCTAGGTTAACATGGTGGCAAGATACCCTGCCAGAAATATCAGGGGACAGCAATGGACCTGCTTTGGATTACTAGTTTCATCAGTTCAGTTCAGTAGCTCAGTTGAGTCCGATTCTTTGCGACCCCATGGACTGCAGCACACTAGGCCTCCCTGTCCATCACCAACTCCCAGAGTTTACCCAAACTCATGTCCATTGAGTCAGTGATGCCATCCAACCATCTCATCCTCTGTCATCCGCTTCTTCCCCTGCCTTCAATCTTTCCCAGCATCAGGATCTTTTCAACTGAGTCAGTTCTTCGCATCAGGTGGCCAAAGTATGGAGTTTCAGCTTCAACATCAGTTCTTCCAAAGAACATTCAGAACTGATCTCCTTTAGGATGGACTGGTTGGATCTCCTTGCTGTCCAAAGGACTCTCAAGCGCCTTCTCCAACACCAAATTTCAAAAGCATCAATTCTTTGGTGCTCAGCTTTCTTTATAACCAACTCTCACATCCATACATGACTACTGGAAAAACCATAGCTTTGACTAGATGGACCTTTGTTGGCAAAGTAATGTCTCTGCTTTCTAATATGCTGTCTAGGTTGGTTATAACTTTTCTTCCAAGAAGTAAGCATCTTTTAATTTCATGGCTGCAGTCATCATCTGCAGTGATTTTGGAGCCCAGAAAAATAAAGTATGCCACTGTTTCCCCATCTATTTGCCATGAAATGATGGGGCTGGATGCCGTGATCTTCGTTTTCTGAATGTTGAACTCTAAGCCAACTTTTTCACTCTCCTCTTTCACTTTCATCACGAGGCTTTCTAGTTCCTCTTCACTTTCGGCCGTAAGGGTGGTGTTATCTGCCTATCTGAGGTTACTGATATTTCTCCTGGCAACCTTGATTCCAGCTTGTGCTTAATTGAGTCCATCTTGTGCTTCACTGAGCCCAGCATTTCTCATGAGGTACTCTGCATGTAAGTTACATAAGCAGGGTGACAATATACAGTCTTGACGGACTCCTTTCCCTATTTGGAACCTGTCTGTTGTTCCATGTCCAGTTCTAACTCTTGCTTATTGACCTACACACAGATTTCTTAAGAGGCAGGTCAGGTGGTCTGGAATTCCCATCTCTTTCACAATTTTCCACAGTTTATTGTGATCCACACAGTCAAAGGCTTTGGCATAGTCAATTAAGTAGAAGTAGATGTTTTTCTGGAACTCTCTTGCTTTTTCGATGATCCAGCAGATGTTGGCAATTTGATCTCTGGTTCCTCTGCCTTTTCAAAATCCAGCTTGAACAACTGGAAGTTCACAATTCACGTATTGCTGAAGCCTGGCTTGGAGAATTTTGAGCATTACTTTGCTAGCGTGTGAGATGAGTACAATTGTGCGGTAGTTTGAGCATTCTTTGGCATTGCCTTTTTTGGGGACTGGAATGAAAATTGACCTTTTCCAGTCCTGTGGCCACTGCTGAGTTTTCCAAATTTGCTGGCATATTGAGTGCAGCACTTTCACAGCATCACCTTTTAGGATTCAAAATAGCTCAACTGGAATTCCATCACCTCCACTAGCTTTGTTCGTAGTGATGCTTTCTAAGGCCCACTTGACTTCACATTCCAGGATGTCTGGTCTAGGGGAGTGATCACACCATCATGATTACTGGGTCATGAAGATCATTTTTGTACAGTTCTTCTGTGTATTCTTGCCACCTCTTCTGAATATCTTCTGCTTCTGTTAGGTCCATACCATTTCTGTCCTTTATTGAGCCCATCTTTGCATGAAATGTTCCCTTGGTATCTCTAATTTTCTTGAAGAGATCTCTAGTCTTTCCCATTCTATTGTTTTCCTCTATTTCTTTGCACTGATCACTGAGGAAGGCTTTCTTATTTCTCCTTGCTATTCTTTGGAACTCTGCATTCAGATGCTTATATCTTTCCTTTTCTCCTTTGCTTTTTGCTTTCCTTCTTTTTACAGCTATTTGTAAGGCCTCCTCAGACAGCCATTTTGCTTTTTTGCATTTCTTTTTCTTGGGGATGGTCTTGATCCCTGTCTCTTGTACAATGTCACGAACCTCCGTCCATAGTTCATCAGGCACTCTGTCTATCAGACCTAGTCCCTTAAATCTATTTCTCACTTGCACTGTATAATCATAAGGGATTTGATTTAGGTCATACCTCAATGGTCTAGCTTCATAATTTTGGGAAAAAATTGTGCTCTTAAAATGTCATCATTTCCACAGTTCCTCAGAGATCCTACAGCAAGAGAAGCCAGTCAGTATCAAAAGGATCCTATCTGGGGACAGTGACCGGGTGATCCCTTCTAGTACTCAGTTTCCATTTGGTCAGAAGGATTTCCTAATATCTGACACCTTTCTGTAGTTTTCCAGTTAACAGTCAAGTCAAAGTTAAGTCAAAGTTTCTAGGAACACCTGCAGCTAGTAGAACAAATTGTGGGGAACACTGGCTTCAATGGGGCCTGAAACAATGACCAAAAAACCTGAAGAAGAACTTTTTAAGCACAAGGTCATGGAGATGACACACCACCCTTGGCAGAAGGAGGGAAAGGGAAGATGCCCTGCACAGCACCTGGACGATCCCTTTGAAACTGTTTCCACTTTCAAACACAAAGATTGAGGTAAACCTTATGAAATTTTTAAGAATCAAATTACATGAAATTTATGTTACTCAATACCCAAGAACCCATGTGAAACAAGTTTGCACATAAGGCCCTTGTGCCTTATGTCATTTTACAGAACTGTTACGCCTCCCTGACAGCAGCTCCACAGAATAGCTTAAATGCTCTGCTTAAGCACACACCCCATCTAAATTAGAGACGAGTCCACACAACTACTTGCTGGAACCTATGAAAATCTTAAATTCTAATTCAAACATTTGGACTCTAACAAAGAACTTTTTTTTTCTCTCCAAGTTTTATAAACCCATGTGTATTTCAAGAGGAAAAGAAAATCCATCTGTTTCTGATTCATTTATGCTTAACTCCTCAGGATATCACTAGAGAAGAGTTATGGGGTGTCCATGTCACCTTCCCCCTGCTTAAAATCCTATTACTTTTCTTCTTTAAAGTAAGCAGGTGTACTGTGTCACAATTAAACAGATATGAATGGTAAAACAGTATCATTTTGATTCAAACCTTAAGATCCATGCGTTTTAAAAGAAAGCTTTAGAGTCGTCCCTTTTGCCTGATTTCTAAGTATGTGATTATTTTGGTGGTGGCGATGCTTTTTATTTTAAGCAAGAGGGACATGAAGAAACATAATATGGCCAATCATAGGCCAATTCTCAACTAACCTCAACTGTTTACTTTTTTGAGAAGAGGTGCCTGAGTAATGATCAAAAATGGAACTGAAATCAACAAGTAAACCAAGCATCGCCCCCTACAACCTACAAGGAGTTAATATTACCAAAGTTTCTTTTTTTCACAATCAGAATTCAGTTGTGGTTTTGTTTTTTGTTTTTTCCTGTGTAACAATATTACAGAATTAGAAGCTGCATTTGAGACCAATCCATGAGAAGGCAATGGCAACCCACTCCAGTACTCTTCCCTGGCAAATCCCATGGATGGAGGAGCCTGGTGGGCTGCAGTCCATGGGGTCGCTAGGAGTCGGACACGACTGAGCGACTTCACTTTCACTTTCATGAAAGCGTAATTAGCAATAAGGGACGTAAGTGTAGCACTGGCTTTATCTCATAGAAGCACAGAGCTGTGCAGAAACATGCACTGCAGAGTCAGAAAGGTCTGGGTTCCAATTCAGCTCAGCTATTTACTGGTTGTTAATTAATATCCAGGTCACTTTCATCATTCCATCATCCCTACCATGAAGACAAAACCTTCCCTGAGAGGGCTAGCTTGAGGAGTAACGATAAGGCCAATCCATGGCCTGGCCCACAGCTTTTATGATTATCCCTCATCACTGCCTGCTTTCTGAGAATTGACTTGGCGTGTCTAAGCTGAGTAGTCCAAGGTTCTCTTCAGTGGCAGCCGTGCATGAGGCACACGGCAGACAGGCTGGCAAAGGTCATGACTGCAAAGATACCCAGCACTGTGCACAGAGGCTATAGAGGGCCAAAGGAGCAAGAGCTCTTCACCACACTCTCTCCTGCATGACCAGCAGGTGTAAAACTCGTCCCTGGGAAACCTGTCAATACAACCCAACCAAACACATCGCCCTCAGACCCCAAGTCACATGGAAAGCATCAAAAAATCATTATAAAACTCACTGCCAGTACCACTGGCAGCTTCTCACTCTTCCAGGGAGTACTTGAAAGTTTATTTGTGGAAGGGGACTAAAGCTGGCCAATTTCGCGCAAAAGCCCATCCATGCAGGCAGTGGCTAAGCTGGAGAGAGATTTGGCAGTCAGCAGGGGTGGTACCTGCTCTAGGCCCTTTGCCTCTGCTGTGCCTGGTTGGGTGGAAAATTTTAACATGAAAACTGGCAAGAAGCAGGTAAGAAAAGGGAGAGACCTCAGTATAATCCAGCAGGTATTTACAGCCTGAGTGGTGCCCCTGCCCACGTTCACAGATTGTTAGAGCTAAAAAGGGCCTCAGAGATTAACTGGTTCAAGCCCTTACCCTTTACAGATGGGAGAGGAAGGCTCACAGAGGTTATGGGGTTTGCCTGAGGATGCACTGCCAGTTATTTGGCTGAGCCAGTACCCAGCCCGTGTTCTTTCCCTCACAGACCCAGGAGGAGAGATGACACGGTCATGACCCTGGCCTCTGAAATCCGTGAACTTCTACTTAAGGGTATCTTCAATCTTCTTCTATGTCTATGGTGCCAGTGAGTTCTGAGTACACTCCAACAGTTAGAGATACAAGAACCATAATTTTAAAATGAAGCACAGTGTTTAAAAAATCCAAGAGACAATGAAGATGTCAACAATTTGGGAAAGTTGCAAAAAGGAGAGATAACCAGTCTGTAAAATGACATAAGGAACAAGCATCTTAGGTATAAAATTTCACATAGAAAGTTTTTGTTTAGCAAATAACAAGGAAACTATGCTTAGAAAAACCACACACACTCATGATTGTCCCCAAACTGGGGAAGTATAAATGAGCATAAATACAAGGTTTTTGTAAAGCACTAAATACTAAATAGAAAGCCTTGAGGTAGGGGCATACGCAGCAGGTTCATTGAACAGCATGAAGGCTAATGTGGGTGGAGCATGGACAGAAGGAGAATATGGTGCTCTAGAGACCAAGTGATGAGAGATGTTACAGGAAAAGGGAAGGATCATTTGTGTTAAGGTGGTTAAGTCAAGAAAAATGAGAACTGAGAAAGGTTCATAGCATTTTGGTACCATGAAGGTTATTGATGGCCTTGGTAGAAACTGTTTGAAAGGACTAACTGATATGAAAGCTTGATGACAATGATCTCAAGAGATAAACAGAACAAATACAGGCAACTCTTTTAAGGAGTTTGGACATAAAACAATGGGCAAACGGAGTGGAGAATGAAGGGACATGTAGAATCAAGAGAAAGCTTTTATGATAGAAGAAATAAGAACATGTTTGTGGACTGAAGGGGGAAAGGCTAGTATAAAAGGAAGAGAGGAAGGGAGAAAGGAAGGCAGGAGATGCATAAAAGAGGGGAATTATCAGAGCAATATCTTCGAATAGGCAAATGGGGATGGGATGTTGGACCTCAAGTGGAAAGATGAGACTTTGCTAGGGGACCAGATGGATGATTTATCCATCAAAAATGGACAGAAGTCAGAGTGTGTGAACTAGGTGAAGGTAAATAGGAAAAACTTGGAAATTTTCTTCTGATAGTTTATATTACACTAAATTATATTATTTAAATAAATTAAATTATATCTATTATATTAAATAGGAATCTGTGAGTGGAAACAAGGAAGAAATTGTGGGAGGTTTGATCAGAAGAAAGAAATAAAATACTCATCTGAGGGAGTGAGAGAGTGAAGAGAAATACAGCAGGATTCCTGAGCAGTCCAAGAGGCCCAGTGAGGACAGTGATCTTGACTTTAAAGCAATCACATTCGCCTGCACAGGTGGGGTTAACTTGAGTTAAGGCTTAGCCAAGTGAGTGCACCAAAGAGACAGGAAGAAAGAAACTGAGGTTATCATGACTGTCCAAGGCATGGCTGGCTAGTCCTTATTCAGCTGGCTAAGGAAGGCAGGTGAGTGAGGCATAAGGAAAACGTGGTGGAAATTAGGTCTTGTAGGTCCCAGTAGACTTGAAAAATTATGGAGTTGGGGATTTGGGAGGAAATAAATTGTGAAAAATAGCAATGAATTTTAGAGAGTAAAATACTCAAAACGAAGATTATGTCGGAATTACAATATTGTAAACACAAGACTTTGATGCCCTCTGACCTACACAGGCTCAATAAACCTGCCCTGGACACCACACCTAGCTTGTCCTTCGTTTCAGTAGTGAGAGCAATAATTCCTTGTCTGCAGGCCCAAACAGAATGTAAAACTCGCTGTCAAAGGCATACACTGCCAAGACCAAAGCCAGTCCCACTGCCGAGAAAGCCATTTTCACTGAAAATAGTTTGGTATCCTAAGAGCAAAAGAATAAAGAATAAGAAGATATTGAAACAGGGACTTCCCTGGCAGTCCAGTGGTTAAGACTTCGTCTTCCAATGCAGAGGGCGTGGTTTCGCTCCCTGGTCGGGGAGCTAAGATCCCACCTGCCTCATGGCCAAAAAAACCAAAACATAAACAATATTATAACAAATTCAATGAAGACTTTAAAAATGGTCCACATAAAAAAATCCTTTAAACATAAGAGGATATTAAAACAGAAGTGACTTGAAGCAAACAACCCCCCAAAATGAAATAGAAGCAAATACCCTTGAAGTGCTTCTGGTGAAGAGCCAATGACTGGCCACGAGAATATGCAAAAACTGTACATAAGTGAGGTAGGCTTGATAATAGGTCCCAGAGGTAAGTTTCTGTCATGCCCAATGACTGGAGAAGGGGCCTTTGCAGATATGATTACATTAAGGATTTTGAGATGCGGAGAGTATCCCAGATTATCCAACTAAGTCTTACAAGCCACAGCAAGAGAGAGGCAGAGAGAGGTTTGACACACTCGGAGAAGGTGATTGGAAGACAGGAGCAGAGATCGGAATGATGCAGTGACAGCTAAGGAAGACCGAGGCATGGCTAGTAGACCCTGGCGGCTAGGAGAGGCAAGGAATTTAACTGATTCTCTCACAAAGTCTCTGGAGGGAGCATGACCTTGCTGATACCTTCATTTTGGGTATCTGGTCTCCGTAACTGCGAGAAAATACATTTCTCTCATTTTAAGCCACATAGTTTATGATAATCTATTATAAGCAGTCAAAGGAAATGCATACAGTTGAAGCTAAAGTCAAAGGAAATGCATACAATTGAATCTAAAGTGTGTCTACTAAGCATGGTGCTAGGCAGGGCACTTTGGGAGGACCCAAGACATACAAGATTTAGGTCTTTTCCTTAAAAATTTTGACTGTCTAGTTTAATTGCTCTGAAAGAAGTGATCGATCAAGTTCAGAAAATAAGAAGTCAAGCCACTTCTAGATCTGTGTCCTTAAATGTGGGGAAGAGACCATACCATTTGACAAGAGGAGTTCTCCTGTAGATAGAGGATTCCTGAATAAATTCCAAAGAGCTTGCCCTTTACTCGTATTTGTTTCAAAATATATATATATATATATATAACACAGAGAATAAGCTGTTGTAATAACCTGATTCTTTAGATCACTGTATTCAAAATGAAAACATATTCTGGGATAGCCTGTACAAAAGGGAATATACTAATCCCCACCCAACACAGAGAAGACTAAGAAAATGAATGAAATAAATTTAGCAGAAGGGCTTCCTGTCATCTGTTTCAAAGTCTCAACTTCAGAAATCACCCACGAAACTAATGACTCTATAGGAGGAACCTTTATAACTCAGAGAGAACTCTCTATAGTCCCTTCAATCCAAACTGCATTCGCCCCTCAGCAGCCTTCTATCTGAAACAAAAGCAACTAGACACAGAATGTGTAAGAGGCTGAAACTAACTGGCAAGTTGCTCAATGTCAAATTCAATCATTTCCCATGTTCCTTGAAAAACAGCCTCAAAGACCCACATGCTACATTCAGCTCCCTCTGTTCCACACCCTGGACCCGCGCTGGAGCAACTGATGGGGAGGTGGTGGCAGACCGCCCTGGAGGTGCCAGCCTTGGCTCTCAGCAGCTGCTGCTTTGGACTCATTACCAGTGGCAGCTAAACACACAATCGAGCACAGCTGCAGGGAAGGCAAGCTTGAGCTCACGGTTGGCTGACTGGCTCCTGAATTCTCACTCAGGAAGCATCCCTCTGACAGCCCTTTTCTACTTGGGGAAGACCTAGAACAAAAACCCAGCTGAAAACAGTAAACTGCCAAACAGAGGGATATTTACAGCTCGTCATATGCAGATTCCAAGTGTAAGTTAAGGGCTTTCCTGGTGGCTCAGATGGTAAAGAATCTGCCTGCAATGCAGGAGACCTGGGTTCAATCCCTGGATCTGGAAGATCTCCTGGAGAAAGAAATGGCAACACACTCCAGTAGTCTTGCCTGGAAAATCCCATGGACAAAGGAGCCTGGGCGGGTTACAGTCCATGGGGTCACAAAGAGTTGGACATGACTAAGTCTCACACACACACACACACACACACACACACTCAAGTACTGTTGCTGCTGCAGGAGTTCTACAGACCATTTCTACCCAGCTCCTACATTCTGACTTGTTCCAATTAAGACCTTTTTTTTTTTTTTTTTGGTAATTAAGACCTATTTTTTTCTCTTGGTAATATGGTTTTTTTGTAATAGGAGTAAATGATGATTACGCCCCACCAACTTATTGCAAATCAGCACCACTGTGCAGTCCTGCTGAGCTGCAAATCCTGGGATTTGGGGGTTCCCCGTCCAGTGCTGGCTGGAACTTGAGCATAAACCTTTCTTTTTTTAGGTATAAAAACAAGTATTTATTTAGAATGAGAAAAAATATTACAAATTAACCAAAACTGAAAACTCATACTTAATCACAAAACCTGGGGTAATAACATTACTTATTGTTAACTATCTGATATATATTAAACCTCCTTTCTAATGCTACCATGGCACCAAGAAGGATGCCAGCAGGACCTCAGTAACCTGCTTTGGGGGTTAAGTTCACAGCTGTTTAACTTTCTGATAACGTCAGTCAAACCCTTTCCAGCTTCAGCAGAAGCAGAGAAAGCAGGACAATGCTGACCTGAAACTGCATCTCATGCAAAAGGAAAAACCAAAGAGCTGAAAGGGGCAGGAGGTAGAAACTGCTGACATTTGTTGAAAAGCATTAAACTGGCCAATCAACCTGTTTGAAATTTTAGGATTTAAAATGTACAACCTTTGTCTATTTGGAGGTTAGAGTGGTCCACAAATGCTGTGTTTTTTACCTCCCAACTTTTCTAAAAGGACCGCTAGGTTACAGAGTTAGATGGATGGTGAAGGGGGAAAAAAGCACAAGTCTCAAAAGCTGGTCAGTAACAATGAAACAGAAGTTAACACAGCCACCCACCTAGCCCACTGAGCTCTGAATTCAGTCTCTTTCTGTGAAGGAGAAGAGTTGAGAGAGCAAACACAAACAGCATAAAAGAAACACCTGGACTCGTATTTCTGCTCCCACCCCCTGGCATAGGGAAGAATGGCACACCCGGAGGATGGCCAGGTAAGTCCTGGCCCAGATAAAAGCACAGTATCATGACTCTGCAGATCAATTACAACTGCCTTGTGGTATTATGGACCAGACATGCAATAGGTCTTTTTTTTTTTCTTTTAACAAACAGACACTATTTGATTAGTAGCCCCATGGGATGGAGAACTAGTTTTTATTTGTAGGACATCAAAAGAATAGGACTTATCAGGTGATCTGGGAACTGAAAACAGGTCTTTGGTTAAAAAAATAAATAAAGGCTCCATTTTATTAATGACAACGTTGCCAGCAGCCCAACCAGAACCCCACCTGGGCTTTCATTCAGCTGACAAGATGCCAGTCTGCACTCTCGTGAACACAGCTACACCAGAAGAGCCTAAGAAGATTAGTTCTTATTTAAATTGTTTTGTTCAGTTAGGTGTATATAGCCCCTCTCTAACCTGAGCCCATTTCCCCTGATTTCAGTCCACCTTCTCTCTTTTAATTTTGAAAATGATGAAGCAGACAAAACCTTCTCCTAAAATAAAGCTCACGTATTCCTATTTTTAGTGATTCCCATTCTCTGCATCTTGGATTTAGGAAGGGCCCCCAAGTTTCTGAAAGGGATTTATAAATCTACGTACACCCAAATATCAAATACACACTTTACACACATGTATGACTTTCCAAGGATATGATGGAGGAGACCAGTTTACCACCTGAATTCAGAGCTGTCTTCCCAGCCTCCCAGCCTAGGACATGCAGCCATGTGGCTGGGTTCACGTCGGGGGATAAAAGGCATTGCAACCCTACTGGAGATCTGAGTCTGGTCAGGAATGCAAAAAATGGATGTGGGCAGGAGTGATGCATTCCACTCCCAAGATTACCCCAAGAAAACCTCCCATGCAATTCTCAACATTCTCCTCCACCCCTCCCATCCAGACACAGACACCAAGGTGACCTTGGAAGCCATGCATTATGGACAGCAAGTCCCCACCAAATGAGTCCCTGAAAGGCTGCTTGGAACAGAACCCTCTGCCTCCACTTCAGCCCTGCCAGTTGGACTCATATATGAATAAGAAACAAACTATTTTATCAAAACACTGGTATTTCAGGATTTCATTGTTATAGGAACAACAGTTTCCTTACCTAATATATGTTATAGCAGCTAGCATTTTCTATACTTCCTGTATGTATACATATATAAAGCTGTTATGATGAGCAATGTATAATTCATTTTAATATTTTTTTTTAATTTTGATCAGAACACAACATAAATGCATACATACATTTAAAAAAGCAATACCAGGTTCAGAGCAGTTTTGTTTCATTGTGTATTTTCACAAAATACTTCATCAACCCTTTTTTCAACAATTCTACACACTGAGTTAAATGTGATATATACAGAGGAAAGCCAGTCAGTCTCTGACCTCAAGTTTACAATACATTGGGATGGCAGACATATAATAAAAATACAAATCAATGTATCATTACAGCACTGTGAGAGAACAACAGCAAAGATCTAATATAGACTGGAGCAAGGGAGTTGGAGGACAGGTTCTTCTAGAGCAGTGATATCTAAGGTGGAGAACAGATGTGTGAGCAGAAACTAATTAATTAAAAATAAAGAAATAGCCCTTCAGCAAAGAGAACAACTTGTGCAAAGGACTCTAAAGTAGGAACAAGTTTGATGCCCTTAAAAAACGGAAAGGAAGCCTGTGGGGCTAGACAGGAGTGAACTAGGGGAGGTGGGGCAGGAAGGGGGAAGGGAGAGAGAAAGGGAGTTCCGTAGGAGATGGATCATGCCAGGCTTGAAGACCAGTAAGAATCAGCAATCTTAGTCTAAAGCATATACTCTCAACCAAAGGTGATAATGCCCCCTGAGGGGATAAAAATTGGTTCCTGGGAGTGGGAGAGGAAAGGACTTAGATAATAAAATGGACTGGGGCTCTTCAAAGAGCCACAGCACATGTAAACACATCCGTTTGCCATGACCTTTAGAGGAAAAATAACATGCTAGGCATATATTGTCACCTCTCTGAGAAAAATGTTAAGATCTGCAGGTTACATCCAAGACAAAACACCAGAATCCATTGGCTTTGTTGATTCAGTTGAACTTTCAAGAGGAGAGTGGAGTATCGCTCAGCTTTTGTTGTAACCAATGGCAGAAGATCCCCAAAGTAAGCCTATTAGTTCAACATTTAAATAAGTTTCCTGTCCCTTGCGAATGGTAAACTAGAAGTCTGAAGAGGAAGAGGTTGCCTCTCTTTTGTATAGGAAAAGCAGCACACACAAACCAAGATAAAATACCAGTGTTCACAGCAACATTACCCACAACGGCCAAAAGGCGGAAGAAACCAAGTGTTCGTCAACAGTTGTACAGAAAGACAAAATATGCTAAATGCACAAAATGGAGTATTATCCAGCCTTAAAAATGAAAGCAAGTCAGCCACAGGGTACAACATGGATGAAACTTGCAGACATTATGCTAAGAGAAATAAATCACAGAGAGGTAAATACCATTTAATCCCACTTATATGAGGTAACTAGAATGGTTAAATTCATAGAGACAGAAAGTAGAATGGTATTGCTGGGATGGTGGGGGGATGAGAAGTCATTATTTAACAGGTACAGAGTTTCAATTTTGCAAGATGAAAAAGTTCTGTACAGTAGTTACATAATGATGCAAATGTACTTAATACAACTAAACTTCACATTTAACCATTAAGACGGTAAATTTTATTATATTTAACAATTATAATTTTTTAATTTGAGAAGTCAAAGTTAATTCTAAGTGGTTTTACAGTAATGTCAAAGACCCTTTGTTCACATATATACACACAAGCAGAAAACTTAAAAGATCTAGGTGACATCGTGGAAGTCTGAAAGTTTAGGAAAACTAATGAGGTTGAAACAAAAGCAAGAAAAAGAATATTCTGGATTCATGATAATGTTAGGTTATATTTTCAACTCTGTTGAATTTGATTTGGCCCATAAAACGTGAGCAGACACAATCATCTGTCACTGAGTGGAAGCATTCAATTGTCAGAGCAAGGCAGAGCAGAACTCGCCCTTCCCTGCCCTGCCAGCTATGGAAGCACAAAACGGAGCCTCAGTCAGCATGGATTCCTCAGCGCACACGATGGGCCGTGCCCGACAACCCGCATGAGACGCATGGCTTAGATGTTAAGCCACTATGATATGGGGCTTGTTTGTTACCACAGCCTCATCTAACCCATCCTGACTAATGTAGAGTTAAAAAAATAAAAAAGGAATACGGGAATTTGAATTTCAGTTTAATCAGTAGATACTCTTTAATGGTAAAAATCTTTTATTTCACTGCAACTGATTTCTGAAAGAAACTTCACAATGATCATTCTTCATTAAGTGTACCAGATATAAGCAGGAAAGGAAAATCTTTCCTCCATGTGTAGGATGACATCACAGACTGTGCATGACTCAGCGGCGAGCACGTGCCTGTTTTGTTTGGCCGGAATGTGATAGAGATGCGGGGGACATCCTGAAGAATAGGCCCATGACACAGTTCCTTCCTCCCCTCCAAGAGCAGGGCAACAGTTGCTACATCACACTTGGGTAGAGAAGGTGTTCAGCAGCACATCCTCTCCCTTTCAACAAGTGTCGAGTTCCTGAATGCTTTGGACAGTTTTCTAAATAAGTACCTGTTAATCTTCCAGGGGCATGTGACTCGAGGAGAAAATACACAGGAGCCAGTTTCCAGCAGGTTATGTGTGGGCAGGGGGGGGTGGGGCGGAGTGGGGAATGTGTGGAAGGGCAGAGGCTTTTCCCTTCCCTTCATTCCCCAATCATTCTTCGGCCGCAGGCTAAGTGACTGGGAGCTGAGGCTATTCCCAAACATCTGAAAACCATTTATAAAAAAACGGAGGTTACGACAAATAAAGACACTTTAAGCTGGTGGTTCATATCTTTAGTTCATGATGTAACTAGACACTAAAGTAATAGTGTATGCTCTGGTGGGAAAAAAATCACTGAACTGAGTTCTGAAACGCGTGGTCCATTCCCATCTCTCTCACTAACAGACTGGGACGTGTCACTCAACTTGCTCAGACCTTACTTCTCTCCTCCATAAATAAGATAGACCAGACCAGTGTTTCCTGAAATGTGGTCTTTGGTCAAAGTGTACGTGTGAATCTTCTATGGCAAGTGTCCCCAACCTCTGGGACTAAAGCCTGATGATCTGAGGTGGAGTTGATGTAATAATAATAGAAATAAAGTGCACACCAGATGTAATGTGCTTCAATCATCTTGAAACTATCCTACCCCTCCTCCACCCCAGCCCCTGAAAACCTTGTCTTCCACAAAACTGATCCCTGATGGCTAAAAGGTTGGGGACTGCTGCTCTATGGGTACGTGGTGAGGGAAAAGGGGTATCTGTACCAAAGACACATTCCTCAGACGCATCTTTTTCTGTGGAATCCAAATCTCCAAGAGACCCAGGAATTGGTTTTTCAAAATTTCTCAGTTTCTAATCCCAAGTGTGTGTTCAGTAGCTTCAGTGACTCTTTGCAACCCTATGGACTGTAGCCCGCCAGGTTCCTCTGTCCATGGGATTCTCTAGGTAAAGATACTGGAGCGGGTTGTTATGCCCTCCTCCAGGGGATCTTCCCAACCCAGGGATCAAACTTGTATCTCTTGCAGCTCCTGCATTGTAGGCAGACATGTGTGTGTGTGTATAAATGAATAACTTTGCTATATACCTGAAACTCAGAGAAGGCAATGGCGCCCCACTCCAGTACTCTTGCCTGGAAAATCCCATGGACAGAGGAGCCTGGTAGGCTGCAGTCCATGGGGTCGCTAAGAGTTAGACATGACTGAGCGGCTTCACTTTCACTTTCATGCATTGGAGCAGGAAATGGCAACCCACTCCAGTGTTCTTGCCTGGAGAATCCCAGGGATGGGGGAGCCTGGTGAGCTGCCATCTATGGGGTCGCACAGAGTCGGACACGACTAAAGCGACTAAGCAGCCGCAGCAGCATACCTGAAACTAACACAACATTGTGAAGCAATTATACTTCAATTTTTTTGTAAAGTTTCTCAGCTTCTAGTTGCACAGATTTAATCTCTGGGTGATCTTTGGAACTGTGCAGAAGACCAAACTGACTTATGCACAATGAAGTGTCTAAACCAAGAGACTAAAGAATCTCTAAGGCCCCTTCTGGTTTTCTAATTCTATAGACATGAGTAGAAATGAAAAGAAATATGTAGCTCCTGCACCACCCACTTATCCCCTCCCCCCAAAAAAAAATTAAAAGAAAGAAAAAAAATGCTTAATTCTATACATAGAGATCATCCTGGTACAAAATAAAATATTAAAACTGATATGGTATTACATACTAACCATTCAAAACTACTTCCCCATTCATTTTGCCTCATCTCCCTTCCTTACCACAAAAAGGCCTGAGCACCTTAGAGAATAAATTTTAATACCACATATGATATTTTAAGGCCAGATCTTTACATCATGTTAACTCCATGTTCTCTCATAAAACTGTTTCCAAACATGAACATCAACATTTGTAAAACAATAAAATATTTCCGTGCTGTATCTGAGCAAATAGGTTAGACTATTTATTTAAGCGAAGACTGTGAAATACAGTTATTGAAAGGCTGAAAACTAAAATATAAAAACGAGGATGGAGAGAGTACCTATTACTGTGTGCAGCAACTAAGAGGCAGTCAGTCAGCATGGGTTCTCTTCCCTGGAAAAAGTCCGACTCTCTAGTTGCAGAGATGGTCAGTAAACCCAGAAGTAGAAGCTCGGTCTTAGGGACTCAAACCTAGTGTGTTTTTTCTAATACTGACCAAAGTTTTACTTACACTGGGAAACAAAACATATGAGTCACTGAAGAGTGAGCATAATAACCAGAACGATCTTTAATGGGATTTGGAAATGGATCAAGACAGGAAAATAGAAATAATGAAAGGGAATAAATAGTGCTAACTTCCAGTTAAACATGGCAGGTTGAACACTATTTTTTTTCCCCATTCTCTCCCAAATGTCTGCTAAAATAACAGTAAATAAATAAAAATGACAAGAGAACTGGAAAGGACACAACAGCAGACAAAAGATGCCAATAAATTTCTGTAATATGGAAAGCTGGTGGAGGAATTGTAACTGACTTAACAGAACTGCGCCTGCAACAGGATATAATGATGGGAAGCAAGACCATTTGGCCTGTAAAAGCTCAGAAAGGCTTCAGACATGGAGGCACCTGATGCTGCCAAAGATGGGACTGAAGTTTTGGCTACAACTAGAAAGAGTGTGTTTAATGTTATCAAACAAAGACTGCTGAATAGTAAAGCTGAGAAAATCTTTCAGAAAGTATAATAAAAAGATAAAAATAAAGACAGTAGATTTTAAGAAATATATGGTCAATCCAAGAAGCTTAAATATTAACTGAAAGGAATTTCCAAAAAAAAGGCAAACACATACAAGGCTGGCAAGAAAATTATCAAAGACATATGAAAATAAATGTTTCCCGGTCTGAAGGATGTAGATCTACTGAAGGTCCATGAAGACCCTAGCACACTGAATTCAAATAATCTTACACCAAGGCACAGCATCTTGAAACTGTGGTTCAGAGGTTGGCATATAATGACCTGTGGTCCAAATTTGGCACACCCCCCATTTTTGTAAATAGTTTATTGCAATTATTGACTTAGAACAACCAGGTTCACTCATTTCTGTATTGTCTATCAATGCTTCCTGATGGGGCTTCCCAGGAGGCACTAGTGGTAAGGAATCTGCCCTCAGTGCAGGAGACTGAAGAGACCCAGGTTTAATCCCTGGGTTGGAAATATCCCCTGGAGGAGGGTGTGGCCACCCACTCCAGTATTCTTGCCTGGAGAATCCCATGGACAGAGGAGCCTGGCAGACTACAGTCCACAGGATTACAAAGAGTCAGACACAGCTGAATCAACTTAGCACATACACACGCTTTCCTGCTATAATGGGCAGAGTTTAGTGGTTATGGCAGAGATAGTATAGTATACAAAGCCTAAAATATTTTCCCAAGGGAAATGAAACTTATGTTTGCACAAAATCTTGCACATGGATGTTTACGGTAGTGATATTCATAAGAGCCCAAAGGTGGAACAATCCAAATGTCCCTCTGGAGACAAACGGATAAACTAAATATTACATATCCATACAGTGAAATATTATTCAGTTATAAAAGGAATGAAATACTGATACATGCTATAACTTGGAAGAACCTTGAAAACATAGAAGCCAGTCCTCCAAATTCACATATTACATGACTCCATTACATAACTGCATTCACACAAAAATCCAGAGTAGGGAAATCTACAGAGAAAGAAAATATATTATGGTTGTTTGGGATTGGTGAGTGGTGGAGAGTACAGGTAAGCTAAAGAGTACAAAGTTTATTGGGGTTTTTTTTAGGTGACCAAAATTTCTAAAATTGATGTGATGGTATGCATATCTGTGAACATAATAAAAATTACTGAATTAAACACTATAAGGGGTGAATTGCATGATATATGTATTATATCTCAAAGCTATTTTAAGGAAAATATATAAGAAAAATAGAATAATAATATACTATTTGGCACAGTGTAGTTATTACAAAATAGTAATACTGACCACTGGGTCTTTAAAATGTGATAAAATATTATGAAAAAATAATAAAAGGAGAATGAGAAAGAGAATTAGGAAATCACACCATAATGAAAATTTAATAGAATATAATAAATCACATTAAGGAATGCTGCAATAACAACAAAGGCACTATATTAAAAACACAAAGAATTAAAATGGTTATCTAACATTAATATAACTGAACACAAAGTTGATTTCAGGACACAGACTATTACCATGGATAGATAAGGTCATTATTAGTAATGACAGAAGAGTCAAATTTGCCAAAAAGACTATTCTAAATGCTTATATAACAGAGATTCAGGACAAATAAAGCAAAAACTGATAGAACTACAAGGAGATATAAACAGACAAATCCACAATGGTAGATGGAGACTGTGATATATCTCACTCATAATTGATACTATATCAATAAAGATGTAGAATATTTTAATAAAACTCTCAACCAACTTGACCTAAATGACATTTATAGAGTATTCCACCCAACAATAACTAGACCAATCTGGAAAATTTAGAAGAAACATATTTGTAGGAAGTTTAATTTTTTTTCAAGTACACATAGAACATTTACCAAGACAGACTATATTCTGGGCCATAAAACAAATGTCAATTAACTTAAAATTATTCAAGTTATATAAAGTGTGTTCTCTGAATACACTGGAATTAAATTAAAAGTAAATAATTGAAGTATATCTAGAAAATCTCCAAATATTTAGAAACTAAACAATTCATTTCAAAATACCCATGGGTCAAAGAGGAAATCAAAGGGAAATAAAGTATTTTGAAGGGAAGAAAAATGAAAACACATTTATGATATACCACTAAAACAGCACTGAAAAAAAAATTTTATTACTGGAAATCTTTGTTGGAAAACAAAAAAAAAGGTCTTATATTAATGACCTCAGCATTACCTTGACACCATAAGAAACTAGAAAAATAAGAACTTATGAAATGCAAAATAGCAGAAGACAGAAAATGTGTAATTTTTAGTGTAAAAATCTTACATATTTCTGTTTTCTATTATGAAGGAAATCTATGAAATCAAAGCTAGTTCTTCAAGACCTGTAAAATTTTTTAAGCCACTAAGCAGATTGATACTTGAGTATTCTTGCCTGAGAAATCCCATGGGCAGAAGAGCCTGGCAGGCTATAGTTCATGGGGTTGAAAAGACTCAGACACAACTTATTAACTAAACCACCACCACTTCCAAGCAGACTGATAAAGAATAAATATATAACCAGTATCAGGAATGAAAGAGGTGACACACTCCACGTGCTAATATTCAAAACATAATAAAGGAGCATCATGAACTACTTTATGCCAATAAACTCAACAACTGAAATGAAATAGACAAATTCATGAAAGATAAAAAACCTAACTCAAGATGGAATATTAATAGATAACATTAATGGCCCTATATCTACTTAAGAATTTAAATTTGAAGTTAAAAATCTTCACACTAAGCCAATCCCAAGTCCAGATAGTTTCTCTGGTGAGTTCTACAGAACAACTAAGGAAGAAACCACACACAATTTCTTCCAGAACATAAAATGAAAAGAGTATTTCAACCCTGATACTAAAAATAGACAGTAATATTGCAAGAAAATAAAACTACTGAACAATATTCTACATGGACATAAACACAAAAGTTATAATCAAAATTTGGTAAATCAAACCCAACAATATAGAAAAAGGGTAATATATTGTTACATCAAGCTGATCCCAGGAGTGCAAAATGGGTTTAACATTCAAAAATCAATCAAGATACTTAACTATATTAATAAACTAAAAAGGAAAAGTCATATAAAATATATGCAGAAAAAGCACTTGACAGAAATCCAACATTCATCTCTGATTAAAAAAAAAAAAAACCCCTGAGTAAACAAAGAACAAGATGAATTCTGATAAAAGACATTTTTTAAAAAATCCACACATAACATCATACTTTATGGTGAAATATTGAATTATTGTTCCTTAAGATTGGGAGTAAGCAAGGATATCTGTTCATACCAGTTCTATTCAATTGTGAACTGGAGGTGCCAGCCAATGTTATTAAACAGGAAAACAAAATGAAAGACATTCAAACTGGGAGAGAATAACTGTTTTTATTTGCATGTGACATGATCATATGTGTAGAAAATCTGATTGAATGTACCAAAAAACTGCTACAACCAGTATGTGAAGTTGAAGAAGATAAAAACAATATGCAAAAATCAATTGTTTTTATAAATTAACAAGGAAAAATCAGAAACAAATTTTTAAAGTGCCATTTAAAAGAGCATCAAAAATATGAAATATTTAGAATAAATCTGACAGAAATATGTCAGATTTTTTACACTAAAAATGACCACATATTACTTAGAGAAATAGAGACCTAAATAGATAGAGGTTTATCGTGCTCAAGAATTATGAAACTCAACATTGTTAACAGACTATGTCATTCGAAATAGATCTACAGATTAAAACACTCCCAATCAAATCCTTGAATGCATTAAAAAAAAAAGTTGGTAAACTTGCTTTAAAATTTATAGAGGGTAGCCAAATCAACATCCTTGAAAATGCAGAACAAAGTCAGAGAAATCACACTTCCTCAGTTCAAAATGTATTGTGAAGCTACAGTACTCAAGACCATGGGGTACTAGCATAGCAACAGAAATACAGTTCACCAGAACAGAATAAAGAATCTAAAAAATAGTCCCATATATACAGACAACTGATTTTTAACAAAGGTGCAAAGGCAATTCAACGGAGAAAGGACAGTCTAGTTAAAAAATCTTGCTTTAAAACAACTGAAAATCCATGGGTTAAAAAAATGAACTTTGACCCACATCTTGCACCACATACAAAATTAATTCAGAACTGCACAGAAACTAAATGTGAGACATAAAAAATTTTAAGGAAAAAACCTGTGTGATCTTATGATCTTATTTCTTAAGAGCAAAACCACAATTTACCAATAAACAATAAATTTAACTTCATCAAAATTAAAAACTTCTGCCCATCAGTATACCATATCAAGAAAATGAAAAGACAAGCCACAGCCTGGGAGAAAACATTTGCAAATGATACATCTGATAAAGGAGTTACAGCCAGAATACATAAAGAATTCTCATAACAGGAGAAAAAGACCCAATGAGAAATAGACAAAATATCTGAATATACATTTTGCCAAAAACGTTACATACATTCTAAATAAATCCATGAAAAAAATGCTCTAGGTCATCAATCATTAGGGAACTGCTCATCAGAATCCAGAACAAGCTACTAGTATACCGATTCACATGGCTAAAGTCAAAGACTGACCTCAGCAGGTGCTGGCAAGGATGCAGAGGAATGGCATATTGCAACCTTCTGAAAAGCTGGCAATCTCTTAAAAGTTTAAACATATACCTACCAATGATTCAGTCATCCCACTTCTGAAACAAAACTACATCTCCATGCAAAGACATATAAACATATCTTTATAGCAACTTTCTTTGTAAAGCCAAAAACTGGAAACACACAGTCCATAAATATGTGAATGCTGATGGACAACAAAGTATAATATTTCCACATAATGTAACACTACTTAGAAAGAAATGAATTATTGGGAACATGCTACAGCATGAATCATCTCAAAAAAAAAACAAAAAACTATACAGAGTGGCAGAAAAAAAAGACCAGATCATAAAAAAGAAGGGGGGAGTGGTAATCTACTCTGATTTCATTTACATAAAATTCCAGAAAATGCAAACTACAGTGACAGAAAGTAGATCACCATTTGCACGGTGATTTAGGGTGTGAGGAAGGGCAGCAGGAAGGGATTACCGTTTAGAAAGATGGTAAGGATGACCCTACATGCGAGACAGCAAAAGAGACACAGATGTATAGAACAGTTTTTTGGATTCCATGGGAGAAGGCAAGGGTGGGATGATTTGAGAGAATAGCATTGAAACATGTATGTTATCATATGTGAAACAGATCGCCAGTCCAGGTTCAATGCATGAGGCAGGGTGCTCAGGGCTGGTGCACTGGGATGACCCCGAGGGATGGGATGGGATGTACACCCATGGCTGATTCATGTCAATGTATGGCAAAAACCACTATAATATTGTAAAATAATTAGCCTCTAATTAAAATAAAAATAAAATTTTAAAAAGGCTAATGAGAAAACTCTGAGGTGATGGTGTCACAGGTGTATGTGTGTGTATATATATATGTCAAAACTTATTAAACTGTATAGTCTAAATATGTGCAACTTACTGTATGTCAAATATAACTCAAAATACTATAAAACAAATAAACAAGAAAAAAATGTTGCCTTTAGGACATGGGATCTGACGTTAAGAGGTTAGGGAAAAAACAGGGTAAGAAATTGCTACATTTCTTTATAAGCCCTTAGTAATATTTTTTAACCATGAAAATTATTATCACAGTAAAAATAAAAAATAAAACAAGAGCAAGAACATATAAGAGAACAATAAAAGAGACAAGAAAATGTTTCCTTCGAGGTCTTTAGTGAAAAGTCAGGTGCCAGCAAACACACAAATTCTTCCCAACCATCCTGTTTTTAACCTCATTACCAAATTCCTAACAAGGGTAGGATTTAGAATACCACAGTAAGTCAAAATATTCAATGTTAGTCTTTGAATAAGCTATCATTGGCATGCCACCATAAGAACATGAATTGCCACTAAGTGACATTTTTAAGCAATAGTAATGGATTTGTGCTGATCTAGCCACAGTCCTCTCCAACAACCTTGTTTATTTTTACAGTGGATTGCTACAGATGACTTGTAGAAATCATTAAGTAGTTGGTAACCTCTAGTGGTTAAAACAGTTAATTATGTACTTCCTTACCTGGGAGCAATTTGGGCAATGGGATGAATTTGAGTTCAGCTGATGAAGTGAAATTGATATCAGTAAAATAATCAGTTTCTTAAGAACCCAAAGAGTGAGCTACCTTCCAGTTGCACAGGGAAAGAACTGCAAGTTAGGAGGGTAATTCAATCAGGACCAAAGAAGAATAATCCCCAAAAGCAGAAATTCAGTGAGATTTCTGAATAATTTTTATTTGCATTAAAATTGTTCTTTGGACTTTGATAATATAACTTAGGTGTAATTCAGTGTAGGGAGCCAGAACCTCTTAAACAAAGAGCCTCCTTTAACTATGGGTGCAATATATACAAGAGTTTTGATAAGTCTGATAGTCATGCCTTCATGTACTGAGTGCTCTGAAGAAAAAAACATTTAAAGAATGTATAATATAAATTCCAGTGTTCCAATCCTTTGGCACTGGCTATTGGTTTGATTTCTTCTTGATTTGATACTAAGTATCCTTAAGTTTCCAGTCTGTTAAATTCACTGATAAGGTATAAAATTCATGTAGTTTAAAAAAAAAGTGTTAAATTGTGTTGCAAGATCAGCTGCTTCTGACCAACACCTAAGTATTAATATATCTAAAGTGTACTGCATTCAGCAAGAATACAGAACCCATCTACCACTTTAAACCCTCTGCTATCCCTTCCCTGACAAGTTTAGTCAGGCTTCTCACATGTGGATAGCAGCCCTGCCAAGTGGAACAAGAAAAAGTCATTTGAAATTAAACAATAAACCACGTCCAACACACACACACACGGCCCAAATCTGCTTTCATCATCTTCACCCAGAAGAAAGTTGGTTGAGAAGAAAAGCGAGGAGGAGCAGGTGTGTAACACTGGGAAAATCAGTTTGTCCTAAATGTCAAGAGGGCACCAAACGACTTGAAATAGGTCTAAACAAGTCCAGTGTTTAAAATGCATGTATATATGTGTGTGTGAATATATATATATATAAAAATAGGCAGTCTGTTGAAGTATATTTTTAAAAACCACCACCAACAAATACACAAGTCTAAGAAACTACTTCATGCATCTTTGCATATTAACATCTTTGCTGGTTTCAAATATTACCAGATAGTTTACCAAAATATCAAGGATAAGGCAGGATTTCTACCCTTATGATTATTTTAAAGTAAGACACAAGGTGTTCAGTCTTGAGTTGGGTTAGATGCCAACCTGCCTGGTGTTGCTAGAGCTAGCAGTTCCTTCTAGAATACAGGCCAACACCCTCATTTTACAGATAAAGAAATAGAAGGTTAAGGGCCTTGACTAGAATGACACAGCTAGTTAGGGACAGAGCCAGAACTGGAAGCTGCATGTTAACCCTCTCTCCCCTAGCATGCCTATTAGGCCCTCTTTACAGTTCTCCCTTGAGTTTCTTTTGGGGCTGATGACTGTTAGAACAGGTCACTGTAAGGCAGGTCATTTTGACACTATGGTTTTCAACCCAGCTGCATAGTGTAATCACCTGGGAGCTTTATAAGCCCCAGTGTTCCACCTTATCATCATATACCCCTCAAGGATGCTGATGCAATTCAGCTGGGGTGGGAGACTGGCCCCAGGCGTATCTAGAGCTCTCATAGGCAATCCTAACATGCAACCACCTCTGAGAAGGCCTGCCCATGGAGCAAGGCATTTGAGGAATAAAACTGGCTCATAATTAAGACAAGGTTTTGCAAGGGTTTTTCTGGGCTCCAATCTAAGCAGGTGTTCCCTGTTGAAAATCTCTATCACTTCTTAGCCTAGTCTCTGCCTGTCAGGTTCCACTGGGCTCTGGGCCCTTCTTAGCCCTCATTCTTGGTCCTTGCTCATCCTCTAAAAGTTCACCAATGCAATCAAAATGATCATTAAAATAGAAATCTGAAAACAAGTTTCAGAAACTGTTAACTAAAAGCAAAGGAAGGAAATCCCCCGATTTGGACAAGTCTCCATAAGCAAAACAGAGGAAAGGGAGGCTATCTGGCGATAATTCCGGCCAAGAGTACTTGGGCATTTTCCCAGAATTACCCAAGTAATCCTGTGAAAAGCAAATCTGTGTAGGCTAAATTATGTACAAACTGCCTAAATCATGAGTTTTAATCAAAAGTTACCTGACTCTGGAAATCGTGAAAGCCAAAGACACCACACGCATCACGGGGTATGAATGACCCCTGCCCCCTTCCCCAAAGCAGCTCTCTCCAGGGTCTTTGCTGTAATAAACCAGAGCCAAGCCAACTGTGAATTAGACACCCTTCCAGGGCTCTTCTGCTCTGCCTCGGGGCCAGAGCCCACCCAGTCAAGAGAACTCAGTTTCTACAACCCATCTGGCTTGGGAGAAAATTCTAGGAGTAGGTGAAGGGGGCGTGGTGAGGGCGAGTCCCCCTTCACCAGCCACCACGACCACTTATTCTCCACTGCAGAGCATCATTGAGCCCACCTGGTCCGCCATCTGCACACCTTACAACCGCCCCCGACTCTACCGGACGCGGGTGGCCCTAAGGTGACAATGTCAGAAGTTTACTGGGTCCGAGGAAAGACAGAAATGAGGAGTGTCCCAGCGTCCGAGCCTTCCCAGAGCCGCCTCAGCCTCCGCCAGGAAAGAGAGAGGGATTCCTTGAAGGACTGACTGTCCAGAATGGTTGGCTGGGTCGCGGGCTCCCTGGGACAGGGCCGCACCCAGACTCAGGCGCCACCTCTTCGCCTCGACTCTGCCCAGCTGGAGGCAGGACCAGGGCGTGGCGGGAAGCCGGGACGCGGCCCCAGGAGGCTGGGCAGAGACTCAGCTCAGGGGCTGATGCCGCCAGCTCCGGGATTGCGGCGAGGGGCCGCCTTAGCCCCAATCCCGCGCCACCTGTCCCATCTCGGGTGGCAGCGCAACCCTGGGACAGTCCCTGGCCAGAGAGAGCGCGCCCCAAGCTATTTAGCACTTCCCGCAGTAGCACAGCCTAATAGAAAGTTATCAGGAGGGGGAGGGGACACAAGACGCGCAAGCTGCCCTACCTGTCCGGCGACGCAGAGCAGGCACCAGGTGCCTCCGAGGATGCGGGCCAGGAGCCCCGAGCGCTGGGGCGCAGCCAGCCGGGCCATGGTCCCCCAGCGTGGAGGGAGGGGAGTCCTAAACTAGACCCCACCCTGAAAGCGGTTGCCGCGTCCCGCGTGGGCTGCGGGGCTCCCCGTCGGCGGGCTGACGCGGGATGTGAGCCTGCGGGGCAGAGCTGAGCTGGGGCGGACGCGCGTGCTCCGAGCCTCCCTGCGGCCGTGGAGCCGGCGGCTTTGAATGGGAGCGCGTGCGCTGGGGGTGGGGGCGTTATTTGTGAATGTGCTGCTTGTCTTGGCTCCGGATGGTTCGCGCTCCCCCTTCACCCCCGCCCCCCAGCACCCCCTCCGGCTCCTGCTCCTCCCCTCCTGTGTCAGCCCAACGAAGGCGGGGAGCGCAGACACCCAGCCGCCCCGGCAGCGACCGCTGTGAGCGTTTCGGGAAACCCGAGCAGAGCTAGGCGCTGGTTCTATTTATTTATTCTTTTTAAAGGCGGGGGGAGTCTTGCGTGGCACACCTTGCATGTTGGGGGTGCCTCCCTGCCTGTCCTGGGAGCGTGCGGGATGAGAAGCGAAGGCTTTCCCCGGATGCTGGCGCTTTCCCGGAACGAGAACGGAGAGCCAGTACGCCTTCCCTGGAGCTCGGAGCGCTTCAACCGCCCTGGGAACCACGCAAGACCTTCAGGGAGTGGGGAAGAGTTTGTGGGGTGGCTGGGGTGAGTTTCTTAATCTCAAGACCCCACACAATGGTTTGGGGAACCAAACTCTGGGCGCGCAAAGAGATTCTCCCGTGGAGTTAATTTGTTTGGCATCCTGGGTCTGGGATCCCTGACACCTAGGTAGAGACACAGAGACCCAGGGGCCGGCATTACACATAGGGAGCCCAAGAAACGGGTTGAGTGAGAATGAATTTGCTTGATATCTTCTTGTGTGGATGGATTTCTAGGGGGCAAGCCAGGACGCCCCCTTCTCCAGTGTGGGCAGCACTCTTAATTAGACTTGAGGCTTCCAAGCTTTCTTCCAGCAAAAAACAAACGTCTTGCCCTTTTGAAGTTCTTTGCCACTGAGACCCAGGTTCATCTGTTCCTGAAAACCTGACGCTCCAGGGTCAGCCTCCCAGAGTATCTTTATAAGAAAGCAGTCCCCCACCCTTCTTCTAACCATCTTCCAGGCCACTCCACCCCTCTCGAACCTTGGCAGTGAAGCTAGCAGAGGCGGAGGGCTGGCCCCACTTCAGTGAACTCCGTATGATAAGAGGATTCAGCCCATTGCTGGTGAAATAACTTTTTTGAAGTTCCCACGTATGCCCATTGGGATGAACCCTGCATAAGATGACGATGGGGCCATACTCCTCAGCAACTATTCATCAGTCCACATATTCCAAAAGCCAAGCACTGTGCTTAAACATTGTAGCTCATCAGTGATCTGAAAGATTCGGATCTCACTCATGTTAATTGCCTAAACAGACCAGACACAGACTGCAGACAATGAGAGGTACAGTCCTCCAGGCAGAAGTGCCCATAGGAAGTGAATGTTACATGTGCCAGCAGGAGCATTTGTGTCCAGAATAGTGGGATTTTGTTCTTGTATATGGTAAAGGAGCTAGTTATGTGTACATTTGAGTTCCCAGGGTGCAAAATAAAGAAATCAGAAGTAGAAAAAAATATTTTCATTTGAGTTTAGAATCCCAGAAAGTCAGAGCTGGAAGGCCCAAATCTTTAGAAAATTTTTAAAAGGAATCTGGGGCCAGGTTTTCAACTTGAATTGATAAAGAGGGAAGAGTAAGATTATATATAAAGAACAAAGACCACAGAGACTGGAAATAGGAAAGTGTTCCCATGGGGTATTGCAAATAACTGGCCTTGCTAGGCTTTTTGAGTTACAAGGCTGAACAGTCAAAGTCAAGGCTGTGCTTGGTGGGGTGGTGGTCATAAACTGTAGAGGTAGTGCATCTAAGGTAACAGGCTAGAAAATAAAGGGAACCCACCCTGGTGTGCCAAATGGCAGCAGTAGACAACAGTAACTGAAGTAAATCTTCAAATAGCCGTCAGATAGGTGCAGATTATCCCAACTTGACATTGAGAATCTGAAACTCAATGGCTGTGCTACCAGGATTGGAAGCAGACCCTGGAAGGTAATATAGTTCTGTTGAACTTCAGGATTAGAAGGAAATTCTAGCCAACGAGAATTAAAATTAATTTCTAGCCAAATAGAAATTAAAAGATGCTTGCTCCTTGGAAGAAAAGTTATGACCAACCTAGATAGCATATTAAAAAGCAGAGACATTACTTTGCCAACAAAGGTCCATCTAGTCAAAGCTAGGTTTTTCCAGTAGTCATGTATGGATGTGAGAATTGGACTATAAAGAAAGCTGAGCACCAAAGAATTGATGCTTTTGAACTGTGGTGTTGAAGAAGACTCTTGAGAATCCCTTGGACAGCAAGGAGATCCAAGCAGTCCATCCTAAAGGAAATCAATCCTGAATGTTCATTGGAAGGACTGATGCTGAAGTTGAACCTCCAATACTTTGGCCACCTGATGAGAAGAACTGACTCATTTGAAAAGACCCTGTTGCTGGGAAAGATCGAAGGCGGGAGGAGAAGGGAACAACAGAGGGTGAGATGGCATCACCAACTCAATGGACATGAGTTTGAATAAACTCCGGGAGCTGGTGATGGACAGGGAGGCCTGGCGTGCTACAGTCTATGGGGTTGTAGAGGACACGACTGAGCGACTGAACTGAACTAACCAACTACATACCTAAACCCCAAAGAGCTTGGCCATCTAGTTCCATAGCCACATTTTTATTTTTAAATGGGTTAAGAGACTAAAGTGGTTACATGTAGCGCGTCCTCCGTTAGTTTGCTTGGTTATTGTCTTTCTCCCCTGTTAGAAAGAGTGAGGCTTTGCACGAGTCACTTAAGAGGCAGCTGAATTTATTCCTATCTTAATGTGGTGAGGGAGGGGTGACCTTCTATTCCTTGAACAAGGAGGTAACAGAAGGATCAGTGATTTAAAGTTAAATAATAAGGCAGTAAAGTATAGGGTAAAAAGGTGGTAGAAAGTCCAAAAGGAGGGAGACCAGCTAAGAAGATGTTGCCCTAAACCAGCCATGAGATGATGAAGGCTTCCATTACTGGAGATGCATTCCAGCTCCTGGAGAACAAAGTGTGTTCAGAAAGCCAGATAGAGAAGGAAAGCATTCTTTGTTCTATATAACCTGAGAAGATGGTATGTACACTTAGAGCACCTCCATACCAGAGGTCCAAGTCCAGATCCTTGAGACCAGACTCAAATGTTAACAGATAGGCTGATTCTGTTGACTGTTCCCTGCTCAAAAAATCTTACAAGGGGAAGGGATAGGGAGTTTAGGATCGACATGTACACACTGCTATATTTGAAATGGATAACCGACAGGGACCCACTATATGGCACATGAAACTCTGCCGAGTGTTATGTGGCCGCCTGGATGGGAGGGGAGTTGGGGGGAAATGGATATATGTACATGTATGGCTAAATCCTTTCCCTGTTCACCTGAAACTATCACAAGTGTTTGTTAGTCAGCTATACCCCGAAACAAAATAAAAAGTTTTTTAAAAATCTGTAGGTCCTTAGATTATTTTCCAATCAATAAACATTGACAGTTTAAGAAATAACTGAATGAAATGGAACAAAGTATTCTTAGTATCCACTGAAGATCAAGTTTCCTTGATACTGCATAAAATATAGGGAGGATGCTTTAAAACAGATGTTTTTCCTTAACAACTTAATGACCTCAGTGTAACACAGGAACTAAAAATGTCACATTCTTTAGGTACTAGAATACACATGGAGTATTAGAAGACCCCAGTCACCATTAATAGTTCTTCATCTCACTCCAGTCCCAGTCTTTCCAGAGCCTCTGCTCTGGACCACAAGCCCTTTCATCGGAGGCTTGCAGCAGATGTGTTTTGGCATCACAAGTTAGAGCTCTTAAAGAATCATTTTATTGGAACATTATTGGAATATTAGAATACTTGATTCTGAGCTTGACTCCGAGTCTGCCTGTTGATGTCAGGGCACTTCTACTCCACTGACTCCTCACTATGTCCCAATCCTTTCTTCATCCCTGTCTTTTCTTCTGTATCTTTTTATCGAGCGTACTCCCCCGCCACCCCACTCCTGGGGCCCATCATTTCAATAACACTCTTTCAATACCCTACACACCCTTGCTTCTTGGTCTTTTCTTCATATCTTAACTCAAAACAAACTCAGTTATCTATTATCTCAGTGCCTGCCCTCCAGGAGCCCAGCGCTGCAGGGGAAAGCCACAGAATAGAGCAGATAAATGTTATTACCATAGCACCATCTTCACCCACCTCAAATGGACCCTCAACATTGCCCATCAATCCTCCTGGTCTATTCACTCTTTTTCTATATCATTGCCTACAATGACTATTTCAAACGCTTTCCAAACCTTCAGTTCCTCCTTTATCTCCTCCCTTTCTACAGATAATGCAGAGCTCCAACTTTACAGAGAAAACTGCATCAGTTGAATGGGAACAACTTCTACTTTTATCTTTTCCCGCCAAATCTACTTATACCCACAAGATCCCCTCGTTTCCTCCCTTAGTCAGTCCCTCCACAGGGCTCTGGGTCTAATCACTCCTTACTTTCAACTAGTGAGGAAACTCACTACAAATGCTCCCTCTTTTCTACTGTATGTTCAGCAACCCGCTGTACACTCTCTCCAGCGTTTCAATACTCAAACCTGGTCCAGCCTCTACCATATATAAATAAACAAAGAAACAAATTACTCTCCTTCAACTACCTGAGATCTTTGCTTTATAACCATACTTCTTGAGGGTTTCATTTATGCCCTTTCTTGTTTTCTCCCTATTTAATCATCAATCCATTCCAGTCAGAACTCGCCACCATCACTCTAGAAAAATGCAACCTGCTCCAGTCACCAGTTACTTTCATGCTGTCATGTCCAATGAACATTGATTGGTCCTCTATCCTACTTGTCCTTGTAAAACCAAAGGGATGGTGGATTATTCCTTCATTCTTGGCTGTTCCTCAGACACTGGTGTGCTGCTCCTAGGAATATATCTTTTGTTTGTTCTGTACTCTTCCCTCCCAATCTCCTTCTTCAGTATAACTCATTGCAAGTCCCTCCCATATCTGGGTTGGATTCCTTAATTACATGCACTCATGTATCTGCATTATTTTTCTTCATATAAAATTTATTCTGATTTATAACTGTACTTTTACTAATGTGATCAGTTGACCAAAATGTGTCTTTCCTTCTCCTATTAGGTGATAAATTCTAAGCAGTTCATCACTGTGATTCCAATGCTTATCCAGTTCAAATGCTCCTAATACATCATGTCTGACAAAAATTGAAATGCGTTGACTTAATTAATAAATGAATAAACTCTTTAAGTTTACTTATCATTTAAGTTTTAGTTTATTCCTTAAGTTTCAGCTGTCCTGGAAACTTAGCCATCAAGTGAGACACAAACTGAAAGTCCTTAAGGACAAACTTTATACACTATTCATCTTTATCCCAGAACCAGTGTAAGTCCTAAAAACATAGCAGGTCATCAGGAAAAAAAAAAAAAAAGACAGGTTGACTAAGTGAATGGGCAAAACCCACTAATGGAATGGACTGCCTCTTTATATAAATTCTTAGGCAAACTCCAAATAAAGACCCACAGGCCATATAATTCTTGAAGAGGTAATAAGACATTCCAACAACCCTTCCTGCTTTTAAAAAATAAAATGAAGTTTGGTACCAAGCCAGTTGTGTTCCTCATCATCACCTTGAAGTTTCCCCAATGAGGAGGAAACAGAAATAAAATAACATATATATAGAAAGTCCACAATACAAAAATTATATACCTTCTTATAATACAAAGCATATGATAAAAAGAAATGCATTAAATACTTAGAAGTAGGAGGAACCAAGAGGCACACATTCTGTCACCTGCAGTTAAGATTTATCTAAATTATTTCTTGTTAGTATATCATGTACATTATAAAATAGTCACCAAGAAAGGAATTTTCTGATAACTGGCTCAAATCCTGATTCATTCCCCTCTTGGTCTTTAACTAGCTGGAAATGCTCTTCTTGTCAGGCTTTATTTGCCTCGGTAGACAAGCAAAACACAGAGCAAAGCTGTTCAGTCAAGCAAAATGTTCGTTTTTGACAAGTTGAATGTCACACACTTGGTTCAAGGAAAATATACATACCTGAATTATACTAGAAGTCTTCTCACTCGAGTGAAGCTGTTTCAACAATATTCCAGTCCATAGAGACATGTGGCTTCAACTATTACAAACTGTTAAATTATGTGCATAATAAAAAAATGATAGGAAACATAAAGTAGTATGTTTATATCTCACAGAAATGACTCAAAACTATATTTCAAGAAAGTAAACACTGGAAACCAGCGGTTTTACTGACTCTGCCCCAATTTCATCTCTGTCCTAATTTTGTCTTTTATATGAACGCACAGATTTTTTTTTTAATTTTGGCTACTCTATTTCTATGTTTTTAAATTATAGGCATAAAGATTAGCTGGAACTAGAGTTACATGAATTAACATTCAAATCGACATATTTAAGATTACTTATGCTTCCTTCTAAGGGAAAAACGCAGTGTCTCATGAGGGTTATAACTTATCAGCAGACTTATCTTTCCATTCTATAACACTGAGTTACTGGGGAGTGTTTGTGGTCCCAGCGATTTTCTGGCATCCATATGACTGCATTCACGATACTGTGTTGGTAATGCTCATACTTAATCTCTTGATGTTGGCTTGCAGGAGTCTCAAATATAAAATGTGACAGCATTTGTTTTTCTTACCACATAAAAAATGACATCACAAACTGTTAAGAGGTTAAACCATATATTATGGCTTCATTTCAGAGTCACCGTTTGCATCATATGACTGCCCAACAGGGACCGAATCTAACACACTTAACATTCCTGCGTCTAATAACATATATAAGCTCCTCTGGGTGAGGCCCATTGGGTGTGGTTTTATCACACAGAAAATCTTATATAATAATAGCCTCTTCACAAAATTGTCATTCTTTCTCCATGTTGAAGGATTTGTCCAAATAATACAGCAAAGGACAACAGAGATTATAAAGAAATCAAGAAGCTGCATTTAGAAACACACATTTTCATTCCATTCATCTTCTCTGGAGAATTCAGATACTGTTTACCTGAACTTGGCAACAATTTTTCTGTAAGTCCGCTAGTCTGTCAACAATGATATTCAGTTTTTCTTTTGTACCAGCCATTATGAAAATATGTAAAAGAAGTTAACTATGTGACCCTTGTTCTGTCAAAATTCATAATTAAAGTTTGCAAAATACATTTATGGAAGAAATTTCCATCCCCCAAATATCTATTCTCCATTTTTTTCTTAAGCCCTTTGAAAGCATTATATCCCATCACAGGCATTTTTGTATCCTTAACTCCTACCACACAGCAGGCACTCAATAAAGAACTGCACTGAACACTTATTTTAATGCAAATCCCAGAGTGGGAACTGCAAGGACATACCCTGATTCTGCATTTATGACTAGCTTCCCAAAGCCCCTGTCAGAGTGTGTCAATGAGCAGAATCCTTATTTCTCTGAAGTCCTGACACAGCACGCTTTGAGACGCAACTTCCACTACCATACAGAAAATACCAGTGGTTAGTAAGTGTGGTGTTACTTGCTCAGTCGTGTCCAACTCTTTGCAACCCATGGTCTGTAACCTGCCAGGTTCGTCTGTCCAAGCAAGAATTCTCCAGGCAAGAATACTGGGTTACCATTCCCTTCTCCAGGGGATCTTCCTGACCCAGAGATAGAGCCTGGGTCTCCTGCACTGCAGGCAGATTCTTTGCTATCTGAGACACCAGGGAAACCCCCAGTGGTTTAGTAGGTAGTTGTCAACTAAACCAATATTTGGTTATAGGAGTTTGCCCTATATATAAAAGAATGCCTTTAAAAAAATTCAAGCCGTCTGTGTGTTTTGTGCTTCATTGCAACATCATCCAGCCCAGTATCTGTCCACGTTCTCTCTGCTTCTGTGCACACCGGGCATATGAGAAAGTTGGTAAATGAAATACAGTACTTATTTCAAACCCAGCATCTGAAGTTCCTTGATGGTGTCACAAGACCTCCAAAATAAGTCCCAGGTGCTGGGGGGTTTTTTTGTCTTACAAGAGCACCTTAGCAAACACAACAAAAGCAAAGTAACGTCACTGATGTACTAAGCAACATTCCACTTTTCAGCTGTTGCCTGCGACTTGGTATTAAGAGTTTCTGCTTATTATAATCACCTTTTGTTTCTAACTTGAAATCAGTGTCTAAACTAAAGGAAAATGGACCTCTTTCTTTTGAAGCAAATTATCCTCAGTTTAACTAGAGGCATGTATAGAAGGCAGTGTGTAAGTTATACCTCCGTTTGGTTCATTCTGAAAGAAATACCAATGTATATGTGGACACTGTGTATTCACTTGCTGCTGCTGCTGCTGCTGCTGCGTCACGTCAGTCGTGTCCGACTCTGTGCGACCCCATAGATGGCAGCCCAACAGGCTTCTCTGTCCCTGGGATTCTCCAGGCAAGAATACAGGAGTGGGTTGCCATTTCCTTCTCCAATGCATGAAAGTGAAGAGTGAAAGTGAAGTGTCTCAATCGTGTCCAACTCTTAGCGACCCCATGGACTGTAGCCTACCAGGCTCCTCCATGGGGTTCTCCAGGCAAGAGTACTGGAGTGGGGTGCCATTGCCTTCTCCAGTGTATTCATTTAGTCGTGTTTAACTCTTTGTGACCCCATAATTACTGACAGACACATTTCTACCTGTTCTAACTGCTCCAACAGTTTTACCTGTTGCTCTTCGTACTCTAAGATTCAACTAACAAGGATCTCAGTATCCACTGGGAAGAATGTGAACATAAAATTTAAAGTATGGCTCATAGTTTTTTCTGAACTGAATACACTGGCAAAAGAAAGGCATTGGCAGGAAAATGAAATTCAGCCAAATCAAAGAGATTTTTGGCAATGATAAAATGAACATGTTTTAGAAGATACTGATCTTTGCTTATAAGATTAAATGAGCTAAAGCTTGTGAAAGTGCTTTGTAAATTTTGAAGCACTATTAAAAACACTTTAAATCATTATTTAGTGGTACACTGCTATGTTCCAGAATTTAAGCCAGCTTGTAAAGATACATGTTTAAAAAATATGTCAAGATATCTAATTAAAGGTAGGTGAGAACATTCACATTCTCAGGGGATAAGGGTCAGGGTGGGATTATTGGCATAGTTCAGGTTCTACTCTGTTTTTCAACACTGTTTGAGAACTGTTACTTAGAGCATGAATTAACTTCATAATTAAATAACATAATAAAGATATTTCCACTTGGAAAAAAAAATAGATGAGAAAGAAAAACAAGGATATGGCCTTAAAATGGAACCAAGGATGAAGTTAATACAAATGCACATTCCGTAAAGAGCTATAGCCACAGTTTTGGCTCTCAACTTGCAGGCAGTCATGAAACCTGATAAATTACAGTGCCCATATGGGGAAAAAAGGAAAGAAATCAAACTAGCTACATAGACAAAGTAGTACAGGCCTTGACAAAATTCAGGAAAGATTCAGCGTTCTTTTTTATCCTGCCTCATCTAATTTTATCACATATGCCCTTGGGTTTTTCAGCACAGAGTTCTTAGTAGAACATGATACACTAATATACTCGATAGAGGAAATTATTGTTGGGATTCATAGTGTCTACTTTCTGTAGCGAAATTTCTTGACCATGTTTTTTCCTCTTTAAATTGCATATTTAAACTTTTCAAAGACAAGACGTAAAGATGGGACACAGGAAGAAATTTAGAACGAAGTTTAGAGAAGGTAAGGTAAGTAAGAAATGCAAGTTGTTACCCTGATCCACAGCAGGTAATGGAGAGAAGGTATAGGCCTCTTCCCAGGCCTCATCTGGGCTTTCCATGGCATTCAGCTTCAGAGGTATACCTGGGAATCCCACAGCTGTCATGAATCAGGATCAAGGGATGCGTAATAGTAACTGTTGTAACAGAGAAATCCTCACATCTCAATGGTACAACACTATAGCTGTTAAAGATGAATAGGTTAAAATTGGCCAATTGAATGGTGGCTGGAATATATGAAAAAGCCCTTCAGAAAATCAAGGGAATGTTGAAAAAAAAATACATATTGTCATAAAAAGCAAGGAATACTGATTCCATTTGGAGCTGAAAGTCAGAAGTGGCCCAAAATTGACAATGACCTAAGAAGAGTCTCCAAGAAACTTTAACTGACCTTCCTTCTCCCAGGACTAGGTGAGGCGTCTAGCCAGGTGTGTCCACTCAACTCACTCTCCTCCTCCTACGCCGCCCCTATCTTGTGCGGATCCCACACATTATCATAATGGTTGTTTACTTCTCTGACCCCTAACTAGGCTGTTAGCCTCCAAGAGAGCAAGAATTGCATCTTCTCACCTTGCATCCCCAGCCAGTGCTCAGAAGGGTACCTGGCATGTAGTAGTGCCTGTTTGGAGTCACTGAAGAAAGGGATGGAGGCAAGGAGAAGTGGAGGGAGAAGCACACGAACTCAGAAAGTTGCTACACTTTAGAAGATAAAGTCGAGCTGCAATCCTTTAGTTGTATAAGAAACTAAATGAATTAGAAAGTAAATCACAGAAATGTGATGAATCTAAATTTTTAAGCGCCTTTATGCTGGGGAGAAGGGGGTGGAGACAGACTAGATTTCATTTTTGCTTTTGAGCCTTTCTCTTCTGTGCTATTAGGTGAAAATAACATTAACATCTAGGGAAGGAACACATTAGAAGTAAATTGCCAATCTTAATTTATTTAACTATAATATATAAAAACTTTACTTTGGGAGTAAGTGCTATTTGTACTTGATTCCATCCTTTCAAAAGCATTAAAAAAAAAAAGAAAAGAAATTTGTGAGCAAATATACAGAGCAAACAGCACCTTCTGAAATTCCTGTGCCTTGGATACTATTCCTTAGAGTACCTGAATGTATTCATCCAGGTACATGCGCAAATTATGGTGTTGGCTATGCAAACAAGGGCACTTTACTTTAGTCATTGAGGGAGCCATGTTTGGAATCTTTTCAAAGTCTGCAACAGTCTTATCAGAGATTATAAAGCTCCTTACTAGCAAGCCATCTTAAGTGAATTCTAGACTTATTTGAGAAAATGAGGCTTATAGGAATACTTACAAAAGAGTAAAAGTTGTGAATTATTTCAGGAATTTGTTCATTTATGTAACATTGACACTTTCCTAAATATGTCCACATATATTTTAACAGGAGTTCATTTTCTTCTTGAACTCAGTTCTTAAGACCTAAAACAAAATTAATACACAAACTAAACAAAGCCTCCAAAGAAATTCCTGTTAGTTATAACCCACTCCATATTAACATTGCATATATTCAAAACTCCAGCCCTTATTGACCTTGATAAAGATAATGTTTATATTGTCTTAATAATACATTTAGGATGCAGTTTTATTTAGCGTGGACTAGTATACAAGTTTCACAAAAATGTAAGTACATGATCCTAAAGTACTATTGTCTATTTGGCAACTGTATGTTTATATTTCTGTAAGTGATTTTTCATATCAACTGTATCCCTTTAATTTCATTAGCGGTCATATAGTTCTTGCTGTTATTTTTCTAATTTTGTAACAAACAAACTCACATTCTCAATTTACTTTGTGTTCTTTGTGTTCACAAAGTTCTTTACTTAGTGTTCACGTTTGTGAAATCCTTAGTTAAGTCACATTTCAATAAACTGATTTTTCCCCTCTGTGATACTGTGTGCCCTTGAAACCTTAACATCCAAAGAACTCTAATGATCTCTATAGCGAATTGAGTAGCCAGTTGAACTGATGATCGACATTTGCTTCTCTTCTTTGTTCAAGTGAAGAACTCTGTCAGAGTGTGGAGATTTGGAAACATGTTGGAAGCAATAGCTAAAATGAGAGATATGAATTATTAGAAGATACCAGATGACAGATGAAACTGTTACCCAGTTTCATCATAGTCAAGAATAATTGAAAGTTCACAGTGGATGGAAGCAACCTAATGTCCTTAGATGAATGAATAAAGATGATTTTATATATGAAACAAATAACCATCAAGGACCTACTGTATAGCACAGGGAACTATACTCAATATTTTACAGTAACCTATGAGAAAAGTATCTGAAAAAGAATTCTGCTACTGCTACTGCTAAGTCACTTCAGTCGTGTCCGACTCTGTGCGACCCCATAGACAGCAGCCCACCAGGCTTCCCCGTCCCTGGGATTCTCCAGGCAAGAACACTGGAGTGGGTTGCCATTTCCTTCTCCAATGCATGAAAGTGAAAAGTGAAAGTGAAGTTGCTCAGTCGTGTCCTACTCTTAGCGACCCCATGGACTATAGCCTACCAGACTCCTCCGTCCATGGGATTTTCCAGGCAAGAGTACTGGAGTGGGTTGCCATCGCCTTCTCTGAAAAAGAATATATATAGTCAATCCTAAAGGAAATCAACCCTGAATATTCATTGGAAGAACTGTTACTGAAGCTGAAGCTCTAATACTTTGGCCACGTGATGCAAAGAGCTGACTCACTGGAAAAGACCTTGATGTCGGGAAAGATTGAAGGCAAAAGGAGAAGGGGGCATGAATGGATGAGATGGTTAGATAGCATCACCTACTCAATGGGCATGAATCTGAGCAAAGTCTGGGAAATAATGGAGGACAGAGGAGCCTGGCATGATATAGTACATGAGGTCGAAAGGGTGGCACAGGACTAAGCGACTGAAGACTGAATAACAACAACATATGCATAACAGAATCATTTTGCTGTACAACTAAAACTAACACAATATTGTAAGTCAACTGTACTTCAATTTTTAAAAAAATAGATGGCAAAAAAAGTTCACAGTAGAAATTTAAAGATATATTTCACATTGAGTGAAGTCTTAGTGCTCCTCAAAGTGTGTGGTTTATGGACTTTCTGCTTGTTAAAAGTTCATATTTCCAGGTCCTACTTTAATACCTACAAGTCCCAATCTTTGTGTTTTATAGCAATGTCTCATAATCTCCCTTCTCTGTTTTAATATTTTTGAAACAAAGGGTATGCATGATTTGGATAAAAATGGATTATCTAATCAACATAGATAATAGATTTTTTGATATCCCCTCAAATATTCCAATCTAATGAGTTCTCCCAAATGAGACCAGAAGGGTTCACTGTTTGGGATTCCACTAAAGGTTGAGGTCTTCCCTAATGTCATCTGCATTCCCCTAGGCTATCAGAAAGGAATCTGAAATGGGCTTTCCAGGAAGAGGGTGTGGAATCTGAAATCTTGTTTCCTTCCAAGATCAGGGTGGCTGCCCGGAGGAAATCCCTCACTTTCTGGGATTACATTCCAGTTTCTAAATGTTTGGAAAACATCAGAGTTGACTAGCAAGATGGAGAGCTAGAGAGAAAATGAAGAGGATGTGAACCATGAAGGATTCAGCGAGTTGATTTGGGCGCAGTGCCTGGCCTGAAAGGCAAATGTTTTATTACTTGGCAAGATTCCCACTACATGTCACTCCTTATAGCCTGCATTTCCTAGTCCTTTCATACATCGATTTTGTTAGGCCTCACATTCCTTTCTTCCATTGAAAGACTAAAGACAGTCTTTATAGGTACTAAAGGAGTTCTCTCCCTGTATCTAGGAATGAATGAAAAATACTAGGGTCCATTAAGAATTCCCCTGTATGAATTTACTGTTGTTGGTTCCTGCTGATTTCTAAGTTGGAAATGTTAGAAATCCCTTCTACCAGCTTAACACCTGCCCAGATGATTTTCACCCCCCCCCCCATTTTCGTTATGCCTATGAAACAGAGCAAACACTGACAGCTTCAGTGGCCAGGAAAGTAATTTAAATAAGTGAGGAAGTCAAATTTAGATTGTAGGAAGTGGTAAAAACTATGGCAAAATGGAAAACTGATGTCCAGCCTGAAGGAATTTTTAAAAATTGTACAAGCCAAATAAAACAATGGTTTTTAAATATTGCTGGCATAGGTCCCTGAAAAAGCTTTTCTAAACTTCCCTCTAAAATACCTATGATGATTCAGAAGGAAGGGAAAAGAAAGATGAAAACCAACAACTATAGTGATAAACAGTACTATTAGTTATTGCCAGAATTTGAAAAGAATTTCCACTTAAGAGGAAAGCGATGGAGCTGGATAGAAGAATGATCATGCCTATTTAGGAGTCCACAAGAGAATCCTTTTTCTGTTTTTCAGCCAATTCAAACACAAAACTGAGGAACCATCCTTATTTCAAGTGATTATTATTTTTTGTGGGAGGGAGAATGGTTCCCCTTAAGGTGAACCAAAGACTACAACTCCCAGAAAGCTCATGGGCAAGAAACACAAAGTAGGTGCATTGTGAAAGGCTTTACCACACCAGGAAGAAGTCCTAGAAATCCACCATAGACACTCCATGTAGTGCTTGTGGTGGAGAAAGTGATGGCAGGGGTGGGGGAAAATTCCATTTTACTCCTAGAGAGACTGTAAAGAGGTCAGGAGCAGAAGGTTTCAAATTGCCTCGTATTCTAATCTACGAATGTACTATAATTATTTAACCCATTTCCCATTCTAGCAGAGTTGCTTACAATTTGTTCTTTAGATGTCCCACTCTTTGCGACCCCATGGACTGCAGCACACCAGGTTTCCCTGTCTGTCACCATCTCCCTGAGTTTGCTCAAACTCATGTCCATTGAATCGGTGATACCAACCAACCATCTCATCCTCGGTCATCCCCTTCTCTTCCTGCCTTTAATCTCTCCCAGAATCAGGGTCTTTTCCAAAGAGTCGGCTCTTCGCATCAGGTGGCCAAAGTATTGGAACTTCAGCTTCAGCAATACTTTGATACTTTCCTATAAAAAACAAGCCTAAATCTTTTTTTCTGAATCCTTCTTACCTTTAATATTATAAATTTTCTTCAAGGTAATCATCTACTATATTTATATAGACACAGCTCTCTCACTAATTTCATTTCATTATTAAATCATTGTTTAGTTTCCCTTTTCAAAAGTGTGAGTTCCTCTACAGATGGATGAAAGACATAGATTACATGCGTGGATAATCAGGGTGTAAAACATGCCTCAGATGCATAGATACCCAATGCATATTCATTGAATGAATGAATGAGAGGTATGGGTGGAGAAGGAGAGTTAGTGGAGTGTCCTGATGGCCAAGTTTTTTAGTTAAGATGTGGAATTTTGCAATAAAGCATCATCAAAATGTCTTGAGCTCAGAAGTGATTTAAGAGGAATTATTGGAGAAGCTTTGAGTAAGTTGTGTGTGCTGAATTCAGTGGAATTGGTCACCAGATGTGATGATGAGGGCCTGGGTAATCACAGTGCAGAAAGTGGCACTTTAACAATATAAATTTTCTAAATTGCCCAACTGTGCAAATTTTAATCATAAAAATAACGTTTTACATAATTAAAAAGCAAATTCCATAAAGACTTTCAAGGTCCTCTTCTGTAAAAAAAAATAGAAAAAAAAAAAAATTCCTTCTCATAAAAGAGGCCAACATAAGCCCAGGTAAATAAAGTAAATTCCAGTAAATAAAGATACTTTCCTTTTTCTTTTTTTCTGCTGTTGAACTCCTATTGAAAGCTTAGTTGAGAAAAGTAGGTCCTAAAGAATCATCTACAATAATTTTTTAAATTGAGGTAAAACTGATGTACCATATTACATGTTTCAGGTATACAACATGGTGATTCACAATTTTTTAAGGTTGGGCGCATTTATAGTTATATACATTTTGGCTATATTACTTGTACTGTCCTGAATAGCCTTGCAGCTTACTTATTCTATACCTAATAGTTTGTACTTTAGTCCTCTACCCCTATCTTGCCCTTCCCCTTTTTCCTCTCTCCACTGGTAACCTCTAGTTTGTACTTTAAAAGATATTTTCCTTCAACTGTGAATTTCAATGGCTTGTGCCACTGTGGATCTAGCAATATTCAAGGAGCCCATGAATCTGAATTCTGCTTCCATTTTCCTACCTGGATCTCTTTGGTGACATTTCAAAAGTCCTTGGCTCTCCTCTTGCATCAGTGCCTATATTTATCAAATAGTGATCACAGCTTCCACCCACAGGAGGGGTATGAAGGTGAATGAGAAAACAGCACTGAGTTCTGAAGCATTTTAATCCAGTGATTCCATTGGAACACCATGGGTTATTGGTGCTGTATCTCATATCTGAACATATTTTGTTGTTATTATAAACTTGCAGAGTAAACTGTAACCTAATTTGGGCAGATTTTGTTACAAAAAGCAAGAAAGAGCAACGAATAGCTCTTTTTTCTTCCGTGAAATGTGTAGGGTGGGAAGGTGATGAGGGGAAAATCACTGATAATCTTCTATTGATCTATTTATTAACATTTCATCCCAGCCTGTTAGCTGTATCACTTTCACCTCCCTGGAGCAACTGCTATTTTATGAGATTAGTGCAATTTAGAAAGTTCTCAGACACCCCTAGTCCTTTAACCACTCTGTTGACTGAAGCTTTGACTATTTGAAACAAGTGTATTTCTGGTCAATGTAAATTTTTTTTCTTAATCTTAAAAATATCAGCCAGTCTCTGTGTCTAAATAAAATTAAAGATTTGTTTCTTTTTCTCTATCTCTTTTTTTTTTTTTTTTTTTTTAGGCCATGGGCATAACACTGACATTCAATAAAAAGAAATAATTCCTTTATAACATTCACTCAACTGGAACTAAACCCACCTTCATGAGAAACAGACCGTAATTTCTATCCATGTGCACCACGGAAGAAGCCAGAATCCAGTCAGAGTGAAGACATGCAATGTAACAGTCATACAGCTAGGATATTATAAAAGGGATAAAATCATACTTATTCAGTAATTCCATCAGGATTAGCATTAACAGTAATCTGGGCAGGAGTTTTTAATACCCAAATAGTTGGCTCTCTGAAGTTGTCAAAAGAGAGAGAGAGCTTTGTATTACAGGCAGATTTACAACCATCTCCTGGGCATTAGGACCAAAATTCCTGCTAAAATATTTATGTGTCATTTTATCAGATCAGATTTTAAATTCACAGCATACTTCCATACTTGACTAGGGTTCAAAAAAAGGTTGTTTTTAGTAAACAGTAAATATTTTCATATCTATGTTAAAGCTTAAAAACAATTTTACATTGAATTTTATTTTGTTTGGAAGATAATTTGGAAGGCATTTGAATTTGACTTGCGTGATTAAGCCATACTAAATTACAGTAAACATTTCTTTTATAAATTCAAAGATATTTATGTTGTTTACAAAGCCTCAAGTTGACAAGATGACCTGCTGGGAGAAAAGAAATGAGTGCATTATTTGAGAGATATGAGCATTTTGAATCAGCAGAAACCTAAAATGTCAGTTGGAAAAGAGCGCCCACATTGTCTTGACTTTCTTCACAATCAATATGCCACTTTCTACATTGCGGGGAAGCTAACTTATTATTAGCCTGGTGGAGAATATTGACCAATGTCTTTAACATAAGTTTCATTTTGAAAAGAAAGAAAGGGGATGAATACGCCTTTACATGTGAAATGATAATTGTAAACCTGGAAATCTGGCCTTAAAAACTGATACATCTTGGATCACTTAAGCTCTTTTTATACTGGGAAGAACTTTCCAACATCTTAAACTTCATTGTAATGGCATCTATTTGTTGTGCTGAAACTTTGAACTTCTGATCCCTCTAGATATCTAAAATATGAGATGAGCTCTAAACAACCCTATTTTCCATGTCACATATATTTTGGATATTTTCTAGCTCTGTTTGCCATTGATTATTAAAGAGGTTTATATTTGACCTAGGACATGGTCTCATTACAGCCCCATTTTCATGTCTTCCTTGATCAGGGCTAGAATATAGATTTCAGCGTTTGGATAACCAAAATCACTTATTGCCTGCCAAAAAGGAAAAAAAAAGAGAGAGAGAGAGAAGAGAACATCATAAGAATAATGTTGTGTTTTAGAGTTCAAGCCCCATAACCTTACATCAGCAAAAATGGCACTGATAATATCATTAGGATTTTTTAAACTTCTCTAAATACCATAAAATTTGATAGCACAAATATTTCTTAATACAAAAATGCATGTTTTCTCAATTCCTGTTCTTAACAGGTGTCATGATGAGGATTTTCTTAGAAAAGACAAGTTTCAATTCTGCTTTGAATGTAAACTTCTCAAATATTTCTCTATATTCTTAATTCAATAAAGGTGATTTAAATGCCAGACACTGTTACAAGGCCTAAGGATTGAGTGATAAGTCAAAATCCTTGCCCTAGTAGAACTTATTATACTCTAAGAGTGGAGACAGGTGATAAATAAGTAAGCTAACAAATAGAGACCATGGCCTGTGTACCCACAGCAGGAGTGTCAAGTGAGATAAAGACAAACAGGCAGTGTGGGAGGTGGAGGGCTCAGCTCTTTAGGATGGACAATCAGGCAATGCTGCTGAAAGAGGTAATATTTGGTCAGAAACCCTCATGAAGCAAGGGAAGGAGTCACGCAAGACATGGGGCAGAATGTTCCAGGAAAAGGGAAAACCAATTCTACAGGTTGTAGAATACAACCTCACTTGGCATCATGAAGGAAAAGCAGAAAGGCCAATGCAGCTGGAGCACAATGAGGGAACTAATGCCAGGAAGTGAGATCCGAGAAGTAGCCAGGGACCAAATCCTGCAGGGCCTTGAGGTCATAACAAGGAGTCTGGATTTTATTTTGAGCATCGTGAAAAGTCATTGGTGTATCCTGCACAGAGTAACATGGCCTGATGTACATTCAGTCCTCTCTATAACTGCAGTGATGGAGTTACTGCATGAATGGGGAAAGGAGTCAGATGCTGTTGCAGGGATCCAGGCAGGAGGTGGAGGTGACTTGGGATGAGATGACTGTAAGGGAGGTAAAGAGAAGCTATCAGATGCAGGGTTCATTTTGATGAGTGATCCTATTGTTGTTCAGTCGCTTAGTCATGCCCCACACGTATGGGAATTCTTTTGTAACCTGGATTCTAGTCCTTTGCTTGTTATATATGTTGAAAATATCTTCTAATACATAGCTTATCTTTTAACTGTTTCTCACTTTCTTTGTTCCAATATTTTAAAATTTTATGAAACTATTTTTTCCCTTATTAAATATGTGTAGGTCCTGTTTCTGAACAAATTCCCGACCTGGAGATGATGTTGTTGTTCAGCCACCCAGTCATGTCCGACTCTTTGTGACCCCCGTGGACCACAGCACACCAGGCCTCCTCATCCCTCACCATCTCCCCAAGTTTGCCCAGGTTCACGTCCTTTGCATCGGTGATGCCATCCAGCTATCTCATCCTCTGATGTCCCATTCTCCTTCTGCCCTCAATCTTTCCCAGCATGAGGGACTTTTCCAATGAGTCAGCTGTTTGCATCAGGTGACCAAAATACTGGAGCTTCCGCTTCAGCATTAGTCCTTCCAATGAGTATTCAGGGTGGATTTCCCTTAAGATTGCTTGGTTTGATCTCCTTGCTGTCCAAGGGACTCTCAAGAGTGTTTTTCAGCACCACAGTTTAAAAGCATTGATTCTTCAGCACTCAGCCTTCTTTATGGTCCAACTCTCACATCCATACATGACATGCTAATGAATTGTAGGTGGGTTCTGAGGGAAGGAGTGGCTTCAAGGCTCCTGCTAGTTTTTAGGCCTGAGCAGCTTATGGCAAAGAGGAAAAAGTGTAGGAGGGTGGAAAGAAATCCAGAGCTCCTTTTGGACATGTAAAGTGTGAGATTCTTCCTCCACGCTGATGTAGAGAAGTAAACTTGGCAGTTGGTATATGCATTTCCTGTTGAGCGTAACAGAGTACCACATATTTAGCAGCTTAGAACATCCACTTATTATCTCTCAGTTTCTGTACATCAGAATTCTGGGGCCGACTGAGCTGGGTCACTTGTTCGGGGGCTCACCAGGATGAAGTCAAGGTGGCGGCCAGGGCTGTGATTCTCATCTGTCACTCAGGAGCCTCTTCCAAGCTCACTGGTTGTTGGCTGAATCCATTTCCTTGCAGCTGTAGGACCGAGGCCCGGTTTTCTCGCTGGCTCTCAGCCCTCCGCGGCTGCTCTCAGTCCTCACTGCATGGCTCCTGTGGGCAGTCCGCACGGTCACTGGCTGCTTTCTTCCAGACCAGTGAGAGCGTACCTCTCTGATGCTTCACCTTCCTTAAAAAGCTCTCCTGATTAGGTCAGGCCCACTTAAGATGATCTACCATCTGATGATCTCAAAGTCAACTGATTAGTACCCCAACAGGAGTGATATCACACTATACTCACAGGAGGAGACACCAGGGGACTGGAATCCTAGGGCCACCTTAGAATCCTGCCTCCACAGTTGGATTATGAGGTTATATGAGCCTGGAGCTCAGACATTGTTCAGGGCTATTACAGTCATGGGATTAGATAAAATCACCTCAAGATTGTAAATGACAAAAAATGATATTAATATAAAAATAATTATATTTAATGTTTGTCAAATGTATTCTATATGCCAGGCACCATCTAAAGAGTCTTACACATTCAACTCTTGCCACAATACTTTGAACTACCTACAACCAGCATTTCACAAATAAGGCTAGTGAAGTCCAGAGAAGTGAATTCACTTGCCTAGACTTATGCTTCTTCTATTTTAGGTCAGAAGTCAGAATCTGAACCCAGGTAATCTGGTTCAAGAATCTGTGCTTTAATCACTATTCAGTATGGCATTTTCCATCAGAAGAGATGGGTAGAAGGACTGAGACGTGAAGTACCAATCTTTACATCCAGAAATAAGAGGAATTAGTAAAAGAAAAAGGGATGGAGCACAGCTTCAGGTAAAATAGAAAATCAGGAGCATATGGTTTCCTCAGAACCAAATGTAGACAGCATTACAAGGAAAAGAATGATCAGTTGGGCCAAATATTAATATTTGGAGAAAAAAGTCTCCCACATTCTCTGAATTTATGGTTGCCAGTGGTGGGAGGAGGGGGGATAGTTAGGGAATCTGGGATGGGCACGCACACCCTGCTATATTTAAAACAGATTACCAATAAGGATGTACTCACTTTATAGCACAGGGAACTCTGCTCAACGTTTTGTGGTAGCCTAGATGGGAAGGGAGTTTGGGGGAGAATGGATATATGTATATACATGTATGAGTTCCCTTGCTGAGTCCCTTCGCTGTTCACCTAAAACTATCATATAGTTAATCAGCTATACCCCAATACAAAATAAAAAGTTTAAAAGAAAAAAAATCTCCCATGTTCTCATTCATTAAAGTGTACCAAAGTGATTTCATCATTAATGCATTCACTCAGTAAATACCTATTTGTTTGCTGTGTGCCTAGGAGCAGAGCAGCAACCAAGATAGGCAAGTGCTCTCCTCATGGAGTTTACATGGTAAAGGGGCAAAGGAAATGGCCAATAAGTATGTAAATAAATGCTTAAATAAGCTCAGTTCATAGTGCTAGGACAAAAATAAAACTGAGCTCAGCGTTAGAGGCAAGTAGGATTGAACACATAAACATTTGCTTTACTTTGTCTATTAGGCTTCTAGGGCTGTCACAACAAAATCACACACTAGGTGACTTCAACAACAGACATTTGTTTTCTCACAGTTCCGGAGACTAGAAGTCCATGATCAAGGTGCCATCGGGGTTGGTTTCTGGTGAGACTCCTCTTACTTGTGGATAACTATCTTCTTGCTCTGTCTTCACTGGGTTTCTCCTCTGTGTGTGCATGAGGAAAGAAAGACGGCACTGGTGTTTGTTCCTATTCTAGTAAGGACACCAATCTATCAGATTAGAGCTCCATAAGACCTCATTTAATCTAATCCCCCCCCAAAGGCCCCATCTCCAAATATCAAATTGGGGGTTGGGGCTTCAACATATGAATCTGGAGAAGGGGGTACATGATTCAGCCCATAAAATTCTTCAACCCCCTAAAAGAACTTCTTGACACAGGTAAGAAAAGAAAAAAGTGAGCCTTTACATAGAAACATTAGAGAAAAGCAGCAAAAAACTGGAGTCCCATATTGAAGAATATGAGTGGTTAAAACAATGGCACCCCACTCAGTGCTCTTGCCTGGAAAATCCCATGGACGGAGGAGCCTGGTAGGCTGCAGTCCATGGGGTCATGAAGAGTCAGACACGACTGAAGCAACTTAGCAGCAGCAGCAAAACAACTGAGCTCCTAAAGATATAAAAATATTACTAATTGGTACTCATTGGAGAGTTGTGAAATGTTTCAATTAGTGACATTAAAAGAGAAAGTTACTGAGTTTTATTTTTGTAGAAGAACAGAAAGCATCTATATTCATTTATATATACTCTCTCATAAGTTAGACATATTGTTTTTCTATCCCAGAGTGGGTAATTCCTATATTTGAAAATCATAGGGCTTCCCATATACATATATTCTTCTAGACAGTTAATCCTTTCCCTTGGCCTTTAGGTAGCCAACTGTAAGTCACATGAGCCTAAGACTCAGCCATTAGCAGCGTTGAGAGCCCAAGACCAACAGCCTAAAAGCTGGTGAGACACACATGAGGTTAGCTGGTGAAAGGCTGAGCTGGACCAACCTGATTCTTTATGCAAGAATTGGAAATGAGCCATGGGAACTGGAGTTGAAAGAAAGGGACAAGGGACTAGGAAGCAGAGTCGAGGAAGACAGGTGGTATACCAAACTGTTTTAAAGAAAACAAAGCATGCTGAATCTGAATTAGAGAAATTGCATTGAGAGGGTGAGGAGGTCAAGTCAGATGTAAGAAGAAAATGAAGCAGTTTGGTAATAAATAGACGTGCAAGTCACAAGGAAAGTAGTCAGTTTTCCAGATGTCTTGATGTAACTCGGGCATGTGTGCGCTGTGCTAAGGTTGCTTCAGTCACGTCTGCCTCTTTGCGACCCTGTGCACTGTAGCCTGCCGGCTTTTCTGTCCATTGGATTCTCCAGGCAGGAATACTGGAGTGGCTTGCCATGCTCTCCTCCAGGGGATCTTCCTGACCCAGAGATTAAACCCATGTCTCTTACATCTCCTGCACTGGCAGGCGGGTTCTTTACCACCAGCGCCACATAGGAAGCCTGTTTACTCAGAGACAAGGAGTTTGGAAGGGAGGAGGAACAGTCTGGGGCAGGGTAAATAGGGGGAAGCCTGACTAAGTGATTCGCTAATAACTCTCCTGTGGGCATAGTCCACTGATGGAGGTGAAGCATCCAGTCTGATCAAGAAAGAGAAGGTACATCACCTCTCACATTATTGGCCCCTCCCATGTCTCTGTATACATAAAAAAATGTCAGGTGGACACATACAAACCCCCGAAATCTGACGGTGATTTCTTACTCTAGCATTAAATGATAAGACTGAACCCGTGCAGAGTTGGAAAGTGGGAATAAGTCGTGTCTGGTGCTCCCATCCTTTCTACATTCTAGTTGCAGCTTTAAGGGTGCTGCACATGGCCACTCCGTAAGCAGGAGAGAGAGGATTTCCCTTGGACTACCTATCTTTCTCATAATCTTCCGTGTTATGAGTCCTGCTTACCCTCTGAGCTCCACTTCCATCGCTAGAACTGGAATGCTTTTATTCCTGCAGACGGAGAGAGGAGGACAACCATTAAGGTGCTCTGGTTTCAGAATGAGATATCTAACGAAAAAGAAGACATTCCTCCATGGAAATTAATTTCCTTCCTACGTAGCCTTTCTACATTATTGTACCAAAATGCTTCCCTTTTTTCTCCACCTTAAACTGAGTAACATAGAGCCCTCTTAAGGATGTGGACACCTGACTCAGATTCTAATGGTTTCACAGATTCATTTCAGTAAAAGCCTTTTATATTAAAGCTAATGATGAACATCTTTGTCCTTTGCAATTCAAAGAGCCCAACTAAACCACAATGTTCAAAATTTTTCCAATGAATGAATTTAAATATTATGAATAACATTGGTGAGTGAATGAATGTAATTAATGGTTTTCAGAAGAATTTTCCAAGTATACTAGCATTCCTTGGTGATATCATATTTATTTATAATTTCCTGGTAAAGCCTTTCTTTATAACTAACCAAAAAGTCAATTGCCATATTATCATTCATTTTGACTGTGGTATAGTATGAACTATTGATGGTTTATTATGTTTTCAAACACCAGTCTACTTCTGCTGACACATTCACTAGATGTTAAAAGCTTACCTGGACAACTGGATAACCACATAAAAAAGAATGAAGTTAGACCCCTGCTGCTGCTGCTGCTGCTAAGGCACCTCAGTCGTGTCCGACTCTGTGCGACCCCATAGATGGAAGCCCACCAGGCTCCCCTGTCCCTGGGGTTCTCAAGGCAAAAACACTGGAATGGGTTGCCATTTCCTTCTCCAATACATGAAAGTGAAAAGTGAAAGTGAAGTTGCTTAGTCGTGTCCGACTCTGTGCGACCCCATGGACTGCAGCCTACCAGGCTCCTCCTTCCATGGGATTTTCCAGGCAAGAGTACTGGAGTGGGGTGCCATTGCCTTCTCCAGACCCCTACCTCACACCAAATATAAAAATCAACTCAAAATGAATTAAAGACCTAAATCTAAGAGATAAAACTACTAGGGTGTTAAAACAAAATGTAGGTCTAAACCTTTGTGATGTTGATTTAGTGAATAATTTCTTAGATATGACAACTAAAGCATAATCAACCAAAGGAAAAACTAGATACACTGGACTTTGTCAGTGAAAATCTTTTGTGCTTCAAAGGATGCCATCAAGAAAGTGAAATGGAAACCCAAAAATTAGGAGAAAATATTTTAAAGTCATACATTTGATAAGGAATTTGTATCCAGAATATATAAATAACTCTTATAGCTAAACAATAAAAGAACAAATAATCCACTTATTTTTAATGGGCAAGAGACATGAATAGATATTTCTCCAAGGAAAATAATCAAATGGTCAATAAGTACATGGGATGATGCACAGCATCATTAGCCACCAGGGAAATGCAAGTCAAAACCACACTGTGATACCACTTCACACACATTAGAATGGCTAAAAGAAAAAGACATATAGCAAGTGCTGGTGAAGATGTGGGAAAATGTGAACCTTAATGAATTCTGGGATTATAAAATGGTGCAGCTTCTTTAGAAAGCAGTTTAGCAGTTCCTCAAAAAGTTAAAAATAGAGTTACAATTTGACCCAGTAACTTCACTCCTTGCTATACACCCAAGAGAACTGAAAACATATGTCCGCAGAAACATTTGCACATGAGTGTTTATAGAAGCATTATTCTTAGTGGTCACAGAGTAGAAACCAATGAAATGTCCATGAACTGATGAGCGGAAACACGCGGTGGTATGCATATTCAATGGTATATTATTCAGCCATAAAAAGGAATGAAGTATTGATTCATGGCCCTAAATGGATAAACCTTGAAAACACTATACTAACTGAAAAGAACTGGACCCAAAAGAAAACATATCTTAGAATTCTAATTATATGAAATATCCAGAATCGACACATCCATGGGGGCAAAAAGTAAACTATTAGTTGCTAGCATCTGGGGAAAGTAAGGTATGGAAAGTGAATGCTAATGGGCAGCAGTTTGTGTTTTGTTTTGTTTTGTTTTTTTGCAATAATGAATATGTTCTAAAGTTGAAAGAGTGATGATGGTTGTACAACACTGCATGCTTAGTCACTTCAGTCAGGTACCACTCTTTGCAACCCCATGGACTGTAGCCTGCCAGGCTCCATGGGATTTCCCAGGCAAGAAATCTGCAATGGGTTGCCATTTCCTTCTCCAAGATTTCTTCCCAACCCTCATCACTTAGGTGTGCTGCATTGGCAGGCAGATTCTTTACCACTAGAGCTACCTGAGAAGCCCTGCGTAACATTGTGAATATACTAAAAATCACATTTTAAAAATGTAAACCTTATGATATGTGACATATCTCAATAAAGCTGTTTCTTAAGTATACTGAGACATAGTAATGGGTTGACATGATTACTTGTCCATATTTTAAACATTATACTGACCTTTCATTACTCATTTAAGTATTCAATAATCACTAATTAGCTTTTGCTTTTTGCTAAGTCACTTCAGTCATGTCCGACTCTGTGCGACCTCATAGACGGCAGCCCACCAGGCTCCCCCGTCCCTAGAATTTTCCAGGCAAGAAAACTGGAGTGAGTTGCCATTTCCTTCTCCAATGCATGAAAGTGAAAAATGAAAGTGAAGTCTCTCAGTCGTGTCTGACTCTTCTCGACCCCATGGACTGCAGCCCACCAGGCTCCTCCGTCCATGGTATTTTCCAGGCAAGAGTGCTGGAGTGTGGTGCCATTGCCTTCTCCGATTTACAGGCAATCTCCTAGGTATGAAGAATAGAGTATTAAACGTAATCCTATGCCCTTAAGGAACAAATAGACCAGTGGGTCTAATAGAAACATTATCATATAGTTACGGCAGCATATAATCAGTTCCATAAACCATAATAATGACATGTACAGAGTACTGGCTAAGATTCTGACCTGTAACAAAACAGGATCTTAAAATGAATTTCTTTGCCTTCCCTGCTTTTCTCTCTGGAGATCAAGGAGACAAATGTCAGGAAACTGAAGAGATAGAAGAGAAAAAAGAAGCCAAAAAGGCTGGTTTTCCTAGATCTATACCATCAATAGTTGGTGATCATGAGGACTGCATACAAACTGCTGTTTCTATATCAAATAAGTAGGTTAACTACTTCTGCTTTATAAAATACTACAGCTTTTTAAGCATTTATAGCCAATAAGCTTCACTTCCTAACTTTATTTTAATTCACATTTTGTCACCAAAATCAACATCCCATGACTTCCCTGCATTCATCATACAAGGCTAATTGACAGAACAGACAGAAAATTTCCATCAAAGCAATTTGAACATGTGTCTATTGATTTTATGGAAGGCAATGGTTGATGTTTAGCAAAACCCTCTAAAGTCTTGCCACATTATTATCATCCATCTAGAAATCCTAGTAACACTGTCTGATCTATCAGATATACCTAATTCACTGATTTATTCCCAGAAGGCTGTCTAAATCTGAATTGAGTCTGAGAGAAATCAATGAAGTGATGACAGTTTCTTTAAAACACATATAGCCTGCACCCAGAGAGAAAGCTATACTCAATATACCTTGATTGTATCTGCTTTCAGAGGAACACTGACAATTAACAAATATCTGCCAGTAAAAATTACTCTGAAGTGGTTGGCAACTTTAACTAGAGTTATTTCCCCATTTATTTAACCTTAGAAACATTTCCAAAGATTTAAGCTATTTCCTGTGCTTCATGGTATGGCTTCCCACACCCGAACGACTTTACATCATCGAACGAGAATGCACAACGGGGAATGGTCAGAATCTAACGAAGAACAGTTTTGTTTCAGCACAGTTGTATGGGTGGCTATTTTTTTCTCTGTCCTCTCTTTATTTCATGATCTAGAAGAGCAGCCCTTCGATGGCCATGTTTCAAGCAGCTTCATTCCCAACAGAGTGGCCAGGCATCTAGGTGAAGCAAATGCCTTCTCCTCCATCCTCAGTTATTCACAGCAGGCTCTGTTGTTACAGGACCATCTCCTCTGCTGCAAGCTGATTGCATTCCACTAGCAAAAACGGTGTCCATCAGAATCACAACTAAACATTGGCCCACTTCTGGATTAAAGTCTATTAAGTGTGTGCATAATTGTCTCTTTGTTTATAAATTTTTTGGCTAATCCTTTGTGACCTATTTGCCTTGGCCTGAATAATATTACCAGAGCGGCATTGCTAAAGCTTTGCAAAGATAATCTTTTGGTCCATTTTAAGTTTCCTCTCCTCGGTTTTGATGGAAAGGCAAAGAGAGCTGCTCCAGCTACTAATCCCCGGCATGACCCACAACAAAGGATCCTCTTAAGAAAGAAAACAGGACTGTCACCTGTTTTCAGAAACCACATTCAAAGTCCAACTCCTCAGCCCAAAGGGAATGCCTGCAGTATCTACCCCAGCACACACACAGACACACACAAACACATTAAAATCGTTTCATGCTCATGATGTTAGAAATACAAAAGAAAAGAAGCCTTCCCGGCGCAACTTGCCAGAGCACCTGTAACCCAGCTGCCTTGTGCCAATTTAGTGCAGCACATGTGATCTTACAATAATGTTACACACATTCCCATATTTATTCCAGCCTCCTGGGGAAACACACAAAAATACTTCCACCAAGACTTTAGCCTACAATATGACCCTTCACCACAAAGCTGTGTGGCACCATCTGTGTTGTGGGGACACTCTGGAAAATTTTTTTTTTTGGTCACTGTTACATATTGCATACATAAACATCTTGTGATCAGAGTGGAAAATGATCTGAGTAAATGTTAAAATTATATTCAAGTTCTATCTTCATCTTTTTGGTAAGGTTGCAGATTCCATAGACTATTGGGTTATAAATGTTTTTAAGAACAAGGTTTTAAATCAAACACTGTTTCCTTATTCAATATTGAGCATCATATTCAAATATTGATGGATAACTAATAAAACAATTTCATTCTTCTGTATATATAACAGCCAACTTGAGTCATTCTCCTAGGTTTTAATTTACAGTCAAAAACAAAGTCCTCCAAACGTGTATGTTCTGTCATTATTAAATGCTCATTCTGTTCCTGCCTTTGTTTTGTTAGCCTTCTAAAAATGAAGGTCAAGTTCACAATCTAACTGCCCATCAGGGGAGGTAAAGCCTAGGATGTCAGCCTCAGTTCTCTTCTTTTTTGGGTGGAAGCCTAGAATATAGTGATTCCCTACAGCAATCACTGAGGTTTCGTTGACTTGGTCGTAAGACAGTAAAGAAATGAGTGACGTTTCAAGCTATTATCCCAGACAAAATGATGGCTTTAGAATCTAAATTAGAGTATCTCCCAAGAGGCTGAGCTAAAGCAAGTTCATTTCAAGGAGAGTAGGAAAGTTACTTTGAAAAAAAAAAGTCAACTTTGATGAGAAAGCAATTGATTCTTTCCTATTTTTGTGACCAATCTGAGCCATTTCTAAAGACTGCCTTTGTATGATTCAGTGTGAGAGTGTTCTTTTAGTGTATAACCCCCACCCATACTTGTATGTTTGCTGCTAAAGTGTACAAAGATGGTGATACACTTATGATTTCTACTTTATTCTTTTGTTTCTCTGTATGGTGGTTAAAATTTTCATTTAGATAATCATTTGTTGAGTAGTTATTTTGGATTCAGGAATAAACACCATCAGAAGATAATGGATGCCAAGAGCCTTGACCCTGTGACAAGATCTCTGCATTCATTACTTGGAAGGGATTATGGGTTCCTCCTCATGGGAATGGAGAGATTATATGCATAGTTGTGTGTGAAAATGCTGGCTCATTAAGCAGGGCATCAATGACATTGTGGACATTGTATATGGGGGCAGAAGGGTATATTGACTGGATAATCAAGGGCTGAGATGACACTAACATCTTGGAGTGCGTGTGCAAATACCACCGAGATCCCACCTCTACTGCCTTGGCCTCTGGCCCTAGCTTACTGGACGAGTGATCAGCAGCTGATCTAAGTGAGGCCCCATAGATTCTCTCTCACGTAGGAATTTGAAATGACAAACACAGAGACTGTTAGGTGGGAGGTGAGTCTTGTGAATGGCAGAGCTCTAAAAGAGAGGTGGTTCAAAGAGAGAAAGGATGGAAGCAGATCAGCTGAAGGAAGCAGAAGAGAGGCCATGGCTTAGAGAAGAGAAGGCTGGCCATTTAGGTCTCAGGCAAGTTTTCTGATGCTTTTTCAGACCTTTATGTGACCTGACCATCCTTCTGCTTTAGATCCTTTCCACCCCAAATGCTTGGTTTTGCTTAAGTTCATTTATCTCATTTCCACCGCTTGAATCAGAAATATCCCTGTGTTAGGCAGCACATTGTTCATTTCAGAATAATATGGATATGAGTCATATTTGCAAACATTCACCCATAGACAGAGAATGGCCTCGACCAGCTCTAACCAACACCATCCATACATAAGGATGGGTCCCAGTAGGCCCCTGCTCTGCCAGGCATTGACCCTGGACTTGCTGCCTCCTGGGAAGGAACCCAGGCAGGGTCCTAGGTGTTTGTTCAAGGTATTTTTGCCTTCCATGGACTCTGTCTTATATAAAACATCAAAATTATATTTTAAGACTCTCTTGGTATAAAGAGAAATATAAACTTGGTTAGATTCATTTTTAAGTCATTCTTATTATATTCATTTTTTCCTTCTGATTTTCAAAGAAACTAAAATTAAAAAATTTTTGTGGATCCATGCATGTACCTTTGGTCCTGATCTGGGAAGGGCAGCAGGGACTATTTACCAAACAATCCAGAAATGTTTCAGAATGTCAGCTTCAGGTGTAGCCCTACTGCTGCGTCCCAGCTGAGCATCAGCTTTGCAGCAGGCAAAAGACCACCTAAATGTGTGTTTTCAGAGAAAGGGCTTAATATAGACAGTGGAATGATTTAGTTATTTACACATGTTGCTCTCTATGTAAAATTGAAAAAGAAAACATAAACCCACAGGAATAGTTTGTGTTTTCTATTGCCACACAGGTGCATGCAAGTGCATAGGGAATGGTTAGGGAGTACAGACACAGAACTGAATACAGTGGCCACCAGTGGAGAAGGGAGAAGCAGTTCAGGAGCTCAAAGGAGGTCAAAGGGGAACTCCTACTTTATATGATAGCGCTGACTGTTTTATAGAAGAATTTATGTCATGCATTACTTATGTAAAAAACATTGAACAATTAATTAGAGGACAAATACGCCATCTGGCTTAGTGAGGGCTAATCGTAGTCCCCAAAGATCTGTCCTTAGGAATTGCAATATCTATAGCTGAGTTGCTAAGCACAGGGTCCAGTATTCCTCCCTGGAGAACCCCATGGACAGAGGAGCCTGGCAGGCTACAGTCCATAGAGTTGCAAAGAATGGGACATGACGCAGTGACTGAACAATGACAATAGCTGAACTGGTAAGCACAGGGTCCCTCGAGCTAGGCTGACCCAGCCCTGTCACTGACAAGTTCCTCAGTCCCTCAGTGCCTCAGTTTCCTTAGCTATAAAATGGACGGGATAATTATAATCTACTCATAGAGTTATTGTTAGGATCAAGTGAGTTAGGATGCAAAAGCTAATGTGCAAACCTCTTGGTTGGAATAGTGGCTGGTACATATTATATCACGTTTTAATTCATTATGAGTGTTATCATCAATTATTTTCATTTTTAACAAGTTCTCATAAGTATTTCCTTCAACAAGTAGTACAGAAGTTGGAAAGCCCTTACTGTGTTTCAGCAGGCTCAGGAGGTTGAGTGCAAGCCAGCAGGTAAGGGGAAGAGGAACGCCTTACCAGATTTGGTACTTCACAGAGGTTGAGTTGCTGAGATGAATGGAGAGGTCCGGAGATGCTGGCTCTCTGCGGACAAGGACCAGCTGTGTGTTAATCTGCTAGTCCATTTCAGAGAAGAGAGGCCGGTTTCATTCTGTACTGACCCAAACACAGTAAGGCCTAGCTGCGTGTCAGGCTCTATGATAGATGCTGAGGGTGTTGAAGAAGAATAAAAGATTAACTGTATTTCCTAGAGGATAGTATCTTCCTAAACAGAAGCCCAGAAGAAGATTCAAATCTCTTGCTCAACTGACCCCACCATGGCCAAAAGCATCAACATGCTTCTGCGAGAATGAATGCCTACTTGACTGAGATTTGTTCTTAAGTCTAAAGAAGAAATGGCCCTGCCTTCACGGAGCTTAGGGCTTCCCTTGTAGCTCAGTCGGTAAAGAATCTGCCTGCAGTGCAGGAGACCCAGATTCGATCCCTGGGTTGGGAAGAGGCCCTGTAGAAGGAAATGGCAACCCACTCCAGTACCCTTGGCTGGAAAATCTCATGGACAGAGGAGCCTGATGGGCTGCAGTCCATGGGGTCGCAAAGAGTCGGGCACGACTGAACGACTAACACTTACTTACTTACTTCATGGAGCTCACATTGTACCGGCAGCAGACAATAAACCGGCCAGCAATTGATTGTTGTTGTGTTGTTTAGTTGCTAAGTCATGCCCGACTCTTTGCAAACCCATGGACTGCAGCACGCCAGGCTTCCCTGTTCTTCCCTATCTCCTGGAGTTTGCTCAGATTCACGTCCATTGAGTCAGTGATGTCATCCAACCATCTCATCCTCTTCTCCATTTACCGTCAATCTTTTCCAGCATCAGGGTCTTTTCCAATGAGTCTGCTCTTTGCATCAGGTGGCCAAAGTATTGGAGCTTCAGCATCAGTCCTCCCAATGAACATTCAGAGTTTATTTCCTTTAGGATTGACTGGTTTGACCTCCTTGCTGTCCAAAGGAGTCTTCTGACTCAAGAGTCTTCTCCAGCACCACATTTCAAATGCATCAGTTCATCAGTGCTCAGCCTTCTTTACAGAGAAGGCAATGGCACCCCACTCCAGTACTCTTGCCTGGAAAATCCCATGGATGGAGGAGCCTGGTAGGCTGCAGTCCATGGGGTCGCTAAGAGTTGGACACGACTGAGAGACTTCACTTTCACTTTTCACTTTCATGCATTGGAGAAGGAAATGGCAACCCACTCCAGTGTTCTTGCCTGGAGAATCCCAGGGATGGCGGAGCCTGGTGGGCTGCCATCCACGGGGTCTCACAGAGTCGGACACGACTGAAGCGACTTAGCAACAGCAGCAGCAGCCTTCTTTATGGTCCAACTCTCACATCCATACATGACTGCTGGAAAAACCGTAGCTTTGACAAGATGACACTTTGTCAGCAAAGTGACGTCGTTGCCTTTTAATGTGCTGTCTAGGTTTGTCAGCAATTGGTATGCAGATTAATTACAGCTTATTATCAGCTATATGAAAGAAATATAGAGGCTACTAAGATAAGGAATTATGAGCCAGAAATATTCCTTTTGATAAAACAGATGAGGAAAGGGTCTCTGAGCAGGTGACAGATCAGGTCTGTGGAGGAGCTAGGATCCAGCCACACAGGAGGAAGAGAGTTCTAGTCAGAGCAAGTGTAAGATGTAAGCCTGCAAGATGGAAATGACCTTGATGTGGTTGGGGACATATCAGAAACCAGTGTGGTTAAAAAGGTATAATCCAAAGGGACATAAATTTACAGAGGTAAGCAGTGGCCAGATGATACTGCTTCAAAGTGAAAATGTGAAACTACTTAAACTCCTTAAGGGTTTTAAGATAAGGACCCAGGGATCGAACCCACATCTCTTGTGTCTCCTGCATTGGCAGGCAGGTTCTTTACCACTAACACCACCTGCGAACCCCAAGAATCACAGGATCTGGTGACATTTCTCCACTCTTCTCTATATTTGTTGGGAGTAAACGAACGGCTAATTAGCATAGTTGTTTAAAGAGATGTTAGGTATTATACAACATGTGTCAAGGCAAAAATGGGACAAAGAGAGGCACTTTACAGTTGACCAAAAGCTTTTATGTGAATTTGTCCTTTGATCACGGTACAATTTTATCTGAACTACTGTTTTAAGGTAGTTAAATCACTACTGTCATTTTATAAAGAAGGAGGAAGAGACTCACCGAAGTTTGGAATCTGGCTTGAGGTGACATGGGGAATGTGACATGGTGACATGGTAACGAGTGAGGCATGCAGTCCAGGTCTTACGGCCTTTGTCTTCTTTCTGCTGAACTAGACCAAGAGGGACAGGATGGGAATGCAGGAAATCCCCCTCACTGGTCTCAGTGGAAGATATGTGGCTGAGGGAGAAGAGAGGCTTGTGTTCCTGAGGTGAAAAAACAAGCATGGCATATGCAGTGGAGAGATGATCTGAGAATGTTTTACCCCAAATGGAAGGCAAAAAATACAAAAACACAGTCCTCAAAGCCATGCCAAATTCAGTTAGGTCTGGTCTGATCCAGCTATGTCACTGCTGAAGCTGCAATCTATAGCTTTCTTTTCTTTTTTTTTAAGTGGAGGATATTTGCTCTACAGTGTTGTATTGGTTTCTGATATACAATAACTCAAACTAGCTACAAGTATATATATATATATCTATGTATCCCTTCCTCTTGAGCCCCCCACCCATCCCACTCCTTTAGGCTGTCACAGAGCAATCAGTTTAACTGAAGCGGATGAACCTACAGTCTGTTATACAGAGTGAAGTAAGTTAGAAGGAGAAATACAAATATCGTATAATGAAACATATATATGAAATCTAGAAAAATGGTACAGAGAACAGAATTGTGCACACAGTGGGGAAAGAAGAGGGTGGGACAAATCTACAGCCTTCTGGGTGCTGTTTCAACTCGCTCCTGCGACTGCTGTAAACTTGGAGAGGATTTGCATAGTGTGGTCAATGGGGGTGTGTCTTCCCCCATCTCTAGCTGGTCATTTTATGGGGGACATGCAAGAATTTGGCAAGTTTACCTAAATCAATAGTTAAATGCCAGAGTGTGAATACTGACAGAAAATCTCTCTCTCTCTCTCTCTCTCTTTTTTTAAGGAGCTTTTCTGGTTGTTTTCCTTTGAAGAAAAGTATTAGCAAGCAGTGATGGAGCAGGGCTGCGCATGTGATGGTGTAAACACTAAACATTTCAAGGCACTGTGCTGCTTTTCCAGATTACACAGATCTACAAGCTCTCACTGGAGTTGATTAGAGACGGATGCCTAATAACGTCACAGATCGGCAATGAATTGAGTCCTGGCATCTTTCCACTGTTGCTGCTATGCTAGTTAGTAGTCATGCTGGTTAACCCATACCTCGTAGAAGCTAACTACATTCCCCAACATGAAGCACTAAGATAGGAAAATCCTGTTAAATGCGAAATAGAGTACATACAGCTAGGTGTCCCAAAATACACGACAGTTTACAAAGTACTTTGGGGGAGGGACTATGTGAAACAATAATTTCAGTGGGTATGGACATATTTTAATGCATATTCAAAAAGAATACAGTTAGTATATATTAAACTTGTGATTTTTATAAATATATTTGCATATAGGGAGAGGTTGAAGCCAGTAGCAACATCAGGTAATTCACCTGATGCTAATCCTCAAAATTGTAGCTATGGTATCAGGCGATATGAAGTTACAGTAAAATGTAATGCTAGTGAGGTGGATGAACCTAGAGTCTGTTATATAGAATGAAGTAAGTCAGAAAGAGAAAAATAAATATCGTCAATTAACACATATATATGGAATCTAGAAAAATGGTACTGACAAGCCTATTTGCAGGGCAGGAATAGAGATGTAGACATAGAGAAAAGACGACACAGCTGGGGAAGGAGAGGGTGGGATGAATTAAGAGAGTAGCACTGAAACATATATATGACCATATGTAAAATAGATAGCTAGTGGGAAATGGCTGTATAACACAGGGAGCTCAACCTGGTTCTCTGTGATAACCTAGATGGGTAGGATGGGATGGGAGCTGGGAGGGAGGTTCAGGAGGGAGGGGAAATATGTATACCTATGGCTGATTCATGTTGATATATGGAAGAAACCAACACAATAAGTTCAGTTCAGTCACTCAGTCGTGTCCGACTCTTTGTGACCCCATGAATCCCAGCACGCCAGGCCTTCCTGTCCATCACCAACTCCTGGAGTTCATTTAAACTCATATCCATCAAGTCGGTGATGCCATCCAGCCATCTCATCCTCTGTCGTCCCCTTCTCCTCCTGCCCCCAATCCCTCCCAGTATCAGAGTCTTTTCCAATGAGTCAACTCTTCGCATGAGGTGGCCAAAGTATTGGAGTTTCAGCTTCAACATCATTCCTTCCAAAGAACACCCAGGACTGATCTCCTTTAGAATGGACTGATTGGATCTCCTTGCAGTCCAAGGGACTCTCAAGAGACTTCTCCAACACCACAGTTCAAAAGCATCAATTCTTCAGCGCTCAGCTTTCTTCACATTCCAACTCTCTCCTCCATACATGACCACTGGAAAAACCATAGCCTTGACTAGACAGACCTTTGTTGGCAAAGTAATGTCTCTGCTTTTTAATATGCTATCTAGGTTGGTATTGTAAAGCAATTATCCTTCAATTAATTTTTTTTAATGTTATGGTGATGAGGTATCAATGCCTGGACTGAGACATACTGTAGCACAAAAAGCACTGAATTGAGAATAGGTAACATAGGCCAATTGAAAATAGTTAAGCAGTAATTAATAATGGTGTTCTTGAAGTTAGGGACTGTGTTTTCATTATGATTACACACGTTAGGTATTGCTGCTATACCAAATAACCACAAACTCAGTGGCTTGAAAAAAAGTGAACGTGGTAGTCACTCAGTCATGTCTGACTCTTTGCAACCCCAAGGACTGTAGCCTGCCAGGCTCCTCTGTCCATGAAATTCTCCAGGCAAGAATATTGGAGTAGGTGGCCATTCCGTTCTCCAGAGGATCTTCCCAACACAGATTCAAACCCATCTCCTATCATCTTAACAGTTGTAGAAATCAGAAGTCAGGAATGGATCTTACAGGGCTACAATCACAGAGTCAGTACAGCTGTGTTCCTTCCTAAAGTTCTAGGGCAGAATCTGTTCCTTGTCTCTTCCAGCTTCTAGAGAATGCCTGCATTCTTTTGCTTATAGCTTCATCACTCCAACCCCTGCTTCCATCATCACATCTCCCTCTCTGACTCTTGCTCTCCTTCCTCCCTCTTTCACTTTTAAGGACACCTGTGTTTACATTGGGTCCAGTGGAAAATCCAGGAGACACTCCCTATCTTGAGCCAGAACTCAGGCTGCAGGTTCTCTTTTGCCATGTATGGTAATAGTCACCGGTTCGGGCATATCTATGGGGTGGGGGGTGGGCATTATTCTGCCTCCCACAAAAATGGTATCTCTAGGATGTAGAACATGCCTGACAGCACACCCAGTAAGTGTCTGTGAAATTCATTACAAGAATTTTGTTGTTATAGGTGGCTATGCTATTTCAAGACTGCTTAGATGTATCTCATGCCTTTCCTGTTTAGCTGTCATCTAACCCAAATGAGGAAGCCAAAGACTTCAGAGGTTAAATAATTGGACTAAGGTTATGCAGGTAGTCAGCTGAGAGTTAAGAAACAAACTCAGGTCTGTAATGATCTCAGAGCCTTTGCTTTGGCCACTACATTATTTTATTCCATTCAATCTCTCTGAGCTTCATTTTCTTCATCAGTAAAAATAGAGGGTATAGCAGGTGAACTTTGAGGGTCCTGCCAGTTTAATGAACCATTATTTTTTAAAAATAACTTAAATAGGCTTTTAAAGTATGAAACTGTGGGTCATTATTACCCCCAGGATCATTCTCTGAGTTGCTGAAGTTATCACTTTTAACAGCAAGCAGAAATGAAATAGTTATGTGATTTCCTTCAAATATACCTGCTCTAGGTCCTTTCTAACCACTAAATTGCTATTGAAATTGAAAAAGAATGACCTGATTTATATAAACCATATACATCTTTTTTTAAAATAGGAAAATGTTTTTTATTTTACTTTGTTTTTTTGATTTTTTTTTTAATTTTTAATTGGAGGCTAATTACAATATTGTGGAGATTTTTGCCATACATTGACATGAATCAGCCATGGGTATACATGTGTTCCCCATCCTGAACACCCCTCCCATCTCCCTCCCCATCCCATGCCTCAGGGTCATCCCAGGGCACCAGCCCTGAGCACCCTGTCTCATGCACCACACCTGGACTGACAATCTATTTCACATATGATAATATACATGTTTCAATGCTGTTCTCTCAAATCATCCCACCCTCGCCTTCTCCCACAGAGTCCAAAAGTCTGTTCTTTACACCTGTCTCTTTTGCTGTCTTGCATATAGGGTCATTGTTACCATCTTTCTAAATTCCATATATATGTTAGTATACTGTATTGGTGTTTTTCTTTCTGACTTACTTCACTCTGTATAATAGGCTCCAGTTTCATCCACCTCATTAGAACTGATTCAAATGCATTCTTTTTAACAGCTGAGTAATATTCCATTGTGTATATGTACCATAATTTTATTATCCATTCGTCTGCTGATGGACAGATGCTTCCATGTCCTAGCTATTGTAAACAGTGCTGCGATGAACATTGGGGTACACGTGTTTCTTTCCATTCTGGTTTCCTTGGTGTGTACGCCCAGCAGTGGGATTGCTGGGTCTATGGCAGTTCTATTTCCAATTTTTTAAGGAATCTCCATGCTGTTCTCCATAGTGGCTATACTAGTTTGCATTCCCACCAACAGTGTAAGAGGGTTCCTTTTTCTCTGCACCCTCTCCAGCATTTATTGTTTATAGACTTTTTGATAGCAGCCATTCTGACCAGTGTGAAATGGTACTTCATTGTGGTTTTGATTTGCATTTCTCTGATAATGAGTGATGTTGAGCATTTTTTCATGTGTTTGTTAGCCATCTGTATGTCTTCTTTGGAGAAATGTCTGTTCAGTTCTTCAACCCATTTTTTGATTGGGTCGCTTATTTTTCTGGAATTGAGCTGCAGGAGTTGCTTGTATATATTTGAGATTAATTCTTTGTCAGTTGCTTCATTTGCTATTATTTTCTCCCATTCTGAAGGCTGTCTTTTCACCTTGCTTATAGTTTCCTCTGTTGTGCAATCACTTTTAAATTTAATTAGGTCCTATTTGTTTATCTTTTTCTATAAATGCCCCCTTCCCAAATTCCAATTTGATGTCCTTAAAAATGGCAGAATAATGGTTTAGAAATTTTATTTAGAAACACCTATTATAAAGTAGAATTCTAATTAAATGCAGGAAAAATGATAGAATTAGAAAATTATGATTTACAAATCCCAATGGGAATGTCAAATATTGTGAATAAATACCAAAACTATAGAATAAAAGAGAGTTTTTTAGTTGGTGGAATTGATAATGGGAACTGGAATAATCAGACCTGAACAAAATGACCAATTTTAACATTTCTGTAAGTTGGAAAGTCAGACATTATTTGTCTCATGATATAATGCATTAGGAGTGTACACAGCACCTATGAAATACTGTCTAAACAATTTCACCTAAGTTATTGAAACTCTATATCTAACCACAGTTGTCCAGGATGAGAGAGACAAATTAAATGACAACACAAAGAAGGAATCAGCCAAATCCAGAATCTCAAAATGCAACTTCCCAATGTAACTAAGAAATCAATGGCATAAGAAAAAAAGAATGAGTTAAGAAAAAGAGATAATAGAGGCAAAACTTTGAATGTAACAGATGACCTTTACATTCAAACAAACTAAATGTAAAAAGACTTCTTTGAGAAGACCTACATCTGGCCATGAAGAAGTAGCAAAGATTTCATTTACCTTCTCCAAACAGAAAACTAGAAAAACACTACAAGGGGTAGACATTCCAAAGGGAAAGATCAGTGAAGACACAGTAATAAAAATTATCCAAATGAAGCAGAAAAAGACTGACTTCACCTTAGTGATCCGTGAGACAACAGCAAGTGGTTTAACATATTCATTAATGTGTTAAATGTTAAATATATTAATATGTTAAATGTTTAATATGTTAATATGTTAAATATGTTCTGTTTAAATAAAGGCTGAACATTTTCAGAATTGGGTGATTTGTTGTTCAGCCACTCAGTCATGTCCAACTTTTGCAACTCCATGAACTACAGCATGCCAAGCTTCCCTGTCCTTCACTATCTCCCAGAGTCTGCTCAAACTCGTGTCCACTGAGTCAGTGATGCTATCCAGTCATCTCAGCCTCTGTTGCCCCTTTCTCCTCCTGCCTTCAGTCTTTCCCAGCATCAGGGTTTATCCAACGATTAGGCTCTTAGCATCAAATGGCCAAAGTATTGGAACTTCAGCCTCAGCATCAGTCTTGCCAATGAATATTCAGGGTTGATTTCCTTTAGGATTGACTGGTTTGATCTCCTTGCAGTCCAAGGGACTCTCAAGAGTCTTCTCCAGCACCACAGTTTGAAAGAATCAATTCTTCGTCACTCCAACTCACATCCACACACGACTACTGGAAAAACCGTTGCTTTTGATGCTACAGAATTTGATGATACACAAAGCTCAATTAATCCAGAAAAGGGATTTTGAAAAAGAAAATAAAAAAACCTCATCAAAACACATTACTTAAGTGGAACTAGGGTAAGAAATAAAATAGATTTCTTGTCATTAACTATGTAAGCCAGAAGTAAATGGAACAATATCTTTTAAAGTACTGAGAGGAGCTGGGCTTGGAGGGGACCTTTATCAACCTAATTCTAAATCCAGCAAAAATGTCTTTCAAAAATGAAAAAAAATCTAGATTTTTTCAGAGAAACAAAAATTCAGACAAAATTCATTTCTAGATGCTCTGAATGACACAATTTGTTAAAGGAAGTTCCCTGAACAAGTAAAACGATACCAGACAGAAACTCAGATCTTCACAAAGGAAAGAAGGACACCAGCAATGGGAAATAGACAGATAAATATTTAAAACTTTCCCATTTTGTGTTTCACTTAAGAGATCAAGCAAAACTAGAAACAACATATTGTGGAGTTTATAACATAAGTATGTTTAAGAAAATAATAGCAATGTATTGTGGGTTTATAATGTGGTATGAACACAGTAGTGAAAGGATGGGACAGGAGAAATGAAAATAGATTGTCGTAAGTGTCTTTCATTTTTCCATGAAATAATATAAAAAAATTTTTACGTTAATGAGGAATACTGTGAACATATAGCAACCACAAAAAACTAAATCAGCAAGGTCTAACTGACAAGCTTTTAAGCCAGTAATGGCCATAAAGTGAAATCATGAAAAATTCCCAATCCAAAAGAAGGAAAGAAAAAAGAGAAAACAAGGAACAGATATAATAAATACAAAAACAAATAGCAAGATGGTTGATTAAACCCAAATAGATCAATAATTACCTCAAACGTGAAGGATATATACTACAACAAAAACAAACATATTTGTAATGAATAAAAAGGCAAAAGAAACCATGTGTTGTCTACAAAAATGAAAAAGGAGGACAAAAATGTAAAATGTAAAAGGAGGGGAAAAATAAGCCAGAGAAACACTAATCATCATGTCAATGAACAGCTTATTATGCTTTCTTGTTTTTCATGTGAGATGATGCTGTGCAATAATTCCTAGAACAAAAAGGGTCTATCTGACATAAACAGATGGAGAGATATTCCATGTTCCTGGGTAGGAAGAATCAATATTGTAAAAATGACTATACTACCACATACAATCTATAGATTCAATGTGATCCTTATCAAATTACCAACAGCATTTTTCACAGAACTAGAACAAAAAATTTCACAATTCATATGGAAACGCAAAAGACCCTGAATACCTAAAAGAGTTTGAGAAAGAAGAATGGAGCTGGAGGAATCAACCTTCCTGACTTCAGATTATACTACAAAGCTACAGTCATCAAGACAGTATGGTACTGGCACAAAAACAGAAATATAGACCAATGGAACAAGATAGAAAGCCCAGAAATAAACCCATGCACCTATGGGTGCCGTATTTTTGACAAAAGAGGCAAGAATATACAATGGGACAAAGACAGCCTCTTCAACAGGAAAACTGGACAGCTACATGTAAAAGAATGAAATTAGAACACCTCCTAACACAATACCCAAAGATAAACTCAAAATGGATTAAAGACCTAAATGTAAGACCAGACACAATAAAACTCTTAGAGGAAAACATAGGCAGAACTCTCAATGACATAAATCAAAGCAAGATCCTCTATGACCCACCTCCTAGAGTAATGGAAATAAAAACAAAAGTACACAAGTGGGACCTGATTAAACTTAAAAGCTTTCACACTGCAAAGGAAACTATAAGCAATGTGAAAAGACAACACTCAGCATGGGAGAAAATAATAACAAATGAAACAACTGACAAAGGATTAACTTCTAAAATATACAAGCAGCTCATACAACTCAATACCAGAAAAACAAACAACCAATCAAAAAGTGGGAAAAAGACTAAACAGACACTTCTCCAAAGAAGACATACAGATGGCTAACAAACACATGAAAAGATGCTCAACACCATTCATTATTAGAGAAATGTAAATCAAAACTACAGTGAGACATCACCTCACACCAGTCAGAATGGCCATCATCAAAAAATCTACAAACAATAAATGCTGGACAGGGTGTGGAGAAAAGGGAATGATCTTGCACTACTGGTGGGAATGTAAATTGATACAGCCTCTATGGAAGATGGCATGGAGATTCTTTAAAAAACTAGGAATAAAACCACCATATGACCCAGCAATCCCACTCCTAGGCATACACCCTGAGGAAAACAAAACTGAAAAAGACACACGTATCCCATTTTTCATTGCAGCACTATTTACAATAGCTAGAACATGGAAGCAACCTAGATGTCTGTCGACAGATGAATGGATAAAGAAGTTGTGGTACATATACACAATGGAATATCACTCAGCCATAAAAAGGAGCACACTTGAGTCAGTTCCAATGAGGCAGACAAACCTAGAACCTATTGTACAGAGTGAAGTGAGTCAGAAAGAGAAAGATAAATACCTAATTCTAATGCATATATATGGAATCTAGAGAAATGGTACTGAAGAATTTATTCACAGGGCAACCGTGGAGAGACAGACGTAGAGAACATACTTATGTACATGGGGAGAGGAGAGGAGCGGGTGAGATATATGGAGAGAGTAACATGGAAACTTACATTACCATGTGTAAAATAGATAGCCAATGGGAATTTGCTGTATGGCTCAGGAAACTCAAACAGGGGCTCTGTATCAACCTAGAGGGGTGGGATGGGGAGGGAGATGGGAGGGAGGTTCAAACGGGAGGGGATATATGTATACCTATGGCTGATTCATGTTGAGGTTTGACAGAAAACAGCAAAAGTCTGTAAAGTAATTATCCTTCAATAAAAAGTAAATAATTTTTTTAAAGGGTCCATCAAATATGCACATAACATCTTCAAAACTGAGGAACAGAGAATGCTAGCATGTACCAGAGACCACACAGGAAAGAGACGCGAAGCCTTTCTGCATTTTATCTGGTGTGGAATTCACGCTAAATGAGCAGCTAGGTGAAGGTCAAAGCAGGGCCCATAGCTGGTTAGGTTGGATTTCCTCTGAAACAGTTGAATTTCTCATCTGTTTATGAAGCATGTGCTGTTTCAGACCTCCTCCTCAGCAACAAAGAGCCTGTCCAAAAAGCGTGAACCACGAATTAGAAAAAGTAGGCCAGGGACATTCTAAATAATGATTTCATACTTTGGATTTATCCTGGGTTTCCCTGAGTTTCCAGGGTAACCATTTATTGTAAAGTCTTGGCATCTTTTGGGTTAAGTTATAGGGCAAAATCCTGTAAAATTAGTGGGGCAGAGCTCTTTTGAGGTCCTCGAGTGTATCAGGCAGCCCAGGCCAAGGTTTGGCTCAGGGACCACAGCTTCTCCTCTACTCCCACCCTCTGTGCGCTGGGATGGAGAAGCAGTGGAACAGGTTTCACCAAATCTTCAGAATTATTTTACCATTCAGAACAGGCTAGTATAGGGAGCAACAGAGGGAAAATGTTGTTTGCTACTCTTTATATTAATTCATAGCACTTTAGCAAGGAGCATGATGAAGACCTTAACCTGGAGATCTTTCTTAGGAACCCTGGGAAAAGGAGTTTGGCCACCAGGAAAACTGTGCAGGAGAGCATCTCGATCTCTTGGAAGAAAAGTGAAGGAAATCTCATCAGAAATATTAATCACGCTCATTTCACCTTCTCACCCTATTCTCCACCTTGGACAAAGAGTAGGGAAGACATTTCCCCCAGCAAAAGGTGACTCTTCAACAAAGAAAGGTAGAACAAATCTCTGCCTCCAGCCCCTGGAAGGGCGGTCCTGAAACAGACTAGTTGTGCTGAGACATAGGATACGGAGCCCATCTTAGAATACAGATTCAGTGAGGAATGGTGTGTTTCCCAGGCTGATGTTGCACTATAATTCTGACTCTGGGGAGCCTAGCATGATCTCCTCAATAGCAAGAGAGACATATAGACATCATCTACTTATAAACTTTCACCTTATGTACTTTTAAAATTATAAACAGACTGACACCCCAAAGCACAAGACTCTGAACTCTACCACTACTACAGATGTTGTCGTTGGTCATGTTGGTCATTTAGGGCTCAACCATCCTTTGGTTTGTTAGTCCACACCCTGACTGCTTCTGTTTGCCTTATTTTTTGTATGTGCTTAATTTTTGATGAGTACAGAGACACAGAGATCTTTGAAAATGCCATTAATAAAAGGTTATGATGACAATGGAAATAAAGTTCAAAACTTTTTAAAAAATGAAAAGTGGCAAAAAGATTACAGAAGTACACAGATTTGTGAGATGAGTCATCTCTCAATAGGAACAATTCTGAAGGACAAAGAGCAAACCATGAGAAGTGAAAACCTATGGGTCTAAGCAAAGGACAGTAATCAGCAAGAGACAAGGGAAAGTGATTGATGAAATGGAATAGTGTTAATATCAAAAGACTGTTAACCTAATATTAATTCAGGAGAAGGCCAAGAGGGTACTGGAGAACTTAACTATAAAAGTCGGCTACAGAAACCTTTTTGTCTCAATAGTTCCTATGGTTTCATGGTTTAGAGGCTCTCATGAGTCTGTGAATCAGAATGGGAGTTGATTGGGCTATTGGTATGAATACTGTCACTGCTGAGTTATTTCTGACATCACTTGCCAATATCATGGGGTCAGGTGAGGTAGGAACTTTGAGATAAGGAGTTTGTCCACCCCAAGTGGAGGTAATCTGATCTAAAATGACCTATAAATGGAAGTGATCCTGCCACAATCAAAATTTGATATGGTTGACACTGGTTTACTTTTCCAAAAAATGCCCCAGTAGAATACAGGTCAGTACAAAATAAAGCAAGATGCCTACTTTTAAAGTTTAAACCCTTAATCATGAAGGACTTAGGAACAAAAGGACATACAAATAGCCCTTTAAACCCAACCTTTGTGCAAGCAGAGGTTTGGGGTGGGTTAAAGCTATCTTGTGGAGCTCTGACTGGGGTGTCATCACAGGGGCTGGCCCACTGCAGAGACATCCATGCCAATGGAGACAAGGACGGTGGCAGTTCTCAGCAGAGAATTTGACACTCAGTTTTGAATGTGGAAAGGTAGACGGAACAGGGAGTTATAAGGGCAGCAGAGGAGGAGTCTCTCAGAACCACAAGAAATTTCAGGAAAAGAATTTAAAAGAGTTTATGTATTCTTCCCAAGTCTACCCTTTAGCAAAATAGGGGAATGAGTTGGCAAAGGAGAAATCCCACGGCCTCTATGATTCTACCTCCAAGACCAGTAGGGTTCCATGAAAAAGGGCCACTGTTCTTACATGCCCACTGTGGAAGTGAAAATGTGTTTAAAGTGCTCAAAAGACACTTTTTTGAGTGAGTGATAGGTGTGCACTGAAGGACTGTAATGAAGTGAAAATTCACTGAACATAATTGTTAATTCTCACTGATAGAAAGAACCATCTTTGTTTACTGGGTTTATTTGGCAATGAGGTTAAGGAAAAACTAAGATGAGTTTAAAATACAGAGTAAACTAAACTGATCTCTATACACAAAAGAATAGGAATTTGAGGGGAGGGGGATGAGGGGTAAATGGGCCGCAGGGAGGAATGATAAATGAGTTAGAGACAGAGGGAGAGGAAATTCCTGGTTTTGGGAATCGCCACAATACTTTAAGAAGAAAGACACCGAGTTTCCATTGAGATTTTTATACTGTGCAACCTTAGTCCTAAGCCTTGAGTGAAGACTACCATACACAGTCCTGAGTCAGGGTTCTCTGGACGAAAAAGGATTAGGATTGTATCCAGGAACCATACAGTGCTGGAAAGGAATGTGACAAATTCAGCATAGCCCAGAGAACTCACTACAGGTAAGAATTCTAAAAGAAAGCCTCATTATCACGATCATCACCATCTCCCTGCCCCATATATACTCCTACTCATCACCACCATCACCACTGAGAATTTCTGATATGTAATAAAACATCAGATATGTCATTGTATATTTCATGGGCTTCAAACCAAGTGTATCTAAATATTAAAGGGCAAAGTAGCCAGAACAAGTGGAGATCTGGGACATGGTGGAAAGAGCTGAAATCTGAGTCTACACTCTAACAGAGCACCCTGAACTCAGTCACTAAGAGCAGCACAGTTTCTGGTTTTGTCCTGTTTTTATTCCATTTCACTTAATGCCTTATGGAGCATTTCTCAGAGATGTGAAGAAAAGTCCCAGGAGAAAAAACTGAGTAGCTCACAGGCCTGGAGACAGTGACCCTTCCTCTATTAGAGGGATCCCTGGGCAATTTCTCGATGCCTTGGGGAAAGATGTTCATTGCTCTAGTTCTTCTGGAAGAATCACTGTGTATGTAAATATATTTATTTTCCGTCTTCCATTCGCATGGGAATAGGATGCAGAAATCTTCCCCAGTGGCCGCCGATATTTAGAGCCTCTGAGAAGTCAGATAACTTAAAAATGAACCCAGGGTGAGGACATGTTGGATGTCTTAGAGATATCTAACTGTGAAGAACTCTAACACTGCTAGAAATTAATTCTTTATCTAAAGAAGATTTCTGATACTTCTTCAGGAACTTGTAATTTTTAATTTTTGCTTTTGTTTTTTTACTTAAGCTCTGATAGAATATAGAATGTAATATGGAATCTAACAAAGCGCTAAACCCAACAGCTTTGGTTTTTCTGTTCAGGATGTGTGCTTAATCATTTCCATGATCAAAGTACATACTTACCTGTACACACCAGACATGAGATTAACAGATCCACAAGATTCTGTTTCTTCAGCTTTTCTCAAGACAGCCTATAATTCTTATCTCCTTCATAAACTGTGGTCAAGGTTTTTGTGCTTATATCTGAAGTGTTTTCCAACATGACATCTTTTAACTCTAATACTTTTGCAAAGTATCTTCCTTTTCCCAATAAGTTGGCTCCTGAAAAGCAGTATACCCCCTGGATGTTTGCAAATCAAATGTATATTAAAGATAACCAGGAAACTTAGTCTTCATAAAGACCCTAGCAAAAAGTAAAGAAATTTTGTAGTGTAAACAATGGCCCCTAATCCATTGGTTCCATAAGTTTGTCTGTAAGCAGACTTTCTTTAAGTCAATTATATCTACATACTTTAAAATGTGATGTTATTCTTTTTTTGTCACCAAACTACTATTAAACTACCTATGACCTCTTTTTATCCCCCCAATCCCAATTAAACTAGAACTCTGCAATCCTATAGCACATCTCAGCCACGTGATACACTGGTGTCCCATTTGCACTTCTTTTCCTTATGGAATGACTTTCTAATTGGCTTAAGTATAAAATAATTGTGTCACAAAAGAAAAATGCCCATTATCATTAAATCTGCACTCTGGACCATTAACAGAGAGGGAGGAGGAGCTAAGGAAGACCGGCTCCTCTAAACCCCCAGCCTAAGATTAAATGTGTACTAATCTATCATTGTATCTGTCTATAAAAGTGTTCTGCTGCTGCCTCAGCCTTCACACTGCACAGAACCAGTTCACATATATTTCCCATTTGGGGCTATGGGCAAAGTTCCACCGAGGTCTGGTCCAGCAACCTCCCCCAGGGCTTTCAGGGCCATAAGTCCTGCAGGTTTACAATGGTTTGGTTTTAACTTCTGACTACATTGGGCAAGATTTTACATACCTGATGATAGCAAGCCTTGCTGTGGCCAAAAAGCCCTGCAATCCAATTGGTGGTAAGTCCTGCTAATTCCCCAAAGCCTAGCAAGGAAGCTGAGAAAAAGGATAAAACACACAAAAAAATAGAATTGTTGCTAGGCGTACACAATCTGGCTGTCAGAAAGTGTTCGAGGATTGATTTGGAAAAAAAAAAAAAAATGTATGCTTGTGAATTTTTATGTAGAGAATGTGTCTTGTGAATTCTATGGCCATGCTGCACTTGACCATGGTATCCCCACAACTCATTTTGCAAATCTTGGGGAATCAAAGACTTGAATCCTGGAAGTCATAACCAATAAAGGGACCATTGGACCAGCAAGAGCTCCCTGACTTTTGACAACATACTTCCATCTTCCATGAAACATTTCCTGACCATTCTTTGTCTTTCAAACCTACCTGGTACTTTCAATGGGTTAAAACATGTTTAGAAATATACCTTCTGAAGAGACTTTTGGGTGTTGCTTATGGTTCTGATTAATGATCTCAACCCTATATTTATTTTGCTTCCCAGAAATAAAAGGCACCAAAAAAGTTCATTTACCTTTATTTCTTCTTTTCTTCCTTTTTTTTTAAAGATTATATTTGGACCCAAATATCAACCTATGTATGGATTAAGAGAGGCCCCTTTTACAAAAAGATCTGTGAGTTCTCTAGTAGGACTGCGTTACATTCCAACACACTCTCAAAATGTCACTCTCCAACAGCCTCCCCCTCCTAGCTCTAACCTAAAACCAGACATGTAATCCCTAAAATATTCCATACTTCTTTTACGAAATGAAGGAAGGAGATGGATTTTGATCAGCAGTGAGATGTGCCTCAGTCACATCTGATGCAATGCTTCACGTGACAAACTCAGCTACTACCAGAGTTTCGGGGGGCTTTATTTTTAAGTGATTTTTTTTTCTCTACATGCTTTCAGCACTGTCATTAAATGGTTGAGTCTTTAGGTTCATCCTGGTGGGAGCGTGTATTGGTAAAACTTCTTAAGCCTTTTTTCTGGGAATAATTATTCAACAAATATTTCTTGAATTTTCACCAAGTGTTCAGCCTGTGCTACAGGTTGGAGAAGATATGTAAGCCATGAAAGATATTTTGATTCCTCTCAATAAGCTCGTAATTAAGATGGGGAAAGAGGGCTAAGAGCATGAAGCAACACTACGCATACACAGTGGTGTATCATGGAGATCAGGTTATCCAGTTCATCTAATATCAATGGTTCAGAACCTCTTCTGGGTCCAGAGGCACTTGGTAGTTCAGAAGGCTATGTAGTCTCTCCCCAGAAAAAAGCATATGGTTTATACACACGAAATTTCACATGGATTCCAAAGAAGAGAGGGATGGTCCATGAAATTCCTGAAATCCACTCACGAATGCAGGAGCAGTTTATGGATCCCTCCCCTAAGAACTATTGAAGTTCAGAGGAGAAGCTCAGTGAATTCAAAGGGAAGTTAAATATGGTTTAGGGAAGGCATTAGGATTTAAAATTTACTTTGGATGGCTGATGAGATTTAGGAGAAGGGAAAGAAAATGAATCTTTCTGAGAGACATAGTAAGTAACTTATATAAGTCATCTCATTTAATCTACAGAGTAAGTCAACGAAGAAGGTTCTTTGTCCCCTATGCTGGATGGAAGAAATGAACACTGGGGAAGCTTCATAAATTTCCCAAGATGACTCTCAGTCAGCTATTTAATTCCTTAGCTGAAGTGAAACAAACATCTATGTGAAAACAGACCCCAAGACATTTCTACTACACACTCCATTGAAGAGAAGAGACAATAAATCTTGTCTAACCTAATAAGCATGTCCTCTAGTGTGCATACATGGAGAGGCTAGAGGTGAGGAGGAGTGGAAGAACGCTCTTCTAGCTCTCTAGGAGAGGTACATACTCTACTGTTATTACATTAGACGAGCTGAGGACATCTAGTAAAGCTAGGAGTGAATTATGGTGACTTACCTTTTCAGGTCACTATATGGTTTTGGGGATAAAACAGGATTACTGTTTTCAACTTTCTGTTCTGTCCTTCTACTAAGATAATACCCATTTTACATGTGACTTGTCCATACTTCCCAGTAGGCAAAGTGTATAACATCATACCATCGACCTTGGAATGGGTCTTGTGAATCAATAGCTTTGGCCAATGCAATATGAGTGGAAGTGTTGTTGTGCCAGTTCAGAGCCAAGGCTTCAAATAGGGGAGTTTTCTTTTACCCTTCCTGATACTCTACCCTCTCTCATAAAGACAGTATGCCATAGCTAGTGGGATGAGAAGATACATGGAGTAGATGGGAACCCAGCTTGTAGCCTAGAGGCAATTTTAGCTGAGCCCAGTTAAGCCATCAGAGCTATAGCTGACTTGCAGAACTGTGAGAAATAAGTGGGGTAAGTAATTGAGATTTTGAGGCTGTTTGTTACCACAGAAAACCCTGACTTTTGAAGCATGACCTCATTTTGAGACCAACCAGTAGGCTAAGTGTCACCAGAGAAATTCAAATAACATCAGGGTAAATTCCAGAACCAACCTGATATAACTAGGTTGCCTCAAGTCTGGGATAATGTGGACAAGATAGGACTCTTGACCTCTTTTCTCTACTGTCAGCACAGGGCTTAGGCTCTAGAAAGATGGTTGGAGGCTAAAGATCTTTCGAGGAAGGTGTTCTTGGTGAGACAATCCTAGCTAGATTAAATTCAAGAATATGATTTGACTGTAGGTTTTCTCTTTTCTTCCTCTTTCTCCATGCAGAGGAGGCATAAAATATATATGACAAAAAATACAGAGAACTGAAAAACTTAGTTCACAAAGTTGGCAACCAGAGTGAATAACAGCATGTGCTGTACTTTTAGAATCCTTATGCATATACAAAAACCATCACACACGTACTAGCTCTTACCAATGATTTCTGTGAGGACACTGTTTTAGTAATTGGTCACACAGTCTCAATCTCAACCCTGACAGGGCCTAATTAGCATTCTCTCATTCTCTACTGAGGGTTGTGTAGATGATGGTGTACCAGTGAACAGACATATGACTACCAACTTCTCATTAACACAACTCCAGGACCTATTTACTTTAATGCAGTTAAAAGGCAGTCTGTGGCCTCAGCAAAAAGACTTTTAAAGAACCATGTAAAGTCTATGAGATACATCTAAAGTGGTCCAAAAGGGGAAATTCATAGTGATAGAGGCCTTTCTCAAAAGTCCAGAAAAATCTCAATAAACAACCTAACCTACCACCTAAAAGAATTAGAAAAAGAAGAACAAACAACACCTAAAGTGAATAGAAGAAAACAATAAAGATCAGGGAGGAAATAAATAAACTAGAGATTAAAAAATAGAAAAAAATCAATAAAACCAAGAGCTTGTTTTTTGAAAGAATAAACAAAATTGATAAACCTCTGGCCAGGCCCATCAGAAAGAAAAGAGAAAGGACACAAATAAAATAAGAAATGAAAAAAGAGAAATTGTTGGTACCAATACTGCAGAAATATAAAAAAAACAATAAGAAAATACTATGAATGATTATATACCAACAAATTTGACAATCTAGAAGAAATGGACACATTTCTAGAAACATACAGCCCACCAAAACTGAATCAAGAAGAAATAGATAACATGAACAAACTGATCACTAGGAGTGAAATAGAATCTGTAATTTAAAATTCCATGCAAACAAAAGTTCAAGATCGGATGACTTCACTGGGGAATTCTACCAAACATATAAAGAACTTACACTGATCCTTCTCAAGCTCTTCCTAAAAACTAAAGAGGAAGGAACACTCTCAAAGTCATTCTATGAAGCCACCATCACCTTGTTACCAAAACTAGACAAAGACACTACCAATAAAGAAAATTACAGGCCAATATCTTTGATGAACATAGATGCAAAAATCCTCAATAAAATATTAGCAAACTGAATCCAAGAATACTTAAAAAGAATTATACACCATGATCAAGTTGGATTTATCCCAGGGTCACAAGGATGGTTCAACATTTGCAAATCAATCAATGTGATATACAATATCAACAAAAGAAAAGACAAAAGCCACATGATCATCTCAATAGATGCAGAAAAATCATTTGATAAAATTCAATATCCATTTATGATAAAAAAAAAAAAAACTCTTACCAAAGTGAGGACAGAGGGCATATACCTCAGCATAATAAAAGCTATTTATTACAGACTCACATCTACATAATACTCAACCGTGAAAACTGAAAGTCTTTCTGCTAAAATATGGAAAGAGAAGAATGCCCACTCTCACCACTGCTACTTACACAGGACTTCCAATAAATGGAAGTCCTTAGCCACAGAAATCAGATAAGAAAAAGAAATAAAGGATATTTAAATTGGAAGGGAAGAGGCAAAAGTGTCATTATACCCAGATAACACGATACTGTGTGTGCTGCTGCGGCTGCGAAGTCGCTTCAGTCGTGTCCGACTCTTAGCGACCCCACGGACTCTGCCTTCCATGGGATTTTCCAGTCAAGAGTACTGGAGTGGGGTGCCATTGCCTTCTCGGCATCAGATCAGATCAGATCAGTCGCTCAGTCGTGTCCAACTCTTTGCGACCCCATGAATCCCAGCACGCCAGGCCTCCCTGTCCATCACCAACTCCCGGAGTTCACCCAAACTCACGTCCGTCGAGTCAGTGATGCCATCCAGCCATCTCATCCTCTGTTGTCCCCTTCTCCTCCTGCTTCCAATCCCTCCCAGCATCAGAGTCTTTTCCAATGAGTCAACTCTTCGCATGAGGTGGCCAAAGTACTGGAGTTTCAGCTTTAGCACCATTCCTTCCAAAGAAATCTCAGGGCTGATCTCCTTCAGAATGGACTGGTTGGATCTCCTTGCAGTCCAAGGGACTCTCAAGAGTCTTCTCCAACACCACAGTTCAAAAGCATCAATTCTTCGGTGCTCAGCCTTCTTCACAGTCTAACTCTCACATCCATACATGACCACAGGAAAAACCATAGCCTTGACTAGATGAACCTTTGTTGGCAAAGTAATGTCTCTGCTTTTGAATATGCTATCTAGGTTGGTCATAACTTTCCTTCCAAGGAGTAAGCGTCTTTTAATTTCTTGGCTGTAGTCACCATCTGCAGTGATTTTGGAGCCCAGAAAAATAAAGTCTGACACTGTTTCCACTGTTTCCCCATCTATTTCCCATGAAGTGATGGGACCGGGTGCCATGATCTTTGTTTTCTGAATGTTGAGCTTTAAGCCAACCTTTTCACTCTCCTCTTTCACTTTCATCAAGAGGCTTTTTAGTTCCTCTTCACTTTCTGCCATAAGGGTGGTGTCATCTGCATATCTGAGGTTATTGACATTTCTCCCGGCAATCTTGATTCCAGCTTGTGTTTCTTCCAATCCAGTGTTTCTCATGATGTACTCTGCATATAAGTTAAATAAGCAGGATGACAATATACAGCCTTGACATACTCCTTTTCCTATTTGGAACCAGTCTGTTGTTCCATGTCCAGTTCTAACTGTTGCTTCCTGACCTGCATACAAATTTCTCAAGAGGCAGAGCAGGTGGTCTGGTATTCCCATCTCTTTCAGAATTTTCCACAGTTGATTGTGATCCACACAGTCAAAGGCTTTGGCATAGTCAATAAAGCAGAAATAGATGCTTTTCTGGAACTCTCTTGCTTTTTCCATGATCCAGCGGATGTTGGCAATTTGATATCTGGTTCCTCTGCCTTTTCTAAAACCAGCTTGAATATCGGGAAGTTCACGGTTCACATATTGCTGAAGCCTGGCTTGGAGAATTTTGAGCATTACTTTACTAGCGTGAAAACCCTAAAAACTCCACACAAAAACTACTAGAACTGAAAACAAGTTAAGCAAGGTAGCATGATATAAGATTAACATACAGAAATACATTGCATTTCTTTACAATAACAATTATTTGTCAGAAAGAGAAAGTAAAAATAAATCCCTTTAAAATCACATCAAAAAAAAAAACAAAACAAAACACTCTACAAATGGCACCCCACTCCAGTACTCTTGACTGGAAAATCCCATGGATGGCAGAGCTGGTGGGCTGCAGTCCGTGGGGTCGCTAAGAGTTGGAAACGACTGAGCGACTTCACTTTCACTTTTCACTTTCATGCATTGGAGAAGGAAACGGCAACCCGCTCCATTGTTCTTGCCTGGAGAATCCCAGGGACGGAGGGGCCCAGTAGGAAGCCATCTGTGGGGTCGCACAGAGTCGGACACGACTGAAGCGACTTAGCAGCAGCAGCAATGAGGTGAAACTCTTTTTTGTTTTTTATTTATTTTAATTGGAGGCTAATTACAATATTGTGGTGGTTTTTGCCATACACTGACATGAATCAGCCATGAGTGTACATGTGTTCCCCATCGTGAACCTCCCTCCTACCTCCCTCCCCATCCTGTCCCTCAGGGTCATAGCAGTGCACCAGCCCTGAGCACCCTGTCTCAGGCATCTAACCTGGACTGGCTATACATGTTTAAATGCTATTCTCTCAAATTGTCCCACCCTTGCCTTCTCCCACAGAGTCCAAAAGTCTGTTTTTTACATCTGTGTCTCTTTTGCTATCTCACATATAGAGTCATCATTACCATCTTTTTAAATTCCATATATATGAGTTAATATACTGTATTGGTGTTTTTCTTTCTGACTTACTTCATAAAGGAAATTGAAAATGATTCAAAGAAATGGAAAATATATCCCATGCTCTTAAAGAAGAATTAATATTGTTTAAATGTTCATACAACCCACAGAAATCTACAGATTTAATGTTATCTCTATCAAATTATTCATAACATTTTCCACAGAACTAGAACAAATAATTCCAAAATTTAATGGCAATGGCAACCCACTCCAGTACTCTTGCCTAGAAAATCCCATGGATGGAGGAGTCTGGTAGGCTGTAGTCCATGGGGTCGCTAAGAGTCAGACAGGACTGAGCGATTTCCCTTTCACTTTTCACTTTCATGCATTGGAGGAGGAAGTGGCAACTCACTCCAGTGTTCTTGCCTGGAGAATCCCAGGGACGGCGGGGCCTGGTGGGCTGCCATCTATGGGGTCGCACAGAGTCAGACACGACTGAAGCGACTTAGCAGCAATGGCACCACAAGAGACCTAGAATTGGCAAAGCAATCCTGAGGGGAAAAAACAGCTGGAAGGATAACTTCCTCAGACTTCAGACAATACTACAAAGGTTCAGTAACCAAAATGACAAGATATTGGCATAAAAACAGACATATAGAGCAATGGAATAGAATAGAGAATCCAGAAATAAACACATACATCTAAGGTCAATTAATCTTCTACAATCTTCAAGCAAGATATACAATGAAGAAAAGAGTCTCTTCAGCAAGTAGTGTTGGGAAATAGGGACACCTACATGTAAATCTTTGAAGTTAGAACACTTCCTCACATCATACACAAAAATAATCTTGAAATGGCTTAAAGATTTAAATATAAGACAGGATATAATAAACCTCCTAAATGAAAACACAGGCGAAACATTCTCTGACATATGTCATAGCAACATTTTCTTAGGTCAGTCTTCCAAGGCAAAGGACGTAAAAGCAAAAATTAAAAAAAAAAAAGGAACCTAATAAAACTTAACAAGCTTTCAACAAGCAAAGGAAACTATAACAAAAGGAAAAGATAACCTATGGAATGAGAGAAAATATTTGCAAACCATGAGACTGACAGGGCTTAATTTCCAAAATATATAAACAGCTCATACAGCTCAATATCCAAAAACAACCCACCCAATAAAAACATGGGCAAAAACCCTAAATTGACATTTCTCCAAAGGAGAGACACAGATAGCCAATAGGTACGTGAATGCTCAATATTGCTAATTATTAGAGAAACGCAAATCAAAACTATACTAAGGTATCACCTCATACCAGTTAGGATGACTGTCATCAAAAACTCTACAAATAATAAATGCTTGAGAGGATGTGGGAAAAAGGAACCCTTCTACTCTGTTTGCGGGAATGTGAACTGGTACCGCCACTGTGGAGAACAGCATGGAGGTTCCTTAAAACAATTAAAATAGAGCTACCATTTGATCTAGCAATCCCACTTCTGGACATATAGCTGGAGAAAACTTTCATTTGAAAAGAAATATGCACCGCAATGTTCATAGCAGCACTATTAATAGTAGCCAAGACATGGAGGCAACCTAAGTGTCCATCAACAGATGAATGGATAAAGAAGAATGGGAATATTTACACAATGGAATACTATTCAGCAATAGAAAAGAAAGAAATAATGTCACTTGCAGCAACATAGATGGGCCTAGAAATTAGCATACTAAATGAAGTAAGTCAGACGGAGAAAGACAAATATCATATGACGTCACTTATTCCGGAATCTAAACTATACAAATGAACTCAGTTATAGAACAGAAACCAACTCAGACATAAAAATCCAAACAGATACACATTACTCCATATAAAATAATAACAAGATCCTATTGTACAGCACAGGGAATTATATTTAATATCTTATAATAATGTATGGGCTTCCTTGGTGGCTCAGACGGTAAAGAATCTGACCTGGGTTGGATCCCTGGGTTGGGAAGATCCCCTGGAGGAGGGCATGGCAATCCACTCCAGTATTCTTGCTGGAGAATCCCATGGACAGAGGAGCCTGGTGGGTTACAGTCCATAGCGTCGCAAAGAACTGGACACAACTGAGTGACTAAGCACAACACAGCACATAATAACCTATAACAGAAAAGAATCTGAAAAGGAATATATATCTGTGTGTGTATATGGAACTGAATCACTTTGCTGAACACCAGAATCTAACAAAACTGTGAATCAACTATGCTTCAACAACAACAACAAAGTATGTGAACCAAAAAATATATATATACATTCTATAGTTTTTATTTGATCCTGCCTCTCAGCTGTCCTACTAAACTACAGAGGACCTGGCTCAGAGCCCTCGAGTGCTGGTGAAGGAGGACAGTGGCAGGAGATCCTCTCACAGGCGTCTTTTTGTTCCACCCAACCGAATGCATCCTGACACCCTGACAAGACATCACCAGTGTGTAGGACATTCCATCAGACGGAGTCTAGACTGATGCTTGTTCACTTCAGGTTTTGTAAAGGGAGCTACTTGGACTCCAGTTTTGGCTGCACAACTGTGCCGGGCTTTAGCAGCTCAAATGTTGGCGCCTAAGCCTTGCTCCAGTGCCAAACATTTGTCCGCACTCTGTTCCCATGCAGCAGGAACTCGGCTCTGTCGACATCCCTGTGACGGGAGGAAGGCACTCCTTTTCCCATCCCACCGTGGGACATGTGTCCCGTGGCAGTGAAGTCAAAGGGGCTGGGCACACGTCTTGAAGTGAGCTGCAGGGCCGGTCCTCAGGGAAGTCAGAAAAACTGGTCCGCAGCCCTCAGTAACTGACCCCTAAGCGGGGAGGACACAAGCTCACAATCTGCTCTCAGGGTTTTGTGGCTTCTACAAAGGTGTTTCTAAGCTCTGCTATTGGATCGTTAGAACTTATAGGATCTCTCTACATTCGGTGAATGGGCTGAAAGATCAGATGGTTTCATCAGTGTAGTCTTTCTGTCAGTGCAGCCTCCCCAGACAATGAGAAACTGTGTTACAGGAAACCTGCTCCCCAATTAGAAGCCTCCCTGCCTTAGCGAGCTCATCGCAGCTGAATAGACCTTTCTTTCCTGTCAGCTAAGTGATGCATTATCTACAAGGATATCAACACAGCCATATTTTGGACTAAAGGGCTTTTTGACTTTTAAGAAATGGAGATTGGGAGAAAGTTGGGTTTAAAATGCCATCTGGCTTAGAGGCCCTTATTCAACCTCTCTAATCAGTTCAACAAAATACCTATAAAGTCACAGAAACAAATGCAAACTTATGCCACCAGCAAAACTGGAACTAAATAACCTATTTTCAGAATCTAGGATCAACTTCCATTAACTGCAAGACTGGCAAAATGGGATTAAAACCACAAACCACGACGCCCGGTGCTATAACCACAGAAGTAGAGCAAACTTCCCCCTGCCACGCTGAAAACAGACGGGAGGAGGGAAGTGGTCCCTGCCCTTCTCCATATCTGATCCCTGGGCTCAGACATGCCGGAGACTACTAAGTGGGTAACAGGGGCCTTCTCTCTCTGTGGTGAAGCTCTCTGGAGACTTGTGCCATCCTCATCCACCTCTCATCCTGGCCCAACACTTTCTCTCTTATATTTAGTCAGATATAGGAATCCCCAGCAAATGCATGGAAAGCACAGTTCTCTAAATCACAGCAGGCAGCACTGCTCTCCAGAAGCAGTCCCAGGAAGGGCACACGCAGAAGTGACAGCCTTTTAGGATTTCCATCAGGGTCAGTGTCAGGAGGTGGGGGTTAGGTGAAATGAAATGTCAGTCTCACAGGAGCCCTTGAGACGTCTCAGCCTAGGGTTTGAGGAGGGTCTAGGAGCTGTGATCGTGAACATGTTCTTCAGCTGCTCATATGAAGAATGAGATCGAAGACAAACCACAGACTCTATTTTTGAAAAATACTGTATCTTCCATTCTTTAAAAATAAGAAAAGTGAAAAACTAACATCAGGCCTATTTAAAACATTAGACAAAAAAATAAATAAGTAAAAGGACACTGACTCTGAAGACTTACAGGATGAACCAAAGTTTGAAAATGATTTTTTTATAGTAACTAGTAGGAAATTTTAGAGAACCATGTCTCATCCTCAGTAAGAAGACAGAGAGGAGCGAAAAGCACCTTGAAAATTGGCTACAGAGATAAACCAACAAATGAGAGGAAATGAATGATGAGCAGGTATGAGTTCTACCAAGACTGCTGACAGAGCTGTGAGCTCCCCAAAGTGCTGCCTTGTCCAGTGGAACTAAATAGGGGGAAAGGAAACGAGCTTTCCCCAGCTGCTGAGTCTGCCATCTCCCTTTGGTCAATGGTAAGGAAAAAGCTCACCGTGGGAGAGGGAGAAAATCAAGAAACCACTGGGTAAACAACAACCAGAATGGACACACACCCCTCTAACTAGTGATTCTTAGGTGCCCCGACTCCAGGTCTGTGTGGGCCTCCCAGGGCCAGGCAGAAATGAGGGTATGCTGCAACGGGGGGCTTACTTTGTACTGAGGGAGCACTTCTCTATCAAGGAATTGACATTGTTGTAACTCTCTTAGCAAATATGGGGAGAGGGGACCCAAATGGTGATGCCCACTTCCATGGATCAACAGGAAAAGAAACCTATGGGATGTCAGTGAACATCTGGAGAATCAGCCAGCACAAGCAGCCTAGAGGAATTTGCAGAGGTAGCTGTGTTCCTGGGTGGGCAACCACACATTCCATGATGTGAAGCATCTAAATTTAGTTCCTGGTGTCATGTTAGATATGATTTACTCTGAATTCCTTATTATGCCTCTCCCACAAATCAAATCATGCTACAGTATGCACTTAATTGGGGTTGAAATCCTTCCAAACATGTTTGGTGCTTGCTAACTTCCTCCTTCTTTGAGGTTAACCAAAAGACAATGATGAAAATCTTCACCACCAGCCATCTAAAGAGAAATAGATGAAGTGCTAAAATAATAACACCCAGAGTTAGAACTGTGACAAACATCATCAATCAGATCCCTGCAGGCCGACCACACCTCCAGCTGTGAGGCTGTCGGGCCTCATCATCTCCATAGGGCTGGGCTGGTGCAGCAGGTCAAAGGGAGGCTTCCCATCAGAGCCAAGCCACTGACTCATTGGTTGGTCCTCTTCCCCTTCTATCAACTTCAGCACATCCATGACCAGGATGATGGGGAAGCCTCCTCCTGGGAGCTGACCAGCTTGCTGCACAGGGGAAAGGTTTCTGAGTGGTGGATGATGGTTGTGTGGGGGTGGCTGTGGTGAAGTAGAAAGATGAAGGATTTAGACTCTCGATCAGTTCTGGCCTGCTAGTGAAGAGTTGTATGATTTCATCTCCTGGAGCTTCAAGGAGAATATCAGTTGTTACTTTGCAGAGTTGTTAAGAGGTACAAATAAGACTTAAAAAACCAAATAAGATTAAAAAAAAAAAAAGAAAGAACTGAAGCTGAGGAAATAAGCTGGAGCTATAGGTGGGATCCAGGAAAGCCCACAGGAATAATTAAGAAAATCTATTGTAAAGTGATTAACAAAATATCTGGCACATAGTGAGCAGTCAATAAAAATGTTCTTTTAAATGTTCATTAAAGAAAAAAACAAACAGACACTTAAAGTCAGCATCAAATCTCCTTGGAGAAGTGTAGAGGTTGTGAGTGGCAGTCTAGAGACAAGCTCAGCAAATAAACAGCCAGTGAGAGAAAGAGTGGCACTTGGAGATGCAGGACCCTGTCTTCAGGACTCTGACACACTTGGGTTCAGATCCAGCCTTGTTCAATTAGTAGATTTGTGAGCGCAGGCAAGACACTTAAAGCAACACACACACACGAGCCTGTTGCCTCATCTATAAGCAGGAATAACAGTAGCACCCACTGTTGATGTAACATTAAATGAGCTCACCTTTGCAAAGTGCTTTGTGTAATAACAGAGCTCCACACACCAGCTATAATATTTAAACTGATTAGGAAAAGCAGCTTGCTTTCATTTATACATATTAATATATGATGTATTTTATCCTATATGTAAATATATTTTATTCCATATATAATATTTTACTCTATATATACTATTATATTTATTTCCTATGAATTGTTAAAAAATACAAGCCTGAGTGGTAGGCTGAGGAAATGTTTCACACGTTTCATGTCGGCTAACTTGTTCAAACGTATGTGGGTTTACAGACACATGTATCTTTTATAGTGGCTCTCCAAGAACCGTTGCTTATTTTTATTACTGAACTCTTATTATGTGCTCTGTATAAGTTATTTTAAATTAATCCTCACACAACCCTACTTATTGGGATATTTTACTGAAATAAGTTATTTGAATCATAGGGAGAATGGGTCTAGACTTCAGGCCTTGAGCTTATTCTATTTCCATCCTCTCAAATAAAATATATCTGCTTAGAAATATCACCCATGGTGAGATGAGCTCCTTACTGGTGGTATCTTAGTCCATACTGGTGGTATGTACTAAGAGAATATGGAATTTTTTTCAGGAATCATTAACTCAGACTCATAATCTTGTTGACAGTATCTGGCAAGACACAGAACTGTCTTTTAAGAGAAAGGAGTCTCAGATACCAATGGGTGACTTGGTAGTCCATGCAAACCTAACGAGGCCACTAGATCTGCCTGGAGGAAGTCTAAGAAAGCGGCTGAATTCTAAGAGGACAGGTGAGTGGCTAGACGCACAAGCACCAATCAGGGACTTCTAGGCCCCTATCACAAAGAGTTAAGAATGCTATTGAAATTCAAGTTCTTGACAGAATCAATCTTTTCAGAGGAAAACAAACACAATATTGCCTGTTCAGTCACCCAGGTCATCCAGGGGAAAGTCTCCAACTGCAGTCCCATGAAGTGATGAAGGGAACTCTGAAAGGCACTCCCAGAGGGCCAGATCTGATGGGCACCCACCTTGCAAGCCCCAGCCAGAGCCAGCAGAGCAAGCCATGTGGGACCAGAGATTGTCCTCTTTCCCAGGGCTCTATCTGAATTCTGAGGACTCTGAATCTTTTCCAGCACATTTAAAATTTAGTAATTTATTTAAAGATAATTCAGACATGGCAGATCACTCAGGCAGAGTATAATTTTTCTCACATATCAGAAAAGTTATTATAACATTTCTTTCTGAATCATTGTGAACACTCTGATGCTCTTTGGTATTAGGGAGATTTTAATTGTAAGTGAATGGGCTCTTCTGTAAATCAAAAGCATTTCATTATTTTCTTGAGAGTTGGACCATAAAGAAGGCTGAGCGCCGAAGAATTGATGCTTTCAAATTGTGGTGCTGGAGAAGATTCTTGAGAGTCCCTTGGACTGCAGGGAGATCAAACCTGTCAATTCTAAAGGAAGTCAACTTTGAATATTCACTGGAAGGACTGATGCTGAAGCTGAAGCTCCAGTACTTTGGCCACCTGATGCGAAGAGCCAAGTCAATGGCAAAGACCCTGATGCTGGGAAAGATTTAAGGCAGGAGGACAAGGGGATGACAGAGGATGAGATGGTTGGATGGCATCACTGACTCAATGGACATGATTCTGAGCAAACTCAGATAGTGAAGGACAGGGAAGCCAGGCATGTTGTAGTCATGGGGTTGCAAAGAGTTGGATATGACTTAAAGACTGAACAAAGACATACAGATCCAAACATAATGAATCATTTCAGAGACAAAGACAAGGTTTGTCAAGTGCTAAAATAATTGATAAAAATGAATATCTAATAACATATGAATGTGTTGATGCCAAGATGTTCAAAAGAGATATATCCTATTTCTGCAGTGTACACTGCTATGTCAAAACTTCTCCTGGAGTTGGGCTGGACTGAGCAGGATGGAAGCATGCAGGAACAGAGGGCAAAAGCAGCAGAGGGAGATGTGAAAGGAGCAGGCAGATGAGGAGTAAAATAGAACATGGGCTTCAGAGAATCTAGCTTGTCCCTACTTCCTGGGGAAGCAGAACCTACCAATGCCTTCTTGCAGCCCCTCTCCTGCTGACCACCCCACCCCCCAGGGGCAGCTGCCCCATTCCTCAGCCAGTGACATCATCAACCACCTACTAAGCTCCTCAGGCTGTATTTCCTCCTGACCTCACCTTCTCTTCAACTCTTCCCATCAGTAGAAGGAAAAAACAGGGTTTCAAATGACAGCAAGGCAAAGAGGCCCTTTCAAAATCCACATCAAACACAAGAGGTCAACATGTGAAATAAAAAAGACACAGCCCTCTCATGATCCCTTGGTAGAAAGGTTCTGAGAGTCTCTGAAATTCACTGTAAGTGAAAATTGTAAGGTCAGTGGAGCTGCCAAAAGTTCTAAAAAACATCCCCTTGATGCCAAAGAACGACAAGCTTTGTTTCTTTTTATAAGGCAGGTAAGGCTCTTCATAGTCCTGGAGCAGAAATTCAAAAGATAATATTGGATTTCAGGAAAAGCAAATGCTCACGACTGTTTCTTCTTCTGGTACCTAAAAAAAAAAGCATTAAAAAACCATGGGGATATAAAGTACAGCGTGGCGACTATAGTTAATATACCATATTGCACATTTGAACGTTGCTAAAAGAATAGATCTTTTAAGTCTTTATTGTAAGAAGAAAACATATTTTTAAACTATCTATGGGGATGGATGTTAGCTAGACTTGCTATGGTGATCATTTTGCAATATATATAAACATCAAGTAATTAAGTTGCACACTTGAAAATAATATAATGTTATATGTTAATTATACTTCAATTAAAAAATTAAATAAAACAAAAAGAAAAGACATTAAGCTTCATGACATGAATGGTAAAAAAATGTTGGTCAAAGAAAGACAACAAAAGATTTCTTTGTGGATTGCTTTCTAACCCCACCCTTCTAAAAATTATATTGGGTTGCCTCAAAACGTCTTCAGGTTTTCCTGTAATATTTTATGGAAAAACCCAAATGAAATTTTTGGCCAACTCAACACTACAGAAAGAAAAATTGACAAAATACTTCCCAATTTGAATGGAGGCAGGTTATGGGAGACAGTAGGCAGCCCAGGGGAAAATAAGGTCCTTTGACAAAGACTGCATCCAGCCCCAGCTAATCACTCCTTCCATCCCTGCTGCAATGCCTTCAGGCTACAGATAAATGGACAGAAATCTATGTTTATCCCTCAGACTGAAGCTGAGAGAAACAAGGTAGTCTGAGGTAAAGGAGGAAGCATGGCAAGGAGCATGTACTCATAACCTCTCAGAGCAAAGAAAAGACTGGCTAGAGATGCCTCCTGTCTTATACATTAAACATAAACAAGAAGAGAAGTGCATGGCAACTATACCAACATGCTACAAGGGGAAAAGGGAAAGAAAACAAAGGAAAAGAGCGGGCAAAAGATATGCTGAACCTGGTCTCAAAGAAGACATATCTCAAAGAACAGAATGATACTCCTGGAAAATGTTTTGAGATATAACATTTTTTAAATACCTGCATTCAATAAAGGAAGATCAGAAAATGACAGAATGAGTTGAAAATGCATGATGCAAAGCTAAAGAAACTAGCAAATTATCAATACAAGTGCTTAATATATCTAATAAGTATGTAATAGCAAAGAAAAGAATCCATATAGCTGAATTCATTAATTTGAAAGACCTGAATTAATCACAAAGAATATAGATGAAAATAATAAAAAGATTATAGGAAATAGAGAAGAGATGGTATATGTAGAGAATAGATCAAGGAATGATCCTTCTACACATAAGGATAGCTATTATAAAACAAACAAGCAAAACAAACCTAAAAACCAAGTGTTGATAAGAACATGGAGAAATTGGAATCTTTGTGAATTGATGGTAGAAATGTGAAACTGGGCAGCCAGTATGGAAAATGTATGACTGCTTCTCAAAAACTTAAGAAAAAAAGAATTATCATATGATCCATATGGTAATTATCATGTAATTCTGAGTGTATACCCAAAATAATTGAAAGTAGGGACTTGAACAGATATTTGTGTACCTGTGTTCATAGAAGCATTATTCATGATAGCCAAAAGGTGGACATAAGTGTCCATCAACAAAAAAGTGGATAAACAAAATTTGGTATATCCATACAAATGAATACTACTCAGCCTTAAAAAAGGAAGGTAATTCTGACACATGCTACAGTGTGGATGAACCTTGAAAACATTATGCTAAGTGAAATAAGCCAGTCACAAAAGGACAGATGTTGTATGATTTCACTTGTATGAGATATCTGGAGTGGTCAGATTCCTAGAGATCAAGTAGAGTGGTGGTTGCAAGGGATGGAGCTGGTGGAACAGGGAATGAGGAGCTATTGTTTAAAGGGTGGAGAGCTTTAGTTCTGCAAGGTAAAAACAGTTCTGGCGTTGGATGGTGGTTATGGTAGTACAGCAATGTGAATGTACTTAATGTCACAAAACTTCACACTCAAAAATGGATAAAATGGTAAATTTTGTTATGTATATTTTACTACATTTTTTTAAAATTCCAAAGACATGAAGATGGCCAACAGACACATGAAAAGATGCTCAACATCACTAATCATCTTTAACAATGGATGAAATCATCTTTAATCATGAGGGAAATGCAAATTAAAACCACAATGAGATATTACTTCACGTCTGTCATAATGGCTATCGTCAAAAAGACAACAAATAAGTGTTTCCACCCCTCCCACCCGCCACCACCTCGCCACCCCACCTAGGTGCTGCTAGTGGCAAAGAACCCACCTGCTAATGCAGGAAACACAAGAGACACAGGTTTCATCCCTGCATCAGGCAGGTCCCCTGGAGGAGGGCACAGCAACCCATTCCAGTATTCTTGCCTGGAAAACCCCATGGACAGAAGAGCCTGGTGGGCTACAGTCTATAGGGTCAACAAAGAGTCAAATACAATTGAAGCGACTGAGCACACATGCAAAGATAGGGAGAAAAGAATCTTTACACACTGTTGCGAAAGAAAATGGGTGACAGCACCATACCTAGTTAAGTTTCCAGTACACAAGGGACTTCCCTGGTAGCTTAGACGGTAAAGCGTCTGCCTGCAATGCGGGAGACCCAGGTTCGATCCCTGGGTCAGGAAGATCTCCTGGAGAAGGAAATGGCAACCCATTCCAGTACTCTTGCCTGGAAAATTCCATGGACGGAGGAGCCTGGTAGGCTACAGTCCATGGGGTCGCAAAGAGTCAGACACAACTGAGCGACTTCAATGTCATGTCAAATGTCCAGTAGACAAGGGCCATAAGAAGGTATTCACAAACTTGAAAAAGCCCAAAATATATAGCAACCTTGAGCTCCTTTAGAAAAATGTGTGTTATGATGAAATCTACTCATCAAGAGCTGAATCAAAACAAACCATTCAGAAATGGAGATGGCTTAAGCAAAAGAATTGATACCAAACACTAAATCCATTTTAATACAAAGCTAAAGCTAAACAACTGGAAAATTCTTGTTTATACTGCAGAATATAAATACATAAACTTTTTAAAATGTAGTTACTATTTTTGATGCTGTAACAAACAAACTCCATATCCTACTGGCAAACACGTGCATCTTGCTCACATTAGATAAGGGCTGTGCATCAGTGGGGTCCATCACCACGTGTTTTCTTCTTGCTGAAACCAGACCGAAAGACCAACCCCTCTTCTGAACATGCTGTTTGCATTGTGGAGGGCTAAAGCCAGATGTCTCAAGCCAAAACATACATTTGAATTAAAACCTTTTTCTTAGAAGAGGCATATGTCAGGCTCCGTCACAATTCACAGACCAAAGTAGGTCACATGGCCAAGCCCAGAGTCACTGAAGTCAGAATTTAAATTTGAGGGTAGTAGAGTGGAAAAAAGTACAAAAACACCAATCTCGTCTTTCCTATCAAGGAATCAGTTGATATTTTATCAAATCAAATGCAATTATTTAGGCCTCATTTTCTCCTTTTACTTTTAAGGAATCTTATGCAAGTTAGTATCTCTTAATGGTAAAGAAACAGTTATGTGGAGTATAGCAATTCCTTTGGCTTTGCTTCAGTACCATTTTTCCTGTGTTAAAGTCAAGTTAGTCCTTCTTAAATACAGCACATCTAGCGTGTGCTTAGTTACTCAGTTGTGTCTAACTCTTCGTGACCCCATGGACTGTAGCCTGACAGGCTCCTCTGTCCTTGGGGATTCTCCAGACAAGAATACTAGAGTGGGTTGCCATGCCCTCCTCCAGGGGATCTTCCTGACCAAGGGATCAAACCTGGGTCTCTTGCATGGCAGGCAGATTCTTTACTGTCTGCGCCACCAAGGAAGCCCCATTACATACGGTGTGATCCCATTTTTAAATACCTCTGATTACCCAAAGGGATGTGTCCAGACTGTCAGTATAGGTTCTTTCTAAGGGATGGTATTTGGTAAGATTTGTTGCTTTTTTCTTTGTTTCTTTTTATTATTATTATTTTATATTAGTTATTGCTTTTAATAAATATTTGATTTATTTAATAAAATTATTTTGTAATAAAATTATTTTGTTATTATTTTATAATGAAGTGTAATAACATTTATTTGATATTAAGTATTCAATTTATTTAATAAAATTTATTTGTTGTTAAGGATTTATTACTTTTATAAATTAAAGTCACTACTGTTAAACTACAACAAAATGCCAAATACATGAATGTAGTAAGTATATATCTTATCTACTTCTAAGATATTCTAAATATATATATATTTTTAAAACTTTATTTAACAAAATTTAATTTCTTTCTCAGGCTCCCATAATTCCAGCAACTTCTGCCAACACAATAAGGGAAGTCTTGGTACCGGGGGAGGGTGGGAACATCTGATCCTCAACTCACTCCTCCATGCTGGCTGTCACCCAGGTCCACATGCCCACACAGTCTGGTGCCGTCTCCCTTCTTCCACTCCACGTTCAAGGCACACACACGTCACTGAGGCTGACCACAGAGTCATCTGCTTAAATGAATCAAGGAACAGTTCCCTCCCTGGTGTCTTTTAGTAATATTTTTTAGAAAGGCCTTTTTATTTTTTTATTTTTTAATGTTTTGGTACCACCCTGAGGCACGCTGGACCTCAGTTTCCTGACCAGGGTCTGTGCTCCCTGCACTGGAGTCTTCACCACTGGACCACGGGAAAGTTCCTCTCTCCCTGGTGTCTTGATAACTTCCTGGGATTCTACCACAGAATCAGAAAAGTTGGCCAACAGAGAACCCCCAGCTTGTTGTAATGGACACATAGCTAAATACAGGCAAACCATAATGTGAGACCAAGTGCCCTGTTGCCCCCAGCCCTGAGCATGGATAAGGAGACCCCAAAGCTCTAGTAACAGCATGCCTCTGACTCTAGCCCCACCCCAATTCTTGGGAATATTTTCTTGCCTAGGGATACTCAGAAGAAAGAAACAGCTCTCTGTTTCTTGAAGCAGATGTCAGTAAAGTTACCATCTGACACTCCTGAGTGATGTTTCTTCACTCTCTCAAAGGCACCTAACATAATCTTGTTAATGTGCCTACAGGTTTGGAATACATTTAGAAAGTGCTAGAAATGTAACGGACAACATATGAGAACCACAGTGAACACTGCTGCAAAATGTTACAGAGGAATGTTGTTGAGAGAGTAAATCCTAAGACTTTTCATCACAAGGGAAAAATATTTTCTTTTTTTTAATTTTGTATCTATATGAGATGATGAATGTTCACTAAACTTGTGGAAATCACTTCATGATATATGTTAGTCAAATCATTATGCTGTACCCCTTAAATTTCATACAGTGCTGTCTGTCAATTACATCTCAATAAAACTGGGAGGATAAAAAAGGATTGCTTTGCCATATTAACACTGAATTCAAAAACTCTGGTGATTTCAACTTAGAAGGCAGTGTAACTGCCAGGTTAGGGGCTATTATTTTTGCTTTTGGAAAGGAGATGCTCACAGATGACAATGAAGAGGTGGAGAGGAAGAGTGATTTTCTGGAAGATTGTTCTCAGTTTACCTACAAAAGAAAAAGAAGCACATCTTGCCTTCCTCTCCAACAAGCCAAGTGCTCCGCAGACCAAGAGAATGCTGGGGAAGGGTCTGAAATATTGAAGAGGGGAGTGAGCAGGATATTTGAGCAGGCCAACGAGAGGATTTATGGCTCCTGGGATACACAGCCAGCAAGACTCTCCTTTAGAGGGAAGGTGGAAGGAATAAAAGAAAAGCAAAAACAACACAGCAAAAGGAAGAAAGGAAATGTGTTAATAACAAGGAAAGTAGAAAAAGCAGGCAATTAAAGATCTGAACTTGAGAAGACCTTTCAGGACTAACAAGTGTTCATATTGCAGATGAAATCAAGAATTTCCAGGTCTTTCCTGAGACTTAAAGGTACATGTCCACGATGCATACAGGATGACTCATTGAATGTATATACAATTTTGAAAACACCTTTACTTTCTATTGGTACATTAATCATAGGGCCACTTAAAATGAAGAGAACGTCTGCTTAAAAACATGAGTATCCAAAGCCCCAGCTGACACATCTCCCTGCCCCACTAGTAAGGACATTTTCTGTATTCCTGCAGGGACTCAGTGGAGCATATTGCGTTTCCCAAAGAAGTAATGTTGTTGTTTTTAATTCAGCTAAAATAGGAAAGGATGCAAAAAAAAAAAAAAAAACCTTACAAGTAAACAAAGCTTATAAATAAGTAGAAATCTAGAAATATTATCAGAGAGGAGGATTTTCTGCAAACCATATTTGAAACAAGTCTTTGCTCAATTACGCCCAAGCATTTTATTAAATTGTGCCTATGCGCCACCTCATTCCAAAAGAATGTGACGCGTGTGATATGCACAATGTAAGGAGCTGTGACATAAACACTGGCAACCTTCCATAACATAGGTCTCACTCTTTTCCTTGATATTCCTATCCAGAGGGTCAAGTTTCCAAAATCACTAACCCCTGCTAATTGAAACGAAGGGCTTTCTTTACTGTCAGAGGGAAGACTGTTGAAATGTATCTTACTATTGATTTTAAGAACATCAATTACCAAACAATTAGTGGCTAAATTATGTATGAAGACTACAATGACTTATAGTTAAACTTCCAGTGCTTTTGAAAGAACTATTATGTAGCAACAGTGTCCCCACTATTCCTCACGCTTTTCTTCCCTGCACTTCTTGTGGGTTCAGAGCTGCACTGACAAATCTATGTTACAGGCCCCGGTCTCTCAGGAACCTCTAGGCAAAAGAATTTTATTTATCACTTCAGACTAGCATCATCTAAAGTTTACAAAGGACCAAATGCTAAACCTTCCTAAATAAATTTAATCTTGAAGCAGGAGCTCGGGTTGTATTTAGCAAACTGTCACCAATATTATCAGCTACCTTTAAGGTTTTTTGGTGTATTTTTAAAATTAACGTCTAAACAGGTCTCTTTTCTTTCACAATCATTGCCATATTGTTTCATGTTTTACGTTATCCTCCATTATAAGAGTTAGGAGTTACTTGATTAGAAGCATGCATCATACAAGGATCTTAGGGAATTTTAGGAAATCGGTTGCTCAGAATAAATACTCTGGACAGAATATAAGAATGTGGTTTCATAGTTACATTGTTCCTTGTTAGTATTACAAAAATATTCCAGTTTTATCAGAGTTCCAACAAGGATATAGTCTGTGAAGTTCATCTTGACATTTAGAAATAAAAGACTGTTACCTGGTTTATAATTGTGATCTTTATGAAACATAAAATGCACATTTACCTGATTCTGCTCTTAAATACATTTAAATTTTAAGTTAGACTCTAGTGCTATAGATAACACTAGTTTCTCTTTTGAGGAGTCCACATTCTATGCTATAGAATTGCAATATTTCTTAACCAACCCTAAACCGTTCACTAGTTTTATACACTATGCAAGAATAAGGGTATATTTCTTGGTATGTAGCTATCCAACCTCCTGAACACATTTCCTAATCAAATCCTCATGTTCCGCTCATAGATTCTCTTTATATGTGGGTGGGGACAATTTCCCCAAAGTTCAAGTCTGAGGTCACAGGCCTCTGTTTAAACCTCAGGGATCAAGGGCCTGGCAGGAGTTAGGGGAACAGAATAAGCCATAGGCATTTAGGGTGCTGGGGTTGCCTTCTTGCTGCCATGAATTTCATGTTACATTTGATACTTCAGAGAGCTTTTTAAAGAATGAACAATGTTTATTCCCTCTATTTACGTCTGCTGCTGAGAATTCACCACGATTCTTGATTGAGAATGAAAACATGGATCCATAAGTCTGTAAGACTAAGAGTAAACCTGGTTTTCCCAGGGGTTCTAAAAAGGAATACTGTAATTGGGGACATTGCAAGGGTACATAAGAAGAGTGTTCTATACTGGAAAGCATTAAGAAATGGGTTTTAGAGCATATGAGATTTATCCCAGTTTTTACTTTATGCTCCTTTATGGATAAAAAAACTGTTACATCATTTTCTCTGGGGACAAATCACCCACTTGGGCAAAAAGGGTCATTGCATGAGTGAGGGGAAAGAACGGCTTCATCAACACAGATTTCTTTTTCAACTAGTGAGAGGGAAATGCTTTTTTTTTTTTTTCAATAAAAGTATACTTCAAGATCTAATCTTTCAGCGGGTCATTTCTTGCCTTAAATTGTATGACCCAAATAGCACCAAATTCTCACATTATGAAGAAAAAAATTACCAAATGCATACTTGACTCTCAAGAACATATGGGACACTGACTTTGAAATAAAACAAGTGAACGGAATTCGCTTCCCAGCCCAAAGGCAAGAGAGAAGCTTGGTAATGATGCTGGAGCCATTTGCAGGCAGGTGTGAGCCAACTTCCCATTGGGGAAGTTCCACATCTGAGACTCCAGCCTCACACCTGGAACTAATTGGCCTCCTTTTTGGCAAATTCAATAACTAGGCCGAAGATTAAGTAGACCTTGGAGATTGTATAACCACTTCCGTTTCTAAGTGCCGTCCACCTCAGGGTAGGAAGGAGGGATGCTGGGGACGTGCCCCAGAGAAAGTTCTGCCCCACTGGCCCCACACCTGCAGCAGGAATACACTAAACACACTTCAGTCTTCAAAGCCCCCAAATTAAATGCCTGTTCATCAAGCTGATGATTTCTTTCAGGATGGCGAGTTATGTTTTCCTGCATTCTGTACTAGAAACATTCACTCTTAAGGGCAGGTACGGACGCACATGCAGAACAATGCCTGCAATAACAACACATACTCTGGAGCAGCAGCATGTAAAATATGAAACTGTTACCTAGAAAGAGAAGTTATTTTTATGTAACTTGGTTTTTTCCTGTATTTTTAAAAATTATATTTTCCATCCAGCTTACACAAATGAAATTAATGTGTTTGTTAAAGTTGTATTCATTCATCATCTTTTCAACCATCATTTCCTCTGTGGCTCCCATGTTCAAGCCTCCCTCTGAGACTGAGTGTACAAACCACACATTAAAACGTGCACTGGAGCTCACCAGCTGATGGGCGAGAAAGAATAACAAGCAGACAATTAAAATGCAGTGTTATAAACGTCTCAGTGGCAGAGAGAAGCACAGAGCCCTCCTTGAATATAGAAGGGGGATGGACTGAAGAAGCAGAAGCCTCAGGTCTTGTTTGTGAGTTTGTTTTGGTGTCTGTGAAGACTCTCCAGTCAGGAGGGCTCCTCCTACTCCATGATTCCCCCTCTGTCTGGAATGCTCTGGTTGCTGAAACAGATGCGGGTGGAGGGCGGAGGCGGGGGTGCTTGGATGGATGTGGAGCACCGAGTCCAGGGAAAAGCCATGACAGACAGGGCTGCTCAGTGCCGAGGGAGCCAGATCTCAAGTGTTGTATGTGCAAAAGAGGTTGGGTTTCCCCTGGAGGAAATGAGAAGTCTTTGAAGTCCTTTAATCCAGGGAGTGCCATCCACTGCTTTGGGTGTCAGCAGCATCCAGTGGCTAAGTGCGAAGGCTGATTGGGAGGGTGAAGAACTAAAGTCAGAGGAAACAGGCATGAGGCCTTGGCTGTAACTTGGTGAAAGATGCTGTGCATCTGGACTGGGAATGAGGGCAGAGAGGTGGGGCTAAGTTCAAGGGCATCCAATGGGCAGAACTAATCAAATGATACTGAAGACTGGGGAGAAGAAACAGTCAAGTGTGAATCCCAGGTTTCTGACTTGGTTTATCCAGAGCTGTTTAAAATCTACAGCCCTAAATCACTTATTCCCATGGGAAGAGATATCATGATTCACTCATTCATCCATTTATCTATTAAACACATGTACTGAGCATGCTAGGCACTGCCAGGGACAGGATTTAGCATTGAACAAAGTTGTAAAACTCCTGTAGTGATGGAGGGTATATTCTAATAGAGGACTTGTGCTTAGTTGCTCAGTTGTGTCCAACTCTTTGCAACCCCATGGACTATATAGCTGGCCAGGCTCCTCTGTCCATGGGATTTCCCAGGCAAGAATACTGGAGTGGGTTGCCATTTTCCTCCTCCAGGGGATCCTCCTGACCCAGGGATCAAACCTGCATTCCTGTGTCTCCTGCATTGCAGGTGGATTCTTCACTTGCTGAACCATCGGGGGAAGCCCATTCCAGTAGAGAAAAGAGGACAATAGACAAATAGATTAAAATGCGTCAGATGAAGGAGATGAAGAGGATTGAGAGGTGCTAGGTAACACAGGACAGTCAGACAGGTGAGCCTTGAGCAGAGGCCTGAAGAAAGTAGAGAGAGGGAAACAAAGAATGTTCCTGGCAGAAGGAACTGCTGGTGCAAAGCTTGTAAGGCTAGACAGGACCAGTGATGTTAGGAGGAGTTGCCCTACACAGAGGCCACCAACACCCAAATGTGGTCAGTGCTGTGCTCCTGTGATAAGGCCTAAATGAGGCAGCCTTCTTTCCCCACCACTGACACCCCCCATCCCAGGCAAATCGTGCAATTCTCTCTGAAAGGAATGCTGAGACCTCAGAGAGCAAAAAATCTTCAGCTTGTTGGATAGGAGAGCACTAAAGATCTTGGAAACAGCAGAGTTGTTACCACAAGGGAGTGGATAATGAAAGAGATCACATTTATCCCCATAAGAAACAGTGGGATATGGAAGCAGCAGGATCACAGGTGTGCTGATGACAAAGACAGGCCTCTCAGAGCACAGAGTACACCCCTGCCAGCAAACCCTACCAGCACTGACTGCCCAGAGAGGGGCACCGTCCCTTCACCCTGTCTTCCATCAGTAGGCTAAGGAGGCATGTGTCTAGGAGCAAAGAGACTCAAAGGGTTGGAAGACAGATGTGTAGGGTACATCTGGTGGTCTCTAAGTGCTTGGGGGAGGATGTAAACAGAAAAGAGAGCCTCAGGCAGAACCCAGGCAACAGCAACCTCAAAAGCGTATACAGAGGTGGAGGAACTCACTAGAGAGGCGGAGAAATGGCCAGAGAAGTGGGAGGAAACCCAGGAAAGCCTGGGTCGGGGGAGGAGTTTTGAAAGGCCAGTGGTCAAGGAGGGCAAATCCTGCTGAGAGGTCCAGGGAGATGAGGCTGACATGTGCCCACTGGACTCGGGAGCCAAGATGGAAGAGGATGGGAGTGAGGAGTACATGGCGAGCGTGCTCCTCTTTCAAGAAACCTGTGGAGGATACGGTGAGAGACATGGACACGTGCTTGGGAGGCCATTTTGTTGACTTTTTGTTTGTAGGTTTTTGAAGAGGATGTTGAAAGAGCAGCTAAGGTATATTCAAAAATGTAAGAGTTTATATGGACAAAGTCTTTTTGAACTCACTAGGGAGGTAGAGAAATGGCCAGAGAAGTGGGAGGAACTGAACAGCCCCAAACTGGGCAACTGCAAACTAGGGTGGTTATGAGCACTCCACTGGCAACAGTCAGGTCAAGACTTTTATAGACAGGATGACAGAAGCCAAACAAGGAAATCATTTGATCAGCTCTAACTTAAACAGCCACCTTATGCAGGAAAGGCTTGTTGACTATTCATGATTGGCTGTCCTTCGGTTTCATTTTCTAAACCTTGAGGTGTTTTAGGCTTGGGTTTTAATTTGCTTACATAGGCTGCTGAGACAAGAGAAGCCCCTCAGTCTTACAGCCTCCTTGCTTAATTAATTTCACCGGAAAAATGTAAAGGTGACGTAATGATGAGGGCACAGAACGAGTGAAGAGGGAGAAATTGCAGATACGGGAAGAGAATGAGAGACAAGGCTGGACTGGGACCAGAGCTCTGATGGCAGGGAAGGAGCAGAGCTGGGTATGGGTGTGCAGATGTAGATGTGTGAGGTTGCAGTGCTGAATGATGGTTTATCTTTTTAATGTCTTTTCTATTCCTCTTCCTCTACCTGCCAGGTAGGAGAGATGGCTTTCTTACTCACTGCCATCAGTGGGAAAACTCACCTTTCAGTTTCAAAATATAGCTTCTCAAGTCCAGGGTAAAGGCAGATCTGAAGATTCAGGTGTTTTTGATTGTAAGAGCTGGGTAAAGAGAAAAGCTTGGACTATTTACAATAGCCAAGGCTTGGAGACAACCTAAATATCCATCAACAGATGAATGGATAAAGAAGATGGGGTCTATATAGATCATGGAATACTACAGTCATAAAGAAAGAATGAAATAATGCCATTTGCAACAATATGGATGGATCTAGAGATTACATACTAAGTGAAGTAAGTCAGACAGAGAAAGACAAATATCGTATGATATCATTTATATCTGAGATCTAAAAACGGATACAAATGAACTTATTTATAAAACAGAAATAGATTTACAGACATAGAGAATAGACCTGGTGGTTGCTAAGGAGGAGGGATGGAGTGGGAGGCTGGGGTTAGGAAATGTAAGCTTCAGTTCAGTTCAGTTCAGTGTAAGCTTGTGTATATAAAATGGTTAAACAACAAGGTCCTATTGTAAACCAGTCCATCCTAAAGGAAATCAGTCCTGAATATTCATTGGAAGGACTGATGCTGAAGCTGAAACTCCAATACTTTGGCCACCTGATGCGAAGAACTGATTCATTGGAAAAGACCCTGATGCTGAGAAAGATTGAAGGTGGGAGGAGAAGGGGTGACAGAGGATGAGATGGTTGGATGGTATCACTGACTCGATGGACATGAGTTTGAGTAAACTCTGGGAGTTGGTGAAGGACAGGCAAGCCTGGCATGCTACAGTCCATGGGGTCACAAGAGTCAGACACGACTGAGCAACTGAACTGAACTGATTGTATAGCACAGGGGACTATATTCACTATCCCGTGATAAACCATAAAGGAAAAGAATATGAAGAAGAATGTATATGTAACTGAATCTCTTTGTAGTACAGCAGAAATTAACACAACACTGTAAGTTAATTATACCTCAATAAAATAAATTTTTTAAAAAGAAAGGGAAAAACCTGGGCTGGACAATGTGGAGCAAACCTGGAAGATGAGAACATAGGCCTATAAACCAGTCATAGGATGGCAGGAGGAGGCCATAGAAAGGAGGCGGGATATGAATCAAAGTAAGTATTTCCCTCACACAGGAAGGAGGTAAAGGTCTTTCCTTCACTGAGAGGAAATTTTAGGATTACAGAAGAGAGCCTAAAATTGGCCAGAGGACCTGCTCTTGCCTCACTTCTCAAGGTCAAAACCAGCAGGGGCATGGAGACAGGATGGAAATACCCAGATCGGCTTAAGGAACTGAAGCCCCTCAGTCACCATGGAGAGACGGAGTGGAGAAAACACAACAGCAACAATGGCAGGGGAGGCTGGCGTTGGGGCGGGGACGTGGAATCGCTCCCCTCCCCCGACCCGAGAAGTAGTCCTGGACTCCTGTGGGTTGTGAGGGAAAGTCCCATAACAAACAGCCCTGAAATCTTAGAAACTTAATTTTTTTTTTTTGCACACATTACATGACCATCACCAGTTGGCAGAGAGGTCAGTCCATTTCAACACTCAGAGACCCAAGAATGATGATGCAATGGCCATCTTGAACAAAGTGAATTGCCCTGGCAGGCAAATAGGATTCAGGAGGGTCTTGCCCAGACAATCAGATGTTTATCTTGACCCACCTCATTCTTGTTTATCCTTCAAATGAATCACAAGGCCCCAGCCACATATCAGGGGCTCAATGAGTGTAAATCAGAGATTATTGGTGAGCAACAGTAATGATTACCACCATGTTCCATGATAAAAGGGAGTCCCTGTGCCAGCTGGAGCCCTGGGAAGTTCGGGGAGAGGGGACAACCCAGAGGAGCTTGATGAGGTGGAGTCTCAGGTAGGCCATGTTACTGAGCCAAAGCAGAACTAGGTGGCAAGGATATGCGGGGGCCAGAAGATCCAAAAACCACTCCAGCCACAGATGCTTCAGCAGAGGGTACAGAAAGCACAGAGGCCATGGCCACAGCCTGGAAGCATGGGGCAGCAGAGCCACGGTCAGTAAAGAACAAAAGACAACACATGGACAAGAACATTTCCTCCAGGCCAAAAAAGTCGTCAGGAATTTGGATTGCATTGAAAACACCAAATTCAGAATTAACCACATTTAAAACTTTAAATGACTGAGTTAGCTTGAAGTAGTAAAAGAAGGGCATGTCACCATCAGAGGAAAAGGAGTGAGGAAGTTTGTGAGAAATTCTAGTTTATTTATGGAGTAATAGCTAATGAGAGCTATATGGCTGTGCATCTAAGCTGTGACGGGAAGCTTTCTGCTATGATGAGTGTGTGGCTGGGGTGGGAGGGGGTAGAGATTAGTGGCACCATAAAGAATGGCACCAAAATGTGGCACCAGAATGTTCATGTACAAAGGCCTCTATTTTCTCTGTATATGAAGAGCCACAGTCATCTAGGATTCTGCTCTGAGTAACCAAACCATTAGAAACATGATGATGGCCCACGAGCTCGTAACTGGAACTGATGTCCACCTGAGGGAGCAGGAACACTAGCAGATATCCATGTCCCCCCAGGGCAGGCATGCAGCATCCTGGATTTGGATACAGAAGAGAATAGAGCATAGCACAAGCTCTTACCCATGCACCACATATTTGGTTCAATGATAGCCATGTGCTCCTGGAGACGATAGAATAGAATGGGAAACAATAAAATGGGAATATAACGGAAAAGACTAGAGATCTCTTCAAGAAAATTAGAGATACCAAGGGAACATTTCATGCAAAGATGGGATCAATAAAGGACAGAAATGGTAGGGACCTAATAGAAGCAGAAGATATTAAGAGGAGGTGGCAAGAATATACAGAAGAACTGTACAAAAAAGATCTTCATGACCCAGATAATCATGATGGTGTGATCACTCACCTAGAGGCAGACATCCTGGAATCCAAAGTCAAGTGGGCCTTAGGAAGCATTACTACGAACAAAGCTAGTGGAGGTGATGGAATTCCAGTTGGGCTATTTCAAATCCTAAAAGATGATGCTGTGAAAGTGCTGCACTCAATATGCCAGCAAATTTGGAAAACTCAGCAGTGGACACAGGACTGGAAAAGGTCAGTTTTCATTCCAATCCCAAAGTAAAGCAATGCCAAAGAATGCTCAAACTACCGCACAATTGCACTCATCTCACATGCTAGCAAAGTAATGCTCAAAATTCTCCAAGCCAGGCTTCAACAATATGTGAACCGTGAACTTCCAGATGTTCAAGCTGGTTTTAGAAAAGGCAGAGGAACCAGAGATCAAATGCCAACATCCGCTGGATCATGGAAAAAGCAAGAGAGTTCCAGAAAAACATCTATTTTTGCTTTATTGATTATTCGTCTTGAGAAATCTTTATGCCAGTCAGGAAGCAATAGTTAGAACTGGACGTGGAACAACAGACTGGTTCCAAATAGGAAAAGGAGCACATCAAGGCTGTATATTGTCACCATGCTTATTTAACTTTTATGCAGAGTATATCATGAGAAACACTGGGCTGGATGAAGCACAAGCTGGAATCAAAATTTCTGGGAGAAATATCAATAACCTCAGATATGCAGATAACACCACCCTTATGTCAGAAAGTGAAGAAGAACTAAAGAGCCTCTTGATGAAAGTAAAAGAGGAGAGTAAAAAAGTTGGCTTACAGTTCAACATTCAGAAAACTAAGATCATGCATCTGGTCCCATCACTTCATGGCAAATAGATAGAGAAACAGTGGAAACAGTGGCAGACTTTACTTTCTTGGGCTCCAAAATCACTGCAGATAGTGATTGCAGCCATGAAATTAAAAGACGCTTACTCTTTGGAAGAAAAGTTATGACCAACCTAGACAGCATGTTAAAAAGCAGAGACATTACTTTGCCAACAAAGGTTTGTCTAGTCAAGGCTATGGTTTTTCCAGTAGTCATGTATGGATGTGAGAGTTGGACTATAAAGAAAGCTGAGCACCGAAGAACTGATGCTTTTGAACTATGGTGTTGGAGAGTCCCTTGAACAGCAAGGAGATCCAACCAGTCCATCCTAAAGGAAATCAGTCCTGAATATTCATTGGAAGGACCAATGTTGAAGCTGAAACTCCAATACTTTGGCCACCTGATGCAAAGAACTGACTCACTGGAAAAGACCCTGATGCTGGGAAAGATTGAAGGCAGGAGGAGAAGGGAATGACAGAGGATGAGATGGTTGGATGGTATCTCCGACTCAATGGACATGAGTTTGAGTAAGCTCCAGGAGTTGGTGATGGACAGGGAGGCCTGGCATGCTGCAGGCAATGGGGTCGCAAAAAGTCGGACATGACTGAGCGACTGAACTGAACCTGGAGACAAGTCCAAGAATGGCCCCTGCCTTAGGGAAGGATGGAGAGAAGCAGCAAAGATCCCATCACATGGCTTTGACATCTCCAGTGAAGTCATAATGGTTGGCTCTGGGTATTTGATGCATATGAATAAAAAGAGAACAAAAGCTGGTATCAGACTGAGGTTCAAGTCCTGGCTCTTCCAACTATCTTTAAATTACAACTTCTCTGAGTCAGTTTTACCATCTACAAAATGGGGAGAAGTGTAACTCCCTTGGGTGTTTGAATGTGGATCAAATGAGATAATTCATGGACAGTCCCTAGCACGTAGGAAGTTCCTGAACACATAGGAAGCATTTGTAAAATATGATTTTCCATTCTTATTTTTGTCTACTAGTGACCCATCTGGTCATTTGGAGAATTTACACCCTGCCTTCCTACAGGATGTGAAGTATTCTTTAACAGTCATGGTAGGTCATCTTGAAAGTCAAATTCAAAGTCACTTTGGACATGTCAGAAGTATAAATGTCATGAGATGAACTACTCCAACAGTAATTGAGCTGTAACAATCCTCTCTCCCCTCCTCCTCTCCAGCTAGGCCTGTTAAGTTGCATTATGTGGCAACACAGGAGGAAAAGGCTGATAAGAAATTTCCAGAAGCTCTAATCACTGGCCTTTGAACCCATGAAAACAAAATTTAATTGAATGGTCAGGGGTCCTCTGTGGGTTTGGAACATTTAGGGATTTATATATATATATGAAGTTGGAGATATCTCTGCAATAGACCTTTAGGTACTATGGATATTGAGTGAATTAGGGAGAAGATGGACTAATTCATTACTGTAGTATTCTGGTTGTCTTTTTCTGCATAACAAATTTCCTAACACTTTTTGGTTTAAAAGAACAATTTCATTTTCCTTCTCATAGTTCTGGGGTTCAGATGGGCTTATGTCGGGTTTTTCTAAACAGCTGAGGTCAGATAGGGGGCTGGGGTCCTCTCTTTTCTCAAAGAAAATGGTAGGACTTTTTTCTTAGGCTTGACAATTCATGTCCCTGGAGGCAGCATTAGGTGACTGGGGATAATCCTAACACTTTATCTGGATAGGAGAGGGGTGGGCAGGGGTAGGGCACAGGCCTGAGAAGGTCCTATGGAGGCATTAGGACACAGTGGTTAAGAGCAAGAGCTTTAGAGATGGAGACCTTCGGCTCTGCTGGCTTCTCTACCACTTCATCAACTCTCCTGCTCACAAGCTGTGTGGCCTTGGAGTAGATTCTTATCCTCTGTGAGTTCCATTTTTCCCATCTTTAAAAGAGGCTAACAATGCCTACCTTACCTCGCAGACTGAATAAGACAATAAAGTGCAATGCCCTGTGTTTAGAGGATGCTTGTTAAGTTCGATAATGGCAGGAGGAAGCATTTCAGAAGCCAAGCCTAGATGCAGCCCAACAAATGAGAAATCCCAGAGCTGAGAAATTCAGTCAGTTCCAGAACCTCTGACAGTGACTCAAATCAAACATTCCCTGTACTACTTTAATTCAAAAAGGCAAAATATAACTTTTGATGAGCTAACTTGATTATGGTTACTTGTTCCTACCTGCATCCATCCATGTCCTTGTAAGGTATCCCCAAAAGCAAACCATGGTTGGGGCTTATTCTGGTGCTTTGTAAGTGAGGGTTATTATTATTGTTATTATAGAGGTGTGTTTGGCTCTGGGGAGAGGGGATGCTCAAATCACAGCACGCTCTAAGTGGGTGTGTGCTAGGAATGCCCACTTCTGGTCCTTTCCCATAAACTGTCAGATCTCTCTGTGACAACTAAATACACACTTTAGACATGTTTTAAAAATCAGGCATGCCAGGCCCAGCTCGGATTTCATCCCACTGAATCACCTTCTGCATTGGGCCAGAGGAAGAAGGCAACAACCTCAAACACAGATTAAGCTGCTTTCAGGTAGAGTTACAGGACAGGGGGCCAGGCTGGGGAAATGTTCCTACGATTTAAGGACATCAGGGAGGACCCTACTGCTTGAGTGTTACAAGAACTATAGAAGTTGGCAAGCATTTTGCTTTTTTTTTTTAATCTTCGTAGAGCTTTAAAGCTCAATTTTAAGTACCAGTGAAAAACTGAATAGGCAGCAACAATTTATATCTCCATCAATATTAATGTTGGGGACAAGCCCTCCACCCAAGTGACAGAAAAGCATCCAGAACTAATCTGAGTCCCCGGGCAGATTTAGAGGATTATTATGCCTCAACAGGGGGTAGAGTTGAATCTCTCTGCTTCTGGCCCACTTTGGAAGATGATCTCTTCCCACTACAAATAAACAGATGATGGAAAATGCAGGCCAGGGGTGGAGAGAGCCTGACTAGGAAATTTTAGCCATAGACACAGAGACATTTTTGCTGCTCCAACAAGATCAAGGCTAAACTGGGAGTGGGCAGAGTTCCTCAGCATCTTCTGTCATCAAATATGCATCTTGGCCGTTGGTCAGGAGAGGAATGAGCATAGAAGATGTGCCCATCAGCTCAGTCACATGGCTCAGCCAGGCTCTTCATAAGAAGGGGCGGTTTGTGTTCTGTTCCTCTAAGGGAAAGGGCATTTTTTAAAAAAGACAGACAAAACTCCTTGGCCAAATTTGGATTATGCGATCAAGGAATAAAATCATCAGCAAGTCTAAGTGGAAGTAGACATCATGGCAATCAATTAATCTGGAATTAGATGAGGTGAATACATAATGTCACTGAAGAACTATTTCTTGAAGCCTGAAGTACATACTCTGCTGTGATTTCTAAATATATTTTATTTGAACCAGGTAGAGATGGAAAGAGATTTCCCAGGTTAATTAACCACCAAAATAATGTGACCACTAAAAATTCAGCAAGGCTTAGGCAGTATTAAAAGAAGTACAGAAACTTGAAAGAGGAAGGTGATGTCATTGCTCCTTCTAGTGCTGTGGGTGCCACACCACATCTGAAAAGGGAGGAGCAGTAACCCGGGGCATGTTCAAAGAAGATGTAAAACCCTGTCACATAGAGATTGTTCAGGAAGGGGACAACTGTTTGGGACAGGGAAGGTGCTCAAGGGGCAAAGGGACACAATACCTCTTCTTGTTTTGTTCTATTTTTTCAATTTGAAAGTCAGTCATGTGGTTTGACTTGTTTATATAGAAGTTCCAGGACAAATAACTGAATTTAAGCACCAAAAAGTCCGTCGAATATTAGGTGAGAATTAGGTGCCCTGAGTTCCTTCCCTTGTGAGGATGGATGGTCTATTGACAGTGCTATGTGGAGGGATGTGAACAGTGGATAAAGCTGGATCCAGATGAGGGGGATCTAGAGGCAGAGTGGTGCAATGGTGATATTTACAGCTCAGCTCTGGAGACAGCCAGATTTGGGGGCCTCGCCACTTTATTTCATATGACCCTGAACACTCCAACTCCTCTGAGCTTCACTGCTTCACTAGGAAATGGAGATAAGAGTGCCTGTCCCATAAAAGTGTTTTGAGATGGATGTAAACACATGAATGCATATAGAGACCTTCACATGCTGAGTGTGTACACAGTCCTTAATAAATGGCATCTATTCTTATAGTTAGTCCTGAGTATTAGGCATCCTATTGCCCCAATAGTCAACTTTCCAAATTCTCTAGATTCAAGGAACTTCCCTATAATATTATGCTTCCAACCACAATGAGACAGACAGTTGATACCCTAATTCATGCCCTGGGATCTAGCTTAGAGGTAAGAAGCAGTAAGAAAGCAGTAAATGATGAAAGAGGAGAAAGAAATGAACCTGGACCCACGTGATCACAGCCAGAAACAAAGCAGGGTGGGACCCGTGAAATCAGGCCATGAATTTACAGTTCACTAGACTTTGACTTTTATGTGATTACTTTTTTTGTTTGGCTTTTGTAGGAATACAATATCTGTTGAATAACAAATAGGGGTTTTCCTGAAAGCTGATGCTTGTGGTGATTTTACTCAGTGACAAGAAGACTAGTGGGGAAACAGTGGTTAGAAAAGGGAAGTATGTGCTTACAGTTGTGCAATGAGTATACTACGCATGTAAGCAACACCCTTCACACCATCCTCAGATCCAGGCTCAGACCCAGCCTTGCATCTTTTTGCAAGGAGATATAACCCACACACACAGGCACTTAATAGTCCTTTCTTATCTACTCTTCCTCCAAGTTCTGTTCCCCCAACTTTTAGTAAAATAAATAAAATAAAATAAATGACACTGGCTCTCCCTTGAGCAAGGACTCTGACTTTAGGACCAGGTGAATGGATTGTAGTCCCAACTGGTTTACTTAAATAACTGGTTTGACTTGAACAAGTGACTTAATGTCAGTGTTCTAATTCACATGGCAAAGAGAGTAACCTAGCCCTGACTGATCTTCAAGAGGTTCTCCCATCCTAGTGATCACTTACTCTCTAAAGCAGAGAGTAACAGCCTTCTCTGAAGGCTGGCCCATGAAATCACAATTTAGTTGAAAGCATCCAGATATCTACAATGTTAGAAGTGGAAAAGGTCCTGGAAATACAATAGCCTTGACTCTTCAGTTTATAAATAAAGAGACTCGGAATGACAGAGAAGTTTTAGCAAAGAGAGACAGCCAGTTAGATAATCAGGCCAATACCGACTCAAATGCCAGTAAGTATGATTCTAGCTATATATTTTTCACAGTATCCCTTTATCAAGTGGTGGTGGTGGTGGAGGTTTAGTCACTAAGTCATGTCCGACTCTTTCAATCCCATGGACTGTAGCCTACCAGCCTCCTCTGTCCATGGTATTCTCCAAGCAAGACTACTGGAGTGGATTGCCATTTCCTTCTCTATTATCAAGTGGAGAAAATTATTTTCCATTTCTAGTTTATCAAAAGTTTTTATCATGAATAGGCATTAGATTTTACCAAATTTGTTTTGTGCATCTATAGAGATGATCATAGAGGTTTTGTCCTTTACTCATATCATCCTATTAATGTGATATTGCATCAATTTTGAGAAAATTAACCAACTCTGTATTTCTGGGAGAAATCCCACTTGGTCATGGAGAATAATTTTTATATATAGATGAATTTATTTTGCTAATATTTTGTTGAGAATTTTTATATCTAAACTCATAAAGAATATTGATCTATAGTTTTTTGGTGATGTCTTTGGCTTTGGTATTAGAGCAATATTAGTTTTATGAAAGTAGTTGAAAAGTGGAAGACTTTTGGAAGACTTTTTGAAAAATCAATATTATTTTTCCATTGAATGTTTTATACAATTTACCAGTAAAGACACCTGGGTGTAGACTTTTCTTTGAGAGAATATTTTCAATTAGCAATATGTGAACCGTGAACTTCCTGATGTTCAAGCTGGTTTTAGAAAAGGCAGAGGAACCTGAGATCAAATTGCCAACATCCGCTGGATCATGGAAAAAGCAAGAGAGTTCCAGAAAAGCATTTATTTCTGCTTTATTGACTATGCCAAAGCCTTTGACTGTGTGGATCACAGTAAACTGTGGAAAATTCTGAAAGAGATGGGAATACCAGACCACCTGATCTGCCTCTTGAGAAATTTGTATGCAGGTCAGGAAGCAACAGTTAGAACTGGACATGGAACAACAGACTGGTTCCAAATAGGAAAAGGAGTTCATCAAGGCTGTATATTGTCACCCTGTTTATTTAACTTACATGCAGAGTACATCATGAGAAATGCTAGGCTGGAAGAAACACAAGCTGGAATCAAGATTGCCGGGAGAAATATCAGTAACCTCAGATATGCAGATGACACCACCCTTATGGCAGAAAGTGAAGAGGAACTCAGAAGCCTCTTGATGAAAGTGAAAGTGGAGAGTGAAAAGGTTGGCTTAAAGCTCAACATTCAGAAAACGAAGATCATGGCATCCGGTCCCATCACTTCATGGGAAATAGATGGGGAAACAGTGGAAACAGTGTCAGACTTTATATTTCTGGGCTCCAAAATCACTGCAGATGGTGACTGAAGCCATGATATTAAAAGACGCTTACTCCTTGGAAAGAAAGTTATGTCCAACCTAGATAGCATATTCAAAAGCAGAGACATTACTTTGCCAACAAAGGTTCATCTAGTCAAGGCTATGGTTTTTCCTGTGGTCATGTATGGATGTGAGAGTTGGAATGTGAAGAAGGCTGAGCACCGAAGAATTGATGCTTTTGAACTGTGGTGTTGGAGAAGACTCTTGAGAGTCCCTTGGACTGCAAAGAGATCCAACCCGTCCATTCTAAAGGAGATCAGTCCTGGGTGTTCTTTGGAAGAAATGATGCTAAAGCTGAAACTCCAGTACTTTGGCTACCTCATGCGAAGAGTTGACTCATTGGAAAAGACTGATGCTGGGAGGGATTGGGGGCAGGAGGAGAAGGGGACGACAGAGGATGAGATGGTTGGATGGCATCACTGACTCGATGGACATGAGTCTGAGTGAACTCTGGGAGTTGGTGATGGACAGGGAGGCCTGGCATGCTGCAATTCATGGGGTCGCAAAGAGTCGGACATGACTGAGCCACTGATCTGATCTGAATCCAATTCTTTTTTTGTTATGAGTCTATTTAGATTTTAGTTTCTTCTTAAGTCAGTTTCATTCATTTGTGTCTTTGTATGAACCTTCTTAATTTAATCAAAATTGTCTTATTTGTTAGCATAAAGTTTTTTCATAGTATACCTTTGTAATCCTCTTAATTTCTATAAGGTTGGTAGTGATGTCTCCTTTTTCAGTTCTGACTTTGATCATTTGTTTCTTCTCTGATTTTTATTTGCTTTGGTCAGACTAAATCAGGTTTCTCAGTCTTGGTGCTATTGATATTTCAGTTCAATAATTTTAATTATGGAGGGTTCTGTCATGCATCACAGGATGTTTAGCAGCATCTCTGGCCTCTACCTCTAGATGGCAATAGAGCCCACACCCTCTCCTCCCCCCTGCACCCCCCCTCCCCACAAGGTACGACAATTAAAGCTATCTCTAGCCAAAGCCTTTGACTGTGTGGATCACAATAATCTGTGGAAAATTCTGAAAGAGATGGGAATACCAGACCACCTGATCTGCCTCTTGAGAAACCTATATGCCAGTCAGGAAGCAACAGTTAGAACTGGACATGGAACAACAGACTGGTTCCAAATAGGAAAAGGAGTACGTCAAGGCTGTATATTGTCATCCTGCTTATTTAACTTATATGCAGAGTACATCATGAGAAATGCTGGGCTGGAAGAAGCACAAGCTGGAATCAAGATTACTGGGAGAAATATCATTAATCTCAGAAATGCAGATGACACCACCCTTATGGCAGAAAGTGAAGAGGAACTAAAAAGCCTCTTAATGAAAGTGAAAGAGGAGAGTGAAAAAGTTGGCTTAAAGCTCAACATTCGGAAAACTAAGATCATGGCATCCATTTCTATCACTTCATGGCAAATAGATGAAGAAATAGTGGACACAGTGTCAGACTTTACTTTTGCGGGGCTCTAAAATCACTGCAGATGGTGACTGCAGCCATGCAATTAAAAGACACTTACTCCTAGGAAGGAAAGTTATGACCAACCTAGATAGCATATTAAAAAGCAGAGACTACTTTGCCAAAAAAAGTTCATCTAGTCAAGGCTATGGTTTTTCCAGTAGTCATGTATGGATGTGAGAGTTGGACTGTGAAGAAAGCTGAGTGCCAAAGAATTGATGTTTTTGAACAGTGGTGCTCTAGAAGACTCATGAGAGTCCCTTGGACTGCAAGGAGATCCAACCCGTCCATTCTAAAGGAGATCAGTCCTGGGTGTTCATTGGAAGGACTAATCCTGAAGATGAAACTCCAATACTTTGGCCATCTGACTCATTGGAAAAGACCCTGATGCTGGGAGGGATTGGGGGCAGGAGGAGAAGGGGACGACAGAGGATGAGATGGCTGGATGGCATCACCAACTTGATGGATGTGAGTCTGAGTGAACTCCGGGAGTTGGTGATGGACAGGGAGGCCTGGCGTGCTGTAATTCATGGGGTCGCAGAGAGTTGGAGACCACTGAGTGACTGAACTGAGCTGAAGCTATTAATCTGGGGGTATACGAGGTAATTTTAAGACAGATTATATTTTGGACAACTTGAATTTTAATAAATCTAGCCTCTTAACTAGAAGAACTGTTGGTATATTAATAAACAGAAACTGTAAATAAGAATTTTTCCCCAGCCCTAAATCTTGCCTTCCCTAAGCAAAACATTATGGAAAATAAACTTAGATGTGAGGCATTTCCAGTCAGCTCTCTTATCTAATAGTGCTGGCTTCTCTACATGACATCGTTTGTCAGTTTTTCTTAAAACTTCCTTTTCACCTCCCATGTATATCCTGACCCCTTTTAACTCACGTTGATTTTAGCTAATCTGGTTGAACAATTGCTATTCCTTATATAAGAGAATATTATCTTTTCTAAGTGCTATAAATAATGAATAGTACATGTAAGTAATGAATAAACAGTGATTACTAATGTAATTACTATCATAGAAGATACAGACAATGAAGGAAGTACCTTTTGGGCTAATTAGACTTCAAAACAAGGACATTTTCAATCATGCAAGGGCAGAGAAGATAGAATGAGGCATACTAGAAAGGAAAACTCAGTTTAGTGGCCAGACTGATGGTCAACTTCCATTCCAAGAGCAGGGGCTAAAAGTAGGATGGAGTTACTGCCAGGAGCTTAAAGGGAGAGATGGCATCGGAGCCACGCCATGGAAACTAAACTTAGTCAATGAGCACCAAGGTCAAAGCAGAACTGACAGGAAAGTGGATAAAGATGAGAAACAGGAAAGAATGTGACCAAATAAAGAAAGCCTTGAGTGGAGAATATTTCCAATTAGTTTGCAGGTTGCCATTCCGGGTTCTCCAGGCATGGAGGGTGTGTCAGTGGACCGGTAGGCTCATAGGTTAAAGGAAAGCTGCCGTCAACTGGCAGCCTCTTCCATCTGCGTGCTCTGCACAGGGGGCAGGTGCTGTGCTCCGTCTATTTGTGAGGCACGTGCATGGTCTAAAGGCCAGGCGGGAGGAAGGCGGTGTGGCTCCACATTGATCCCACTACCTCTCCCTCTCTCAGTCTCTATCCTTGACACAGTCCTTTTACCAGTCCCAATTCACCTTCTTTAACCTTCACCTTTTTAGTCCGTCTGCCTTGGTCCAGACCCAGCTTCTCTCTCACATATTACCTTACCCATGCTAACGTCAGGGCCTCAGGAAATATTCTTTCTCTACCTCAAACTCTGCTGATTTTACATAAAATATAAATTCTTCTTGTTTCCGGACACCTTGGGTGCCCTGCTGTTTACAGTCCAAAAACATATTATAGCATTACCAAGTCACATAACTTGGAAAATGTTGAAACAAGAAAACCTGGGCTGCAGCTGAGATCCTGTGGGTGCCTTTGTTCTGGGCTATGAGACATGTCTATGAGCATGAAAATAGAGGAATGTTATCAGAAAGAGATTTAAAGAAAAGGGAGAAGGGAACCTACAAGGTACAACCTTGTGATAGGAGCTAAACATGGATTATCTGATTTAAATTTTACAAGTCTATAAAATCACATATTCCTTATTCCACAAAGGGCAAAAGTGAGGCTCATAGACCCTAAATAACCTTCTTACTATGGGTAGGTGGCAGAACTTGGATTCCAACCCCAGGCTGAATTACCCCAAAGTTTTCCTCTGACACCACACTGCTTCACATACCACTCAACAGGGAACATTATGGTTACCTTAGTAATCTCTGTGTCAGTTTTCCTTTGTCTAACAGTACTCCTTAGAGTAGAAAATTCCTGAAGAATTGCAGCTTGAATACACTCTGACTGCCTTCACTCCAGTCCAGCTACTTCTCCTGGATTAAGCACTACCATGGCTGCAGTTGACAATGATCAAAGCAGAGATCACTTTGTGTGCAGGATTTTTCCCACCTAAGCAAGGTGAGAACCTGGAAACAGAAATAGATACCTTAAGTTCAAAGATTAGAATATTGTGGATCCATGAAGAGAACTCAGTCCCCTGAGATCTGTGGAACCCCCACCTCTTACCCAACAATACTACCAAGGGAATAACAACTAGGCCTGGATATGGATGTCTGGGCTCTTTGCCTCTGAAATGCTGAACAGGAACTGAAAGGGGGATTTTCTTCTTTTTTGCTCCCAGTGTGGGAGAACTCAGGGAGACTAAGAAACAGAATGACCTCTTCCTGACATTGACACTTTGGTAGAGGATGATAAAGTGCCTGTGGTCTCAGCTCAAAGGAGCAGAGACCATCAAGCTTTCCATCACTCATGGGACAGTCCTACTTCAGGTACATCAGCAGCTGAACCTGAGCCTAAGTGAGCAAACCATCAAATCAATTAACAATTATATGTAATAATGTCTGGCAATTAGAGAGAGGAGAACAAGCAGAACCATTATGAATAGGCCCTAGTGAAGTAGAGCTGCTGAAGGAGACTAACAAAAAACTGAACAGGAAAAACAGTACTAAAGGTATTCAAGGCTAATACAGAGACATTTGTCAGTATTAAAAAAAAAAGTGAGTAAGAATTAATAAAGTCAATAAATGAACTGACAAAAGAATCACTATGAGATTCAAATCATAAGCCAGACAAGTGGAAGAAATATTTCAATGAGCTGAGCAACAGTACGAAAACATAAAAGCCATGAGGTAAATGATAAAAGGCTTGGAGAAAATACCGAGGCAACTTGAAAACCAAATCAGTCCCACAAAAGGAAAAAAGAAGAGAAAGAGGTGAGGCCATCATTAAACATAACTAAATCATAGAAGAACATATTTCTGAGCTAAAAGATGATTTGTGTCTGCAAAGTAAAAGGGTTCACATAATTATGTTTAAAATATGAATTAAAGCAATGAACTGTGTGGTGGTGGCTCAGATGGTAAAGCGTTTGCCTACAATGTGGGAGACGTGGGTTCGATCCCTGGGTTGGGAAGATCCCCTGGAAAAGGAAATGGCACCCCACTCCAGTACTCTTGCCTGGAAAATCCCATGGATGGAGGAGCCTGGTAGGCTACAGTCCGTGGGGTCTCAAAGAGTCGGACACGACTGAGCGACTTCACTTTCACTTTATACACATAAAAGTAGAATGTCATGCAACAAGAGCACAAAGGAAAGAAAAGGTACAGGGGAGTACGCTGTTAAAGGTCTTAAGTTGTATATGCAGTGGTATACTTATTAATTCATGGTAGGCTGCAATTAGTTAAGAATGAACACTTTAATCCCAGAAGCAACCACTAAAAATAGAGCAAAGAGGTATAACTAAAATCCAATTGATTATACAAAAACAAATGTTAAGCAATATTCACTTAAAGAAAATTAAACCAAAAACAGATGGGACAAATAAATAACAAAACGGTGGGCTCCAACCAAACTGTGTCAATAATTACATTAAATGTAACTGAACTAAATAAGTTTTAAAAGTGATTGTCATACTGAAGTTCAAAAAAAAAAAGGAAAAGCAACTATATGCTGTCCACAAGAAATGCACACTAAATATAAATCCACAGATAGGTTAAAAGCTAAAGGATGAAAAAAGATACACCATGCAATCATTATTTATATATTGTTTAAAAGTTAGAGTGGCTATATGAATATCAAATTAGACTTCAATACAAAGTGCATTGTCAGAGATAAAGGGACACATAAAAGGGTCAAATAATTAAGAAACATAAGCGTCCTAAATGTGCATGCATGAAATAACAGAGTTCTAAACTATATGATGCAAAATCTGATGGAACTAAAGGAAAAAAAACCTGTAATTAGACTTAGAGATCTTCATATTCCTGATAGAAGTAGACAAAAAATCAGTATAGACAGAATGTAAGATCTTCATGTGTAGTCTGACTATCACTGGGGGTCCCTCAAACCCTTTCAGGAAGTCTATAAACTGAAACTGATTTTATAGAAATAATAAGAGGTTATGTGCCTTGTACTCTGACTCTACACTAGACTAAAGCACAAGTGAGTATCTTCACAATCAGACCAAATTTCCTGGATGGGATACAAAAAATACTAATGCCACAAAAACTAATTACCAAATTACACAAAGCTAATTACCAAAATTTAAAGCCTTCACCAAAATTAAAAATTACTACTAGCACAATAAAAAGGTAAGTCACCAACTAGAAAAAAATATTTGCAACAAATATATCTGATATGGTAATTAAATGTAGAATATATAAAGAACTCCTACAAATTAATAACAAAAGTTGCTCAATTATTTTAGTGGACAAATAATTTAAATAGATCCTTCACAAAAGCAGATATACAACTGGATAAGAAGCATATTAAAGGGTAGACATCATTAGTTATCAGGGAAATGCAAATATAAATGCTAATAAAATACCATCTCACTACAATGACTAAAGTGAAAACATCTGACAACATCAAATGTTGGCAAGGATGTGGAGCAACCTGAATCCTCACAGACCACTGGGTGGAATACAAAATCATACAAACACTTTAAAAAATAAATTGGCAGCTTCTTAGAAAGTCAAACATGTACCAGTTCACATCATCATGAATGCATCCCAAAAGCACTGTGATAAGCAAAAAGCCTAACACAAAAGAGTATATTCTGTTATTTCTGCTACTTTTAGAAATTCTATAAAAGGTAAAAATTACGGTATCTCTGGTATATTTTAGTTTTGTAAATTATATTTCAATAACAAATTAAAAGGAAAATCATTTCACTATCTTCACTATACAAAAACCCCTAGATAGTACAATCTATAAATTCACTAATCCAGGCATTCATGGATTATACTAGGTCAACTCTTCCTCAATCTGGAATTCCATCTCCTCCTTCAGACTCTTAAACCTATAAGAGATTTGATTGCCTTTATGTGGTATGAGGATTGAATCCACCAGTATCAATTTTTACATTACACATTAGTAAATTTAGTTGTCTCACTTTTAAGAAGTTCTAATATTTTTCCTTGTAGTCTAATGGGTCATCTTGCAGACACTCCAGATACGTGTCTGTCACTTACAAATCACTGGTTTAAGTCCTTTGCATCATGATTTTCTGCCACTTGCAGCTGAAAGAATCTTAACTGATAAAGCTTGACAGAGCCAGATCGTGAAGGTGATTCTATCATGCTAAGGAAATAAGACTTCATCCTGCTGACAGTAAGCAGGTTCCAAAGTCTTTCAGAAAGGAGAGGGAAGTACCTAATAGTGTTGTGCAGAGACTAAAGGCAAGCAATCAGTTTTAAGTCCTAGAAGAGGAATATGGCCTGAATCAAGGCAGTGACAATGGAATGGAGATGAGGAGATGGAATTAAGAGGCTTAGCAAGCAGAATCCAAAGATGTTCAAGTGCAAACATTGACAGGTCTTGGTAGTGAATCTGATGTGGGAAGTGAGAGCATGAGAGCCATCATGAATGATACGCAGATCCCCAGCTCAGGCAGTTCATTAGGGGATAGAACCTTCACTAAGGAGGAACCCCAGGAGGTGGAAATAATGACACTGATTCCAGCTTTGGCCATCTCAAATCTGAGGTGCCCAGGCGATATCCCCTGAGCCATTGGGACTACAGTTCTGATGCTCAGCAAGGAAATCCTGGTTATTGAGTTGGCCCCTTAGGTATCCTCTCAAGGCTGAGGCCCTTGCCTTAATGGCCACAGTAGTGCAGCCCTTCCTCAGCTCACAATGGTGTCTGCAAAAAGCCCCATATTTACCCCCAGTGTCATTGCTGGTCTCTCCCTGCTCCTCACTATACTTGAGAAGAGCTGACACGGATGGCATCTCCCTCTCCTGCTCCCATTTATTCTGTCTCTGGGTTTGATGTCACCCCTACTTCCAGTTGGAGGGCCCTAATGAAGCCTTCAAGTTTACAGGCCTGGTGACTGACTTTCCATTTTCTTCATCAAGAGCACAGACCTGCATCCATCCAACATTTACTGAACTTTGCAGCATGCCATGCTTTGTGCTAGAGATGAGATACACAGAAATGCAAAAGCATGGCTTCTGCCCTCAGGGAGCTTGCTATGAAGAGACAGACATATACAACTATAATGTGATACAGTAATTAGGTTGACCTGTGTATGGTTAAAATTCAGAAGGGCTTTAAAGAAGAGAGAGTGAGTCAGGCTGTAGAAATTAGAGAAGGTATCCAAGCGGTGACAGCCTGTGGCCTGACATTGAAGAGTGTGTAAGAATCAGCTAGATGCAGCAGATATTCTAAACAAAAGGTCTGTGTGAAAACCCGAGGTGTGAGAGAGCCCGGTGTTGAACAGCAAGTGGTTGCAGACAGCTCAACATGGCTAGACAGGGATGGGCAGGGATGGGAATGTTTGAGATGGGTCTGGAGGGAGAGAAAGTGATCTGCAGAGCAAGTGCTAAACTAAGCCTTGCATGGTGTTTAAAGCTTCACAGGGCAGTAGGCACAGGCTTTCTCTCGTTTGGATTCTCTCCTATAGGAGAAGCTCATTAAGAGTCTGGAATGGGAGAAACATAGCTTTGTCAGCATCATCATGAGGTGATGGAGGAGGACACTTTGCTGGCCAGTCAGGGTATTTGCAGCTAGAGCAAAACAGGTCGAGCATTCAAGATGGGGCATTCCTGGGAGAGTCTAGCCAAGTGGTAACCGGAATTGGGCCCAGATACCAGTACCAGCGTGGGCTCGAGATGGCCAGACACCCTGCCTCAGTGCAGTACCAGGGTTCAGGTTGAGGTGAGGCCATCAGACCCGGATCCCAAGCCTTGGCCCAAATGTGGTTTCTGCCTGGAATAGGGCTAATTAACTTTAGTGGACATGGCAAAGTGACTAGGGTCCCATGGGAAGCAGTAGTCACAACAAGAGCCATGGGACCAGCAGGAATCAGACAGGTAGGGAGACTCTGGCCTCCAGCATTGAAGCAGCAGTTACAATGGCCACAAGATGGCAGGGGGGCGGGGGTGAATACAGGACAGAGAGAGGGTCAAGAGTGACGGCCCAGGACCCAGCTCCTCCCATTTTCGTGCAAAAGGCACAGCCTTGGCCCAGCAGCACCCATAAATACATCCTGTCCATTTCTGGAATAGTTTATTGGCTAGGAGTATTTTTATGATCTTAGACTTTGATTTTTACCCGATGTGTTGGTGGGGCTCAGAAGAAATTTACTAATAGTCTCATGCATGTTTTTGTGTGCTAAGTTGCTTCAGCCTTGTCCAACTCTTTGCCACTGTATGGACTACATCCTGCCAGGCTCCTCTGTCCATGGGATTCTCCATGTGTCCATGGGATTTTCCAGGCAAGAATACTGGAGTGAATCGCCATGCCCTCCTCCAGGGGATCTTCCCAACCCAGGGATCAAAACCATGCCTCTTATGTTCCTGCATTGGCAGGTGGGTTCTTTATCACTAGCTGGCTACCCACTCCAGTATTCTTGCCTGGAGAATTCCAGTGACAGAGGAGCCCAACAGGCTACAATCCATGGTGTCACACAGAGTTGGACACATTTGAGCAACTAACCCTTCACTTCAATAAATCCATCAAAATAATATTTCACAGAATTTAAGAGACCACATATTGTAAGAAGCACCATTATTTAACCTATTACTAAAAAAGTGAAATATTGCTGATTAATTATAACAATCAATTTTAAGGCATTTTGTTGTCATTAATCTTGTTGTCAAGTATTTTCTGTTCTCCCCCATTCCGAATAAATGAGAGGAAAACACTTTTTGATAGCTTTGTTATTGGTGAAGTCATGTGAGTAATTCCGGGCTAATGAATTGTGAGTGGAAGTGACCTACTAATTACTTGCAAGTTTGAGACCTTCTAGGCCCCGTTTTCTCGGAGAAGGCAATGGCACCCCACTCCAGTACTCTTGCCTGGAAAATCCCATGGATGGAGGAGCCTGGTGGGCTGCTGTCTATGGGGTCGCGAAGAGTCGGACACGACTGAGCGACTTCACTTTCACTTTTCACTTTCATGCATTGGAGAAGGAAATGGCAACCCACTCCAGGGTTCTTGCCTGGAGAATCTCAGGGACGGGGGAGCCTGATGGGCTGCCGTCTATGGGGTCCCACAGAGTCGGACAGGACTGAAGTGACTTAGCAGCAGCAGCAGGCCCCTTTTTCTAACCTGTGCAAAGTTACCACATGGGATAGAGGCAGGGTGGACATGGCACACGACGCCTGACACTAAGATCACACTGAAATCAAGCCCCGAGTTGGAAGCTAGCTCTGACAAGTCTTCTTTGTACTTCTGCTTCCCTGACATTTGAAAAGGTTATGGGTTCTGAGATTAATGAAAACTACTGTCACTCTGGGAAGACATTTCAGGATATACTACTGGCATCGACTAACACATGTGTCTAAACAAAGACATGTGTTTTCAAATGAAATGATAACAAATCACAACTTTAAGACACAACAAAAATGCCAGATTTGACCAGGGAAAACTTTCAGGACTGAGAAAATGAAATGTATACATTTTTTACTTTTCCTGTCCACCATCATTTGCTGTATTTGGTCTTCTTTTAGAGGGTTGATATTTAGAGCATTTGGGAATTCATATGGAGAGTAAATGCTTTGACTGGGTCCTAATTCAGTTTTGAGACACCCAAGATGAGAAAGAGAAAAGGATTTATGGACTTTAGTCCCAAGAATTAAAGAGGCATGTCCCTTGGACTGCAAGGAGATCCAACCAGTCCATTCTGAAGATCAGCCCTGGGCTTTCTTTGGAAGGAATGATGCTAAAGCTGAAACTCCAGTACTTTGGCCATCTCATGCAAAGAGTTGTCTCATTGGAAAAGACTCTGATGCTGGGAGGGATTGGGGGCAGGAGGAGAAGAGGACGACAGAGGATGAGATGGCTGGATGCCATCACTGACTCAATGGACGTGGGTCTGGGTGAACTCTGGGAGTTGGTGATGAACAGGGAGGCCTGGCATGCTGCGATTCATGGGATCGCAGAGTCGGACACGACTGAGCGACTGAACTGAAGAGGCAAAGACACTCCCTGAACCTTCTCAGATAAATGGGAAATACAGACCAGGGAACAGGCTAAAGATTCACAAACAATGTTCAGAAAGGTTGAACTCTAACCACACTTGCCAATTTTGTTTCTTCACATCTGTGTGAAGATGCTGAAGAAGATGAGGAAGGTCTTTGCACTTGTTGATGGACAGAACTTACAGAACTTTCCTGATTTAAAGGCCTTGATCCATTCTATCCATAAGAACATTTAAGCTTGGGAGGTTATGTATTGAAATTTCCTAGTTTGGGATTCATGGTTGCTGTAGGGATTGGTTGGACAGATAAATTCTGAGGGGCTTGCATCCTAATTTATAGCCACTAGAAGAGATGTTACTAAGGAAATGACAACAGGCGGTAGAATCTTCTTCCTGGAAGGCAGAAGGCAGCACATCAGTATGTGGAAGTGGAAAAGTGAACCACGAGCCTTCTAGCAGAAAGGCCCAGTAAGGCTCATAGAAGTGAAATGATGGAAACAGTGCTCGTAAAAGTGTCATTTGGGATATCCTGGTACAAATAAGCAAACTGAGCACCAGATCTGAAATTCCAAATACCATTATCCACTAAAAGGAATCAGGGTTCTTTGAAAAATAGTTGATTTTAGGGGTGAGGCTCAGAAAGTACAAGATAAACATGGAACATCTTGCTAACCCTGAAAGTAGAGATGTTCTACAAGAATATGGGGACAAGTCAAAAAGAGAAGGAGTCAGCTTAAAGGGACTCAATCTGAGACAATTTGAGCCTCAAAATAAATACTGATAGTACAGATTATAACCCATGGAATGAAATAAGAATCCATGTACCTGTACTTATGCAAATAAATAAATAATGAGAAAGAATAAAAATCTCTTCCTTACCTTACAATGGCACCTAATAGATATGGAAGAAATGATGGAAATAAATATGGAAAGAGAAGTGAAATTAGAAAATAATTAGCATTCGGCACAACCAAGAATCACCATGATACTAAAATCAGTGAGAGAAAGTTTAATAAGAAATATGATTTTTATGTAGTCTAGAAGTATCTCTCACAAGACCCTTACTAACAAACGGAAAAAAAAGTTACTTTACAGTATACAAATCTCACAGACACCACTTTTTCCAACTACTCAGTTGTAACCTATAATGGACAATACGTATCATTTGCCTTTTGAGATAAAGTATTAAGAAAAACATATTATTTCTGTGGTATGCCTTCCAAAAGTGTATAAACTGAATCTAATCATGGGAAACATGAGATAAACCAAAAATTAAAGACATTCTACAGATCAACTGTCCAGTAATCTTAAAAAATGTCTAGGTCATGAAAAGGCTGAGGAACTTGAAGGATATTATAGAGATGTGCTACCTAAATGTATCATGTGACCCTAAACTGAATCTTACACCAGACAAATACACTTTTCTTTTGCTATAAAAGCACATTAGTGTGGCAATTGATGGATTGTGAATGTAGATTAGATAACAGCTATGTGAATGTTAATTTCCTGGTTTTGATGAGTGTACTATAGTTATGTAAAAGAATATCTTTCTTTCAAAAATACACCTTGAAGAATTAGGCATAAAGGGGCCTTTGTATTTTCAAAAGATTCTGAAAGAAAATGATCAATCAAACTGATAAAACATTAACATGTTGAGAATCTGGGTGAAGGGTATATAGGGATTCTTTGTAATATTTTTTTTTTTTTGCAATATAGGAATCCTTTGCAAAATTCATGCAATCTTTCTACATGTCTGAAATTATTTCCCCCCAAATTTTTTTCAAAGAATGAATGAATAGAATAGAATATTACAGAATAGAATTTTTAAGGGAGCTTCTACAAAAGAAGAAAAAGTGTTGCACAGAGTATCATGCAGAGGAGACTCAAGTAAGGCTGGGGGCAGGGAGATCTTTCTACACACGCACCTAGTTTGGGTCCAGAGCCACCTTTCCTGTTTTCTAATATTAAATTCCACAATGTTCAGGTTCTCCCCCTCACACAGGAACCTACGTGCTCAACATCAAGGTAGCTCTTCAGATAGGACGCCTGAAATCATCTCTTAGCATGCCAAGACTAGATTACCTGAAGGCCAGCACCTACCTCTAACTAGAGACACGTTATATTGCTGACTGTGTCCATACTATCTTCCATGACAGTCTTTGCCCCACCTCTGAACATCTAACCAAAGTTTTACAAGTTTTCAATACAGCAAATGCACAATCTCCTCTCCTCAGAGGAGAACATATACTATTTGAGTTCATATTTAATCATAAATCAATGAAGGAAAGAATCCCAAATTCAGAGAAACTACATGCTATATTGAGAAAAGCATAGAACGTGGAGTCTTGCCTTTATTACTAACTAGCCGTAGGTGAGCCTGGGTGAATTACTTCTATAGTCCTCACCCATAAAACTGGAAATATGAACAGTGGCCTTCTCCACTTCTAAAAAAGATGATAGCTATTTAAGAAAAGGTCCTTCTAAATCTGATAGTTTTCATACCCATAAGAATGAACTTTTCCTCCTGAATTAAGAAGTTAAGATTTTACACTTGATTCTCAAGGTTGACCTAGGTTTGAGTTGATAGCATTGATATTGCTTTACCCAAGAAGCTTACAGCTAAGAGGTAGCATTGCTATACCCAAGTTCTATTTTATATCAACCTTTGCCAGCTATGCTATGTTTAGCTTAAACTATTTCTGGATGCACAACAGTTAATCACCTTTTCAAGTGAAAAATTACAAGAGGAAAAAAAAAAAAAAAAAACCACCAAAAAAATCCTATAATCTCTCCTAAATACCCTAACTCTTCTCCTGGATGCCTGGACCCGCGCCCTTCATCTCCAAGGTTTCTCTGTAATTGCTATAACAGCATGCACATAAGCTGTCCCCATGTCTGTCGTGTTCAGGTATCTATTTCCTTCAGGCCTGGCTCAGATTCAGCAGCTCTGAGTCAACAAGGAGTTGGTAAAGAGAGATTCTCACTGTGCCAGGGCTTGCATGAAAGCAGGACTCAGGCACACACACTGGACACTCATTCTCCAGGCTCTGTCCTCCTGCTTGGGTTGCCCATCTGTGCTAAAGTGAAGTCGCTCAGTCGTGTCGTTGCGACCCCATGGACTGTAGCCTGCCAGGCTCCTCTGTCCATGGGGTTTTCCAGGCAAGAATACTGGAGTGGGTTGCCATTTCCTTTTCCACATCTGTGCTAAAGTCTTTGCTAAAGGCATAGAAGGCTTTTCCCCAAAGTCCCAAATTTCCAGAACACAGTCTCTCCTACTAGTGAACAATAAGCACGACTCCATTTACTTTTTCAGAGCTTGCTCTGATGTGATTGTTCCTTTTCCCAAAGCAAAAATAATCCAAGTAAGAGAGAGAAAGTTATGCTAAATTTCCCTTGTGGGGCCAGACAAGGAAATACAATGGGGGCCTTATATCCTGGAGGAATGCAAGGAATCCCGAAGATGGGCAAAGGCCTCCTGAGCCGAGCGCGTTTATAACAGGAGGTATAAGAGCACTGAGCTCGGCCTGTGTCCAGTTGGGGCGGTAGGATAAACTGGCTCTGAGACCTAGACGGGTCCCTGAAGTCATGAAATTTCTGTGAAAAAAAGCAGGCAAAACATATTTTAATTCCTCTTAGATGCCAAATTTGTATAATCATAAAAATAAAGTAGGAAAAATGTCAAACATACAAAAAGTGAAAAGATTAGTACAATAAACATCTATATTATCTTTATTGTATTCATTCTCTTATACTTGGGTATGTTTCCATTATACATATATGTGTGTATGTATGTGTGTATATATACACACATATGCAAAAGGCTGAAGTATTTTAGAGGAATCACACACTTCAAGATATTTCACTTCTAAATATGTAAGTTTTTATAGTCCCCAAATAAGAACATTTTACAGTTTATAGGAATAACATTGCTATTCTTAAAAGTAACAATAACTCCATAATCTCATGTAATACCCTGTCTCCAGTAAATGGTCCCAGTGGTACCAGAAATGTATTTATGGTTGATTTCTTCAAAATAGTATATAACCAGACCAGGCCAACTATCTGGTTGGCTGTAACATTTTGTATTTATATAATGGTTTCCTCATGGTGTCATTTAAATTATTTCTCTAGCCCTTGTGCTTTTTTCTTTTTCTTTTCTTTCTTTTAACAGTGGAAGTTAGATCTAAAGACTTGATTAGCTTCAGGCTTAAGATTTCGGGTAAGAAATTTTCACAGGTGATGTTGTATAGTTCATATTGCAACATATCAGGAGGAACATAATGTCTACTTGTACTATTCAGTTCAGTTCAGTTCAGTCACTCAGTCGTGTCCGACTCTTTGCGACCCCGTGAATTGCAGCACGCCAGGCCTCCCTGTCTATCACCAACTCCCAGAGTTTGCTCAAACTCATATCCTAGGGAGAGCAAATTTCAGCACTGGGTAAAGTAACAGTTTTGCTATAATGCTACTTATACATATATCCTTAAAAACCACCATGTTAAGCAAAATTACACAGTAAAAACCACAAGGCTTATGGGGAAAATGGAAATATGGGTACAACCTTCAAAAACTTTGTTGGTGACACACAACATAAAAAATAGAAATCTATTAAAAAATGGTAGCAGTTTTATATATGTGAAATGGTTAAGAAATAAATAAATACTACAACAAATATGACACTTAATAAACTATCTGAAGCTTGCTTGTGGAAGTGGGCATCAGAAAAATTACAGCTCATGAGTTATAAAGTGATGGAGGTTGAGTTACCTAACGTTGAACAGAAAGATCCAATACCAGATGTAGACAGCTGCGGTTCATCACACACGTGGTGAAATAAGGTAGCTGGTATATGTCTGAGCTGTGCACAGGTGTGCATTTTGTGTATTTCTAGGCGACTTGGTTTAACTGAGTTCAACATTCACCTGTTTCCTGTGCACAGAATCACGCACAAGTAAATGTGAACGTGTGCCACGCTCAGTGTTCCATAGTTCACCAATCGCATTGGAAAGAATTTGCGTTTCAAAGCAAATGTTATCAAAATTGAATGTATTAGCCATTTACATCTCTCTTTGTTTCCTTGATCAGTCTTGCTAAAGTTTCATCAATTTTGTTGACATTGTCATAGAAAGAGCTGCTGATTTCAACAATTTTTCTATTCTTCTGTTCTCTAATTCATCTAGTGTGCTCTTTGTCACTCCCTTGTAAGTGATGTAAGCTGAATACATCCTGAGTTGCTCTGTCATGTTGGACTCTGCGACCCCATGGACTGTAGCCCACCAGGCTCCTCTATCCATGGGACTTTTTACAGGTAAAAATACTGGAATGGGTTGCCTTTTCCTCTAGTTACTCTGAGTTTAATTTGGCCTTCTTTTTCTAGCTTTCTAAGGTGGAGGTTTAGGTCACCAATTATAGATCATTTTTCTTTTCTAATACAACTTTTTAGATTTATATATTTCTTGCTAAATACTACTTTATCCGTATCTCGCAAATTCCGATAAATCACATTTTATCATTGCACTAGAAATATTTTCCAAGACTTCGACATCTGCAAATATAAAGTAGACATATTTTGCTCTATTTATTCTATCAAATACAGCTGAAAGTCTGGGACACTTTGTTTTAAAAGAAACAAGAAGACTCTGAAAGGTGAAGGGCCAAAGGCAAACAGGCTAGGGACCTTGAGACCAGTCTAATGACAGGGTAAAGGGGGCACTGTCAGTAGGGGTCACCCCCACACCTAGCGTCATTAGAGGCCAATTGGAAACCTAGACCTCCAACCCCACCGGTCAACAACAAGCCATGCCTCCTTTTTCTAAACAGGAATAAATGATGAAAGAGGGGATCTTGGAATATCAGGAAGAGGGAAAGAACAATGAAAAGAGCAAAAATATGAGTAAAGAAGGCTTACTTTTCCTCTTGAGTTTTTAAAATTGTATTTGACATTTGAAGCAAAAATTACACTATTTGGTTCTCAATATATGTAAAGGAACTTTTAAAATAGTTAAGATAGTTATATTAATATTATAAATGAAAGAGGGCAAAAGGATATAAAGTGGGAGAAGATTTCTATGCTTCATTCTAACTGGTAAATTGTTAACACTAGTAGACTATGTATCATACATATGATATATATATATTAATTATATTAATTATTGCTTAAGGTATTATATAGAGAGAGTATATATAATACCTTAAGCAATTGACTTGAAAGTTATATAAAATACTATGATTAATAAGTAAAAATGATAAATAAAAATGGAAGTCTAAAAATTGTTAAAATAACCCACAGGGAAGCAGAAAGGAAAAAAATAGAGAAGCTGAAATCAGGAAGAACAGACAAAAAATGAAAAACAAATGGAAAAGTTAAGGCCTAACATTAGCTAAATAAATTATCTAAACACTCAATTAAAAGACTGACTAGTAGAGTGGATTTTTTAAAATGGAGAAGTTTTAAGGATTCTTTATATGCCATCTGGATAAACAAAGCCAAAGCACTTGGCCTAATTGGTCCTCTAATAGCTAATTCTTTTTGCGATCTGTCACCTAAGCCACAGCCAGGTGCTCTTTGAGTTAATTCAAATATCACAGCTCCTATGAGACACATGCTGCCATTTTACAATGTTCAGAAATAAACCAATGGTGTAGGCCTATTTACAACAGCTCTAAATAATATATATGAAGAGAAAAATCACACTGAACCCAAATACAAAATATGCTTATAAAAATAAAAAATTTTCAGCTAGGGCTTCCCCAGTGGCTCAGTGTTAAATAACGTTCCTGCAATGCAGGAGATGCAGGAAATGCTGGTTCAATCCTGGGTCAGGAAGATCCCCTGGAGGAGGAAATGGCACCCCACTCCCAGTATTCTTGTTGGGAAAATGCCATGGACAGAGAAGCTTGGCAGGCTATGGGCCATGGGGTCACAAAGATTTAGATACAACTGAAGCAACTGAGCACATTGTCTCATTATGTATTATGAATGTACTAAGTAACTGCTATTTTTCTCTAATCATGGTTGAAGAATATAGCAAGTAATATTTCAATCTTGAAACGTGATGTCCTAGCAAATAGTCTATTTTGGTGGAAGTCCTATGTGCACTGGGAATGAACATGCCCTCTGCAGATGTTGCATGTAGTATTCTGACAGTGTTAGGTCAAGGTGTTGTTCCCATCTTTATCTGTCCCAAATTTAACAAGTATTCTATCAATTACTGAGAAAGGAAATCTCTAATGATAATTGCTGATATTTCCATTTCTCTTTTTATTTTATGTATTTTGAAATTATTGAATATGCACACATTTATGATTGTTTTATATTATTAATGAATTAATCTTTGTTTCAAGTGTTCCTCTTTATCTCTGATAATGTTTGCTTGATGTCTACTTTATTTGATATTAAAAATCTGTACCACCTTTCTTACACTTCTATTTGTAGGAAATGACTTTTCCTTTGATTTTAGTTTTATCTATTGGTTTCCTTATATTAAACTGTGTATCCTGTAATCAACATATAGTTGAAATGATTTTTATCCATTCTGACAATCTCTGAATTTTAATTAAAGAGTTTAGCTCATGCACATTTAATGTAATCACTGATACAGTTGACCATAAGTTTATTAACTTTCTGCCATCTAAAAAGATGCTTTCATTTTTCTATTTTTAATTTCCTACCTTCTTTTGAGTTAAATAGTTTTAAGTAATCTTTTTAAATTCCTCTATAAATCTTTTAGCTATACCTTTCTATAAGCTTTTATTTATGTATTTTTATTTTTAAGTATTCACTCTAGACATTATGATAAACATTTTTAACTTATAAGAGTTTACTTTGAAATATACAAGCCATCCCCACTTTGCATGGCAGTGCACAATGCCATGTAAAAATGACCCTGTAAGATGAAACTGCAAAGAAATTTTAAGAATCAATGGGAAAAATTACAGTTGTTCTGTGACCTTTAAAAATTTTGTCAAAATATAAAAAACTCTCCTACTGTTGATTATAAATGAATAGGGAAATGGAAAGAAATGGTAAAACTAATGTTTATTTAGTACATTGTAATTTAGAACATTGGGAACATTGAACATAAACATGTTTTATTTGTTCATTAAAAAACCTGCCAAGAACAGTGTAAATAGTGTTTGCCTTTTCCTTCGCATCACATAATTTATGATCTAGAGCAAGCAGTGTTGATGTGTTGACAAACTGCGACACTCCTTTCTGTGTTAGGACCTACTTCCAATATTATATCCTTTGTACTTGCAAATGGCATTAACTATCTCTGAGAGTTCCTCTATTAAGAAATTCCTTGCCAGATACCCCTACTTCCTCTGGGGTACCTCCATCCCTTTTTGTCACTTTCTTTAGACACATAATTTCACCTTCCCTAAGTTTCTCCAGCTGCATTTTTAGAATCTTTCAAAAAGCAGCCCTATCAACATTTCCATAGTCAGCAATACTTCTATAACTCCACTCATGTTTGACTCAAATTTCACTTCCAGGGTTATCACTTTTCATTTCATCTTTGCACATTTATTCTTTGTTGGCCAATTTCTTTTTTGATTATTCACTTTTATAAAATGTCTTGTTGGTTTATCACTGGTATACAAGAAGTCCCTTTGCTGACTGTATGAACTGAAAAAGGATGTGTATAGACCAATCCCTGGCAGACTTTGAAATAAGTGGCATGCATGATCATGTATGTGTTATTTACATAGTTATTTGTTGACTGAAGAGTTAAGAGCAAATTTATATTATGCAAATACAGTTAGTGTAACATTGTAATGGAATTTGAATTATATTTTTGTGGTACTGGTATTACTTAACTAACAAGTTCATGCATAGTGGAGCCATGCACAGGGAAGGCTGTACTACTTCATGTAAGAACCTTAATATGGATCTTCTCATTCAACCCTTGAATTTACTTAGCTATTCCAGAGATTGGCTTGCCTTTGACATCTGCATAGAGAAATCTGTCTACAATCCCTTGCAGTGTTATCACTTAGGCTTGGAAAGTTTTTATTTTAACAGAATCCCAACATGGACAATTAAACCACCAATTTCACTGTAATTTCGTGTTCTCTTTAGCAATAGATAACTTTCTAAATAGGCTCAAAATTGCAGTATGTAGTATTAGTCAATTTAGGTTTAGAATTGTTTTAAAAAAACAGCAAATGTACTTTGAGCACCTGTTTGCGTAGCCATTAATCTCTTGGAGATCTTAAAGAGCTATATATTTTATGGCCCCCAGGTCTGGGGAACCAGATTAACAGACCTCAAAAGATGACTAAGTATATAAAGGGAGAAACAGATTCTGTAAGCATTCAGATACTGAAGAGTACTTTGCTTAATCATATATTCAGAGGTCTCATGAAAGATAAGAAACATGAGAAGAGTTGCAATTTAAAAAAAGAACAAAGAGAAAATCACCTAAATTATGAGCATAAACTAAACACCTGTTTGAAGAGGGGGCATGGCATGGCACAGTGCAATTCTCAATCCTGGCTGACCATCAGAAATACCTGGGAACTTTGAACAACATAGATTGTTAAGGGCCCACCAGAAAGCTCCCCAGATGTTTCCAATGATGAGCCAGGTGTGGGCAGCTGCAGTAAAAACAAGTTTAACACATGTTCACTGCTTCAATAACTGTGAAGCAACATTTGGCAGTTTCCATATAATCATTTGATTCCTATAAAGCAGGTTTAGTCCAAAGACTACAAAGTCCATCATGAATATAACACTAACTTTGGTTAGGATTGATTAGATGATATGAGTCACTTCTCCACGTATAGAAGAGTGAGCCCAGGGACAACACCACGTTTATGAAAAAGTCTAATAGGAAGATATACACAAAAAATATTTTTGGTTTGTTTTCAGATGGCAGCTTTTGCTTCCTTTTTTGTTGCCATTAGCTCCTTCCACCCTGGGATGCCCTCTGGAATTCCTAGGGTGTGGGCTGATTCAACAGGCTTCTTCAGGCGAATGGGGAACTCTTGCTTAGAACACTTCCTGCAGCTTTCAGCTCCTTCTCCTCCTTGAAATGCTTTTCCTTGAGCTCGCTCTTCCTCCCCCATAAGGGTAAGTCTCAGAGCCCCTAGATTTAAGTGTAGGGAAAAAAAAAAAGGAGCCTAGGAAGCCTCCCCTTCTGCTGTGTAACAGGACCTTAGGCCAACACACTTGCAGTGAGAGAGACACTCAGGCCACAAGCTGGCCACGCTCAACACCAGGTCAGGACCCAACCAGCCCTTTGCTTGTCCTCATCGTCTTCTCCCTCAGGTTCCAAGGGGCCTGGAGGTTGGGACAAGATAGGTTCTGAACTTCCTAGATTGCCTGCTGCTGCTGCTGCTAAGTCGCTTCAGTCGTGTCCGACTCTGTGTGAGCCCATAGACGGAAGCCCACCAGGCTCCCCCGTCCCTGGGATTCTCCAGGCAAGAACACTGGAGTGGGTTGCCATTTCCTTCTCCAATGCATGAAAGTGAAAAGTGAAAGGGAAGTCACTCAGTCGTGTCCGACTCTTAGCGACCCCGTGGACTACAGCCTACCAGGCTCCTTTGTCTATGGGAGTTTCCAGGCAAGAGTACTGGAGTGGGGTGCCATTGCCTTCACCGCCTAGATTGCCTAACCACCTATAAATCTCCTTTTATAAGATGCATGAGAAGAAAACTGAATCTACAGAATTCCCTGTATTCATGAAGTTCTTACAATCCAACTGTATAGTAACCCCTGAAACTTTTCAGAGTGAACGGGAAATTTTTCACTTTCTATTTTTGTACTAAAATATTTTAAATTGCACAAGGGAGAACGGGAAGGGGAGACAATAACTGAGTTATTTATTTAGCACACATGTGACTCGAACCTCACAACACATTGGATAACTTGATTACATTTCATCTTATTATCCAAAACATGTTAAATCTAACAATGATTGCCAGAAAGCTGGAAATGCTCTTAATAAGAGAGAAAGGTAAGTGGGTTTTCCCTCTGTGGTTTATAGACCATGGTTTATAAAGTGAGGCATTCCTCAAACCTCATCCCAGTGAAAAGGGGCATATTTTAGTCTTGTCAGAATTCTTATGGGAACTCTTACAAAATCTTACAGGAATTCTTACAATCACCAGGTGGTGCTTGAGAACGAACAAGGTCAAAACCAAAATCTTTGGGTCTTTAATCAATGGGAAATTTATAAGCATCTGCTGTGCCTCTGGTATATTATTAAACCCTGAAAGGTTACAGAATGTAAACACATCTTGATCCTCAAGGTGTCTTGCTTTAGACATATATTCACGCTATTTTTGAGACGAAGGATCTTAAGGAGTCCCTGGCACATAGCAAGCCCCTAACCAAGAGTAGCTTTGGTGATTAACCTCTGCGCTAGAACAGAGGCACAGGGGGCTGTAAAGCTGCTCCTGCAGCACTGGAAGAGCCTGTCACGAGGAAGCTGTGTGAGATCTCACAGACGCGGTGTTCTGAGGCGAAACTTGAAGGGTCAGCCAGAAGTCTCCAGGGGAAAAGAACATTTCAAGCAGAAGGAGTAGCACTGACAAAAGCAAAGGCTTGAATGTGCATTCTTACTAAAGGAACCTGAGTGTGGCCAATGCCAGGAGAACATAGGGTTGAAAAGATGGGGTAGGGGAAGATACGGATGAGAAGATCAATTGGGCCAAATTATGAAGGGCTGGAAGTTCAGGATTTATTCTGTAGACAATGGAGTTGGGGGGCAAAGTGTGGATGGGGAGAGAGATTGGACCAAACCTGTGATTTAGAACGATCATTTGGGGGATAAAAAAAATAAAAGATTGGGTAGTGTTGGTGAGGGGCAGGAAATGCAGTTAGGAGGCTGGTGATATGGGAATCCCAGGTGGCTCAGCAGTGAAGAATAAAGCTGCCAATGCACAAGACACAGGAGACACATGTTTGATCTGTGGGTCAGGAAGATCTCCCGGAGGAGGAAATGGCAACCCACTCCAGTACTCTTGCCTGGAGAATCTCAAGGACAGAGGAGCCTGGCAGGCTATGGTCCATGGGGTCGCAAAGAGCTGGACACAACTGAGTGACTGAGGAAGGCTGGATGGATGTGGGAATGGGGGAAGACATGATGAGGGGACCTAAAATAGGCAGTGAGCCACAGAGAAGGCGGCAGGCAGACGCAGAGAGTGGACATGTGGACATGGGCGGGGGGATGCAGAGCGTAGGACAAACTGGGAGATTAGGATTGACATATATAGCCTACTATGTGTAACATGTCCTCAGAGTGGTTTCCCTGGTGGCTCAGATGGTAAAGTGTCTGCCTGCAATGCGGGAGACCCGGGTTCAATCCCTGGGTCGGGAAGATCCCCTGGAGAAGGAAATGGCAACCCACTCCACTATTCTTACCTGGATAATCCCATGGACAGAGGAGCCTGGTAGGCTACAGTCCATGGGGTCGCAAAGGGTTGGACACGACTGAGTGACTTCACTCAGCCAGTGGGAATCTGCTGTATAACACTGGGAGCTTACCTTGATGCTCCAGATGACTTAGATGGGTTGGATGAAGGGCGAGGTTTGGAGGAAAGTCTAAGAGGAAGGGGATATATATTTACATACAGCTGATTCATTCTGTTGTTCAGCAGGAACTAATAAAACATTGTAAAGCAACTATACTCCAATAAAAAAGACAGGGTTTTTCATTATGAATTACTGCACTATTATTTTTTCCAAGTTATGGGGTATAGTTTTAAATGAGGTTCATTTCTGTAAACTGAGAGCTCTTGGAAAAAAAAGAAGACTGGATTTTCCTCTCCATTCCTACCAGCTCTGTACATGTACCCAGAGAGACCTCACCTGCTAGACTTTTGCAGACACCACTTGGTGGCTGCTCTCTGAATTACAGGCACAGAGCCAGAAGTATTCAAATCAGCCCTGAACAAGATTTCCCAGACTGCCTTGTGCGTGCATGTGTGCTAAGTCACTTCAGTCATGTCCAGCTCTTTGCGACTCCATGGACTGTAGCCTGCCAGGCTCCTCTGTCCATGGGATTCTCCAGGCAAGAATACTGGAGTGGGTCACCATTTCCTTCTCCAGGGAATCGTCCCCACCCAGGAATGGAACCTGCACCTCCTGCATTGGCAGGTGGATTCCTTACCACCAGCACCAACTGGGAAGCCCAAAATAATGATAAATGCCACACTGAGGTTTCATTGCACTTTTTCAGAGGTGATGCAAAAATGTTATTTCTTGGGTTATGGGTAGGAACATTTAAAGGTGGCTTGCTTCAGCTGACAAAAATGAAAGGCTTCATTCTAGATAAAAGAGCAGAAAGAAGATTGGGGGAAAACAGAGGCCACCAAGGGAAAAACCCTTGATGCTCATGATACATCTTGCAGACCATCCAAACCTGACTCACAGACTGCCATCAGTCATACATAGAACAATGAAGGAAGCCACTCTGCTGAGGTCCTGTTACTTGAAATCAGAAATCCTCGCTGTTTACAGCAGCGTAAACAACAGCTGTTCAGTGCTAGGTTGGCGTTAGGAATACAAGAGTCTATCTGGTTTCTATCTAAATCCATCCTCAGAAAAAAATGGGGTGTGGGGAGGGAAATGAGACCCTGGATTTGGCCACTCTCTGTTTTACACATGCTTTATATAATTGGTCCATGGCAAACCCCAGGAACTCTGTCTTTAAAGTCTTTCAAATATAGCCTAATTTGACCATTACATACCACCTCTGCCACCACCACCGTGGTCTTGCTGCCAGCACCTCTTGACTGGACCCTGCATTAACCCTCACTTCCACTACTGACCATCCTTCTCATGGTTTCTCTAACTCCTTACCAGGCCCCCCAGCTCTCCCTGCCTGACCCCTGCTACCTCCACAACCTCACCTCCCATCACCACCCCCTCAGAGCCCTGTTCCTGCTCCTCTGGCCTCTTTAGCCATTTCAGCACACCAGGCACTCTCTTGCTTTGGGGTCTCTGCCCTCGCTGAACTCTCTGCCTGGAATGTTCTTTCCTCTACTGCACATACCTAAAGCAAAACCCTCTATTTTTTGTCTTGGGGTTTTTTCTTATATTCTATTATATATTTTTAAATTTAATGCTATATCCCTCCCTGGAATCTAATCTCCATGATGTCAAGGATTTCATCTGTTTCATTTATTGCTATTGTCCAGTGATGAGAATAGTGTTGGTACATGGTAGGCTCTCAAATATTTATTAAATGCGTGAAAGATTTACAGAATGATACGTTGCCGTCACTTCCTAACCCAGGCTCATTCCCCCTCCATTCCTGAAATAATATTCACTTGTAGTCTCACAGCTCATCAAAACACCCAGCCAACCTGGCCTAAGTGATTTCCCTCAAAGTGAGGGGCAGAGCTGGATTTGGGGCTGTGAAAGGTTAGTACATTTTCAAGACACCAGATTAAGCTCTTCAGACCACTTCAGCTACTGTCAAGAACTCAGCAGCTGCACCCACTCTGCCTACGAAGGGGAATTTAGAGGGTGCATGGATTTCACAACAAACCTCAAACGATTAAGTGAAGGTGTGCCATCACTCTAAATGAACTCAATATATTCATACAAACAAGATCTAGCTTTAAATAACTAATGGATGATTTCAGTCTTTTGATTAAGAAGACTTAAAATTAGTATCTCTGGGCGGGGGGAAAAAAAGCACGCTTAAGCTGGAAGAATCAAATTACCGCCAAGGGGCACTCTAGTCAAAGGCCAGAGCGCCCTCTGCTGGCTACTGGCAGCTAACAAAACTATGGGGAAAAAGTCACCAAAAGGAAGCAGCTTTATATTCAAATCCATAAATGGGGTTATTACAAAATATTTCAGTCTCTTCAAAGAAAACAGACTGTGGCTATAATAGGGGGAAATATGTAGTCCCAACTTTCAAGGGAATTGACGATTTCCATGAAGAACAGAAATTTGGAATTAGAATAGGATAAGTAATGTCATTTAGAACACACAGTGGACATATAATCCAGCAGGCAGGGGTGCGGAGTGGTGCCTAAGCTGAGGACTGTAAAAGCAGGAAGAGGCAACCAAGTGAAGGGAGCGATGTGTACACGTGTACCTGGGGAATCAGATCCAGGTGAGATCCCTAAGTGTAGAGGCACGGAGGTGAGAGACATGCCCAAGGCTCGAGAAGCTGAAAGTTATGACAACCTCTCTGTCTTTTAACTGAAGTGTAGCTGATTTACAATAACGTGTTAGTTTCAAGTACACAGCATAGTGACTCAGTATTTTGCAGATTATACTCTATTACAGGTTTTTACAAGATAGTGGGTATAATTCTCTGGGCTATACAGTATATCCTTGCTGCATGGTGGTCTGTATCTATTAATCCATGTATTTCTATATACTAATAATGAAATTTCAGGAAGAGACAGTTAAAAAAAATTTTTTTAATTCCTAGGAGTTGAAAGACCTATACTTTAGAAACTATAAAACACTGATGAAGGAAATTTAATATGATTTAAAGAAATGGAAAGATAACCCATGCTCTTGGATTGGAAGGATTACTATTGTTAACACAGCCATACTACCCAAAGCAACCTGCAAATTTAATGCAATCCCTATCAAAATACCCATGACATTTTTCACAGAATTAGAACAAATAATCCTAAAATTTATATAGAAGCTCAAAAGACCTCGAATTAAAAATGGCTCTTGGTTGACTATGCACCAGCCATTGACAGATCTGTTTTCCTTTGCAGGTCTGCTTTCATTTTGGTGACAGGAAGTACCAGTTACTAATTTTCCTAACTGCTCTTCTGGCTGGAGATGGCCACTCGACTTCCTGGCTGATGAGATGTAAAGGACATGCGCTGGCAGATGGCGAGGATGTAACTGCCCTCATTATAAGGGAGGAGACACCCACGTAGAGAGCCCCCCACTCTCAATGTGCTCGTGGAAGTTGTCATGTAAGGATGTGGTCCTTGCAGCTGCTGCAGCCATCTGCTGGCCACAGATGGAGATGTTGACACCACAGTGAGGACATCCATCTTCAACAACAGGACAAGGCTGCTGAATCACCCCTGAGAATACATGTTGCTGATTTCTCACTATGAAGGAGAAAAGAACCCTTAGGGCTTAAGCCCGGAGAAGGCACTAGCGACCCACTCCAGTACTCTTGCCTGGAAACTCCCATAGACGAAGGAGCCTGGTGGGCTGCAGTCCATGGGGTTGCTAAGAGTCAGACACGACTGAGTGACTTCACTTTCACTTTTCACTTTCATGCATTGGAGAAGGAAATGGCAACCCACTCTAGTATTCTTGCCTGGAGAATCCCAGAGACAGGGGAGCCTGGTGGGCTGCCGTCTATGGGGGGTCACACAGACTGACGTGACTTAGCAGCAGCAGCAGCAGGGCTTAAGCCACTGCTGCTTACATAGTCTGCCGTTTCTAACCAAAGTATGCTCGTTGCAAACACTTATATTATTATATTGAAAACACTTATTATATTGAAAACACATATTATTATATCATTGAAAACATATTATATTACATGACATGAGAAATAAAGGAAGATTTTAATAAGAGTGTAACAAAGAATTTCACACTTCAGAAACATGAGGTTGATAACTATCAGAGAACAGAAGAGGGCAAGATGAGAAACCAAAGGGCAATTAGGATACTTGTAAAAGTTCAAGTGTGGATGGGGGAAGGGGGGCAGGGATTAGGGCCTGACCTCTGAACTAATGGAACAGAAGGGAGGTATTAAAAAAAAAAAGTATTTAGAAAGCAAAATGGACAGGATTTGGTCAGTTATGGGGAAAGCCGGAAGATGAGCTGAAAGGAAAAGTCAGGAGTGAATTCCAAGTTTGGGGCTTGAATAATAAATAGGTGAGTAACTCCTAGATACGCAGAATTTCAGAGAGGAGCAGGTCAAGGATGGGGAGGAAATGATGAATTATTTTTGGCTGGGTTTTGGGAGCCAAGTGAAATCCAGGGAGCAGTTGAATTTTATATCTGGAGTTCAGATGATCTGGATTTAAGATAGAGATTTTCAACATATCTACAAGGACACGGTAATTGAAGCCATGGAAACAGATGTAGTCAAGGAGCATATTTAGAGTGAAGGAGACAGGAGGAGAGGGCCAGGGAAGAGATCTTGTGATGGCCAATATTCAGAGAGATAGGAATGAAAGCTCCATTGATTCTAAGAAATGGCAAAGGGAGAAAGCAAAGAGAATCAAGCCTTTCCAATGGCAAAGAAACGAAGTTTCCAGAGGAAAACATCCTACTTCAGAGAAGATGAGTGAAATGACACCCTTGCTGACCTAAACCAGAGTGGTCTTGTGGAGCACGGCAGCCAGATTTGGGACATTGAAGAGGTGACATGGATATGACCCAAGCAGATGTCCTTTCAAGGAAGAAATCTGTGAAAAAAGGAGGAGAGAGGAAGAGAATAATAAGGGAAGCCTTGGGGCCCAGGGAAAGGTATCTCTTCAAGATGACAGCGGGTGGGGGCAGGCAGGTAGGAGGGTTTTGAATGTGTTTCCATATTTAGGGGAGGGTCCCAGCAGAGAAGGTGAGCAGAGGTATGAGAGAGGGGATTGAGGGGATAATTGAAGAGGTGAGGACCTTAGGTTTCAGGGGAGACTGGGAAGCATTAACTTCGCAAACCAAGTCAGATCACAGTTCAAATTAACTCTTTGATGGAAACTCCAATCCTAGTTAGTAACAGACTCTTCTCCCTCCCAGAATAATGCTAGGGCCCTAGTGTCAGGACATCCAGAAGCCACTCTGGCTGCTGACCACACTGGTTGGCATGGAACACAGAGATGCTTCCTCTTCAAGCCTGCAGGGCCCAGCCTGTTTTGAGGGAGACCGTGAGCCCACAGGCCTGGGGGTCACATCCTTAGATTCATCACATGGACAACCCAGCAGTCCCCAGGGCCCTGCCACCGACTCCTCATCACTGGTGGGAGTCCTCCTTTCCTTTCTGCCTTCAGGCTCCTCCTGATCTGTGGACAATTATTCCCCTCTCTTCTTGCCTTTATGGACCATCCCTTCTCTACCTGCCCTCTCTTCTATAAACTTGGATATTTATAGAGAACAGGGATTCCAGCTACCTCTCTAGTTCCATTTGCCACAAAGCATTCCTGAGACAGGAGGCTGTGGGTTGGGGATAAGTCAGGAATACAGGACAAGCACAAATTAATATCACAATAAATTATTTTGTCATGGAGGTAGAATCCAAAATTCATGTTGAAAAATGCATCCATCCTTCACAAGAGGAGAAAATCTCTTCCACCAGCGATTGCTAAGCCATCAGTTATGAGAGGGCAGGAATTGAATGATTTTTCCTGCTGAACAGAAAGGATTCTACTAAAAATGCCAGAGATGACACAGTGGAGGGACAGGTACCCTGAGGACTGCGGAACAAATCCCAAACCGCTGTTGAGGAAGGGGAGCAGCAACGTGCAAGTATTGCTAGGCAATGGCAAGTCCTTGGTGGGAGTTAGAAAACACACGCTGTCCTGGCGTATGCCGGCATCGCTGTGGGGTTCCCTCCAGGGTGCGTGGCGGCCCCAGGGCAGGGAAGACGGTACACAGCTGCATCATGGGATGGAATGGGATGCTGCCAGAGACACGGCAGAAAGACAAAGGCACAAAGCAGACAAGGGTACTGCTCGAGGCCGGTTAGAGTGGGGACCATGGAATGTAGGTCAGGAATAGACTCCTATAGTTTGAGATCTCTGAGGCAGTGCTATTTTGGGTGGTTGTCATGGAGTGGAAATGAAGATCACTGGAGGTGAAAATACCAAGGAACTAAGAGGATAGGAAGATGAATTGGCTATTCCTGCAGACAGTGGGGCGGGTGGGGGGGGGTGGGGAACGAAAAGGATGACCAGGAGATAATGGAAAGTCTCTGAGCCACTTGTTAAAATCATCAGTGAATGTGGTGGGTGGTGAGTGATAGAAAGGGAACATGGAGAGAGGCAGCAGACATGGGAGCCCCAAGTCTCGTTGTGGGAGGGTTGGTTACAAGAGCACAGAAGAGGAAACAGGAGGACGCTGACCTTTCTTCTCTCAAGAAGCAGTTCTCAGCAGTGCCTCTCACCCAGGGAGTGTCTACAGATGATCTCAGGATCACATCCCAGAGATTCTGATCAGGACTCTGGTCTAGCCCAACACATCGTTTTAGATGAGGAATCAAGGTTCAGGACGAACAAACTGATGTGCAAGTTCTCATCCAGACCCTATTGGTCGCCTTTCCACTATGCCTCCCTGATGCTCAAATCAAGCTCCCTTGTTTCAGAGTTGCCCAACCCTAAGTGAAGAAGGAGGAGGTGAGGGGAGGAGAAGAGACAGAGAAGAGAAGAAGGATGGGGGGAAGAGGGGGAGGAGGGAAAGGGGAAGACAAAGAAAGAGAAGCAGACATCCCCACTCCTTTCAGAAAGTTACTCAGTTACAAATTGTGATCACCAGTAATAACAGCCTGTGGAAGGAGGGCAGGCTTTCTGGGTGACACAGGTCTAGAAAGGAAATTCAATTTCATGGAAATTGTCAGTGAGGCTGAACCCAGAGTTGGGATTCTCCCGTGGCTCTCCCAGCACCCAGAGGGTGAGCTGCCGGACACAGCGGGGCCGTGAGGACTCTGTAGAGGCAGGACAGGTTCCAATTCCTATTGTCCTGAAACCCACCCTTGTTTTCTAGGGCTTTTTAAGGATGATGTCCCCTCCTCTCAAACACAGCTGTTACATGGGAAATGAAATCCTCAGAGGCTGAAACAATCCCAAGAACAAAAGTGTCCTTTAAGAGGTCCGGACTCTCTGCGGCTCAAATTCTAGCTCTGCTACTCGCCCTTGTGTGGTCTTAGGGAAATTATTAAATCTCTGTGCCTCCATTTCCACATACATAGCTTGGGGATTCCTAGTGGTTCTTATCTTATCAGATCATTGTAAGGACTCACCTGAAATAACCCACGTAAAATGTACGGCACAGTTTCTGGCGCACAACACGAACTCAGCATAACTCAAGTCCTCTGCACCTCAATCTCCTCTGCTGTAGGTGGGGATTCTTATGGACTGAATGTTTCCTCCCCAAATCCACAGGTTGAAATCTGAACTTTCAATGCGCTGGGGTTAGGAGGTGGGGCTTCGGGGTGATTAGATCATGAGGGTGGAGCCCTCCTAAATGGGATTACTGCCTTTATAAAGGAAACTCCAGAGAACTTTCGTGCCCCTTCTGTCCTGTGAGGACACAGTGAGAAGATATCCATCTAGGAACCAGGAAACAGCCTCTTACCAGACACCACATCTGCTGGTGCTTTGGTCTTGGACATCTCAGCCTCCAGAACTGTGAGAAAGAAATGTTTTTTGTTTAAGCTGTTCAGTCTGTGGCATTTTTGTTATAGCAGCCTGGATGGACAGAGACAGGAATCAACAACCGCTCTTACCTAATTGGGTTATTATAAGGAAGTGTGAGAAACCATCCATGTAAAATACTTAGCAGTTTCTGGCACATAACATGCACTCAATCAATAGTGGGTATAATTCATTTATCTGTCCAGAAATTCTGCTCTTACATATGCTTGTCTAATTGTGTCTTTTTTTTTTTTTTTTGACCCAAATAAGTATCCTTTCCTCCATAAATTGATGTAAGGAAAAGCTGAAAGCTCTGTGCTTGCTCAGAGGTAAAGCAGTGTAGCCAACCTCCTCAATAAAAATACCATAGAAATATGCTTTCTCCACAGTGCACTAGCTAGGCACTTAAGAGTTGTATTATTAACGTTGGCTGTACATATGATGTTACACTATCTCAGGGTCTGACCATCAGTTAGATTTATTCACTCCAAATCCTTAGTCTGACATTGGTGATCACCCCAAACACGCAACTGTAATCTAACATTCTCACCCAGAAGCCAAACAGCTCTGTGAATTGGATATCCCTTCTGAAAAGTCCACTGTCCATCCTCAGGTCCAAAGCATGAAGTGAAATCATTTTTGAAAAGCAGAGTCAATGGCCCTCTTAAGACGTGTGGATGAGGGCCCCTCAGTCTTCATGCACCTAAAGCCTGAGGCCTAGAATTCCCCCAGCTACAGATTCCAGAACTCTCTAGTTGACCTGCATCAGAGAACACATAAAATGCCATATTTTAAAGATAAAAGGGGAGGTGGTGGTGTGAACTCACTCATAAAGGGGAGTGTGGCTCTTTACACAACTTGAACAGCCTCCAGCCATGTCAGGGGAAGTGAACTTGACCAGTGGAAAGGTGAATTCCAGACCTCCTGCAGGAACAGCCAGCAGCCCCAAGGTGGAGATAACCACAACAGGCTGATACAGCAGAGCGAGCTGCACGTTACCACCAACAACCAGCTGAACTCGGACTAAGCGCACTGAGATAGCTTTCTGCCCGGCTCAGCCATGCAAACAAGAAAACCACGCAGCTGGGCTGATACAGTCTGTTCAGCCTGTGTGATAGCTTTCATGCTAGCTGGCATCCAGTATTGCTTGGGTGAGTGTTTAACCATCATTAAATAAATAAACCCAAGCCACCAGTCCTCCTGAGACCTATTACATAGGACTGCCCATGTGTAAAGCAGCTTGCTCGCACAAATCAATGCCTGCAATTTGAAGCATCTGGCCCAGTGACTTCAATTTTAGGCTTATATCAGAAACCACGGTTTGATTTCTCTGTTCATTTAGCACATCTCACCCAATTGGCAGTCCCAGGGGCCACTCATCACACCTTGGTTTCAGCCCTTCTGGAGGATAATCTCTAAAAAGCCCCTGAAGGCCTTCTTGAGATGATTAGGGCCCATTTCACAAAAGTATGTAAACATACCCCTGTTGTCAAACGTACTCTCTATGATGTTAATTTTGTGTGTCAACTTGACTGTGGCCACCAGGCCAGATGAAATAGTACTTTTGGGTGTGTGTCAGTAGCATTTGAATGCGTGGATTCCTTACAGTAGCTAGCCCTCCCCAGTGTAGGTAGGCATCCTCTAATCCACTGAGCACCAGAACAGAACCCACAGTAGAGGATGGAGGATTCAGCTCCTCCCTGCCTATCTGCTTCAGCTGGGGCTTCAGGCTTCTCCTTCTCTTGGACTGGGATTTACATCATCAGCTTCCCTGTTTCTCAGGCCTTCAGACTTGGACTGGAATTACATCACTGGTTTTCCTGGGTTTTTAGCTTGTAGACTGCAGACCGCAAGGCTTCTCAGCCTTCATAATCATATGAGTCATTTCCTCATTAAAAAACAAATCTTCTTTATATGTATGTATGTACATATGTAGCAACCCACTGCAGTATTCATGTCTAGAGAATCTCATGGACAGAGGAGCCTTGAAGGGCTACAGTCCATAGGGTTGCAAAGAATCAGACGCAACTGAAGTGATGGATGGATGGATAGATAAATAGATAGGTAGATAAATTATTGGGTCTATTTTTCTATTTTTCTGGAGAAGCTTAATATACTGTCCAAAATTTCTGAAAATCTATAGGGCTTTTTCATAGAACTAGTAAATTTCTGAGTCTTTATATTACTTAACTAGATCATAATCAAATAACCTTGCCTTCCTATTAATTTAGAAGATAAAATAACTTCCTAGCACTTCAGCTGTGGTCTTGAGATCTACTGCTCAAAGGAACCAGGGCTCCTTGAAGAAATGGTCAATTCCAGTTTGGAGGCTCAACCTACCAGATGAGCCCATATATCTCATTATACTAGAAAGTAAGGAAGTTAGCAGAGCCATTTCTATTAAAAGGATTTAGATGCCAACTTAAAGGGATTCACATTGCCAAAATAGGGGCAATTTGAGTATCAATAAGGTTAATTTCAACAGACTGAAACATGTTAAATATGTTTAGATCCATGAGTTCATAATGATACTTACAAAAAACTATTGGTCACTATTAGAAAGATGTGAATGAATCAACTACTTTGAAAACAGGTAGAGTGAAAAAATCAAGAATTTTTCCCACCTTTTATGCATACAGTGTATCACTATTAGAAAAATTAGTAGGTAAAAAGAAGTTTCTCTTTCTAAAAGTATTCTAGACAATAAGTGAAGAAGGAATGACAGAATTAGAATATCATTACTTCGCAACTTCTATTACTGTATCCACAGAACAATTATCAATGACTGCCAAAATCACAGAAGGATAAATGATCAAAGATGAAATGCCTCCTGATGAAAGAACACACTACCTAAGAGGTGAAGGTGAAGGTGAAGTCATTCAGTCATGTCTGACTCTTTGCGACCCCGTGGTCTGTAGCCTACCAGGCTTCTCTGTCCACGGGATTCTCCAGGCAAGAATACTGGAGTGGGTTACCATTTCCTTCTCCAGGGGATCTTCCCGACCTAGGGATTGAACCCAGGTATCCCTCATTGGAGGCAGACGCTTAAACCCCTGAGCCGCCAGGGAAGCCCCCAGTCTTGCTAAAAACTCAAGCTTGCATTTGATCAAGTCACTTGTCTAGAGCCAAATACCAAATTCCTGGAAACATAGAGGAGACTCTACAAAATGAATGATCCAGTGTCTTCAACAAATTGCAAAAAAAGAACAGAGAGAAAACCTTCAGTTTAAGTGAGTCTTAAGGGACATATCAACCCCTCCTCCCAATAGAAGAAAGCTATACTGATGTTCCCATGTTTTGTATTGCCTCTGGAATAAACCTGTTCCCTTTCAATCTCAAAGTCTCACAGTTTTCTCAGGACCTATAGAAATGGTCAAGAGCTACAGAAATGCTTGTATTCTGAGCTACTGTTAATCCTTAGCTGCCTCTTATTCCAAAGTGCTTGAGATACCACTCTTCAGTGGATTATATAAACTGAAGGCTTACTATTTACTATCAGACATGTGAACTCTACATACACCCTCCTATCACACAAAATCTCTGATTCTGGGAAGCTCAACAGGATTGAGAAGATGAAACTGGTGCTAGAATCTGGGGTCCACAGGATTTGCCAAGAAAGGAAATCTTACTTAAGGCAGTTGTCTAAAGTATGAAGAGTGGAGGAACACATTTGAGCCACAATTCTTCAGGGGCAGACAGGAGTCAGGGGATCAGATGTAAACATTAAATCTAAGGGTGAGATGATGAGAGGTATTAAGCCAAGAGCCAGACGCCACTTGGGAGCTAGACTGGAGGGAAGAGGAGAAGAGCAGAGCTGACAGTGCCTGAGATTGTATATAAAGGGCAAGAACATTGATTGACTTCTTTTTGTCTAGTATTCCTCCTTTAATTAGAGAGCTGCTTCTTCTCCAGCCCAAAGTCCTGACTCTCCTACTCCATAACGCAGGGCAACAACCAAGGCTGGGACTCTCTGGGATATTATCCAACTACAGTAGAGACTGGACCATCGTGACTGGTCCAAGGATGGACACAGAGCCAAGCAGGGCCACGTGGAGTTCTTCTATGAGATTTTGTAATTAGATTTTAGAGAGAAAGTGCCCTCTTTTCTGTAAGGACAAAGACAAGGATGTGGCAGCAATCACTTCCCCAATGATGTACAGCAACGAGTTGTCTGTGGTAGAAGAATGAAGCCAATAAATTATTTGGAAACAAGAAGAGATGAGGGAGGAAGAATGATGTGGTGACAGTCCCAGTGGTGTTGCTTGGGCCCCTAGATCTAGTCTTGCCTGTAGTGAGTGCCATCCTTGAGCCTACCAATTGTATGTGCTAATTCATTCCTTTGTTTTTCTTTTGGTGCATATTAGGTTACTGTCACTTGCAATGAGGACTTTCACCTCTACAATATGCAGAACAAATACGGATAGTCCAACCTGCTCAGCCTGCACTTACCCAGTTTGCTACTTTGATTAAAGACACATTGACTCCAACCTTACAAGCTCCTGCTCTCTCCCTGGCATGAACAATAAAATGGTCTCCTAGTGAACGGATTTGAATTATTCTATGCTGAATATTGGAGAAGGCAATGGCATCCCACTCCAGTACTCTTGCCTGGGAAATCCCATGGATGGAGGAGCCCGGTAGGCTGCAGTCCATGGGGTTGCTAAGAGTCAGACACGACTGAGCGACTTCCCTTTCACTTTTCACTTTCATGCATTGGAGAAGGAAATGGCACCCCACTCCAGTGTTCTTGCCTGGAGAATCTCAGGGATGGGGGAGCCTGGTGGGCTGCTGTCTATGGGGTCACACAGAGTCGGACACAACTGACGTGACTTAGCACCAGCAGCATGCTGAATATAATGTCTAAATAACCAAAGACATAAACTATTATTGTTTAATGTTATAAATGTTCATTGAAAAGAGGCGCATAAACAATTTGGAGAGCACAACTCATTTTCCCACTGACTTTAGTTACCATTTCAAAAATGTAGTTCACAGAAGATGACTTTGGAGCAGGAGTCACAACTGATTTTAGCCCAGGAAGCTTGGTTTGGTTTTGTTAAACCGCATAGCACGCCCACTTTGTGTCACTCCGTTTTAAACACGTCATGTCTGTTAACTCATTTAACTCTCAACAATCTACTACAGCAATGGAGTAGGCATTATTTTATTGTCACTTTACAAAGAAGCGGAGGCACAGAGGGTCTAAGTAGGCTAATCAACCTAACAAAATGAGCAAATGGAGAGGGTCGTGTGTTTTGAATTTGGGGACATATGTCCCTCATCCACAAAATACAAGTTATGTGAAATGCTGTGTCCTACGGTACCAGGAGAGGGAGGGCTTTGGACTCAGAAAAAATTGAGTTAGAATTTTTGAGTCTCAGTTTCATCATATGTAGACCTGGCTGGCAATATTTTTCTCTTGGGTTTGTTGTGTGGATTAAGTGAGATAGTATATGTCAGGAGCTGTGGGAAACCGTTGGAAAAACCCCTTCCTCCTGTGAATCAGAAGAGATTGACAGACTATTTGGACTTTTAAACAAGATACTTGAAGCATGTGAGTCTGTTCCTGGGAAACAGGCCACTCATGTGCAGCAATGAAAGAAAAAAAAATGTTTAAAAGTCCCTCTTTGACTAGAAATCATGCTCGCTTGATTTTTATATTTCTATAAAAGCACAGGGAGATATTTGCCACAAATGAGGTAAGAGAGTTGCAATCAGATATCACCGCGGGCCTGTATTTTCTACCCTGAGGAAAAATAAAATATGTCAGAACATGTATTCCCTGCCCCCAGGGAACACTCACCCGGTGGTCACAACAGAGGCTTGGCAGACAAAGCCCCACCGAGCATCACCAGGGGAGCCTCGCCAGCTCTGGGGGCAGAATTGTGAAGACAACTGAGATGTCCTGCCTTCCACAGGGGCTGCAGTCAACAAGGTGAGAATCTAAGTAGTGTCTGGCCCTGCATGGATAGTTACACAGGAGAACGTGGAACCTTCTCACTTCAGCTAAGGGACCTGACATTTCCATCTTTGTGTGAATAAAACAATCCAGAGTAGGAATTCCAGGATCAACATGGCAGCATGAGATAGAAATTTCCACTCCTCCTCCAGGCAACCCACTCCAGTACTCTTGCCTGGAAAATCCTATGGATGGAGGAACCTAGTAGGCTATAGTCCATGGGGTCGCAGAGAGTTGGACACAACTGAGTGACTTCACTTCACTTCTTCCAGGCTATCATACAAGATTAATGGAAGCAGTAGCAGTGTGAGTAATGACATTTTGAGCAGAATTAGGAAGGGTATAGTCCTCAGCCTCAAAAAACATCCAAGGGTCATCCAAAATAACCAGATGGGGTGAGGAGCTATTAAGGAAGAAACGGTGCAGGGTGATATGCTCAGTAAGCTGGTTCAGGGACTCAGAGATGCCAGTGAGAATACACTTCCCCAGGTAAGGGGCTTATCCCAGTGTGATAGATACGTATTCCATGAATATAACAAGAGCTGTAAAACCTGAAGAGAGAAGGGCAGACATTGACTAAATAGAAGCTGCGTGGGGTGGAGGGTGGGTATAGTGCGCTCCTCAGAACCCTCTAGGCTCTACGTCTTCCTGCAGCTGAAGCTGGAGCATCCATTTCCGTGCAAACCTTGACTGGCTTTGCACAGATGCAGAGAGACAGAGCCTTGCCTCCGTTAAGGAGGCTTACTTCTCTCCCTGGGAATCCACTCTTGAATTTAGCCATGAGAAGCCCAGGAGTGTAGGGAATAGGAGCCAATAGATCAATGCCTACCCCTTTCATCCCCCAAGAGAATATTTCTCCTGGATCAAACACTAATTGCAAAGCAGTAAAGTACCTCAAAAATGTATCTTTCATTTGCCTTCTTTTGTTTCCCCATCCTAATTTTCTGCTTCCTGGAATCACAGCCCCCTCCAAGTCCACCCACAGGAAAGCCTTTGTTTCAGTCTCTGGATATCTGGGTATCAGGCTGAGAAAGTCAGTACCAGAAGCAGCCCTAGAAAAGCAAACTCTCTGAGTAGGATTTGGCAGTTGATTGCCTACCCGTGTGTCAGATGGCAAGAACCTCATTTATGGTGACCATTTGAGTGACAAAGCATCACAACTCTTACTTTGGGGTGACAGGATTAAGTACTGGTGGAAGATGAAGACAGCTTGAACAGCACAAGAAAATGGTAGTTAAATGACAATTGTGATGTTCACTGCTTTGGTAGCTGTTAGAATATCTTCGGAAAGAAGAAAGATAGCTACAGGTCAACCAAGCAAAAACTGTGAAAAACAGAGGGCCTCTAGGGAAGCCCTTATGAGACCTTTATCTCATAAGGCAACTGCACGGCAGACTGTACTAGAAATCAGCTCAAAATCTGCCAAGGAGGCAAAGCTACAAAGAAAGCTTATTATGCAGTCTTGACAGTTCCCTTCTGTCACAGCCAGGAAAAGTGGGACCCTGAGGACCCCGATGAAGTCATGGAGGTAAACCAGGCTCAGAACTCTGAACTTCCAGGTCCCCTAAATCACCCCACCAAAGAGAGGCCCACCCTCCCTCCCCTTTGGCAGAGGAGGGCCACCTCCCCTCCCAGGATCCCCCGCCAAGACTCCACCTGAAGCTGCTGATCCTTACTGCTTCCAGGCTAGTGAACAGCATCAGAGCTCAGCACACCCAGAACTCAGAAATGCAGTCCCCACTGCCGGGGAGAAAGAGTGTCCACAGTGAAGGAAGAGGAGGCTGGTGTGAACTAGCAGAAACTACAGGAAGTCGCGAAGGGACTGGATCTCCTGCGTGCTGAACTGGGGTGGGTATGCAGGAGGTAAGGTCAGTGGGGGGAGGGGGCAGGCATTGGGAGGACGCTCCTGTGACCCTGCACTCAGCACCTTGAGCCGTCCTAGCTGGTCGCTGAGGAAGTGCTAGAAGCTTGGTAGATGATGGTCCGAGGTAAGTGAGGTGAGGTGCCAGAGCTGTCCAGCAGAGTATCAAGGAAGAGGTGACAAGATTCACAGAGGTGAGCAAGTTAGATAGGATATTTCCCAGAGGGATAGCTGACTATGCCAGTATCATTTATCAATTAAACCATTATCTATTCCACTTAACTAAAAGGTCTCCATTTTTATACTTTAAAACAATTCTACTCACAAATTAAAGGTTGCCTAGACCCACTCCAGTGTTCTTGCCTGGAGAATCCCAGGGATGGGGGAGCCTGGTGGGCTGCCGTCTATGGGGTCACACAGAGTCGGACACGACAAGCGACTTAGCAGCAGCAGCAGATGTGGGTGTAGAAGCAGAATTGACTGCAAATGAGAACAAACAATCTTTTTGGGGTGATGGAAATGTTCTAAAACTAGATTTCAGTGACAGCACACAATTCTATAAGTTTACTCAAAATCCTCAAACTGCATATCTGAAATAGGTATATTTCATGGTATATTTCAATGCATATTTAAATAGGTATATTTCATGGTATATTTCAAATATACCTATTTGAAATAGGTATATTTCAAATTTTATGGTATATAAATTCAGTTCAGTTCAGTCGCTCAGTCGTGTCCGACTCTTTGTAACCCCATGAATCACAGCACGCTAGGCCTCCCTGTCCATCACCAACTCCCGGAGTTCACTCAAACTCATGTCCATCGAGTCAGTGATGCCATCCAACCCATGGAGCCCAAAATTACACCTCAGTAAATCTGCTTTCAAAATTACTCCAAGTATATTGCTTAGACTTTGTAACTTTTGTTATTGTCTCTGAACATGGCATTTATTGAAGGCTGTTGTTCAAGGTGAAATACTATGACCTATAACTTCTTTTCAGCTTAGCTTCAGAAACCTGGCAGAGGGGGTTGGGGGCGCGGTGGGGAGACCACAGTTTCATTCCCATACTGCAAACACGCATCATTGTAAATTGCCCATCATTGTGTTTTAACTGGAAAATTACACCGTGTGATCCACAACCAAGCTTTCTATGACAAGAGCAGGATCTCAGTTCTCTACCGGAACACTGCCCATTATTTCACTGGGCATCAATTTGATACTGAGATATGCTAAGAATGACTAATTGATTCAAAGGGCAATAGCTTAAGCATCAGGCCACTGGGATGAGACAGATCTTAAGGTTTGTTTATACATGATGATTATGAAACAATCAGTTAATTTTGTCAGAGTTTTATCTGATTAAAAAAATTTTTTTTGGCCAGCAGAGGGCAATCTAGTTCTCATGAAATGGGGAAAAATGAGAAAAGAACAAAAGCGGGGTGGTGGCAGGTGGGAGAACATAAACAAATATATGATAATCAGATGGCAGCAGCATCTAAGTGATTGGGTTGGTTAAAGCATTCAGTCTGGGTTTCCTCAGACTCTGCCATCCTCCTTCCATCTCATTTCCTACATAACAAATCCAGATGCCTTTATCTCCTAAAAAGAAAAAATTAAAGCAAGAGAAAGGCTGTGTCACCACTCGTGCCAGGGGTTAGCCTGTGCATTTTGCAATACTTTTAACCATCTCTCTTCACGAGAAACACTGGCACTACACGAAAGAGGAAGCTGCTTCCTCCTTTCCCCTGCTTAGTCGCCAACCCATGTCTATTAAGGAATCCTCTTCCATGGTACTCACAAGCCTAAGGATTCCCAAGCCTGAACCGGGGTTCCTCCTGTGCCCTGAAGACTGCCTGCAGAAGCCATGGGGGGGTGGGACAGGGTGCCCATCACAGCTGCAGGTACTGGGGCCCACTCTTGAAAATGCAATCAGAGTCTCAGGCATTGGGACCTACCTTCAGCACCTCTGCCTGTTCCTGATAGGAATGCAAGTGTGATTGCTGATCTAAATAAGAAAAGCAAGGGATCTGACATCAGCCCCATCTGAGGCACTTGAGTCTTACTTCAGACATGCCTCTCTCCAAGGCCCTCACAAGATGTGCAGTGAGCAATAAAGCATGAGGAATGTCCAAAGAGAAGGTGGGGATCCTACATGAGCACAGACTCAGGCCTAGGATGTCTGTCCTGACATCAACACATGTGGGGGAAACAGGGAGACACTGGGTTTGCAGGATCTCTCTGAGTGAGGAGGAAATGTGAGTATCAAATGTTACTTTTTCAGGCAGCGTAACTGTCTTTCAAAAATCAAAGCAAAAAGAGAAAATAAGAAAAAGTCAGCAAATAGCTGGCCACGTACTTCAAACATTTTTATAGAGACTAGCATCAGAGTCTTTTCCAATGAGTCAACTCTTCACATCAGGTGGCCAAAGTATTGGAGTTTCAGCTTTAGCATCATTCCTTCCAAAGAACACCCAGGGCTGATCTCCTTCAGAATGGACTGGTTGGATCTCCTTGCAGTCCAAGGGACTCTCAAGAGTCTTCTCCAACACCACAGTTCAAAAGCATCAATTCTTCGGCACTCAGCTTTCTTCACAGTCCAACTCTCACATCTATACGTGACCACTGGAAAGACCATAGACTTGACTAGACGGACCTTTGTTGGCAAAGTAATGTCTCTGCTTTTGAATATGCTATCTAGGTTAGTCATAACTTTCCTTCCAAGGAGTAAGCATCTTTTAATTTCATGGCTGCAGTCACCATCTGCAGTGCTGGGAGGGATTGGGGGCAGGAGGAAAAGGGAATGACAGAGGATGAGATGGCTGGATGGCATCACCAACTCGATGAACGTGAGTCTGAGTGAACTCCGGGAGTTGGTGATGGATAGGAAGGCCTGGCGTGCTGCGATTCATGGGGTTGCAAAGAGTTGGACACGACTAAGCGACTGAACTGAACTAAACTGAATGCTTCCCCAATCTGAGTATCACTGGAAAGTTTGCTAAAAATACTAACAGGAACCTCCATACTGTTGAAAAACTAAAAATAGAACTACCACATGCCACAGCAATCCCATTTCTGGGCATAAACCCAGAGAAAACCATAATTCAAAATACCAGAATATTTACAACCGTGAAGACCTGGCAGCAATCTAAATGCCTATTGATAGAGGAATGGATAAAGAAAATGTGGTACACATATACAATGGAATATTATTCAGTCATAAAAAGGATTGAAACCAGGTTATTTGTAGAAACGTGGATAGACCTAGAGAGTCACACAAGGTGAAGTCAGAAAGAGAAAAACAAATATCATATATTAATGCATATATGTGGAATCTAGAAACATTGTATAGATGATTTTATTTGCAAAGCAGAGACACAAATATAGAGAACAAATATATGGATACCAAGTGGGAAAGGGGATGTGAAAGGAATTGAGAGATTGGGATTAACACATATACACTACTGATACTTTGTATAAAATAGGTAACTAATGAGAAACCACTATATAGCCCAGAGAACTCTAGTCAATGCTCTGTGGTGACCTAAATGGGAAGGAAATCCAAAAAAGAGGAGCTATATGTATACATAAAGCTGATGCACTTTAGAAACACAACATTGTAAAGCAACTATACTCCAATAAAAATTAATTAAAAGGAATAATTGACAAAACTGTCAGTTAAACAAACATCTATATAAACAAAGATGGTTAAGGTATATAGTATCAATGGAAGTAACAATCTATAATAGGAAAAATAAAAATACTGACAGAGTTCCCAGGGCCTGTTTAAGCAACCACTGTCCCACAAATGATTTGGGATTTTTCAGGTCTACAACCAAATGCCTGGACATCCCCCAAGCTATCCTTCTCCACAGAAAGTTCTGCTCAATGTGTGAGCACAGAGAACAATTTAGCTGGGGACAATAACTGATTAATGCATCTATGTCTTGCCATCTTTCTTGACACCAAGGCCAGGGCCCAAATATTAGGGAGCAGCCAACTCTGCCTAAGAAGTGTATCTCATAGAGCAATACTACTCCAAGTGTGGTCCAGGGACCAGGACACACACCATTTTGGAATCTATTGGAAATGCACACTCTCCACCACCCCAGACCTACTGGTCAGAATCTCCGGGGGTGGGGCCCAGGCATCTGTCTGAACAAGCTCCAGGGGATCCTCAGGTATGTTCCAGTTTTAGAGGCACTGTAGTTAAGATTGCTTCCTAAACTTTCCTGATGTTATATATACTTTTCCAGGTCCTTCAACAGGCAATTCTGGTTAAGAGCAGCTGAAAAGAGAACCTGGGAATTTATGCAAGTACCCCCACTTGACTCTTAGCATCAGGTGAGTTTAGGAGGCTCCACAGGGGCCTCCTTGATTTCTTCATCTTTATGAGCCCTGATGGGGGAAGATGCTTTGCTGAAAGATACTGGTAAGAATCACTGGTGGAGCTTTTAAAAAATACAGTTTCTATGGACCTTTCCCCAAGTCTAGTCAATCACTGTTATCTGGGACAGGTGGTAAAACAAAAAATGATGTGTCTTGTTCTACTGGAGTAAGTGACTTACATGAAGAAAAAATGACTTTTCAATGGGGGTGGCCCTGTGCCCAGGAATGCTGGGTCCCAGGGCTCCAGCTTGGGATTCTCAGCAATGACCCAGAACCAAGCTCAGGCAGAGAGGGCTGGAGCTGTGCTTTCCAGCAGACTACAAAAACTTGGGCAAAAAAAGCTGGCAGCAGCCGCACCACCTAGGCTGAGAACCAGAGGCTCTTCCCCACAGACAGAACCGAGAGTGCACTGCCTGCCAATTCTGATGGAAGTGGAATGACAGCCATACTTAATTGGGTTTAGAAAAATAAAGCAACGTGGTGTTTGTTGGTTTTTTTGTTGTTTTTTTTTTCCAGTCACACACAGAAAGATTTTAAGGAAACTGAAACACTAGCATGGAAATAAAGTGTGAAAACAGCACTTTTAAAACTTTCTTTACTTTCTTCACCTCCTATGTCTGACATCCCATAAGATCAGCCTTTTATAAGACCTGATAGTCGCTTTATTTCACCATCAAGAAGCTCACCATTACTTTGTCTTGCTACTAAGATATTTCACAGTGTTGGTAAATTCTTTTTCTTGGTTAAGCTCTAAATACCGGTGAACCTGAGACACTACACAGGGTAAACAGTCAACCCATTTAAAAAGCTCTCTTCCAACGTCTAACCCCGAAGAGCCAAGTGTTTTAGGTTTAACACCTTATTCTTCAACTGAAATCACATCTATTGACCTTAACTAAGTGCTCAATACAGGGTAATAAATAATGGTGTTTCTCATCTCTTTCCCTTTCAATTACAAGCATCATCTGATAAAAGCGCTGAATGTATTTGATTCCCTGGTAAGGAAAGAATGATACAGGAAATTCAAACACAGCTGTAAATACACATCTATTTTTATTGCTTAAAAGGCTCCTGAAAGACTATAATCAAGGTAGCCTCTGCCAGGTGAAAAAAATCTACATTTGCCTGCCTGGAATATAAAGAAAGGACAATTCTTGAATTTCAGATTTCATGAATGCTGAGAACATTTTCACATGACATCCAAAAACAGATGTGAGACCACACTTGGTCTCCGTGAGACACGGAGACCAAGATCAAGAACTGAGATTCCAGAAAAAGCTCCAAATACCTTCGAATTTTCCTGATATTCAAACTTGATTCTCCACCCCTCCACAGTGAACCACCTTGTTATTTCTCATCTGAAGGGACTTACCCACATCTTGGCCTTGGGACATATGGATGCATAATCACAGAGGGTAATACAACAAAAGTCCAGGGCTCCTTTTTGAGAAAGTGAGATGCTGCTCTCCATTCTTTTGCCTCAAAAGCTGACAACCTGCCTCACTCCCATCAAGAATCACAGCTCTAGTTTTTTAAGGAATCTCCATACCGTGCTCCATAATGGCTATATCAATTTACATTCCCACCAAATAAAACTACCATATGGCCTAACAATCCCGCTACTGGGCATATACCCTGAGAAAGCCGTAATTGAAAAAGACACATGTACCCCAATATTCACTGCAACATTATTTACAATAGCAACCTAGATGTCCATCACAGATGAGTGGATAAAGAAGTTATGGTACATATACAAAATGGGATATTACTCTGCCATAAAAAGGAACACATTTGAGTCAGTTCTAATGAGGGGGATGAACCTACAGCCTATTATACAGAATGAAGTCAGAGAGAGAAAAACAAATATTGTATATTAATGCATACATGTGGAATCTAGAAAGATGGTGCTGATGAACCTATTTGTAGGGCAGCAGTGGAGATGCAGACACAGAGAATGGACTTGTGGACACAGTGGGGGAAGGAGAGGGTGGGATGAATTGAGAGGAGCATTGAAACGTATATTACCATATGTAAAACAGATAGCCAGTGGGGATCTGTTCTATGACACAGGGAGCTCAAACCTGGTGCTCTGTGACAATCCCAAGGGGTGGGATGGGGTGAGAGATGGGAGGGAGATTCATAAGGGAGGGTACATACGTATACCAATGGCTGATTCATGTTGAGCTATGGCATAAACCAACACAATATTGAAAGCAATTATTCTCCAATTTAAAATAAATTTAAAATTTTTAAAGAAAAAAAATCATAGATCTTCCTGACACAAGTGGTAGGTCACCATCTCTTAGGCACACATGAGAGGTGAGTGGCATTCAACAGCTTGACCCTTAGTGGTTAGCTTTCGTTGGATCCTTTCAAAAATGGCTTTGTTCTTTTCCTTGGCATCTACTTTAATATGGGGACTTGTAACAGGTCCCAACAGCTGGATCTAGAAATTGCTGGTAGCCACCTCTCCATGTAGCCTGGTAAGTCTTCACCAATTACCACATAGAGTTCCTAATGGAAGCTTCAGGATGTCTCTTTCTTCAGCATTAAGTCCTTCCTGTCACCATCACCACCCCCATGGGATGAAAGGCAGTCTGCAAAGCAGGTTTTTAACTTTATAATCATAAACCTACTTGTATTACTGAAGCATGATTTTCTTGAGTGAAGTGTAGTTGATTTACAATGTTGTATTAGTTTTCTTTACCCATTTATCTGTTGATGGACACTTAGATTGCTTCCATCTCTTGGGCTATTGTAAACAGTGCTACTGTGAACATCAGCAAACTATTCAATATCATAGTAATCCAAGTCTATGCCCCAACCACTAACACCAAAGAAACCAAAGTTGAATGGTTCTAGGAAGACCAACAAGACATTCTAGAACTAACACGAAAAAAAATGATGTCCTTTTCATCATAGGGGACTAGAATGCCAAAGTAGGAAGTCAAGAGATACCTGGAATAACAGGCAAGTTGGCCTTGGAATACAAAATGAAGCAGGCTAAAGGCTAATAGAGTTTTGCCAAGAGAATGCACTAGTCATAGCAAACACCCTCTTCCAACAATTCAAGAGACGATTTTACATATGGACATCACCAGATGGTCAATACCAAAGTCAGATTGATTATATTCTTTGCAGCTGAAGATGGAGAAGCTCTAAACAATTGGCAAAAACAAGACCAGGAGCTGACTGTAGCTCAGATCATGAATTCCTTATTGCAAAATTCAGACTTAAATTGAAGAAAGTAAGGAAAACCACTAGACCATTCAGGTATGACCTAAATCAAATCCCTTATGATTATACAGTGGAAGTGACAAATAGATTCAAGGGATTAGATCTGATAGAGTGCCTGAAGAACTATGGACGGAGGTTTGTGACATTGTACAGTGTCAGGGAATGTTTAACAGTAGGATTCCTGTGTGCTGTTTTCTGTCTCTCATGAGCCCTCTGTTCCTTATCAGTTCCTGGTAACAGGAGCGAGTGGAGTGGCGTGCTGCTCCTAGGACTGAGGTCATGGGATGGAATGCATGCATGCATTTCCTTCATTAGCTTTTCCATACAGTGAAAGTGATTATTTACGACCCTCTTTCTTTTGATATGGATTGTCTTCTGGCTTTATGACCTCTATTACTCCTTGTTTCCTTGGTAACTTGTAAGTCTGGTCTTTTGATCTTTATCTTTGCTGAAAAGGCTACCTTGTAAAACAGTATATATACTCACACAGAGTTCAATAAAGCACCCTTGTTCCATCAGGATGTGGGTCCCCGTGTCCTTCTTTCTTTCTCTCTCTCTCTCTCCCTCTGGCTAATTCTCTGGAGTGTGGAAACCTGCCAAGCTCACTTTTCTGCCCAGGCTTTCAAGACCTCCTCAAGAGGACGCCCTGTGCCTTTGTGAGTGGTACATTCCCTGTTCTAGGGCTTTATTGGTTCTCTGCATGAACCAGGGAATATTAGCCCCTTTCTCTCTCACGCGTTCTTATCATTGACTCCGGACCACCAGGTTCCAGTCTACTAAAGGACTGCAACAGTACAGGATGCAGTGATCAAAACAATACACAAGAAGAAATGCAAAAAGGCAAAATGATTGTCTAAGGAGGCCTTACAAATAACTGAGAAAAGAAGAGAAGCAAAAGACAAGAGAGAAAAGGAAAGATATATCCATCTGAATGCAGAGTTCCAAAGAATAGCAAGGAGAGAAAAGAAAGCCTTCCTAAGTGATAAATGCAAATATATAGAGGAAAACAACAGAATGGGAATACTAGAGATCTCTTCAAGAAAATTAGAGATACCAAGGGAACATTTCATGCAAAGATGGGCACAATAAAGGATAGAAATGGTATGGACTTAACAGAAGCAGAAGATATTAAGAAGAGGTGGCAAGAATACACAGAAGAACTATTCAAAAAAGATCTTCATGACCCAGATAACCACAATGGTGTGATCACTCATCTAGAGCCAGACATCCTAGAGTGTGAAGTCAAGTGGGCCTTAGGAAGTATCACAAAGCACAAAGCTAGTGGAGGTGATGGAATTCCAGATGAGCTATTTCAAATCCTAAAAGATGATGCTGTGAAAGTGCTGTACTCAATATGCCAGCAAATTTGGAAAATTCAGCAGTGGCCACAGTTTTCCAAGGTGGTAAAGGTCAGTTTTCATTCCGATCCCAAAGAAAGGCAATGCCAAAGAATCTTCAAACTACTGCACAATTGCACTCATCTCACACACTAGCAAAGTAATGCTCAAAATTCTCCAAGTTAGCTTCAACAGTACATGAACCAAGAACTTTCAGATGTTCAAGCTGGATTTAAAAAAGGCAGAGGAACCAGAAATCAAATTGCCAACATCCACTGGATCATAAAAAAAGCAAGAGAATTCCAGAAAAACATCTACTTCTGCTTCAATGACTATACCAAAGCCTTTGACTGTGGGGATCACAACAAACTGGAAAATTCTTAAAGGGGTGGGACTACTAGACCACTTTACCTGCCTCCTGAGAAACCTATATGCAGGTCAAGGAGCACCAGTTAGAACCAGACATGGAACAACAGACTGGTTCCAAATTGGGAAAGGAGTACATCATGGCTGTATATTTTCACCTTGCTTATTTAACTTATATGCAGAGTACATCATGTGAAATGCCAGACTGGATGAAGCACAAGCTATAATGAAGACTGCCAGGAGAAATATCAATAACCTCAAATATGCAGATGACACCATCCTTATGGCAGAAAGCAAAGAGGAATTAAAGAGCTGCTTGATAAAAGTGAAAGATGAGAGTGAAAAAGCTGGCTTAAAACTCAGCATTCAAAAAGCTAAGATCATGGCATCTGGTCCCATCACTTCATGGCAAATAGATGGGGAAACAATGGAAACAGTGACAGATTTTGTTTTGGGGGTGCTCCAAGATCACTGCAGATGGTGACTTCAGCCATGAAATGAAAAGATGATTGTTCCTTGGAAGAAAAGCTATGACCAACCTAGATAGTGTATTAAAAAGCACAGACATTACTGACAAAGATCCATATAGTCAAAGTTATGATTTTTTTCCAGTAGTCACGTATGGATGTGAGAGTTGGAGCATAAAGAAAGCTGAATGCCAAAGAACTGATGCTTTTGACTGTGGTGTTGGAGAAGACTCTTGAGAGTCCCTTGGACTGTGAGGAGATCAAACCAGTCAATCCTTAAGGAAAACAGTCCTGAATATTCATTGGAAGGACTGATGCGGAAACTGAAGCTCCAATACTTTGGCCTCCTGATACAAAGAACTGACTCATTAGAAAAGACCCTGATGCTGAGAAAGACTGAAAGTAGGAGGAGAAGGGGATGACAGAGGATGAGATGTTTGGATGCCATCACTGACTCGATCGACATGAGTTTGAGCAAGCTCCAGGAGTTGGTGATGGACAGGGAAGCCTGGTATGAGGCGGTCCATGGGGTCACAAACAGTCAGACATGACTGAGCGACTGAAATGACTGACTGACTGATGAACGTTGGGGTGTATGTGTCTTTTCCAATTAGTATTCATCTTCTCAGCATATATGCCTAGGATTGGGACTTCAGGATCATATTCTAACTCTTTAGCCTTTGAGGAATCTCCATATTGTTCTCCATAATGTCTCAACTAATTTACATTCCCACCCAGCAACTTAGGAGTGTTTCCTTTTCTCCACACTCTCTCCAGCATTAGTGTCTGGAGACATTTTGATGATGGCCATTCTGATTGGTGTGAGGTGATCCCTCATTGGAGCACTGATTTTCATTTCTCTGATAATCAGCAATTCAGTTCTTAATCTGGTTAATAAGATGGTCTTGAAATGAGTCTTAAAAAGTGCCCACATGGTTTGATTTAGAACTCTAGAAGCTGTCTTGAAAAGAGCCTTGGGATAATCTTAATATCCTAAACCATTGCTAAATGGATACAGAATAAGTGTTTGCAAATTCCAGGGTGTATGTTATATACTATAAACAGTGTAAGGGAAACTTCAATTCTCAGTCATGCCATTCTTATTGTTCACTTTTTTTTTTTTTAGCAAAGAAAAACTAAGGAAAAATAGTTTCCCAGGAAGTTTTCTCTTTAACACTTATCAGACATATTACAAAAACAAAAACTAATGAGACAACTGCCTCATAGTTTGTCATATTGGTTCGGTTTAGTTTAGTCCTGCTTCTCTTTCCACCTCTGACAATTCATTCTATGATTAGACTTAGGAAAATGCACATATAGGGGTAGATTCAACTTCTCATTGGTGATCCACAAAGCTGCCAGCTGTTTCTGTATGTAAAGTTTTATAAAAAGGAATTTATTATTCTTCAGTAAAAATAAGGAATTCAGATAGTTCCAAATCTGGTAAGTTTATTATTAATGATCTCCAAAAGACTCCCTTAAACATTGAGTTCTCCCTGGAAGCTGTGGTTTTAGTTTCATTTGACATTAACACATTATGAAATTACTCTATGTGGTGCTGGGTCTTGCTGTTAGTTTCCCTTTGATGTTACAGAACTATTACTATCTGTTACTATTACACAGGTACAGTCACATTGGTATGTGTAGCATTAAAGACAACAGAAAGCTTTATTGGTTCAAATATTGCTTGAATATATATAGGCTTCTCTCTGGACTTGCTCTTCCGTATGGATCATCTATTGTCCTGTCACTGTATCAACATCAAACTTTCTTAATTACTGTAACTTCATGTTTTATATTGAGAAAAAGCCCTCCATCTTTTTTGTTCGTCTTTAGGAAGAAATATCCACTTGCATTTTCACATAACTTTTATGATATGCTTGTCAATTTTCAAATACACACAAAAAAATTCCTGAGATTTTGATTGAAATTTCACTAAACCCATAAGTCAATCTGAGTAGAAATAACATATTTACAATGTTGAGTTTTCCAATCCATAAATATCTCTTCACTCATTTAGGGTCTTCTTTATTTTTTTCTCAAACATGTTTCATAACTTTCTACGTAGAGTTCTTACATAATTCTTATTAGATTTATATCTATGGACTTGAATTTTTATGCCTTTGTAAATGATGTATATTTTAATTACTTTTTTCTAATTGACTGTTACTGGTATATTAAATTTTTTGGATATTGATTATACATCCAGTAATCCTATTAAATTTACTTATTGATTCTAATAGTTTATCTGTGATTCTTCTGTATTTTCTCCATTCACAATAAAGTCATTGGTAATTTCTTCTTTAAACTGGTTTGAAGAATTGATCTATAATACTATAACTCACAGGTAGAAAAAATATTTCCGTTAGAGAAATTTATATATAATATATATGTGTAGTTAGTATGTCTTCTGTAAATCTTTAGGAGTTAGATTAAAACTACTCGCTTTATATTAGAACTTTTGGATTATCGCCCTCAGCATGGAAGAATACAAGGACACCCAGTACACAAAGAACATGTTTATTTTCTCAGGAGCTCAGGAAATACATATTCTGTATGCACTGCTCCCCTCCTCCCACCCCACACCCCCAGTAGACACGCCAAGAGAAAAGAATTCTGGCTTTTGGCCAATCTGTATTTCCAAGTCGATTCCTTTCTCTTCAAGCATGAAAGAAAACAAAAGACTCATGGAAATGCTATCTTATATTTGCTCCTCTGAACATTATATTCTTCTCATGATATCAACATGATGCTATCTCATTTAACTTTCATAGAAGTCTTTTCCTTCCCACTTTCTTATCCTTTTTTCTCAAATCTCCACCTTCCCCGGGTTACCAAGAAGTTACCAGTGTCCAGGCTAACTCCTTCTTGATAATGGAACTCGTCCTGCTTACAGAGAAGTAGGTCTGAGGTTGGAGGCGGATCTGCTTTGGCTGTATCAGAAGGCAATGAAGACTAGTCCACCCACCGCTGGACCCAGAGAACTAACACAAAATAAAGCAGCGGAGCCTTTGGTTCTGTCTTCAGCAATATTTATTGGAAACAGCAACGCTTCCCGTGGGAAGACTTTATACATTAAGCAGTAAGATTTGCCTTTCACTCCACATGATCCACAACCGCAGGTGGCACATCCGAAGCAGCACATTAAACCTCTGAAAGAATCTGTACAGCTAGATAAATAGAACTCTGGATACCTAACAAGATTTAATGACTGATACAAACAACAACAACAACAACAACTCATAAGCATACGCATAGCACTGTACACACAAAATGAAGAGGAGATAGAAGGGACAGAAAGAAATGTCATTACTGAACTGCGAAAGAGTCTTGCATATGCAGCCACACATCTTAAACTGCTAAGCACAAAAATTGTCTTTATTTGGTCCTCATTGAGGGCAGAATATGCACAAACGATGTTCAAAGAACACAAGGAGAACGTGGAATGGGAAGATAGGTACTGTTTCTTGGTCTATGGACTAGTGGGCAAATGGTTTCGAGTGCTCTTCTTCTTGTGTTTCTGTATCAAATGGATTCATGAAACATGTAATTCATAAACAGAACTGAAGTGAAGACATCTGTGCCCCCTTCTGTGTACCTTCAGAAATGCCCTGTATACATATCTGGTTTCTGTACAGCAAGAAAGGAAAGCTTGGAGACCAGGTCCTTTCCAATTCCTCATAGTAGAGAACCTCTTCAGCTCCTCCCACAACATGATGACCATCTTACTTAGAGATAAAATGGGAATCACCCTCTGGCTTTAACAGCAGGGAGGGAAGAAAACCAGCTGAACGTCAGAAATGGGCATAAGCAGAGGAACAAAGGAGACTTTTCAGAGAAGGCTTTGAACCCACACTGAACACTTTCTATGAGAGCGTTCAGGGATTCACTCATTCAGACAAGAAGATAATTTGCTGGTGAGGGAGGCTTTCTTGGACAGTTCTGTGACTCATACGTTTGGGAGGGGCTGATGTGAAACAAGAACTTTCTCTTCTACTTAAATGGAGAACCTGAGACCTTGAGACGGCCCGCCGGTGATAGATAATATCTTCAGTAGGATGGTGGATATGTGATGTGGCTCATGGTCAAATTCTCAGAGGCCACAGCCTCCTGAGAACTGTGTAAACAGCAGTTCTGTGACTACTGGCTGGTCTCAAATGGTATTGTAAAGCACATGCCATGCCCACCAGGCTAAGAAGATATCATCCATCACCATGACTCTTGTGGGATCACACAAGTCAACCAAACGTACTCAATGGGGCTTGACGACTTGGACCACTGCAGCCTGCACTTGGGATGTTTTGTAAGCAGCATTACCAAAGCAGTGGTTAAACCTAACTATCTGGGTCAAGAAGAGGTGAGCAGCCAGCGCTGACATCCTAGTGGGGCAGAGCAACCAGAATCTCCACATAATTGATGGGGAAGAAGCCTGACTGGCCGTGGAGCATCCCCTCATACCAGTTCTCATCAATCTGGTTAGTGAGTGTGATGATATCACCCTCTTTAAAACCCAACTCCCCTTCATTTTCAGGTTCAAAGTCGTACAGAGCTCGGCAGCAGGGCTGATCCATTGGGGCACCTGGGAGTGAGAGTAGGAGAGAAGAACACAGAGAGACAAGGGGAATTTAGCACACTCGACTCCTGCCTGGCTTGCTGTCCCCCTGGGCTCCTCCTGCACTCCTCTTCCTGCTGAAGCCTCCTCTTGGCTCTGGTCCCCAGTGTCTGCTGCATGGCACCTTGCTCTCTACCAGTCTTCAGAAGTTTTCTCACGTTTCTGGGAGTTGCTGAATTCCTGTTTCTTTTTCCAGTATTAAAAACTGGTCACATCTATTCTTTTGGTACATACAAGACAGTTTATCAAGGCTGGCCTTCCTAACAACGTGCAGAGGTGGGAGACTCAATGACTTAAGGAGTCTTAGCGAGATTTGGACTTCCCCAGTGGCACTAGTGGTAAAGAACCCACCTGCCAATGCAGGAGACGTAAGAGATGAGGGTTCGATCTTTGGGTCAGAAAGGTCCCCTGGAGGAGGGCATGGCAACCCACTCCAGTATTTTTGCCTGGGAAATCCCGTGAACAGAGGAGCCTAGTGAGCTACGGTCCACAGGGTTGCAAAGAGTCAGACTCAACTCAAGTGACTTAGCACAGCATGGTACAGTGAGATTTAGGTTCATCATGGAGCATGGCCAAAATTCTTTCCACACTAGCACTTTAAGATCTCTGCCTATATGAAATAGTACAGTTCATTACACGGACAATGTTTTGCAGCATCAGAATAACAGTGCAGTTCACATTTTTTAAAAATAAAGACCTCAGTCTCCGGAAGTTGCTGTAATATAGTGAAAAACAGGACAATATAAAGTTCTTACTCAAGTTCTTACTCTCTGTGACCTTGTGTAAGGCACTTCAGTCTCAGTTTCTTTGCCTAAAATTGGAATGAACAGTTAGAACTTATTTCTGTGGCTATTAAATGAGATTATATAAAAGTGATATAATTATACCTGTGCATTAATATACTGCATATATGACTACGATGTGTGTCCATCAGAGCTATGGCATAGAAAAATAGTATATTTACCTTGATTTAAATAATGATGGATGGGCCCATATCTTAAAAGAGATCTATGTTAAATCAGTAAGCATACTGACAGAGTCGCTGCTTCTGCTGCTAAGTCGCTTCAGTCGTCTCTGACTCTGTGAGACCCCATAGACGGCAGCCCACCAGGCTCTCCTGTCCCTGGGATTCTCCAGGCAAGAACACTGGAGTGGGTTGCCATTTCCTTCTCCAATGAATGAAAGTGAAAAGTGAAAGTGAAAGTGAAGTTGCTCAGTCGTGTCTGACTCCTAGCGACCCCATGGACTGCAGCCTACCAGGCTCCTCTGTCCATGGGATTCTCCAGGCAAGAGTACTGGAGTGGGGTGCCATTGCCTTCTCCACTGACAGAGTAGGCATACACATATACTAATAAACTCAGACAAGTGCATGCAGATCCATGCCACCTAGACGGCTTTGAAGGGGAACAATAACATTTATTTATTTATTTTAATTTAGAGAAAGCAAGTTAATGAGTCTCTGAGAGAAAAGTGGAATATGTGATTGGTTTCTGAGCACCAGAGAACAGGTTACCTATAACTTACATGACTAGTCCTTGTAACCGGTTAACTTCTAAAAACCACTGCTGTTATCCACACACGGAGTGCTCTGAGCAGAAGAGCTCAGCACAAGGGGCAGAGAGCCCCCACCGTCATCACACACCTCACTTCTTTCCTTTGTAGTCTCCTGAGGACACCTATGTTTCCTCCCATCGAACATTGAGCACTGGGGATGCAGGAAACATGGAAGAAAGCTGCACATCCTTACAGTCCACATCTAGTATCAGACAGTTTCTCTTCTTCAACCAAGCAGATTAGATTACTAAGGCTGAATATATCGCAAGCACAGGCTTTTACCCAATCTGCGTGTAGCGGGTGGACAGCAGTGGTGTCAGCTAAAAGGATACTACTGGGTATACACCAATATCCTTGATAGAAAATTAGTTTTCATTTTTATTGTACCAACCTGTTACTACAGCACAGTGAACTGGCTGGAGGGTAGGGAGAGGAGGAAAGTCAAGCAGCTATTGAGACTCAGAATATATTCATCTGCAAATATATTCACCCATGTGTTTCTTTGACTCCAGAAATCCAACAGTTTCCTGGAGCTGCTGTCTGTGGGTTATAAGTGAGTGTATGTGGGCACATACTGTCCAGGGGCATTCACCTTTATGCAGGCAAGATTCATAGAAGCAGAAAAACAGGCAGGAAAAAACTCATGACATCCCTACAATGAAACTGACATATTAAGGTGACTTTAAGACCACAAAGGTCAAAATCAAATGTGTTTGCTGCAGCAAGTAATTGTGGGGTGATGGTGGACAGTGAGAGAAAAAGGGACTTACAAAGAAAGTTTAATAGAGGAGAGAGAGTAAAGGAGAGGAAGGGAGAGTCAATGATACAAGAAGGAACTCTGTTAAGTTTCTGACACCACCATTCTGTAAGAAATATATTACTGTGTATTCCTCATGTAGCCAGACTGGACCACTCCTAGAATTTCTGGAAGCATGTCAACTGGGGGTGCCCAAGGCCTGTGCAGTGGGTTCTGCAGCCCTCAGCTCCTTACCTGCAGGTTTGGGGGTGCCTGTGTGGGAGAGGCCCCCATTGGGCTGAGTGCTGTCCCCCGTTGAAAACTCCAGGCTCATTCGAGGTTTAGGCTGATACTCCCTTCTTGGCTGGGATGAAGCTTGTCTTATTCTACATTAAAAAGAAAAAGGGGATGCAGACAATTAAGACACAAAAAGAAAAGTCATAAAATCCAGAAAATACTTAGGTTACCCACCAATCTACCATTGTGGAATATGAGAAAGGATCCTTAGTTTTCTTTTCTGTGTCTTTCTCCATGTTTTACACTGTAGTCACACCCTATATGGCTCTACCCTCACTGTCTTCATTCTTCCTCTCACTTGCCTCCTCGTTTACTAAGAGCTCACTTTGCAAGGATGCACTGTGTTAGGTGCCAGGAACACAAAGACCAATCAGTCACTAGTCTTATCCTCAAGCTTATGGTCTGGTGGGAAGACAGATCATAAACAACTGATTACTGTAAACTGTAGTAAATACTATTATGGAGATCTGCGTAAAATGTTCTAGGAACACAGAGGTGGAGCTGGGGGTGAGGAGTCTACCTGTCCATGGAGAAGTCAGAGAGGGTTTGAGGAGAAAAGTAAAAGATGGTTAGCAGTCATTTCTAGATGAATAGCTATTCCCAGAAGACAGTTATTCCCTGCTGAGCTTGAGAATATGTGGAGGGAAAAGAGGAGGAAATACGGTATACTCTGGGTACAGCACAGAGGAAGGAGAAAGAATCTAAGGGAGATGGGAGGAAGTGGGAAAGGCACAGGCAGCAAATGTATTCTGCACACCCCGAAGTGTTTTCCACAGTGCCAGATGCTCACTAAGCAAAGTGCACAGCCAATCCGCAAGTGTGGGGGGAGTCTCAGTTCAGTTCAGTTCAGTTCAGTTGCTCAGTCGTGTCCGACTCTCTGCGACTCCATGAATCGCAGCACGCCAGGCCTCCCTGTCCATCACCAACTCCCGGAGTTCACTCAGACTCACGTCCATTGAGTCGGTGATGCCATCCAGCCATCTCATCCTCTGTCGTCCCCTTCTCTAGGGTATGGCGATTATAGAATGACAGTGGCTCTGAACATGGTTCAGAGGGAACAAAGAAAAGTGGCCTTCATGCTCAGCAGATGTCACAAAGATATATCATGCTTCTTTAGTACGATGAAATGCATGGTTTTCAACCCTCCTAGAGGCTTCAGAGCATGACACGTGTTTCCACAAGGGTTCACTGTCCAAACACTAGTCAAGGAAGACACTGAGGAGAGGACAAGGCTGGCCACATGGCAACAGGTTGAGGAAATTTCTCATAACACAGCCCTATACCTGCAGGAGGCCTTGTGCATTTATAGCCGTATCAGCAGCTCTGAGAGCCTTATCTGGCCATAAGCTGAGAATAAAATCTCTTGAGGCAATCCTTTGATGTGCACACATTCAGCTCAAATAAAATAACACATATTACACAGCACAGGGCCACCAGACACAGCTGTGCAGGCTGTGCCTCACAGCTCTAATAATTAAACCACCCCAGCTAGGATATGGGGCCCATCTGAGAAGGCGGAACAGGTGTAAGTAATCAGCTCCCTCTGATGGACCTCATCACCACAGAGAAACTCAAAGTGTGAAACGACACAGGCTTTCCAATAGGTTATGCTTACACGGGAGCCCCTGCGGCACTGCTGCATGACCCTGAGCCCAGGTTTGCCGGTCTGTTAGGTGAGGTTAACAATACTTGGTTTACAGGGCTGTTACATGACTGATGGTGATATGCCTTCAGTACCCATAGCATAGCTGGCCGGCAAATCACATCCATTATCATTAGTAGCCTCCTGGGGGTCCCATCTGTGGCAGACAAAGTATTACCTACATATTGATTGCTCATAAAACACAAGATGATTGTTGTTTAGTCACTAAGTTGTGTCCAATTCTTTTGTGACCCCATGGACTGTAGCTCACCAGGCTCTTCTATCCAGAGGATTTCCCAGGCAAGAATACTGGAGTGGGTTGCCATTTCCTTTTCCAGGGGATCTTCCCCACCCAGAGATCGAACCTACATCTCCTACATTGGCAGGTAGATTCTTCACCACTGAGCCACCAGGGAAGCCCAAACACAACATTAGGAAGGAATGAAGGAAAGTGAAGGAAATGAAGGAAAACAGAGCCCAAGACAATATAAAATCAAAACAAATGATTCACAAGTTGCTTATGTAGGGTCAGTAGGAATCCTGAAGAAAGTTTTTCTTCTAATGTATTCTAATATTTCCACTTCTTTATACACCATTTCATAGCAAGAAAATGGAAATGGGAAATGCAGGGAACTGTACAATACCTCTCCTCCAGTCTGACAGTGACCTGCTGCAGGATCTGGACTGCCTGCTTATGGTACTCCAGCTGGGCTTGGACGAGCGCAGACAGCTGGCTCACCTGCTCGATCTGCAGATCAATGGGGGAACCACGTCTTAGTTATCAGGTTACAGTCCTTAATCATCTGCTACTGCTCAGTCCAAATGACGCAGCTACCCGACACACAGCCCAGTGCTCGGTGGTGCCCACGACTGTGCAGTGAGCCAGGCTAACTGATAGTTTTGCGGGTAACAAATTGATTAAAGATAAGAAAGCATCCCTGTGCTTGGAAACTCTAGTTCTAGGAGAAGAAACATTAGTCAGAATCCTCCCAGAGGTCACAAAGCTCTCATCAAACAGTCTCATGCTTAGCCATAACCTTCTGATTACGATTTGGCTTCTTTGATTGATTTTCTATAGGACAAAAGATGCATTGACAAGAACATTCTTTGCTCTCTATACTTCTCATGCTAAGTCAATATCAGTGCTGTTAATAAAAATGTAAATATTGATTTCTCATATGAGGCACTATGGGAGGCAGTGTGGTTTGACAGAAAACCTTTTGTTCTCTCTGACCCTCATCTGCAATGTAAAAGGCTTGGGTTGAGTGGCACCTTGGGCTCACTCCTCCTCTAACCTTCTGAGCATCCTGGGTTACTCTTCATGTTGTGTGTTGTGTTGTGATCCAGTTGAATAGTTGCCTCTGAGTGAATAGAGGCAATGCTACCCCATGAGTTTTGGAGTGGGGCTGGGTCCTTGGTGAAGAGGAGGAATGCTGTGACTCAGGTCACCCTCTCCCTCATGGTGTTCCTCCTCGGTAGGTAGATGGACACGTTGTTTTACATAATCACAAACTAGCAATGTTTCTGGAGAGTCTGGAAGTCTGGATATGTTCAACATGCCTCCCCTGTCACCAGTCGGGGGGGGGCGGGCGGTAAATACCTAAAGGCTCTGTAAATACCTTGGCAGAAGCTGGTGAGCAACTGATGGGGCTAGAGGTGAAGATGAGCAAGGACAGAAAATCTGGTTAATAGGTCTTATGACATGAGTGGTTAGAAAGCAACTGTTAAAGCCATGAAAAATAATTCAGCATTCTGGAAATGTGAAGGCAACTTTTAAACTATCTCACCTATGTCCCAAATGTAGTATCTATGCAACAATCTTCAACCTTAATTGTAATTACCTTTGGAAAGAAAAGGTTAACTTTACCTCAAAATATAGACCATCTTAACCATACATAAAACTGAGCACCGAAGAATCAATGCTTTTGAACTGTGGTGTTGGAGAAGACTCTTGAAATTCCCTTGGACTGCAAGGAGATCCAACCAGTCCATCCTAAAGGAAATCAGTCCTGAATATTCATTGGAAGGACTGATGTTGAAGCTGAATCTCCAATACTTTGGCCACCTGATGTGAAGAACTGATTCACTGGAATAACACCCTGATCCTGGGAAAGACTGAAGGCAGAAGGGGAAGGGGACGATAGAGGATGAGATGGTTGGATGGCATCACTGACTTGATGGACATGAGTTTGAGCAAGCTCCGGGAGATGGTGATGGATGGGGAAGCCTGATATGCTGTGGTCCATAGGGTTGCAAAGAGTTTGACATGACTGAGTGACTGAACTGAACTGAATGTATATTGGACACATACTTACTGACAACATTGACTGATTTTCTTATTTAATCTGAAGTCAATTTGCCTTACACTTCACATTTCAACAGAGTATTTGCTTAAACTATTGGACTTATATAGGTCATCAGAAAGTGAAAGTCATTTGGTTGTGTCTGACTCTTTGTGATGCCATAGACTGTAGCCTGCCAGACTCCTCTGTCATGGGATTCTCCAGGCAAGAATACTGGAGTGGGTAGCCATTCCCTTCTCCAGGAGACCTTCCCAACGCAGGGACTGAACCCAGGTCTCCAGCATTGTAGGCAGATTCTTTACCATCTGAGCCCCCAGGGAAGCCCAGGTCATCAGAAACATTCTTTATCTCCCTACTATTTATAACAGTTTAAGATTATTAGCAGACAAAAATCTAGTTACATCAAACTTTTTGTGCTGTCATGTGTGTGTGTGTGTGTGTGTGTGCGCGCGCGCGCGCGCGCGTTCGCTCATTTGTATCTGACTCTTTACTACCCCATGAACTGGAGCCTGCCAGCTCCTCTGTCCTTAGAATTTTTCTATGTAAGATTACCGGAATGTGTTTCTGTATCTACTGCAGGGTCTCTTCCTGACCCAGGGATTGAATCCGAGTCTTGTGCCTCCTGCACTGACAGGTGGATTCTTTATCACTAGTACCATCTGGGAAGCTCACAGCAAACTACAGGAATATAGGAACAGCTTTACAATTTCTCAGTCTACTTTATAATTTTAAATTATTTAAAAAAAATAACTACTGAAGCTTTCACCACATAGTACTATCAGTGATTCACATTTTAAATTTCATAACCCTTTAACATATTAATCCTGTTCCTCAAAGGTGAAGCTAAATTAAAAACCACAGGAGAGTCACTCACATCCATCTCTAAGAGATTGAACATGCTTGACTCAGCAATCTCCTTAGACTCATCAAATTTCTCCAGAGCTTGACGTAACTCTTCATCAGGAATCTTGCCTTGTCGTTTCTTCTTGTAATCAAAGTCCAGGCGTCTTCCCTCCAACTTCTTCAGATGATGCTGAAAAAATCAAGGGCAGAAATGTGCTTTGAAGGGACCTATGGAAAAGGACTATTTACAGCTCACTTCCCCACCATGCCTATTGGCTTCCAAAATAAGACAGGCTAAGTTCTAAAACATCACATCACCAGAGAAATAAAGAAACACACATCAATGGGGGCAAATGTTTCTAAAGGCTAAGACATTTATGTTTGGGAAACACCTTTAAAAATAATTAATAGCAAGAAAGAAATTGTGGAAAATACTGATGCCCTTTATTGTCTGCCCCTGCTGGGTCAAAGCTAAGGTGGAATATATGCCTCTCCACCCTATGACTAGAGGTGGAAGCTAGGAAGGTTTAGAAAGCACAGGCATACAGGGCTCACAAGTCTCCATCTTCAAGGAAATGGTATCTCGTGGGAAGGCAGAGGAAAAATGGTTTCCTTGAAATGAAGTGAGAAAGAAAAGTATTCTTTCTTTTTCATATCATAAAACATTTGTGCTGGAAGGGATTTATTTTTGAGGTAATCCAGTCTATTAGAATTACCTTAAGATATTTACTAAAACTACAGATTCTTGATCACTTGAATTAGAATATCCAGGGCTGAGGCCCAGGCAACTTGGTCTCAGCACTTAGCCTAGCAGACTGATGCAGCTTTAGGAGAATCATGGATTAATTTAAGTCTCCCATCTGACAGATGATGACACTGAGTCCTAAGACCTAACTTGAAAGAGACCTTCATCAGGACCTAACCCCCAACACTGCGCAGTAATTCCCCTTTGCATCACCCTGATGCACACATTCCAGGTGTGGGACTGCCCAGCCTCCAGTAACCAATTAGGAAAGTAGTTTCAAAAAGCCACAAAGTATTTTTCTCCTACGAGCTGCTGCTGCTGCTGCTAAGTCGCTTCAGTCATGTCCAACTCTGCGTGACCCCATAGACAGCAGCCCACCAGGCTCCCCCATCCCTGGGATTCTCCAGGCAAGAACACTGGAGTGGGTTGCCATTTGCTTCTCCAATGCATGAAAGTGAAAAGTGAAAGTGAAGTCACTCAGTCGTGTCGGACTCTTAGTGACCCCATGGACTGCAGCCTACCAGGCTCCTCCGTCCATGAGATTTTACAGGCAAGAGTACTGGAGTGGGGTGCCATCGCCTTCTCCGAGCTGCAGTGTCCCACTATTAATGGGTGGAGGGAAATGTGCTAGATTTCTCTTGACCCTGGGTGTTCAGGGAGTGAGAGGGAAGAAAATGAAAATGAAGTTGGGAGTGGGGAAGAAATGAGAAGGTGGGAGGAAGAATATCCTTGACCTTCCTGCCACCACACACCCTGCCTCCAGCCCATGCCCTGATCCAAACTAAGTGTTTGTCCCTTTGGAAGGAATGCCCTTTTAAAATGTCTGAACCTGCAGTCAGCTGCAAAACAGAGCACTGGAATCAGAGAGACAGGTTTGGAGTGAGTCTGCCACCTAGCAACAGTGCGGCAGGGTTGAAGATTTAAGCTAGAGATTGCAGAGACTTCATTTATCTGAAAATCAAATTTCAGACAAGTTAAACAGATATCTGTTGAAAGAATGGATGAGCAAACATTACACACCTAGTTAGAGGTTAAAGCCAATTGAACATTATTGATTTGGAAAAACTAAACTGTTCTACCAGAGAAGGCAATGGCACCCCACTCTAGTACTCTTGCCTGGAAAATCCCATGGATGGAGGAGCCTGGTAGGCTGCAGTCCATGGGGTCTCAAAGAGGCAGACACGACTGAGCAACTTCACTTTCAGTTTTCACTTTCATGCATTGGAGAAGGAAATGGCAACCCACTCCAGTGTTCTTGCCTGGAGAATCTCAGGGACAGGAGAGCCTGGTGGGCTGCCGTCTATGGGGTTGCACAGAGTCGGACATGACTGAAGCGACTTAGCAGCAGCAGCAGCAGCAAACTGTTCTACATGTTTTAGAAAGGATAGTTGGGTATATTTCCTCAAGTCTAACAACCATTATGAAAACACAAGTTTATAGAGTAAAAGAAGAACTACATATACAAGCCAACAACTGGTACTGCTGGTATTTTAGAGGGTGAAATCATCCCAGAAAACATAGAATAATTAATAAAATTGTATAGTCAGGGAAAGAATATCCTTCTGGAGAAAAATGCTTGAAAAACTTGAAAACTGAACATGGAGAAATTAAATGTAATACTCTTGAGTGGCACAGTCATAATAATGGGGCAAAAAGTACTACATTTACCATTTATCTTGATTTTTCATGCTGGATTTTTTACAGTTCACATGCTCAGTGTTGACAACATGCATGGTAAGTTTTAAAAAAAATGTTTCCTAAAGGAAAAGGGAACCTGCATCTGTACAATTCCAACATCCAGTTTGCAAATAACTAGTAGCAGGTACCTGAATTTCCCTCAGATCTTTGTCATGAAGATTCTGAAGGGGGTCAATGAAGTTCTGCTTCACTTCCATGTCCAAGGAGTCCTTTACCTCCGAGAGTTCCCTCATGGCCTCCCCAACCTCACCAAGCGCTGGGCCTGCAAGGTAATAAGGAAGCCCTTGAACGTTAAAGAACAAAGAGGAAATGCACTTGCAGTAACAGGGCCCCTCACAGACCACACCCAGGAACAGCTGCCTGTCTTCTGAAGACAACCAAGACAAGAGACGGTATATAATGCCCTCTGGAGATCAGTGTATTTTCCATCTGAGAAAGTTCATAAAAGTTCACTGAGTACAACAGACTCAATGCCCTTGGGGGTGGGGGCCTGCATTCCTTACTATAGAGAACATAAAAGTTTGCTTTTCCTTTGAAAAGGAATTGGAAGCTCCCTACCCTCCTTTGGAGGAGCCTCTTGTTGAAAGTGAAAGAGGAGAGTGAAAAAGTTGGCTTAAAGCTCAACATTCAGAAAACTAAGATCATGGCATCTGGTCCCATTACTTCATGGCAAATAGATGGGGAAACAGTGGAAACAGTGGCTGACTTTATTTTGGGGGCTCCAAAATCACTGCAGATGGTGACTGCAGGCATGAAATTAAAAGATGCTTACTCCTTGGAAGGAAAGTTATGACCAACCTAGATAGCATATTCAAAACCAGAGACATGACTTTGCCAACAAAGGTCTATCTAGTCAAGGCTATGGTTTTTCCAGTGGTCATGCATGGATGTGAGAATTGGAATGTGAAGAAAGCTGAACGCCAAAGAATTGATGCTTCTGAACTGTGGTGCTGGAGAAGACTCTTGAGAGTCCCTTGGACTGCAAGGAGATCCAACCAGTCCATTCTGAAGGAGATCAGCCCTGGGTGTTCTTTGGAAGGAATGATGCTAAAGCTGAAACTCCAATACTTTGGCCACCTCATGTGAAGAGTTGACTCATTGGAAAAGACTCTGATGCTGGGAGGGATTGGGGGCAGGAGGAGAAGGGGACAACAGAGGATGAGATGGCTGGATGGCATCACTGACTCAATGGACATGAATTTGAGTAAACTCTGGGAGTTGGTGATGGACAGGGAGGCCTGGTGTGCTGCGATTCATGGGGTCGCAAAGAGTTGGACATGACTGAGCGACTGAACTGAACTGATGCTGGGAAAGATTGAGGGCAGGAGGAGAAGGGGACAACAGAGGATGAGATGGTTGGATGGCATCACCAACTCAATGGACATGGGTTTGTGTAGACTCCAGTAGTTGGTGATGGACAGGGAGGCCTGGCGTGCTGCGGTTCATGGGGTCGCAAAGAGTCAGACACGACTGAGCAACTGAACTGAACCCTCCTTTGTAAGTACTTGTGCATGTGTGCTAAGTCACTTCAGTCGTGTCTGACTCTTTGTGACCCCAGGGACTGCAGCCTGCCAGACTCCTCTGTCCATGGGATTCTCCAGGCAAGAATATTGGAGTGGGTTGCCATGCCCTCCTTCAGGGGACCTTCCTGACCCAGGGATTGAGCTCATGTCTTACGTCTCCTGCATTGCTAGGTGGGTTCTTTACCACTAGCGCCACCTGGGAAGCCCTCCATAAGTACTTGTGTGTGTGCATGCTAAGTCGCTTCAGTTGTGTCCAACTCTTTGTGACCCCATGGACTGTAGCCTGCCAGGCTCCTATGTCCTTGGGATTCTCCTGGCAAGAATACTGGAGTGGGTTGTCATGCCCTCCTCAGGGGATCTTCCCAACCCAGGGACTGAACCCATGTCTCTTACATCTCCTGCATTGGCAGGTGGTTCTTTACCACTAGCGCCTTCTTTATTTTTATCTATTTATTTATTTTTGGCCACACTGCGTGGAGTGTGAGATCTTAGTTCCCTGATCAGGGATCAAACCCATGACCCCTGCAGTGAAAGCAGTGATTCTTAACCACTGGACGCCCAGGGAAATCCCAAGTACTCACTCTCCCCTAGAGGAGATCTGTTTAAGGTCAATATATTCAGCAAAAACTTGGAAGGGAGAGCAGGGCTCAATCAGGAAGGACAGTTATTTGCTGTGACCTCACATTGTGAACAGAGAAGGCAATGGCACCCCACTCCAGTACTCTTGCCTGGAAAATCCCATGAATGGAGGAGCCTGGTAGGCTATAGTCCATGGGGTCGCTAAGAGTCAGACCTGACTGAGAGACTTCCCTTTCACTTTTCACTTTCATGCATTGGAGAAGGAAATGGTAACCCACTCCAGTGTTCTTGCCTGGAGAATCCCAGGGACGGCCGAGCCTGGTGGGCTTCCGTCTATGGGGTCGCATAGAGTCGGACACGACTGAAGCGACTTAGCAGTAGCAGCAACACATTGTGAATGACTGAAAACAGAAGGTGGTTAGTATGGTAGCTGAGGGTCCAGGGAGAGCGAGGTAAAGGAATTCGCCAGGGGTGTCACATTAGGTACCCTACACAGATGAGCAGAAGCTAAGAAAAAGCTTGTGCAGTGGGGTGTTGACCCGTCGCTGAGTGCGGCATCTCCCTCTGTCCCAGTGCTCAGTCACTGCCAGACACACACAGTGGTGAACATCCAGGCCTCTGGCTGTGTCTGCCAGCTATGGTAATGATGGGATCTTATGAGGAAGAAAGAAAGTGAATAAAATTTCTAAGACAAATGACACTAAAAATGACAAAGCAACTCTGAAAACAAATAAGGGGCCCAAGACCCACAACTGAGTATCAAAATATAAAATGGTCTTAATTATTTCCTGCAGGGCTTTTTCCAGTGGCACTAAGATCCCCAGGACAAATGAAAACTGAAAATGTGAGGAAGCACACATTACCAAAGTTGCAGTCATCTCCAAGCTCTCTTCCAAACTTGAGCATGGCCTCTGCCAGCAGTGCCTCTGCCTGGGGGTAACCTGGCCCTTTCTCCTGGCCACGGATTTTCGACATGGTGTTGATCATGCTGAGTTTGGCTCTGGAAGCTGCAGGCAAAGAAATAAGAGACTGTCAAAGTAGGCAGTGTGATGTAGGAAAAACAGGGCTGGGTAGAGAAGCAGGCCTTGAGCAGACTCTAAACCAGTTCAGCTACTGAAAACTGTACCTTCACCAATGTCCTCATCTATAATATGTGCAGGTTGGTCCACAGATAAAACACAAGCATGCCCTTTTCATCACTAAACTCTCCCTTTCTTTCAGAATCTCATGAGGAACTTAACAGCAAAAGCAAAGCTCTCCAGGTGAAGGTCCCATCTTTGTGTCCTCCTGCCCATCTTCCCATGTCTTCTCTTCACTGCTGTGGTCATGCAGTTCTTCTGTGGACCTGGGAAAGCACTTAAAAACCATGGGGTTATATGATCTCTAAGTTCTAGGATTCCACTTTTATATTTCAATTCTAAGAGCCTATGGACTGAAGTAGGAAATTCATTGTTAATTCTTGCAACGTGGGCCTTCTGCCATGTTTCACTTAGACCACGTATAAAATAGAACTATTTGGAAAATCACTTCTTTACTAAGATTATGACAGTAAACAGACCCATGAAGAACAGAAATACTGTGTTCATTAAAAAGACTTAATTACTTCACTTGAACATAACTGCTTCGGAAAATGAGTTTTGTGCCACAAAGACAGCATTTCAATTTCTTTTTTGCTTTTATTTTTATAGGACAAGTGCCTAGAAGGTAAATCCAGTTTTCATGGAAGAAACAGCTTTATTAGGACACTGTTAGACCCAATGATTAACTTGATGCTATGGTTTTTCAGGTTCATTTTCAGAGTTGGGACTGCATATTAATGTAGGATTCCATCTGCAGGGCAACCCCTTACAGAATCCCAGCTAATGCATACACTTCCAGTATTTAGTGGCTGACATTTCATCTTGAACATTAGGTTCAAATAGGGTTTTATTTAAACTTTGGGCTTCAAAGGTTGAATCTGGAGACAAGGAGAATTATTATGAGAGGATCCCCTTCTAAGCCTGTCCCAGGGATATTATAATGGACAAGACACCTATGGTCTCTACCTTAACAAAGCTTACAAGGTACCATCTATTTTAAAAGCAATTAGAGTGAAGCATATATACTAAATGTCATGCAGGGAGATTATAGCAAGTCACAAAAATATAGCAACACCCTAGTTTGTATGGGTGGGCCCTGCAAAGAAGGTTTTGGGGGAGAAGCATCTTTAAACTTTGAGTCACATAATGATTAGCAGTGAGTCCTGCTAATAGCAATGTGCAAAGCCTGGTGGTACCTGGAAAAATATAAGAATATAAAATTCACATTTTCTTTACTCCTCATAGAAAAGTGTATCATACATAGTTTTAAAAACTGAAAATGTCATATGAAAACACATTTTTTGGGGGGAATAATATCATTAGAGTTTATATTCAAAGATTTTTCTACAATAAGCCTTATTTGAAATCCAGGAAAGACAGAGTCCCTGACAATGTACTCATAGTACAGTGAGGCATCAGATACACAACAGGGGCAGCAAATATGATAAATGCACCACACACACGGTATCAGGGGAACACAGAGAAGGAATAAGAGCAGCACGAAGAAAACTGAACTAAGCAGACACCAGACAGTAAGAGGGAGCACATGAGTAGAAGGAAAGAAGATAAATGGAGATGAAACAAACAGAGTAAGGAAACCACACATGGTGGTTAATCCTTTCAAATCCTGTTTTGACCATTTCACACTCTAAAGATTTATTCCTTTTAGGAAAGCTGGTTACTGATTTGTGCTTATATCTTGGTTCTGCTGAGAGCTGTCTTCTGGTAAGTAATTACCTGGAGTAATTGTAATAGTTAAATATACTGTAGCTGATTTCCAGATTCATCATTTTGAATGTCGTTCAATTGTGAAGAACTTTATTCTTCCACTAAGTACTTAAGAATATCTTAAATATGTTCTACATTTTCATGCTAGGGGGGAAGAAAACCATGTTCTGTTAGTTTATCTATTCTGTTAGTTTATCTATTTCTTCAAATGAAAATATTTACCTAGTGATCCATATATTTGGAGAAATGGGCTTTTAAATTTATTCACAACTATTAAGTATTTTTAAGACTCTCGGATTAGTAAGCTTCTGTGTTCTTGAAAAACATCATCAGATCTCTAAACTTTTTTTTTGCTTCACAAATTTGCGTGTCATCCTTGTATAGGGGCCATGCTAATCTTTTCTGTGTTGTTTCAATTTTAGTACATATGCTACCAAAATGAGCACTAAATTAACCATTTTTAAGTGTTAACAAGGGTTTTTAAATGATTTTTAAAAGCAGTACTTTAAGAAACAGAGAGGAAGCCTGGAAATTACAAATTGAAGACATTAGAATTCCTATAATCTCAGTCTAGATAGCATCACCAAGTTGGATGTGCTCCTAGGCACCTTTCTCTTGTCTGCTGCTGCTAAGTCGCTTCAGTCGTGTCTGACTCTGTGCGACGCCATAGACGGCAGCCCACCAGGCTCCCCAGTCCCTGGGACTCTCCAGGCAAGAACACTGGAGTGGGTTGCCATTTCCTTCTCCAATGCATGAAAGTGAAAACTGAAAGTGAAGTCACTCAGTCGTGTCCAACCCTCAGCGACCCCATGGACTGCAGCCCACCAGGCTCCTCCATCCATGGGATTTTTCAGGCAAGAGTACTGGAGTGGGGTGCCATTGCCTAACTCCTTTTCTCCATATTATCTTTATGTTTGCCATACCTTTAGTTTTTCTTTCAAATCGTTACCATCTCTGTAACTCGGCCCCCATCTTTACTGTCTCACCTTCACTATTCTAGTTCAAGTTGCCCCCACTAAGTTTATTGCAGTAACAGCTTCTTAATAGCAACTTCTCCCCTGGCCCGTGAAAGCAGGATACTGGTATGTTGCTCTGCATATCTCCTAGACAGAATTAGCATAAAGCGGTACATGCAGCAGATGTGTAACCCTGACTGCTGAAGGAAAGAATAAATGCATAAACAGACTACCTTGGAAATTCATACATGATCATGGCCATGGTTTCCATAAGCAGATGCTGCTCGCCACAAATAGAGAAAGCCTATGCACAGAAATGAAGACCCGGTACAGCCAAAAAGAACTAAATAAATTATTTTTAAAAGCTTTAAAAAACCATTTTATATTTTAATTATATGAGCATATATTACTTCCATTATGAAGAACTAAATTTAACATATTTCCCACTTCCTTTTCCAGCAGGAGACCTAATTTAGTCGTGGAACTGGATAAACAATACTCACAGTATCTTCATAGTCCAGGCACTACTCTAACCTCATGGGTCTTTCCACTAAAAAGTTCTACTGAAAACCATATTCAGTGGTGCAAAGAGAATTGGCTAGGAAGAGAGAAGTTCATGAGGATTAACAGGTGAAATGCCATCAAGGAAAAAACCCTCAGAGGCAAGGTCTCAGTGAGTCCACATGTAGGTGATTTCTGGAAGGAAAGGCATCAGGTGAACTGAAACAGCAGGAAGTGACATCAGGGTGATCAGCAAGGCTGATGCATCCCCCAGAGGGCTTCCGCTGCTTTGCCTTCTGCTAAGAAAGGGGGTGGGGAGGGCAGTTTCTTTTTTGTCCTCAAAAATCCAGATTATCTGTTTAGGAAGAGAAATAGGGGCAGCCAAAGCTCAATCAAATCAGCTCCTGACTCTAAAGCGTCATCCGCAGCATCCCTTGACGCGCTTTTTAATTCTGGGCACAGCCGAAGGGAAGTCAAAGCTCTGCTGAGAGTAAAACAGAAGCTCTCGTCACGCTGCCAGATGGACTTATTCTCCTCTGACCTAAAAGTGGTGTCCCTATGAGTCACTGCTCAGTCTCTCCTAAGTAACCAGCATGGTAACTAACTGGAATGTGGAAAACCCAGAACTTCTGCTAAATCTAAATTTTAAAAAATTCACTTATTAATTCAAATGAACAGAAAAACAAACCATTAGATCTTGTCTCTCATGAAAAGCAGCATAGTACATTAAAATACACATTAGTTTTGGCTCATTCGAACAAAGGAAAAAAATCCAGGCTTCAAATCTTGCTAGATATGTATCCCTGAACATCAATTCTTTCTGAAAGCAGTTATCAAGATTCAGTGATAAACAGCCAGAAGAGTAACTAGCACACACACACACACACCCCATAGGCACTGGAGACAGGCGAAGGCACCCCTTTCTACCTTCTGTGTTCTTTTTCTAGGGGAGTGTGTGTGTGTGCACGTGCGCGTGTGCATGCACACGTGTGCGTGGAGTGTCCCACCACCAACCTGGTTGTAGGGGAAACTATATTTCCCAGAGCCTCTTCCCTGCATGTTTCCAAGCTAGAGCTACTCCAAAGTGAGGCTGTACAAGATCTGGGAGGCAAAAGTGAAGCAGCAGCCACACACACAAGCCTAGGATGAACCCCAGTTCCAGTGTGTCCTTGAGGTCATACTCTGTACCTAGCTCCTCTTCTCAAATGTTGAGAATGTCGATTCTGGTGACCAAGAGTGCCCCCAGGCCCACCACAAGACTGTGCTGCAGACTCACAGAGGGGGCAAAAGAGCCAACCAGCTTCCACAGCTCCTTCCATGCCAGCTGCCCTTTGCAGTGCTGCTGCCAGAGCTGGGCCTGCCCACCCTCCAGATTCCCAGAGGTTGGTTTGCCTGGGTCAGGGCTGGTCAGTGAACTTTCTCTGATCCTTAACCCCACTTTTTTTTACCTTTACTTACTCAGCTCTTTCTACAAATATATAAGCTCTAGTTCCTTTAATAAATCTCTTAGTCCATAGTATCCACTATGGCTTTGCTTCCCTTACTGAATTCTGACCAATGCGGTGGCTGATGGTCTACTATCTAAACTAACAAAAATTTATGATCTATCCTTGATAGAGCCCTGAAAATAAGTCAATAAAATGACCATAAATATTTTAATTCCACAACTCTGTTTTCAGGACAGACATAAAAGAAAACAACTGTAGGTGGGAGTTAGCTGCTAATAGTGGGAAGAACTTTTCCAGTGGTCATGTATGGATGTGAGAGTTGGACTATAAAGAAAGCTGAGCGCCGAAGAATTGATGCTTTTGAACTGTGGTGTTTGAGAAGACTCTTGAGAGTCCCTTGGACTGCAAGGAGATCCAACCAGTCCATCCTAAAGGAGATCAGTCCTAGGTGTTCATTGGAAGGACTGATGTTGAAGCTGAAACTCCAATACTTTGGCCACCTGATGCAAAGAGCTGACTCTTTTGAAAAGACCCTGATGCTGGGAAAAATTGAGAGCAGGAGGAGAAGGGGACTACAGAGGATGAGATGGTTGGATGGCATCACTGACTCAATGGACATGATTTTGGGTAGACTCTGGGAGTTGGTGATGGACAGGGAGGCCTGGCATACTGCAGTTCAAGGGGTCACAAAGAGTCAGACATGACTGAGCGACTGAACTGAACTGAAGTGGGAAGAACACTAGAAAGGACAGTCAGTTTAACAAGGTGGGATTAAGACACAGACTTTGGAGTCAGATTGTCTGAGTCCAAATTCTGGCTATATTTCTTGCTGGATGATTTGGGCCTCAGTTTCCTCATCGGTAAAACAGTACTTCCCCCTTCTTGGGTTAGGATGATGTAAGGATTAGATGATATAATGTATGTCACAATGTTGGTACATGATAAATATTCAATAAATGTTGCCTATTTTTATGAATATCAGACATGCCAGTAAGTTCCCTGTGGGATTTTGTGTGAATTACTTTACCTCTCTGAGTCTCAGCTTCTTCACTGATAAAAAGGTGAAAAAAAGGAGACAGTTGGATAATTACTAAAACTTTTCCAAGTTCTCTACATAAGGTGATTCTTCTTAGATAAAAGAATTCTCCAAGAAAGCCTTCAGCCACAGGAAAATTCAGCAGTTTTCTTAAGTTGCTAGGACTGTCCATCTTCTTAGAATGACCTTCCCTCCCTATTTGCTCAACACAATACCAGGCACACCTTTTCTACAGTCGTTCCCAATTACCCTTTACCTCTACTGCCTCTGAGTAGACATGACCCTTCCCTCATGTTATATCTCCACCATGCCCTGTATATACACTGCTAGCTCACATGATACTTTATTTCTCTCTCTTCTGCATGTCTGTTTGCTGCTCCAAGCTGAGAAACTACATCCTACTGAATTCTAGCCAGGGCCAAACATATAGTAGGCACTTACTAACTGTGGGCTGAATGATTTTATTTAAAAATTCTGACTTTTTATATCGTTTTCTGTATACATCATTTCTTCTAATCCTTAGAAAAGACTTCCCTGTTCAAAAGCACAACAGTCTCCTATTGTGCTCTGAACAGAGTGAAAGGCTGCTGATAAGATCTAACTACACAGAAACTCTGAGGTCTGAAAGGATGATTTGGGAGAGCAGGTCATGTTGATGGCAATCTGGCTGATGTTTCCCTTACATACAACCAGATTTTAAGATTCGCGAGGCTGCTGGGTCTTTTCATGTCTCCTGACTTCACTCTTTAAAGTGCAGAAGGGTGGGACCTCATTTCCTTTTCCCTCTTATTATTAAAACCGGGTCACAGGAAGCAAGTCATCTCTCAACTACACCATGAAATCCTGCTTTATGGGAAAATGGTAAGAAGCTGATCACACAATCTCCCAAAATCAAGACAGAGGCTCTCATTTTTTCCAACAAAAGAGGGCTCCTATGCTAAATTATAAGCCCTAAGGGGATAAAAAAAGATAAATAAAAATCAATACATAGGGGAACTGGAAACAATTATGTATCCCCCATTACAGAAAAATTATGAATTTGTATTCCCTGAGTGAAGTGAAAATGAAACTCACTCAGTCGTGTTCGACTCTTTGTGACCCCATGGAATTCTCCAGGCCAGAATACTAGAGGGGGAAGCCTTTCTCTTCTCCAGGGGATGTTCCCGACCCAGGAATCGAACCAGGGCCTCCCGCAATGCAAGTGGATTCTTTACCAACTGAGCTATCAGGGAAGCCCTGATTGAAGAGGTATTTCCTAAAAATCAGCTTTCTAAAGATTTTTTTCACTAATTAAATGAACAAAACATTTATTGTCTGAACAGGACTACGACAGAGAGACTCTAAGAGAAATAAGGTCCAGTCTCTGTCCTCATGAGCTTACTGTCTAGTTGGAAAGTGATAGCACGCTTTACTCACTATGATTCCAGGCAGATTCAGGGCATACTGTGAGTAAAGATACAACGTATTCACATCACAGGATAGAGCAATGAACTCTGCCAGAAGATTAAGGCCAGGAAGACTTGGGAAACAGGTGACACTCCAGCTGGGTTTCTGGAGGAGTGAGCTGTAAAGGGAGCGGGATGGGAACAGCCACTCTAGGCATCTGCAGAGTGTGAGCAAAGGCATATGGAAATACCTGGCCCATCTGGAAACTCCAAAGTGTCTGTGGCTGAGGTGCACGGTCAAAGAGAACAAGGTGAGTAGGAACCAGGTAGTGAAGGGCCCTGAACTGCAAGCTAAGGAGCTGAGATTCTCCTATCGAAGGTTGCTGACAGAGAGTTATTTAACATCTAGACAGTCAAAAGGGCTTTAATTCAAATTAAACTAAATTTAGATTTCGGGGAAAAGATTCCCATCATCATTGTAGGAAAAGTGGGATGTGGGAAGGGTCTTCCCCAAATGGGAAGCCACTGGAAGCAGGGAGACCCATGAGAACACTATAATTTAATAGATGAGTCCTAAGGAAACAGAGAAGGGGGAAGGAAATGAACTTTAGAGTCCTGTGGTGGGTAGCACTAACAGGACCAAGTAATTGATTAAGTGTGAAGAGGAAGAGGGGCATTTAAGCTGGTGTTAGGGCAAAGCAAATTAGAATTCTAATGGCGCCCATTAGAATTGCCTGAGGAGGTTTTAAACTATTGATTCCTTCAAAGGTGGTACTGGGTCAACTAGATTCCATAAGAAAAAACCGTGACTCTTAACTCCACCTCATGCTATATGTAAAATTAATTCTGCAGATCTAATTATGGACCCCAACATAGTACAACCTTTAAAAAAAGATATAGGAGAACACATTCCTGACCTGTAGAGTAAGCAAAGATGTCTTAAAACAGGGCACAAAAACACTCTGTCATAAAGAAAAATATTTCTAAATTGGACTATGTTAAAATTGAGTACTTCTATTCAAAAGAAATCATCAGAAAGAATTAAAAGGCAACCAAAAAAAAAAAAAGAGTTAAGATACTCAGAATACATGTATTCAAAACAGGACTTGTATCCAAAACATTAAAAGGAAAAAAAAAAAAAACTCATATAAATCATTAAGAAAAAGATAATCCAGTTTTTTAAGTGGGCAAGAAGTTTGAACAGACAGTTCACAAAAGAAGATATTCAAATATCTAATAAGCATTTGAAAGGGGCTCAACTTCCTTATTCACACATTGAAACATACCCACAGTAATGGTTAAAGCAGAAAAAAAGAAAAAAAACTTAAAAAATATCAAGAGTTCAGAGGATGTAGATGAACTGGAACTCTCAAGTTTTGCTGGTGGGAGTAAGAATTGGGAGAACATTTTGGAAAACAACTTAGCACTATCTATCTACAAAAGCTGAAAAGACACCCTGCTGCTGCTGCTGCTAAGTCATATCAGTCATGTCTGACTCTGCGCGACCCCATAGACAGCAGCCCACAAGGCTCCCCTGTCCCTGGGATTCTCCAGGCAAGAACACTGGAGTGGGTTGCCATTTCCTTCTCCAATGCATGAAAGTGAAAAGTCAAAGTGAAGTCACTCAGTCGTGTCCGACTCTTCACGACCCCATGGACTGCAGCCTACCAGGCTCCTCTATCCATGGGATTTTCCAGGCAAGAGTACTGGAGTGGGTCACCACTGCCTTCTCCGGAAAAGATACCCTATGCCCCAGCAATTCTACTTAAAGGCATATATCTATCAGAAATCAGATCATGTACAAAAATGGGCTATTCAAAATAGCCAGAAAATAGGAATACCCAAATGTGTATCAGTGAGAAAACAGATAAATAAATTGTGCTCTATTCTCACAATGGAACAGCAACGAGAATGAAAGTACTACACCTATATACAGCAAAGACAAATATAAAGTTGAGCAAAAGGAGCCAGATCTGCAGAGTACATGCTCCATGATTCCATTTAAGCAACACTAAAACTGAAAGAACTGTATGGCATTAGAAGTCAGGGCAGCTCGCACCTGGACGGGCACTTGTGGGAGGCCAGCAGTGTACAATTTCTTAGACTGGGTATCTTTACATGACAGTATCAGTTTGCAATAATTCACTGAACTATACACTTAGGATCTGAGCACTATACTTTCTTATATTGTAGCTCAATGAAAAGCTCAGGGGAGAAAAAAAAAAAATCCTTGATGTTTGTGTCCTACTCCCAGATGTCTGAGTAATCGGTGTAACCATCTATAGTTTTTAAAATTCCTTAGGTGATTCTAACATACACCAAGTTTGAGAATACACTGCATTCCAATCTCTAGACTGAATACCTGGCTAGGGGATGATAAAAAATTGACATGATCCTGGGGAGACTCGGGGGAGGATGTATAGAGGCGTTTCAATTTCAGCAGGTACAAAGTCTAACAGAATATCCACAAGATTGGACTAAACATACAACTAAATACATGGGTCTTAAGCCCAAAAGATGGTAGATTATCTGAAATACCTGGATCTTTGTTTTTTCTTTCCCAGTTTTACTGAGATATAATTGGCCTATAACACTGAATAGTTCAAAGTATACAACATAATAATTTGATATATGCATATATCATGAAATGATCACTACAGGAATATGTATCCTCACACAGTTACAAGTTTTTTCTTCTTACAAGAACTTTAAGGACACCCAACTCTCTTAGCAACTTTCAATATGGTATTGAAAAGAATTCAAATCATGTGGTACTGTTAACTATGGTTATCAAGCTATACATTACATCCTTAGAACTTACTTATAACCAAAAGTTTGTACCTTGGCCAGGTTAAATCCCTGGGTCGGGAAGATCCCCTGGAGAAGGGAATAGCAACCCACTCCAGTATTCTTGACTAGAGAATCCCATTGATAGAGGAGCCTGGCAGGCTACAGTCTGTGGGGTTGCAAAAGTGTTAGACATGACTGAGTGACTAATACTTTTTTCCCACCCCCCACCTCTGGCAACAATCTGATCTCTGTTTCTATAAGTCTGGTTTCCTTAGATTTCACATATAAGTAAGAATTTTTTTTGGTATGTATATATACATTCATAACATGCATACTACTCAGTCATAATAAATAAGGAAACACCTGGAATCTTGAAGGCTAGGCCATTAGATAAAAGAGAGAAGGGGAAGAAAATTACCCCAAAATCAAGATTAAACAAAATTCTACAAGTTTTCTTTTTCATCTGGCTTTATATTTGGTAGGTGAGAATACCAAATATATTTGGTAGGTAGCTTTAATTAGAGTCACCATCAATCAGGAGCTTTACCTAAACAATTTAAACTTCATCTTCACAACTATCACCAGCCTGTGGGTCTCACTGCATCATTCCGATTGTGGAGAGAGGACTGAGCTACATTCACAAGGTGAGGAGGTAGAGACTCAGGGAGACAGGAAAATCTGCCCAAGTTCTCCTATGTTACTAGAGGCAAAGACAGAATTTAGACTCCTTTGAAGAGCCAGAAATAACCCCCAACTGCTTTCTAAACTGCTGAGAGAACCATCATTGAAGCAAATGCATGACACTGCCCTCCTGACATGCTGTGCTTACTCCTTTAATATTCTCCTAATTGGGCTCCAAAATCACTGCAGATGGTGACTGCAGCCATGAAATTAAAAGATGCTTGCTCTTTGGAAGAAAAGCTATGACCAACCTAGACAGCATATTAAAAAGCAGAGACATTACTTTACCAACAAAGGCCCATCTAGTCAAAGTGATGGTTTTTCCAGTAGTCATTTATGGATTTGAGAGTTGGACTATAAAGAAAGCTGACCGCCGAAGAATTGATGCTTTTGAACTGTGGTGTTGGAAAAGACTCTTGAAGAGTCCCTTGGACAGCAAGGAGATCAAACCAGTCAATCTTACAGGAGATCAGTCCTGAAAATTCATTGGAAGGACTGACACTGAAGCTGAAGCTCCAACACTTTGGCCACCTGATGTGAAGAACCGCCTCACTGGAAAAGACCCTGATGCTGGAAAAGATTGAAGGCAGGATTAGGGGATGACAGAGGATGAGATGGTTGGATGGCATCACCGACACAATGGACATGAGTTTGAGTAGGCTCTAGAAGTTGGTGATGGACAGGGAAGCCTGGCATGCTGCAGTCCACGGGATTGCAAAGAGTCGGACACGACTAAGAGAATGAACTGAACTGAACTGAATGACCACTATGCCAGGGGACGCCTTATCAAGTCACATGGGACAAATTGTGTGGTTGAGCTCAGGAAGACCCCTGCCCAGTGAGTGCTGCAGAGTCTTTGGAGCACTCTGAAAGGAGGATCTTATCACTGTTGGTATTATTTTCTGAGGGCTTTTTATAATAAAGCTATCATAAACTGGGTGACTTCGAACAGTCTAATTTTCTCACAATTACTGAAGCTTCTTCCCTACACTGACCCTATCCATCTCCTCCATTTGGCTGTTCCTCAGTTGCATCCTTTATAATAAATGGGTAAACATTAAACAAGTGTTTTTCTGAGTTCCAGGAGTCATTTTAGCAAATTAGCAAGCCCACAGAGGTGGTCAGAAGCACTAGAGGCTCAGGCTTGGGACTGGCACCTGAAATAGGGGGTCTTGTGGGAGGACTGAGTCCTTAGCTTATCTGATGCCAACTCCAGATGGACAGTGTCAGAACTGAGTTGAACTATACGATCCCGGGTAGTCAGAGAACTGGCTGGTATGGGGAGAAAAATATACACATACACATCTAGTGTCAGAAGTGTCTGCAGGCAGAGCATAGAGAAAATACAGTAGTTTTCCTTTTACAGCTCTGAAACAGCATGCAGCACACTCATATGAGCACTGAGGCTTTGACAGATATTAAACCTTGCAGAGATTGCTTTTCTAGAAAGGTTTCATAAAATGTCAGGACAAGTGGACCCCAAGCTTGTGAGGACAAGAAAACGTGGTGTGTTCTAAAGGAGTTTGGTCCCAAAGAAAGAGATGGCAGAAGATGGAGTGCTCTTTTACCTAGGCAGGGATGGGGTCGGGGGCGGGGGGCCGGGCGGAAAAGAGAGTCCTGATGTCGGGGTTTTTTTTTAGTTTCATTATCTAGGACTGAGCGACTCAACTGAACTGAACTGAACTAGGATTCAAAATCAAGGTTTACAGCAAGTAGAATTTCTGTAGCTCTGGAAATAAGCAGTCTCTTTGAAACAGGGAGGGGAATGAAGAGTCCCAGCACAAACATGAGCACAGAAAAGGGACTGAAGTCAAGCAGGGTGGTGAATGTGAGTGTTCACTGCAAGGGACAGGGATGAGGGCAGAGTCTGCACCTCATCTTTCTCCTCCCACCAAATGATCATGACAGCGGTGTTTACAAAGAAACCTTTCATAAATCATAAAAAGTACAATCTGTTTTAAAGTGCTGTAGAATGCTCTCAAGAGTAGCTTCTTTCTCTATTCAACTGGGATATTCCAAATAAGGAAACACATTGACAGGGTGTCTGTCACAACAGGGAGGAAAAAAAGCCACCCCCACCCTGGCTAGTGTTGATGAAGGCAGCTGACACACTCAGGCAGAAGATACGGCCACAAAATTCCAAGCCACATCCTTGTCTTCTAACCGAGAGCGGAAACCTGATGGATTTAGCATCCATCAGGGAATAAATTTTCTGGAAGCCTTTCACTTCTTTAAAGGACTGACTTCTTTTCTCATCTCTACCTACGTTACAGAAAACAAATCAAGCTGCCTCAAAGAGCAGAGAGTTTTATCAGACAAATGCTCAATGATTTGTACTAGTCTTCATAAATGCTACCATCTGTTCTGAAAATTTAGAAAAATCCCTGAAATATCTTTGAATAACTGAAGATCATGATGGCATTTCATCCCATAGCTATCATTTCAGTAATATCTACTATGTGAAATTCACATACATAATCTCTTTAATCCCCCCCCAAACACGAGAGACAGCTTTGGCTTCTCTCATTTTCCAGATAAGGAAAACGAAGCAGAAAGAAATGATGCAGTCGCCCAAGGACACGAAGCAACAAGAAGCTGAGGAAAAACCGAACCCTTGCTGTGTCTCAAAAGCCGAATGTCCTCCCATAATGCCACTCCGACTCTGGCTGCTCTATTACTTCTTCATTAAAATAGGTCAAATTAAGACATGTCAGCAGCAAGACGCAGAGCTCCAGCTATATTTACACTTGTTAGGTGTTTGAAAATGCAGAGGTGAGGGAGTGTGATACTTGCTGTGATTCAGGAAGTAAGATGAGCACTGCCCCAGAGTGAAGAGACTAGAGATCTCTCCACCTGTGTGACCTTGGATGAGCCACCTAAACTTTGGACCTCTGCTTCCTCACCTTGAACCTGAGAAGACTGATTTTCAGTCTTAGCTGATTTTCATAATTCCTTTCAGATCTAACAGTCTCTTTTACGTGCCCTCGAACCACTAGGATAAGTGAAACAGGTCACTTGTAAATAAGTACGTGGTATCTATCCCAGTGTACACAGAGCCTCGATGTAAAATTTCAAAACCAAATAAACTTGTCCTTTGCAAAACCATCGCTGAGATCAAAACCAGTAAGTCTTAGAACTTTAAACCTCCAATATAAAGATTTTAACTTTGTTCTATTTTTAACCCCCTCTTTACTCCGTTTTTGTTTCTACAAGAATGAAGACAACAGCCAGACTCTTTCCTAATGATCTGGTTTATGTGTATGGGTCTTAAGGTAATTTACTCTCCCTTATTGTAGAAAGTTAATAAATTTCATTATGGAAATTAATTACTAAATACAACAGATACTGTGAATAAACACTGGTAAAATTAAGAGGATCAAAGTGATATATTTAGATGTGAAAATACAGCCTCTTTTTGAAGATAAAAAAATTGAACTTGCATTTCCTGTGATGAAATCTATTACCACTGCCTACTAATTAGTGCAAGGACACGTGTTGTCAAAGGAATACAGGGACAGGGTTCAGACTGCAGCTTTTCCAAGAAGAGCAGGCTGACCTCACCCTCACCGTGCCTGGGTAAAGCGAGAGATGCTAATACTTAGTGACAGAAGTGTAGTGATGGTGAAATGAGGTGATACATGTAATCGAAGCAGGCACTCAACTCAGTGTTAGTTCCTTTGCTCCCTTTGCCCACTTTGGCTGGGGAAAAAATGTAGATGATGACCACTGCATGAAAAGGTTCACCAAGAGCTAAAAATCTATTTACCTCCTTATTATTTATCAAAGCTCAATGATATCTTTAGTTGGAACAAAAAATTAAGTCTGAATTATATCAACTACATTTGTTAAGTCTTTTAGAGAGATTACAATTGGAATAGGAACATCAATCCCCAAATCACACTAAATTAGATTTGGGACTTAATACTTGCAATGAAATGTATGTGATAAATAACACTTTAGCATATATTTCACATTAGCAACCTGTGATGATTGTGTATAATGGCCTAATTTTTCCAGATGAAATCTCAGAATATCTGCATGTCTGAGATGAACCCTCTGATGCTCCCTGCACCGTGAGCAATCTGTTCCCCAGTCTTGCACACTAACAATTATTAAAGGGGTAAAAGATTTATATGGTAATTAGGACATATGCAAATATCTTCAAACATTTGCAGTTTTTATTTTTGGAGTTAAATGTTAGAAGGTACTGATATTAAGAAGATATGGCAAGAATACACAGAAGAACTGTACAAAAAAGATCTTCATGACCCAGATAATCACGATGGTGTGATCACTGACCTAGAGCCAGACATCCTGGAATGTGAAGTCAAGTGGGCCTTAGAAAGCATCACTACGAACAAAGCTAGTGGAGGTGATGGAATTCCAGTTGAGCTATTCCAAATCCTGAAAGATGATGCTGTGAAAGTGCTGCACTCAATATGCCAGCAAATTTGGTAAACTCAGTAGTGGCCACAGGACTGGAAAAGGTCAGTTTTCATTCCAATCCCAAAGAAAGGCAATCCCAAAGAATGCTCAAACTACCGCACAATTGCACTCATCTCACATGCTAGTAAAGTAATGCTCAAAATCTTCCAAGCCAGGCTTCAGCAATATGTGAACCATGAACTTCCTGATGTTCAAGCTGGTTTTAGAAAAGGCAGAGGAACCAGAGATCAAATTGCCAACATCTGCTGGATCATGGAAAAAGCAAGAGAGTTACAGAAAAACATCTATTTCTGCTTTATTGACTATGCCAAAGCCTTTGACTGTGTGGACCACAATCAATTGTGGAAAATTCTGAAAGATATGGGAATACCAGACCACCTGATCTGCCTCTTGAGAAATCTGTATGCAGGTCAGGAAGCAACAGTTAGAACTGGACATGGAACAACAGACTGGTTCCAAATAGGAAAGGGAGTACCTCAAGGCTGTATTTTGTCACCCTGGGAGTTGGTGATGGACAGGGAGGCCTGGTGCGCTACAATTCATGGGGTCACAAAGAGTCGGACATGACTGAGCTACTGATCTGATCTGATCTGAGGAAAGGAAAGGGTATGTTTTTTCTACTGATTTATACAAATATGCAGCTGTACCGGGGAAGCATGCTACTCTCAACCCAAATAATGGTATTTATAAAACACTTCTTTCCATGGTAGCAAAGCTCTGTTTGCCCCTGCAGAGTGGGAAGCAGCAGGGAGGTGTTTTAAGACAGAGCCGTGATACGCAGTCAGCATCCCTAAGAACCCGTGAGATGGGACAGCGAACATCTCCCACCTCCACACTGGGTATTAGAAGGTACCAGAAGTCTCACAGTGTGCCCTGGGAAGGCAGGCAATTACATCCCAGGAGCAGAGAATGGTTCCTGCTATTTGAAAAGTACACAATCCTTTGTGGACTAGCATCATGAGCCTCTGCTTCATCAGGTTTTCAGAGCAGACAGAACTAAGAGATTGCTGTGGGGAGGGTCTTGTAGTGGGACTTTACCCTGGAGGCTTTATCTGTGGAGGAATTGCTGGGTAAGCACCTGAGATACCCTGAGGCAGGGCTGCAGACCACTGGGAAGAGAAGGAGAGTGACATTTCTTGAGCCCTTACAAAGTTCCAGGCACTGTGCCAAGTGCTCTTCACTGTGACATGTTTCAAAGAGATCTTAGTCTCAGCACTAAGTGGACCTGTCCTACCACTCCCTGAGGGGTTCAGGGGACTCCATCCTAAGCTGAAAAGATTTGACAGGTTTTCCCCATCTACCTCCTGCTTCCAGGTAAAAGAGCCAAAAATGATAAAGTCAAATGGCCTTTTGATTCCAGCAGACAGTGATATGCTTGAAATAGGAGCTCTGGCTGGGGAACAAATAGCCATATTGTATTAATTTTTCACTGTGTATCAAGATTCCATAAAGTTAGTGACTTCAAGCCACAGATTTATGACCTCACAGTTTTTGCAGGTTAGATGTCCAGGCACAACTTAACTGAGGCCTCTGTTCAGGGTCTCATAAGGCGACATTCAACTCAAGGTATTGGCAGGCTGCCTTGTTTATCAGGAAACATCAGTGGGGATGAGTGTGCTCCCCGGCTCCCTCGGGTTGCTGATAAAATTTCACTTCTCTGTGGTAGTTTTGACTGATGGCCCTGGCTTCTTACTGGCTGTTGGCCACTGGCTACGCTTAGATCCTAGAGGCCACCCCTGACACTCAGCCCCCTCCTAAGACAGTCACAACATGGCAGCTTGCTTCTCATACACCAGCAGGAGAATCCCTCTCACTCTAGTCTGCTAAGAAAGTTTTATATAATGTGATCTTGGGAGTAACAGCCCCCAGTTTCGCCATATCATGGAACCTAATCAAGGGAGTGGTGAGTGGTAACCCCATTATGTTTGCCATATTCTATTAGTTAGAAGGAAGTCATCAAGATTCCACCTATACTCAAAAAGAAGAGATTGCTGCTGCTACTGCTAAGTCACTTCAGTCGTGTCCAACTCTGTGAGACCCCATGGACTGCAGCCTACCAGGCTCCTCCGTCCATGGGATTTTCCAGGCAAGAGTACTGGAGTGGGGTGCCATTGCCTTCTCCGAAAGAAGAGATTACCCAGAATGAAATCATTAGGGGCCACTCTAAAGTATGGGCTTCAAAAGGTGGCTCAGAAGGGTGGGCCCTGCAATGTGGGAGACCTGGATTTGATCCCTGGGTTGGAAAGATCCCCTGGAGAAGGATACAGGCTGCCTACTCCAGTATTCTGGCCTGGAAAAGTCCATGGACTGTATAGTCCATGGGCTCACAAACAGTCAGACACAACTGAGCGACTTTCACTTTCAGTTTTCTAGAGTATATTCTACACACACGGCAAGATTGAATGTGGCTTCATATTTTGTAGCATATAACAATGAAGACAAAATGGACTAAGGAGATAGTCATATGTGAATATGAATTCTGGTTCCTTTGCTGCAAGACTTTGGACAAATTATTTAATCTCTCTTGAAGCTTCAATTTTCTAATCGGAAAATAGGCACAACTATTATCTATATAAATATGAATGTGGTGTCAATAGCTTCAGCTCTTGTTTAATAGTTTAACCAATGTTTAATCTCTTAAATGTGAGATTATATGCACTTTTGTACTTTTTCTAAAGCAACTGTGAACTGTGAAATGTATTAACTGTGCATGACACCAAGTAGGTATTATATACACAGAGTAACAGGCTCTGATTCCAGCCTGTTCAGGTCTGCAGACCATGACTCCATCAGAAAGTTTAGCTACTCCTATAGATGAAGCTTAAATATAACTAACACGATTTGATTCTCTCATTCAGCAAATTAAGCACCAAATAAGCACTACTATGCTGCTGCTGCTGCTAAGTCACTTCAGTCATGTCCGACTCTGTGCAACCCCAGAGACGGCAGCCCATCAGGCTTCCCCGTCCCTGGGATTCTCCAGGCAAGAACACTGGAGTGGGTTGCCATTTCCTTCTCCAACGCATTAAAGTGAAAAGTGAAAGTGAAGTTGCTCAGTCATGTCTGACCCTCAGCGACCTCATGAACTGTAGCCTTCTAGGCTCCTCCGTCCACGGGATTTTCCAGGCAAGAGTACTGGAGTGGGGTGCCATTGCCTTCTTCAACTACTATGCTAGGTGCTAGGTATTATCTATCTACCTATCTATCTATACACACACACACACACACACACACACACACAAATAGACATATTTCTTGTTTTTGATGAGTTTATGGTACAGTGGGAGAGAAAAACCACACTCATTCAATAAATAATGAGGGCACTCTTTGTATATTAGGGATAATAAACAGGAAAATGTCCTTACTCTTGTGGAGATTATATTCTGCAGAAATGTGGGTGATCAGTGGAATTTTTTTTAAGGTAAAATAGAGGACAATTTAAAATTTTGATAGAATATTAGAAGGGGATCTGAGAGTAATCAGGAAGGGCTATTTCAAATAGAGTGGCCAGAGAAGGACTGCACAGGGAGGTGGAATGACAAGAAAGAACAGCTATAATAGGGGCCAGGAGAAGAGTGGTTCAGGCAGAGGCACTTCCTGTGCAAAGGCTCTGAGGCAGGAATGAGCAGAACACGGCTGAGGATCAGCAACAAATCAGTAAGAGTGGACATCAACCCAGGCTTAGGGGCCAAGCAAGAGCCAAGGCCCCACAGCCAAGAAGTCTCTTCTCAGCTCGATGGGAAGCCACTGCAAGATAACAAGCAGAGGAACCACAGACACGATTGACACCTGGAATGGAATGAACTGGCTGCTATGTGGGAAATATAAGACAGGGGAGTAAGAATGAAGGCAATCAGGATACTGAACAAATGAAAACTTATACAGGTAAATATTTTGATAAGAACAATAAACAATAAGAACCAGCTTCTTGACTACAATGTACAAACAACAAGCCTACACTCAGGCCACTTGAATTTTAGTTGCAGAGATAAGTCACACCTTACCAAGTAAATATAGAATAAAAGTTTAAATAGTAACAAGGGCCTTGAAAGAAAATAAAACAGGGAAATGGCTGAGAATGAAAATGTTTTAGACAAGATGGTTGGAAAAGCCACACAAATAAGGTGATATCTGAGCAGAAACCTGAGTGAAGACTTTGGGAAGACCTGGAGACAAGAGGTTCAGGCAGGAGGTCTGGCGCAATCCCAGCATGAGGGTACTAAGTGCGTGGGAGGAGCAGCGCAAAGGCTGGGGACGGTGACGTGAATGCACTAAGACAGAAACTGGTAGGATTACAGGAAACGAAGTCAGATCCTTGGATCCGCTAACCTACCATGAGGTTAGAGGATCATGTTATCTATGTCACCTTTCCATGTTATTCTAAATGGGGAACCACTGGAGAGATTTGTGGAGGGGACTCGGTGAAGGCGTCATGACGACACTGGAGTGGCCCTGACTCAGACAGGGGACTCAGGGAATGCCTCTAGAGGAGGGATATTTAGGCTGAGGGAGGAAGGATGACTAAGACGACAGGGCTCACACACGGGGCAGGTGGGCATTCCAGGAAGAGGAAACAGTCAGTGCCAAGTAATCTGTTGTAATGTGTCCTCATGCATTTTCATTATTTTTCAGTGTCAGGATTTAGAAAAGCTAAAACTCTGGCTGTGAGACTCAGTACAGACTCTTTATTCTTTAAGTGGAAGATGGATATATTCATTTGTGTGCTTATTCAACAGACATGTTGAGGGCAAACAACACAGCAGGCATGATGCCAGGAGTCCTGAAAGACAAAGTGGTGAACATGACTTGGGTCCTGTCCTCCACGAAATACAGCAAATTCACCGTGTACTGGAGCCAAGCATTTGAAGGTGTGCATGCCAAACAATGCATGTACTGATTTTCAGCTCTACTGCATAATCACTGTATTTATGCATCTTTGGAAGGAGATGACTAAGAGGGTGGCCCATGGGGAAGAAATACAATAATTTGATGTAATAGCTTTCCAGGGATTAATCAGACATTTTTCAATTAATAGAGGTAACTTTTATTTCTACAGGCAAGATTCCACAAATGAGGTTTGAAATTATTATTAAGAAGTTCTGAATAGACATTTAATGACTCTGACTTAATGTCCCAACCTCAGGCATGTGGAGAACCCTAGAATGTATAGCACTCACAGGAAAAGCACTTCTCTAGAGAACCAAATCTCGATGGGGCGTGATGTTTTTCATGTTTCAACTGCTTTTAATCTACGCATCTTGGAAGTTTATACAGCATGATGACATCAGGGTCAGAATAACCTTTCGGTGCAAACTAAAAAGGTCTTCTGTCATCACCACTCTGCTAAGGCTGGGAAGGAAACACAGGCAATCCCACATGCCTAATGTTCTATGTCATGGGAAGTTCTCCACTACAATGCCAGAAAATGGATCTGCAGAAAGCTGAGAAAAAATGGACATCAAATCAAAGATATCTTGATCCAAAATCAAGAGTCTATTTATCTTGAAAAAAGCAACCGTCAATACGCATTAACCAAGAAACTAAATGTCAAACACATATCAAAGTAGAATACAGAGTTTGAATGGTGAACCATCTAGTCCTGTGCTGACCATTATTGAACCACTGGACTACAAGCTTTGACATGTTGTTGTTCAGTCGCTCAGTTGTGTCTGACTCTTTTGTGACCCCCCAGACTACAGCACACCAGGCTTCCCTATCCTTCATCGTCTCCTGGAGCTTGCTCAATCTCACGTCCATTGAGTCAGTGATGCCATCCAGCCATCTGGTCCTCTGTTGTCCCCTTCTCCTTTTGCCTTCAATCTTTCCCAGTATCAGGGTCTTTTATAATAAGTCAGCTCTCCACATCAGGTGGCCAAAGTATTAGAGCTTCAGCTTCAGCATCAGTCCTTCCAATGAATATTCAAGATTGATTTCCTTTAGGATTGACTGGTTTGATCTCTTTGTAGTCCAAAGGACTCTTGAGAGTCTTCTCCAACACCACAGTTCAAAGCATCAGTCCTTTGGTGCTCAGCCTTCTTTATTGTCCAACTCTAACATCCATATATGACTACTGGAAAAACCCCCATAGTTTTGACTCTATGGACTTTTGTCAGCAAAGTAATGTCTCTGCTTTTTAATATGCTGTCTAGGTTGGTCATAGCTTTTCTTCCAAGGAGCAAGCGTCTTTAAATTTCATGGCTGCAGTCCCCATCTGCAGTGATTTGGGAGCCCAAGAAAATAGTCCTCACTGTTTCCATTGTTTCCCCATCTATTTGCCATGAACTGATGGGACTGGATGCCATGATTTTAGGTTTTTGAATGTTGAGTTTTAAGCCAACTTTTTCACTCTCCTCTTTCAGCTTCCTCAAGTGGCTCTTTAGTTCCTCTTCACTTTCTTCCATAAGGGTGGTATCATGTGCATATCTGAGGTTATTGATATGTCTCCTGGCAATCTTCATTCCAGCTTATGCTTCATCCAGCCTGGCATTTTGCATGATGTACACTGCATGTAAGTTAAACAAGCAGGGTGACAGTATATAGCCTTGACATACCCCTTTCTCAATTTGGAATCAGTCCATTATTCTATGTCTGGTTCTATCTGTTGCTTCTTAAGCTGCATACACGTTTCTCAGGAGACAGGTAATGTGGTCTGGTATCCCCATGTCTTTAAGAATTTTCCACAGTTTGTTGTGATCCACACATTCAAAGGCTTTAGTGTAGTCAATGAAGCAGAAGCTGTTTTTCTGGAATTCTCTTGCTTTTTCTATGATCCAACAGATGTTGGCAATTTGACATGTGGCTAGTCCAAAAGGAGGGGCTTCCCAGTTGGCTAAGTGGTAGAGAGTCTACCTGCCAATGCAGGAGACACAAGAGACATGGGTTTGATCCCTAGGTTGGGAAGATTCCCTGGAGGAGGGCATGGCAACCCACTTCAGTATTCTTGCCTGGAGAATGAATACCCATGGACAGAAGAGCCTGGTGGGCTACAGTCCATGGGGTCACAAACACTTGGACACAACTGAGTGACTGAGCCCACAACTAAGCACTGTCCAAAAGGATATGTTCAGTATGTATAAAACATATACCAAATTTCAAAACTTAGTATAAGGAAAAAAGTAAAATTTTCCAATGATTTTTAATATTGGTTAAAATTTAGGATATACCAGATTAAATAAAATATCATTAAAATCAATTTTACCTTTCCTTTTTACTTTTTTAATATGACTATTTTTTAAAAATGACTACTAGAAAATTCAAATTACACATGTGACTTGCATCTTATTTTTATTGGACATTGCTGATTTAGCATGCCTGCCATAGGTATCAGAATACTCACATAAGAAAATGGATTTATAGCTTCTCTGATGATCCATATGCTTAGATATCATGAGAATAGGGCCTCACAGTCAGTAGACATACACAGGACTTTTTGAGTTCAAATTACTTCTTATCTAAGCAGGTTGGGAATCTGTACTGGTTTACACTGTTCCTGTCAGAGTAATTTCACAGTCCAAGCTGGAAGACTTCACAGCTCTCTGTTCTCTGTCCTTTAAGCATTGCAGACCTGTGACCCTACTCACTTGTCCTTACCTCATCAGTTAGCCAGATTTCCAAAAGCATTTAGCTGTGAAGGCCTCTGGGAAGCTCTCTTCAGAGTATATGTACCTTGTGCTATTAAGATTGTGAGTCTCAGAGGGTAGGGGCCCAAACGTGGTTCTGTTATCTAACCCTACTACGTTGAGAATTGCATAGGTCTCTGTAAGAAAGTAAATGCATTTGATATGAAACTAGAACACTTTCTAACACCATACACAAAAATAAACTCAAAATGGATTAAAGATCTCAACGTAAGACCAGAAACTATAAAACTCCTAGAGGAGAACATAGGCAAAACACTCTCCGACATACATCACAGCAGGATCCTCTATGACCCACCTCCCAGAATATTGGAAATAAAAGCAAAAATAAACAAATGGGATCTAATTAAACGTAAAAGCTTCTGCACAACAAAGGAAACTATTAGCAAGGTGAAAAGGCAGCCTTCAGAATGGGAGAAAATAATAGCAAATGAAGCAATGGACAAACAACTAATCTCAAAAATATACAAGCAACTCCTACAGCTCAACTCCAGAAAAATAAATGACCCAATCAAAAAATGGGCCAAAGAACTAAATAGACATTTCTCCAAAGAAGACATACAGATGGCTAACAAACACATGAAAAGATGCTCAACATCACTCATTATCAGAGAAATGCAAATCAAAACCACTATGAGGTACCATTTCACACCAGTCAGAATGGCTGTGATCCAAAAGTCTACAAGCAATAAATGCTGGAGAGGGTGTGGAGAAAAGGGAACTCTCTTACACTGTTGGGGGGGAATGCAAACTAGTACAGCCACTATGGAGAACAGTGTGGAGATTCCTTAAAAAACTGGAAATAGAACTGTCTTATGATCCAGCAATCCCACTGCTGGGCATACATACTGAGGAAACCAGAATTGAAAGAGACACATGTACCCCAATGTTCATCGCAGCACTGTTTATAATAGCCAGGACATGGAAGCAACCTAGATGTCCATCAGCAGATGAATGGATAAGAAAGCTGTGGTACATATACACAATGGAGTATTACTCAGCCATTAAAAAAGAATACATTTGAATCAGTTCTAATGAGATGGATGAAACTGGAACCTATTATACAGAGTGAAGTAAGCCAGAAAGAAAAACACCAATACAGTATACTAACGCATATATATGGAATTTAGAAAGATGGTAACAATAACCCTGTGTACGAGACAGCAAAAGAGACACTGATGTATAGATCAGTCTTATGGACTCTGTGGGAGAGGGAGAGGGTGGGGAGATTTAGGAGAATGGCATTGAAACATGTATAATATCATGTATGAAACGAGTCATCAGTCCAGGTTCGATGCACGATACTAGATGCTTGGGGCTGGTGCACTGAGACGACCCAGAGGGAGGGTATGGGGAGGGAGGAGGGAGGAGGGTTCAGGATGGGGAACACAGGTATACCTGTGGCGGATTCATTTTGATATTTGGCAAAACTAATACAATATTGTAAAGTTTAAAAATAAAATAAAATTTAAAATAAATAAATAAATGCATTTGATAAACTTGTTGGTTATATGAGTAGAGCTGATGGTCTGGGGAAAGGAGTTTTTCTTTCTCCCCTTTGTATTACAGCAGTTTTATCACATTAGCCATTGGCTATCAGCTGTGCTCCATGATTCATTTGTTCAAATATTCCAGTGTCATGAGCTGCCTGGAACAGAGCTGGGTGCTGGGGATATGGGTGGGGAAGGGTGGGGGCAAGGGGTGGGAATAAGGCAGGCAGAGTCTTGTCCTTACTGGGGAGGACAAACCAAAGCACACGTACACCACACAATTACACTAAGTGTGGCATGTGTCACCAGGGAGAAGCAGTGGGGATCACAAAAGGGTCATTGGCCTGGGAAGCTAATGTAGTCAGATGTCCAGGAAGACTTCTAAATGACCCTCCTGCTAAACCTGAGGGGCCTGTTTGCCTGGCAAGGCGGAGGAGAAAGGGGAGGTTGATTATATAGGGAGGGCCCTTTAAGCTTTGTTTAAAAAAAAAAAAAGGTAAAGCACACAAAACAGTTGGACCTTACAGAGTAGGCAAACGAAAACAAACTCCTAAAGGCAGAGAAAAGCCATCGAAGGCTTTTGTGCAAGACAACGACATGAGCAGATCTGCCTTTTAAAATATCACTCTGGAGGTGGTCAAGAGCAGATGGAGGGCCTACACAGAGCACAGCTACAGATGCACAAGAAGTAACCCACTCTCTTTGGTCATCGTGTCAGCAGGAACTAAGTTTCAAGTCTGTAACAGATGTGTGTGCCCATAACCACAAGATCTGGAAGCCAGAATGCATTCTGGAGTATGAATCTAATACAAGATACTCTCAAAATACCCTTAAAAAGCATTCATTTCCACAGATGGGCCTGTGCAGGTAAACCTGTTACTTTGCATAAGCCCTCTCTCCTGACCCCAACCTAATCGTTCTTATTCAAGACCAGAAGCCAGTGATCCACATGAGATCCAGTGACCCAATTTCTGGGGTCACAGAGAGGCTGAGTGCTCAAAGCATTCATTCAACAGCACAAGTTTGGGAATGTTCTGCTCTTCTGTGCCCAAGCACTGGGGACCTGTGGTGGTGGCTGCATTCTTGTGTCCTCTTTGCAAGGACACTGGGTCTGAACAAGTGTACTAGATCAGCCCCCTTGTCCAGGAGCTCCAGCTAAGGTCTGCTCTCAGGGCAAGAAATTAGTGGAGGAAGTAAGTCATACCTCTTATAAGCCAATTAAACACATTAAATTCTATAGAATGGGCATATGGAATTTTGTTTTGTTCTGGACCCTTTTAGGTGACACTTGCATCAACTTGTGATTGCCTGGTGATGACCTTAATTGTCTTCCTTGGTGTCAGATGTTCATTCTATTTTTAAGTAGCCATAAAAGCAATATGTTGGTAGATAATAAGCACATTCAAGATTCTATTAAAAATAAGTCATTTCTAAAAATTCAAATCTCCCCCAATCACCTCTTCCTGTTATCTTTTTTATTAAAATAAAAATAAGCCTCAACCCCACAGTGTGTTCCCTTTCTGGATTTCTGTTATCCACTTTGAAACTAAAAGACCCTCTGCATCTAGACAAAGAACTCAGAAGCAAGTCTTCTCAGAAGCAAGACTGTGCAATGGGAAGTTCCTGGGCTCAGGGAGCAGTCAGACCTGGGTTCCAGCCCTGGTTACATCCCTTCTTGGGTGTGTGACTTTGGTAAAGTTTCTTAAGTTCTCTGGCCCTTGTTTTTTCCTGAAGAACGTTTGGCTAGCCTACTAAATCAGTTTTCTAGGCCTGTCATAACAAACTGCCACAAGCTGTGTGGCTTAAAATGACAGAAATTTACTTTCTCACACTTCAAAAAGCTTGAAATCAAGGTGTGAGTATGGCTGGTTCTTTCTGAGGCTCTCTGGGAGACCCCTTCCTCACCACTGCCAACTCTGGTGGCTCCTGACATCACTCGATAATCTTGACCTCTGTCTTCATAGGGCCTTCGGTCTTGTGTCTCTCTGTTTTTTTTTTCTTCTTCTTATAAGGACACCAGTTGTTGGATTTAGGGCTCACTATAACTCAAGAATGAGTTCATCTCAAGATAATTAACTGATTCTATCTCAAAATATGCTATTTTCAAATAAAGTCACATTTGGAGATTCTGGGATACCTTGGATTTTGAGGAACATCCTATTCAATACAGCACACCTCCCTACACCGAATTCCACTATACCCAGGAAAACAGACTAAGGATCTGTGTTTATGGATTTTTTAGCCTCTTTCCTACATTTGAATCATTCAACTGTGTTTGCTTTTTATATCAGAAAATTACAGAGAAGACAATGTATATAACTAGCAACATATTGAAAATGCACTAATGCTGAATAAATACTATATTTTCCCTCCTCTTGCTTATATTTAATCTTAATACAACAACAGTAAGATCAAGTAATCTTAGCACCATTTATGTGTAAATCCTGGGAAATGAGAGGACACTTTGAGGTCCTATTCAAAGATAAAGACAAAAAACACCCTGCCCTAAACAATGACTTCTTTGGTAAGACAGGGCAAGCAATTCTCATTTCAGAACTGACCTACATCACAGCTGTTTAAATACTAAGGAACATGTGACATCTAAGAGAGTCCCTGCAACTCTGTGAATACAGAGGGCATGACAAAGATTCCAGGTAAAAATGAGAAACTTCATTTTTGTTATTCATTACCTAATTTGCCAACCATTTGGTCCATTATCTGTTAAATGCCATAGTGTTTTATTTACTTCTATATTTTCATGGCTTTTCATTTACTTCTGTATTTTTCTTTCTCAAATAATCTCAGCTCTGATATAGTTTAAAAACCATTGAGAATGTTATTCCCATAATTTGTTCATCTTCAAAACACTGAAAGCTGAGTGAAAGCTGCAGGCAGCAGCAAGAGGTGGTAGAAAGCCCATCAGCACTGACTGTACTGGTCCACTGCTTCTAATTTCAGGTGTTTCCTTTGCTTTTCTCTCACCCACTAGTACTCAGTATCCAGACACTGGGGCTGACAGTGCCTGGACCACCTCCCTGAGCACCATCAAAAATATAGAAATTTCAACGTGAAGCTCCCAAAGAAATGAGTTTCAAGGTAAACAGTTTTCCCAATATTCATACACTTCATTTAAATATATTCAACCTTGCTTCAAGTTTCTATACTCCGCAGTTAGGAACTGCTTTACAGGAAGAGTGGTGAGGAGGTCTATCACATAAAGCTGCTTTGCTCTGCTACACTGTGTGCTCTGGGAGATCACCCCTTGTCTGCCTGGATCTTGTTTTCAAGGTACAGCTCCAATATCTCTATTATAATTCCCTTCTCTTAAGGTTAGCAAGAACAAATGCTGACTGACAAAGTGCTTGGAGAAAAATCAGGGCAAAGAACAGCCCTCCACAGACTTCAGTGGTGTGTATGAACAAAAACCCTCTATATTTTAAAAAAGCTGCTCAATTTTCCTACTTTTTCCAACCATTGGTACCTTACTATGTTTATCTAAAAATTCTCCCTAAAATTCTTCCTTACAATCCCTTTCACATGAAAGTTCAGTTATTACCAGCTTGAAGCTACCCTGACATCATGTGCCACCCACACTGTCCACACAACATTGTTAATTACACTCTACTCAGATAAATTATCACAGAAGCTTCCAGTTACTTCAGTGTGAGCCTTAAAAAGTCCTCTCTCCCCAGTCAAAATGTTCCACCTGAAGACACTGGACCTCCAGAAGGGAAAACCAAGCATGCAGAAGTGCACCAAACTTTGCATGTGTACCAAAGAGTAACTAGAAGGTCCCTGGAGGGATGCCATGAATGTAGAAAATGACCCCTTACCTGGATTGGGTTGAAGGTACTCAATTGTTTTCGTCATTATTTCCATCACAGCCCTGCTGGTGACATCCACTTTCTGAAATGACAAAACAGATTTCTAAATCAAACAAATCATTAGCTTTAGAAACAAAGTTTTTGCTTGAGCATATACACAACCACTGATGGTTCAACAGAGCAATGATGAGTCCTGCAGTGGAAGGTGAGGGGCTCACAGAGCTGTCAGAAAAAGCCAGATCACTGGCTTTGCATTCAGCTTGTTCCTTTAAGATTTGGAAAGCCCATTTAGCCAGAGAGGAAGCTAGAAAACATGTTTCAAAATTACTTCATTATCTCCTGGTAAAATAAGGCTAATACAGCCACCTTTCACTGTACATTGTCTGAGGTGGTCACTGAGAATGGCTCACTATTCACTTGGTGCAGGAAACCCCACAGAATCTTGCTCATCCGGAGGTTCAAATCTTTAAGAACACTGGTGAAGCTGGCCAGGCCATGGAGGGTATGCATATCCAAACAGCCACCAAGTCTCTGAAGGATGTCATTTTACAGAAGCAATGCATTCCATTCCATCATTACAGTGCTGGAGTTGGCTGATGTGCCCAGGCCAAAGAGTGGGGCTGGACATGGGCCATCACCCAAAATACAGTGATTTTTTTGCCTCACCTTCCTAAGAATTCAGGGAACAATGTCCCTCCCTGTTAAGGGTTTTGAGGTAGAGTCCCTGGCACTGAGCACATCCCAGGTGAAGAGAATCAAAGATAGGGCCTGGACTTTCAGAGCTAATGGATGGATTAATCCCTACACGACAACTCCCTGCCATACTGAGATGATCCCTACTGGAAAAGAGCAAATTGCTCCTCAACCTGAAGAGGAGGTAACACAGAAGGAAAAGATGGCCCAGAAGAAACTGAAGAACGAAAAACACATGACTCAGGAATAAATTCAGCATAAAATAAACATAAATTAAAAAAAAATACGGTCAATAGTAGTCTCTTATGATCCTTTGTATTTCTGTTGTCTGTTATGATTTCTCCATTTTCATTTCTAATTTTGTTGATTTGACTCTTCTCCTTTTTTTTTTTTCTCTTGATGAGTCTGGCTAATGGTTTGTCTATTTTATTTATCTTCTCAAAGAACCAGCTTTTAGTTTTGTTGATTTTTACTGTAGTCTTTTTGTTTCATTTTCACTTATTTCTGCTCTGATTTTTATGATTTCTTTCCTTCTACTAACTTTGGGGTTTTTCATTTCTTTTTTTTTTCTAGTTGCTTTAGGTGTAAAGTTAGGTAATTTATTTGATTTTTCTCTTGTTTCTTGAGGTAAGCTTGTATTGCTATGAATCTTCTTCTTAGCACTGCTTTTACTGAATCCCATAGGTTTTGGACTGTCATGTTTTCATTTTCATTTGTTTCTATGTGTATTTTTATTTCCTTTTTGACTATATGATAATAAAATGGACAACTTGGAAGAAATGGACAAATTCTTACAAAAGTATAACCTTCCAAAACTGAACCAGGAACAAATAGAAAATCTTAACAGACCCAACACAAGCAGAGAAATTGAAACTGTAATAGAAAATCTTCCAACAAGAAAAAGCCCAGGACCAGATGGCTTCACAGGTGAATTCTACCAAAAATTTAGAGAAGAGCTAACACTTATCTTACTCAAACTCTTCTAGAAAATTGCAGAGGAAGGTAAACTGCCAAACTCATTCTATGAGGCCACTATCACCCTAATACCAAAATCAGACAAAGATGCCACAAAAAAAGAAAACTACAGGCCAATATCACTGATGAACATAGATGCAAAAATCCTCAACAAAATTCTAGCAAACGGAATCCAACAACATATTTAAAAACTCATACATCATGACCAAGTGGGCTTTATCCCAGGGATGCAAGGATTCTTCACTCTTCATAAATCAATCAATTTAATAACACACTGAAAGATAAAAACCATATGATTATTTCAATAGATGCAGAGAAAGCCTTTGACAAAATTCAACACCCATGTATGATAAAAACTCTCCAGAAAGCAGGCATAGAAAGAACATACCTCAACATAACAAAAGCCATATATGATAAACCCACAACAAACATTATCCTCAATGGTGAAAAATTGAAAGCATTTCCCCTAAAGTCAGGAACAAGACAAGGGTGCCCACTCTCACCACTACTATTCAACATAGTTTTGGAAGTTTTAGCCATAGCAATCAGAGAAGAAAAAGAAATGAAAGGAATCTAGATTGGAAAAGAGGAAGTAAAACTTTCACTGATTGCAGATGACATGTTCCTCTACATAGAAAACCCTAAAGACTCCACCAGAAAATTACTAGAGCTAATCAATGAATATAGCAAAGTTGAAGGATATAAAATTAATACACAGAAATCCCTTGCATTCCTATACACTAACAATGAGAAAACAGAAAGAGAAATTAAGGAAACAATCCCATTCACCATTGCAATGAAAAGAATAAAATCCTTAGGAATAAATCTACCAAAGAAACAAGACCTATATATAGAAAACTATAAAACATTGATGAAAGAAATCAAAGAGAACACAAATAGATGAAGAAATATACCATGTTCATGGATCAGAAGAAGCAATATAGTGAAAATGAGCATATTACCCAAAGCAATCTATAGATTTAATGCAATCCCTATCAAACTACCAATGGTATTTTTCACAGAACTAGAACAAATAATTTCACAATTTGTATGGAAACACAAAAAACCTCAAATAGCCAAAGCAATCTTGAGAAGGAAGAATGAAAATGGAGGAATCAATCTGTCTTACTTCAGACTATACTACAAAGCTACAGTCATAAAGACAGTATGGTACTGGCACAGTGACATAAATAATAGATCAATGGAACAAGAAATAAAGCTCAGAGATAAATCCATGCACCTATGGACACCTTATCTTTGACAAAGGAGGCAAAAATATACAATGGAGAAAAGACAATCTCTTTAACAAGTAGTGCTGGGGAAACTTGTCAACCACTTGACAAGCATGAAGAATGAAACTAGAACACTTTCTAACACCATAAACAAAAGTGAAGAAGAACTAAAGAAGCTCTTGATGAATGTGTAAGAGGAGAGTGAAAAAGTTGGTTTAAAACTCAACATTCAGAAAACTAAGATCATGGCAAATAGATGGGGAAACAATGGAAATGGTGACAGACTTTACTTTTTTGGGCTCCAAAATCACTGCAGATGGTGACTGCAGCCATGAAATTAAAAGACGCTTGCTCCTTGGAAGAAAGGCTATTGCCAACCTAGACAACATATTAAAAATCAGAGACATTACTTTGCCAACAAAGGTCTGTCTAGTCAAAGCTATGGCTTTCCCAGTAGTCATGTATGGAAGTTAGAGTTGGACTATAAAGAAAGTTGAGCGCTGAAGACTTAATGCTTTTGAACTGTGGTGTTGCAGAAGACTCTTGAGAGTCCCTTGGATGGCACGGAGATCCAACCAGTCAATCCTAAAGGTAATCAGTCCTGAATATTCATTGGAAGGACTGACACACTGAAGCTGAACCTCCAATCCTTTGGCCACCTGATGCAAAGAACTGACTCATTTGAAAAGACCCTGATGCTGGGAAAGATTGAAGGTGGGAGGAGAAGGGGATGGCAGAGGATAAGATGGTTGGATGGCACCACTAGCTTGATGGACATGAATTTGAGTAAGCTCCGGGAGTTGGTGATGGACAGGGAAGCCTGGCATGCTGCAGTCCATGGGGTCACAAAGAGTTGGACATGACTGAGCAACTGAACTGAACACAAAAATTAACTCAAAATGGAATAAATATCTACATGTAAGACCAGAAACTATAAAACTTCTAGAGGAAAACATAGAACACTCTCTGACATAAATCACAGCAAAACCCTCTATGACCCACCTCCCAGAGTGATGAAAATTAAAGCAGAAATAAACAAATGGGACCTAATTAAACTTAAAAGCTTTTGCACAATGAAGTAAACCACAAGCAGGTGAAAAGACAGCCTTCAGAATGGGAGAAAATAATAGCAAATGAAGCAACTGATAATGAATCTCAAAAATATACAAGCAGCTCATGCAGCTCAATACCAGAAAAATAAAAGACCCAATCAAAATATGGGCCAAAGAACTAAACAGACATTTCTCCAAAGAAGACATACAGATGGCTAACAAACACATGAAAAGATGCTCAACATCACTCATTATCAGAGAAATGCAAATCAAAACCACAATGAGGTACCATCTCACGCTGGTCAGAATGGCTGCTATCAAAATGTCTACAAACAATAAATGCTGGAGAGGGTGTAGAGAAAAGGGAGTCCTCTTACACTGTTGGTGGGAATGCAAACTAGTACAACCACTATGGAGAACAGTGTGCTGCTGCTAAGTCACTTCAGTCGTGTCCGACTCTGTGTGACCCCATAGACAGCAGCCACCAGGCTCCCCTGTCCGTGGGATTCTCCAGGCAAGAACACTGGAGAACAGTGTGGAGATTCCTTTAAAAGTTGGAAATAGAACTGCCATACAACCCAGCAATCCCACTGCTGGGCATACACACTGAGAAAACCAGAATTGAAAGAGACACATGTACTCCAGTGTTCATCACAGCACTGTTTACAATAGCTAGGACATAGAAGCAACCTAGATGTGCATCAGCAGACGAATGGATAAGAAAGCTGTGGTACATATACTCAATGGAACATTACTCAGCTATTGAAAAGAATACATTTTAGTCAGTTCTAATGAGGTGGATAAAACTGGAGCCTACTATACAGAGTGAAGTAAGTCAGAAAGAAAAACACCAATACAGTGTATTAACTCATATATATGGAATTTAGAAAGATGGTAATGATGACCCTATATGCAAGACAGCAAAAGAAACACAGATATAAAGAACAGACTTTTGGATTCTGTGGGAGAAGGCAAGGGTGGGATGATTTGAAAGAATACCATTGCATGCATATTACCATATGTGAAATAGATGACCAGTCCAAATTCAAGGCACAAAACACAGCACTCAAAGCCAGTGCACTGGGAAAATCCAGAGGGACTGGATGGGGAGGGAAGTGGGAAGGATTTTCGGGACAGAGGGACACATGGCTGATTCATGTCAATGTATAACAAAAACCACCACAATATTGTAATTAGCCTCTAATTAAATTAATTTTAAAAATAAAAAATGAAAAAAAAAAAAGGTTGAATTATGAATCCTACTTTTTCCCAGAGGCATTCACTGGATGTCAACAGAGGGCCAGGCATGGTGGTAGGTTTCACTGCTCTAAGAAAGAAAAATGAAACATAGACTTTTTGTTCAAGTAAGAGAAGGAAAGTTTTAATTTAACTTCCAAGAACATTGCAAGTTCTTAAACTCTTAATTGTAAATAAAAATCTTGGTCCTACAGTCCATCCTTGGGAAATTCTGAACGGTCGGTATTTGTACTCAGCAGGTCACCATGCCCTCTCTCTGTTGCATCCTTTTCCCCACATGGAGAGCCGGTGCAGGGAGGCCCTCTCTACACTCCTCCATGAAATTCTCTTCTTATCAACTCGCATGGTTCAGTCTACAGGGTAAATGACTACTGAAAATGAGTGCATCCTCCTATCCAAGGTAAGCACATAGAATACATTAAGTATGAATGAAAGGAATTGATTTTTTGATGGTAGAATACCAGGTATCAATTAAGTTCACGAGAACTTCATTGTTTTGTGTTGAAGGGCTCTGTCCTCAAATCAAAATTTTTCCATAACTTACTATATCTATTATGTCAACCTTTCATGGGTAGGGTAAAGCCTCCTTCTCTTTTATAATCAGAAACCAAACCATAACCAGAAGATTTTATTTTTCAGCTTTGTTTTTCAATATTCAATCATTTCCACTTCAGTGGTAGTCAGATTACTGAGTTTTAAAGAGTTTGTAACTACTGTGATTAATAGAGGAAAACAATTTTTTCTTATGCTGTCATCATGGCCTCAAATTACCATAAAAAACTCCTATTTTAGAGATGCCTGTCCATGTGTATATATGTACCACATCCTTTTGGCTAACTTGAGTTTTTAACACATCTTAGATTTGAGTATGTGGCTAAGTAGTATTTTATTCTGCAGTAAGTCCTCTGGAATTGTACAGTGCAAGACTTGTGTGGCTGTACACAGAGGTCTTGGAAGTATTACCAACCAACCACTATGCACTCGATGTCATGAAAATGAAGTCAAAGGGTGAGGGCAGGAAAAACAAAAAACAAAAAACAGGCTGAAAGTCTAGGCTACCTGTGTGACAGGATGAAAACACATGTTTTCTGCTGGCTCTATGGCAGAGCTTAAGGCATCTGATGGCAAATGTATTCAAATGATCTGTGTGGTTATGATGGGAATGAAAAGAGTTCCAAAGGTTAAGGTTTCTAAGGGAGAGTGCCAGAAGGACTGAATTGGCCAACTGTTTTCCTGAAAGTGAAAGCATAGGCACATATTCCTCTGATCTTTTTACTTCAGTCTTTTCAATACGAAGATTTTAGCAACTCTCAATACATTAGGAGGTTCCTCCTCCTCCACTATCCAGCCTTGTAATTTACAATTGTGGGTAGGGAGAGAAAGAACTCCCTCAACCCTCTTACTCACTATCACATTTTCCTTCTTCATGCTGCAACAAGGGTTGGAAAACTATGGCCAGCAGGCCAAATCTGGGCTGTTATCTGTCAATTTTTTTTTTAATGGTTGGAACAATTCAAAAGAAGACTATTTTGCTGCATATAATAACTATGTGAAATTCAAATTTGAGTGTCCTTGAGTAAATTTTATTGGAATGCAGCCATGCTCTTTCATTTAAGCACCATCAGTGGTTGCTTTTCCTCTTCAGCAGCAGAGGTGAGGAGCCACAAGAGACCACAAACGCCCTCTGGCTCAAAGCCCAATGTATGTACAGAAAATGTTTGCTGCTCCTGTGCTGAGGTTCTATTGTACTTTCACAAAGGCATGCCATGCTGAATCTATGGATGCCCATCATTCCACCAGCTGCCTCAGTCTTCAGAGACAAGATACAAGAGAACTGAAAAGCGCCAGATTGACTAGAATGGGGCCTTTGTTCTGAGGCACCTGAACATGACCTGCCCCCATTGGAAAAGGAACAGTCAGCATTTCCTGAACACAAATGGCTGCATAAGTGAAAAATGCAGCATTTTTTTGTGGACTAACAAAAGGACTGAAAGATATGACTTCATACCATCAGACAACATTATACCAGATTATACAGCATTATACCAGATGATGTCACAGGGGACACAGTAGCAGAATTTAAGGGAAAAAAAAATGGACACCTTAAAATGGAACACAGTTTGTGGGTCTAGTGAGCAATAGATGAATTGTGGGTGTAGTGATATACAGATGAATCAGGCATCCACTTGGACATGGGGTAAGTTACAGTGTTTACACAAAAGAAATGTTAAAATATTATATGAAACATGAAAGTATTTCAAATTCTTAATTTTTCTGTCACTGAAGTTAAGAAAATGTACCTATTAAGAATGTACACACACCCACTTAAAGTACTAAGGACCTGAAGGAGAACACATAACTAAACAAGCCACAGAAACCTGATGAAAACAGCATCCCGGGAAAGTTTGTCTGGCAGTGAGATGCAGACTGGTCCATTAAGGGGGTGTCTTAATAGTTCCCTCCTGACTTGGAAGAATTAGTGTACCTTCTCCAGACTGCTGTGCTTTACAGCAGTTACCTTATGTATTCGGAAAGCCTGATTAATAAACTGCGTGCTGACCAAAAATAAATAAATAAATAAATAAACAACACATTAGGCCAGGATTGCCTCAATGTATTTTTTTTTTTTTTCTTGCTAACCTTCTTAGGCATTTACCTTTAATGAATATTGGCTTGGGGATATATGAAAAACACTTAATTGAGAAGAAGCTAAGTTTCAGGATATGCAGAAAAATATCTTTAAAGCTCATCGTGTTTGGGGGTCCCATCCATCCTATAATTCTATACCAGGGAATGAGTGTCTCAGTACAGTAATCCACACCTTCTCCTTTAACACCACCATGAAGACATTCACATATATGACAGGTACGCTCAGTTCAGTTCAGTCACTCAGTCGTGTCCAACTCTTCACGACCCCATGAATCGCAGCACGCCAGGCCTCCCTGTCCATCACCAACTCCCGGAGTTCACTCAGACTCAGGTCCATCGAGTCAGTGATACCATCCAGCCATCTCATCCTCTGTCGTCCCCTTCTCCTCCTGCCCCCAATCCCTCCCAGCATCAGGTATGCTCAGGGATGTGTAAAACCCTGAGCATGCTTGCTGGGACTCTACTCCTTTCCCTTGAGATCTATCACTGGAATCCAAGTAAGAAGGACATTATTTAAAATGACACTATTGGTGGTGGTTTAGTCACTAAGTCATGACTAACTCTTGTACCCCATGGACTGTAGCCCACCAAACTCCTCTGTCCATGGGATTTCCCAGGCAAGAATACTGGTGTGGGTTACCATTTCCTTCTCCAGAGGATCTTCCCGACCCAGGGATCAAACCTGCATCTCCTGCATTGCAGGCAGTCTCCTGTATTGCAGGCAGATCCTTTAACAACTGAGCCACCAAGGAGCCCCAAATGACACTATTAGTAACAAATTACTTGCCACACCACTCAAAGGAGATGGCAACTAGTGTGCTTCATACGGAATACAGGAACTGTGGGTTTAGCCTCTGTTTAAACATGGGCAGTGATGAAGAATTCAGTAATTCCCAAGGCTCTTTTTTATTTAAAAAGTTCTGACAGCAGTAAGTTCTTTCTTCTGTTAAGCCTGAATCTGTTTTCCTATAGCTTCTACTCATCAATGCTAGTCTATAACGTGGGGTTTAATAGAAGGATCTAGCCCCCTCTACCCAATAACTAATTATATATGGAGATAATGGCCATGGACCTTCTCCTATAGAGCATCTCCACAGCATGCTCTGCAAACAATACACTCTCTCACTCTTATAAGGAATGACAATTGCTCCATTCTTTCCCAAATCTGCTTGTCTTCAAACTTGAGGCTACCCTTATATGTATGGCTGAGTGAATCTCTTTGCTGTTGACCTAAGTGAAAGTGAAGTCGCTCAGTCGTGTCCGACCCTCAGCGACCCCATGGACTGCAGCCTACCAGGCTCCTCTGTCCATGGGATTCTCCAGGCAAGAGTACTGGAGTGGGGTGCAACTGACCTAAAACTATCACAATATTGTTAATTGGCTATACTCCAATATAAGGGCTTCACCAGTGGCTCAGCAGTAAAGACTCTCCTGAGATGCAGAAGATGCCATGGGTTCAATCCCTTGGTCGGGAAGATCCCCTGGAGGAGGGCATAGCAACCCACTCCAGTATTCTTGCTTTGGAGAATCCCATGGACAGAGGAGCTGGCAGGCTATAGTCCATAGGGCTGCACAGAATCAGACATGACTAAAGTGACTGAGCATGCACTCCAATATAAAATAAAAAGTTAAAAAAAAACTTGAGGCTGCCCCTTCAGATAAATTCCATTGTCATTAAAATGGTCTATAGCAATGCTTTCAACTTGAGGACTCCTGGTTTTGATAGCTTTATCTTAGCCCCCAAGATGGTAGCTACACTTTGTCTTTGGATCCCAGACAAGCCCCCAAGATGATAGTGATAAGATATCCTGATACCTTGTCTTGGGATCTCAGATGAGCCCCCAAGATGATAGTTTTAGCTTAGCCCCAAGATGATAGACATACTTTGTCTTGGGATCCCGAATGAGCCCCCAAGATGACAGTGATAGCTATACCTTGTCCTAGGATCCTGGATGAGCCCCAAAGATGATGGCTTATGGTGAATGGTGCTGCCAGATTCGTGGTCTCCAAGGCAGATTTAACTCCAGGACCAAAGACAGTCTCAGTTACTCAGAGCTTTGTGTAGATTTTTATTTAAAGTGAAAGTGATAGAAAAAGCTTCTGACATAGACATCAGAAGCGGGTAGGAGAGTACCTGCCTTGCTAGTTTAAGCAGAACATTATATACTTTTCTGCTAGTTGCTAAGAACAGAAAAAATACCTCAAGGCTGTGAAAATTTTGCCCATACCCTTTCCCATAACATACATCCTGGGATGACATCGGCACAAGATTAGCCAGAAGGAACAGGTTATTCCAGAGCTCAAGGCTGTGGAAGTTCTACCCAGACCTTCTCCCATAACATACATTCTGAGCTCAAAGAAAGCATGTCCTTGAGCAAGAGATACTGCTGGCTAAGAGACCTATGTGTCTAAAGCAAAATAACGTGAAAAAGAAACAATGTTCACCTCCTTCTGAAAGGGACCTTAGGCTTGGACTCCTTATCAACCTGCCTAAGTTAATTCTCTTAGTTTCAACAGCAGGGATTTCCTATGATACTTTTCAGGCTGAAAAAGGAGACACTGTATTCCTTGGTTTGGACTTTTACATAACTCATGTACACAGAAACAAGAGAAAATTTCAGAATTGAGCTCAAGTGCCCTCTCCTCTAGAAACATTCCACTGGATCTACCCAGTCTGAGTTAGGTCTTCCGTGAAAATACTTTCCAAAACACTAAGCATCATGTCTTGTAAGACACTCAGCTCTGTGCCTATTTCTTCTATCAAAACTGAAAGCTCCTTGAAGGCAGGAACTGCACCTTAATCATCTTTGTATTCCTGGTGTCCAGCAGCATGCCTGTCACATGGAAGCATTTATAGATATTTCATGTGAATTAATGAACATAATCACACACACACAGAATCACTGCATCAACTGATGTAAATCTGTGAGGAAACCAGAGGTCCCTTAAATTCCAGTATTCCCTGTTGTTAGGGGAAGCACATTGACTGAAACCACTCACCTTGGCCAGGCACTACAGTAACAATTTGCATGCATTATTTTACACGACAGGAGGTCCTCTGTAAGGAACACAGATCTAACAAGCCACCACCAACCAGAAGAATTTGGGAAAGATCAAAAGGTGGTCCTACCACCTCCCAGAATCCTTCTCACTGGCATCCATCTTGGCTGAGCAATGCATGAACTGCCAGGAAGGACCCTGAGTCAGAATGACTGGCAAAAGATAATCTGAAAGCTAAACTCATCACCATAAAACCTGAGATTGCAAGCCATATGGCAGAGAAGTTCTCCTGGGTTCCCTAACTCTACTTCTCTCTGCCCAGCTGCCCCTTCCCAATAAAGTCTCTTGCTTTGTCAGCTTGTGTGTCTCCTCAGACAGTTCATTTCTGAGTGTTAGACAAGAGCCCACTCTTGGGCCTTGGAAGGCATTCTCCTTCCTGCAACACTCTTGCCAAAAAATCTGAAGCTTTTCAAAGAAAAAAATCCACACAGTGGATTTTTGAGGAATCCACACAATGTTTGAGGAAGCTTGTAAGCAGCAGATACTATTGAAAACTCACAAAGAAACAATTCCACGTGAGGCAACTACGAAGAGGACAGAAATGGTGATAGCAGGGTTCCTGCAGAGACAGTACAGTGGAAGGATTCCACCCAGTCAGCTCCTCGAGGGGAAGGCTACACGGGCTAAGAGGTATACAGGTAATTTTACTGCATCTCAGCAGGAGAGTGGTCAGGGTGGCTTTATAAAAAAATTGTATTTATTTATTTTAATTGGAGGCTAATTATAATATTGTAGTGGTTTTTGCCATACATTGACATGAATCTGCCATGAGTGTACATGTGTTCTCCATCCTGAACCCGCCTCCCACCTCCCTCCCCATCCTATGCCTCAGGGTCATCCCAGGGCACCAGCCCTGAGACCCTGTCTCATGCATCAAACCTGGACTGGCGATCTGTTTCACATATGATAATACACATGTTTCAATGCTATTCTCTCAAATCATCCTACCCTTATCTTCTCCCACAGAGTCCAAAAGACTGTTCTATACATCTGTGTGTCTTTTGTGTCTTGCATATAGGGTCATCGTTACCATCTTTCTAAATTCTATATATATACGTTAGTATATGTATCGGTGTTTTTCTAACTTACTTCACTCTGTATAATAGGCTCCAGTTTTATCCACCTCATTAGAACTGATTCAAATGCATTCTTTTTAATGGCTGAGTAATATTCCATTGTGTATATGTACCACAGCTTTCTCATCCATTCGTCTGCTGATGGACATCTAGGTTGCTTCCATGTCCTGGCTATTGTAAACAGTGCTGCGATGAACATTGGGGTACACATGTCTCTTTCAATTCTGGTTTCCTCTGTGTGTATGCCCAGCAGTGGGGTTGCTGGGAAACTAGGAATACCAGTTCTCTTTCCAGTAGTCTTGCTTGATGCAAACCTCTAATCTATCTCATTTTGTTGTCTAATTGCACCCCTGAGAACACAGCTGAACAAAGGTTCTCTATTCTAAATGCTTGATGATCAGAAAACCAACCATGGAGAGGTGATTCTTCTGCAGGCTTGGGAACACTGAGTAAAAATCTGTCTGTGAGTAATAAACACATTAACAGAAGGCACAGTTTGGGAGTCTAAATTTAAACCAGGTGTTTTCTGATTACCACATAAGTCTCTACCTTTAATGTGAATTTTAACATGAGTGGAGAGTGCAAAACTCGGCACAGAACCACAGATAAGACAAAGGATAAGTGGAATAAAGTGGAATTAAATAATTTCCACATCTCACTGAAATCTAAATCTCTCAGTTTACCTAGGTATAAGTCCAAATACAAAACCACAGGTGTGTTCTTCAATCAACAAAACTTCATTACAGAAATATTTAGATTTTGAAATAAAAACTTCAGAAACTCATTATTTTCTAGGAAATAGGAGAAATCGGTGTTATCTGGTGGCTCAAACAGTAAAGAATCTGCCTGCTATGCAGGAGATCTGGGTTCAATCCCTGGGTTAGGAAGATCCCCTGGAGAAGCAAATGGCAACCCACTCCAATATCCTTGCCTGGAAAATTCCATGGACAGAGGAGCCTGGTGAGTTACAGTCCATGGGGTTGCAAAGAGTTGGTCACAACTGAGCGACTAACTTTCCTTTTTCAGACTTAGAGGGACATCTGTGGGTCTTTGTCTGAAGCAGAATATTTATAAGATGTTCTTTTATTCCTATTACTTTGCAAGATTGGTATGGATTCAAAGCCCTAATTAGTCATTCAGTTATAAAGTCTATTCTCCAAATTTCTTCTTTTTAGTCTCATTTTTAAGAAACAGAAAGTTAGTCTCAGCTTTGGCAGTGGGCTACTGGGCTTATTGCCTATGTCCTGGCAGAGGCTGAAAGCAGGACTCCAATTCTGATTCCTTAGTCCTAAATTCCTAAATATAATACCAGCCTAACCTGTCACTAATGACAGGGCTCTGACCGAGTGGCATATTATATATTCTCTCCAGGGTAGGGGAGGAGGGGAGGGAGAGGATAAGGGGGATGAAGGAAGACTGGGTGTAGACAAGATTGGTGCAAATCAACAGACCCATGGGGCTGCTCATAAAGATGGGGATGGAACTCCAATACAAACAGGGAAGGAGGAGTCAAAGCCAAGTTATTCTGAGCAGGTGTGTCAGATTCTAGAGCACCAGATGCTGTAAAAGAAGGATGGGTAGAATTCTGTTTCAAAAACTATGAACAGCAGTGGCCTAGCTTTGGCTGAAGGTTAGGTGGTATTTCAAACCATCCAGAGATGAGAAATAGAGACCAATGCAGACTTCAGTCCAATGGAAGCAAGTGGCTGTCAGGCATTCAGTGTAAAAGGCTGGCTTCCCAGACTTCAGGTCAGGGCTCAGGACTCTCATATTAAATCTCCTATCAGTGAGGATCCTTATTCTATCAGTGAGCTCAGTTCAGTTCAGTCGCTCAGTCATGTCCAACTCTGCGTTGGACATGAATCACAGCACACCAGGTCTTCCTGTCCATCAACAACTCCCAGAGTTCACCCAAACTCATGTCCCTCGAGTTGGTGATGCCATCCAGCCATCTCATCCTCTGTCATCCCCTTCTCCTCCTGCCCCTAATCCCTCCCAGCATCAGGGTCTTTTCCAATGAGTCAACTCTTTGCATCAGGTGGCCCAAGTATTGGAGTTTCAGCTTCAGCATCAGTCCTTCTAATGAACACCCAGGACTGATCTCCTTTAGGATGGACTGGTTGGATCTCCTTGCAGTCCAAGGGACTCTCAAGAGTCTTCTCCAACACCACAGCTCAAAAGCATCAATTATTTGGCACTCAGCCTTCTTCACAGTCCAACTCTTACATCCATATATGACCACTGGAAAAACTATAGCCTTGACTAGACGGAACTTTGTTGGCAAAATAGTATCTCTGCTTTTCAATATGCTATCTAGGTTGGTCACAACTTTGCTTCCAAGGAGTAAGCATCTTTTAATTTCATGGCTGCAGTCACCATCTGCAGTGATTTTGGAGCCCCCCAAAAATAAAGTCTGACACTGTTTCTACTGTTTCCCCATCTATTTCCCATGAAGTGATGGGACCAGATGCCATGATCTTAGTTTTCTGAATGTTGAGCTTTAAGCCAACTTTTTCACTCTCCTCTTTCACTTTCATCAAGAGGCTTTTGAGTTCCTCTTCACTTTCTGCCATAAGGGTGGTGTCATCTGCATATCTGGGGTTATTGATATTTCTCCCAGCAATCTTGATTCCAGCGTGTGCTTCCTCCAGTCCAGCATTTCTCATGATGTACTCTGCATATAAGTTAAATAAGCAGGGTGACAATATACAGCCTTGACATACTCCTTTTCCTATTTGGAACCAGTCTGTTGTTCCATGTCCAGTTCTAATCGTTGCTTCCTGACCTGCATACAAGTTTCTCAAGAGGCAAGTCAGGTGGTCTGGTATTCCCATCTCTTTCAGAATTTTCCACAGTTGATTGTGATCCACACAGTCAAAGGCTTTGGCATAGTCAATAAAGCAGAAACAGATGTTTTTCTGGAACTCTCTTGCTTTTTCCATGATCCAGCAAATGCTGGCAATTTGGTCTCTGGTTCCTCTGCCCTTTCTAAAACCAGCTTGAACATCTGGAAGTTTGTGGTTCACATATTGCTGAAGCCTGGTCTGGAGAATTTTGAGCATTACTTTACTAGCGTGTGAGATGAGTGCAACTGGGCGGTAGTTTGAGCATTCTTTGGGATTGCCTTTCTTTGGGATTGGAATGAAAACTGACCTTTTCCAGTCTGTGGCCACTGCTGAGTATTCCAAATTTGCTGGCAGACTGAGTGCACCACTTCCACAGCATCATCTTTCAGGATTTGAAATAGTTCAACTGGAATTCCATCACCTCCACTAACTTTGTTCATAGTAATGCTTCCTAAGGCCCACTTGACTTCACATTCTAAGATGTCTGGCTCTAGGTGAGTGATCACACCATCGTGATTATCTGGGTCGTGAAGATCTTTTTTGTATAGTTTTTCTGTGTATTCTTGCCACCTCTTCTTAATACCTTCTGCTTCTGTTAGGTCCATACCATTTCTGTCCTTTATCGAGCCCATCTTTGCATGAAATGTTCCCTTGGTATCTCTAATTTTCTTGAAGAGATCTCTAGTCTTTCTCATTCTGTTGTTTTCCTCTATTTCTTTGCATTGATCACGGAGGAAGGCTTATCTCTCCTTGCTATTCTTTGGAACTCTGCATTCAGATGCTTATATCTTTCCTTTTCTCCTTTGCTTTTCACTTCTCTTCTTTTCACAGCTATTTGTAAGGCCTCCTCAGACAGCCATTTTGCTTTTTTGCATTTCTTTTCCACGGGGATGGTCTTGATTCCTGTCTCCTATACAATGTCACGAACCTCCGTCCATAGTTCATCAGGCGCTCTGTCTATCAGATCTCTGTCTATCAGTGAGGTCCACCTCAAAAACTTGGCCAGAAATACCAGCTATTTGGCTGCTTTATCTAAACACTGAATAGTCTATTTCACAAGATTCCAGTCTCTGGGCCACTCATCTTTTCTTCAGGAACTCCAATGCGTCTGGTCCTCTCTTGCTGTTTCCTTTACTAGAAACACATTGGGCTCTGCTTACTCTTGCTTGTTCTTTATATTCTTAAATATCAGGAAAGTCTTCCCTGACCACCCTATGTGGGTGAGTTTCCTCCATTCCAAGCTTCTCTAGTGCCATGTTTCATTACCCTTGCCACACTGGACAGTAATTGTCTAAAGTGTGTTTTCCCCACTAGATTATGAATTTAATTCAGTCAGGAACCTTATCTATCCTGTTTACTAATGTATCCCACAAGCCTGCCTCAAAGGAGGTACAAAACAAAAATTTGCTTTGTTCATCAGTGAACTCTTCAGAACAAAAACTGAAAAAGACAGGGCAGAAAGCATCTAGGAATTTTCTGCTTGATCCTTCATGCAGACAGCAAAAATATTAATAGCAAAACTGAGGTGGCCCACTAGAACTGAGATAGACTAAGTAAAAAATGTGGTTTCTGGGTATCACGGGCTTTTGACATTCTCCCTGTTCAAGTACACGGTTTGGATTCCCAGATCCTTTACTCATTCACAATTTAACATCTAAAATAATTAATTGCATGATGTAATATCCATTCTCCATCGTAAGCCTATGTATCTCTTTCAATGAACCGTCTCAAAATGAAAGAAAAGCAAAAGGGAAAACATGGCATCTGTCACAAGAAAAATGAAAACATGTATTTTGTTCACCACCTCCACTCTCACTTGTTGAGAATCTGCTCTTTTAAGAAAGAATGTTATATGATTTATATTATTTTTCATCCTTAATAAATCTCTGAAGAATGAACGTGTATTCTCCTTTTACATTTATGAGAATACAGAGGCCCAGAGCAATACCCAGACTTGTGTAACAAGCAGTGTAGGTGGAACTCAGGCCAAGAGCAGACAGGCTCACAACTACATTCACTGCACCCGCTGACTCGTGCTGGCACAGTCCCCTCAGGGAAGTTCTCGAAGGCTAGAGAGTGACTGCAACTCTCCCCAAAACATCTGATACATCATTCCCCACCTTCTCTTCTTTTCGTACCAGCCCAGTCCAATTCAAACACCAGCTCCATATTGTCCCTATTTGGAAAAGTGATGATAAAATCCATTATGACATTTCACCTTCATGGAGGCTTTGTTCTCAGGATAGTGAAAAAAGAAAAAAAAAGGCAATTTACATCTTCTGTTTTACAATATACATTACAAAGAGAGTACTTTTAGGAGTAACTTTTGCATTCTCAGGTGCCCGTGGAGAACAGCTTCCCCCTTCCTTTCTCGCTTCTCCTCTTAGTATGCTGGGAGATTTTATGTCAAGGGAATCTAAGTGATGAAGACTCACCCTCTCCATCTCTTTGAAGTCATCATCTAGCTTGGTTCCTTCAGCTCCTCCAACCTTCTCACTCACTTTCTGTAGAAAATAACCAAAAAAAAAAAAAAGAGGAATTATTACAAATAAATTTTCTTTTAAAAATATGTGTCACGAGTTGTAAGTGCTTTGACAAATATCACCTAATACAACATCACAACTATTCTCTGACATGGGTAGGCCATTCCATTTTCACAGGAGGCAACTGTGTATCAGAGGATACAGATAATTTACCAAAATCCACGCACCTGGTAGATACTGAAGCAGGAATTCAAAGCTGTGTCTTCTGATTTCAACTCTAGTGCTCTTTCTATTATATACATCATCATACAACTGTCAAAGCACTAACATTTTCCTTTTGAAAATTCCAAGGGACAATAGCATCATACAATAATCATTTCCCTCTGATAATGGATCTAAAATGCTACCTAGGTAGAAAATTACTGCATCTTCAACCTATTTTTCAATGGGCTGTTGAACAGATAATCACAAGCATCTATCAAACTGGTATGAAAAATACCAGCCTAACTGATCTTCAGATAAAGGGACTTAAATAGTTATCTTATAAATCTCCCTGTAGTTGTCCATGTCCTTATATACATAAGATAAATTGTGTGTAAAGATGTTGAGGGTATTTCTTTGCTACCCAGTCAATTCCCATTATCATACATTCTATGTTCATCAGTTTACATATGCAAATGTACATTTTCTACCTGTAGAATTCACGCTCATTAAAAAATTAGATATTCTATTCTGTTTTGAAATAAAGATCAAATTAAGTCGAATAAAAATTACAAAGGAATCACAAGAAAAATATTTCACTTTCATTAAAAACAGGAAATATTAAATGCTAATGACACCAGAATGTCATTCCTCTTAAAATAACTGTAAAGGTAGTTAGATGCTTTTTACTAAGATGTCACTGTGCTACATAAAGTTACCACATACACATATTAAAGTATAAGTTTTCATTTCCTTTAATAGCCACTGTGTTGAGGGTCTTTGCAGAATATCCCCACCATGGTCAGACCTGCAGCAACCTTAGTAACAACTGGGTCATCCAAGTAAGCTTGGTTTACCTCCTTCTAAAAGGGCTCTGGGATACATGGCTCACTTTCTTGCCTTGGAAGCTCTGATATCCCCTTATTGGGGGCTGAGGTATAGTGCTTACATTCCCCTTCTTTAACTCCTGTGTTCTGCCACCAGGAAGAGCTTTAGAAGAGATCACTCTTGGGAAAATCAAGAGCCTACATTCTTTCACCACTCTGGCCCAGATTTCACCTCAGCAGCAGTAACAGAAGGAATATGCTGTGATGAAAGATCATGGCATGGACTGCCATGGCACACCGTGTTGTTATGCAAATTAAATGGTATAAAATATAAGAACTCCTGTCTGAACCTATAAGACATGCAATATATCCTAGTTCCCTTCTCTCACCAATAAACTGCATCTGCTAGGCTTCCCTGGTCTGCTTAAAAATCCTGGTCTTTTCTATCAGTTTCTTTAACTACTATTTAATACCTTAAGAAGAATCTAACCATTTTCAGAAAACTGCTGCTGCTAAGTCACTTCAGTCGTGTCCGACTCTGTGTGACCCCATAGATGGCAGCCCACCAGGCTCCCCCGTCCCTGGGATTCTCCAGGCAAGAACACTGGAGTGGGTTGTCATTTCCTTCTCCAATGCATGAAAGTGAAAAGTGAAAGTGAAGTCGCTCAGTCATGTTGGACTCTTCTCGACCCCATGGACTCCAGCCTACCAGGCTCCTCCGTCCATGGGATTTTCCAGGCAAGAGTACTGGAGTGGGTTGCCATTGCCTTGTCCATCAGAAAACTGAGACTTGCGTAAATAAACTTTTTTATGAGGCTTGCATAAATTAAAAACAATTGCCTGGAAGGCAATTTCCACAAGTAAACCCTAGGTGGCTTTGCATTCACACCACAGTACTGAAGAGCTGTCCATGGTGCTGGACATTTCTGCCTAAAGTTCTTTGGATCAAATGGCCAGATGGCCAGAGTTCGATTCACCGTTTTAACCCTCAGTCCTTGACATCAGCCCTCTCACTTAACTTGTTTCCTAAGTGGTGGTGGCTATCAATTATTTCAACAAGATCAGCTTCCGTCTATGGGGTCACACAGAGTCGGACACGACTAAATCGACTTAGCAGCAGCAGCAGCAGCAGCAGCACAGATCTAGGCTTTGTGTTACATCACTATCAACCAAATAAAAGCCTGTATCAACTGATCTGGCACAGCAGTCAGTTTTTGCCTACATTCTTAAAGATGTTACCAAGCCAGAAAGAGATGGAAAGGTCTTAGAACTCAGTTTAGAACCTCCTAGTGGAATTCTACGGAGAAGGAAATGGCAACCCACTCCAGTGTTCTTGCCTGGAGAATGCCAGGGATGGCAGAGCCTGGTGGGCTGCCATCTATGGGGTCGCACAGAGTCGGACATGACTGAAGTGACTTAGCAGCAGCAGCAGCAGTGGAATTCCAAGTGTCAATAACTTAACCTGCATGTTCAAGTTTAAGTCATAGAAAATTAGGAATAGAAGGGAACTTAAAGGTTATTATTATCAAATTTTCCTTATCAGCAAACAAATTTTACTCTGATTTTTACAGATTCCCTCCCTTTCACTTTGCTCAGTGATGGCAATTTCAGCTCATATTTAAGCCCCTCTTGTGTCTTATTCTTGATGTATGTGGTTATCTGTTAAATTTGGGCCGGGAAACTCTATAATCTTATTGAATTCCTATGCAATAAAGAAATATAAGCCTCATACTCCCAACTCAACTGTCTCAGTTCTACCTGATTGTCTGCAATGTCAGGCCAAGGCCCTATTTTGGTTAAAGAGAATCATTATAGATATATTCCTCCCATGATCCATGAATGAGATGTTTAATTTTCATTTGCAAAATTGTCACAAAAACCAAGTAGCTGAAAAACATCTCCATTTATAGTAACAGAAAATCCTGGTAACCTTGGTTAATCACATTTTTATCATATCTAAGCAATAAAATAGGACCTTCATCAAAACCACAAGAGCTTATATTATAATTTCAACCCATATTGCTCAACTGAAAGTAATTTTAATTTCCTTCTTTTTTATATCCATCAATAGGTTAGCACCAGAGTGGCTCACTGTATTATAGGAATACCAAATAGGATCAACTGGCCATTAGTAATTCAGAACTAGTCCTAGTAACTCACACAAAGCACAACTCATCAGTCCATCAGACCACTGACTTTAACTATGTGGCTTAAGCACTCTATGTGTATGAGTGTGTGTGTGAGAGAGAGAGAGAGAGAAAGAGTGTGTGTGTGAGAGAGAGAGAGAGAGACGGTGGGGAGAGAGAGGGATGAGGAGAGAGAGAAAGGGAGGGGAAGGGGGACAGAGAGGAAGGAAAAAAGAGAAAATATGAATCTATTCTCCACAAAAGCTGACGTTTGAGATGCTATAAGAGAAACTGTTCACCAAATACATTGAATGAGGCTAACAGATACTGGTCTTGGTCTGATTGTTTGGTTGATATAAATTTCTTATCTGATTTGATTCATGGCAAAAGAAAGAATATTCAAAATGACATCTACATTGTTCTCTGGGCTATTTTTTTCCCCAAGTCACAAAGGATCTAAATATACCAAGGCACTGAATTAAACAATGTGCTAAATAGCCATATTCTCATTCCTTAGGAGTATGCCAAATATTTTCTCCTCCTGTTCTTTAAATAACATTACTAAAACTTCTATTGCTTTTGTGTATGTGAGTCAGGTGAGGAAGACAGGATCCCTGAGCTCATTTGGCCAACAATGAGTTTTATTTTCCTTGGTGGTGGTTTAGTCACTAAGTCATGTCCAACTCTTGTGACTATAGCCCACCAGCCTCCTCTGCCCATGGGATTTCCCATACAAAAATACTGGAGTGGGTTGCCATTTCTTTCTCTGGGTGATATTCCCAATCCAGGGATCAAACCTGGGTATCCTATATTGCAGGCAGAATCTTTACCCTGAGACACTAATATAGCTCTTGTTTTCCTTACCTAGTACCATTTACTTAAGAATAGTTTTGCTCTACTATATTCCAGTGAGGTGGTTCCTAAAAAGATTTCATATTATTGAGTATTTTCCGATATTGTTTAGTATACTTTAGCTAGTATACTCGCTTTTTGAGAAATTGATCCCCTATTCAAATAAACATTAGCAAAAGTTATTTGAATCAACCAAAACAGTATAAATGAGTCAATATGCCCATCTGTAGCATCTAAAAACAACTCTCCTGTTCAAAATCTCCCAGCGTACTCGCCTAGCACAACACTGAGAATTTGTGCTTCCAATCTTTTATTTTCTATTACACTCTCCATATATATTCCAACCAAACCAAAAAAATCTCATCTTCCTCTAAGTTATTCTTCATTGTATTCATCACAAGATACACTCAGTAAAGATTTGTGAACTGAACTACAGTGCAATTTTGTAAATGTTAATGTTAAAAAGACTGAAAGGAGGCATAAAGTAAGGCAAACAGGACTGATCATTTCACTCAGGGATGGTTTTTCAGAAGGTATAACTCTTCAAAGAAAGAAAATAAATAATATAATCAACTCACATTTTAAATTAAAAGTCTTAATTCTGAGTCTGGAGTCGTGTTGCCTCACGCTATTTTTTCTATATGCCAAATAAGAAAAATAAGGGAACCAGAAGCAGGAGGCAGCTTAAATAAATGACCACTGTTCTCAGCCCAAAGGATGAGGATGCTGCAGGCTCTCCAACAATGACTCATCCTCCCCTGCATGAATTATCACCACAGAGTCGGACACGACTGAAGCGACTTAGCAGCAGCAACAGCAGCAGGTAAAAGACACTCCACCCTCTAACTGCAGCTCTGATACTTCCCTATATTGCACTTCAATCAAACAGTGAATATCCAACCACCTTATCTCCAACAGCCTTTTATAAAGGTCTCCTTGAAAATCACACCATCAGCGAAATTCAATAGACTTAAGACCAAATTCATTCACACTCCACACACCTGCAAAGTTATTTACTGTCTGATGTCCCTATTTTTGTTTAGCTTTGTCTCATTATTCATTACACAAAGCCAGATTTTCATACCGGCCACCAAATATGCTGTGTTAATTCCTTTTGCCTTGTACCTGGACCTATTTTATTTCTCTTTTCTAATTTTCAAATCCTGCCAAGTACCTAAGATGCTAATCCAACTTTCACCTTCTCCATCTTCATCTTGAATGCTCACCCTAGATGGAAGTTACTAGATTTCCACTGCATTCTTAATGAAACACACCATCTGTTGGACTCCCTGGAACTAGCTACTTGATGAGTAAAACTGCTGAGAACTTTTGCTTATCTGATTATAAAATTCATATATCACATGCAACTTTGTCTGAAAACTTCGCAGTACCTAACACACTGCACAGCAGAAAATCATCAGTTGAAACAAAAATGTGTCTCAATGAATTATTCTAAGAGCAAAATAAATTAAAGGAGGACCCTTAATTATGAGTGAGCACTGGTTCTTTATCTCATTTCTGAGAGTTTTATCTCCCCTGTAAAATGTCATAACTTTTTTATGTTGACAATAAGTAAAAATATAGCAAACTCAAAATACTGCCTTCCAAATATTTATAGAAAGACATCACCTATGAAAGAAAGAAAGTGAAAATGAAGTCGCTCAGTCATGTCCGACTCTTTGCAACAACCCCCTGGACTAGAGCCTACCAGGCTCCTCCATCCATGGGATTCTCCAGGCAAGAATACTGGAGTGAGTTGCCATTTCCTTCTCCAGGGGATATTCCCGACCCAGGGATCGAACCCCAGTCTCCCATGTTGCAGGCAGACACTTTATCCTCTGAGCCACCAGGGAAGTCAAATAAAAGAAGGCCATACTCTGACTCTACGAAAGTTCTTTAATTATTATTCATTGGTTAGGTACTAAAATTAAAATGATAATACTTGACAACATACCTAATATTCAGAAGGAAACAGAAAAGTAAAAATCACAGCAATATTATCTTGGTATTTGGCTAAATACAGGTAGATCTAGCTTTTCCAGATGGTGGTGTTGCCATGTATGAAGGGGAGGATGGATATACTTTATGGGGTACAGGTTTCACACTAGTTTTTCTCAGCTGTCATTAAATTGGAATGCTTAAATGCCATGATGTTTTGAAAGTGAATTTCAAAAACTATATATTATTTTTCTCAATCAGAAATTTCATATTTTCTTGAAAATGAGTAAAGGCATTTTCATCTATCTAAACTAAGTTATTTGAACTAACTGTGCTAATTCTATTTCTCACTATATTGAAGAACAATAAAAAGGTTTGTCAACTACAAACTGGTGCTTGCCAAGGGCATTTGCCATCTGTCTTCATGGGGGTTGAATCCCGTGCTGCTGCAGCTGCTGACCTTTGACACACCTGAAGGGAGTTCAGGGTAGAGAAAGAGTCACTCTGTGCTTCAGTGAAACCGGTAGAACAGGTCTTAAGATAGATATTTTCAGAAACTGATTGCATGATCCCAATCCTTGTATCTCCTCATATCTAGAAAAACACTAAATCCCTTTAGCTGACATCAGCTCCTCAGGAGCTGAAAACCTCTTGTAAAGTAAGTGCTTAATTGCAATGAACACCCCCTTCACCGAAATCACATATAGCGACCTTCCCTCACTGCCTGGAGCAGCTTCTCAGCGCCATCTCAGGTGCCGTCTCCTGGGCTGCAGTCCTCATTCTGCCCCATATAAAACTTAACTGAAGCTATCACGCTGTGCATCTTTTTTTGGTCAATGGATTCCTCTCATAATTATACCCCCTGCCCCAAGAATTCAACAGAATGAAGAATGATTTTCTTTGAATATCTGGAGCAAATTAGAATGAGTTAGGAGAACTAAGCACTTGGCCCTTTCCCAACTTTCAGCCTATCTTGCTTTTTGTCAAATACTATATAGAAAATGCAGAAATTGATTTGCATGATGTTCTAAGCTTCTGGTGTGGTTCACTTGGATTAAGAGTAATAAGTTTCTAAGCTCTGTTGCACCAAATTGAGAACTTCCCAAGTGCTATGTGGCTAATTACTTGTACACACACCTCAAAGGGAAATGGCAGTATTTATAATAGACGTATTATGCAAATTTCAGTCCCTCCCTGGAAAGACAGTTTATACTATCACCTATAGCTGCATTCACAAGTGATCCTATTTCTGTCTTCTAGAAAAAAAAAAGAAAGAAAATTAAGTACATAAAATGTATGTAATAAAAACCAATAAGCACTTCTCTATTTTTCATTCATCCAAAGAATCTAGTTCATCATCAGATAAGGGGTAATTTAGTAAGGGGGATTCACAGAATTTGAAAATATAGCCATAAAGTTTCCCATCCCTGGCAATAGGAAAAAAAATCATGCATTTTCATAGTCTACAGCACTAAGCCACCAAAACTGAGCAAAATATAAAAAGACAGTGTCTGCTAAAAGTAGACTCCCAAGACTTAGGGCTAGAATTATGTCATATACTATTTTTTTTTTAATTCTATTTGAAGCTCAGTTATAAAATCCCTTGAGAAAAAAAAAAAAACAGAACTTAGAAAGAAAAAAAAACAAACAAACAGTAATTCATTTGGGATTTCAATACCCTCTAATGAATGGCCTAACACCTAAAGCCCTATAACTCAGGGCTTTACTTTCCCTGATAAGGCAAGGAAAAGTAGCCCTAGGTCTTCCATTGTTAAGAGCAACTGCTGGGAAGCTCTTTACTTTTTTGTAAACTGAAATTACAAACTTCTCTGGGCCTCTGTTTCCTCATCCACAAATTGGGATAGGGTGTGATGAGATAACCAGGAGAGTTCTAAGGTGTCTTTCAATTTAAAATTTGATATCTACTTCTAGTATGGTTAATTTGATGAATCAATTAAGCTAGGCTACAGTACCCATGCTAGAAAGGTAATGGTCAAAATCCTTCAAGCCAGGAGCTCAGTCAGTAAAGAATCTGCCTGCAATGCAGGAGACCCAGGTTCAATTCCTGGGTGGGAAAGATACCCTGGAGAAGGAAATGGTGACCCACTCCAGTATTCTTGCCTGGAGAATCCCATGGACAGAGGAGCCTGGCAGGCTACAGTCCATGGGGTCACAAAAGTCAGAGATGACTTAGCACCTAAACCAACACCAGGCTTCAAGAGTATATGAACTGAGAACTTCCACATGTACAAGCTGGATTTAGAAAAGGCGAGGAACCAGAGATCAAATTGCCAACATCCCTGGGATCAGAGAATTCCAGAAAAAACATCTACTTCTGCTTCATTCATATGCTAAAACTTTTGACCATGTAGATCACAACAAACTGTGGAAAATTCTGAAAGAGATGGGAATACCTGACCACCTTACCTGCCTCTTGAGAAACCTGTATGCAAGTCTAGAAGCAATAGTTAGAACGGGGCATGGAATACCTGACTGGTTCAAAGTTGGGAAAGGAGTACATCAAGGCTGTATATTGTCACCCTGCTTATTTAACTTCTATGCAAAGTACATCATGCAAAACACCAGGCTGGATGAAGCAAAGGCTGGAATCAAGACTGTCAGGAGAAGACACAGATGACACCACCCTAATGGCAGAAAGTGAAAAGGAACAAAAGAGCTTCTTGATGAAGGTGAAAGAGGAGAGTGAAAAAGCTGGCTTAAAACTCAACATTCAAAAAACTAAGATCACAGCATCTGGTTCCATGACTTCATGGCAAATAGATGGGGAAATAGTGGAAACAGTTTCCAGATGGGGCAACAGTGGCTGACTTTATTTTTTGGGCTCCAAAATCTGCAGATGGTGATTGCAGCCACAAAATTAAAAGACGCTTACTCCTTGGAAGGAAAGTTATGACCAATCTAGACAGCATGTTAAAAAGCAGAGACATTACTTTACCAACAAAGGTCCATATAGTCAAAGCTATGGTCTATCCAGTTGTTGTGTACAGATGTGAGAGTAGGACCATAAAGAAGGCTGAGCACTGAAGAGCTGATGCCTTCAAAATGAGGTACTGCAAGGAGATCAAACCACTCAATCCTAAAGGAAATCAACCCTGAATATCCATTGGAAAGACTGATGCTAAAGCTGAGGCTATGATACTTTGGCCACCTGATGCAAAGAGCCAACTTATTGGAAAAGACCCTGATGCTGGGAAAGATTGAGGGCAGGAGGAGAAGGGTGTGACAGAGGATGATGAGATGGTTAGATGTCATCACCAACTCAATGGACATGAGTTTGAGTAAACTCCAGGAGATAGTGAAGGACAGAGAAACCTGGTGTACTGCAGTCCATGGGGTTGCAAAGAGTTGGACACAACTGAGCAACTGAACACCAACAACTGTACTCAGTTATTCAATCAAACACTAATCTAGGTCTTGTTGCAAATATTGTGCCTGGCTCTTTATGACCAATCTGGTTCCTCTGTTCGTGCAATTTCCCTGGTGAGAATACCGGAGTGGGTTCTCACTCATCTCATCTAACCAGGGATCGAACCTGCGTTTCTTGCATTGGTAGGCAGATTCTTTACCACTGAGCCACCTGGAAAGCCCCAAGATAGTCTATAGATTTGTGGTTAATTCCACAATCAGTTGAGCTTAAGTAAACACGATTGTCCTTGAAATGTGGGAGGGTTGCATCCGACCAACTGAAAGGCCTTAAAAACAATACTGAGGTTTCCTTGAGGAAGAAAACATTCTGTCTCCATATCCTACTGGGTCTGTTTTTCTGAAGAGCCCTAACGGATGCAATTTCTACCTGCTGGAGGGCTATTTATAGTACATCAAAGGTAGATAACAATTAGAAAAGGAAGGGAAAAAGAAAATACCATGAAAAGTATCTGAAAACAAAATGCCATGGAACTCTTCCCCTCTTGACCTCACATTCTAGGGTTATTTTGATGCAAATCTCCTTCTAAAATTAAAAAGAAATCATCTTTGGTAGGAGATGCCCATTAAAGTTGGAGAAGGCAATGGCACCCCACTCCAGTACTCTTACCTGGAAAATCCCATGGATGGAGGAGCCTGGTGGGCTGCAGTCCATGGGGTCACTAAGAGTCAGACACGACTAAGCGAGTTCACTTTCATGCATTGGAGGAGGAAATGGCAACCCACTCCAGTGTTCTTGCCTGGAGAATCACAGGGATGGGGGAGCCAGGTGGGCTGCCATCTATGGGGTCACACAGAGTCGGACACGACTGAAGCGACTTAGCAGCAGCAGCAGCAGCCCATTAAAGTAGAGTAACTGATACTCCTTGGGTCTCAGCTGTAGGGCAGGCAGCTGAGAATATGCTCCATTTCTATCACTAATGCTTGGACAGCCTTCATCCATCCACTCAAGGTAAGTTCCTCAGCTTTGCAGAAAGCAAGCATCAGGGACAAGCTGCAAGCCAAGGGGTATTTGAAGACACTTGCGAGACTTCCTATAAGTATGTCACATATCAATTCATTCAGTTCTCCACACAGCATTTTATGTCACCAAATGTGGCACCTGAGCTTTATCCTGAGACAAGTGCTCCTCTTTCTCTAAAGCCAAAGGAAGCTGGCATCATGCTTTTAATTGCCGCTAATCAGATTGATTAGCGGCAATAAAAAATCATAAGCTATAACTTAAGTAACAGTAAGGAGGAGATACAAAGAGGCTGCAGAGATAGTCATGAATGTGGATGGACCACCTCTTGGCATTCAATGAAGAGATACCAGACCCACCATCTTATATAGAAAATCACTGACCTACTAACATGTGGGTGTGCTCAGTCATGCCAAACTCTTTGCAAACCCATGGGCAGTAGCCCACCAGGCTCCTCTGTCCATGGAATTTTCTAGGCAAAAATACTGGAGTGGGTTGCCATTTCCTCCTCCAGGGGATCTTCCTAACCCAAGGATTGAACCTGTGCCTCTTGTTCTGCACTGGCAGGCAGATTCTTTATCACTGTGCCAGCTAATAGAGGAATTCAATTGGGAACAAAGAATAACCACATAAAACTCAGAAAGATGGATCCCTCTCTGAGATATCAACTTTGGTAACTCATGCTGTAGAAATTCCATCATCTGAACCCAAAATGTTAAGAGCACTTTAATGTCAAGGCAGATACAAATATAGATTTCATTTACAATCTGGGCAAAATTTCCTGAGTGCTAAGCAGCCTGTCACTGCCTGAGAAGACTATGCCCTGATATATGCAAGCTTTGCTTCCACCCTGAGCTTCAAGTTCTGTGGCCTGCACTGCAGATGAATCTCTGGAGACTCACACCTTGCCAGTTCATGCTGAAGTCAGAGAAGGAGAAGCGGAGGAGGCTCCCCACCCTCAATCATACAAATTCCTGGTTTGCCTTTTACTCGTTATTTCTAGTATTGGGATTTTGAGTTCTAGTAAATTCTAGTATTAGAATTCTGCCCCTGCAAGGGACATTTCACAGACAAGGCTGATGCAATACTCAGAGCATGTATTCAGAGTAATGTCACTGCATCCCACATCTGAAAGCTAACCTGACACCTTGTTTGCCAGTACACTTTCAAGGTGGAAAAGAAGCCACTCATTTCACTGTCCCATTTCCTACTGTCTCAGTCAATTCTCTACCAATAGTTACACTCTATACTTTCATATACATATAAATATATAATGTACATACACACATACATACATATGTATACATATACATATATAACATACATACACATAAACATACTTATAGATATATACTTATATAAACACACAGATACATATATGTGTGTGTATATATAAGTATATATATTTTTTTATATGATAAATAACAGAGAAATATTTGGCATTTCTCCAGGCTTAGAGTTGCTCAAAGTTGTCTATCAAATTGGGGGCATGCTCTAAACACATTTCAGCTCTCCAAACCAGCACTAATAGCTTGCTTTCCTTTCAAGTTTCTGCCCAGTGCTTTTCAATCATGTGGGAGACTTGCTCTTGCATGAGCTGACTGCTTGCAAAGCTCCAATAAAAATATGCCAAAAAATAAGCTAAGGAAAGGAGATAGGAAAGGATACTGTTTCTTAAATTTTTCTCAGGCTCACTAAAGTGCTAAAGTCAGCTAGTGAGTAGTAGGTGGTGGACACAGAGCTTTCGAGAGGCTGTCCTCTTATTTGTTCAATTTGGACATGAGAGAAGAGATGGAGGAATATTTGGAAGGGGCAGACTCTTGAGAAGAGGCTGGCACCTCTTTTCATGACAAAAAAAGGTGAAGTCAAATACATGTCAAGACAGGGGCCCAAGGGTAATTGTTTTGAAGTCACTTTCCTTAAGCTCTGGAGTATAGGGAAAAGAATAATGAATTAAACTTTTTAACAACTTTAATGACACAAAGATCACTCATTTAAAGTACACAATTCAATGACTTTTAGCATATTTACAGAGTTGTGTGACCATCACCATAATCTAATCAAGAAATCAAGAACAGTTTCATCATACCATAAAGAAACCTGGTACCCATCAGTAGTCACCCCCTAATCCTCTCCCCGCAACTCCATTTAATGCTCCCCCACCCCGGCAGCCACTAATCTACTTTCTGTCTGTATGGATATGCCTATTTTGGATATTTCACATGAATGGAATGATACAATTACGTGGTCTCCTGTTTCTGTCTTCTTTCAGTTATCATCATGTTATCAAGGTCCATTCATGTTGGGGCATGTGTTAGCACTTCCTTTTTATGGTTGAATAATATTTCATTATATGAATACACCATATTTTCTTTGTCCATCCATAAGGTAATGGACATTTTGTGTTATTTTCTAGATTGGGCAAATCATTTTACCTCTCAAGTTTTCTGACATAGGGATAATTCAAAGCCACCTCACAGGGCAGTTACAAAGATTATAGAAGATAACTAAGTGTTTTGCAGACTATAAAGCACTTCATCAATGCAAAGGATTAGTGTTGTTACTCTGTAAGCACCACCACATGATCCTGTTACTTAAGAGTAACATGGGGACACCATGAACATGGTGACCATAAGGTGGAGCCTTCCAAAATGCTTCTACCCAAGACAAACTTGTCGTAGAAGGAAGACATAAACACTTTCCAATATCTAGGCCAAGTAACGATTTGAGGGCTGTTAATATACACAACATCATTCCAGAAGAGGATCTTTGAAGAGCAAAATGGTGTGCCTGTGGGCACGCATTACTAATTAAAGGCAAACTGGAGATTTACATTTCAGAATGCAATGCTATTCTGAGAAACCATTTCTCAGAAGTGATCTCAAGTTTTCTTATCAAATCAGCTCACATCACCATTCTGTGTCACAGCTGATCATGGCGTTAGCAAGAAGAGGTTAAACAGGAGAATGTGAGAGGAAAGTTAATACATTCATGAGCCCATGAAGTATACTTTTTGTTGTGGGGGTTTGGAGCTTTTTTGGGCAAAATGACAAGATCCAATTCTAATTTGGGGTGACACTGTAGGAAAGAGGGAGTCTTGTGGAGTAAACTTGTGTTTCTGACAGGACTACATCATCCCTCAGGTACCAGTATGTGCTGGAGGGTAAGGGGAGGAGAAGGGAAGGGAAGCACTGAGAATGTGGGGATGAGAGGAACAGGTGTGTTATGGTCAGACAGCCGGGACATACCAGCAATAGGACTGAAACTCAGGTTCCCTGATTCCCATATCAATAAAAATCTTGTTTTCAGGAGAGGGTCTACTTGGGTTAGCTGTAATCAATAGATACTAGTCTGTAGCACTGGAGGATGGTTAAACACACAAAAATTCCTTAAAATATTTAACTTGCTTTCCATAACTGTTTATATTGTTAGAAGTCATTGTTAAGCATTTTCTTAGTAACTAACAAGAATTGATTAATATCATTTAGGGTTTGCTGCTGCTGCTAAGTCGCTTCAGTCATGTCCGACTCTGTGCGACCCCACAGACAGCAGCCCACCAGGCTCCCCCATCCCTGGGATTCTCCAGGCAAGAACAGTGGAGCGGGTTGCCATTTCCTTCTCCAATATGTGAAAGTGAAAACCGAAGTCACTCAGTCATGTCCGACTCTTCGTGACCCCATGGACTGCAGCCTACCAAGCTCCTCCGTCCATGGGATTTTCCAGGCAAGAGTACTGGGGTGGGTTGCCATTGCCTTCTCCACAATTAGGGTTTACTGTCCTTCAGTAATAAATTCATAACTCCTTTCTTTTTGCCTATGGACCTGCTGTAATCAAATCGTCACTAGATCAACTCTACCTTCCCCTTTTATAGTTGTAGTTCAGTCGTTCAGTTGTGTCCCACTCTTTGTGACCCCATGGACTGCAGCATTCCAGGATTCCCTGTCCTTCACCAACACCTGGAGCCTACTAAAATGCATGTGCATTGATGGTGATGCCATCCAACCATCTCATCCTGTCCTCCCCTTCTCCTCCCGCCTTCAGTCTTCCCAGCATCAGTTCAGTTCAGTCGCTCAGTCGTCTCATATTCTTTGCAACCCCATGAACCTCAGCACACCAGGCCTCCCTGTCCATCACCGACTCCCAGAGTCCATCCAAACCCATGTCCATTGTGTCGTGATGCCATCCAACCATCTCATCCTCTGTCTTCCCCTTCTCCTCGCAGCCTCAATCTTTCCCAGGATCAGGGTCTTTTCAAATGAGTTCTCTCCGCATCAGGTGGCCAAAGTATTGGAATTTCAGCTTCAACATCAGTCCCTCCAGAACACCCAGGAATAATCTCCCTTAGGATGGTCTGGTGTGATCTCTTCACAGTCCAAGGGACTCTCAAGAGTGTTCTCCAAGACCACAGTTCAAAAGCATCAATTCTTCTGCACTCAATGAATATTCAGGATTGATTTCTTTTAGGATGGACTGGTTGGATATCTTTGCTGTCCAAGGGACTCTCAAGAGTCTTCTCCAACACCACATTTCAAAAGCATCAATTCTTTGGCACTCAGCTTTCTTTATAGTCCAACTCTCACATCTATACATGACTACTAGAGAAACCATAGTTTGACTAGATGGACCTTTGTTGGCAAAGTAATGTCTCTTCTTTTTAATATGCTGTCTAGGTTGGTCATAAATTTTCTTACAAGGAGCAAGCATTTTTTAATTTCATGTCTGCAGTCACTATCTACCGTGATTTTGGAGCCCAAAAAAATAGTCTATCACTGTTTCCATTGTTTCTCCATCTATTTGCCACGAAGTGATGGGACCAGATGCTATGATTTTAGTTTACTGAATGTTGAATTTTAAACCAACTTTTTCACTCTCCTCTTTCACTTTCATCAAGAAGCACTTTAGTTCTTCACTTTCTGCCATAAGGGTGGTGTCATCTGCATATCTGAGGTTATTGATATTTCTCCCGGCTATCTTGATTCCAGCTTGTGCTTCATCCAGCCTGGCATTCTGCATGATGTACTCTGCATATAAGTTAAATAAGCAGGGTGACAAAATACAGCCTTCATGTACTCCTTTCCCAATTTGGAACCAGTCTGTTGTTCCATGTCCAGTTCTAACTGTTGCTTCTTGACCTGCATATAGATTTCTCAGGAGGCAGGTCAGGTGGTCTGGTATTCCCATCTCTTTAAGAATTTTCAACAGTTTGTTGTGATCCACAGTCAAAGGCCTTGGAATAGTCAATAAAGCAGGAGATGTTTTTCTAGAACTCTCTTGCTTTTTGGATGATCCAACAGATGTGGGCAATTTGATCCCTGGTTCCTCTGCCTTTTCTAAATCCAGCTTGAACATCTGGAAGTTCACAGTTCATGTACTGTTGAAGCCTGGCTTGGAGAATTTTGAGCATTACTTTGCTAGTATGTGAGATGAGTGCAATTGTGCAGTAGTTTGAGCATTCTTTGGCATTGCTTTTCTTCACAATTGGAATGAAAACTGACCTTTTCCAGTCCTGTTGCCACTGCTGAGTTTTCCAAATTTGCTGGCATATTGAGTGCAGCACTTTCAGAGCATCATCTTTTAGGATTTGAAATAGCTCAACTGCAATTCTATCACCTCCACTAGCTTTGTTCATACTGATGCTTCCTAAGGTCCACTTGACTTTGCATTCCAGGATGTCTGGTTCTAGGTTAGTGAACACAATTTTGTGCTTATCTGGGTCATGAAGATCTTTTTGTATACTTTTTTTGTGTGTGTATTATTGCCTCCTGTTCTTAATATCTTCTGCTTCTGTTAGGTCCATACCAATCTGTCCTTTATTGAGCCCATCTTTGCATGAAACGTTCCCTCAGTATCTCTGATTTTCTTGAAGAGATCTCTAGTCTTTCCCATCCTATTGTTTTCCTCTATTTCTTTGCATCAATCACTGAGGAAGGCTTTCTTATCTCTTTGTGTTATTTTTGGAACTCTGCATTCAAATGAGTATATCTTTTCTTTTCTCCTTGCCTTTCACTTCTCTTCTTTAGGCCTTCTCAGACAACCATTTTGCCTTTTTGTGTTTCTTGGGAATGGTCTTGATCACTGCCTCCTGTACAATGTCATGAACCTCTGTCCATAGTTCTTCAGGCACTCTGTCTATCAGATCTAATCCCTTGAATCTATTTGTCACTTCTACTGTATAATCCTAAGGGATTTGATTTATGTCATACATGAATGGTCTAGTGGTCTTCCCTACTTTCTTCAATTTAAGTCTGAATTTGGCAGTAAGGAATTCATGATCTGAGCCACAGTCAGCTCCCAGTCTTGTGTTTGCTGACTGTATAGAGCTTCTCCATCTTTGGCTGCAAAGAATGTAATCAATATGATTTCAGTATTGACCATCTGGTGATGTACATGTGTAGAGCCTTTTCTTGTATTTTTGGAAGAGAGTATTTGCTATGACCAGTGTGTTCTCTTGGCAAAACTCTGTTAGCCTTTGCCCTGCTTCATTCTTTGCTCCCACAGCTCCTGGTGAAACTAAGCGAGACCCTGGGGGGCCTTCCCAAGGACAAATAGCCCCTACCCTTTGTATCCTACACTGGCCTCATTTGTAAAAAGCTTTTGTCGCCTAGACTTTCCCAGAGTTCCAAAGAACAAATATAATCAGAAAGTGAGGAAATGCAGAAGCAAAGGAAAACAGTCAAGCAAGACTAAATAATAGTAGGTTAGTCATGAAACAAAGTCAAGGACCTTTGGTTCCTCCTAAGAGCTATGGGTAATATCCTGAGCCATATGCTTGAATTGCTCTGCAGATCCTAAAATCTCCACCAGGTGGAAGAAGCTAACTGCTTGATGACCATGCACATACAGCCCCCAGACCAACTGAGGTCTGAGTATAGGGCTGCCCCCTGCATCTGCAATGTGCTTAGCTCACCACCCAGCAATCAGAGAACTGTGCAGTAGCCAATCATGGACCCCCTTACCCACTCCCTCACTGTGTCTTTAAAACCCTTCCCTAAAAGCCATGGGGGAACTTGGGTCCTTTGAGCATAAGCTGCCCATTCTCCTTGCCTGGCCCTGCAGTAAACACATTTCCTTCACCATAACCTGTTGTCAGCACTGGCTGTGCTGCACATGGGGTGGGTGGATCCAAGTTTGGTTCAGTAACACTGGGTCAAACTCTATTCAGCACTTGTTAGGTTTTATTTTGTATTACCATCATCTACTTGAATGCATGTCTAACATATAGAGTTCCCGGAAGGTAGTGATCTTGGTTTTGTTCATCTCTGGTTCCTCGTGCACAGAGTTAGCCTGGCACATGGCTGGCCTACAAAGTATAAGCAGATGAAAAGGCAGTACACCAAGCTATGCACGAGTTTGATCTCATTTTTTTTTTTCCTATTTCATTTCTATTTGCTATCATTTCCCTGAACAATCACTGCATTTATCTTTTCTTCTTTCCTTCAAAATATCTCTCTACTGATGGTGATGGCAAAAGTGGATATTGTCACAGGATAATTAGCAGCAGCTCTGGACACAATTTCCAACAGTAGCACCATAAACAGTTTTTAAAAAATGATTATTAAGGTACTATGCTGGCATGACTGTTGATAAGAATACAATGAACAATTTTTTTAAATTTACAAATGATAAATGCTAGAAAGGGTGTGGAGAGAAGGGAACCCTCCTATATCACTGGTGGGAATGTAAACTGGTACAGCCACTATGGAAAACAGTATGGAAGTTCCTTAACAAATTAAAATAGAGCTACCATATGATCCAGCAATCCCACTCCCAGGCATACGTAAAGAGAAAATCATAATTTGAAAAGATACGTGCACCCCGGTGTTCACTGTAGCACTATTTACAATAGCCAGGACATGGAAGCAACTTAAATGTGCATCAATAAAAGAATGGATAAGGCAGATGTGGTACAAATATACAAAGGACTATTGCTCAGCCATAAAAAGAATGAAATAATGTCATTTGCAGTAACATGGATGATCTAGAGATTGTCATACAGAATGAAGTAAGTCAGACGGAGAAAGACAAATATCATATGATATCACTCATATGTGGAATCTTTAAAAAGGCTACAAATGAACTTATCTACAAAACAGAAATAGAGTTACAAATGTAGAAAATAAACTTATGGTTACTGGGGTGGAGGTGGGGATAAACTGGAAGAGTGGATTGACATAGACACACTACTAACTAATAAGGACCTACTGTATAGCACAGGGAACTCTATTCAATACTCTGTAATGGTCTATATGGGAAAAGAATCTTAAAAAGAGTGGATATATGTATACACATAGCTGATTCGCTTTGCTGTACACCTGAAATTAACACAACATTGTAAATCAACTATATCCCAATAAAACTTAAAAAAAGAATATGGTGAAAATAAGAGAGTAGGATGAAAGCAAGGATGAAGTAGGATGAAAGCTGGACTGCTCAACAACCATTTAAAACACTAGTGATCAGACAAAACCGTCAAAAGTGGTTCCTTTTTTATATGCTTGTTGCCTACCACATCTCCACCACCACCACCATCACCATGTTAGAATCTGGCTACTTTCCAATCTCTATCGTTCATACATTTGGGAAATATTTACTGAATTCTTTTTATATGTCAGGCATTCAAGAGACCACAAGGAGGATGTGCAAGGGCCCTAGGGTATATTGGGTAAGTATGGCTCCTCCAAGAGCCCTGCATGAAACATTAGAAGGGAAAGAGAAGGATTAGAAAGGGAAAGAGAAAGCACTCAAGATGAAACTGGAGATTCTGGAAGTGAGAGAGTCAATTCCTAGGTAGGTTGATAAGAAGTCCAAGGTTCCCGAGGAGGAGAAAGGGGTCTGGGGCTCTCAAGGAGAAAAGGAACAATGTTCTTTTCTACATTGCTTTGTCTTAGTCAATTTAACAATGTATCTTGCTCAAGGACATGTTTCTCCTTAACAAGAACCTTCTGACTAATCCCATCATCTTAAAATGTATATCATGGGAGTAGGTCTGGTAAGATATTTCTATTGTTTGTTTTAATTTTGTTAATTTAAGATGTACTTTGTGGGAGTGGGTCTGAAAAAATTATATAAGGCCTTGATAAGGCTAGCCAGTGGGGCACTCTCCGCCCCCTTTCTGATGTCTATGTCAGAAGCTTTCTCTGTTCATTTTCTTACTTTCATAAAACTCTGCTACACAAAAGCTCTTGAGTGATCAAGCCTGGCCCCTGATCCCGAAGCTAAATCTTCTTTGGAGATCACGAATCCAACGTCATTCACCGTAAGCTATCAGAAGGAGGCAGACACTGCAAGCCCCTCTGGAAAATATGAGGGTCTTCATCGGAAGAGCAATGAGGGTAAAATGAGAGGATATATGATTTTAAAACCTCGTGCTAGACAAACTTAGTGCAAAGTCACTCAGCCAAATAAGAGGCCACAAAAGGATGGTGCTTCAGGAACAGGTTTTATCCCTACTGGGAGGGCTACACATTTTGCTTTCATTTGCAAGACCACAGAATCATGATTGTCACAAGTCTGGCATGCACAGAGGAACATATGGCTTCTTTCTGAAAGAAGTCTTCCTGCATCAAGTCCCAGATTTGCTAATAAAAGCATCCTGCTCTGTAAGGAGGTTTAGAGAATACAATTTGGGTTTGTTGTTATTGTCCTTTTGTTTTCGTTTCCTTTTCTACACAGGGCATGAAAACTCAAAGTGGGATTTAATTTTCTGGAACCTAAAAGAAATGTTCCTAATGGATTATTATATAGTTTTCTGTAAACTGTGTTTCTCTGCAGTGAATTACTATCTACTCTTATATAATATTTCCTAACTTAGAGTATGCTCAACCTGTCATTTAGAGCTCAGAAGAGTATATTTAATGCAGCAGAAGACTTTTGATATCACAACTGGAGGAGAAAGTTATACTGTTAAGTAGATTTTTTGTTAAAAAAAAAAACAAAAAACTGAAGGGGAAGTCTCAATTCAATTCCTCTGGTGCACATTCTCTGCTAAATGTAGGTGCCTTTCTTTTATTTGCATAAGGAATTAATTTCACTCAAAAAGGTATGATGAACATATCACAGTAGAAGCTGGATTTTAAGCACTATAAGAAACAGTTCTCAAAGAAAAATCAAATTAACAGAAGAAGACTATTTTCACGAAGAAATCTGGCACATGATTTCAAACTCCAAAATGTAAATACCCATCTACACATGACTCAGCTGTTAAAAAGCTAACTTTTTCTCCTATTTGTTATGGATACTTACAAATAAGTAAAATGTAAAAACAAAACCAAAGCTGCTTTTTTGCCCTCTCTGCCCTCTCTTCTGCTCCCCCCTCCCTCCACTCCTCGCACAGAACCCCTCCCCTTTCCAGTGGCAGTTTTGTTCTTTTCTTGCCCACATGTCTGTCTTAGTTTGGATCTTCCCAAAACAGAGCCTGGATCCTGGATGAAGCGGCAGCAGTTCATGTGGATGGTGGTCCCAGGGAACAGAATGAGGGAGCAGGAAGACTGGGGCAGAGAAAGGCAAGGCCACGCAGAGCGTGTGCTGGAGCTGGTTACCACAGGAGGTAACACGGCTTGCTCCTGCAGGGGGCCCTGTGAGGAACCGTGTGGAACACACCTCAGTACAGGAAGTCCCCTATACTTAACATATATTGCTATAGGTAGAGGCAGACAATTCATTTTAACCGCTGTACAGTGACCCACTGTAAGACTATCAAAATTTATTTTTTCAGTGATATATACTTGGGTTGTGTTATGTTTCACACTATTACAAACAGTACAGCAACAAGCATCCCTCTGTGAATGTCTCTTGGTGCACAGTAAGAGTTTTCTCCAGGATATATGCCCTGCAGTGAAACCACTGTCACAGGTTTGCATAAATACAAGAACCTTCAGCTTATTTCATTATTGCCACATGACTCTCCCAAGTAGCTGGGTCAACTGAGAGCCCCACCACCAGTGTACTGTCTGCACATCTTCCTCAATATTCAGTTCTGTCACACTTCTTAATCTTTGCAAATCTGATGGTTATGAATGTATATTACAATATTGTCATAATTTCCATGTTTCTGATTACTAGAAAACCTGAACATCCTTTCACACTAATGGATCTTCTGGGGTACCTATTCTATGGGCTGCCCGTGCATATCATGTGTCTATTTTTGTTGTTGTTGTGATTGATATTGATATTTGCCCTGCTATTTTTCTTACTCATGCATCGTGTGGTAGCTCTTTACACCCCTTCCATTTTTAAAGCTCTGGCTGGCTATCACTGGCCTAGGTCAGCACAGTAAGTGCTTCCACACCCAGCAGAGGTTCCAAGTACCCAAAAGCCCCACTGTATATATCATCCACTCTGAGTGAAAACAAACACATCATTTGAAAAAATCTGGTATTCATCCAGTCATCCATCCAGGGACATCTACTGAGTACTTACTATGAAGTGACAGTCATGGTATTAGCAACAGGGACATAAAGACATAAGAAACCACAACCTAAGAGGCTCATCCAACTGCAATGGATTAATCACCAGACAAGCTAAATGTCACTTAGCCTGGAGCATAGCTTGGAAAAATCAGGAAAAGAGAGCGTGATGGAATGGTGATGTATCTGAGTAGATATGGTGAAAATGGGTGTTCCCTCTCTTCCCAGATCCTGGTCTAGGGCTACAGTTTCATCCAACAGGCATTAGCTATGCTGCTAGCACCTCTCATTCCTCCACCCCCAACCCTGCAATGCAGAAGCACAAATCTGGGCAGGTGCTGCTGAGAGGACCACATCTCCTTCCCCCACTCCCTTTCCACTTGCAGGGCAGGGTTGGTCCCAGGAGCACCAGGTTGACTCCAATCATCAAGTTAGCAATCCTAGCTCACTCATCAGGCAAAGATTCCACACTGAGAGGAATAAGCTAAGAGACCACTCAATGCCTGCTTGTTGAGATCAGTTGTCACTCAGGGAAGAGTGAGCTACTCTCCCCACCCAGAGCTCTGATGTAATGGCACAAAGGTTCGGCCCAGGAGAAGAGGCATGCCCCAGTGACAAAGAGCTCCACCATGCTGCCCAAATCAACTGGTTTTATTTGGGACCACAGACCAAGCAACTTCACTTTCACTTTTCACTTTCATGCATTAGAGAAGAAAATGGCAACCCACTTCAGTGTTCGGCCTGGAGAATCCCAGGGATGGGGGATCCTGGTGGGCTGGCATCTGTGGGGTCACACAGAGTCAGACATGACTGAAGTGACTTAGCAGCAGCAGCAGCAGGGAGATGTTTGGGGCTTCCCAGCTAGCCTAGTGGCAAAGAACTCATCTGCCAATACAGGAGATGCAGGTTCGATCCCTGGGTTGAAAAGAGGCCTTGGAGAACAAAATGGCAACCTACTCTAGTATCCTTGCCTCAGAAATCCCATGTACTGAGGAGCCTGGAGAGCTACAGTCCATGGGGTCTGAAAAAATAGGACACAACTTAGCAACTAAACACCACCACCAAGGGAGAAGTTCATGCCTAAGGACATTGTCAAAAACCATGACAATTTTGGTGGCAAACAAATAATTACCTGGGGCTACTAGCTTCATGATGTAAGTACTATGATGGACCATATGTATTATAAAATCATAGACCAGTCAAAATTTAACAAAGCTTAAGAGACAGACATTCGAAAATAATGTTCTTAGGATCACACTCATTCCTGAGGGTTCTAAAGATTAAAGACATATCCTAGGCTGTACCCACTCAGGAGTAACCAGAGTTACTGGTGAGAACAACAACCTTCCACTGGGGAAGACATGAAAATTTCCCAAATTATATGCAAATCCATCAGCAAAAAGTAGAAGCCTTCCTGACTTAAAAGACTTAAGTGAAAGCAACCTAGATGTCCATCAGCAGATGAATGGATAAGAAAGCTGTGGTACATATACACAATGGAGTATTACTCAGCCATTAAAAAGAATTCATTTGAATCAGTTCTAATGAGGTGGATGAAACTGGAGCCTATTATACAGAGTGAAGTAAGCCAGAAGGAAAAACACCAATACAGTATACTAACGCATATATATGGAATTTAGAAAGATGATAACAATAACCCTGTGTACGAGACAGCAGAAGAGACACTGATGTATGGAACAGTCTTATGGACTATGTGGGAGAGGGAGAGGGTGGGAAGATTTGGGAGAATGGCATTGAAACATGTAAAATATCATGTATGAAACGAGATGCCAGTCCAGGTTCAATGCATGATACTGGATGCTTGGGGCTAGTGCACTGGGATGACCCAGAGGGATGGTATGGGGAGGGAGGAGGGAGGAGGGTTCAGGATGGGGAGCACATGTATACCTGTGATGGATTCATTTTGATATTTGGCAAAACTAATACAATTATGTAAAGTTTAAAAATAAAATAAAATTTAAAAAAAAATAAAATAAAATACCAAGCAAAAAAAAAAAAAAAAAAAAGACTTAAGTGAAACCTTTCACCAAAATACTGGCTAAACCATAAGTCACTCTAGCCTAAGAGGAAGAGGAGTAAAATGATATTCATCCCTCATGGTCTGGAAGACTTTGTGCCGAGCCAGTGATGCACCTTCCCTGGAGAGAAGACCTCTGAAACACTAGACTCTGGTTAAAAGTGGGGGAAAACTGTAAATTCCCTGAAGTATGAAAGCAGTCTACAAACCACACACACATCTAAGTAGCTAGGGCATAGCATGCATAGCATGTGCTCAGTCACTCAGTCCTGTCCGACTCTTTGCAACCCCATGGACTGTAGCCCACCACGCTCCTCTGTCCATGGACTCTTTCAGGCAAAAATGCTAGATGCCATTTTCTCCTTCAGGGAATCTTCCTGATCCAGGAATCAAACCCATGTCTCCTGTGTCTCTGGCATTGGCAAGTGGCTTCTTTACCAACTGAGCCACTAGGGACCCTGAATACTGGAGTGGGTTGCTGTTTCCTCCTTCAGGAAATCTTCCCAACCTGGGCAATGAACAGGTGTCTCCTGTGTCTCTGCATTGGCAGACGGATTCTTTATCACTGAGCCACCTGAGAAGCCCCAGCTAAGGCAACTTAAGCACAAACTTTGATCAATAAATAATTTATAAAGATACACCAAAAACTCCTAAGAAGTCAAGTCAAAAATAAAAACAAGAAAAAAAAATCTAACCAAGAAAATTATAGTGTGGGAAAAACAGATTTCACAGATTTAGTCCAGCCAAGTCATTAAACAGATAAATAAATGACTGACCAAACAGCAAGCTCAATAAGCTTTCTTCAAAAAGGAAATGGAAAGAGATGTCAGTATTCAGAGGTGCTACAATATTTTACCTAAAATATGCAGTTTTCAACACAAAATTGAGACACCCAAAAAAACAGAAAAAATAAAACACAGAAAAGTATAACCCATACACAAGAAAAAAGGCAATAGAAACCTTACAGGTGCCCAGAGTTATATTTAATAAGACTTGAAAATAGTATACTTTCAGTATAGTATATATTACAAACATGCCCAAAGAACAAAAGGAAACCATGCTTACAGAAGTGAAGGAAGATATGATGACAGTGTCTTATCAGATAGAGAATATCAATAAAAAGATAGAAAATTCAGAAAAGAACCAAATGGAAATCATAGAGTTAAAAAATATAGCTACTGAAATGATGAATTTGGTAGAGTGGTTCAGCAGATTTGAACTGATGGAAGGAAACTTGTTAACAGATGAATAGAGACCATGTAATCCAAAGAGCAGAAAGAAAAAAGAAGAAAAAAAATTTCAAAAGAGCTTCAGAAAGGTGGGAGACCATTAACTATAGAACACGCACGTATCAAAAGTATGAGAAGAAAAGGAGAGAGGATGGGACAGAAATATATTCAAGGAAACAATGGCTGAAAATGTTCCAAATTTGACTTTTTTAAAAATACACTAATCTGTACTTCTAAGAAACTCCATGAACTCCAAATAGGATGGATGCAAAGAGAACCACACCCAAACTCATCAAACTGCTGAAAGCCAAAGATAAACTATTGAAATCAACAAGAGAAAAACAACTTGCTCCATTATGGAACCACAATAAAACTGACAGTTGATTTCTCATCAAAAGCAATGGAGGCGAGAGCGATGAAAGAAAAATCAGGAAAAGGCCTATAAGTTTTTACTGTGAGACAGAGAAAATCCCAGATTATACATTTGAGAAGGGTCTTCATAAGAACCAGAAATGCTCAAGCCATGAGAGGAAGAATTATCTCAGGAAGGTAATGCTGAGAGAGAATATGCAGAAAATATGGATCTCATCTGTTAAAAGATCTTACCTAAAAACCTATCTTTTCATTAAAGTCAAATTTTAAAAAAATCTCTCATCTGAAAGTTTGTAAGAAATTAATGGCTCTTTCATCTCACAGATGACTGAGAAACCAGATCTGTCAGTGAGGCATTAAGAATTTAAACTGATGCATGAAACACATATAAACTCGCTTGTTAATATTCAAAAAAACTGAATAAATTATTAACTGCTTATAAATATGACATGTGGGTGATATTAAAGGCAAAAGTGGGTGAGAATAATGACATCAGACAACCAGACAATTTACTCATTCAATTTTTTAATTAAAAATGTATGATTTCAATGCTTGTAAAAATAGTGGACATTCTGGAGAAACACTAGAAGGCTTCTCAAACACTGATTACTGATGCTACAAAAGAAGTAAGAGATATATAAGGTGAGAATTTGAGGGTACACTTTGAAAACTTCAGTACAGAAATAATGCAAATGAAATCCACAAAGACCTATTTACACCACAGCAGTAAGCTTGCTTCACCTCCAGAAAACACTGCAGTGAGTTTCTTTTCTTTTCTTTTGCTACTTTTGTATATTTTAAATGTGCTTTTACTGTAGAGTACTGTTTACCTTTTACAATTGCAGCAAATTTACTAATCAGGTACTGGGTGGTTCAGATAAAGACATCTCTGAGAGAAAGGGGCATGGGGCACCATGAAGCTGAGACAATGAGCTAGCTCAGAGAACTTGCTACTTCTATTTAGAGTGCCCTGGATACACTTATACCTGCTACTCTCTACTGGAAGCCTGGTTGTTATAAGCAGATTTGGGCATAAATTACAGAAGAAAATGGCTAATTTGCCAAGAAAATAAGTGGTGGTGGTAGCAGGAAGAGAAGTGACCCAGAAGTGTGTAAACCCTGATGAGCCATTTGGTAACCAATCGAACGTTTGTAAACTGACACTTTATGGCACACTCAAAAGCCCAATAGTTAAAATTACAAATCTAAAACAAAACAAAAATATTTCCAAAGGAAATGAATGCTCATGATGGCATGGAGAGAATATTTTCTCTCGACTAATGGATATTAACTATATTCAGTCAGTTCTTGTCCAGAACAGGGAGGATTTGTTGTTGCTGTTCTGTCGCTAAGATGTGTCCGACTCTCCGCAACTCCATGAACTACAATACGCCAGGCTTCCCTGTCCTTCATTATCTCCTGGAGTTTGCTCAGATTCATGTCCATGAGTCGGTGATGCTATCTAACCATCTCATCCTTTGTCACCTTCTTCTCCTCTTGCCCTCAATCTTTCCCAATATCAGGGTCTTTTCCAATGAGTCGGCTCTTCACATCAGGTGGCCAAAGTGTTAGAGCTTCAGCCTCAGTCCTTCCAATGAATATTCACAGTTGATTTCCTTTAGGGTTGATTGGTTTGATCTCCTTGCTGACCAAGGGACTCTCGAGTCTTTTCCAGCACCACAATTCTGAAGCATCCATTCTTCAGCACTCAGCCTTCTTTATGGTACAACTCTCACATCGTACCTGACTACTGGAAAAACTATAGCTCTGACTACAGGGATTTTTGTTGGCAAAATGATGTCTCTGCTTTTTAATAAGCCGTGTAGGTTTGTCATAGCTTTTCTTCAAAGGAGCAAGTGTCTTCTAATTTCATGGCTGCAAAATCACCATCCTCAGTGATTTTGGAGCCCAATGAAATAAAATTTGTCACTGCTTCCACTTTTTCCCCTTCTATTTGTCATCAAGTGATGGGACCAGATGCCATGATCTTAGTTTTTTGAAAGTTGAGTTTTAAGCTAGCTTTTTCACTCTCCTCTTTAACCCTCATCAAGAGGGTCTTTAGTTCCTCTTCCCTTTCTGCCACTAGAGTGGTATCATCTGCATATCTGAGGTTGTTGATATTTCTCCCTAGAATCTTGATTTCAGCTTGTGATTCATTCACTTGGCATTTCACATGTGTACTTGGCATAGAAGTTAAATAAGGTGACAATATATAGCCTCATCATACTCCTTTCCCAATTTGGAACCAGTCTGTTGTTCCATGTCTAGTTCTAACTGTTGCTTCTTGACCCACATACAAAATTCTCAGGAGACAGGTAAGGTGATTTGGTATACGCATATCTTTAAGATTTTTCCACAGTTTGTTGTGATCCACCGTGGGGTAGCAAAGAGTCAGACACAACTGAGCAGAGAGAGGGGGCCCCTACACTTTGGACCACTGCAAGGAGGATGACAGCCACATACCTATGAGAACCTTTAAGCTGGTAGGAAAAACTGTCGTAGGTTTAAAAGTGGATACTAAACAGGCTCACTAAATAGAAGATTTTCATCATCATATTTGCCGTGTTTTGGCAAGTACAGATGAGGTCTGAGGTTAACTTATATAGAGAGAAGAAGCCTGAAAAACCACACTTTCTCAGTTCCAATTCCCTCAATTTCTGATTATGCCATCTTGGGCACAAGTTTCATTTTCTCAACACTCTCAGATTGCTCATCTTAAGAGTCTACAGATTGTATTTCCAAGTAGATATGGACACTGGGAGAAAGTGAATCCTTACCTATACTTATGAGTATTCTACATGCATCTTGGGCTACATTGCATTTGACCAGAGATAAATAAGAGCTTCACAAAGAACCCCAAGCAGACCATCATTTCATATGTACTTTTTTTCCCCTTTTGACAGGGCTAGGAACTCTGGCCCACCCTAATCAGAGCATTTTAAAATAACTATGAACAAAGTGTTTATACCTTCCAGTGCTTTTTCTGGTTGCTGCCTTTACTGATTTCCTCCCTTGATGGGTTCACTGCATCAGTAACTAGAGTATCAATGATGCACCGATGTGGTAAGGTCTGCATTTAATTTCCGGAGTGCTGTTCACCATCCCTATTCAACAGACCCTCAATCTTCATACTGTAGACTTTCAAAGTACATAAAAATTTGCTTTGTCTTTTTCCCATTTAAGTGTGAATTATGGTTTAGTAATTTGAAATATCCTCTATGGTTGTGTTTAAGGGTTCATGTCCTCCATAGGATGATTGTAAAAGGCCTCCCAGGTGGCTCAGTGGTAAAGAATCCACCTGCCAAGCAGGAGACCCAGGTTCAATCTCTGGGTCAGAAAGATCTCCTGGAGGAGGAAATGGCAACCCACTCCAGTATTCTAGCCTGGGAAATCCCAAGGACAGAAGAGCCTAGTGGACTACAGTGCATGAGGTCACAATGAGTTGGACATGACTTGGACTAAACCACCACAGTGTAAAGATTAAATAAGCTAATATGTGTGAAGTTAGTTTGAACAGTGCCTGGCACTCGGGAGTGCTTTAAGTGTTGGTTAAAACTGTAATCATATTGCTATTTTACTACTAGTGTACACAGGCAGAGTGAAGACTCTCTGGCCCTACCTAACTCAGCCTACAGAGTGCACTATCTCGCTCATAAGAGATCTGAGATCACATAGGCAGGAGGCCCGAGCATTCCTCCTGATATCACTACTGGGTTATCTGTAGAGCAGTCCCTGTTTCATTGTCCTAATCTTCCCAGTAGTAGGCAAAGCCACAGACACATACTGAGGAGTATGTGTGTAAGTGCATACATGTGTGGTCACACATGAAAATACATTCTTTTCTTTACTTGAGTTAGAATGGTACTGGGAAATTTAAGAAAAACTTTCCCAAGAAGTTAAGAAACAAACAGACTGGTTAAGTAAAATATGGTACATTCATTTTTAGTGGAATACACAGCAACCATTTATAATGATAGAAAAAAAAATCATATTACATTGCAAAATAAAAACAAGATGAGACAGGCTTGGACTTCCCTGGTGGCTCAGTGGTCACCAGGGAAGAATCTGCTTGCCAATGCAGGGGACACATTCGACCCGTGATTTGGGAAGATCCCACATGCCCTAGAGGAACTAAGTCCATGAGCCATAATTACTGAGCCTAAGTGCCACAACTACTGAAGCCCTTGTGCCCTAGAGCCTGTGCTCCACAACCAATGAAAACCCAGCATAGCCAAAAATAAAATTAAAAAAAAAAGATAGGCTTAAAAAAGTATAAATTCTAATTCATAAAATATGCATACAGAAAAAGACTGGATGAAAATACTAAGTCCTCAGTATATCGAACACTATTTTCTAGTGAGAGAATGATAGATTTTTTTCTTTTCTTTGTTAATACTTTTCATAATGAATATATATTACTTTTTTAACCCTAAAAAAAAAAAAGACCCTGAAATTGTTGAGTTCTGTGTAGCTATTTAATTCCCTAAGTCAAATAAGGGGTTGGAAGGGTCTGCATCAAGGGTCCTAAAGCATATAGTCAGTCTAACCAAACTGACAGTCTCAAGCAGCTGAACAGAGGTGCAGAATCCAAGCAAGTCAGCAAGGAAAAGAAGAGCTATAGCATTCACAAAGGAGTAGTAAGTGGCCTGAGATATAGACCTTGTTATGTTACCAGTTTGGCCTTCCAACAGAGCTTCCTTCCTCTAACTTGCCAACGCTGTATCCTGCTCAGTAACACAGTGCCTCTCAATATCATCAAAATGCCTCCTCCAGAAGCAGTGCAGCAGCTATACTAGCAGACACCCCTTGAATACACTGACCACGCTCTGGTGGCTCGCTTATGAAGGGGTCCTGCTACAAAAGGACTCTGTGACTCATAAACTAAGAACTGCCAGTTTAGATGGCTCTATATCTTTAATTCCCAATCCCCAAAACTATTGGGCTTTTTTTTTTTAAGTTAAATTTAGAAAATTGAGTATAAGTTCTTCTTTTTATTTTCTCACATTTCCTCATATCTAATTTTACCTCAAATATCAAAAAAAATGTTAGAAAGTCAATTTCTTATTTCTTTTGTCCTCACCCCACTCCAGAGAGATGGAAGACCATGAAGCTAATTCATTTTCAGGTTATCCTCTGTATCATCTTGGTACCAGGTTAATTTCTTTGTGAGAAGGGAATGATAATTTTAGAGCCAAGCAGAGTACATGAAAACGTCTTTCCTCTTATCAATAAACTACAAGTTCTTATCTACCATGTCAATGATTACTTGGTTTGTTTTAGACAACCACAACTTTACAAATAGAATACTCAACATATTAAAAATATATGGAAGTTTTTGTAAATAAGTAACAGAAATAAAAGTAATTCTACTTATTAAAAAAGATATATGGTTTATAGTTTATTGTATGCAGGTGGAATAAGAAATGAGGTGTATCAAGGACTCTCAACTAATACCATACTTTGAATACCAATAAGCACAAGGGCATTAAAATTTTCAAACATACTAGGAAAGACTGGCATCTGACATTAAAAACTTAACTTTATATTTGTTCTTTCTTCATATTTATAATTAGTTCCATGAACTACAGTCCGCCAGGCTACAGTCATCCATTGGATTCTCCAGGCAAGAATACTGGAGCCATTCCTTCTCCAGGGGATCTTCCCAGGGATCAAATCCACTGTGTCTCCTGCATCAGCACGTGGGTTCTTTTCTGTTAGCGCCACCTGGGAAGCCCAGTCTAGAAATAATTGACTCACATATAGAATGCTTTCAGTTTTAGCATTTAGGATCTTAGTTAGAGTAGCTACTTTGGAAAACATATTTAATACTAAAACAGGATAAAGTAATATTTCCTATGATTGTGAGAAGGCACTTAATTTCCAATCAGTTTCCCCAACAATCCTGAAGAAAAGGTAGGTTGTATTATCCAAATTATACTCACTAAGCTTAAAAGTAACCCATTCTAAGTCATGCAGCTACTAAACCAGAGTCTACTGACATCTTAAGGCAACACTGAAGATTCTTTGAGAATGGAAACTATCTATCTCACCGTTTTGACTCTTCATGATATAAATTCTGATAAAGAGTAGACCCTCAGAATTTGTGAAGGCAAGAACAAACACGGAGACAGAGGCAGGACAAGATTTACTGCCCTCATATCACAGGCTCACTCCACCACCAATGTTTCTCAAAGCAGGACACATCTGTTCCAGGAACTAATTTCAGGCACACTGCAACAGCTCTCACCTCTCCCAAAATTCATCAAATAGCTAAATCTGTGTCTGAGGTGGGGTCTGGGAATTTGCATTTTAAGTCTCCCTAGGGTAAGAAATGGCACCCCACTCCAGTACTATTGCCTGGAAAACCCCATGGATGGAGGAGCCTGGTGGGCTGCCGTCTATGGGGTCGCACAGAGTCGGACATGACTGAAGCGACTTAGCAGCAGCAGCAGTGTAAGAAATTGGAGAAGGTGATGGCAAACCACTCCAGTACTCTTGTCTGGAAAATCCCATGGAGAGAGGAGCCTGGTAGGCTGCAGTCCATGAGGTCTCTAGGAGTCAGACACAACTGAGCAACTTCACTTTCACTTTTCACTTTCACAACTAAGCGACTTCACTTTCACTTTTCACTTTCCTGCATTGGAGAAGGAAATGGCAACCCACTCTAGTGTTCTTGCCTGGAGAATCCCAGGGACGGGGGAGCCTGGTGGGCTGCCGTCTATGGGGTTGCACAGAGTCCGACACGACTGAAGCAACTTAGCAGCAGCAGCAGCAGTGTAAGAAATGCTGCCATATTGTGGCAAACTCTAAACTCAGCATCATGTCACACCATCATACAGTTCTTCCTCTTACTTCCATTTGTTATATTATTGGCAAAGTAAAGAGATGCTTGAAATGTCACGATGAGAAGCTCCAACACTCTGTGAGGGAGGCACAGAGTGACCTAGAACTGCAAAATCATGATATCCACATTTGCCACTGCTTTCTTCTGAAAGTTGCTTTCTGTTTCTCCATATGGCAAAAGCTGAAGTATTATCATCACCATCTGGAGTTTTAAACAATAAAGCGTTAGTAGAGGTTTACAGTGCCCCTAGCTTATAACATCTGAATTCGCGTAAAAATTCACTGAATATAATTGTCTTTTACAAGCCCTAACCCCAAACAACGTGCAAGAGCAGGAGGAAAAATAAACTTCTGGCATATTTCTACCGCCTGCGAGCACCATCACATATCCAAACTCATTAATTATGTACAGCCCAGAGGTTTCAAACAGAATTTTCAAACTTAAATGGTCAGAGACATAGCAGGCTTCAGAAAAAATAATGGGGACAGATCAGTTGTCCGTACATCTTTAACTACCACTAATAATATTACCAAGCACACGTACAGTCTTTTATAGTGTATAGACTACACTTCCAATATCTTAATTAATTTGACCTTCTAAAGCCCTGTGAAGGGCCTAGCACACTTCTATTAAGAGGCCTTTTTAGCTCTCTGCTGTATCACTTGACTTTTCTTCCCTGGTGAGTTTCTGAGAGGCAGAGAGAGTATATCCTCTTCTGTATCCTTAGCATCTAGCAGGATATCTCACTCATTAAAGAAGGCACTCATAGATACAGGAATCCTCTTTGCAACTATATTCTAGAGATAAAGCAACTGAGGTTCAGAGAGATCAAGATATTTATCCTAGAGAGATGACCCAGGAAGAAAGCAGGCAATTGGCCCTGAAATGTGAGGGGGACTGTTGTGTAGAAACAGGATTAATTTCACATGACTTCATTTGACAAATCACCAGACTTCATTGGACAAATCTAGACAAATCTAAATCTTCCAACTAGAATTGTCCAATTTTAATTGTCCAGTTAAAATTTCATATGACTTCATCTGAAAATTTGAAGAGAGATAGGGAGAAAGATTTTAGCTCATGTAGGTAAGAAGCTTCTAACCATGGGAAACATCTAATCAGGAAATGTGTTCTTTAAAAAGGAGAGTTGCCCAACATGGGAGAGTACAGGAGAGACTACAGAAAGGGTTTTACGCATCAGTGGAGGATCAGCCGCATGACCTGTAGAGTCCTGTCCAACCAGAAGACTCTAGGAGTCTATCCTTTGGGAAAACTTACACATCTGGTCACTGGTAGAAAGATCTCACAGCCTTATATCACTGCACCCAATGGACCACAAGGGATGCCTTTGAAAAACATCCAGCTAGCAGGTTCTGACAATTCAAAAGTATCTTATCAGACTTAGCTCCAGAGCTAGATGGAGTAAGAACTGATTTATCCCTCCATCTGAAAACAATTAGCCAACCATCTATGATATGTATGTTTGCCCATGTGCATGTGTGTGCATATATGTGTACATGTGTGTAAGAAACAACAGTTTTCAAGACTAGGTATCAGGAAATGAGACATTGAACCCTGATAAGCAGGAAACAAATGGGATTAGCCCTGCAACTACCGCAACTTACTGCTTTGAGAAGGAGACAAAATAAAGCACTTGTATCCATAATATATAACCAATTACCAGAACTTAATAAGAAAATAAACAACCCAACAAATGAGAAAAAAAGATGTGAAAAAGATGTGAAAATATCATCAAAGAAAATACAGGAATGGCAAATAAAAACACTAAAAGATACTTAGCGTCATTAGGGAAACATAAATTAAAACCACAATTAAATATCATTCCATACCCTATCAGAGTCACTAAAATTAAAAAGCCTGTCATACCAAGTGTTGGTGAGTACGTGGAGCAACAGAATCTCTCATATACTGCTGCTTAGATGTAAAATGGAACAGATATTTTGTAAAAAGTTTGGGAGTTTCCTGAAAACCTAAGCATAAAATTTCTATATGATTCAGCCGTTCCACTCCTGGACTTACCCAAGAGAAAAGTCATATGCCTGTTCATATAAGACTTACATATGAATATTCTTAGAAGCTTTATGAGTAAGACCTCCAAACTGGCAGTTACCCAAATATCCATCAACAGGTGCATATGTGTAAACAAACTGTGGTATATCCATAAAATGAAATACTATTTGACAATATAAGTGGATGAACTATTCATATTATAAATATGGATGTATCCCCTAATAAATATGCTGAATGAAATAGATAAAAAGTATATATACTGTATAATAATATTTATATAAAATTTTAGAAAATGCAAACTAATCTATAGCAAGTCAAAGAATATCCTTGGTTGCCTACAAACATAGAACCAGAGGTGCAAGGGAGAATATATGGAAGAGAAAATTTGGAAGGTGATGGATATACTCATGTTCTATATGTCACGAACGGCTTCATGATGTATATACATAAGTCAAACCTTTGCAAACTGTACACTTTAAACAGGTGCAGTTATTGTATGTCAACTGTACCTTAATAAAGCTGTTAAAAATAAGATATCTCATCAAAGAACTAAGATCAATATGCTATATCCTATCCTCTTACTGCTTCAAATAAAGTAGGAGTAGTAATAATAACAGCAAAAGCAGCAACAGCAGCTAATATTTGAGGAGTTACTGTGCATCAGGCATCCTTTGAAGCACTTTAGAGGAGACACCAAATGTATTTCTCAGGACTGCCCTGTTGTTTTATGAAGCAGATGCTATTATCACATGGCAGAGATGACAACTGGCTTATTTCACTTAGCATAGTATCTTCAAGGTTCACTCATGTTGTGGCATATGTCAAAATGTCCTCCCTTTTTAGGGCTGAGTAAAATTCTATTATATCTATTAATATATACATTTTATCTGTCCATCTGTCCATGGACCTTTGGGTGGTTTCTACCTTTTGGCTATTTTGAATTATACTGCTGTGAAAAGGGGTGTACCTGACTTTCAGTTCTTTGGGGAATTTACTCAGAAGAGATTTACTGGATCAAAATGCTAGACTGGAAGAAACACAAGCTGGAATCAAGATTGGCAGGAGAAATACCAATAACCTCAGATATGCAGATGATACCACCCTTATGGCAGAAAGTGAAGAGGAACTCAAAAGCCTCTTGATGAAAGTGAAAGAGGAGAGTGAAAAAGTTGGCTTAAAGCTCAACATTCAGAAAACGAAGATCATGGCATCCGGTCGCACCACTTCATGGGAAATAGATGGGGAAACAGTGGAAACAGTGTCAGACTTTATTTTTCTGGGCTCCTAAATCACTACAGATGGTGACTGCAGCCATGAAATTAAAGGACGCTTACTCCTTGGAAGGAAAGTTATGACCAACCTAGATAGCATATTCAAAAGCAGAGACATTACTTTGCCAACAAAAGTTCGTCTAGTCAAGGCCATGGTTTTTCCTGTAGTCATGTATGGATGTGAGAGTTGGACTGTGAAGAAGGCTGAGTGCCGAAGAATTGATGCTTTTGAACTGTGGTGTTGGAGACGACTCTTGCGAGTCCCTTGCACTGCAAGGAGATCCAACCAGTCCATTCTGAAGGAGATCAGCCCTGGGATTTCTTTGGAGGGAATGATGCTAAAGCTGAAACTCCAGTACTTTGGCCACCTCATGTGAAGAGTTGACTCATTGGAAATGACTCTGATGCTGGGAGGGATTGGGGGCAGGAGGAGAAGGGGACGACAGAGAATGAGATGGTTGGATGGCATCACTGACTCGAAGGACGTGAGTCTAAGTGAACTCCGGGAGTTGGTGATGGACAGGGAGGCCTGGCATGCTGCGATTCATGGGGTCGCAAAGAGTCGGACACGACTGAGCAACTGATCTGATCTGATCTGATGGCAATTATACCTTTAATTTTTTGAGGAATAGCCTTTCCCTCTCATTCTTAAGTTGTAATTCACAGAATGAACTTCCTAGAAAGCAAATCTGACCATGCCACCCAGAGGCTTAAAATTCATTAATGGTTCCCTTATTGAGTTTATTGTGAAATTCAGATTCCTCAACATGGTGGGTCCTTCCCAGATAATTTCATCTTACTCTATCCCAAGGACTTCTCTCCTTCCTCTAAGGTTTCAAAGCATGCTGTATTGGGTTGGTTAAAAAGTGCATTCATGTTTTTCCATAAGATCATCTGGAAAAATCTGAACGAACTTTTTGACCAACCCAATACATAGAGTATTTCTATTAGCACTTCCCTCAACTCTATGATTAATGGTTCCACCTTCCTCAGGAGGCTGTAAGCTACTTGGTAACAGGATTCACATTTTTATTCATCTTTGTATCTTCATTACCCTTCCACAGTGCCTACAATACAGTAGAAACTCGATACATATATTTGAATGAATGCCAGCTCAGCAGCCCAAAAATAAAAAAACAATACTGCCATTTTGTGAAGTAAGCAATGTAACAGAAGAGACAGCGTATAGGTTAAACGTGTGTGTGTGTGTATAATGCAACAGGTTAGACACGCATACATGCATGTGTAATGAGAAAACCTCTTTTTTTTACAGTCATTCACATGTCACTTTGATTTTCATTCGTAAGTTCCTTATGCTGCAGGCTGGAGGTGCTTTTAAGCACACTGCAGGAAAAGAGGCCAACAACACACAGCCCCCCCTTGAATGACAGACACAGTGCCAGAACAGGCTAACATCTAGGGTGTCTCTCTGCTAAGGAGCGTCATCCATCTACGTGTGGACTGCGCCTTTGATTTTATGAACACGCCACACAAGAAATGTGTTCTCACACCCGGGACTAGGAATCTGGTATGACTTCTTGATTAAAGGTTTAATAAGCTTCTGCTTTACACTCATACACAGAGCAAAAATGATTTCACTGCCTAATGATATTATATTACAAGAGTACTTCAGCATGCAGCTAAACCTGATAAAGATTGTGGATAATGGTTTTCCTGAAACATCAATTCAAAGTAAGATAAATGACACTTTCAAACTGTGCACACTAGATGACGAAGGGATTTTTTTCTTTAATTCTGTCAGTCTCTCTGATAAAGAAAAATGTCCTATTTTCCAAAAAGATTCTGGTTTTCCACACTGCACTGCCACGGGGCTGGGGGGTGGGGGGTGGAAACTGTCTCAGACCACATTACTGGGCTTTCAATTGATGAGCTGGATTGAAAGGGGAGTGGTGCTCTCAGCCCACGCTGGGTCACTGTACTTCTCTCACAAGATATATGTAAATAAAACAAGCTTCTTCCAGGCCAAAGGCATGCTCCATGGACCCTAACTAAATGAGCAAGCCTTGGGAAAAATTTCAGTGTGCACAATTAAGGAACATTACAGGTCAGCAGAATCTCTGGATTAAACACTTCACCTACTAGAAATAAGTGTTTTGATAGCAGTAAGAATCATGGCATCAGGGCCTAAATATATAAAAGTATATGGAGGCCACAGAATCTATTTCTGAATATGGAGAAAAATTAGAGCCTGGTCAGTTAGGCCTCAGAATTAAAGAAAATATACTGGTGCCAGAAGTGGAATTCTTACATAAACTTAAAAAACCTAAAATTCCGTTTTCCAATTCCAGTGAAGGCTAAGATCTATGGTAACCAAGAACCTCAAATGCACTTCAAATTTCGTTAGACCTGTATCTTGTAATCAGGTTGGATTTGCATAGCCTAATTTCTGAAATGGGGCCATGCAGACAGCCTTTAAATAACACTATTAAAACTGAACTCAGAAGTGGATCTCCTTCAACTTAGCAAATTGGAAGCACAACAAAGGACATGCATTATGTGAGCTCCATGAGGTAAGAAAGTGTTCTGTTAAAGCCACCAGAGAGACCTGATCACTGTGCTTCTGGTTGAGGAAATTTAATTTATAAGTACTTTGTAATACCACCATATATACTAACTATATACCACTAACTATATACTTGATGAAGTTCTAAGAAACTCAAGATCTAACAAGGGTCCATCCTTAAATTTTTTATGTTTAAAAACCCAAATGAGAATATTTTCCAAATGAAATTCTACTCCAGGGTTTCTAAATTACTCAAGACATAGTTTATCTATAAAGAAATATCTGTTATGAACTAGGACTAAGAAGGGTCAAGCTCAAAAAATCAAATATATGAAATATGATAATCAATTAAGCTAAAGCAAAATTTAGCATCACCAACTATAAAAAACAAACTGAAGTGTAAGGGAAAAATAGTATAGAAAAAAGAAAGAAGAAAGGGGTAGAGGTGGTGGTAAGAATGTTAAGAAGCAGGCACAGCAAACGAAAAGAACAAAGATGACCAGGAGGGGAAGAGAGCAGACAAGACAACAAGAATAGTCCAGAATCTAGGAACAGATCATTCTTGACCATCTCAGACGCCCTGAGGGCAGCCCCGAATCACCAGACATTCAGAATGCAGATGCCCAGAGATAATGATCTGCTGAAAGATCTTCGAACACTCTATTTAAAGGGGCCAGCATGCATAAAGTCCACATGCTTCCAAAAGGACAAATGTGAAAATATGCAGGTCTCCCCCTATATTTGGAATGTAGAGTGTGATGGTTATGTATGAGATCAAGTATGTCTGCGGGGTTATATTACCTGTTTGTGCAAGGACAGGATTTCAATTATCAATAGCAAGTGGAAAATACTTATGTATAGGCTGCACTTCATGTCTTAGGGGTAAGGAGTTAGGGTTAAGCTCGAATAGCTGTAAAGGTTTGATGCCAATGATAACTCTCACGCTGCTCTGGCTGAAACATAAGTATATATTCTCCAGAAGGTGAACAAGTTTTCCACATCAGTGGATGACTGAAATGAAACATTTAAATTTAATCTTAGCTTCTGTTTCTAAACACACCAAGTCACAAATGAGATTGTGTAGCATAAACTCAATATAACACAGTAAGAAACAGGTCTATCAGAGAGAATGCTATAGGGTGCCAACAAACCAATGCTTTGTCTGCATTTGTTTTCCAATTACACAGCTTTCATATAGACGAAGGACAATAAACAGCCCTAGAGAGATGAGATCTGAAATTAAATACCCCTAGAGGATAGGTCCTGAGATTACAAACACGTTTTGCATAGACCCAAGAGGCAGACTCAGAAGCAAGAGATGAGAACTAGAAGATAACTTCAGCTCAGCTTCCAAGTATATACTGAATAATGTGATGGACAGGCCAAGAAAAATCATTACTGTGATCTCACTGAATTCTCATAACAGCCTAATGAGGTTACTATAAGGAAACTGAGAATCAGAGAAGTGAGGGTTTTGCCTAAGGTAACAAAGCACATGTATTGCAATCAGGACACAGAGATCTACCAAAAGCAAAGGGTCTTTCAGTCATTCTAGTTGCACTTCAAAGCTTCCTGGTCTTCAGGGTGAGTCAAACAGTTGGCTGACTACTGGTCAGCAGTGTAGGGGCTTTGTATGTTAAATCACTATATACAGATGTTCCCTGAAAGTTCCTTGTCATCATCAGATCACATCAGATTAGTCGCTCAGTCGTGTCCGACTTTTTGCGACCCCATGAATTGCAGCACGCCAGACCTCCCTGTCCATCACCAACTCCCGGAGTTCACTCAGACTCACGTCCATCGAGTCAATGATGCCATCCAGCCATCTCATCCTCTGTTGTCCCCTTCTCCTCCTGCCCCCAATCCCTCCCAGCATCAGGGTCGTTTCCAATGAGTCAACTATTTGCATGAGGTGGCCAAAGTACTGGAGTTTCAGCTTTAGCATCATTCCCTCCAAAGAAATCCCAGGGCTGATCTCCTTCAGAATGGACTGGTTGGATCTCCTTGCAGTGCAAGGGACTCGCAAGAGTCTTCTCCAACACCACAGTTCAAAAGCATCAATTCTTCGGCACTCAGCCTTCTTCACAGTCCAACTCTCACATCCATACATGACTACAGGAAAAACCATGGCCTTGACTAGACGAACCTTTGTTGGCAAAGTAATGTCTCTGCTTTTGAATATGCTATCTAGGTTGGTCATAACTTTCCTTCCAAGGAGTAAGCGTCTTTTAATTTCATGGCTACAGTCACCATCTGCAGTGATTTTGGAGCCCAGAAAAACAAAGTCTGACACTGTTTCCACTGTTTCCCCATCTATTTCCCATGAAGTGGTGAGATCAGATGCCATGATCTTCGTTTTCTGAATGTTGAGCTTTTTTTTTTTTTTTTCCTGGGCTGCTGATTTTTATTTTATCATTTTGGCATTTTATGATTTACAAAGACTATTTCTATCTCTTATTCATTTAATCTTACCACAGAAGGGTGAAGCGGACATTGATAATTGTGTTTTATAGATGAGAAAGAGCGAGAGATGAGAGAAATAGGCTCAGAAAGTTAAAGCAGCCCAAGGTGACATAGCTAGTTAATATCAGAGTAAAACTGGTTAGTGAGGTAGCAGAGACTTGAGTCCAAGTCTTCTGGCTCAAAGATTTATTTCCCCTTAGCATTAGACATTGGTTCTAGCCCAGTACCTTTTTTGGGAAGATAGGTGTTAGAATTTATAATTTAATGTTTTCACACCTCAAATGATACTGTCAGAATCTGAATTATTATCAAATGCAATAAAAATTATGGTGTAATTAGAATATGGCAAGACATATTTATGACCGCTTAGTTTAATATTACTTTCTGTGCTTTTACAAAAAGGAAAAATGCTGAATGTTGGCATTTTCTGATCCAAAAATTGTCTGTTTCCTGAGCTTTAAGCCGACTCTTTCACTCTCCACTTTCACTTTCATCAAGAGGCTTTTGAGTTCCTCTTCACTTTCTGCCATAAGGGTGGTATCATCTGCATATCTGAGGTTATTGATATTTCTCCCGGCAATCTTGATTCCAGTTTGTGTTTCTTCCAGTCCAGCGTTTCTCATGATGTACTCTGCATGTAAGTTAAATAAACAGGGTGACAATATACAGCCTTGACGAACTCCTTTTCCTATTTGGAACCAGTCTGTTGTTCCATGTCCAGTTCTAACTGTTGCTTCCTGACCTGCATACAAATTTCTCAAGAGGCAGATCAGGTGGTCTGGTATTCCCATCTCTTTCAGAATTTTCCACAGTTTATTGTGATCCACACAGTCAAAGGCTTTGGCATAGTCAATAAAGCAGAAATAGATGTTTTTCTGGAACTCCCTTGCTTTTTCTATGATCCAGCGGATGTTGGCAATTTGATCTCTGGTTCCTCTGCCTTTTCTAAAACCAGCTTGAACATCAGGAAGTTCACGGTTCACATATTGCTGAAGCCTGGCTTGGAGAATTTTGAGCATGACTTTACTAGCGTGTGAGATGAGTGCAATTGTGTGGTAGTTTGAGCATTCTTTGGCATTGCCTTTCTTTGGGATTGGAATGAAAACTGACCTTTTCCAGTCCTGTGGCCACTGCTGAGTTTTCCAAATTTGCTGGCAGACTGAGTGCAGCACTTTCACAGCATCATCTTTCAGGATTTGGAATAGCTCAACTGGAATTCCATCACCTCCACTAGCTTTGTTCGTAGTGATGCTTTCTAAGGCCCACTTGACTTCACATTCCAGGATGTCTGGCTCTAGGTGAGTGATCACACCATCATGATTATCTGGGTCGTGAAGATCTTTTTTGTACAGTTCTTCTGTGTATTCTTGCCATCTCTTAATATCTTCTGCTTCTGTTAGGTCATCATCAGTTCAGTTCAATTCAGTTGCTCAGTTGTGTCCAATTCTTTGAGACCCATGGACTGCAGCACACCAGGCTTCCAAGTCATCCATCATCTCCCGGAGCTTGCTCAAACTCATGTCAATTGAGTTGGTGATGCCATCCAACCATCTCATCCTCTGTCATCCCCTCCTCCACCTGCCCTCAATATTTCTCAGCATCAGGGTCTTTTCTAGTGAGTCAGTTCTTTGTATCAGGTGGCCAAAGTATTGGAGTTTCAACTTCAGCCTCAGTCCTTTTGATGAATATTCAGGACTGTTTTCCTTTAGGATTGACTGGTTGATCTCCTCACAATCCAAGGGACTCTCAAGACTCTTCTCCAACACCACAGTTCAAAAGCATCAGTTCTTCACTGCTCAAGTTTCTTTATGGTTCAACTCTCATATCCATACAATGGAAAAACCACAGCTTTGACTATATGGACATTTGTCAGTAAAGTAATGTGTCTCTGCTTTTTAATATGCTATCTAGGCTGATCATAGCTTTTCTTCCAAGGAGCAAGCGTCTTTTAATTTCATGGCTGAAGTTTCACCATCTGCAGTGATTTTGGAGCCCCCAAAAATAAAATCTGTCACTGTTTCCATTGTTTCCCCATCTATTTGCCATGAAGTGGGACCAGATCCCAAGATCTTCATTTTCTGAATGTTGAGTTTTAAGCCAGCATTTTCACTCTTACATTCATGAAGAGGCTCTTTAGTCCTCCTTGCTTTCTGCCATAAGGATGGTGTCGTCTGCATATCTGAAGTTATTGATATATCTCCCGGCAATCTTGAATCCAGCTTGTGCTTCATCCAGCCTGGCATTTCACATGATGTACTCTGCATATAATTTAAATAAGTAGGGTGACAACATGTAGGCTTGACATACCTCCTTCCCAGTTAGGAACCAGTCATTGTTTCATGTCCAGTTGTAACTGTTGCTTCTTGACCTGCATACAGATTTCTCAGGAGGTAGGTAAGGTGGTCTACTATTCCCTTCTCTTTAAGAATTTTCCACAGTTTGTTTTGATCTACACAGTCAAAGGCTTTGGTGTAGTCAGTGAAGCAGAAGTAGACGGTTTTTTTGGAATTCTCTTGCTTTTTCTATGATCCAACAGATGTTGGCAATTTGATCTCTGGTCCCTCTGCCTTTTCTAAATCTAGCTTGAACATCTGGAAGTTCTCAGTTCACGTACTGTTGAAATCTCTCTTGGAGAATTCTCAGCATTTCTTTGCTAGGGTGTGAAATGAGTGCAATTGTGTGGTAGTTTGAACATTCTTTGGCGTTGCCTTTCTTTGGGATTGGAATGAAAGCTGACCTTTTCCAATCCTGTGACCACTGCTGAGTTTTCTAAATTTGCTGGCTTATTGAGCGCAGCACAGCATCATCTCTTAGGATTTTACATAACTCAGCTGGAATTCCATCACCTTCACTAGTTTTGTTCTTAGTGATGCTTCCTAGGCCCACTTGACTTCACACTCCAGGACGTCTGGCTCTAGGTGAGTGATCACACCATTGTGGTTATCTGGGTCATGATGCGATGTTACAATTCTCTTACCAAAGCACACGGCTTCAATTTTCTTGCACCATTTACTATTTTGTTGAAGCAAAACCCTACTGCAGCTTTCACTAGCCTTCTCTGGCCTGTAATTAAATCTCTTTGTGTGGGAAGAAGGATCTTTTTTTGTGTCATTATTTGTTTTAATAGTTTAAGATTAGCCTTAGACATCAGGAAGAGAAGGAAAAATGAGGAAGAGCCAAGTAATCTGAGCTGCCCACCTATGATACAGCTGAAGCTGGGAGGGCAGAAAAATGCAAATCTTCCTTCACATAAAATAATGAGAATGAAGACATAAACAGTATGGACCATATAAGTGAACACACGAAAGATTAAACACACATTCATTTTTATGACAGAGAGATAAATGACCACGAAAGTTTACCAGCATAAGAAAAGATAAGAGGAAAATAAAGTGAGCTATGGGTTTGTTTGGTTTTTTTTTTTTTTTTTTTTTTAGGGACAGTGATTGCTCCTGCTGCATCTGGCAGCAATTTAGAGCATAGGAAAGTTCATGAAAAAGTACTAGCATCACAGGCAACATGGAGAAAAAAATTTTAAGTAAGAGGCCATAAAAATACATTCGTGTCTATCTGCCCTACTGAAAACTTCAGCACACATTCTAAGGAATTAAAGATAACTAATTTAAAAGTGTGAAAAGAAGTGTGATTCTATAGAAAGGGTATGGGCATAGGGGTTGGGAGACCTGGGATCCAGGCCCTACTAAGTGGCCCTGAGTGAGTCCCTTAGCTACTCCGGGATAAAAAGGTGTTCATTCTCAAAAAATACAATTGTAAATTTTACTTCAAAAATGAAATTTACAAACTGGATGAAACCGGCACGTTATTCCAAACAGTCACACTTATTTAAAAGTCAAATTTGTTGTTATGAGGATGGATGGTTGGATGGCATCACCTATTCAATGGACATGAACTTGGGTGAACTCTCTGATATGATAAGAGACAAGAGAGTCTGGCGTGCAGCAGTTCATGGGGTTGCAAAGAGTCAGACATGATTTGGCGACTGAACAACAACAACAATCAAGATTTGACCTTGATCAATTTCACAATTAGCTGGTCTTACAACAGCTTAAATATCTTTATGAAAAGAGGTTTACTTGGTCTAGTTGCAAAAAAAAAAAAAAAAAATTTATGAGCCACAAAATCCTTACAGAGTTTTCTCTACCCATAGAATGTAGCTGTCATGAAGCCAAGGGTCAGAAATTTTGGATCACAGCTTTGTGATGATCCAGCTAGTGATCCAGGCTACCTCCACATTTTTTCTGGGTTGAGTCTTCTTTTAAGAACTTGAGGTTCCTACCCATGTCTAATCTATATACATCCTGAAGGATTTAGAAGAGACTGATAAGTTGTCTTCTGTCCCAGGCCTAAATGATTTCTAAGAGGAGGATAAAGCAACTGGCTTCATCCAGGTCAGAGCAGGAGCCAGGATTAACAAAAGGATAATCAAGTGACATAACCAGCTGACTGCAAGGCATTAACAGATTCAAGAGTATTTGGAACACTGAAAGGGGGAAATGTCTAAATTTAGTTTAATAGGATTTTCTGTAGCATATTCACTCTTTATTTTTATTTTATCCACTTTTTATTTTTTCTAATATTTTCAATATTAGAAATACCAATAACCCCAGACATGCAGATGACACCACCCTTATGGCAGAAAGTGAAGAAGAACTAAAGAGCCTCTTGATGAAAGTGAAAGGGGAGAGTGAAAAAGTTGGCTTAAAACTCAACATTCAGAAAACTAAGATCATGGCATCTGGCCCAATCACTTCATGGCGAATAGATGGGGAAACAATAAAAACAGTGACAGACTTTATTTTCTTGGGCTCCAAAATCACTGCAGACGGTGACTGTAGCCCTGAAATTAAAAGACACTTACTCCTTGGAATAAAAGCTATGACCAACCTAGACAGCATATTAAAACGCAGAGACATTACTTTACCAACAAATGTCCATATACTCAAAGCTGTGGTTTTTCCATTGTATGGATATGAGAGTTGGACCATAAAAAAAGTTGAGCAGTGAAGAATTGATGCTTTTGAACTGTGGTGTTGAAGAAGAGTCTTGAGAGTCCCTTGGACAGTGAGGAGATCAAACTAGTTAATCCTAAAGAATATTCATTGGAAGAACTGATGCTAAAGCTGAAACTCCAATACTTTGGCCACCTGATACGAAGAACTGACTCACTAGAAAAGACCCTGATGCTGGGAAAGATTGAAGGCAGGAGGAGAAGGGGACAACAGAGGATGAGATGGTTGGATGGCATCACCAACTCAATGGACATGAGTTTGAGTAAGCTCTGGGAGTTGGTGATGGGCAGGGAGGCCTGGCATGCTGCAGTCCATGGGGTCCCAAAGAGTTGGACATGACTGAGTGACTGAACTGAACTGAATATATATATGGGTATGTATATGTAGTATATGGGTTTATGTAGTATATGGATATTACTAAAAGAAGAGTCATTTTCCTACTCCTTAAATATAATCATGAATATTAAGGAATCACTAATTTTTTGTTGTCATAGTGGTATCTTAAGGTGTTTTTTAAAAGGCCTTTTATATAAACATACATATATGTACACATATATACATACATATATGTATATACACACAGGTATTTTGTGGATGAGATGATATGATAGCAAAAATTAACTTCAAAATAAACAAGATTAGACATGAGTTGATAATGGCTGAAATTAAGGGATGGGAACATGAGAGTTTATGGGTTTTTCCCCCTTATTTTTCCATTTGTTTAAATTTCTCCATGGCTCTGCATGGGAGCTTTTGCTATGCACCATGATTTCTTTTTACATAGATATATATGTTGGTTCTTTCTTTTATAGTTTCTAGGTTTGAAGTCGTAACTAGAAAGGCTTTCACCAAACCAAAATTATTATTTAAATTCCTCCACTGCTTCCTCTAGTACTTTTATGGTTTCATTTATAAGCATTTAAATCTTTATTCCATTAAGTATTTGCCCTGGTGTAAGATATGAGCTATGAATCCAACCTTTTACCAAGATGACTACCCATTTGTCCCAATAACATTTACTGGATTATCTATCCCGTATTCACTGTTCTAAAATGCCACTTGTATATTATATTAAATTTTTATACACTCAGGGTCATTAGCCTATTTATCTATTTTTTGATGAACATACTATGAAGATAACACACTACTTTAAATAATAAAGATTTTAAAATGTGTTTTAGTATCTGTCAGGGCTAGCTACCTTATGATCCTTCTTTATATTTTCTCAAGCTATACTTGATTATATCCCCATAAAATGCATAATAATTTTACAACAGCAGTTTTTTACAAGTGTCACATTACACTTATAGTTTGATTGCAGTAAATCTGATACCTTTCTGATGCTGAATCTTCTCATCCAAAAAAGAACAAGGTGTGCCTTTCTATTTCAATGCCTTCTTCTAAAAGAAAGAATCTTGCCATTATAATTTATTTTTTTAAGGTAAAAAATTTATTCCTAATCACTTTATCATTTTTTATGCTACTGCAAACAAGGTCATTTCTTCCACTCTATCTTCTAAACTGGTGGTTGTTTTTTATCTATGGAAGTTATTTCTGTATATTAATACTTCTATACATGAAAATGAATATGCTTATTGTTTGTCATGTTATTCTACTTGATCCCATAAAACTTTCTAGGTGTATAGTCATATCATCTGATAATTGTGATGATTTACTGTCTCTTCCAATTTCTATACTCCTGCTCTTTTTTCCTTGTTGTACAGCGTTAATGACAAAGTACTTCCAGAATAAAATTAAGCAGTAGTCTTATTCCTGACTCTATGTGAGTATTTTAAAATTTTGGCATGACGGTGGGTTGGTGAGACTTGAGGCAGATTAAGGAAGCATCAATCTATTCTGATAAGGAATTACTGGAATGAATGCTCAGTTCTGTCAAATGCCTTTAACACTTCTGAAAATAATTATATACATCTCCTTACACTCAATACAGCAAAATATTTTAGCAGCCTCCCTAACAGTAAGCCATCGTTGCGCTTGAATATGACCCTGGAATCGGCTTCCCGGGTGGTGCAGTGGTAAAGAATCTGCCTGGCAATGCAGGAGATGCAGAGACATGGGTTTGATCCCTGGGACAGGAAGCTCCCCTGGAGAAGGAAAAGGCAAGCCACTGCAGTATTCTTGCACGAAAAATTACATGGACAGAGGAGCCTCGTGAGCTACAGTCCATGGGGTTGCAAAGAGTTGAACATGACTGAGGGACTGAGCATAAATCCCTCAAATAAGACCAACTGGGTTTCTCCCCCAACATTTTATAATTAAAAAACTTAAAAATAACCATGCAAAGATAATATATATATGTATAAATCTTAATTTTTTAAATTAACAATTTTGTATATTTGTTTTAAATATGTGCATACATATTACATAGGGCTTCCCAGGTAGCTCAGTGGTAAAGAATCTGTCTGCAAATACAGGAGACACAGGAGACGTGGGTTCAATCCCTGGGTAGGGAAGATTCCCCTGGAGGAGGAAATGGCAACCCACTCCAGTATTCATGCCTGCAAAACTCCATGGACAGAAGAACTTGGTGGGCTACAGTTCATGGGGTTGCAAAGAGTTGGACATGACTGAGCTACTGAGCACATACACACACACACATATTATATACACCTTTTTTTTTTTTTACTTAACCATGTGAAAGCAAATTCCAACTTCAGACACTTTATCCCCAAATATTTTATTAAGCATCTCCTAAGAATAAGCACATTGTCTCAAATAACCATATGCTAATACCATGGTTTAAAAAAGTAATTTCCTAGTATCATCCATATTGTATCTATTGTGATTTACTTAGGTATCTTCAAAACATCTTTTAAACTCACTTTTCCAAAACACCAATCATGGTTCATGAATGACATTTAGTTTTTACATCTTTCCAGTCTTTTCGATTCTTAAATGTTTCCCATACCTCTTCTTTTTTTCCCCCCTATATTACACCAATTTTTCTTTCTTTCCTTTTTTTTAACAGACCAGGCCAACTGTTTTGGAGAATGTTACAAACTTCAGATTTGTCAGATTGTTTTCTGATGGCATCACTTGTTTCTCTGTGTCTGTATTTTTTCAAATCTCAAAGTTAGGTGCAAAGCCTTAATTAGATTCAGGTTAACTATTTTTCTGAAAACTGCTTCCTAGCTGAGGATACGTGCTTCATATTATGTCACATCAGAAGGCATGCATGTCAGATTGTCCCACTATTATCAGTACCCAGTTTGATCAGTTGGTTGTTCTATGATAAAAATAAATTTCCACCTTCTCAATTAGGAAGCATTTTGTCTCATGACAACTTAGTACCATATAAACATACTAATGACTCTAAAATCATTTAGAGTGGTTCTTATCAAAATCATTTTTTAAATTGAAAGTTACAGAGTTAGATTTTCTAACTCTACCATTCCTTATACATTCACTAGGTGTCATTCTTCTGTAAAAATCAAGCCATTTTTTTGTTTCATTTAGTTCTTTGCTTTCTACCCTTAATTTAAATTTGTCTGACAAGTAGTTCAAAATCCTGCTTTTTTAATATTTTGGTCTGCCTTTACTTGGTATATGATCACAAAAGTAATCATATTAAAATGAGGTCATACTGGATTAGGATGGCCCTAAATTCAATATTACTGATGGTCTTATAAAAAGAGAAGAGGCCAGGAAACAGACACATGGGGAAAATACATTGTGACGACAGAGGTGGAGATGGAGTGATGTGTCTACAAGACAAGGAACACCAAGGGTGTGCCAGCAGCACCAGAAGCTGGAGAAATATGGAACCCATTCTCCCCTAGAGTCTTCAGGCAGAGCATGCCCCTGCCAACACCTTGATTTTGGACTTCTAGTCTCCAGAACTGTGAGAGAAAAGTTTTCTATTGTTTTAATCCACCTTGTTTGTGACTGTTAGAGCAGCCCTAAGATACACATAGGTTTCGTCTTAATTCTATCATATTTTAGGTAATATTTTGTTTTTAAGCACTTACTTTTTTTTTTTTCTACATTTGGATGTTTTCCTTTGTATTGTCAGGACAGGTATATGAATTTTAAAGTTACTTGAGTGTCCCAAGTTTATGAGAGGGTGACTCGCTTCCAACTTCTCTCCTCAAAGAGAAGAAAACACTCGAGCCCTACCATCATGCCCCACCTCCTCTGGTCTGACCCCCTCCCCCAGCCCAACTTCTTCCAGGACAAGTCCAGTCTTCAGTTCCTGCTTCATTTTTGGTCCCTAATATTTCCTTTACTTTCTGGTTCTCCCTAATACTGATTAAAATGTATACTTGCTATATTTCACTTAGCATTTCTAGGTTTTATAGCAAGATACTTTTTTTTTTTTTTTCAGGTTTTCTGGTCTTACTCCTCTCGGAAGACTCTATGGACAGATTTTTCCTGTGTACATACTGTATTCATTCAGACCTCAGAGGGAGACTTCCTTGCTGGATGGGAGACTCCATGTTCACTGCCTCCCTCCCCTGCTTCTGTGAGCCCGCTTGAAGGGGGGGAGTTTTGAAATGATGGAAGGTTACAGCTCATTTTACCATGAGCAACGGAGGTCCAGCAGGAAGGGGCAGGCACACTGCATGTGAGCACAGTGGGACACAGCTGAAAGCTCCATCCACCTCTCTAAGGCAAGCCTTCGCGATGAGTTCATCTGCCACTCTGCCGGATATGGTTCCAATATTAAAAACCATTTGCCTAGCATCTTTACACCATATGTTTAAGTCCTCAGAGTTTGATTCAAAATATCAGAATAAGTGTTTTCTCTAGTCTGTGGAACATCTAGGAAACCATACGGCCTTATTGCTGGCAGAATTTTAACATGGGCCTTTAACATTTAGGAGAACCTTCAAAACAAAGCGCAGAATACAAGAGATTTTCCAAAGAAGGATAAAATAAAGGGAAAAGGTGAAAAAATTTTAATGGCAAGTGAATCTGGCTAAAGAACAAAAGGTACTCAATAATTTGTAATCTTCAAAAAAACAAGACAGAAATGAGTACTGGCTAACCCCACCTAACCTAACCATCAGGAAACCACAGAAAAAGAGGGCCAAGGGAGAGAGCTCTAACAACTTCACAGTTCTGTTGAGTTTTCAGCTCACAGCTGGGCTTCAGGATATTGCTTCAGGAAATTTTAATTGGAGTTCCTGAACTTAAATTTTATTCTACTGGGGGAAAATAATATGGAAAAACACAATAAAAAACCATAAATGCACAGCAGGTTGAGAGAAATCTTGCCACATCTTCAAATACAATGAAAGAATGTAAGATAAACAGCCCATCCCCTCATTCCAAATGGGTTGAAACAATTAATTCAAAACAAACTAATTTTTTAGAAAATGAAAGAAAAACAGTAAGTCCCTAACAGATGGGTCCTGAACACACAGAGGAGCTCAAGTTCTCTAAATATAATTTTGCCTATGTGTGGGGCCACATGTTCTCCTTTGGAGACTGTGGTAGCCAGAACTATTTTCTTCTTTCACAGAAATCACCAGCAAGTGTGACAAAGCAGGGCACTCTCATGCACTCTCACTGGGAGTGTAAATTGTTCCATCTATTCTGGGATGCAAGTTTACAAGATGGGTCAAAATGTAACAGGTGTATTTTTTGATCCAGCAACGTGATCCCCGGGTGTTAAGTCTAAAGAAACAACTGAATAGGGTATTTATTGTTACATAATGGTGACAAATACTGACAATCACCTAAACACTCACTATTAGATGACTGGCTAAACAAATGATGGTACATGTCATCAGTGAAATTCCATGTAATACATAAAAGGGATGGGACACCGAACCAGTGAGCTGCCCTTGTTTGAAATAGTCACATGGTCTTTCCTGGGAGTTTAGGACAACACCGTGTCATAGGCAAGCACTGCTGGTCAGACAAGTGGAGCCAATGATCAGCATAGCCGGAGGGCTAGTAGGCAGGAAGATCTGTAGGAGACAGACTAAAGCTCTTTCTGCTTGAAAGCCAATCTCAGTGAATTTCCTCTTTGAACTGTGTAAACATGGAGTGGAGAGGACAGGAGAAGATATCCCTACAGGGTAATACTGACATCCTTGTCAATCTGGCAAGTATATATTTCCATGGGTTTTCAAGTAGTTTGGTAAATGTAAGATGTGACCATTTGTTTCCTTCACCTTGAATGGTATGAAACAGTTTAGGCTGGTTGCACAGAAGTCTAATAATATCTTCACCAAATGATTGACAGTGAATTCATCAGGGTTATATAGATGGAAATATTCCAGGGAATGTTGGCTTTTTATCCCACATGCCATCAGTAATTTTATTTTTTACAGTTTGCCTATACTATACCTTCAGGAAAAGGATAAAAACTGAAAGAAAAAAATCGATGAAACATCTAACTTCTCTTTAAAGTCAGAAACATCTTCCACTGTACTTGTGACCTACACAGAACAGGAGCTTCAAGTTCAATTCTACACATGCAAAAACAATGCCAGAGAGCTTGTTAAATGACCTGCCCAGCATCATTTTATCCATCTAGTTTCATCTTTTATTTCCTTTTCATCTTTGTCAGTTATTTAATATTGAGTTGGCAAAAAAGATGGTTGAAAACCTGAAAGAAAGTTTTGGCCAACCCAATACTTATCAACTCTGCCCAATGAAATTTTACCTCTTGATACTATCTCATACTACTTTAGTTTACCTGAAGCGTGGGATTCAGAACCATTCCAATACAAACATACTCACATGGATGAAAAAATAAAAACAAAAACTTCCCAAGGAGTTTCTGCTGGTTCTCACCCATTCATGAAGGCTTCTCAGATATTGATCTATCTATTCTGTTCTCCTTCTATCTCCTTCTCTCTCTTACACACACACACACACACACTCACAGTTGAGCACAAGAGTCCTCGCTTTCATTAACCCCCTAGAACTGTACACCATAAAGGGTCTTCAACAACCACGCTGCATTCCTCCAGAGATTTCCTCACATCCCCCCATAACCATTGTTAAATATTCTAACTTAAGGCTCAATGACCACAAGGGCTCTATTTCTCTCTCCAACATAAAAGGTAAAGGGGTAAAAGGCACAGATTGAGGCTGCTTTTCAGTCCAATTCCATTTCTACATGGACCAAAAATAGACACTGGTTTAAACAAAATTCAAAAATGCCACTAGCTACATTTTACTTTCCTGGAGCCACTGGTACAGAAAAGCTCATGTATTTGTATAGTCCAGAACTTATTGGACCAGGTCTGGAAAGCTATCTCAAAGCTGATGAGAAGAGCAGTAATCATTGAACTCCATAAGGCAGAAATTGAGAGTCGGATGGTACCATGCTTTATTAGACAAGACAATGGAACCTTGAGAGGTTAAGATTTTGACCAAAGCCATAAGTGAATAGCCATATCTGGAGTTGGGTCCAGGTCTCCAAGTCTTCCTAACCAGGAGTCTATTAAAGTACATAATATTCGTCTTTAAGTTCTTCCAGGATACTCTCCAGGGGATCTTCCCAACCTGGGGATTGAACCCAGGTCTCCTGCATTGAAGGCAGGACTTCTGAGCCGCCAGTACATCCATTCATATATATATATATATATATATATATATATATATATATATATATATATATATATATATATATATATATATATATATATATAAGTATTTATGGGGGATCCCCTGGAGAAGAGAATGGTAACCCACTCCAGTATTCTTGCCCAGAGAATTCAATGGACAGAGAAGCCTGGCAGGCTACAGTCCATGGGGTCACAGAGTTGGACACAACTGAGCAACTAACAACAACATTATTATTTATATATTTACATAATATATATATATATTTTTAAAATCGGTTATTGTATCTATAAGAGACACTAAAGCTTTTGTAATGCTCAGTCTCTCAAAACCACCCTACAATGAGCACAAGTTCAAGAAGGGAAAGGAAGGTAAAAGGATCACAGAGACACCATGCAAAGATATGTATGGAGCTCAATTTCAGCTTTCATACCCACACACAAAGTATGGAGGCTAAGAACTTAAAAAGGCAAGCAAGGGCCCGCATCCCTGAGAGTCAAGGGTAATACATGCAAGCATGCTTTCTTTTTCTTTTTGTTTACAAAACTATTTTCTTTACAGTCAACTTCAGGGGACAAACATAAGTCTGAAATCTTCACTATAATATACAAATGCAACAGCAATTTGTGGTTAAAATATCCTTTGAGTTGCAAAGCAAGTTATCCTCTTTAAAAGGAGAAAAAAACTTCAGAACACTGAGAGGGTTTTGGGTTTTGGGATTACACAGGGCCTCCTTGAATCAAACGGCTAAACAAGGGAGACCACAACACAGCCTGGACTGGGCTTGCCTCCTCCTCATCTAGTGTTCCTCCCACCCCAAGCCCCAGTCAATGCCAAGCTGCCTTTTAAAAATGCAACATCAATACAAAAGGCCTCTATTACTTATGAAGGTCAATCTAAGAAATGACCCTGATATTCCCCGCCAATTCCTTCAGATAATTTATTTACTCGGCAGCAATGGAGAAACAGACGTAGAGAATAGACTTATGGATATGGGGAGAAGGGAGGAGAAGGTGAGATGCATGGGAAGAGTAACAGCGAAACTTACATTACCATATGTAAAACAGATAGCCAATGGGAATTTGCTGTATGTACCCGGAAACTCAAATAGGGGCTCTGTATCAACCTAGATGGGTGGGATGGGGAGGGAGATGGGAGGGAGGCTCAAAAGGGAGGGAATGTATATATACCTATGGCTGATTCATGTCGAGGTTTGACAGAAAACAACAAAATTCTTTAAAGCAATTATCCTTCAGTAAAACAATAAATTAAAAAAAAAAACCCATCTCCAATTTGAGAGACTTCGAGATAGTTTGCTTTTCACAATGCTTCCATTAAAAAAAAATAAATCTTGAATAGCTTTTTCTTTGCTTATTCCTGCCAAGAAGAAATCCTCTCCTAGCTCTCTGAATAAAGGCCAACCTGACGGAAAAGGGACTGTGATTACGTAATTGCCATTTGACCCAGCACCACCAGCACCATCACCATCGAGAGCATCAGTACAGAAAGAGTTTTTCATAGAGAAGGTCAAAGACTCCTGGCGAGCACGCAGGGAGTTCGGATACCTCCTGGTTATAGACAGTGTCCATCTGTTGGAGTATATTGAGACCCGAGCAATCACATTTCTTCCACTGACACTAAAAACCTTACTGACTTAGTGAAAATAATCCAATTACTCCATTTGTATGCAGAGGAGAGGAGATAGGTAAAGTCTCTAACCTCTTGGAAATAAATATTTCCAATATTTACTGACACCTTAGGCATCTGATCTGCTGTGTATCAAGCAGAAACAAGCTTCCAGGGCCCCTGAATTTCTTTCCCATCCTTCATCATGTGCCTGTCACCATTTGGAGGCAGAGGGATTGCATTTCACTAAGAGAAAATGAAAAGAGCTTGATAAAATGGTGAGCTGAGAGATACCACTGAACATTCCAGAGTTTTCACTCACTGAATAAAGCCATAAAAAAACAGCCAGGGAGAGAATAAGATGATATTCTGTATGACCTGTGTTTTTTTTTTTTTTTTGCCTCTTTTCCCTATAGCAGTCTCTGGCTATTTTCCTAATTTTTTCTTATTTGTTTATTGTATAGTACTCTACAATTGTTATTGGATTTCCTCAAAATTCAGCATTATGATTGCTGTGAAAGATATCGCTGAAGGGCTGCCTCCCTTACTACATCCCCCACCACCAAAAAAAGAAAAAAAAGCTCTACTTACCAAACCTTTAGTGGGATCTATGAACATGAAGTTAGATGTTTAACTCAATTATTTTAATACCTCAGAGCACCTCTTTAGGAAATTCCTCATCCCCATTTTAATGGCACACAGAAATCTAAAGAGACTATGCTCACTTTACCTAGATATGGATATTTTCATTTCCACCTGTCAAGCACTTAAAATATTCACACTCCCAAATATTTGCTTTTTCCTTTGATTGTTTCAGTTCTACTGTCTCAGCTGACAGAAAGAAAAGAAAAGTGACATTTTATAAATTGAACTCTGAAGGTTAATTGATAGTTAATACTGTTAAGCCGGTAGAGATGTGCCCAGCATATAGCAAATCCAGGACTATGGTACAAAAAAGCAATAGTTATTCTTAGAAATTCCCCAGGAAAAAAAAAGGAACTAATGTTTTCTTATTAGTATAAAAATGGGCAAGCAGCAAGACTCTTGGTACATTCCAACATCAGCTCCTGTCTCCAAATTCCTCACCGTGATTGATTTTTCTTTTCTGAATAATATGAAAGTTTCCAACTAGTTAAAAGAGAAAACCACTGCCAAAGAAAATCCTGAAGAGTAGTAGGTATGGAAGAAAGTACTAACATGAAAGCTAACATATATGTCACATAACTTCAGGCCATTAATACACATCCTAAATTTCCATTATACATTCAAGAATAAATTCTTCTATCAAAAGGAATTATCATAAAAATTTCCACCAAGGTATCAGTAGTTAATGTTACTCCAATATACTGATGTTCAGTGTCTATCCTGAGAGCCAGATGAGACTGCTTTCCCATCAATGACTCCTCCATGCATTCTACTCACTTCCTGCTAGTCCATCCAGCAGGGAATGCATCAATTTCTTAGCAATGTCAGTTCTTACAGAACAATATTTGAGAAAGAATTATAAGTTTTCACATGGTAATTCTGCTGCCGTCTTACACATCTATGGAAAAGCTTTTGTACAAAACAGTAGAATAAAACACAACCTCTCATTTTTTTGTTTCTTTGAAGAGCCTGTATACCACTCACATTCTACCAAGCAAATAAAAACAAAACTATCACCTCTATTGCCATTTTATAAAGAAGCAATAACACCTTCTAAAAAGTAAAAATTCCATATTTACTTTATTTCTTTGTGTGTGTGTGTGTGTGTGTGTATCTAATGCAACCAAAAGTACATCCATTAGGTTTCTTACTGTTGGGATTTCTGTTCCAGGAACCAGAGTTCAGGTGCTTGCCAAAAGACAACAGATTGCCAGCAATCAAAAAACTCAAAAGAGGACCCCAATTCATTGTACAAACATCACTTTTTCTTTGTTAATGGAGACATCCAGCAAATTTACAGAACTCATTATCAACACTAGTATACATGTATGGTCCCAAGTGGCCAAGACTTAAAAAAAAACTTTTTAATGTTAATTGACAATGTGGTGACATGGTTCAAAAAATACCAAAAGTATTTTAAAAAGTATACAGTCCTCATGAACATCAATACAAAAATCCTCAAATGTATCAGCAAATTGAATCTAGCAATATATAAAAACTATATATTCATATACACATAGCCAAAGGTGATTTATCTTAGGTACACAAAGCTAGTTCAACATTCAAAAATCAGTTAATGTAATATATCATATCAATAAGCTAAAGACAAAAAAACCACATGACCATATCAACAGATGCATAAAAATAATTTAACAAAATGCATCACCCACTGAAAACTCAGCAGGCTAGGATTGGAGAGGGACTTCCTCAACTGGATAAAGCATATTTACAGAGAAACCTACAGTTAACATCATATTTAAGGTAAGAAACTAGAAGCTTTTCCACTAAAATTTACTGCAAAGCAAGGATGTGTCCATTTACCACTCTTTTTCAACAATGTACAGGTAGTCCTAGCTAATACAAAAAGACCCCCACTCCCCACCCAAAAAAGGAAATAAAATGTACACAGATCAGGAAGGAAAAATAAATAAAACCGTCTTTGGTTGCAGATGACATGACTGTAGAAAATCTGAAAGAATCAACAAAGAAAACTACTGGATCTAAAAAGCAGTTACACCAAAGTTGCAGGATACCAGGTTATTACACAAAAATCAACTGCTTTCCTATTTACCAGCAATAAACAACTGGATTTTAAAATTAAAAACCCAATGCTTCTTATATTAGCTCACCCAAAAAACTTAAGTGTTAATTATAACAAAAATATGTAGAAAATATTTACGAGGAAAACTACAAAACTGTGATGAAAGAAACCAAGAAGAACTAAATAGATGAATAGATATTCCTAAAGAATGAAGACTCAATACTGTAAAAATGTCATTTCTCCCCAGTGAAGACTCTTGATTGACAGATTGAGTCCAATCAAAATTCCAGGAAGATATTTTGTGGAAATCAACAAATTGGCTCCAAAGTTTAAATGAAAAGGCAAAAGACCAGAGGAGCTAAGCCAGTATTGAAGGAGGAAAGCAAAGAGGATGGACACCCCTCACTGGCAAGACTTACTGTGGAGTTAAACAACACTGTGTGGCACTGGAAAAAGAATAAGTGAGGGGCCACGGAGCCAAACTGATGGCCCAGAAATGGACCCATGTAAATATAATCACCTAATGTTGACAAAGGAATCAGGACAATGAAACGGAATAAAGAAAATCTTTTCTGAAAATGAGAAGGGAACACTGAGACATACAGAAGCAAAAAATAAAAATAATTACCTAAACACAGATCTTACACCTTGCACAAAAACCACCTCCAACAAATCACAGACCTGAATACACAATGCAAAAGCTTTTTATAAAACTCCTAGATGAAAACAGAGGAGAAATTCTAGATAAACTTGAGTATGGCAATGGTTTTTTCATATTAGTTGTTTTGAGATATCAGATACAGGACTGTGAGTGTCTCAATCTGATGAATTGTTAACCTTAGATAAGGAACTTCGTAATGTCTGCGGACAGACTTCACAAAGACAGAAGGAGCAAACACAGAGATAGGGCCCCCTGGAGCGCAACTGTTAACGCCTTACTGATGACCTCCTTACAATGAGACCACTGAGCCCAGGGTGATGAAGGCTCTTTGCTGGAAGACAAAACTCCATGCTGCTGAGAGCTGCTCCAGGGACTCTGCCAGCAGCTCAGTCACAGCGGAAGGCAACTTCCCACTCACAGGTGTCGAGAGACCCATTGCTGGACTAGGGATCCGTGTTCGTGCTGAGACGCCTGCTTCCCAGACTTCTTGGAGAGGTTCATCACTCTCTTTTCTATTTTCACTGCTTGACTAACTTGCGTGGTAACCATGTGGAATGAACTATTTGATTCTTGAACTGAATATTGGCTCCATTTCCTGAGTCTCCAATCCCATGATTCTTACCCAGCATCACTGCAGCAACAGAACCATTTACCCATCTTCTGACAGAAAACTAATCACAGTAGGAGAGCTCTGCGCCTTGCTTTCTTCCACATCAGTACACAACAAGCCCCCTCTGCCTTTTTTCAACACTGGCACAGTGACCCATGATCAACGTACCACCATTACCTATCCCCTATTAATATACGTGTGTATACATGGTCTCTCTCCAATACTCTGCCATTTCAAGAATGTAACTGCACAAATCACTTCACATGTAAGTAAGCATACCTCAGAATAAATTCTCAGAAATTGACTGCATTTGCAATTCTGACAGATATTTCCTAACTGGGCCATTTCTTCTAATGACTAAAATACCTCCCCTTCTCAGTGTATGTTAGTTGCTCAGTCATGTTGACTCTTTGCAACCCCATGGACTGTAGCCCACCAGCATCCTCTGTCTGTGGAATTCTCCAGGCAAGAGTACTGGAGTGGGTTGTCGTGCCCTCCTTCAGGGGATCTTCCCAACCCAGGGACTGAAGCTGCATCTCTTACATCTCCTGCACTGGCAAGCAGGTTCTTTACCATTAGCACCACATGGGAATCCTCCCTCTTCAGTACATATCCTCAAAGATTATCAGGCAATTGATATGGATTGTGTAGTATTTTATAATAACCGTCAAAAGCATTTAAAATCATTAATTTTAAAGTCAAAATCGAATACTGACTAAATGACAAATGATGATCAAGGAAAAATGTCTAACATTTGAGAATGGAAAAAAGTACAATCCATTGAGTTACTAGAATAGCCTGTTTGTTTTTTTAATAAAATACTAACTATGTCAGTGTAAAATCTCCTGTAACTACAATTCCCGTCAATTTTTGTCTGGACACAAAAACAGCAGATTTGACCTCATGGACTATAGAGGCCATGGAATTCTCCAGGCCAGAACGCTGGAGTGGGTAACCTTTCCCTTATCCAAGTGATCTTCCTAACCCAGGAATCGAACTGGGGTCTCCTATATTACAGGCAGATTCTTAACCAACTGAGCTATGAGGGAAGCCCCAAGAAGAAAGCAGGTCAGTTAATTTGTAGGTTTAAACAAATCCAGTCATGTTTCACATGTTCAAGTACTTTTAATTAAGTACTTTTTTTTTACATGTAGAAATCATATGCAAACAAATGGAAAAACAAGCTTAAACTGACAAAATAGAAGGGACTAATTTTCAGACTACCCTGAAAAATCAAAGTTACTAAGAAATGCATTAAGTACTCACATTTTTCTAAGCAATGCTGGCTGTTTGTTTGGGTTTTTCTGTAACATTTTATGAAAAAACCCAAGCAAGCTTTTTTTTGGCCAACCCAATACTACTAACCAATTGTGTATTATGTGTCCAAGAAGTAAATAAAATATCTTTAATGTTTTTATTGATAATGAAGGTAATTTTTCTGATTGATAAGGTAAAGCACCAATGGACTCTGGTTAGGAAGGAAGTAAAAGGGCAGTTCAGGTCTCAAAAGAAAGGCTCAAAACTGGTAAAAATCTATAAAGCAACAACTAGAACAACAAATAAAGACAACTGAAAAAATACCTGGACATGATTCCATTGGCAAAGAGCTCAACAATCCATAGCTCTATTCAATGGCGTGTGTACAGCAGAACAATTAATATGAAGTTGCAAAACTACTGGGGAAGATAGGGGAGCAGCATGGACCTTAGGCCACACTATAAAGAACTTTAAGGCGTTCTCCTGGGACTTGCCTCTTCTCAAAATTGCCACCTCCAGTGCCTAAGTCCTGGGTTTTGTTTTCTTCACGGCTTTTGTTCAGCATTCAGAAGTACCTAGAACACAGCAGGTGCTCACAGCATAACTGCTGACTGAACAGTGGAATCTTCTTAAGACAGTCAGGCTGCCCACTGCAGACCCTCACAGATCTTTCCGCATAAGCCTTATTCCACAGCCCCAAATTATACTTCTGTGTTCTCCCTCATCAGAACCATACTCTTTCACTGTCCAGTCAATGCAAACAATAAATCTGAGCAACTCATGCAAAAATGCAAATGACTACCCGCAGTTTAAAGTCTTGTCCCCATAAACTCAAATAAGAATACCTATCAATTCTAGAAAATAAATTCAAAAGCTGATAATTCAAGTTCCTAGGAGGAAACCATAAGGGCCTACAGGCAAAAAAAAAAAAAAAGTGTATTTTGACTTACCTACCCAAGAGCCTTCTCTCTTGTCTTAAAGAAGATAGACTATAATTAGATTCTTTAAGCTCCAGATCTATTTTGCCATAAGTTACCAGATGAAGATAGTTTCACCATTAATTAAATGAGAATGGAAGAAATCAGAAATGTGACAGAAGGAAAAAGGGTTTTGTTCCTTTGCTAAAAATGTGGGGAAAGGAGAAATTGCTTTCTTTTCAAGGTCACATTTGCCATCTCTGTATTCTGTATAAAGAATCCAGTCCATGAAAAAATAAGAACTGAGACCATAAATTGGGAATAAATACTTCAACAAAGACATCATCCAGAAAAGAAATTAGCTGAACAGAATCAATGGCTTTGCCACAAGCATAATTCCCTGTTTTAAAAAAATACTATTATGTTCAACTGAACCAGCTTTTATAATTGCAAAAATTATTCTGAACCAATCTTGACACATAACAGTCATAAAAACAATCTTAAAATAGTCATGACTTTAATTACAAAGACTTTCTTAGTTCAAAGGATCACTTAAGAAACTGTTCTCCTGAGTCCAAAGGTTATAAAACACACAGTCCGGAATGAGACTCCTAAGGAAATTCTTTCCAAAGCAGAGAAGATAAATGCACAAAAATCATTAATCATTTGGTCACCACTCTCTTAAAAAAAGAACTTATTTCTTGGCAGAATAAGGTGAAAACAAAAACACAAATGTTACAAATACAAATATCAGAAATCTAGCATGTGACACCTACAAGGGACAGATCTATCACTGACTGAACCAGCCCTCTAAGTCTCTGGTTATGAGCTACTGCAAAAGTCTCCACTCCTCAAAACAAGTTCCTTTCTCCATAGGAGGAGCTTATTTAAAAGTATAGTATTTACCACTGCTCTGGGAGCAAGTTTTGGGAGGCTACAACACAGGAGTTTGTCTGCTTCCAGCTACTCATTATGCCTACAATTCATTTATGCACACTTTACCAAGTGGACAGGGGATCCTGGCTTAAGCTTCATGAACAAATGACCAGGCTTTCCATAGGTGTAATAATTCAACTATATGAAGACCATCTATTTGTATTTTAAGTTCTTCAAAGTCTTTGTATTTTATTCAGTTAAGTGTACCCAGTACCTGGCACTTGGCCTGTCATTCTTAATAAAAGCCAGGGGCTAAGAAAGAAGTGGGGAGGGAGTCCATCTCTGACCAGGCAGACTGCCTCCTGCAAGCCACAGGATACATTCACAGTGTTGACTTTCCTCCCCAGAGAGATGCCCTGACATCTGTCTTGAGCATCGGCTGGCCACAGGAGCCAGGCGCCTCATAACCACAGTAACTGGCAAGATGAGCTGGCATCCTACAGGGTTTCCACAAATCAGGGCCCTGGTAAAAAATTAAAATGATGTTTCCGATTCTAAAGAGCACATATGATGCAGCAGAAACCAAGACCAAAGAGAAAGAGGTCAAAATCTAGAGAGCTGAAGCATGCAGAAGTTCATATTACATCTTACATGTTACATCACAGCAAGGAGATAAGCTGTCACATCCCTAAGCAAAGCAGATGTGTCTAACTCCTTCTGCAGCGCCTGCGGCATCCCACTGGGCTATGCTGAAAGCAGTTATAAGACAGATGCAAAGCAGACACAACTATTTATCCCATAAATAGCTACTGAGCAGTAGTTTCCTGCCAGGCACCAAGCTAGATACCACAGGATAGGAGAGACGTTAGAGATAGACGACTGTTGCAGTGTAGCAGTTTAGGAGAGAAATGATGTCTGTACACACAAAACCATAATGCACAGCAGAGCACAATTGCTATGAGAGGCACAGGGAATACGGTGCATCCATTAACAGAAAAGGAAAGAGCAGGATTAGAGAATTCTTTCATTTACTTGATATTTACTAGGTGCCTACCTACTTTGTACCAAGTGCTGGTCTAGTATTAACTATAGACACAGGACTAAATATGGCCAACCAAGTTCCTGACCTCATGGGACCTAAGTTCTAGTGGGGTGGATAGAAAAGCTTACAAATAAATAAATTCAGGAAACACTGAGTATCATGAAGAAAAAGAACACAGCTTTTGAGAGTATAGACTGCACCTTTAAGTAGGATGGTCAGGTGAGGGCTTTCTAATGACATGATATTTGCCAAAAGACCAGAATCCAGTGAATAGTATATGTGAAAATCCAGGGGCAGGGGGAAGATTCCAGGTAGAGGAAATGCCCAGTGAAAAGCTCTACAGCAGGAAGAACCTTGAGGTGTTCAGGAAAGACCAACAAGGCCAGTGCACCTGGAGCAGCACTGAAGAGGGCAGGGCTAACAGGGAACTGAGAGGAGAAGGCCAGATCAAGTGGGGCCTCTGAGGCTGTGCTCAGGGAGGTCTGAGGGAGGGTCCACGGTGCCTCCTGTTTATCTCCTGTTATTTACACCTTATATTAGCATGCTACCTTTGTTACAATTAATGAGACAACACTGATACATTATTATTAATTAAGTGCATGGTTTATTCAGATTTCCTTCCTTTTGAAACCTAGTAATACTTCTTTCCCTTCCAGGATCCCATCCAGGACACCACATAATCGCTTGTTTTCATGTCCCTGTAGGCTCCCCTTGGCTGTGACAGTTTCTCAGACTTTTCTTAGGTTTTGATGACCTTGAGAGCCATAAGGATTTCTGGTCAGGAATACCATAGAATGCCCCTTTACTGGAAATTGCCTGATGTTTTTCTCACAATCAGACTGCATTGCGGATTTCCCACAGAGGTTAAATGCCATTTGCCATTTTTATCGTAACACGTCAAGGGCATGTATTATTAACATAACTTGATACTGTGAATAGGAATCAATCACCCAGCTCAGACCGTGTCTGTCAGGCTTCCCCACAGCCCTCTGTCATATTATAGCCTTTGGAAGGAAGGCTGAGTAGCCCATACTTAAGGAGTAAGGAGTTATATGCCCTCTCCTTTAGAGGAGAGTACATAGATTATTTGGAAGTCTTCAACATGAGATATTTGTCTCTTCTCTTCCATGTATTAATTTATTCCATTATTAACATATTATTATGAACTCATATTAAAGAATGAACATGAACTCATTCATGAACTCATGAATTACTTATTAAATTTGGGTTATGATCCAATACAGGGATTCCCAGGTAGCACCAGTGGTAAAGAACCCACCCGCCAATGCAGGAGATGTAAGAGATGCAGTTTGAGCTTTTGGAGGAGGGCATGGCAACCCATCCCAGTATTCTGGCATGGAGAATGCTATGGTCAGAGAAGCTTGGCAGGCTATAGTCCACAGAGTTGCAAAGAGTCAGACGTGATTGAGTGACTTAGCACACCACAGCATGGCATAATCCGATACTATTTTTTTCCCTCAAATTATTCTATCCTTGGCTATCTCTTAGAACCAATCCAACCCAGATGGATTTTGCAGGAACATAAGATTTGCCATTTAATACCAAGTTTCCTTTATTCTAGAGTTATGAGACCTTCTGGTAACACAAACATATCACAGGAAAGGATATAGCAGGTGTAGAAATAATGTGTGATTTTGTTTTTGTTTTAGGTAAGTTGAGAGAGGACAACACAAAGAGAGTAAAGAAAAAGAGAACAAAAGCATTAGTTGATAATATTACAAGGGGGACACTCAGTGTCACTGTTCCTACAGTGCTTATGTGCGTGCTCAGTCACATCTGACCCTTGGCAACCCCATGGACCGCAGCCTGCAGGCTCCTCTGTCCATGGGACTTCCTAGGCAAGAATACTGGAGCAGATTGAGATTTCCTTCTCCAGGGGATTTTCACAACCCAGGGATCGAACCTGTGTCTCCTGCACTGGCAGGCAGATTCTTTACCACTGAGCCAGCAGGCTTCCAGTCCTATGATTACACAGAGACACTTTTTGCCACTTACCTCTCCCTCCTTATATTTAAGAGTAATAAAGCATTTACGAAAAATGATTTGTGGTACTTTCCATAATAAGTTTCTTTTTTTTTGCTCATTTTAATATAGCTACTTTTATATTCCTGAGCTTGTAGAAGCAGAGACGGCTAAAAGATTTGGTATATTTGGTATACGAGTTGTATAAAATAATAACTCATTCATTTAATACATTAAGGGAACCATTGTAGACCCCAAAATAGGTGCTTGGTGGAAGGTTAGAAACTGCTGAAGGCTAATTGATACTATTTCAAAACATTCACTAGACATATCAACATTGAAATATCACCTGCATGTATGTCAGAGCACTGTATCACTGGAAAATTATCCAATCCATGTTGAATGCATAAAGGCCAAACACAAAGTAAAGCCAAGATTATTTAGTGAATGTGAACATGGAGATGAGCAAAAAAGAAAATGAACAGATTCCAAAGTTTGCACAAGTGGGCACAGATGTAGCTTTTCAGGAATCAAAAAAAAAGCTTGGAGAACAAGTCAGAATATAACTGTGGGTACTTTGAAGCCAAAAGCTCATGCTCACCCCTGCAGAAATTCCTAAGTTTATAGGGTGCCTGAAGGCAAATGAGGAAGGGGGTGGCCTCTCGGAATGCTTTTCATGGGGTACTGGCCTGTGACCTCTCTAAGGGGCGCTGGTGCTGCAACAGCTTCCGTCAGTCACTTCAGGAAGGAACCCAGACAGAGAAATTAGGATATTTGGTGCACAAAGTGGGAAAGCCAGTAAGAGAACTCAGGGGAGAAGCAGGAAGGCAGAAACAGAGGAAGAAGACGGAAAGGCAGCCAGGAACAGGTGGACGAGCAAGCTGGGGAAGCGCCTACTGTGTCTTAGACCTACTCAGTCACAATCTCACTGACTGGATGAGGCGGAATCATCATTCTCATTTTAAGAGGACAGACCTGAGTTGTGAAAATGATAACGAGACTATGCAGGAAAATGTCATTTTTAGAGATGCATAATTATTTATTAAGGAAGAAAATGGAATGAGGCCTGTGATATACTTCTCAAATTTTTGGCAATAATAATTCTAAATACTTAATTATTTTTAGAGTAAAGTAAAGGGTAGAAAAAGGAGGGGGAGAGATACCGGAGATTAAGATGAGGAATTAACTTCCAGGATTTATGGCTTTATGCCTTTCAGATAGAACACAGGCCACAGTGAACTGAACAGTGTCCACGGTCCCTGCACCACAATGTACTTCTCTGCCTTCTTCTAACCTAACCTTTCCCTTTCCTCAGTGTCCAGCTCCCCATGGTATATATACACATAGCTTCTAAGTACTCTGGGAAAAGCCTTCCGTGAAATAAATCCAATATGCAAGTAAAAGCCTTAGGATTTTTCCTGGGTTTTACTGGTCATCTGTGAAGCCAATCCAATACACAACTAAAGCTTTAGATTTTTAGCAGGTATTACAGTATAAACAAATAACAGAGCTAGACACAGCGTGTCTGTTACCCTTAAAGCACCTGTAGCTACTCTCTGTCTCTTGTACCAGAGAATTTTGAAATTCCAGGGAAGAAAATAACCTCTGTACAACTTAGAGAACTCTGTAATTAGCTCATTCTTTACAGATAGATACTGACATCATCCAAATGCTTATAATATTTACATGTAGGGCTATTTCCTCAGCTTTGAAAGAGGACTCAACTAAATTTGCAAGGTGGAGTGTTTGAATTCATTCACCCTTTGAAACAAGGTCATAATGGTTGTTAAAAGCCCAAGTCAGGGACTTCCCTAGCAGTTCAGTGGTTAGGACTCTGTTTCCACTGCACGGGGTACAGGTTTGCTCCCCGATTGGTAAACTAAGATATCCAGCATGGTGCAGCAAAAAAAAAACAAACAAACCTCAAGTCAGCCAACAATATCTTATTATAAACCACATGTAACTGCACAGGCAATGCTATTTTAGCTATCAGTTCACACCACTGTTTCTATCTCAGGAAAGATATTCACCTATCTCAGGAAAGATATTCAGAGGGTAGGTAGACAGCCATATATTATATTGTTCTCTTACTTCTTTGTATACTTGAAATATTTCTTAATTGAAAAAAGATAATTCACTTGCTAAGTATTTACTGAAAGGCTGCCAAGTTAAAAAATCTGGTATTCACTATGAAACAGTTTTTATTATGCTTTTCCTAAATGCAAGGGGAAAAAAATGACTTAATTAAAGTAAATGTACAAGATATAAATCATGTAAGATAACTACCATGGAAGTAAGCGAATGTGAAAAAAGAATTCAAAAAGTAGAGAAGTCAATTCTAACAAAGAATACTCTGTTGATGGTTAAAAAAAAAGTCACAAATTCCTCCCTGAACACACATTACTCTGCAGTGTGACATGACCGCTCTTCCCCAGTTTTCCCCATGCCTTAGAAGATATGGGCTGGCCTGACGACTTCAGTCAGTCAGCAGCCGCTCAGTCGTGTCTGACTCCTGATGACGTGCTCTAACCTTAGAATGGACAGAGGGACCACCATGTGACTTCTGCACCTTCAGCTTCCACCCTCACTTTGCTGCAGTCTGGAGACCACCTTGTAAAGAAGCCTGGGCCAGATCTTTTGAGGACAAAGGACAGGCAGAGCTGACAGCTAACACCAAACTGTCAGATACCTGTGTGAGATCACTCTAAACCATCCAGCCCTAGTTAAACCATCAGATAAATGAAGATACCTGAGTGACCCCAGATGAGACCAAACAAAGAAACATAATCAAGCCAAGCCCATTTAGGTGTCCAAAGTTTTCTAAGAAAATAATGAATAAATACAATGTTTGTTGTTTTAAGCATCAAAGTTTTGGAGTGTTTTGGAATGCAATAATCGACACCCTAAATAAATGCCCCCAAAATGTCACTACGCCAAATTATCACTGAAAAGACAAAGATTCTCCTTGCTACCACTGTGAAGTTAATTAAGCACATCTTCATAAGAGGATCTAAATCAGTTGATAACGATTTCAGAAGCCTTATTAGGTAAGGGGACTATAAGGAGAAATAAAACAAAGAGCTTCCATTCAGGGAACTTAAAGATGAATTCAACAAAGTGAACAAAATTCTACTATAGAGATATGCATAGTGTACCCTATGGATACCTTAGAGAAAAATCAACAGACAATCTGAGATGATAGTCGGTGAGTTAGCAAGAGAAATCAAGGAAGGCATCCTGGAGGAGCCACAGCAAAAGTGTTACAAAGGGTATAAAGGTCAGTAAGAAAAGCCTGCATGATCACAGGTGAGGATGTGTGAAGCATCATGGTATCCAGGGAATTGAGAGAAGTTCTGAACTGCTGCATTCTGAAGGATGTGTGCAGAATGGCAAGACACTTAGCTGGAGAAGTGGGCAAGAGTGAGATCACAGTGGACTATATAAGGAGTTTTGGCTTTATCCCACTGGTGACCAAACATCATCCAGGTGTTCATAGGGGAGTACTGGTCAGAATTCTGTTTATAAAAGATTACGGTTGCAGTATATAAGATACAGAAGCTTGAGAGGGCCACACCCAGTGACAGGTAGAACAGTCAAGGTCAAGGTGAGAGACAGAGGGTAGACTTATTGGGGAGAAGTATTGATAAAGAATTGGCAGACCATGGCAAATGACTGGATGTAAAGGGTAATAGGAGAGAAATCAAAGAGCACAACAATATTCCCAGTTATCACCTCCAAACAGAACAGAGCAGAACAGGCACAGCAGTATTCTCTGGAAAAGAAGATAGGTAAGAGAAACATTCCTTTTTGTACTGGAATATACAATAAATTCCAGCATGTACTGGAATATACAAGTCTAAATTCTCTATAAAGAAAGTAAAATGGGAGGTACATACTTGGAAGTCAAGTGTTTAAGTACAAGAATTAAAACCATAAGCATAGATGAAATCAACCAGGAAAAGCTTCTAGAGTGAAAAGAGAGATATCAGAGGGAGAATTAGAAGTGAAAGTTATTACAGGGTTTGATGAATGTAAGGCTTATCATTCTTTGCATTGTTTATTAAATGATCACTCCTTAGGCCCTCTGTATTGAGGGATGAGAAGGGAAAGAGTCCAAGGTTTTGTTGCAGTTCATTCACTTCCTAATGAATTAAGAGCTCGGGATTCCCACAGTCATGAAATCAAAGCTTGAAAACTAAATGCCTACAAAGTCCACCAAATCTTCAAGATCCATGTATATGCCAGAAATTGTATGTGGGCTCCTCTCCTGGGAGAATTAGCCATCCTTTTCACTAACCTGACCATAACGAGCCCAAGTCAAGGAGTTTAGAATTCAGCAGACTACAATGGCTGTTTTTATCTCTGTTCAATCAATTATTTACACTTCAGGAAACTTAACATTAAGCAAGCGGTACATGGATCTGATATTATGTGTTCAGTTGCTTAGAAACCAATATTTCTCAGATTTTCCTTCTCTGCTCCCAGTTTTAACTACTGCCAAACCAATTTCCATGTATTACCTTCACAGTAAAATAAAAAAGTCAATATCTACATTTTTACATATTTTTAAATAACTTTTCACATGGCAGAGTAGATTCAGGGCAAAATAAAACAGGTTACAGAGGTCAGTTTCCTGTTAGGTCTCTTGTGACATACTAGGCTCTGAAATTAATTCATGGATAACTTCAAGTCAATTTTATACTGATTTAAATTAATTGGTGTAATTTCATTTGAGTCAAGATACCGGTACAATCTTTGATGAGGTAACAGTTGTTAGGAGGAAAGATAAATACCTAAAGAAATAGTGTTTCAACAAACAGCCACATTATCTCAAGGTAAGGAAGATGTCACTATCAGTTATAAAGGCTATTATTAAGTTTAAGAAACTAAACATCAGCTTTAACTTTCAGCTCCACTACAATAAAAGTCAATTATGTGCAGAAAGAGGCACAGAACTGCTAAGGTTATCAAAAAGTCCTAAAGTCAAGAACTTGACTTTTTTTTAAATATAGAATCTTAGAAAATATAATTAACTTGTCTTAAATAAAGTTCAATATGTAAGATAGAAGCTCTTGCACTTTCTAGCAAATATAGCTCAAAACCAATACGTCTGATTAATAAACACATGATTCAATAAATGGATGACTTAAAGCTGGACTCTTTCATTCCTTTCAGTACTAAGATTTAAAGACCTGTTAGATATCTTGTCTTTTCAGCAGTACAGACATGATGACATCTCTCCCATACAATCACTCAAATAATGTGAATCACAAGATCTAACAACTTCCTTGAGATACTCCACAAACCATTCTATTAATACAAACTGCTGCTGCTGTTGCTGCTAAGTTGCTTCAGTCGTGTCCGACTCTATGCTACCCTAGAAACGGCAGCCCACCAGGCTCCCCTATCCCTGGGATTCTCCAGGCAAGAACACTGGAGTGGGTTGCCATTTCCTTCTCCAATGCAGGAACATGAAAAGTGAAAGTGAAGTCACTCAGTTATGTCCGGCTCTTAGCGACCCCACGGACTGCAGCCTACCAGGCTCCTCCGTCCATGGGGTTTTCCAGGCAAGAGTACTGGAGTGGGTTGCCATTGCCTTCTCCGATTAATACAAACTACTAGCTCTTAAAATGCCCCCAGATCAGCAGCATTAGCATCATCTGAGATTACAGAAGTGCAAACAACCGGGCCCCACCCTAGAGCTACTGAACTGGAAACTCTGGGGGTGGGGCCCCAAGTCTGTTCCAGGGATTCTGATGCACTTTCAAGTTTGAGAACCACTCAAAGTACGTAGAAGTCCTACTGCTTTGAGTAGATAAAAGAGGAATAAAACCTGATTCTGTCACTTTATTTTCCAAGCTAAATTGGACCACAAATAGCACTGAAGTTAGGAAAACAGGGCATGCTACTTGATGGCCCATTTACAATTCAAAAGGCAGGTTAAATTAGACAAAATCATGTCACGGATATAAAACAACTGTTTCTCCACATTCAAGCTAGAAAATTACTGGAAAAGAAAAGTTACCAAGAGGTATTAGCCAAGACTGTGCAGAAAGGCACTCTCATACCTTTCTGCTAGGAATGAAAACTGGGATAGCCAAGGGGAATTTGGCAACACTTAACAAAATTACTTATGTGTTTTCCTTTAACCTAGCAACCTCACTTCCAGGAATCTACTCTACATATACACATCTAACATTATGAAAATATATATACATAAAGTTATCCACGGCAGCACTGTTTCTCATTGCAAAATACTAGAAACAACCAAAATTCAAATATTTAGGAAACTGGCTGAATAAACTATGTGATATCCAGACAAATGATACTGTAAGTGAAAAAGTGAAAATGTTAGTCTCTCAGTCAAGTCCAACTCTTTGCGATATCATGGCTGGTAGCCCACCAGGCTCCTCTGTCCATGGGACTTTCCAGGCAAGAATACTGGAGTGGGTTGCCATTTCCTCCTCTAGGGATCAAACCCAGATTTCCTGCATTGGCAGGCAGACTCTATCATCTGAGCCACCAGGGAAGCAAGCATTTATGCTGCTGCAAAAGAAGAATGAGGATGGTGCCTATGAACTGGTATGTAATGACACCCAGAATATATTTTTAAGTAAAAAAAGCAATGTTCACAAATATATACCATATATTACCTTGTGTGCATGAAAGAATGGGAAAATATATGGGCATATTCTTGCAAAAGGAAATAAAAGAAAGATAAACCAGAATCTAATGGCACTTGTAGTCACTTACAGGTACTAGGAACTAGGATGTGAACAGGGTGAAAAGAATTGGAGCTGTGACACTTCTGAGTACATCTTTCACTTCTGAATCCATCTTAATATTTTCTATATTCAAATAAATAAAATCAGCAAGCATGAGTAGAGGGATCCTAAAATGGAATACAACAGAAACGTATGACCCAACTGTATTTCAAATAAAGAATATAATTACACTGAATAAAGGAAAAGGGAATAACCCCAAGTAACTTTTGAATGTGGTACTTTCACTACATACTTTCAGTCTAAGGATAAAATGAACCATTAACAAATTTTTTTTTCACGGTGGTACAGGTTAAAAATTCTAGAAAAATAAAAATATTTAGGCTTCCCTGGTGGCTCAACATTAAGAAATCTGCCTGCAATGCAGAAAACCTGGGTTCGATCCCTGAGTCAAGAAGGTCTCCTGAGAAGGGAATGGCAACCAAATCCAGTCCTCTTGCCTGGAGAATTCCATGGGCAGAGGAACCTGGTGTCCACTGGGTCATAAAGAGTCGGACATAACTGATTGACTAACATGTTCACTTTCCACAGATTAGAGATTCTAAAAAGCATTTTTTTAAGGATTGAGCAAGTAGGTATATTGAGAATACTGGAAGCCAGGTTTTCCACAGATGGTGATCGAGTTACAAATTCAGAAAGGACAAACGCCAGAAAGAATTCTGTGGTACTGGACTGAAAGCGATGGTACCAGTAAGAAGTCATGGTTTTTGATGGATGGATGGATAGATGGACAGATAGCTACATACGTATACCCCACGTATATATGTATACACACATTATGTGTAATATGTCTGTCCATAGATTCTTTTTCTTTCTTTTCTGCTTTGACCTCCAAGAGGGCCTAAAAGTTATGACACCCTGGTAGCAGTGAACTCACCAAGCACAAAGATCTAAAAACTATTCTCCCATAAAATGAACTAGAGTTCCTTGGTGAGTTGGCTGATTCCAGGACTGAGGCAGAGAAGGGAAAAAATGATCTTGGAACTTTATGCTATGCACGAAAGTTAGAAAATAACTCAAATTATGATGAGGGCATGTCAAAAGGCTAAGAGCCAGGTTGAATGAGCTTCCTTTGGCCGAATTTGGGAGAATTTGAGCATCAAAAGTCAATTAGCAGTATTACAAACAATTATTAGCAGTTTACAAACAATTGACTAGGAATCCATGAGCTCATAAAATACAAATGAATAAGTAAATGAATAAATAAACAAGCAAAAAATATCTATTATAAATACACTATGAAGAAATATCAGACAAATCTAAATTTAGGTACATGGCACCCCACTCCAGTACTCTTGCTTGGAAAATCCCATGGATGGAGGAGCCTGGTAGGCTGCAGTCCATGGGGTCGCTAAGAGTGGGACACGACTGAGCGACTTCACTTTCACTTTTGACTTTCCTGCATTGGAGAAGGAAATGGTAACCCACTCCAGTGTTCTTGCCTGGAGAATCCCAGGGATGGGGAGCCTAGTGGGATGCCGTCTATGGGGTCGCACAGAGTCGGACACGACTGAAGCAACTTAGCAGCAGCAGCAAAGAATAATTTGCCTGTACTCTTCAAAAATACCAAGGCCATGAAAGAACAAGTAAGGATGAATAATGTTTCCAAATTAAAAGAAACTAAAGCGACGCAACAATTAAATACTATTCATTCAAATGGATCTTGAATCCAATATTAGGGGAAATGCTACAACAGTCATTATTGGGACAATAGATAAAATTTTATATGTATTCATTCTTATTAATGTACTAAGTTTATGTTAGAAAATGTGTTTGTTCTTAGGATATATGTATTGAAATACACAAGAGTTAGTTTACAGCTAACTCAAACAGTTCAGAAAAATACAGTATATATACAAGAGGAAAGAACTAATATTAAAGCCAATGAAGCACATGGTTAAACCTTTGTGAGTTGGTAAAGTGTATGTATAGTAGGTTTTTAAGCTAATCACTGAATGTTTCTGTAAGTTTGATATCATTTTAAAATAAGAAGTTACTCAAAAGCTATCATTTTCTTTAAAAAATAATTACAGCAAAGAAATAGAAACATTCATTTTTCAAGCAAAGAAAATCTTCTTAAACCTCCCTCTGTGTTTTGAATGAATCTCCCCCTGAAATGTCACTGTTCTCTAGAGAGTTGAGAGAATTAAAGGGAAAAGAAGATGAGTTAGGAGAGAAATGTTATGCATGGAAGTAGTTGAAAATATTTCTTGAGTCTTCCCAAAAAGCATTTTTGAATTTTCTATACAATCACAGAGTCAGTCATTTCCCTTTTCTTTGTCAAATAAGTTTGTTTCTCATATATTTGACATTAATATATTTCCATATATAATGTATATATGGAATATATTTCCATATAACTAAGATCATGGCATCCAGTCCCATCACTTCATGGCAAATAGATGGAGAAACAATGGAAACAGTGATAGACTTTATTTTCTTGTGCTCCAAAATCACTGCAGATGGTGACTGCAGCCATGAAATTAAAAGATGCTTGCTCCTTGGAAGAAAAGCTATGACCAACCTAGACAGCATATTAAAAAGCAGAGAGATTACTTTGCCAACAAAGGTCCATCTAGTCAAATCTATGGTTTTTCCAGTGGTCATGTATGGATGTGAGAGTGAACTATAAAGGAAGCTAAGCACTGAAGAATTGATGCTTTTGAACTGTGGCATTGGAGAAGACTCTTGACAGTCTCTTGGACTGCAAGGAGATCCGACCAGTCCATCCTAAAGGAGATCAGTCCTGGGTGTTCATTGGAAGGACTGATGCTGAAGCTGAAACTCCAATACTTTGGCCACCTGATGTGAAGAACTGACTTATTTGAAAAGACCCTGATGCTGGGAAAGATTGAAGGCGGGAAGAGTAGAGGACAACAGAGGATGAGATGGTTGGATGGCATCACTGACTCAATGGACATGAGTTTAGTAAGCTCCTGGAGTTGGCAATGGACAGGGAAACCTGGCGTGCTGCAGTCCATGGGGTCGCAAAGAGTCAGACACGACTGAGTGACTGAACTGAACTGAACTGATATATAATGTATTTAAATGCAAACCTTTTCTGAGCCTTGAACTCCCTCAGGATCATGTGAGTTCAAACTCACTATAATTTCCTTTTTTAAAGAGCAAAAAACTAAAGCCAAGACATATAATATCGTGTCTTGTATAATAATACATCTCAGGATCAATAACGCAAGGCAAGCCAAGAACCGAAAATTCCATGAGTCTGAGCCAGTTTCCACATCACAATTGCCTTGACTTGACATGTTTTCCCTTCCACGTTTCTAGATACTACCTATGGTAAGAGAAATAGTAATGGGAAGCCCACTTTGCTATCATATTCATGGGAATTCATGTTTACTTATAAAAGATTAGAAAAAACAATATCACTGTTTTAACCAGAGATTTAATAACAGTGTTCCCAATGGCTACTCCTTAATTGCTACCAACTTCATTTAGGCAAATTCAATGAAAGCTTTTTCATATGAATATAGGAAGGCTAAAACTAAAGACCATTTGCAAAGGACTTTTTTTTTTTTTTTTTTTACTGATAGCCATAATTTCTGTTTCAGAATTTTTCTCCCTTAGCACTCTTTCATTTAAAACTGCCCAGAGGGATGGTATGGGGAGGGAGGAGGGAGGAGGGTTCAAGATGGGGAACACATGTATACCTGTGGCGGATTCATTTTGATATTTGGCAAAACTAATACAATTATGTAAAGTTTAAAAATAAAATAAAATTTTAAAAAATAAAATAAAAAATAAAACTGCCACAGGTGGTGACTATAACCCAGAGATGCTGGTTGGTAGAGTGTCTGTTTCCATACCTGAAAAAAAAAGTTCCTTTCACAAGTAAAATGGTGAGTCTCTAATCCATGCTATTCCAATAGATATTTTTCAGTTTCATCAGAGAGGCTTATTTTTGCTTTTGCTTTGTAACTGCTATTTCATTTTCTAACTGAAGTTCAGCCACTGGGAGCAACTTCACTTTAATTACAGATGCATTAACAGTAAGTCTGCAGTGCTGAGGCATGGATTAAATCATCTCACAGTAGATTCATATTAGCCTTCACATCTCTATGACGGATCAGTCACCAGAACCATTAATGAGAATATAATTAACAATTAACTACTAAATGTCAGATTTCAGTCACATAACAACAACTAATCCATCTTTGTGAACTTAGTGCTCATGTTTTTTGATACCAGAATTCCTATTTCCTTGATTCACAACTTTGCTAAAAGCCAAATTTATCTTTTGTAAAACATACAGGTTAAAATTAAAGCCTAACAGAAATAAAATGCATAACATTTCAAACCTTTAGAAGGGAAATCACAAAAAAATTTAATCCATACAATAAATAGGGGGAAACAATAAAAAAAGAAAAAGCATTAGCACATAGTAAAGAGAAAAATCAAAAGTAAATAGAATATGGAGGAAAAAAACAGAGGAAATAAATCTCAATATAACAGCCATCACAGTTGATGTATCGGTCCTATACAAAAAATCACCAGCTAAGAGATCAATTTTCAGTTGGATTTTTTTTTAATTCTAGCAATATGCCATTTAAAAGAGATCCATCTAAAATATAATTGCATTGCTCTGGTATGGTTATTACTATATGCTGATATTTCAGCGATCACATCTATATGTCTTTTTTGACACCAATAAATGCTTAGCTGCTTTGGTTTCTCTTAATTCCTGTGTGGAATAAGCACCCAAAGAGGTTGACAACTGTCTCCATAAAATGAAGTACAAAGAAACAATATGTAACTGTCAAGAATGCTTTGTTATAAAGCCTGTGGCTGTCTTTTGTCACCTAACATATTAACTCCTTTCTTTCACATTAGAATATCTCCTCCCCAAGAGGTTTATTCAGAAAGGATTTGAACAGAAAGCATAGAAGTTTACATGTGTTACTGTGAAATGTGAAACACGTTAATTGTATGTGCTAATGGAGCATGCTGTAGTCCACGGGGTCCCAAAGACTCAGACATGCCCGAGCAACTGAACAACAACAAACGTGTCAAAAAAAGAGGCCCAAATATTTGAACATCTGCCTAACAATCACTAAAAGCAAGAAGAATAACTTATCCAGTTCATTTTATAGAGAGGGAACTGGAAGTTCTGGTGCTCAAGTTTGCTCAACAACCACGAGGAGGACAAAGACATGATAGTCTTTCTATAAATCTAGAGAGCTGATGGTGACAGGCTCAGATACTAAACTCAGGGGACGTCGCAAGGTGAGAACACGTCCCTTGTACGGTATCAAAAACCCTACCCTGTGGTTTCTTTGCATTTGTTCAGCGGGGCAACCTCTGTTTCCCATTAGGCAGCCTTGCAAATATCTGGAGACCTAATATTATGTAGGCACTGCAGATGGTGACTGCAGCCATGAAATTAAAAGACGCTTGCTCCTTGGAAAGAAAGCTACGACAAACCTAGACAGTGCATCAAAAAGCAGAGCATCACTTTGCTCACAAAGGTTCATATAGTCAAAGCTATGGTTTTTCTACTAGTCATGTACAGCTGTGAGAGCTGGACCATAAAGAAAGCTGAGCATCTTAAGAATTGATGCTTTCGAACTGTGGTGCTGGAGAAGACTCCTGAGAGTCCCTTGGACAGCAAGGTGATCAAACTAGTCAATCCTAAAGGAAATTGACCCTGAATATTCATTGGAAGGACTGATGCTGAAGCTGAAACTCCAAAACTTTGGCCACCTGATATGAAGACCCTACTCACTGGAAAAGACCCTGATTCTGGGAAAGATTGAAGGCAAAAGGAGAATGGACATCACAGGATGAGATGGTTAGATAGCATCACCAACTCAATGGACATGAATTTGAGCAAATGCCAGGAGACAGTGGAGGACACAGAAACTTGGGATGCTGCAGTCCATGAGGTTGGAAAGAGTAGGACATGACTTAGTGACTGAACAACAACAAAGCCATCTCTTCTTTGAGGTATACCATGCTCACTACTCTGGGCACACTAGGGCCAGCACTTTACAAAAAATCATCTCACCATGGAGACGACAACATCCGACTCTCAGCAAATGATACGATTAGGTAGAAAAGTCGCAGAGATAGAGAACTGAACAACACATCAACCACCAAGACCTAATTGACCTTTATGGAACACACCACCCAACAACAGCAGAATACACTCTTTATCAAGCGCCCAGGGAATATTCACCAAGACACATCACATCCTGGGTCATAAAACAAACCTCGACAGGTGAAAAGAACTGAAGTTATCCAGAGTATATCCTCCCAACATGATGGTATCAAACCAGAAACCAGTAGCTGAAAGACAGTAAGAAAATCATCTCATTGTAACCATCCCAACATATCTTTGAGAAAAGTGCTCCAACACACTTTTACACTTACTGAGAGTGAGGCTCAGAGAAGCTATGTTTCCTATGTAAGGCCATAAGCATGAAGTGTTAAAGTCAAACATTTTATTCAAGAATATCTGACTCCAAAGTCTATGTTTCCACAATACTATGTTACCTCTTAACAAGCACAGCTTCCAATTCAGCAGTTGCCAAACTTGATCATACCCTCCCATGTTAGTTTTTTTAAAAGCATGTAATCCAAATGTTTTTTATTCATGTATTATAGTCCTACTATCTAAGTCCACATATAAAAACTAGACATTTTGAAAAGATACTTGTCTAAATAAAAATGAATAGAGGTTCTAATATTTTCTTTGTGTAACACGGTGACGGTCATGGTATCCCTCGAGGTTTAGCATTCCATCTAAAACCCTACCTCTTTTCCACCTGCTTTTGAGGTACTTTCTTCCCCATCTTTACTCTTGCCGTTCATTTTTCACCGGATTATAGCACTGCCTATTTATCCTTGTTCAATTACAGTCCACTGCTCCATGCTATAAAGATATCTTTCCATCCCAGGTCTGGGATCCATCATGGACGGTCACTCCCAGCTTCACACGAGCTGCTATACTGCTGGACCTGCCCTCAACAGCTTTATCCAACCAAGAACAGAAATTTCAACAGTACATGGTCTATTCTTCAGTTTGTCAGACTTGGATTACCAACAACGTTGAGCCTAATTTTTCAGCTACTTTTAATTTCACTTAATTGTTCTCACAAACTATACTTCACCATTTTCTTTCTAGGATATCATACAAGATTTTTTCAAACACCCTGTGGAAGTTTAAGAGTGGTATATACCACTTTTCAGAAGTTTACTACTGGAAGAAACCTTGAGAACCAACCAGTCCAAAGGCCTCAGTTTACCTGGGAGAACACTGTGATTCAGAGAAGTTAAGTGGTTCTCTCAGGTGACCCAGGCAACCGAGATAGAATCTAGTTCAGGGCTGACATCACCTGGGTTAAACTTGGGCTATCACTACATCATCAGTGGCCTAATAGAGAAAAAGGGAAACCCTGATGGAGCATGTGATGTATGCCAAGTGTTACATTCAATGCTACATACTGTCTAATCAAAACCTCCATTTACTGGCAAGACAGTAAATACCTACACAATCAGCTAGACAGTGTAAGTGAATGAGAAGGGAAGGTATAAATCAGCTGGAAGCAGTGGTCCCACCCAAAGGGCCCACAGCTTAAGCAGCCAGTCAGAGATGCCAGGACAAGAATGCCAGATCTGATTTCTTCTGATGCTTACATGTCAGCAGCTACTTCAAATCTGACAAGTTCTGGTCAAAGAAACCATCTCCAAATGGCAAACCACTCAGTGTACGCCAGGCATTGTGCATACATCCTCTTACCATGTTCTTTCCACAACCAGGGCTTTAATGGATGTGGCACTTGTAGCTCAGAGATTAAATAAGGTTGCCAACACAACTAAGAATCCCAGACCACCTGACCTGCCTCTTGAGAAACCTGCATGCAGGTCAGGAAGCAACAATTAGAACTGGACATGGAACAACAGACTGTCAAGAACAACAGTACGTCAAGGCTGTATATTGTCACCCTGCTTATTTAACTTATATGCAGAGTTCATCATGAGAAACACTGGGCTGGATGAAGCACAAGCTGGAATCAAGATTGACAAGAGAAATATCAATAACCTCAGATATGCAGATGATACCACCCTTATGGCAGAAAGCAAAGAAGAACTAAAGAGCCTCTTGACGAAAGTGAAAGAGGAGAGGGAAAAAACTGGCTTAAAGCTCAATATTCAGAAAACTAAGATCATGGCATCTGGTCCCATCACTTCATGGCAAATGGATGGAGAAACAGTGGAAACAGTGGCTGACTTTATTTTTGGGGGCTCCAAAATCACTGCAGATGGTGATTGCAGCCATGAAATTAAAAGATGCTTACTCCTTGGAAGGAAAGTTATGACCAACCTAGACAGCATATTAAAAAGCAGAGACATTACTTTGTCAATAAATGTCCGTCTAGTCAAGGCTATGGTTTTTCCAGTAGTCATGTATGGATGTGAGAGTTGGACTATAAAGAAAGCTGAGTGCTGAAGAATTGATGCTTTTGAACTGTGGTGTTGGTCAAGACTCTTGAGAGTCCCTGGGACTGCAAGGAGATTCAACCAGTCCACCCTAAAGGAGATCAGTCCTGGGTGTTCATTGGAAGGACTGATGTTGAAGCTGAAACTCCAATACTTTGGCCACCTCATGCAAAGAGCTGACTCATTTGAAAAGACCCTGCTGGTGGGAAAGATTGAGGGCAGGAGGAGAAGGGGACAAAAGAGGATGAGATGGTTGGATGGCATCACTGACTCAGTGGACATGGGTTTGGGTGAACTCCGGGAGTTGGTGATGGACAGAGAGGCCTGGTGTGCTGCAGTTCATGGGGTTGCAAAGAGTCGGACACAAGTGAGCGACTGAACTGAACTGAACATAACAAACAAGTGGCCGAGTCATATTTCAAGCCCGTTTAATAAACACCTCCATGATACTGCCTCATTTGATCCCTGTAGCCACCTTAGAACAGTTATCATTCTCCATGTCTGCAGATGGGGGCAAGCAAGTCAGAGACTAGTAAATTCTCACCTGACGTACCAAAAACTCAGTTCTATGTCTTCCAGTTTTAATAGGGACGAAGGACTCTTAAGCACTGAGTCTTAAATTAGAAGGTATTTCTTGACTTCAGCTTTTTATTTAGTTTGGAGGTCACTGTCCAGATTCTTGTGCCTCTAAAGTAAGCCAATTTCAACTTAAATCAAACAAATAACACTAAATTTGAATTATATCTGATAACATAATCATAAACCCTGAGAGTGCACTTATTTCTGTGTTTTAGCACCAGTTCCTAACTTGAATACAAGAAGACATGTAAATACAATATTCTGTATAACTAGGACTAGTTCTCTCCCTGAATCTAAATGCTAAAGTCCAAAGATGAACTATTCTATTTTCTGAACCTCTACTCATTCATAAACCTCTCTCCAGCCCAGGGACATACAGAATGTGTTGGTGTGAAAATGTATGCACACACCACACTTACTTCAGGGGCTGACAGGAACTCCAGGGATAACTTCCCTGGTGGCTCAGTGGTAAAGAATCTGCCTGCAATGCAGGAGGATCACAGGAGGCATGGGTTTGATCCCTGGGTCGGGAAGATCCTTTGGAGTAAGATATGGCAATCTGCTCCAGTATTCGTGGCTGGGAAATTTCACGGACAGAGCAGTCTGGTGGGCTACAGTTCATGGGATCACAAAGAGTCAGACACGACTGAGCATGCATGAGCACTCCACTCCACTCTCCACACCTACCAAGCATCTCAAAAATAAATGTAATGGTTCCCATCCTACAGCTGCAGCATCTACTGCTAAGCCTGCATGTGGGGCTGAGAGTCATCCCAGGAACACATATTAGAGGCCAAAGAGAATGAAGCATTGTCTGGGGAAGGGATCAGAGCCAAGCAGGGCCTTCCTTCATAATTTAGGATCCCAATGTATGTACAGGGAGGTGCTTCCTTCCCTCTCTCCTTTCCCTCTTTCCCTGCAACTGTATATTCCCTCCCTAGGACCCTCTTCTGCTGCTGCTACTGCTGCTAAGTAGCTTCAGTCGTGTCTGACTCTTTGCGACCCCATAGACGGCAGCCCACCAGGCCCCCACGTCCCTGGGATTCTCCAGGCAAGAATAATGGAGTGGGTTGCCATTTCCTTCTCCAATGCATGAAAGTGAAAAAATAAAGTGAAGTCGCTGAGTAGTGTCCAACTCCTAGCGACTCCATGGACTGCAGCCCACCAGGCCCCTCCGTCCATGGGATTTTCCAGACAAGAGTACTGGAGTGGGGTGCCTTCGCCTTCTCCAAGGACCCTCTTCTACCTCCAGTTAATTCCCTAGGAATTACCACTAACAAGATAATTTCCATCATCTTTTCTCTGTCTCTCATGAAAAGTCACTTGAGCCTTTGTTTGGCTCCATTCTTACTCAAAGGAAAATAATCTCATGTCTGATGTCCTATTTAATCAGTTACTTCTTAGGGATATTTGCATTTTCAGCAGGAGCTCCCAGAGATGGGAAGACTTAACCTAAAGGACTCGTTTATCTTGGTAGGTTTTCTAGTCCTTTGGTAGGGCAAGGGGTGTTGACATCAAGGTACCGCTTGGAGGACTTCAGTCACATTAATGCAGCTTCAAGCAACCTTCAAATAAATAACCAGTATTTTAAAAAAAATATTTGCTATGGGGGATATCTCACAATGTTCATAAATGATTTAGATGAGGTTATATTTTTAAATGCCTAACACTGTAGATGGTATAAATAGTAAACATTTAATAAGCAATATTGTTTGGTATTGTTTTTTATTAATTGTTATTACAAGCCCATTTTCTTTCACACATCCAGTGTGATGATCCAGTGAAATTCAGATGAAATAAAACTTTTGTTAGACATCCCAATGGGAGGGGGATTAAAATATGCCACAAAAAGAAATCAGACAAAGAGGAAGCATTATAATTAGCTACTGAAAAAAGCAATGGTATCAGAAATGGCTACTCACCTTGCTATGGTTGTCTGAACAAAATAAATGTAGATTTTACTTTTCTTCCTAGAAAAGGAAAAAGTATCCGGAGGAAACTGACTTCAAACATCAACACTACACAGCCCTCACGAAAAAAGGAAAGGATTTTTTCCCTTATAAGTGGCCTACTGAAGGGATAGCACCAGACACTCCAGACTGAGGCTTTTCATTAACAATTTATAAATGACTGTTAAAAGGGCAGCAACTTAATCACTCTTCATTAAATCAACTTTCTGCAGCCAGAGTAGACTATGTGGTATTAATACCAGAAAGAGGCACTTCCCAACAACTTGGCCTCAAGAGCAAGACTATGGGAAGCACCTCTTACTGTCCTACCTGGAGTTGGTTGATTAATCCAATTCTGGGTGCTCATCTATAACAGCAGTCCAACAACACACAGTTTTTATTAAGCCATTAAAATTACATGGAATCTCCATGTTGAGAGCACTGTAAAATGAGTATGCTGAAAATCTTTCATTATAATCACTGAGGGGTAGGGTCAACCTCTTCTGTTCCTGGAATAATAATCAAAATGATAACCAATTTCCACTGTGTGCTGGACACTGTCTTAGGGCTTTACATATTGTGACTCATTTAACACTTACAAGTACCTTACATCAAAGAAACTATTATTATCCCCTTTTGCACACAATAAATACAAAGTATAGAGAGATTAAGTAATTAGCTCAAGTCACTATGTGAGGGCCAAGAATGCTAACTAACAGCATGTGTAGGCTGCTTCCCTGTTTACAAAGCACATTAGCTCTCTGGTCCTTATAACTGTTTTGTGAGGCAGGTATTTTTACTTCTGTTCCTAATCCATAGATGAAGAAACCAAATAGAGAGGTAAATAACTTGCCTAAAGGCACAAGTAGAGGCGTTAACATCAGAAACCAAGTCAACCACAATAGCCTACCCAGGCATGCCCTGTGAGGACCTCCCGCCAGAGATCTCACCTCTGAATGGGATGACTGGGGGACTTTGAGGGCCATCTGCCCCTTACATCTCTCTGCTTTCCTGCCCCCAATTCTCCAACTGGTCACATGTACACACCTTTATCAGTGTTACTATATTTAATTAAAATGGCCCATTCATACATTTTTGTCTCTGATTAGACAAGAAGCTCCTGGAAGGCAGGACTATGTGTTATTCATCACATAATATACTCATTCTCAATATAAAGTGGCTGGCAACTAGTAGGCACTAAAAAAAGCTGAACTGAAATACTAATTCAGTATGCTTAAGTTTATTAGATTGTATTTCTCTTTGAGGTAAATGACTAACCTTTATTTCATGGCCATTCCCTAGGAACAGTCACATTTTGCTTATAATTTAAAATGCCTATGTCTATACTACCATGAGTGAGTGAAGTTGCTCAGGCGTGTCCGACTCTTTGCGACCCTGTGGACTGTTGCCTACCAGGCTCCTCCATCCATGCGATTCTCCAGGCAAGAATACTGGAGTGGATTGCCATTTCCTTCTCCACTATACTACCATAGAATACTTCAATTATGTAGCACCTGACAATGTTTTGCATTAAATGAAATCAGCTTTTCAATCTATACCATGGATTAATAAATGAACTACTTCTTGTTTATGCTATTTTCCTAACCTAAACTGTGTACTACTTAGCTTGTCAGGCAATCACGTATATTTTTTAAGCAAACATGAGAATATCCATTGAAAATCTTTTTCTGATAAGCATTAAAGATGCTCAAACATGTTCCTCAAGATGCATGAATGTAATTTAAGTAGCTATTTATTATTTATTTATTATTTCTTCTTTGCATATCTGAGAGTACTTTGAAAGATACCAATCACAGGCACATACTTTAACAATTTACTATTTATTATTGAGTATCTGTGATATTATAAATATAACTGATAATTTTTACCAATGTACACTAGGCAAGGTTATCTGCATTACTTGTAATCTATACAGCAATGGCATGGAATTATTTTTCTGAATTATGGAATTCTTGAGATTCAGATATAGTTAAAACCTCAACTTTCAATAAACTATTTTATAACTTTCAATAAATGGACTATTTTATCTACCGATTTTATGATATATTGGTCAGTTAATCCTCTGAGAAAACATTACATTTTAAATAATATTAAAATTTCCTCTAGAATATCCATTCATGGTTAACTTTCTTAGTGCAAACCTGTCCATCAAAATAACTAAAATTGAAAACACTCCTATAGAAATGATTGAGATAATATCATGCACAGCTTCAACAAGACAATTCAAATAGAAAAGAAATTCAGTATTGCCTGTTTGGTAACGGAGAAATAATCTTTAGAAAACCAATCTAAGGACTGAGTTCTAGACTCGTCTAAAGTCAAACTCTGCTCCTCGGTACACAGTCACCTACTCACTCTGCTTAAAGAGCTGTGGGGAGGAAGGAAGAGGCACTGCATTCCCCCTGCATTTCTTCTCCAAATCCTCATCCCACTTTTTCATCTAAATGCCTCAGATTTTCTCTTTCCTACATCATCATGTTTAATGTTTATCATGTATTCCATTTTGGGACAAAGAAAAATCCCAGCAACTCTGAGATCAGTTGGCACTGTATCACTAGCCAGCACCAACATTCCTTAAAAGCAAAACCAGGTTAATGAGTGACCATAAAAGTCAAATGACCGAAGCCTCTCGGTAGAACACAAGAATTGTTTTTCTAAAGAACCTAAGTTTTAAACTTATCTTTGAGGCATTTTTGACGTTTTTAATCTGAAAGTAGAACTTGGTCACAGATATTATCTAATCCATTCAGAAAGACAAACGATGAAACATCATTAGATACTAATTTTACAATAAATTGTAGTCTTCTGGAATGCTGGATTGATTTTCTTTTTTCCCCTTTACAGCTTTCCCACTCATGTACCCTGGCTCAAAGCCTCGTAGGGGTCCAGAGCATTTCCAGAGAAAAAGGAAAGTGCATGCTGATCCAGTTCCTCTCTTCCTCACTGCCCTCTGCTGAGGGATTTTTCACAGAAAGGCAAAGAACTGTTTGATGTCTGAACATCTGCTGAACACTGAACCATGGTTTCTTCCTGGACCCATTTAATCTTACTGCAGACCTCCCATCACATTCTCAGGGAGCAGCATGTCTCTGTCATTAAAAGGAACAATTTAGATGGAAAATGTCCTCATGTTACTACACCCAGTTATTTTTCTTTTTTTTTACTATTACCTCATTGACTCTACATATTATACTCTTAAAGTTGCAATAGGGTGTTACACTTCTGTCACAAAACAATGTGTTCTTTTATCTTTTATACACTACTTCTTGTTTACATTAACTTACTGGTTAATATAGTCAGTGCAGTTCAGTTGCTCAGTCGTATCCAACTCTTTGTGACCCCATGAACTACAGCACGCCAGGCCTCCCTGTCCATCACCAACTCCTGGAGTTCACTCAGACTCACGCCCATCGAGTCGGTGATGCCATCCAGCCATCTCATCCTCTGTTGTCCCCTTCTCCTCCTGCCCCCAATCCCTCCCAGGATCAGGGTCTTTTCCAATGAGTCAACTCTTCGCATGAGGTGGTCAAAATACTGGAGTTTCAGCTTTAGCATCATTCCTTCCAAAGAAATCCCAGGGTTGATCTCCTTCAGAATGGACTGGTTGGATTTCCTTGCAGTCCAAGGGACTCTCAAGAGTCCTCTCCAACACCACAGTTCAGAAGCATCAATTCTTTGGCGCTCAGCCTTTTTCACATTCCAACTCTCACATCCATACATGACCACAGGAAAAACCATAGTCTTGACTAGACGGACCTTTGTTGGCAAAGTAATGTCTCTGCTTTTGAATATGCTATCTAGGTTGGTCATAACTTTCCTTCCAAGGAGTAAGCGTCTTTTAATTTCATGGCTGCAATCACCATCTGCAGTGATTTTGGAGCCCCCCAAAATAAAGTCTGACACTGTTTCCACTGTTTCCCCATCTATTTCCCATGAAGTGATGGGACCAGATGCCATGATCTTCATTTTCTGAATGTTGAGCTTTAAGCCAAGTTTTTCACTCTCCTCTTTTACTCAGTGGTGATTAAATTCACTTTTACCCAGAACTTCATTTGCATAGGGGCTTCCCTTGTAGCTCAGTCAGTAAAGAATCTGCTTGCAGTATAGGAGACCAGGGTTTGATCCCTGGATTGGGAAGATGCCCTGGGGAAGGAAATGGCAACCCACTCCAGTATCCTTGCCTGAAAAATCTCATGGGCACGGGAGCCTGGTAGGCTGCAGTCCATGGGGTCACAAAGAGTTGGGGATGACTGAGCGATTTAGTTACTTAACAGGTAACTTATTCTGAGCAACAAATCATTTCAACTCATTGGTCTTTCCTCACCCCACCCCACACATAATCACATAGCAAATGTATAACCTAAAGCATCATGACTTCTTCATGTTTTTTTCATGACTGTGTCTTCCCATCTAAAGCTGGTGACTCTCCTTCAGACTCTCTCCACCTTTGCTGTTTACCTGCTTCTGTAGTTATTCCCTCTGTAAAATGGGAATGGTAGCTACTTACCCCTCAGAGGACTTCTGCTGGAATTAAATGAGCATACTGTTGCCTGGCATAGAGGTTAATATGTGAAAGAACTCAATTATTGAAAATTATTTTTACTGTTTTTTTTTTTCCTACCAGCAAAACCTAACTCTAAACAAGTTATCCCATTAAGGTCTCACAACTCTTGCTTCAGAGAGTCTTAAATTCTCACTTAGAAAAAGGCTTTTCTCTCCTTTTTTTCCATCAAAGCTTTCTCATCTCAAGAAGACATCATCACCAAGACAGGAGATGATTTCAGGGTAATTAAAAATGAGTCAATGAGTCCAGAGAAGATTTATGGCAGCTGAGGAACACAAGCACTAGGAATGAAAAACAGCAATCTATATTGTGTAAACCAGGTCACGAAACTCTCTAGATGAGAATCAAAAGAATACAGAAATGTAAATGGATGGGGAAAAATAGTTGAAAAGGTAACAGTTAAGAATGTCCAAGAATTGTTGAATTACAGGGGTCAGGTATGTGGTCAGGCTGGGATTATTTTGTATGTCATGTGATAAATTACAATGTCCCCAATTTCTTGAGAGTCACACTGACTGTTCTTTCCTTCTTTCCTTTCTCAGAACCATAACATGGCAGTGAAACCCACCTGAGCTCTCGGCAGGAAGGGATCAGATGAGTGCAGCAGGTCTACTGATTGGGGGGATCCAAGCCCTGTGGAGGCTTAGCCCAAGTCCTGGTAATAGGTCAGGGAAACACCCTTGTGGAGGGAGCACCATGGAGAAATGGTTGGCCATGTTGTTAGGCCAAGCCTGAGCCCCAAACAGCTGGATTTTCACAACTCTGACCTGGGCACCACTTGCCAGGAGCTATCACCAAGATATGAAGACAGGGCCCTCAAAGCAGTGGACCTGGAAATGGGGAGAGGGATTGGGCTTTTTAAATGGGCATTTAAAGCCACAGTCATCAAGACAGTATGGTACTGGCACAAAGACAGAAATATAGATCAATGAAACAAAATAGAAAGCCCAGAGATAAATCCACGCACATATGGACACCTTATCTTTGACAAAGGAGGCAAAAATATACAATGGATTAAAGACAATCTCTTTAACAAGTGGTGCTGGGAAAACTGGTCAACCACTTGTAAAAGAATGAAACTAGAGCACTTTCTAACACCATACACAAAAATAAACTCAACATGGATTAAAGATCTAAACGTAAGACCAGAAACTATAAACCTCCTAGAGGAGAACATAGGCAAAACACTCTCCGACATACATCACAGCAGGATCCTCTATGACCCACCTCCCAGAATATTGGAAATAAAAGCAAAAATAAACAAATGGGACCTAATTAAACTTAAAAGCTTCTGCACATCAAAGGAAACTATTAGCAAGGTGAAAAGACAGCCTTCAGAATGGGAGAAAATAATAGCAAATGAAGCAACTGACAAACAACTAATCTCAAAAATATACAAGCAACTCCTACAGCTCAATTCCAGAAAAATAAATGACCCAATCAAAAAATGGGCCAAAGAACTAAATAGACATTTCTTCAAAGAAGACATACAGATGGCTAACAAACACATGAAAAGATGCTCAACATCACTCATTATCAGAGAAATGCAAATCATAACCACTATGAGGTACCATTTCACACCAGTCAGAATGGCTGCGATCCAAAAGTCTACAAGCAATAAATGCTGGAGAGGGTGTGGAGAAAAGGGAACCCTCTTACACTGTTGGTAGGAATGCAAACTAGTACAGCCACTATGGAGAATAGTGTGGAGATTCCTTAAAAAACTGGAAATAGAACTGCTTTATGATCCAGCAATCCCACTGCTGGGCACACACACTGAGGAAACCAGAATTGAAAGAGACACGTGTACCCCAATGTTCATCGCAGCACTGTTTATAATAGCCAGGACATGGAAGCAACCTAGACGTCCATCAGCAGATGAATGGATAAGAAAGCTGTGGTACATATACACAATGGAGTATTACTCAGCCATTAAAAAGAATACATTTGAATCAGTTCTAATGAGGTGGATGAAACTGGAGCCTCTTAAAACACCAATACAGTATACTAACGCATATATATGGAATTTAGAAAGATGGTAACAATAACCCTGTATATGAGATAGCAAAAGAGACACTGATGTATAGAATAGTCTTTTGGACTCTGTGGGAGAGGGAGAGGGTGGGATGATTTGGGAGAATGCCATTGAAATACATATAATATCATATATGGAACAAGTCGCCAGTCCAGGTTCGATGCACGATACTGGATGCTTGGGGCTGGTGCACTGGGACGACCCAGAGGGATGGTATGGGGAGGGAGGAGTGAGGAGGGTTCAGGATGGGGAACACATGTATACCTGTGGTGGATTCATTTCGATATTTGGCAAAACTAATACAATATTGTAAAGCTTAAAAATAAAATAAAATTTTAAAAAAAAGAAAAGAAAAAAATAAAATAAAATAAAAAAATAAAAAGATACATTGAACTGGAGAGAAGCCCCTATTGGCCCTGATCCTCTAGTCATGAGCTGTCCAGAAAAGAGCCTGTCTGAATACTCTCTGTCTTCTTTAGAATGTAGAACTTGAAACCTCCCTGGTGGTCCAGTGGTTAAGAATCTATTTTCCAAAGCAAGAGGATGCAAGTGCAATCTCTGGTTGGGAACAAAGATCCCGTATTCCACAGGGCCACTCAGCCCGTGTGCCACAATTAGAGAGAACCCTGCATCAGCAAGTAGAGAGCTGGCACACCACAGTGAACAGCCCGTGTGCCACAGCCAAGACCCACTGCAGCCATAAGAATAAAGAACTGATTTTTGAAACGTAGAACCTAAGTGGGTGCTTTTTAAAGCTCTTGAGGTTGTACGTCAAGGAGAAGCTTTGGCAACTCTTGACAACCTGAGTGGGTACCATTCACAGTGCTGAGTTTTGTCTTTGGGGAGTTCAGAAAGTGAAATATCAAGAAAGGTTCAATCAGAGAGCTGAATGTGGCCCAGGCTAGGAGACAGCAAAGCAAGCCTGAACTCCTTCCACCCAGCTGAGAGGAAGAAAAGTGCTAAAGAAAGTGGGAAGCAACCAAACCTCTGACGGAGGGAGCAAACGGAGAGCGCCCTTGTTAACAATACCAAAAAAACCCAGACTTGGTACAACAAGGAGGGGGCTGCTGGGAGAACAGCAGCAGCTCAGTCCCGCAGGGCTTGCCCTCACAGTCTCACCTGTTCGTCCCTGAACTGAGACGACTGAACAGCATACACCTGATACCATTTGTATATTCTTGCACAACTCCTTCCAAATGTTACAATCGACTGCTATTATGAATACACAAATTCATTTTAAAGCAGAACAAAAGAAAGAATTTGCAAGAACTGAGGAGTGCGGGGAGAGGGCGGATAAATAAAACACCCAGTTGAAAGAGTTTCCAGCGGAAGGTAGAAAATAAGAGGAATGTAAGAAAGCAAGCGGGCAAGCAAAAAACAAGCACAATGAAGATGAAACACAAAATCAGATGGCATACCTAAGCCTGATGGAATCGTAATCAAGAAAATGGATGAAACAATGCCCAAGACACTCTCAGACTGAATTTTTTAAAAATCATGACTCAAAGAGTCATGATAGATAAAATGTAAGAATATGAATTCAGGGTAACACATAGACCCAGGTGACACAGTGGTAAAAATCCGCCTGCCAATATGAGAGACGTGGGTTAGATCCCTGGGTAGTGAAGATCCCCTGGAGGAGGAAATGGCAACACACTCCAGTACTCTTGCCTGGAAAATCCCATGGACGGAGGAGCCTGGCGGGCTGCAGTCCATGGGGTCGCAGAGTTGGACACAACCGAGTGACTGAGAACACACAGAACTTTAGAAATCCGCACTGTGTTCTTCTAAGCACTCATAGAATATTCACACAAACTGACCATTTCATGAACAACAATGGAATCCTCAAAAAATTACCAAAAAGTCCATCAGACTGTATTCTTACCTCAATAAAATAATAAGTAGAAACAAATAATAAAACAATAATTCGAAGATATGCTATCTGAAATAGACACAAAAGTAATAATGTGATTTCAAGAAGAAACAATGAGAACTATCCTTAAAGCATAATGACAAGGGAAGAACTCATGCCAAAATCTGTGAACTGTGCCTAAAACAGTAATAGCAGGAAACTCTGAGCCAATAAGTGAATTCATTAAGGAAGACAAAGCCAAGAGAATAAAGCCAAAAATGAGAAGGCAGTGAATAAAGATCATGGGCAGAAGTCAATGAACTAGAAGAAGGTTCCAAAAAATAAATAAAAGAGATTAAGGAACAACCAAGTGTTTTTTCTTTTTTTAAGGCTAATAATTTAGAATATCCTTAGGCAAGGCTAACAAGAGAGAAGCAAAGAAATGGCAAAGTTCCCTCCTTCACTCCATTTTTTAAAAAAAGGCAAAATCCGAGGAGTTTATAGGAGGAATAAAAATAGAGGGGATTCTTAAGTCATACAGCAAATTCCCACAGGCTATTTTACACATGGTAATGTACGTTTCCATGTTACTCTCTCAAACCTGAGCTCCATAACAACCTAGAGGGGTGGGATAGGGAGGGAGTTTCAAGGAGAGGACATTGTATCTCTAAGGCTGATTTATGTTGATGTATGGCAGAAACCAACACAATCCTGTAAAGCAATTATCCTTCAATTAAAAAAATTAATAAACTTAAAAATTTTTTTAAAGTAAAGAAAAAAATAGAGGGAAAATAACTATTAAAACAATGAGTAAGAGAACAGAAAAAAATATCGTGTGAAATACTTTTTAAAAGAAACAAACGCCGAAAGAATTCATCACTCACTCCTAAAAATAAAGAGGGATGATAAAGTAATGGAAAACTAATGGGAGAGTTTTGCAAACTGTCAAGTACAAAACCAATATACATAGAATCAATAATCTTTCTCATCACTGTAGTAATCTATTTGAAAATAGAACAACAAATGATATGCAACAACAAAAGCAATATATCTAGGAATTAACCTAACAAAAGTTGCACAAGGTTCTCAGGGAGAAAATGTTAAAATCTTAAAGCATATTTTAAGATCTCCATATAAATAGGGAAAACAGACACTCATGGGCAGAATGAGTTAACACTGTAACGATATGTTTCTCCAAGATCAACTTATAACATCAGTGCATTTCATACAAAATCCCATCAGGAATTTGAGGAAACTTGACAAATTAATTCTAAAAACATGTATGGAGGAAAAAAAGAAAATTAATAGCTAAGACATTTTATGGAAGAAAATAAAGCAAAAGCTGAAGGGGCTTACCCTGCCAGATATTAAAATTAATCATATCATAGTAATTGAGAGCAGTAAAAACTGGTGAAAAAGAATCAAGAAGCAAAGTCAAGAAACAGAACATGTGTTCTTTCTTTCTACTTTACCATACACACAGGCACACACACACGTGCACACATGCATACACACAGAGGGAAAGAAGGGAGTCAGAAAAGTTCTGGGGTCAGTGACAGGGTGTCAGAATTCAGGTTTGGGGAAATTCAATGCTTCTGTAATTAGGATATCAGGGTAATCAGTGAAGAGAAGGAAACCTTGTATTCCATAGAATAAGAAACACACTTTGGCAGCAGAGTAAAGCTCACCGTGGTCTAAAACAAAGAATTACTATGAGCAATCTCATGTATTTCATATGTTCCAAATAGGGCCAGATTTTATATGTGCTTTACCCTTAATATTTACCTACAGTCTTACAAAAAAATATGTTTCAGTTAGTTAACTGAAAACATCATGTGGACATCATGTGGCTATTACATCAAATTCACTTCAACCATGGATTTCCAGGGATGCAGAACCCAGAAATATGGAGGGTGGACCACAGTGGACTTTAGCTTCAACGGACTTTGGAATACACGGAGGTCTTAGAACCAATTCCGCATGGACAGCAGGGGATGACCACAGCATGATGATTAAGGCTTGGGGAACACACAAACCAGAGATCATGTTCTTCTGTGTACTTCAAATGATTGCAAAAATGGCATTTATTCCTAGTTTAAGTAAAATCTTGGCAGAATCCCATCTTATTTTATATAGGTACACGTGTGCAATTTTTCATTCCATAACTGAGTTGAGAATCTGAATGAAAATTACATCATCTCAACTGTTGTTTTAAGTTAAAGTTATAATCAGAGCTGGTATGAACTCAGCTCTACTCTCTCCAGGGAAGATGTCATTGTCATGTATATTAGAAATGTGTGGGACTCAAAAACTGAACATGAAGGCTTTTCTTTTAGATTAAGTTAAAGTATGAGTCATTCCTCATTTTTTTCTGGGTAGAACATCTGGATTTATTAAATACCATTTTGATACAAACTTGTCAAAACTGTTAACTGTGATTTTTCTTCCTGATTTCTTTGTTATAACAAATGTATAACAAATTGGTTTGAAATGTTTATCTGCTCAAAATTTAGGCAAAGAAGAAAAATCACCTACATTGCTCTAAGAAAAACAATATACTTTTTATCCAAAATAACTAAAAACATTCATTATTTTCTGCATGCCTATAATGATGCCTTATTTAGGTTTTTATTAAAAGAAAACTGCGCTGCCTCATTGAGCTGTCTAATTAAGCAGACTCACCTGTGTTAATTAATTGGCACAGAGAAAACAAAATAAAGTTTTATGAATCCTCCCTGCCCTGTTAAGTGTCATACCGCTTGGTGACACTTATTTATCTTTATCATAACATTACGATCTCTTTCATCTAAATGATACTGAAAACTCAGAATACAGTATTTGTGAGGTGAGTAGAGTCGTTAAATTCAAAATATAGCTGTATTTCTGCCTTTAAAAATGTATACTGTACACCCCGCTGTTCATTGCAGCACTATTTACAATAGCTAAGACATGGAAGCATCCTAAATGTCCAGTGACAGATGAGTGGATAGAGAAGATGTGGTATACATATACAAGGAGTGTTACTCAGCCATAAGAAGGAGTGAAATAATGTAATTTACAGCAATATAGACGGACCTACAGATTATCACAGTAAGTGAAGTCAGACAGAGAAAGATGAAACTTGTGGAATCTAAAAATGACACAAACGAACTTATTTCCAAAACAGAAAAAGACTTACAAACTTAGAAAACAAGCTTATGTTTATCAAAGGGGAAAGGGGGGGGGTGCTAAATTAGGAATTTGGGAATAACATATATACACTACTATATCTAAAATAGATAAACAAGGATCTACTATATAGCACAGGGAACTCTCCTCAGTATTTTGTAATAACCCAAATGGGAAAAAAGTCTAGATTTCATATATATACATGGGCTTCCCTGGTGGCTCAGCTGGTAAAGAATCCGCCTGCAGTATGGCAGACCTGGGTTTGATTCTTGGATTGGAAAGATCCCCTGGAGAAGGGAATGGCTATCCACTCCAGTATTCCTGCCTGGAGAATTTCATCGACAGAGGAGCCTGGCAGGGGTCTCCTGACCTTGGGCCTGCTGACAAAGGACTCTTGGGAGAAGAGTCCATGGGGTCACAAAGAGTTGGACATGACTGAGTGACTAACACTTTCTTTCACTTTCACATATATATATATGTATGTGTGTGTGTGTGTGTGTGTGTATGCTTTGCTGTACACCTGAAACTAATACAAGATTGTAAATAAACTACCCTTCAATAAAAAAGTAAAAATTAAAAAAATGTATATGTAGAACCTTATAATGGATACTTGAGTTAAGAGAAAAGGGCATACAAGGCCACATTAACAGATTTACTTTTATACACACACACTCACCCTGAATATCACAGAGGAAAAGCATTTATACTCAGAATAAAATAATATACTTGATGAAGTAGTGCTTTTTCTATCTGCATTTCATTGTAGTAATTTGAAAAGAAAATCGACCATTGATGTGGTGAACAGTCCACAGTACTTTGCTTCTGGGTTCTCAATTGTAACCTATATTGTCAGCTCTCTTCAGGAGTTGTCTTCATCATTTCCACCTCAATAAACCAAACTATCACGGAAAACTCTTTAGAATACATCATATATACCAAAAGACAAACTTAAGACAGAGTCTGAGATCTGAACACACAGTAATTTAGAACTTTTGAGAGTCCCTTGGACAGCAAAGAGATCCAACCAGTCTATCCTAAAGGAAATCAGTCCTGAATATTCATTGGAAGGACTGATACTGAAGCTGAAACTCCAATACTTTGGCCACCTGATGTGAAGAACTAACTCATTTGGAAAGACCCTGATGCTGGGAATGATTGAAGGCAGGAGGAGAAGGGGATGACAGAGGATGAGATGGTTGGAAGGCATCACCGACTCAATGGACATGAGTCTGAGTAGGCTCCGGGAGTTGGTGATGGACAGGGAGGCCTGGTGTGCTGCAGTCCATGGGGTCGCAAACAGTCGGACGTGACTGAGTGAATTGAACTGAAGAAGCTACTTGAAAGAAACAAATGGTTCATTTTCTGAGCAGCTCTGATTCTATCAAGGCACCATCTAAGTACATTTTGGAAAATGAATGTATAAATGATAATGATTACAAGAAAATAACCCCAGGGAACTCTCCTTCTCAAGTGTCTAAATCATTAACTTACTAATGCTAAAGAAAAATGCTGCATATATTTGAGCAAGTTAAATTGGCAGACTGGCTTTCCAAAAAAAGGATAAAGCCAGACTTCTTTGCCTGACATTCATCTTTAATATTTTGACCCCAAACTACCTTTGCTAGCAGCTTCCTATCTTCCTAGGCCAAGCTGACTACTTCGCAGTCCTCAATCCCATCTCAGGGCCTTTGTATATGCATTTCCCTAATCTTGGTCATGATTTTTTCCACCAACCACTGATCTCCATATATAGAGACACTGTCAATTTTTAAGGTCCAATTCAAAGCATGCCTCTGAGCGCCTTTGAGTAGGTAGATGCCATATTCTGTGCTAAGGACTTTACATACATTTTATTTATCTAAATCTTTAGAATCATAATAGCTACTACCATTATGTACTTACAATGTGATTTCAAGTGTTTTTTAGCATGACTATATTTATCCCTCATGACAAACTAGTTTGTTATCCCCGTTCTACAGATGAGGAAGGTGAGGCTTCAAATGTTAACCATGGGAATTAAGAACACTAGCTCTGTGGTCTGAACTGGCTTACCAGTGTCACTATTTGCATTTTCCTAAAGCAGCAGTTTCCTCAAATGTTAAAGTGTGTGTGTGTTTGTGTGCGTATGTGTATCTAACAAGAGCTCTTTCACAGAATCTGTTATAGGCACTAAATGAAATCACCCACATACAGCATTTAGCGTAGCATCTGGCACACAACGAGCTCTTGCTGAGTGTTAGCTGTTATTCGTTTTAGTCTTTGCCCACAATATATAGTATAGTGTTTTTGCACATTGCAGTAACAAAAAATATATTTATCATTAGAGAATATTCCATCTTTTCATGAAATAAATTTCTTTTGCAAGTCAATTTAGAGAAGCAGTCTGTGACTTGTTAATTTCATCATTGGAAAACAAGAATTTAAGTTCAAAAGGTTTATGCACCTTTTCTCCCACCTGTTACCAGAAGCCTCACACACTCTAAGACCAGTAAGGAGACAGCAACTGAGCTGAACTTCAGACAACCGGAAAAGCCACTTGCTTGGAAACACTACAGGCTGTCCGAAGGTAAAAATACAATATTCAACTCAAGTACAGAGTGTATACCATTAGAAAAATGATAAAAGAATCAGCATCTGCCCACCAAACAAGACTCCTTCTAAAAGCTTAAAAATGATTTTTACAAATGAACTCATCTAGGTAAAAACCAAACAAAAATTTTCAATTTTGTTCTAATCACAAGGATTATACAATTCTGTATCCACAGGCATTGCCAGTACTTTACTTAGAATTTATACATAAATTTAAGGAATCTCTGAAGGCAGGCTTTTCTATGTTTACACTCTTCCTTGAAATTAATTTTAAAAGTTGAAATCTTATGCTATTATGCTACATTAGGCAACACGATGAAGGAAAAAATATTTTCTTAGGCCTTAATGATATGTTAACACTGATCTGAATATTTTCATAATATAACCCTCATTTTAAGGACACAATTATAATAAGTAAATGGATAAATAAAACAGTCACAGTAAATAAACATTTTAAGTAAACCTTTTAAAACATTCCCAGGCCTTGGCGCTGAGAAAACTGTGCCAAGTGTCCTGGGGAGGCACAAGAAAGCCGCTGGCCGTGTGCTGAGACGGCGTCCTGGTCACAGACAGTCCTGTCACAGCCGACAGCTCTTCACCTTCACAGCAGCCCTGCAAGGGCTAGGCCTGTTGCACAGGTAGGAAAACAGGTTGAGAAAGAGCCTTTTAAAATGCAATTACTGGGTTTCTTTAATATGGGATTGGCCAAAAAGTTCATTCAGGTGTTTCCATACCGTCTCACAGAAGAGCCCACAAACTTTTTGGCCAACCCAACAATATAGTATACAGGCTCTCTAGTACAGAACAAACTCTGTGTCCCAGAAACCTGTCTAGTCTTTTTAATAGTGAGTGGGAAAAAATGCTCTTGGGAAAAAAAGTAATAAAGGGCTAGTAAATTGAATTAATATGGTTTGAAAAAAATACAGAATATGAAAGGGATAAAGCAACCTCCTTTCAAGTTCTTCACGCACATAATGATGAGTAAAAGAATGAGTATAAAATGTTTAGAAGAATAACCCTTTATTACCACACTTAATTAAGAAACACTGCAGAATGCTTCACTGGCAGAAGCAAGCAAGATTAAACTGGCAAAGGCTACATACATTTTAAATGTTTCCACTTTTTGAGGCAAAATTCATAATTTCACTAATTAATTATAATTAAGATAATAAATTACAGTAATATTCACTAATTGTATAGTGTGATAAACTTTGTAATTATATAAACCTTGTAACCTGCAATACCTCCATTCACATATCACAATCCTGTCACTCTGAAATGCTTCCTGGTACTCTTTGCAATAAATATACACAGACAACTTTCAGCACAGGCAATCACTGATCTACTTTCTATCACTAGTTTTTTCCTATTATAAAATGTCATATTAATGATATCAGACAGGATTTATTCTTTTGAGTTTGACCTCTCTCACTTAGCATAATTTTTTAAGATTCATTAAAAGTGAACATGTATCTATATGTATTAATACTTTGTTCCTTTTTGAGTTGTATTCCAGAGTACAGATATGCTGTATTGAGGTTATGTCCAGTATGGGACTGTTATGAATAACACTGCTATGAACATTTACATAAAAGTCATGTGGACACATGTTTTCATTTCTCTTTGACAAACATCAAAATGTTTGTCTGCTAAGTGAAATGGCAAATTTAGGTTCACTTTAAAAGATACTGCCATACTGTTTTCAAGTTTGGATTCCCACCAGCAACATACAAAGATCCCAGGGATTCCACGTCCTCACCAACATTTGGCATTGTTAGCCTTTCTAACGTCAATCATTCTCATGGGTATGTTGTAGTATCTCACTATGGTTTTAATACGTAATTCCCTGACAACTAGTGATGCTGAGCATCTTTTCTTGTGTTTACTATTAATGTACCTTTTTATGACATGCTTATTCAAATATTTTTCCCCCAAATTTAACTGGGCTGTCTGCTTTATTATTATTGTAAGAGTTTTTTATATGTTCTGAACAAAAGCCCTTTATCAGATTTATGTTGTACAAATATTTTCTGCCAGATGATGGCTCACTTTTTTATTCCCAGATGTTCTTTGAAAGGTATTAGGGTTTTGAATTTTGATAAAATCCATTTTACCAATTTTTTTCTTTTTACTTCAGGCTTTTTGTATCCTCTTGAAGAAAGATTAGAGATGTAATCCAATGCCACTAGAGAAAATGGCAACAGCCTCACTCTTATTCTGACAATTCAGAATTCACAAATTCATCCAGCATACCTTTATAGAGCAAATGCAATGTAAATTACACTTGTCTAGTACCCTCGTCGGCCAAAAGTCACCTCCTACCTAGTCAGTGTTTTAACATACCACAGGACTTAATAACTGGAAAATTAGACTTTATTCTTACATATGGAATAAGAAAAATTAAAATACACACATGTGTCAGCCCACAGCACAGGTTATCTTGTATAATCATCATTGAAAACCTAGGAGATAGATGCTGTCACTATCTCTGTTTTCACCTAGTGGTTAAGAACGTGGGCTCTACACTGCATGTGTTCAAATTCCAGCTCCACTGTTACCTGGTTAAGTGAGATTGAAGCCATCTAACTTTTCTGTACCTCCATTTCCTCACCTATAATGCAGACAAAAATAATAACACCTGCTTCAAAGGACCACTATAAATATCAATAACATAATATGAAAAAGGCACTTATTTAGTTGTGCCCAGTATACAGTAAGTACTATGTAAGTGTATGTTCTACCCGCATTTGTATTTACTATACAGATGGATCAAAGGGATGAGACACAGAAATGTATGTATCTGAGGGCAAAAAGGTATCAGCAGCTCTCAAGGTGTGATCCTTAGACCAGCAGCATCAACCTCACCCGGGAACTTGCCAGAAATGAAAATTCTCAAGCCTGCTTGAATCAGAAACTCTGGAGGTGGAGCCCAGCAATGCGGTTCTGAGAATCAACCCCTGTGACTCTGATGTCCATTAACCTCTGCAAACCAGGGAAATGAGAGAAGCCAGACCCATACCTACAGGCTGATGGGGAGGGGTGGATGGAAGGACCACTCTACTGGAGAGAGGGGGCAGCTCAACTGAAGGGAGGCCCATCAACCTGCTGAGGTTGGTTTAAAAGGCTGAGGTAATCACAGTGGGGGTTGGTGGTTCAGGCAGAGCCCACAAGGCAAAGAGACCTTGGTCTGTAGACCTCCCAGGACCACAAAGAAGAGATAGAGTGGCACCGTCTCATTCTAAGTCTCAGCTCATGTCATCTTCTCAAAGGACCCTTCCCTCACCGTCATGTCCAAAATAGTCTCCATCAGCTCAACTTCTCCCCCTTATCATTTGGTTTTCTGTGTGGCATTTTTCACAGCTAACTATGCCTTCACTGGCTTGTTGACTTTTTTGTCTGTCTCTACCATCCAAAGAGTTGACACTTTTGAATTGTGGTGCCAGAGAAGACTCTTCAGAGTACGTGAGACAGCAAGATCAAATCATTCAATCCTAAAGGAAATCAACCCTGAATATTCATTTTAAGGACTGATGCTGAACCTGAAGCTTCAATTCTTTGGCTACCTGATGCAAAGAGTCAACTCTTTGGAAAAGACTGAAGCTGGGAAAGATTGAGGGCAGGAAGAGAAGGGGGTGACAGAGGATGAGATGGTGGGATGGCATCACCGACTCAGTGGACATGAGTTTGAGCAAACTCTGGGAGACAGTGAAGAACAGGGAAGCCTGGTGTGTGCTGCAGTTCGTGGGGTCTCAATGAGTCAGACACAATTGAGCAGCTGAACAACAACAACAACAATTAATAAAAGATACCATTAGGATAGGGAACTGACACATTTTGTTCATTTTCATATGTCTGGCTCTCAGCCTCAGGCCTAAAATACAGCAAACACTCAATAAAATATTTGTACAATGGATGAGTAAATAAAAGAACATCCAATAACATAATGACTTTTTTGATACTGACTTGAAAAATTTGCTGGGGATTGAGAAAATAGTTAAGGGCTTCTCTGGGACATCTTGAAAAACACCAGTCCTGTGAAAGCAGTGTTTTAAGATCCTAAAGGTAAGTATCATGGAGGAGTGAAAGCCAAGTAATAACACAAGTAACAACTACTTTCTGGCCACCCGTACCACAGGCGCTGTGCTGGGTACTTAGTTACGTTCTCCAGCTCCCTCAGAATAAGCACTGAGGTTGTTCTGAGCACAGCACCAATGACTTCTGAGGTTATTTCCCCACCTTAATTGATAAGGAACCTCAGGCTCAGGAAAAAAGAAAAAATTTGTCTATAAGTGCATAGCTAGTGAGTGGACAAGACAGGATTCAAATCACACGTCTGTATTCAAAAAGCGTGTTGTTTCCACTATCTCTTTGTCCTTACAAGGTACAGTGTAGAAGGCCATCTTTTATATGAACTCATTCCTTCAGAGATGTTACAACACAGCCCCTGACTTTAAGAGCTCACAACTAAGTGAGGAACACTGACACATCAACAGATAATAGTGAAAGAAGTGCTACGAGGGAGGTGGAACTAGGGGTTCGTAGGGGTTCAGAAGGGATTCCCAGAGTTCAAACCAACTCTCAGTTAAGACTGGGGATTTGAGAATGTTTTGTCTGGTCCTAAATCTGATGGCCATATCCTAACCAATCTCCATTTACCAGCAACACTTTCTCAAGTAGTAACCTGCAGTAATAAAATAGGTAGCAAAACGGTGAGATGATCTTAAATGCTAGCCTAAAATGTAACATAAATTGAATTAGTCACCAAGGGTTTATCTTCCTGTCCAAAAAAAATGCCTCAATCTACTACAAGCTGTACCCAACAACAGTTCTTCTCAGAAGACACACCAATTTAGCAAGAAATAGTACATGTATTAAGTCTGTCTTCTGATTCTTTTTCCTTCCAGGCAATCAGCACATTAGACCAGGTAGTCTACTAAAAGCAAAACGAAGGAAATTTAGCAGTAACAACATATTCACATGTATGAAATGATCAAAGACCTCCTTTTTGCTCAAGTGTTCAACAGGCCAAATTAGTTACTGTGAATTAAACCCACAAAGAAGATCAGCCAAAATAAGCAGTACAGACGATTGCTTCAACAGCAAAGAGAGACAGTGGGCCTTAATTTTTATTTTGTCTTTAAAGACAATGCCAAGGATAAGGTAACTAGTGCCGGTTCAGTGGACACAAGAGAAATAATATTTTAATTAAATGTCTACTTTAAACTGTTTTCCTGCATAAGTTAAATATTTGACTTGACATGAAGGTTATTAATTCTATGGCTAAAAACTTGCACAAGGGGAAAATAATCTTCCTGGATGAAAAGTATCTGATTTCCTTTAACATTATAAAAAACAGCTAAACTGCTACAAGCTGTACCCTGACATGATTCCACTAGTGAAGAAGGTCATTTTTCAGAGTTATGGTTGAGATACAGAATGGAATAATGGATCTGGGCTATACTATGTTATTGTACATCACAAAGTTTCCTTACACAAATAGTTTAGCTGAAAGGAAAATACAACATGTTTGGAAAGACAGAAGGAGTTTTGGCATGGGATAAAATTCAGGGAATTCTAGGTAGGTTAGGAAGGTTGTTCACGATATGCATAATCCATCCATTTTTGAACACTTCTATGCTGCCCACAATGGCAAGTTTCATACTAGAATCCAGAAATATAATGATAAAATGTAGTTTAGACTTCTCAATCCAAGGTCATCTTGTACTAAACACTTCTTTTTGAAGATCTACTATTGCTCAAAAATGCCACCATTAATACTTCACACACAAGCACCTGCACATGTGTATACACACACATGCACACACACACATGCACACACACATACACACACATACACACACACACATGCACACACACACACACACACACACACATACACATGCACAAGATCCAGCATCAATTAGTATTCCATGAAAAGCACAGCAAGAAGACAGGAGATAACCAAACACTGCTAAAGAAGCAAAGCTTTGGCGTCACTGTGCTTGAATGCCTTGGGAGGTCATGAGCCTGCCTAGACCTTAGCCCCTGCAGTCAAGACTTCTGGTTTACTTGCTGCAAGCACCTAGCTGACACATGGCAGCTAGAGAAAGGAGCAACCTTCATCTTCTCACAGCCTCCAGTGATACTCCTCCACTGGAGTCCAGAACAACTAAGAAATCTCCAGAAAGCCTAAGGGAACCTCTCATTTTTCTCCCTTGTTCCTGAACCCCAGTGGGCACCACAGCTGACTCCAAGAGACATTCTAAGAAGATTAAGTCAAACCATCCAATTTCCCTGATGTGTATTCTTCACAGCAAACACCTGCCTTTTCAGCTTGACTAGGTGCTCTATGAAGGCACAAACTGCATCCCCAGCCCCCAGAAGGCAAATGTTCAGTACATTTTAGGGACGTGCTGCTTCTGCTTAGCTGCTAAGTCGTGTCCAACTCTTTGTGCCTCCATGGACTACAGCCCACCAGGCTCTGCTGTCCATGGGATTTCCCAGGCAAGAATACTGGAGTGGGTTGCCATTCCCTTCTCCGGGGGATCTTCCCGACTCAATGATCAAACCCATATATCCTGCCTGGCAGGCAGATTCTTTACAGCTGAGCCATGGGATTCTGAATTAAACTGAGCTCTTAAAAATGAAGCAGTCCAGTGCCAGGCTTTATGGCTCAGGGCTGGGTGCTCATCTCACCACCTCTTTCTTCACGTCATCCTAACTAGAGATATTCTATTTTTTTTGTTTGTTTAATTTTATTTTATTTTTAAACTTTCCATAATTGTATTAGTTTTGCCAAATATCAAAATGAATCTGCCACGGGTAGAGATATTCTAATAAGTACTTGCATTGCACCCTGTGCTGCCCGCAGATGCTTTCACCACATCATGACATAAAAGGATGCTAATCCTTCGTGCAAGACCCTGCTACAAGCTCCATGAGGCAGAAAGTACACCGGCATAGCCTTGCATAGTTCCCTGTGCCACAAGAGTGTCAAGCATTTACTTTGAGCTCAATATTTATTGGCAAACTGAGGTGTCCAAAGATGTCATCTCTGCTCAACCACAGGAGATAGACACACTGAACAAACTGTAGACCAACCAAGTCAAAGACTAAGAGGAGACAGAATCACCAAGCTCGGTTAACCTTAATTTTTTGCCTTAAAAGAACATCTAGAAACACTTAAGAGATTTTCCCAAATAACAATAGCAGTTGTATAAAGACATGAAACTCTCTACCAACGCCAACGAGCCCATTACTTTGCTAAGTGTAGGTAAAATGGGGAGGGGGGATTTATTTCAGAGGTGCTGGAAACACCCCATTTATAGAGATTTTTACTTCCTTAAATGGCCAGCACCGTTCATTTCATCATCAAAGAACATTTCAACTTTGAAATTATGGATTATTTTTTTGTTCTTTGTGATTTTCTGGGGTTTTTTTTTCTCCTGATTTTCCACAATGGAAAGGATAAAAAGCTGACATAAAAATCTCAGAATATTAGGATACCTTAGTATCTTAGAAGATTTATCATTACCTTTATATCATCATCATCAAAACTATAGTGGAGTACTATGCTGTGCTCAGGGCTTCGCTGCTATTAACCAACATAACCTTCACAATAACCCTGAGGGGTGGGCACTGTCAGGGTCTCCACTGTGCAGATGATAAACTCTCATGGAGAGCCCAGAGTTACAAAGTCGGCCAGGAGTCAAACTCAAGCAGCCGGAGTCCGAGATCAGCATCTTTACAATTATGCGCTGTGGCTTCCTATGTGGTGTGCACCACTGAGCTGAGTTTCTATAAGCCCGAGACAGAACTGGCCGTGAGAGATGCGCACTACAGTGACGAAGAGAGGGCAGAAAGGGGCAGCCAAAGGGTACTGAAGGCATGCCCGGATACTTCAATCCTTCCCTTTAACCTCCTAAAGGGATTAGGATAGTAAGAAATTTTTCTGCTAAAGATACACTTCCTCCCTAGAGAGATCTTAACACATACTCACACAGACATACAGCAAAAGGAGCACAGTATTCATTTCAGTTCCAGAAGATACACAGACAAAAGCATGCTGTTTTCAGCCTCCATTTCCCAGTGGCTTAGCCAGAAAAATCAAATCTTCCTCATTCAACTTCATTTCACAGATGTGAGGATCCTACATGTCTAAATTGAAAAAAAAAAAATAACTTCAAAATTCTACTGAAAATCTGCTAAAATACTAAAGAACATGTTGTTGGGAAGGAGGGAGGGAGGGAAGCCCCTTAATCTCACCATATCCTGTTAAAATTATTCATATTTTCTTATATTACTTAGGATATATGCACAAATTTTTGGATCCTTGCACAATATCTAGACTATTTTTGTATTTTGCTTTTACATTTAATACATCCTAAACAGCTATCCAGTCACTTGCATGGTCTCTCAAAACAATTTTAATGTCACTGGCAGCAGTGCAAAGTAGTAGATTCTCATGTCATAGATGTACATCAGCGGACAGGGTTCACAGGGACCCCAAGAGCTCTCTACTCCACTCCTGCCAGGCAGGGTTAGCATCCACATTACCTGAAACTCCTATTCTACTGGCTTTCTCATGTGCCTGGGTCATCAAAGTTAGCTTCCTAGATTGCCCAGTTCCACCCCTGAGGACAAACCCACCGGAGAGGCAAGGACTACACCAGAAGGTTTGCAAGACTCTGTTGATAGGAAGAGAAAGGCAGTGCTTCAAAGACCAATGGGGAGGCTCAGGGGAGGGAAAACGCAAGACTAGCAAGTTCCAAGTGGTGGCTGGTGAGCAATGGCAGCTCTCGTGCAAATGTCCCCAAGCTAATATCCTCTCATTTTACTGAAACCTTTTCCAGGAATGAGTGTGAAGGACTTGAACACCACAATTAGCTACCGTTTGATAAAAATACTGGATCAACCTAATTTAACTAGCAGAAGCCCCTGAGAGAATCCCTTTCAGGCAGACCCCAGATAACAGGCATACATTAAGTGCACAAAATCTTCAGAATGCATTCAAACTTAAATAGCTTCAGTTATTTGACCCCTGCATGCACTCAACTTAAAACCTTATCCACCACTCATGACCTAGAAGGCTGGAAGAAGAAAAACTTCTTCTAAAAAGGGTAAAACAGACTATTATTTTAGGACCATGAAAGTAAATTTGACCCAGAAATTCCAAATTTAAAGTCCAACTTTAATTTTTAAAGTAATCCTAAAAAGGTAAATACCACAGGCAAAAATGCTTTTCCAATAATATTGTCTACAGTGTCAAAAAACTGGATACAATCTAATTCTAAAAACCTGGATACAATCTAATTCTTAACAATATGAGAATGGTTACAGTAAATCAACTGGATAACCCATTATATCGCCATTTCAGTAATATTTGTACAATAAATGGAATACCTAAAAAAAGATCATATAAAAATCAAAAATACAAAATAATTACTCTGGATCAGGTAAGTGATATATAGCTCTATGAACAAAAATAAAAACATACAAAACTAAAAACAGTTGAGCTAGAAACAGTGAATTTTTTATAATAGCTTCCTTGCTGCTATAGATATTTTGTTTTTACAGTGAAAGACCTATTTGTTTCTAATATTTTATTTTTTATTTCTGATGCTTAGTTTTGATCCATTGTTAAAGTTCCTTCCCCATGCAAAGGCAATTTTAAGCCAGCTTTAGAGAAAATGACATTTGCTAATTAGTGTTATGCTAACCTTTTCATTGATCCCTTTTCCCATAAATTTAAAGATGAAATAATGATGCATGTGGTTAAGAAAGTCCTTAAGCTTTATTAAAATCTTTCCAAAAATATCTCTTTAAAATAAAATGTCAACCCTAAAGAGAAAATGCTTTTTCCAAGAAAATTAATATTTCAATATGTCTAGAAAGAAGTTATCAAATAATTTTCAAATCTAGAGCAAAGTATTGATGTTTTAGGTCAACTTCCAAAATGTAAAGATGAGCATAAAGAGAAGCCCTAAAACCATTAATAAGCCAACCTACCTACTTTTCAAAGTATGTCTTCCAGGTATATTATTGGGGTATAAAAAAGCTCATTTTCAGAAAAAGTATGGAAAATTATAAAATGTTCACAGAAGTCAGTGAAAAGTGAGTTAGAATAAAGGGTGTTTTATAGCCCCACAAACCCAAGATCCCATGCTTAGGGTGGTATTCTAAACATGTAACCCTAGTGCTCTCAGAGTACCCACTTACCAGCACGTAACCCAGCCCAGGTGACACGAATATCCAGGATGGTGGTCATATTTTCCATCTATAGAGCTCCTAGATGTCTTGTTTGGTGGGTTTACATCATAATAAACCCAGAAAAGAATAGCAAGAGACATGGCAGCGTGAAAGAGTTAGAACAGCCAAAGCTCACCAAATACATGCCATGCCAAGGTGAACATAAGACCTGAACAAGAGGGTATTAGAACACATAAGCTGCTGTTTTCATTTTAATTACACGTTATGGAGGCAAAAGAGTGCCTCCCTAAACACTCCCCTCTCAACACACCCCAAGATACACAGTAGTCAATAAAGGTTTGCTGAATTGGACACACTCAAGCAATCATTCTTTATCATAATCTTTCCCAAGAAAAGATACAAGATTCTATTGCTTAACAATCACACACTGGAATGTCCTAATGACATAGATTCTTTTCAGCAAAAGAGACATATATTTCAGTGGTCTTTTAACCCTGAATACAAGCCCCAATCAGTAAAAATTCAGCATGCAAACCTCTGATATTTTTATTTAGAAATGATATGGATCTTACATTAATTTAAAATATGAAAACAACTTTTATTTGAGGAAAATGTAGAAATATTAAGTTCTAATATTTCTTCCACATACCATCTTATACAACCAGTGTGAAACCACCCATTCTATTATATTTCCATATTTATAACACCAATATTTGGTGAATTAGAATGTGTGTGTTATACTCAAACTACAACTAGCATAATTTCTTGGATGACTTACAAGACACTGGTAATCGGAAGCATTCAGTCAGTATTAGGTAATCTACTTCAATGCCTGGCTACTATAATCCTCTCACTTTACTAATGAGCAAACAAAGACAAAGACACAGCCAGTGGCCTCCCCCAACCAATGTCACACAAGCCATGCATGGCACAACCAGGACTATGTCATGGCCACTATTCCCAGAGACCGCATGTGCAGAGACTCCTGATTGTCTTCACTCCTCGTTCACACAAGCAGGGCTTCCTGTCCCAGTCATCACTGCACTGCAGCCTGAGAGGGAATCTGATCAACAGAGTCCAGGGGATGCCACAGTGGAGAAACCCACCACTAGCGGTTTTCATGGAACTGATGAAACAGTAGCTCATCTTGGGAAGACAAACAGTTTATCTAAAATCTAAGTTCAACCTGATATTCATAGTCTTTCTATAGGAAATTAATCAAAATAAAGAACACATTCTCAATAAATCTAGGAAAGGGAGGATAGAGGAGGAAAATTTTTTCAAAGGGAAGATATCAGGAATAGATTGCAAATGTAAAGAAATCTAAAATGTTGCAAGTGTGATCTTAGTTAAATTTAAAATTTAAATTTTTCCATTTATGGAAAATACTCTCTCATTCAGAATCTATTAGAGCTGAAAGAGGCATTCAAGATCATTTGTAACACAAAACTCTCATTTTAGACGTGAGAAAACTGAGACTCTGGAGACTAGAGGGGAAAATTTCATCTTAGAAGACTAGAAAAATATTTCACACAAACATTGATTGTATGAAGGAGGTGACTGTGAATTCTACAGGGAATAAAGATGGATAGCATCCATCTCCCTCTCTGAAAAATGAATTACTACATTTTTTGTTTTATTTTCTAAAAACAAAATGTACTGGCAAAACACAATTATTTAGAAGAAATGTGACAACAGTGAAGAGTCTGCTATGCTCACACTATTAGCTATTAACTTTGTGTGTTTCAGCTTTTTAGGTGGGTTTTATTGGCAGAAAAGTTTCTAAGGATTAAGAAAGTTAGAGATGAGTTCAATTCGTCCTCTCATCCACCCCTCTAGAAATCACCATCTCTATGCTGTTACTCAAACTCAAGCTATACTATCAAGCAATGGCAGCATTCACAGGTTCTGGATACTCCTTAATGCTACCAAAGGTCATATATTAAATCAACTGCTACTTACCTTCCTTTCCATTATTCTGATTGGATCTATCTGCTGAATACCTAAGTTCCTCAACAATTCAAGGGCCCTAATCCTCTATCGTCATGATGAGAGAAAGGGGCCAAGACTGAGGAAATTCCCTGATGCAACCTTGCCTTGACCATAAAGAGCAGGCAGAGACCTGACCTCAGAACCAAAATCCACTTCCCATCCGCCAGATGCCATTTGGGCTCTGGAAGCCCCCCAGACTACATCATCTTTATAAAGTGAAGTAAGGAAATAGGAGGTTTCCAGATTAACTGCTAACTAGCCGTTGTTTCTGCAATCAGTGCATGTTTGGCCTTGCCGAGGCTCCAGTTTTAGTTATGTTATGTAAAAACCACAGAGGTCTAAAACAATAAGAAAAAGCAAAGAGCCAGAGCATGCATGTGCCTTTCACTTCTTACTCACCCACCACATCCTGCCCTTTAACTGGTCCACCTGATGGCCTTCTTAACACTGAAACCCTAAGCATATGTTCTCCTACAAGTTTCTCACCATGCGAGTGGTGTGCTTCTGAACACAAGGCCAAAGACATCTGCGCACAAGCATAGCACAGGTAACGCTCAGTATGCACAGATATACTGTTTAGGGAAGACTGTTGTGAAATGAAAGATGGTAGGTTAGAAACTTATCAGTGAAAAAATTACTTCCATCACCTTGTTATCAGCACTATTCATTCAATAAATATTGCACAGCCTCCAATATAAATGGACTGGTAAAGGTATTTTATAGCTTTCCAGTAAACTACTACATATTCACTATTCCCCTGTTCGTGCACTGATTCATTCGCTCAAAAAATAATCATGGAACTCCAGGTATGTTAGACCCAGAGAATATGAACAAAGATAGAGCCTCAATTCCCAAAGACAGTGATTCTGAGGCCAATTTAAACTTGAGAGAATCATTTGGGAAGTTGTCTAAAAAAATTAGGATTTTTTTTCTTACTGCAAGAGACATGGATCCAGTAAGAATGGGATGTGAACAGGAAACCATATGTTTATCAAGAACCTCCAAGTAATTCTACTGTAGATGAACTGGGAACCAGTGATCTAAGAGAGGTTAGAATATACACAGAAAGACATATTCAAGGAATTATCTAGAGTCCAAATGAGTATCAGTGAACAGGACTATAGGACTTCACTGAACTGAGAAACCTGATCACAGGTGTATGCCTTAGAGGGGCATCACAAACATCACAGAACATGGCAACATCACAAATATCACAAAACATGAAACCTGGGTAAACGGGAAAGAAACTGGTGTACAGCAAGGTGAAACTGCTCTTTGAATATAGAACAAGAGAATCCACTTGACAGGGCAAGGATGCAGTGCCAGACTACCAAAAATCAATTTCTTGATTCTTTAAATCTCATTTTTCCCCAAACTATTCTACAGAACCACCCAAGCTACACAGTTCTGCTGTTGTTTAGTTGCTAAGTCGTGTCCTACTCTTTTGCAACCCCACGGACTGTAGCCTGCCAGGCTCCTCTGGCCATGGGATTTCCCAGGCAAGAATGCTGGAGTGGGTGGCCATTTCCTTCTCCAGGACATAGTTCTAAAGGATATAATATTATAATTTTAGGAAAGAGACTTACAAACACTGTATTTCACTTCTATCATGCAGTTACAAAAATAATTTATTGAAATGAAAACATATGGGAGTTTAAGAAACCCCTTATTAAATAACTGCACAATCTGAGAGCCGGAATGGCCTTGTGATGAAGCACCAATCACACATGTCAGGAAAAAGGCAGAAGTGGGGCTACAGTCCAGGTCTCCTGGCCCCCGGGAAACCCTAACACCATACTATCCACAGGTCCTGAAAGTCGACCTCCTAGTTTACCTCTAAATTGTCTGTAAAGGCCCATTTCCTGAACTCTACTGCAATTTCATACAGCTTGGACAGAAGGCATTGAGGGGGGAAAGGCAATTTCATTTTCTAGAAATTAATTAAAGCATAGATTTTTATAAACAGCTGGTATTCCATATCACCTTATGCTACGCTTGGGCGAGTGTTACTTCTAAAAATATTAAAGCTGCTCTGGTAGAATTGGATCCAAGATCGATTCTTAGCTGGCAACTTAGACAAATCCCTGCTTTACATTGAAGATCTATAAAACGGTAGCTGGCAGGACTTCATCCATTAATAGCTAGTCCCCGATATGCAGTTCTCCCTTTAGCTAGACAAAAACCTACCCAGAATTTTTGCTGGAAATTAAAGCTACCCATTAAAAAACATCCTCCAAACAAGTCACTGAGTCTTCCAGCTTCGAATATATGTTGTTAACTCTATTTTTTCCTCACTTCCAAGTCTTAAAATCAGAGTCAAGAAGACTGAAGTCACCAAGCCACCCTTCTTCTCATTAGGTAAGACCCTGACTTGTGCCTACTTATACACATAGATTAATACACACACACCCCATAATAAAATTATCTGGCCATCTCCAGAGCTAGATATGTAATTTTAAGCCTGGCACTGTGTTTGAGAAATAGATTCATGCTCCTACTCTACTTCCTGCCAGTCTAAAGATTCTATTTGGGTAAGGGGCCCTCAGGGATGTGAGGGGACAGGGAAGAGATTTGCACACTCTCACAGGGCCCATGTACCAGTGACAGTGCTAAGTGCTTGACCTATTTTGACTCACTTGCACAACCACACATGACACTGAATGATGGAATCATATTCAAAAGAGGAAACTGAGGCTCAGGGCACTTAAGCAACTTTCTCACGGCCATGTGGTCAGTCTCTGATATGCAATGATTTGCACTTTGTGCTGCAAAAACACTCCTCAGAGGGACAGTGCTCCTTTGACTCAAGGGAGCTTACAGTGATTGCATCATTTGTATATTCATCTCCACAACCAGCCTCACGATGGCTGGAAAAAAGAAATGTCAGGTGTAGAGAGGTTAAAATACAGCAGAGGAGAGGCTAAAAGCCAAATTTCACAGACCACCGTGTGAGTGAGTCACAGTTGCTGAGTCACTAGAGAAAAACAACACTAACAACAACAAAAAACAGTCCCTGTGGTTCATGTACAAAGCGCCACACGGCCGCTCTGGATGCCAGGTATCTTTTCAGCGGAGGCCATCTGGAGCCTCTACTCAGGAGCTTTACCTGGGTTTAATCTTTTGTTACGTGGCCGTCACAGCAGAGGAAGGGTATGGCAGGGTGACAAACACCTTTGCCTTCTCAGAGCACTGCCAGAGCACAGCCTCCGCAATGTGTGTTTTTCAACTGATAATACTCATCGCATTACATACAAATTCAGTTCAGTTCAGTTTCTCAGTCATGTCTGACTCTGCGACTCCATGGACTGCAGCATGCCAGGCTTTTCTGTCCGTCACCAATTCCCAGAGCTTGCTTAAACTCATGTCCATCGAGTCTGTGATTTCATCCTCATCTCATCCTGTCATTCCCTTCTCCTCCTGCCCTCAATCTTTCTCAGCATCAGGGTTTTTTCCAATGAGTCAGTTCTTCACATCAGGTGGCCAAAGTACTGGAGCCTCAGCTTCAGCATCAGTCCTTCCAATGAATATTCAGGGTTGATTTACTTTAGGATTGAATGGTTTGATCTCCTTGCAGTCCAAGCAACTCTCAAGAGTCTTCTCCAACACCACAGTTCAAAAGCATTAATTCTTTGGTGCTCAGCTTTCTTTATAGTCCAGCTCTCACATCCATACATGATTACCATCTCACGCTATCCTTATTGGAAAAACCATAGCCTTGACTATACAGGCCTTTGTCGGTAAAGTAATGTCTCTGTTTTTTAAAATGCTGTCTAGGTTGGTCATAACCTTTCTTCCAAGGAGCGAGTTCCTTTTAATTTCATGGCTGCAGTCACCATCTGCAGTGATTTTGGAGCCCAAGAAAATAAAATCTGTCACTGTTTCCATTGTTTCCCCATCTATTTGCCATGAAATGATGGGACTGGATGCCATGATCTTCATATTTTGAGTTTTAAGCCAGTTTTTTCACTCTCCTCTTTCATTTTCATCAAAAGGCTATTTAGTTCCTCTTTGCTTTCTGCCATAAGGGTGGTATCATCGCATATCTGAGATTATTGATATTTCTCCCAGCAATCTTGATTCCAGCTTGTGCTTCATCCAGTCCAGCACTTCTCATGATGTACTCTGCATATAAATTAAATAAGCAAGGTGACAATACACAGCCCCGACGTACTCCTTTCCCAATCTGGAACCAGTCTGTTGTAGCATGTCTGGTTCTAAGTGTTGCTTCTTGACCTGCATACAGGTTTCACAGGAGGCAGGTATGGTGGTCTGATTCCCTTCTAAGAATTTTCCACAGTTGTTGTGATCCACACAGTCAAAGTCTTTAGTGTAGTCAATGAAGCAGAAACAGATGTATTTCTGGGACTCTCTTGCTCTTTCTATGATCCAAAGCATGTTACAATTTGATCTCTGGTTCCTCTGCCTTTTCAAAATCCAGCTTGAACATCTGGAAGCTCTCAGTTCACATACTGTTGAAGCCTAGCTTAGAGAATGTTGAGCATTATTTTGCTAGTGGAGGAGATGAGTGCAATTGTGCAGTAGTTTGAACATTCTTTGGCATTGCCTTTCTTTGGGATTGGAATGAAAACTGACCTTTTCCAGTCCTATGGTTACTGCTGAGTTTTCCAAAGTTGCTGGCATATTGAGTGCAGCACTTTCACAGCATCATCTTTTAGGATTTTATCAGCTGGAATTTCACCACGTCTACTAGCTTTGTTTGCAGTGATGCTTCCTAAGACCACTTGAAGGCATTCAAGGATGTCTGACTCTAGGTAAGTGATGACACCTTTGTAGTTTCTGGGTCATTAAGATCTTTTCTGTATAGTTCTGTGTTTTTCTGCTCCTCTTCTTAATATCTTCTATTTCTGTTAGGTCCATACTGTTTCTCTCCTTTATTGTGCCCATCTTTACATGAAATGGTCCCTTCATAGCTCTAATTTTCTTGAAGACATCTCTAGAGTTCCCCATTCTATTGTTTTCCTCTATATCTTTGCACTGATCACTTTGGAAGGCTTTCTTATATCTCCTTGCTATTGTTTGGAACTCAGCATTCAGATGGATATATCTTTCCTTTGCTCCTTTGCCTTTCACTTCTCTTCTTTCTCAGCTATCTGTAAGGCCTCCTCAGACAACCATGTTGCCTTTTTGCATTTCTTCTTCTTGGGGATGGTTTTGCTCACCACCTCCTGCACCATGTTATGCAGTTCCGTCCACAGTTCTTCAGGCAGCCTGTCTATAAGGTCTAATCCCTTGAATCTATTTCTCACTTCCACTGTATAATCATAAGGGATTTGATTTAGGTCATACCTTAATGGTCCAGTGGTTTTCTCTACTTTCTTCAATTTAAGTCTGAATTTTGCAATAAGGAGTTCATGATCTGAGCCACAGGTAGCTACTGGTCTTATATTTTGCTGACTGTATACAGCTCTCTAAGTTCTCACACTGTTGCAAAAGTTCTAGGGTCCACAACAAATTTCCCAACTTGGGGACCCAGCAAAGGGACTGAAAACCCCCAGGGAATTTGACTTTGAAGGCCAGCTGGATCTGATTACAGAACTTCCATGGGCCTGGGGAAACATACTCTTGGTGGGTACAAACAAAACAAATCATACAAATTACACTCCCAGAATTAAAAACCCTGAGCTTCACATTTATATTTTTTCATGCCATTGTAACTATATTAAAAACACCTTATAATTATGATTGCTTTATTTCTAATTTTAAAATTCAGATAATGGATGGTGTCTGCTTGCTAACACATTACTTGTGTTACTTTTCTTTTTCTGGCAAAATCACTGCAGGCAAGAAGGCCACAGCTTCTGGTCTTTGAGAAGAACTTTCAGCTGGGCCACAGATGAGGACTCCAGCAAAGTGGTTGGGGAAGGGGCACCTTGCGAGAGCTCTGCTACTCTTCCCCACGACAAAGTCAGCCTTCTGCCTCTCGCCGCGAGCTTGGCTGCAGAGGACCCCAGGACTCTCTGTACTGTGGGTGCCATGCAGCACTGCAGGATGGCTAGTGTCTCACTAGGGGTGCTCAGACAATGACAGGCAGTGCTTTTGTTCCCTGAGTGTACTAGAAGAAGAGTGGCTTTAGAATTGCCAAATATGACTGATAGTCCCAGTTCCTCTACTCACTGGCTTGAAAGTGGTATTGAATGCTTCCCATCTCCCTCGCAGGAGAATCTTGAGATTAAATGAGGGGAGGTGCACACAACAGGTAGTCCAGGGCCTGACAGTGAGTCCAGGAGAAAGAAAGTCGTCCAGGCTCAGAGTGAGGGGAGTTGGGCAGGGCAAAACCACAATGTTGTAGTAAGGAGAGGCCAAGGCCTCTCTTGTAGTGCAGGCCTCCTCTCCCTTCACTCTTCCAGAAATTCAAGGGCTCAGAAACGTATGAAGGACACAAGAGGCAAAGCCAAGGGAAGATGAGAAAGGCATACTGGAGGCCATGCCTTGGAGAGGGGCTGTCAAACGCCTACAAGAATCTTGAAGAAAAACATATTCATGAAACATGTAACATTCTGCACTTCATCTCAGGTAGTCCCCAGACTCCCTAGGAACTCCTGATTCGATGGCCTTCAATTTACTGGTGAAGGGTAGCTGGTATGCATCTTGAAATAACTGCACTAGATTGCGAGTGTTTTTAAAACAACAACAACAACAACAAAAACATAATTACTGCCATGTGAAAAAAAATGCAAGCTTATAAGCCTTTAACAAAATAATGAAAACATTATTTTTTTTATATGTTATAGCAGGAAATAACAAGAGAAAAGAGCACAACCAAACCACAGCCATTCTGAAGCTACACTTCAGGCTCAGTTCCCTGGTGAAGCTTCGAGAAGGGACAGCTCTGTGGTTCTCTAACCTCAGGCCCCCTCAATATCACTGCTAGTGTTCCCAAATCCAGCCCCAGGCCAGAGGAAATCTGGAGAAACTCATGTGGGGTAAGATCCTCCTGACATATGGTACCGGGCAGAGGTCAGACCCCAGCCCAGACTGCACCTGCTGAGGCAGCAAACACGACTCCCACGGGCTTCCGTCTGCTGTGTGCTGTGGCCGGGGAGACCTCTCCCACCCCTGAAGAGAGCCCATCAGCTCAGATACGGAGGACCAGGTGCAGAAGTCCAAAATAAAACAAGGAGAAAAGAACAGCTTCTCCACTCTGCTTAATCAACCACAGAGCAGTGAGACTGACCTGTGCTCTTTTCTCTAATTGCCTTGGGGGTAACCCTGGAGTCTGGACAGACTGCCTGGGTCTGGATCTCCATGAGGACACAGAGTGACCTTGAGCTCTCTTTCACTTTGACAAATTATACCCTCCATATATGAAGTTCCACACAGGAAGCTGATTAAGAAGGAAGACATCTACCATACACCCTATCCCTACCAATTCACACACCTTAAATCATTTCTAGAGGGCTCACTTACCTTCTTTAGTCTTTGAATTTCCAAGACCAAGGTGAAGGAGTATGGAACTGAGAGATGGAAACGCTAGACTGAAGTCCTGTTTCTTCCACTTACTAGCTGCTTCCCCTTTGGAAACTTACTCTCTGCCTAGCTCCCTCACGTGTGTGTGTGTGTGTGTGTGTGTGTGTATGAGACATGTACATGTGAGAGACGTGTGTGTGATTACCACACAAGGCTCCTGTTGAGAGGCTCCCATGAGGAGACAGAGAGGCATACGTTTTAAATAGCTCCAAACAGTCAGAAGCCATCGGCTATACTGGTGGCAATGAGGAGGGGTAGGCTATAAAAGGACCATGTGTCCCCCCAGCCCTGCAGTTAGGATTTGGCTCACTCTACACAGCAGGACAAGGTGGGGCTCCCAGACAGGACCCAGGCAACAACAGCCGACATGGACAAAAACGCGTGTAGACCACTCCTGCCGAGAGAGCCAAATGCCGTCCCCTCCCCTCCTCTGCTGTCCATCCACACTCAATGATCCAGTGTTAAAGGGCAGTCTACAGAGCTTGGTGACAAAGGGACACCTAAAAATACAGGTAAGAGAGGTGACCAGTATACTCATGGCACGTTCATTAAAGTGCAGGACAGACCCTTTCCAGAAAGGTATGGCCAGAGGCAAAGGGACTAACCCCAACCAAGGCTTACAACCAAATACAAAAACAATCCTCATTCCAGATGCACTCTGAATATATATTTCTTCATTTAACAACAGAAAATCAGTGCTGCCCTTCTTCACTACCACAGGATTTCTACTTGATCCAAAATTCATCAACCAAGAAATTGGCAGTTTCCAAAGCCTGGGCCCAACGCCTCATACAGCAGAGAGGATCACCGAAAACATCTACCTTCAGTTGCTGTATCCTTTCTCTACTTAGAGACACTGGGGTCCTCAAAGAAATGGCTGATTTCAGAGGTCGGGTGGAGTAGGGACAAGATGATTCTGGAACATGTCTTTATGCCAGAAAGTAATAAAAGTTCTCAAAAAAAAAAAAAAAAAGATAGGAAATACTACATGGGCATAAAAGCCAGCCTGAAGGGGCTCCCACTGGACAAGTCAGGGACAAATCAAGAACCAAATAATTGAATTCAAATGTGACTTACAAAGAATTGGAAAATAGAATTCACGAGTCTATATCAATAACTGATTGAGAGTTAGACAGAGACAAGGCAGAAAGACAAGAATGAAGGAAGGAATACTTGCTTAGAGAAGAATGCTGAAAGCTGACTGGTAAATATTGAAGGAATATTGAATTGGAATTTTGTGATTTTGTACTTATCATAGAAAAGATTGGATCTAGTAAGAATCAACAATGGATGCTAAACACTAAATGGATTTTGATGAGAAGCAGGATATTTTCATGATCTTAAAATGTCTCCTCATAGATTTATTTTCCCTCTTCTGCAACTAGTAAGCAAACAGTAATGATACAGTCAAGACACTGGATCACACCCTGGCAAAGTGATCAAAGTTATCTCCACCAACAGGACTTATTCATCTCCAGTTGTGACATCCTGAGATGGATACAACATCATCTCTGCAATATTCCAACTGAGACTGTATAACCAGAATCCATCCCCAAGGAAACATCAAACAACTCCAAACTTAAGACCATTCTATTTTTTTTAAGAGTGGAGGGGTATACTCTTAAAAACTGTAAATGTCACAAAAGATAAAACAAGTCTGTGGCAGTGTCTCAAATAAAACAAAGCTAATGAATGAAATAAATGGAATGATCTGAGCATAGACTAGATCCTGTACTGGAGGGGAAAATATCATAAAAGATACTTTCTCAGGAAACAACATAGGCCCAGCACTGCACCAGAAAACCAAAGATATTACTCCACTTGAGCTAATATTCTTTCATATTTCCAGTAGTCATATACGGATGTGAGAGTTGAACCATAAAGAATGCTGAAGGCAAAAAACTGATGCTTTTGAACTCTGGTGCGGGAAGACTCTTGAGAGTCCCTTGGACTGCAAGAAGATCAAACCAGTCAATCTTAAAGGAGCTCAACCCTGAATATTCATTGGAAGGACTAATGCTGAAGCTGAGGCTTAATACTTTGGCCACCTGATGCAAAGAGCCGACTTACTGGAAAAGACCCTGGGTTGGGAGAGATAGAAGGCAGGAGGAGAAGGGAGTGACAGAGGATGAGATGGTTTGATGGCATCACCAACTCAATGAGCAAACTCGGGGCGATAGTGAAGGACAAGGAAGCCTGGCATGCTGCAGTCCATGGGTCGCAAAGAGTCAGACACAACTGAGTGACTGAACAACAACAAATTTTTAGTTGGCACATCACATTTTTTTTGGGGGGGGGAGTCTTTGTAGAGGGATAAAAAAAATAGAGAAGAGATACGATAAAACATAGATATCCCATAGTCAGAGGCTGAATCTGGAAACAGGAGATTTTTAACTCACAGGTGGTCTGGGTACTCAATTCCAAACATCCTTATTCCTATGGGAACACTTTTAATCAAGCTACTTCCTAAGAGATTCCCGCCCTCTTAAAAAAACTACTGAAATTACTTCCCTGCTTCTGACAGATCCCTGACGAAGAACTGGAAGCTATCCTCCCATTTGGACAGTGCAGATGGCTTATTTGCATATTATAATTCTCCCAGTTGATGACTGTTTGGGGGGGATATGGGAAGAAGCAGATGGGTGGGCAAACTTCTTTTTTTTTTAATGTGTCACTCTGGCAAGTAACCAGGCTAATAAGTAATCCCTAAATAGTAAACTTTCACCAAAACTCATACGTGAATTCATAAAAAGATTACAAGGAGGTCAGTTTATAAATACAGAAAATTCCAAAATGACAAATAGCCTGATTCTAGTTTCCCCAAAATGTCATTTGAAAATAATCAAAAGAAGCCAAACTTCATGGCTCTGGAGGCAGGTATTCATAATTCTTTTTAAAAATGCATAAAATAGGAATATTGGTGATGGACAAATGATAGAAATTAAAGGTTGGAAAGTAAAGTTTTTACTGAGCAAAGTGGAAAACAATGCACAAAACTAAGGCCACTACTGGCATAATTTCAGTCAACAAGTTTTCTTGATTTGCCCAAAATAAGCAGATAACATTAAAATTTGTCTTTGTCATGAATTATCCATGTAATGGTTTAATTCTTCACTTATCACACACAGAGACAGGCAAAACGCAAGTTGAAGACCAGGCATGTTTTGCTGAATTCCAGGTCTTTATGCCATCATCAGCCAGACTTCAGCAATCTCAAATGACTTTAAATATCATCCTGCCAACAATACCTTAGACACAGGTAAAGAACAATGATGATAATCTCCACATCCTTCAGATGAGCTATGTAAAAACTCTTGAGATTATGTGAATCAGGTCTCGATCAAAATGAAATAAAGACAATATACAAAAGTCTCATGTGATTGTGATTAGGGGACATGTACAAAGTAGGAAGTGTATACACGTGTATACAAATGTGTATACACGTGTATACAAATGTGTATACACGTGTATACATTTGTATACATGTTATACAAAGTAGGAAGTGAATGATGGTGCCACAAAAATCAAGACAACAGTCAACCCACTGGCTGATCAAGAGGTACATCCTGCACACATTTGGTGGATGTAAATTAGCACAAGAAAGTAATTTTGCAATATGTACTCATGTCCGGTAGTTCCCATGCTGATCAATCTCCAAAGAAATAATCCTGAACAATGGAAGTGTTCTGTGCACAGACACTCACTATAAAATTATCTACAACTTATCTGAAGAAAAAATGGCAATAACCTATCCCTTCGCAGATTGTTGGTTATAGAAATAATGGTACAACCACATTATAAAGCTGTCTATACGCATTAAATGAGTTTTTTAAACGACACAATAAAATGTTTACATTTTTGATACATGAAAACCAACGCCATCAACTAAAACTCTGTTAACATCTGTAACAGCTGTAAAACCTTCTCATAAAGTATGCACCGTAAATATTTAATGAAAAATAACTTTCTGATAAATAAACTATCTGGACATCAAACCTAATAACTCTCAAATATTTTGAAGATAATATCCTTCTGAGCATCTCCATCTTTCAAACCCCTGCAATATAACCAATTCAAAACTAGTCATCTCTGCTGCTGCTGCTAAGTCGCTTCAGTCGTGTTCGACTCTGTGTGACCCCATAGACGGCAGCCCACCAGGCTTTCCCATCCCTGGGATTCTCCAGGCAAGAACACTGGAGTGGGTTGCCATTTCCTTCTCTAATGCATGAAAGCAAAACATGAAAGTGAAGTCACTCAGTCGTGTCTGAGTCTTAGCGACCCTATGGACTGCAGCCCACCAGGCTCCTCCATTCATGGATTTTCCAGGCAAAAGTACTGGAGTAGGGTGCCATTGCCTTCTCCGAGTCATCTCTACCTCCTCCTAAACATACCCCTCTTCCTACTCTGGTCTTCCCCAACCTACTGATGGTACAACCACACAGCAAATCTCTCAGGACAGAAAACCTAGGCTTGGCCCTCTTTCTTCACATCCAATCTGATCAATTTACCAAGTCTGATGAACTCCATCTTGAAAAACCTTTCTGATCTTTCCATTTCTCTCCAACCCCATTGCTGGATCATCAGCTAATGCCACCATTTTTTCAGGCCCAGTTTACTGCACCAACCTTCTATGTCTGCCCCCAAAACTAGTAGACTCAGGCTTTGCCTAGATTCAGATTGTAGCTCATCACTTAGTAGCTGTATGTTTGGAATGATGTTACTTAGCTTCCCTGTGCTTCAATGTCATCAATTAACTGGAGAAAATAATAGTACCTGTCTCATGGGGCAGTGAGAGTTAAATAAGTTAGTATATGTAAGCAGTTAGGACAGCACTTGATACCTAAGAAGCACTACAAGTATTTGTTCTTATCGTTACTCCTTTTTCTTCACTGCAACCCAGCACAAAGTGCAGTGTTTGGTATATAGCAAATGCTCTGTGAACACTTAGTGAGTGTCTATTTTAGTCATACACTGATCATATACCAGTAAGATTTGAACCAAAATATTCCTCAATGTTACATATCCTTATTCCTGCCAACACTTCATAATAATTTGAAATGGAGCCTCAATTAACTTCAGGGATCAACCTGAAAATAAAATGGCTATACATTTTAATTTCTTTGAAATCTGAAGTTTTAAATTCATTTGTTCCAACTACTTGAGTGTTTTTTCTTGGGAAAATTTTAACTAGTATCGTGAAAATTTTTTAAAATGATACTAAATGCCCAGCCATCTGTCCCATCTTCTCAGAAAGCACCAGGATACTACATCTCAGAATAAGAAATGAGAAAAATAAATTTAACACTCAATGCTGATGAGCATGAAAGATTAGTGGGAATATAAACTAGAATATTTTGCGGCATATATGAAGTGCTTGTAAAAAGTTACACACTCTGGCTAAGGATTTCCTTTAAAAATATTCCCTAAAGAAATAACCAGAGATGTGAACAAATATTTAAAGATAAACATGTTTGTGTCCATATTCTATTGTGAAAAATTGAAAACAGTCTAAATGCCCAGCAAAAGAAGCCTGTTTAAATAAATTTAGGGTCACTCAACTACCCTCTCTAGCTGTTTTGACTATGGATGATTTGCATCTTTGTTAGAGTTCAAAAAGGCTCAACTCTGCCATTTACGAGGTATGGGATCTTGGGCAAGTTACTATGCCACAGTTTCTTCACTTGTACACATAAACAACAGAATTCTGAAGACTGAATTAGTTAATTCACATAAATTGAGAATAGCCCCTGCCACATAGTAAGCACTGAACAGGTGGTTAATAAAATTATTTCCTTTTTGTACTTATCAAATTCTTCACAATGATCCTGTCATTTTTGAAGTAAAAAGAAAAAATCAATAAATAAACACTAGCAGTTCCTAATTTCTTAGAAGAAACCAAATTAAACAAAAATTCAGTTCAAAATATATAAACCTAAAATCCTTTACCAGAAATCTTTGGGGCTTGAAGTGCTTTCAAGCACAGATTTTTTCATATTTTAGAAAGATGATATAGTGTGCGCTGAAGACCTGATATAAACCCCCCAGCAAGGTGTGAGCCAGCACCCTACTATCAAAACTCTAACACTCACACAAACTCAAGAAAATCAAGACAATAAGTCAGTACAGGTGAGATTTTACTGCTAAATAAATTATGCAGAAACTTTACATTTTCAGAGCTTTTTAAATAGAACAGTGAATAAAGAGTCCAGAATCTACATTTTCAAATGCTACCATCATGGCAGCAGCAACAGTCCAAAAAGGCACATGACTGATTTACAACTAAGTCCCCAACCCTGGCATGATCCTACAAGAGCAGGTTTATCAGTGGAGTGCCACTCATCTTTTGGACTGGATAAGCTTTTGTTGTGGTGTTCTGTTCTGTATAGCTGTGGGCTGTTTATCAGCAGCCCTGGTCACTACTAGATGCCACCAGCACTTTCCTAGTCATAATAACCAAAACTGTCTCCAGACTTTACCAAATCTCCCTGGGGGTGGGGACAGGGGCTAAAAGCATGCTTCCTTGAGAATCAAGGCACTAGAAGGGAAAACTACCCCTTTCTTCTCCATATTCCACAGTAGAAACTCCAAATTCCAAGTTCTGTTTAGTGCTGTTTATTTAATTAAGTCTCACCACTCTCCTTCACCCACTACTACACCCCAAAACCCCAGCCAAAATGATTTTTTTGCTTTTGTCTCCAAATAGAAAACGATTTCACAACTCAAGGCTTTAGTGCACACTGGGATCCCCCCAGAGCACTTGATCCCACCTGCCTTTATGCCCACAAACAGAACATACATATATGGTCCTGACATACAGCTTTTCCAAGAAGGCATTCTCACATTCAGCACTCTGGTGAGAGGTGAGTAAACTACAGGTGTCAAGAAACGTGACTACAGAGGCAAGCAATTTGTCAGCTGAAGTATCTATTGTTTAGCTAGTTTTCACAAACTATGAAGCTGGGAGACAGGGAGGAATCACACAGGTCAACATTTCCCAAACTGATTTTTCCCAGAAACTGTTTTGACAGATGTTAATATGCATATTGATATTTGAGATGCTCAAATACGTTTGAAAAATTATCTTTGATCTTTTTTTCATTGTTGTTAGTACCACGTGATCACTTTAACTGTTTACTAATTTCCTTATGAAGCTCCAAGAAAAAACAGAGAACAGTGCATTTCCCAAGCCTATTTGGCCATTAAATACTGCTTTTCCTTATACTCCAAAAATGTTTACTTCCCTGAAGAGGGTTCCAAGGATCAGCAATCTGGGAAAAAATGACAGAGCCCCAACTTCCAGAGACAATTATAAAACCATCATTCAGCTATTGGTTTCCACTTCCTTCTACACATACGTACCTAAGTTAACAATTTCATAAGTTACAGCATTATTCAAAAGATCGAACTGAAAACATTCACCAAAAGCATAAAGATTAAGTGATGGCATAATTCTAGTACAACAGAACTCTAATGTATTACGCTGACTACATTATATACTCACACAAAAAAAATAAATTTAAAAATGGCTAGTCTAATTTTACCAGTCCTTTTAGAATAGAAATTAAAGAAGTTATTAAAACTGCAGACACCACTAGTAAAGAGGCAAAAAAAGAAGCAATCTCTCACTGATGGCAGATACTTTCTTGTGTTTTAAACAAAGGAGAAAATGTTTTTTGATAGAGTAGTAAGGATACTTTATTTCCCGTCACGACTTCCTCGAGATTCATCACCTAGTTATTCACTTTGCTCTATCATTTATTTGTAGCCTCCTCCAGCCCCCAGGCCCTCAGCCTCCTCCCTCCCTCCCGCACACACATCACACAAAGAAAAACAAAATCACCACCTCCACAAAAATACAACAGCTTCTTTTATTAGCTTAGTGCACATAGAATTCATTTTGGCAGATCTCTCCTCGGTGATTCCAGTTTTTAAAGGTATCACTACAAACAATCAACTACAGTTAGTAGCCATATACTGGTTTCCCCACAATGGAACAAAATGCGGCTGCTGCCTTCCTGAAAAAATGGATCACTGATTCACTGAGAATATCCCAGAAAGTCACCAGGCCTCTTTGCTAGCACTGTGTTTCTTTGTAACTTTCTGCCACTGAATCAGAGAAGGCAATGGCACCCCACCCCAGTACTCTTGCCTGGAAAATCCCATGGGTGGAGGAGCCTGGTGCGCTGCAGTCCATGGGGTCACTGAGGGTCGGACACCGAGCAACTTCACTTTCACTTTTCACTTTCATGCATTGGAGAAGGCAATGGCAACCCACTCCAGTGTTCTTGCCTGGAGAATTCCAGGGACGGGGGAGCCTGGTGGGCTGCCGTCTATGGGGTCACACAGAGTCGGACACGACTGAAGCGACTTAGCAGCAGCAGCAGCAGCAAAACAAATTATTAACTGATTAAAGTGATTATCTTCCATTTGACTGGGTTCTACAAGACTAGTGTTAAAATTTTTCTATAGGAAAAAAATATAGAATTATTTTAATAAGGATCTCTTCATAATACGGTAAGTTTATTTTTTTAAATTTAACTTTTGCTCTAATATTTTTATAATAAGCATGTATTAATAGAGGAAAATAAAAAGTAAGGCATTATGGGGAAATTTTGAAGATGAAAAGATTACATACATTTTTCAAAAGGCCAAATTTATTCATAGAAAAGGAAGTGGTCAATTACATGGCTTTATTTGAGAACTGTCAAAAAGTTCCAGAAAACACTTCCTACAAAACAGACCTTGGGTAGGTCATAGTCTCAACCCATTAGAGGGTGCTCACCAGAAGTCAGCCTCAGATTCACCAAACTGTGCAAGAAACAATAAGTTGTTACTAGTTACTTAGCAACTGTGAGCAGGCAGCATGCAGCCAAAGTATCCTGTGTAGTTGGGAGGGGCCACAAAGTCAGAGGACCCTCAGAGGAGGGAGGGTTGGGCATTCTCAGATGGACCCAATGGGGAGCTTGCCCTCATGAGGGGCTGTCTCTGACATCTGGGCACCTCTGTGGATCCTTGGAGGCCAGGAAAGCTTTCCTGCATCCCAGAAATGCTGCTTATAATTATCTGGATGTGGGGAAATTTGAATCTTAACTTTTCTGGGCCTCGGATTTTGCATTTATAAAGAAACAGTGGCAATAGCCACAATAACAATAGCAATACATAGATCACAAGGTTGCTCCAGTATTGTTTGCCAGCCCCCTTCCCCAGAGTTTGACCTACTACCAAAAAAAAAAAAAATAGCTCTCCTGTGCCAATTCCGAGGCCACTGAAGATACTGACACAGATCATTAGTGGGCTAGCCCAGCTTGCTCCCTGAAATCTAGCCGAATCAATTTCCCTGACATTAGGGCTCAATCCAATCTTTCCTATTTCTTCCAACAGAGCAATCTGCTTAACCCAGTCATGTTAATTTCCAAGACTAAGTGAGGCAAGGATTTTTATCTTTTTTTCTCTTCTTGGAAACCATGCATTTTTAGCATTACGCACACAAATGTACGTACACACAACAGCAACTTTGCTGGGATGCTGATGAGGAACACAATGTTTAAGATTTACTGAGAATGATCAGTGTTGGAAAAAAACAGTAGTCAGGTTAAAGAAAGAAATTTACTTCCCAAAGAGATCTGTTAAGAAAGTACGTCCCCAAAAGTTGAAAAGATAAATGGCATTTTGCCCAGAGTCTTCTCAAACGGAGCCAGATAATTGAGTCTACCCACCAAAGGAGAGGGAGAAAGGGTATAAAGGAAGCACAAAACCCTTTAGAAAGTGGCCACACAAAATCTCCAAGACTGTCAGTCATTTGATTTACCAGGCAGCCAGCCAAATAAGGCGCTGGTAATGCAGTGGCATTAAAATGAGCTTAGTGAAAGAGGAGAGCAGAGGGAAAAAGAGAGCTGTTCACACTGCTAAATCAGAGTAAGCATCTCCACATGACCGAAGAAGGTCATCAGAGCAGCGGCACGCTCAAAACACTTGTGTGCAGGTATGAAAACATCTTGCAGCCATTCTTCCCTTGGTCATCACACATTACAATGCATTCTGAACTGATCTACAGACAGCCCAAGGGCCAAGCAGACATATGACTCAATCAGTATTCTGCATGATAGATTTCTTAGGAGGTCTTTAAACATCTGAATAAAATGAATTTGTCCTTTATCTGATGGATAAAAATGTCAGATCTTAGCACAGACAGCAAAAGGAAGGATGTTCTCTTCCTCTGGTAAGCTTAAAATCACTGAACATTCAGAACAGCAGGGAACAGACTGCTTGGGGGAGGGACAATTGTGGTTTCTTGCCAAAAGTATAGCTATTGTTGTTATTTATCTGAACACAATATTTTGTCATTTTAATGTTCACCAACATCAGCTGGGTATTTTGTAAAGACAGAGTTTTCAGCAAAGCATGGATGGCATACCACTGCTTTCATGGAAAAAGTGGATGAAAATTAAGGAATCAAAACTTGGAAAGAAAATGGAAAATAATACTTTATTCTTTTCAACTGAAAGCATGTAACAATGCTCCTAGTATTTCACGGTCACACACTTCTCAGATCCTAGAGCATCGGGCATTAGAAAGCAACACCTGCACTAAGAAATTACTCTTGTTGACTCTTACCATACAGTGAAAAAGCTGTCTCAACTTCATCAGGGCAAAGAAAAAAGGCAGCATATCCCTATTCCTGTTCAAAATAAATTTACAAAAAGTAAAATGGCAGTAAAAGAAAGAAATGAAGTATTGAGACCTGCTACAACACCTCAGATATGCAGATGACACCACCCTTATGGCAGAAAGTGAAGAGGAACTAAAAAGCCTCTTGATGAAAGTGAAAGACGAGAGTGAAAAAGTTGGCTTAAAGCTCAACATTCAGAAAACGAAGATCATGGCATCTGGTCCCATCACTTCATAGAAAATAGATGGGGAAACAATGGAAACAGTGTCAGACTTTATTTTGGGGGGCTCCAAAATCACTGCAGATGGTGATTGCAGCCATGAAATTAAAAGATGCTTACTCCTTGGAAGGAAAGTTATGACCAACCTAGATGGCATATTCAAAAGCAGAGACATTACTTTGCCAACAAAGGTCCGTCTGTCAAAGCTATGGTTTTTCCAGTAGTCATGTATGGATGTGAGAGTTGAACTGTGAAGAAAGCTGAGCACCAAAGAATTGATGCTTTTGAACTGTGGTGTTGCAGAAGACTCTTGAGAGTCCCTTGGACTGCAAGGAGATCCAACCAGTCCATTCTAAAGGAGATCAGTCCTGGATGTTCATTGGAATGACTGATGCTAAAGCTGAAACTCCAGTACTTTGGCCACCTCATGCCAAGAGATGACTCATTGGAAAAGACTCTGATGCTGGGAGGGATTGGGGGCAGGAGGAGAAGGGGACGACAGAGGATGAGATGGTTGGATGGCATCACCGACTCAATGCACATGAGTTTGAGTGAACTCCGGGAGTTGGTGATGGACAGGGAGGCCTGGCGTGCTGCAATTCATGGGGTAGCGAAGAGTCGGACACGACTGAGCGACTGAACTGAACTGAATTGAACAACATGGGTGAAGCTTGAAAACATCATGCGAGGTGAGAAAATTCAGACACAAAGGACCACATTTTGTATGAGTCCTTTCTAAAGCACAGAATAGGCAAATCCAGTCCATAAAGGCTGAAGTACATTAGTGATTGTCAGGGGCTTCTGGGAAGGCATGTGGACTTTGGGGAGAAGTGGTTAGTGTATGTTAATCGGTACAGAGTTGTTTTAGGTGATGAAAAAATTTTAAATTGATTGTGTTTATGATTACACATGTCAGTAGATACACTAAAAACCACCCAATTGTACCCTTTAAATGAGCAAATTACATAGTCTGTGAGTTACATCTCATTAAATTTGCTATTTTTTAAAAGTTAGGTGAGATAAACACACTCTTACATTTACACACGTACACAAAATGAAGTATCTCAATGACACACACACACTCACACTCCGCCTCCTCACTTTATTTTCAACTGGAGGATCTCTTGTCCTCTGTATTCTAGAGCTAGTGCTCTGCAAACTTAAGGCACATGAGAAGCACCGCAGACTTTGTGAAAGGGCAGATTATGATTCCTCTGTCTGGGGTAGAACCTGAGGTTCTACATTTCTAGCAAGCTCCCAGGTGTGATAACGCTAAAAAGGTCATGTCCTTCCCACACCACAATGTTGTACCATGTATATGGATTCGTAACATACTAAAGCACCGAGCCCTGACAAGAGCTACTGCCCCAAGTCCTGTCACAAGCCACACCCAGGAATATCCCAGGCAGCGTGTACCCTCCCTGCCCCTCCCCAGCAAAGGACTACACAGGCAGGCCGAGAGGCAGCGCCTCCACTGAACTCTTGGACTTCTTTACACACAGACGGGTCACGCATTTGCCTTCTATGCCAGCTTTGCTGCTGACAGGCCTTCCTCCAGCAGCCCCACCTCTGAGACAACTTCCTTGTATGTGTAACTGGACCTAATACCACTACCTGAGGATGTCACAGAGTTGTTCCCAGAGTGAGATAAGAAAATGCTTGCAGAAGGAACCTGAAGAACCATAAAGCATTATATTACTGCATGATGGGGAGAAGTGTTGACATAGACAAGTTCTCATTCTGATTCCCCTGAGATGGACTCGAAAGACAAAAGAAGTGGATTGGACTCTGGGGGTGGGCAATTCCTACTGCCTCCTCCTTGAAGCACTGAAGACAGAGGCCAAGGCAATGCCCTCTTTTACCTCTTCAAAGCAGCTTAGCAAGGGGAGCGCTGATTCCCAGAGCAGGAAGGCTTCAGCAACCAAAGTGAGCCAGACATGTTCTGAGAGGCAGTAAAAGCTTTAGTCCATGCCTTCGGGATCCACCAACTTCCTGTGAGAAATATCACTGTGAGATCATGAACTTAATAATGGGGAACTTGGGTTACTAGTCATGGAGTTTCAAGTGTGATGTTCCACCCTCAATTCATGCATATCTCACGCCCACCACTGCAGTGCCATGAAAATTAAGCAACTGATTCTGCTGTAGCCAGAAGACACTGAAGCCAATAAAGTTCTAAATGAACTTTCCTTCCTATTAAATTGTAGTGCCCTGAAGATAAGAGAAAACTTGTCTTACTATAGAATATATTAGTTTTACATGATCAATTTCAACCAAGAGAAAAAATGAAAAAAGAAACCAAATGTACCCTATTGTGGACCCATATTTACCCCATAAAAATGAATCTTGCTTTCATAATCATGAAAATACTCAAGAAATACAGAACTTATGGTGTATTTCTCTAAAATCAGCTTTGAAAACAAGTTTAGAAGACTTGTAAAAAGAGAGTCATCCACGAACTTATTACAAGACTGTCTAAAATCAGATGAAATTATTTTACCTGTGTTATTTCTTTATAGCAAAATAATTGTTAAACTTTATGAAATAAAAGACTAATAAAGCATATCTTAATGTTTGCAAGTTACATTCATATGCTATGTCTACATTATAAAACCAAAAACTACAGAAGTTATTCACACCTTTCATAAAATGAAATCTGTCACAGTGATTAAGTACTGTCTTAGAAAAACAAGGCAGGGGATGAGGGGGAGCTTCCCTGATGGCTCAGATTGTAAAGAATCTGACTGCAATGCACCAGACCTGGGTTCAATCCCTGGGTTGGGAAGATCCCCAGGAGAAGGGGATGGCAACCCACTCCAGTATTCCTGCCTGGAGAATTCCATAGACAGAGTAGCCTGGTGGGTTATAGTCCATGGGGTTGCAAAGAGTAGAGAAATAGGGGGGGAAATTAATTGCTTATTCAAAAAAAGATGCTTAATTTAAAAGAAATGAGAGCCTTATTTAACACCCTGGTATTATTAACAACTTTCCTTTATCCAGACAGTAATGTTTTAACCGTACTGACTTCAGTGTAAGGAGTCTAGGACCTAAAGAAAAAGCTCAGTTAAGATAAATTATTCATTGAAAATGTGTTCCTATAAAATAAAAAAGGTCTCTTTTTAAAAGGGTCATTTCCCCATTCTATTACAATTCTCTTGTGAATCACATAAATAGCTAATAGGAGAATACAATCTAAACTTTTATTTAAAAAAAAAAAAACTTTAGAAAATTCACTAGAGTTCTTAGAATAGCTTTGCTTTAAAAATTTGTATAAAATTTGTGCTGCCCTCCCAAAGGAGAAAAAAATCTAAACATTGTTCACCCATCACAATGTTTACATCCTCTTTTTTAAGTATATATATTAACAGTGCAAAGGTCTCCCTAAGTTCCCACTTCAGGGTATATTCACCCCATTAAAGTGATTGTAGTCATTTCAAAGTGTTCAAACACTGAAACCAGTCTCACCATCAGACATCCAATTTTATGTGTGTCTCACCCTATATCATCAATTCCCCAAGAACAGAAACAACTTTAGTTCTCTTAATGCCCGAACAGCCAGAATGGACTGCAAACAGAATCAGAGCCCTCTACTGTCTGGGGGTTTCCAAGAGGGGAGATGGCTGGAGGAGAGATGGAAAGGGAGGTTATGGTTAGCAGATGTAAGCATTTATACACAAAATGGATAAACAAAGTCCTACTATATAGCATAGACAACTATATTCAATATTCTGTGATAAGCCATAAGAAAATAAATACTTTTATATATGTATGTATAACTGAATCACTTTACTGGACAGAAGAAATTAACAGCACTATCAATCAACTATACTTCAATAAGAAAATAATAAAAGAAAATAATACTGAAAAGAATCAGAGCTCTCTGCTCTCAAACAGGACTGCTTTTTCTCAGAAAGCTCATTTGTTATCACTTCCATAAATCAAGTGATCAACAAAAAGGATGAAAAGAAAGGAAACTATCATTTGCTGTATACCAAACCCCTATGCGTATTTCAGTATTTAATCCTTTTAATACCCTCAGGAAGCTGGATCTTGAGAAGGCAGAACTTGTCCACAGTTGCCAAGCTTCAATAAGATGGAGCCTCAAACCAAATCCATGCCCAGAGAGTCAGCACTGAGTAATACACCGACCAATTTAGGAAAAATCTGAATAGTACAAGGGTTCCACCCTAACTTAGCAAATAAGCACTTACTTGAGCCACACACTGGCATCAGAAAGTACTCTTGTTAGTGGCCTGGAGATCTTGGGCCAGCAAAACAGCGCCTTGAGAAGCCCAAGTACGATGCATCTTGCTGTAGCTTTTCAGAGCCTCCCACCCACCGATGAGCCAGGCAGGGATGAGCGGGGGAGCCCAAGCCCTTCTCAGGGGCAGTCACAGAGTTCAGCCATAGCTCTGTAATGTCATCTCTATAACTTCAGTGAACGAAGTGTTTCCCCACATTCTCAAACATTCTCCCCAACCACCTTTCATGGACATGTCCAGGGTTGCACACTAAAGATTGATAAACTTGTTATGGTACAAAGAGATCTATATTTATGACCCACAGATGTTTTTTAGACCTTTAATTATGTGTCCTTCTAAAGATCAGTCATGGGAGGCTCCCCTCCCCATGGCTACAGCTACACCTTGAGGCTGCCCCCGGGAGGCTCTCTACCTCACCACAGCCCCACCAGGCAGGCTTCGCTCTACCTGCCTGGCTACTGCAGGCATTAAAGTTATAATCGTCCCTACCTGTCAGAGTTTCATAGGTACAGAAACCGTGACCCTAAAAGAGCTCAACTGATCTTCTTGAATACAAGGTTGGGCATCTTTGCTTCTTCAGACTCAATCCTCCTTCACAAAATCCCAGAAAAAATTTCTCCTAAACTACTTAATTGGTTCTTGGGCAGCACACCCCTGACTACCTGGGTCAAAACTGTAATTCTCTCTCATGTAAGTTGTGATTTTGAGCAAGCTATTATCACTCTGCATGTCACAGCCATACCTATAAATGGAGGTGCCACTAGAAACTCTTTCACTAGGCTATGAGAGTTATTGTTCATTAAGTGCTGAACAGTGTTGATCATTAGCACTGTCGCCTGCTGGACTAAAGCCCACTGAGGGCAAGACCACCTCTTCATCATCTCTGCACCCCCCATGACCCCATCACTGTGATGCAGACAAAAGACACTTGCATCAGTTCACCATTATGGATAAGGATAATGAAAAAATAGGTCAGCTTTACATGTCTGTGGGTCACCAGATCTTCATTCACCAAAACAGAACTAACATACTAAAAATGTGTTATTTTTGAAATTATGAATTACAGAATTGCAAGTGTCTTATATTCACTGGGATTGGTTAGATTGTTTTTTCCACTTTTGTGTAACTGAAAATAATTCATGTTTTGATCCACTAAATTTCAACCTCAAAATCCAGCTGACAACTCCTGTGCTTTGAGCCTTAAGTAATTTTATTTTCTGTCGCAAAATGTCTATGTAAGACGAGACAGTGAAGAATCACGAAACCATGAGCAACTCTGAAACTTCAGGGCTCTGTTCCGAATAATGCTTTCCTAGGGAATGTCAAAGCAGCTGAAAATACCACTGTGCTTCATCGCATCAACAAACTGTCATGTCACCTGATAAATTATGAGTCAAAAGAAAAATACTTGTCTCTTCCAACCTGGGTAGATGAGAACGGGGTGAGGGAGAACCCGATACGTTTCCCAACGTTTCCTTTACCAGGTTTTTCTACTAAGATCTAACCATAAAGAAGACCACTTTCAAATTTAAAAAAAAAAAAGATTTTATTTCTAAATAGGTAATTTTCTCAGTTGTTTATACACAAGTGCAGCTCAGCCCTCTACACACAAGTATTCTGCTTAAATTTCAGCAGATGAGCTAGAGGGTAAGAAAAGTCTTGAATTTCTCCAGGGTGAAAAACATTTCGCATCATCAATACACCCAGCACTGAACACAGATATTTGGGACAGAAAAGTATTCAACAAAAAAAAATAAAACAAAATGAATTGTATTTAATTCATGAGTCAGAATAATCAGTTTGTGATGGTTTCACATTTCACACAATTATTTTCATGTACTCTCAATAGAGGCAATTCTGCTATGGGCTGAAACAAACACAAGACAACTCTTGGAGACTGCTGGAAGTTTTAACCACTCAAATTTTGCAAAGGGAGATCATATTATGTACATACCAGAATATGATGTAAATATATCCAGACTACGCAGAGTAAGCCTGTAAAAAATACCCTGGAAAAAGGACTTTATGATTTGGGCTTTCCTGGTGGCTCAGTTCTATAGTAGAAAAATAGAGATTATATGAAATACAGTGAGGTAGGGAAAGATGCATGGCTCAGACTGTAAAGAATCTGCCTGCAATGCAGGAGACCTTGGTTTGATCCCTGGGTCAGGAAGATCCCCTGGAGAAGAGAATGGAAATCCACTCCAGTATTCTTGCCTGGAGAATCCCACAAACAGAGGAGCCTGGCAGACTATAGTCCAGGGAGTCGCAAAGAGTTGGAGAGGACTGTGTGACTAACATGCTCACTTTATGATTTATTTCACTTAATCATTCAGCTAAATGTGTCATCGTTTTAAAGAGACATGGTAAAACAGTCCTCTCCCTGGCACATGAACTCTCTTCCTCTCCTCTGTTAGAAGAGGAAGAAGAAAGGCCAACAGCTCTGTGTGTGTTTGTCCTTCCATCTTTCACACGAACTCGTGCAAAATCACAGCAAGGCCCCATTTTCCACTGCTGACACTCTGTCTCTAAGCTGCCATTTCACAACCAGAGAAGAAGCTACCTAGACAAGAAGTGAGGCTGGTCAAAATACACCTTGAATTCCACGCATTTACCTATCTATTGTGGTAGCGTTCTGCATTGAAGTACAGAGAGCACCAAACACTAAATTCCTCCTTCACTCCTTCAGTCACTGTATCCTGACTGTAGAGGGCTGAGCCCCTGCACGGCAAGATCACTGCATTCCTCTTTATAGCTCCAGCCTCTTACCCCTGGCTAGGCACACGATGCTTAGTACCTGTTTGTGACATGAATCTGCCTTGAACACAAATGACCCTGCTAACAATCTTAATTTCAGATGAAGTCCTCCACCATAAGCTGGTGGAAGAGCTAACAAGAGCTGACAAGACAATGAGTCGGTAGTGAAGGGATGCTCAGCATCTTGGTCAGAGACAAAGTACTGGTGAGATAACCTTAACCTCTGTCCCGCCTTGAACTAGGCCAAGTCCTACCTGTAGGCCTTGGGCCAACATCTAGGGACAGCCTACCCAGATGAGCCAAGGAGCCCTCCCTCAGGAGGCCCTGAAAAGCAGGCCGTTGGCCCCCCTGGGGCCTGGACAAGGCTGAGCACGGGTGCCCCCGCACCACTCACAGAGCAGGGCTGCAGAGCTGCAGCTGTAAGGCCGCGGCCTGCGGTGACCTCCCCTTTACCATTATGACTGACCCAAGCTCTGCCGGGCTCCTCACTCTTCATCACAGCCATACCACGACAGGCGTTTCCTCCACCCCAGGCACACACGGGTTCACAAGGACACAATAAGCAGTTCAGCTCGGGGCAGGGAGCTAAAAAGTGGTTACTGCTGAGCCTCCATCCCACCGCCTCGCTCTTCAAATCCTCTGCAAAAACTATGAACAGCAACAGGGTGAGAACGATAATGATAATTTTAAATAGCTAACATTTGTCACTTACTGTATGCAAAAACATTATGCTAAGTGTTGAGTGCTAACAACCCCATGGGACACTACTATGATTCCCATTTGATAGACTCAGAAAAAGACAGGAGAATTGAACCTGTGGCTGTGTGACTGCAAGCTAAGTAGAGAGGCAGAGTGAGGACTAGGCACTAGGACCCCACAGCCTGCCTCTTAGTATTCTCTTTGCTGCCTCCACAGGAAGCTGGATGAGCCAGAAGGTCGGAGGACTACACCCACCAATGAAGTAGGTAAATCCCTTCACTTGAGAGCCAACTTTCTCACCTGAAAAACGAGTGTCAGAGCCGATGAGGTCTAAGGTATGTTCCAGCTGGTAGTTCTGCTCACTAATCACAGGACCAAGAGAGCCAACCCAACTGTATCCCCAAAAAGTGGATTAAAAAAAGAGAAAAATATAATAATCAACTGTCTTGTTACCACTGTTGGTAATCCTTCTTTCTCAAATTAATAATTCTGGGTATTTTTACATGGCTATAGGGCTTCCCTGGTGGCTCAGATGGTAAAGGATCTGCTTGCAATGCAGGAGACTTGGGCTTGATTCCTGGTTCAGGAAGATCCCCTGGAAAAGGGAATGGCTACCCAGTCCAGTATTCTTGTATTCTGGAGAATTCCATGGACAGAGGAGCCTGCTGGGCTATAGTCCATGGGGTCACAAAGAGTCAGACACAGCCGAGCAGCTAGCACACGTGACACTGCTATGCCCCTGTGGGACCAGGCTACTCCTAAAAAGGGGTCAGCCCGCACCTGATGGGCGAGACCCACCACTCTGACAGTCTTCATCAGACCAGCCAGTCTCGTGGAGGCAAGGGTGAAAGAGAGAAGCAGCTGGTGACCTCTCCAGTAGAAGCCACTACAAAACACTTGGAAAGAGGGAAGCCAAAGTTGCATAAAAGTGTTTTGGATGAAATGCATCCAATCAGAGATAGCTCTATATGCTTCACCCCACCTAGCCATAAAATTAACTGACTTCAACTCTGACCCACCACAAACTCCCTAAGTATAACAAAAAGAGTTCAGATAAGAGCAATTAAACCGATACCACTGAGCAGGATTTTGAGGCAAATAAGCTAAAGTAATGTCCTTACATGTGACAATGCATCTTGGGGAAGACAAATGGGCTGAAGTGCAGTCTGCCCTCCAGATCCACGGATGCAGAACCTGTGAATGTGGAGAACCGCTGCATGGGGCATTTTGTATAAGGGACATGAGCATCCATGGATTCTGGTATCTGAGTGTGTGTGTTGGGGGGACAGGGGGGTGGAGTCCTGGAACTAACACCCTCCAGTGCCAAGGGATGACTGCAGTGTGTCAGAAGCCAAGCCTCAGGGCAAGAGAGAGGACGGGCAGACCCAGCTTGTTAAATAATACATTGAGAGCAAACGCAAAGGTTACTGCAAGCAATATTTTTATAAAAACCAAGCAATCCCATTTTAAGTCATGGTCCCATGAATTAAGATCATTTCTGTCTCCAGCTATCCTGATCCTGATGAAGGGTGCTGGGGCATCAAGAGCATTCCACCTCACTTCAGAGGAGAAATCAAGGATATCTGACTGTCATTCTTCAATCTTTTCCTCTTAAGTCCTCCCACCAATAAACAGAGTTCTGCAGTTTTTATATAAAGAATGCCAATTTGGTTTTCAAAAAGATGCGAGACAGTCTGGGAAAGAAAAGTTAGGTTTCATCAAGGTAAGCCAGAAGGCTTTCTCGGATGCTCTTAAAATGGTAAGGTCTCAGTTTCACATATGTCAAATGATCTGTAAAACTCCCAGCTTAAAAACACAATTCACAGTTTCCAATCCTGACCATTTCTCTTCTTAGCTACTTGAACCAGAACTACTTATAATCATTTGACAGAATCAAACCCACTATAGACAGATGCCCACAAGGACATTCTTTCCCCCTATGGCCACATCCAAATTCTGAGAATTCAGCAGTCACCCAATAAACTTAAACGATCTAAGAAAAACTACTTCTGGCTCTACTTGAGCATTCCAAAGTACATGAAAATTAACAGTGTGATTTAACCAACTCACTGGATTTTTCCTCTATATTCATTTATTTTTAAATTTACTTTCTGTTGTGGTTTAGTTTTATATATCACTTCATTTTTCTGAAGCTACTATGGGAAAAAGACTTGATTTCTGTAGCTAAACAAGACACTTTACAAGAGATAGATAAAGAAAATACTATCCATATAGGCCTCAGACAAAATAATCACATTCCTTTCGATCCTACAGAACCAAACATATACACAGACATGTGCATGCTAAGTCGCTTCAGTCTTGTCCAACTCTTTTCTATGTAGCCCAGCAGGCTCCTCTATCCATGAGACTCTCCAGGCAAGAATACTGGATGGGTTGCCATCCAGGGAATCTTCCCAACCCAGGGATCGAACCCAGGTCTCTTATGTCTCCTGCACTGGCAAGCAAGTTCTTGACAACTAGTGCCATCAGGAAGGCCAGACACACAGACACACAGATGAACATACAAATCTGTGCAGTTAAAACAGCATTTCATCCTTTAAAGAAAAACAGCCAGCCAAAGAGGGAAACATGAGCCATTAATTACACTCAACCATTTCATGGAAAGCAGTGAGCTGCTTCTAAGTCTAAAAATATCCTCTGAACGTTAAGCCCTATGCTTACTTTTTCCACCTTTCACCCATTTTGCTATATGTTCCAATACTTTGGCCACCTCATGTGAAGAGAGCTGACTCATTTGAAAAGACCCTGGTGCTGGGAAAGATTGAGGGCAGGAGGAGAAGGGGCCGACAGAGGATGAGATGGCTGGATGGCATCACTGACTCGATGGACGTGAGTCTGAGTGAACTCCGGGAGTTGGTGATGGACAGGGAGGCCTGGCGTGCTGCGATTCATGGGGTCGCAAAGAGTCGGACACGACTGAGCGACTGAACTGAACTGAACTTTGGTAATAGATTGGTTCAGATTAAAGAATATGATCTCACTTAAGACACCATGAGTTTCACAAATCAAATAAAAACAATGAAAACCACCTAACAGGACCTAAATGGGATGAAGATGCTGAGCAGTGTGATAAAGGTGAAGATACAACAACATGCAGAAAGAAAAGCTCAGGTGATGCATCTATAAGATGGTTTAAAGTGCTGAGGGACACTATTAAGGGGGAGGGGAACAAGAATCAAAGTGGCTATCACACAGGTAAAGAAAAAGAAAAAAAAAAACACAAGAAAAAAATCGCATGGATCTGTTACTGACTGCAGCTCCAACAATGTATTACAATTTCCGTATCCTAAACCTTAAATTCACACGGCATTTTTCACCTATGCAGACAATTTATCCCACTCTTCCCTATGCTCTGCTTTCCAGTGTTCCCTCACTGTTCAATGTGTAAAGATTATCTGAAAAATCTCCAATGTGTCCACACATTGTAGATTATCATAAAACCATTCTTCAAAGTCCATTCCCCACAAAATCAAAAACAGTGATACTTACCAAACCTGGAAAGAGTGCTGAATATCAAATGCTGCTTAAGGGTCTGAAATCAGCCTAACCCTAGTCACTAAAGAACAAATGTCTTACAACAGGACAGAAATAGCATCCTGTGGATTTATCACTAGCAAAATTATGTAGCTAGATTATTCCTGTCTCCAGTGTGTGTAGGGCTGCTACATAATTAATGTTTTATTAAACTCTTCTCTGAAGATCTGAGAAAAAATCAGAATCTGAACAAACTGTGCTATTTAATATTATCTCTGAGGGAGGTATGTGTGGGGGTAGTTTGTTTGAAATTCTCCCTCCAACATTATATTGTTATCTTTGATGCTGGTGGTTTCTTTTTTCCCCTCTTTTGTCTTAGTTACTCCACCTTTTAAAACTAAGGAACATAGCACATTTAATTAAAAACAGAGAGTTTAAGAACAGTGATGCTTAAAAAGCTGTGTTTCCATTAAACATTGATCCAATTCATCCAGGAAGGCTTTGTGCTGTCGAATAAACTCCAGTATTCATGCAATTTTAATGAAAATGCTTCTGAACCCCATTTCCTTCTTTGGTTTTTACTTTCTGCTCAGTATCCTGAATATTTCAAACCTCCCTAATACATTGGCTAAGAAGAACAAAGTAGGAATAGCATTTATAGGAACCAAAAGAACAAGCATTATAAGAATTTAAATACTATGGTTACCAAAGGGGAAAGGAGGTAGAGGGATAAATTAGGAGTTTGGGATTAATATACACACTGCTGCATATGAAAAGGGCTTCCCTGGTGGCTCAGAAGGTAAAGCATCCGCCTGCAATGCAGGAGAGCCAGGTTCAATCCCTGTGTCAGGAAGATCCCCTGGAGAATGGAATGGCTACCCACTCCAGTATTCTTGCCTGGGAAAACCCATGAACAGAGGAGCCTGGTGGGCTACAGTTCATGGGGGTCACAAAGCGTCAGACACAAGTGAGCAACTAACACTTTCACATATAAAACAGGTAACCAACAAGGACCTCCTGAATAGCACAGAGAATTCTCCAGTTCAAGAGAACTCATGTTTTCCTTTTGTGTTTGTGAAAGTCGCTCAGTCGTGTCTGACTCTTTGCAACCCCAAGGACTATACACTCTGTGGGATTCTCCAGGCCAGAATATGGAGTGGGTAGCCATTCCCTTCTCCAGGGGATCTTCCCAACCCAGGGATCAAACCCAGGTCTCCCTCATTGCAAGTGGATTCTTTACCAGCTGAGCCATCAGGGAAGCCCTATTTTGCTTTTACCACTTAATATTCTTTTACCTTTATACATTCCAATCACCTACAATCTATTTCAGTATAAATCTGATTAAAGGATCCAGCATTCCAAATGGATAGACAACTATCCAAACACTATTTACTGAATAACCCATTGTTTCCTCTATCATTTTGAAAAACTGCCTGTAACATATACCAAATTACCACAGTACACATGTACCACTTATCACTGAACTTTCTATTCCACCCCACCAACTGAAAAAATCAAATGTTAAGTGACTGATTTAAAGTCTATTCTAGCATCCAAAGGATGGACTGCCAGTGGCAAATTCTGCCTTCACCATTTAATAGCTGTTACTATTTCTGTCCATTTTTATTTATTTTTATTGAGGTATTGCTAATGTACAATATTATATGTTTTGGGTATATAGCATTAGATCAGATCAGATCAGTTGCTCAGTCGTGTCCGACTCTTTGCGACCCCATGAATCGCAGCACGCCAGGCCTCCCTGTCCATCACCAACTCCCAGAGTTCACTCAGACTCACGTCCATCGAGTCAGTGATGCCATCCAGCCATCTCATCCTCTGTCGTCCCCTTCTCCTCCTGCCCCCAATCCCTCCCAGCATCAGAGTCTTTTCCAATGAGTCAACTCTTCGCATGAGGTGGCCAAAGTACTGGAGTTTCAGCTTTAGCATCATTCCTTCCAAAGAAATCCCAAATATAAATCCCAAGTATATAGCATAGTGATTCACAATTTTAAAGGTTATATTTTATTTATAGCTTTTATCAAATATTGGTTATACTCCTGCTGCTGCTGCTGCTGCTAAGTCGCGTCAGTCGTGTCCGATGTGTGTGCGACCCCATAGACGGCAGCCTGCTAGGCTCCTCTGTCCCTGGGATTCTCCAGGCAAGAACACTGGAGTGGGTTGCCATTTCCCTCTCCAATGCATGGAGTGAAAAGTGAAAGTGAAGTCGCTCGGTCGCTTAGTGACCCCATGGACTGCAGCCCACCAGACTCCTCCGTCCATGGATTTTCCAGGCAAGAGTACTGGAGTGGGGTGCCATTGCCCATACTATGTTGTACAATATATCCTGGTAGCTTATTTATACTTTATACATACAGTTTTACCTCTTAATCCTCTACCCCTCTCTTTCCGCTCCCTCCTTTCCTCTCCCCATTGGTAACCACTAGTAGTTTGTGCTCTGTATCTGTGAGTCTGTTTCTTTTTTGTTATATTCACTAGTTTGTTTTATTTTGTTGATTCCACATCTAAGTGATAGTATAGAGTATTTGTCTTTTCTCTGCCTGACTTATTTCACTTAGTAGCTGTGTTACTTTGGATAAGACACTTAACCTCTCTGTGCCTTAGTTTCCTCATCAGTAAAATGGGTATAACAGTACCTACCTCACAGGTTTTTTAAATGAGGTTAAGCTAAATGATAAGCACTATTTTTATGTTACTTATCCTTATCATCAAAAGTCACCAAAGTCACCCTCAAAAGTCAGCAAAGAGAAATTTGATCCCTGCCTTCAGGAATTTAGAGACCAATGAAGGAGATTAACATTTAACCAAAGGGCCACAAAATTAACACACAACGATGAACCACAGTACACAGACTAGAGGAGAACCTCATCAAGCAGATCATGGAAGGGGCCTCCAAGAAGTAGCATTCGAATTAAGGGCCGAGGGATGAGTAAGGGTGAAGTGCCCCAGGGCGACAGAAGGGTGGGTACACAGGGCAGCCACAAGGCCCGGCTGCCAGCCCCACGTTCACCTGTGCCACGGGCAGCTTCACAAAGGGCTGGTTTCTTCTCACCTCCAACGTCTCGGTTTAAATTCCTGTCCTCAGAGAGACACTCTATGATCACTCACTTCTGAAAAGCCAGAAATACCGTCTTTGATAAGAAAGCTGATACTGTAAATCACTGTATACGATCTTATTTTTCATCAGAGATTACTCCAGCTAAAGATGCTCCAAGATCCTGGCTTCAGTAAAAGACAAGTAGCATTTACCCTCAGGGCTACCCTTTCTGAATGAACACACGCAGGTGCCAGAGAAACCATCATCGCCTCTTCATGTGCAAAATGCTTCCTTTCTCACACTTGGAGCTGTCTCTGCTGGGAAGAGCTTCCCTCGCTGTCCCTGATAAGCACCATGAACCCTCCTGCAGGCTGAAGAGAGTAGGGTCTTTCTCCACAACACGACGTCAAGTATGACCCCACCCCGCCATCCGCCCCGTCACAGCACCCAAGCGCTTCTCCTTTGCATTTGTGACCATGTGTAAGTATATATTTGCATGATTATCAGTCTGTCTCCCACATTACACTGCCAGTTCCATGAAGGTAGGAAATGAATATTTTATTCAACTCTCTGCACTCAGGACTCAGCACAGACCCGGCAGGTAATCAATTCAAGGCCCACTGTTTGTAAGACAGATGGATGACCACAGCACGGTGTGAGCGGACACTGCCACTCAGTCAGGGAGGAGAGGTAAGGAACAGCTCAGGCAGGCCCTGCAGCTCATGATTTAGGATTTTAGTCTCTGCAACCAGAAGTCATTGGAAGGTGTCAAGGATATATGTAGCTTTGGATCTCTCTGGCTAAAATGTGACCTGACTGGAGGCAGGAAAGATGTTTGGTCACAGGTTGAACCAGGATGGTGGGGGTAGGGGGTGTGGACTGTCTGAGGAACGCCCACAGCATTTCAAAATGGACATTCCAGGGACTTCCCTGGCAGTCCAGTGGTTAAGATTCCACACTTCCACTGCAGGTGGCTTAGGTCTGATGCCCCAGGGAACTGGGATCCCACATGCCAAGGGTGCAGCCAAAAAATAACAGACATTACCAGTGTTTGGTGGGGAGAGGTTTGGCATCAGAAAAGAGAATTCCACATGATTAGAAACCTCAATACAAACGTGAGACTGTACCACGCAGGAAGAAGTCATTGTAATCAAGAAGCCTGTAACACCAAATGGGAGTATGGACTAGAGTAAAGTCTACCTCCCTTAGAGGAGTCCCAGTTCTAAGCAACTGCACTCACCCAAGGGACAAGCATTGTCAACTGTGAAAAGACAGCTCCCATGTATTAAAAACATCAAATATTAAGTCAGAACCACAAAGCTTAAGTGGCTAAAGGCCTTTGCACTGCATGGTTTATTAAATAAATAAATAATACACAATGTTACAAAGAAAAACTTTACATGCTTAATCCTCAATGCTCCTAGTGAAAAGGCTTTAGTCGCTCAGCCGTGTCTGACCCTTTGTGACCCCATAGATTGTAGCCCACCAGGCTCCTCTGTCCGTGGAATTCTCCAAGCAAGAATACTAGAGTGGGTTGCCATTCCCTTCTCCAGGGGATCTTCCCACCCCAGGGATCTAACCGGGGTCTCCTGCCTTGTGGACAGATTCTTTACCTTCTGAACCACCAAGAAAGCCCTCATTCCTCCTAACATTTCTGAAAAACCTATGACTGCATATTTTTAAGTTCTTCCTAATGTGAGAAGGGAATGGGTTCCTGTATTTGCAAAGGGCTTTTTGGCAGGGGCAAGCCATCTATCCATAGGCCTTGCCTCTTGCAGCATTTTGAGAACATCACACTCCTGTATGGCTTCTCTCCCTGCTGATCCCGCACAGCTTCCATGAATACGTATGGCACCGCTCTTGGTGGTTTAGGCACAAACGTCCTGCTGATTGGCAGGAAGGGTGCATAACAAATTTGGACCACACTCTCCTAATACCACCACCTTTGGAGAAACTACAGGCAAGGTACTCAGACTCCATTTTCTCATATGTTATTACAAACGGTTCAGCATCAACATGCCTTTTCCGTAGAGAGGTGTCACAATAGTAAAATAAGTATATACACACTACAAAACGTTAAGGTGTCACTCCATATGCATCAACAAAGAGAAAAAAGTTAATGTGAGTTTCCCGGGATGGATGTCAGAAAATCAAGTATCTGAGTAGTTTACTCACGAGCCAAATCATAATGATCTAATTAACTGACACATTAAATAAAGACCTTTCATTTGGTAGAAGGGATTATTGAAAAGACTCTAACACTTATTTCAAAATACAGACGATGCTTCCACTTAAGAAATCATATATCAAAACCAAGCTTTAGGAACTTCTGAAGGAGAACTATTATTTCATATATGGGTAATCTGCAACAAATATTTTTTTTAATTTTCTTTTTTCAAAGAGAGAAATGAATGAAGGGAAAAAGGAAAGAATAGAAGGGGTGTGGAAAGGAAACAGGCAGAAGAATTAGTAAATCAGCTATTCACAGTCATACCCTGCTTTAAGAATTCCAAACATTTCATGATGGTTAGACTCAGGAAATTCCTGCAGTACAGAAACATGCTTAACTTCATTTCCAATATTTCTTAAGCTTATTTGGTCTCAGTAGGTATGTTTCTCCCATGTTCTATGTATTAACAGAAGATTCTTTGGACACAGCAGTCCTTAAAAATGATGAGCTGGTTATGGGTTTTCGAGTTTTTTAATTGTAATGTCTATGCCCCTCTTGAGATCTATTTCAGATTCCCACAAAGTAGGAACTAGGTGTGACTGACGCAGCCAGGTTTAGGAACCACTGCAATAGTATAAGTGGTCTTAAACTACTTGCAGAGATGCTAGGCTGGGGTGACAAATCACGACTAAATGAAGCATGAGTCAAAGATAAATCATATTCAAAAGTATAAAGAAAGTGAAATAATTTAATCTACAGACACAGAATTGCACACCTTTTCCCAGTCCATGGGTACTCTATAAACCAAGACTTTAGGATTCCAACAGTCCACTCAGGAATAAGAGACTACTGTCCTGATACAAATTAGAATGCATCTTGCATTAAAAGTTTTAAAATCAAGACAATTCACTGAGTATCTTGTTAAAGCATATTGTAATATCCTGCTCTAAAAAAAAATCTACAACTCAAATAGACTCACACCTCATCTCCCACCAGTAATGTCCCATTATAAGAGAAATGTCCTGCAGAACTCTTCCCCTCTTCAGAGAAACGCCTAAAAAGGGCACAGTGCAGAATGTATAGATAATGAAGTTCTATTATGCTACATACACCTTAACTCAAAACTCACTCTTACTCAGGGATATGTCTAATACTCAAGTCTAAAAATACTTATGAGGACCAAATCTGAAGTTCTGCAGCAAGTAAAGCATCAGTTTAGTAAATGCAGGATGACTGTGCCAGAAAATAAATTTCTTGAGGCAGAGTCTTCAACTCTTATTTCTCAATTTACAAACTAATATTGATTCCAGAAATTTAAAGCAATTCTGCAAAGGCTGGAAAAACAAGCTTTAATCCAGAAGTGACTTCACAGCCTATCTGTCTCAGAGCTTGAAGCACTTTTCATTGAATCCATTAAAGAGTGCCAGGCCCCAGAGAAAGCCAAACCACCCATAAAGTCACACTTGTACCCAATCAGCAGCAACCCGCAGTGCCCCAGTTGATCCTGCCAGGCAAAGCCTCTCTGGGAGGAAGCTGAAAGTGGCCTACCCATCTCATTTCTTAGGCTATGTTTTCTAGTCATGGTTCTTCCACTCTGTTCTATTTTGCTGGGGTGGAAAGAAGGTATTAGTTTTCTTCTACGTATGCCCTCCTAAACTCTGCATTTTCTATCTTCAACAGAAGCCCATGAAAGAATGTTAATAGAACTGTGTATTCATGTTCAATGAAGATCATTCAGAATGCCTATCTTCTGTGAATGTCTCTACCATGCTTCATTCTTCTTTGCTGAGATGCACTGCACACAGGCCTTCTGCTGAGAAGCTAAGAAGTGGCAGATGCCCAGGAGATGCCTGGCATAGGGGCTGCAGAATGAGACTGCTCAGTGTGCACCAGGACTGAAAGCATGTTGCAGAAGCACTTTTATACTGGACATGTCCTACCTGCCTTCCTTCCTGTTACGCAAAACAGAGTCAAAGCCATGGCATTGTCTTTCCTAAGGATAAGACTAGGGATCTGGGGGGGAAAGTCATTAAGAAATGGCAGCAAATGTCATTAGCAGCCTTCTTATCCGTGAGGCCTCTATACTTCTTGGAGAAACAGGAAAAGCAGCCATGCATTCAGAAGAAACCCAAACAGCACGATTTAATTTAGGACTCTGTGGAGGGTGAAGCAGGTGCTGTAATGCTCTTAAGCTAAACAGAGCAAACCTACATTGACTGATGGTTCCCAGCTAGGAAACTGGGTTTGCTCCCATGATGACTTGTAAGATTCTTCTATTCCTTGTTTTTAATTTAACCTCAGGAAGTGGGGATGGGAATAAGAAGTAAGGATGATGGAGTGGAAAGAAAATCCACTGATATATAAAACTTCCTTGGTGGCTCAGCGGTAAAGAATCTGCCTGCCAATGCAGGAGAGTGGGGTTCAATCCATGGGTGGGGAAGTTCCCCTGGAGAAGGGAATAGAAACCCACTCCAGTATTCTTGCCTGGAGAATTCCATGGCAGAGAAGCCTGTCAGGCTGTAGCCCACAAGATTGCAAGAATTAGATATGACGGAGTGACTCAGCCACCACAACCAAAATCTAATTACAAAAGATAAATGCAGAAACACAAACTGCTCCTCGACAAGACCAACTGACCAATAAAAATCACTGTTTAAATGTTAATTTTAAAAATAATCTTAGAGCACTATAGCAAAGTGCCTGGCATATAAATTCTCAGGGTATTTTATTTACTACTACAGCCTTTCCCTTCTCCAGGGGATCTTTCCAACCCACTGTTCAAACCCAAGTCTCCTGCATTGCAGGTGAATTCTTTACCAGCTGAGCCACCAGGGAAGCTCAAGAATACTGAAGTGGATGCTGCTGCTGCTGCTGCTGCTAAGTCGCTTCAGTCATGTCTGACTCTGTGCGACCCCATAGATGGAAGCCCACTAGGCTCCCCTGTCCCTGGGATTCTCCAGGCAAGAACACTGGAGTGGGTCGCCCTTTCCTTCTCCAATGCATGAAAGCGAAAAGTGAAAATGAAGTTGCTCAATCCTGCCCGACTCTTAGCGACCCCATGGACTGCAGCCTACCAGGCTCCTCCGTCCATGGGATTTTCCAGGCAAGAGTACTGGTACTGGATGCTTGGGGCTAGTGCACTGGGACGACCCAGAGGGATGGTATGGAGAGGGAGGAGGGAGGAGGGTTTAGGATGAGGAACACATGTATACCTGTGGTGGATTCATTTTTATATTTGGCAAAACTAATACAATTATGTAAAGTTTAAAAAAAAAAAAAAAAGAGTACTGGAGTGGGGTGCCATTGCCTTCTCCGACTGAAGTGGATAATCTACCCCTTTTCCAGTGGATCTTCCCAACCCCGGAATCGAACCAGGGTCTTCTGCATTGCAGGTGGATTCTTTACCAGCTGAGCTACCAGGGAAGCCCAATTACAAAAGACAAATGCAGAAACACAAACTGCTCCTCATTAAGCCCAACTGACCAGGAAAAACCAAAATTCAACACCCATTTATGATAAAAACTCTCCAGAAAGCAGGAATAGAAGGAACATACCTCAACATAATAAAAGCTATATATGACAAACCCACAGCAAACATTATCCTCAATGGTGAAAAATTGAAAGCATTCCCTCTAAAGTCAGGAACAAGACAAGGGTGCCCACTTTCACCATTACTATTCAACATAGTTTTGGAAGTTTGGGCTACAGCAATCAGAGCAGAAAAAGAAATAAAATGAATCCAAATTGGAAAAGAAGAAGTAAAACTCTCACTATTTGTAGATGACATGATCCTCTACATAGAAAACCCTAAAGACTCCACTAGAAAATTACTAGAACTAATCAATGACTATAGTAAAGTTGCAGGATATAAAATCAACACACAGAAATCCCTTGCATTCCTATACACTAATAATGAGAAAACAGAAAGAGAAATTAAGGAAACAAAAAATAAATAAATACATAAAATAAAATAAATGTTAATTTAAAAAATAATCTTACAGCATTATAGCCAAGTGCCTGGCATATAAATTTTCAGAGTATTTTATCTACTATTACAGCTCTTTTTCCCAACATTAGACCTATTGCATATCTGTTTTAAGTTCTGTTCTTCTTACCAATCATCATAAACACCTCCCTACACTGATAAATACCTGCCTATGGATACAATGGCTATAGATACTCCGTGATACAGACAGTGACTTCTGTATTTACTTCTCTATCCCTTATCACTTGATATTTCGGTTCTTTCCAACTTTTCACTACAATAACTACAAAGGTATACTAAGGTGCACACAAGTGCCACAAGCTGGCACATTTCCTTAAACACAGTCCTAAAAACAGAATTACAAGGAAGACAACTGCTGACATCTACCCTCCCACCATTAAAAGAGAGCCCACACACTCACACCTTTGCTGACTCAGAATGTTATCAGCCCTTTTAATCCGTGCTGATCTAGACAACAATAAATGTCATAAACTGCTGTTTGATTTCCATGACTTTTTTATCTGTATCCTGGCCACTTGCAATCCTTTCCTATACCATCAGCTCTCTGTTATCACAGACGCAGAACCTGCAGATACGGAAGACAAACTGTACTTCACCATTTATATAGGGGACTTGAGCTTCCATGGGTTTTAGTATCTGTAGAGGTCCTGGTACGAATTTCCTGTGGATAACAAGGGAAGGCTGTGTTGCTTTTCCATGTTTGTTTCTACTTTTCTATTAAAGTGTTCATCTTTATCTTACTGACTACTAAACATTTTCATATATACCTCTTAGTTTGACATTTAAGGCTGGCATTGGGCTCATAATTGAGATTTATTGGCAGTTATCAGCTCTGAAACTAGGCAGTCTGAACAAAAATCCTAACTCTGCCACCAAAGCTGTGTGACCTTGGGCAACTTATTTAACTACGCTGTGCTTTAGTTTCCTCATCTATGAAATGGGAATACTAATGTTCTTATGAGGCTGGTTTGGGTAATTAATGAGTTAACTACCATGGTAGCCATTTTTATAATTAAAGTTTATTTTAAATTTATAATTTTATAAAAGCATATTTTAACTTTTAAATTAACTCTTAAAATATGTGATGTGTCTTTAAGCAGAAATGAACTTAAAAATACATGTACAAAATAACCCCTTTTAAATATATATGTGTTAAGTTGCTTCAATTGTGTCTGACTTCAATTGTGTTTGACTCTTTGTGATCCTATGAATTGTAGCCCATTAATGGCACCCCACTCCAGTACTCTTGCCTGGAAAATCCCATGGACAGAGGAGCCTGGTAGGCTGCAGTCCATGGGGTCACTAGGAGTCAGACACGACTGAACGACTTCAGTCACACTTTTCACTTTCATGCATTGGAGAAAGAAATGGCAACCCACTCCAGTGTTCTTGCTTGGAGAATCCCAGGGACGAGGGAGCCTGGTGGGCTGCCGTCTATGGGGTCGCACAGAGTCGGACATCACTGAAGCGACTTAGCAGCAGCAGCAGCAGCAGCAGGCTCCTCTGTCCCTGGGATTCTCCAGGCAAGAATACTGAAGTGGGTTGCCATTTCCTTCTCCCATGCATGAAAGTGAAAAGTGAAAGTGAAGTCGCTCAGTCGTGTCCAACTCTTAGTGACCCCATGGACTGCAGCCTACCAGGCTCCTCCATCCATGGGATTTTCCAGGCAAGGGTACTTGAGTGGGTTGCCATTGCCTTCTCCATCCCTCTCCATTAATCATATATAAATATGGATAAAAAGAAAAGAAACAGGAAGGATGCATTCATTCAACAAGCATGCCCACTAAGGAACAGGCATTGGGGAAACAGTGAAGAGTTAAACAGAGTTCCTTTCTTTAGACCCACCCAGGGGGATATCAACAAGGAAGTAAATCAACAAGCAAGATAATGGGCCAAGCCCTGTGCTTAAAAGCAGTTTTCATCACACATGGCAGGGCATTTAACCCATGCCAAACGAGGGAAAGGTATCTAAGAAACTACCAAGCTGAGACTGGAAACAGAAGCAGTGATTTGTCAACTATAAAGTGGAACAGAGCAGATAGGAATTTCCACAAAGAGGCCAGCATAATGTGAAGGCTGAAAAGCAGGGAAGTGTGTGCAGTACCCATAGAATGGGTAAAAGACAATCACACACTTAAAGAGCTGTGAGAGATGATACTAGGTGGGTGAAACACCTCAGACCACACTCCAAACTCTCTCATGGGACTGATAAGGGCTTTATGTTGAGAGCCATAAGGATCACTGGTGAGTTTTAAGTAGAGGGGCAAAGTTAGAGTTGTTCTTTAGAAAGATGATTAATAGCTCCATTCAGATATGAATCAGAGGGGAACAAGACAAGAAGCATGAATGTCAGAACCTATATTCACGTCCATCTTGCTTCAGCTGTGGAACTTAGGAATTGGGAGATGTGCGGGTTGAGATGAAATTAAGTGACTAGCAATTTGTCCAGTGTCTCACAGGTCCTCAGAATGGGAAAACCAGGAGGACATCTGAAGTTTCTGAGCTCCTAAACCCTGGCCCCTACTGATCATGTTGCACACTAATGATGGCCAGTCTTTCACCACTTTCTGAATGATTTCAAGAGTTCCTCCTGAAGCAATCCTCTGCCTCCCTTCTGAACATTAAGCACGGATGACTCACTGCTGCTCTAAACAAATGACTTTCCTTTTATGATACATGATAAAATCACATCATGGGTGGAAAATTCCCTGAAGGTCAGAAAATAGTCAACCATTTATACAGTGAAATTTGGGAGGGGGCAAGTTTTAAACAACACAGTTGATGCAGACTTGTGTCCTCAATAACACTGATTCCTTCAATGAAGATATCATTTGCTTTAGTCTTCTTACAATCGTTCTGAAGGAAAAAGCCTTCAGTGTATTGTTAGGGTATTTACTGCTTGCCTAACATTTATTAATTTTCTGTTTTAACAAAAGCAGAATAAACTTCAAGCTCATAGCTTTACTCAAGCAAGAAGAGTATGTAGGACTTAACTCTCTTTTTTGTATGATAGTTTCCTATATCTCTATTTACCATAATGTGTAAATATTTTTACATAATGTGTAGATATTTTACATCTATCAAAGCGATATGATTCATTTTTAAATTAAAGTCAGTAAACTAAAGATGAATGAAGATGCCAAAAAGTCAGGAAGATAAAAATGAATGTCAAGTATGGGGAATAGTCAAATTATTCTGCAATAACCTATGGAAAGAGCCTACAGAAATCAGAAGAGCCTATAGAAATTCATCTGGTCATTTGTGGCAGCAACCAGCAGATAGCAATAATTTAAATGTATAAAGGGCAAGCAAATACACGTCACATGATATCAGCATAACTCATTGCTTCATAAAAGTCGAGTAACAGTAATCATATTTAGACAAATGCACTGATACAGAGATTTTATGATAAGCTTTCTGTTTAGAACATATTCATATAAAGTGATTTATGGTTAATATGTACCTAAAGGATTTAAATTCACATATCCTGAGACATAGAAAGTAGCTGAAAGAGCTTGTAAAAAATGAATTAAATGCATCTTAATTATCACAAAATATCTGCTGACCAATTTAAATTTTGTAAACAATTAAGTTTTCCTAGCTTCTATTGGATCTAAGAAAAAGGAGTTTTCTGTGTCTATATCAAAAAATTTAGAGAAGAAATAGATGATGAGCATTATAAGCTTCTCTCTAGAAATTCTGGCTTGGATTTATGGTAAAGGTAAAGGCCAAACAAAGTAGAAAATCTAAAGAACCTGAATTTGTGAGCTTCAAAAGGGCCAAAGATGCACAGAGAGTAAGGGATGCCATGGGCAGAAAAGAGCTAAATTAAAAACAAACTTGCTTGTTGAACTTAATTAAAAAGTAGAATAGACATTTGAATCAGTTCTAATGAGGTGGATGAAACTGGAGCCTATTATACAGAGTGAAGTAAGCCAGAAAGAAAAATACCAATACAGTATACTAACGCATATATATGGAATTTAGAAAGATGGTAACAATAACCCTGTGTACGAGACAGCAAAAGAGACACTGATGTATAGAACAGTCTTATGGACTCTGCTGGAGAGGGAGAGGGTGGGAAGATTTGGGAGAATGGCATTGAAACATGTATAATATCATGTATGAAAAGAGTTGCCAGTCCAGGTTCGATGCACGATACTGGATGCTTGGGGCTGGTGCACTGGGACAACCCAGAGGGATGGTATGGGGAGGGAGGAGGGAGGAGGGTTCAGGATGGGGAACAAATGTATACCTGTGGCAGATTCATTTCGATAATACAATATTGTAAAGTTTAAAAATAAAATAAAATTTAAACAAAACTAAACTAAAAAAAAAAAAAGTAGAATAGGAGACAGTACTCAAGTGAAAAGTTGAGCATTAAGAAGTAGAATAGAATCTCTGGATAATAAGATATTAACTTGCATGAGTAAAATCTTGGTAACAGGAATGAAGAGAATATCTCCAGAAAGCACTTTACTCGGTCAGTCTACAAACATGATGGAGGCCAGCCAGAGCCAAAGGTTTGGGTTTGCAATGCCTCTTGCCCAGAAGTAGCCACTTGAGCAGTTTAATGAATAAAATAAACATGGCCAGTATTCATGCAACATAAAGAAGCACCCCTGTCACTTCAGTGAGCAGCTGTAAATGCAGGGAATGACAAAGGTGAAAGCTGGACAATTACAGAATGGTGATTACCCACTCTGCAATCAATTCCTACAGGATACATCACCTTTAGGTTACTTCACTCAGACCCAAAGAGTGTCTGACTTCTCTCTCCTGGACCAAGCTGTCCAATGACACCAAGTCCTCATAGGACACCTCAGGGTGCAAGACCTCATCCTTTCCAACAGATGCCTGGCACTGTCCACCTGCTACACCTAGAAACACACTCAGGGCTTTGGATCTCCTAGTCATGTCAAAGAGCATGAAGCAAACACATCACTGACAACACAAAGTGTACTATGGGCATCTGGAGCTCTCAACAACTACTTAATGAGCAACTTCAAACTGCCATGTAGCTGTCTAACGTGCTATACAAGAGAAGGGCATTTCCCTGTATCTATACTGGCATCAGTCTTCCACAAGCAAACAGATGTACAACGAACAGTCGAACACTCTACTCTCACTGGTAAAGATTCCCTGATGCCTTATTGGAAACTGACAATTCAAAAAACTCTTCAATGTTCTATAGCCTCTCCATTCCAAAGTTAACGAAATTGTCACTGTGCTACCAGCCTACCAAGCTAAGAGGATGCTCAGAAAGTAATTAAGAGCCTCACTGTTTAAAACTGATCAGGGACTACAAAAAGAAAATTGTGTTTCACCAGAGAAAAATATCAATAACTAAACACAGAGCGGGGACTGTAAAATATAGCACATATTAAAAGAGGCTTATGTAATGAGAAAATCTTGACAACAAATGAGACTTAAATTGTATGTGTCAGTGTTTGTATTGTATGTGTATGTGTGTGTGTGTGTATGTGTGTGTACAAATATACATTCATAAGCACACATACAGATATATGTGTTACCAACACCCACTTTTACAGTCTGGGTACATGGAGACACCACAGTTCCCAGCCTCCTCCCTTCTTCCCTTGAATTGAGGCATTCCAAGATTTTGGCCAGGTTACAAGCTCCAGCCAACTGAACACAAACATAAATGATTATTCCTTCTATTAGTTTTCTGTTGTTGGATAACAAATCACCACAAACTTAATAGTTGAAGACAATATCTATTTGTTAGCTCAGACTTCTACAGGTTGGGCCAGCTTGCCGGGGTTCCCTGCTTAGAGTCTCATGAGCCCTCAGGGTGTCTGCAGCTAGACTGGGCTCTTCTCTGCAGACTCTGGGAAGAAGTCTCCTTCCATTCACATCGTTGGCAGAATTTGGTTCTTCAAGGCTGTGAACCTTAGAAGGTCCCTGTTTCCTTGCCGGCTGCCATCCAAGAGCTTCTCTCTGCTCCTAGAGAGGAAATACACTCCTTCTCACATGGCCCCTTCATCTTTAAATAGCAACAGTATGTGTAGTCCTTTCTGACCTCCTCTTCTGCTACCAGCATCCCCCACCCCCCAAAAAATGCTCTTCTTTTAAAGTGCTCATGGGATTACATTAATCCCAACTGTATAATCCCCCTTTTGCCATATAAAGGAATAATCTCAGGAGACATCTTTCCATAGTGACAGGCTGACCTACCCTCAAAGGGGAGGGGCCTGTACAAGAGGGAGGGTCACTGAAGGTCTTATCATTCTGCCAACCACACTCCTCTTCCAGGTTTGGCCCATGAATATCTCCCTGCTTGTTCCAACACACACTTGCCCTTTGGCAACCTTGAAAATTATGTGTTAAAGATGGCAGAACTTATTTTGGATTCCTGAAGCATATAACAGGAAATAAGAATAAAAAGAGCTTTGAGTAGCAAAGATCCATTAAAACATGTTGGTGAAACCAAAGCATCAGAACATCTTTCAAAGTGCAGATAACAAAAACCAAATGTACTGGTTGAAAATGAGATCTAAGACAGATTGAATGGATCCAATGGAGAAGAGAAAGATTCCATGTGGTAACTGGCAAATGAAATGACAAGAAGAAAACTGAAGAAGCCTTCAGACCTTTTGAAGAAATGCCACCAGTCAAATCAGCTATGAGCAGTTCATAGTCTAAAGCTTGAGACTGTAAAGTGACAACCAAATTTAAATAAACAGGAAGCCAACTAAAGAATCTATGCAGCATCCAGAGGTCACACTCCTTGTCACTCTCTTTAAATTTAGCAAGATTAGAGAGAGAACAAGAGAGTTCTTCCCAGATTGCAGAAACAGGGTGAAGCCAAGGAACTTCCTCTTCTGTAGGAACTGGGGATTGCACAAGGCTTACTCAGCAGGTGGCACCACTGTTATGAAGCACAAAGGCCATGATTCCCATTCTTCCCTTTTCCAAGTGGGAGTGTTCACTGTGGATGATGGTTCTTGTACACTAAAAAGCAAGGCAAACCATATCTGCCTACCTTGATACTAAGATATTGCTTAAACTGCTCCAATGAGGATCTGTTCATAAATTCAGTTTGAATTATGAGAAAGATACTTCTGTTTCTACCAGATACCATACTTTGGAAGAGGCTAGACAATCAGTTTCAGTTGCTCAGTCATGTCTGACTCTGCAACCCCATGAACTGCAGCACATCCAGCCTTCCTGTCCATTACCAACTCCCAGAGTCCACCCAAACTCATGTCCATTGAGTCGGTAATGCCATCCAACCATCTCATCCTCTGTTGTCCCCTTCTCCTCCTGCCCCCAATCTTTCCCACCATGAGGGTCTTTTCCAATGAGTCAGCTCTTCACATCAGGTGGCCAAAAGATTGGAGTTTCAGCTTCAACATCAGTCCTTCCAATGAACACCCAGGACTGATCTCCTTTAGAATGGACTGGTTGGATCTGCTTGCTGTCCAAGTGACTCTCAAGAGTCTTCTCCAACACCACAGTTCAGAAGTATCAATTCTTTGGCACTCAGCTTTCTTTATAGTCCAACTCTCACATCCATACATGACCACTGGAAAAACCATAGCCTTGACTAGACGGACCTTTGTTGACAAAGTAATGTGTCCGCTTTTTAATATGCTGTCTAGGTTGGTCATAACTTTCCTTCCAAGGAGTAAATGTCTTTTAATTTCATGGCTGCAATCACCATCTGCAGTGATCGTGGAGCCCCAAAAAAATAAAGTCAGCCACTGTTTCCACTGTTTTCCCATCTATTTGCCATAAAGTGATGGGACTGGATGCCATGCTCTTAGTTATCTGACCTTTGAGCTTTAAGCCAACTTTTTCACTCTCCTCTTTCACTTTCATCAAGAGGCTTTTTAGTTCATCTTCACTTTCTGCCATAAGGGTGGTGTCGTCTGCATATCTGAAGTTTGTGCTTCCTCCAGCCCAGCGTTTCTCATGATGTACTCTGCATATAAGTTAAATAAGCAGGATGACAATATACAGCCTTGACATACTCCTTTTCCTATTTGGAACCAGTTTGTTGTTCCATGTTCTGTTCTAACTGTTGTTTCCTGACCTGCATATAGGTTTCTCAAGAGGCAGGTCAAGTGGTCTGGTATTCCCATCTCCTTCAAAATTTTCCACAGTTTATTGTGATCCACACAGTCAAAGGCTTTGGCATAGTCAATAAAACAGAAATAGATATTTTTATGGAACTCTCTTGCTTTTTTGATGATCCAGCAGGTGTTGGCAATTTGATCTCTGGTTCCTCTGCCTTTTCTAAAACCAGCTTGAACATCTGGAATTTCACGGTTCACGTATTGCTAAAGCCTGACTTGGAGAATTTTGAGCACTACTTTGCTAGCGTGTGAGATGAGTGCAAATGTGCAATAGTTTGAGCATTCTTTGGCATTGCCTTTCTTTGGGATTGGAATGAAAACTGACTTTCCAGTCCTGTGACCACTGCTGAGTTTTCCAAATTTGCTGGCATATTGAGTTCAGCACTTTCACAGCATCATCTTTTAGGATTTGAAATAGTTCAACTGGAATTCTATCACCTCCACTAGCTTTGTTCGTAGTGATGCTTCCTAAGCCCCACTTGACTTCACATTCCAGGATGTCTGGCTCTAGATGACTGTGAGTGATCACACCATCATGATTATCTGGGTCATGAAGATCTTTTTTGTACAGTTTTTCTGTGTATTCTTGCCACCTCTTCTTAATATCTTCTGCTTCTGTTAGGTTCATACCATTTCTGTCCTTTACTGAGCCCATCTTTCTGAGCAAATTTCCTAGGAGCTGAATGATTCTAAAGAATGAGGGATAGTTTCTCCACAGTCATCATACCATATATAATTGGAGGAGAGAGTTTAGAGCAAAGCAAGAAGATCATTTCTGAATACAGAAGCTGTACTAGATATAAAATCTTCATAAACAGTAAAGTTATTTCCCAAAGCATCAGACTCAGCTGAGGTTTCCATATCATTTGAAAATATTTTGTTGATAGTCTGCAGGAACACTTGGCAGGGTCTCATAACAAGGTATTTTAAAAGTTACGGCTATACATATTTCTCTTCTTAGTCTTTATTATCCATCATAGACCATGTAAATCACTCTTAAACTTTAGGCTCCAAATTGATTAGGGAGGTAAAGAAAATCTAAACCACAAAGAAAAAAAAAGAGAGAGGTTGCACTGTGAAATATTTAAAACTTCATATTTTGTTTCCTGCTCCCTCAATATCCCCACAGGCTCAAGCTGTGAGCACCCCACCCAGGTGACCAAGTGCACCCATGTGATAAGCCGGGCCCGACTACAAGGTCCTTTCTCTGCCCATGAGCTAGTAACATTCTCGTGAATCGGGGAGAGTCCCTCATGCCTTTTCTTGTGTACTCCATCCTGACCTTCCATAAGGGTGCTTGTCCATCTTGTCCATGGGTCTCCTCTCTTGGCTCCACCTGCTGGGCTGAACCCACTTTCCTGGTCCCCCGCCCATGTGGCCCCCTCTCAGTGTGCAGTGATTCTCTCTCTCCAGGACCTGTGAGTATAGTAAACTTTGTTTTCCTAAACCTCCTTGTTCTCCACTTAAGTCCACACTCAACTGATCACATAAAAAAAGAAAAAAAAAAAAATAGAACAAGGGCACAAAGGATTAAAAGGACAGAAAAGAGGAAAAAGGAAAGGCACGGACATCCTTTGATTTCCTTCCCCCTACTCTCCTGCCTATCTGGCCATCTGAAGGACTACTCATCCCAGGAAAGCCCAACCACTCTGAACCCTGGAGCTGCTCTTGAACCTCACTGTTCTCTTTATTCACTTATCAACAGTCTTCCCTTCTGCTCACTTCCTCAAACTGCCCACTCTAAAGAAAGCCCGGGACTCCAGACACCTTCATGCAGCACAAGGGCTCTGCAGAATGGAATCTTCTCTGCCAGTGGAAGCAGCCCAATATAAAGTCCTCCCTCCAAAATCACATTTCTTCTCAAAACAGTCACCACCTTACCCAACCAAGTCTTACCATTTTCAAGGGTATTTATAATTAATTTGGAAGGTACTTTAAATTTTCCAAGGAGATTGAAACCAATACTCATATAAACTCAATTTAAAGCATTAAGGAATCGCTGTGGGGGTGGGGGGAGCCCTTGCATAAATATAACCATGTCAACAACAAACACTTTAATCACAAAGCATTTCAGGAGCTTCCCTGGTGGCTCAGTGGTAAAGAATCCACCTGCCAATGCAGGAGACACAGGTTCCATCCCTGGTCCAGAAAGATACTACAGGCTGCAAGTGGAGCAACTAAGCCTACACACTACAACTCTTGAGCCTGTACTCTAGGGCCTGGGAACCACAACTGCTGAGCCCACATGCCACATGAAGTCCAGCACCACAGAGCCCGTGCTCCACAACAGAAACCATGGCATTGAGGAGCCTGCACACCACAACCAGAGAGTGACCTCCAATCACCGCAGCTAGAGAAAGCCCTCACACAGCAACAAAGACCCAGCACAGCCACAAATAAAAATAAATAAAATTATTTTTAAAAAAGAAGAAGAATCTCAGTCTCAAGCAAAATTATTCTCAGTCAACACATTCAGTTAAAACACTCAACAGGCCCATTTGGCAAGTGTATCAATAGTCCCGTACAGTTGTGAGGGTCAGACCACAAAGAAGGCTGAGTGCCAAAGAACTGATGTTTTCAAATCATGGTGCTGGAGAAGACTCTTGAGAGTCCCTTGGACAGCAAGAAGAGCAAAGCAGTCAATCCTAAAGGAAATCAACCCTGAATATTCACTGGAAGGAGTGATGCTGAAGCTCCAATACTTTAGCTCCCTGATGGGAAGAGCCAACTCATTGGAAAAGACCCTAGGAAGGATTGTAGGCAAAGGGAGAAGGGGGTGGCAGAGGATGAGAGGATTAGACATTAATAGCACCACCAACTCAATGGACATGAACTTGAGCAAACCCTGGGAGATAGTAGAGGACAGAGGAGCCTGGCGTGCTACAGTCCATGGAGTTGAAAAGAGTTAGACACAACTTAGTGACTGAACATCAACAACTACAAAAAACAATCAGGAAATTAGAGCTCACTAACAACTTTTTAAAAAAACATGGTTCAAGTTATCCTAATTATAAAAGCATGGCACTCTCACAAACATCCCATTCAATTCTGACACCTCTAGAAATTTTTTAAAAAATATATGATTGCCCCTAAAATTCACTCAGAGAAAGCTGCCTTTTGATCAGACATTCTAAAGCCCAATAAAAAAGAAAGAAAGAAAGAAATGGAGGAAGGTATTGTAAGAACCACTTCATTCTCTCCTGATGACATAATCAATTTCTTATAATGTATTTTTTATTCTAGGAGGAAGAAAGTTAGGGACTAGGAATTCCTTTAAAAAGCTGATGGTAGGCTAAGGACACTCTCCCGCAGAAAAATGCACACATAAAATGCGGCGTAATTTCAGGAAATAAACAGGCCCTCTGCAGTCTATTATGGACACCAGGCTAAGAAACTGACAGGATGCAGGAATAGAGATGAGCCATACTTGAGATTTCGAAAGCAGCAGAGATTTTACAGCTTACAGCAGGCAATTAAGGAACTGAGAGCCTCACTCAGATAAAATCATAGCTAATTAATTAAATACTTTAACCAGGTTTAAAGTACTTTTAAGTTTTAAGGAGCAGCAGAGGATGAGATGGTTAGACAGCATCACCAATTTAATGGACATGAATTTGAGCAAACTCGGAGATAGTGAAGGACAAGGGAGCTTGGAGTGCTGCACTCCATGGGGTTGCAAAATCTCAGGCACGACTTAGCGACTGAACAACAACCAGTTTTAAATCTTGCTGAATCAACAAATGCATAAACAGATTCATGTAACATTCTCCAGAGAAAATATCTATAAAACACAGCATTTTAAATGTGATGAAACCCTGAAGAAATTAGTTAAAACAGAAAGGTACAAAAGACCAATGTAATTAAATGTTTCCAGTTGAAAAATCTGAATGTGACAATAATTACTACCAGGCTATATCATATGTAATTAACACAGGCTAATCAAATATGTTTTATCCTTTTGAAATATGCTACGTATGTATACTAACCAAACTCATTGAAAAGAAGCCAGTGTTACTCCCTCAATTGTGTCCAACTTGTTGCAACCCCATGAACTGTAGCCCACCAGGCGCCTCTGTCCATGGAATTCTCCGGGCAAGAATATTGGAGTGGATTGTCATTTCCTTCTCCAGGGGATCTTTCCAACCCAGGGATCAAATCCGGGTCTCCCACATTGTGGGCAGATTCTTTACCATGTGAGCCACCAGCAAAGCCCAAAAAGAAGAAAGTGTATCTTGTTTTGGACTACGCTGGTGGCTCAGTCAGTAAAGAATCTGCTTGCAATGCAGGAGACCCAGGTTCAATTCCTGGGTCTGGAAGATCCTCCCAGAGAAGGAAAGGACAACCCACTCCAGTATTTTTGCTTAGGAAATCCCATGGACAGAGGAGCCTGGCAGGCTACATACAGTCCATGGGCTCACAAGAGTAGGACACGACTTAGTGACTAAACCACCACCAACCACCATATCTCTTTTTATGTAATAAAAAGTTATTATTTACAGAGTGAGTTGTCCTTTTACATTGAATCAAGTACAATATTTAGAAGAAAATTGTAAATACTTTAGGAAAATAAGGACTTGTTATGGACTATTTATGCCCACCCCCAAAATTCACATGTTAAAGTCCTATCCCCCAGTATCTCTGAGTGTGACCTTATTTGGAAATAAGGTCATGCAAGTGTAATTACCTAAGATGAGGTCATACCCATCAAGTAGGTTGGACTTCCAACCCACCCTATTGTCCTGGTGTCCACAAAAGACAGAAATTGGGAAACAAACAGGAAGACCACGATGTGAACATGAAGGCACAGATCAGGGTGATGTGTCTACAAATCAAGAAAGGCCAAAGACTGCCAGCAAACCACCAGAAACTAAGAAAAAGGCCTGGGACAGATTCTTGCCTAGTGCTTTCAGAGGAAGCAAAGCCCTACTGACCCCGGCACCTTATCTGCAGAAGTGTTGCTGCTGCTGCTTCTAAGTCGCTTCAGTCGTGTCTGACTCTGTGCAACCCCATAGACGGCAGCCCACCAGGCTCCCCCGTCCCTGGGATTCTCCAGGCAAGAACACTGGAGTGGGTTGCCATTTCCTTCTCCAATGGGTAAAAGTGAAAAGTGAAAGTGAAGTCGCTCAGTCGTGTCTGACACATTTATATTGTTTAAGGCACTCAGTTTGTGATACTTTGTTGCAAATGACACCTTGTCTTCAAAAGGGTGAGACAATAAATTTATGTTGTTAAAGGCACTCAAATACTGATAACTTCATTGTTGATACAAAGTGACACTTAGTTGCAACTTTCCAAACTAATACAGAAACCTAAAATTTTACTCTGAAGAACCTTCACTGTACAGCAAGCTATGTCCCTATCGAATGCTTGATAATGTTTTTTTTTAAAGCACAGATTTTGTAAGAACAGCATGTTAATTGGAACTGGAGAGCTATTTTTACCTAATCTGCTGCTGGTTTAAACCAACAATTGGGGGGGTGGGGGACGGCATTACTGTTGCTAAAATGAAATTTCAATATGCATAAAACTCACAAAAGTAGAATAATGCATGCTTATTTTCCCTATTTTATAGTTTTAGAAAGGTGTATCTTATTTATTCTAATTGCATGATAAATTATATCTTTATGAGCAATTAAGTAATAAAGTATATTTAAGTTTAAAAGATGATTAATTTTTGCTATTTTAACATGTTCTCAAGCTTAAAGGATTTTCCCCTTTAATAAAATTTATTTGGCAAAAGCATTTTTTAACCTCTAAAGAACAGAGATGAAAATAATTGTCAGCAACAAGGCAGAAATAATCACTTTCAAACCAAGAAAACAGTGGTGACACATCTAATCAGGTTTCCAGTCAGTGGGTAAACACTAAAAATTATACTGCTTTATTAATGCAAATATCATCCCTCACAAACATAAGCAAAATGCTCGATTTCACAGAAATAAGAGAAATGCTCCTGAAGTGGAGCCTTTCACTTATAAACACAGTGTATCTAATCTAGCATATCCATTCTCAAAAGGAAGTAATTCTAGGTCTAAAGTTTTCTCTGTACAGAAGATCAGGTACATGGAATGTATGGTGGGGGAAAGGGGGTTGAGGGAGGCATGGCTTTAAAAGTAGAACATGACCATTTCCCTTAATATCTTTGTCACATGTAAACATTAGCACTGGCTTTAAAAGCCCTTGAAAATGCCCATACATGCACAGGAAGAAAAACATTTGCCTTGGGCTTTCTAAGACTGTGCTACATTAGGTTATAGACAAGGGATTGCATGTCACTTCACCTTTAAAATGAAAGGTTTTCCAGTAAAAAAAGAAAGCAAGAAAGAAAAAGAAAGAAAATGACACAGTGATTCTGTGTCTGGATTCAGTGTGATAGACACTAATCTCATCTTATTACAAACAGACCTCCTCCAAGGCTCTAAGAAGTTCCTTCATATCACAATTCAAGTTTTTATTCCAAACTTCAGAGTTGCACATAACTTAGCTAAAATGGAGTGGCTTGATTATTTTGTTGTTGTTGTTGTTAAGGCAGCAAAGCTAGAAATCCTAGATGCTAGGATTTCCTCATGTCTCATTATTATGAATATAGATCAGTATTTTATACTAATAAAACCATTTTTAATAATAATTTATTGAACACTTTCTATGTGTGTTCTACAAATCCATTTGTCCTTATGTCAATTCTAAGAAATGGTTCTTATTCTAGCAAGGACAGATTCAAAAGTTAAATAACTTGCTGAAGGTCACAGACAGCAGAGACGGGTCAATCTTTAGCCTTTCCCACTCCAAAGTCAAGGTTCTTAAGTGCCTTTTAGGACACCAAGGTTTATAAAGGAAGTCTTCAGCATCAAAGTGGAAAAAAGGCGTGGTGCTGGTCAGTTTGGTGCTGGGGGTAAGGGGGATCAGGGTGCTTTATAGAAATGACAAGTACCGGAAATAAAAATGGTTAGTGACATCAGCGAAGTTCTGCCTGATAATTTACGGATAGCATATATGCTGCTTCTGTAACCCTGAAGGAATGTGAAGTACACAGTTATTAGAAGCCTTCCAAATTACATCAATAATGCACTTATACTTGCAAATATTTCTGGCACAGAGGTCTCAGGAAGATCCAAGGTGATAAAGCAAAATTACATTAACGGTATTTTTTACCAAAATAGTCTTAGTTTTCTCCATTTCTCAAGTTGACAAATATAACAGGTTCTATAAAGGCAAGTCTGTAATGACGAAGATGGCACATGAGCACACAGGGGATGAATTTCACACCGTGTTTGTCACCGTAACTTAACCAAAATTCTGTAAAACATAACCCTCACCTTCTCTGGAGGTGGTTTACAATAGAACTGTTATTGTGGCAGCCTTAGAAAACCTCACTAGATCTGAGGTTCTACAAAATAATGAGAAAGCTTGGTATTACTTATGGGCAAATCTATGAAAAAATATTTAAGGCTAAATTAGGAGAAATAGTTAAAGAAAGCAACAAAGTTCTTAGCTTAAGATCTCTTAAACTAGAACTGTTTCAGAGGGTTAAAAAAAAAAAAAAAACACCGGTAACCATACTCATTATATAAGAAATAGGTCACATTATAAGTATATTCTTATTTTTCCTATGTATGACTTTTCAACTCAGCCCAGCGAGACTTAAATGATTAGAATCTAAAATAAGTTTTATTATAATCAGTTTATTAACCCCATAAAGATGGGCACATCCAAAACATAAAAGGCTCGCTAAAAATAATACGTTGAAATACATGATGATTTGGTAATGTTAAGGCTGCAAAACCCATGGGAAATTAAAGGCATACAGACTGCTGTCGGTCGAGGCTTGGCCTCAAAGGAGTTTCACAACCGAGTTCTCCAAGGAAAAGTTAATGCATGAGCTTCCCAGAAGGAAGCCCCAACCTCCCATTCCTTGGAAGTCCGCGGACTCTGTGGAAGGAGGGATTCCGAGACCACAGGCGAGGAGCGCAGACCGCGGGCATCTCCGCAGCCACCCCGAGGGAGGGCCACCTCTCGTGCCAGCACATCCCGGGACAGCCGGGCGCACCGACACCGCAAGGTCACCAGGGAAGAGGCGACTTTACATAATCTCCCGCTGCGCCGCCCGGGCACCCGGGCCCCCTCCTGCGGCGCCCGCGCTGGGCCATGCGGGGGCGGCGCTCTGAGCGAGGAGGCTGGACGCCCGGGACCGGTGGAAGCCCGCAGCGCCGCCCGCAGCCGGGGGTGGAGGACGGAGCTCCGGGATGCCCGGGTCGCTGCCGCGGAGGGCGGGGCGGGCGATGTGGGGCGAGGCCGCGGAGGGCTCGGCGCGGGCCGGGGTCCCCAGGCTCCCGGCCGGCTGCCTGCGCCCAGCGCGCCCCCCGCGGCTCCTCCCGGGACCGCCCCGCGGCGCACCTGTCTAGTGCCTTACTTGAGTGGCTTTGTGGAACTGCTTCTTGAGCCCGGCCACCGACATGGTGCTGGAGGACGCGCGGGCGGCTGCGGCGCAGGGATCCGGCGGCGGCGGAGCAGGGCGGGAGGACCGAGCCGAGCGGCGCGCTGTCCAGGCCGCCGCTCGTCGTGCAGCCGCCGGGGCTGTGGGCGCGGGGGCGCGGAGCTGCGCGGGACGCGGGCTCGTGCGGAGAGACACCCTGACGTCAGGGGCGGGTGATGCAGGCTCTTAAAGGGGACGCGGGAAGCCCCGCCCCGGGCGCGGGGTTGGTGCGGCAGGTGCTGCGGCACGCGCTACCTGGGCACTGGTGGCCGCCACAGCACCTGGCTCTGCCACACCGGCCGGCAGCGTGTTCAGAGGGCCAAGGGCATTCTTCAGCCCCGGAAGTGTCCTCGTGCCCCGCGGACTGCACAGCGGTGGCTGCAGGTTGGCAACCCAGGCACCCGCAAGACTCAGGTGATTTGCTTGGCTTCCAGGTAGCCGCAGAGGCGCTGCCTAAGCCAACCCTCCTGCCCTTTGAGCTTGCCCTCTTTGCAGCCTGGAAAGGAGTGGTGTTCTCTCTGGGGTAATGAATAAGTCATTGCTCCTTGCTTGCTTGTTCACAGAAAACATTTCACTGTCCTGGTTTCACTATCCCTTAAGCCTCCTTAACGCTGGGGAAAGCCACCAATGCTGGGTTTTTTGTTTTTCGTTTTTTTTTTTTTCCTAGATCTGTCACAATTTGATGACTTAAAAAGAAGATGAAAAAAATGTTAAACCTTAAAGCTGGTCAGGTAACTAGACTTGAAGTCGGATATTACTACAGTAATAACACTTAATCCTCTGTTTACAGTTATAAAAACATATGACTATGACATTCCTTAGGAGAAGGCAATGGCACCCCACTCCAGTACTCTTGCCTGGAAAATCCGTGGATGGAGGAGCCTGGAGGGCTGCAGTCCATGGGGTCGCTAGGAGTCAGACAGGACTGAGCGACTTCACTTTCACTTTTCACTTTCATGCACTGGAGAAGGAAATGGCAACCCACTCCAGTGTTCTTGCCTGGAGAATCCCAGGGACTGCGGAGCCTGGTGGGCTGCCGTCTATGGGGTCGCACAGAGTCGGACACAACTGAAGCAACTTAGCAGCAGCAGCAGCATGACATTCCTTTATGACAGTAGATTTAGGATCTAATCTAAAATAAACAATGGGGCTTCCCACTTGTCCAGTGGCCGAGAATCTGTCTTCCAATGCAGGGGACACAGGTTCAGGGAACTAAGATCCCACATGTCATCAGGCAACTAAGCCCAAGTGCTGCAACTATGGAGTCCCCCAGCAGCAATGAAGACCTATGGCAGCCAAATAAATAAATAAATATTTTAAATTAATTAAATAAGTATTACATAATGTAAAAAAGCATGAATCAAGTTGTACAAATACTGCATATGTAACAAAGTATACATGATTGGGCTAAAGCAAAACCACTGTAACTTGACAAATACTGTTTCACTTATACAAGTTACCTAGAATAGTTAAATTCATAGAGTCAGAGAGTACATTGGTAGGTGTCAGGGGCCGGGAGTGGGAGGGTGGAGGGAATTGGGAGTTAGTGTCTAATGGAGACAGAGTTTCAGTTTAGGAAGGTGACAACCTTGGGAGATGAATGATGGTGAGAGTTACACAACCATGTGAATGTACTCAGTGCCACTGAACTGTACAGTTAGATATGGTTAAAATAGTATGTTTTATATTATGTGACTTTTACCAAATTAAAAAAAAACTTAAAACTCTGCTGTAACTGGATGAATTGGTAGAGCAGCACTAGTTGGCTTCTGTATTCTGGTCATTAACCACTTGATCTGCTTTTTCTAGGACTAAGAAGCACATAGAGAAGAACTTGAATTGTGTCCCCATGTGGGGACCAAAAGCTATAAGCAGAAAAAGCCAGAACAGCAGAAGCCAAGGTGAGAGACACTGCCAAGGACGAGTAAGAAACAGCATGGCAGAATAGGAGGACTGAGGATGCCTGGCATCATCTCTTCAACCCCTGCCACCTGGGAGGAACCACAGACCCCGCCCCCACCCTTCCAGCCAGGCCGCTTGGGCACAGGGTGAACAGATGATCCTGTACATCAGCTGATCTACGGATCACAGCCCTTGATAATGTGAATTGAAACTCATAAAGGCAGACTCAAGCAGTTAGTGGCAGGTCACAGACCAACAAGAGCGCATGGACTCCTGATCCCAGGCTGCCAAGTGAAGCGGGCAAAAGGAGCAGATCTCCAAAGTGAAAGTCATTCCTGCTGTTTACGTACCTTTCAGATACAAGGTGGAATTGCATTTTCCAAACCCCTTGTGGTTAAGTGGGGGTGCTGTGACAAGTTTTAACTAGTGGGTTAAGGAGGAAAGTGACTGTCACCCCTTGGTAGAGAATTTAACTGTTGGAACAAGATGCTACAAAGCCCTTTCCCCTCCCTAAGAGTATCTCAGGTGGTTGTGGTCTGTCAACCAGAATCCAGAGTATGGACAAAGCAGGGCAAGGTCTCAAAAGACATTTAGCATGAGTGAGGAATAGACCTGAGTCATTTCGATTCACTGAGTCTAGGGTGGTTACTGTGACAAACCTAGAGAAAAAACCTAGCACAAAAGAGAAAATGTTTTCCCATTTCTCAGAAGAGAAAGGGAGACTTGCTATTTCCTGCCATGTGTATTTTAGTTTTTGTCATTAGATGTCCATGAAGTGGCCTGTATGTTCTCACAAAAGCCTCAGTGAAGTTTGGGGAGGTGTGTTCTCTTCTTTGTAGCCTCACTGAAGCAGTGAGCAGACTCAACCACAAGGCCTGAGGATCAGAAGGAAGGGTGACTTCAGGTACTGATCCTACCCTGACCTCTTACCCTGTGTTTTCCTTACCAGTTGGAGATAGTTCTCCAGTAGTCATATATGGATGTGAGAGTTGGACTACAAAGAAAGCTGAGCACTGAAGAATTGATGCTTTTAAACTGTGGTGTTGGAGGAGACTCTTGAGAGTCCCTTGGACTGCAAGGAGATCCAGCCAGTCCATCCTAAAGGAGATCAGTCCTGGGTGTTCATTGGAAGGACTGATGTTGAAGCTGAAACTCCAATACTTTGGCCACCTCATGTGAAGAGCTGAGTCATTTGAAAAGACCCTGATGCTGGGAAAGATTGAGGGCAGGAGGAGAAGGGGACGACAGAGGATGAGATGGTTGGATGGCATCACCAACTCAATGGACATGAGTTTGGGTAGACTCGGGGAGTTGGTGATGGATAGAGAGGCCTGATGTGCTGCAGTTCATGGGGTCGCAAAGAGTCAGACACGACTGAGCGACTGAACTGAACTAGAGATAGTTCACAGTTAGCTCTGGGGAGCCATAGGAAATTCTAAAGGAATCTCAGAGCAAGGGACAGTCCATGTTTCACAAGAACATCACACAGGGAAAGATGAAAGTCCTGATGATAGTTAAGTGGGGCTACTGATCCATCAGCACCCAGGACAAACCAGTAACCAGTAATGTGAGGTTAATCAGGTCCCAGCAGTGGTTTGCCTAGGGCACATTTACTCATGTCTGTAAGGCCCACCATGTGATCTCTAGATTCTTTTTTTTTTTTTTAATTTAAATGTATTTATTTATATTTTTAATACATTTATTTTTAATTGGAGGATAATTGCTTTACAATATTGTGTTGGTTTCTGCCATACATCAACATGAATCAGCCATAGGTATACATACATCCCCTCTCTCTTGAACCTCCCTCCCACCTCTCACACCATCCCCACCCCTCTAGATCATCACAGAGCACTGGATTTGAGCCCTATGCGCTATACAGCAAATTTCCAGTGGCTATCTAGTTTTACACATGGTAATGTACATGTTTCCATGCTACACTCTTGATTGGTCCCACCCTCTCCTCCCCACCTGCCCCTCCCCCCAACAATAACACAAGTCTGTTATCTATGGCTTGATTCTAGGAAACTCTGAAGAAGTTTGGACTCACTGCAGGACTAGATGGAGCTCCAGACTAGAGAGATAAGAGTATTACAATGGCTGCTTTTGTAACCTAACAGTTGATGAAGCTGGTATATACAAATACACACTCATGAAAAGGCTGCCATAAAATGCTCATTACAGTTGTGCTGCCAGAGCCATTCTCAAACTCTTGAGCATCAGAATCCCCTGAAGGATTTGTTAAAGCACACACTGCTGATCCACCTCCCAATTTCTGATTCACTAGGTCTGGGTGGGGCCTGAGAGTGTGCATTTCTAACTCTGAACAAGTCCCCAGGTGATGCTAACATTCTGGTCTGGGGACCACACTTTGAAAACCCCTGGGCTGGAGCAGAGATGTTAGGAATGAACTTTCTTCTCTATTCTCCCAATTTTTATAATGTTTTCCCATTACTTGTATAATACATATATTTTATAGTTGATTTTTCCTTCCTGGTTCCTGATCTGAGCAATGGAACATGTTCAGAAAAGGATAGGACTCGGTGGAAGGTGCTGAGAGAGTGAGAGAGAGCAATTAATCTACAAAGAGGAAGGGCCTAGGGATATGTGATTTCTTGCCTCTAAATGTGAACAGTGAGAAGGGGGCCCTGAAAAAGCTCCCCACCCACCGCCCCAGAACTCTGAGTACATGACAGAATCCTAAATGTAGCAAAACCAAGTCTCTCTCTTTCCCTGAGTCTTCGTCCGCCAACTTAGCATGCTCATCCCGCTGTCCTTCAAAGGAACTACTGCGGGAGAAAGGACTTTAAATCATTCTGAAACCATGGTTAACTCCCCCAGACACCCTCCAGATTTCATGTAAAGCCAGGATTTCTATTGAAGCCACAGCTTATTCCCATAAAGACCTTTAAGATGTTTTCAAAGAGATTTGTTGAGTTCCTTCTAGCAGGCACTGATAGGAGGCACGGGGGTGAATATAGTGTGAACCACCAAGACACAGACTGTACACTGCACCCCAAGGCGTTCCCACGCTAGCAGTTTGGAAAACTTACAGACATTTATTGTGACATGAATGTGGAGGAGAAAATGCACTAGACATTGAAAAAAATTCAAACCTGGGTGCCCTCTTTGGTTGCAAAGAAGCCCTGCTGCTGCTGCTGCTGCTGCGTCGCTTCAGTCGTGTCCGACTCTGTGCGACCCCATAGACGGCAGCCCACCAGGCTTCCTGTCCCTGGGATTCTCCAGGCAAGAACACTGGAGTGGGTTGCCATTTCCTTCTCCAATGCATGAAAGTGAAAAGTGAAAGTGAAGTCAGTCGCTCAGTCGTGTCTGACTCTAGTGACCCCATGGACTGCAGCCTACCAGGCCCCTCCGTCCATGGGATTTTCCAGGCAAAAGTACTGGAGTCGGGTGCCATTGCCTTCTCTGCAAAGAAGCCCTGACAGAGGCTTTATGGAGAAATGCAGAAACACAGAGCAAGAAAGGGGAATCAAAGGTCAGTGAGGAAGAACTTTGTTTTACAAAAGGTTATTGTAATTCAACATGCTGCCCTCCCATCTCTTGAGATCAAATCAAAGTAAAATAGTAAATGAACCTAGATCTGCTTTGCGAAATTCCAATTAAAAGAAACCCCACACAATCTCACCTCACTAATTGGGCAGGAAATTCATGGTCAGCAATAATTCCATCACATCATTCATGCACTATTTCTCCTTGCATTACGCCAAGGCTTCTGGCAAATACCAGATCTCTAGTTTGCACAGAGCTGCTGAACCCTGACCCCTTTCAGAGGGCATCTCATTACAAGCAGGCAGAGGACAAACAGCGCTTCTCATCCTTTGCCCTTCAGCCCTGACGCCAATCCTCTGGCCCAGGCCAGGATAAACTACTCCCGACTTTACCTTTACGTATAAGCTCATGAAGCACAAGAAACAGAGCAATGCAAAGGCATTAAATTCCAGCTTCTTGTTTAACAGAAGGGCAAACCAAAGCAAGGAAAGAAAGTGACGTAATCATTATTACTTTTTCTACTCCAGCATCTGGCCTCAGTTTCAGCCAGAGACTCCCATCAGTGTTGATAAATATAGATTGGGATGAACGAGTGAAAGACTGAATTGTCGCTGGCGCTGTGTTCTTATCACAGTGAGTCTGATGTCCAACCATACTCACCCAGCAGCCTTGTATTAAAGCCTGGGTTGTGCAGCACGCAGACAGTCGTTCTTGAGCAGGTGGCACTTAACCTAAGAATCTGTGCCTTTGGATGCTGCCAGTAGCATTGGGCCCCCACCCAGTATCAGCAGGGCTCTTGAGCCTTTCCCAGAGGCGGGAAATCAGAAAAAGGCCACATTCATCTCCATGCTTTCAGCCCACCACCCACACCCCATCAGATACACATTTCTGTCTCTTGGAGGTGGGAGGTGTGGGTCTCTCTCTCTCCCCTCCAACCTTTGCTTCTCTCCCACACAGCCCTCCTCCCTTCAAAGCACAGGGACCTCTCCCTGCAGAAGTTTTCTCTTCATTTAGTAAACCCTATAAACTCAATCACGAGAGAAGGAGGAGGGGACTTCACCAAGTATGTGATTCATGTTAGGCTCTTACATCTGGGTCTCTATTTATTACTTGCAACCCATTTTGAAATGCTTCCAATTTCCCTAGGAAAATCCTGCCATCTGCAATGCCATTTCCAGAGCCTTTCTTTTGAGGTCTTTCCCCATCCTTCTAACCCTATATCTTCTCTTCATTTGTCACACCTCAAAGCCCTAATTGGGCATCTCTGCCGTGAACTGGGTATAACATGTTTTACATATTGATATGTAGTGCTGTATTCTTAACTCTTTGAGTGCAGGGTCTTATCTTTACTTTCACAACTCTATGCAGAAAATATAAACATTAGATATGGTCTGATGGCAATTTGAAAATCCAAATGAAATTTTTAAAGCTAAATCCAGCAGAGGTCCAGAAAGACTGGAACTAGCTTGCTTCTCTCCAACTGAGCAGGCTGAAGGCCTTAGCTGCTTCTCCCTTGCTGTTCCTAAGCCTGAATCTCCAGGTTATGGTAATTTTGAGAGTTCTCAATGACCTTCCCATGGTTGTTCTTGTTGCTCAGTCAGTAAGTCATGTCCAGCTCTTTGTGACCCTATGGACTGTAGCTTTCTAGGTTTCTGTGTCTTTCACCATCTCCCAGAGTTTGCTCAAACTCATGTCCATTGAATTGGTGATGCCATCTAACCATTTCATCCTCTGCCATCCCCTTCTCCTTTTGCCTTTAATCTTTCCCAGCATCAGGGTCTATTCCAATGAGTCTGCTCTTCACATCAGGTGGCCAGAGTATTACAGCTTCAGCTTCAGCATCAGTCCTTCCAATGAATATTCTGGGTTGATTTCCTTTAGGATTGACTGGTTTGATATCCTTGCAGTCCAAGGGACTCTCAAGAGTCTTCTCCAGCATCACAGTTCAAAAGCATTGATTCTTTGGCACTTAGCCTTCTTTATGGTCCAACTCTTACATCTGTACATGACTACTGAAAAAACCCTAGCTTTGACTATATGAACCTTTGTCGGCAAAGTAATGTCTCTGATTTTTAATATGCCACCTAGGCTTGTCATAGCTTTCCTTCCAAGGAGCAAGTGTCTTTCAGTTTCATGGCTGCAGTCACCATCTGCAGTGATTTTGAAGCCCAAGAAAAGGAAATCTGTCACTGCTTCCACTTTTATCCCCTTTTATTTGCCACGAAGTGATGGGATCAGATGCCATGATCTTAGTTTTTTGAATGTTGAGTTTCACACCAGCTTATTCACTCTCCTCTTTCATTCTCATCAAGAGGCTCTTTATTTCCTCTTCACTTTCTGCCATTAAAGTGGTATCATCTGCATATTTGAGGTCATTGATATTTCCCCCAGCCATTTTGTTCCAACTTGGGATTCATCCAGCCTGGCATTTCACATGATGTATTTTCCATGTAAGATAAGTAAGCAGGGCAACAATATACAGCCTTGTCGTACTCCTTTCCCAATTTGGAACCAATCAGTTGTTCCATCTGTTCTGACTGTTGCTTCTTGACCTGCACAGAGGTTTCTCAGAGACAGGTAAGGTGGTCTGGTATTCCCATCTCTTTAAGCATTTTCCACAGTTTGTGTTGATTCACACAGTTAAAACATTTAGCATAGTCAATGAAACAAGTAGATGTTTTTCTGGAATTCCTTTGCTTTCTGCATGATACAAAGCTTGTTGGCAATTTGATCTCTGGTTCCTCTGCTTTTCTAAACCCAGCTTGTACATCTGGATACATAAATAATAGATTGCTCTTGACATAGTCAACCAATATTGCTTTCTGTTATTTGCAATCAACAAACTCCAAGTGATATACATCCCCTCTCCCCTCCAACCCTTGCAATAATGTTCTAATCTCTGTTCTTGTTCAGCTCTAGCAACACAAACACAGCAATTTAGACAACTATAGTGACTGCTTAGCACTGCATTAGTTTCCTTCTCAGACAAGGGTGGACAGATTGAGTGACAAGGAATATAGTCCTTCAGCAAGTGGCAAGCCTCCCTCTAAGACACTGACCTTCTGATTTTCAAATCAAATCTTCTGTTTATTTGATTAGTACGTGTCAGGCCGCCCAGGGTCTGAACCTCTCAAGCCCCTGGGAACTGGCAGCTGAATGCTGGTAAATAAATGCCAAGCAGTTGTACTCAGAGACAGCAGTGCCCACTCCTGGAGTAAGAACAACCTTAATTAAGTGCAAACTGTTAGGGCATCAGTACCATTGGCTTATTTATTCTATTCCTGGATGGGCATTATCATTAGAGATTCTGAAGGCATGTTGTTAACCCTGAATGTAAGCTCTGGCTAGTCAGCCTGTTAAAACATGGCATTAAAGAGGCCAAGTTCTGTTGCTATTTCAGTAGCCAGTTAGCCATGCAGAGAAAAGCTATTCCTTAGTATAGTATGCATCCCACCCTATCATCTCAAGGCTGCATTCTCTTGATTACAGAAAAGCCAAGGTGAGAGAAAAAACATAACTTTAGTTCAGCAAAAACTTGTCAACAAAACTAAGAACTTGGAGTACAATCTACTAATATTCTATCAGCTGTATATACTTTAAAAATGCCATATTCTACTTTATATTTTTAATAAACAGTTTATACATAGGTCATTTATCTTTGATTTGGGGTGACTTATTTTTCCCCTTTAAAAATTATTGATGATTTTATTTAATTTTACAGCTTGTATTTTCTCTGGCCCACACATATAAGGCTTTCTTCAGTGACAAAGAATCAAATATAAAGCACTATTTCAAAAAAGCCTTTCAAACATTTAAGTTAACATGAATACATCACCCTGTCACGAATACCAGTTTTCTCTCAAGGTCCAGTCACAGGAAATTTGTCAAGTAGGGAATTCCTTAGAACAAAGATCGTGGAAAGTTTCCTGTGAATAGAACTGAATAGAGTAGGGAGAACTTATGACAGCAATTATTAAGATGTCTTTAATTTGAGGGACTTCTCTGGTGGCCTGATAGTTGAGAATTCACCTTCCAACACAGGAGATGTGCTTTATAACTGGTGGGTTTGACCCCTGGTCAGGGAACTAAGATCCCACAGGCCATGGGGCAACTAAGATCATGAGCTCCAACTGGAGAGTCCACAGATTGCAAGGAAGACCTGGAGCAGCCAAAAAAAGAAAGATGTCCTTAATATTGAAGGGGCAGTACAGGAAGAAGGAAAGCGCATTCCAGCCTGCAAGCATAGGGCCAATGAACACATACAACAGAGAGGAAATGGCAGTTGAGAGTCACAGTGGAGACAAAAAGACTCCTTGAGCCCAGTTACTAGAGGATGCAGCAGGGAGGGGAAGAAAGCCCAAACAGAAAGATGAGGAATACTTCTTCCCCAAGACAGAATAGTGGTAAGAGGTGTGGAGGGATGAAGCCAGGAACAGTGAGGCAGGAGAGCAATCGATGGCATCAAGAAGCCTAACTGTGAACAGACCACACTGGGGGCCTTACAACACCTGGCCCCTCCCCCAGGCCTCCAGCCTCAGGTGCCCAGCGGGGCTCCTGTTCCCTAAAGCGCTTAATCCCCATGTTCAAACATCCCTCGCTGTGCACTCCTGGCTCTAACTGGGTCTTTGCAGGCACCCCTCTCTCTGCCTGGAATAGTTGTTTTCTACTATACTTCTTTCTATAGAAGACTATAAATTCAGAACTACTCTGTAACTTTGGATAGCCCTTTGGGCTCACAGATCTTCCTAAAGAAAACCTGGAGATGTTTGTAAACCACTTATCTTATGAGCACTTCTGACCTTTAAGCATTAAACCATCAGGGGGAGAGATGGAAGTGGTGATTCAGTGTTCACCAGCTCACCCCTCAGCCTTCTGGAAGGACTGTTAGCCTGTGGGTGTACCTTACACTTCAGCAACTTCTGCTTAAGAATTCTACTAGTCAGAAAATGATAGAGCACTCAAACCTACACTGTATTATGTAATTCTTTTAGACACAAGTACACACTGAGATATATATATATATTTTAAGTTTCAACTATTTCCATGAATGCAATTAGCCTGAGATATGCAGATGAGACCACTCTAATGGCAGAAAGTGAACAGGAACTAAAGAGCCTCTTGATGAGGATGAAAGAGGAGCGAGAAAAAGCTGGCTTGAAACTCAGCATTCAAAAACAGTGTTAATATTATTTGGCATTAAAGAGACGAAGTGCTGATACATGCCATGATATGGATAAGCCTTGGAAATATTATGCTCAATGAAATATACCAGTCACAAAGGACTACCTATGGTACAACTCCACTTACATAAAATATCAAAAATAGGCAAAACTATAAAGACAGAAAGTAGATTAGTGGTTACCTTGGGCTGGGAAGGATAGGGAGTTTGGGGCTGATGGCTAGAAAGAGGGGTTTTATTTGGGGATAATGAAAAGTTCTAAAATAGATGGTGGTGACGGATGCACAGCTGGTTCCAGGTCTGGATTTGCCATATGTGATGATCTGATTACCTCTACCACTACAATGTTCTCTGAAAACACCATCAGCTGCTTCCCCAAATTCCTTTCTTTGTCCAGTTCTCAACTCCAAATAACACTTTCCTCAACTCCCAGCCTTTTCTTTCCTTTCACTGCCCCTATTCTTCTGTCTTTCCCAGAATCCGGCTCGTGTTTCTGTGCACATTCTCTGATTCTACAAATACAGACATCTAGGAACTAGCTGGCACAGACAGAAATCCTTTTAAAGAGGACAGGAAACAAGCGAGCAAGGAAAATCCCCTCCGGCTAGCAAAGCACAGGAAGCTTGTGATGGCAGTGATTTCTGTTTGTGCCATCACAGTCCAGCTTTCAAATGAGAATCCCAAGGCTCATCTCATTCTTTTTGCCTCTTTCCTCCCCTCCCACTCCAGCTGCTGTCCATGGGAATCAGCATGCCTTTTGATGACACAAAAATTCCTTCCCTGATCAGCTCAGCTGGGGATAAGCCCATCTTCTCTGGTCCAGTAGGGCTTGATTTGAATAACTTAACTCATTCTTGGGGTACTTAATGTAGCTGGTGGGGAGGGAGGACAAGGTCTGAGTCAAGCTCAAACCACCTATTTTCAAATGAATGCTAGTAGGACTCCATTAACAGAAAATAGTAATAGATACTATTTGAGCATCTTTCTGTGTGTGACATTTTTAAGACATTAACTCATTAATTCTCATATAACTATGTGTTGAATGGATTCTTTCCCCCATTCTATGAATGAGGACACTGCAGTTGGGACAGATGGAGTAATTTTGTGGAGATGGTTGGATTCAATGGACATGAATTTGGGCAAACTCCGGGAGATGGTGAGGGACAGGGAAGCCTGGTGTGCTGCAGTTCATGGGGTCACAAAGAGTGGGATACGACTTGGTGACTGAACAACAACAATAAAAATTCGGTCAGAGGTGGAGCAGAGATTCTTACTAGCTCTGTGTGTCTCTCAGGACTCTTCTCCCACCGGCTGTGCTTCTTCTGCCACAGACGATGTCTGCTTCTCCTGTGTCCAGGTTATGGGCTTCTCTTCCTGCAGAGAGAAGAGGACTAAGTACAATCTGGAAAATTCTTTCAGGAGCTAAGCTGACTGCGTAAAAGAATGAAACTTTCTAATGGCCCTGTATAATGAAGACTAGAATTTGAGGAAGGTCAAGTGGAGAGGAGCACATGATCTCTAGGGAATTTTTCACTAGATGTTGCTGTTGTTTAGTCGCTAAGTCGTGTCCGCCTCTTTGTGACCCCATGGACTGTAGCCCACCAGACTCCTCTGTCCATGGGATTTCCCAGGCAAGCATACTGGATTGGGTTGCCATTTCCTTCTCCAGAGGGTCTTCCCGATCTAGGGATCAAACCTGTGTCCCCTGCATTGGCAAGCTGATTCTTTACCACTGAGCCCTTCTACTAAATGGTGCTTCTTAAAGATAAGCTTTCATGTGGTGCAGATAGTGCTGATGTAGATTCATCTATCCTTTCCATATTCCTGCAGTTTTCCCCCACCCCAACCTGTCTATACCAGAGGATAAAGCACTTTCAGACTCGTCCTTTTGCCAGCCCAAGCTCCTTGGCCCCTGTTATAGAGGATTCTCCTGCAGGAATTAATTTCTCCTTTCTCTTATTGAACGTTTGAGCTGCTTTCAGTTTTGGACCATCAAGAACAATGCTGCTGAGAACATTCTTGTATATGGTACTCTTGCCACACATATGCAGGCATATTTGTTGGGGATTTATCCAGGAATAGAATTGCTCGGTCACAGGATAGCATATGTTCAATTTTATTATAGAATGCCAAATGAAAAAATTATTGCACAAATGTACCCTTTCCCTAGCAGTGTTTGACAGCTTCCTTTGTTCCACATTCTCACTGCAACTTGGGAATGTTAGTCTTTTTGGCTAGCTTTTCTAGTAGATATGCAGTTGTATCTCAAAGTTTTAATTTACATTTCTCTTATTACTAATGAAGTGAGCATCTTTTCATATTCTTATTGATTATTTGAATATTTTCTTTTGTGAAATAAATACCCATTTAAATCTACTGACCATAATGGATTGTCTTTTCCTTATTGATTTGCAAACAATCTTGATATATTTTAGAATCAATGCCTGTATCAGTGATGTATGTCACAAATAATGTTTCTATATTCCATTAGTCCATCTGTCTTTGTTCAAGAAGGAGACTGGCCTATAATTTTCCTTTTCCAAAGTGTCCTTGTCAGGTTTGGATACCAAGGTTATGTTGGTCTCATAAATTATGTTAGGTGTATTCACTTTTGTCTTATTCTCTAAAAAAGTGTATGTGGTATTGAAAATATTCCTTCTTAAATGATTGGTAAAATTCACCACTAAGGCCATTAAGGTCCAAAGTTTTCCTTATGGGAGATTTTAAATTCTAAATTTAACATTTTTGATATCTGCAAAACTATTTTATTTTCTATATCAAATTTATTTACTTTTTCCATGGAATTTGTAAGTTTTTTCTAAATTTTTAAATATATTTACATAAAGTTGTTTATTATATTCTCCTATATTTGATGTCTGTAAGTTATAATTAAAAAGATGTTTCCTGTTGCGCTCCAGAAATTGGTTATTTTTTACTTCACTTTCTTAATCTGTCTCAGCAGGAATTTATTAATTTTATTAGTTTCTCCAAAGAAGAAATTTTTGGTTTATTGATTTTCTGTATTTTATATTTGCCATTTCATTAATTCATGTTCTTATCTTTACTCTTTCCTTTCTTTTACTTTAATTTGATATTCTTTTACTTTAATTTGATATTCTTTTCTAGCTTCTTATGAAAAATGATCAGCTCATTGATTTTTCAGATATCCCCACTTCATTTAAAGCTACAAATTTCCCACTAAGCAGTTTTAGCTGTATACCACAGATTTTAGTATGTAATAATGTATTCTGTTCAAGATATTTTCTAAGTTCTATTATTATTTTTTCCTTGACCCATAAGTTATTTAGAAGTATATTGCTTAATTTCCAAATACATGGCAATTTTATAAAAATCTCTTTATAATTGATTTCTAACTTAATTCCATGGTGAACTTAGAACATACACTGTGTTATGTGAAACTTTTGAATTTGTTGAGATTTACTTCGGATCCCAGCATACAGTCAAATTTTGTAAACATGCTGTGCATTTTTTGAAATACTGTACATTTCTGCCCTTGCTGAGTACAGTACCCAATGTCTATGGGTGGCTTGATAATTATATTTTTAAATCCCTATGTCTTCATTGATTTTTCTCTCTATGTTTATCAGTAACTAAAATTGTTGTGTGAAAATTTCCCACTATGAATGGGAATGCACCTCTTCTTATGTTCTGTCAAATTTTGCCTTATTTACTTTCTTAGCCTCATACAATTTAGCTTTATTATATATTTCTGGTGAGTAAAACCATCTATTAATCATGTCCTTTATTTCAAAAGCTTTTTGATTAAAAATATTTTATCTGCTATTAATATAGATGAAAGATAGATACTATACACTAATTTTCCTTTGGTTAGTCATTATGTTTCAACCTTTCTGCATCCTCATGATTTAGGTGTATCTTTTATGAACCTTACATATATTTTTAACCTAGTCATATAAAACTTTATTAATTTCTTTTAATTTGATCTGTCTACTTACATTTAGTATAATGTCTGATGTATTTGGTTTAAAACTGTCATTTTACTGTGAAATCTTATTTGTTGCACCTGCTTTATCTTCCTCATTCTTGATTTTCTTGTTTGGATTGACCCAGTGTATATTATTCCATTTTTGCCTACTCTTACCCTCAGAATTATAACCCTTTTTGCTATACTTTTTAATGACTACCAACGAGATTGCAACATGCAATCCTGACTTACTAGAATGTAATGTTTATCAGCGCTCTTCCCACACTCGTGGACAGGGCAAGAACTCCAGAATACTTTAACTCCATTTACCTGCCTCCTGACATAGGTTTATAAGATATTTTTATTATTGTTTTACACAGCCGATTGCATTCAGATTTATTCATAAACATCCCTTTCTGTTGCTCTTCCTTTCTTCCTGCTTCTCCCACCTCCCATCTGGGAACATTTTCATTCTGCCTAAAAAATATCCCTTGGTATTTTCTTAAGAAAAGGTATGCTGGTGATGAATCCTTAAGTCTTTGTTCATCTGAAAATGTCTTCATTTCACTTGCATTCTTAAGGATGAAAATAGCATTTTAGGCTGGCAGCTATTTTCTTTCAGTACTTCATATATATACTCCATTATTTCTCATACAAAGTCGGTCTGCCATCAAATTGTAATTTGGGGGTAATATGTATTCACTCCTCCCCAGCCCTGGCTGCTTTTAAGATTTTTCTACTTATCATTTGTTTCCAGCAGTTCAACTGTGATGTGCATAGCTGTGGATTTCTTTTATTTAACTAACTCTTGGTAATTTGTAGGACTTCTTGATCTGTGCCTTAATGTTTTTCATCAGTGTGGTAAATTTCTTGGTCATTGTGCCTCTAAGGATGAATTCCACTACATCCTTTCTAGGACTACAGCCTCTCATATTCTAGGCCTTTTCACTATATCCTCCATATATTTTATCTTCTCCTTTGACCTTTTCCCCTTGTATCTCTTTATGCTTCAATCTTGCTCATTTTTTTGTCAATTATATTCCTAAGTATGTTCTAATTCTCATTATTTAGATTTTTGAGATAGTATATAAAAATACAATGTATTTTTTGTATACTAAGCATTTAATTCAATGACCTTAGTAAACTCATTTATTAATTGCAATAGTTCGTCTAAAGATTCTCTGGGATTTTTCTGTGAATATAAACATGTGTTCTGGGAATGGTAATTGTTTCTCCCTTCCTAATTTAGTCTTATTTCTTTTTCATGACTAGGACTGACCTTAGTAAAATGTTGACTAGCAATGGTAATAGCAAGCGTCATTTTTATTTTTCCTGATCTCAGGGGAGAATTTTCAACATTCCCTCACTAAGTACTACATATGCTTTTAGTTTTTGTAGGTGGCTTTTAGTCTACTTTAAGAGATTCCGATTTATTACTACTTTGGAACACAGTTGAATTCCATCATATATTTTGGCTGTATCTACTGAAGTAAACAGACATTTCCCCCTTTATTCTGTAGTGAACTACACTGGTTTTCCAATATCTAAATAAATTCAGTTTCCTGGGAAATATACAACTTGGTCATACACAAGCACAATATACTTTTTGTGTATTAATGGGTTCAATTTGATAATATTTTACTTAAGATTTTCACAGTTATATTCATAAGAGAAGTTGGCCTGTTATTCTCCTTTCTTGTAATGATCTTTTCAAGATTTTGGTTTGATTCTTTCAGACATCTGAAGGCACATGCATTCTAGAATCACCTTAATACCATTTATACTAAAGATAATCCCCAAATGGCTGCATTTCCTGAGGTTACCAAGCTACATACTTCCTATCAGCCCTTACAACCCTCTGAATGTCAACCCAAAACATGGATTTACCTGCCACGGTGACTTTGGCAGGCCTTAGACTTCAACTTTGGTTTGCCTCAACCCTGGAAGTTTTTAAAAGTATTGCTTAGCTCTCAGGCTTCTAGTGGGCTTCCCTAGTGGATAAGGAATCCACCTGCAATGTGGGAGACTTGGGTTCAATCCCTGGGTTGGGAAGATCCCCTGGAGAAGGGAAAGGCTACCCTCTCCAGTATTCCAGCCTGGAGAATTCCACAGACTGTATAGTCCATGGGGTCGCAAAGAGTCAGATACAACTAGCGACTTTCACTTCTGAGCCTTCTAGCTGCCTTTTCCAGAATTTGCAAAGCTCCTCAAGACAAAGCAGCTCCAAAAACCGTTTACTACCATAGATTTCCCTCTTTTTGTCAGATTATGGCTTGGTTATTTTTCATTGCCTTAAGTCTCCAATGCCTTAAAGATGATTTATAAATATTTTGTTAATATTTTTGATAAATATTTTGTTCAGCATTCCTAGTTGGCCTTAGCAAAAGGTTGATTCAGTTTCTTTGTAAGCCATCACTGGAATCAGATGTTCCTGGCTGCCTTTAAGAAATGCAGTGATTGTATAAAATAAGGCCTGAAATTCACAGGTGGCTACCAAAATACTCACTTCACAAAGAGCTGCTGGTCTCTTGCATAATGCAAGGGATAATAGATTAAAAGCAAAGTTTAAAAAAAAAAATACAACATGCCATTGATGATATGGCTGAATAAGACTTTATCTGTTGAATAATTTTATTCAGGATAAAACAATTCTCTTAACAGAGAAACCAGGTTTTTTTAATCTCTGGAGAGGAATCAGGAAGTGTGTTTATAGTGCTTAGCAACAGTATTGAAAATTTTAGTATTTTTTTAAAATAGAAAAAAACTTAGATTGACACTTAGGTAAAATACAACTAAGACATGGAACCATTGAATAATTAACTTAGTGACATTAATATCATTAAAATAATCAACCACTTAGCTAGTTCCACAGTCATGACTGAAATGTCCACCTAGTGGACACAGGCTCTCAACCCTTTATTTTGTAGAAAAAATAGTTAATGGCTCAGGCTCAGAGTGATAAGTCCCAACCCCTACCTCACCTTCAGACTGGAAAGAAGAGAAAATAAATATGGCAAATGCCCACATTCAACAACATGCCCTTTTGTTTGTATTTAGTCTTATTTTCACATCTTCAAACAGGTGTTTCCTTTTCCTAAGATATTATCTAAACAGAGGAGCTGAATAAGAGACTGTGCAAATGAAAAGTGCTAAAATCAGCTTCAAATAAATGGCTCGGGAAGACTTACTTCCCAATGATCTGTAATACATGTTACTTCTCATCCATTCCTGCAGAGGAGCAGAGGCAGGCTCTTGCTGAGTGATAAATATATTCACAGATAGCATCACCAAATCCTGAACAATCTTGAGACTGAAAAATGGGGCTTTAAAACATTATGAACAACAGAAGAAATACTAAAGTAAAGCAAATAATATCTTGGAAGGGGGACGTGCAATGAATGAATTCCCAATGTTACAGTGTGTTGTTGCAACAAAAATATTTGAATTTCTATACTGTTTAATGTAGTGGGATGAAAGAATCTGCTCCAAGCAGTGACCAAGATAGAAAAGTCACATCTTAGATGGTAACTGGAGAACAGAGGCCTTGCTCTAATCTGTACATGTTTTATCATCAATGTCAATGAATATTTATTGAGATCTCAGAAAGCATTTAGCCATGTCTGCTAACATGCACAGTAAAAATTAGAGAGAAGTTGTAGTCCTTTCCCCCCAGGACATTCTATTAAAAATACGCCTTTCCATAGGCAGATAACACTTTTATTTTTCCTTTCCCAACAGGGGGATCCTTAGCATCCACATCCCAAATGAGGATTGATGAACTTGAAATGTGTCTTTGTGGAAATGGAGAAGGAAGCAAGCACGACGACTGTATATAAGAGTGCTCCCGCTATAAGGAATCTAAGGAATCGTGAATTGTAGAAGTAGATGCAGCCAGGAATCATGGAATCAAACGCCAGGGATGCAGGCCAGATTATCTCCAGGTAAAGACAGGCTCTCCGCTTTCTGCCGAAGTATGAGGCCTTCACCATTTCTCTTTGTTTTTATAGGCCCAGAAATTCAGAAAAATACTTCTCTTCTTTAAGAATAATCCACTGGCAAGTCTGATGATAAACACTAACCAGTCTTCAGTAGCAGGGGAGTACAGAGAACAGAATGGCAGGGGTGGATCCAAGTTTCGGGAAATCTAAAACTTACACAATTGTGAAGGCCTCTTTCCAAAAAAAAAAAAAAACAAACTACAGAATGCAATGGTCAAAGGCCTTGGAGCAGCAGGGCTCGGGGGCTTGCATTTCCTTATCTTTGCCTTATCTGTGGGCCTCTTTTCTGTGTTGGTGAAGAGCCAACTCATTAGAAAAGACCTTGATGCTGGGAAAGATTGAGGGCAGGAGGAGAAAGGGGCAACAGAGGGTGAGATGGCTGGATGGCATCACCCAACTCAATGGACATGAACTTGGGCAAACTCTGGGACACAGTGAAGGACAGAGAAGCCTAGCATGCTACAATCCATGGGGTCACAAAGAATTGACATGACTGAGCAAATGAACAACAAATCTGTGTCTCAAGGACCTCTCCAAAACCCCAGCTGACTCTTATGCTTAGGAAAACTGTTCAGAGTGGCGAGATCTTCTGGTATTGGAGGCGTATGGGAAATTTCCCCCATTTGAAAATATTAACAAAAAATTCAAATTAATAAACTCTTCATAAGACTTGGCCTTTGGTCATCACTTTGGCACATCTGGCAAAGGGAGTCACTATGCAGTCATCAAGGTCAAGAAAGGTTATTGCCCAAAGGACTCCGCTCACCTCTTAGCTGTTTGACCTGGTGGGAGCTGACTGAAATGCTTCAAGCTTAGAGGATGATTTGGGATGAGTAGCTTGAGAAGAGGGTGAGAACATAAAGAAAATGTTGGAACATAGTGGCAGAAGGGGAAGACAGCTTGAACGTGGGAGGAGAAAGAAAAACTACCTCCAGACCCTGCTCTTTGGAAATAAATTGAATCATGGCACCTCACACAGTGAGCTGATAGCTGGGGGACATGGAAAACTTTAGGGCAGCATTTCAGAAAAATGTGGTCCACAGACCACCTGACCTAGACTACCTGGTGTGCTTGGCAGAAAGCAGTTGTCTGAGCCCAGCCCCAGAAAGTACCATGTGAATCGCTGTCAGTGGGGCTCAAGGATGTCCACTTTTTTGACTTCCCTGGTGGTCCAATGGTTAAGACTCTATGCTTCCACTGAAGTGGGCACAGGTTCCATCCCTGGTTAGGGAACTAAGATCCTGCCGGCCAAGCAGCACTGCAAAAAAAAAAAAAAAAAGAAAAGAAAAGAAATGGCTATAAAGAATGCTCAGGCTTCCCTGGTGACTCAGATGGTAAAACATCCACCTGCAATGCACGAGACCCGGGTCCAACCCCTGGGTCAGGAAGATCCTCTGGAGAAGGGAATGGCTACCCACTCTAGTATCTTTGCCTGGAGAATCCCATGGACAGAGAAATTTGGTGGGCTACATACAGTCCATGGGGTTGCAAAGAGTCAGACATGACTGAGTGACAAACACACATAAATAATGTTCACTTTAATCAGTACTGGGTGATTTGGGGGCAAAATGACATTTGAGAAACTGGAGAAATGGTTTTTTTTTTTTTTTTCTTAATCTAGCCAAGTTCTGCCTAGGGGATGGATGCATGGGAAGTTTCCAGTTACCAGAATTGACACTTCTGGATAGTATCAGTAGGTCAGCTTCCAACCATTCACTGCCTTCTTTGTGGCCTGAGTACTTTCAGTTCTGACCCAGGATGGTGCTCCCAGCTGCCAAACAGAATGAGCCACTGACACTTTCAGAACTCAGTGTAAGCTAAACAAGCCACTCCCTGCAGATCTGACCCTCCGACTTCCTCCCCATCATCCTTGCTGACACATTACAACCTCAGCTATACTGTGTTGACACTTAGCAGATAAAGTGTCCTGAACACCCAATATCTGCTTTATATAAATTACAGAATGCTTACCAAAGGCAGTGTCAATCCCAGAGTCTTCTCAGTATTAATACCTTAATTAGATTAACTTTATAAGTCTTGTGTGAAAGAAGAGTTCCCAGGTGTATCTATGTTACTATAAAAGTGAGTGCCTATGGCAAAGAAACCAAGGAACCCCCCTTCTCGAAATATCTCAACTATGCTGCCATGGGGCCTGAAAATGGAGTCCGTTTGTCTGCACTTCCCTGCTGCTGCTGCTGCTGCTAAGTTGCTTCAGTCGTGTCCGACTCTGTGCGACCCCATAGACGGCAGCCCACCAGGCTCCGCCGTCCCTGGGATTCTCCAGGCAAGAACACTGGATTAACATGAATAGTTTGATGTCATCTGTGTCTACACTGTTTTGCTCTATCAATCAGAGTTTTAATTCCTTATGAGTAGAGACTATATATATATATATATATATTTTTTTAAATAAGAAGTCGGTATCAATCAATTAGAAAAAAAGAGAACGTGTGTTAACTGCCTAGAAGAGCTTAAGGCTTCCCAGTGGTGCTAGTGGTAAAGAACTCACCTGCCAATGCAGGAGATATAAGAGATGCAGGTTTGATCCCTGAGTTGGAAAGAGCCCCTGGAGGAGGACATAGCAACTCACTCCAGTATTCCTGCCTGGAGGATCTCTTGGACAGAGGAGCCTGGGGGGCAGAGTCAGATGCAACTAAAGCTACTGAGCACACCACACAAGAAGGACTTGAGATAACATGAGAAAGGCCAAAATACAAGCTGACGAAGGCAGACACAGGGAAGGAGACTGGCTTACTAAGGCTCTTTAAGTAATCTGAGCCTGAAACACAGACAGAGCCCCTGCATGAAGGTGCCCTGCTGTCGATGCCGGCAGGCTGCAGTCTTAAGTATCTTACCCTGCTCTTAGCATAGTTCGCTGTGTTCTCCTCACCAGCTGTGCTGCCTTTTCTCTGGGCTCATCTATTAGCCCTTTCTGGTTTATGGTATCTCGGTTCTTAGCTTTACTTCTAGATTTCTGTTTTCCTCTTTTTCCTTCTCCTTGGATAATTATAGAAGGAGCTTCCAGGCACCACCTCCTAGCTCAGCTTGCTCCCAATGGCCATCACTCTGTTCCCTGTCAAGAGCAACACACAGATGGAATGGGTAGGAAGTATTTAAAGGAAACTGGGAAGGGAACAAGGAGATGAGAAGGATATATCACAGTTTAAGGTCCACCCTAACCACATTTATATCTCAGTTTGGATATAATAAGAATACCATATTACATTTGGATATAATTTTCATATTGTAAAAAATGACTGAGTTTGATGTCTTGTGTTTTGACTGGCATTTTGAATAAAGGATGCTCCAAGGTCATAGTTTTCAAACTGGCCAAGAAACTACTGGAATGATGCCAGCTCTCTGGCTGGTGACCGTCTATAGCAATTTGAACTCTTATGGACTGCTCGTAAACTGGTACTACCACTTTGGAAAACTGGCAGTCTCCATATGCATGACCCATCAATTCTACTCCTCAGTATACAACAAACAGAAATGAACACATACGTACATGAAAAACCTGTACAAAGATGTTCTTGGCAATATCATTTATAATAGTCCAAAATGGAAAACCACTGAATTTATCAAGAATAGCATAAATTAATAAGTTGAGGTCTATTCCTATTTCAATCTCAAATACCTGAATCTCACAAACATGATTCTTGGACTAAGAGGCCAAACATAAAAAACAGCACATATTATATATTCTCATTTACATAAAGTTTCAAAGGCAATGCTAATATGTTGCTAGATCCGAATAGTGGTGATCTGGGGGAGGAGCATAGAGAGGATTCTGAAGTGTTGGAAGTATCCTGTTTTGGGACTTCCCTGCTGGTCCATTGGTTAAGAATCTGCCCTGCAATATAGGGGATGCAGGTTCAATCCCTGGTCAGGGAACTAAGATCCCACGTGCCACAGAGCAACTAAGCCCACGCTGCAACTGGAGATCCTATGAAGACGCCACAAGCTGCAACTAAGACCCAATGCAGCCAAATAAACGAATAATTTTTTAAGTTAAAAAGTATCTTGTTTCTTGGCCTAAATGATGCTTTAAATGGATATGATCACTTTCAGAAACTTCATTAAGCTGTACACTTATACTCTTTGCGCTTGTCTACATGTTAATTTGTCTTATTGTGGGCTCCATAGACTGGGTGACTTAAATAAAGCCCATTTATTTCTCACACTTCTAGATACTGGGAAGTCCATGATAAGGCTTGGCAGATTCTGTATCTAATGAAAACTCACTTCCTAGTTCAGAGAGGGTGTCTTTTCACTATGTCCTTCCATGGTGAAAGGATTGAGAATGCTCCCTGGGGTCTCCTTTATAAAGGCACTAACACCATTCACCCACTCCAGTATGCTTGCCTGGAGAATCCCAGGGAGGGGAGCCTGGTGGGCCACCATCTATGGGGTCGCACAGAGTCGGACACAACTGACATGACTTAGCAGCAACACCATTCATGATAGCATAACATTGGAACAGTGATAAAAGAACCTGCCTGCTAATGCAAGAGAGGCAGGTTCAACCCTTAGGTCGGGAGGATCCCCTGGAATAGAAAATGGCAACCCACCCCAATATTCTTGCCTGGAAAATTCCATGGACATAGGAGCCTGGTGGGCCTGCAGTCCATGGAATCACAAAGAGTCAGACACAACTGAGTGACTGACCATGCATACATGTGCTTGAAACTCAACATTAAAAAACTAATGTCATTGTTTGACAGAAAAACCACAAAATTCTGTAAAGCAATTATCCTTCAATTAAAAAACAAACAAAGTGGCAAAAAAAAAAAAAAAACCAACACACTAAGATCATGCCATCCTACCCCATCACTTCATGGCAAATAAGTGAGGGGAAAGTGGAAGTAGTGACAGATTTTATTTTCTTGAGCTCCAAAATCACTGTGAACGATGACTGCAACCATGAAATTAAAAAACAACTTGCCCCTTGGAAAGAAAGCTATGACAAACCCAGAAAGCATATTAAAAAGCAAAGGCATCACTTTGTCAACAAAAGTCTGTATAGTCAAAGCTATGGTTTTTCCAGTAGTCATGTACAGATGTGAAAGCTGGACCAGAAAGAAGGTTGAGGGCTGAAGAATTGATGCTTTTTGACTGTGGTGCTGGAGAAGACTCTTGAGAGTCTCTTAGACAGCAAGGAGATCAAACCAGTCCATCCTAAAGGAAATCAACCCTGAATATTCATTGGAAGGACTGTTGCTGAAGTTGAAGCTTCAGTACTTTGGCCATCTGATGGGAAGAATCAACTCACTAGAAAAAAAAAACCTGATGCTGAAAAGACTGAAGATAAAAGGAGAAGGGGCAGCAGAGGATGGGATGGTATTTAGATATCATTGCCAACTCAATAGACATGAATTTGAGTAAACTCCAGGACATAGTGAAGAACAGAGGAGTCTGGCGTACTGCAGTCCACGAGGTTGCAAAGAATCAGACATGATTTAGCAACTGAACAACGACAATAATTCCCATTCATCAGGGCTCCACCCTCATGACCTAATCAACTCTGAAGGCCCCCACCTTCTAACACAATCAGATTGAGAACTAGGTCTCAATAAATAAATGGCAGGTGTGGACAGGGGCGGCGGGGGCGGGGGGGCGGGCAGGGGTGCAGGTGTCAATCCTTAACATCATTAAATTAAACTTTATTAAAAAGAAAAATATCATTTTTCCAAAGTGACCTCCTTTGGCTCCCTAGAGATAACTGTTGGCTTTGGCAAATGTGGTGAGTGGAGACAAGGGGAGAGAAGCCAGAATGGAGGAGGTTACAGAGTGAGTGAAGAGTGCAAAGCTGGAGACAGAGTGTGTAGGTAACTCGTGAGAATAATGAGTAAGACCGGAAAACTAAGGCAGGAATCTGGGCGGTCAAAGAAGGGTTGTGCCACAATTATTTGGTTTTGTTTTTTTAAGGTGGGAGATTAAATTAGAATATTTTTTTGCCGACTCTTCCAGCTACATCACATTCCATACTAGAGAGAGGGCAGCCTTGGGGGTGGGGGAAAGGCAGGCAGCGGGCAGTGGAGGGGGAGGAAGCACAGAGACTGTGGGAATAAAAGGAGACAGAGTGGGGGTGGGCGTGGCGAGATGGGAGGTGGGGGATGCCTCTCCAGCAGCCTCAGAGCTTCACAGGGAAGCAGAGTCTGGTTGGAACAGCTTCTCTTGAGGGCTTTAGTTCCAATAACCTATTAAGTTTCCTTGTCTTTTATTCCACAATAGAAGTTTTGCTCCAAGGTTATTTAAAGACAAACCAAAGACAATGCCAGAGGCCTGGGGCATAATTTTTTTTAAGTGATTGAAGCCTCTAACTACCCCCCACATCCATCCAATAAACTGAAATCAGAATCTCTGGGGGTGAGGGAGGCCTGGGTATTTGTATTTTTTGACTCTAAAGATTATTCTAATACCCAGCCAGGTCTGAAAACTTCATTTTGCTCTTTATCTTTTGTTGAGGTGTCTACTCACAAGTTCTCTGATACTGAGAACCAGGGGCATTTTGCTGGTTACGAAGGCCCATTTGCTGGACTGTAAGGACTCGAGTATGTTAGTCACTCAGTCGTGTCCGACTCTCTGTGACCCCATGGACTTCAGCCTACCCTCCAGCACCCTCTGTCCATGGCATTTTCCAGGCAAGAACACTAGAGTGGATTCCTGTTGCCTTCTCCAGTAAGGACTCGAAGGACATACCATTTCAGGTATTTTAAAATGGCAAAAGCAGGACTTCCCTGGTAGTCCTGTGCTTCCAAAAAATATAATAAAATGAAATAAAATTTAGAAAGAAAAATAACATGGAAAAGCCAAGGATGTGTGCATATGTGTGTGCTGTCGTTGTTTAGCCGGCCAGTCTTGTCCAACTCTTTGCCACCCTATGGACTGTAGCCCACCAGGCTCCTCTGTCCATGGGATTTCCCAGGCAAGAATGGAGTGGGTTGCCATTCCCTTCTCCAGGGGATCTTCCCCACCCAGGGATCAAACCTGCATCTCCTCATTGCAGGTGAATTCTTTACTGCTGAGCCACCAGGGAAGCCCTGCAAATGTGCGTGTATACACATATTATTTATAATAATTATCCTGTGGTGATCCTTTCTGGTTTATGAAGCACATTCATCAACAGGGTCTCACCTACTCATCAGGGACCCTCAGTGGAGAATTCTTATTACCAGCGTCCCCATTTCACAGATGAGGACAGTGAGTCTCTGAGGGCAAATAAGAGCACCCCGCAGGGTTGCCCTGGTTGGGCCTGCACAAGTGCTCCCCAGCAAAGGCACAGGGGGACTGAGAGGCAGCCTGAGTACTGCTCTCAAGTGCCTGCACAGGCAGAGTTTGACCTCTGTTGAGGAATGTGGAGTTTTCCTAATTCACACAAAGGACCTGAGGCGGGAATACAAGAACCTGAACTTCCTTCCCTCCACCCTGTACGATGACGTCCGCCATGGAGCCCCACCCGCTGCGTGCCTCCTGGTGCCCGGCACTGGAGGACAGGGGCTGGCGCGCACCCTGGCTAACAGGCTCTTCCGTGCCGCCCCTAGGCATGTCAGGGTCAAAGAGCAGCCCGAGGCAGTGTCATCAGATTGGGAGCACTAGTCTGAGAATCAAAGGCTCTGGGCATGCTTCCGGGGCACCCACTGAACCAGGAGACGGAACAACATGTTTACTTTCTCTGGGCTTCCATTTCTTCAGTTGCCTCGCCTCTACATCTAACAATCTACATGCTTTCAAACGTATTATTAGCTTCCTGAAACCATGCCCACTGAACCCCAGGGCTTTATAAGAAGAAACCATGAGGGAGGGACTGCCGATACTACTTTGAGGAGACATTCAGACCTGTTAGAGAAATGCTTTGTCTCCACTTTGCTAAAATACGAAATTCATCTTATTTCAGCATCCCTAGAGGTGAGATACATAGAATCTAAATAAAGGTTAAGCTCAAACTGACAGTGGTGTCTTTTTCTTTTTTCTTTCCATTTTTTAAAAATTGTGGAAGTAACCCAATCTAATGAAACCCAGAGTGTGGCATTTATAGTTTATCTATTCAGAGTTATGGAACATACACTTAGGAGTCATGAAAATGGACTTTCCTTCTCCTCCTTCCTCTTTAACCACTTTGGGGCTGCAGCATGCCTGTTTCTGCCATGGTTTCTCTCTCTCTCATTCTACAGAGAGGCCCCAGTATGTCTCTGACATAATGTTCTTCCACAGCCACCCACTATGGGAAAAATCCATGAGCACAGGACTGTGCTGAGCCTTGGCCCCAGGGCTAGAGTGATTCTGAAGGATTGCAGCCAGCTGTCCCTGAATCTCCTAATAAGAAGCACAAGAGGGGGCAGAGAAAGATGCTGGCTTAACACCACTTTTCAGTGAAGGTGACTTTAAATGCTAGGATATTTAACCAGGTATCTCATCTTTCGCCATGGAAAAATGAAGCAGCACAATGCAATCCTGTTTCCTGGAAGACTTTCTGATGGTGACTCAACACAAGTTATAAATGTACAGATGCATAGCACTTTAAAATAAAACTGTGTTTCTTTTGAATAAGCCTCTGAGCACTCTGACTTAAAATGCCCATTTCTATTATGATGCTAATAATAGTCACCGAGTTAAAAGAAATGATTTCATAATGGCACATCCACTTTGGAAAGCAGTCTGGCTGCTCATCACAAGGTTCAACACAGAATTATTCCATGATGCAGCAATTCTACTCCTAGGTAGCTACCCAAAAGAAATGAAAATAAACATCTGCATTCACTTGTGCACAAATGTTCACAACAGCATTGTTCATAATGGCCAAAAAAAAGAAGAAACCACCCAAATATTCATGAGCTGATGAATAGATAAATAAAATATGATGCAGCTATACAATGGCGTGGACTTCCCTGGTGGCTCAGACAGTAAAGCGTCTGTCTACAATGTGGGAGACCTGGGTTCAATCCCTGGGTTGGGAAGATCCCCCTGGAGAAGGAAATGGCAACCCACTCCAGTACTCTTGCCTGGAAAATCCCATGGACAGAGGAGCCTGGTAGACTACAGTCCATGGGGTCGCAAAGAGTCTGACACGACTGAGCGACTTCACTTTCACATACAATGGAGTACTATTTAGTAATAAAGAGGGATGGATTACTAATACATGCTATAACATGAATGAACCTTGAAAACATAAAGCCAAGTAAAAGAAGCCACACAGGCAGGGGCATCTAAGATGGGACAGAGCCACCTGAGACCATCCAGCCGAACGCCTGCCTCAGCGCAGATCCTGACTAAACCCAGGAACAGACATAAGGCTCCCCGGCCCCATGTCGATACCGTACAAAAGAAGATCAAGCCACATAGTCAGGAGCCCTCTTTTCAAAATTGTGTGGTGGCTGAGACGTGTATCATGCCTGAATAGTACAGGGGAAGATTACAAAGGCTTTTCAAATGACAGGATATTGAGAATGATTGAAAAGAAAGAGACAAATATAGATCTAGAACTGCACACCTCCGGGCTGGAGAAGAGAGATGCTATGAGCAGGAACACAAAGTGATCACAGTTCTGTGCGGAAGCCAGGAGTGACACTACTGTGGAAAAGGATTGGTTTGGGGGTGCTTCAGGACATTCGGGTGGTGGCCCGTAGCAGGCGGACGTGCAAGAGTGAGGGCAGAGCTAAAGGCTGGAATCCAGATGTTGTACGGTAACCATGCATTTATTTATTTGTCTAGCCATCCACCTGCTCAGCCACTCACTGAATGAATATTGAGTCCTAAGCATAAGCATCATGCAAGTTCTGGGGAGACGGGGATAAGGACAACACAGCTCTGCCCTCTGGGGTCTTATAGCCTCAGGGTCCAAGAAGGTCACAGCAGTCCTTGGACCCAGAGGCCCCATTGCCCCTGGTCACAGTGGTGGTGGTGGTTTAGTCACTAAGACTGTAGCCTGCCAGGCTCCTCTGTCCATGGATTCTCCAGGCAGGAATACTGAAGTGGGTTGCCATTTCCTTCTCCACTGGTCATAGTAATAGCATCTTATTTTATATAAGACCTTAGAGAATTCAGCTTCCCTGTTGGCTCAGACAGTAAAGAACCTTCCAGCAATGCAGGAGACCAGGGTTTGACCCCTGGGTTGGGAAGACCCCCCTGGAGAGGGAATGGCTAACCCACTCCAATATTCTTGCCTGGAGATTCCCATGGACAGAGGAGTCTGGTGGGCCATGGTCCATGGGGTCACAAAGAGTCAGACATGACTGAGCAACTAAGCTCAGTTATGGTTTTTGGTTACTTGAAAACCAAAAATTAGAAAAAGGAGGGACTTCCTTGTGGTCTGGTGGTTAAGATGCTGCACTTCCAATGCAGGGGGCACGAGTTTGATCCCTGGTCAGGGGACTAAGAGCCCACATATTGCACAGTGTGGTAAAAATAAATATATAGGAAAAAAGAAAGAAAGAAAAATGAAAAACCCGATGCCTCAGTGAAAGAATCCACCTGCAGTGCAGGAGACCGGGTTGGGAAGATCCCCTGGAGAAGGGCATGGCAACCCACTCCAGTATTCTTGCCTGGAGAATCCCATGGACAGAGGAGCCTGGCAGTCTACAGTCCATGTGGTCGCAGAGTTGAACAGGACTGAACAACTTCACTTTCACTTTCACAGCCAGTGCTGCATCGTGATACAAGCAGGTAGCTTGTTAGGAAGCACAAGGAAGGTGGCTGCAGCATTTGCCAGCATGTCATCACTGTGACACATGGACAAGGCTGTCTTGGCAGGAGCGAGGGCAACCAGGTCACCTGGAGGCACTTGACAATGCAGTTGCTCTGACCCAGTGTGCACCCCTGGAGGTGGGCTCAGAACAGCCAATCGGTCATCTAACTTCCACGATTCTACAGAGCTAGCTCAACAGGAATCTATTACCAAATAACTCAGAATGATGGTGTAGACACTGTGCGCTGGCCTGTCTTTAGCTTTCTCCTCCCGATCCCTGTTCTGGCCAATGGGATATAAGTGGACGTCAGCTATGGGGACCCTAGAAAAGCATTAGGACTTGGGATGTGAGTTCTGCCTGCTCACCCTTTGCCCCTCCGTCCCTGGAATCTTACAACGATGAAGAAAAAGCCAGAACAATTACAGCACCTGCCCCTGCTACCACTGAACCACTGGACCAAGGCCAGCAGCCAAGCACCTGAGCATTGTCTTCTATGTGAGAAAATAAACCCCTGATGTTTCAAACCACCACAGACAAATCCTGTTACCGTAGAAGGTGTTCTTGATTGATATCATGGGTGATGTTTGGAAACAGACATGTTCAAGTTCTGAGTGCCAAAGGATTGATGCTTTTGAACTGTGGTGCTGGAGAAGGCTCTTGAGAGTCCCTTGGACTGCAAGGAGATCAAACCAGTCAATCAAAAAGGAAATCAGTCCTGAATATTCATTGGAAGGACTGATACTGAAGCTGAAGCGCCAATACTTTGGCCACCTGATGCGAAGAACTGACTCATTTGAAAAGACCCTGATGCTTGGAAAGACTGAAGGCAGGAGGAGAAGGGGACGACAGAGGACGAGACAGTTGGATGGCATCATCGATTGAACGGAAATGAGTTTGAGCAAACTCCGGGAGATAGTGATGGACAGGGAGGCCATGGGGTTGCAAAGAGTCGGACATGACTTAGCAACTGAACAACAACAGCTGCTTATGGAATAATCTATAAAGTCTATCAAATTACTCTAAGTATATTAGATAGGAGTACTCTGTATTAGTACTTTACACACGAAGAAACCCTCAAGGCTCAAAAAATCTTAATTTGCAAAAGCTCTTATGGCTATCAAGGAATAGAATGAAAGTGAAAATCTGAGAGATCTACTTCAGAGCACATGTTCTATAAAAGGAGATATACTAATCGCTGAGAGTGAGCTAAAATATCAAAGGACATAGCAATCATGAATCTTTCTGTGCTAAAAAGCAGATTAGAAATAAAAAGAGGAAAACTAGATACAATATACCAGAGAATATGATGAACCTAAGATTGTGTTTAAAAATCCTATCAAGAAAAAATCAAGACAATAGATTTCAATAGGATAATTACAAGCCTGGAATTTAAAAGATTTGGTAATGTGTTCTCTGAATCTGGTACATATTTAGCAGAGTAGAAACTTTGCTGTCTTGAATACTTGGTAAGTTTTCAAGCATGTCTAGAACCCTGTCTATTGGTTTAGATTCCATGCTAAATAGTCCAAATGCTAAAAAGATCATGACATAGATGTGATTCTTCTCTTGAGATGTCAATTTCTAGTACAGGATACAAAAGTTAAAAAAAAATAAATAAAAGATTCTGTAACTAGGGAGTGGAATTAAAATAATTTAAGCCAAAAAATCCCTTTATAAGTTTCAAATAAGAGTTACATATTTCACTGTAAAAAATAACATTTTTTGTACCAACAAATTATATGCAAAATATTTACTCAAATTATTTCAAATCCAGCTGCATATGTGTGCTGTTACTCAGTCATGTCCAACTCTTTGCAGCCACATGGACTGTAGCCCACCAGGCTCCTCTCTCTGTGGAATTTTCCAGGCAAGAATACTGGAGTTGTCATTTCTTACACTAGGTTGTCATTTCTTACACTAGGAGATCTTCCTGACCCAGGGATCAAACCTGCTTCTCCTGCATCTCCTGCACTGGCAGGCAGATTCTTCACTAGCACCACTGAAAACTGAAGTTCAAATCAAAATTTTCATTCACAGAAGGCAACTGCATTTCTCATTTTGAGAGTGTCTTTGCATACATAATAGTAAAGAGTGTGGGCTCTGGTATCAGACTGCCTGGGTTCAAATCCCAGTTCTAATAATTAGTAGGTGGTGTGTTCTTGGCTAATTTATTTAACATTTCTGTACCCCAGGCTCCCCTCCTGTAGAATGGAGTAATTATGGTAACTTATCCCATAGGATCATTATGAACACTAAATGAATTTTGAACAGTAGCTGATTCCAGGGAAGCACTATATCGAGTCCCATTAAATAACAGCTATTTTTCAGGATAAATCTGCAGTTTATACTTATTTCCTAACACATCTCAGATACTTGAGGGGTTCTTTTTCTCCTGCACTCTATAAAAATAAGGCAGCAGCTTTCCGAAGGTTTGAGGACTAGGTATTCTATTTCTGGCTGAGCTTATTTTCCTGCCTTAGGTGCCCAGAGTCTAAAGGAATACCAGGAGCTACTGACTGAGTTGAAGCACTTGAGAAATATGAAAAAAAGAAAACACAAACGAACCAAGCCCAGGGGCTTCCTAGTGACAGGAAAGCCAGAGGGGGGCGCCACTCTCTATCTTGCCAGAGCAACTCTGCCCAGGGGCCAAGGGGCACCTTGCACGTGGTCCAACCCTGAGGAAGGCAAGCTCTGGGCTCAGTCGGCTCTCCATCCGTTTCCAAACCACAGGCAACTCCCGGTCTCCTCATCTCTCCTCTCCTTGGGGCCTTTGTGCCCTTGCCCCAAGGTGACCACAGCCTTGACACAGTCATCGGGCAGAAGTCTACCACGTTGTCCCTGCGCTCCCCCTGGGGAAGCACTCTGTGGTCATGCCGGTCAGCACGGTCACCCTTGTCCCAGGGGACAGTGAACACATCCCTCACACCTCTCAAACTGGGATGATAGGAATATGGAGATAAGCAAAGATAGTTTTTGGTGATTCTAACATGAAAATGAGACAAAATGGTAAAAGTCAATCATAAAAAAGGCCTTCCTAGTGTCGAGTCTAAGAAATGAAAAGGCACACAATTTACTTTGCAAAGTCCCATCAACTGTCAAGATAACAAATAAATTCTCAAAATGAATCAGATCTGATTGACTTAAGGTCCAAAAGAATAACATTTTGGACCATGTATCTCTGTATAATGCCTCTTGAACAACAGAACCTATTAGAGAAATTCGTTTTCTCAGTGGAGACATAGCAAGCCATTATTTAATTTGATTGCTGTTGTTCAGTCCGTTAGTCCTGACTTTGCGACCCCATGGACTGCAGCATGCTAAGCTCCTCTGTCCTTCAGTATCTTCTGGAGTTTGCTCAAATTTCTATCCACTGAGTAAATGATGCCATCCAACCATCTCATCCTCTGTTGCCCTCTTCTCCTCCTGCCTTCAATCTTTCCTAGCATCAGGGTCTTTTCCATCATCTTTGCATCAGGGGGCCAAAACATGGAGTTTCAGCTTCAGCATTAATCCTTCCAATGAATATTCAGGGTTGATTTCCTTTAGGATTGACTGGTTTGACCTCCTTGCAGTCCAAGGGGATTTCAAGAGTCTCCTCCAGCACTACAATTAGTAAGCATCAGTTCTTTGGTGTTTGGCCTTCTTTATGGTCCAACTAGGTGGAGAAGGCGATGGCACCCCACCCCAGTACTCTTGCCTGGAAAATCCCATGGCTGGAGGAGCCTGGTGGGCTGCAGTCCATGGGGTCGCAAAGAGTCGGACACGACTGAGCGACTTCCCTTTCACTTTCACGCACTGGAGAAGGAAATGGCAACCCACTGCAGTGTTCTTGCCTGGAGAATCCCAGGGAAGGGGGAGCCTGGTGGGCTGCCGTCTATGGGGTCGCGCAGAGTCGGACACGACTGAAGCGACTTAGCAGCAGCAGCCGCAGCAGGGACTTCCCAGGTGGCTCAGACGGTAAAGCGTCTGCCTACAATGCGGGTTGGGAAGATCTCCTGGAGAAGGAAATGGCAACCCACTCCAATATTCTTGCCTGGAAAATCCCATGGATGGAGGAGCCTGGTAGACTACAGTCCATGGGGTCGCTCAAGACTGAGCGACTTCACTTTCACTTTTTCTTGATTTAAAAGAAGTTTGGAGAGAGCAAAGGTTGCATGTGTTGTGTTATCCTGCCACCTCGTGTCCACTGTCATTATTGCACGAGGTAGATTGGAAGAGGGCAAAACTTGTTTTTGCTGTGTTATACTGCCGCCCGGTGTCCATTGCCATTATTGCAAGGATTTATATATATACATATGTATGTGTATATATACTGCTAAGTTACATATATATATGTATATGGTCTTCCCTAATAGCTCAGTTGGTAAAGAATCTGCCTGCAATGCAGGAGACCCCGGTTTGATTCCTGGGTCGGGAACATCCGCTGGAGAAGCTATAGGTATTCTTGGGCTTACCTGCTGCTGTTTCAGATGGTAAAGAAGTCTTAGTCGCTCAGTACTGTCTGACTCTTGGTGACCCCATGTACAGTAGCCTGCCAGGTTTCTCCGTCCATGGCATTCTCCAGCCAATCATACTGAAGTGGGTTGCCATTCCCTTCTCCAGGGGATCTTCCTGACCCAGGAATCAAACCCGGTCTCCTGCAGCTCCTGCACTGCAGGTGGATTCTTTACCCGCTGAGGCACCAGGGAAGCATATCATATATATATTTATATACACATATGTTCACATATGTTCAGTAACTCAGTCAAGTCTGATTCTTTGAGACCCAATGTACTGCAGCACACTTAATTTCACGGCTGCAGTCACCATCTGCAGTGATTTCGGAGCCCAATAAATAAAATCTGTCACTGTTTCCATTGTTTCCCCAACTATTTGCCATGAAGTGATAGGACTGGATGCCAGGATCTTAGTTTTTTGAATGTTGAGTTTTAAGCCAACTTTTTCACTCTCCTCTTTCACCTTCATCACGAGGCTCTTTAGTTGGTCAGTGAAGAGGTGACTCATTAGAAAAGACCTGATGCTGGGAAAGATTGAAGGTAGAAGGAGAAGGGGATGATAGAGGACGAGACAGTTAGATGACATCACCGACTCAATGGACATGAGTTTGAGCAAGCTCTGGGAGATGGTGAAGGACAGGGAAGCCTGGCTTGTTGCAGTCCATTGGATGGCAAAGAGTCGGTCACAACTGAGTGACTGAACAAAAACAACAATACCATACAAAGTCTATAACATTAGAAAAGAACATAATCATTCAAATTTGGAATGAGACTTTTAACAGCAATAATAGGTTTAAAAAAAAAATGACTTACTCTTAGAAAACACACATCTAAAGCCTGTCATTATCAACATGTTAACAGTCATCACTGTTCGATTGAGTCACCGTGAACCCCAACAGAAACACGCATGGAGTTGAACAAGCTGGGTTAGTACAGGTTGCACTGGTGAGGGCTCTCACAATGGGGTGCCCAGGGCTCTGAAAAGACTTATTATATGATTTAAAGTTTAAGGAAGCAGGGCTTTGTCCTGGATTGGATGCTTCCAATTGTACGGTATGTATGCTTATAAATGAATATTGATGTATATTTAAAATGTTTGTTTATTCATTCATTCATTTATTTTTGACTCTGCTGGGTCTTCCTGCTGCACGGGCTTTCCTCTGGTTGTGGCGAGTGGGGGCGACTCTCTAGCTGTGGTGTGTGGGCTTCTCATTGCAGTGGCCTCATTTGTTGCAGAGCACCAGCTCCATGGCTCATGGGCTCCAGTAGCTGTGGCTCCCAGGCCCTAGAGCACAGGCTTAACAGTTGGGTCACACAGGCTTAGTCGCTCTGCCGCATGTGGGATCTTCCTGGATCAGGGATCAAATTGGTGTCCCTTGCACTGCAAGAATCCTTAACCACTGAACCATCAGGGAAGCCCCAGTATCGATGCATTTTTATTAATGAAAGTCCACAGTTTATTCATACTTTCTTAGTTTTAATCTAATGTCCTAAAAAAGTCTAATTCCTTTTCCTGTTTCCAGGAGGTCAATCACATTACATTTCATTGTCATGTCTCCGCAGGCTACTCCTAGGTATGAAAATTTCTTAAGACTTTCCTAGTTATTGATGAACCTTGACAGTTTTGAGGAATACTGGTCAAGCATTTTATAGATCCCACTGGAACCTGTCTGATGTCTATTTCATGACTAACCTGAGAGGATGAGTTGGGAGAGAAAAACCACAGAGGTGAAGTGCCATTTTATCACATTATGCCAAGGGTACATACTCTCTATGTACTAAAGAGATTTATCACTGCTTGTACCGATCTTGGTCCTTGAAGTAGAGCTTATCAGACTTTGCCACTGTGAAGTTACCATGCACCTACATACTGTCCTTTGGGAAGAAGTCCCTAGAGCAACCCACAGAGAAGAAGCAGGGATTCATGCTCCCCTCCCTGAGGCAGAGCATCTACATAAATTATTCGGATTTCTTCTCTACAGCAGGTTTATCTACTCTCCCCCATTAAAAGAATTGAATTACTTTTTTGAGCCAATATGGACTCATTTAGTTTATAATGTTTGGTGATAATCCAATACTACTCTTTTTATTTTGTTGATCAAATTATTCCAGCCATTGGGAAATCTTCCAGTTGGCTCCTGAGCCCTTCTAACAAACTTCTTCCATGTAGGTTTTTTTTGTCTGGTTTTTCCTTGAGCACTTCCTTACTTTGACTTCCATCCTTTCTAGCATTAACAAGATGCTCCAAGTTCATCTTGTATATTTCCTGCCTTTGTTCTAGAATCAGTCCTTTCTCCACTTAGCCCAGCTTCCTTATACTAGAGATCAAGATCCCAGCACACAAATCAAGTGTGCTTGTTGCTCCTCAGGGGTTTTCCTTCTAGCCTTTCTCAGCTGAGAGCAAGGAAACAGGTGTGTGTGTACTAACCAGGTATACATACAAGTTCTGTAAGCATTTCTATAAGGAACTATCTCTATCTATATTAAGCTAAATATGAATCCATGTTCATGTCTCCAACTCTAATTCTTGACCACATGGGTCCTAACCCTCTCATTGACCAGTCAGTTCCTATCCCAACAGGAAGAAACCTGGCTCTCACCATTCCTCATCCATTTCCTAAAATCTTCAGTTCCAATGTACGTGTATACTGGTGTCTGAATTGTTAACATGTATACCCATGGGAAACAACTTTATCCACTAAAAGTACAATGAGAGCTTATATTTCAAGGATAAACTTAAGTCTTGGATAGCATAGTCTGCTTTGAAAGTTTTAGCTTTTTTTTTTTTTTTAAATATGAACTACTAGCAAACATAATTAGGCTTCCCTGGTGGCTCAGTCAGTAAATAATCCACCTGCAATGTGGGAGACCTGGGTTCGATCCCTGGGTTGGGAAGATCCCCTGGAGGAGGGCATGGCAACTCACTCCAGTATTCTTGCCTGGAGAATCCCCATGGACTGAGGAGCCTGGTGGGCTACAGTCCATGGGGTCACAAAGAGATGGACACCATTGAGCAACTAAGCACAGTACAGCAAATATAATTAAATCAAAGACTAAGAGGAGACCCTAGCAAGGTAGTGCAGGGTATAGGAGTTTGGACAACAGAGGCAAGCAACCATGGGATTTTTTTTCTCCACGCTGGGCTGGAAGAAGCACAAGCTGGAATCAAGATTGCCGGGAGAAATATCAATAACCTCAGATATGCAGATGACACCACCCTTATTGCAGAAAGTGAAGAGGAACTAAAAAGCCTCTTGATGAAAGTGAAAGACGAGACTGAAAAAGTTGGCTTAAAGCTCAATATTCAGAAAACGAAGATCATGGCATCTGGTCCCATCACTTCATGGGAAATAGACGGGAAACAGTGGAAACAGTGTCAGACTTTATTTTTCTGGGCTCCAAAATCACTGCAGATGGTGATTGCAGCCATGAAATTAAAAGACGCTTACTCCTTGGAAGGAGAGTTTTGACCAACCTAGATAGCATATTCAAAAGCAGAGACATTACTTTGCCAACAAAGGTCCGTCTAGTCAAGGCTATGGTTTTTCCAGTAGTCATGTATGGATGTGAGAGTTGGACTGTGAAGAAAGCTGAGTGCCAAAGAATTGATGCTTTTGAACTGTGGTGTTGGAGAAGACTCTTGAGAGTCCCTTGGACTGCAAGGAGATCCAACCAGTCCATTCTAAAGGAGATCAATCCTGGGTGTTCTTTGGAAGGAATGATGCTAAAGCTGAAACTCCCATACTTTGGCCACCTCATGTGAAGAATTGACTCATTGGAAAAGACTCTGAGGCTGGGAGGGATTGGGAGCAGGAGGAGAAGGGGATGACAGAGGATAAGATGGCTGGATGGCATCACTGACTTGATGGATGTGAGTTTGAGTGAACTCCGGAAGTTGGTGATGGACAGGGAGGCCTGGAGTGCTGTGGTTCATGGGGTCGCAAAGAGTCAGACACGACTGAGCGACTGAACTGAACTGAACTGATAGGCAAGTGAAAGAAGCTGGGTAAATCTGGGGCATCATAGCAAGGGGCTGTGATATGTGAATGGAAAAGCACATGATTTCATAAGAGGTTAGGTGACTAGATGAAAAGTGGTGAGCATTTGTGGTCAATAGAAGAGTATGTAAAACATGGAACTTATTAAAGTTAGTGGAGACTGCAGAAACAAACTGAGGTTTTTACATGTTTTCCCATTACTGTTATATCTTTGAGAAGGTACATGTGACTTAGCTATTGGAGCCGATGAAAGACTTTAATCTTTCACTAGGTCTCTAATGATTCACATGAGTCAGTATTCTATGTCCAAATCTTTTATGAACAAACAGGAAAAAAAATCCTTGTGAATCTATAAGCCTGGAAAAATCCTTTGGCACACAATTACTATATCAGCCTTTGTGATATAGTAATTGTGCAGTAATTGTGCAGTAATTTATGCAGGAGTATGCTTCTTTTGGGCTTCCCTAGTGGCTCAGACGGTAAAGAATCTGCTTGCAATCCAGGAGACATGGGTTCGATCCTTGGGTTGGGAAGATCCCTGGAGAAGGGAATGGCTACCCACTTCAGTATTCTTGCCTGGAGAATTCCATGGACAGAGGAGCCTGGAAGGCTACAGTCCATGGGATCGCAAAGTGTCAGACACGACTGAGCTACTAACACAACATGCTTCTTTTAAACTGAATGTATTCAATAACTGAGATGCTCGTCTTAGCATATTCAACTTAAGTACATTCCTCCAAAGATGATTAAACTCCCTTTATAATTTGTCAGTTTTTGCATACTAAATCTGGTAAGAAGTTTCTCATAACAATTACTTACTTAAAATTTGGAGAATCTGTGACAAACCTAATTATGCTTAGTGCCTATTACTGATCTATGAGAATATACATCATATAATTCTGACTGTTAGGAGGAGGAGCATTATGTAATTATCAAAAGACGCTTTTATATTTTGTTATTCTATTGCCATTTTAAGAGATAAAAGTTATGTTTAGTAATTTGTGCTTCTTTTAAAAATTTTATTTAGGAACTGTTCAGATTTTCAACGAACTGAATCATTTCTCTATGATCTTAATGTCACTGAAGGATCTGAAAATTACAATTTAACTAGTATTATATTTTTGATTTGGAGCACTGTAAACTCTCATGAGATTAAACCTTTAAAAAGATAGTAATTATTGTCATTCTGTTTACCTGAGTATAATAATATATATTTCATTTTAAGCAAGCTTTGGAAACAATGTTAGTTTACTCAATTCATAAAACCATGGTAGGAAATTTTGAATTATGAGAAATTTAACCCTGATTTTGAACAAATCAAAATATTTTGCTAACATTATTTCCATATGATAAACTGTTAAAAACTCTGATCATGTTTCAAAGTTCCTCTTTTATTTTGAAATTAAAACCTTTTTTACTACCTTGTAGTTATAAAATCAGAATACTGATTAATCAGATACTTCCCAATACTCATTAAAAGAAACACAATTTAATAACTTCTTTTTTTCTTTTAGAAAATGCTTACTGTTTATCTGAACTATATAGCCCCACAGTACATGAAAAATGATTTTTTGATCAATTCTTTGGAAAATTTTTGAAACATAATTTTTTTTATCAGTTGACCTTTATAAGAAAGGAGGAAAGAAGAAAAGGAAAGTGACATATGGCTGGATTTTTCAAACTTGGGCCCTAGATAGTATTATCAAGTCATACAGTTGGAAAAAAAAAAAAAGAGCCATCATTGATTAATCCCAAAAGTACAGAAGCAAAGAAGAGGAAAACTTCTAATGCCCTATGTTGAATAAAATTATCTCTTTTAGATGAGCAAGGCAATATTCTCATGAAAGTTCCTTTTTTGTTGTTGTTGTTATTTTTCAAATAAACAATTTTGTTCATGTCAAAACCTCCCCAAAATGATCACTGAAATTCCAAACTGTCCTTGGTGAAATTTTGCCAGTGATGAGATCAGTGTACAAGTTAGCTTTATGGCGAGAAAACATGATGAAGGAGGCAGATGTCAGGCTGGAAGAAGGGTCACCGTAGACTGAGACAATTCCATGAGGACTGAATGATGTGATCTATAAAAGATAATGCTGCGTACCTCTGAGTCTCTGGAACCTGGCCAAAGCCTAAGAATCGCTGATCAGGGACTGATAACGGGCACATTAAACTAAACAAAGTCGAGTTCAAGAACATGAAGATCGAGGAAGAAGTCCTTATGACGTTTTGATTTGGTGACCAGAGACAAAGTTTGTCCAAGAAACACCAGCCCTAGGAAACCTTCTGAACTTTTCAGCCCCCAGGGCTGGCTCAAACAAAAAGTCATCAGACCTAGTCCATCTTGTACTTATATACTTTTTCTCTTGTTAATAAACAATATTCAAGTCACCCAACACAAGTGGACAGACACTCAAGACATGCAGACAGGCTGTAGAGTCCTACGTTAGAAAGTTAGAAAATAATTGTATCAAGGGACAATATAACTCCAGACAACCATAAAAAAATTCCAAGGAATAAAAAATAAGCTCAACACTGAAAGGCTTTAACAAAATATCAGAGCTCCATTCAGTGTGGATTTCTTTCTCAGGCAAAGGGCAGGTAGAGAACAGATAGAGAAGAGGGATCTCAAATGCACACTCGATTCCTGCTTTGAGTGCAAGCTGGGATGTGTGTTTGCAGGTAATTCTGGGTGAGATTAACATTCGAATCATTAAAAAAAGAGTAAAGCAGATTTTTCTCCCTAAAATGAGTGGGCTTTATTCCATGCATGGAAGACCTGAATGGAATAAAATGGCTGAGTGAGACGAACTCCCCCTGCCTGACTACCTTGATCTGGAACATCAGGGTCCTGCCTTCCAACCAGGATACAAACATGAGCACTGCTGGGATCTCCAGGAGAGACATCTTCAAGTACTGTAGTCTGTAAGTACAAGATGAACTGGGGCTTCCCAGACAGCAATAGTGGTAAAGAATCCAACTCCCAGTGCAGGAGACACAAGAGAAGCAGGTTTGATCCCTGGGTTGGGAAGATCCCTGGAAAAGGGAATAGCTACCCATTCCGCTATTCGTATCTGGAAAATCCTATGGACAGAGGAGCCTGTAGACTACCATCTCTAGGGTCACAAACAGTCGGACACCACTGAAGCAACTTAACCCACGTGCACAAGATGGACTAGGTCTGATAACTCTTTGCTGGAGCCAGCCCTGGGGCTGAAAAGTGCAGATGTCAAAAAAAAAAAAAAAAAAAGATTGGACATCACACCACCAGCTCTCCCAGTTCTCAAGCTTTCAGGCATGGACTTGAAACTAAACCATCAGCGCTCATAAGTCTCCAGCTTACTGAGTGTAGACCTTGCAATTCTCAGCCTCCACAATCTTGTGAGCTAGTTATTGATAATAAATTTTTTATCTCTTAGAATAAATCATATGAATCATTCTGTAAATGATTATACAGTAATCATACTCACACACACACACACATATCCTATCGGTTCTGTTTCTCTGGAGAAAGCTGACTAATCCAAATATCAAAGTACAATGAGCTGGTGTAAGTCATACACAGAAAGTCAATGTACAAATAACCACTCCCTGAAACTTTCGTATTATAAGAAACTTTCCACAGACTTGAAATAAGAGTAAAGGGATCTTTTCAAAAGGAAAAGCAAAGGACTTCATAGTGAAAACTGTTCTTAATGTTCTTGGACCAAATAAATTTCTACAGATCTTCAGGGGTCAACCATGTGATGGAGGAACATGTTCAGTTAATGAGTGCTCCTGAGTGCAAGATTTAATTGATTCTCTGACACAGGCCCAAGCTTCTTTATAGGGTCCCCAAGACACCAGATATTCCAGTTTCTGAAATATAAATGTAAAATTTCTGGAAGTTTCAAAGATAATAAGCAAATGCAAAACAGGAAGATTGTGCAAGGCCCAATATTCACTCAGAACACTCTACTGTTAAACAACAACTGAAAGCAAAGTAAGCAACCCAGAAAACCGTCTTCAAATTCATTTTCCATTGTGAAAAGTCAACACAGACTATATGCAGGTTGATTTTTATTTACTAACATGCTTTAAAGAAATATATGTGTATTTCAAGGAACAATCTTACGGTTATAACGTTATAAAGTTTCTTAGACTAGGCAGTCTCTAGGTAGAGGAATTTCTGGGTTGGTCATAAAGGGGTGATAAAGCTGGGGCCTCCTTAAGGGATTCTAGGCATCTACATTCTAAAGGTTTCCAAGTCTTCCATACACCCAGGGCTCCATTAGTACCTTTAACTCAATGATTTTGGAAATGAATCACCAAAACAGAGGCAGAAATTCAGAAGTAGGTGCCTGTTGAAAAACAGATAAGACTCTGAAAGAGGGGACCAGAATTCAGTAAGACTTGCAGAAGTGGACAGGAATCCACAGGATTTTGTCCGCAGGTGTCATGCTGACAAAAGGAAAATCAAGGTGGACAAGAGCAAGTTGGATCAGAGTTTGCACATCATGTTTCAGAACAAGAGTAGTTAAAAACATTTCCTTTTACTTGTTTATTCTCATGTGTGTCTTACAAAAGGTTAGATGAGCATAGCCTCTTTTGACTCCTGTGCCATGGAAGAAAGCCAGGCTCACTGTCAGCGGTGTGACCACCAAGGTTGCCTTTCTGAGCCAGTCTTAAGATTCAGGGCGTGGCGATGTTATATTGGAGTCTCAAAGACTGAATGAGGTCAAACCACAAGAAGTTTTCTTCTGCAGGAGCCCAGCACAAGTGATCCAAGGCTGCACAAAGTGTGATAGCATTTCATATGTGGTCTGAAGAGTCAAGGGCAGGATGGCATTTCGATAAAATGCTTGACAGTCCACAGGGTAAATATTCAGCATACCTACATATTGGCTCTGGGATCTTGGGCAAGTTCGTACCTGAGTCTCATTTTCATTACAAAGCTGTTTTAGAGATGAAACCAGTGGGCATAATGCCCAGTCCATAGCTCAACAAACGGCAGCCATCCGAATTTTCATCACCTAAACTTCTCTCCGATGGAGAAAAGCCAATTCACATTTAAGTGCTATCTTCTATGTGGCAGGCACTGTACTAGTCATTTCCAGGTTTGACCTCCTTTAATCCTTACAAAGTCCCTGAGAGATACTCTTCTATGTCATAGGAGTCTAGAACCTGAGACTGTATCACAGCAAAGTACAGTCGAAAATGTACCGAGAGGGGACTTCCCTGGTGGTCCAGCAGCTAATCCACGCTCCCAATGCACAGGGCCCAGATTTGATTTCTGATCAGGGAACTAGATCCCATATGCTGCAACCACGATATCACATGCTGCAATGAAGATCCAGCACAGTTAAGTAAACAAATATTTTTTTAAAAAGAAAATACACAGAAAAGTGTTGGGGGCCAGCGTGAGGCACCCCGCCTGTGGCAAAGGTCATGAGGAAGGAGGCTCCACATACGCAAAGGCGGGATTGAGCCTCAGGAGTCCCCCTGGAAATCCTCGAGCATCTACCCCCATAACCAGAGCCTGCCTACTTTACTACTTTGTGCTCTCACCTACACCTCTGACTTTATGAGGGGCTGTTCCCCACCACCTCTTTCGGAGAAGGAGTTAACTTAGAGCTCCAGTTAATCAAAACTCCTAGGCGTGACAAGAGTGTTTTAACCTACAAACTCCTCTGAAGGTTCTCTAGCCTGCCTGACAGGCTTGTCCAGCCACATGTGATTGCTCACAGCCTCCCAACCGTGAGAGGCATGAGATGCTTTAAACCTTCTAAAAACAGGTTCCTTAGAAAAATTAGAAAACCATTAGTATAAGTATAGTGGGCTGATTAGAAATTGTATTGGTGAAGGGTTTTTCATTCGTTGAGCCAATGTTTGTTGCTAAGTCTCCACATCCCCTGCCCTTACACACATTAATAAATATATAGAAGAAATAAGTATTAACTTTTGATATTAATCACGTTAGACCTTAGGCAAAGTAAATTCTTTCCTTAACTAAAATCCACTACACCCTCACCCTATAGGAATGTAACTTTATTTGGGTGGCGTCTGTTTTAAGAATAATCACCCCTGGAGAAATAAGTGTCCTGGTTGACTGACCGCTGTCACAAGGAGAGGGTCATAAATTGTCAGCAGGCCCCCTGGCCAGAAGATGATGTAACATCCCTAAGACCTCTGTATACATTTGTATGAAGCACCTGACTTTGATAAAAGTCAGGACTGCTGACCCCGTGTGACTTTTGCATAACATCTCAATGTATAAAAGTAGACCATGCAAAATAAAGAATTGGGATCAGTTTCTCGAAATACTGGTCTCCCCATGTCGCTCTCTCTCTCAAACTCTGGCTGAGTCTCCATCTGGAGCGCGGAACCCACCAAGCTTACTAATTTTGCCTGGGCTTCTAAGATCCAACCAGGGAGACCTCAGTGTCTCCTCTCCTTCGGGAAAACGGAAGGATGCCTGCGGCCTACGTAAGTGGTGCAAACTTCTTGTCTTGGTTTTATTGGTCTCCTGCATAAACCAAGCTACTCAGCCTCTTTTCTCCACTGAATTTTCATACTGAGCTATTCTCATTCTATTACTCTTCACATCTCTAATTAATATCTAATTGAAGCTATTGTATCCTGATCCTCACTGACGCCGGCCCGCTTTGAACTCCCTGGATCAGCCGGGGCTGGACCCTGGCAGAAAAGGGTGGGGGAGTTGTCTCATTGTAAACAAATGATTGCTAACTCCCCTTTCAGCTGCTGCTGCTGCTGCTGCTGCTAAGTCACTTCAGTCGTGTCCGACTCTGTGCAACCCCATAGATGGCAGCCCACCAGGCTCCCCCATCCCTGGGATGCTCCAGGCAAGAACACTGGAGTGGGTTGCCATTTCCTCCTCCAATGCATGAAAGTGGAAAGTGAAAGTGAAGTCACTTAGTCGTGTCCGACTCTTAGCGACCCCATGGACTGCAGCCCACCAGGCTCCTCCATCCATGGGATTTTCCAGGCAAGAGTACTGGAGTGGGGTGCCATTGCCTTCTCCAGGTCCTAATTCTATGACCCAATATGGCCAAGGAGCAAGCATCTTTTAATTTCATGACTGCAGTCATCATCTGCAATGATTTTGAAGCCCAAGGAAATAAAGCCTGTCACTATTTCCATTGTTTCCCTATCTATTTGCCATGATGCTTTTGAACTGTGGTGTTGGAGAAGACTCTTGAGAGTCCCTTGGACTGCAAGGAGATCCAACCAGTCCATTCTAAAGGAGATCAGCCCTGGGTGTTCTTTGGAAGGAATGATGCTAAAGCTGAAACTCCCATACTTTGGCCACCTCATGCGAAGAGTTGACTCATTGGAAAAGACTCTGACACTGGGAGGGACTGGGGGCAGGAGGAGAAGGGGACGACAGAGGATGAGATGGCTGGATGGCATCACCAACTCAATGGACATGAGTTTGAGTGAACTCTGGGAGATGGTGATGGAAAGGGAGGCCTGGCATGCTGCAATTCATGGGGTTGCAAAGAGTCAGACACGACTGAGCAACTGAATTGAACTGAACTGAACTGAACTGAATGGGACCAGATGCCATGATCTTAGTGTTTTTAATGTTGAGTTTTACTTTGCCAACAAAGGTCTGTATAGTCAAAGCTATGGTTTTTCCAGTAGTCATGTATGGATGTGAGACTTGGACCATAAAAAAGGCTGAGCACCAAAGGATTGATGCTTTTGAACTGTGGTGTTGGAGAAGACTCTTAAGAGTCCCTTGGATGGCAAGGAGATCAAACCAGTCAGTCATAAAGGAAATCAATCCTGAATATTCATTGGAAGGACTGATGAAGTTGAAGCTCCAATACTTTGGCCACCTGATGTGAAGAGCTGACTCATTAGAAAAGATCCTGATGATGGGAAAGACTGAAGGCAGGAGGAGAAGGGGACGACAGAGGATGAGATGGTTTGTTGGCATCACTGACTCAATAGACATGAGTTTGAGAAAACTCCAGGAGATAGTGAAGGACAGGAAAGCCTGGTTGTGCTACAGTCCATGGGGTCACAAAGAGTCAGACAAGTCTGAGCAAATGAACAACAATATGGCCAAGAGAATATGGATAGAGTTATAGTCAGCTTTCTCAATATTAACAGGAACTTTAAAGAGGAAAACAAACCTTTCAAAAACTGTATTATAATGATCAACATTGACAAATTTTCTAGAGCAATGCTTTGTAGGGGCGGGGGGGGGGGGGGGGGAAGAAAACTGTGAGTCTACTTTTTTCAGAATTTGTCTAAGCGATCCAAAATCTGAAATACCATTTTCCCTCCAAGGTTTGGCTTATAATGTCAAAGACAGTCAAAATTTCAGTGCTATTTGATGCTTGAACAGCAGTTTCTTCTCACCTGCAAAATTGTGAGTTGCCACCTGGTGATAGCAGAGTTCCATTCGTGCCATCCAAGAGGAAAGGGTGGTCTTAAGTCTGAAAGAAATCACAAAAATGCCGACTGGTTTTTGTTCAAGGAATAGGTTTATTTATTAAAAAAAAAAAAAGCTAAAATCTAGATTATTAAGTATTATCCACACAGACAGACTCAAGAGTGAATTAGGGGGGAAAGGAATTTTGCAGTTGAGCAAGTCTCTCGCTGGTCCTCATTGCTGCTGCTGCTGCTGCTGCTAAGTCGCTTCAGTCGTGTCCGACTCTATAGACAGCAGCCCACCAGGCTCCCCCGTCCCTGGGATTCTCCAGGCAAGAACACTGGAGTGGGTTGCCATTTCCTTCTCCAGTGCATGAAAGTGAAAAGTGAAAGTGAAGTTGCTCACGTTCTTGTTCTGCTGTGTTACAGGTCCTGGTCCCAGGGCTGTTCTGGCTCCGTTATAGCTTAGATCGTTCTAGCAACACATCTGCAGCCTCCTCTCCACTCACAGGTCCCTGCAATTCACCCCATTACTCCTTACGTCCCATCCCTCCCACTCCTCTGCCCTCCCTCTCTTCTCTAAGGCATTTTGAAACTGCAGGGGACTGTTTACTGTCTTCTAGGAACCTTCACATCCCCAGATAACAGCAGAATCTCCACCCAAAGCTTTCAGTCCTTCTCCTTTTGTTAAAGCGTCCACAGTTACTTTGTGCCCTTTCTGGTTGTACTGTTTGCAGATAAACAATCTGAAGGCTCATGTATTCATTTTATAAACTTGTATTGCAATCCAGTTTTCAATTCTACTGCCAATAACAGTCAATGGAATTTTTCATGTTTCTAAACTGAATTCTGTTTTATACCCAGAAGAAGAGGGCAGCTTTAATTAATTTCTTTGTTACACAATAGATCACTCAAAATATTGCCACTGTCTGGACTCAATCACCAAGACATTAAGGCCAGGGGCTGCCTTGACCATGAAAATTAAGGCTTTGTTTTGATGAAAGCACACATCTAACATCTAATGGAAATAATTTCAGGAAAAATTAAAAGGGCATCAGCTGATATTTTGTCCTTTTTTTCAATATTTTTTTATTAACAAAAAGTACTAAACTCAATCCTTGATTTTATCCTATCACTGCCAATACTCCAATTATTAGTTAAAATAAATAAGCCTTGTTCTTCTTTTTATGTGGACCATTTTTTAAAAGTCTTTATTTGTTATAATACTGCTTGTTTTATGCTTTGGTTTTTTGACCATGGAATGTGGGATCTTAGCTTCCTGACCAGGGATCGAACCACACCCCTGCACTAGAAAGCAAAGTCTCAATCACGGACAGCCAGGGGCGTCCCAGTAAACCCTGTATTTAATAAAGAGTTCTTGCCTTTTGTTCTTGACTGTGCTGGGTTTTCTGGTCATCTCATCAGAACCACCTCTTACTTCCAAGGTCGGATGCCATGTTTCCCAGAATGCCCTTTCTATATGGTTTGATTTTCTGCCATCAGAGGAACTTGCATGGGACTTAGAAAGTTAAGGCATCCTTCTCAGGAGGTCACAGTGGCCAGGGGTGATGGCATCCTGGGTTTTTGGCTAATTTCAGCTTCCTTCTCCCCTGCAGTTCTTCAAGCTGACATTTCTCCAATCCTTCCCCTGCAGCATTCTCCATAAGCTCCTCGACATGTGTGTAAGCCCTGATACCTTTATTAAATCCCTTTCTTTCTGTAATATTTGCAATGGCTGTTTTCTGGACTGAACCCATTTCCATTACTAAAAATTGTAGTAATGTTTGTTATAGGATATCAGGCAAGGAAAAGCTTCACAAAGTCCTACCAAGGTTTGTCCAGTGAAAGGAAGTAATTAATGGAGCAAGTTGAAAATAAGAGTTGTCTATTTTTACAAACCACTGAATTCACAAAAGAAAAAGAAATATTTGAATGCAAGTGAGGATTTTGTATTATGCATCTTTACTGGTAAAACGCCTACATTTTTTTACTCTTGAAAACTGTTTTTTATTGCTTCCTCTCCTATCTTTGAAATGGCTGACTGTATTTCCCAATTCCCAGGAGTAATTTAGCATATTTCCCAGCATGCCTCCTACCTCACTCCAGTTACACTTCAGCTTTATGTACTGTTTATTAATATCTGAAATAGATACTCTACTGGCACCTAATACATTCTGTTGACACTGGCTAGCAGATTTTTTGGAATAGTCTGACCTTCTTATGAGGGAACTTCCCAGGTGGCGCTAGTGGTAAAGAACCCATGTGCCAAAGCAGGAGACATACGAGATGCAGGTTTGATTCCTGGGTCAGGAAGATCCCCTGGAGAAAGGCATGGCAATCCACTCCAGTATTGTTGTCTGGAGAATTCTATGGACAGAAGGAGCCTGGTGGGCTACAGTCCATAGGGTTACAAAGAGTCGGACACGACTGAAGCGACTTAGCATGCAGCATGACTTTCTTATCCTCATTGAATTTTAAAATTACTTAAGGAATGGATGTGCTAAAAGTTCAGGCGCTGAGCTTATTGGAGGAAAAGGTCACACAACTCCAATAAATACATAATTTTATTTTTCACTGGTGATGAAGTTCATGCTCTAATACCATACACCTTGCAAAGGAAGTAAGAAGAACAGTGAGCTTTCAGAGTGCTGGGGTAGGGTGTGGGGTAGTCTTGCTTCATCCTGCAAATTTACCCACGTGTCCATCTACGACTGCACAAAATTTCTAACTTAGCATTCCAGAGTAGTAAACTTTTGCTTTACATTTTAAAATGGTTTACATTTTAAAATTTAATACATAATAAGATCAGGTCTTACTTTCATATTAAAAAAAAAACAGAAAAGTTTATAGTTATGTTTTAAAACTTTATTAGCTTCTCCTGTGAGGACTACATTAATGAAAATTGAAACAGAAGAAGAGTTAGTTTTATGCATCTGACTTTTTCCCCATGCAATACTGTATTTGTCAGGATGGAGTAGGTTTTTCCATAGTAACAAACAACCTCCACATCCCAATGGATTTCTCACTCACATATATGGTACACTGTTAGCCACGAGGGAAGCCCTGCCCGTCACCCTCACCCAAGTGTCCTGGTTACTGGAGACCCTAGTGCACTGTGTATCACCACAATCACAAGAGGTGTCCCGGTTACTGGAGACTCTAGTGTACCTTGTGTTACCACAATCACAAAAGCAGGAGGAAGAGAGGTGGAGACTCTTCCACTCACTCTTTAAGCTTCTGCTTGGAAGTGACACATGCCACTTGCATTCACATTCCAGGGCCTAAAGCAAGTCACATGGCTTCACTTCACTTCAGAGTGGGTGGAGAATTAAAATCTTATCATATGCCAGAGGGAGAGCTGGAATACGCATGCATGCTGTGCTGTGCTTAGTCCCTCGGTCGTGTCCGACTCTCTGTGATCCCACGGACTGTAGCCCGCCAGGCTCCTCTGTCCATGGGGATTCTCCAGGGAAGAATACTGAAGTGGGTTGCCATGAGTTGCTCCAGGGGATTTTCCCAACCCAGAGATCGAACCCAGTTCTCCCTCATTGTAGGCGGATTCTTTACATCTGAGCCACCAGGGAAACCCAAGAATACTGTAGTGAGTAGCCTATCTGTTCTCCAGGAGACCTTCTCAACTCAGGAATCCAACCAGGGTCATCTGTAATGCAGGTGGAATCTTTACCAACTGAGCTACCAGGGAATCCCCATGCATGTAGATTATAGAAAACTGTTTAATTCATTGCCATTGTTAGATTACATTACAACCTAGTGAGTGCATGCATTATCTATGAGACAACAGTCTCCCTAGAGGATGAATACTGGTTCTTTAAGGGGTGGGGGCCAAAATTTAGATAGCACAATGGGCTGTGTGTATCCTCCAAAGTGACACATTATATAAATACATATACTATGATATTAAAAATTCATTTGTGGGTGATTGGCAAAAAAATCTAAAAAGGCTCCTTAAAGGGGGTTGATAATAAAAATAAAGTTGAGAAGTACTAGTTTAGCAGGAAGCATACTGAGTTTAGGGCTTTCCTGGTAGCTTAGCTGGTAAAGAATCTGCCTGCAATGAAAAAGACCCTGGTTCAATTCCTGGATTGGGAAGATCCTCTGGAGAAGGGATAGGCTATTCACTCCAATATTCACGGGCTTCCCTGGTGGCTCAGATGGTAAAGAATCTGCCTGGAGAATCCCATGGGCAGAGGAGCCTGGTGGGCTACAGTCCATGGGATCGCAAAGAGTTGGACACGACTGAGTGACTAAGCAAAGCACCGCAGCATTCTGAGTTTGAGAACCAGGAAGGAGGCATTCTAGTTCTGGCATTGAGTGAAATCAGTTAATTGACCACTCAGCTTGAAAAGCTTAGTTCTTCTCATCCTTTGTTTTCTTGGGCTGCTATAACAAATGACCACAAAATGGGTGACTTAACAGACATTTACTCTCTCACAACTCTAGAGGCTAGATGTCTAAAATATCAAGGAATCAGGTGTCGGTAGAGTCATGCTCTCTCTGAAGGCCCTGAGGGAGAACATGTGCCATGGGTCTGCTCCAGCTGCTGAGGGAGCCAGCACTGCTTGGTGTTCCTTGAGTTGTGACAACAGAATTCTAATTCCTGCCTCTGTCTTCACATTGACTTCTCTGTGTGTGCGTCTGCATGTCTCCAAATCTCTCTCTCCTTGTAAAAACAATATTCACTGGAAGTTGGCCCATCTTATACTATGGGCTGGAAGAAGCACAAGCTGGAGTCAAGATTGCTGGGGAAAATATCAGCAACCTCAGATATGCAGATGACACCACCCTTATGGCAGAAAGTGAAGAGGAACTAAAAAGCCTCTTGATGAAAGTGAAAGTGGAGTGTGAAAAAGTTGACTTAAAGCTCAACGTTCAGAAAAGCAAGATCATGGCATCTGGTCCCATCACTTCATGGGAAATAGATGGGGAAACAGTGGAAACAGTGTCAGACTTTTTTTTTGGGGGGGGGGGGCTCCAAAATCACTGCAGATGGTGACTGCAGCCATGAAATTAAAAGACACTTGCTCCTTGGAAGGAAAGTTATGACCAACCTAGATAGTATATTCAAAAGCAGAGACATTACTTTGCCAACAGAGGTCCATCTAGTCAAGGCTATGGTTTTTCCAGTAGTCATGTATGGATGTGAGAGTTGGACTATAAAGAAAGCTGAGCACTGAAGAACTGATGCTTTTGAACTGTGGTGTTGGAGAAGACTCTTGAGAGTCCCTTGGACTGCAAGGAGATCCAACCAGTCCATTCTAAAGGAGATCAGCCCTGGGATTTCTTTGGAAGGAATGATGCTAAAGCTGAAACTCCCGTACTTTGGCCACCTCATGTGAAGAATTGATTCATTGGGAAAGACTCTGATGCTGGGAGGGATTGGGGGCAGGAGGAGAAGGGGAGGACAGAGGATGAGATGGCTGGATGGCATCATGACTCAATGGACGTGAGTCTTAGTGAACTCCGGGAGTTGGTGATGGATGGGGAGGCCTGGCATGCTGTGATTCATGGGATCACAAAGAGTTGGACACAACTGAGTGACTGAACTGAACTGAACTGAACTGAACATACTATGGTTCAGTTAACATACCATCTTAATTTGATACATCTGCAAAGCCCTACTTCCAAATAAGGTCATATTCACAGGTACTTGGGGTTAGGAGTCCAACATATCTGGTTTTTTAATCATTAGAACTTGAATTTATACCCTTTGATTCCATACCTGTCTATGTAACTTTTTTTTTTTTTTGCAGTGCCCACTACATTCTAGGTCTGTGATTGAGACAGAAAGATTCCTTTAGTTGGTGCAAACTTTTTAGTCCCTACTATGTGCCAGGCACTGTTCTAGGCACTAGAGTTACAGTTATAATAATACAACAAACAAAGAAATCTAGACTAATTTCTACCAATTTTTTAGGGCTTCTAATCCACAATAGAAATGGATGATAGATATAAATAATACAAAAACACAACGAAGGAAGACAGGACATAGTAAGATGATGGAGATTGACAGAGTGGAGGATGTAATTGTGGGTAAGGTAGCTGGGAGAAGCCTTCTTATGGAGGTGAGTTTGAGTTAAAGGCTTTGAACGAAGGGAGGGAAAAACCATGTGACTACCAAGGAAGGAGAGTTCCAGACAGAGAATAGCAAATGTAAAAGTCCTGAGCATGCAGGCCCATAAAGGGTAGTGCAGGCATGTGCAGAAGAAACGTGCCATAGGTGAATGTGTTTGATGGGGACAGCATGGCAGAGTGGAGGGAGCAAAATAGCAGAGGAAAGAAATGAAGTGTGAGAGGTCATAGGGGATCAGATCAGACAGTGCTTAAAGGCTGTAGGAAGTATTTTGGCTGTTATTTTAAACATGCTTGCTTGCTAAGTCACTTCAGTCATGTCTGACTCTGTGTGCCCCATGGACTGTAGCCTGCCAGGCTCCTCTGTCCATGGGATTCTCCAAGCAAGAGTACTGGAGTAGGTTGCCATGCCCTCTATCAGAGGATCGTCCCGACCCAGGGATCAAACCCGTGTCTCCTGAGGCTCCTGCTTTGCAAGTGGATTCTTTACCACTGAGCCACCAGGGGAAGCCCCCACTGATGCTTAATTTATCGCTCCACTGATCATATGGTGTGGCACTGACGGAGGAAAAGATACATGGATCAGTGAAACAGAATAGACAATACAGAAGTAGACTGACACAAACGTCTCAGGTAAATTTTGACAAAAATACAGAAATAACTCAATAAAGGACTGTGTTTTCAATAAACGGTATGGAGCAACTGGATATTTCCAGGTCATAAAGAAAAGAAAAAAATGAGCCTTGACCTAACCCTCATAACTTATGTAAGAATTAATTGTTTTTCAAGTCACCAATTTAAAAAATAAAATATAAATCCATGAAAGTTTTTTCAAATAGGAGAAAATGCTTGGGACCTAGAGCTATATAGAGTTCTTAGAATTAGCATCAACAGTATGATCCATAAACAAAAAGGTTTGACAAACTGGACTTTTTGAAACAACTTTTGCTCTGCAAAAGCCCATGTGGAGAGGATGAAAAGACAATGTACAGACTTGGAGAAAATATTTACAAACACACATTTAACACTGGGCTTACCAGGTGGCGCTAGTGGTAAAGAAACCGTCTGCCAATGCAGGGGATGTAAGAGATGTGGGTTCGATCCCTGGGTCAGGAAGATCCCCTGGAGTAGGAAATGGCAACCCACTTCAGTATTCTTGCCTAGAAAATCCCAAGGATAGAGGAGCCTGGTGAGCTACAGTCCGGGGGGTTGGAAAGAGTTGGACACAACTGAGTGCACACCCACATTCACAACATATAAAGACCTCTCACACTGATTAGCATGGAAGAAACAAACAAACAAAACTCCCCAAACAATCCAATTAGAAAATGCACAAAATTCATGAAGAGGTATTTCACTGGAGAGAATATGCAGATGGCAAATAGAGTCATAATAGTCGTTTCACATCATCAGTCATCAGAAAAATACAGATTTAACCACAATGAGATATTACTACACACCTATCAGAATTACTAAAATAAAATGGTAACAACATTAAATGCTATCAAGAATGTAGAGAAACCAAATCAAGATGGATTAAAATCAACATGTAAAGAATGAAACTACAGAAGCAATACTAGACTGAATACAGGAGGATATTGTAAAGTAGATAATTATAGCTAGGAAAGATGTTTCAGAGAAAGACAAACACAACAGAAAATGGACAAACTGATTTTAAGGAATAATTTGCATACTATTTATCAAACAATTGTCTTTATTAAACTAATTCTGAGACCACAGTTTGTAAAATTCCCTTGGCAGTTTCTTCTTTGTGACACCTAGAAGACAATCAAATTGCCCAGGTAAACTGATGGATTTGCCTCACTAGATGCGACTCTATTGTAAAATAGGATACTGCCCTGACATACAACTTGGTGGGTGTGACAACAGATTGTAGTGGACAGCTCTGTTCTGGTCACACAGCCCCTTGATGTGCAATGTTCAAACAGTAGTCTGCCTGGAGATGCTTTTTGCAGACAGTGTGATCTTTCTCCAGAAACCTAGAGGTCTGCAATGTGACTGTCCCATTGAGGCTTTTCACAAAACCCTCACGGCATTCTTATTTACTGAGGAGACCCTCAGCACCATGGGGTATGCTGGGTTCAAGTGGGAGTGTTGCTTATACCAGTTTGAATTGGTTGCAGAGCTCTCTCTTATACCAGGCCTTCTGAGGCACCAATGTGTATGTGTGTGTGTTAGTCACTTAGTCATGTCTGACACTTGGCAACCCCATGGACTGTAGGCGACCCCAGGCTCCTCTGTCCATGGGGATTCTCCAGGCAAGAATACTGGAATGGGTTGCCGTTTCCTTCTCCAGGGGATCTTCTTGACCCAGGGATCGAATCCAGGTCTCCTGCATGGCAGGCAGATTCTTTACCATCTGAGCTATATACATAGGTCAGAAAGTATTCGTAAGTGAAACATAGGCTACCTCCAAAGTCTGAAGCAGCCTACCCAGTGCTGTGTTTTTTTCTCCAGGGGAAGAGGTACAAGAACTTATCTTACTTTTTTGAGGGGATATTCTGGAATGCTTCAAACCGTTAGATTTCTGAAATTTTCAGATAGGACAGGCCCTTGAGTCTTTGTAGGGCTGTTATCTATTCTCTGGAGTACGGGTCTGGCCATATCCTCCAGAGTACTTGCCACTTCTTGCTCATCTGGTCCAATTACCATAATATTATTAATATAGCAGACCAGGCTCTCTTCTGCACAATGTACAATCAAGATCTCTTTGGGGACTTTCCTGCTGGTCTAGTGGTTAAGAATCTACGTGTTAATGCAGGTGACATGGGTTCGATCCCTGGTCCAGGAAGATCCCACGTGCTGCAGGGCAACTAAGCCCAGGCACCAGAACTGCTGAAGCCTGAGTGCCCTAGAGCCAGTGCTCCACAATAAGAGAAGCCATCTCAGTGAGAAGATCATGCACTGGAGAAAGCCTGCATGGAGGAACAAAGACCCAGCACAGCCAAAAATATAAAATAAAAACAAATATTTCTTTAAAAAAAAAGAATCCCTTTAGACAAATAGTGGGAGAATTAATACAGCCCTGGCACAAAAGCATGAATGTGTTTTCTGTCTGTTTCAGGTAAACGTTCACTTGCATCCTGCTTTGATCTTTCCTGATGGGATTGAAAAGAATCATTTTTTATTCTTTTATCTTGATTTTTTTTATCATATCAAGAGCTGCATATCACTGACCTGAGGCACTGTTGATTAGCCTGTTAAAGAGACCAGCCCAGTATGGAAACTGTAATTGGAGCTTCCACTTAGTTGAGTTGGGTAGATCACCATCAACTGTTATAATTTCTGCAAGGTCTAGACAGCTAAAATGATTGGAGTAATGGATGACCACCATCTTGGCACCTTTAAGTTTTTGGTATTGGCTTAATTTCTGCCATTATATTCAAGATGCAGTATTGTTTTTGATTCACTATCTTGGCTCAGGCAGAAGGCAGCTTCCGAGATTTCCATTTGGTCATTCCTACAGTTATGACTCTCACAACAGGTCAGGACACCAAGATAATGATTCTGTCAAACTGAAAATTACATCCATTTTGAGGATGCTCCCAGTGGGACTAGGAAAATGACCATATAGTACATGCTTGGATCCACCGAACCAATGTGGTGTACTCTTGGACCAGAACTCCACTGATCTGATCTCTGTATGATGCACTTTAACTGGGGGTCATGATAATGTTTCAGGTCCTGGGTACCAGTGTCAGTTCAGATGCTGTATCCAAAAAAAAAAGAGTACTGTATTCCCTTTTTCACAGTATGAAATGACTCTGCAACTGTATGATCCTTTGGCGGAAGAAGTGGGAAATAACTACCATATATCTAAGGTGTTGCAGAGGACTTTCTCAAGGCAGTCAGTCAGTTCAGTCCCTCAGTCACGTCTGACTCTTTGCGACCCCGTGGACTGCAGCACGCCAGGATTCCATTCAGTTCAGTTCAGTTCAGCGGCTCAGTTGTGTCCAACTTTTTGTGACCCCTTGAACTGCAGCATGCCAGGCTTCCCTGTCCATCACCAACTCCCAGAGTCCACCCAAACTCATGTCCATTGTGTTGGTGATGCCATCCAACCATCTCATCCTCTGTCATCCCCTTCTCCTCCTGCCCCCAATCTTTCCTGGCATCAGGGTATTTTCAAATGAGTCAGCTCATCGCATCAGGTGACCAAAGTATTGGAGTTTCAGCTTCAACATCAGTCCCTCCAATGAACACCCAGGACTGATTTCCTTTAGGATGGACTGGTTGGATCTCCTTGCAGTCCAAGGGACTCTAAAGAGTCTTCTCCAACACCACAGTTCAAAAGCATCAATCCTTTGGCGCTCAGCTTTCTTTATAGTCCAACTCTGACATCCATACATGACTACTGGGAAAACCATAGCCTTGACTAGATGGACTTTTGTTGGCAAAGTAATGTCTCTGCTTTTTAATATATTATCTAGGTTAGTCATAACTTTCCTTCCGAGGAGCAAGCATCTTTTAATTTCATGGCTATGATCACCATCCGCAGTGATTTTGGAGCCCAGAAAAATAAAGTCTGACACTGTTTCCACTGTTTTCCCATCTATTTTCCATGAAGTGATGGGACCGGATGCCATAATCTTGGTTTTCTGAATGTTGAGCTTTAAGCAAACTTCTTCCCTCTCCTCTTTCACTTTCATCAAGAGGCTTTTGAGTTCCTCTTCACTTTCTGCCATAAGGGTGGTGTCATCTGCATATCTGAGGTTATTGATATTTCTCCTGGCAATCTTGATTCCAGCTTGTGCTTCCTCCAGCCCAGCAATTTTCATGATGTACTCTGCATATAAGTTAAATAAGCAGGGTGACAATATACAGCCTTGACGTACTCCTTTTCCTATTTGGAACCAGTCTGTTGTTCCATGTCCAGGTCTAACTGTTGCTTCCTGATCTGCATACAGGTCTCTCAAGAGGCAGGTCAGGTGGTCTGGTATTCCAATCTCTTTGAGAATTTTCCACAGTTTATTGTGATCCACACAGTCAAAGGCTTTGGCATAGTCAATAAAGCAGGAGTAGATGTTTTTCTGGAACTCTCTTGCTTTTTTGATGATCCAGCAGGTGTTGGCAATTTGATCTCTGGTTCCTCTGCCTTTTCTAAAACCAGCTTGAACAACTGGAAGTTCACAGTTCACATATTGCTGAAGCCTGGTTTGGAGAATTTTGAACATTACTAGTGTGTGAGATGAGTACAATTGAGCGGTAGTTTTAACATCCTTTGACATTACCTTTCTAAGGGATTGGAATGAAAACTGACCTTTTCCAGTCCTGTGGCCACTGCTGAGTTTTCCAAATTTGCTGACATATTGAGTACAGCACTTTCACAGCATCATCTTTCAGGATTTGAAATAGCTCAACTGGAATTCCATCACCTCCACTAGCTTTGTTTGTAGTGATACTTCCTAAGGCCCACTTGACTTCACATTCCAGGATGTCCGGCTCTAGGTGAGTGTGAGTGATCACACCTTTGTGATTACCTGGGTCTTGAAGATCTTTTTTTGTATAGTTCTTCTGTGTATTCTTGCCACCTCTTCTTAATATCTTCTGCTTCTGTTAGGTCCATACAATTTCTGTCCTTTATTGAGCCCATCTTTGCATGAAATATTCCCTTGGTATCTCTAATTTTCTTGAAGAGAACTCTAGTCTTTCCCATTCTATTGTTTTGCTCTATTTCTTTGCAGAAGGCTTTCTTATCTCTCCTTGATATTCTTTGGAACTCTGCATTCAAATTGGTATATCTGTCCTTTTCTCCTTTGCTTTTCATTTCTTTTCTTTTCACAGCTATCCTATCCATCACCAACTCCCAGAGCTTACTCAAAGTCATGTCCATAGAGTCAGTGATGCTATCCAATCATCTCATCCTCTGTCGAACCCTTCTCCTCCCGTCTTCAATCTTTCCAAGAATTAGGGTCTTTTCCAATGAGTCAGTTCTTTGCATCAGGTGGCCAAAGTATTGGAGTTTCAGCTTCAGCATCAGTCCTTCCAATGCATATTCAGGACTGATTTTCTTTAGGATGGACTGGTTGGATCTCCTTGCTGTCCAAGGGATTCTCAAGAGTCTTCTTCAACACCACAGTTCAAAAGCATCAGTTCTTCAGTGCTCAGCTTTCTTTATAGTCAAACTCTCACATCCATACATGACTACTGGAAAAACCATAGCTTTGACTAGACAGATCACTGTTGGGAAAGTAATGTCTCTGTTTTTTTTTTTTTTTTTTTAATTTATTTATTTTTTATTGAAGGATAATTGCTTTACAGAATTTTGCTGTTTTCTGTCATGAATCAGCCATGGGTATACATATATCCCCTCCTTTTGAAACTCCCTCCCCCTCCCACCCCTCTAGGTTGATACTGAGCCCCTTTGCTCTGAACCATAGAGCAAATTCCCGTTGGCTATATATTTTACATATGGTAATGTAAGTTTCCATGTTACTCTTTCCATACATCTCACCCTCTCCTCCCCATTCCCCATGTCCATAAGTCTATTCTTTATGTCTGTTTCTCCATTATTGTCCTGTAAATAAATTCTTCAGAACCATTTTTCTAGATTCCGTATATATGTGTTAGAATATGGTATTTATCTTTCTCTCTCTAACTCACTTTACTCTGCATAATAGGTTCTAGATTTATTTACCTCATTAGAACTGACTCAAATGTGTTCCATTTTATGGCTGAATAATAGTCCATTGTGTATATATATATCACAACTTCTTTATCCATTCATCTGTCGATGGACATCTAGGTTGCTTCCATGTTCTAGTTATGGTAAATAGTGCTGCAATGAACAATGGGATACATGTATCTCTTTCAATTTTGGTTTCCTCAGGGTGTATGCCTAGGAGTGGGATTCCTGGGTCATATGGTGGTTTTCTTCCTAGTTTTTTAAGGAATCTCCATACCGTCTTCCGTAGTGGCTGTATCAATTTACATTCCCACCAACAGTGTAAGAGTGTTCCCTTTTCTCCACACCCTCTCCAGCATTTATTGTTTGTAGACTTTTTGAGGATGGCCATTTTGACTGGTATGAGGTGATGTCTCATTGTAGTTTTGATTTGCATTTCTCTAATAATGAGCAATGCCTGGCGTGCTGCAATTCATGGGATCGCAAAGAGTCGGACACGACTGAGCGACTGAACTGAAATGAACTGAATAATGAGTGATGTTGAGCATCTTTTCATGTGTTTGTTAGCCATCTGTATGTCTTCTTTGGAGAAATGTCTGTTTAGGTCTTTTCCTACTCTTTGATTGGGTTGTTTGTTTTTCTGGCATTGAGTTGTATGAGCTGCTTGTATATTTTGGAAATTAATCCTTTGTCAGTTGTTTCATTTGCTATTATATTCTCCCATTCTGAGGGTTTTCTTTTCACCTTGCTTATAGTTTCATTTGATGTGTGAAAGCTTTTAAGTTTAATCAGATCCCACTTGTTTACTTTGTTTTTATTTCCATTACTCTAGGAGGTGGGTCATAGAGGATCTTGCTTTGATTTATGTCATAGAGTGTTCTGCCTATGTTTTCTGCTAAGAGTTTTATAGTTTCTGGTCTTACATTTAGGTCTTTAGTCCATTTTGAGTTTATCTTTGTATATGGTGTTAGGAAGTTTCTAATTTCTTTCTTTTACATGTAGCTGTCCAGTTTTCCCAGCACGATTTACTGAAGAGGCTGTCTTTGCCCCATTGTATATTCTTGTCTCTTTTGTAAAAAATAAGGTACCCATAGGTGCATGGGTTTATTTCTGGGCTTTCTATCTTGTACCATTGGTCTATATTTCTATTTTTGTGCCAGTACCATATAGTCTTGATGAGTGTAGCTTTGTAGTATAACCTGAAGTCTGGAAGATTGATTCCTCCAGCTCCATTCTTCTTTCTCAAGACTGCTTTGGCTATTTGGGGTCTTATGTGTTTCCATATGAATTGTCAATTTTTTTTTCTAGTTCTGTGAAAAATGCCATTGGTAATTTAATAGGGATTGCATTGAATCTGTAGATTGCATTTGGTAGTATAGTCATTTTCACAATACTGATTCTTCCTACCCAGGAACATGGAATATCTCTCCATCTGTTTATGTCATCTTTGGTTTCTTTCATTGGTGTCTTATAATTTTCTGTGTACAGTTCTTTCATCTCCTTAGGTAATTTTATTCCTAGATATTTAACTCCTTTTGTTGCAATGGTGAATGAGATTGATTCCTTAATTTCTCTTTCTGATTTTTCATTGTTAGTATATAGAAATGCAAGTGATTTCTGTGTATTGATTTTGTATCCTGCAACTTTGCTAAATTCACTGATTAGCTCTAGTAATTTTCTGATACTATCTTTAGGGTTTTCTAACTACAATATCATGTCATCTGCAAACAATGAGAGCTTTACTTCTTCTTTTCCAATCTGGATTCCTTTTATTTCTTTTTCTTTTCTGGTTGCTGTAGCTAGGACCTTCAGAACTATGTTGAATAATGGTGGTGAAAGTGGACACCCTTGTCTTGTTCCTGATCTTAGGGGGAATGTTATCCGTTTCTCACCATTGAGAATAATGTTTGCTGTAGGCTTATCATATATGGCCTTTACTATGTTGAGGTAGGTTCCTTCTACGCCCAGTTTTTGAAAAGTTTTAATCATAAATAGGTGCCAAATTCTGTCAAAGGCTTTTTCTGCATCTATTGAGATGATCATATGGTTTTTATCTTTCAATTTCTCAATATGGTGTATCACATTGACTGATTTCTGTATATTAAAGAATCCTTGCATCCCTGGAATAAACCTAACTTGATCATGGTATATGAGCTTTTAGATGTGTTGTTGAATTGTTTGTTAAAATTTTGTTGAGGATTTTTGCATCTGTGTTCATCAGTGATATTGGCCTGTAGTTTTCTTTTTTGTGTGTTATCTTCATCTGGTTTTGGTATCAGGGTGATGGTGGCCTTGTAGAATGAATTTGGAAATGTTTCTTCCTTTGCAATTTTTTGAAAGAGTTTTAGAAGGGTAGGCATTAGCTCTTCTCTAAATGTTTGATAGAATTCTCCTGTGAAGCCATCTGGTCCTGGGCTTTTGTTTTTTGGGAGATTTTTGATCACAGCTTCAATTTCAGTGCTTGTAATTGGGTTGTTCATAATTTCTATTTCTTCCTGGTTCAGTTTTGGAAGATTGAACTTTTCTAAGAATCTGTCCATTTCTTCCAGGTTATCTATTTTATTGCCATATAGTTGTTCATAATATTCTCTTATAAACTTTTGTATTTCTGCATTGTCTGTTGTAACCTCTCCTTTTTCATTTCTAATTTTGTTGGTTTGATTCTTTTTTTCTTGATGAGCCTAGCTAAGGGTTAGTCTGGCTAATTTTGTTTATCTTCTCAAAGAACCAGCTTTTAGTTTTATTAATCTTTACTATTGCTTCTTTCATTTCTTTTTCATTTATTTCTGCTCAGATCTTTATGACTTCTTTCCTTCTACTAATTTTGTTTTTTTTCCTTCTTCTTTTTCCAGTTGCTTTAGGTATAAAGTTAGGTTGTCTGCTCGATGTTTTTCTTGTTTCTTGAGGTAGGATTGTATTGCTATAAATTTCCCTCTTAGAACTGCTTTTGCTGCATCCCATAGGTTTTGAGTTGTATGTTCTGATTGTCATTTGTTTCTAGCAATTTTTTGATTTCCCTTTGATTTCTTCAGTAGCCTGTTTATTTTGAAATGTGTTGTTTAATTTCCGTGTTTGTGTTTCTTACAGTTTTTTTCATGTAATTGATATCTAGCACTGTGGTTGGAGAAGATGCTTGACATGATTTCAATTTTCTTAAATTTAATGGGGTTTGATTTGTGACCCAAGATGTGCTCTACCCTGGAGAATGTTCCATGTGCACTTGAAAAGAAGGTGTATTCTTCTGCATTTGGATGGAACGTCCTGAAGATATCAATGAGATACATCTAATCTAATGTATCATTTAAGACTTGTGTTTCATTATTAATTTTCTGTTTTGATGATCTGTCCATTGGTGTGAGTGGGGGTGTTAAAGTCTCCTACTCTTATTGTGTTACTGTGAATTTCTCCTTTTATGTCTGCTAGTGTTTGTCTTATGTATTGAGGTGCTCCTATGTTTGGTGTATAGATATTTACAATTGTTATATCTTCCTCTTGGATTGATCCCTTGATCATTATGTAATGTCCTTCCTTATCTCTTGTAATCTTCTTTATTTTAGGGTCTATTTTGTCTGACATGAAAGTTGCTATTCCAGCTTTCTTTTGCTTCCCATTTGCATTGAATATATGTTTCCATCCTCTCATTTTCAGTCTATATGTATCTTGAGATCTGAAGTGGGTTTCTTGTAGACAGCATATATATGGGTCTGGTTTTTGTATCCATTCATCTAGTCTGTGTCTTTTGGTTGGAACACTTAATCCATTTACCTTTAAAGTAATTATTGTATATATGTTCCTATTGCCATTTTCTAATTGTTTGGGGTTGATTTTGTACATCTTTTTTCTTCTGTCATATTTCTCGACTATACATGTCAGTTTAACATTTGTTGTAAAGCTGGTTTGCTTGTACTGAATTCTCTTAACTTTTGCTTGTGTGAAAAGCTTTTTATTTCTCCATCAATTTTGAATGAGATCCTTGATAGATACAGTAATCTCGGTTGTAGATTTTCCCCTTTCAGTATTTTAAATATATCCTGCCATTCCCTTCTGGCCTGCAGAGTTTCTGCTGAAAGATTGGCTCTTAAGCATATGGGGTTTCCCTTGTACATTACTTGTTGCTTCTCCTTTGCAGCTTTTAATATTCTTTTTTTGTGTTTAGTCTCTCTTAGTTTGATTAGTATGTGTCTTGGTGTGTTTCTCTTTGGGTTTATCCTGTATGAGACTCTTTGTGCCTCTTGGACTTGATTGGCTATTTCTTTTTCCATTTGGGGGAAATTTTCAAATATAATCTCTTCAAAATTTTTTCTCATACCCTTTCTTTTCCTCTTCCTCTTCTGGGACCCCTATAATTCGAATGTTGGTGCATTTGATATGGTCCCAGCGGTCTCTGACACTGTTCTCAGCTCTTTTCATTCTTTTTACTTTATTCTGCTCTTTGGGAGTTATTTCCACCATTTTATCTTCCAGCTCACTGATTTGTTCTTCTGCTTCAGATATTCTGCTATTGAATTCTTCTTGAGTATTTTTATTTTCAGTAATTGTGTTGTTTGTCTCTGTATGTTTATTCTTTAATTCTTTTAGATCTTTGTTAATTGATTCTTGCATTTTCTCCATTTTGTTTTCAAGGTTTTTGATCATCTTTACTATCATTATTCTGAATTCTTTTTCAGGTAATTTTCCTATTTCCTCTTCATTTATTTGGACTTCTGTGTTTCATTTGAGACTAATGAAAATTAAAAAGCTTTTCCTTGGGTCTCCTCCATAATCTTTTATCTTCAAATTCAGTGTAGGAAGAAAAGGAGAAGAGGAGCAAGTGACATCGTGTCAATTGACAGCAGAGAGAGAGCAGAACCTCTCAGTTCCTTTTATTTCCACCTTCTCTTCTTCCACAGAGACTAATCTAGATCTGGGAAGGGTAGGATGAACTCAAGTAGAAACAGCCTGAAACCTACAATGGGCAAGGAGGCAGTAAAAGAGTTCAAGTCTTCAAGCCTAGAAAAATTGCCTCCCAGACAGAAGGGGTTAGGGAAACTACAAGCTGTAATCTTAGAGAAATAGTCTAAAGGAAGAGGTGCCAAGTGACTGGCAATAAGCACATTTGTCCCAATTTTCAAAGCGAGGGAAATGCTGCATGCTGGAAACCATAAGCTGCTGAGCTTCATAACCAACTCCTCACAAATTTCTAGATTGCAGGATTAAAGAGAAGATTGGGAACAGTTAGTAAGGAAAACAAGAAGCTTCAGACGCTGGCCTGGGGCCATTAACACAAAGTCATTCCAGGGATGGTTGTTCTGTTAGTATGTCAAGTTGGGGCAAACAAGCAGGATGCTTTTTAAAGTGTCTTTACTAAAGATTATATTTAAAATACTATTCATTCATTAATAAACTTCTACTAGAATGTAAGCTTCTTGGGGGCAGGGATTTTTTTTGTGGGGTGGGGGGATCCTGTTTTGTTCATTACTACACCTAAAACCAATGCTTGGAGTATAGAAGGTACTCAATAAATATTTTTGAATAACTCAATTTATGTGCATAATAAAATACTGGAAAGAGACATAGAAATATTTATGAAATTTTCTCCATCTTTTCATTTGGGGGTGGGGTGGGAGTTATTGTGTTTGAGGTCTCCTTTTCCCAGGCTTCAAGGAAAGCTGAATTCTTTCCTTGAAGAAGGTTGAATTCTTTCTTCCTTTTGGTTTCTGCCCTCCTAAGAATGGTCCAGTGGTTTGTGTGAGCTTCGTATAGGGTGAGATTTGTGCTGAGTTTTTGTTTGTTTGTTTGTTTTTCTTCTGATGGGCAAGGCTGAGTGAGGAGGTACTCCTGTCTGCTGATGACTGGGTTTGTATTTTTGTTTTGTTTGTTCTTTAGATGAGGTGTCCTGCACGGGGTGCTACTGGTGGTTGGGTGATGCCAGGTCTTGAATTCAAGTGGTTTTCTTTGTGTGAGTTCTCACTATTTGATATTCCCTAGGGTTAGTTCTCTGGCAGTCTAGGGTCTTGGAGTCAGTTCACCCACACAAAAGGCTCAGGGCTTGATCTCTGTTCATGAATGAAGATTCCACAAGTGGTTTGTTATGGCATTAAGGGAGAGTAAAACAAATAGCCAAAATGAGAAACCAATGATGAATCCCAGAAAGTCAGGAAAATAATAATTAAAATAATGGAATATACACATATACATATACAACCATGAGTAAAGTGAAAACAGTCCAACAAAAATAAAATACAGTAGATTGATCTGGCTAACAAAGGAAATAAAAAATTACATTTACCAGTTAAGAACAAAACTAACTTAAGCACAAAGTGGAAAAAAAAAAAAAAACTTAAGCAAGGTGCCAAGTGGGGAATAAAGCAATGAAGACACAACTAACAAATAAGTTGAGAGGAAAAGAAAGAAAGAAAAGAAAGAAAGAATAGATATGCAAAGTTAAATAGAAGTAGATGAAGATTTATATACCTTAAAGATTAACTGCAAGGAGAAAAGAACAGTAGGGAAGGCAAACAAAGGAATAAATGCAGAAAAAATATAATAGGTTTAAAAAGTTAAAATTATAAAAAAGAGGAAAAAAAAAACAGAAGAAAGAAAAAAGGGAAAAAAAAGGAAAACCACAGAATGGCAAAAGCACAATGTAGAGGCAGAGGTTTATAACAACAATAGAAAGTGTGACTGAATATACACATATACATATACAGTTCAGTTCAGATGAGATTAGGTGCGTTCAGGGTGGTATGGCCGTAGACTCAGTTCAGTTCAGTTCAGTCGCTCAGTCATGTCTGACTCTTTGCAACCCCATGGACTGCAGCACGCCAGACCTCCCTGTCTGTCACCAACTCATGGAGTTTACTCAAACTCATGTCCACTGAGTCGGTGATGCCATCCAACCATCTCATCCTCTCGTCCACTTCTCCTCCTGCCTTCAATCTTTCCCAGCATCAGGGTCTTTTCAAATGAGCCAGCTCTTCACGTCAGGTGGTAAAGCATTGGAGTTTCAGCTTCAACATCAGTCCTTCCAATGTACTTATACACCCATAAGCAAAATCAAGAGTCCAACAAAAATTAAGTACAATAGATTGATCTGGCAAACAAAGGAAACCAAAACTTATATCGGCCAGAACAAAACTAATTAAAGCACAAACTGGAAAACAAAACTAAAGCAAGGTGCCAAATATGTTGAAAGGAAAGGAGAGAAAGAAAAGAAAGAAGAATAGATATGCAAAGTTAAATGGAGGTAGATAAAAAAGATTCATATAGGTTAAAGATTAACTGCAAGGGGAAAAGAACAGTAGGAAAAGCAAAGAAAGGAATAAATGTAGAAAAAATAATAATAGGTTTAAAAAAATTTAAAGAGAAACAAAAAAAAAAAAAAGAGAGAGAGAGAGGAAAACTCCACAGAACTGCAAAAGCCCAACATAGAGGCAGAGGTTTATGACAACAATAAAAAATGTGACTGAGGAAAAAGAAAAAAAAAAAAAAGCTCAAAAGCTTAATTGGATTTCTTAGTGCCAATAAAATCAACAACTACAACATGGGAGGGAGGGTGGGGGGAGGGAAAAAAGAAAAAATCCAAAAGAATCTACAGAACAAGTCAAAAAATAAGAATAATAAATGTTCTTCTTGAGTCACAGAGTCCTTTTCAGCACTGGGAATTACAGTCCACCTTACTTCCCTAGGATGCCCTCCAACACTGCTGATCTCTGGACCTGCTGTGGGGGCAGCTCAGATTCTAATCTGGCCCTACTGCTTTGTGTTCTTGCCTCTAATGTCCACAGCTATCAGAGCTAGTGTGTTTTCTTTTGTGGGAGCTCTCAATGTCCTTTTATATATTCCATAGACACAGCATCTGCCTAGCTGATCATGTGGATTTAATCTGCAGCTTGTAGAGCTGGTCGGAAGCCTTTGGGTCTTCTTCCTTAGCCACGCTGCCCCTGGGTTTCAATTGTGGTTTTATTTCCACCTCTGCATGTTGGTCATTCACTGGAGTTTAGCTCCTGAGGCTGCCCTGAAGGGCTTGGGTTTACCCCTGTGAAGGCCAGGTATGGAGGTAATGCAGCTGTTTGGGTCCCAGGGGTTCTGGCAGCACCAGGTACTCAGTGGGGTTGGTGGCTAGGGCAGCAGGAAATATAGTGCTTCAGAAGGGTATGGCAACCAGTATTGGCCGATACGCTCCAGTATTCTTGCCTGGAGAACCGCCCCATCCCTGACAGAAAAACCTGGCAGGCCACAGTCTACAGTGTCACAAAGAGTTGGACACGACCGAAGCAACCCTGCATGCATAAACACAAGACTTTTCTGGCCTGTGGCAGCTCTGCCCCAGTGAGAGCTGAGCATGAAGGTGGTGCTGCTGCTTGGCTTGTGGGGACCCTGGCAGCATTAAGTGTGCAGGGACACAGACTGCCTCTGCTGCAGGAGTTACGGACCTATCAGAGCCTTTTTCTGAGCGTCTTGTAGCTGGCGATCAGAAGGCCTCTTTGGCCAGTCTTTCTCCATAGCTCCGCCCATTCAGGCCCTTAGAGGGCTCCCTTGCCTGGGATCCTTCTTTGTTCCACGCATCAGGCACATAGAGGGGCCCCCTGGCTGGGGTACTACTCTGTAGATCGGTGCATCAGGCACTTAAAGAGTCACCCTGGGTGGGGCCCTACTCTGTAGTTCAGTGTGTCAGGCATTTGATGGGCCAGCCTCTCTATTGTTCAGCTGCCAATGCTGGTGTCTGGAGAGAGAGAGGCTATGGTGATGGCTCCACCCACTATGGAGGACTCAGCAGTATCGCCTTGCTTCCATGGCTTCTTGGCTTTCCTCCACAGGCATTTCCCACCACGATCTCCTCCCTCATATCCCCTGGACCCATCTCTCCACACTCAACATCAGCCCTCACCTTGGGATTGCTCCACGATCCCTAAACTCCAGCTCCCAGCCTCTGCCCCTTCCAGGAGACCTGTGTTTCTGCCTGGGGGTATGTAGGGCTGTGGTAAGGACTGTCTGATTCTCATTCCATTTAGGCTGCCACAGATCAGCTGTTTCACTCTCACCCTTAAATGTTTCTCCTCTGACTCAGACAATTGCCCCAATGTGGGGATTGGACCCCTGCTTCAGTTCCCCCACCCACCAAGGGCAGGTCCAGTCTTACGAACTCTCCTGTTTTCTCCTCTAGTTCTTTTCTCCTACCAAGTTTTGCGTGGTTCTATATACTCTTTTCCACTGGTCAGGTACTCCTGTCCATTCTCAGCTGGTTGTTCTACATGCACTTCTGTGTCTGAAGGTGTATCCTAATGTATCCATGGAGAGAGGTGTACTCCACATCCACCTACTCCTCTGTCATCTTGTTCTCCCCGCATCTCTGCTTGTTAATATGCTATCTAGGTTGGTCATAGCTTTTCTTCCAAGGAGTAAGCCTCTTTTAATTTCATGGCTGCAGTTACCTTCTGCAGTGATTTTAGAGCCCCCCAAAATAAAGTCTCTCACTGTTTCCATTGTTTCCCCATCTATTTGCCATGAACTGATGGGACCGGATGCCATGATCTTAGTTTTCTGAATGCTGAGTTTTAAGCCAACTTTTTCACTCTCCTCTTTCACTTTCTTCAAGAAACTCTTTAGTTCTTCTTCGCTTTCTGCCATAAAGGTGGTGTCGTCTGCACATCTGAGATTATTTATATTTCTCCAGGCAATCTTGATTCCAGCTTGTGCTTCATCCATCCTGGCATTTTGCACGATATATTCTGCATATAAGTTAAATAAACAGGGTGACAATATACAGCCTTGATGTACTCCTTTGCCGATTTGGAACCAATCTGTTGTTCCATGTCCAGTTCTAACTGTTGCTTCTTGACCTGCAAACAGATTTCTCAGGAGGAAGGTCAGGTGGTCTAGTATTCCCATCTCTTGAAGAATTTTCCACAGTTTGTTTTGATCCACACAGTCAAAGGCTTTGGCGTAAGCAATAAAGCAAAAGTAGATGTTTTTCTGGAACTCGTGCTTTTTTGATAATCCGAAAAGTGTTGGTAATTTGATCTCTGGTTCCTCTGTCTTTTCTAAAACCAGCTTGAACATCTGGAAGTCCACGGTTCATGTACTGTTGAAGCCTGGCTTGGAGAATTTTGAGCATTACTTTGCTAGCATGTGAGATGAGTGCAATTGTGTGGTAGTTTGAGCATTCTTTGGCATTGCCTTTCTTTGTGATTGGGATGAAAACTGACCTTTTCCAGTCCTGTGGCCACTGCTGAGTTTTCCAAATTTGCTGGCATACTGAGTGCAGCACTTTCAAAGCATCATCTTTCAGGATTTGAAATAGCTCAACTGGAATTCCATCACCTCTACTAGCTTTGTTCGTAGTGATGCTTCCTAAGGCCCACTTGACTTCACATTCCAGGATGTCTGGCTGTAGGTAAGTGATCACACCATGATTATCTGGGTCATGGAGATAGTTTTTGTATAGCTCTTCTGTGTATTCTTCCCACCTGTTCTTAATATCTTCTGCTTCTGTTAGGTCCATATCATTTTGGTCCTTTATTGTGACCGTATTTGCATGAAATGTTCCCTTGGTATCTCTGATTTTCTTGGAAAGATCTCTACCCTTTTCCATTCTATTGTTTGCCCTCCATTTCTTTGCACTGATCACTGAGGAAGGCTTTCTTATCTCGCCTTGCTATTCTTTGGAATTCTGCATTTAAATGGGTATATCTTTCCTTTTCTCCTTTGCCTTTCACTTCTCTTCTTTTCTCAGCTATTTGCAAGGCCTCCTCAGACAACCATTTTGCCTGTTTGCATTTCTTTTTCTTGGGGATGGTCCTGATCACTGCCACCCATACAATGTCACAAACCTCCGTCCATAGTTCTACAGCACTCTATCAGAGCTAATCCCTTGAATCTATTTGTCACTTCTATGGTACAATCGTAAGGGATTTGGATTTAGGTCCTATCTGAATGGTCTAGTTTTTTTCCCTACTTTCTTAGGTAACCTTCCATCAAAAGCCTTTAGGTCTGAGAACAGGTTCGCGTTCGAAAACATTAAGGGATTATGTGTTGTTTTTTTTTTTTAATCACAGCAGCTGACATCAATCTTTTCCTTACCCAGACATGAAATTATTTGATTATTTAGATCAAGAAATACCCTAGTTGGTTACCTATCCATCTATTTCACCCCTAGGAAAACTGACTTTGCAGTATGGCATTACCAACCCCACTTCATGGAGTCATTCTGACAACATATTAAGACCAATCTCAGGTGTCCTTGGCAGGATGTTAAACCATGAGACACAGGAGAGTGTCCCATATCAACAAACTTCATACCCAGTCCTATAATCTGTTCAGCACTCTCAAGATCCATTTCCAGGAGTGTTCTCAAAGTTCTTGCTGATATTATTTTAGCTATTCTATAGCTCTTTTGTGAAATATCTCTTTACTTCTGAAAACTATGCAGTGCTTCCATGGCTGAGCCATGCTGCAACTTGAAATAACGATCTAAAATGAACAGTGGGCTAAGGATAAAAGCAGAACCGGATATGGAACAGTGGACTGGTTCCAAATTGGGAAAGGAGTATGTCAAGGCTATATATTGTCACCCTGCTTATTTAATTTATATGCAGAGTACATCATGCAAAATGTTGGGCTGGTTGAAGCCCAAGCTGGAATCAAGATTGCTGGGAGAAATATCAATAACCTCAGCTATGCAGATGATACCACCCTTATGGCAGAAAGTGAAGAGGAACTAAAGAGCCTCTTGATGAGAGTGAAAGAGGTAAGTGAAAAAGGTGGCTTAAAACTCAACATTCAAAAAACTAAGATCATGACATCTGGTCCCATCACTTCATGGCAAATAGATGGGGAAACAATGGAAACAGTGAGAGATTTTATTTTGTGGGGGGCTCCAAAATCACTGCAGATAGTGACTGCAGCCATGAAATTAAAAGATGCTTCCTTCTTGGAAGAAAAGTTATGACCAACCTAGGCAGCATATTAAAAAGCAGAGACCTTACTTTGCCAACAAAGGTCCGTCTAGTCAAAGTTATGGTTTTTCCAATAGTCATGTATGGATTTGAGAGTTGGACCATAAGGAAGGCTGAGCGCCGAAGAATTCATGTTTTTAAACTGTGGTGTTAGAGTAGACTCTTGAGATTCTTTGGACTCAAGGAAATCCTAAAGGAAATCAGTCCTGAATATGCATTGGAAGGACTGATGCTGAAGCTGAAACTCCAATACTTTGGCCACCTGATGTGAAGAACTGACTCACTGGAAAAGACCCTGATGCTGGGAAAGATTGAAGGCGGGAGGAGTAGGGGACGACAGAGGATGAGATGGTTGGATGGCATCACCGACTTGATGGACATGAGTTTGAGTAAGCTCTGGGAGTTGGTGATGGACAGGGAAGCCTGGTATGCTGTAGTCCATAAGGTCACAAAGAGTCAGACATGATGGAATGACTGAACTGAACTGAAGGGTAAAAACTTGAGGAAGACAAGCATCATCTTAGGAGGCACTTGTCTTAGGCAAAGTCTCTTGACAGTCTCTAGGAAAGGAAAGACTGTTACATTCCTGCAATGGAGGACAGGGCCTCTTTTTCCAATGCAGAAAATTCTGAGGAGTCTGAAGGTTCAGAATTCTCAATTACGGTCAGCATTATCCTGATACCAAAGCCAGAAAAAGACACTCCAAAAAAAGAAAACTATAGGGGCTTCCCCGTGGCTCGATGGTAAAGAATGCACCTGCCAGTATAGGAGATACCGGTTCGATCCCTGGGTGGGAAAGATGCCACATGCCCCAGAGCAACTAAGCTCCTACTCCACAACAATTGAACCTGTGCTCTCGAGGCTAGGAACCGCAGTTACTGAGCCCATGCACTGCAACTTCTGAAGCCTGAGCACCCTAGAGACTGTGCTCTGCAACAAGAAAAGTCACTGCAGTGCAAAGCCTACGCTTCCAACTAGATAGCAGACTCTGCTCACTGCAACTAGAGAAAAAGCCCTCACGGCAACAAAGACCCAGCACAGCCAAAAATTAATTAACTAATTAATGCTGCTGCTGCTGCTAAGTCGCTTCAGTCGTGTCCAACTCTGCGACCCCATAGACGGCAGCCCACCAGGCTCCTCCATCCCTGGGATTCTCCAGGCAAGAACACTGGAGTGGGTTGCCATTTCCTTCTCCAATGCATGAAAGTGAAAAGTCAAAGTGAAGTCGCTCAGTTGTGTCCGACTCTTAGCGACCACATGGACTGCAGCCCATCAGGCACCCCCGTCCATGCGATTTTCCAGGCAAGAGTACTGGAGTGGGGCGCCATTGAGTATGTTAAAAGAGCAATGACCCTGGATATAAAAGTTGCTTGAATCTTAGCTGTGTCTTAAAAAAAAAAGAAAACTATAGACCAATATCCCTGTGAATACAGATGCAAATATTTTTGCATCTGTAAAATAATTTGCTACAGATGCATCTGTACAATAATTTGCTACAAAACAGTAGCAAATTGAATTCAACAACACATTAAAATGATTATACACCATATGAGCAAGTTGCATATAAGGATGTTTCAACAGACATAAATCAATAAATATGATTAATAGAATGAAAGATAAAAATCATATGATCATCTCAATTTTGTAGAAAAAGCATTTAACAAAATACAACATTCTTTCATGATTAAAACCCTCAAAAAATTGAGTATAGAAGGAACATACTGCAACAGAACAAAGTCCATGTATATGACAAACCCACACTTAACATTATATTCAGTGACAAAAATTTAAAAGCTTTTCTTCTAAGATAAGAAATAAGACAAGGATGGCCACTCTCACCAATCTTAGTCAACGTTGTACTGGAAGACCCAGCTAGAGCAAATAGGCAAGACATTTAAATAAAAGGCATTCACATCAAAAAGGAAGTAAAACTGTCATTATTTTAAGTTAATGTGATCTTATATATAGAAAATTCCAAAGATTCAACCAAAAACTGTTGGAAAAATTAACATATTAAGTAAACTGTCAAATATTTAAAAAAATACAGCAATAAGATGTATTTCTATATACTAACATATGAAAAATAAACAACCCTAGTCATAAGAGCATCAAAAAATACTTAGTAATTAATTTAAAATAGGAAGTAAAAAATCTGTACAATGAAAACCACTTGATGAAAGAAACTGAAGAAGATACAAATGAGTTGAAAGATATCTTGTGTTCATGGATAGAATATTTATATTATTAAAATGTCCATACTCCCCAAAGTCACATCAAAAAGAATAAAATACCTAAGAATAAACCTACTTAAGGAGGCAAAAGACCTGTATTCCAAAAACTATAAGATGTTGATGAAAAATTGAAGAGGACACAGATGGAAAGATACACTGTATTCTTGGATTGAAAGAATCAATGTTGTTAAAATGACTATACTACCTAAGGCAACTGACAGATTCAGTGCAATTCCTATCAAACTACCAAAGGCCCTCTGGCCTACAGGCCCCAGATGGAGTTTAGGAGCTGCTTCCCTTGGAAGAAAATCACAAGGGAACTTGTCAAGGGGCCAGTATCCTGTCCTCCATGTCTGCATTCCAGAGCCTGATGGACAGCTCTTGCTTCCTGCCAGAGAAAGGTCTGCCCGCCACCAGCACCAAGGAAGACATCACCCCCCAGGAGTTCAATAGCAAGAGCTGGGATAGTAGCCCCCCAGACCGCTGGGTGTACAGGAGTGCAGTGAGGCCCGATGCCAGCATGGAGCCTTTCTCCGACTCTTCATGGTACCTCACCACAAGCATCACTCTGCCCACCACCCTGGACCAGCCCAGAGCACTGCCAGAAGCAGCCGCTGCGGAGCCTCGTCTGTGCCGAGCAGGCTGAGGTGAGGATGTTCACAGCCCGCCCACCTTCTGGAGGCTGGACCGCACTGTGGCTGTGGGTGGCGAGGGAGGGGCCCCCGGGGTCTGGCGGACACCTAGGCGGCCCTGCTGAACACGTGCTTGACAGATGGCCTTGTGCCCCCTCCAGGCACACCCCCCCCCCACCCCGAGACTACACCGAGGGTGAGCTCCGGCCCCTCAACAGCACCCTCGGCTTCTCCTCCCCCTGCACAGCCTAAGAACCCAAGTGAAGACAGGAAGGAGGTGGTCCTCTCTGTCAGGAGCGCCGGTGAGCCTCCAATCAAGGACACGGCCTGCCAGACCAACAGGTGCCAGACGACAGGGATAAGGACGGTCCAGACCATCAGCACTGACGGGCGGACCGAAGCCCCGCAGGGTGGCGCAGTCACCCGCAGCCCCGACACGGGTCTCACGCCAAGGCGTGCGTGGCGCCACACCTGCGTCCCCGACACCCCCCAGCCTCCCACGCTGCCTCAGCAACAGGCAGGTGGCCTCAGCCATAGAGAAGGCGCAGGCCTAGTCTGAACACACGCCGCTCGCCCAGTACGGGTCTCCAAGCTGCAGGGGAAGCACCTCCCTAGAGTAGACCAGCCCACTGGCGGGACCTCTCCCGGGCGGGCCCAGAACGGGTGCGGCAAGCCGGCCTGGGCCTGCACCCGCTCCACGCGGGAGAGCCCTGTGCACACTGCCATCAACCATGGTGATCTCTCCAGCCTCTTCAGCATCACCTACCACAGCCCCGCGGGGCAGGACACCTTCCAGAAGCGGGTGAGGGCCACGAATCGGAGCACACAGCGGAGCCCGGCCCGAGCCAGGCGGTCACCCAGCTGATCACCCAGCTCCATCGCGGTGGGTGGGCTCAGAGACGCACAGGGAGGAAGAGGGAAGAGGGCTCACTCGTGAGGCAGGACTTATCCTCACTACACCGCTCTTCCCTCCCCAACACCTCCGGGCCCCTGCCTCCTGCTCACCGAGAATGTCGCCCAGATCCTCCACAGGAAGCTTCTGGAACACGCCTTAAGGGAGAAGTGGAGGCAGGCTGCCACAGCCGCCCCCAGTCTCGGCAGCTACAGCCACGTGGAGAATCAACGAGGAACTACCTTGTTCCGCACTAGCTCCGTCCCTAGAACTCTGCTTCTCCAAGTGGGAGACGCCGGCAGTCTCCCTCTGTCCTATTGGGCCCCTGCCTCTCCGGCTCTGTCTCCAGGGACCCGACCTCCTCGGAGGAGCTTCGCCACGAGGAACCGCCAGGAAAGAAAGCCACACCTGTGACGCAGGTGCGCATACATTTTCTGGAATAATCCCCTGTAATTTGCATAACCACACGGTCCTTATCAAGTACACTCTGCCCCAGAAAGAGATCTGGTTTTCCCAAAGTCAAAGAATATTTTGTTTTTAAAATAACACAGCGGCTGAATGTTCAACCTGTGAACCTGAGGCGTTTCTAGAATGAAACCGTAAACGTGCCTGTAAGAACTTAATTTTTTTCATAGCTCAGAGAACTTTTTGTCTCCATCTTTTTTAAGCAAAGTATATTGAACAAAAAAAAGTAAATAGTGTATAAATAAATTTTAAAATGAAAGGTTTTTAATATGTACATCTTAAGACTGAACCTCAGTGTGCGATACTAACTGCCTCTCCATTAGATCTTCACTGTTAACATTTTGGTTTGGTTTATTTCCACGTTGAATTAGAGTGTTTTATGTTAATATTTTGTCAGTGTTGTATTTAAATAAATTTTTTAAATGTTTCAGACTAATTTAGTAAACTTTTTTGTAGTGAAAAAACCATGAAGCCAGTAGACAAGGTGGATCTCCGGTATCCTAGATGGTAGTGTTCTGGAAAGAGACAGAGGCCTGGGCTGGGCTCCCCACATCTGCTGTAGAGTCCACATGTTCTCGTGGCCTACTCTCTCTAAGGGTGTGAAGCACCAGGGTGCATGTACATACCGCTGCTGTGGTCTCACCGCCTAGGTCTGAATTCTCTGTCCCAGTGTGATATGGTGTGAACCCCCTGGTTTTGTTGTTTAGTTGCCATGTCCAATTCATTTGCTACCCCATGAACTGTAGCCTGCCAGGCGCCTCTGTCCGTGGGGAGACCCTCCTGTACTGTACTGTTATTGTTGTTCTCAGGCACTGATGGTGAATAGCAATGACATTTAAAAACTATTGTTAAAAGATTAACTGGCCATACAGTGTTTACTCCAGATATTCTTGAGGAAAAACACTACAAATGGAAAGAGAGGGTGGTGCCTCCTAGGCTGTATGGATATGATGACAGAGAAGAAATAAAGAAAGCTCTTACAAGATTGGGGGGGAGGGAGTGGGGTGCGGAATTGCCAAAGGTATTTTTCACAGAACTACAACAAAAAATTTATGTTTGTGTGGAAATACAAAAGACCCTGAATAGTCAAAGCAATCTTAAGAGGAATTGGCTCATACAATTGTGGAGAAAGGCTAGTTTAAAATCTGCAAGTTGGGCTGGCAGGCTGGAACCAGGAAAAGCCAGTATTGCAATTCAAATCCAAAGGCTGTCTGCGGACAGAATTCTCCTTAGTTTGGGGGAAGTCAGTCTTTTGGTTCTATTTAGGATTTCAACTAATTACATTATGGAGGGCAGGTGCCTTTATGCAGAGTCCAATGATTTAAATGTTAATTTCATCCGAAACCACCCTCATAGAAAAATTCAGAATATCTAGCACTGTGGTGAACCAGCCAACTTGATACACAAAATTAACTATCGTAAATCCACTCTTTGTTAACATTACATACACACACACACATATATATATATTCATAACCAAGTAATGAGGAGGTACTCATGATAATTATAGCATTGCTAGTGTTAACACTCACCTGGTCAGAGCTGGTATTCATAATTACTTTTTTCCACACTGCTTGTTCTGTATTCCCTTTTTCCTTAACAAGTACCTCAGATGGTTATAATTCTTTACTTGGTAGGATGACCCAAACTTTTGTTTCTGAAGGGCCTGCACCATTAATAGTCCTTCTTGGGTTGGGTTTTCCACTGATTTCCCATTGATTTTGATCACAGGGTACAGTAAATAAGGGATGCCCTAAGGAGTCACCTGTACTGCAAATATACTCTTCCATACATCTATGGTGAAGTAGTAGTCCAATTTCCCCTTGGTTCACTTCAGTTCAGTCGCTCAGTCGTGCCCGACTCCTTGCAACCCCATGAATCGCAGCACGCCAGGCCTCCCCGTCCATCACCAACTCCCGGAGTTCACTCAGACTCACGTCCATCGAGTCAGTGATGCCATCCAGCCATCTTATCCTCTGTTGTCCCCTTCTCCTCCTGCCCCCAATTCCTCCCAGCATCAGTCTTTTCCAATGAGTCAACTCTTCACATGAGGTGGCCAAAGTACTGGAGTTTCAGCTTTAGCATCAGTCCTTCCAAAGAACACCCAGGGCTGATTTCCTTTAGAATGGACTGGTTGGATCTCCTTGCAGTCCAAGGGACTCTCAAGAGTCTTCTCCAACACCACAGTTCAAAAGCATCAGTTCTTCGACGCTCAGCTTTCTTCCCCTTGGTAGTCAGAATCAATTATTCAAATGAGTACAGTAAGTGCTTTCTTGCCTTATAGATCAGAATCAGGCAGAGTCCAAAGTGACTGGGTAGGAGTCTTAATTTCCAGTTCAATGGAATTACTGTTGTATCTCCTGATGGAAGCATTCCTCCTTTTGATGCTAAGAACTAAAATATTGGTCACAGGGATAAGAAGAAAAATTTTGCTCTTGAGTCACTAGGAGTAATAATGAATGGTACTACTTCCCATTCCCAGCCCTTGATTCCTGGATCTGTGAATCATGGCTGTGGGAAAGACGGCACCATATACTGGATTCTAACTCAAGGCACATACAGCCTCCTTGAAACTTATCTTAGCCCTGCAAGATATCGCCACCTAGCTGGCACTGTAACTGAGCCTTCAAAAGGTCATTCCACCATTCTACCTAACTAGCTGCTTTGAGATGGTGAACATGGTCAGTCCATCATCCTATTTACTTACTAAAATCTTCCTCTGCTGAGGTCACCTTTTAGTGTTCACATGGGACACAAAAATTTGCACCTTTCTGACCCATTTGGAGAGATCTATCCACATATCTTTTCTCCAAGCTTCTTTCATCGTTACAAATGTGTACCTTCCAAGTCCCAGAGTATTCAGCCAAACCATTGGCCACAATCCTTGGACTTCTTGAGTTACTGTTGAGTTTGGAGAATTCTTTACTCTAGACATAAGTCCTTTGTCAGATATTTGTAGTTTGCAAATATTTTCTCCCACTCTGTAGCTTGTCTGTTTCCAGAGCAAGAGTTTTGATGGTTTGATTAGTTTTGATGGTTAAATTCACCAATTTTTCTTTTGTGTATCATGCTTTTGGTGTCATGTATAGAAACTTTTCTCCTAGTCTTGGATCCTGGAGATTTTCTCTTATGTATTTTACACTTAAACGTATGATTCATTTGTGTCTTAAAGTTTAGGTCAAGTGTTTTTTTTTTCCCCAAACCTAGGGATTTCCAGTTGCTTCAGCATCATTTGTTGAAAGGCTATCCTGACTCCATTGAATTGGCCTATTTTCACAGGTATGTTTTTTGGTGCTCTGTTTTATTCCATTGATCTATGTGTATATTCCTCTATCAGTACCACCCACTCTTTATTAGTGTACCTACATAATACATCTTGAAATTGGGTAGAGTGTTTTCTCCCACTTAAATTTTTCTTTGGGTTTGAATACAAATTTTAGAAGCTTGTCTCCATCTTCAAAACATCTTGCTGTGATGTTGGTAAGAATCGTGTTAAGCCTGTATATCAGTTTGGAGACAGCTGACATCTTTGCTTCTTAACAGGAAGTGTTCTACCTTCAATCATTAAGCATACTGTTAGATGTAGGCGTTTTTGAGATGTTCCTATAAAATTGAAGAAGTCCCTAGTTTTCTGAGGTTTTTCTTTTCCATGCATGAGTATTGAAATTTTCAAATGCTTTCCCAAAAGTTTCATGGTCACCTGATAGTTCTTTAGTCTATTAAAATAACAGCATGCACTGACTGATTTTTGAATATAGACCATCTAGATCTTGCATCTTCTGACCAATATCCTTCATGAAAAATTCTAAATAGAATTTAAGCAAATTTGCATTAGTTTCCTATTGCTGCAGTCACAAGTCACCACAAACCTAGTGGCTTAAAACAGCAAAAACTTAATTTCCTGCAACTCGAGGTATGCAAATCGGTTTCACTAGCCTAAAGTCAAGGTGTCAACAGTGCTGTTTCTTCCTAGAGGCCTGGCATACAATCCCTTCCCTTCCCTCTTCCAGTCTCCAGGAACTGCCTACATTTTTTTGGTTCATGGCCTCTTCCTCCATACGTATAGCTATGGGGGTAGCATCTTCAAACTTCTCCATCCCTCTGCCTCTGCAGTAACATTGCTATCTTGACTCCTTAGAAGCCAGTGGGTCCCACCAAATAAATCAGGATTATCTCTCCACTCAAGATCTGTAATTACATTGCAAAGTGCCTTTTGCCATAAAAAAGTAACAAATTCATGGGATTCTCCAGGCAAGAATACTGGATGCGTTGTCACACCCTCCTCTGGGGAGTCTTCCTGACCCAGGGATCGAACCTGTGTCTCTTATGTCTCCAGCATTGGCAGGTGGTTTCTTTACCACTAGCGCCACCTGGGAAGCACAGCCTAGGTATAATGTCATATAATAAAGATAATGCCTTGCCATTGAATAGCAACATAATACACACTTGACCTTAAAAATGCGACAGTTGACAGTCATTTCTTCTTCTTGTTTTTACATGGTGGGCATCCACTAGCATTAGAAAAAGTACAGTTATGGTAGTATTTATGGTACTCAAAATGCTGTCAAGTTGTAACTGTATCACTGTGGCTTGCAGTGTGCCTACCAGTCCTGCAAAGCGGTGAGCACACTACATCAAGTCTCTGCCGCAACTACTCACCTGAACTACTGTAGTGCTAAGGCGGCCATAAACAATACAGAAATGAATGAGCATGTGTTCCAATTAAACTTTATTGATGGACATTAAAATTTGAATTTCATATAACTTTTACATGCTATATAGTTCTCCTTTTGATTTTTTAAAAACATTTAATAATAACATGAAAATCATTCTTAACTTACTGTAGGTTATGCAAAAACAGGCAGTAGGCCAGATGTGGTCTGTGAGCCATAATTTGCCAACTCTGCCTTAAACTCATGGGACCTATATATTTCAAAGCAGGGAAGGAGGAATAGCAAGAACATAAATAAGTGAAGAGGTAAAAGTTACTTTTGTGTTATAAAGGAAATTAAATAGCAAGATGACTAGGGAATGCTTAAGGAAATTTGTAAATGCAAACCTGAATGATATGCAGGAGCCAGTCATGGGAAAGTTAAGTACAGAATATTGGAGAGAGAGAGAATACAAAGGCAATGGCTGGAGACAGGCAGGTTTGGTGAATCGGAGGAAGCAAAAAGTTAGGTGTGGCAGGAACATAGGAAAGAGGGGAAATGACCAGGGAATGTTTGAGAGTCTAAATAAGGATGACCGTTGTTAAGAATTTAATTAGCAGACTTGCGAGGACTAGTCTAATTAATGCACTCGGTTTGTAGCCCTTGCTAATTTATATGACCACACAAAATATTGTGATTTTAAAAAAAACAGAGAGAGTGAAGGAGAAGATGTTTTTATTTTTGCTGAATTGTTCTAGGAAAATACAGTATCTCCTATATAATCCAGTAGACTGAGAACAGATACAATTGGACTGCACCATTTATTTCATTAAATGCTCACTCTTCAGTTGTAATGCTTTGCTTTATATTTGCTTTCAATACAAATGTGTTGCTTATCAGGTGATTTAAGAGCATTTATAGCAGCTTTATGTAAAAAGTATAGTTTCTTAAAAAACTCAACATTAAGGCTTCAGTTTAAACTTTTTTCTTTGATAATTTGTATATGCCAAGCTTGTTCTAATTTCTTGTAATGTACTGGAAGGAAAACCATTTTCAAGTTTGCATTGATTTGTGGCAATATTTGTATTCAACAATCAAATGTGACACTATTTCCTTTTAAATGGCTATGCACTTAATTAGTTTCACTTGTTCAGCAATTAATTGGTTTCAGAGACTTCTTATTTTGGTATTGACCCTGACTATTGATAGTTGGAGCAGATATTATATCAGGACTGCAGTGTATGTTTTCTGATCACACCACATAAAGTTTTCACATCTGAAAAAAAGTTCTCAATCATGATATCATCTAGTATCTTTCATAACTGTAAAATATTCTTCAACTAGTCTCTTTTTTTCATTTATTTTTTCCAGTATTGCTTCTAGTAAATATGTGGCAAAGGGAAGCTGTAAAAGAAACAGAAAAAAAAAGATGATCAAAACTCTGTATTTTCTTCAGTTCAGAAACATATACTAAATATCATTAAACCATTTGAACTGAGCTATCTGCAAACTCTGCACCCATAATGGTACCCTACTGGGTCTCTTTTCAACTGATCTTGCCGGTTAGTGTGGGTAATTTTGTCTTTTATCATAAAAATGATACAGGAGCAGAAGTAAAATGAAGAAAGATAAACGCCTTATTGAACAATCCATGGTTTACAGACTGTGTTAATGTTGTAATCTGCAATACAAGCAGCTGAGCCATTTATCTTCAATCAGTTGATCAATAGCAGGCTACAGCCCTCTCTAGGGCCCACAGGCCCACAGAAGTAGCACTATATGTTCATCACTCATAAGAGAGGGAGAGCGAACTATCAATATACTTGCCTGTGTTACAGCTGAACGTCTCGAGGATTGTAGGGTGAAATTTCAGAGGAAAAAAAAATGGCAAAAGTATATACATTGATTAAGTTGTTATAGAAAAGTTTATTTGGCATATCAAAGTGTAATACACATGTTGCAAACTGCTGAGTTTATGAAATGTGAGTACATTTTAAAATTTAATAATTTATATAACATTTCTGGTAAAGTTTTATTGTTCCTGGGCTTTATTGAGTTGCCTGTAGAACTCATAACAATACACTTATAGGTGACAAGTACAGGCAAATCTGAAATGTTCCCCAGTTGCCACCCAAAGCCATACTGACTTTCTTTTATCCTGCTTCCCAGCTATCTAGTGTCATGCAAGAGATTTGTAACAATCAAGAAACTCATTAATTCAGTTTTTGGAATTGTCCTTTTGATTAACCAGGGAAGACTACTTTTGTCTCCCTGAATAGAATAAGGACACTTAAGCCCAGCACCCCTTCCCTACAGAGGTGTACAGTCGGGCCATTCTAGGACAGCCACTGCAGCGTCGCTGGTCAGCACCCAAACAAAATCAGCCCAGTACCCTCCGTGTAAATTGCTCAGTTGTGCTCAGATCGCTGTGCTCAGCCACAGTGATTATAATTAGCTAACCCCAGCATAATGGTTATTTTCTGAATTCAAACTGGGAAAAAAAGAGAAAAGACTGGCCAGTGGTGGTGAAACAACAGGCCAAAATGGCGCAGACTGTGTAAGCCATGAAGAAAACACAGAGACCAAAGCTGGTCCATAGAATTTCCTCAGATCCTAAATAGCTTTCTAGTTTATACTCTTGAGTCTCTGTAAGGAGACACTATCTATAGTCTATGTAAGGAGCTTCACACATTTGTCTTACTTAAAATTTAACACTAAATAAAGTATAAGATACAAAAATACCATATTTCTTCACTTTTTAAGATACAGGTGAATATAAGATACCCACATTGACTTAAAAACAACTTTTTCTGGAAAAAAAGGAATCTACCATATTAAATATACACAAATTTGCATATGTATTTTAATTTCAGAAATGTGAAAATGTGGGAAAATGCATCATAGAATCAAGGAACAAGAATATGTTAGATTTCCTTCTGGAAGATAATGATACAGCAAATCCTTACTTTGAGAAAACTGCCTTTCTGGGATGCATAAAAGTTATACATATTTGCCAGTTTTACAAATGAGATAATTCTCAGGGCATTAATATTAGATGTTAAAGAAATACACACACATACACACACACACACACAAAGGCAAAACTATCGGGTAACTTTGTTTTGCCTATGGCCCTCAGTACTGTATGCAATCCAACAAAAAAGGAAACAAACACGATGAGAATACCCTCCCATCTCTTCCTGGTAGAGCAAAAGCAGAAACGAGTATTTTAAAAAGTTGTTCTAAAAAGTACAAGTTGTTCTAAGAAAAAAGAGTTCTCTGAACAAGTAAGTGTGGGAAACAAACCAAAGTTTAAATGTTATTTTATTTCTGGATCTCTTAGAGACTTTACTATGCTAATGCACTGTTTCTTGCAGAGGGCAATGTATACCCTGTTTCTAAATTCATGGTCCACACTTTTCTCATAGTCTATTTATCATGTGGCACTGATGGCCCATGGAACACACTCTAGGAAGCGTGCTGGTTCTACGATTTCCTATATAGTGATGTCACAAGCACTTTTACCAGGCCACAATGTACTGACATTAATTATCTCATCTGCACATTTCATTTTCAGGTTAAAAACTCGGCCTAGTTTTTATTATCTTGCAATCAGAACAATTTTCAACATGTCATGTACTTGAACATTTGGCTTCCCTCTAAAAATAGTCTAATAAGAGTTTCTCTTCCAGGAAGCCTCCAAGGTGGAACAAGAGGTCCATTGACTAATTTATTGCTAATAACTCTTATATTCTCTTCCTTTGGCTCCCAATAAAACGAAAAGCCCCACAGTTAAACACAACTGTTTGAATTGTGTCTCCTAAGCTTTGTATAGAGGCTAACACTTGATGAAGTTCAAGAAGCAGCCTATCCTTTAATCAAGATGCCCAATTTGTGTACATCCATCTCCCCTTGTAGGTTCTTCTATTTTTCTCTACAAATAGGTCAGAAAAAACCTTTACAATAATTTCTCTTTATATAATAAAGAGAAAAGCTCATAATATCTCACAAGGTTGTTGGAGATTAAGTGCAGGTTGGGAAGATTTCCTGGAGAAGGAAATGGCAACCCACTCCAGTACTCTTGCCTTGAAAATCCCATGGACGGAGGAGCTTGGTGCAGGCTACTATCCATAGGGTTGCAAAGAGTCGGGCACGACTGAGCGACTTCACTTATTTCATACAGGCAGCGTAAGAGTCTGTTCTTTTCTCCCTCAGATACAAAAAGAAAGCACAACTCTTTTACTGACAGGATTTTGGACTTGGGTTGAAGTGGCAACCTGACTGGCCAACAGCAAAGCTCTTTTCTCCCTTGCTCCATCATATGTATAGGTGAAACAACAAACCTGCAGAATATGCTGTCTTGGGTTTCATCTCGGAATATGCTGGGGCCTACGAAGTCCACAAAGTCTGCTGGGCTTTCTGCATAATTTCCTTATCTCTTTTGCATAAATATAGAAATGACTGTCTTAGTTATGTTACTGCAGTTACACAGGCTTGAACTCTTCAGCACAAGGAGAAAAATGGACAGGGGAAGAGCTGATACTCCATAAGATTTCTTGGAATGGAAATTTAATTAGGACATCCAAACAACCGTGAGTTTTACTTGGTCTATACTGTAATCTTTCTTTAAAGATTAACTAACGTATGCGTTTGTTTATTTTTGACTGTGCTGGTTTTCCTTTGCTGCATGTGGGCTTTCCCTAGTTGCAGAGAGTGGAGGCTGCTCTCTAGTTGCGGTGCCTGGGATTCTCACTGAGACGGCTTCTCTTGCTGTGGAGCACAGGATCTAGGATGTGAGGACTCAGTAGTTGAGGCACATGGGTTTAGCTGCCTCCATGGTAAGCGGAATCTTCCTGGACCAAAGGTTGAACCTGTGTCCCCTGCACTGGCAGGCATATTCTTAACCACTGGACCACCAGGGAAGTCTCTATACCATAGTCTTGAAGGGGGTCTTTCTGGTTGTTCTGGCTGTCCTTGTTGGAAAAGGTGACTTCTCTTATGGGAAACACTTCCCCTAACTTCACACAGATTTTAGGCTTCTCTTACATGTAAATGACCACAGATGTATGCCAGTGATAGAACTTCATCACTCACACTTACAAAGTATGACTTCATTTAGAGGCATTTCTGTAGAAAGGTAAGATATGACTGATACTTGCAGATGCTGGAGAGCTACATTGGAAGAATAACAAAGCCTCAAATCTGTAACTGTGAAACACACAGATAGTTTACAGCATCGGCATGAACTGGGAATGTGCTCTCAATAGTATAAAATTGAACATTTTTGTGTTGAAAGAAAAAGACTGAAGTAAGGGTATCTTTTTAAATCTAAAGGGCAAGATTAACAATTTTTTTAAATTTTATTTTTAAACTTTACAATATTGTATTGGTTTTGCCAAATATCGAAATGAATCCGCCACAGGTATACATGTGTTCCCCATCCTGAACCCTCCTCCCTCCTCCCTCCCCATACCATCCCTCTGGGTCATCTCAGTGCACCAGCCCCAAGCATCCAGTATCGTGCATCGAACCTGGACTGGCGACTCGTTTCATACATGATAGTATACATGTTTCAATGCCATTCTCCCAAATCTTCCCACCCTCTCCCTCTCCCACAGAGTCCATAAGACTGTTCTATATATCAGTGTCTCTTTTGCTGTCTCACATACAGGGTTATTTTTACCATCTTTCTAAATTCCATATATATGCGTTAGTATACTGTATTGGTGTTTTTCTCTCTGGCTTATGTCACTCTGTATAATAGGCTCCAGTTTCATCCATCTCATTAGAACTGATTCAAATGAATTCTTTTTAATGGCTGAGTAATACTCCATTGTGTATATGTACCACAACTTTCTTATGAATTCATCTGCTGATGGACATCTAGGTTGCTTCCATGTCCTGGTTATTATAAACAGTGCTGCGATGAACATTGGGGTACACGTGTCTCTTTCCCTTCTGGTTTCTCAGTGTGTATGCCCAGCAGTGGGATTGCTGGATCATAAGGTGGTTCTATTTCCAGTTTTTTAAGGAATCTCCACACTGGTCTCCATAGTGGCTGTACTAGTTTGCATTCCCACCAACAGTGTAAGAGGGTTCCCTTTTCTTGTTTTCAGTTTGAAAACTATTACCAAATGGTATTGTTTTCAAAATAAAAATTGACTTTAATCCAGCTGAGTCATACTCAAGTAAAGATATTACATGTTATTTATTATACTTGCTTTTAACAAAGATATGATTCAATGAGATTTTGAGAGTTTAGTAAGAGAGACTGATATAGTTTGATAATTATAAAATTAAAGGTGGAAAATTTGGTATAAATAAATATTTGTATGGTTATTCAGCTATCTTGTAATTAAAAGATTGAACTTCATAAAATAACCAAGCATGGTATGAGAAACAATGATTTATTTATAGTTTAAAACTTGCACTTAATTATAAGCTAAGTTTCCTAAATATTGCTTATATTTCTGGCACATATCTATCTACATACTTATCTATCTTAGAGTGTCACTGAATATTGAAGTCTGTGTCTGCTCTTCTTTGGTAAAAGCTATAACTTGTTTTCCTTTCACCCCCCCCCCCAATTTTTTATAGTGGTAAAATGCGCAAAACATAAAATTTACCTTTTACCTTTAATGACATATGTCTTTTTCCTGGTATCATGAAAGTAGGCCTGAGATGGTTAAATTAAAAAAAAAAAAAAATCCCAGTAAGGCTCTGAATGGAGAATTTTTAACTCTTGCAACTTCAGCTGGATGTGAGGAGTGAGTGTGTGTGGGTGGCTGTGTGTGTTTATGTGTGTGGAGAGAGTGAGCATGGGAGTTCGCATGTATGTGGCATGTTTTAAGTATGTTGTAAGTGCAACACTGAATGCAACAGAGTAAAGGTCTTCAAGGACATTTGTTGTAAAGAGAAACTTTCTGGTAACCTTCAGGCTGGAAGTTATTCTATTTACTAAAGCCAGGGAGATTTATAAAACCTTCCCACTGCTGTGTCACAAAGCATCTATAGAAGGTAAGCATATTTTGCAGAAAGGGCACAGAGGAAAGAGCCATTTTAAATTTCAGCATTTGTAAGATCTGAAGCAACCTAATAGGAAGAGGGATATTTAAAGGCAAATAAAAACCACTGGTCAAAGTCTGTACTTTAAGTTATCAACAACCCAAGGCAGGATTTTTGATATGGCTCCCATACAAGAAAGTGATCTACACAAAGTAGATGAAAACTGCCTGAGTGAAATCTGGAAAACTAAATCAGGACACATTTTCTAGCCATTCCTGGATAAGGGTTTTTGAAATATAAATCCTAGTAAAGAAGCACATTGCAGTTTTAACTGTATATTACTTGCTTTATATAAGTACACATATTTCATTATACATACCCATAATTCCGTTCAAGTTTGTTGAAAAACTTTCATAGTTTTTATATTTTATCTGTTTATTGTTCTCCATCACCAGAAATATTAGCTCCATGAGGACAGTGATTTTTGTCTCTTGTTCACCACTATATCTCCAAACCTGAAATGTGGTAGACACTACTGCATGAATTACCTTTCATGCAGTAGACACTTTGCAACATGTTTTTAAAATGCCTTCCATAGCTTGGGTTCAACTTTATCTCCACTAATTCTTTCCATGGCCTTATAAACTCACAAGCACATAAGATGGTTTCAGGTATTATTAAGGCCTGAAAACAAAACTAAATGACCTTTTCTATAATTTCAATTTTGAGGATCAGAATGGACAGAACAATTAAACAATGTCTCTTAGAGGGCAAATGTAAATAACTGACTCCTATCTGTTTGCATATAGGAGGAAGTAATATCAATTAGAATACTATAGAGGTACAGCTCCTTCTGTGCCAACTGAAAGGAAACCTATTAAATATGAAGTTTAAAAATTTATCTCATTTATTCATAGTTATGGCCAATGGACAGAAATTCAAATTCAAATGCATTTAACACAGTCTCTGCTAATGGGGGGTAACACGGCATATGTGATATAATAACTTTATTGGATTTACTTTTAAAGGTATTCTTTTTATTCTTTGTTCACTGTCTCATATTAAGGGATTCATTTTTTAAATGGAGACATAATTCACATAACATAAATTTCTCCATTTTGAAGTGTATAATTCATTGGTTGTACACAGCTGTACAACCATTACTTTCGTCTAATTCCAGAATGTTTTCATCTCCCCCAAAGAAACCCTGTACCCATTAGCAGTCACTGTTCCTCTGCCCCCATTCTCTGGCAACCACTAACCTACTTTGTCTTGATTTGCCTCGTCTAAACATTTCATATGAATGCAATCATACAATAAGCTGCCTTTTGTGTATGGCTTCTTTCACTTAGCATAAAGGGTACAAGGTTCTTCCATGCTGTATGATGTATCATCATGTCATTTCATGACTGAATAATATTCCACATATGCATATAACATGTTTTATTTATTCATCCGTCATTTGACAGACCTTTGGACTCTTCTACTTTTGAGCTATTATGAACTACTGAGCGCTATGAACGTTTATGTAGAAATTTTTATATGGACGTATGTCTTCACTTATCTTGAGTAGATACCTAGGGATGGAACTGCTGGCTCACATAATCTCTAGTTTTTAACTTTTGGAGGAACTGCCAGACTGTTTTTGACAGGGGTGGCATCATTGTACATTCCTACCAGCAATGTACAAGGGTTCTAATTTCTCCACATCCTCACCAATGCCTGCTATTCTCCTCCTTTTTGATTACAGCCATCCTCCTGGGTATGAGGTAGTATCTCATTTTGGTTTTTGGTTCGCATCTCCCTAAAGGCTAATGATGCTGAGCATATTTACATGTGCCTAATGGCTATCTGTATATATTGTTGTAGAAATGGCTATGAATAGTCCTGAAGGTCTGTTTCTTTTCTCTTGTTGTTGAGTTGTAAGAGTTTGAAATGTGTTCTTAAATGGTTAGATTTCACTGAGAAATGCCAGACAGAAGGCTTGGGTGAACTGTGAAGTCCCTGAATGAAAAACTGTGAGTCCCTGAATGATGTTACCTACTAAATGTGAGTCCCTGACATGTTACCTACTAAATTTTTTACGGCTTCAGACACTGACATCTTCTGTCTACCAAATCTGATCTACCCCTTTTGTTCCCTAAAACTCTTAAAGGTATCATCATCTTTCTCCTCATATAAGGTATTAAACTCATCTCTCTTTGGTTTCTGCTTTCTCACCCCTTCATTTAATCTCAGTCCGGCTATGTGATTCAGAGACTACAAAATGGGTCATGTCTATCTCGTCCTTCCTATTTTTTATGGTGAGGACACATGCAAGCCCCTACTGGCTTTGTCTAGACTGCCTTCTTGCTCCTAGTCTCTTCTCCCTCTAAACCATCCTATACATTGATCTTGTGCAGCTTTCTAATGCACAACTCTGATTGCATCCCCTTCCTGTTCAAAGGTTTCCATAGTTTAGTCTCAGCCAACTTTTCTTGTTTCTTTTTTTCCTCCCACTTCCTAAAATACAGAGAAAACTAATTTTGGAAGGTTTTTCCACCCTATTATGATCATTAATTTGCTTTTTTGTCTCTGCCATTAACTGTAAGTTTTAAAAGATGTAATAATGCAGAAGAGGAATTAATACAAGTAACTCTTCAAAGAAATTAAAAGGCAGCTGTGTCATAGAAAATGAAAGTAGATATAAGAATGACTTTTTTCCAGTATGACTCTTACTACTAGAAATCTGTAAGGACAAAAGTTGGTGCTGATAAAGATCAAATACTTAAAATTACCAATTGTATCAAGACCACTTGATGGAAGGACATACCTTTGCACTCTGTGTTAAATATAGATAAGTTAAGGCTCTAGACCTTTTAATTCTCACTCACTCCTGGCTAACAGTATCAGAAAGTATTACATTTTTGTCCAGGTCCATATTGTCACATGGTATCTCAGTTCAGTTCAGTAGCTCATTCGTGTCTGACTCTTTGCGACCCCATGAATTGCAGCATGCCAGGCTTCCCTATCCATCACCAATGGCCGGAGTTCACCCAAACTCTTGTCCATTGAGTTGGTGATGCCAACCAGCCATCTCATCCTCTGTCGTCCCCTTCTCCTCCTGCCCCCAATCCCTCCCAGCATCAGAGTCTTTTCTAATGAGTCAACTCTTCGCATCAGGTGGCCAAAGTACTGGAGTTTCAGCTTTAGCATCAGTCCTTCCAAAGAACACCCAGGACTGATCTCCTTTAGAATGGACTGGTTGGATCTCCTTGAGTCCAAGGAACTCTCAACAGTCTTCTCCAACACCACAGTTCAAAAGCATCAATTCTTTGGCACTCAGCTTTCTTCACAGTTCAATTCTCACATCCATACATGACCACTAGAAAAACCATAGCCTTGACTAGACGGACCTTTGTTGGCAAAGTAATGTCTCTGCTTTTGAATATGCTATCTACGTTGGTCATAACTTTCCTTCCAAGAGTAAGCACCTTTTAATTTCATGGCTGCAATCACCATCTGCAGTGATTTTGGAGCCCAGAAAAATAAAGTCTGACACTGTTTCCACTGTTTCCCCATCTATTTCCCATGAAGTGATGGGACCAGACGCCATGATCTTAGTTTTCTGAATGTTGAGTTTTAAGCCAGTTTTTTCACTCTCCTCTTTCACCTTCATCAAGAGGCTTTTTAGTTCCTCTTCACTTTCTGCCATAAGGGTGGTGTCATCTGCATATCTAAGGTTATTGATATTTCTCCCGGCAATCTGGATTCCAGCTTGTGCTTCTTCCAACCCAGCACTTCTCATGATGTACTCTGCATATAAGTTAAATAAGCAGGGTGACAATATACAGCCTTGACATACTCCTTTTCCTATTTGGAACCAGTCTGTTGTTCCATGTCCAGTTCTAACTGTTGCTTCCTGACCTGCATATAGGTTTCTCAAGAGGCAGGTCAGGTGGTCTGGTATTTCCATCTCTTTCAGAATTTTCCACAGTTTATTGTGATCCAAACAGTCAAAGGCTTTGGCATAGTCAATAAAGCAGAAATAGAAGTTTTTCTGGAACTCTCTTGTTTTTACCATGATCCAGCAGATGTTGGCAATTTGATCTCTGGTTCCTCTGCCTTTTCTAAAACCAGCTTGAACATCTGGAAGTTCATGGTTCACATATTGCTGAAGCCTGGCTTGCAGAATTTTGAGCATTACTTTACTAGCGTGTGAGATGAGTGCAATTGTGCAGTAGTTTGAGCATTCCTTGGCATTGCCTTTCTTTGGGATTGAAATGAAAACTGACCTTTTCCAGTCCTGTGGCCACTGCTGAGTTTTCCAAATTTGCTGGCATATTGAGTGCAGCATTTTCACAGCATCATCTTCCAGGATTTCAAATAGCTCAACTGGAATTCCATCACCTCCACTATCTTTGTTTGTAGTGATGCTTCCTAAGGCCCACTTAAGTTCACATTCCAGGATGTCTGGCTCTAGGTGAGTGATCACACCATCGTGATTATCTTGGTCGTGAAGATCTTTTTTGCACAGTTCTTCTGTGTATTCTTGCCACCTCTTCTTAATATCTTCTGCTTCTGTTAGGTCCATACCATTTCTGTCCTTTATCGAGCCCATCTTTATGAAAAGGCAAAATGATAGGATACTGAAAGAGGAACTCCCCAGGCCGGTACGTGCCCAATATGCTACTGGAGATCAGTGGAGAAATAACTCCAGAAAGAATGAAGGGATGGAGCCAAAGCAAAAACAATACCCAGTTGTGGATGTGACTGGTGATAGAAGCAAGGTCTGATGTTGCAAAGAGCAATAATGCATAGGAACCTGGAATGTTAGGTCCATGAATCAAGGCAGATTGGAAGTAGTCAAACAGGAGATGGCAAGAGTGAACGTCAACATTCTAGGAATCAGCGAACTAAAATGGACTGGAATGGGTGAATTTAACTCAGATGACCATTATGTCTACTACTGTGGGCAGGAATCCCTTAGAAGAAATGGAGTAGCCATCATGGTCAACAAAAGAGTCTGAAATGCAGTACTTGGATGCAATCTCAAAAACGACAGAATGATCTCTGTTCGTTTCCAAGGCAAACCATTCAATATCACAGTAATCCAAGTCTATGCCCCAACCAGTAACGCTGAAGAAGCTGAAGTTGAACAGTTCTATGAAGACCTACAAGACCTTTTAGAACTAACACCCAAAAAAGATGTCCTTTTCATTATAGGGGACTAGAATGCAAAAGTAGAAAATCAAGAAACACCTGGGGTAACAGGCAAATTTGGCCTTGGAATATAGAATGAAGCAGGGCAAAGGCTAATAGAGTTTTGCCAAGAGAATGCACTGGTCATAGCAAACACCCTCTTCCAACAACACAAGAGAAGACTCTATACATGGACATTACCGGATGGTCAACACCGAAATCAGACTGATTATATTCTTCGCAGCCAAAGATGGAGAAGCTCTATACAGTCAACAAAAACAAGACCGGGAGCTGACTGTGGCTCAGATCATGAACTCCTTATTGCCAAATTCAGACTTAAACTGAAGAAAGTAGGGAAAACCACTAGACCATTCAGGTATGACCTAAATCAAATTCCTTATGATTATACAGTGGAAGTGAGAAATAGATTTAAGGGACTAGATCTGATAGAGTGCCTGATGAACTATGGACTGAGGTTCGTGACATTGTACAGGAGACAGGGATCAAGACCATCCCCATGGAAAAGAAATGCATAAAAGCAAAATGGCTGTCTGGGGAGGGCTTACAAATAGCTGTGAAAAGAAGAGAAGCGAAAAGCAAAGGAGAAAAGGAAAGATATAAGCATCTGAATGCAGAGTTCCAAAGAATAGCAAGGAGAGATAAGAAAGCCTTCCTCAGCAATCAATGCAAAGAAGTAGAAGAAAACAACAGAATGAGAAAGACTAGAGATCTCTTCAAGAAAATCAGAGATACCAAGGGAACATTTCATGCAAAGATGGGCTTGATAAAGGACAGAAATGGTCACATGGTAGAAAAGTTTTTATTTTGCGGTAATTATTTTATCAATATAAATTTTTCAAATCAAGGCAGAAAAAGTTTTTTTTAACAGAAAACAATTCTTTCGCCTAATCCTAATAAGAAAAGATAAAACCTCAGAGCCAGATTCACTCCTATAATGTCAGAATTCTATTATATACAGCACTCAACACAGAGGGAGTACATAAAAGGGAAGTTTTCTTATAATTTAATCTTCAAAGTATTTTAATAATCAAATATCAATGTTGAATTAATTTGGAATTTTTCAGGGAATGCACTCAATTACTCCACAGCTTCAAGATCACATAACCTCAGGTTCAGGGAGCTGTATGGCATAAACTAAACAAAATGAATGAATGAACATATTTACACTTTTACCCACAAAACCCTGTGAGCATAACTTAGACTCTCAAAAACTCATGGACAAAGAAAACCTTTTCTAAAATTCAGGACAAATATAATTGCTAGAATTGAGAGAGAAGAAGTAGGCTTAAAAAAAAGATGTTTTCTATTTTATAGATTTTTCTCTTGGGCATAATTATAAAGTGACATTCAAGTGCAACCAGTGAAGTCCCTACTTTTTTTTCTTACAGAATTCAAAGACATCAGCAAAACCACCTATGTCAGTAATAAAAATAAAAGTCTTTGACTTTTTAAATGTTATCATACTGTCACAGTGAAATAAAATTAGCTTGACAAATGCTTTAAAGGCACATGGTGCAGTTCATTATGTATAACAGCAACAGCAGCAGTTTCCCAGTGTTCATAGAGGCTGCTCCATTAAATTCACCTCCAGTCAATAATTAGGAGTCCACAAATAAACCTGGGCAATTAAATCAATACTGCCAGGCAATTATATTCCAGAGTCCAGGCTCACTGGCACAAAAAGGCATTATATCAAACTGCAGTATTAAGTGGTCTAATGCCATTTTCAACAGGACTTTTTTACACTAACTGGACAGAATAAGGATACACCCAGATAATGTAGAATGCACATATGAATATCTACATGTGCAGATGTGGTATCAATAGAGCTTTAGTAACATTTAATAAAGATTTATACATATGGATTTATGATTTCTGTGTTCATAATTGATGATAACACTTCTATATCAAAAGGTCATACTTACATGTTGAATGTTTAAAAAATCCATTAAAAGCATATTTTTATAACATTCTAGTTAAAAAAAAATAACCCATATCAATCATTACTGAACTCCTTTGATGTGCCAGGTACTGGGCTGAGTGCTGGGAATGCAACATGACTGAGAAATGGCTTTTCTTCTCAAAAGCTAGAAGGCTTGCCCAGCACCTGCATGTCTGCACTTAAACAACTTGAAGCAAAAAAGTGCCCATCACCTTCTGTTACTATAGATAGTAACAGTCATAGTATTTCCAGATAATGTTTCAAAAATATAAAAAATGGGTACTAAGGATATGAATAGTTCACGTATTATTTACTTATTCTTGCTTTTCCAAAAACCCATATACTGCACTCACAAAACAAGAATTTTTTTAAAATATTTTGAGAAATACATTTTAGCTGTTTTGAATCAAGTTCATTTTTGAAATCAACAATAATTAGGTTGAGCAAAAAGAACCATAATGAAGAAGTTGTAGAATACATTACATGCTGTCAGTGATATCAGAACAAAAGCCGGCTATGACTAGAAAAGCAGGGCTCTCACCTGCCAATAAACTGCCCTGATCACTTACAAGAGGGGCACATCCCAACAGACTATATGTGTATTAAAAAAATACTTGAAAGAGAAGAAAAAGTATCACACAGGTCACAGCAGCAGTCTCAATAGACCCCTCAGGGATTTCCACTCGTCTTGGCCTTGTCATCCTCTATGCAGCTTTCCACTCGGCCCAGAAAATGTCGATAGGAAAATGTTTGAGGGGCCTCTGGTGGAAATTTTTTCATTCTTTCTGCATTGACAGGATGCCAAATCAATATTTACTTCCCACTAACAAGCTGCTCGAGGTCTCAGTAGAAAATATTGTAGAGAATGCGGGAAGACACAGTAATAAACAGCTGTCTGGCTGTGAGGAAAACATGAATTGACTGGAAACAGGGCCACAGTAAAAGGTCACTGAAACCCATGAACTCCTCAGGTGTCCATATCAACTACTAACTTTAAAGACACATAATAAAGAATCTCTGTTCCTAAGAGAGCTGAGAGAATGGATCCTTTTCAGTCTAGCAAGCATAGACGTTGACTCAATAATTTAATTAATGCATTTGCTAAGACCCGTGTTGGCTCTTTCCCAAGGCACTTGCTTCATTTGTTAAGTCCAGAAGTACAAATAGAGGGTTAACTTTCCTGTCTGCCTATTGGAATACTTCTTTACCTAACAGAAGTAAGCAATGTGTAAGTGTTTCCAAAATTTTAGGCATCTAGTAATAAAAAATAAGCTTGGAATTTTTATCTGCAACTTTTAATAAATGAAGTGGAAAAGTGAAATACCTGTCCTTCAAGAAGTTTCCGAATGTACAACAGCCATTCTTTGTCATTTTCGGCCTCGGTTTTCGTCCTTTCAATTTCCTAGAGGAAAAAATAAAAACACTGTAGTTAATTTCATTTATATGAACTTGATCATACTGTTAGAGAAATACTGATAGAATTGGATTCAACAGAGAGTAGCCTGTCCTTTCAAAATGGAGAATATTCAAATCAATGCTCAATATCTCCATTCATGTGGAATATCAAGCTATATATCTGTATTTCATAATTCAGGAATATTTTATTTCTGTATTCATGGTGGAGCTCAAGGTATGGACTGAAGTGGAAGAGAAAGTGATTAAAACAGAGTGAAAAAGAAGATGGAGCCATAGAAAAGAATCATTTACAAGTGACCCTCAGAAGATGATATAAAACCTTATACTCAAAAATCAGACTTGTCAGTAGATAACTAAGGGGTAATTGTTACAATTACAACTTGTCAGTAGATAACTAAGACAAAAGAGGACAGGCATAGGTTCTGGTGTATTTAAATGCTTACTTATTTAAAATGTCCAACAGCTAACTGATAGGCAAGGGACACTCCAACTTAAAGTACTGTAGGTCACTAAATATTTTCAATGCCTCAATTATCAAAGTGAAATATTCTGAAAGTATAATGTATTCACATATGCAACTGAATTAACTATTCAGTTAAAATCACGATTCAGTTTGCAAAAAAAAGAAAAATGTACTTTTCAAAAAGAGAAGGGTTTGGGAAACTAACATTTGTTGAAATTTACTGTATGCCAGGTATCAGGCAAGGTACTTTGCATAGGCTGTCATAGTTTTTTACATGAATTTACAAGGGTTGGATATAGCTTAACACATATAATTCAGGTGGTTTGGGCTCTACTTGGGTAAGTCACTCAACTCTTTAGACATCTGAAAGATGCAGGCATCAGTCTAAACAAGCTCAGATCTATAATGAAATCTAGTAAATATATCCAGGTGTGTGCAATAAGCCCTCATGGAACTGCGTTTTTTCCAGGAGGACTTCCATTTAAGGTTGTATGGTACACATGTTTTGGTGCTGGGCACCCCTGGCTCCATACTGCTTCCTCCCAGAGGCCAGGGTGTCATTTCTTCACAGAAATGTGCCAGCTACTTTGGGACTAACAAGAGATATCCTTTACTAATTCATATACTCAATGGGGACAACTTTTTCTAATTTTTCTAATCAAAGGGAGTGCTTTTTTTTTTTTAAACTTGTAAGCCCAAGAAAGGGCATGTTTAAAGACCACATAAAGGCAGAGGCCGTGTCTTCCAGAATATGTATCTGCAACACACACACACACACAAACACACAAGGGATTTTGCTATGTCTGCTTGTTTTAAAACTTTTAGGCAACGGTGGAAGACCTTAATATTTTGTTAGGTTTCTTCTTTATCCATCAAGTTTCAGTTAAATGTCTATAATAAGAGATAGTTAACAGCCTTGCCACAGATACTGTTATTTCCTGTGTGGTTTATATTTGATACTGTATTTCATAACGCTCTTGGACTTCAAAGTTCAGAATTCACAGACATTGTGGCCTAGCTGCTGAAAAGAGGAAACCGATCATTCACTATCCGATTTACTCATAGGATGAAAATAATCACTATAGGATTCCTTTGACCTCCTTTCTAAGAATTCTTGGCAGTTTAAAAACCTTTGCAAGTTGTAGATCTGCTCTACTTGAGAAATGTTTTGAGACGCTGACGGGGGAGGGGTGCTAAAGGATGTTCTCCTGCAAACACTGAAGTCGATCATTTTATTTATTCACTGAGCAAATATTTATAGGGAAGCTATGAGTGCCATCATCTCTTTGCTCTTTCTAAACAATAAAAAAAATCTAATATTTAATGTATCAAATTTCAGAAACTTAACAGCAGAACAGGATTGAGTATCTTCCACAGGTTTCACAGAAGACTGTGTATGAAGTTCTGCTGTTGATGAGGTAATAAACCATCAAAAATGCAGTGCCCTCCTCAGAAGGTACAGAAATGCTACTGCAGACTTATAAGGTATATGCATATAAATTCACTCAGGCAGGATTTTACCCACTGTAAAGCAATAAATACCTTTTTAACTTAATCAACAATAATTTTAAATCTAACTAAAAAAACCCAATATATTTACTACTTTTAAAAAATCTCATATAGGAGGAAAACCCCTCAAATCAATCATGATCCAGCTAACTAACTTCTTCAAATGGGCTTAATTAAAAATAATAGCTTATAAGATATATGATTAACTAAAGAATATGGAAGAGACAGGGAAAGATAACTGATCTGAATAACAAGCAAGCAGTTTTAAGGTTATATGTACTGGCTTACTTCTATATTACACAGTTAAATTTCTCTAAAGGTTTTTTGAGTTAATACTCTTGATGTATCTTTCATTGGTATATTAATAATCTTGCCTTCATGAATATTATCTTAAAGATGAAATTCTAAGAACTATAAAACAAATGAAAATATATATTTAACAATCAATGTAAAAACTCCTATATTAATAAATATTTAAATGATCTTACCGCTTCATCTTCTGTGTCCAGTATTTCCTCTAGGTCCGATCGTGAAATGTTCAGGATAGAAGCTGCCAAGGTCTGGGCTTTATGGGTTGAGGTTTTACAAGCATCCCTGTTTTTCTGCATCTTTTTAAGCTCTCTGATTTGTCGCCTAATCAAATGGACATCATTTTGTAACTCTCTGACCAAGGCCTGCAACATATTGGAAGACATATGGGCTCATATGGAAGTAATAAATGAAGAGAAAGCAGTCATAACACAAAAAATGTGAAGATACTAGCAAATCATTTTTTATTAGGATTATTCTGATTTTATTTATATTGGAGCAAAATGGATTGCTCTTTACTTTTTGTCAGGGCACAATAAAAGCTCTCTTAAATGATCACTTAACCAACTTGCTGATTAAACAAATTGCTCCAGTCCCTCTTTCAGATTCGCCAACTGCTATCTTGGTGAATACTTGCAGCAGGCAGGTTAATTAGTATCACGCCAGAGCACAACTCTCCCACCAGTTGAGCTGATGCCAACTGTCCGATGTATTTATTCCTAAGTGTGTATATCAGTTGTAACAGGTTAGTTACATAATTGATTTAATTATTGCATAAACTAATGAAATATAATGGCAGAAAAATGTTGTTTCTATTAAAACTGAACTAGAAATCTTTGAAAGGATTTGATAAGGACAGTTGGGTAAAACTGCAATTAAATTATGTGTGGGCAAGATGACAATAAAGTATTGACAAAAATCATAAAAATCTAGGCTTACATCCACAAGAGTGTTTAATTTCTCCCTCTGAGAACGCATGCTTATGCGTGCATAAGAAAAAAGGCAGCTCTTACTCCGGGTGAACAGAGTTCTGGAGTCCGATGCTTGGCTTTGTGGGCTGAGAGCAGCTAGCTAGATGTTTGGGTAGATTTCAATCTTTTGCCAGCCTAAGCAATGTTGCAGTAAATAATGGTGCTTGTATATATATTTTGCATCCCTACAATATATTCCTGGAAGTGAATTTGCTGGACCAAAGGATGTGTTTAACTGTAATTTTGAAAGCTGTTGTTTAATTCTCCCTCTATCCAAGATTGTACCAATTTATACCCACACAAAGAACATATGAAAGTACTTGTTTCTCCATATCACTGGCAAAACACCAATCGGGTTTTCAGGGTAGTTTTTTACTTTTTACCACTGTATTTTAAAGTTTCATTTCTCTTATTAAAAATGAAATTGAGCATCAGCCTTAACAAATAATTTTTTTTCTTTTGTCTTTTATCTATTTTGCAAAGAGTTGACTCATTGGAAAAGACTCTGATGCTGGGAGGGATTGGGGGCAGGAGGAGAAGGGGACGACAGAGGATGAGATGGCTGGATGCCATCACTGACTCGATGGACGTGAGTCTCAGTGAACTCCAGGAGTTGGTGATGGACAGGGAGGCCTGGCGTGCTGCGATTCATGGGGTCTCATGGGGTCGCAAAGAGTTGGACACGACCGAGCGACTGATCTGATCTGATCTATTTTTCTTAGTGATTTATAGGGATTATTTGTACTTTAGGGAAATTATATGTTGAGGATTTCTAATTTTTTTCATACTTTTTCTTTTGACAGTAATTACAGTATTTTATGCAAAGGAAAAATATTTTTCAAAAAAATTTTAACATGCTAAATGAATCTATTCCCATATAACTTTTGAATTTGGTGTGATACTTTAAAAAACATTCTCCACAATTTATATATATATATGTATATATATAAAAGTATATATATATATATGTGTGTGTGTGTTTTTCAAACCATGATTTTTTTCTGCCACTTGTAAGATTTTGCAGTTATAAGTGTGTTGTCCATTTGTAATCCTCTAGAAAATTATTATATAAAATCATAGTTGTCTCATCACCACCTAGTAAATAGTCCATATCTTCCCCATTGATTTCATGCATGTTTAGATCAGGTTCTGAACTTTGTATTCTGTTCCATCTGTCTTATTGGTGAAGCTTTATAGTATATTTTAATTAGTGAGGCTTTGTCATAAATGTAATCCAATAGGGGTATCTCCTTTCAATTACCCTTTTTTTCAGATTTTTCTTGTTAATTTTTGATTGTTTGTTTTCCATATAAACTTCAGATTGAGCTTGTCTAAACATTCTTTGGAGAAGGCAATGGCACCCCACTCCAGTACCCTTGCCTGGAAAATCCATGGATGGAGGAGCCTGGTAGGCTGCAGTCCATGGGGTCACTAAGAGTTGGACACGACTGAAGCGACTTAGCAGCAGCAGCAAACATTCTTACTGGTATTTTATTTAAATCACGTTAAATTTTATTCAATCATGTTCACATTTTAGAATGTTGATTCTTCCTAATCAAAGACCATGGTAGTCCCTTCCAGTTGGTTAAGTCTTTATTTGTGTTTCTGGGGATTATTTAAAGGTTTTCTCTTTATAGATCTGTTTATTCCCTGGCCTCTTACTTTTTGTAGGGGCTGATTCTAGTACCTATTGTTGCTTGTAGACATAAAGATTGTTAATATATAAATTTGCTGAAATTTCTTATTTATTATAAGAGTTTTGCAGCTGATTCGTCTTTAGCTTCCAGAAATTAAATCATATCTGCAAATACTGATAATTTTATCTCCTATTTAAGCCTTTTTTTTGGTCATGCTCTTCAGCTTATGGAATGTGGTTCTTAGTTCTCCAACCAGGGATTGAACCCAGGCCCTTGGCAGTGAGAGCATGGAGTCCTCACCATTGTATCATCAGGGATACAGTGAATAGCAGAACATTAAAAAATAATATACCACACTAAGTGGAGTTTATTCCACAGATGCAAGGATAATTCAATACTAAGAAAATTATTAAGAATCCTATTAATAGATTTATGATGAAAAATCATATGTTAGTTTATGTGGATGCTAAAATGGATTTAAGACAATCTGGTTTCCATTTTTGTAAGAAAATTTTATTTTATAAAATTCCATTTTATTTTCCAATTTTTATACCTCCATTTTCTTTTTTATTGAGTTGATTATTAACTTCTTTCTGAATAATATTAAATAGTAATATTGATGGACAAATTGTTCCTGATTTCAGTAGGAATCTAACTCTTAGGAAATACTATGCCAGATTTTGGGTTGAGAGCTGTATTTTAATATAACAAAAAATAAGTACTAATATAAAATATATAATGTAGTTTTACACAGTTAACTATCTACATATTTTAATTTCTTACAAAAATGGAAACCAGATTGTCTTAAATCCATTTTAGCATCCATATAAACTATCATATGATTTTTCATCATAAATCTATTAATAGGATTCTTAATACTTTTCTTAGTATTGAATTATCCTTGCATCTGTGGAATAAACTCCACTTAGTGTGGTATGTTATTTTTTGATGTTCTGCTAAACTCATTTGCTGATATTTCATCTGGAATGTCTACATTAATAAGAGATTGATTTGTTTCAATTTTGTGCAATCTTCCAAAAATATTTGGAAGGTATTTTCTCTTTCCATGTTCTTCAGTAGTTTTAATGAAATTGAATCTGTCTGCTCTTTACTGACATTGTAGCACTCGCCTGAATTTGGCATAGTATTTATTGTATGGAAAGATACCTTCTTGGCAATTTCTTTTAATTTTCCATTTGTTCTAGAGGGACTTTTGGTACATTATAATTTTCCTAAAAATTTGTACCTTTCAGAAAGTAGAATATATAAAGAAATTCTACTTTTCAACATTAATTCAGATTTTTCTTTGTGGTGTGTCACGGGTGGGAATGCCTGAAAACATACACACTCTGAGATGGAGATTTATGTGGGAGAGGGTACTTAGGAGCAATACCTACAGAGCCTCGGAGATGAGACAGCCTTTCAGAGTTGTCTCATCTTTATTTTTTCCCCCTTATATATGACATGAACATTTTTCTTGGCTATTATTTTTTTGAGTCCAGAAACTTTACTAGACCACAGAACATATACAGGGTATGACATGTTAGACATGTCATGTTAGACATGACATCAAATTTTCCGTGGTTCATGTTATGTTCTTGGAAGTCTTTATTTTTGAAAATTATTTTTGGATTATAGCTTCAATATTTGTTCTGTTCCATCATTTCTTTTCTTCTTTCAAGAGTCCAATTATACATATGTTGAAAATCTGTAACTCGCTTCATAAATCCTTTTTTCCCCAATATTTTTTTAACTGAAGTATAGTTAGAATGAAATAGTGTACACTTTAAGTGTTTAGTTCAATGAGCTTTGATAGCTATATACTTCTATGTCATTTTTGCTATCATAAATATGTACTGAATGTTGCCAAATGATTTTTAGGGAATATTTGATTATACTGATTTTGCTTTTTTTTTTAGAACTGTTGAATCAAGCTTTCTTTCCTAGAATTGTATCAACTTATTCATGGTGTAAATTATTTTCACACAACGCTTGATTTGATTAACTAATATGCAGTTGAGAATTTTTACATTGATGTTCATGATGAAATACTGACCTGTACTTCTGTTTTCTTACAATGTTTTGTCAGGTTTTGGTTTTAAGGTTGTGCTGGTTACATAAAATGAACTGGGACTTATTTTCTTCTCTGCCATTTTCTGAAATAATTTCTGTAAGATGGTGCTATATTTTTCCTGAAAGTTTGCTCAGTGAAACCCTCTGGATCTGGAGATAGTACATGTGTTTTTGTGTGTGAAGGCTTTAGGTTTTTCAAAAAATCCAATTTCTTTAACTAATAAAGAGCTACTCATATTTTCAATTCAATCTCCTGTTAGTTTTTGTGATGAAAGAAGTCAATTCCTAATAGTTCTGACCATTTCTCTTGGTAGTTTAGTAGGGACTCAGGGCAGTTTAGAAGCTACACTGAGTCAGTCAGAGGAAAGAGCAAAGGGTTTGGCTGATGTCCACACTCTTGTAGACAATGCTCAGCCTTGGGTCCCTAGTGTGCAGACATGGTGGGGATGGGGCCCTTCCTTCTTTTGGAGTGCATTCTGTCACACATTCAGCTTGCTGGCTTAGGCAGACCTCTCTGCCAGAAACTTGGCCACAGTAAATACCAAATATTTATACTCAGTGTTTGCTAAGGAATAAAGGAAGCTCTGGGGCTGTGTTCATTCTACAAGTTGTCTGTCTCTCAGCTTTACCCCCCAAAACCTGAAGCTATCTAAAATGTGATGCTAGTGGTGTATGATTGTGAAGCCACTATAGGACAGGTAAGAGGTACTTTTTTGAAAAGTTGTCCATTTCACCTGAATTGTCAAATTTATTGTTATAAACTCATTCATATAATTTCCTTGTTACTTATGTTTCTGTAGTGATATCCTGTCTTTTATTCCTGATATTGGTAATTTGTATTTTTAACCATTTTCTTCTTTATTCTTGGGCTTTATATCAATGTAAAATAGATACCTGTGGGTTATTTGAGGTATATACCTAAGCTTATATTGTTTTCTAAACTGAAAGCAATTTTTCCAAGGCCGTTATTGACTACTTTCCCTTACACTGATCTGAAATGAAAAATACAAACTTTATGCTCTAAATTCCCTTAGATGGGCTTGTTTTTGTAACTCTTTCTGTTCCAATGCTCTATGGATCTATTCCTGCACTTAATCATGCCATTTTATTTATACAGCTTTATAGCCTGTTTTGATGTTTGCTAGGAAAAATTTTCCTCTCTCCTTCCCATTCTTCTCCTTCTTCAGCCATCTTCATCCTCTTTCTTTCAGTTATATTTCTGGAACCAGTTTGTATCCTGGACAGCACTGACATATACATCAGATATGGAATGAATTCTCACATTTAACAATATTATTTCTTCACATTCATAAAACAGTATATCTTGCCATTTATTTAGTTCTGTTTTATGTCATTCAGTGTTTTATAGCTCACTTTATAGGTTGCTTGCATTTCTTGAAAGGTTTATTCCTGGGTATTTAATACTTTCTTTTTATCACTATAAATACAAATTTACAAATAGTACTCTAAATATACTATTACTTGTAAAGTCTACTTTATTTTATATGCTGACTTTGTTCTGAAATTATTGCTGAATTATCTGTTTAATAGTTCGACTGGATTCTCTTGAATTTCCTAGGTCCATAAATATGTCATTGACAATCACAGTTCAGTTGTACATGTTCAGTTTATTTTGGAAAAGGAGCTGTTTTACAGTTTATGGATTTTTAAAAATTTTTATAAAAGCAATTTTAAAATTTACTTTGAGTTTTTTTGTTTTTTTCTCCTAGCATTTTGAGTTGAAAGTTAAATTTTGGCTGAATTTTGAAGGTTTTGGTATTTCATTATAGCTCACTTTGAAACAGTTCATAAACTCACTTTTTATTTTCTCCTTAACCCCAAAATCATATAGATGGGTTTGGAATTTCTAAGTGGACAGAAACATTTGGCTGATTATTTGCTAAAATCATAGTTACATTATACTCTACTCAGGGTACATTGCCTAAAAATGATTTTTGCTTTTTTCGAACTTGAACTTTGTAGATTTAGATGTTAAGTAATTTCTGTGAATGTTCCACATGGGTTTGAAAAGAAAAGAGCCTTGCTTACATTTTCTCTATTTGGATTGTTTATTTCTGAGTATAATACAGATTAAATACACTAGAAAACAGTAAATACCTTTGTGGATTTGTGGATTCTTTGATTTCCATTTGTAGTTTCACCAAATTTTGCTTAATGTTGCCAGGTACATAAAAATTCATGAATTTTATATCTTCTTTACAAATTATGCATTTTTATCAATATGAAATTGCTTGCTTTACCCTTATTAATTTTTTTCCCTTAATTTGTCTCCAAATAATATTGCTGTATCTTCTTTTCTTTTAGCATTTAGCTGGAATATATTCAATTGTGTGCTGGTAATCAAGCTCTTGCAGGGGATGGGTATGATTTGTAATGTTTGCCAATTTCTATGGTGTTAGGTACTTACACATGATTGATTTCAAACAAATAACATGAACGAGATGCTGGGAAGAGATAAGCAAAATTGATTCTCCCAGGCTAACTGCAGGATATCATAATTTTATTCTTAATATTTTTTTTTGGCTTTTGGTATCATGTTTTAGGTGCATATTTTTCAGAATCTCATAGTCTCTGTTTTTTTTTTTCTTTTTTTTAAATACATTTCAACTTCATTATATATACTATGACTATTGGTATGTTTGGATCATCCTTATCCTTTTTATTTACCATGCTTCTTATTAACTGTTCCTCTCCTTTGTTCTATCTTTCCTTCCTCTCTTCCTCGCATTCTTCTTCCTGGTTTGTATTGAATTGATGGAGATTTTAAATTTTTTAAATTTCCTCTAATTCTTTGAAAATTAAATGCTTGATTCCTATTCTTGTGGTCAACTTTAAAACTCCTGAACATATATTTAAAATTATTTAAGTAAACTTGATTAATTTAATATAATAAAATCAATATTATATTCTGAATCAATATCTAGAGTTTCTCATCCTCTGTATGTTCCACCAGAACAAAAAAGAAACATCCCTTACAATCACCCCCTCACAACTTCTGGTACTATAATCACTAACATCAAGTTATTTAGATTTAATTGTAGGAGTCTTTGTTTTCCATTGTTTCTTATGTTCTAAAGATTGACAAGAGTCCCATCTGGGCAGAAAGACCTGAAGAAGTGAAGAGGTAAGCTATTTTATCAATAATATACAGAGGAAAGAGCAAAGACTTTGAAGAAAAAAAACATGGCTTGGGGAACACATGTATGCCTGTGGCGGATTCATTTTGATATTTAGCAAAACTAATACAATTATGTAAAGTTTAAAAATAAAATAAAATTTAAAAAAATAAAATAAAAAAATCATTAAAAAAAAAAAAACATGGCTTGCAGTATTCAAAGAACAGCAAGAAAGTCAGTATGGTTAAAGAGGGATAAATGAGGTGACATGTAGTAAAAAGTCTTAGAAGTAGCAACAAGACTAATCATGGAAGCCTCATAGCAATGTTGCCATTAGCTGGCTGAGAGCAACATGGGTATATTTGGGGAAAATGTCTGTATTATTAAAAAATGTTATTTTGCTGAAATATACTTCATGATGCTCAAATATTCTTCCTCCCTTCCAAACTATACCTTTCAGATACATAGTAGAGTCTCACTGCACTAAGTTCATTGAAATTTTACTTCCCCCACTTATATCCAGGTTAAGATTTTGTTTTCATATGATCACACTTGCCTTTGTTTCTATGCTGGTGCTCTGCCTGTTTTCAGCTCTGGGTGTTACTTCCATCTGGATTGTATTTTTACTTCCCTTCCATCCATTGCAAAATTGCTTTCTCTTACCAGTTTAAAATCTGCTCAGCTCTTCTCTAAGCACTTCCAAATTGTGCAAAAGTCTTTAAATACTCCAATGTTAAAAACATTAGAAGCTTAAAAATGTTTTACTCTATTTGCATCAGTTGAACAATGGTCCTTGGCTATCACTGGTCAAGGTAAGTAAAAACACTGTACCATACAAAATAAGCATTCAACAAATATTAAATGAATTTATAAAAGTTTATGTCAGCCTCCTTAAACTTCTTGAAATATCATGAGCTAGGAATTATCTCAATATTTGATCATATTTTCAAAATAAGAGTACTTTCTTAGATGTATATCCCAACTTAAAGTCACTATATTTTTCAACATTTCAATATGATTTATTGTAAGCAGTCAGCAATAGTGTTAGAGTGAAACAAGTTATTTCATTCCAGTCTTATTAGATCTAGCTTTCCAGTCTTTATTAAGGAGTCTTGATCTGTGTTAGCTAACTATAAAAATTTTTGAGTTTCATTGAATCATAATGAAGTGATTAGATTTTCAGTAGGATTTTAGATTACTGTGATGAAGGTTATAATTGGCTCTTCAAGCACCATCGAGTCACCCCTACAATCATAGTTTCTTGGAGAAATGTCTTTTCTAACAGCTTAAATCATTTTTATTAAGATATAACTTACATATTTTAAATTTCACTCAATGTATTTTTATTAAAAGCTTTTCTTCAAAAATGCTATAATTTACCCTTTTAATATAATGATAGGACTGAAAGAGTTAATTCAAATTGGATTTTAAATATCATAATTGAGAAGTCACATCACCAAAGTGGTACCAGCCTCCATCCCCCCACAAATATCAACAATTAGACATTCACAAACTAAAATAGCTCTGGAAGGGCTCAGGAGTCCACTTAAGAAATTTCAGCAACACCATGAAGCAAAAAAAGAGAGAATAACTCCATACAAAGAAAAGGAAGGACAGCTTCATTGTGCCTGCATCATCCCATCCCCCAGGGCAGCACTGCTCAGGGCCAGTGGAGAACTCCAGGGTTCAAGGGGCTCCCTCACTGGGAAAGGAAGAATGAGGTGAGCAACCAACTTCCCCAGTTTTTCACATCACAGCATGAAAGATCACTTCAGCTTCACCCTACCCCGAGACTGACAAAGTCAAGACATATAGGGACAGGCTGGAAAAATAAAGAACAGCCGGGGCTCCCAATATCAGCTACACAGCAGAAGCAGCTGTGGTTCACGGTAACCAACTCTGTGTAGGATCCCAACAGATTTCACCACTGAAGAAACCAATGCCTAGGATGGCTGTCACGGACCCCCTGCAGATTTCAACACTGTACTTCCCCCCACAGGATTCCACTGTCACAAATGCCACCTGACAGTCCCTCCCTGACCCTAACTGGACCCTGCAATCTGCACTGGAAGCCAGCTTAGCCTTTGCACTGCACAAGTGCAAGATGCCAGCCTACACCCCTGCAGTGACAGATGTGCATGCATTTGGAGCTAACCTCTTCAACTGCCAACGGTCTGCCACTGGCCTCTAATGATCTGCGAGTGCCTGTGGTGAGACTCTATGGCCACAGGACTGTATGTCAACCGCGAAGGCCCCCACGGCTGTGTGTGGGCCCAGACCTGGCCTTGTCTCCTCTCTCTGGCTTGCACTGCTGGGTTTAGCTGCAGTGAGCCCCTCCACCTGAGCACCTGTACACCAACACCCAACTCCTGTCACTGGCCTCCACTGTCATGTGGGACCATTAAGCAAAAACAAACAAACAAACAAAACTCAAAAAAATCTAACTTTGTAATTCAATGAATTAGAAAAAGAACAAAGTAAACCCAAAGTTAGTAGAGGAAGGAAATAACAAAGAGCAGAGTGGAAATAAATAGAGACAAAAAGAGAACAGAAAAGATCAGTGAAACTAAGAACTAGTTTTTAAGAGACAAACTAAATTTCTACCTACATTTGGAGCTAACCTCTTCAACTGAGGACCTCTTGCCAATGGTCTGCCTCTGGCCTCTAATGATCTAAATTCTATCTAAATTTCTATCTACATGGATAAATTTCTATCTACATTTACCAAGAAAAAGAGAGTACTCAAATTAAGAAAATTAGTATAGAGAGGTGGGATGGGGAGGAAGATGGGAGGAAGGCTCAAAAGGGAGGGGATATATGTATACCTATGGCTGATTCATGTTGAGGTTTGATAGAAAACAACAAAATTCTGTAAAGTAACTATCATTCCATTAAAACAAATAAATTTTAAAAGAGAAAATTAGAAACGAAAGAGAAGATATTACAACTGACATTACAGAAATACAAAGAATCATAAGAGGATACTATGAACAATTATATGCCAACAAATTGGACAACCTAGAAGAAATGGATAAATTCCTAGAATATACAATCTACCAAGACTGAATCACAAAGTAACAGAAAAACTGAACAGATCAATGAGTAAGGCGATTGAATCAGCAATCAAACACTTTCCAATAAAGAAAAGCCCATGACCTGATGGCTTCACTGGTGAATTCTACCTAAAACAAAATAATGTCAATTCTTCTAAAGCTCTTCCAAAGAATGTAAAAGGAAAGACCACTTTCAAACTCATTTTAAGAGGTCAGCATTAACCTGATACCAAAGACAGATAAGGACAGTACAAGAAAAGAAACCCATAGGCCAATACCCCTGATGAATATAGATGTAAAACCTCTGAACAAAATACTAACAAACTGAATTTAACAACACATTAAAAGGACCACACACCATGGTCAAGTGGGATTTATCCCTGGAATGCAAGAATAAGTCAACATACACAAATCAATAAATGTAATATACTACATTAAAAGAATGAAGATAAAAATCATACAATCATCTCAATAAATGCAAAAAAAGTACTGGACAAAATTTAACATTCTTTCATGATAAACTCCCCACAAACTGAGTATAGAAGGAACACATTGTACATAACAAAAGCCATATAATACAAAACCAAACTAACATCACACTCAACAATGAAAAGCTGAAAGCTTTCCATCCAAGATCAGAAACAAGAGAAAGGTGACCATCCTCACCACTTCTCTTCAACACAGAACTGGAAGTCCTAGCTGGAGCAATTAGGCAGTAAAAAGAAATAAAAAGCATCCAAATCAGAAAGAAAGAAGTAGCACTGTCTCTTTTTTCTCATGACATGATCTTTTATGTAGGATGTAGAAAATCCTAACAACTCCATCCAAAAAAGCTGTTACAATTAATCAACAAATTCAGTAAAGTTGTAGGATACAAAGTCACAGATAAAAATTAATTTGTTGTGTCTCTATACACTAACAATAAAACATGTGAAAAAGGAATAAAACAATCCCACTTACAGTAGCACCCAACAATAAAATTTTAGGGATAAATTTAACTAAGGAAGTGAAAGATCTATACTCCCAAAACTCTAAGACACTGATGAAAGAAACTAAAGAAGACATAAATAAATGAAATGATATCCTGCGCTTATTGATTGAAAGAGTGGATATTCTTAAAATGTTCATTCTACCTAAAGACATCGAGAGGTTCAATAAGACCTCTATCAAAGTTCCAATGCCATTTTTTTTCAGAAAAATAGAAAAAAAAATCCCCTAAATTTGGATGAAACTACAAATGACTGACTAGCCAAAGCAATCTTAGGAAAGCGCAAAGCTGGAGGCATCATACTTCCTAACTTTAAAGTATACATAAAACTCATACAAGTTGATCAGAGAAGGCAATGGCAACCCACTCCAGTACTCTTGTCTGGAAAAATCCCATGGACGGAGGAGCCTGGTAGGCTGCAGTCCATGGGGTCGATATGAGTTGGTCACGACTGAGTGACTTCACTTTCACTTTTCACTTTCCTGCATTGGAGAAGGAAATGGCAATACGCTCCAGTGTTCTTGCCTGGAGAATCCCAGGGATGGGGGAGCCTGGTGAGCTTCCGTCTATGGGGTCGCACAGAATCAGACACAACTGAAGCGACTTAGCAGTAGCAGCAGCAGTAGTAGCATACAACTTGATAACAAAACCAAAACATCCAATGTAGAAATGGAAATAGAATCTGAACAAATACTTTTCCAAAGAACACAAACAATGGCCAGCAAGTTCATGAGAAGGCGCTCAACCTTACTGATCATCAGAGAAATGCAAATCAAAACCACAAGGTATCGGCTCATGCCTGTTGGAATGGCTATTATCAAATAGATAAGAGAGAACAAATGCTGGCAAGATGTTGAGAAAAGGGAAACACTGTGCACTGTGGGTGAGACTGTAAATTGGTACAGCCACTACAGAAAACAGTGTAGAGGTTCCTCGGAAAATTAAAAATAACAACTACCAGCAATCCAACTTCTGAGTACATATTAAGAGGAAACAAAAACAGAACCTCAAAGAGATACATGCACTCTCATGGTCACTGCAGCATTATTTGCACTAATCAACACATGGAAACAACTTGTGTCCATCAATATATTAATGAGTAAGAAAATGTAGTAAATATGTGTGTGTGTGATTAAACACATACACAATGGAATATGATGACTCAGCCATAAAAAAGGAAATCCAGACATTTCTGACAACATGGATAGCCCAAGAGTACTATGCTAAGTGAAATAAACCAGACAGAACAATACAAATACTGGATGATATCGCTTATATATATGGAATTTTAAAAAGGAAAACTCAGAAATAGAGAGTATAAAAGTGGTTGCCAGGAGCTGAGGGGAGGAGGAAATGAGATGTTGGTCAAATGGTACAAACTTCCAATCATAAGAAGAATAAGTTCCAGGGATTTAATGTATAACATAGTGATTATAGTTAACAATACTCAACTGTATACTTGGAATTTGCCATGACTAGATTTTAAATGTCCTTCCCATAACAATAACTACAAAATGGCAATTATGTGAGGTTAAGGATGTGTTAACTAACCTATTGTAGTAAACTTTTCATAATATATACATGTATCAAGTCATCATATTGTATATCTTAATCTTATAAAATGTCATATCTAATAAAGTTGAAAAATCATAATAAGAGTAGATCAGTACCAAAGTGTTAGTAACTGTACACATTAAAAATAAAATTATAATGCTTTAAAAATATTCTTACTAAAGAATCAAGAAATTTATATGCCCTAATCATCTTACTAAATCTTAACAAGCAAGTACATATTGATAATTAAATGATTTAAGCTTCTGCATAAATGTTGTTCTTTGGCTGGTATTTATTTATCAGCTAACAAAAGCCACTGAGAAGATGGAACTGACCATATGATTCTCACATACAAGCACGTTAACAAGCCCATTATCAGGCCTCAGTCAAACTGAGCAAATACTTCTAGAAATTTCCCTTGTGTGTTTTATTCAGTTATTAGGAGAATTCAAAGCTTCAACTCTGCCACATACATCCAACCCAGATGCTCAAAGCACTTGATTTTACTCCAGGGTAAAATTCCATATTCAAGACTAGATCTAGAACAGATGGCCACCCCACCTCTGCTATAATCTAGTTGTGCCCTATGCATAAATGAAAAAAAAAAACAAAAAACTAAAAGGAACACAGATTCCACAGCAGGGCCAGAACAAACATTATTACTATTAATACTACTAATAATAGTAATACTGTGTATTTTGTGTACCTGTTACCCTATTAAGTTCTGCACAGAATGAGTCCCATTGATCATAATGTTCCATGTAGGAACTATGTACATTCTCTGACTATGCTCAACATTCTTTAAGTATGCTCATTAGGAGCGTGCATAGCTCTTGCCTTCACAGAGGTTTCAATCTGAGCAGTGATTACGTGCCCAGTACTATTCCTGAAGCAGATATAAAGTCAGTTTCTCAAGAATTTAGCGAGCTCTATTATGTGCCAGTTGTTTTTGTTGTTTTGTTGCTAAGTCGTGTCTGACTCTTCGTGACCCAGTGAACTGTGGCCCAACAGGCCCTAGTCCTGTTTCCATGGGATTTCCCAGGCAAGAATACTGGAGGGGGTTGCCATTTCCTTCTCCAGGGGATCATCCCAACTCAGGGGTCAAATTTGCATCTCCAACAAAGGAGACAGCATAATGGCAAAAGACTTGTTTGCTAGCTACAATACAGGGCAGAATAAAGGCACTAAACAGGAGTGTAAACAACTCATGCTGCTGCTGCTGCTAAGTCACTTCAGTCGGGTCAGACTACGTGCGATCCCATAGACGGCAGCCCACCAGGCTCCCCCGTCCCTGGGATTCTCCTGGCAAGAACACTGGAGTGGGTTGCCATTTCCATCTCCAATGCATGAAAGTGAAAAGTGAAAGTGAAGTCGCTCAGTCGTGTCCGACCCTCAGTGACCCCATGGACTGCAGCCTACCAGGCTCTTCCGTCCACAGGATTTTCCAGGCAGGAGTACTGGAGTGCGGTGCCATCGCCTTCTCCGAAACAACTCATAGTGGCATTAAAAAGAGAGGAGCAATCCCCAGGTTCCCAGGCCTCAGTGCCTTGTTATCTCTGAAACCGAACTGTTCCGCCTACATTTTCCCAGAATAGTTAAGGGAGGAATACTGGCTGACCACGTGGGGGCAGAAGTACAGACCAGAGGTCTAAACACTCCTTATAAAGACTTTGAAACAAAACCTGGTATTCTCCCTTCCCCCACCACCCTTAGCTTTGGTGGTTCCTTGTACTGCTGCTGCTGCTAAGTCGGTTCAGTCGTGTCCGACTCTGTGCAACCCCATAGACGGCAGCCCACCAGGCTCCCCCGTCCCTGGGATTCTCCAGGCAAGAACACTGGAGTGGGTTGCCATTTCCTTCTCCAATGCATGAAAGTGAAAAGTGAAAGGGAAGTCGCTCAGTCCTGTCTGACTCTTAGCGACCCCATGGACCGCAGCCAACCAGGCTCCTCTGTCCATGGGATTTTCCAGGCAAAAGTACTGGAGTAGGGTGCCAGTTCCTTGTACAGCCAATGCCTAAGTCTTTCTGGAATTATTCAGTGGTCAGATAATTTCTAGATGGTACACCCTTTGTAGATACTCTAGTTTGTCTTCATTTTGTCCTGCCAGATCATTTACCATTCCTTTACCCATTCCATGCCTGATAAGTTATGGGGCCCAGGTGCAATGTCTCTTAACGTCAATGATCATGGATCAAGCTTCTGGTTGTTCTTGCTTGTGTGATTTTTAAAAGGAAGTGGAATGGAAAGAACTCAATTTTTTGGTCTTAAAACCTGTCTTGCTTATGTGATTACCACAATTCCATAACTAAATTGACACTGGAAAAAGAATATTAAAAACATAGTGGACATTTTTAAACTCAAGCTATGAAAATGAATCTTTCATAGAGAAAATTTGAATAGTGTGGTGGGTAGGGTACGGGAAGATGCTTTGTGGTTTGGGAAAGAAAGCAGAAAGGAACTTCAAGAACACCCCAGATCATCTGAAATAGGCCACTGCCCACTGTGCCTGAATTAAAGCACCAGTTAGTAAAGAATTCAAACCTTCACAAATATGGTGAACTCTTCTACTTTCTCACTGGCTAGTAGCAATTTCTTCTGTGCACCTTCTAGGGCCTGCTCACTTTGCATTGCTAATCCTTGAAGATGCTTAGATGCTGCTGTTTCAATCTCTGCCATGGCAGATTCAGTCTCATTTATTTTTGACAGGAGGAAAGTAAGCTTGACATCCTGCAAAAGACCAGTAATCATAGAATAAAAATATATTTTTTAAACAGATTTGGAAGTTAGAGATGTAAGATAAAGAAAGGGTTTCATTACTCTCTTTATATCTTGTATTTATTTTCATTTGAGTAAAACTTTATTTTCAATGACTATCTTGAGCACATATTATCACATATTTATCATCAAAATCAATTTATTCTTTTAAAAATTATAAATCATTAAAGACATGGAAGGTATTTTGGACTAAAAGATTTCATATATCAAATGGAAGTATTTAATTAGTTTATAAGTTTGCTACTAAGTCACTTCAGTCGTGTCCGACTCTGTGCGACCCCATAGCCGGCAGCCCACCAGGCTTCCCCATCCCTGGGATTCTCCAGGCAAGAACACTGTAGTGGGTTGCCATTCCCTTCTCCAATGCATGAAAGTGAAAAGTGAAAGTGAAGTCACTCAGTCGTGTCCGACTCTTAGCAACCCGATGGACTGAAGCCTACCAGGCTCCTCCATCCATAGGATTTTCCAGGCAAGAGTAGTGGAGTGGGGTGCCATTGCCTTCTCCAGATTAAAAGTTTAGGTGGACCTAAAACTTTATATCTACTTGTATAAATACCAGTTCTTAACAACAGTTTTCATTTATTATAAATCATCAAGATAAACAAAATCTGCTTCTCTAATACAGCATTACCTTTAATAATAAACAAATTCTTAGTGTTTATGTAGAGATATAAATGTTCTTTGCAGTTATCTGAAACTTTTAAGTAACTCATAGTTTTGGGGAGAAATAGAAATAAAAATAAAAAAGAGATTGTTACAGTCCACCTCTAAACTAAAATGTCCTAAACCATACCTTTTTTTCTAACTCCTCTTTAGTTTGCTGATACATCTCTTCATACTGAGACTTCTCTTTAACAGCAACGTTAAGTCTTTGCTTTAGTGAATCAATTGATACTTTCTTGTTGGAACACTCCTCAGTTAATGTCTTCACCTACAATAAATGCACAAAGGTGGAGATGTATGGGGAGAGTAACATGGAAACTTACATTACCATATGTAAAATAGATAGCCAATGGGAATTTGCTGTGTGTCTCAGGAAACTCAAACAGGGGCTCTGTATCAACCTAGAGGGGTAGGAGGGGGAGGGAGATGGGAGGTAGGTTCAAAAGGGAGAGGATATATATATGTTACCTATGGCTGATTCATGTTAAGGTTTTTGACAGAAAACAACAGAATTCTGTAAAGCAATTATCCTTCAATTAAAAAATAAATAAAAAAATTTTAAAAGCACAAAGGTAAATATTATTGGTAAAGGCAGTCAAGTTCTACACTGTATTTGTTTTAACAGAAACTAAATGAATGCATGAATAAGTCATTTCATTTATTTTCTCATAAGTGATATCAAATTCAAGTATAAGATTTGTGTAACTCATACAGCACTGCGAGCACTAACTAACCTTACTGAAATCAGTAGTGAGTGAGACTAACAATACATAAGTCATAACAGCACCCAAAACTGCGCAAAAAGCATGAATATTGCTATGTGTAGACTTCTACCTAATAATACAAGATTATTTTTAATTACGTTTCCTTTAATTACTAACCTGAACTTTCTCAAGCAAGAGATGGTTGGTTTTGATTCTTTAATAAGCCAAGTCATAGAAAACTTCAATTTGTATTCTCCAATATAACATGTACTTTTTAGGATAAAATTAAATAAGTAATACAACATATTTATTGTGCATTTCAAAGTATAGCAGAAGACTCCAAAGGAGACATACCAATAGCTAATAAATATATGAAATGATTCTCAACATGACTCATTATTAGAGAAATGTAAATCAAAACTACAATGAGATATCACCTCACACTGGTCAGAATGGCCATCATCAAAAACTTCAGAAACAGTAAGTGCTGGAGAGGGTTTGGAGAAAAGGGAACACTCTTTCACTGTCGTTGGGAATATAAATTGATACAGTCACTATGGAAGATAGTATGGAGATTCCTTAAAAGACTAGGAATAAACTACCATATGACCCAGCAATACCACTTCTAGGCGCACACACTGAGGAAACCAAAACTGAAAAAGATCCATATACCTCAGTGTTTACTGCAGCACTATTTACAATAGCTAGGATATGGAAGCAACCTAGATGTCCATTCACAGATGAACGGATAAAGAAGCTGTGGTAATATATGCAATGGAATACTACTCAGCCATAAAAAGAAATGCATTTGAGTCAGTTATAATACGGTGGATGAACCTAAAGCCCATTATACAGAGTGAAGTTAAGTGAGAAATAGAAAAATAAATAGTATATTAACATATATACATGGAATCTAGAAAGATGGTACTGATGAACCTATTTGCAGGGCAGCAATGGAGATGCAGACATGGAGGACAGACTTACGGACATGGGCCAGGAGGAGAAAGGAGAGAGTGGGATGAATGGAGAGAGTTGCATGGAAGCATATACCCCACCATATGTAAAACAGATAGCTAGTGGAAATTTGCTGTATGACTCAGGGAACTCAAACTGGGGCTCTGTAACAACCTAGAGGGGCGGGAAAGCGTGGGAGCTGGGAGGAAGGTTCAAAAGGGAGTAGACATATGGACACCTATGGCTAATTCATGTTAAGGCATGGCAGAAACCAAACCAATATTGTAAAGCAATTATCCTTTAATTAAAAATAAATACATGTTTAAAAAAATGCTAAAAAACAGCAGAAGAAAACATTTTTTCAGTTTAATACTATTAAAGATAAATGAATTCTTATACAAACATTGTATACTTCAAATGATTATTGAAGTTAAAATGAATAAAATTTAAAAGACAGCATTGAAAAAAACCTATATGAAGTAATTATAATTTGTGTGGGTATGTGGAGGAGAAAGATAAAGAAAATCTATATACATGTTCTTACTCATGTAAAATTTTCTCTCTTCCATTTGAGCATTACTTACATTTTTTTATCTCCAACAAGGAAAATAAGGGAGATGTTCTCTCTGGAGTGGATGACATTTTGTGAATGCCAAAGCACAAGCTGCTTTATGATTTCTGTAAATAGCAGCTTTTAAAATTTTTTAAACAAAAAATATCTCTTAGTCAGCAAACTGCTGATTTTACTTTGGGGTCAGATAGTGTACAACTATTTTAAATATGACTCTTTTCTTAAGTACACTGAATTAAACGTGTACAAGGAAATACTTTAAATCAATTGTGGTGAGTACACTTTTTGAAGAACTGATAGTTATTAGCATATTTTTTCATTTAAAACACATTCTTAATTCTATCATTATAAATAGTAGTTTTAAAGAAAATGCTGAACATAATAGATTTTGAATCTCAAAAATATTACAAATTTTTTAAAATTAAAATGAACTTCTCATGGTATATGTACAATATAAAACAAATGAATGGCTATAATATGTGTAGGATTTTGTCTTGAATTTTAAAACAAAAAATGTACTTTCAGAGCAAATGATGTAATTATGTAACAACACAGGTATATTTTATGAATATTTACTATACATTTTGTTAAGATTGAATATTGAATTTAAGAAAGTAAAGACAAAGGGAAGTGATCTGTTTTTTTTAGTGTCAGTGAACATAAAAATTGATACCTTTTTTTCAAGATTTTCTAGCATTTCATTAATACTCTCATTACTTTCCAAATTTACTTTCTGTCGAAATTTCAAGTCCTCTATCAAATGTCTTTTCATGGTTATATCTCTCTCCATTCGAGACATCCTTGAAAGGGAAAAAAAGGCATCTTATCAAGAGTGATAGAAAATATTTCAATAGTGATAATATCTTACATATTACCCATATTATATCTACCGTAAATTTTTAAATGCTATCTGATTAACTGCAAATTAATAAAATATTTGCTTGGGATAAAATATTGCTGTTAGTATTTTGAGTAAAATATTAAAATCTATAATCCAGCTGTGACTTGGTAAATGCAGTATTTTATATAAACATATGCATTAAAAAAAAGAACTGAGAAAGCTTAATAAAATTTTTTGAAAACTTAAAATTATATTTATATTCCACTCATGCTTCCAAGAAAAATACAAGTAATATTTAGAGATTATCAAAATCATAACACTGATTGTTTCTGATAAGAATTCTATACTTTAATAAAGAAGTATAAAATTTGATAATATCATAAAGACACTGAAGTGACTTATATCATATAAAGACATATCAGTGATTGAACTGACATATCAGTTTAGCTTAAGGTGATAATGCTAAGTATAAAATGATAAATGTAATAACCACTATTACTAGAACAACAATAACTAGCATTTAATGAATGTTTACTATGTACCAGTCACTGTTATAAGTGCTTTACATGTATTTCAATTCTAAGAACTTTATGAGTTAATTCTATTAACTTGAGATCCAGAGCTGGCAGGTAAAGAAGACAGGATTCAAAGAATGTTGTCTAAAGTCCTCAATGGTAAACAGTAAGAAAGACTAACTCAATCTATCAACAAGCTTCAAGACATTCTGCTTAAAAAAAATTAAACAATTTTCTTATCTAACAGTTTTATCTACTAAAGTCAAAGTGAAAAGGAATTTGCTCAGTCATGTCTGACTCTTTGGGACCCCAGGGACTGTAGCCCAACCAGGCTCCTCTGTCCATGGGGATTTTCCAAGCAAGAATACTGGAGTGGGTTGCCATTTCCTTTTCCAAGGGATCTTCCCAACCCAAGGAATGAACCGGGGTCCCACACTGCAGGAAGATGCTTTACCATTTGAGCCACCAGGGAAATTCCTTATCTACTAAGGTCACTTTTAAGTAAGTGATCTCTAATTATGAATGACTAGACTTCTTTCAAAACACATCACTTCTAAGCTCTAGATATCCATAAAAGATACAGAAAGTAAACAATTTTGATTCTGTGAGATAGAACATTTTAAACTCCTTTTTTAGTATAAATACACAAAGTATAATATTTCATAATTCTTCAGTTGTTTTAAATACAAACAAAACTCTTCATCTTTGCTTTACAAGCTTAGGTAATAACTCCAATATAAATCAATATATATATATACATATATATACGTACATATTTTTAGTCAAATAATTCCTACATTCTAAAGTTTTCTGTTCATGGTGTTTAGGCCATTAACTGATATTTATTCAAAATTAAAACGTTGACTCTAAGAAGGAAAATCTAACTTTAAACATTTTTACTCTAATTAATAAAAGTAGTAACTATCTTGCCATCAACTATACTATATATAATATTCTTTAAACCTTCATCTTATTTAGTTTCAAACATAAACTAAGAAAGGAAAACAATTTTAACATGTTGGTATTGTTTCTTGGGGTGAAGTGGTTAACAAAGTTAATTGCCACTAGGTGGCACCAAATACAATGGATAAAAATATAAAGCACCTACTTTTCATGCATTTCCTTTATGTGTTCTTCTTTTGCTAGGAGTTCAAATTTCAGAGACTTCAAGTTTGAAGATTGTTTAGTGAGTTCATTAGTTGCATTCTAGATTAAAAATACATATAAATTTAAATATACCTTGCAATCTTGTTCTAAGGCAGCATAAATATAAATGTCATTCTCATGAAGTAATAAAAATGCAAAAATTATGGTTACAATTAAAATGAACATTTAAACACTTGAAAATGTTCATTTTGTATGTTCTAATAGAAATACCAGGGCACACGAAAATTTTTATATAACATGTCAAAATAATAGAAGAACACACTCATATAATAATTGCAAAGATATTGCAAATATATATTTATAGGAAATATAGATTTTACAGAATTTAAATGTGTATTACTAAGTATTTTTATGGTTTAATAAGATCACCTAAAACTAATTCTGGATTTACCAATAATCAGACTAAATACAGTCAGAAATACTTTGCTGCACCTCCCACCAAGAGGATGGAATGGAGTCCATCTCCCAACCTTCTTAATCTGATCCTGCCTGTAATTTGCTTTGACAGAAAATATCTGGCATAAATGACATTGTGCAAATATCAGATCCAGGCTTTAAATTGTTGTAGCTTGCACCTTTGCCCTCTTGTAATGCTGCTCTGGGATCGCCTACCAACAAATACAGAGGAAAGGCCATTTGGAAGAATACTGAAGTACCCCAGATGAAGCCAACAGACCAATCATCAGCCTGTGAGTGAGGCTCTCTTGGAACTTCCAGCCCAGGTAAATCCTTGGTTTAGAAGAATGCAGGTGTGTGAGGCAACTCAGCAAACAGCCCAAAAGAATTACCTAGTGAACCCTGCTGCTGCTACTGCTGCTAAGTCACTTCAGTCATGTCCGACTCTGTGCGACCCCAGAGACGGCAGCCCACCAGGCTCCTCCGTCCCTGGGGTTCTCCAGGCAAGAATACTGGAGTGGGTTGCCATTTCCTTCTCCAAACCTAGTGAACCCACTGGATCATAAATTGCTGTTGTTTTAAATTGCTACATTTTGGATAATTTGTTAGACAATAACAAATAACTGATAGAGAATCTCAGGAATACTAAATACTTTCTTCCTTGAACCTATATTGTTGCTGTTTAGTTGCTAAGTCCTGCCCAACTCTCTTTGTGACTCCATGGACTGCAGCCCACCCAGGCTCCTCTGTCCATGGGATTTCCCAGGTAAGAATACTGGGGTGTGCTGCTATTCTCTTCTCCAGGGGATCTTCCTGACCCAGGGATCAAACCCATGTCTCCTGCATTGGCAGGTGGATTCTTTACCACGAAGCAACTCGGGAAGTATTTATATATAATTATTAGTTTTTCAAAGCAGAACAGCATTGTGGAATTTGTTGTTTGCACAGCTTAGGGGCCAGAGGTAGTAACTAGAGTGCCAGGGATCCCTTGTTTTCAATTTTGACTCAAGTTCCAGGAAAACATGTACCCTAAGATATTATTTAGTGGTTTTGATATTTTGGATTTTTACCTAAGATAGTGTTGACAGAAATTTATTCATGTGTTAAATTTAAAAAGTATTAAACTAATATAAATATAATAAAAGTAATAATTTAATAATCTTAAATTCTTTCTGGAATGACTGTTCATTCATTTAGAAATAATAATTCAAGATTACATTAACAAATTAAAGTGAAAGTGAACGTCGCTCAGTTGTGTCTGACTCTTTGTGACCCCATGAACTATACAGTTCATGGAATTCTCCAGGCCAGAATACTAGAGTGTGTAGACCATTCCCTTCTTCAAGGAATCTTTCCAACCCAAGGATTGAACCCAGGTCTCCCACATTTCAGGCAGATTATCTTTACCAGCTGAGCCACCAGGGAAGCCCCCACATTAAGCAATAGTGATATTTTAATATAATAATATTATAAATATTATCACTACATTAATTGGTATATTACTATGTCTAATTTATTACTACTATATCATTATATAGTGATGCCTTTAAAATACATCATGATATAAATGGCTTCTCAGCCTTGCTCTGAATGGTACCAGGCTGCTGTTTTTCTAATTTTGTATTTTTACCTTAGCATTTTTATATTTTCTTTATCTGTCAATCTGTTGATCATAATTTCTTACTTCTCTCAATATTTCTGCCTAAAAAAATTCATCCTGTCCCCTAGTATGAATACTTCTAATTTGCTGCCTTTGAGGTGTTTTCTGCTGAGAAGGTAAACAAATAAACTCATTACAGCTGTATTTAAAATAAAAAACAATAGGTAGTAAATGAAGAGTGAAAATATTTTCAACAGAATAAACTAAGTAGATTTTAAGATAACTGATTCTTTTATGTTTTAAAATTTATGCTTGTTATTTTTTGTGGCTGAAAAATGCAGTAATTTTGACTTCTGGATAATGGAGGGATTCTAGAATTATAATAAATAAAACAATGCCAGCTTACAGATACTTTTGTCAGACTCTCTAAACCTCACAGCTATTTTAATCCTCAGAAATCCTTTTGAAGTGGGTACAAAGTTGTCCCTGTTCTAGACCTCTGAAAAAGCTAAGTTATTTCCTCAGTCAGGTCCCAGAAGTTACTGGATGAAAAATGATTGAAACCTAGGTCTCCTGACCCTTTTCCATTTCCTACAACATAATATTTATCTGCAGCTACAAAATCTGGAGTAAAAGATATATTTCAAAGATGTCATAATGGTAATCTATCTTGGTTAGAGTTTTTCTGTTTAAGTTTATTAAATTCTTTTTAAAATTTCTGAATAAAAGCATGGACTCTGGAGCCCTATTGATTGAGCTCTAATCTCAGCTCTGCCTAATTGTGACCTTGAACAATTAACTTACTCAGTTTTCTTAACTATCAAATAGATATAATAATAGAACTTCTCTCATAGGCTTGAAACGAGTAATGAGTTAACATTTTTAAAAGACTTACAACTAGATTGACAATAGATTATATATAAAGTAAAAGTAGTTTAAAAACTATTATTCTTCAATATTAACTTACTGGAAAGCTGGAAGAGAACACAGTATACATCAAAAAGTATGTTTTCAACAATTAAGTGGTCAAAAAAATCACAAATATAAATTAGTGTACTATTCAATCCAGATTGCACTAACGCATATATATGGAATTTAGAAAGATGGTAACAATAACCCGGTGTACGAGACAGCAAAAGAGACACTGATGTATAGAACAGTCTTATGGACTCTGTGGGAGAGGGAGAGGGTGGGAAGATTTGGGAGAATGGCAATGAAACATGTAAAATATCATGTAGGAAACGAGTTGCCAGTCCAGGTTCGATGCATGATGCTGGATGCTTGGGGCTGGTGCACTGGGACGGCCCAGAGGGATGGTATGGGGAGGGAGGAGGGAGGAGGGTTCGGGATGGGGAGCACATGTATACCTGTGGCGGATTCATTTTGATATTTGGCAAAACTAATACAATTATGTAAAGTTTAAAAATAAAATAAAATTAGAGAAGAAAAAAAAAATAAAAAAATAAAAAAATTTAAAAAAAGGAAAACAAAAAAAAAACAAAAAAAAAATAGAAATAACCAATGTATATATCATTTACTGGAAGGCAGTTTTATGTCAGTACGTATCTTATTATCTATCTATATAAAGTTGAGTTCCTTGAGAAAATGTGTCTAATGTGCATAAAAAGGAAGCTACAGAAAACGCACATGAGCCCTCTAATTTCTGAATGAACCATGGACATCTCAGAGGTATACTTAAGAATTTACATAGAAAAGTTTAAATTCATTGGATAAAACAAAATGGATGGATGTAGATCTTTAAGAGTCAAATCTAACCAGGTATTTCAAAAAAATAGGCATGAAAAACATTAAGTAGAAAATACTCTATTTCTTGGAAAATCATGTTAGCAATTTGATACCTTATATGGGCTGATGGAATTCCAGTTGAGCTATTTCAAATCCTGAAAGATGATGCTATGAAAGTGCTGCACTCAATATGAGAGCAAATTTGGAAAATTCAGCAGTGGCCACAGGACTGGAAAAGGTCAGTTTTTATTCCAATACAAAAGAAAGGCAATGCCAAAGAATGCTCAAACTACTGCACAATTGCACTCATCTCACACGCTAGTAAAGTAATACTCAAAATTCTCCAAGCCAGGCTTCAGCAATACACAGGACTGGAAAAGGTCAGTTTTTATTCCAATACCAAAGAAAGGCAATGCCAAAGAATGCTCAAACTACTGCACAATTGCACTCATCTCACACGCTAGTAAAGTAATACTCAAAATTCTCCAAGCCAGGCTTCAGCAATACATGAACTTTCAGATGTTCAAGCTGGTTTTAGAAAAGGCAGAGGAACCAGAGACCAAATTGCCAACATCTGCTGGATCATGGAAAAAACAAGAGAGTTCCAGAAAAACATCTATTTCTGCTTTATTGACTATGCCAAAGCCTTTGACTGTGTGGATCACAATAAACTGTGGAAAATTCTGAAAGAGATGGGAATACCAGACCACCTGACCTGCCTCTTGAGAAACCTATATGCTGGTCAGGAAGCAACAGTTAGAACTGGACATGGAACAACAGACTGGTTCTAAATAGGAAAAGGAGTACATCAAGGCTGTATATTGTCACCCTGCTTATTTAACTTATATGCAGAGTACATCATGAGAAATGCTGGGCTGGAAGAAGCACAAGCTGGAATCAAGATTGCCGGGAGAAATATCAATAACCTCAGATATGCAGATGACACCACACTTATGGCAGAAAGTGAAGAGGAACTAAAAAGCCTCTTGATGAAGGTGAAAGAGGAGAGTGAAAAAGTTGGCTTAAAACTCAACATTCAGAAAACGAAGATCATGGCATCTGGTCCCATCACTTCATGGGAAATAGATGGGGAAACAGTGTCAGACTTTATTTTTTGGGGCTCCAAAATCACTGCAGATGGTGATTGCAGCCATGAAATTAAAAGACGCTTACTCCTTGGAAGGAAAGTTATGACCAACCTAGTTAGCATGTTCAAAAGCAGAGACATTACTTTGCCAACAAAGGTCCATCTAGTCAAGGCTATGGTGTTTCCAGTGGTCATGTATGGATGTGAGAGTTGAACTGTGAAGAAAGCTGAGCACCGAAGAATTGATGCTTTTGAACTGTGGTGTTGGAGAAGACTCTTGAGAGTCCCTTGGACTGCAAGGAGATCCAACCAATCCATTCTGAAGGAGATCAGTCCTGGGTGTTCTTTGGAAGGACTGATGCTGAAGCTGAAACTCCAATACTTTGGCCACCTCATGCGAAGAGTTGACTCATTGGAAAAGACCCTGATGCTGGGAGGGATTGTGGGCAGGAGGAGAAGGGGACGACAGAGGATGAGATGGTTGGATGGCATCACTGACTCAATGGACATGAGTTTGAGTAAACTCTGGGAGTTGGTGATGGACAGGGAGGCCTGGCGTGCTGTCATTCATGGGGTCGCAAAGAGTTGGGCACGACTGAGCGACTGAATGGAACTGAATTAGGTAAAATGAGGTCACATGGGAAGGCATATCTAATAAGACTGGTTTCCTTATAAGAGAAGAATTAAAACAGGCCACACAGCCTGAGAGATGGCAGTGTGAGGGCACAGGAAGAAGGTGGCCGTCCACAAGACAAGGAAAGAGGCCTTAGAGGAAATCAAGCTTGCCACTATTTTAAGCTTAGGTTTCTAGACTCCAGAACTATGGGAAAAAAAAAAAAAAACTATTATTCAAGCCAGCCACTCGATGGTATTTTGTTATGGCAATCCTAGCAAACCAACACAATATCAAACATAAATTGTAGTACCTAGATGACTAGGTACTTAAAAGTACCTAGTCTTCCAGAATATTTCCATATTAAAACATGAAATAAGACAAAAATAAAAATTTATCCTTTTTGTCCCTATGTAGCTTGGTCAGTGTTTCAGGACTCCAAGTTAGATATGGACAATGTCACTTCAAGCTTACATCAAGCATGATCTAAATTGCTTTAGGCATTCATATTAGTATCACCTTTAAGACAGGGTAAAAACTTACACCATGGGACATGCTCCAAGAAGCTTACAGATATCCATATAAGCCTATTACCAAAATTTGTTACAAAGTATTAAAAGTAAGCAAAATCAAATAAGTAAAATAAAAATCAACTTAAAATTACTGACAATTTAAAAAATTTAGACATCAGATTAGACATTACTGGATTTAACATTCTATTTTATCTTGGTGAAAACAAAACTATTAGGCACATAAGACAAATATAAGAAGAATCACAAACTGTGAATAAAAGTCTCTGTGGTAGATAAGATCAAAGACGTCAATGGATTTTATCCTCCATATAAAATCTAAACACTGCAATGTTCAATGTATACATTTTACTCCATTTTATTCAGTCAGAAACACATTTTAAGAGAAGATATACAGACCCAAACTTACACAACTATTTTTTCTCATTTCTATTATGTAAGGTAGTTAAAACTTATAAAATGTAGTTGTTAAGGCAAGTTCTGTACACAAGACCTCTCTGAAAAATGACTTTTAATAAGCATCTAAATTAATATCAATGGTTTTATCTGATTATTAATAATAAAGCAAAATATTTTCAAGCAATAGTACATGAACTTATTTTAAACTTTATCCTAGTTTATCCTACTAGTAATCCTTCATTTAAAGATGTTATTATTAGAGAGAACACATATAATATTTTGGACTGAAAGCAACAGAGTCTATTGGACAATTCTATACCCTCATACTCTCATAACAGTCATGGTTATTACTGTTATATTCTGTGCATTTTCTTTTTTTAAATTTTATTTTATTTTTAAACTTTACATAATTGTATTAGTTTTGCCAAATATCAAAATGAATCCGCCACAGGTATACATGTGTTCCCCATCCTGAACCCTCCTCCCTCCTCCCTCCCCATACCATCCCTCTGGGTCGTCCCAGTGCACTAGCCCCAAGCATCAACCAGAATTTTCTTTCTAGTAACTCTCATTATAGCTATGGTCCCACATACATTTAGCTTCCAGCGAGCAATCCACTGAAGAAAATAATTAATATGTGAGGAATAAATGACCATGTTTTAAGAAGCATGAAAGTAAACTTTCCAATTAAAACTCACAAACCCTCTTGCTTACAAGACATTTCTCTTTAGCATAAGGCCAATCTTACTTTTACGTTGGTGACAGTTCCACCTGGACTTAAGACATAATTCTTTATAAACAAAAGGAGCACTGCATTTTATTCTCACTCTCAGGTTTAACTTGCTGAAATCTATTAAACCAACTCACCTTTGCTCTGTGCCTCCTCTCTCTTCCTCTAGTTCCCCATCTCCAACAAAGAACCACCAAATTAAAATAGTAGCAAATATGTACAGGAAAGAAAATCTATTTATGTTGATACATTACATATTTGAAAATAATTCTGTTCAGTAGCAGGCAGAGCGGAATTGAATAGTGGAATAAATGGCAATGGCCAGTTTCCATCATCTCCTAAGTTAGGATCTCATAGTGCCTTGTCATTTTTTTCAGAGTATAATGAATTACCAGATAAGAATCTATCATGCTAAAAAGAAAGATGAGGTTAAGTGTAGTATGAATAATCTAAGGATTATTTATACCATAAATTACCTTTATTAGTAAAGTTAAATTAAAATTGACAGAAACATATCTTTAAGGATTTTTTAGTGATATTCTTAAAATATTCTTTAAGGGTATCTTTAAACATATCTTTAAATAACTCAACACATGTTTTCATCTTTAATAAAATTTATAATCACCTTTAGTTTACACTGCAATTGCTTCATTTCCAAATCCATGCTCCTTGAAGGGCCAAGTGATGTAATCTGTATCCGTGGAACTGTTACCTGGGCAACTTCTTCAGTCAAACATGTGATTTCAGATGAAGATTCTACTCTCTTTAGTAAATCTTCTTTTTCTTTTTGAAGCTCAGCCAAATCCGTATGTAGCTTCTTTTTAAAGAAAATAAGTATAAATTTGTTATAAAAGCAATTACAGTTAACCTAACAACTATCATGTCAACAAAGGTCCATCTAGTCACAGCTATGGTTTTTCCAGTAGTCAGGTATGGATGTGAGAGTTGGACTATAAAGAAAGCTGAGTACAGAATTATTGATGCTTTTCAACTGTGGTGTTAGAGAAGACTCTTGAGAGTCCTTTGGACTGCAAGGAGATCCAACCAGTCCATCCTAAAGGAAATCAGTCCTGGGTGTTCATTGGAAGGACTGATGTTGAAACTGAAACTCCAATTCTTTGGGCACCTGTTGCAAAGAGCTGACTCATTTGAAAAGACCTTGATGTTGGCAAAGATTGAGGGCAGGAGGTGAAGGGGACGACAGAGGATGAGATGGTTAGATGGTATCACTGACTCAATGGATGTGAGTTTGGGTAAACCCCGGGAGTTGGTGATGGACAGGAAGGACTGGCGTGCTGCGGTTCATGGGGTCGCAAAGAGTCAGACATGGCTGAGCGACTGAACTGAACAACTATCAGCATCAATTTGTACAGGTAGGAAAATCCTAACCAAAAAAGTGATACTAATTATAAGAAGTTATTTTACAAAAATTTTAATTTTCACTAGTTTTTGCTTAAGGTTGTAAGGCTTTTAAAGGTTAAAAGAAAATAAGACTAGCTGTACTGAGTATCTTTTGGTTAGCAGGTCTTTACCCATGATGTGCTATTCCTTTGCCTTCATATAAATGTGGGTGTGCCAGAGATTCACATATTTGATAACCTTGTCTTCAGGGCTGATATCCTTAACTGGTAAAAGCCAAGCTGGAGCAGGACAGGATAACAGATGTTAGTTGTTTATTCCATTGGGTAAGTCTTACCACCCTATATAGCAGCCAAAATGCTTCTCATTTAGCAACATAAATGTTAAGTCCAATTAGTGGAAGAGGCTTATTAGAGATTTAGTTCAAATAAATAGCATACAAATGAATTCACTCAGTTTCATGCACTTGATTGATAGTTGACAATCCTCTTTGTAATGTTGAGGTAGTTTATATTGAACTCCTTACATTTGAATTTTTAATAACATAAACATTTTACTAAATGACATACTGGTAATGCTTTTATGAAACAGTGTAAAAGAAACCATCTTAATGTTATCCCCTCTCATTCACCAATCTGTAGTCAGCAGAATGCCACCAAGCTGTAATGGCATAACAACCTAGAGATCCTTAAAAGGATAACTGCACTACTATTTTATTATTCCAAAGAAGCTTATAATATGGTAGTTTAACATAAGGAACAATTAGACAAAATTGCTTAAATCTCTCAGAGGGGGGAAAAAAATCTTTCTTTGTTAAGAATTCTAATTAAAACAGTAAAAGATCTGCTAACACATACAGTCATATATATATGGGACGTAAGTTATTTAAACATTAACACTATGTTTAAACACAATCTCTAAAAGAATACCAATAAATCTATAATTTCATATGTATGTGTGTGTTCCTGTGTATACCGTAAAATATGAATATTTCAGATCATGAATTCAGAACTAGGGCTTGATGTATTTGAGATTAAACTATGTGTTTGTGAAGTAAAAAGTATGTTTTGATGATAAAAACTTGTTTCTTTGGCTCTATTTCAACCTATGATCTAAAAGGTTGTTTTTTTAGATTTTCAGGAAATATTTACTCCTTGATTGTCCCAAAGATAACAACTACTTAACATCTAAAAGCAAACTCATCATTTCCCTAAATCTGAAAATCTTCCTGGTTATCATGTTCATTAATGCTCTGTGTCCAATCAATTGTCAGGTTCTATAAATGATGTAATGTTTCTCATACTCATTTCCTTCTGCAACTTTCTTAATAATGAAGACTTATTATCCCACTAAGACCGCTGCAGTAGCCTTACAGGCAACCTTTCTCTACGTTCAAACCATCTTTTATGCAACTTCCCAAAACAACACTGACCTGTGATTCTCTTATTCAAAACTCTTCAGAGGTTCCTCAGCCCAAAAGACTAAAGCTCAGATATTTGTGGTTATTATAAAGCTCTGTCAGATTTAGCTTCAATTTGTGTTTCAGTCAGATATCACTTGCAGTCAAACTTACCTGCTCTTCCCCAAACCTTTCAGCCATTTCTACTTCTATGACTCGACACATGGTATTTCCTCTGCTGAAATCTCTCTCATGTGTAAAGTATTTCCTCCTTTCTGAAGTCTTCTCTGTAGTTTTCTTCCTTTTTTTTCAACCAAGTAGCTTCTTCATTTTCTTAGCTCAAAAGCATGTGCCTGTTCCCCAACCATGAACCCGAGTAAAGCCTTGAGAGAGGACTATGCGTTGGTTCACCTATGTATCCACCCCCAACCCCAACATGGTATCTAAAAGCTATGCCTTCTATATACTAAGAACCAGAAGAAAGACTTCAAAAATTCAAGCCTACTTTTTTGTAACACAGATGGTAGTATAAAGGCACATACTGATTTCATCTTTTATTTATAATCTTTCTACTTTTTTCTTCTGAATGTTTTATTTTGTACTGGGGTATAGCGGATTAACAATGCTGTGACAGCTTCAGGTGAACAGGGAAGGGACTCAGCCATACATGTATGTGTATCCAAGCCCCACTCCCATCCAGGCTGCTACATAATACTGAGCAGAGTTCCATGTGCCATACAATACTATTATTTTATTACTATATAAATTAAAATACATTTTTATTAGCAATGTAATATTCTTTGCTGTTGTTTAGTCACTAAGTCGTGTCCAACTCTTTGCGACCCCATGGACTATATTATAGCCTGCCAGGTTCCTTTATCCATGGAATTCTCCAGGCAAGAATACTGGCTGCCAAGTTGCTCAATCATGTCTGACTCTGTGATGCCCTGGACTGTAGCCCACTAGGCTCCTCTGTCCATGAGATTCTCCAAACAAGAATACTGGAGTGGGTTGCCATTTCCTTCTCCAGGGGATCTTTGCCACCCAGGGATAGAACCTGCATCTCCTGCACTGGCAGGCGGATTCTTTACTGTTGAGCCACACTTTTACTTAAATAGTATGCAACAGAACATTTATCAATCCTAAAGTTAATGCTTTGCATCTAAATTAGAATTTTTGAGTTTCATTTGGTAATAATAACTCATGGCTACAATCCCAGGTGGAATTTCAAGCAACACAGAAGACTAAATTTTGATGAATCAATTTTCTTCCTGGTGGCTTCTCTTATTTGTTAAACTTGTATGCAATTAGATACATTCTTTCCACAGTGGCAAATCCTGACTTCATAAATAAATCCTTTGTTGAGCAAAGACTAAGGGAATAAATATATTTTTTTAAAAGATATGTATATGTATGTTTTAACTTCAATTTAATGGTATAAAAATATAGTAAACAAAGAAACACTGAAATTATGGAGACAATAAAACAAATGACCTGTTATTAAAATATAAATCTTGCTTTCAATAAACTATTTTAAATCTAAAATCTTTAGAACATATTTTCAATATTAATTATATATGCCTAGAAATGATACACAGCACCTGTTCAAAGAGAGGAAATACACAAATCATATATTCTATCAGGTTGGAATCCTTTGCTTATCCACTAGCATTTTGGAAAAGTAATAATGACTATTCTCAGTTTAAGAATTCTGTTCCTTATTTGAGAAATTTTATAGTCGAGAAGCATAAAGAATAACTTTCTTTTATTTATACTTGGTTTGGAATGTGAGACATTTGTGGTGACCTTGTTAGAAAGTGATTGTGCTGTAAAATCTACCAATAAATTAAAATAACTCTTAAAATCACTATTTTTCTCTTTTTATCAGAAGCATGATTCCTATTTCTATATTTTTACCTTTCCACCTCAAATCAAGATTTTAAAATAATTAAGTCATATCACATTGAAATCATAAATAATACTAAAACCATGGAAGAGTTATAACTCATGGATTCTACTTTGGGATATACTGCTTACCCGTGACATTGGTGACACTTACTGAGTGACACTGAGCAAGAACTTGATTTTGTTTCCCTACTTAAAAACAGATGATGCTTGCTTACCTAGTAAAAGTAATTTTGAGGGCAGATTTTATTTTTTTTAATCTATGATCAGTTCAGTTCAGTCGCTCTGTCATGTCCGACTCTTTGCAACCTCATGGACTGCAGCATGGCAGGCTTCCCTGTCTATCACCAACTCCTGGAGCTTACTCAAACTCAAGTCCATCAAGTCGGTGATGCCATCCAACCATTTCATCCTATGTCGTCCCCTTCTCCTCCCACCTTCAATCTTTCGCAGCATCAGATCTTTTCTAATAACTCATTTCTTCGCATCAGGTGGCCAAAGTATTGGAGTTTCAGCTTCAGCATCAATGCTTCCAATGAATATTCAGGACTAATTTCCTTTAGGATGGACTGATTGGATCTCTTTGCAGTCCAAGGGACTCTCAAGAGTCTTCTCCAACACCACAGTTCAAAAGCATCAATTCTTTGGCACTCAGCTTCCTTTATAGTCCAATTCTTACACCATACCTGACTAATGGAAAAACCATAGCTTTGACTAGATGGACTTTTGTTGGCAAAGTAATGTCTCTGCTTTTTAATATGCTGTCTAGGTTGGTCATAGCTTTTCTTTCAAGGAGCAAACATCTTTTAATTTCATGGCTGCAGTCACCATCTGCAGTGATTCTGGAACCCCCCAAAAACAGTCTTTCAAGTTTCCATTGTTTCCCCAACTATTTGCCATGATGTGATGGGACCGGATGCCATGTTCTTAGGTTTCTGAATGTTGAGCTTTAAGCCAACTTCTTCATTCTCCTCTTTTACTTTTATAAAGAGGCTTTTTAGTTCTTCTTTGCTTTCTGCTATAAGGGTCATGTCATCTGCATATCTGAGGTTATTGATATTTCTCCCCACAATCTTGATTCCAGCTTGTGATTCATCCAGCCCTGCATCTCACATGATGTACTCTGCTTATAAGTTAAATAAACAGGGTGACGATATACAGCCTTGATGTACTCCTTTCCTGATTCAGAACCAGTCTGTGGTTCCATGTCCAGTTCTAACTGTTGCTTCTTGACCTGCATACAAATTTCTCAAGAGGCAGATCAGGTGGTCTGGTATTCCCATCTCTTTCAGAATTTTCCACCGTTTATTGTGATCCACACAGTCAAAGGCTTTGGCATAGTCAATAAAGCAGTAGATGTTTTTCTGGGACTCTCTTGCTTTTTCCATGATCCAGTGGATGTTGGCAATTTGATCTCTGGTTCCTCTGCCTTTTCTAAATCCAGCTTGAACATCTTGAAGTTCATGGTTCATGTACTGTGGATGCCTGGCTTGGAGAATTTTGAGCATCATTTTACTAGTGTGTGAGATGAGTGCAGTTGTGAGATAATTTGAACATTCTTTGGCATTGGAATGAAAACTGACCTTTTCCAGTCTTGTGGCCACTGCTGAGTTTTCCAAATTTGCTGGCATATTGAGTGTAGCACTTTCACAGCATTATCTTTCAGGATTTGAAATAGCTCAACTGGAATTCCATCACCTCCACTAGCTTTGTTCATAGTGATGCTTCCTAAGGCCCACTTGACTTCACATTCCAGGATGTCTGGCTCTAGGTGAGTGATCACACCATTGTGGTTATCTGGGTCATGAAGATCTTTTTTGAATAGTTCTTCTGTGTATTCTTGGCACCTCTTCTTAATATCTTCTGCGTCTGTTAGGTCCATACCATTTCTGTCCTTTATTGTGTCCATCTTTGCATGAAATGTTTCCTTGGTATCTCTGATTTTCTTGAAAAAAATCTCTAGTCTCTCCCATTCTATTGTTTTTTTCTATTTCTTTGCATTGATCACTAGAGAAGGCTTCCTTATCTCTCCTTGCTATTCTTTGGAACTCTGCATTCAAATGGGTGTATCTTTCCTTTTCTCCTTTGCCTTTAGCTTCTCTTCTTTTCTTAGCTGTTTGTAAGGCCTCCTCAGACAGCCATTTTGCCTTCTTGCATTTCTTTGTCTTGGGGATGCTTTTAGCACTGCTTCCTGTACAATGTCACGAACCTCCATCCACTGTTCTATCAGATCTAATCCCTTGAATCTGTCACTTCCACTGTGTAATCGCAAGGGATTTGATTTAGGTCATACCTGAACGGTCTAGTGGTTTTCCCTACTTTCTTCAATTTAAGTCTGAATTTTGCAATAACAAGTTCATGATCTGAGCCACAGTCAGCTTCCGGTCTTGTTTTTGCTCACTTGGTAAATTTTACGTTTATAGTTTTATTGTTAGCACTATTATCTTGTGGAAAACACTGTTGCACAGTCTAAGTGTCCTAAAGGCTGAGAACCTGAGTTAATAACAGTTTGCTATATACATGTACATAAAGAAACATATACACATATCAAATAATTGTATAATTCCTCTCACAGAAGAAACCTTTTTTTTTTTTTGTCTTAATTAAAAGACATTTACTCCTTGGAAGGAAAGTTATGACCAACATAGACAGCATACTAAAAAGCAGAGACATTACTTTGCCAACAAAAGTCCAACAAAGCTATGGTTTTTCCAGTAGTCATGTATGGATGTGAGAGTTGGACTATAAAGAAACCTGAGCACCGAAGAATTGATGCTTTTGAACTGTGATGTTGGAGAAGACTCTTGAGAGTCCCTTGGACTGAAAGGAGATCCACCCAGTCCATCCGAGAGGAGATCAGTCCTGAGTGTTCATTGGAAGGACTAGTGTTGAAACTGAAACTCCAATTCTTTGGCCACCTGATGTGAAGAAGAGTTGACTCATTGGAAAAGACCCTGATGCTGGGAGGGATTGGGGGCAGGAGGAGAAGGGGACGACAGAGGATGAGATGGTTGGATGGTATCACTGACTCAATGGACATGAATTTGAGTTGGTTGGTGATGGACAGGGAAGCCTGGCGTGCTGCAGTCTATGGGGTCACAAAGAGTTGGACACAAGTGAGCGACTGAACAGAACTGAACTGAAATGTTATTTTTTCCTAATTTAAGATTCTTTACTAGGATAGGAGCCAATTGAAAGCAGATGCGTTATTCTGACTTTTTATCTCTTCAGCAGTGCAATTCCTCTACAGTTTTTTAAAAGTTTGTATCAATTTAAAAGTTGACATCAATGACAATAATACTGAGATTTTTACTGATTTATGTGTAGTCAAGTATATTAACCAAAGGTTATAAAGTAGAACTTGATACTATAAAAGTTCAAAATGAGATGCTAGTTATTAGTTATTTATTTAAATGTAAAACTGAAGATGCATAAGTCTTTAAAAAGGAAAGAATTCTCTAAGCAACTGTGAGAAGAAACATGAATGTATTAGAGAATTCATTATTCAGTAATGAGCACTGTGGTAGAATCCTGAGAGAATTCTTGGATGACCCCCAAATGGCCCACTCCTATTTTTGTGAGTTGCACCTGTGAATATGAGAGACTATCACTTCCAGGATTACACTATTTGCATTATGTTATATGCAAAAGGTTTCTGTAGATGTAAATCATGGTCCCTAGTCACATGACTTTGAGTTAATCAAAAGCAAGATTATCCTGACTGGTCCTGAATAACCAGGTGAGCCCTTTTAAAAGAGGTCAGAGAGAATCTCCTGATGGCCTTGAAGAAGTAAGTCACCACGTTTTGAGAGGACTACTGCTGCTGCTGCTGTTGCGTCACTTCAGTCGTGTCCCACTCTGTGCGACCCCATAGATGGCAGCTCACCAGGCTCCCCCATCCCTGGGATTCTCCAGGCAAGAACACTGAAGTGGGTTGCCAGTTCCTTCTCCAATGCATGAAAGTGAAAAGTGAAAGTGAAATCGCGCAGTTGTGTCCGACTCTTAGTGACCCCATGGACTGCAGCCTACTAGGCTCCTCTGTCCATGGGATTTTCCAGGCAAGAGTACTGGAGTGGGGTGCCATTGCCTTCTCTGTGAGAGGACTACAGAGGGGTCTATAAGGTAAGGACCTAAAGAAGGAGGCAGGTGATGAAACGGGTCCTCAATCAAGAAAATAGTGACTTCAGTCCTACAACCAGAAGGACCTAAAATTTTCCAACTAACACAGAAGCTTGGAAGAAAATCCTGAACTCCAGAAAGAAAAGCAGCCTGGCTGACACAATGAATCAGCCTTGTGATACTCTGAGCAGATGATCAACTAACCTGTGCCAGGTTGCTGACCATGGCAACTGAGTGTATACTGTTTCTAAGCTGCTAAATTCATGGTAATTTGTTACATAGCATGGAAAATTAGTATGAATCCTATTTTTTTTTTAAAGCAGCTCTTTTCTTGCACTGATTCCTTTTTCCCTTATTGCCACCCTGCCTTCCCTTAAGCAAGTGTCCTGAACCTACAATGTATATTGATAGTTTATATAATCCCCTCACTCTGTTTTTTCTTTTCCTCATCTACAATTTTGTGTTTATGTTTTTAATTGCTCCAAAAATTGTTCCACTTTCTCAGACATAAATATAAACTGCCTATTCTAGATCTGCATTTTGTAGCTTAACTGCCAAGCAAAAAGTGGCTTGTTTTCTTTTGCTGCTCTCAACAGTAATCCCATGAACAGGGTAGATAAGGCTCTCTGGATATACTCTCCTTTATTCTCTTATATGGGAGTTCATTCATGCCTTTTATTTGGGGCCCCAACTTGCTATTTTCTGGAAGATTTTGCTAGATAACATCTAGATTGAGGACCTGATTAAATATCTATGATTCATTCTTCTTATACATGTTATGTAGTAGGCACTGTTATCAGCTCTGTGTTTTCGATAATAAATAAAAAAAGTTATACTCCTTGCCTTTAGATAGTTATCAGTCTATAACTGAGAAATATATCACAATACAACATAGTAAGTAATATGGAGAAACAAATCGGGGAGCTAAGGGAGCTGCTGCCGTCTTCAAATCCTGTCTGGTAAATGTGAGTTACAGCCAGTTTCCTTCCATGTATATCTCTTGATTTGTTTTGTCAAATGTTTCCTGGAAGATAGGTATAACATTAAAGGCCATAGCTAGATCTACAACCATCCTGCTTTCCAACTTTTACTCTAGAGAAGGCATCTGCCAGACCACTGCTGAGTAAACTCTGGGCAGTTGATGAGATGGCGAGTCTCTTCTCCAACAGGGAGCCTCAGTAAACATTTTAAAGTTCAAGAATGAATTATCAGAAAAAATATAAAACAGGGCCCATGGAAAATATAATATAGCTAAAGTAAAAAGAGAAAAAGGGTTTTAGAAAAAAATCAAATCAGAAAGAATCATGTCCCTAATCAGTCCCCAAAACAATATATTTTTAGATACTCTTATCTTGCTGTCTCCAAAGAATAAAATATTCAACATGATACTAGCTGTGTAAAGATAATGCATTTTGAGTATTTAACTAGTTGAGGTGCAGTCCATGGGATCGAGAAGTCGGACACGACTGAGTGACTTCACTTTCACTTTTCACTTTCATGCATTAGAGAAGGAAATGGCAACCCACTCCAGTGTTCTTGCCTGGAGAATCCCAGGTACAGGGGAGCCTGGTGGGCTGCCGTCTATGGAGTCGCACAGAGTTGGACACGACTGAAGCGACTTAGCAGCAGCAGCAACAGCAGTAGAGTAAAGGAATAGGATATGGTACAGCTCTTCATTTCTTTTTTTCGGCTGATTCTGACTTTTTTTTTTTTTTTTGGTCTGGATAGTAACAACCCTACAGCATTGAAAAACATTATTTGGTTCTCCACATATATTTTTCACCACTGGATTAGAAACTTAAAATAATGTAGCATTTAAACATTTGAAAATCATTTTGGTTGGGGTACTAGGATCTGAAAAGCAGACACATGGAAATGCTAGAAAACCCAGGCCATTCATGAGGGTGAATGTCAGGGTCACAGGAGCAGGAATTCTGGGAAGCATGTGAAGAAAATAGTTGGTGGCAGAAGGATTCCTTCCAGTCCATGCTAGGACAAAGGTGAGACATCAGATGTTAGAAAAGGTCAATAAATAACTAGAGTAAGTGAGGGTTAGTTCCCATTTATAATAATAGTGGAGTCTCTCTATTTTTTTTTTTTTCTTCTTTCAAAACTCGAATGCCTGGATGGTCCAAGTAGGGTAAGCAATTATTAAATGGGAATGGTCTGTTTCCAATTACTTCACCAAAATGGTTAATCTTGAATTTTGCATAGGACTGAGAATATTGAATGAAATTATTTCACATTGAATACGTAAGTTCATTTATATATCACAATCAGATTTTTCTGGCTCACACTTAAGTATAGGCAGCAATTTTAAAATCCTATATTATGATCTTAAGAAATTATAACAAGATTTTCATTACCAGAACTAAAGCAAAAGATACTGAAGAGAAAATTCTAGTTACAAAATATCCATATAAATTTTATGGGCCAGACTGTCTTAGAAAGTCACCACAATCTTATGATATTTCTCCCTCCTGTGGATAGTCTTAATATTCTTTCATTGGGAGTATCTTTCTTTTGTAAATAATAAAACTGAAAGAAACAAAATTCTGCGTGTCATTCATGTATAAAACTAAAAGTACAGTCACTTAATTAAAACATTATATGAGTTACAAAGAACACTACATGAGTTTCTAGGTCACTAGCAAAATATTTTCCATACAAGTACTTATCTAGAAAGATAAATAGTTCAGATTAATAACTCTTTCAAGTTAGTAACAAGTGTTTTAACTTAAAACATGGATTTTCCTTTGTTATGATACTTGAGAACTTCAATAAAAAGAATTAAACATTAAAAACTACCAACCAAAAAAAAACAAAAACAAAAAACAAAGATCTCAGGTGGATTTATGTAACAAAATTTTCTTATGAAAAATACACTTAGTTACAACATCGCTCATT